>NW_024429184.1:105424558-108217058 GCF_017639785.1 Mesocricetus auratus | reverse complement strand
CTCATACCTTTCTATAGTTTTGGAAAGTTTTGTCTGTGATTTTATCAGGTAGGTTTCCTTCAGTTTGTCTCCAAGCTCCATACACTCTGTGGATTCTCAGTTTGTTCTTCCTAGAGGTCATGGGTGTTCCCAAATGCATGTGCCTTCATTCCCCTCTGCAGCACAGCACGACTTCGTCCCTTATAGGCTTTTGTGTTTGAGTCTTCACCCAAGTCAGTGTGGGCCAGTCCTTGATGCCACTGATTCTTGGGTGGCTGCTGTCCTAGCCAGCAGAAAGCAGAGACATTGTGTCTGGGTAAACAGTGCAGGGGCTTCTGCCCTCTCTAATTGAAATCTTTGGCTGTACGACTTCTCATGGAGATTTCCCCCCATAGCTCCAGCTATCTGAGCTATTCAGTAAGGAGCAACCCTTCTCTGGTACCTGCTTGGGTAGATTGTAGCTCTCCCACCTGTACAATATATTTTTCCATCGTGCCAAATTGCTCATATATGGAGTCTGTTGAGGCCTTCTTGTTCGCTTTTGCCTGAAGCCACGTGGAGACAACCCTCCATTCCTAGTTCATTGCCTGGTGCCAGTTGTTTCTTCAACAAATCTAAACTTTGATCTAGATTTCATCTGGTCTGTCAGTGGCTTACTGTTGTTCTCTGCTTTCCCGGCCGTCCACCCCTCTGCAGCCACACACCCGATGTTTTGTTTCAGAGTCTTGAAGACTTGGGTAAATGCTGTGCACTTTTCCTAGCTTCCAGTATAGTCTCATTGTAAAAGCCAAACATTCTTTTGCCTAATGTGGATGGTGGTTATGTTTTTATCACCATTTAAATGTCATGTTTTTTCCCTTCTACTTTTAATCTTTTGTGTGGATTTACCTCCTTTGATTCTAATGTACAAGAAAATATGAAAAATGTGAGCATGTACCTAGAACAGTCTTATTGAGCCTTTTTGCTGCAGACAGGTGAATAGGACATTTATAGATGTCTTAGCTTTACCAGAGGATATTGTGCTTCCAGTTATGCAAAAGCTCCATAATAGCCACCCACTCAGGCTCTTTAGTTCTGCATAGTAATGATATGTAATAATAGGACTGTTTTCATAGCTCAGTGCATTTATGCTTCTCTTTTATGGTGCACATTTCTTTATGGATAAAATATTACCAAACCCTATCTGTTTTAGAGAATGAGTTTAAAACACCAAGAAAGTAGTAAATAAAAGATGGACATTTGCTGTCAGAAAATTTGTGTCAAGAAATAAACCTCACCAAGACTGTGAGGATAGCAACGACAGTGAAGAAGGGGAATATAGGGCTGTGGGGATGAGGGTGCTGTGGTGGAGATCACACAGGGCTGTGGGGATGAGGGTGCTGTGGTGGAGATCACACAGGGCTGCAGGGATGAGGGTGCTGTGGTGGAGATCTCACAGGGCTGTGGGGATGAGGGTGCTGTGGTGGAGATCACACAGGGCTGTGGGGATGAGGGTGCTGTGGTGGAGATCACACAGGGCTGCAGACATGTCTCTGGTGGAGATCACACAGGGCTGCAGACATGTCTCTGGTGGAGATCACACAGGGCTGCAGACATGTCTCTGGTGGAGATCACACACTGCCTTTGCTTGAGATCTGGGCTTGGTTCCCGATACCCATGTCAGGGTGCTCATAGTTGTATCTTCAGCTTTAGGAGATCTTGACCCCCCTGGCCTCCAAGGGCACCTGCACTCACATGCATGTACTCATATACACACAATGTAAAATATTAAAAAACACATTTGTAAAAAGGGAAAAAGTGAAACAAAGGTAGGCCAGTGATGGGTTCTAGTGTGATTTTCAGAGAAAGAAGGAAAGGAGGGAAGCCTGCATGTTGCCTTTGCTTGGTAAGTGCAGTCTGGGATCGTTGCAGCTGAGGCATCGTCAGAGTAAGCAACAATATCTGCACATTTGCAGGCACCTGAGCTACCTCATTATTTCTCTCCCCACCCAGCACTGTCACTTCTTTCTTTCAGAATGGCCGAGGCTGGTGACAGTTGAGGGTGGTGATGATGGCTGTGCAGAAACAGGACTCACTATGCCTGACACTCCCAGCCTGAGTGCCAACTGTTGTTCTGTGTGATCTTATACTGCAGTGGCCTTTCAGTCCCAGAAGGGCTGAAAATAATTTATGATTTAATAAAGTAGCTCCTATGCTTCCATGGAGATTACTTTGTTTCCTGTCTTAAGTAAGATACCCGATTTGTTCAATAAATCCTATTCTTACATTCTTTATGGCGCTGTCTCCCTCGTAAACACATTGGTAGCCTTGAAACTCCCCTGAGGACAGGTGGTTTATTTCCATTTGCTAACTGCAGAGTGAGACAATGGCCCTGAGAAAGAACTGACTGGCTTGAGACTTGTGCCATTCACTCTGGTAGGGCTTCCTGTGTGATGGAGTTCTTGCTGTGCGGAAGTCAGGGAATTCTGGGGACGGGACGAGACTGTATAGGGTTCCCTATCGCATAGGTCAGCAAAGTACACGCAGACTCCATGTCTCCTGAGCTGGTGACGACCTGCAGAAGGTGACTGTATCGCCCAGAGGGGGGGGATTGTTCCCCTTGGTTACACCTCCACAGCCACACCATTGTCCTCAGCAGTTGCTGTGACCCCTGCTACCTCCTTAGTTAAGCTTATAAGAGTGTGCATGTGTCTTTTGTCATCAGGGTCCTCTTTGGCATGCTTGAGACCCTGAAAACACATGAGACCTTGGCACAGGTTGACCAGTAAAGAATCATTTTTTTTTTTTTAAATTTCATGTCTACTCTCGGGTTTACACCTATTCAAGGCCTGGTAATAGAATTGTCTGCAGTTTCTAGTGTTCTGTTTCTGTTTCAGTTCTTAGTTGAATTCATGCACACATATCTTAACATCAGAGTTAAATTTACTATTCTGTTACTCTCCTGTACTAGTGAATGATCTGTATTATAGGCCTTTGTCCTTTTTTATTTACAGATTTAAAAATCTTTTGTTTCTTATCTCTTAAAGTTTTAAAAAAGCATTCTCCAGAGTGCTGATACGCTTGCATGAAAGCACCACCTTCAGGCACTCTGCTCTGTTTGATAAGAATATTTTTGTGAAAATCATGCAGATAAATAGGCATCTTCTGTGACCTAGTGAAACAAAAGAGAAATGTGTAAGATGGTATAGGCGCTAGGCCAACATAAAAGCTGGGGTGGAGAGGATGCAATCTATTGATGTGGTGAAGGCCAAATCTGAAGAATTTGTGTGTGTGTGTGTGTGTGTGTGTGTGTGTGCACGCGCGCGCGCGCGTGTGTTTTGGGGGATGAGGTATCTCAGCTGGAAGTGTTTATATCATTTCTCCATCCTTCCAAGTGTCCAACAGTGCTCACAGCTGTAGTAGTAAACTTGAAACTCAAGGTTGTCTTCATGAAGCCTGAACATTGTGAAGTAGGGCTTCTCTTGTTGTAGAGATGTAGCAACTAAAGAGGTTTGTTCATGTATACTTAAATGTATGGTGATGCCACAGGGACAGGATTAGCCTCAACAGACTTTGTTTTTCAAGAAGAATAGGAGGGATTCGTCACTATGGTTGAAAGCAATTTTGAAATCCTTCTGGATAGTTACTATGAGATTATGTATTGTATTATAATCCTAGTCATAGCGAGTGCTCTTGGGTTAGACTTCGGTTATGTCAGTTCATTTGTTTGTTATTGAATGTATTCTCCAAAGCTCTGAACTAACTCCCTTTTGGGTCATTCTTCTTTTCCATCTCACCTGTAGCCAGTATTAGACAGTATTAGCAAAAGCACCTCATTCTGTGAGCAACAGTTTCAAGTCTACAAAATGTTGACATAGAGGTTTGAATTTTAAATAATTTCAGTCTGTTTTTATCTGATTGGCTAACATATAACTCTTTTAAATGTTGTGAACCATCTCTTAATCTAATCCCATCCAATTTTGTCAAAAAACCATACCTAGCATTGTTTTAGTACACATGCCTATGTCTAGGCTTAGTTTGTGTGTATCAGACTTGGAACAACTTCCTTAAGATTGAAGAAGGCTTTTGTTTCACTTGATTCTAGAAGGTTACATCTACAGTTGTTTAGAGGCATTAACAACAGCTTCTCCATGTGTCCTTGAATCCACAGTTCCGGGTCACACTGTCTTTAGAGAGTGCTTTTTTGCTCTGAGACAGTGGGGATGAAGCTCAAAGCCCACGCCCAGGTCCATCCATCCTTCCTTCCCTCCCTCCCTCCCTCCCTCCCTCCCTCCCTCCCTCCCTCCCTCCCTCCCTCCCTCCCTCCCTCCCTCCCTCCCTTCCTTCCTTCCTTCCTTCCTTCCTCCGTTATTTCCTTACCATTTAGCTTGTCCTTCTTACTCTGTTGCATTGTATGTGAAGAGCTTGCTGGAACCAACTGCTTCTCAGCTTTCTGCCTGGAGGCTTCAGGTGGATGCAGCTGGTTACTAAATGAAAATTTTACCTTCTGAGTTACACTAGCAACACAATTTTTTGCCAATCATTTTGTTACTTTTTATCTTTTGTTTTTATTTGTTTTTGGCATCCAACAACAGTTGTACTACCATTTTCCAGCTTTGCTAATAGTTTGATCATCATTTTTCAACCCCCCCACCCCTGTTCTATATTTTTTTAAAGTGTGGCGAGATTATGTTTCTGGTACCAAAAGTTAGCTACTGCTGAGCAAGAAACCATACCAGTTTAGATGTCTGCAGCCTCAACCACCGTAACTGGTCATGAGTCTCTGGTGGGTAGCTTGTGTGGCTGGGGTCAGCAGGTCTCAGGGGACTACTTCCTCATTCCTCAGTGGTTCCCTTCGGGAGACCTGGCTCAGATGACTTCCTTCAGTGGGAGAAGGGTGCCCTGCTCATGCTTCTCTTCATTTATTGTCTTAGTTTGGACTTGTTCCCTTGTTCAGAAGGACAGAAGCCTCTTGAAGAACAGGCAAGAATGGACATAGTTATTTTTGCTTCATTATGTTGGTTAGTGTAAAGAAAGGGGCCAGCTTAAGGAGGGGAGAATTAAATTCCAATTGTTAATGGGAAATAGTGCAGCTATGTTCAAAGAATATGTTTGACATCTTTCTGTTGGCTTCGGGGCTATATCTGAATCTACTGATACTTAATTGTCATCTGCAGCCCGGCTGCCTTGGTGCTCAGGCCACGGCTGATTTCCCATCCTGCCGGCACTGGCTCTGTTGCTGCTGAAAAATGTAGTTTAAAACCAAGTCTGTGTCATTCTATCTACCCATAAAGACTCAGGAGTCATATGTTTGGGTGAAAACCTGGTAGCTCAGAGGGGCTGAGAAAAGCCACCAGTTGGCCTTCCTTTTGGCTGGGGACCCAGCAAGAGAACATCTCTCCATTCTTTCCAAACCAAAAATTCCTTCCCTGCTCCTTCCTGTGAATATCTCTACCCATTTTCCTGAGTCCTCCATACTCTATAGCTAACTCTTGTCAACTAGTCATTGGTTCCACCCGCTGATCCAAGGTTGATTGTATTAACACAGTCTTGGCGTTTCACAGTGTGATCAAATATTCTCTAACACTTGTTGATAGTGAGAGACAGAGAATTATATTATTTTTGCAACTTATATACACACATACATACATATTTGTATGTGTTTAATTTTAAAATAGTTTCACAGCAGGTTGTAAAAGTTGTGACTGTTCTGCATTTCTTCTAGAGCTTGACATCAATAACCCTTTAGTTTTAGTCATTTTGATGGTTTGGTGGTGTACCATGTGACTTTGGCATTTTAGTCATCTTACTTGCTGGTAAGAGAGCTCACTCATGATAGTTAATCAATATTGGCACCTTGAGGCGATCACATGGGAGATGGGCCTCTGATCACGCCTGTGGGGCATTCTATTATTTGAGGTGAGGGGCCATAATCTGGTTGGAACCCTGGACTGCGTAAGTGGAGACAGGGAGCTGAGTAGCAGCATGCACTCATCCCTTCCTGCTTTCTGATTGTGGGTGTGATGTGAACAGCTTCCCCAGGGTCTTGCTGCTTGACTTCCGGCTGTGATGGAATGTGCCGTGAAGTATGAGCTATCATTTTAGTGCATACCCTTTTCCTTTTAAGTTGCGTTAGTCGGGTAAATTGTATCACAGCAACAGGAAAAACTGAGATATCGACTTTACCTTTTTCTTTTCTTTTTAGAGATGGTTTCAAGCCCAGAACTCACTATGTAGCCCAGGCTGACCTCACACATGGCCTACCTGAGACTATAGGCATACCTAGGTCCCCCCACACCTGTACCCCTGTTTTCAAGACTAGCCTGATCAGCTGACCTTCTTTTCTTTACTGGCCATCTGAGGAAGAGGTTAAGGAGGACCCATTGCTATTAAGTGTCTAGTTCTCTTCAAGTAAATGTTTAAACAGTTTTGTTTTCAGTTACATTTTGTCAAATTTCTCTAGTTTACTCTCAGTAAGAGAGTAGGAGATTAAGTCATTATAGTTACTATTTCATGGCTGACAGATTTGGTGAGCCACATTTAAATTAATAATGCATGTTATACAAAGACCCTTGGAATAAAGCATCAGTTGCCTTGTAAACAGTGTCTTTCCTCTCTGAGGTCCTATTTTGCTGACAAACATTTTTGTCATATTTGACAAGTAACAGGTGGTAAGATCTTGTTGCAAGGAACAGAGGGTCCAGGTCACCATGTTCATTAATTAAATCCAGAAATTTTCTTTCTCCCTGGCTAATCAATCTCATTTGACACCAATATGTCTTCTGTGCCTCTGGTTTTCTTGCTACTACCTTTTTCTTCAGCCATGATTTTTTTTTCTTCACAACAGTATAATTTTAAAATAGAGTTCACCTTATATTATTTATTTGCTCTGTATATTTTAAGGACTTCCCTTATAATTCAAAACACAAGGGACTTAGCATACACACGCAAGGCAATGTGATCTCCCACCATGCTTGCTTGACTTCAAGTTCATATGGCTGGCCCCTGCTCACTCTGCTGTAGCTGTGGACTTGAGGCTCACGTGGCTGCCTCTCCCCTCACTCTGCTGTAGCTGTGGACTTGAGGCTCACGTGGCTGCCTCTCCCCTCACTCTGCTGTAGCTGTGGACTTGAGGCTCACGTGGCTGCCTCTCCCACCTCCCCCGCTGTAGCTGTGGAACTTGCCTCATTCTTCCTAACTGCGCTAAAAATGTTCTTGCCTCATGGCCTTTGGGGCTTTTCTGCTCCCTGTGTCAGAGTGTTTTTCCCCAAGATAGCCACATGGGCTGCTGTCAGTCTTCACTCAGACACCGTCCCATTAGAGAGAGCCTCCCTGAACACATTGGAAGTTATTGTCTTCCCTCTGTCGCAGCTGAGGGAAGTTCTGAGATCGGTGCCACGTGGCTGTAAATGAACATTCGTATTCCTGTTCTGGACAGAGAGAAATGGTGCTCCAAATATCAGATGCTTACGAACAGTAAAGAATTGTAAGCATTTTCTTGCACTACAACTTGAACGCACATGTACATACATGGGTTGACTTTGTGTCCACAGGGTGCCTGCAGGGGAGGCACATTTGAGTGAGGCATTAACAAGTGAGTGAGGAAAAAAAGAGAGAGAGAATTCTGGGAAGTAAGTGGGAAGGACGTATAAGTGACTAACCATAGCAAGACTGAAATGGGTTGGTTAATTTTCCAGAAAGGTGTTTTATTTGTCTCCCTTATTGCTTTTATTTAAAAGTTAGAAAAAATGTATTTACAATAGGAGTAGACTGTGTTATGATCCTATAGGGTGCCAGAGACACAGTCAGGAATGTTTATTTTTAAAATCTTTATATAGTGTAACTAACTTATAGCCTACACCATGTAAAATATAGTCGTTCAATCAGAACACCATTTAATACTCGAGTTAGCTGTCATCTTTGTTATTTCATACCACTCAACTTTATTAAGAGAGTACATAGAAGCTTGCATGTCTCTAAGTATGCCTTGTTCTTAAGGCAGCTGAGGACAGTTGGGGATAGATGACTGGTGGACTAAGGATGTAAACACTAATGCAGTTCCCAGTATACTAGCTGTCAGCGAATAGTAAGGAATGGGATACCTGGTCAGTCCAAGTGCATAAGGACAGCAAACACCAGGTTGCTGGCGTCCCGTTGGCTTTTTTTTTTTAACCCCTTGATCCCATCCTCTTTCTAGTAAGCAGATAAAACTAGGCATTAAAGTATGGGGGAGACTGCAGTTAGTATTGAGATGTGTTTTGTGAAGGGGACTTGTAGAAAGAAGCTGTGTTTGCAGAGACTAATTGACTGATTAAGACTACAGTGATGTGGAGAAGTTGGAATGTTGCAGGTCCAAAGGCTAATTGCCTTATCTATGGCTAGCTTTAGCTCTACAAATGGCCACTGGTTACCCTCTCTGTGCCAGAATTAACATCCTGTGACTAGTATATAAAACCTTTCAGTTTATGTTTTTCAGTTTGGATCTGGTCTAAAGCTGTTCTGTGTCCCCCCATCCTCCCCACACATACACCCTTTTGGGGTTTTTGAGACAGGATTTCTCTGTATAACAGCCTTAGCTGTCCTAAAACCCACTTTGTAGACCAGGCTGACTTTAAACTCGCAGAGATCTGCCTGTCTTTGCCTCCCAAGTGTTTATACCCACCATGCCCAGCTGATAAAAAACCTTTTAAAATCTACTAAGTTAGCAAACCCTTAGCTTCTACCAATCTAAGGTAAGAATGTCATCGGATAACATCATAGGCCTGTAGCAAAGCTTCCCCCCATCTTCTGTATCCACCTGTCCAATGTACCCAACACTATATTTAAACTCACCTTGATTTACGACCTTCTTTAGTCAGTAAAACTCTACAACTCCATGAAACTGCTTCTATGTTGTAACATGGGGTTTGGGGGTCACTAAACCTGTGTCCCTGGGCCATGGTTACTCATATTTGGCTCTAGAATAAATTATGTTTTATTCTTTTTAAGGTAAAAGCTGTGGTGTGTGTGTGTGTGTGTGTGTGTGTGTGTGTTGTTTGAATTAACAGTTTCATAAAGTTGTTATGACTTTTGTTGGTCACCGTTTTGAGGACAAATTGTGGATTGTAAAAAAAATGTAAATTCTGAAAAATTTTGCCAAGCTAGTCCCTAAGGACTAGTTTTCATGGTACCATAAGCACCATGTAAGCTCCCAAAGGAGGGAAATAACCAATAGTCCTACCCAGATATAATACCTACAAACCACAACAGCAACCAGCATGGGACATATCTTGGTGATAACCAACAGATCTCTAATTGGAATTATGACCCACTCAACAAGATTGAAATCATGCCTAGTACCTGGAAACCTAGCCAACTACCCAGGGATACTGAAGTCGTCTTAGAGGACTGCCCACAGTGAAAGAAATAGTCTTCCCCAGGGAAGATTACACCAATTGATTATCCAATACCAAATGGTCATCCCTGAAAACAACATATAAGTAATATACAGTAATACTTAGATATTTGGGAACACACACGCGTGTACACACATAAGTACATAACAACAATTAATGACAAAAAGAGACCATGAATTTGAAAGAGAACAAGGAGGGGTATATGCGAGGATTTGGAGGGAGGAAAGGAAGGAGAAAATTATGTAATTGTATTATAATCTCAAAAAACAAAAAATAATTAATAAAAACTGTCTTGGCAACCTGTAGTTTGATGAGGCTTCTAGTAAAAGAACATGACATATTTGAATGTAATAAATGCAAGCCTTTCACAGATTTTTGAGTTTAATGAATGTGTATTGATTTTATCTGAAAAGTTTGGATAAGACTTATAAGACTTGCTGCGATGTTTCAGTTGTATAACAGATGTTGTATAACAGATGCAGGGAAACGTCTAAGGGTTCTAAATGCAATTGCTGGGTTAAAGTGAATGAAACAGTGAACGGAACACTGGAAGCGAAGCCAGGGTTTTGGTTGGAAGTGTGTTTTGTCAGTTTCGTTCTTTCGCTGTGGTGTGTGGCAATCTGCGTGTGTATTGATGGTTGTTTGAAGCACACACGCATCACCTTTGCAGTCCTCTTCTGTATGTGGGGATGCTAGGCGTATACTGTTTGCATTTTGTGACCTGGAGAAAGCTATTAATATTTGATAATCAGAGCCAGATCTCAGAGTAACAAGTCTACTTACTTCTCTTTATTTATTTTTGCTACTATTTATGACCTAGACAGCTTTATTGGAACCTAGTGTGTTTTTAAAGCATTTCACTTTCCTTCCTTGACTCCCACGAAGCATTTTAACTCCTATTTTTATAAACTGGGGGTTATCCAAAAGTGGAATGATTTCCCCAAGGTCACATTAACATACTTATAATTGTGAGGTAGAAATTTATTCATTAAATCCTTTTGCACGGAATAAAAAGAATTGTTGCTGTGGCATTGGATAGGTCAGTTAAAGGAGATGTTTCATGGTTGGAATAGACAGATTTCTTGGAGTTATGAGGGACAAAGTTTTAAATTTGAATATCGTAGAAGCCCTTTTTAGATAGTCATAAATGCCCAGAGAGTTTCGTGTCAAGTAGTTCAACAAAATAGAGGCAAATCACTTATTTTTAAGGGTACGTCTTTATGTCATTGAATATAGTGTGTGTGTGTGTGTGTGTATGTGTATATGTGTGTGTGTGTGTGTGTTCTTGGTCTCGCTGCTCTAGCTGGAGCTCCCATCATCTCCCTTCCTGTGACCTGCCTTAGTCTCCCAACTTCCTTTCTTGCCTTTGAGAGCTTCCCTTATAACCTGGTGTCATTTTTTTTTCCTAGCACAGAGTCTGACATGGCATTTTGCTGCTTAGAGTTCCTTACAATCACCTTATTGTTTGATACTGAAACTCAGTGGTTGGATCTTGGCTTGTCTGTTGGTGTCTTCATCTCAATTTCCCTGAGGCACCTTTCGCTTAGACTTCCCAAAGGCTTCTAAGCAGCCTTTCCTTCTCCTTTGTCTGTCCTTTTGCCTGGTGGCCTGCCCCCTTTTACCTGGGTAGCGTCTGGTGATGCTTCGTTTTGACGCTTGACCATTGCTAGGTCTTTCCCGTTCATCCAGGCCTCCTTTGTAGCAAGCGATGCCTTCACTTGTGTTGTCTCTGTGCATGTGTTTCTCTTCCCACAGGAAGCCTCCTTGTTATCCTATGGGTGTGTTTGCACAGAAGGTGCTAAATAGGTACTTTTTATAGATGAGCGAATAAAAGCACATTCTCGTCTTTAATATTTTTAAGTCAGGTAATAGCATCATCTGCCACAGTCTAAAAGATAGCCAGGTTCTGTGACTCTTGCCTATAATCCCAGCACTCTGGAAGCTTAGGCGGGAGGATCAGAGTTCAAGGCCAGCTTGGGAGTCTGTCACACACAAACAGCAGGATTCAGAGAGATATACATTATAGTCGAAAGCTTATGCCTATGAAACAATACCTTGATTTTAGTGATTCTGTTCTCCTAACACTTAAACATATTGTGTGTGGCAGGAAAATTAGAGACCGAGAAAGTGAGTGAGCTGAAAATGAGCCAGCTGCTCCAAGGAATCATGGGGAGGAATTAGGACCTGCCTCGTTGTGAATTATCGTCTCTTCTGTAAGATCAAGAGAACAGATCTTATTTATTGTGCTCTATTATGTGAGAGACATTGTGTTAGACTTGGGATTCTGCATTCTCCACCTCTACAATTCTGTGGTTAATTACAAGATTCAAGCTTTAGAACACTTAAATTTATTCTAACATGTGTGGTTATGTAAGTATTTGAATACATTATAGAATTATTATAAAATTGTCATGTTAAATAAAATGTTAGAAAGCATTCACTGAGAATACCAAAAATTCATCTTAATATATGGCCATATGTGCACATGTGTATGTGTAACACAGAATGAGTATTCATGTTTTAAAAATTGGCACATAACTGTAACATAGATGATTACCTTCCCCTTTTGAGTCTCTGATTCTGAAAAAAGTCCTTCTTTTCCTAAGAGAAACTTAAAGATTCTTTTTTGCATTTTTTAAAAGTTAGAAACAAGCTTGCTTCACATGTCAATCCCAGCTCCCTCTCCCTCCTCTCCTCCCCCACCTTCCCTACCAGACGCCCACCCAATTTCCACTCCAATCCCCAGAGAGGGTGAGGCCCTCCAGAGTCTGTCATTTCATCCAGGGCAGGGCCTAGGCCCTCCCCCATGTGTCCAGGCTGAGAGAGCATCCCTCATTGTGGGATGGGCACCCAAAGTCCATTTGTATGCCAGGAATGAATACTACTCAAGGCCCCATAGATTACCTAGGCTGCCTCACTGACACCCACATTCAGGGGATCTGGATCAGTCCCATGCTTTCCACATAGCCATCAATCTGGGGTCCAAGAACTCCCCCTTGCTTAGGTCAACTGTTTCCGTAGGTTAAAAAATTATTGTGCAATTAAACACAAGCACTGTGACAGTGTTTTGTGTGGCCTGGATAAGTCTGCTTGTAGTTGATTATGCTTATCCTTGTGGCCACAAGCAAATAGTTTGGTAAAGATTTTAATACATCATTTGATGCTGTGTCAAATTCTTGGGAATGGTTAGCTCCTGTTAATGAAAGCAGTCATTGGACTGTGCTGTTACAAACGTGTTTTTGTTCCAAAGGATTAGAAAAATTAACATGATGTGCTTTAGTTCTTTGGGCGCAGCAGCTAACACACCTGAGCAAGACACTTATAGTTGTAGATAGTCTTTATTAAAGGAAGAACAAATGAACATATTCGAAAATGTTACATAACAGACTTTTGACCCTATGTTTACCTATTCAATTTTTCAGTCTGGAAGCCAAAATAAAAAAGCTGAAAGAGAGCAACTATACTATACTTTACTGAGTTCACAGATGCATAAAACATATGACTTTCCTCCTGAGAGTATTTATTAGTTACGCAAATGTATTTACATATATAATTTAGCAAGTATTTCATTTACATAAATCCCTAATTGTGATTAAGTAGCAAAGTATTAAGACAATGGATGTTTTAGGAACTAAAAGAATGTTAATACCTTGGTGATTTTAGAGATAATCTAATACAGCATCTCATTTTATTGAAGAAACAGAAGTATGGGTTATTTGTTATTTCAGATCCTTGCTCAGAGTTATTTTGTTGGTTTGAGTGTGGTGTGTCCCCCATAGTCTTACATATTTGAATACTTCGTCCCCAGTTGGTGGTGCTGCTTGAGGGGGCTTGGGGACCTTTGGAAGGTAGAGCATTGCTGGAGGAAACGCATCACTGGTGGTGAGCTGTGAGGTTTATGACTTTGCCCCACATAATCTTCTTCTCTTCATGTGGTTCCTGTGTGTAGATGAAAATGTGCTCAACCAACATCTCATCCCACTCCTGCCATGCCTTTCCTAACAGCCCATGCCTTTCCTAACCGTCTCCATGCCTTTCCTAACAGCCCATGCCTTTCCTAACCATCTCCATGCCTTTCCTAACAGCCCATGCCTTTCCTAACCATCTCCATGCCTTTCCTAACAGCCCATGCCTTTCCTAACCATCTCCATGCCTTTCCTAACCAATTCCATGCCTTTCCTAACCATCTCCATGCCTTTCCTAACCAATTCCATGCCTTTCCTAACCATCTCCATGCCTTTCCTAACCAATTCCATGCCTTTCCTAACCATCTCCATGCCTTTCCTAACCGTCTCCATGCCTTTCCTAACCATCTCCATGCCTTTCCTAACCGTCTCCATGCCTTTCCTAACAGCCCATGCCTTTCCTAACCGTCTCCATGCCTTTCCTAACTCACTGTGCCTTTCCTGTCTCCATGTCTTTCCCACCAGATGGACTCTACAGCTGTTGGAATAAGCCCAGATGAAACCTTTCCTCCTCAGGGTGCTTTTGTCAGCAACAGAAGCTGACTAATGCAGCCAAACTGCTGACTCATACCATAACCAGGCCTGGAATGTGATCTCGGGAATTCGCTCAGTCTTTGTTTGAAAGCACTAATGTGCCTGCATGTAGTGGGTTGGACTCAGGGCTTACAGTGGAAGTGAGCACAGGTGGATGATGGGAGGGAAGCTGGTGCTCTGTGCTGATGACACAGGAGATAGAGGGAATGGCAAGCCACGGGTTTTAGGTGGTAGACACTGGCCTGTGAGTAGATAAAAATGGAATCCATTGCAATTCAGTCTGTGATAGTAACCCTTAAGAATGAAGTAATAACCAGGGACCAAATGGGAGTAGAAATGACGTAGAAAGTTGAGACCCACAAGACATTTCTTGAGAAAAGCGTTTAGACTAGATAATTTTATAGTGAATAGAAGGAAAAAGAATGTAGGATGGAATTTCTATGAACAGAATTAAAGGAAACTTGAAAGAATATGATGAATTGAGTCAGTCTCTGTCTGTCTGTCTGTCTGTCTGTCTGTCTCTGTCTCTCTCTCCTCCCCCCTCTCTTACAGTGTGTGTTCCTCACCTCTATCCTTCCCTTTCCCTCCCTCCCCATTTTCCTGTTCCCCTTCTCTCCCTCTCTCTCCCTCTCCCTCCGTCTCTCTCTCTCCCTCTCTCTCTCTCTCTCCTTCTCCCTCTCTCTCCCTCTCCCCTCCTCTCTCTCTCTCTCCACACACACAAACAAATCCCTCATGTCAAAGTAAATTAAAGTTATAAAGGATTTTGGAAGTCTATCCTGTTTGAGGATAATATAGGTTGTTCAGTTGAATATGTCCTTTGGGGATTTGGAATTAACAGCACTCTTGTGAATATCTAATATTCAGCATATGGTTGTGGGATTTTGCCAATGCGGTTATGTTGAAATTGCAGGGTAGATGAGCTTACTGAAGAATTAGCTGTAGAGAAGCAGTAAGGATGCAGTCTTGGAAATGTTGCCCGTTATCAAAGAGAAAAGAGAAATAGGGCCACTAAAGAGATCAATGTGGGATGTACTGTGACTTCAGATCCAGACAGGCTTAGATGGAGTCCAGCCTCTGCGTCCCATTGGTGGTGTTATCTTTTGAACTATTATGTTTTTCATGGAAGGAATAGCAGTAGTAGTTTTTAGAAAAGATCTTTGTTCACTCCGTGTAGGTACATTTAGTAACTATTAAAACTAAAAATGACAAAGAATACAGGTGTGTCATTGGTTGAAAAACATGCACACAAAAGAAAGTGAAATACTAGTTTTGAAAGATGTGTTTGGGGTAAAGTAGCCGCACACTAGATTCCGGAAACAGTTAAATTTGACACGTGTGTACACGCAAGTGCTTTGGATATGGGTCACATTTAAGTAGACACTACAGACTGAGGAAGCCTCTGTTGTTTCTCATGATATTGGGTGGATTATTGCTGAGGGTTAGTGAAGGCCTACTGTGAAATGAAGATTGTAGGTGTTCACTAGTGGCTCCTCTGTGTTGTTGAGTAGTCAATAATAACGGTTTTAAATGAAGGTTATTAATTAGTTTTATATGTTTAGAAATATTTGGGTCCTTGTACACTTATATTTAAATGTGTATAAACATTTTTATCAAAATACTAATATTTAGTTTTATAAGAAAATCATGTGTGAAGCTAACACTGCTTTGTTACTGAAATACATTTTCAAATGTGCTTATACTCAAGAAGAATCCTTCCCCAATCAAATCACTAGTTTATTGGGGTTTTCTTTCAGGTTCCAGCCTCCGAAATAGAGTACAATTGGAGAATCCGTTCTCTCGGTTTCATTTTTCCCTACATTAATTTTGGGATAATGACTCTTTTTCATAAACCACTCAGTGATATTTTAAATATTTTAATGCAGCTGATCTCTTTAGCTGTAGGTTCTCTATCAGCAGATCCAGCTGAAATAAGATAAAAGTATTTGGAAATATTATATCTGGACTGAAAAACAGCAGTCATCTCCTCCTGCCCCTTCTCTTCCCCAAGAAATACAACAGCTATACAAGGTTTTCATTATGTCAGGTTTGATAAGTCCTACAGATGCCTTAAAGTACATGGTAAGATGTGACACGTTATTTGTCAAAATGACTCGTTTTATTTAAGGTACTTGATCATCCACAAAATATGGTCTCTCCATGATAGCAGGAAGAGTCCTGGGTTCTGGAACCAAATCTTTGCAGAGACCAAAGGACTGTATTTGCCCAGAGAACACCATTTGTTGTGATAAATTCTATAGCTGTTCATTTATAATTGTCTAATAATCCATTAACTTTTATGCTCTGTGCCATTTGTCTTAATGTTTGTTTTTCCATATTTGAGTGAGTTTTAAAACGTCTTATAAATTCAGCTCTGTTTACTGGGTTTCTGTTTCTCAGTGTTTCTGTGTAATGACTGGGATTGACTCGGTGACACTGTTTGAGATACAGACCCTGTGACCAGGCATGCAGAGCATTTCAGTGTTGCAGTTGAGCAGCTTTTAAAGCTAATGAGATCACTTAGCCTGACTCATGGACTAGAGTCTCATCTGTCCTGTCTACGAAGAATTAGGACAAGTGGAGCACCATGCTTGAAGCTGACCTAACTTTTCTAGAAGCAGTGGAGAGAAGCATTATTTACCAAAGGAAACAGCTTGAGTTCGAATCACTGTGGGATGCGCTATTGCAGTTAGAGGATCATTCTCAATGGTTGAATTGTTTTAATAGTATGAGTGAGAAAACTTTTATGGGCTTGTAGCCAGATAATTGTATATAAAATGGTACTGGAGGAGCCATGTAGCCTTTATGAATGCAGAGGCAATGTCATGTGATGGGTTGGGGCTCTGAGATCAGCAGCCTTGAATCCTAGCCTTACCAACTTTGTGACTGTGGCTAAGTTACTTGACCTCTTTGGCCTTAACTTGATAATTTTGCAAAATGGGATGTAAGGTTTCCTGAAATGAATTTTGGGAAATTGATTGCAGTCACATACATAGAATTCCTAATAAAAGTTTTGGTGTGCAGACATTTCCCCACAAAGATGGACAGCTTTCATTGCTAAATATAAAAAAGAGGATGACTCAACTTTCTTCATTATTTCCTGGAGCCCTGTGCTCCTGGGTTTCTCTTGTCTCATTTAAGTGAGCCACAGTAATCCCAGCTTTGGGGGTGCCTTAAGAAGGTGTGGGGCTTAAGTTTCTCCTCTCAGTTTGAACCAAAGTCCTGTTTATGCTGAGGTCCTAGGAGACTGAGAAGCATGAGTGGAGGACTATGGGAAGTTTAATGGGACATTGGGTTCTACTTCTAGCAGACCAGCGACATGTTTCTGTTTTCCTGTTTGTATTTTTTGGGTTTTTTTTGTTTTTTGGTTTTTCGAGACAGGGTTTCTCTGTATTGTTTTGGAGGCTGTCCTGGAGCTCACTCTGTAGACCAGGCTGGCCTCGAATTCACAGAGATCCTCCTGCCTCTGCCTCCCAAGTGCTGGGATTAAAGGCGTGTGCCACCAATGCCCGGCTCCTGTTTGTATTTCTGATAAGATGTTGATTGAAAAGGGGGAGCTTTAGATTATAAAAGAAAACTTTGAAAACAAAGGCCTGCTTAGCAGCCTATTCTTTGTCCTTCTCAAATCCCACTCTTTATATTTCTTGACCTTCAAAGTGTGGGAGTGGCCGGAGTAGAGTGGGTGCTGGATTCGGAAGGACTTCATGGACCTTCCAGAGAGTACAGCGTAACCAAGGGGCAGGGGAGCGACGGGCCACTCGGCTAGCATTGATCTCTAAGCTAACATAACCAGCTACCTTTTAGTTATCAGAAATCTGCCAGCTGGGAAATAACAATACAGGCATGCTGTCTTCAGTTACTTCCTTTGTCTGTTTGTCTGTCTGTCTCCCTCTCCCCCTCCTTCCCTTTCTTCCTCCGTGTGTGTGTGTGTGTGTGTGTGTGTGTGTGTGTGTGTCTGTGTCTGTGTGTCTGTGTGTGTGTCTGTGTATGTGTATGTGTCTGTGTGTGTCTGTGTGTGTGTCTGTGTGTGTACCTGTGTATATGGATGTTTGGAGGTCAGAGGTTGACATTAGTTGAATTTGGAACTCATCCATTCAAGCTAAACTGGCTGACTAGTCACCCCGCCGCCTCCATCCCTAGGTGCTGGGATTCAGGCATACCACATCTGGCTTTTATGTGGGTGCTGAGGTCCTGTGGTTCTGTGGTAAGCAGCTTCCTGACTGAGCCAGCATTTTAGGCGTTCTTACTCTGATTCATTGCTCTACTCTCTTTTCAGTATTTATGATACTGTCTTGCTGCACCCATCAGTTAGAACTTGGCCTCAGAAGTCTTAGCCTACTTCACTCTGCCATCAAGCATCGTTGAAGAAAAACGTGCTGAGCAGACTGGTGCCTTTGCTGCTCTGAGCTCTGGGTTCCAAATATTTGATCTCTGGTGATTTCTCTCTTCTGTTTTAAATGCTATTCTAGCTATTGACGTCTTTGTCCTCCCCTCCCTAGCTCAGGGAATATCATAAGAATGTAATTTAGTGTCTATCTCGGTTTAATTTTTTGTGAGCAATTTTTTCCACTCTGTATTTTTCTGTTTATTTTTTAACATTAGCTTTTACAGAATAGGTCTAGATCCTTACAGGGAACTCAAGAAATACTTGTTGAAGAAGTAGCTAATTAAATTGTCAGCTTTATCCTCTCCTCGTTCAGTATAGCAGTTTATGTCCTTTACCTTATCAGTTTCTAAGCATTCCTTTCAGTTAAAAGTTTTTTAAAGCAGACAAATGAATCAAGTTTTTTAAAAAATAAAACTTTAAAACATTTTAAGAACATATGTGTTCAAAAAAAAAACCTGAAAAGTTTTCTACCTGAATGTTTTAGACCCTTCTCAGCTATTCATGTTATAGTAAAATAAAATATTACAAAACATTTATAACTGGGATGTACTTGATAGCTGACATTACAGCTATAATCAGGCTAAATGAGTATACAAAAGAGCAGATAGAAGCAACAGTATTTGTTTTATAGAATTTTTACACAAAATTATAATATGCATTTAAATATATTGAATGATAACATATAAGTGCAGATATTATGGTCTTGTTTTATAAATTTGTGTATTAAGTTGTTTGTCTCATCTGTCAAAATCAGCTTGAGGCAGGAAGAAAGGGCTTAGTTTTGCTCACAGTTCATCGAGTGGGAACTCTGGTGGCAGGCACGGAAGGTGGCTGGCCCTGGTGGGCACTGTGCTCAGGCCACTTCCTCCTTTTTGGTCAGTCTCAAACTGCAGCCCAGTTAGAGGGGCGTCTCCCTACCTCATTAATCTAATCTAGAGTACCCGTCACAGGCACACCCACAGGCTCATTAGCGGTGATTCCAAATTCTGTCAAGTTGACACTTTGATTAACCAGTTGACAGTGTCAGAGTTGCATTCTGAAGATATTTCAATGTTTAGACGTCACTTTCATGTTAATTATATTGCTTCTTTGTTCATGTTTTTAAAAAATAACTTCTGACAACCTATCCTCATGTGGCTGTGACAAAAGAGAGTGCCAAGATTCAGACTTGGACTACAAAGTGGATTAAATGATACCCTAATTACTTCATCCATAATCATTTATGTGAGAGTATGTTCTAGTGTATTTTAACTCAAATGCACAACATTAATATAGACAGGAATGCAGTTGTGTCCAGCTGAGTTGAGAGAAAACATACTGTGGTAAATTGAGCTCTCTTGTTTTCTGTAAAAACAAAACATTTTATTGGTAAACTTGCTAGATTCCATACATTAGTATTTTAATCAAAACAAGTGTATGTTGTAAGCAAATTTTTTCTCTTAAATGCTTCCTTCATATCTTCCACTGTTTTTTTTTTCTAAGACTGTAAGCATGTGACTTAGGTTGAATCCTCAAAAGAATAGCAGTGGTCTTTACTCTGAAGTTACGGGGATAGTTTGTTAATATAGGAGCCAAGTGACAGGGCTTTCTTTGCAAATGTGTAAGTAGTGGTCTGAACAGATATCTGCAGAGCAGAGCTACTCCATCACTGTCAGTCAGAACAGAAGGAAGGCTCCATCCCTTTGCAGTAGCTGTCCTGGAAAATAACGTGGATGAATCAGTGTTGGAACCTGACTTATCTGTGACTTGCCATGGTCTAGCTTGGAAAGTCCACAGTTTGATTGGGATTTTCTTCCAGGTTTATTAAAACCATTGGCTTAATGTATGTTCTACAGGAGGATAAATTGAGGGGGAGAGATTGGAGCTAATGTTTCAGGATCGTTTTTCTGCTTAATTAGAATTAACACCCAAAGGCTCAGTCTGAGTGTGATATTGGTAATATCTTTCTTATGTCTGACTTTAATGAAAGTGATATGGTCAGTCTTGCCACAGCATAATTGCCCAAACCAATTGAATGTTTATTGAAGTCTGACTAAGTGTTAGGGTTTGTTCTAAGTGCTTTAGTCCCCGAGTAGAAGCTACCAAACTGAGGCGGATAAGCCCTTCTTTTAACTCTTGCAAAAGTGTTTTGGGCTCATGACAAATGTGACCAGTGGTGAAATCTCTGCGTGTAATATTGCATAAAAATTGTCATGCAAAGAAGCGTAAGACAGCATAGAAGACCTGAAAGCTCAGATAGCTTAGAGGCCCTGGTCTAGCGGCTGCGGCAGTGTCCATGGTGGCAGCCACACGGGCTCGGAAGGTGGTGTGTGTGAGTGCACTTAGGCAGTCAGCACTCTGCATTCTCTTTGTCACAGTGGTTGCCTTGAGTGGAGAGCATGAGTCAGACACCATGACCTCATGCCTCACTTGGAGTCTGGTTGGGTAGTCGAGAGAAGCTCGTCCTTGCAACATTTTGATCCATGCAGCAGAGGGGTAGGAGCAAGGACTTGAAAGGACTGAGGACCCAGGAGAACATCATCAAATCTCACCTGCGGGACCTTAAAAAAAGTTACTTAATTTTCCAAACCCTGGTTTTTCCTGTAGAATGAAGACAATAACGGGTTCCTTATAAAGTGCTTATGGACATTAAGTGGAGTAAATACAGAAAGTGTCCCCCACAGTGCCTAGATGTAGTGACATTCTTACTAACAGTGTGGTAATAAATTGCCTCCTGTCTCGCTTGTTCTTAGGTGGGTCCAGTTTCACAGGATTAAGAGTTGAAAAGTGCTCTGTAGTCAAAGCCAGTGTCCTCCTATATACGGCAGCCTGAAAGCACTGTGTCTACCCATCTCGTTGGCTGTATGGGGAAGAGGGTTCATTTTTTTTTCAGGCAAAAGAAAATGATGTTTAAAACACAACTCGTTTTTCATTATATTTTAAAAGTATTTTATATCTTAAGTTGTTTTATAAAGGGAAGGCAGTCACATAATTAAAGGTTGGAGTCTGTTTAATGAAGTGGTTGGGACCGAAGGATTTTCCAGCAGAATAGCGGGTGCTCCTGAAAGCTTGTGTCTGCTGCAGTACCCATTGTGGCCACATGGTTTTGTGGGAGTTTGGGAGCAGCCGTACTTGGTCCAAGGCAGCTTCGGGTAGAACTTCAGGCTGTTCCATTTTATTTCTGGGTCCAGCTGCTTCACATCTCATTTTCAAAGCCCTGGCATAACCCGTGGACTTCTGGAGTGATGAGCTGCGTGACTCGGTGGAGGAAACAGAAATAGATATAAATAGGTAAAGTCCTCCTGAACTGGGGTCTCCGCATGGTTATGAAAATGCATCTCAGAGAAAGTCACCCAGACAGACCACGGTCGCTGTGCAAGCCACAGAGTAGGCAAAGCAACCTGCGATTCATGGTCTTATCATAATATCTTGTACAGATAAATATTTCTGAAGCTATTTGTATTCATAGAAGTCAGTAACTCTATTGCTGTTTATTTGAAGGACATATTTGCCACTTCAATTGCCTTGTTGTCATTTGTTGTGAGTAGATTGATGAACAAATAACCCTAGACTCACAGAGCTGTAGTCATTACTTCCTAATATAAAGAATTCAATAACCTGTGCCTGGTTGTTAGCGTTAAGTGTGTCACATGGTACTCACGAGTTGTGGGTATAGAGGCTTTAGTTTGCTTCCTTTTAAGAAAAAAAGTGTTACTGTTGATGGAGCTAGACAGTGTATATTTCTATTTAAACAATCCACCAACATGCTGTTAGTCACTAAAATGCTGATTATGTGCTTGCGAATGTCTTGCCACAATCTATTTGGAAAATAACTAATATTTTAAAAGATATTTCTAAATAAAAAAGACATTTAAAACAAAATAAAATAAATGATACATCTTTATCTTCATAGATAGGTGTCACATATTACTAATTTTCAAATTTATTTAGAAAAGATGACATTGAAGATAACCTAAGAAATGTTATTCTTTTAACGTGAGAAATTACTAATTAAAGCTAAGAACTTTTGATATGATTGAATTCCTATTTTTAATCGTGTTTACATAAAATAACTTTATAAGTGTATTAGTTACTTTTCTATTGCTCTGATAAGATGCCATGCACAAGGCAACTTATAGAAGAAAGAGTTTATTTGGGGTTTACAGTTTCGGAGGGTGAATCCATGACCACCACTGAGGGGAGCATGGCATCAGGCAGGCAGGCAGGCAGGCATGGTGCTGGACCAGTATCCCCCATCTTGAGACAGCCACCATGAGGCTGAGAGAGCTAACTGGGAATTGGTGTGGGCCTTTTGAAACCTCAAAACTCACCTTCAGTGCCAAGCCTCCTCCAGTAAAGCCAAAGCAGTCCGCCAACTGGGGACCAAGTATTCCATCATATAAGCTTATGGGTCCATTCTCATTCAGGCCATTATAGTAAGTGCTTTTCTTTCATAGAGTTTTTCACAGGGCTTATATCAGAAGCCTATAATTAAGAGAATATAGTCTTTCTGTCAAGTAAATATCCTTTTCAGTATTTTCTACGAAACATGTTTTATCTCATTTCACCTAGTCTAGTTCAGAGTCACAGAATTGTCAGTTTTAGATGAAACTAAAATTCAGTTCATTCATCTTCCTTTAGGGTAGTGTGCTTTGAAGACTTACTAAGAAATTAGCACGTGTGGTGGTGTTTTCTACTTTTCAAAACATGTGCATCATGTAAACATTGTGTAAAATTAGAATAATGGAGCCAGTGAGGTAACTCGGTGGGTAATACTTGCCACCAAGCCTGGTGACCTGAGTTCAGATGCAGATGCACGTGAGTTGCCAGGTTTTCAGTCTGTGGTGCGCTGACTGTAAGTATTCTGCTCAGAGCCAGGACTGTTCCTTGAGGTTATTTCCTGGGATGATTGACAGGCGGAGACAGAATCTCTTCTGTTCACCCTGCCCTCCTCCTGCATGTCTGTCTCTGTCTTCTGCCTCTGTTCCCCATATACAAGTCTTGATCATTCTTATAAACTTTTAAACCTCCTACACACATTTTAAGCATAATTTTGATTAGTTTCCTAAACCTTCATTTGTGGCATTAAAGTTATCCTCAGCAGAGGTCATTGCTACCCTTAAGAAAAACTTGCATCAATCAAAGCTTAAGTGAGAGGAGGATATCTAGGATAACTTTTTGGTTTAAAAATACATTAAATATGTTTTTGTTTTCCCCTTTTTAGTACATTAGAAATGCACTTTTGGAGGAGAGGAGGTTAGTTTGTTTTTCGAGACAGGGTTTCTCTGTATTGTTTTGGAGGTTGTTCTGGCACTGTCTGTAGATCAGACTGGTCTCAAACTCACAGAGATCCACCTGCCTCTGCCTCTCAAGTGCTGGGATTAAAGTCGCGTGCTACTGCTGCCCAGCCTAGAAATGCAATATATGTATATATACATATACATATACATATACATATATCTATATATGTGTATATATATTTATTTCCAAACTTTTTGCTAATTAAATCTGTTCTCTGACAATTTTACACATGCATATGATACACAATGACCACGCTCAACCTGTCACCCTCTCTGACTTCCCTACAACCCCTTCTACTCACTTTTCCTATAAATATCTTTTCTTATATTCATGTTTATTATTTTGTCTTGTGACCTACCCCCACTCCAGAGTTTAACCAGGGATGTCTGTATGACCATCAGTTTGTAGTCCTCTCTTGGAGCTTGGTGTGCTCAGCCAAGGGTACGCGATTGAAAACCATGGTTCCCATTTCTCAGAATTTGTCGATCATGATAGTTCAGGAGAAAGGGTCCCTGACCCATCCCTGGCTGACTGTTCGCAGGCCCCAGTGCGCTTGTTGTGGACTCACGATTGCAGTGGTTGTGCGGAGTCCAGAGGATGGCATTTCACAGCCTGCCCCCGTCCTCTGACGCAGACCTGCTTCTTGTCACCTCCTCTGTGGTGTCCCCAAGCCTTAGAAGGGTGACCTCTCGACTGTCATGTATTCTCAGCACTTTGGGCAGCTGCAAGCTGCATGCTGACACTATCTGTGCTGCACGTAGCATTGAATGAAAACAGGAAGATGCTGTGGCTGGACTTTACTTCTGTGAAAGAGCCAGAAAGGGTTTTTATTGTCCCAAGATTCCATTCTGCACAAGTGGGTGTAGAATGGAAATACTTGGATATCCAGTCAGATTCCCTCTGTATTCACTGTTACATTCCACTTTTCTGGGAGGTAATGTGACTAAGACACATCACTATCGTACCTACATGGAAACACACCATTATTTTCAAGCTCATACTTAGTTTTGACTATCCCTCCTTTTCAGTGTGTTTTTTAGTAATGTTTCTTTTAGATCTGGTTCCTGATAGTGCTGAATATTTAGAGGATTACCTGCCTATTGGAAGGAGGTCATATCTAATACTTATATTTCTTCTCTTACTTAGGCAGGCAGATGAGGAACTGGAGCACACGTCTGTCTTCCTTTGTAGTCACTTGACTTAGTAGAATGTGTTCAATTTGACACAGTATGCAGACAAAAAAAAACCTGTGCAACGAAACTATTTATATGATTAAGAACTATCCAGTACCGTTATAATGTTATTAAATGTTATTTATGTTAATTTTTATAATGGATGCCTGCATGCAAATCTTTGATTTACTGTGGAGGTCACGATATATGATACTAAAAAAGATGATGGACTGGAGCTCATTCTTGTGATGAGCTCCCAGGTTCCCACAGCAATTTCAGCCGACACATGCGGTTTTACTGGAAGAGTAACTACAGGATACAGTCTGATCACTCTCGACCCCCCATGGTAAACCTTCTGTTTGTTTTGTGAATTTGGTAGCTAAAGGTGCATGATAAAACTTGCCATCTCCACTAGACGTTGCTAAATCATACAGTAATAAAATGACTGCTAAGCTCCAGCATGTCTTTTTAATCCATTAAACACAGATTTCCTAGATGGTCTTGGCATCTGGTTTGTTCAAAACTTTTTACCCCAAAAAGCATTAAAATCTACATCATAAATTTTAAATTTAAATGGAAGCGAGGAAGGGGACATCTTATGAGTGAAAACATTCCTCAAACAAATGAAATCAAAGAGAATGTTTTGTGGAAATGCATTTCCACCACCTTGACCATTGTATGGTTACTCTAGTTATAAAGGAACTCCCTGCTGCAGTCCCTCCCCATTTAATTGCTGAAGCAGAGAAGTACAGTAAGTGTTAATTAGCTCTGCTATCTGCAGTGACATCTGCTGCTCCCGAAGTTGCACCTGCATCTCAAAGCAGCACGGCATCTCTCTGCCTGGAGGACTCGGTTCCGGTTCCAGCGCTTGGCTTCATGAGAGAACTTTTCTAGTCTTTAACTGTGGGCTTCCCTGACATTTCTCATATGAACATACACACATCTACACGTACATGCACATATATCGTGTATGGGTTTGTATGCTTTTTCATACCTCAGGAAATACAAAGTAACAAGGAAGACAAGATGTTTTTTGTTAAATACATCAAGCTAAACACTGAAAACTTTTGTCTTTTTCATTCAGTTTGGACATCTTTTAGCATCTACTTGATTTTTATTGTGTTTCCTTGATCTCTGCTTTATATTTTCTTCCTATGATGCCCACTGTTTATTACCCCGAGACACCTTACATCCCACCTCCATTGATTTTCTCCTCCCTTTGCTAAATGGCATATGATAGTATCCGAAAATAAAAGTGCAGCTTAGAAACTAATTTTGAGTTGTTTTTTGAGATCTTCAGCTCATTGATGTCCAGAATTGAAGATTTGAGCCAATAGGAGCTTCCTTTTTAGTTTGTGTTAGTTGATTGTATAGTGTGGAACGTTCAGAGTTTGAACCAGCTGGCTGAGAGCCCCTGATCCACTCACTCCATCAAATGGCCATAAAGTTGCCAAGCATTGTCCACTCTCCTCTTGGTAGGATGCAGACAGACACATTTGTCATCCCTTTCCAGGGCTGGAAAATGTAGAAATTAGTGGGCTTTGCCTGCATTTTCAGGGGAGGAAGAGCATTGTTGGGGGAATTTCCCTGAAAATAGAATTTGTTAAAACTTCACATTTATTCTGTGGAGAGTACACCTTAAGTAGATCTCCTCAGTGGAGTGTTGAGTATAGTGTGGGAAAATGAGCCAGACACCTTCGGGATGCAGTCCTGCTCACATTCAACCCTGAGACCCATATGATGACAGCAGAGAACATGCTCCTGAAAGTTGACCTCTGACCTCCACAAGCACATGGTTGGCCATGCCTCTCATCCTTACAAAATAAACAATAAATAAATGTGAAAAATGTAAACAGCAGTAGGACTTACTCAGCTTTAAGATGGCACTGCCTTCTGTAGCGTTGGATTGAATGACATTGTAGGATTCTCAGATCCTCATCAGTGGTTAAATTATGGTCCTGGGACCTCAGGACACACAGCAAATGAAACACACCCTTGAAGTCAGTCACTCTCCTATGTGGATTATCCTCTTCATAATGCCAGCACATGAGAAAACTGTTGTCATGCACTTTGGACAAACAGGATCGCCTAATAGTCTTGTGTAAAAGCCTAACAGTCCAGTGTATGCCTAGCAGTCCTGTGTAAAAGCTAGGTAAGGAGCCGGCCCTGAGCTTAGTTCTCTCTAAGTGAGGAGAGGGCCCTGAGCTTAGTTCTCTAAGTGAGGAGAGGACCCTGAGCTTAGTTCTCTCTAAATGAGGAGACAGTCCTGAGCTTAGTTCTCTTAGTGAGGAGAGGGCCCTGAGCTTAGTTCTCTTAGTGAGGAGAGGGCCCTGAGCTTAGTTCTCTAAGTGAGGAGACAGCCCTGAGCTTAGTTCTCTAAGTGAGGAGAGGGCCCTGAGCTTAGTTCTCTCTAAGTGAGGAGACGGCCCTGAGCTTAGTTCTCTAAGTGAGGAGAGGACTCTGAGCTTAGTTCTCTAAGTGAGGAGAGGGCCCTGAGCTTAGTTCTCTCTAAGTGAGGAGACGGCCCTGAGCTTAGTTCTCTCTAAATGAGGAGAGGGCCCTGAGCTTAGTTCTCTAAGTGAGGAGACGGCCCTGAGCTTAGTTCTCTAAGTGAGGAGAGGACCCTGAGCTTAGTTCTCTAAGTGAGGAGACAGTCCTGAGCTTAGTTCTCTAAGTGAGGAGAGGGCCCTGAGCTTAGTTCTCTAAGTGAGGAGACAGTCCTGAGCTTAGTTCTCTAAGTGAGGAGAGGGCCCTGAGCTTAGTTCTCTCTAAGTGAGGAGAGGGCCCTGAGCTTAGTTCTCTAAGTGAGGAGAGGGCCCTGAGCTTAGTTCTCTAAGTGAGGAGAGGGCCCTGAGCTTAGTTCTCTAAGTGAGGAGACGGCCCTGAGCTTAGTTCTCTTAGTGAGGAGACAGTCCTGAGGTTAGTTCTCTCTAAATGAGGAGAGGACTCTGAGCTTAGTTCTCTCTAAGTGAGGAGAGGGCCCTGAGCTTAGTTCTCTAAGTGAGGAGAGGGCCCTGAGCTTAGTTCTCTAAGTGAGGAGAGGGCCCTGAGGTTAGTTCTCTAAGTGAGGAGAGGGCCCTGAGCTTAGTTCTCT
Organism: Mesocricetus auratus; assembly: GCF_017639785.1. Taxonomy (NCBI): domain Eukaryota; kingdom Metazoa; phylum Chordata; class Mammalia; order Rodentia; family Cricetidae; genus Mesocricetus; species Mesocricetus auratus. Next base: position 108,189,276 of record NW_024429184.1, on the reverse strand, counting down.
CTAAGTGAGGAGACGGCCCTGAGCTTAGTTCTCTAAGTGAGGAGAGGGCCCTGAGCTTAGTTCTCTTAGTGAGGAGACGGCCCTGAGCTTAGTTCTCTAAGTGAGGAGAGGGCCCTGAGGTTAGTTCTCTCTAAGTGAGGAGAGGGCCCTGAGCTTAGTTCTCTTAGTGAGGAGACGGCCCTGAGCTTAATTCTGACTAAGCAGGAGCTCTGCGATGGACTGTCAACTGTGAACGTCTTTATTGCAGAGCCTTCTGTGCCAGGAGCAGAGAGGTGCTCATCTAACTTGATAGTTTGAGATGTTCTTTCTCCAAGGTAATGCTTGGCATTGTTTTTGTTTGACTTAGTTTCTTCAGAGAGAGCCGACATTTTGCACATGTACTGTCACTGCTTTTGGTTAGTGTCATTTATATATGTTGTTTAATTCTGCAAATATGTATCAAATGTGTAGCGATAGAATTAGAATTCCCTAAAGATCTAAATATACACAGAAATTTTATTAAAACAAATACTTTTGGTTATTTAAATGAAAGTACTAATGCAGCTGGGTCTATTTACTTGAGAGAATGCAATAGAAAATAATATTGTCATGATCTGTTACACAATAACTTCTATAAAATGGAGGATTTTTTAAATCTATGAAAATGATATGTTTTGTTTGTACAAGAATGTATTTAATTTAAAAATTGGTGTTTCCTCTTACTGTTTTGTTTGCAGTCACTATTTTGCAAGATTATGTATTTATATTATAGAGCAGTATATTTTCAAATATACTTAAAATTCCTTGAGAATTTCATACATTTTATTTTAGCATATTTATCTCCCTCTTCCAACTCCTCCTAGATATCTAGGAGGCAGTATTTAATACAGAGGTACAAATAGCCAAGCTGTTCATGATGCTGTTCGTGGGAAAGGAAACGCCTTATCATGTATAGACTTTGATATAAAGGAAACAATTGTCCCGAAGTAAAACTGTCCAGATTATTTCCACACTGATAATTTTCTCCAATTAGATAAGTAACTGCTTTAATCCTACAAGAGCTTAGTAGCTTGGGGGATATACTGTTTTGGCTACAAAGTAAATATTTTTGACATTAAGGAAATCCTTTTTCCTTTGATTCTAACCATTACATAAGGTTTTTTTTTTTTATTATTGGAAAAGGGGTTGGCAAACTGATCAGATTTCACAAGGAGAAAACCTGGGCTTTTACAAAGTTTTGATTAGTAATCCTATTGTGTTCCCGTAAATTCTGAATACAATCTTACTCACTTTCTCTCTTATTTGTGTTAGCAAATTAAAGAAAAACTAGTCACATAAAACTGTATGTACAAAGTTTATCTTGACTGGAACGTCTTACTGAGTTTTAAGTAGAAACAGAAAACAAATGTTACTTTCAGCTAAAAAGTTTCATAATATTACGTTGTGATTTTTAAGATTCATATTTTTACATGAGGCATTTACCAAAGTAATAATTGCCAGTATGTGTAACGTGTCTGGCAGAGAACTTTCTAAGGTGGATTCAAGTTAATCGTGCCATTTCTAAGTATCAGTTCTGCTGTTAAGTTCTGTAAGCTCTCCTGTTCTGGCATTGTTCCTTCAGTGCAAACATCTATGAAGAGGCGCTTGGTGGAGACAGAAGGCAACTCATATTTTGAGACTAATTTTAAGCAAACAGTCATTTAGTATTAAAAACAAAACTTTATATATTTCTGTAAATGGATTTTTAAATTCTAAAGGCAAACAAACTACTAATCAAAGAAGGATGGGACAATATAGATAATGTAAGAAGAAAAAACCACACTCCTGCATTTCCACTCTGCAAATCAGCCACTTTCAAGTCAGTTTTTAAGCGTTGGCTGCAGTATAGATGGTATTGTTTACAGATTCTCACTATTAGAAACAGCTTTTCCCAGCACAGCTTCTAAAGGATGCTCCCTGATGACAACAGAACACAGTTTGTGCAAAGAAAAAAACCTCACTTGCTAACCAGCAACAGCCACAGTGAATGGACCCTCAAGCAGGTGTGCAGGTTTCCATGAACCAGCTGTTACAGATCTTCCAGAGGCAGAGAACATGGAACTATATTTACAGAATAGTCTCTTGGTGAGGCAGAGCCATGCAGAGTAGATGGGGTAGAAGATGAGACCTCTTAGCTCTAATCTCAAACAGCTAAAAAGTAGCAGAGGGAACTAGCCTTTTGTCATTAGAAAACTCCAGCTAGCCTCCATGAGGGGTTTGACTTAACTGGTACATGGAATAGTCCTAGAGAGTGTTTGAGTTGCTTACACCAAATTCTCAAGTTGCAGCTCTGATTTGCAATAGGATTATTATTTGTTTTTGAGATAAGCCTCTAGCCAGGAAATTAAAGTTAGTTGAGGGTGGAGCTCTGTGGTAGTTTAAATGAAAATGACCTTCATGGGTTCATATAGTTGAATACTTAATACCCAGTCGGTGGGACTGTTTGGAACGGATTAGGAGGTGTGGTCTTATTGGAGGAGGTGTGTCACTGAGCATGGGCGTTGAGATTTCAAAAGACCATCTCAGACACAGTCTCTGTCTGTCTGTGGTCTGTCTGTCTTATGCTGCTGTTGTCTCAGAATGTAAACACTCAGCTCCTACTCTAGTACCATGGCTCCTTGCTGCTATGCTTCCCACCATGATAGTCATGGACTCTCTTTGGTTCTGTGAGCCCCAATCAACACTTTCATCTTTATGTTGCATAGGCATCTTTTCACAGCAGTAGAAAAGTAAGACAGACTCTAATTTTATGAGATGAGATGACCTTATTGTTCTCTGATATCGGAGGTGTGAGTTCATAGACCACATGTAGATACCATGTTTTAGACCCATTAAAAATCTTTTCAGCCTTCACAGATTAATATAATTTCTGTAGTTTCAAGCAGTCAAGTTTGTGGCAGTTTTTTTTTTTACAGAACCCAAGGATACTAATACAGTAGTAGCTGTAAATACCAAATCCCCTTTAGTGTTTATTGATGTAATCATCTGCTTCTGAATCATGCCCTCCCCAGATTTGAAATGAGCTGTTTTCTGTTGTTGACCCATTATCTTATTTTTTCTTTTATTGAAAATAGATTTTTTTTTAACCATACAATATATCCTGGTTAGAGTTTCCCCTTCCCCAGCTCTTCCTAGCTCCTTTCCTTCTCCCCTCCCATCCAGATTCATTCCCTTTCTGTCTCTCATTAGAAAACAAACAGGTGGCTAAGAAATAATGATAAAGTACCAAAAGATAAAAACAAGCCAGAAAAGGACAAAACAGACAAACAGAAGGAAAAGAGCCAGAGAAAAGAGCAGGAGAAGCACATATAGACACAGAAACTCACAGATTCATACTAAGGAATCCCATAAAACACAAACCCTGAAACCATAATATATAAGCAAAGGACGAAAGGAGCCTTGACACAACGTTATGAAACAGAGAATCTTCAAAGATGTCGTTGAGTTTGTTTTGCGTTTGCCATCTACTGCTGGGCATGGGGCAGCAATGTAGCAATAAAATTACTCCTGAGGACATTCTGCTGTACTCATAGATCAGTACCTTGCTCAGCTATCAACAGAGAAATTTCCTCCCACAGTTAGTTGGAACAAATACAGAGATGCATAGCCAGACATTATGCAGACAGTGAGAGACTTTGGAACACTCAACCCTACATGGAATGTTGCCATCAAATCCCTCTCCTCAGGGCTCAAGGAACTATGCAGAAGAGAGACAGGAAGAATGTAAGAGCCAGATAATGGGAGGCACAAAGGAAATGAGGCCTTTAACACAGCATGCACGGGGCCTACATGGGTCTGCACCAGATGAGGTCCTAGAGCTGAGAGAAGTGGACACATGTCCCCAAAGCTAGATCCAGTTGATAACCACTTGCAGCATAAACAAAAGTAACGTACCTTTACACAGTTAAAATGATATTCTGCAGCATAATAAATGTAACACATGTTTGCCCCATGGAAATAGTATTACACAACAGGCCTCCTGGAATGATTGAAAGGCAATAGTTACAAGTATCTGATGTAAAACAGGAGGTACTGTTAGGGATGAGGACATTCCAACTGGTGTTCTTGGCCCAACTGCTTTATTTCTTGTAGTTCTAAGTTGCTACCTAGTGTCATTTCTCTTCAGCCTGAAGGATTTCTGTTGACATTTCCTCTAAGTGTACTCTACTACCAACCTATTCTAATATTTGTTTCCCTGAATCTGACCATATGAAGATACCTTTCTAGAAACAGAATTCTTGGTTGCCTTTTGCATTCATGGTATGTGGTTCTAATTGCTTTGAAGCTCATAGATTCAGCTGTCAGTTTTACATTCCCCCCATTTAGAAAGTGTTTTTTCCCCCCTGGATTCTTTGGTGGTGCTGGGAATCAAATGCCAAGCCTTATGCACGCTAGGCACTCCCTATGCCTCCACCACTACTCCTAGCCTTCGGGGGTCTGAAGAAGTGTTCAGCAGTTTTACTTTCTAGAATTAGTCTTTGTGTTTATACTCACTGAAGTTCATTGCATTTCTTTGGGCCACACTCTATTGTCTTCTGCCAGATTGCAGAGCTTTTTCACTGTACTGTGGTAATGCTTTCCCCTCCTCCTCCTCCTGCTCAGGCTCCAGCCACACACATGTGAGACCTTTTCATCTCTGACCTTTAATCAGTTTTCTCCTTCTTGGAGGACTGGGCCTTGTGTGTTATCCCGTCTTTAATTTCACTTACTCTGCCTTCTCTGTTCATCTGGTGAGTATCCCATTTCAGTTACTATACTTCTCAGAGCTAGAGTTTCCCATTTTCATTTCTGTTCTTCTGAGATTCCTTTCAACATCATTTGCTGGGAGCATATACTTCTTTCAATTTCTCAAATATAGTTGTGTGCATTATTTGACCCTCCTTGGCTATTTCATGTGATAAACTTAGCATGTTAACCTATTTACAGTCGTTCTTATTGGTTGCATTTCTCCCTAAGAATGTGAAATACTTTCCTGTTTCTTTGGACATCCAGAAATTCTTTTGTTAAGATCTGTTCATTGTCAGTTATGTGGGGAATGACTATGGGTCCTTGCACATTTTTCAAAGTCGTTTCCTTTTAATTGTTCAGGAGGTGATCGGTTTGCCTGAATTGAAAGTGTAGACTGTCCTGTGAGGTGTGTGGCTTGAGCTTTCCCCCGGGACTTTCTTACGTTGATCCCTGGAGTGCTCTGAAACCCAGTGCCACTCAGTCCAGCGGTCTGCGCATACTCCCTACCACTCCAGCTCCCCCGCCCCCCACCCTCTTCTAACTTCATATCTTAAGAAAAAAATAACCCCTTGAGTCCAGTTAGTGCTCCTCATGTTTGGGGCCATCCACAGAAGCATAGTCAACCTACCAGAGACCACACGCCCCTCCCCTAATATCCATGAACTGTTGACAGCTCCTCTGCTTGGGGAAAGGGCTCTTGAGCCGGTCCTCCATCCATGGTGGGTCATTGACTGGATCAATCTTGTGCAGGTCTTGAGCACGCATCCACAGCTGCTGGGCGTTCATAATTTCCTGTGGTGTCCAGAAGACACTTCCGCTCAGTCCTCCCCAACACCTCACACTTTGTCAACTCAGATATTAAATCCGTAGGCATACTGTCAGCACCTTGCCATCCAGTCTGTTTAGGTTCCTTTTATAAATTACTAATTAAAGCTTGCAATTATCTGCTTATTTTTGTGTGTGGTTTTTTGCCTATCATTATAAAAATTCAGTTTTATTAAGTAGGAAACAAATAGTTCAGCTTAATCTAAAGAGTTTGTGAAGAAAAGAAAGTAGTTAATTTTATCTAGTTTCACATTTTAAATATGGCCGCAAACTTATTTTACTATTCTTACCTATAGAATTCAGTGTATAGCATTTGACTGTAAATAATATTTAAATTTATAAGTGCTAGTTATCAACTGAAATTTTACCTTGTTTAGAAAAGTGAATCCTTTTTAAACATTGTACATAAAACTGGCTTGACTATTTTATATTTGGTCCTCTCATTTGTAACATTTTATTTATGCCATATCCTTAGCATTTATACATAATTTTTAGGAATTTGTGTGATACATTTCTTTTAGACTACATATAGAGTTCTTATAATTCAAGTGATAAGTGATTTAGTAGTGGCTGACTCTGACAAGAATTACAGATAATTATGTGTATTAATTGCTAGGCCGTAGACATGAAAGTGTGGGAATCCATACCTTCGTTCATAAACCATGCTCAGTTGTTAAGGATGAAGAAAATAAGAGGCCCTGATAAGATTTACATGATCTTGATTTTACTTAACTACTTGAACTTGAGGAAAGTAATTGTTTATCTATATAATGCTTCCTGCATGGGTGGACAAAGTACACAGCTTCCGTGGCATGAGGACGGCATCTAGGAGGAGACTTGGATGTGTGTCGTTGTCACAGCCTACTGCTGTTGCTAGCCTTAGCTAACAGTGCTCAGAGGAGGAGGGGTTGCACTCTGTACTCCTCTGGGGAATGCCAAATACAAGAGAGGTCATTGCTGTCACCATTGACCTTGGTGGAACATTTTGCTTTTTTAAGTTCAGTTTCAGTATCCGTTAGATAAGTAATAGCAGCACCTATCTCATAACATGGGAATTTAGTTAAAATGATTTTTCTGAGATTAAGTAAATATAATCTCTTACAGTTTTCATCATTGTAATTCAGGGAAGAGCCTCCGTCTTCCTCAACGTGATAAAGTGTTTCGGCGTGGTATAGAGCACTACTTTGCCAATCATTCTGGGATAACGAGCTACCCTATTGTGTTCTCCTCCACCCTCTAGTGTTCTATGTATCACTTTCTTTTGTGTACCTGTCAGAGCACAACAGTCTCGAGGCTACTCAGGTGATGAAATTCTGAGATATAAATTTTACCTGCGTTTCTGCAGCCCCCCAACTGGAGCGTCTACACACAGGTACATGCTAGCGGAGGCAATAGCTCACCTACATAATTCATGTCCTTTCTGTATAGTGCTGGCCTCCCCCTCTGTGCATTGCATCCAGCAGTTACAGCAGCTGGGTCCTGGAGCTATCCTACTCATGACCACAGACTTGACGTGGTTTGGGTTTTCCTCTCTCATGTCATGCAAGCCACCTTTGAAATATATGTCCTTTGCAACTCATTCTATGTTGGAGGCGCTGTGCTGTTGTTTCCTTCTTTTTAACTACCATGTATTAATTATATGTAAAAGTGGGTTTCATTATGACATTTACATATGTGCATATAATATATTTTGACCACATTCGTTACCATTATGCACGCTTGTCCTCTCTCTCTCCCTGATCCCCTTCCTCCACCCAGCAAGTCCTCTTATACTTAGCGTGTGTGTATCTACCAGTGACTTAATGTGTAGCATGGTGAGGAGTATGTACAGGAGCACTGACAACTTAGTACTGAGTACACCACTGAGGAGAATGTCCCATCCACGCTCCTACCTGCAACCCCGCAACCATTAACTGCTGGTAGATAAGCAGGAAGCAGTGGGCCCTTGGAACCCTATTTCCATTCATAGTAATGTTTATGCTTCTGTTTTATAACCCTCTTCCATGATATAAAGGTCTTTTTATTTCACTTTTCATAAAGATATATATCGTTTCTTAAGCATATCTCTGTGGCTTTCACAACCTCTTTCCCCTCAACCACTCTCCTTTGTTTCTCTAGATGCTTTAATTTGGTGTACACACACATATTTTAAATCTCTGTGGAGATGCTCTGATAGTTGGTGGCCCAGAGGTTTCTCTCCTAGATGTTTTTAAACCTCATCAAGCTGACCATCAAAACTAGTCATCATAGTGCGTGACCTCTTTTAGTACAAAATCTTGGTGAATTAATTTTTCTTTTCTGAAAACTCTCATCTCCCATTTTTAGCAGCATCTACACTTGGCGATGTTCCCAGTGACATACAACTGTGAAGTAAACTTATGATAAAACCTTTGTTGAAAGAGAAATCAGAGTTGGGAGGAGAAAGATGTTTATTTCTTCAAGTATTTGTTCCCAACTCTAGCAAACATTGTTTGTTATCTAGAGGTATATAATGTCCATAGGGGTCAGGGCTGAGGGATAGCCCAGAACTTGCCACACAAGTGTGAGGGTCTAAGTTCTCTCTCAAGAAGCCATGTAAAGACACTGGGTACACAAGTTCCCACTTGTAGTTCCAGTGCTTAGAGAAAAGCTGATCTTGGGTCTCACTGGTCAGGTGTCCCACTGTGGACTTTGAAAGAGAGGTGTCCCCCATAGCCTCACATATTTGAACACTTGGTCCCTAATTGGAGGTGGTGTTTGGAGAGGTTATGGAACTTTTAGGTGAAGGAGTCTTGCTGGAGGAAGTGTGTCACTTGTGAGTGGGTTTGAGTATTGCTGTGACAGAACTTTTCCTGAGGAGACACAACGCACACATCTATTCACCCCAGATAGGGAGCCCACAACAGACCAAAGTATGGATACCACCAAAGTCCAGCTGAGGGAACCATGAGTTTTATTGGGTTTACTTTCAAAAATATGAGTAAGGGGTTATTTACTGGAGATGACTCAAAGACAGCTGCACAACCAAAGCTCACCTCCGCATGGTTGACAGATCACAAAAACTGGGAACCTGAAGTTTACTGTATACCTACAGGAAGTTCAACAGATTGGAGAGGGTCCTTTCCAAGTGATTCGGTTGGTTTAAACCTCTTCCAGGCAGCTCAGCTGGTTTCTGCCTCTTCCAGGCAATTGCTCTTGCCTCTAGAGGCTTCTTTACAGCATAGCTCCAATGAGTCTTGGCAGCTTGGCTTGTCTGAAAGGGATGCTCAGCCTTTATTGCTCACTCTGGCCCCGAAGGGTTCTCCTGAATCTGCTCAGTTTCAGGGACTTCCTGAAGCTATTTTGAGTCCATGAAAGATGGAATTTTTTAATTTCAGAACAAATTGTTACGTAGCACGTTATAGCCTCGTCCTGCTTCCTGTTTGCTCTCTTTGCTTCCTGTGTGTGGTTGAGATATCATCTCTCTGCTTCGTGCTCCAGCTGCCATGTCTACTGCTTCCTGCCATGATGGACTCTTATCTCTCTGGAACTATAAGTCAAAATAAGCTGTTACAAGTTACTTTTGATAAGGGTAGTGCATCCTGGCAACAACAACAACAACAAAATAACTAATATATAGGCTACTTGACAAGCTTCAGGTCAGTGAGGAATCTTGTCTCAAAAACCAAGTTAGATAGCACCTAAGAAATGACACTCAAGGCCTACATACACATATGTGTGCACTTGCACACGCATGTACATACACACATACTAAATTCTACTGTAATTCTTGAGTGAAAGGTTACATTTAACCATTCCTCACTGAAATCCATGATTTAAATTGATTTACATTTAAAAACCAAACTATGCTATCCCTAATCTGCTTAATTAAAGAAACAATTAAGATCGCTGAATTTTTCAACATAGGCCATATCCTTAAAAGTCAACTTCATGCCAGATGCTGCTTCTAACACGTGATAATTACACTGTTTAAGACAATGTGCTTAGACAGCGAAATGCCAAGTCTTCAGGACAGTTTAAGACACCCCAATGGTTATTGTAACCAACTGAAATCATTAAATGATCTTTTGGAATGACAGAAACGACTTTTGTCTTGACTGTTGTCCCACAGTGCTGTGCCTCAGGCAAGGCAGCCTTGCCTCAGCCTGTTTCTGTCCTGTGCTGGACTCATTCACTGCTAATCTGCCCCAGGTAGACTGTGAATGAATCTTTCAGGGCAATCTCCTGAGGAGCCTACATATTTCTTTATCTTCATAACCAACTGTAAAATGAAGATGGAAGTGCCACTAACCTGTAGCATGGTGGCTACATTTGTACTCAGTGTGCTGAATAGACTTAGAGGCTGTAAGCTTCTCTCTTGGGAGTAACAGATGGGACTGTTAACCCACTTAACAGTGGTCCGGTGATTTACAAGAGAATCAATGAAGATCACAAAATTGCCCAGTTTAGGTTCACTGATGTGCCTATCTTTTGACCTGTTAACCCCATTAATGGTCTTTGTCACGTGACCCAGTTAGCAGGTTTTCTGTCACCAGTACTGTGGACTGTCTGAGCGATAATTTCCAGATAACATTTTAGTAGTTGTTGTAAGTAACTCTTTTTAAGAAGTCTTGCTCAGAAACATCATTTCTTCCAGAAAATAGCCTTTCATCTGGGTGTGAGAAGTTCAAGGGAAAGCGTCCTTGTAGAACTCTGGCTGTTACTATCTTCAGACCTTGTTTTTGTGCGGCAAGAGGCACATTGATTTTCAGAGAATATGAATATATTCAAATCAAGAGATTATGACATCTGGGAACATGTTCTTCTATTTGATAAATGCACCTTGATTGCAGTTAGGAAGATGGTTGTGCAACAGCAGTGGCATCCTTCTTTGACCCTGGAATTGTGCCTAGTACCTTCCCTGGTGTCTGCTGATATTTTAGCTCTTCTCCGATGGAGTTGTTTTATTAGTGCAAATCAGTTGTGTCAGATTAAACAATATTGTTAACTCATAAAAGTGCAAAATTATTTTATGAATTTTTTCTTTAATAGATATACTCAGACAATCTCTGTTCATAACTTGACTACATAACAAAAAGCAGGTCAATAGTCCTCATTAAAATATCAACGACATCCTTCACAGAACTAGAAAACACAATCATAAAATTATTGTGGGCACATTAAAGATCCTGGACAGTCAAAGAAATCTTGAACTGGATAATCCCAGCTGGAGGCATCACAATGCCTAACTTCAGTATACACACCTCAGAGCTGTCTAACCCAAACATTGTGTTGGCACAAAGACAAACTGAGGGCATTGTGTCAGATCCCCACACACACATGACCATCTCCACAAAAGCACAATGGGTACATATATATAAGAACATACAAACCCATTTAGTTTCTTCTGTTGCTGTGAGAAAATGCTTTAGCCAAAAACATCTTGGGGAGAGAAGGTTTCGTTTAAAGGATCACACTTCCGGTTCTCAGTCCATCACTTAGAGGGAACTGATGGCAGGAACGTGAAGCAGATAGCATGGAGGAATGCTGCTTGCTGGCTTAATTGTAGACTTACACTTGGATATCTTTCTTACACAGCCAAGACCATGTGGGCAGATGCTGCCCACAGTAGGCTGGGATCTTGTATATCACTTAACAGTCAAGACAGTGACCCACAGCATGCCCAAAGGCCAGTCTAGTCTGGACAATATTTTCCTCTCAGGTGACAAGATGTCAAGATGACAGGTAAAGCTAACTAGGAAACCAACAAGTGATGCTAGGAAAACTAGATATACACATTCAGAACACTGAAACTTGACTTCTATCTCTCATCCTCAAAATGGATCAATGCCTAAGCGTAAGACTTAAACTACTACTAGAAGACAGCAGAGGAAACTTTTCAAGACATTGGTTGGTTCAGGGACTGATTTTCTGAACTTTAAAATTACAGAAAACAGGAAATTTTAACAGCTGGAGCTACATTAAACCAAAGGCTTCAACATAGCAGAAAAAGCACTCCGCAGAATGAATTAGACAGCCTATAAAATAGGAAAAAATATGGACAAGTGTTCACATAACCGTTAATATCCAAAAATGCAGTCCAGTTAAAAACAATGGGCAAAATAATCTGAATAAATGCTTCTTGAAAGAAACAAAATGGCCAACAAATGTGTGAAAAGAAGACAACAATCATGAATGATCAAAGCAGTTGTGAGCTGATGCCCATATCCCTGTCACTCAGAGGCTGAGGCAGGAGGATTTTTACAAGTTTGAGGTCAGCCTTGACTATATATATTGAGATCCAGGTTAGCCCAGGCTATAGTGTGAAACCCTATCTCAAAAAAACCAAAACAACTAGCACTTGGGAGACAGAGGCAGGTGGATCTCTGTTAGTTCGAGGCCAACCTAATCTACAGAGCGAGTTCCGGGACAGTCAGACCTGTTACACAGAGAAAACCCTGTCTTGAAACAAAAATAACAAGACAAAAAGCAAAACAAGCAAAAAACATTCAAGCAAAGTGAGATACTATCTTAACTCTTATAATCTTATCATAAATAAAAACATGCTGGGAAAGTGTGAAGAAAGAAAAAATGAGTTCTTAAGCATTTCATGGGAATGTGAGTACAATTATGGAGACAGTGGGAGTTCCTCAGGAAACTAAAAAGGTCAGGTGTGTGCTGTTGAAGAAAACCACAGACTCAGCTTAGAACCAAGGGTCTACTAGATCAGTGTTGTGATGGTGGCCGCCAGTTCTGGCTCCAGAAGGTCCAAAACCACTCAGCAGAGAAACGAAAGCTTTTCCAGCCTTTTCTCTCTTTAATCACCATGTTTGACTGACCAGCAGTTAATTCTCAGCTCACACTCTTTATTATCATATCAGTGTGCCTTGGTAAAAAAGAAAAGGTAAAAGCCTGATGTGTTTCACAAATGGAAAAAGAACACATATCTATGAGGCGCAAGTGTGGAATTATGCAAGTAATTGTTTTACAGTTGTTTATTTGGAGAAGTTCATAGGTAAGGTAATTTATGTCTAGCTAGTTATGCTGCGAGGAGATTTTTCTAGCAAAATGAAATGTCTCCAGCTGCACAGAGACTGCTGTTCTGTGGTTCTTCCCCGGGTAGCCTGTTAGAGCCGTTGAGCTTTGTAGTGCCCCAGAAGCTGCTGGTCTGCTGTGTCCTGTGTCCTGCTACCATTTAAACTCTAAGAGACTTCTTCACAACTTCCCGACTTCAAAGTCAGAGCTCTCCAGATGAAATTAGCCCGTTGGGTTTGTTTTTAGAACTCAAGATTGTTTGTTGGGTAGTTCATAACCTGATCTGTGTATAAATTATTTACAGTTGGATGCAGTTCCACACAAACTGCTTCATTCAAATGCATCATTACTGGACACATCAGTAGCTTTTCCATTTGCACACTGAATTTTACTTTATTTCAAACGTTTGCATAAGCAGTCTATAGTGTCTCCAATTCCCTTGCTTTACAAGTAATAGTTTTACCCTTCATCAAAGGCATATACATATTAGACTGTTTCCACATTAGAGAATTTGTATGTGAACTAATAGTATTTTTCTGTGTGTCTTTGCTTTAATAATAATTACAAAATGGACATTTTTTCAGTGCTATATGTTACCTATTTTTTAAACAGGTGGTCTTTCAAATGCCCAGCTTACGGGTACCTGTCAGTGTAAGGGATTGCCACAGCTAGCTGTCCAGTGACAGTGTCTTCCCTTACCTAATTCTCACGTTAGAATTGCCCTTCCTTCTTGTGCCTCCGCTGACCCTGGCTTCTGCAGCTCGTGCCCACCCAGTCCCCAGCCTCCCCAGCTATGTCAGTTGGGAAGCTGCTTTTACTGTTGCTCTCCCCTCACAGGGGTCCCGACCTTTCAGACATAATAGCCACAAGCCATCAGCTTCTGGGTTGGTTTATTAGTCTCCTTCCTGCACACACACTCCTCACTTTTCTGGAGGGAAAAATGCCCCAGATGGCTTCCAGTCTGCACACAGTATTCAGTCTAGCAATGGCCTTTCGTGACCTGCCCTTCTCCCTTCCTCTTCTTGGTGCCCCAGAGAGTCTTCCAGCTATACTCTCTTCTTGTTCTGGAGGACACCAAGAGTACTCTCTCCTCAAGGACTATTGAAGTTTCCTCCATTTGAAATGCTTTAACTCTGGATATCTGTGTGTTTATTCCCTCACTTCTTTTGGGTCTTCAATCATATGTCAACTTATTTATGAGACTTTCTCCAAGCTCCATATCTTCAGTTGTCCATGTCTTCAGCTTCAAACTAGCTATATGGGTTATTAGACAGGCTATGGATTTGTCTTGCTTGTTCAGGATTTATTCAGATCCCCCACCAGAATGGAAGCTCCAAAAGGACAGAGGACTTCAGTTTTATACACGTTAATATTCTAAATACCTAGAACTTTGGTCTGGAATCAAGCTACTTAGTCTTCTGAACTTAATGAACTGCTTCTGTGGTTACTTGAAAGATATTGCTGAGAGCAGTGCAGACAGTGGAGGCCTGGCTTGTGACGGTTTGGAGGGAAGTTTGGGAGTCCCAATTAAGCCTCTGTCAGAGCTGTTTGGTGTTTAGAGAGTCTGTGGTTTTGGTCAGCTGGAGCTGAAGGATCAACTGTGATTTTAAAAATGACCAGCATCAATGAGGCAGACCCTTCTGAGAAATGTTTCCTTGTGGTAGCACACAGAAGCTGGACCAAGAGGACCGTGAATATTCCTTGTGCTGGCAGTCAAACTTGGTAATGGGTAAGAGTCCCCTAGGGGTGTTGGTTTCAAAGGTATGCAGTATTAGCAACTGAGGTTTGATACCAGGAGAGGGCATTGGTGAAGGTTGTGGTAGAAGCTCCAGGATTGAAAAGGCTATGGAGAGAAGTTGAGACTTGGAACTATGTGTCAGGGTCAGAGTACCTGAAGACAGCTGTGGTTCTTTGAGTAAGAATGGCTCCCATAGGCGTATGTATCTGAATGCTTAGTCATCAGAGTGCCACTATTTGAGAAGGATTCGGAGGTGTGGCCTTAATGGAGATGTGTCACTGAAGGTGGGCTTTGAGGTTTCAACAGCCCATGCCAGGTGCCGTCCTCTTCTCCCTCTCTCCACTTACAGATCCTTCCCTAGCACCACACCTATCCGCCTCCATGCTCCCTGCCATGGGGATCATGGACTAAGCTTCTGACCTCAAAGCAAGCCCTGAGTTAAATGTTTCCTTTTGTAAGTTTCCTCAGCCATGGTGTCTGCCTTAGTCAGACCTTGCTGGGATGAAACACCAGGGACAAAGCAACTTGGTGGAGAAAGGGTTTATGTGGCTTAGCCCCCCACATTACAGTTCGTCATCAAAGGAAGTCAGGACAGGAACTCAGGCACAGAGGAACCTGGAGGCAGGAGCTGATGCAGAGGCCATGGAGGGGAGCTGCTCACTGGCTTGCTCCCCATGGCTTGCTCAGCCTGCTTTCTTTTAGAACCCATGACCACCTGCCCGGGGATAAAAGCACCCACAATGGATTGTTTCCCACACCATCAATCACTAATTAAGAAGTTGCCCCACAGGCTTTCCTACAGCCCCATCCTAAAGGAGGCATTTACTCATTGGTGGTCCCTACTCTCCAGTCACTCTAGCTTGTGTCAAGTTGATACAACTAGCCAGCACACCTAACCCCTTGTCAGCTTGACACACAAACACATCACTATTGAGGCACAACCTTGCAGAGCTCCAAAATATCTATAGAAGTTAGAGTGTCTCAACTGTGGGCTCCTGTTTTGTTTATTTGTTTTTTTACATCAAAACAAAAACAACAACAAAACCCACCTCATTACTTCAAGAGAGAATAACCAGGGCACAATCAAATTAAAGCAAAACCAAACTCCAACTGTTTGAATAAAACAATGTCTAGTGTTTGGGATCCACTCAGAATCTTCTGAACTCCTCCAAAGGACTTGGGTCATCTCTTCAGCTCCGTCCTCCACAGCACACACAGCTTGTCCTCTAGGCACCTCCTGGCTCCATTCTGTTGCTACTGCTGGTCTTGGTGGTCTTCCATGGCACTGGCATCTCCAGTCTTCTGCAGCAGCTGGGCTGCACATTCACCGGGGCAGTCTCTGGGAACTGTGCCACACAGTGCCAAGCCTCAGCTGCTCTCCATGACCCTTCACACCTGCAAAACCAGCACCACTCGGGTGACTCTTACACTAGCAAGTTCAGCGCCAGCACAAGTTACAACCTTGGCCCTGTCTGGAACACAGCTTCTGTGTGCTGACTCTGAAGAAGCACTTCCCAGAAGACTTCACCTCAACGATGCTGGTCTCTTCTTAATCACCACTAACTTCTCAGCTCCAGCTGACCAGCATCCAATATTCCCACAAAGAAAATTTCACGTTACTATTCCTGGTATCTTGTTCATCACAGCTGATTTGTTAGCCCCAGCTAACCAGAACCACAGACTCTGAAGTCAAAGTAATAGATGTCCCCAATAGGGTCTATAAACTTCCCTCCGAAATGTCACAAGCCAGGCCTCATCGTCCGCATTGTCATCAAAATCCCTGTCCCTCCATGGTTTCTGCCTCAGTTCCTGTTTCCAAGTTCCTGTCCTGGCTTCCTTCAGTGATGGAACTATGACAGAATTGTAAGCTGAAACAAACTCTTTTTTTTCTCTAACTTTAATTTCTTCATCGTATTTTATCACAGGAATAGAAACCCTAACTAAAACAAACGCCATACCCACTTCTGGGTTCTACTTGTAATGTCTCAAATCCATTCATTTGTAATCACCACTGCTTTGTTTCAGCCCAGAAGTCTGTAGTACACACCATCCTGTGTGCTACCTACCTGTCAGAATTTGAGTGTTCTCCAGAGCCGTGGTTCTCAACCTGTGGGTCAAAACCCCTTTGGGTGCTGAATGATCCTTTCACAGGGTGGCAGGGGGAGGTGTCACATATCAGATATCCTGCATATCAGATATTTACTTTACATTCCGTACAGTAGCAACATTACAGTCATGAAGTAGCAACAAGAATAACTTTATGGTTGGGGTCACTATGACATGAAGAACTGAATTAAAGGGTCTCAGCATTGGGAAGGTTGAGGACCACTGCTCCAGAGTGACTGTAGTGCAGACCGTAGTTCTGTAGCTTCTAAATAAAATTCCGCTTGGTGTAAAGTGGCTCCTGAGCTTGGCACGATTAACCACAACTGGCTTAGCTCCTCTTTG
This sequence comes from Mesocricetus auratus, assembly GCF_017639785.1. Taxonomy (NCBI): domain Eukaryota; kingdom Metazoa; phylum Chordata; class Mammalia; order Rodentia; family Cricetidae; genus Mesocricetus; species Mesocricetus auratus. The sequence continues at coordinate 108,172,526 of NW_024429184.1, read as the reverse complement.
CTGGGAAAGGCAGTATGAATAAGTTTTTTCATTACAGAGGTAGTTATTTCATATGTATCCTCAATAGTTTTTTAGATATGGCTTGACTTTTAATTTTGTTGAAACATCACACTTTATATACTTTATCTGTTGTTTTATGGATTATCTTGAAATAACTACTAAAGTATTCATGTTCAACTGTTATTGCCCAATTGGCTTTCTTGAAGAGGTTTAATTTGTCAATGACAGTTAAATAAATGGTAAAAAATAAGTAATCTAGTAGCTAATGATGAGTTTAAAGATGAGCCCTGGCTATAGTTCACATCTGTAGCACTCAGGAGACTGAGTCAAGGGGACTGGGAGTTCAAAGTCAGAATGCTACAAGTGGCATCCTGTCCCATTAAAGGGGGAGGAATAGGAGAACAGGGATGGGTACCAACTGTTGGTCACTCTAGTGAAGTACACAGCACACAAACCACAAAGGGTTGCACTGTGACTCCCCTACTGCTCTTCAGTGCTCTCCTACGGACTCAGCCGAGTCTTGTCAGTCCCTTCCTGCTGTCCAGACTCACTCTTTTAACTCTTCTAATATTGCACATTACTGAGACCGGAGAGATGGCTCAGCAGTGTTTGGTGTCCCTGCAGAGGACCTGGGTTTGGTTCCCAACACCCACATGAGAGCTCACAGCTATCTGCATCCGCAGTTAGTGGGGAATCCAGTGCCTTCTTCTGGCCCCCAGGGGCTCCTGTATCCATGATGTAGTATGCAGAAAATCATACAAGCAAACACATATGCACATAAATAAATATTTAAGTTAATCAATCATTTCAATGTCTTTTCTAGGTATATAGTAGTTTTGCCTGTTTTAATGCATTTTAGAAACAGAATTAGTCAAAATGCCCTCCTTTGTCTCTCAATTCTTATCTGACCTTTATAATTGGAGACCGCTTTGCATTTTTATGACACTGATTTGTTTATATTCATACTGGATAATTTCATTTATACCACAGTGTAGGTATGAACTTCTTCATAATGAAAATGAGTCTTACTGTGATATATATATATATACCAGGCTTTTTGTTTTAGGCCACCAACCAGCTCCAAAGCATGAAACAGAGACTTACTATTGGTTTTGAATGTTCAGCCTGGTTTAGATGCATTTATGGATAGCTCATTTAACTTTAATTAACCTGTTTCTTTTTTTTCCGAGACAGGGTTTCTCTGTGTTGTTTTGGAGGCTGTCCTAGAACTCAATCTGTAGACCAGGCTGGCCTTGAACTCACAGAGATCCTCCTGCCTCTACTTCCTGAGTGCTGGGATTAATGATGTGCTCACTCGGGAGGCAGAGGCAGGAGGATCTCTGTGTGTTTGAGGTCAGCCTGGTCTACAGAACGAGTTCCAGGACAGTTAGGGCTATTACATGGAGAAACCCTGTCTCAAAAAAATTTCTACCTGTTGTCTTAGGGCTTTATTTCCCTTCACTGCTTCTCTATGTCTGACTGACTGTGGCATCTGCCTGGCTTCTTGCCCTGGGTGTGTCCCATGTTCTCTCCTCCTTCTTCTCTCTAGTTCTCTCTGTTCTTCTTTCTTGTATATTTCTTTTTGTTTATTTTGTGTATTTCTCCTCCTATTTATTTCTCTGCCTGCTAACACCGCCTATCTTTCTCTGCCTAGCTATTGGCCATTCAACTCTTTATTACACCAATCAGGTGCCTTAGGCAGGCAAGGTGAAACCAATGCAACACATTATTTACATAATTAAACATGCATCCTTACATTGTTAAACAAATGCAGCAGAAACAAAAGTAACACACCTTTACACAGTTGAAGTAATATTCTGTAGCATAAACAATTATAGCACATCTTTGCCTAGTTAAAATAATAGTCTACAACATATATGCTTATATTTCTTGTTAGGTATATGCATAGATACAAATCACTGGATTGTAGAATCTGCTTTAATAGATAATGGCAAGCAGTTTGCTTGCCAAGGCAGTTGTACCAGTTTGCTTCCTAATGGCTGCCTCGGAGTTTCCACATTTTCCCACTCTGCCTTTATCTTTCAACCAAGGTATCTCTGGTGAAAGTGGATTATCATTTTTAATATAATCTAATTTTTAAAATGTACTTTTCATTCTTGTCCTGTATTATTTCTACTTTCTGTTCTGTTTAGAAAATAACTCCATTCCTAGTCTACGAAATATTCTTTGGTATTGTCTAAAAATTATTTTTTTTATTCTAACATTCCTTAATTGTACTATGTAGCACTAAAATTCAGACATATTCACCTTCTACATAAAATTTATTTTAATGGTTTATATAATGCATATAATATATACATAATTATATAATACACTGTATATGTGATTTTACACAAATAAAACCCAAAAAATAGAAAAATTAGGTAAATGCATGTACATTTCTGTATTCTTCCCTGTTTTTATACTTTAACCCATTCTAGAATTATATCTTATTATTAAGCAGATTATTCAAAGCATATAGGAAATTTAACTACTTAGTAGTCTAGCCAGAAAGCTTTTCATGGGAAAATTTCCCTTGATGACAATTTGAGAAAATGTCCTATCTACAAGGCAAAAGATATTCTCCACATTTTATATGTAGTAATTTAGGAATAGTCATAATCTCCAATTAGTTAGGTATTTGGCAGACTGTAAATATTTGAGTTTTTCAAAAGTGAAGATTTAGCCATTTTTAGTTAACTCCTCAGTTAACTCACAAAATAGCTCTATTCATCTAAGGGTTTTCTTTTTATAAAATTTGCTTCTGAAAAGTGAAGGGAAAAATTGCTTGGTTGATCCCCCCTATTTTTTTTAAGTAAATAAACAGGTACCTACCAAAAAGTCTTTGTCTTAGGGTTTCTATTATTGTGAAGAGACACCATGACCACAGGAACTCTTATAAGGGAAAACAGTTAATTGGGCTGACTCACAGTTCAGAGGTTCAGTCCATTATCATCAGGTGGGACCTGGCAGCGTGCAGGAGGATGCTGGAGACATAGATCAGTGTATATGAGACCTCAAAGCCCGCCTGCACAGTGACACACTACTCCAACATGGCCACACCTCCTAACTCCCTGTGGGGGCCATTTTCTTCCAGACCACTCCATTCTTACTTTCCAGAACACCCGAGTTTCTGGTTTCTGGATTTTCCCATTATGACCCAAGGATTTTGCCCACACTTTCCCTGCCTTTCTGAGATCTCCATGTTGTGAGATCAGCAGTTTTCAACGTAAACAGTTTACAGTGGGGTCTTAAACAGATTCCCTGTTTCGTGGAGGAATTGACATTTTAAAGGGAACTCTCTGCTTACTTTCCAATTTGTCTATTATACCTTATCATCACTGGGTGTGGGGAAGGCGGTGTGGCAAAGGAAATAGAAGAAATGGAGGATTTTTTGGCTCTTACATAATTATCTTTTAAATTGTAGCATTTTTCCTTACCTCAAAAATTAAATCTAATGACCTTTCTCTTGAATCTGTATGTGAGTGTACAGTCAAAAGACAAACAGTGTTAAAGGGCAGCTTGGTATTAATTGGTTTTTAAGTCGTTAAGGAAGGCGATCGGTTTCCTGGGATTATTTAAGCATCCGGTTTCTTTGTCACTTGCGCTAACTGGGTGTTAGTTTTTGGAGATGATGACATAGTCATTAGAAGAATTGAATTCCACTTTGTTCCACAAGTGTGATGTCTTTGCAGCCTTAGTAAATAGTTTGAGATTTGGCTGTAACATGATAAACGAAGCTCACTGTGTTGGGCAGCTTCCCTGAAGTTTTTGCTGTCAGACTGGGGAGATTGCTGAGCCTGTCCCCTCCTCCCCTTCACTATGAAAATGCCTGAAGCCATCTGTAGCTAAGGAAGGTTTTCCTTGTCTGTGCTTACTTTTCTGCCCACTTGTCTTCCTCTTTTTCTAGGTAACTTCTGAACTTGTAAAATCTACCCTCCATTTTTCTTCCTTATCATTCGCTTTCCAGTGGGTTTTGGAGATTTGTCTTCTCACTCAACACTTAGATCTTCAACTGAGTTCTTTTTCATTGTCAACCCGCGTTTTTAGGTATAATTGTGTCATTACTTTGTCAATTCTATTTTTAATGTTTTGAGCTGTTTTTGCAAAACAGCCTGCTCCTTTTTATTGCTGGTGAGTTCACAGGGTTTTCTTTTGTTGTTTTGTTTTTACTTGGCCTGCACGTTTGTTCTTTAATTTGTTGGGTTTGGTTACTTTGTTGATAGGCGTCTCTCCTCAGACACTGGCCATCCTTGGTTGTGGAGTCGAGGGCCCACACTTAGCAGCCACTTATTTAATGGCTGCAGATGATTTAGTCCTTAACCCAGATAAGAATCCTTCTTTGCTTCATGGGGTTTTAGATTCTCTTAGCGAGGTCTTCATCCAACCACGGCAGTCAGTGCAGGGGTGGGGCTGGCTGAGGATGCGCTTCGCAGTGGACCGCTGGGGTTGAGTTCCCTTCATGCTGGTGACTAACAGCCTTCTCCTCTGTAACCCTGCTCCCTGTTCTGGATCTCCCCATTGTCAGAAACCATGTCTGGACGAACATAATAGACCTGCTTTTACTGATCAATCATGAGCTCTGTACAGCCCACTCTCCCTTGCTTGTTGTAGCTGAGGTTTTCTATGATCTGATGGTGGTTTTAATGTATTCAAATCTCTTGGTTCTCAGTTTGCAGAATTTTTTCAAATTGTCTGATGTGAAGTAGCATTCTGAATTACTTTCTTACATGATTAATTCTTTTTAAGACAGGTTCTCATATGTCTCAGACTGGCCTTGAACTTACTATGCAGCCGAGTATGATCTTGAACTTTTACCCTCCCTTTTCCACCCAAGTGCTGTGATTGCAGGTGTGGACCACCTTGTCTGTTTCACCTGTTGCTGGAGTCGGAAACCAGGAGCTCACGCATGTTAGGTGAGGGTTCTGCCAACTGAGCTACACCCCAGCCCCAATATGCTTTCTTCCCCCTCCCCACTATGTAGCCCTGGCTGTCATGGAACTCACTATGTAGGCCAGGTTGGTCTTGAACTCACAGACATCTGCCTGCCTCTGCCTCCCAAGGGCTGGGATTAAAGATGTGTGCCCCTACATTCCACTTCCTTTTAAAATTATATTGTTTTGACTTTGAAGGGAAAGTGAAGAGGTGAAATGTGTCCTCATCCCCACTGTAATCCATTTTCTTTTAAAGTAGTATATAAAAGTACAGTTTGAAATAAAGAGAGGCCAAAAAGATGATGAAATCATTTTAATGGAGTCTTATAAATATATTTGAAAATGACAAAAATGTGCTGTTTGCAGTACTTATTATGAAGGTCATTATGTAGAATTCATTTCTATTCTGACTTCATTCCCCCCCCTCCTGCCCAGGAAAAGTTGAAACTAATTATTTTAACAAAATTTATTGGACAATATTTATTATTGGTCATTCTGTTCAAGAAGAAATTGCTTAGGTGGTATCTTTATTTCTTGCTAATAAATATCTTGATGCATTAAGTATCCAGTGACCCATTTTACTAAATATGTATATTATTTTTAAGAATCTCATGGCATGGCAGCATACCAATACCAAAATTGTAAAAGATTTTTTTTTTATTTTGGTGGGAATTAGGAAAGATTTCATTGCTTTGTCTAGGCAAGATTTAGTAAAACTCAAATCAAATGTTGGGCTACTAAGAGGACTTATGCCACCAAGCCTGATGGCCAGATTTCAATCTGTACGTCCCACACAGTAAAAGAGGAAACCCATTCCTGCAGGGTGCCCTCTGGTGTCCACACCTGGCTGTAGCATAAGCATGCCCACACACATGCACACACACACACCAGAAATAAACCATTGTAAGCCAAGGAAGTCAGATGTCATCTTAATGCAAAGCTGAAGTTACATGAATAAATTAACTGTCTGCTTAGCTGGACAGAGAGTTGCTTACAACTAATTTCAATTAAATTCTTTTTGGAAACATTATAATTCAAAATTAGGCCCTGGGACTGACTTTGTCCTATTTTGTATAATTATATTTTGAAACAAAATTTGCTAGTGAGTGTTGAGAATATGAAAAGCTTTCACTTACATCGCTCAGGTATTTTATGAAGTGATCATTTTATGTTTTTCATTAAACTGATCTAACATTAAGGAAAAGACGTGAAGCTACATGCTCTCCTTTTGAAAACAGGATGCTAATACGTTGGTAAGCTTGTCTTTGTTCGTGTACTGCTTTATGATAACCAACAATTTTTTTACTTTTCTTTTTTCTAATAAAGCCAGTCAGTTCCTACTTTAAAAAAAAAGTAGCTTGTGGAAAATTTGTTAATTTTAAAAGCACACCTGCATCCAAACTGATTTTAAAAGACAGTTTTAAAAGAAAACTACCATACTGAATTACATTTCTCAATGCTATCTCATTTGCCAGTATGACTAGTTTTGATTAAAAAGAAGTTGATTAAAATGTTCAAAACTCTTCATTGAACAGAAACCCTGGATGCAATTAGAAATTGTAGGTGCCGCCCGTGGAGTTCTAATTGTGAACATCTCAACCGTGATTGCTATTTCTTTTCATGGTGTTCACTGATCTTGCTAGCATATTTGGAGGTCTTTTGGGTGGGGATTGGTGATCCTTCTTATAGTCTGGTGAGGCACACTTGATGTGCATGAGGGTTCTTACAGCATTCAGGAAGACTCTCTTGCCAAGCTCCCAAGCATGAGGGTTCTTACAGCATTCAGGAAGACTCGCTTGCCAAGCTGACAATATAACTTACTGGTGCCTCCCAAAATGTGCCCCCACAACAATAGCTTTCACTGCGGTAACTTCATTTGACATATGCCTGGTTATTGTTGGTTCAAATGGCTACTGTCTCTTACTTCTTTTATTCTGTTTTCTCATCTTATTTTTCACTCTCTCGTGCAGATATCTTGGTTCCTTCATGTCTGTCAACCAAGCTTCACCAGTCCCGACTAACTTCTTGTTACCTGACTTTTCGTCATCACTTACTGTATTGGTTGGGGTTCTCTAGAGAAACAGAACTGACAGAATGGATCTACCCATATCTATATCACCTATATAGATACAGAGAGGGGGGATCTATTAGAGGGGCTTACAGGTTCTGTTCTGACTGTTCCGACAATGGCTGTTTCCAGATGGAAAGTCCAAGAATCTAGCAATTGTTCAGACCCTGAGGCTGAATGCCTCAGCTAGTTTTATATTCCAGTCTTTATTCTAGAATAAGCTGGGATCCCAAAGAAGTAGGCTGCAATGCCAATGAAGAAATAAATATACGTGCGGTGAGGTGAGGGCAAGCAGGCAAACAGGAAGAAGCTGTTCCTTCTATGTCCTTTATGGAGGCTGCCAACCAGATGTGGCCCAGATTTAAGGTGAATCTTTGAACCAACCTCAAAAGATCAGGATTCAGGGTAGGTCTTTCCACTTCAAATAATTCTATCAAGAAAAACCCCTCAGGTGTACCCAGCCACTTGTGGTTTAGTTAATTCCAGGTGTAGTCAAGTTGATAACCAAGAATAGCCGTCACACCTACAAATTTAATTTTCTTACTTTGGACTTAACTAGTGGCTTTAGTGTGCCCGTTTTTATTCCAAAGCTTTTTTAAAAATGTGTTTTTATTATTTCTCTGGGAGTTTCCACCTTTCTTCCCAACTACTCCAGATCCATCCTAGCCAACTATACATCTAACTTTGTGCTTATTCCTGCTTGTGCTGCATGCCCACCCCCCCACCCAGAGAGTCTGGTTTGTGTTGCTCAATTACTCATAGGTGTGGGGGCTGATCTTAAGCACAGTTGGCCTCTAAAGGGTCAGAAAACTGACTCTTCCTCTCCTAGCAGCCATCAAATGCCAGTAGTGCCTCAGTTGGCATAGGACTTCATGTTCAAGCTCCCCTCCATGCTGGGATTTTGTGTGGCTTGAGATTATGCAGTCCTTCTGCATGTGATCACAATCACTGTGAGGATTGGGAACAGTACCCCAACTATGTACCTCATGCTACCAGTACCAGGAGCGTGTTACCTGTTCTTGATTTGTTGGACTATGTGTGCCTACAGACTTTCAAATGTTGATCTTGGTTACCCTCCAGAAGTTGATGATAAGACATCACTCACTGGAGCTGTAAACATGGAAAAGTCAAATGGGTACTGATCTGAAAACTCCATTCCTATTGGCTGGTTTTCGTAGTACTGGAAGATGCTATGCACTCTACCACTTTTAAAAAGTGGTCACCAATCTCACCAAACTGTGGACCTGGGAGCTCTGCTGTATATCTTACATAACTCCCTTCCGCCTCTGGTGTGGACCTGGGAGCTCTGCTGTATATCTTACATAACTACCTTCCGCCTCTGGTGCTGTAGAGTCACTGTTCCTAGCATCTGGGTTTGTAATTACTCTGCTTCCCTAGTTTTATAGTTATGCCAACTAAGAGTTCCTGAGTACTTAACTTGCAACATTGACTATTCTAAACACTTTACTTATCATGTTATCTTCACCACAATAACTTTGAGGCAGGTTACTGTTATTCTCCTTGCTTTAAAGGCAAGGAGGGTCAGGCATGAAATGTTAATTACTTTGTGTAAGGCCAAGCACTAGCAAATGCTGGAACCAGAACCTGCACGCAAACATTTGAACCTAGGAGCCCATACTTTAAATCTCTAAATGCTGTATTATTCTGACCAATCTTTCCCTTCACCTTTTCCTGCTGGGGTCCAGTAGTTTACGCTTTCAGTTGACTCAAAGTTCCTATTATGTTAAAAGTTTTCCGCATCCCTTGAAAAGTGCTCTAGTATCAGTCGACATAGTTTTATCAAAGTGGAAATTACATGTGTTGTAGACATTTATGCTGCACTTTGAAATTAAATGGAAAGAATGTTCATTGCAATGCTCAGGGTTAGACCTAAGAGAATTCAAAGACAACATGTATGTCTTTATTCTATTCATAATTATTGAATTTCTTAATTCCCTGTACTATAAGAGGATGTTATTAACAGCTAGGTTTTTATCTTTAGCAATTAAGATACAATTTTTTTAAGAATTGAAGATGAATTTAGGGTCAGGGTTTTTTGGGGGAGGGGGATTTCCAGACAGGGTTTCTCTGTGGCTTTGGAGGCTGTCCTAGAACTAGCTTTTGTAGACCAGGCTGGTCTTGAACTCACAGAGATCCACCTGCCTCTGCCTCCCAAGTGCTGGGATTAAAGGCATGCACCACCACCACCCGGCCAGGATTTTTTTTTCAAGCATAGTGTTTGATCATCCCTATGGGGTATACGTCATGGCAATTTAGTACATGTGTTCAATGCGTAATAATCAAGCCTGGATAATAGGAATTTCTTTCTACTCAATCATTAGTCATCTTTATTTGTTGCTAATTTTGTACTCTTTAAAAAGTCACTTTTTAAGTGCTCCATAAACTAACTTATCCAGTAGTTACTCTGTTGCACTAAAGAGCCAGCAGGAATCCTGCTGCCTCTGTTAAGTGTCTTTCCTTCCTCACCTCTGTTAAGTGTCTTTCCTTCCTCGCCTCCCGGATGTTCTCCATGCACTCACTGTCTTTTGGTTTTTTTTCTTATTTTCATACATATGAATGTATATGTGTGTAAAAATGTAGAGATGTGTGTATAAAACATGTGTACAAATATATAGCCATTCTAGCTGTGGTGAAAGGATAAGCCATTGGACTTTTGACATGGATTTCCTTTGTGATGGCGAGGCTGAGCTCTCTCACGTGTCTGTCAGCGGCTTGTCTGTCTTCTTTAAAGTAGCTCGTCCCCTTAGCTTACTCTCTCACTGGGCTGTCTGTTTGGTGATCAGGTTTTTTAGTCCCGTGTCTAGTTTGAGTATTAATCCCTTGTTGAATGAATAGCTTGCAATTATTTTTTCCTGTTGTATAAATCGTCTTGACTTTATTGACTGTTTTCTTTGCTATGTGAAATCTTTGTAATTTGATACAGTTCCATCTATCTCTTCTTCCTTTTGTGCCTTTAGGCTCCTGTCTAATAAACATTGCTAAAGTCAGGGAATGTTGAAACTATATTTTGTGTGGTGGTTTCCATATGTAACATTTGAGATGCTTTTGTGTATTCTGAGAGTACAGAATCTGTTTTCACATTTCTGGATATCCAACTCGGCTGACCGCATTTATGGATGGAACTTCCTTACAGTACGTTTTTGGAGTCTTTGTCAAATATCAATGGCTGTATGAACATGAGTTAATTTCGGAGTTCTCTTTTGCACTGGTCTTTGCTTCTCTTCTCATGCTGGTGACGTGCTGTTTCAAAGTCAGGTCATGACATCCCTCATCCCCTGCAGTGTTTTCTTCCCCCCTCTGCACGGTTTTAACTTTTCTGGGTCTTCTGGTACCACATGATTCTAGGATTCTTTCCCTCTTTATGTTGAAAGTTGTTTGTAATTATAAAGGAATTCCATAGGCTCTATAGAGTGCTTTGGATAGTGTTGACTTTTCTGATCCATGAGCATAAAATATCTTCCCATTTTTACATGTATCCTTTATCACTTTATTCATTAATGTTGTATAATTTTTCTTTTGATATATTTTACACTCTCTGTACTTTTTTCTAAATATTTTAACTATTTGTTTTCTTGATTATTGATGTGTAAAAATGCTGTAGCCTTCTATAGCTGACTTTGTATTCTGCAGCTATACTGAATTCCTTTGTAAGTTACAACAATTCAGTCATGAAGTATTTCCCTTCTTTGGCTAGAAAATTGTGCATTTACAAACATGGCTTATTTGATTCTTTTTCTTCTTTACAATTTAGATATCCTTTATTTCTTGCTCAACTGTTCTCTCTAAAATGTCTATTACTGTCTTAAGAGGAAATGAGAAAGTGAATAGTTCTGTCTTGTTCTTGTAGTGCCAGGTTTTCTCAAGTACATTAATTATTATAACATGTATAAGTGTACTTACTGTGGCTGGTAAGTCGTTGAGTTCCCAAAGACTTTACTCTAAAATAAGCTTTTTATTCTTTGTGTTTTCTACCAAGAATAAAGACTTTTATAACCTTGTTAGTCACCTCTGTAATGATTTATGATCCAATGGACTCAATTGCACGAAAGTTGGCAGTTCTCTCAGATATTTTCCGTCTTATATTTGAAGTGGCTAATGTAAATAAGTATTATTTAGGGACCATGTCCCCATTTTTTAAAAAGTTAACCTTTGAAAACAGTGCTCTGGAAATTGACTTTAGCCATCAGCAGAAAGAGTTAATGTAGAAAGGGGAAAGCTTGAATTAGTTCTTAGGTTTGCTGTTCTCATAACTAAAAATATTTTTAATTATTTTAAAATGGTTTCCTGATTGTTTGACATCATCATGACTAAAAATGTCTGTGGGAAACCCTGTTTTGAAAAAACAAAAAAAGTACTTGCTGTAAATCCAGGCAGTGGTGGCCCACACCTTTAATCCCAGCACTCTGGAGGCAGAAGCAAGGGGATCTTGGTGAGTTCAAGGACAGCCTGGTCCACAAAGTGAGTTCCAGGACAGCTTGGGCTACAAGGAGAAACCCTGTCTTGAAAAACAACAAAAATTTTTGTGGCTGCTTAAACTCTCCTAATATGTCAGTAATATATAAGCAAACTTTTGCTTATATACATAGGTATTTTAGAAAATGACTAGTTCATATTTTGTTTTGAAAACTTTCCTTAGTTAAAATTATTAAATATTATGATGTATTTGAATTGGAACAAATCATACTTCCTGGGAAGAATTAGAGAGAGTTGGGCCAAAATGTGAACCTAATTCAAGTCACAATCATGCCTGACCCCATTGTCCCACCCAGGTCCCCCTTCCCAGACATGTGCTGTCCTTAGATGACTTCTGGTGAATAAGTACAAGACTAGCTTCTCGGAGAACAAAATTGGATTCTCTTGTACAAATCCATCCTGATATACTTCAGGTCAAATTTTAAATATATGTATAAAGCAGTGGTTCTAGTTGATGTTCTAGATCATTCTCTTTAATGTCTACAAACATTACTGCTTAGGGGAAGCTCATCTGGTAAGGGCACTCTTTCACTGATGACATTACATTCACAGCACCTAACATTACCATGACCTTCAGAATAGCACTCAGCGTGCAAAGATTTTACTTCCTGTCACCTCATTTATCAGAGACTAAGAAACTGTTACTTGCAAACTGGAGAAAGGACAGGGCCAGGCTTAATTTTCAAATAGAAGTGTGTGCGGTTCTGAGCTCTGTGTGTTCTTACAACACAGTGTCGTCCTCTCCTGTAAAGACAGTTAGGCTTACACACTGCTTCATATTGCTAAGTTGTCACTTACCTTGCTTAATATATGTTTTCTGGTCTGGAGCTTATTGGAGGGAAAGATCATTTCCAGTAGATCTTGCAGAGTATCTTAAGCTCCCTTAAAATGTGTCATCTAAATGTAAAATATGATTGGTTCTTGTAATCTCAGATACTATCTGATTTTGAGGTAAGTTTATGCTATCAAAAAAATGGCATACAATCATACAGCACACTTTGAATAAGTTAGATCCTTAAGTCTCTCTGCTAAAGCCTGAATTCAGGGCAGTTGGCATTTCATCTTGTTTTCTTTGAAAAGGGTTAAGAAAATGCCTTTAATATTAATAATATAGTTTAATTTCTGGATTCAGTCACCATTGAAATGAATTTTATAGTTTATTATAGACATTAATTAATGAATATTTTTAAAACACTAATACAACTTTCCTTTTTTTTTTTTTTTGCGGTCTGTGCTCGTTGTAGTTTTAACCTGAAATAACATTGTATGAGAAAAGAGACTAACTCTACATGCTTTTGCTTAAAGTAGAGTATTCTGCATGTTGCCCCTTTTCCCTCTAAAAATAATAATATTTGAAAAGTGATTCTGGAAAGGTGTAGTGGTACACACCTTTAATTCCAGCACTCAGGAGACACAGGCAGTCAGATCTCTGTGAGTTCCAGGTTAGTAGGATCTAAATAAAGAGTTCCAGGCCAGTCAGGTCTACGTTGAGAGACTGAGTCAAAAAACAAACAAAAAGTGATCTTGGATCATATTTATGAAATGCCCTAAGACATCTGTGCAAGCATTCTGCTTTTACAAAATTATTGACTTTTCCTCCAACTTCATGGCACACACATTTTTTTCATAACTATTAGACTATATCCCAAAAATCTCACAGCTTTGTATTTGTTAACTCAGCTGATTTGCAGGTAAAAATCACTTGTTACCACTTTGGAACTACACAGGTTTTCCTAGATTTGGGGGGGGGGAGGCCAGGGGTAGTGATTGACCTTCTTCATCTACCCCTCTGTGCTGGGCTTTCGGTCCCAGGCTGTACATGCTTAGCAAACACTTCACCAACTGAGCCACACCTCAGCCAGAATTAACTTGTATTTACATTGTACTCAAGCCTTTGGGGGACTAGTCTGTCTTAATTCCCTCTTCCATTAGCCAATGATTGCGAAGCAGCCATATGTGACCCAAAATCACAAAATGATATGTTGGATAAATGCTCTCACCATTTTGTCATTTTCCCACATCCAGGTAGGAAATGCCTTTGTTTATTTTCCAGCACCATAACAGGCAATTTTGAGTTCCAAATTATTATTGAGAGCTTCTTAGCAGGGTATTTTAAAGTTTGTTTTATTAAGTTGGCCTGGGTCACAGAATTCATTAATATTAATGACTGAACTCAAAAGGCACTTAGCCTCTCTAATCAGTAACAGATACAAAGCATTAAACCAAATGGAAGGCTTTCTTACGCCATGAGTCATTCCAGCAGGGCCACATGTAATGAGCAGAGGGAGAACAGCCTGCCGGAATGTTTCCCATCCAACCTCTGGCTTCTTCCTTCTTTAGAGAAACTGAAGTTCCTAAACTCATACTCAAATACATTTCTATTGACGTCATGTGAATACATGAAATAAAACTCTTGGACTAACCGCTAGTGGTTTGAAAAAAAGCTCCAAAGCCCTATTACTAATAAGCTGTTAAAAAAAAAAGAGAAAGGAACCTTGGGAACACACTTTTCTTTCTGAACATGTCAATATCAAAATTACATTCATTCATTAAGTTTACACAAGTCTTGACTGACATTTGTGAAGTTCATATAAACACGAGCTGCAAGGTGGTGAGTTCTGTTTATCCCAAGCCTCTGAAACTGTCATCAGCCTTTCCCATAAAACAGGGAAGTGTCAGATGACAGTGACGGCCTGACATTTCAACTTTGAAATGAGCAATTACACTGTTCATTCAGATTTCACTTACTCGTTGACATATAAACAGCATGTCCTTTGAACAGGCAGTGTGAACGCAATAAGGAATGTGAGTGCTTGTTAGGTCACTTGGTAAATAGAACTAATAATTTAAGACATTTGTGGCAAAAGTGATTAGCAAACTTCCATTAAAAGCCAGACCATAAATAGGTCAGGCTTGCTGAATACCCAGTCCTGTGACTGTAATGCAGAAGCAGCCGTAGACAGTGTGACTGTGTCCCAGTATGCCTTTATTTTAGAAAACTAATAGCTATTCTCTACAGGATAGTCACTGAATGACCTTGCTCGGTAACGCCCTCTGGGAAGACTGGACTTCGATTTTCCCTGCCATAATCCCAAATTCTTTGGTTGTCGGTAACATCCCCTTGTTGAATCTAGAATAAAAATGTACCACGTCTTGTCTTAGTTGGATTATTGGGAGCTGTTGTTTTCCTAGTCAGAACTCCTGTAACTCCCGGGAGTTATGTCCCACCCCCGGAGGCATTCCCGTGATGGTTGGTGTCTTCAGCGCTTCCTCTTGACTTTTTCCATGTTTGTCCTTGGGCGATACCCTGTAGCCCTTTACCTAGAACTCTTCACCACTCCCATGTTCTTCTTCCTCCAAGTTTATACCTACAACACAAGTCTCCAACTCTAATAAATTTATAGGTTAAACAGCTTGCTGGTTTTTCTACTTGATTATCCAAAGGTATTTCCAAATCTACATGTATTAAATTGAACTCATACTCTGTTTTGTTCCTGTTCCTGTACTCGACACAAGCCACATTCATCTGAGAGGAAGGTACCTCATTTAAGAAAATGCCTCATAAGATTGGGCTGAAGCAGGCCTATAGGGCATTTTCTTTATTAGTGATAGATGGGGCGGGCCTGACCCATTGTGGGTGGAACCATCCCTGGGCTGGCAGCCCTGGGTGCTATAAGGAAGCAAGCCAAGCAAGCCATGATGAGCAAGCCAGTAAGAGTACCCCTCTATGGCCTTCACAATAGCTTCTGTCTCCAGGTTCCTGCCCTGTTTGAGTTCCTGTCTTGACTTCCTTCAGTGATAAATAGTGATATAGAAGTATAATATACCCTTTCTTCCCCAACTTGCTTTTTGGTCATGGTTTCATCAAAGCAGTAGAAACCTAAATAGACAAGACAATCCAAGATTTCTTCCTTCACCCTCATCTTATTTCAGTGACTGACCCTGCTCATCATTTTCCCAAGCCTGCTGCTTGTCTTCATTCTTAACACCTTGTATCTCACACATTTCTCATTGAGAGAGTCATTGAGTTTCATGGGTCTTATTTCTTAAATGTATTTCTTTTTTTTTTTTTTTGACTACAGCTACCCTAGTTCAGACTGCTGTTACCTCTAGTTCAATTATAATCGCTATGACTATTACCATAGTCTACTTCCTCCTTCCCTACTTTGCCCTGTTCCTAAGGATTTATCCTTCTGATCTTAGATTATCTATCATTATTTCTATTGTGAGTCTTCTATTGACTCCACAGTACCTTGACTGTTAAAACATTCAAGTTATTTTGTTCTTTCTGTTTCTCTCTGTTGGACATTTAAGTTCAAGTAAAGCAAAAGCTGTATGTGGTCTCATTATTGCTCTAGCCCCAACACCTTAGAATGTTGCTTATACATATATGTGGAAAAATGAAATTACTCTGAAACCCCAAAAATGCACAGTATTTTATACAAATCATCAAAGCACCAGAACGTATCTGATGAGTGTGACTTGCAGGATTAAAGGAAATATGTAATCAGGAAGTTGAATACATGAATGAAGTAAAAAGGTCATAGTTCATATAAGGGTTTTACAGACATTAGACCTTGGTCATTATGATTGATGCTGCAGTTGGCCAGATTTGCTGTGAGCTATGTTAATGTCTATACACATCATCCTGTGCGTAGACTGTGGAACTCTGCCCTGGTTCTATTGAATCCTGGCTTTCAGAGGAAAAGTTGGTTTTACAGATAAATACCTAGTATGTATGAGGACGTAGCTTAACCTCTGATATCTGTGTTCTACATTACTAGATATTAAAAATATGTATGGCACTACCCTTGACGTCAAGGCGCTCACCACGTGATCTAAAAGCTTCCGTTGCTGCAGTACATCATAGCAAGAACTCACACAATTCCCACTGTATGAGACAGGCGAAGCAGGCGTCGGGTGTGGGAGTAGGGAAGACTCAAACAAAGTTTCACAGGGGAGGTGACATTTCAAGACAGTCTGAGTGATGAGTAACAGGTTTCTCCTTCATAGTTTTCATGTTTATTTTAAGTCTACTTGTTCTGAAGTGTTGGTCATTTTCATTATGGGTGAGTGGTATAGTTGAGTTTACCCTTTAAGTAGTGGTTTTAAAAATATACTGCCAATGTAGATGTATTTAAAAAGTCAAGAAGCATCTAATAGCAAGAGTGATAAAAGCCACTAATTAGCATTAACCTGGCAAACATAAACATATTCTAAAGTTCTTTAGGTCTCTATAACTTCATATATAGAACAAATTGAAGACATAATTACATGATCACATAACCTCGTTTCTCTTATAGGTATATTACCTTGGAAATATATGTGTTGAAAATCCCTGTATTAAAATAGTTTTATTTAAAATAGCGTATTTCACAAGGGAAGTGAAAATGCTAATGGTGGTTGACGTGAGAGTGCCTAAAACGAAGGGAAGTTCAGTGTCTTTACAGTTTAAGTATGGGCTTACTGCCTTCGTTACTGTGACCATCTTTTAGGTGTGTACTTCGGTATAGTACAGGTTTATGTTCATAACCTCGCTAAGCCTGGTGGCAGAGTTCTTCTTACAGTAGCTTGGCAATGGAAACGTCAAAGCTCAGAAAAGCACTGTGACCAGGACTCCAGCCAGGACTGTCTTCCCTCAGAGCTGCTGTTCCTTCCCATTGTCTCTCAAACTCTAGAACTTAGTGCAGACCAGTTTAAGAACGTAGGGGTCTGAGGCCTCGCTGCTTCGTTAGAGTTCTAGCTGGCAGCCTGCTGGCTGTGAGGGCTGAAGTTGCCTAAACTAATCTCTTTGTGCTTCCGAGTCTTCGCGTCTAGTGGAGATAATTATAGTTCATGAGATTGATATGGGAATTCGATTCCTTCATAAGGATGAAACACCTAGAATGGTGTTAACATTTTCTGTTATTACCTAAATTATCAATTGTACCTTACTTTCTTATATTTTTGGTTGTGAGCCTAGCCTTTAACGGCTGAGCCATCTCTCCAGCCCAATTGTACCTTACTTTCTATAGAGTGTTTTTCTTGTCATCATTTGAACTTACAAAACAGGAAATTTTGGAGAAAAATTGATGGCTAGAAATAGCTATCAAAAAGTCTTAGGAATATCTATAGATTTAAAAGATGAAAAAACATTTTCCTCATTCTAGAACTTTTCATGTAAGGAACCTGTGGTGGAGTGCCTGCTTAATAAGAAAAAGACACTACGTTCAATCCCCAGTGTGTCTTGGGGGATCAGAAACCAATAATGTCGGTGATTCTGGACATGAAATGTATGTATGGCACTGCCCCCGACGTCAAGGCGCTCACCACATGGTCTGAAAGCTTCCGTTGCTACAGTACATCATAGCAAGAACTCACACAATTCCCACTGTATGAGACAGGCGAAGCAGGCGTCGGGTGTGGGAGTAGGGAAGACTCAAACAAAGTTTCACAGGGGAGGTGACATTCAAGAGAGTCTGAGTGATGAGTAACAGGTTTCCAGGAGGAGAGGAAATGCTTCTTTTAATTATTTTTTAAAATAAATGAGATGTGTTTCTGAATCAGGCTTAAATGCTATGACATATTTTAATTGTCAAAAAATCAAACTATGTCAGCATTGTTTGTTATGTACCATGTTTAGGCATATTTTGTGTCTCATACATGATTGTTAAATCTTAATTATAAATCCAATTTCAACTATTTTACTTGCTTTAATTGGATCATACTGTTATATATGGATAAATCTTAGAAACACAAGATGAATCTAGTCACAAAATGTCACTCATGCATGATTATGTTAATTTTTTCAGACAGGCAAACTAGTGAAGACTGGATTATTGGCTCTCCAGGGCTGAAGGGGGCAGGGTAGTTACTAAGTGTTAGCAGGCAATGGCTAGAGGTGTGGGGTTGCTTAAGAGGTGATGAGAATGTCTAGAATTAGCTGTGATAGTACAGCCTTATGACTGAATTAATCACTTTAAATGAATGAACAGAGTAGTATATGAGAATTTCTATAAAACGGCTATTAAAAAAGTAAGTTGAATTCCCCAGTGTTATTTTTCCCCTGTAAAGCGTACATTCCATCTTTGTCTCAAGTATCATAGTACAGATTGAATTATATGGTGGTGTTGCCTGTGTTGAATTCACAGCAGCTGCCATAGACTAGTATTCTAAACATAAAATGAAAGTACTACTCATGAGCTCTTGGCTGAGGATTAGAAATATACCATCTTGTTAAAAGCACTGATTTTTGTGGGATATGCATCATTTGTTGAGTTTATTCCTTGGTGACTCTACAATTGCAGTCAAGTTTACAGTTACATTCACTTCACAAGGATCTAGTGGGGATGGGAAAGCAGTTTCACTTATGGCCACAGTGTGTTCAGAATGGCACTGTTACAGGTTAAAGTGTCCCCTGGACACTTACTGCTTTGAGTTAATCCCTTCTCTCTCAGATTTTGTTTCTATCCTTGACTGTCTTTAGGAAGTTGGGTTCCTAGGTATTGGGATGACATCAGTACTTCCTGTTTATACTGCAATCAATGTGGATTGTCACTATTCACAGTTGACTAAATAAGTACATTTCATAACTAAAGCAATGCTGAACTTATATTTTTCATCTTGCTAAAGCAGCTTCTAAGCAAATAAATGTAAATGGTAACTGGATTGTGAGGTATAGAGGGATACATCGGTCCTCTTTCCTTCAGACTGATTTAACAGCACAAATTTTTTTTTTTTTGAAGAATTAAGTCAGTTAAAGATAGTGGCTTGGGCAGCAGATCAGTACCCATCCCGAGTATACACACGGACTTTGGACTCCCATAGAACAATGTGAGGTGCACTCTCACCCTGAACTCTTGGGGAAGGGTCTAGGCCCTGCCCTATATGAAATGACAGACTATGGACACCCCCATGGAGGGCCTCACCCTCCCTGGGGAAATGAGGAGATAATGGGGGTTTGGGGGGAGGGCACGGGAGGAGGGGAGGGAAAGGGAGAGGGACCTGGAACTGACTTGTGAAACAACCTTGTTTCTTATCTAAATTTAAACTGAAAAAAAAAAAAAAAGATAGTGGCTCATGCCTGTAGATTCCGGGAGATGAGTTCTGCCAGCCTGAGCTACCCAAGGAGACATGGAAAAAGGAAAGAAAAAAAAAAGAGGGATTGGGCAGAGAGGTAGGGAAGAAGGAAGGAATGGGCTATACCTTAAATTATATTTTTTGTACACTGTTGACTGTGGTAGGTTATTTAATTTAGGACAGATGTAATGTAGCTCAGGAAAATGCAAATGTGTCACACAGATTTTGTCAGTGCTGATTTTAAGAAGAGAACAGATCCCAAAATGTGGCTGTTAACCTCCCAAGTCTTTTACACTACATTCTGTAAACAGTTTGGGTCTAACAGCATTTGTTGTTTACCCAGAGTCCCTCGGCCAGGGTGCTAAAGCATTCTGGGTAGTAATATAGCTATTCCAAATGATAATGGCTCAGCAAAAGTGCTTCTGATTATAATAATTTTCATTTTCCAGAAAACAGAAGGCATCACCCATAGTATTTAATACAGAAGACCCCGTTCTTAGCTGCCACTATTTAAAGAAGTTCATGCAATAATATTCAAAACCTCTTGTCTTGCTGATCAGATTCAGCAACCATAGCTAAATGTACCCACACCAAAGCCTAATATCATAATAACAGATCAGCAACACATAATGCTTTACAGTTATGAATACTACATGGGACACATTTTGGTTGACTCCAAGTGTGTGTGTGCCATACACGGCCCACCCTACAGAAGAGAGATCTGCTGGTGGGATTCACAGGCTGTTTTGTCTATGTAAAAGTAAAGCCTCTTCTAATCAGAGTGAAGGGTGTATGCAGATCACAGGTCAAACAGACAGGATAGATTGATCCATTAAACACACTAAAAATGTATACTGTTTCCCAACTTTTTGGTTACTTAAAGATTTCCAGCCAAAATGGTTTGTTATCGTGTTGGCAGCCAAACTACTACATTTTATTTTCAGCTAAGTAGTGTAAAATGCCAGATTTTCTGCTCTAACCAGCTTGAGGTGAGAGTCCTTTTTTTTTTTCTTTTTTCTTTTTTCAAATTTACTGAGAATCAATACTATAGTTTGATGATTATGTTATTAGGTCTAATATTTTCTAAATAGACTCAGGTACTATAACCAACTAGAAACATGTTGTCATCCTTTCCACGGAGTCCACTCTCTGATGGTCTTAGTGTTCAATAGGCTTCAGAGGAAGATGGCTTGGTGTCAGCGAGCTGTGTGAGACAGTATGTGCACGTGTGCGTGTGCGTTCACTTGGGATGCTGCTAGAACAGCAAGAGTAGCAGGAACCAAGATCCAGAGGACAGCGTGTGAGAGAGACCTGGGGAACAGCGTGTGAGAGAGACCCGGGGGACGGTGTGTGAGAGAGACCCGGAGTGTGTGAGAGAGACCCAGAATGTGTGAGAGAGACGCGGGGGACGGTGTGTGAGAGAGACCCGGAGTGTGTGAGAGAGACCTGGGGGACAGTGTGTGAGAGAGACCCGGGGGACGGTGTGTGAGAGAGACCTGGGGGACAGTGTGTGAGAGAGACCCGGGGGACAGTGTGTGAGAGAGACCCGGGGGACAGTGTGTGAGAGAGACCCGGGGGACAGTGTGTGAGAGAGACCCGGAGTGTGTGAGAGAGACCCGGGGAACAGCGTGTGAGAGAGACCCAGAGTGTGTGAGAGAGACCCGGGGGACAGTGTGTGAGAGAGACCCGGGGGACAGTGTGTGAGAGAGACCCGGGGGACGGTGTGTGAGAGAGACCCGGGGGACAGTGTGTGAGAGAGACCCGGAGTGTGTGAGAGAGACCCGGGGAACAGCGTGTGAGAGAGACCCGGAGTGTGTGAGAGAGACCCGGAGGACAGTGAGTGAGAGAGACCCAGAGTGTGTGAGAGAGACCCAGAGTGTGTGAGAGAGACCCGGGGGACGGTGTGTGAGAGAGACCCTGGGGACAGTGTGTGAGACACTGTTGGTGCTCTTCCTGGTACCACATCCATCTGCATGAAAGATGATGCCAGAATTTGAGTCTTTAAGAGACGTGGGCCAGATTTTGGTGAATGTCATACTAATGAGCTTGGAATTTGCTTTTGCAATTTATATACTATTGTACTCTAAAGCAGATAAGCATTTTGCTAAAATATACTTTTTAAAGATTAAAGAACAGTTATTTGGCTGATTTAACCTCAGCAAATGCTGTCTGTGGCTTGCCTCCATTGGTGGCAGATGTCTTTTAATTTCTATCATCTTTGACATAAGCTCAGGTTCTCAGAACGCCTCCTCATAGAACAGGGTCATGCCTATGAGTTTTTGGAAATTGCTAGAATGGGCAAGTGTTTTCTAGACTTTAGAATCACAGGACTTGGAGGAAATAACAGAAGTTATCTCCATGCCCTGTGAAGGTGACCGTTTCTGCCTCTGTGTTCTGTATCTTGCATAGTCATTGAGATAACACTTTTTATTCCTTTGTTTGAAATTAAAGTTTTCAACTTGATAATGATAGCTTTTGTGAAAATCTTACAGAGGCTTGTTTTTGTTTTTTGTTTTTGTTTTTATTATTAAAGCTAAGATGATTCATTAAATTTTTTCAGCGTGTTTTTGGAAAGTTGAAGCCTTTAGCTTTACATTATATTTCTTTTTACTTAAGATGACTAGACACCTCAAGACCTATATATATATTGGCTATTTTGTCTCAT
Source organism: Mesocricetus auratus (assembly GCF_017639785.1). Lineage (NCBI taxonomy): Eukaryota > Metazoa > Chordata > Mammalia > Rodentia > Cricetidae > Mesocricetus > Mesocricetus auratus. The sequence goes on along the minus strand of NW_024429184.1, from coordinate 108,150,307 downwards.
CCTAGTTCGTGTGTATTTCTGTGTTAAGTGGGAATGATTGTGCATATTCATGGGAAGGAGTTTTGTCCCCCTCTGAACCATCTTGACGTGCAAATCAAAGTCTGCACCCATCTCCTGCCACCACCACCCCCATCTCTGTTATCGGCGCGCATTCTTTTGTCTTCATGGAGCAGGTTTCTTCACAATGCTTTCTGACTAACATTTTCTATCTTAACTACCTCAATTCAGAGACCTCATTTGCTGATGCAGATATACTTTTAAGTCATAAAACAAACAAACAAACAAAAGTCGTGGGAGATGAAGCTGCCTTACATCAATATCACACACCTGTTTCTTGCATGATCAAATGCTGTGGGTGACAGAGATGCCCATTAGCTTGTACATATAGATAGAATCCAGAGCTTATTTGGTCTGTTAAGAGCTGACATCATGCCATTTGTTTTTGTACAATAATACTTAATAAAGACAGTGAACCACTAATTATAAATATGCTGGAATATATTTAGAATTATCTAAAGGTATAGACACATAATCTACAGATATTTTACTTCATGAATGATAGCTAATGGTGTTTATTCTATGCGCTCATTTGGTAGGGTGGAATGTCATTTACATACTCTCTGCCTAGGTTCCTTACTCAAAAAAGAAAACCTCTCCAGAAACCAAGCAAAGTGTTTTAGGTCCAACTAAACAAGAGCTGGTAGCCTTTCCCTTGCAAGAGTGTTCTGCCTTTGTGCCTCTGAATAAAAGGATAATTGTATCATCTCTAATTTTGATACTCAATTTAGATTTGAAAGCTAAGCAATATAAATTTTAATTCTTATCTGGGATATTTTTATTATTTCTGCTTAGATAACTTCTGACAAAATTGGTGCATTTCTCTTTTCAAAATGTATTTGTGTTCCTCACTAATGGGAAAGCAGAAGATATTTTTAGTGTCATCTTTCATCAAGTCAGATCATTCTGAAGACCTTACTGAATTCTATTTCCATGGGAATTTTGCTAATGGATACGTGCAACATTATCCAAGTTCTGGTGGATAAGCTTACAAATTAAAAATGAAAAGGAATAGAAAATTGATCTTTCTCAAGACGTTGGCAGAATACTTTGCCATGTTTTCAGATCAAGTACAGAACATCTAAGTTTGGTATACTAATGCATAAGATTAGCCCAGACAATAGAAATAATCAATTTTCTAAGTGGAGTTTTAGCTGCAATCTTACATGTAGAAGACAGGAGAGGGAGAGAAGGGATCTTCCAGTCTCCATCTGTCTGGTTAACAACTTTAGTGACATCAGTGGGTTTTACAGGAAAATGGAAGGTTGAAGGTATATTTCAAAACAAGCCACCCAGTTTTAGTGTTTGTATACTAACTTCCTGATTCGTCTTATAATGTAATAAATAACAACTACACACTCCTAAATAGCATGTTGTAGGAATGTGTAAAACAGGGGCTACTCGGTGTTTATCCAGGACCTATGTACCCAAATTATCGAGCTCTGGGCACCTTCTTTTCTTGCACTATATTCTTTTCTGGGCAGTGACTCCTAAGTTTGTCTCTCTTACCTGGCTGTCTTTTCCAGACTTACTTCTGTATTTTCTGGGTGATCTCTGCATTCCTGAGCCCTTGTCTGGAGTATGCATTGATTCAGCTTCTGAATCTGCTGCCTTTGTATCGCTGATTTCAATTCTGTCCCTCTAACATCTCTTCGCAGCTAACTGACAGCTGCTCTTCATCTCTCTATTCCTTTATGACCTCCTGACAGTCATGAGGCTGTTTCTTCTGCCTACAAACTGTTCAGCCCATGACAGCGCTTGAGTTCATACGGGGGGGGTGCACAAATGGACACAGTACTCCATGATGTTTCCACACACCTGTGAGCCTCTGCCTGTGCTGTGTTCTCATCAAACCTGAGCTACTGCTGGGCCCATGCGTCCAAAAAGGCTGCTCTCCTTTGGTGACGGGACAGCCATTCAGTCTCTGGTAACGTGGTAGACAGGACACAGCTGGAGAGTCCCTCATCGAATTTCAGTCCAACATCATTTCTATTATTTTCCTCACAAACCCATCGTTATAGTTGATGGCACTGAGATGACAGAGTTGAGTTTCAGCATTTTCCCCTCCTCTCCCAGCAGAGATGCTAGTGAACCATGATTTGACTCAAAAGCCAGAAGGATAAAAAGTGGAGGAACAGATGTTATGCATCCAGTTACCCCAAAATCCTAACTCTTGAGTTCTCCTTGAACATAAATGCTTTTGTTTCTTCTTGGTTGGGTCAGGATAGCTACCAGTTTGTATGGAAATTAAAACGGAGAGACATCATTTGAAAGCTTCCTCCCTTCATGGGCAGAACTTCCATAGAGTGAAAAGAGAGCTTGGCCTACTCTGGTATGACAAGCAAACTTGAGCTTTCTAGCTGTGCCTCCGGCATCACTAGAAGCACGGTTTCCTCCTTGAGACTTGCTGGGCACAGGATAGCTTTTGATCATAGGAACTGCAGCACCAGTGACAATGGAGGACAAAGCCACCGAAGTTCCCAAGCTTAGAAAGACCACACTCTGTTTTCCTTACTTGGTAAAGTATTTCCGTGATGTCTGGATTCTGTGGAATTTCTGTCAGAACATGACAGTGTATGGAACTGCCCAGGCCGGCAGTCCTTTGTGCTTTGTCTTAGACATTGAAGCTCAATTCCTACTGCTCTACAAACCAGCTTGTCACCATTGACATAACATTTGCCAGGTCCATGTTCTCTATGGTCTCCTCTAAGCCACATAATGGATGGGAAGTGACGGTGGCAATACGTATTGGGAGTTAGCCTGGGCACAGACACAGGTTCTCTGCATGTCTTACTTCAGGCATCAGTGTTGTTGTGTCTATGTCTAAACGTTTCAGTAAAGCAAGACAATAAAATTTTATGTTCACATGCCCATACATGTACTTAGATTTAAGTTTTGTTTTGTTTTTAAAAGAGAGGGCTGGAATGATCCTGAGCAATAGAACACTGACTGTTCTTCCAGGGTACCCAGCTTAAATTCCCTGCAGTCACCTGGCATTTAACAGCTGTCTGGTACTCCAGTTCCAGGAGCTCAGACACTTTCTTCTGTCCTCCAGAGACACCAGACATGCGTGTGGTACATGGTTGTATATCCAGGCAAAACATTCAGATATATAATCTTTAAATTTTTAAATGGGACATAAAATATACCATCTTAGCCACTTTGAATACACAGTTGGAATTGTTCTTGCTGTAAAATGATATCCAGATCCCTTTCACCTGCACATCTGAATCTCTATACGTATTTTTATAAAGAAAATACTATCCCCACACACCTCAGTAATCTCCATTACTGGAACTGAGCTCCTCTGAGAGCAGCCGAGCCATCTCTCCGGCTTCTAGCTTTAATTTTTGGAAGACCCTTCTTGCTCTTTTTAAGGTTTTTATTCTTGATAAAAACCGTGTGCAGGGGAGGTATGCACACGGGTGCAGGCACCCTTAGAGGCTGCGAGACGTCATTGTCTGCTGGAGCTGGAGTTACAGGCAGTTGTGACTCACCTACAGTGGGAGCCACACTCAGAACCTCTGGAAGCGCCAGTGCTCCTGAGTGCTGCACCACCTCTCCAGCCCCAGACTTTCCTGTGGCAGTCGTACCGCTTCGTAATCTCGCCACTGGTGTGCTCTTCTCGTGTCCTTTACTGAATTTTTTTCAATAATACTTATTCCCGGGGTATGCACTAATGCATCTAGGGTTCTTATAGGTGTACTCGTCTGTGTTTTGATTGTTTGGGGCCTTTGTAGAGGAAGGAGGGCTTCAGACTTCCTAGTATTCCACACACCATCACAATTCAGTCTGCTTCGTTACTCCTTCTCTTAGTGTAGCGTTTCAGGAGACACCACCCTAAAACAGAGCAAAGCAAAACAGCCTAACTTAGTGCTGGCTTTAGGGTTATGTAAATATATTAGTCACATAGTTGTTTTCTATTATTTCCTCGTGGGTTTTGATGTAGAACTGTGAGGGTAACCCCTTTCTAACTTCAGAGAGAATATAATTGTGTCACTATCCCATGCTGGCTAGACTTTCACATGTTTAATAATGTGTGCCAATTATCTGAATAATTTGTCTAATCCAGTTCTTGACATTCATACTTTACACCATTCCTAAAGGATTGGGCTACACAGGTGATGGGTTTCCCATTCGCTAAGTCCGAAGTGTGTAAGAGAGAAAATGAGGAACTGTACAAGTTGGTCCTGTGTGCTTGGGCTTCATGAAGAGGGGACGCTGTTTCTGAGCACAGCCCCACTGACCTAAGAGTTAGCTGGAGATAACTCGGCTTGAAAACTTTGACTTTGTTATAATAGACCATTGAATGAGACTTTTCACAAGAACAACACGGAAGCTAAGAATTGAGTTAATGCTGTGAAATTGACCAGAGTTAAGTACCATAACTAATGTCGTCTACAGCAGCTTCCCGCTGCTGCAGTCATGATGCTCACTCTGTATCATGAGGGAAGAGCAGAGGGAGCACCATGAGTGGCGGACTCTTAGCATTCTGCCATTGTTTTCACTTCCTCAGAAGAACCTTGGCTGAAGTAAGCGCATCCTAGCAGTATTTTGCAGATGGATTGGTGCTTCAGCTGGGTAGGTTACAGATGCACTGGACAGGGATCCACCCAGCCACATCACTGTAGATAGTGTTTCTCTGCAGCACCCAGAATGGTTTTACCAAAGCATATGAGGTGAATCTAAGAGGACTAAGTCCTAGTTTTGAAACTGTCCTGTTAACTGTTGGCATGTGCTGCACTTGTACATTAAGGAAGGCAGCAGTCTTAGCAGGTTAAGATGGTAGCTGTCAGGGTGGTACTTGGAGGCAGAGGCTGGGCCCATGTGAGCCATTAGATGAGTTCAATCAGATACACCACCTCCACTGTCTGCATAGTGGTATTTACTAGATTTTAAATGGACTGCCGAGAAAGATGAGATATAATCTCATGTATTATCCCTGTCCTGAAAAAAAAGGTAATTAAATTTTTCTCTTGCTAGCATATATTTTATTAACCTTTGTTGAGTCATTGTCCCTGTAGAGTTGAAACCTTTCATTCAGGTCCAATGTTACCAAATGACTTTGTGAGCTCTAGGAATCCCATATTCCTGGGCTAGCTGGAGAGTGGAAAATGCAATGTAAATTTCATACAACTGAATTATTTTTCCCCCTTGTTTTTCTTCTTTACAGAACCTGGAGAAGGTTCTAGTGGAATTCAATCACAAGGAGCTGTTCGATTTCTACAACAAGGTCTGTGTTTTTTTAATGTTTTCTGATATGTAGATATTTCCCAATACTTCCTGGTTTTATAAATGTTTTTTATTTTTGAATGCCTTACTATATGGTCAAATTCTTCAAACTCCTGTAAACGCCTTGTGTCTTCAGTAACGTCCTAGGCAGAACCAAGATAAAGAGAATCTGAAAACTAGACCACAAAGAAAATGGGATGATTTTAATTCAGTATTCAGGGTTAGTGCTCCCTGAAAACTGAGCAGGGCACTGTGCCCCCATAGCCACCGTCATCAGTTACAGGTCCCTGAAGTACTTCAGTGGCTGGGCCCAAGGTTAGAAGGAAGCTGCCAGATTTTAATGATCCATCTTTTATTTGTATTTCATTTTTCTTTCCAAATACTGATTTTTGTACCCCAGGAAAATGCATTCCAGTAACTACCAAACTTTAAAGTCTGACCATGTGGTGATAATTTACTAAGAAATGGCTGAGTGCACTTAAGACAGTAATACTTAGAAGTCTTCCTTCTTCATAAATGTAAAGAATTAAATGACAAGCCTAAATCCTAACTCTTTACATAGCTAGAAAGGCGGCCTGAGTGTTACCATGGCGTCCGGTGTGTGGAGTGCCTGCTGCCATTGCCCCCTTGGGTTTGTGTGTTTCTGAACGTTTTACGTGGTTTGTTCCCTTCACTAACCTGCGTCTTTATTTTTGTCTTTCTAATAGCTAGAGACCATACAAGCACAGCTGGATTCCCTTGCATGATGATCTTGAAGACCAGCTTCTCTGTCCCGTTCCTGCCACCTCGCTCTTTTGCACTGAAGAGAAACTGCCCGAGTATATTTCTGAGAGGACTCAGTGACTTTATTTTAATATGACTTACCACTTCTTAAACAAATACCAGCAAAGGGAGATCACAATAAGGGCACTGGGGTTCCTGGTTTACCCTTTCTCCTCACTCGAGCCAAGAACCATTGTTGAGAAGACTGAAAGAAATTAAAAGTGAACGCCACACTGCTCTTTCTGTCAGGTTGCTGCCTCATGACTTTGCCTCAATCTTGCTTTCATGGATCAATGGAGGTCTGTAGGCAGAAGGTATGATGTGAGCCCTAGCAGAGCATGGATCCTTATAATTGCATTACTTAATTAGGGAGGCAGCCCCAGGACATCAAGTGTTTTGACATTTGTCTTCTTTTGCTTGCGATATAATACAAGAAGGAAATCTACAATGGTGCCAGTACTATTATAAGTTAATTCCAATGTGATCCTCTTGCTCTACTCGCTTGAATTTTTCTGATTTTAATGATTTAATAATCATCTAGGTTTATATATACTATTGTGAATTAATAACAGTGCACTTTACAGTATGGAGACAGATTTAAACCGTGAATGAGATCACCCATAATTGAGTACTACATGGGAATCTGATATTTTAAATCAGAAACTGCATTCTCTTGTGGATACATTAAGTTAATAGTGTCAGTCAATAAAAATTTCTAGTTTACCATTACTTAAGCACAAGTGTACAGTATTTTTATTTCATAATATATTTCCTGGAAAAAAAGTACTTGAAATTTTTATCAATGAAGTGCCTTACCTTGTTTCCAGGGGAAGGAAAGAGAGGCTGGGACATAGCCCTCTTCCAGGAAGGAATGCGATTTCAGACTGTCCTGTACTTAGGCAAACAAAGCAGTTAGAGCTGAGCACATTTCTGACGTGAGTGTTGGATAATACAGTGTTCACCTAGCTCCAGTTGGTGTTCACTGAAGCACAGATCCCCATACTTGTTTGTGCAAGAGTGCTATCGCTTAGAATCGGAAGCTGGGGTCATTGCGGACAGCAAACGTTACAGCTCTTTCCGTAACTAATGGATCCTAAGGGTTCTAGAGCTCCGGCTTCCGTTGCAGTACAGCTCAGTGCAGGGTATAGTGTAATGCATTGCACTTCTTTCTATGACCCATGGGGTCGCTCCTACTCTCTTTTTCGTTAGACGATGTTTTAGTTAGGGTTTCTGAGCTGTGACAACATCATGACCAAAGGCAACTTGGGAAAGATGGAGGTTATTTCAGCTTGTAGCCCTCAGGTCACACTCCATCACTGAAGGAAACCAGGGTAGGTACTCATGGCAGGAGCCTGCAGGCAGGATCTGAAGCAGAGATCATCAAGGGATGCTGCTTATGGGTAGCTCTCATGGCTTGCTCAGCCTGTTTTCCTATACAACTGAGGCCACCTACCCAGGGTAAGCACCACTCACAGTGAGCTGGGCCCTCCCACACCAGTCACGACTTAAGAAAATGTTCCACAACTGGAGGCATTTTCTCAAATGGAAGACCCTCTTCCCAGTGAGTCTAGCTTGATTGAGACAAGTGATTTCACTGTTGTCTTCATTCGGGTTTTTGTTGTTGTGGTAAAACACCAGGACTGAAAAGCAATGCGGGGAGCAAAGCGTTTATTTCAGCCCACACGTCCCCATCACAGTCCATCATTGAAGGTCAGGGCGGGCCCTCATTAGGACTCCATGGAGGATGACTACTTGCTTTGTCTCCATGGCTGGCTTGGCCTGCTTTCTTCTGCCGACCCAGTGAGCTGGGTCCTTCCACATCAACCATCAATCAGGAAAACGTCCTACAGACTTGTCTACAGGCCAGTCCCATGGGGCATTTTCTTCATTAAGATTCCCCTTTCCTGGCTTGCATGACGTTAACACAAAAACTGCCCGCACAACTGAGTTGCACAAGATGGCCACAGTCTCCTCGGCTGGGGAATCCTGCTTCAACCTGCCCAAAAAGCCGGAACTGTGAACATGTCCTCCTTGCCCAGCAGCTTCCTCGTGCCTTTATTATGCTCTGTCTGACCAGTTTCCAAAGACGCTTGGAGTCCCAAAAGTACTATAAAATTGTGTGTGTGTGTGTGTGTGTGTGTGTGTGTGTGTGTGTGTGTGTGTGTGAAAATTCTTTAGATTTCTTTACATGAACAGTCTCAGGTTGAATTTGTTTGACCTTCTCAACAGTGACCATATAGAAATTTTTATTGGTTTAATGGCCAAGTTGAATTTCCAGTGTGTAAAGTATAATAAATAGAAATAAAGATTTCTAAAAGTAGCTCATTTTTTGTTCTCTAAAAAAATAAAAATCTATACAAAAGCATGATAAGCAATATCCTCTCCATTAGCCTGATTCAACATAGTCTCATTCAAATACAGTAAAGAAAATATGTGGTGGCTTAATTCCAACAAGGCTGTGGTGATAAAAGAACAGATTGGCTCCTGCCTGCTCAGTTCACAGATACATGGTCATGCGCCTTGTAACAGGCTGGTTAATGACAGACCACATATACAATAGACTGTATTGTATCATTGCTTGGGTATGCAGTGGGCTAGACCATGTAGGTTTGTGTAAGTACATTTCTACATGCCCAATGCTGGAATTGCCTGATGATACATTTCTCAGAGCATATTCTCATCATGAAACACTTAGGGGTTTACTAGAAAGAGAGTTGCTCATGAGCATAAGGAGTAAGAACCTTCTGCGAAGTTTACAGTGCTCCTGTATTTGTTTTAAGTTAGGAAATATCTAAAATTCATAAAGAACCAGTGTAACCCGTGGAGTCTCATCATTCAGAAATGACCATTAATGGCATTTTAGGAGGGTTTCACTTTTTAAATTTCCTATTCCTACATCTCTCTTATTCATTTTCTTTCCTTCCTAATTGAGGTTAGGCTATACTTTATTTTTTATGTCATATTATCACTTGGGCATTTTCCTCTCTTTATTGTCCAGAACATAAATTTAATAAATTACCACTTGAATAAGCTAAATTTCCATTGTTAAACACTTAGATTATCTCCACCTTTAAAAATGTTAATAAGGAACACCGTAACCTAGTGTGCCGGACCACGTCTCTCTTTATGGTGTTGCCAGAGATTCCTAGAAGTGAGATCGCTGTTGCAAGAGTATGAAGATGTAATTCTGGTTTTATCTTTAAAGCTAATATCAAACTAATAATTTCCCATTAAGGACAAAAATAGAGAACTGTTCCATTTTGCCATTTCAAACTCTACAAGTATCCTTTTTATTTTTTTATTTATTAATTGAGAATTTCATAACATATAGTTTGGTCATATTCTCCTGCCACACGTTCTCTTAAATCTATCTCCCATCCACTCAACTTCATGTTCTTTCTCTCATAAAAGAAAAAAAACATGCTAAAAAGGCACAAACGCGGAGTCGGATCTGTGCCCGTCCCCCTTCCTTCTCGTGCTGGCATTTTGTCCGCGTCCCCCTTCCTTCTCGTGCTGGCATTTTGTCCGGCTTGCCCTCGCGCGGGCCTTGTTCATGCTGTCACCGTCTCCTTCTGTTCACATGTGCACCAGCCCTGTAGTGTGTGGAAACGCTGTTCCCTAGGAGTTATCCACACCTCGGTTTTTCCACCTCCTCTTCCACACAGATCCCTGAGCTTTGACGGGAGGGCTTTGATAAGCACGTTCCTCTAAGACCAGTCTTCAAGTCTCCTACTTTGCACACTGTCCATCTGTGGGTGTCTATTAACTCCCATCCACTGCAAGAAGAAGCTTCTGGGGGTTGAGCGCCAGGGTGATCTACGGTAGCAGCATGCCGTTGGAATTCACTGTACTGCTGCGCTCCGCTAGCAGAATACCAGCAGTAAGTTTAGAAGTGCCTGTTTAATTGTGAAAAACACGTTGGCTTCTATGTTTTCAGGCAGGTAAATACATACAAGAATATTTTAAATGAATTCATGTTTGTGCATGACTTCTGATACATGTTGCTAAGTTGTTTCCCTAAACAGTGATGTTAGTGTTTGTGCTCCCTCCATCAATGAATAAGAATTCACACACCCTAATCCTTTCTATCAGCTTTTCCTCCCCATCCTTAACATTCCTCTTCCCTGGGAATTATAGTTCATGTCCGTCAAGGGACTAAAGAAGGAAACACTGCTTCCTGGTAAAAATACGTTGTGTTTGGAAATCCAGGACTGAAGAAGAAAAAAACTTTGTTTTTAAATCAGCAGATGTCTGCAGCACAGTAAGTATAAGGGCATTGGGGTCAGATGTTTATTTTCTTAATACATATTCACTGAATAACGTGCCTCCAAGAACTCTGCATACATAGCCACTGTGTTAACCATGATGAGCAGAACAAGCACAGTCCCTACACTTGAAAGAGTGTGAAGGTCAGTAACGTAGACAAGCATGCAGTAAACCAACAAGCGTGAGGGACGTGTAATTGGAGTCTATCAAGGAGAACTTCAGCACGGAACCAAACCTGGGGCTGCGGGTTTCAGGAAGAGCTCCCTGGGGAGTGAGACTTGAGCTGAGTTCTGTTGGATAAGAAATAATAACAGAATGGAATTGGAGAGAAAAGCATTCCAGACAGATTGTTTCATGCAACAGACACCCTCGAGGTTAAAAAGACTTATTAGTGTATCTCAAGGACCAAGAGATCTGTATGGCTAGAGTATGCTAGATAGTGGAACCAGGGGAGCTGCTACAGTTGGTGAGCTAGATGGCTGTCAGTCCCCCAGCACAGGCTGTCATGTCTATGATCCAAACATAGTACAAATACATTTCTAGGTCTCTACCGTGTCCAAGCCACCACCGTCTTTGCCCTTAGACTAGCCAGCATCCACTCCAGCTAGCCTTCAGTTCAGGCTTCATTCAGGGCTAATTAAACAGTAATCCTACTAATTATACTATTTCCCTGCTTAAAATCCTTCAAAGGGTCCCATTATACATCAAACAAAATGTAATGACCTGGCCCCTCAGCCGTATCCTAGTTCATGTTTGCTGTGCATGTAAGTATTAAACAAAGTGCAGTTTGCTAGAGATCATTTTTCTTAGATTCTTAATAGGAATAATAACCTAAACAATAACAATATTTTAAGGATTAAGTGAGATACTTTGTGTTAAACATTTCATCTAAAGTCTGATTCCTGTAATCACAGGAAAGTGTTAGCAGTATTCTTACAACTCTTGAGAAAATAAGCTTCTTATTGAGAGGGTTCCAGTTGAGCTTGAGTTAATGTCGAAATTGCTAGCAACTTATGGAAGCCTTTCTCTGACTTTATTCAAAGTTCTAATAACAACTCCAGTTACCACAATGATAAGCTATCCCTTCTTAATTTTCTATTGTCAAACTATTGTGTTATGTACATGATAGCACCAGAATAATAAACATGTTTTTGTTTGTTTGATGAGTATATTTCCACATGGTCCTTCTGGCTTTAAGAAATCTTTCCTCTCAGGCTGGGGAGATGACTCAGTGGGTAAATGTACTTGTTGCTCGAGCTGGTAACCTGAGTTTAAGTTTCCAGAGCACACATGAAAGACATAGAGTTCAAGCATCTGTGATCTCTGTATCCTATGAGGGAGATGGAATATGGGCACAAGAGCGTCCCTGGAAACAGCCTAACTAGTCTAGCATATGCAGTGGAAACAAGACAGAAGGCTAGGACCAGCACCTGAGCTTTGCCTTGAACCACACAAGCACCATCACATATGCACAGCTGCATATACACACAGTACACATAATACTTATTTGTATTTCATTTTGCCTTAAATAATGTCTCCCCTACATTGTTCATTATGATAGGGGTCAGTAGTTGGCTCTGCTTACCATGTCTTTCTCAATAGAACTCCATTAGTTGTCTAGCTGTCCAACTTACTCTAGAGACAACTAGATCTGTTAGGAGAGGGTATCTGTGGTTGGAGGCATATGGTAAGGGACCATGGGTGAGCTCAAGAAGTAACTGAGAATGCAGACAACAAGAACTGAGGCTCACATCCTTATAGCCAGATAGAAATTCTGCAAAGAGAGCCTAGAGGTAGGCTATGGTGTAGTTGATACCTTGATACAGCTTTAGGAAATTCTAAACAGATCAGTTAAACTATGCTTAAACTTATGACCCAGGTAATCATGATAAAAATGTGTTACTTTAAACTTCTAATACGTGGTAATTTGTTATGGTGCAATGGAGAGGTGAAGCAACAACTATGCCATTCATCGTGTAGTCTACTTTTGCACCGACAGCAAAGTTGAGCAGTTATTACAGAGACCCCCATATGATGTGCAAAGCCTAAACATGGTCCTTTATGGTGGAGGGTGAGGGGTGAGCAGATACCATGCCTGCATTATACTCTGCCTCCTAAATTGGCATATTAATAGAGGACCCAAGAAGTTGTAAGGTGGAGACGGTGTATGTTTACATAGCTTCACTTAAACTGTTATCCAATAAGGAGCTGCATCGTCTATGTTGCTTCAAACCATAAGGCTGGGTCTCACCAGTGAATTGTGAAGGACCCATAGATTTGGAGTTAAGTCGGCTTTGAGCAGGCAAGGATTATAATATGTAAGGAGTAAAGAGCATATTGTTTATGATTAAATAAAGCCACTGAAGATCAGAATGCAAATCCAGCCACACTAGTCAGCCATAGAAAATGGGCAGTGGCGGCACACACCTTTAATATCAGGACTCTGGGACATAGGTAGATGGATCTCTGTGAGTTCAAGGCCACCCTGGGCTATGTGAGAGTGAATTCAGTCTAAAAGAGTTAACAGAGCTCACACCTTTAATTCCAGCACTAGGGAGGTATAAAAGGAAGAGAGAAGCAAAGGGTCTCATGTAAGATTCAGTTCCCAGTCACCAGAATCTTCGCTTCAGCCATGGTAGAGGTAAGAGCTACTGGCTGGCAGCTTTGCTTCTCTGATCTTCAGCTTTGAACCCCAATATGTCTCTGAGTTTTATTATTCATGTTGCAATAAGGTGGAGGAAACCCAGGTCCCTGCCTCCTACGGCTCACTGCTGCCTACAAGCCCATGGCAGATGGTTATGAGAAAAAAAAAAGCATGCTTGGGCAGCTATGCTTGGGTCAAGTGAAGCCTGTAAACTGTAATTTAGCCTATAACTTAACCAGTTTGATAGCATCTTTTTAATTGGGCAGTAATTACAATATATTTTAGAGTGACAAACATTTTACAGCAGATAGTTCAAACTGTATAAATGTCAAAGAGAAAATAGAAAACCTAAAGGAGAAACCCAAGAACTGACAGCAGTTTACAGTGTCAAGATCCATTTTAAGAGTTACTATGACCATATACTCTCCCTCCTCTCCAAGTGCGGCCACTTGAAGAGTTTGAGCAAACCTGAGTGGACATTGTCAGTTTGCCCTAAAGTCTTTCCGTAATCCCTTTCAACTGCTAAAAAGGGACAGGTGGGACAGTTCTGGCTTGTTAGTAAGAAGCTAGTCAGGGTTTAAATTCTAAGTTACAGATTAGTCAATTTTGCATCCTTAAAACTTTGACTTTTGCCGGGCAGTGGTGGCGCACGCCTTTAATCCCAGCACTTGGGAGGCAGAGGCAGGCAGATCTCTGTGAGTTCGAGGCCAGGCTGGACCGACAGCCTCCAAAACAATACAGAGAAACCCTGTCTTGTAAAACCAAAAAAAAAAAACAAAAAAAAACCTTTGACTTTTTTTGTTAAAATACGCAAATAGTCTGCTGAACATACCAACCTCATTTAACACTAAAATTAGAAACACTTTGAGTTTTATAGTAACGCTTAATGGCATTTATAATTTTGAAAAACTGAAGGGATTTTTTTCATTGTTCCCCTCCTCCCATTTTGAAATCTCCTGACATTGTTGTATCTCTGGAGGATGAGGGGGGATGAGGTGGAGGATGAGGGGAGATGAGGGGGGATGAGGTGGAGGATGAGGGGGGATGAGGGGGGATGAGGTGGAGGATGAGGTGGGGGATGAGGGGGGATGAGGTGGAGGATGAGGGGGATGAGGTAGGATGAGGGGGATGAGGTGGGATGAGGGGGGATGAGGTGGAGGATGAGGGGGATGAGGTAGGATGAGGGGGATGAGGTGGGATGAGGGGGGATGAGGTGGAGGATGAGGTGGGGGATGAGGGGGGATGAGGGGGAGGATGAGGGGGATGAGGTAGGATGAGGGGGATGAGGGGGATGAGGTGGAGGATGAGGGGGATGAGGTGGAGGATGAGGGGGATGAGGTGGGGGATGAGGTAGGATGAGGGGGGATGAGGTGGGGGATGAGGGGAGATGAGGTGGATGATGAGGGGGATGAGGTGGGGGATGAGGTGGAGGATGAGGGGGATGAGGTGGGGGATGAGGGGGAGGATGAGGGGGATGAGGTAGGATGAGGGGGATGAGGTAGGATGAGGGGGATGAGGTAGGATGAGGGGGATGAGGTGGGATGAGGGGGGATGAGGTGGAGGATGAGGGGGATGAGGGGGATGAGGTGGGGGATGAGGGGGATGAGGTGGGGGATGAGGGGGGATGAGGTGGGGGATGAGGGGAGATGAGGTGGAGGATGAGGGGGGATGAGGTGGAGGATGAGGGGGATGAGGTGGGGGATGAGGTGGAGGATGAGGTGGGGGATGAGGTGGGATGAGGGGGATGAGGTGGAGGATGAGGGGGATGAGGTGGGGAATGAGGTGGAGGATGAGGGGGATGAGGTGGGGGATGAAGGGGAGGATGAGGGGGATGAGGTAGGATGAGGGGGATGGGGTGGGATGAGGGGGATGAGGTGGAGGATGAGGTGGGATGAGGGGAGATGAGGTGGAGGATGAGGGGGATGAGGTGGGGGATGAGGTGGAGGATGAGGGGGATGAGGGGGAGGATTAGGGGGATGAGGTAGGATGAGGGGGATGAGGTGGAGGATGAGGGGGATGAGGGGGATGAGGGGGCATGAGGTGGAGAATGAGGTGGGATGAGGGGGATGAGGTGGGGGATGAGGTGGGATGAGGGGGGATGAGGTGGAGGATGAGGTGGGATGAGGGGGATGAGGTGGAGGATGAGGTGGGGGATGAGATGGAGGATGAGGTGGGATGAGGGGGATGAGGTGGGGAATGAGGGGGGATGAGGTGGAGGATGAGGTGGAGGATGAGGTGGGATGAGGGGGATGAGGTGGGGGATGAGGGGGGATGAGGTGGAGGATGAGGTGGGATGAGGGGGATGAGGTGGGGGATGAGGGGGATGAGGTGGAGGATGAGGTGGGATGAGGGGGGATGAGGTGGGATGAGGGGGGATGAGGTGGGGGATGAGGTGGAGTATGAGGGGGATGAAGGGGGATGATGTGGGATGAGGGGGATGAGGTGGAGGATGAGGTGGGATGAGGGGGATGAGGTGGGATGAGGGGGGATGATGGGGGATGAGTTGGAGGATGAGGGGGGATGAGGGGGGATGATGTGGGATGAGGGGGGATGAGGTGGAGGATGAGGTGGGATGAGGGGGATGAGGTGGGATGAGGGGGGATGATGGGGGATGAGGTGGAGGATGAGGGGGGATGAGGGGAGATTAGGGGGGATGAAGGGGGATGAGGTGGAATGAAGTGTGGACATCTATAGTTCAAATCCAAGTGACAGTGGTTTCTAGCTTGCTTTGTTCTATTTAAAAGAGACACTTTCTAGTTTCTACTTCAAAATTAATAGACTGTAAATATAAGGAAGTGCTTGTGTACCGGGTTCAGCCTGCACACCCATACGGAAGATGATCATGGTGGATTAGTCTGCGAGGCAGGAAAAATACCGAGTATGAGACCATTCCCTTAGCAGGACCAGAGTTCAGTGATTTCAGTGCCTTGAGAATCATTTCTTAAAAGATTCAATTTCTTCCTTTCTTTTTTTGTTTTGTTTTCTGAGTTTGATTTTGGATTTGTTTTTGAGATGGTTTCTCTTGCAGCCTTGCCTGTCCTAGAACTGGTTTTGTGGACCAGGGTGGCCTGGAACTCATAGTCATCCAACTGTCTCTGTCTTCTGAGGGGATCAAAGATGTGCACCACCACCACCGGGTCAAGGATTCAATTTCTTAAAGTATCAAAGAAATCCATGAAGGAAAGCAGTAGACAGTAAATGTAATCATTGCATTTATTTTTACTGGTGTTTTGATTGTTTACTTTTTCACAAACACAAATTGCATATGCATTTATTTTTGAAATTGAATTTTGGAGAGCACAGTCCATCTTACCAAAATTGTTTAAGGCAAGTCAGTAAGGAAGGTTTGCTCCTCCATCATAAATATGGATTTACCATGAGGCGTGGTTTCCTTGACTTCTCAAGGTCTTCCTCATGTCTCCTAAATTCTTACTTTTCCTTCATGCTGTCTTTCTAGCCCACTGTACAGAATCTCTCTGCAGGTTCAGCCAGGCATCCTATAGACAAAAGGCTATTGAAAAAGATACCCTACTACTTCCACACTGGATGCTCCAACGACACACACACACACACACACACACACACACACACACACACACACACACACACACACACACACACCATGCAGGAGTGTGGTTATGCTTTGGCAGAGAAACGCAGTAATTTTCCAAATGATCAGAGGAAGAGTGACTCACCAGTCCCAGCCCGTGTGTTCCACACTGCAGTCGAGCCTCTCCATGACATGATGATGTGAGTAGTTCTGCAAGCATCGTGGTGCTTGAGCAATGACGACTGGATGAGTTAGGGGAGTACATAAACAGTATTTCTCCCTCTGCCTCTCCTTATTTGTCAATACCATCTAAATTCTTAAAACAACCCAAATCATTGTAAACCTCAAGCTGTATAAGAATAGCTTTCAGACTCAGAAAGTCAAGTGCATCTTCAATTCCATAAGGAGACAGCCCCCTCCTGGGGAGGTTCTCTAAAAGTCCCTGGTCCCTTCACTCATCAGGTACATATGGAGAGTAAAAACTTAGTGGCCAGCTGAAACCCAGATTTCTGCCACCCAGAAGGCTAACGCTTGTTCTCCCATTGCTCAAAAGAGATTTATGACAGTCATGAAGTTGACCTAGACATGCTTCTGGGTTCTGATGCTGCAAGCACAGAAAACAATTACATCCCTACTGAATTCCGAGGTTATTTATAAGACAGTCAAATGAAGTGCTCCACAGAGACATCAACAACATTCTTCTTTTGAGAGGTATGTTCAGCATGCATAGCTTTTGTGAGCTCATTGCCCAGAAGGCCTTAATTTCCTGCTGAAAAGTGCATTTTGATTAAAGACATGTAGCAGACACATCCTGTGTACACTCCCTACAAGGAGCATTTCAATAACCAAGTGTGAAAAACAGATCTCACTCGATGTGGATTGTTCAAGATTATCACACATGTGCTACCTGGTCAAAAGTATTTTTTTTAATTGTAGGTAATACAGAATACAGGAAAGGTAAGAAGCCAGGCACAAGGGTATTCAATAGTTGGGTTAAGCATTTTACTTGGCCACCAAACTGTGTGTGTGCCCTTAGGAGTGGTGTTCTGTAGAGGGATCTGTCTCTTGTTGATAGAATGACCTACAAAGATAGAATGATCTACAAAGCTTTGCTACCGCATGCAGAATGCCCTATGAGCCTTAAAGTCTAGGTTCTTCTGTCTGCACTGTGGTGCTGTTTACTGTATATCCTATCCTTTGTGTGGTAGTAGGGCAGCAAAAAAGAATGTCAGCAGATGCATCAGCCTTGAGGACTTATGAGTTACCCTGTACAGAATGTGCTCACACTGTAGGCTTGCAGGCTCCAAGGGTGGCCAGCGTTGCTAAGCATGCTGTTAGCCCCCTCATGTTTTTGGGTCAGCGATCTTATGAAGTTCTGTTTGGTGGGTTCTGATGTGTTGGTGGGTGCTCTGAGCCGATGATGCAGTGAAGTGTGGCCACCATCTGTGAGCCTCTTCCTTCAAGTGCTCAATGAGGGTCTGAGCAGTCGTACTGATTTCACACAGTGCCTTGGCTCTGAACTAGCTCCTGGGAACCACTCTGCACTAATTGCCCTGAGTCACTTTCCTTGGGGTAATGCCATCCCACAAATGCCGCTCTACTTTTGTATCTATTTTCTTAGTTCACACTTTCAGTTTGATTTGTAGTGGAGAAAATCTCACAACAGTTTAGTCACTGTTTGTATTTCAAATCTGCGGTCTATGTAGAGTTTGTGGGGCTATAAACAAGCTGATTGCAAAACAGGGCTGTGACAAGTCAGATTTTCTTCCCATAGGAAAGAATTTTTTGAGATGTGAAAAATCCCTATAATTAAATAATTATATAATTTCATTACATAATTAAATAGACTTTCTAAAATTGACTTCTTTTGGGTTTTTCTAAAGGAAACCACGTCTACTTCATGAACTTCTCTGTACAGGGTATCTACTCTAACAATTACAGGGAAAGGATGGATGTTTCTAGGAGAAGAAATGTTGCGTCTACCCTGTGGTCCTCTTTCTGGCCACTCGAATCCCTTGAGGAAGAACGGCGTGGGTAAAGACAAGCATGAAGCAGAGTCGCCCATGTTTACAGACGGGCAGAGTAAAGTAACGGTGAAGACTGACTGTGAACGATGCTTCTCTCGCTGCTTGCAATCCTTGAGTTACAATAGCCCATGATGAGGGGTCCTTCAGGGTCTCTCCGTCCTTCTGTGCTTCAGGAAAGCACTGTTGCTATGGTTTTATGCCATATAGCAGGCAGGGACTACAGAGAGACTGTCCAAACTTGGAAGTGAAGCTGGCAAGTGACAAATGGGTTGATGGGGAGGAAGTCCTTAAACTAGGCATTGTGGGTGAACACATGCTCCAACCTGACACTACTAAGTTCTGAAAGATGGCCAAGTGTCTGTCCCTCAATATGCAGCTCCCTTGGGAGAGGAGCTGAGGAGTGATTGACAGGACAAGATTTGCATGGTTAGCACTTCTCAAGCCAGTGCCATTAGTGCCATAACAGATTCATCTCTGTCCTTTATAGCTCTTAGAAGATCTCTTAAATTCTATTGTAAGCATCTGTGGAGAGCTGTAGACAAAAATGTCAAAGGCATCAGTTGTACCTTTCAGTTCCCAAGTGGGTATAGAGTAAGAGAAAGAGGCTTTGAAATCAATGAGTTGAACTCACTTTGAGGAGCAGTGGCATGAGACTTCTAACCTTGCACTCAAGATAAGCGAGACGTTAACCTCTCTGAGAACAGAGGAGAGACAGGGCTGGGTCAGCTTCAAAGAGCCACTGGGAGATGGGGATATAGCTCCATGGAGTGTTTTCCTAATATATGTGAGGCTGGGAGATCCATTCCCAGCACCAAGAAAAAACAGGGTTGATGGGATACCACAACACATTGCTGGTGGGTGCAACTCTCAGTTTGTCACAGGATGGAAGGTGACCTCGTGCACACTCTTCTCTCCACTGACTTCTGAGACTACTTGAATTACAATCTTCCAGCTCCTAGGAAACCAAGGAGGTATGGGAAATTCCCCCGGTAGCTAGTATTCTGTCTTTTAGCCTTTGACTTCATTGGTGGAGTGAGAAAAAGAACAGAGAGCATTTCTGCCTCTTTCCAGACTGGCGTTTGGAATGCCACCAGGGTTAACAGGAACCAAGGGGAAGGCATATGATATTAACTGACAGATCAAGTCACGTGGTGTGCTCCAGCAACAGATGTCCAAGCCACTCCAGGGCCTCCTTTTCCAAACACATTTGGTCATCTGTAAGTATAGCTGATGCGAATCATATGAAACCTGTGCGATTTGCCTCAGGCAGGGGGGATGAATGAATTGAAATAGTCTTCCATGTGTGATTCACTCTCCAGTATTTCACCATCCCAGTGTGTATCAGAAGCAGAAGAGAACGCTACTGCGATGCCAATGGGCTGCTGCCTCAAACAGTTAACTAGCGCCATGCCTGGCTCTGTACGTACTTGTTGGCTGAACTCCATCCACAATATGTGTTTCAGGCAGGGAAAGGGAAAACGTTAATCGTATTAGTAGCACTGGGCTTTAAAGAACATGCAGCACTTCAGTTCCCTGCATGGGGTTCTGAAGTGTCCCAGGACATGTTTCAGAGCAATTAACTTGTTTGCCTCTTTCTGCTTCTGCAGGACGGCCTCTGAGGGGGAGGAGAGCCAGATGGCAGGAGGATCCTTCCCCAGACCAATCAACATGTCCTCAATGTTCTGCCCCCCCCCAGCCACAGCTTGTTTCCAGCTTCCGTCCTCTGTGAATCATGAGCAATCCTAAGACAGGCCGGATGGGAGCTGAAGACCACCAAGAGCTAACCTTCTGGCAGAGAGATGCTCTTCAGTTCTCAGACGGCGGTACCCAGGATGCACAGGCAGAGCCCAGCTGCATTCTTTGAGGTTTGTGCTGCAAGAAGCGTGGTCAATGAAGAAATAAGTGCTCTAGTGCTTTACACATATATCAGAGAGTCCTCACTCATTAAAAAGTAGTAAAGAAGAAAGGAACGTGAGATGGTAAAGAGCACGTGCACGCGTGTGTGAGAGAGGGGGGGCGTGTTTTAAAGCTTGAAGTCAGGGATGGTGATGCCTCCGGACGTTGCCTTGTTGAACAGGGTTGTTTTGGCTATCCTGCGTCTTTTGTTTTTCCATACAAAATTGATTATTGTTCTTTCAAGGTCTGTGAAGAATTGTGATGGTATTTTAATGGGGTTTGCATTGAATCTGTAGATTGCTTTTGGCAGGATTGCCATTTTTTACTACATTGATCCTACCTATCCAAGAACATGGGAGATCTTTCCATTTTCTGGGGGCTTCTTTAATTTCTTTCTTTAAAGATTCAAAGTTCTTGCGATACAGGTATTTCACTTGTTTAGTTAGCATTACCCCAAGGTATTTTATGTTGTTTGTAGCAATTGTAAAGGGTGATGTTTCTCTGATTTCTTTCTCAGCCCTTTTATCATCTGTATATAGTAGGGCTACTGATTTTCTTGAGTTGATCTTGTAGCCTGCCACTTTGCTGAAGGTGTTAATCAGCTCTAAGAGTTCCCTTGTAGAGTTCTTTGGGTCATTTATGTAAACTATCATATCATCTGCAAATAGTGAAAGTTTGACCTCTTCCTTCCCAGTTTGTATCCCCTTGATCTCCTTTTGTTGTCATATGCCTCTGGCTAGAACTTCCAGTACAACATTGAAAATGTATGGAGAGAGTGGACAGCCTTGTCTTGTTCCTGATTTTAGAGGAATTGCAT
Organism: Mesocricetus auratus; assembly: GCF_017639785.1. NCBI lineage: Eukaryota > Metazoa > Chordata > Mammalia > Rodentia > Cricetidae > Mesocricetus > Mesocricetus auratus. The sequence goes on along the minus strand of NW_024429184.1, from coordinate 108,129,056 downwards.
TGAGTTTCTGTCCATGTAGTTTGATGTTGGCTGTTGGTTTGCTGTATATAGCTTTTATTATGTTTAGGTATGTTCCTGTTATCCCAGATCTCTCCAAGACCTTTATCATGAAGGGGTGTTGGATTTTGTCAAAGGCTTTTTCAGCATCTAGTGAGATGATCATGTGATTTTTGTTTTTCAGCTTGTTTATATGGTGGATTACATTGATGGATTTTCGTATGTTGAACCATCCCTGCATCCCTGGGATGAAACCTACTTGATCGTGGTGAATGATTGTTTTGATGTGTTCTTGGATCCGATTTGCCAGTATTTTATTGAGTATTTTTGCATCAGTGTTCATGAGGGATATTGGTCTGAAGTTCTCTTTCTTAGTTGTGTCTTTGTGTGGCTTGGGGATCAAGGTTATTGGAACCTCGTAGAAAGAGTTTGGCAAAGACCCTTCTGCTTCTATTGTGTGGAATATTTTGTCTAATCCACTATTTCATAAGCCACCAAGCAAGGAACTGTCAGGACTCTAGTTCTGCTTGGGGATGACAACAGCATGGACAGTGTTGCCCCACAGCCTCAGGTAGTGGCTAACCAGTGAGAAAGAGGCGCTTCCTACTCACTCCCATGGCCATTTGAAACACCAGCACCCCTGCCTCTGAGGGGTCATGACTGGTCCTTGATTGACAGGCCCAGCATTGCCTTAGAACCTCAGTTCATAGCCAACATGTATTTCCAACACTAGTCTAAGTGCCAAGCAGTGTGTGTGTGTGACACTGACCTTAACCAAGCAAGGGCCTATGCAAACTTGGATGTTTGCAAAGACCTTTCATATGCCCGTGCTCCCTAGATCCTCTCAGAATTCTTTAGGAAGTCGAATGTGTGGCTTCTATTTTCTGAATGACCAAATCAAGTTTCTTAAAACCATATAGTTCACTTCAGGCTAGAATTCCAAATTTCTGGCACTTGGGTTAGGACTCTTTTGATACTGTGCCAGTTAATGTTTGCCTTGTGAGAACAGACTCCACGTACTTGCTCTGCCTAACGGGTGAAACCCCTCTAAATTCTTCCGCTTTGTGTGGCCCCTCAGTAGTACACTTTCTCAGTGGAGAGCGTCGGGAGCACAGTGCTGAATGGGGGCCACCCCCTGTGCTCCAGCATCTGTACCGCCAATGACTGGTGAAGGTATGAGAATCTGCCCCATCCCTGTGTCCAGAGCACACAATCCATTCGTGAACTTGCAAGCCTGGCCTGGACTGGAGAGCACCTGTTCCTGCTCTCTCAACACAGATGCTACGCAGGACTTCCAGACACTCTGCATTCCCACTCTTCCTGCGTTCTCTTCATACGTCACCTAACAGACAGACACCAGGCCACGTCTTCCACCCAAATGGGTATTTTCTACACACTGGACACTCACTGTGACTCTGCTTGTTCGGGAACTGTTGACTGACTCTGGCCTGAACATATCAATAAACTCCTTATCTACTCAATGGACCTCAACTGCACCTCCTTCAACGTGGCTTGAACCCCTGCCCCAAGGAGGGAGATCTTCCCTTTAACTCTACAGTTTCCCAGAAAGTTCTCCATAGTCGTCATTCTGTCATACCTTACTTTTTTATATATTAAGCTTTCCTTGTTTCAGTTAACTATGAGGTTTCTGTCTCCTGGACCTAAACTGACACACTTACCAAGTTCCTGTGCAGTGCCACAGATGAGGAAAATGAAAGACGGGTTTGTATTGGCAGATATTTTTGTCATGTGTCTTTGATCACGTTTTTAAGCACCTGCTTACTTTGATGCTGGACACATGGAAAATTCTGATGTGGACTGTTTTCCCGAGCACAGTTTAATGTTAACCCCACTGTTTGGTGGGGTGCAACAGCAGCTCACTGAGATGGCAGTGTGCAGGAAGAGGCAGGGAGCCGCCCATATATATCACCATTCATCTGGTCAACAACATCGACTTCTGCGTGTAATCCCCAGCAACAGCATCTAGAGCAACGAGCTAAGGAACCATTCAGTAGGAAAGACCAAAAGCTACACGGCAACATCTTAAAAGAACCATGGACAGACCACGTGGTTCTACCATTTATAAAGCTTAGAGAAGATAAGCAACTTGTCTGGTGTCATGTGACCCCCTTCACGGCAGAACTGGGAGGAAAAAACAGGTTTCATCATTGGGCAGAACCTGGTCATCACTTTCTCTAAGTGTGGTGGGCATACAGGGTTGGGACACAAACTGCTACCAGGAAGTAGGGAAAAAATACCTTAATATATGGCTATCTCATACCTACTTCTAGAAGAGTTAATTTGGCAAATCCTACTGACTTCTCTGCAATACTGTGTGTTACCTTCAGCATGGCAAACAATGGCCTGTCCGATGTACAAGATCTAGGATTTGACTTCGCTGAAAGTAGCCACAGTGTTTTAACCCCTGGCATCCCAGAAGTGCCTCCTCAGAACATCTCTGGGTTGTCTGACATGTTCTTGCCGCTGAAAGTAAGGCCTCTCCCTGGGCCTTTGCTTTCGTTATGCTAATGGTCTCCCTTATCACACTGGTTCACTTATCGGATGGACCTTTGGTTGTTTTGTTATTGCTCAACAGTTGTCATTTTTCCAGAGAACCATGCATGGAATCCTTAATGAAGAGAGAGAACCAACAGAGCCTGTCCCTACATACTCCCGTGAAGCTTCGCTGAAAGCGTGGCGTCCAGCTTGAGCTCTGAAAGGAGCGCATAGGCATGTGTGACACACCGTGTTCTACTGAGTTTTCATCAGCAGATGGGTCACAGATGAGCCCACGAGGGGTGTGGATGTACCAAGAGTTGCATGAGCTAAGTCAAGCCATGTTGAGAATGTCTTTGTTGGCTGTCACTGAGGAGCTGATTAATTGATTTGGGATGTGCATGCGCCTCTTTGTTGAGAATCAAGAAGCATGTGGGTCCCAAGGAAATGAATCTGTGTGTCCTGGGCAAGGCCAGCTGCTCAGCCAGGGGTTCCAAGGGAAGCTGGGCCTGGCAGGCCAGCCCTGGCTGGAGACGTGCCTCACTTTCAGGTCATGGGAGACAACCTGCCATAGTGACCATGGCTCTGTCTGCCTGGCCCAGTGAGTGAAGGACACTGCCCGTGTTTCTAAATGCTTCCATAGCCTAGGTTCTTCCTAGCCTGGGCTTGCTCTAAGAGCCATGAGACGTATTGTGGCTTTCCACAAAGCCGCTCCTCTCCTCCCTTGGCTTTCTGAATTCTCACCCAAGAATGTCCTAGAAGTCTAACGATCCCTTTGGGAACAGCCTTCTTTTTCTTACTACATTGGTTCTCAACCTGTGGGTCATGACTCTTCTGGGGGTCAAATATCAGATATCCTGCAATCAGATATTTATATTACAATTCATAACAGTTGCAAAATTACAGTTATGAAGTATCAATGAAATAATTTCATGGTTGGGGGTCACCACATATGAGGGGTGCACCATTAGGAAGGTTGAGACCCACCGTCTTAATTATTCATTCTAGAGACACTGTGATTGACTCGTCTACAGCCCCCATGAGGCTTCACGGTTAGTCAGTACCTTGATAGCCTTTCTGTTTTTAAAGATTTAATTCATTCATGTATGCATTTGTGTGCGCCTCTGTGTGTGTGTGCACACACACGGCAAGGCACTGGGGGAGGGGGGCTGTGCATGCAGAGACCAAAGAGGGAGGCAGAGCCCATTAGGCGGGAGTTATAGGCATTTTGTGGGAGTGGCCACATATTACATGAGTGTTGGCATCTGACCTCTGAGCCATCTCTTCAGTCTCTTGTCATGCTTTCTTAACACATAATGTAGGACTTGGCGGCAGCAACATTCAAAATAGTGGGCCTCGGACCTTGGAGGTCACTGAATTTGAGGATAAGGCAATCTCAGAGCTGCTGTCTCAGCCCTGGCTAGAGTACAAACTTTGAAATTCCTTGCTCTACAACTGAGACAAAATGTTTTTGCCATCCCCTAACATCCTATCTGTTCCTATGACGTCAGTCTCCCCCATCCGTGGCTCTAGACTCTCAAGCTTCGCCGGCTGTCGGCGTGGATTAGTGGTACCCATCCTCAAGCATCAGAGATGGGAAGCAGATAGCTTGTGTTCCTTCGTGTCCAGCTTCTTTGCTTCAGCTTGCTTTTGAGTCTCGTGTGCATTGCTTTGTGAATCCTGGCCACCCTTCTCTACAGCTAAGCTGCAATCCACTGTACGTTACGAGTGCTGGTCTGACCATCTATTGATCTCACACCAGCTTGATGCAGTTAGAAGCACAGCTGCTATGAACATTTCTGTCTTTGGGGGATGTGTTTTCTGTGCTCCTGTGAAAATGGCTGGGAGTAGATCTCACAAGTGTGGGTAACACTTGTCAGATTACCCATGAAACCGCCACACTCTGAAATGTCTGAGGCATCAACAGTGCTTCCTACTGTCACTCCCCATCCCCAATTTCATCATTTTCTAGATGTATAGAGGTTTTTGTGATGACTAATGGTATTTAACGACTTTCATGTATTTATTGACCGTCTGCATTTTCTCTTAAGAAGTAGTTGCTCATTTAAAAAAAATAGTTTGAGGAACAGTTAAATGGCTCAGTGTGTGAAGTGGCCTGCCTCCAAGTCTGATAGCCTGAGTTCAATCCCTGGGACTCACATGGTGGAAGGAAATAATAGACTCCTGGAAGTTACCCTCTGACCACCTCCCAAATGCCACGGCATGTGTGTCCCTCACACAATAAATAAATAAATAAATACATAAATAATGTGCAATAAAATTGGTACATTCTTTTGGGCCTAGATTTTTAGGTAGACATGTAAGACCATGTATGTATGTGTGACATAGTTAGAAGTAGAATTGTCAAGGGGACAATGAGGACTAGAGGGAGGGAGAGAAGCAGGCAGGGTGTGGAATGTGAGAGAAATATGCCTGTGGGAACACCAGACCTTGAGCAGAGACCCACTTCCCCTTCTGCCTGGGAGTAGGCAGCTGTAAGACATGTTTACTAAAAACAATACAATGCCTGGGGGCATTAAGTTCCTGGAAAAGGCCTGCCCACAGAAACCACCCTGACCTCGACCTTGTCCAAAGACTAACCGCCCCTTCTGCCACGCCCAGATCAGTTTCTGGGGTCAGAGAGAACCAGCCAGGGTAGAGGAGAGAGCAGAAGCTTCTCTGGTGGGAGCCTTTCCTAGGAAGTTTTCTTGAACCTTTTTGGAGCCTGCTTAAAGTTTTCTTTACATCGTTGAACGAGTCTCTGTGTTGTCAATCCCCGACACCCTCCGCACGTTCTCGGACACAGACCGCGCAGCAGACGCGACATATGCCCAACATGACATTTATAATTGCATGAAAATGTCCCTGTGTAACACTACATAATGTACAATAAATATGTACAGTGAAGAAGCCATATTCCAAAGTACTATTTAAAATTCAGGTATTCGATAGACAAAATGTTCTACTTGTGCCTTTGTAGCTAAGTTTACCATACCTGTGAACAGGGAGACAAAGAATGATATAATGATATATAGGTACTACTTTTAAGTCAACTTTTAAAAATTGGTGCTAGAGAGATGGGTCCCGGAGCTAAGAGCACTGGCTGCTCCTGCAGAGGACCCAGGTTTAGTTTCCAGCACCCACATGGTGGCTCCCATCCATTTGTAACACCAGTTCCAGGGAACCTGATGGCCTTTTCTGTCTTCTTCAGGCACTAGGCATACACCAGGGTACACACACATCCATTCAGGTAGGAAAACATTTATGCACATAGAAAAAATTCAAATTTGGCTCAGTGGTTAGGAACCCTTGCTATGCAACCAGGAGGACCAGTTCAGATCCCAGGACCCAAGTAACAAGATGAGAGACTTAGAAATACCCCCTGACTACAGCCATATGCAAACTTAAGCCCTCTGTTGGCTCTGGGCATGCACAGACGCACGCATGCACATATCCACACTCGTGTGCATGCTCACACACAAATAAAATAAGCTGCAAAAAATCTAAAAACTGAAAAAATTAAAAAATAAAGGTTGGGTTGATTAGCTCCTTGTTGATATAAAGCGTTCTTTATATTTTTCTGGGACCAATACTCTTGTCAGATATGTTGATTACAACTCACATGTCCATCTTTCTTCCTTTATGGCTTACACATTCTATGTCCTAAGAAATCGCTGCTTTCTCCAGAACTACAAATGTTTGAGTTATATAATCTTAATATTTATGTTCAGATATACAATTCATTTTAAGATGATTTTTACAAACGGTATGATAGAGGGCCCAGAACCATTTCCTTATAAATGGATATCCCATTTCTACTATACTGTTTGTCGGAATGAATTTTGTTTCCCAGTTGAAACATGTTGGTGCCTTTTGTATTCTCACTGTGTAATTAAATTTTGGAGGGCTTTGTGCGTGGCAGGCAAGCACCGTACTGCGGGGCTCTTTCCCCAGCCCTGTCTTCCCACCTTAGACCACTGAACACATAGGCCCTTTTCAGACCGTATTTGGTGTCATGTATGTGCTGACCAAAACCATACTACTAAGTACCTGTAGCTATGCAGCAAATTATAGTATAATTATTCACAAGCTGTAGAGTGCAGCCTTCCTGCCATCTGCCTGGGCCCTGCCACAGTTGCAGTCCCTAACTAACACACAGGAGGCCATATTAATTATTGAAGCTGTTGGCCGTTTGCTTACTGGCTAGCTCTGACTTAAGTATTTAACCCATAATTGTTAATCTAAGTATTTCTCTTACCGGAGAAAGGGGTCCAGACCTCTTACTCCTCTGGCAGCTACATGGTTGTCTCTCTCTGCCTCTCTTTCCCAGAATCCTCCTTGACTCCTACTCGCTCCTATCTTGCTTCCCTATTGGCCAACAGTGCTTTATTAATACCAATCAGACACATTTTTACAGAATGACATCTCCCAACATCTCCTCTTTTCTGTCTAAAATAAAAGGCTTTAACTTCAACATAGTTAAATTATATGTAACAGAACAGTTATCAAGCAACAACTATAGTTACAGTATTTAGCCCATTAACATTTAATAAGATTTAAAGAAAGTATTTTATTATCTATCCTATCTGTGTGAGTCCAGAGTCCTATATGTAGCTTATCTTTTATCATAACTAAGGTAAACTATAATTATAACTATCTGTCTTCAACTCCATCAAAGACCACAGAAGGATAATACATAAACCCTAGAATTGACAGAGACATCTCGCTGCCAGGTCAGTCACCCGAAGTTCCTCTGTAACATTGGGGCATCCATCTTCAGCCCATAGGCCACAGTGTGTCTGGAAGATTTCTCAACAAAGCAGGAAATTTCAAGCTGTCCATCTGGAATGGCAGTCCGTCAATCATTTTCTGTGTCCTGTGCAAAGTCTGGCAGACTCTTCCATGAAGCAGGAACCCTGTAGGACTGTTTGAGTTCAGCAGTCACTTTCCTGTGGGTTCTGCATGTCCAGTTTATACAGCAACAGTCAAGCAGTCCAGGCAAGAGCAGTTTCTTGCCCAAATGGCTAATCTTGCCACGTTGAAAGCAAACTCCATAACGAGTTTCTTCGATGCCCATCATCCTCTCAGACGTAACTGATATGCCAGGAGCAGAAATTTCTCATTGTTAAGAAAAACCCTAAACCATTTTAAATGCCATTTTCTGAAGGTCTTTGAAAGGTTTGAAGACTGTCTATCTATCTCAAATATATCTAGAAAACCTAACTAACCTTACTATAAATTCTGATTATTATAAGTAACTATCTATAATCTGTTACTTAATTATGCATTATGTTTTAAAAGATCAGTGTAAGTACAATACTTAAACAAGAGGAGAAATATACATATCACAAAATTGACCTTGAATTTATATTAATAAATGAAAAACCATACCAATACAAAGTATTTATTTCCATACCATAAATCTCCTTTTACCTTTAAAAAGAGATTGGTTATGATCATTAACCAATTATAAGCAACCAAATTCAAATGAAAACAAAGATTTATAAACAATATGGGAATTTGGATGTTGCTCATTCCAAACTGCTTCCTGCTGGATGGAGGCACTGTTCCTACCATGGGGATCATGGTATGAACTCAGAAACCTGTATAAATCTTTATTTTCGGGGTCTGTAAGGCTCCATTGTCTTAGCTGTCTTAATTGCTGGAACATCTGTCCCACTGCTTCCGGGGGTCTTGATTCATCAAACCGTGTTAGTCTGGAAGAAATCCACGGCTTTTCATTTTCTGTGGAAACACAAATGGAATCTCTTTCCACATGTAACCTGTCCTTATATTTAAATTTAGAAGTCAAAGATTTTTGAAAGATATAAGTTGGATTAATTCAGCAGCATTTATAATCAAGTATATGTCAGCAGTTGTTCCTTCCTTAGCCACTGAACAACTGAAAAACACCATAGCAAACAGTATCTAGACTTTCTGTGTTTTCCATCTTTATGTGGCTTATATTACTCTATTTCTTTTACTTTTATTTGTTTATTTATTTTTCTGAGACAGGGTTTCTCTGGAAATCCGCCTGCCTCTGCCTCTGGAGCAAATCCTACAGGCATGCACCACCACAGCCGGCTTCTCTATTTATTTACCACTACGCCATTTCTTTTTCTCTCTCAATCCTATGGATATTTTTAAACACACTGTAAACCTTTACAGGTTTTTCTTCATCTGAATCTGACCTTACTGTAAATCTTTATGTTTTTCTGGCCACGTGTCTTATCTGTTAAAAACCATGGCTGTTTAAGCTGTAGTTTTTCCAAGATGGCAGGCATGAGTTTAACTCCAGCTTACTGCCTCAGTCTATGCTGACATCCAGCAAAAGCTGAAGGCTTGGAGATGTGGTCACTGTCACTTCCAGCTGTACGTACACACCTTTCAATCATCAGCAGAGCCTCTTAAAAGAAACTTGCTGGTTTTTGTTTTTGGGTTTGTTTTTTGTTTGTTTGTTTGGTTTTTTTGCTTATGCTGAGTCAGGAAGACTCCCTTAAGTGAGCCACATGAGTCTCTTCTTGTCTCTAGCAAAACAGAGCCCACCTGAGAAAAATGCTGCTACTAAAAAGTCTTGCTTCTCTCTGTTCTTTTGTTTCTAAAATCCCTTTTAAGCTCTTTTCATTCTATGTGGAAATTCATATCCCACTCCTGACAACCATATGTGGAGTGTAGCCTTCCCGCCATCCTCCTGGGCCCTGCCACAGTTACAGTCCCCAAATAACACACAGGATGCTATATTAATTATGAAGCTGTTGGCCATTTGCTTGGTTTCTTACTGGCTAGCTCTGACTTAAGTATTTAACCCATAATTGTTAATCTAAGTATTTCTCTTACCGGAGAAAGGGGTCCAGACCTCTTAATCCTCTGGCGGCTACATGGTTGTCTCTCTCTGCCTCTCTTTCCCAGAATCCTCCTTGACTCCTAGTCCCACCTATCTTGCTTTCCTATTGGCCATCAGTGCTTTATTAAAACCAATCAGACATATTTTTACAGAATGACATCTCCCAACAACAAGTGCTTAGGATAGTCTATATAATTTAGATTTTCCTATGATATTTGGAATAGACTTACGAATTTCCATAAAAAATTCCAGCCTACATCTGTCATTTGTGTTTTAATTTCTGTTATTTCACCTTACTCTGTTCACTTCTTCGTTCTGGTAGTGTCTTTTGGGAATTCCTTTAGTTTTTTTTTTTAGACATGAGATTATTCACTACAAAAAACTTGTTTTGGACTGGCAAAATGGTTCAGTTTAAGAATACTTGCTCTGATTGAAGACCTGGGTTCAAATCCCCTGTGCTCACATGAAAAGCTGGGTATAGTTGCTTGTGCCTGTAGTGTTGACTTTGGGGTTAACAGAAGCAGAAACTAGAGCTTCCTGGCCAGGAAATCCAGACAACACCAGTAAGTGACAGACCTTACCTCAAAGCAATAAGGCAGATTCTTGACATCTTCTCTGACATGCACATGCAGGTGAGCAAACATGCTTGTTCATGCACATGTACCATATATATACATACATGCATACATATACACATATACAAATACATACATGCACAATGTACACATACACACATGCATATATATGCACACATAAATACATATACACCCATAAACGCATACACAAATTTATATGTACACATATACACACAAGAACACACATATACACTCACACATATATGTACACATACGTGCACACACATATACATACACACATGCACACACACAGTGAAAGTTACTCTTCTTTATTCTTTTATGATCTCTATGTATTTCCTGCTTACCTAGTACTAGCGATAGCTTCCAGGACATTAAGAAGAAATGACAAGCACAAGTAACCTTCTCTTGTTTCTGTCTGAGAAAAAAGCAAGACTTAAACCATTATGTGTGACTCTTCCTCTGCTGCTTCTTATATGTGTTGACACTGTAAAGCTCTTCTGTGGCTAAAATCATTTTATCATGAGTGAGTGTCAAATTTTGGCAAATGCTATTTCTGTATTTAGGTGAAAAGTATTTTCTTTATTTTATCAGTGTGGTGGATCACCTAGACTAGCTTTTAGTGTTAAGGCAAACTTATATTCCTGAGATAAACACGTTGTCAAAATGTGTTATGGGGAATACAAGTTTTTGTTTCTTTATGTTTTATGTAAGGGGGTACAATTATATAAAGCTGTTTGGTAGTTTTATTTATAGAAAACTATTTAGTTCCTGCATTATATATTATGTGAAATCTTGTTATATTCCTTGAACTGGTTTTCATCATTTTTAAAAGACATCATCCATTTTCTTTGGGCTTGTGGGTTTATTTCCTTCAGAGTGTCCACACTCTGCCATTAGCTGTCCTTCTGTAAGATGTTCTTGCTTCGATTCTACTGTTGATGATTTGCGACTTCCTGCTTGGTCATTTAGAATAGGCATTTATCAGTTTTACTGGTCTTTTCAAAGAACTAGATTTTAGATTACTGGATTTTTCTACTTTTATCCTTTCACTGTTATTGATTCTTTGCTAATCTTTGCTCTCATTTTTCTTTCCTTCTGCTTATTTGGAATGAACTTCTTTTTCTCAGGCAGGAACACAGATCAAGGGCAGAGTGCTTGCTTACCTCTAGGTTGCCCTGGGATTGATTCAATAAATTGTGCTGGCATAACTGGATGCTGGTATGTAGAGGAATGCGGATAGATCCATGTCTATCACCAAGCACGAAACTTACATCCAAATGGATCAAAGACCTCAACATAAATCCAGCCACACTGAACCTGCTAGAAGAGAAAGTGGGAGGTACCCTTGAACGAATTGGTACAGGAGACTGCTTCCTGAACATAACACCACTAGCACAGACAGTGAGATCAACAATTAATAAATGGGACCTCCTGAAACTGAGAAGCTTCTGTAAGGCAAAGAACATAGTCAGCAAGACAAAAAGGCACCCCACAGATTGGGAAAAGATATTCACTGACCCCACATCTGACAGAGGGCTGATCTTTAAAATTTACAAAGAACTCAAGAAGCAAGTCTCCAAAACAACAAAGGATCCAGTTAAAAAGTGGGGGACTGAACTAAATAGAGAATTCTCAATAGAGGAGTATAAAATGACTGAGAGACACTTAAGAAAGTGCTCAACATCCTTAGCCATTAGGAAATTGCAAATCAAAACAACTCTGAGATATCATCTTACTCCTGTCAGAATAGCCAAGATCAAAAACACCAATGAGAGGATGTGGAGAAAGGGGAACACTCATCCATTGCTGGTGGGACTGCAAACTTGTACAGCCACTTTGGAAATCAGTATGGAGATTCTTCAGGAAAATGGGATTCAGTCTACCACAAGATCCAGCAATTCCACTCTTAGGCATATACCCAAAAGATGCCCATTCACACAACAAGGATGTCTGTTCCAGTATGTTCATAGCAGCATTATTTGTAATAGCTAGATCCTAGAAGCAACCTAGATGTCCCTCAACTGAAGAGTGGATAGAGAAAATGTAGTACATTTACACAATGGAGTACTACTCAGTGGGGGGGGGAGAGGAGGGGGGCACAATGGAATCTTGAAATATGCAGGTAAATGGATGGCACTAGAAGAAACCATTCTGAGTGAGGTAACCCAGTCACAAAAAGACAAACATGGTATGTACTCACTCATATATGGATTTTAGACATGGCTCAGGGGAGTGCCAGCCTACAATCCCAGTGCCAGTGATTCTGGGAAACAGGAAATTTCCCCAGAGAGATGCATGATACCCCAGAGAAGTGGAATGAGCCAAGATCTCCTGAGCAGATTGGGAACATGGGGGGAGGGGAGAGGGAGCCAGGAAAAAGAGAGGAGGTAAGAGGAGGGGAGAAGAAGGCATGGGGGAGCAGGAAGGTTGAGTCAAGGTAAGAAGAGAGGAGACAGGATGAGAGATACCACAATAGATGGAGTCATTATAGGTTTGAGGAGAGAGCTAACACTAGTGAGATCTTCAGAGACCTACAAAGGATAACACCAACTGGCAAACTAAGCAATAGTGGAGAGACTACATTAACAGCCCCTCCTTGATGATAAGGTTGATGACTAGCTTATATGCCATCCTAGAACCTTCATCCAGTGACTGATGGAAGCAGAGACAGATACCCACAGCTAAACACTGAACTGATCTCCTGGAACCCAGTGGCAGAGATGGAGGAGTGATGAGAAAAGAGGTCAAGACCATGATGGTGAAACCCACAAGACAGCTGACTGGACAAGGGGGGGAGCTCTTGAATCCCAGACTAATGGCTGAGAGGCCAACAGGGGACTGATCCAGACTCCATGAATGTAGTGTCAGTGAGGAGGCCTCAGAAATCTCTGGGGCCTTTGGTAGTAGATCAGTGTTTATCGTGGCATACAAATGAACTTTGGGAGCCCATTCCACATAGAGAGATGTTTTCTCAGTCTGGACACATGAAGAAGGACCTAGGTCCTGCCCTGGATGAAATGACAGACTCTGGATATCCCCCATGGAGGGCCTCACCTTCCTTGGGGATTGGAGTAGAGATTGGGTTGGGGGCTGGGAGTCTGAGGAGTCTGGTGGGGGGCGGGGGAGGAGGGGTGGGAGAGGGAGCTGGGATTGACATGTGAAGCATGCATGTTTCTTTTTTTTTTTTTTTCAATACAAGTCTTTTATTGTCCCAAAAGACACCCCAAATTATACTTAAATTCAGGATCTTGTTTCTGGAACTGGGTAACTTATGTCTTACTCATCAGCCTGCTGTACTGTTCCCTTTTCAGACACATAGATACCATCCAAAAACTTCCTGATATCTTTGTTTTTAACTGTTGTGGCTTGCTGAATCAGAGCCGCTGAGTTTGAAACAAGTTCAATATCATTTCCTTCAAGGATTAACTCATCCTTCTGGGCTTGAGAGACAGAACAAGCAACACCTGCCCTCATCCGAACCCTGCGGATGTATTTTTCACCCAAGAAATTTCGGATTTCAACCAAAGACTCATTCTCTTGAATAACGACATTGATGGGGAAGTGAGCATACACAGACCTCATCTTGTAGCGCAAGTCCAGCGTGACTCCCTTGATCATGTTCTGAACATGACTGCAGATGGTTCGGACAGTGGCCAGTTCCTTTCTGTTACCCCACCATTTGTCAACCCGGAGCCTCTTCTTCTTCTTGCCAAGGAGGCTGAGCTCCACGTTGATGTGGTTGAAGTCCCTCCGGAGGGTTCCCCTGGGGCCCTTCACGATGACCGTGCACCCCTTCAGACTCACGTCCACATTCTCGGGGATGTCGACCGTCTGGTTGCTGAGAATGGTCTTCATTCTCGATGGAGATGGGGCAAAGAGAGCAGCATGCATGTTTCTAATTTAAATAAAAACATATATTGAGGAAAAATAAAATAAGTTATTCCATTCTGGTTGTTTCAAGAATCTTATATTTTTCTAGTACCAACTCAAAAGTTCTAAATCCAAACCAAGTTTCATCTGAGACTCAAGACAGCTCCTTTCAGTTGCAAATCAAAACAAGTCAGCTTGTCTCAAGGCAATAAAATAGAATGCCCATAGAGGAAGATAGCCAATGTTCTGTTCTGGCTTTCCCATGGGAGCACATAGGTAAGCACCTGCACACTCATGGATGTACTACACACATGTACTACACTACATGCCATACACACAACATATACATACACACACACACATACACACACATACAGACATACATACAGACACACAAACACACACACACACACAAACACACACACACACACACACACACAGAAAGATAGAGTGGGGATCTGCTTTAATACATAATGAGGGACATATTCCAAAAGGATGAAATGATATAGATGGGACCTTAAAGAAGCTTGAAAGCCAAGAGGACAGACACTGAGCTGTGAAACTCCATAATAGCCTCCCATTCCATGTGCTTCTTTCTGGACTTCCTCAGGAGAGCTGTGTCCCAGAGTACCTGGCTGCCCCACCCTCTAGCTGTGCTGGATTCGGCTCCTGTGTCAGTTTCCCTAAACTGGAGTCTCACACTGGTGCCTGTGGTTTTCCCAGTGAGTGCTGCCTGCCGTCAGGTCAGGAGTGCCATTGTTCTATGGTCCTGTGCACAGTAATTCCACTCCCACAGCTCCAGGAGGCATTGGGCTGGTGAGCATGGTCTGCTGTGGCCCCTGCTGGTGACAGGTCTCTGCATGGTCCCTGTAGTCTAGGTAGAAGAGTCATACCCCACTCTGAAGTAATTCCGTGTGCCTGCAGTATTAGTACCCTATGGACACTGCTGGGGTTCATCTAGGCATGCTTGAGCCTTTGGTGGAACAGCCAGTGACTGCTGCTCTGGGATGCATAGAGCAGAAGCCCAAAGTGACCTTGAGCATACCTCCATGAGAATACCCTTAGACTTTCCACCTTCAGCTCCGGGTCTGTGGTGGAAGAGAGCTCAGAGATGTTTCTGTGTCACCTAGTTCTTTTCTATTTGTGCTGATTCCTTTAAGTTTCTCTTAGCGTTTGCTGCCAAACATGCTTTGTTATAGTTTTCTGGCCAGGCTGCAAATTTTCCAAAATTTTCACTCTGTTTCCCTTTTAATTACAAAATCTGCCTCTAAGTCATGGTTTTTCTTCCTCGTGTCAGCAGAGGTAGAAGTAACCATGCAGAAACGCAGGCACTTTGCAATTTCCTGCCAAAATCCTACTCCATCACTTATGAAGTTCACCTTTTACAAAGCCCCAGGCCACGGGCACAGAGTTGCCATGCTCTTCGCAGCTGAAGAGCACAGGTGGCCTTGACTCCAGTTCTCATGAGGGTGGTCCTAGATTCCAAGAGAGCTCAGAAAGCTCTCCGCCTGATATCGCTCTCATCATTCTGTCTGATGACTTAAGTAATCTCTAGGTTTTCTATAGTCATCTTGCTTTCTTTTTCTTTTAAAATTATTACTGCTGCTACATGCGTGTATGGCATACATGTGTGGGCACACACGTCATTAGTGTGTGTGGAGGACAGAGGACAGTTTTGTGAAGTTGCTCCCTGTTGTCCCCCGGGGATACAAGGATTGACTTCCCGCCATTGGCCCTTCATGCCAAGTACCTTATCCACTCAGCCATTTGCCAGCCCCCCTCCTTTTATAAAAACTTTTAAATGTATTTTGTTTAAAATTTTACATACAATATATTTTGATCATGTTTCTCCTTCCCCCAATTCCTCCCAGAACCTCCTATTGCCCTACCCAACTTTAGCTTTCTCTCTCTTAAAAAAAAAAGCCCACCAAAAAATGCAACAAAAAATCAGAACAAATAACAATGACAAAAAAAGAAAAAAATGCCAAAACAAAACAAAAAGTCTATAAACAAAACAAAACAAAATATGGAATGTGTTTTGTGTTAGCCAACTACTCCTGAGCATGGGGCCTGTCCTGGAGTGTGGTTGACATAGCCAGTACACTCCATTGAAAAACAGTTGAATCTCCCTTTGCCATCGTGTATCAATTGAAAATAGCTTCTTTATGTTTTAGTAATGAGGACATATGATCAATTTTGGAGAAAGTTCTGTGGGCTTCTGAGAAGAAAACATCCCCTCTAGTGTCTGGGTGAAACACTCTGTAGATGATTGTTGGGCCCATCTGACTTATGCTGTAATTGACTCCAGCATTTCTCTGTTTAGTTTTTGTCTGGATAACCTGTCTACTGGCAAGAATGAGCTATTAAAGTCATACACTATCACTTTGTGGGGGTCAATATGTGAGTCAAGCTGTAGTAGTGTTTCCTTTATGAACTTGGGTGCCCTCATGTTGTGCATAGATGTTTAGAATTGCAATATCCAAGAGGATAGGTATGTAGTGTCCTACTCCATCTCTTCTGATTAGTTTTCGTTTTTAAATCTGCTTGCTTCTTGAGTCCATTTGCTTTGGTAAGGTGTGTTTTCTGACTGCAGAAGTAATATGGATTCTGTTTTCTAACCCAACCTGTTATTTTATGTCTTTGTATTGAGAGTTATTCAATAATGAATATAACAGGAGTATTCATTAACTCCTGTTATATTGTTGTGTTGATGTGGGCCCCTCCTCCTTCTGATTTACTGTTTTTATTTTATTAGTTCCTTGGGTCCTCTTGGGTTCAGTTCACACACACACACATACATATATACACACACATACAGACATACATACAGACACACAAACACACACACACACAAACACACACACACACACAGAAACTGAAGCTTTTCTTTGTATACCTTTTATAAGAGCTGGGATGGTAAGTAGAAATTGCTTAAATTTAGTATTCTCATGGGATGCTTTTATTTCTCTGTCTGTTGCAATTGATAGTTTTGCTGGGTATAGTAGTCTAACCTGACATCTGTAATCTCTGTAGAACATCCATTCATGCCTTTCTGGTCTTTAGAATCTCCATTGAAAAGCTAGGTGTTACTCTAATGGGTCTGCCCCTATATGTGACCTTATCATTTTCCCTTCCAGCTTTTCTTATCCTTTCTTTGTTCTGTACATTCAGTGTTTTGATTATTATGTAAAGAGTAAAGAACTCCTGGTAAGATTATGCTATGCTTTGTATCATATCAGAAGTCTAGCCTCTTGTTTGGCACTATCTGTAGACAGTGCCACTTACTGGGAAGACAATGGGGGCTGTGGCCTCATGGGGCCAGCAAGATACCATTCCTCTCCTTCCACAATTGTGTCAAGTGCTAACCATCAATTGATTGGTTTGCCACATTCTCATATTATGACACACTGCCTCACCTCAGACCCTGAAGTAACAGGACCAGACTCTAAAAGTCCAGCCTCCAAAACTATGAGGTAAAATGAACCCCTTCTCTTCATAGGTTGGTTATCTGAGGGTTTTCTGATGGTAATGGAAAGTAAACAATTCATTGAAGGTGAACCAACAGTACATCTCTCTCCTTTGGTCTACCTCTCTTTCTCCCCTTAGCCATAAAGTGAATAATCCAGCCTTCATCTGTCATGTGAGTATTTAAAAAGCTGCAAGATCGAATAGGTCTTAAAGTTGGACAGATTCTAAAGGGATTGTGTATACAGCAGCTTGTATTGTCATATTAAGCCTGTGCGGAGACCTTGAAGGCTTTGGAGCAAAGAACTCTGGCAAATGCTTCTTATTTCTTGGAGCATTGATGTTGGCTCTTTATTGGGCTCTGGTAGATTTTGAATGTGGGGACATGAGGTGAACATATGACCTGAACCAGCCACTATGGGTACTTTCTGTTGTTTGTATTTGTAGCAGTGAGCAAGCCAAAAAGCATTAAGAGACAGGAGCCTGCAACACCCAATAGGCCTTATGGAACATTTCTATTACTAACTACCTATAGCAGTGGAAGATTAAAATGCGGCTTTTAGTTAAAGGTGATTTTGCATCCTATATTGGCAGCTATACATGCAGGAGATAGTGGTGAATATGGTGGGAATAGCCTGAAAGTACTCAGAACTTTGATTCATATATAATTCTATCTGTCTGGTTTCATTTCTGTGGCTTTGGTAAATTACCCCATCACAAACTAACTTAGGGGAGAAAGGTTTACTGTAGCTTACAGTTCTAGGTTATTGTCCATCATTGCAGAGGAATCCCACAACAGGAGCTTAAAGTAGCTAGTCCTACCAAATCCTCAGTTAGGAGCATAAAGAAATGAATGCATGCATGCTGAGTGTTCAGCTAGCTTTTCCTATTCTTATACAGTTCAGAGCCCCCATACCAGGGAGTGGAGCATCCCACCTTTAGGCTGGGTCTTCTTACATCACTCAAGGCAGTCAAGACAACCCCCCAATATACACACACTGAACACACACACGTGGGCCAACCTGATCTAGACAACCTTTCATGGAAATTCTCTCCCAGCTGATTCTAGGCTTTATAAAGTTGAGGATTAAAGCTAATGATCATATGTCCATTTGTTAGAAATGGAAAATAGCCTCCAGCCAGTCATCATTGATTCCAACAGGAATTTGACTTTTATACAAGCCATTAAAATTCTTATAATTTACACATGTGAAGTGTACGAAAAGCCCATAACCACACAGCCACTATCCATCAAGATACACAGCCTGAGGGGCTGACTCCCAGCAAGAATTGTAGACTTTCCCTGTCACAGCTTTACCCGTAAAAATATGCTGTTGAAGAGTTGGGGTGAAGCTATTAAATTTTTCTTCAAAGATAAGTTCAACAAACACTTACTTGGCCAGCCACTAGGTACTGAGGCTAAGATAACATTAAAACACAGTATCCTTCCCAAGACTTGGGGAAATGTATCTCTCCCATAGTTTTGAACTAAAATGAAGATAATTTTCTCTACGATCCCAGGCTTATGATCTGAATTCAACTCTCCAGACCCACATGGTGGAAGGGGAGAAGCCAATCCCCGGAGTTATCCTTGGACTTCTGCTCATGTGCTATGGCATGACTGTCCCCCACACATACCCATAATAAGCAAATGAAAAGTGTGTGGCTTTTGTTACAGAGTCATTTCTTAGCAGCATTGCCAATGACAGTCTTAGCTTGCCACAAATCAGAGTCTGTCCATGAGAAAAGGTAAGATACATAAATATAACAATAGAAAACCCTCAATAGGACAATCATGAAAATCTCCAGTGAAACGAACAAGCATGGCTCACTCTCACATCTATATTTACTCTGGACGGGCAAACCGTGGGAGGAATAAAAAGAAATAAAATCCCCCACAAACATGCCTGATCAGAGGCAGCAATGGAGCCCCACGTTTTGTTTATAAAGGCGGACTGTAGGCTGCTGAGACAGATAAAGTCTCTGGGAAGAAGTGGACTGAGCATCCTTTGGTCTATTCTTCACGACCTCTGCCTCTGCAGGGAAGGAGAAGCTGTGACTGCTGGTGATGGATACACCAAGTACATGCTGGACTCTGCTCTGTATCCTGTAGTGGTCCAGGCACTGAAGATACTAGAATAAGATGAACTAAATTTTTGTCCCAGGTTCTCATCCCAGCCTTTTGGGGGGCAGGACTTGGGGGCAATGAGAAGGGAGGGTCTTGCTATAAAGCTTAGGCTGGACTTGAACTCAAAATCTTCTCACCCCAGCCTCCTGAGTGTTTGAATTGACAGGCACGCCCCACAGCAACTGGCTTCTCTGTGCTTTTGGGAGTCTGTCGGTTGCAGAGGGAAGAGTCTTGACAACATATTCAGGGACGTGCTTTTAAAAATTCTCCCTGCCGGAGAGCTCTTGGGCCCCAGACCAACAGCTGGGAGGCCAGCATGGGACCGATCCAGACCCCCTGAATGTGAGAGTCAATGAGGAGGCCTGGGCTACCTATAGGGGCCTGAGCAGTGGATCAGTGTTTATCCCTCGAATACTAACAGACATCGTGTGTCCATAACACAAAGAGGGTTGCTCTCTCTGCCTGGACTCTTAGGGAAGTGGCTGGACCCTACCCTGAGTGAAATGACAGACTCTAGATATCCCCTATGCAGAAGGAATTGGCAATAGGGTGGGAGGATGGGGAGGATGGTGGGAGGGTGCGGGAGGAGGGGTGGGAGAGGGAACTGGGATTGACATGTAAAACAAGCTATTTAAAATTTAAATTAAAAAAAGGTCCTTTAAAAAAAATTCTCCCTGCCTGTGCCTCCTGCCAGCTCCGTGTTTCTTTAGTTAGTGCTGACCTGGTGGAAAGTCATAGCAATAGGACGAGAAAGTTCACTACTTCTCGTAGTTGGAAAGATGACCTCCATGTCCACTGTCCTCTGCTAAGTACATTAATATCATTCTCAGGGTTTTGCCACCGTGATGGAAGTCAGAAAAATATTTTATGGGGATT
Source organism: Mesocricetus auratus (assembly GCF_017639785.1). Classification (NCBI taxonomy): domain Eukaryota; kingdom Metazoa; phylum Chordata; class Mammalia; order Rodentia; family Cricetidae; genus Mesocricetus; species Mesocricetus auratus. Next base: position 108,108,784 of record NW_024429184.1, on the reverse strand, counting down.
AATGTATCAACTGGGTCCAATCGGGCCTGGGTTCTTTTTTGATAAGGTAAATGGAGAAGTGATTGTGTAACAGCTTCCAAATGGTGATAAACCATGAATCTGAATAAAATGTTAACATTGCTGGCATGCAGAGATTATAGCAATGTAAATTTTATCTTTAGAAACAGTCCCAGTAGTGTAGCTTTTAAAACACTGAGTTCTGCTTGCAATTATTGCCAAAGACTTGAAAATGCAGCTTCTTTCCCTGGAGTAGTTTAACTATCAGAATGGTTGCTTCCTTTATCTGCCCATCCCAAATTACACAGTTGCTTTAATCCTTTCGAAATTAGTGGATTTCCACCATGGGATTTAGCCAGAGGATATTTTCCAGTTCTGCTGATACCAACACTTAAAGTGATTATGTATAATCTATTTTCATTCCACTATTTCATCTTAAAAAATACCATTTTCCCAATTTCTTTCTTCAGTAGAAAAAAAAAGATCAGGACTGGGTGAGCTATCCGCAGTTGGCTCAGTGTCACTGGCTGGGGGTAAATAGTTTTCAGAATTGTCGCTGATGTCTCTTTTTTGTCCCTCCAAAGTCCTACTGCACCCTTGCCAGAATTTGTCACAAGTCAGAGAAGGGCAGGGGTTAGGCTGCTACAAGAAGTTTGGGATAACTCAGGCTATTTGGAGACACAGCCAGGAGTGTTTGTACTAGTCCAGCTTCTCTGAATGTGTCTGTCCATTGTGATAGAAACGGGAGAGTGGGCAGTGACATTTTGTTCTCCCTAAATTGTTTCAATGACATCAGACTCAGTTAGATTGTATAGGTTAAAGGCCAAGCTCAACTCACAAAAGGAGGTACTCTACAGTTGAGTCTACTTAACCTTAGTAAAGCTGGACCAACTTCCTTCAGCTCAGATTCCTGGCTTTATGTAAAGCAAGGAACTAAAGAACACACATTTTGGTGGGTATAAAATAATTCAAATATGATCCTGAATGGGTATTTTTAAGAATAAGTTATATTTGTGTGTGCTATGACAGAATTTTTGAGACTGGGTATTTTATAATAAACATACATTTATGAAGTTCAAAACCAAGGTAGATGTCTTTGACAAGAGTCTCTCTGTCTGTCTCTATTTCTCTCTCTCTCTGTCTCTGTGGATGTGTGTATGTTTGTGGAGGGTGATCTGATGTATGTGCATCTCTGTGAGTGGGGGAGGTATGAACCTGTAAGTACTCAGGTGGAGGCCAGAAGGGGATGCTGATCCTGTCACTCTCTGCCTTAGTCCCTTGACGGGGCCTCTCCCTGAGCTTGGGGTTCATGCTTTGGCTAGGCATGCTGACCAGCAGAGCCCAGCAACCCTCTTGTCTCTGTCGCCACAGTGCTATGGATGCAAGCATGTGCAGCCACAGCTGGACTTTTACATAGTGTTGGGACTTAAATCTAGGTCCTCACTTTCTTGCTGGGTCACACATGGGAAAAGGCAGAGGAGCAAGAGTATAAGAGATCAATCCCCCTCCTAGGACTGTTTTATAATGGATTTAGTCTATTCACAAGGCTGGAGCCCTTGTAACCTGTACTATCTATCATTCAGGACATTCCACATCCCTGGAGATTACATGAGTTTGGGAGGTAACAAAAACAGCCAAACCATAACAAAATTCTCAGTGTGCACACATTTTAGAGAATATTTGTCAAAAATAACCTTTGGTCAATGTAGTCTTTGTGATGGGACAAGTTGGGTCCCAGATATGCTGCATCTCTCCTCATCCTCAACAGTTGGAGCCTCTTGGTCCTTCCTGTGAAGGGTCCTCTACTAGGGCAGCATGAGTGAGAGCCCCTTGGTTCTTGTTGATCACTGATGTTTGTATTCTCCGCTTTTAGGAAATGAAGGAGAAACAAAGACACACTAAAAAGCGAAGCAAAATAGCCCCACTTACTTGGGCAAGAACCACTTCTAAGGTAAAATAATTGTAGGGAACACTAAGATAAACAAATCTCTTAGCTTACATAGACAGAGATTATTTACCTGCTGTCCGTGTCTACATTGAAGAGGCATTGTTGAAACCATTAAGATCTGAGAAAGGCAAAGCATGGGAAATGGGGTAAGGTTGATACCTTCTTCCTCTCATTAACAGTTGTGTTCTCCTGAGGTTTTTTGGAGGGGGATATATAATAATTTTATTGATGTCCAGGCATTGCAAATTTAACATTCTTGAGTGGTTGGTTTGTTGTATTCCTTTAAGTCGTGTTAAGTATTTTCTGGTGGGTACTTAAGCCTTCCCCTCACTAATTTGTACCTTTTGACAATCATGGTTTTTGATTCTTACCAAAGCTCTGTTTTAAAAGGTCATATAGAAATGAAAACAATGATGAAAAGGATACTAAACTGCTGTTCTAAATCTTTTGTGTTTGTTGAAGTAAACAGAATCGTTAACATAATGAAGAAGGAAATGAAAGATTGAATTGGGTTTAAGTAATGAGAGTACAATAGCTGCAATGAAAGCTGCAGTGCAAGCGTAGGAGATGGGAAGGCCACGGAACGTGAAGTTACAGGTCCACAGGCAACCTCATGTGCAAGCGTAGGAGATGGGAAGGCCACGGAACGTGAAGTTACAGGTCCACAGGCAACCTCATGTGCAAGCGTAGGAGATGGGAAGGCCACGGAACGTGAAGTTACAGGTCCACAGGCAACCTCATGTGAAAGCGTAGGAGATGGGAAGGCCACGGAACGTGAAGTTACAGGTCCACAGGCAACCTCATGTGAAAGCGTAGGAGATGGGAAGGCCACGGAACGTGAAGTTACAGGTCCACAGGCAACCTCATGTGAAAGCGTAGGAGATGGGAAGGCCACGGAACGTGAAGTTACAGGTCCACAGGCAACCTTGTGTGAAAGAGAAGACACACTTGAAAAATGAGGAGTTCACCCATAAGTTGTAGGACATTAAATAGTCAAGCATATGTGTTACTGGGATCCCAGGACAGCAAGTTGAAGCAAAAAGTTTATTATGGGAAACAACAGCCAAAAATTTGTGTAATTTAACAATAAAAAACCTTAAACTCACAGATCTGAGAATCTCAATAAATTCCAAACATGAGAAACATTACAAAAACCAAAGCACGCCATAATCTGATTGCCGAACTGGTGATAACAGAGAAAAGTCGCTGGCAGCATGGTCACTCTCCATTATGTTCAGTGAGCAATTAGTTTGGTGGCTGTCACTTCATTCTAACCACAAACAGAAAGGAAAGACTATGAGAGCCAGAGGACCAGGGCATCTTATGGGAGATAGTGTCTTCTATACATAACAGGAAAGCTGCACCCACAGAGTCTCAGCAATACGATCATCTAAACAAGACCTGAAATGTGGCAACACCAACTGACCAGTCAACATGGATGGGAGAGATCTCACAAGGTCCCATTTGAAAGGCAGTTAATGGCTGCTGAGAGAGTGAGTGAGAACCAGTATTCTCCAGGGATAAACCTCTGATAGGTTATCTAATCCCAAGGGGTCAGTCCTAAATGCATACACACAAGGGACATCAAATGAACTCCTCAGGCCGCGCGCGCACACGCGCGCGCGCACACACACACACACACACACACACACACACACACACACACACACACACACACACACACACACGTGCGCGCACGCACGCAGTTTGGAGAATAATTTGAAAAGGAGGGAGAGGGAAATTACATAAATTCATATTTACATATGAAATTCTAAAAAAATCTTTTAAAAGAAAAATATGCAAGAGAGCCAAAATCAAATCAAAACAAAACAAAACAAAACAAAACAAAAAACCCAACGGGGATGTAAGGGCAAAGACAAAACAAATTAGAGGCAGGCAGACACAGAGAGTTGCCGAAACCAACCAGCAGACACCTCTACCGGATGCAGCCCTGGGGGCGAGAAGCTGAACTGCATGTAGACTAATGCCCAGAAGCTCAGGGCAGAGGAAGCTAAGGGTTGGATGACTTCAGGCACCATCAGTTATAAAGCCAGTCACTCCCAAAGAGACAGCCACAGACTTACTTTCCTGAGTTTTATCTTTGGGAAACTTACTTTGTTTTCACAGTGAATAGACCAGAAAAATCCCCACATGCTTCCGGCAAAGAAGAGGAATTCTGTTCTTACTAAAAATGCCTACCCTTGGGAGAGACCGTTTGGGAAACTAACCTGTTGTGATTTTATCAGAGACGAAGTCACCTAGGCCAGGGAAATACCAGCCCTGGCCAATGCCAGCCACATTCTCCCTCCTGAGAGGAAAAGACCTCAAAAGCCCTCGTGAGATGCAAACCCAAAGGCGCTGAGCACTGAGAAGCCTTGAAGTACTGGGCTCTTCGTCTCTCCTCACGGCTTGTCAACGTGACTGAGGCATGCTTGCCTCGGTGTCTTTTGCCTGACACAGCATATCTGGCTTGGAATAACAGCGTACAAAGCACAATAAAAGTAAAAACAAAAAGGCAGTTTGAAAGAGAGAGAGGGAGAACCGAAAGTTCATGTACAAGGATGCTGGGATTACCAGACTGGGGGATCTAAAACGATTGTGATGGGTGCACACAGAGTTCTGATGGAAGATGTCGGCAACACGGAAGAGAATATGGTTGGCATAAAGCAGGGACGTGGGACTTCTAAGAGAGAATTAAAAATGCCGCAACAGAGATGAAGAATGTGTTTGGTGGGCTCACTAGTATACTGGAGAGAGCTAACGAAAGGGTGTGTGGGTTTTAGGAAAAAGCACTAGAAACTTCCAGAACACAAGGATCCTAAAAACTTGGGACAGAAAATCCCAGAATTGTGATTCCATGTCAAGAGCAATAGCATGTGCATAATAGGAGTAAGAGAAGAAGAAGAAAGAGCAAAGACATTGTCAAAACAGCTGAAGCAGTTATGACTGAGAATGTCCTCAAGTTAATGTCAGATACCAAACCGCAGGAGCTCTGTGGATGCCAAACAGAATAAGTTCAAATAAATGAAAAAGGAGAAAATAAATAAATGATGCTCAGGTTTACCATAAAACTACAGACAATAGAAGATGACTCTCTAGAAAGAAACAAGAGGATAAAAATATCTTACCTATAAAAAAAGCAAAAATAAAAATTGCACCTGACTTCCCAGGAAGCAGGCAAGCAAGAAGAGAGTATTTGAAATACTAAAGTTTGTGAGGGAACAGAAAACATACACTTCACAGTAATTGTGAGACTTTTGTTTTCTTGAAGTATTCTTTTTCTAAACAACTGTAACAAATTGCCAGAGACCAGTTAACAGACAAGACAAGTCTATATTCCAAGGTTCTTCATACAGAAAGAGCAATACCAGTATTCTGCATTGTTAACTTCTAGGGAGGACTTTCTTCCAGTTTGCTGCTGACCAGATCCTTGTATGGTAGAAATGGGGCCATTTAGCTCTCTGGACTCCTCCTATAAAGGCAGGAATTAAATTTAGGAGGTCTCCACTTGAGTACCTAATTACCTACTGAAGTCGCTTGTTTCCAAATGCCACCATATTGGGGTCAGGAGTCCAACATATAACTTGGGAGAGTGAAGGACAAACATTCAGACCATGACCAAAAGTGAAGTGAAAATAAAGACTACCTCAGACAAATAAAAGTTGAGGGGAATTTTTACCAAAAGACATCCCTTGTAAGAGGTATTTAAAAATATGAGGCTTCAGAGAAAGGGAAGGTGAGACTGTTGGGAGCTTGGATCTATGTGAAGTAAGGAAGAACATTCTTGAACAATTATGTCAAGATAAAAAGCATCCAGAATAAAAAATGCATGTTGCACACAGAAAAATGAAGATGGCCACGGGATAGATTTCCTGAGAACACAGTTGAATGACCTCTCTAAAGTGTGTGTGTGTGTACAGAAAGAAGAGTGGGAGAGATGTCACTGTAATGCTCCGAACATAATGCAAATAGCATCAAAATGTGATGACAAAACAGTTTTAGATAACCAAGGTAATAAATGTCAGTGCTGCCGGCTCTGCACTGGTGAACAGTGCTGAAGTCCTTCACCCAAAGTGAAACGGCTTCTGATGGCATTTGAAAGCACTTACAAGCACACACATACAATAATAAAGTGAGCTGGAAATAGAAACTGCGTGATCAAAATAAAATGAACACTCTCAAATTTTTTTGCCTTGAAAATATAATTGACTTTAAAATAAAAACAGTAATGGTTCTCTGCATGATTACAATATGGATAGTAATAAAATATTTAAGAAGATTAGCACAAAGGAGGGAAGTGGAAAAAATTGCAATGTGCTTTATTGCTTTTAGGGTTTTTTAAACATATATATGGCAGGGGGTTGCACATGTGAGTGTATTTGCACATGGAGGCCAGAAGAGGGCATCAGATCTCCCTGGCGTTGGAGTTATAAGCAGTTGTAGCTGCCCTATGTGGATGCTGGGACCCAAGCCTGGGTCTTGTGAAAGAGCAGTAGGCATTCTTAACCACTGAGCCATCTCCATCCCTGTTTGCTTCTTTAATTGTGTATAAATGTCTATGATATTAAACAAGAGCAGATTGTGATGAATTGTAGTAATATACTTAAAGCATTGAGGCAACACTAAGGAAAATTTTCAAGAAGAAATCGTACCAATAAATTAGTAATAGAAATAAAATGGAGTAGTAAAAATAATCAAATTAATCCAAGAGGCAGGAAAGATGGTGAAGAAAGAAGGAAGAAATGTGACAAACAGAAGCACTGGATGTAAACCCAACCACACAGGTTTCAATAATTAAATGATTATAAAATATAAAATAATAACAGGCTGTGTAACAGCTTACAAGAAATACACTTTCAATATAAAGAAAGATGTAGGCTCAAATTAAATAAAAACTGTATACCATATAAACACTAGCACCAATAAAAGGCGATATGAACACTAACTACTGAGTGGCCATATATAAGACACCCAGGATTGAGGGTAAGAGCACTTCCTTGGCTACCTAAACATAAATGGTTTGAAATATGAAAAAATAATCCATCTGGGTATGTACTTGATTATAGATTCTAAAAACAAAACAAACAACAACAAAAACCCAACAACCAAACTCTGGTCGGCAGTCAAACAGAATAGAACCCATAGATTTCAATTTATAAAACCAGTGGTCAAAAAGTCCCACGAGTATCTAGTAGACCTGAGAACCACTGGTCACATGGCCACCTTGATTTCTTTGACAGTTTACTTTCCCCAAATCCAACATGGAGGAAACAAGTTGCAAAGACTTTGTAGGTTAAACATAAACTAATGCCAGCAAATCTTGCGAGTGGAAATCCTCTTACAGTAAGTAGAGAAGGCCCAACCACAATCACACACAAACTAAGGGCATAGAGAAGATGGTATCACCACATGGAGGCAAAACAAATGCAAACAAGCCAACGAGTACATTTACTACTTTCCTTGTATTAGAATGTGGTGGTCTTACTATAAAGTGTTTGTGTAATAAATGAACAAACCCCCCACAAAAGGGGAAATAGCATTTAAGAAGTAAAAACAGCTTCTAGAAATGGACATGTTCTTGTGTGAAGGACGGAAGTTAGTCTCATGTACGGTATTCGTTTCTACCTCCCAGGCTCTGGAAGATTATAGTGTGTGCTGACACAGTCTGGGGGTGAGGACAGCAATGGATATGGCTGTCTTTCCCAATTCCATGCACAGCACCTTTAGATTACTACGGGAGAGAGCCATGGTAAAACCATTTAAAGTTGGAAGTCAGCAAGTGTTACAAATTTAGTCTCCTTTTACCGCCCCAGAAAACTAGTGATTGGTTATAAACCAATGCACCATCAGATGAGAGTATAGGGAACTTATCCCCCACGAGACTGTTTGGAATATGAAGCAGTGAAGTCTCCATTCAGTGTTGTGTCAATATCTAGTAAAGTTATTGATTACATCACCTTTTGTGTCCACACCTTTAATCCCAGCACTTGGGAGGCAGAGTCAGGTGGATCTCTGAGTTTGAGACCAGTGTGGTTTACAGAGTGAGTTCCAGGACAGCCAGTGCTACACAGAGAAGCCTTGTCTCAAAAACAATACAAAACACCAAAGAAGGAAGGAAGGAAGGAAGGAAGGAAGGAAGGAAGGAAGGAAGGAAGGAAGGAAGGCAATGATCCTCCATACACCTTTTGCAGTAATAACTCTACTTCAGGAAATATGGCATTAATATTCTTGCTTACATGAACTGACAAGCACACATCACACATGCTTGTGGGTTAACAATTAGGTTGTAAACTGTGGGACTGCTGTGTCTGCCTAACTGGTTCTAGAGACCTGACTGGAAGCAAAGGGAGATTAAGAAAGACTGACACAGTGATGAAAAGCTAGGATTGGGTGGGCTGTGCACTTGGATGAAGACACAGCAGCATCAGGTGGGGGTGTGTGTTCAAAGTGTTTATTACATGTACTGGGACAAGGGTTAGCTAATCTTGGTAGGGGAGTCTTGGTAGGGAAGCAGTCTTAGGGGAGGGTGTGATCTTGTAGCCATCCAGGATGAACTCTGTATTTTTGTGCATACTGTTTTTGTACATACCGTTTTTAGCTAAAGATCAACCAGATGTCAACATTTTTACTTAGACCCAGGGAAGACCTCGCCACTCCAGTAAGTCTCAGTGAGGCTTTAGCATCCTTGACATGGTCTTGTGTAATGCGAGCTTTCTCGACTCCAAGGAATCACACAGATGCTATTTAGTTATAAAACTGTTGGCCTTTGGCTAAGGCTTCTTATCCTTAATCATTAACCCATGTCTATAACTCTAAGTATCACCACATGGTCTTATCTTACTGGAGAAAGGTCCAGGGACCCCTTGCTCCTCTGGCATCCTTCATCTCAACTGTTCAGCATCTCAGCAGAGAAGAGAAGAGAGCAATTTCCTGATTGATCCTGCTTATATACTGTTTCTGCCCAGCTACGTTACTTCCTGCCTGTCTGTACAGATCTCCAGACCTCTATGGTTAGCTAGTGGCAAGCTCTAGTCTCTGACCCCAGACAGGCTTTATTTTTGCAAGAAAGTTATCACCACAGTCTTGCTCATGTCATAAATGCTCAACAATAGAGTGGTACACTCACTCCCCACAGTGGGACATTTTACACAACAGAATGCCAAATGCCTGTTAAATATATGAGCATGCCCTTTATATGCTGATCTTGGATAAGACCCAGAAATATTGTTAACTGAGATATGCAAGATTTAGAGGGGGTGATGGGAATATATTTACATACATCTGCTAATACATGTACAAATAGGTCTAAAAGTATTCTCAAGAAGTGCGAGTTACCTAGATCAGGCAATGCCTAGACTAGAGCAATAGGAAGGAAGTTGGGCTGCACTTAATTTTTAAACAGAAGCTATGCACAGAGTAAGGATCACTCTCTGAACAAGCTCATTGAAGTTAAGGATGGAAAGCACCCTAGTGGGGTGTTTTGTCTGGCTGCTGTAGTGGCTTAAATGAGAATGTTTCCCACAGGCTCATACATTTGACCATGTGGTCCCCAGCTGGGTGGAACTGCATAGGAAGGACTAGGAGGTCACGGCTTTGTGAGAGGAGGGTTCAAAAGCCCGCACCGTCCCCGGTTAGCTCTTTCTCTCTAACTTGCTGATTGGATGTGAGGATTGGATGTGAGCTCTTAGCTCTTGCTCCAGCACTGTGTCTGTCTGCCATCACGCTCCCCGCACGCTGAGCTTAGACTAACCCTCCCCTTGAAGCTGTGAGCAAGCCCCTAACTAAATGCTTTTTCTGATAAGTTGCCTTGGTCAGGGTGTCTCCTCCTAGCAACCGGACAGTAACTAGGAGCTGTCTTAAGCACTATTGATGATTCTTTGAATGGGAATGATTTTTCTCAAAAGCAAGCCAGCAACAAGTGAGAGGAATCTTAATGGAGCTTTCACTCTTCAATTAAGTTATTGTACATTTGTGCTCATTCTGGGAAAAAAAACCCCAGAGATGTAAACAAACATAGATATAAAAGATGTTCATTATGGTGCTATCACAAAATTTTAAGATAGCCTGGATGCTTAAAAATAGAAGTATTTGAGTAAATTCATGTCTTTCTTTACATAGTTTTGAAAGAAAGTTTAACTCCATGCTCAGGTGGCTTTGAATGCAAAAATATGGTGCCCAGTTTCACATGACCTGCTTTTCTTTTTCTAAAAAGCTGCATCTAAAGGAGCATGTGGTGTGATCAGGTCCTGCAACCCTAACCACAAATGTGGTCCCTTGGCATTTGAAGACACAGCAGAAGCAGGAGGCTTGTTCTCGAAGCAGGACATTAAATAATTCTCTGACTTTCCCTTGAAGTTACACAATCATCACGAAACCTTCATTCCAAAGTTGTGCTCCCTTCACTCAAAGGGAAAGCACACGCTCTTCCCCAGGCCACAGTGACACCACGAAGGTTCTGAAGTGGCAATCAACCCCCACCCTTGGCTCCCTATCCCCATGCCTACCCCACACATTGTCACCATGAGACCACACTCCTTTTCACTTAATTACACATCTGCTCTGTGGCCCTCCGTTCATCAGACCTAAGCACAGTCATACACAGTTTCCCCTGTTTCCTGGGGTCTTTATTTCTGAACATTCCTGTGTCATCTAAAATTTAAGTAAATTTGTATGCTTTTCTTTTTCTTGCTAATCTGTCTTTTATTACAGGGATCCCAGCTACAAACATAGGCCAGCAGTGAGTGAAGACAGAGTCTCTCCTGTCTTACATTAGCATGCACATGCAAACACAGGGTAAAAATACACAGAATAACAAGAGGATCCCTTGTGCATGCTAATTTGATATCATTAGAGTCCAATATTATCTTGATAGGATTTTCAATATTGTCTTGCATCTTAGCACATTAAATGGTTTGAACAAACATTATTAAGTCATTTTAAAGGACATTTAAAAGACATTGAACTTTTGATGCTCTCGGACATTTTAAACATAAACACTTGGTATTGTACTCTGCAGGCCCTTCCAGACCACTCTGTACATCATTACCAACTAAACTATCTGCAGCCACAAAGCATCTCAACTATAAAAAAAGGCAAAAACACAAATCTATCTCTAGTTACCCGATTCTATCATATAACGTAAAGAATCTAGAAATACTAATTCTGTGGTCAAGAAATGTAAAGCAAGTTTAAGCCACATTTTATGGTCACTTCTTCCTAGATTAAGTAATTAATATCATCATTTATATACGTTTTATAAGTTTCTGGGTGATCCTGCAACAAGGTAACTTGTGTAACTACCTAGAGGTCCCCCTCCCCTTCCTGCTGCCCTCCCTAAATATCTCCCAGTGTGCCAAGAACATGGGCTACTATGTGACGGGCTCAGGAAACTTTGTAAACCTATTGTCTCCTCTCCCACGCATTCTGGACCTGATGCTTTGTGGTTCCCTTCAGTGGCAGCCTTAGACCAAGGTTTATCCTACTGATCTCATTTCATCTCCAAGCCAAGAAATCTCCAGGTTTCACCATCTCTGAGTCTCCTCACCTTTCCAGGAAGAAACATCTGCCCATTGGTTTGTCAGAAGCACCTGAGCTCCAAATGCGGTGGCTTGTGCTTCTGATGCACAGTGCTATTACGCTAGTGGTTTTGGCAGTGCCATTCACTTTAGGAGAACTGTCAAAATCTCCGCTCAGGGTGTTTTTACTCCTCTGCTTTCCAAGGAAACTCCTGCTGTTTATCCATTGAACTTTAGCAGTGCAGATTTGACAGAAAAGAGAAAAGAGTTTGAGACAGGAAAGGTGTAAGGGGGTATTTTGATAGAGAAATAGCAAGGGAGAAAGATATGAGAGAAGTAGGAGAGGGATGACGGGATTTGAAGAGTTACTGTTGTTCTCACAGTATTTAAGAAATGATGAAGGCTGAAGAGATGGCTCAGAGGTTCAGAGCGCTGGTCTTGCAGAACACCGGGGCTCAGTTCCCAGCACACATGGTGGCCGACAGCATCCATAGACACATATTCAGACAAAACACCCATGCACAAAAATAAAATAAATCTATTTTTAAGGAAATGATAGTGAAAGAAGGAAAGGAAGCAAGAAACAGGGGAGGGGTATATCTTGAAGATCCTTTATCATTTTACAAGTATTCTATGGAATGTGACCCATCTGGAATGGTCTAATAGGTTTAAAGGCCACACTCTCTAAGTAGACTTTATAAGCTCAGGGGAGAAAATATTCCAGAATGCCGCCAGCCATGAAGCTTCTTTGATGGGAGACTTGTTGATCAGAAAGGAGAGAGAGAGAGAGAGAGAGAGAGAGAGAGAGAGAGAGAGAGAGAGAGAGAGATTCAGGTAAGAATGCACGACCCTGAAAACCTGGCATGGGAGAGAGACTGCCCCTGCCTGATCTCTGATGTCTGCTTTACTTTGTGAATGGACACACAGCCCCACATCTGACTGTCCTGGGGGAAAACGGATGAGGAGGAAAAAAGGAGTAGGCTCTGGTACTGTACACAAGAAATACAGCCAACAGAATCCAGATAGTTCACTAGACAGTAACAGTGCCATTGGCACAGTTTGAAAAGAAATATAAACAGTGTGTAGAGTTATCAGAGAAGAAAGTAGCAACAAGACTCAATGCTAAAAGGATGTAGAGGCATTTTGTAAGCTGGGGAGGGGGCATTCCAAATTAGTAAACCTTCTACAAGAGATTTTGACAGTATGCATCAAATGTTCCAATGTGAATGTATACATGTATGCACATGCATATATACATACAGGTGCCCTTGACATGGCAATTTTCTTCATTGGGATATACTCTAAGGAGATAAATAAACAAGTACATAAAGATGTATAGCAAGGAATTTTTAAGGTTATTTTTATATAATAGCAAACATACCCTGTGAATAATGTAATTATGCACCAGTAGGAGGTCTTGGTTTAACAAATTACATGCATCCATGCTTTGTATGGTTTTTATAAGCATAGGCCTTGCAGTTGGATTCTTGCAGATTAAATCTGGAACCACGACTTACCACTTCCATGATTCTGGTACATTCTTAAATGTCTTTTCGTCTCCATTTCTGAATCTATAAGATGTTCACAATTCATAACATGTCTGAGGAAGCTTTATGACCTATGAAGTACATTCTTCAAAGCTGTCACGAACATTAAATGTCTGGAAAGTCCATGAACATGGCTAGTATTCAGTGTTATCAACTCAGTGTTATTCTATGAGCATTATAAACTAATCTCTACACTAACATGAAAAACAGTTGTTTAGTAGATTAGCCAGTAATAAGTTTCCATCGATACAGACTGACTTATACATGCCTGTATGCATAGGGATTTCTATAAACTTGTTTACTATAACTTTAATGCTAGATATCTCTACTGGCAATGTTTTGGACTCTCTTTCTTATCTTCTGGCTTGATGTTTTCTTAACTGAAATCCTAAGTTAGAAATTTCATACCAGCTTTTCTACTGAAGACAACTAAAATTCACATTATCTGGGAAATCACCTCCATGAAGCATAAGGAGTCAACTAGACTCAGTGTTCTTGATCTCCTGAGGCATCTGGCTTGACAGCAGTGGAGTAGCCCTTTAAAGACTCCGTTAGAGTATCAGCGGGTGACAGTGCTTTGTAGCATGGGGGCAAGATTCTTTAAAACACTCTGTGTGTTCTAAGTCAGTATCCAACATATGGTACTGTTTCTCGGGTCCAGGAGTTGGGCGAGGGGGACAGAAATGGTACCACTCGTCATTCTATACCCAATGTTCTATTAACATTTTTTTTCCTTTCTGTTCTCATGACAATATTTTGCTCTAGAGGTCTTACTTCTGAAGAGAAGAGTGCTTCTAGCGGGAAACACACCAGTGAGACCATTGAACTGGAAGTTATGGTTTCTGCCCAGCCACTTAGGGTTCTTCGTGTCTCTGAATCAACAAAGAAAGGAGTTACAGCACTGGCTGGAGCAGCTGATCCTATCTATGTACGGAGGAAAAATTAGGCCACTGCTCTACAGCAAAGTCAAGGAAGCACTTGTCTGCAATGCAGGGGATTTCTTAGGAAACCTTAACATTCCCATGCCCTGTGAATAATGTCACAATTGAAAACTACAACTCCATCTAAGCAACACTACCAGTTCCCTAGACTCTCCAGGACTAAACGCCTGGTTCATTGCAGAGGGCAAAGGACTAGTCAAGGTGTTCCCTGAAGGCAATACAGAGTTAGTAGCTGAAGACAAATACCAATTATAAACACGTGGCTGGTTACAGAGGCGATGACTGTAGCTACTATGAGTATTTCTGTTCATTTGTATATGTGTTTTTGCTTTTATTCACATGTGATCTGATATAAGATATGCTGATTTTGTATTCTGAAGGATGGTTAATAGTGGTAGTCATTTTGATAAGAAAGAAAGCCTCTGGGTCTGTTTGTGAGGGATTTTCTAGATTATGCTAATTGGGGGAGGACCCACCCCAGCTGAGGATAGCAGCATGCTAGGAGTTTGGATCCTAGACTGAGTGAAAAGGAGAAAGTATGTGGAATGCCAGCTTTAGTTGCTTCCTTTCTTAACTGTGACACAGTGTGACCAGCCACCTCCTGCCCTTGCTGCCATCCCATTGCCATCAATCATAATAAACCCCACTCCTTTGTTAAAACTATACTCTCGAGCTGTCGGCCAAAATAACTATCCTTTTCAAATGGCTTTCATTAGTCATTTTGTTGTAATACCAGAAAAGCAATCGATACAGAAAACTGGTACTGAGACGTGGGACTGTTGATGTGACAGATTTTGAGCATATGGATGAATGAGAAAGGGTTTTGTAGTTTGGGGCCCTTGGGGAGCAGCAAGAAGAGTTTAATGGGCCCTTCTGATGAGAACTTTGAGGATGAGAATGCCGAGAGAAACACAGACAAGCCTAGCCCCTGAGATTTAACAGGAGAGCAAGGACCCTGAACAGGAAGTCTGTGGGCCATTCATGGGATGCGCTTGCTAAGAATCTGGCTGAGTTCTTCCCATGTCCTGAGAACCTGAGTGGGGCTGAGCTGAAAGGTGACAGGCCAGTTTGTTTGGTGGAGAGCGTTCAGACTGTGACGTGGCTACTGGTCACTGTTTTCATCCAGGTTTATACTGAAGAGAAGACAAAACAAAGCGCATTGCTGAAGTCAAATAGCTACATAGCAGAGTCCTCGGCCAGCATAAGTGAGGCCCCGGTAGGAGGAAGGGAACGTAGAGATGAGTAGAGAGATGAATAAAGTGGACAGTTTTTTCTGAGGAAGAGTACAGATGAATTTAATCTTACAGATAAAGCAAGTTTGAAAGCAGCTGTAATTCTTAGATTAGCACCAATAAGAGGAAATCTGACACTTTGCACTGATGGACAATAGGAAAAGTATTCTGAGGTTCAAGAACTTATCCATCATAGGTTCTGTCCTGTGAAAATGCAAGTTCGTTTGGTTGGAGAGAGCCTATACCAGTGGTTCTCAACATGCGGGTCACGACCACTATGGACGTCACTCATCAGATACTTACATTACGACTCATAACAGTCGCAAACTTACATTTATGAAGTAGCAACAAAATAATTTTATGGTTGGGGTTGCCACATCATAAAATAATGCATTAAAGTGTTGTACCCTTCCCCCACTTGGGTCTGCTGACCAGCTTGTGACTAGGAGCTTCTAGCAAAACACCTTTTGTCCCCTCCTCCCAGTAAGGCCTGCATGCAAGTTCCTTTTTTCTGTCCATCTTTATCGTCTAAATGCTAATTCTTGTTTTTGGCCCATCCTTTGCTGGAGGGCCCTGGGAACTTAGGCTTCTGACTTTGTGGTTTTCCACCATGCCTGGAGGGTATTTAAAGCTCCACTCTTGTTAAAATAAACGCCATTCTCCTTGTAAGAATGAGTTGCTGTCTTTGTCTTCATTTACATCCTTAGCCCTTCGCTGGGATCGTTGTGAAGTGGTGTAGCCCCATGACCTCAAACAACAGCTTGCTACATTAAAGGGTCACAGCCTTGGCAAGGTTGAGAACTACTGGCCTATACCGAGAATGCCACTGTAGCAATGCCCTGCTTCTCAAAGTCAATCACCAAGGGAAATTTTTCCCCAGGGTCGGCACACAGAAGCTGGAGCAAATCTAAAAGTGCCAAGCTCCATCCTGAGCTGGCAGCAGAACTTGGCTGCATCATCCATATGGTACTGGTTTTGCAGGCAGGAAAGATGTAAGATTGAGGAGATCATGGAAGCTTGCCCACTGGTTCCAGAGACTTGCTAAGGCAGGAAAAACATGACAGGGTTGGAATCCCTTAGAGGCAGCCCTGAGAAGCCAGCAAATGATGCTGTACAGGTGCCACTTAACTCTCAGTGGAGACCTCAGGATGCCAGAAACACTGGTCATCCACTGAGGACAGCTGCAGCGTAGATCAAAGCCAGTCTAGGAGTCAGGGAGTATCTGTCATAGGTGGAAGAGCTGGGGGAGGAGCAGGTCTATTCAAGTTCTTTGTTCTATGACAAGCCCTAGATGCCAAACATTGAGTGGTTAAAGGCGGTGTTTTCCTTGCTGGGTTTCAATCTTGCTTTGGTCCAATAATTCCTTGCTATGCTCCCATGCTCCCTTTATAGAATGGGAATGTTTATTGTGTGTCATTGTATATTGGAAATACGTACCTTGTTTTTTATTTTCCCTTTATAGAGTATGGATGTTTATCCTGTGTTGTTGTTTATTGGAAACATGTACCTTGTTTTTTATTTTATAGGAGCTTACCTATAGGTTGCCTTGAGTCTTTTGACTTTTAAACAATGTTAGGACTGTTAAAGACTATAGAGGCTTTTGACATTGAACTGAATTCATATTGTATTATAAGATGACACTGTGGTGATGAACAGTGTAACACTGAAAAGTGGAGGAGCTGGAGAGAGAGCTCAGTGGTTTAGAATACCAGTTGCTCTTCCAAAGGACCTGGGTTCAACTCCCAGTACCCACATGACAGCTTACAACTATCTATAACTCCAATTCCAGGGGATCTGACACCCACACACAGACATACACGTAGACAAAACACCAATGCACAGAAGATACTTTCAAGTTTGAAAAGTGACATTGGATGTCAAGTTGTCAAGGTATGCATTGTAAACTTGACAAGATTTAGGATCCCAGGAGACGAAACTTTGAGCCTGTCTGCGAGGGATTTCTAGATTAGGTTAGTTGAACAACCACTCTCACTTTGGAAGGAGCATTGACATTTATCAAATTCAGATATAATGTCCCTAGCTTCCTCAACCCCTGTCCTGATGAACTCTATGCCCTGTACCTAGGAGCCAAAATTAATCCTTCCTTCCTTCCTTCCTTCCTTCCTTCCTTCCTTTCTTCCATGACTTTTGCCAACTATTTTATCACAGTAATAAGACAAATAACAAAAGCAACATATAAATACACATAATGTTAAATACATATAATGTATAAAATTGTTAATTCTATATCATAATATGTATAGACTATGAAGGAGAAGAGGAAACATCATCTAAGGATTTTTGCATTTCCTTGTGGGAGGTGTTAATACATTTTTAAAAAATAATTTATTTATTTTTGTTTTATGTGCATTGACATTTTGCTTGCATGCATGTCTGTGTGAGGGTGTTGGATCTTGAAGTTACAGACAGTTGTGAGCTGCCATGTGGGTGCTGGAAATTGAACCCTGGTCCTTTGGAAGAACAGTCAGTGCTTTTAACAATTGAGTCATCTCTCCAGCCCATGAGTTAATACTTTTTAAATTACATGTAACAAAGTTGTATCACATTAAGTGGAATTTTAACCTTGCTGTTTGGAAATAAGTATTTTTGGAGGATATGTTTATGGGTGTCAAACTATCAGGGGATAGATTCATGATGGTTAATGTGATTTCTGTTTACGAATTCTTTCTACATGTGTCTCTAAGGGTATTCTATTACTGGAAGAGATATATTTGGCTTGGTAGGTTGAGTAAAGCAGACAGCCTCCCCCAGTTTGGGTGAGCACCATCTACTCCACTGGTGGCCTGAATACAGGGAAGTTGAGTTAGCTGCCTGGCCATTTTATATTCTCTCCCCCTCACTCACATTTTCTCTTCTCACTCTCTCTCAGTCTCTTTCCCTGCTTCTCCTCTCCCCGTGTATAACATAGGAAGCAATTATATAATCAGAATCCAGAAAAAGATAACTATTCTCTTAAGTTAACCTGTATCCTTGGGCATTTGTTGAAGACTGAACTATAGTTTTGGTGAACTCATGGTAAAAGGCAGTGAAGCCCAGGTCAAGGATTGTGGCTCAGGTGAGAATCTGACATTCACTCCTGCCTCTGCCTGTTAAGCTTAATACAAAGTCAGTTTGGTCTGAAGAAAATAGATTATAAAAGCTGATGGTGCAGTCACATTTTAAAAAATCAGCTAGAACGTACAGAGCTAAAGCTTTGCTAACTAGTGCATTAAACACAACTGAAGATTAGTAAACCAGAAATTAGAACTAAGAAAATAAAAGCTAAAAAGTAAAGAAATAAAAGTAAAGAGGATAAGAAACACAAATGATAAAATAGCAGAGCTCAAATAATTTTAAGAGAGTCTTAAAGAGGAGGGAGAAAGTAGTATGTGCAAATTTAAAGAGAATTGATACTTTTCTAGATAAAACTATCTCTACAAATTCAAGCAGCTCATCAAATGCCAAATGGCAGGGATTCAAATAAGTCCACCCAATTCTGATACAATGTTACTGTAAATCAAATTTAGAAGAAAATCATGAAAAACCTGATTGTCTAGGTCTATGTCTAAACTAAGTTTAGACTATTAAAACTAGTGCGCACACACGGATCAGTAGCCAGGGAAACTGCAGAAGATGGCTTTCTCGATCCCAGGTTGGATCAAAGTAATTGAGCAACCGTGAGAATTGGCCAAGGGCCCATTCCTGGGTTTTGTTTGTTCACCACCTGCATCTCACGGGAGAAGGGGAAACACACTAAGGAGTCTTTGGCTGCTGCTCAAAGCCCTGGATACTGAAGAACAGGCTATGTATGTATGGATAGCTATGGAGAACCAAGCTCCCTGAAGCTGAAAACAGAAGGCTTTCTGAGATCACATGTGGGAAAACATGAACAAGTTAAGCATGGCTATAGCAGGAAGTCTTTTGTGTTACAGAATGACTGGTCTTTGGTGGTTTTGCTTGACTCCAGGTTATTTAGTGACTTTCGGTGACAAAGACATTCCTCCTTCTGCTCTGTCTCAGAGGGAGAGGCTCTTCTCTTGACACAGGCATTATTTGCCTTAGTGCCGATAGCTCTAGGAAGAGATAGGAGCTCATGGAAACCACTGAACACTAACAGTTGGGATCTCTCTATCGCTTGCTTTCTTTCTAGTGACTCCCATGCCTACGCACTTTCTTGCACTTGTCATTTTGACATGGAAGAGTCATAAAACGTCCACTCATGATGTGTCTGGTCTAAGAACTGTCTGATATGTCTGTCCCAGTAATCTGGGACATAACAGAGGTCAAGTTCAGAAACATTTACCGAGCACCTGCCAGGCATTGTGACAGTTGCTGGAGACAATCTCAGATGAGACAGACTCCATCACAGAGGCAGCAACATCTTCTGAGCAAGACAGGGCTCTGTCAGTAACTGGATTGAATCCTTTCCCTCGGATTGACAGCTCAGAATTGGTTTTCAAGTTTAAAGGACATAAACCTGAAGTGTCCATCCATTGTTCACTGTGAAGTTAAACCTCCAAATACAAGCTCATGGACTGGTGGCATTTGGTCTGTCCCCCCAGGCTTCAGCCCTCAACTCTCCCTGTGGGTGCTGAGGTCCACAGTTCTGGAGAAGGGCACACAGCAGATGGGCACTGCACTCTTGGGGCATGAAGATGCCAGACGCATGGGCAGAGTTAGAGACACTCCTGAGTTCTCAAGACTGGTCTCCCGGACTGTACCGTTGAACATCTTCTGGGAGAAGCCCAGCGTCCCTTTCCAGCTGCAATGCACTCGCCCATTGTCACCTGGAATCCCTCTGTGGCAAAGGTGGCTGGGTGGGTAGGAAGGGGGAAAGGCGGGCGGGCCCTTGTGTAGAGTGGGGATGCAGCCCAGACACTGTGCACCACTTTGAGCTGGGGGGTGGGGTAGCGGCGGTGATACTTTCTCCATGTAGATGTGGAACATTTGATGTTACTTTGTGCTGGTTTGTTTTTAAAATAGAACATTTGCCCTGCTAATAAGCTAATGGAGCCTGTTTCTCTTTTTATAAGAGGGCGAGGATGACGTCAGTTTGTTGACACTTGGTTGTTGGGCTTTTTTTTTTCAGCTGTAGCTCTTTTATCTTCTCACACCTTTCTGCTACAGATTTGTTCTTCATATTCACCCCCTTCCCTACCCCCGCCCCACCTCCCTATTTCTATAAGTGGTTAGGTCTTTTCAATGAGCTCATTTATTAGGGCCTAACTATATGCAGATGTGTTCGCCATCGCCATGCGCAGCCCGATGGAGTCCAGGCAGCTTAGGTGTATCGTGCGCACTTCCCAGGAAAAGAAGCCCAGAGAAGTTTCCAACTCGCGGAACTGGAGTTTGAGGGCACAGCTTTCTGATCCCCAGAGCTGCCCTACCCTGGGAGGGTAGAGACTTCTGTGTCAACCCCCCCCCCCCGCCCCGTGTCTGCCTGCAGTGCTGGTGAAGGTTTACCAAGCTCTCCACGCCAGCTGCTGTGGGAGGGACCGTCAGGACCATACCACCCAGGGCTTTGGATGTTTGCTTGCAGACCCGTTTGGTGCTTCAAGAAGCCGTGGGGAGAACCCCCTGCCCAAGGCTGCAGCTGCTATTTTCAGCCCGGGATCTGAGCAAACCTCTGAAAGAGAATTACTGTAAACCTGGTCCTTCCAATACACCCCTTTCCAGTGATTGCAACTCCCGGCTCACTCTGGCTGGAGGTCTAGATTGCAAGATAAGGAGGGAACTGGGCCAATTTTCTGGTTGTTTTTTTGGCACTGAGTTCTTGTGTTTTTACAGCAGCCACGGGCCCTACATCCTTCCTGGAGACTCTAGGGTAGGACACAAATAAACCCCCCCTCTTTCTACTCCTCCAGCCCCTGGCACGGCGTCTGTCTTGATTTGCTATGCTCTTGGAGACCCCGTTTTCTGGGTGGGAGCTCCCATCTGTCCCCCATTATAAGGTATGGTTTTTTGAGGGGCTCCTGGAAATGCGTTGCAGGTGGGTCCCCTGACACTTGGCTTGCTGCTCCTTCAGCACTGTTTGCTTTGCCTAATTGTGTTTTCTCTGCTGGTTTGAGTGGAGTTGCTCTTGCCCATTTTGTCAGAATGCTACATGGTGCATCTGGTGCCTATTTGCCTGGGGAGGGCCAGGAGCAGGGTGGCTAATTGAAGGCTTGGCACAGGGCATCGAGGAGTAAAGGGAGGTGAGGGAGCTGGGGAGAACTTAGAGAGCACGGTTGGTTTGAGCTTTGCACAAGCACCAAAACTCCACAAGCGCTGCTCGTCTGCTTGGTTCCTGTCCAGAAACAGAGCCTTGAAAAAGGCCCAAGGGTAAGGCTTTGATGTGTCTGCAGTTTTGCTTTGAGTCCATGGCACCCCACTTTCCCCAGGGCTATTTGCAGGTGGCCAGGGCATGGACAGGAGAGAAGGAAGGACAGAGAAGACCACCTGTGGCGATTCTCTTGCCCACCTCACTAGGACCCAGCCTTTAGTCCTGCATCGAGAGCTTTGGCTCTGGTCTGATTCCAGGACACCAAACAGAAGGAAAAGTGAAGTAGAACCTACTTGGAATCCACTTCTGGCAGAGACTCAGGACAGCTCAGCCTGCCCTGGAACTCTCTCTGTCTGTCTACCTACTTCTCTGTCTGTCTTTCTGGGCCTCTGGCATTGAGAGATGACAAGAACATGCCCCCTCCTCCACTCAGAAAGTTTGGATTTCAGATCTCAGATCCCGAAAGGTGTTGTGTAAATCTGGTAAGGGCCTGTTCACTTTGGAGCCTCAGTTTCTGCATCTGTAAAATGTGGTAATTCACACACTGTTCGATGAATGATCGAAATGATTGAAAACACATCAGCCCTGTGACTATGACCCCATACACAGTCAAGGAAGCCTGGGAGGAATGCAGCTGTATACTCGAATAAGGAGGCTGAGCCACTGGGTGGAGGTGCTCTCAAGAGTAAGGACAGCAGGGGAGCGGAGCCAGACCTCTGGATACCCATGAGGCCCTTGATGCACAGCGTCTTCATCCTCTAGGTGGCGCTCCGGAGATAACTCCGGAGATCCCACCTATTTCGCAGCAGCTTGCCCTTGCTGTGGTTGCTGTCTTTTCTAAAGAGGTCCAGATTTAGGGCTTCCCCTCTGGGTCCCTCTATGCAACCCAGTGCTTTCAAGTGGGTTCAGCACGCTCCGGCACTTGGCTGCTGTCCCTGCCTCCCCTTGATGAGAGCCTGAATCTCTAATGTGGGTCCTGCCGGCACCATGCCCACTGTCATTACTGCTGGGGTGGCAGAAGCCTCTATCTCTGGCCCTAAGCCCAGTCCAGGCCACTGCTGCAACTCTGCCACCTCATGGACTCGGTCCACCCCCACGAAAAGGTGACCTATTTGGGTGTTGTGTTGCTGGCTATGTACATCTGTGGACAGCGAAGCTCCCAGAAAAACAGGGCAACTTGGAGAAGGCAAGAGTCCGTTTACAGGCGAATTTGAAGGAATCTCACGACATTGGTTTACCCAAGGCAGTCCCAGAACAACATGGAAAGAAACAGAGAGCTGGGGAAGGAAGGGAGGGAGGGAGGGAGGGAGGGAGGGAGGGAGGGAGGGAGGGAGAGAGGAGGAAGCCGCTCACAGCAAGTTGTAGAATGGCCACTAATTCTGACAGCTGCTCCATGCTCGTGGTTTCTTAGGCATTCACACCCAATCCTAATGAACTGTGTCTGTGGCCTGACAGGAGTGTTCTCACATGTCACTGGCACCTTGGGTGGGGGCAGCTGGCGAGGGCACGGAGGAGGACTTCGGGTCTCAGTACTCCTACACGAGCACTTTCTTGATCTGAAGTTCAGTGTCCCCTTATAAGAACAAGGATAAAGATATTGCTCTTACACAGAATAGAGACACACAGTAGGTCCTGGAAAAAGTCACGCCTCCCTAAGTTAATAAAAGGGCCTTTGGCTGTCTCCCTCTGTTTCCTATGTAAATCTTTGATCCCTGACTCCTCATTCCTCACTACGTCATCACTGCAAGGAGCTGGATTGTTGCTAGATACCCGTTGAAGGCAGGACAGCCCCTGTCTGTCCCAGAGGATCTATGGGAGTGGCATTCAGTACCTGCTTGATCAATATCTCGGGAGGCACAAGAGAGGTGAGTATCTGTTTATATTTGAGTGAGCTGCTTGCGGATGAATCTGATGAAAAGGGAAGGGTGTGGAAAATATGAGAATTCACAAAACAGTAATTATAAGGAGAAGCCATGAAATTAACACAAGAAGAAAGAAAGAGAAGCTGTGTGGGGAAGACCACACACGCGGCTTGTGATTCTGGGTGTATTTAAGCAAGCATGAAGGTTGTGGGGCAAAAGGATCAGTGCCAGAGAGAGAGAGGAGTGTAAGGATTTGAGGAGTAGTCTGTGCTAATCGGTGATGAAGAGAGGGGCAGGAGGATGGAGTACAGGAGTTCGACTGAAATGGGACAGGGGTCAGGGGTTGTTGGAGGTGAGGGGGTCACGGAACTCAGAGGACAGGTATGGATGACTCACTATCCTTCCAGGCTGTGAAGTCACCAGAACACTGATAGGAGTTGGGGTGGGGCACCAGGTGCTAAAGTGATGAATGGATGGAAGGGAATAGCTCGATATACGCAGCAGTAGCAAGTAGGTGGTGAGGGATGAGATTTGATGGCATGGACTTTTTTGGAGGAAGAGAGAAGAGAACATGTTTGACAGTGCGAAGAGACATCCCCCCATCCTCACCCCGCCCCCAGGTAAGGAGGAAGGATTCTACTTGAGAAAGAACATGCCCAGGTTCCATTAAGGCAAAATATGAAATGACCTTACCAAAGAGGAAGATCGTAAATAGTAGGAAATTGCCTGACGACAGACTCTGGGCCTCGGGAGACTTAGTTGGTGAAGGTTGGGACCGCGAACAGAGACACTTGCCTTACAGGGTTAGTGGAAAGTGGGACAACAGCTATGTGTAAGGTGGTGGCAGTGGTTGTGACGGTGGTGACAGAGATCACCAGAGGAATGGGAGTTAAGGGGAAGCAGAGGCAGTTAGGACTCCAAACATCCTCATGCACCACCATTAACTGGCTGTATAGTCTTCCTCTGGGCCGTGGTTTTTCCATCGATGAAACAAAAACAGTCAGAAAAGATCAGTGATTATGTGTGTGTGTGTGTGTGTGTGTGTGTGTGCATGTGTGTGTCTATGTGTGTATTATACATATATGATAATTTCCTGGAACACTTTTTCAAAATGTGCCTATGAACCTCCCCAAAGAGTCAAATGCCATTCTCTTCGAGTAAGAACCCAGGAGGAGCATTTTGAAATATTTCCACAGACAATGTAACGAGGGCTTCCTCCTATTTCTCAGCTCTGTTTTCTTTCTTTAAGGATTGCTTTGCCAAGAACCTAGTCTGCCTTTCCAAATGGCACCATTCAGAAAGTGATAGTGAGCCAGATGTGGCTTGTCAGCTGGGTCATAGCAGTTATCAGAGGAGACCAGACACGGTGCGCTCTGCCCTCAGTGGGCCAATGGCCAGAGAGCAGGCAGCCTTATTTTTACAGCTTCGGTCTCTGGGCATTTTTCCCACATCATTGCATAAGATGAGAACTGAGTCAGCATAGCTAACTTTTTGTTTTGTCTTGTTTTGGGTTCAGTGTGGGATCACAATGGTTGTTGTTGTCTAGCCTAGGTACTTAGTATCCTTGAAGGTGGCCGTTGGTCAGTAAAGGATAAATCAGGGGACAGGGGCACACTGAACTCTTGTATTTCAGACATCCTTGTGTCCACAGTGCTCAGAAATGTGCCTGGCCCCGGTGGGAACTCAACAAATATTTGTATATCACCAAACACAACAAAACAGCGATTTAGGGGAACCACTGGTTTTCAAATACAGAAAGTAAAAGGATAGCTGCAAACGAACCAGCATGTGATGCTATCCCAAACTCACATAAAAGTGGAAGGACAAATAAAAACCGCCATCATGCAAAGACAGGAAGACTGCCACCTACACATCCTGTTCAGGCAGAAGACTCTAGAAAGAAAGAAAATGAACCTAAAATATGGCCAACGAAGGAGTGGGTAAGCAGTGTTCACTCACCCTCCTTCTGCAAATTTCCTAGCAGTGTAAAAGAGAATAAACAGAATCCCAGGTGATCTTAACACAATGGCTGTGGAATAGGAGAGAATATAGGACAAGTGAGAAACAAGTGGGCTGATTTGGAGTTGAGTGAAGTCAATAGATAGTTTGTTCAGGGATGTAGCAGTGTTCATCAATTCTAGATATTCATTGAAAAGCGCGTGCTTGGCTAGACACTCAAATTTAGGAATAGTCAGGTGTGCTGACTTGTTTTGTGTCAACTTGACACAGCTAGAGTCATCTGAGAGGAGGGAGCCTCAACTGAGAAAATGCCTGCATAAGATCAGATTGTAGTCAAACCTGTGGGGCATTTTCTTAATCAGTGATTGATGAGGAGGGCCCAACCCATTGTAGGTGGGGCCACCCTGGGCTGGTGGTCCTGGGCTCTGTAAGAAAGTAAGCTGAGTGAGCCACAGGGAGCAAGTCAGCAAGCAGCATCCCTCCATGGCTTCTGTGTCAGTGCCTGCCTCCAGGTTCCTGCCCTGCTTGAGTTCCTGTACTGACTTCCCTTAGCGATGGACTATTATCTGAAAATTTAAGTGAAATAAACCCTTTTCTCCCCTACATGCCTTTGGCCATGCTTTTCCTTCCCAGCAACAGTAACCCTAACTAGAACAGGTATAAATATTCAATAAATGGTGAGAAAGGGAACTGCAAGACGCATGAGAAACACAAAATTATGCTTGTAGAAATACTTCCAACCACATTAGCAATCACAATCTGTGTGTATGTGTGTGTGTGTGTGTGTGTGTTTATTTGACTAGAAGTTTCTTTCAATAGAATGGGAAGTCCATGGGTTGTCCTATCATCTTATATATTCTCTGTAATCTTTATATGTACATATATGCTTATAATATATATTTGTTTTAAAAATATTCACATGTATGCATATATAGAGAAAAAGAGATGAGGGGAGGAGGAGAGAAAGGGTAATATTCCACTATGCTTTTAATTTGTATTTCATATTAACTCTCTCTTCCAAGTTTACTGACCACACTTGTGAGATAGTACAATAAGCAAAGTCAATTACTACCAAGTCTAGTGACTATACAAATATCTTCTTGTAAAATGCCAATTTAAATTTGGGTTCATTTTATAATAGCTTACCTCTTTTTATTTTTTTTGCAGATTCTTTTTACATATTGTAGATATAGCTACCAGAAAATTTTAATATAGATGCCTAAATAATTAGGGGCAGAAGAGGAAATTCTACTGAAATTACAAGCAACTTTAGGAATGAAGGAAAATATCATCATAGCACTGAGAAAATTGGATATATGTAAAATGATACTCAGAGGATAGGTCATGGCTTTTAAAATCCTAATGAGAAAGATGGTTTTAAAGTGGCGTATCCTTATAACCAAGAAGCTATAGCACAAATACTAAAGTGACCACCCCTCAAAAGTGGAACAAAGGATTAGCAGATTTTAATATATTTTAATAAGGTACCATCTATGAGATAGGAAGAAATTCACAAAACAGCATTTGAAATTAAGATATATATATGGAAAAACATCCTGTCTGAAGGCTTAAAATATAAACACATACCATGTTCAATTTCATTACCATACATTTGCTGATTGATATTTTAAAATGGATGATTTTTGTAGGTAAACATGAATTCTAGCATCTACTGAAAGGAGATAATTATAGAAATGTTTAAAAGTTAGTCAGTGTTAGTCATAAGCTTGGATCATCAGGGAACAGATAATTTTGGAGTTGTATCACTTCATTTACAGCACAGCATAAAACTGGTTGCTTCTCTCCTCATCTGGGAGGATGGTATGAGCACATGCTCATACCACAGTAGACAAAACATACCATGAGGAGTGCAAACAAATGATCCGTCACAGTTATAAAACCCTAAGCGAGGCATTAGCAATGTAGATCCATTTATATATTAAAAGACTAATGCGTCTTAACTAGGTAGGGTTTATCTTTGAAATGACCACATGTTTCAACATTAGGAAACCTGTCAGCCTGATTCATTTGATCAAGAACTAGGGGAAAAACTCAATTCTGATAGATTTAGAAAAATATGACACATAATCTAACAAAGATCCACTGACGATGAAAAAGAAACAACCAAACAGAAGTCTATCCAAACCCAGCTCCTTGTGAATGAAAGAAGGAAACTCTACACAAACTCCAAACTCTCTGGTTTAAAATCAGAAGGAAAAAAAAAGACAGTGGCAACTCAACCTTTCAATGATGAGAAGAAATAACGAAAAGAAAGAAAACACAGTTCTTGAAAGGGGGAGGTAGAAATTGCTCTTACTTGTAGAAATTATAGCTTTCTTGTTTTTTAGAAAACCCATGCAAATCAACTGTAACATTATTTGAACTAATGAGAATTCAGCAAATTGTACAGATTCCATTCTTCATTAATAAGCAATTGTGAACATTCTATGAGGTTAAAACAGATAGCATTTACTGATTGGGATGTCCTTCTGTATATATGTTTCTCTTATTGGTTGATGAATAAAACACCGATTGGTCAGTAGCCAGGCAGGAAGCATAGGCAGGATGCTGGGGAGAAGAGGCAGAGAGAAGCTGCCAAGGAGACGCTATACTACTGAAGGAGTAACACGCTGGATTATGGCTAAGCCACAGCCTCATGGCAATACATAGTTTAATAGAAATGGGTTAATAATTAAGAGAGAGCTAGCTAGTAAGAAGCCTGAGCCATTGGCCAAACAGTTTATAATAAATA
This sequence comes from Mesocricetus auratus, assembly GCF_017639785.1. Taxonomy (NCBI): domain Eukaryota; kingdom Metazoa; phylum Chordata; class Mammalia; order Rodentia; family Cricetidae; genus Mesocricetus; species Mesocricetus auratus. Next base: position 108,080,769 of record NW_024429184.1, on the reverse strand, counting down.
TGTCTCAATGTGCTTATTTGGGGCTAATCAGCTTCAGGTCAGGCAGGAAAGAAACTCTGTCTACAATTTACTCAACTCTAAGCCACACAGGGCTAAGCTGAATAAAAATCTTTATGAACAATTGATTCTGTTATTAATGGGGAGGGCCTAACTAGGTAAGATGTGCCCCATTTGCAACATTTACCCAATAACTCTCCATCAAGATCATGAGTCAAAACCATATCTGTCAAATTTTAAAATAAAAGTTTTACTTACCTGTCAAAATTACGTTTTTGTTGTTTTAGTATCTTACCCTGATTGACATCAGGTTGCTGTATTTGTTTGTTTGTTAGGTGGGTTGTTTTTTATTTGATTTGGTGGATTTTGCAGAACTGTCATTGTCCCAGAAAGTGACTTCTGGTCATGTGTTCAGTGGTCAGTACATCATGTCATAGAGTTGTCTAGTGTTCAGAAAGAAATAAAGTGCGTTGAAGGTATTAGGACAGTCTGTGGCTGGTCTCTAGGAAGCCAGGAGGGACTCGATTGGCTGCAATATGATTTGATGGTACCAGTGTTGTCCAGAACTGTGGAGTCAATATTCACAAAGAATACAGGCATCTTGCACGATGCCCTGTTCTCTGACTATGTGGAAATGTTGTCTCAGCCTCTGGTGGACTGAATAAATGTGCCATTCTCTTTATTACAAACCTAGGCTGCTCTTGAGAAGGATGGCTGCCAGGGTTCATCCACCTATTCTCCATACATTTGAAATGCAACTTACAGACTGACCTGTCTAGGCCTGAACTTCGTATCTGAACCAAGAACTCCAAGACATCAGGACAGGAGAACTTGGGGGTCAGTTTTCATAAGGTCTTTACAATCCTGGAAGAGAAACAGTCAGAGGCTTTGACATTCATGATGCTGGAACGGTGTGAAAACAGAGGAAATGACACAGCTCCTGTTTTAGAGAACAGGTGTTAGTCTACAGAGGGTTTCTGAGAACTTGGTAGTTTATCTCAGGGCAGGAGAACATCACAGGGATATGTACCTTTCCATGAAGAGGTGACTACAAATATTAGGGTGAAGTAAAGCAGACCATCAAGTTAATGCTGGTTCCTGGTAGTCATCTCCACATGTGTGATCTCCGGCTCATTCATGCTTGCTTCCTTGTTGATTTCTCCTGGGCATATTGACAGCGTGTGTACTAGAGTCCTAAAGCACAGTCTAGATCATTGGTTTTCAACCTTCCTGATGCTGCAATCTTTTAACGATACAGCCCCTCATGTGCCGTGACCCCCCCCATCATAATACAATGAATCGTAATGTAAATATCTGATATGCAGGATGTCTGATGTTCAACCCCTGTGAAAGGGTTGTTCAACCCCCAAAGTGTTCATGACCCACAGGTTGGAAAACACTGGTCTGTGCTGGTGAACTGGAGAGAAAGACCCATCTTAGATAGGCTCCTCTACTTTGGTGGTCACCTAATTTTGCTAACTAGCCTCTTCTACATGGATAGTAGAGATACAATAGTTACAGTGGCTAGGGACAGGAGTGTGGGACATCATCCTTCTTATTTCCCTTCTCCCACCTCCACTTCTCTCCCCAGAGTGAACTGAGAATACCTGCTTTATTTGGCCCTGTTTCGATTGGGGGCACAGACTGCAACAGTAACACTAGTAGGTAGGTTTACTAGTAAAGCAAAGCAACAATGAATATCCTATTTGACTACACTTTGTGTAGGCTTGAGAGCTCTCGACAAGGAGGACTATTGACTTTCTTCTTTTACACTCAGTGAATGAGTTTTTAAGCTCTTTCCTGCAAATCTCACATCTCCTGCCTGGCCAGGTAGCATTGCCAACTCCAGCTGACGGCTCAGACAAGGTTTCTCGGGGACACTAGTAAGCCAGGTGCTATCGCTGTTCTGTTTCAGATCATGTGCCTGATTCCAAGTTCGCTGCTTAGCTGTCTTTCAATCCAGTTAGGATAAAGACGTGCATTGTCTTTGCTGGAAAGTAAGTTGCAGGAAAGAGACTAAATGCGTTAATTTCAAGTTAGTCTGAACAAGGAAAGGACAAACCCAATACTCAGCTTTCATGATTCCTTTCAGGTTAAAACAAAAACCCACAGCCCTCTCCTCTGAAATGATAAGATCTGATTACTTAGACATTTTAAAGCCACAATTTAAAACTCTAATCATATTTTAAGAAAAACCAGTAAGTTTGGCAGTAATGAGAATTTTTTTCTTTCTTTTTTTTATTTTTTGCACCCAGAATCACTGTTTTGCATACAGCCCTTCCCATTCCCACTTCACTTTCTCTTTGGAATATAAATTTAAATATAAATGGTCAGACTATTCATGGGTTTTGACCAAGTTCACTTGTCTGTTAGCCACCTTTCAAAGAGAGAATTTTGTCTTATTTTGTTTTTATAATAAGTTTGATATGTTCTCTGGAACATTTAGAAAAGATTACTTGAGTAAAATTCAGTATATTTATAAGACTTTTAAAAATTAAATATCATGGGAATGAAAAGGAAGGCTACAAAATGCAAGTACTGTTTGCATTAAAATGACGTTCCCAACGCTGCCAAATTTTGTTCCATCAGTTAATAACCTTCTGTTTCAAAACAGGAAAGAGGCTGACTCACAGGGAGTCACCTACACACAGGCTTTGCGCGATAATTGTCCAACTGACAGTTCAGAGAGCTGGATAACCCTCCTCCCTGGTCTGTGAATACTGAATTCATTAAGTTTTAAACATTAAAAAAGTTCACACTGAGATTTTCAATTTATTTATTTATTTATTTTAGTGTGTGGTTTACCTGTTTAAGCATTTGGTCAGGAGGTCTTTTTTTTTTTAAGTCTTAACAGTTACATCTTATGCTTTAATTATTCTCATTTTTGATCTAGCTCTAGATCTAAAATTAAAGAGTCTTCTTTTGATGTGGCTATGGGCTTTAAAAAAAAAGCTTTTCAACTCAGAGACATAAAAATCTATTCGTTGGTGAACAGCTCCGGTGAAGAAAGAAAAGGAAGTGTTGACTGGCTTACAGGCTTTGTTTTCCTCAGAAACTGGTTGGTAACTGATTGAAGATGTCTGGAGCATCTCGTGTCTTCCCTGTGGGAAAGGGCTGACAAAGGCTCAAAGTTGCCCCTGGGGACACAAGCATGGCCACAGCCTAGACACTAGCTTCCATACCCGTCTCCAGTACCTCACGATGGACTTGGCTCTCCAGAGGCTTCATGGGAGGTGAGGACTGGAGATTGGAGGCTCAGGGATTGAAGAGAGATCCGTGGGGTTCTTTGGAATATTGTTTCCGTAACTTTTTCCCAAGTGGTAAATAAGAGTCTAACAGGTCTCCCGTGGGCCTTCCACATTTGAGTGAGGGACACAGCATAATCCCCTCCTCTGCTTCTCTCTTCGTTTGGAGTTAAGCATTGAGGCAGTGGTGGAGAGATATACTCTGGTGCTTCGGTACTGTGGCTCTGTGGAGTGGACAACCGGAGGGGGGGGGGGAAGTGTACCGGAATGGAAGTAAACAGATAGTTCCAGAAAAGGAGGAACTGTCCCCAGAACAGGAAGGACAGAGCTACGCTGGGATCACAATAAACAGGCAGAGAGACGGGGAGGGGAGAGAGAGGAGGTAAGAGAGACTCTAAGGAATTAACTCAGAGTCTTGAGAGGAGAAGAGATGGGACAGTTTCTGTTTTCTCCTGAGATGAACCATCTGAAACCCCTGCAAGTTATGAGATGTTACCGAAGCTATGGCAGCAATAATATCAGAGCCACCGTCACCTGGGGGCCTACTGCATTCCAGACACTGTTCTGAATGCCTTGTGTACATAAGCTCATTTAATATTTGCAATGACCCTCTAAAGGCAGAGCAATCTCCACTCCCACTTTGTAGACATGGAGACTCAGATCCAGAGGGGCAATGAGCCCCGTGGGGAAGTAAGTGGTGGAGCAGCGCTGATGTTGAAACGGCCTAAGGCTAAGGTTGGCGCTCAGTGACTGAACGTTTAATAGTGGTGGAGAATGAAGCAAACACTAAGTGGAAATTAAAATGCGGTGCCTAAAATTTGAATGGCGCAGAGTAGAGTGTAGGGGAGGACCCACGTGTAAGCAGAGCCAATGGGACGACAGAAGACACTTTTGTCTGTCTGATTTTAGGGCCACCAGGTTCCTGATGAATTTGGACTCTCTAGGGACAAACAAATGGACAGCAGGAATCTAGTGAAAGCAGTTTCTGCTGGATTGACTCCAGTTCATCCCTGGGACAGCTCCACTGAGCGACTGGGAACTGTGTACTCAGCCATTGGATGGGAATCTCCCAGGGGTGCAGACAGAGCCAGGAGATGACATGGCTAACACAGGTGAGGGGTGTCACAGGGTAGGAAGACTTGCCTGCCTGACCCCTGATCTGGGAGAGAAACTCCATGGTGACATCATGGCAAAGAAAGGAAGACAGGAAGAAAGAAAGAAGAAAGGAAGAAAGAAAACAAACAAAACAACCTGCAGCCCAAATCATGGTCTCCATCATGACTGCCAGAAGGGGGTTGTCTAATTGTTAATATTGGTTTTTTACTTTGACAGAATTTGGAATCTCCTAGAAAAAGAAATCCTTCATGTCCTGTCATCGAAGACATTTCTAGGAGGGCTTAACTGAGAATGAAAAATCTGTTCTGAGTGTAGGTGGCACCATTCGTGGGCTGGGATCCTAAGCTGGGTGAAAAGGGTGAAAGCAAACAGCACCATTCATCTCCTACAGACGCGCGTTCCCCGCCATGATGGACCGTGCCCCTTTGAACTGCAAGCCAGAGCTAGCCACAGCAAGCCAGTCTTTTCTCCATAAGTTCCTTTGGGTCAGATATTTAGTCTTGGAAACTAAAAAATATACATCTTACAATCTGCCTTAACTAATACAAATTATTACTTTTTTTGTAAAACCTCTTCCTCCTAAACTGGAAAGCTGGGCTTGGAGAGGCTCATCAACCAGTTCCCAGCTCTGCAGCTGGCAAATGACAGCCAGGATAAATGATGCATGGCTGTGCCTCCAGTCCTACCGGTTCATCCACAGGTGCCACACAAAGTCCCTGGCCCCTCTGCTTCGGGTCAAATTCTACAACATCCTTTGTGATTGTGCTTGGGAGCGTTGCGCTGTCCACACTTCAGCTACAAGTTATTTTAGGGTTTACTAATGAACCTGAGTGTGATTAAAATTATCAGGACTTTTAGGAGGGTGGCAAAAATGACTCATTTCTCACCTCTATGTACCATGGTAGAAGTGATACTTTGGGACTTTTGAGTGAAGTGAAGTCATAGGTGTAAAAATCAGAGTTGCTGGCTGGCTCACAGCCAATGAGCCTCATTATGCCCACCCTGACCAGAAAGTGCACAGCCCACCCCTACTCTCAGAGGAGACGCAGAGGCCTAGTAAACTTAGTTTCACTGACACTGAGTGCTCTAGCTGAAGGGTAAAAAATATAAGAATCTTTGGGACACAACAAAAGCAACAGATACATGCTACTAAATGCTGTCTGCATGCCTAGCGCTCGGCATGAACTGTACATTGAGCTGTATGCCAGCCTTATGAAATAGGGCCTGAGTCTAATCCATTCAATATACAAGGAGGTTAATGCTTCGGAATGAGTTCACTCATCCAGTGTAGAAGGATGGTCGCTTAGAAACACTTTTTTATTTTTATTCTTTTACTTTGATTACATTGCATTTGCATACATCTGTCACAACGGGTTGAGCTGGAATCAGACCTGCTGCTGTCTGTGGTCTGCCCCATTTCTCCAGCCTTTGAACCTTGACCTCTGGGGCCGTGGGAGTGGTGGTGACAAGGTGGCTCCTGCAACCTCAGGAGGAAGGAAGTACCTCATCATTTCCCCAAGTTGAGCCTCCCACTTCCTCACCTCAAAATGACATTGGAAGAACTCCTGGGTTAGGGCTAGGACTAAGGGTCCTGGGATCTGAGCTACAGAGGAGGCTTTATGGGATATATGATTTAAAATTTAGTCAGTGTGTTCCCACCGGGAATGAAATATGCTTCTAAATGCTGCAATCTAGGTAACTGGGTAGAACCTGCAGGATCTTTCTGTATTGGGAAAAGTCTTCGTATACTGGAACCAGACCAGCAGGATTATTAAGACAGATGGAATGATCCTCCCAGGGCAAAACTGTGCCACAGAACATGGGATACATTCAAAAGTACATGCCTCTGCAGCTTGCCTGGAGTCCGGCAGACAGTCTCCTCTCCAAATGGTAGGGCAGAGAATGCTATAAGAGAGCTGTTCCTCAGAGACAAATATTTTAATACACTGTAATTTTCATTGTATTCATTTCACAGCTGAGGTCAACGAGACTTGGGACTTGCCCAAAGTCAGTTCTTAAAAGACAAGGTGGGATGAGACGCCAAGTTTCTTCACACTCTCCTCCCAATCTCCAGTTGCTTACACCCAACCGTGCAAGCATGCTGTTGGGGAAGTCCTGTGCATTTGTCAATGAAGCACTGTCTGGCCTATAGGGAATCTAGATAGGAGGGACTCTGGGAAGGAGGAACACAGAGATTCAAGATGTAACCGGCATGGGGTAGGAAGCCCGGAACGTCTCCGGTAAGAGAAATACATAGATTAACAATTATGGGGTAAATACTTAAGTCAGAGATAGCCAGTAAGAAACAAGCAAGGCCAACAGCTTCATAATTAATATAGCCTCCTGTGTGTTTATTTGGGACTGATGTGGCTCTGGAACCAGGCTGGCGGGAAGGCTTCTCACAAGGAAAAGGTTTCTCTTTACAGAATGGTTGTTAGAAGCGGGATTGAATTTCCACACAAAATAACAAAAGCTTTAAAGGAATTTTAGAAACAGAAGAACAGAGAGAAGCACAGATTTTGGTAGCAGCATTTTTCTCAGGTGTGCTCTGTTTTGCTAGCCACAAGCCGAGATTCACGCGGCTCACTTACTGGAGTCTTCCTGAATTGGCATAAAAAGAAAAAAAAAACCAGCAAGGTTGTTTTGAGAGACTCTGCTAACGATTGAAAGGTATGTACGTACAGCTGGAAATGGCAGCATTTGCTGCATGTCAGCATGGACTGAGGCGGTAAGCTGGAATCACACTTACGCCCGCCATCTTGGAAACGTCAGTTTAAAACAGCCGCGGTTTTACAGATAAGACACGTGGCCAGAAAAAGGTAAAGATTTACAGTAAAGTCAGACTTGGATGAAGAAAAACCTCTAAAGGTTTATAGTGTGTTTAAAAATATAGGTAAGATTGAGAGAGAAAATAAAGAAGCCGGTTGTGGTGGCGCACACCGGTAGGAATTGCTCCAGAGACAGAGGCAGTCAGATTTCCAAAGAGAAACCTTGTCTTAGAGAAAAATAAAAGTAAAATAAATAAAGTAATAATAGATAAATAAATAAGCCACGTAAAGATGGAAAATACACAGAGAGTCTGGATACTGTACGCTATTATGTTTTTCAGTTTTTTGCTTGCTCAGGAAGGAACTGCTACTAAAGTACACTTGATTATAAATGCTGCTAAATTAATCCAACTTCTATCTTTTGAAAATACCTTGACTTCAAAATTTAAGTATAAGGATATGTTACTTGGAAAAGGAGTTTTTATTTATGTTTCTACAGAAAATGAAAAGCTGAGGATTCCTTCCAGGCTTCTGTGGTTTGACGAACCAAGACCCCCGGGAAGCAGTGGATCAGATGTTCCAACAATTGAAACAGCTAAGATGATGCAGTCTTACAGACTCCAAAAATATGGACTTATACAGGTTTCTGAGTTTTGTCATGATCCCCATGGTATGAACAGCGCCCCCTTCCAGCACGAAGCAGTTTGGAATGAGCGACATCCCAATTCCCATCTTGTTTATAAATCTTTGTTTTCATTTAAATGGGATTGTTTATAATTGGTTAATGATCACAACCAATCTCCTTTTAATGGTAAAAAGGGGAATTATGGTATGGGTATTGTTTTCCATTTATTGATACAAATTCAAGGTCAATTTTGTGATGTGTATATTTCTCCTCTTGATTAAGTATTGTGATTATACTGATCTTTTAAAATGTAATGCATAATTGAATACAGACTATAGATAGTTACTTATAATAGAATTTATAGTTAGGTAAGTTAGATTTTCTAGATATACAAAAATATATTTGAGATAGATAAACAGTCTTCAGACCTTTCAAAGACCTTCAGAAAATGGCATTTAAAATGGTTTAGGGTTTTTCTTGACAATGAGAAATGTCTGCTCCTGGCAGCACCAATTATGTCTGAGAGGAAGATGGGCATCGAAAAAACTCGTTATGGAGTTTGCTTTCAACATGGCAAGATTAGCCATTTGGGCAAGAAACTGCTCTTGCCTAGACTGTTTGACTGTTGCTGTACAAACTGAACATGCAGGACCCACAGGAAAGTGACTGCTGAATTCAGTCTTACAGGGTTCCTGCTTCATGGAAGAGTCTATCAGACTTTCTGCAGGATACAGAAAAATGACTGACAGACTGCCAATGCAGATGGACAGTTTGAAATTTCCTGCTTTGCTGAGAAGTGTTCCAGACACATTGTGGCCTATGGGCTGAAGATGGATGCCCCAACGTTACAGAGGAACTTTGGGTGACTGTCCAGGTAGCAAGATGTCTCTGTCAATCCTAGTGATTATATATTATCCTTCTGTGGTCTTTGATGGAGTTGAAGACAGATAGTTATAATTATAGTTTTCCTTAGTTATAATAAAAGATAAGCTACATATAGGACTTTGGACTCACAAGAATGAGATAGATGATATTTTCTTTAAATCTTACTAAATGTTGATAGAAAAAATGTTGTAACTGTGTTCTTACTTGATAACTGTTCTGTTATATATAATTTGACTATGCTAAAGTTAAGACCTTTCTTTTTGTTTAAACAGAAAAGAGGAGATGTTGGGGAAGTCCTGTATTTGTCAATAAAGCACTGTCTGGCCAATAGGGAATCTAGATAGGAGGGACTAGGAGTCCAAAAGGACTCTGGGTAGGAGAAACACAAGGAGTCAAGATGTAATGCCATGGAGGTAGGAAGCCCGGAACTATTCTCCGGTAAGAGAAATACTTAGATTAACAATTATGGGGTAATTACTTAAGTCAGAGATAGCCAGTAAGAAGCAAGCAAGGCCAACAGCTTCAGAATTAATATAGCCTCCTGTGTGTTTATTTGGGACTGATGCAGCTCTGGAACCAGGCTGGCGGGAAGGCTCCTCTCAAAGAAAAAGCTTCTCTTTACAGCACTCAGTCTTACAGGGTTCCTACTTCATGGAAGAGTCTACCAGACTTTCTGCTGGACACAGAAAAATGACTGACAGACTGCTGATGCAGATGGACAGTTTTGAAATTTCCTGCTTGGCTGAGAAATCTTCTGGATACATTGTGGCCTATGAGCTGAAGATGGATGCCCCAATGTTACAGTGGAACTTCGGGTACTGTCCAGGCAGTAAGATATCTCTGTCAATCCTAGTGTTTATATATTATCCTTCTGTGGTCTTTGATGGAGTTGAAGACAGATAGTTATAATTATAGTTTTCCTTAGTTATGATAAGAGATAAGCTACATATAGGACTTTGGACTCACAAGAGTGAGATAGGTGATATTTTCTTTAAATCTTGCTGAATGTTGATAGACAAAATATTGTAACTGTATTCTTACTTGATAACTGTTCTGTTATATATGATTTGACTATGTTAAAGTTAAGACCTTTCTTTTTGTTTAAACAGAAAAGAGGAGATGTTGGGGAAGTCCTGTGCATTTGTCAATAAAGCACTGTCTGGCCTATAGGGAATCTAGATAGGAGGGACTAGGAGTCCAGTAGGACTCTGGGAAGGAGGAACACAGAGATTCAAGATGTAACCGCCATGGGGTAGGAAGCCCAGAACATCTCCGGTAAGAGAAATACATAGATTAACAATTATGGGGTAAATACTTAAGTCAGAGCTAGCCAGTAAGAGACAAGCAAGGCCAACAGCTTCATAATTAATATAGCCTCCTGTGTGTTTATTTGGGGACTTCAAAGCGGCAGAGCCCAGGCAACTGGCAGGGGATAAACCAAAGCGGCTAGCAAGGAAAAACTTCTCTTAACAGCATGCCTTCAAGTACCTGAGACCCTTGTGTAGTTCACAGACAGTTGAGACAGCTTATCCTATGTTCTTCCTTCTCAGAAGGGAAAGGGCTTTCCAGGCTTCTGCATGGTCTGAAGGGTCGGTGACCTGCTTCCAAAAGAGCAAAACAAACCCCTCTCATTACAAACCTTTTGAAAATGTCTGTGGCCACAGCCATGCTTTGGAAAGTAGGGTTTAGTGAACAGAACAAAGATTTTTTTTTTCACATCATTGTTCAGGAGATCTCTATTGGCAGCTTAGGAGACATACCCTACTTTGACACTAAAACAAATTGCCATTTGATCTTTTATGCTTACAAAAGTAATTGGGAGAGCTGGCTGATTGAGGAGTTTGGACTGTTGAATTCTGGATAGGTGAGGGTTTTTTTTTTCACATGCTAATGTTTTTCTTTGCCCTACCAGCCACAAGAAATAAGTTGTAAACAACATCTAATGTCATAGAAACTTCTTAATATTTATTTTTAAAAAACCATTGTGTACTCTCCAGGACTTAGAGCATGTCCATTGTAAACCAAACAAGTAAAAGATAAGCAAACAAACAAACCTCTAAATGATTGTCACTTGGCCTACAGTGTGAAGTTACCCAATCCTCTCAGATCCATTAGGTTCAGAGAGGCAGAACGTGGATTTGACCTCCATCCTAGGTCTGTTGCAGTACCCACAGAGTGAGCTGGCTGGTGCTTGGCACCCTTTCAGGTTCTCAAGTTATCAAATGGACAGCTGTTGTGGTGGGAGGAATCGGACACCTGTCTTCCTCTCTGAGGCAACTGGGTTACTCAATCAGCACAAACAGTGCTGGCTTGGCTGCCTGGATCATCATTTTCTGGATCTAGTGATTGCTTCATAAGTCAGGGCTTTTGTCTTCCTTCCTTTAATCAAGCAGAGCAGCAACAATTGTGTGTGTTCCTACTGTAATCACTTTTCTTGAGGGGCCTCGGGACGGAGTTCTTCACACAGGCTTGCTTTTTCCAGGCTCGTAGTTAGGGAAGAAACCAAGACCTCTTCCAGCTAAGTTACACAAAGGGGAAATGGTGAGGTTCATGATGGTGAAATGAGGAAGACCAAAATGTTCCTGGGTGTCCCAGGACAAACATCGCTGTACGGCCAGGTCATTGTCAAATGGAACAGAAGGACCCAAGGGGGTGGTGTTGAGTAGGAGCTGCCAGTGACCGTTTGCCGGAGGTGTTGGAGGGCCTGAGGTGTGTGCACCTGCACTGAGACAAGATACCTACCTTGTCTGCCAGTGTCTCATTACCAAAGCCAGCAATTTCTCAGCAGCACTGCTCCAGTTAGCTCTTCAGTTCCAAGTTTACTTCATGACCATTCATAACTAATCTCACCTGATAATAGTAAATTCTTTTATTCGTGTAGGGAGAGAACCAAAGCAGTTAAATATTCTCCATTCTCCCTTTTTCTCCACTGGCAAGATGTCTTAGCCGGTAAAGGCGATTGGCACCAAGTCTGATAACAACCTGAACTGGACCCCCGCCTACCTCCCACATGGCGGGAGGAGAGAACCAATTACCATAAGTTGTTGTCTGATCTCCATGTGGGTGCGCACGCACACACACACACACACACACACACACACACACAAATGCAAAATCTGTGTGAGAGAGAGAGAGGGAAAGAGAGATACAGAGAGACAGACAGACACTGGAATGTTATCAATAGTGTTAGACTTGTAATCCTCAGTCCAATCAGCCATGCAGGAAGAATGTAAAATGGGCTCAAATTAGATTTTCTAACCACAAGGACTCTCCTAAACTGACTTCCTTTTGAAGGAAGTATGTCTGCCCAGGCATCAACCAACTAGCAACACATATGGATACTTACAAGTCTTGATGCTCTTTAGTTGCCAGTTCCTCAGAAGACCTGGTTCTTTATGAGACTGGGAAGTTATGGGAGACAATAACAACATACCCTGGACTCTAACAGTGTGTGTTGATTACCTCCTTGCTGCTGTGACCAAGATGCTGGCAGGAAAAAACTTAAGGGAGGAAGGTTTAATCTGGCTCTTGGTTTTAAGGGACACAGTCTGCCTCGATGAGTAATGCAGGACAGTGGGTGGCTTTACAATAGCAGGAGATAGGCGTTGTATCTCAGCAGACCCTGAGGCAGAAATGGTACGGGAGCCCACAAATAACTCAGTTTCCATCTGGTGTCTATTCTGACTTATGATACATTAGAGCTCAAGCTTGCTTGTTTTAGTCTCCTTGAGAGCCATGAGAAAGTTCTGATGAAGCCCATGGGAAAGAACAAATTATCTACCTAACAAGGTCCTTGATGCTAGCAGGACTCACATGCAGATAGCTAGCCTGCCTATTCTAATTCAAGGACAGTACAGGGAACTGCTTACTGATTATACCGTTCTTTGTTCTGCTTTGCCTCTAGTCTGTATATAAGCAAGCTCTGAATTAAACTTGGTGCTGTTCACCATTGACTGGGCAGCCCTCCCGATTCTAGATTCTGTCCTGTGTTTCTGTCTCTGTTTCTTTTATCTACCATTTCTCAGTCCTGGTGGCCCATTTCAGATACCCTACCTGACTTGTTGGAGCAGGCTCTGACCAAACGGTAGGAAGCAGGCCAGGCATTAAACCTGAAGACCCCAGCAACGCACTCCTCTGACTAGACTTGACTTCCCAAACATTCTACAGTCTCTCATAACAGTACCAACAGGTGAGGACCAAATGCTCCAGCATGAGAAACTGTGGGACCCAATTTACATGGATAACACAGTCCAGTATTTAGTTTCCAACTCAAAGACAAAACCACAGGTAACACGGCTACTTCAAAATTAAATAAAAGCTCTGTAGCAAACCATGCTGTAGGGAGCAAAGCAATGTGCTGTATCACACGCTGGGTTCATATGCATGCACACACAGGCCCAGAGGAGACGTGAAACGGCCCTGGATGGGCACTCTTCTGATATTCCTTTTTTGTGACCTTCAAGCTGAGGACCAGGCTGTGCAGTTCATGCTTCTTCAACAGAAATGCCAACAGAGGCACTATTGTTCCTCCTAGGTAACAAATGCCATAGGCCCTGGCCAGTCACACTCCCCTTAAACACAGCTGCTTCTGCAGCCCAATGAGAAGGAGGCTCTGTTTTAATTGTCAACTTCATTTTTTGTTTTGTTTTTTGTTGTTTTGGGGGAGTTTTTTTTGGGGGGGCTGTTTGTTTGTTTGTTTGGCACTGCATTTTCTCAGTGACCTTTCCAGAGCTGCAGGCACATGGGTCTCCAGACAGTCATGGGGTTGCTCTGGAAGGCTGCCTTCTTCACAAAGGGAAAAGGAGCAAGCAAGACTCTGGGGCTGAGGTACAGCTAGGAGCAAGGTCATCGAGACCACACCCTGTATCAGGCCCTGACCCACAGGAGCTCTCTTCCATTTGCTTTGGTCTCTCCCATGTTATCACAGCCCAGAATGACCCTGGTGACTGAAGTGTGGCCCCATCCCCAGGTTCCCCCATTGTCCACTTCCTCACAAGGTGGCATCTTTGGAGCAGAAGGAGCATGTCTTCTAAGCTCCCCGAGGTAACAGCCATGGCTATGTTAATAGAGCTATACGCATCAACTGAAGGGGCAGTGCATTGATGATTAACCTCTCACACAACACCTGTAAGCTTTTTTTTTAAGGACGCAGTGTGGAGAGTAGGTCAGAATTACCGTGCTCTTCATCACCACAGAGCAGTGTGGTGTCCCTGTATCCCCAATCTCACCCTGGCAATTCCAGAAGTGGGTTTGAAAGGACCGGTACCCAGATTCAGGCTGCTGAGAGGAAAAGCCACGACTGTGATTGGGGTGTGAGGAGCAGAGTCCTTGCCCCCTTCGGTGTCTCCCAGCAAAGTCAGACTGCTTGTGTCCCTTCCGTGTGAAGCTCTTGGGGTGTAGCTTTGGAGGTGGCGTGTGTGAGTGGGGTGAGCAGGAAGCTGCAGCATTCCACGTGAGCCATGGCTGTGTGAGGTGTGAGGGATTGCAGGAGAGGTGTGAAGTCGCACTGAATCACGTCAGCTGTTGACTTGGGGATTCATGACAAACAGCTACACCAACAAACCAACAAACCGCAGCAGGGACTTTGGGGGAGCAGGTGGTGGTGACATGGGGGATAGCCTGCCCTAAGCTGCCTCCATTAGATGTAATTATGCATATGACTTCTGCTCTGGGCAGCTGAAGATCCAACAAGGCCCACCAGCACTACTAGGGACCCTCAGTTTTAGACGGTGGCCAGTCAGCTGTAAAAATGGGCCACAGTTGGTAGCGACAGAAGGAGCCTGAAGCCTGAAAGCAATTTTTCTTTGAAATCAGCTTCTAAATTGCAGGGAGTCCAAGAAAATTGACACATTTACTAGCTTGAGCTCCTTTCCTATTCCTGCTTCACTGCCTTAACTAGGCCTCCCCTCACTGGAAAATTCTCAGTGGGTAGGGGGGTAGGGTGGGCTCCCCATCCCAGGCAGGATGAACCTCTGCTCTATCTGCCAGCCTACATAGGCATGCAGGTGACAATTCCTTCTGTGTGCATGCCTTCATTTCCAACATCTAAGAGAGCATTGGAACCATATGGCTGAAATATTTTCCATAAAGGAAAACTAACCCACAAGGGGAAACCCCTGTTTAAAAAATGAAAGTTAAGAAGCAGAGTGCTACCAAGCACACAGTGTAAGGACAATGTCACAGGCTCTCCTTGCAGTCCATACTATGGATAGAGAAGACCGTGTTCTTAGCTAACAGGATTCTCTTATAATTTAGCTGGGTTGACGTCTAAGGGGTTTCCTTCGCTAACCAGAAGTTAAATAACCAGGAGTCTCATGATTAGCTGCACAGGTTGCACAGCGATGTCCTCCTTGGGAGGATTCAGAGGTCCAGGCCTGACTAGGCAGGTTTTAAGCAATTAAAGGGAGTGGAAATAGAAGAATTTTGTGATGGAGCTGCAGAAATGTGTACGGAGCTAGAGGTACAGCTATGGATTCAGGCTGGTAGAAATGTCAACTCCAGCCCAGCTACTTTGGACAAAGAAACGTGTTGTAGAATATTTTAAGATGTGTTACATTTATATATGCTGTGGAACATTTGTTTAGTGATGCACAGATGTGTTGCATTCTTTTTGTTGTTGTTGTTGTTTTTTCGAGACAGGGTTTCTCTGTATTGTTTTGGAGGCTGCCTGGAACTCGCTCTGTAGACCAGGCTGGCCTCCAACTCACAGAGATCTGCCTGCCTCTGCCTCCCGAGTGCTGGGATTAAAGGCATGTGCCTAGCTGTGTTGCATTCTTTTATGTTGCATTTGTTTAACTCTGTGAAGCTGTGTTACTTTGCCTGTCTAAAACACCTGATAGGTCTTATAAAGAGCTGAATGGCTAATAGCTAGGCAAGGGAAAGGCTAGGCAAGGATTGTGTGCAGAGAGAATAAATAAGACGAGAAATATAAGGAGAGAGAGGAGGAGGAGGAAGAAAGGAGGAGGACTCCAGGGGCCTGCCACCAGCTATACAACAAGCCACAGAGTAAGAAGTAAAGAAAGGCATGCAGGATAAAGATGACAGCCCAGAGGCAAAAGGTAGACAGGATAATTTAAGTTAGGAAAATCTGGCTAGAAATAAGCCAAGCTAAGGCTGAGCATTTATAAGAATAAGCCTCCGTGTGTTTAACTGGGAGCTGGGTGACAGGAAAGAGTAAAACCAACCACCCTCAGAAACGCATCTTTCGGGCTCTGGATCCTTTACTCATGACAGGAGTGGTAACTATCTAATGGCCGATCTGAGATGGTTGATGTACTTGCACTGTGCCGGGAGCGTTCAGCAGTGTCATCAGATGTGAGCCCCAATGACCTGCTGTCATTCTGCACTGTCTCACAGCCAGCGGCTTCCAGCAGGCCTCTGCTCTTGAGAGGTTGTCTTCCTCTACACGCTCACCATCTCTCTTCACAGAGTGTCCGTAGTCTCCACCTCTGGGGAGCTTTTAGTGAGGTCTGGCAGACGAGGCCCCTCTTCTCTGGAACGCCCCGAAGCTTCTGGTAGGGTTTGTGCACATAGCTGCCACTGTAGGAACAGCCTGTTTGATCCGAAACTGCTGTTTCAAGTGCCGAAGATAGAAAACAAAAGCTGCTTCAAGTTGATGTGATGCAACTTCCTTTCAGCTCAGTGGGTAATATTGCCTAGGTTCTGAAAACTCTGGGTGGGCAGAAAGGGATACCAGGGGATTCTGTGTCCCGGATTGGGAGAGGTGTTCACTCCAAAAGGTTAGCAGTGTCCCTGGTCTTTAAAGGGGGAGGCCCCAGGGAACAGCCTGAACTCAGAGGCCTCCGTATTGTGGGTCCCTTGGCAAGATGTCCCAGAGAGGTAGGTGGTTAGCACAGGAGCAAGGACTCAGAGCCACCACTAAGCAACAAGGCTTGTGTGGATCTGAGGGAGGATGAGACGAGGGAAAACATACAGGCTGAAGTGAAATATGTGACAATGTATACATCCATGGGAGGGAAACACGGGGGTATGGAGAGAAAGAACATTAGCGAACCTCCTAAGGCATGCTATCACAGAGTGATAAAACACAACTTCCACGTCTGTCACCAGTCAAAGTGCCATAATTTCGTCACCCTTCCCACGCAATGCTAAGCTATTCTGAGTGCTGCTATTTCTTAGCTCTCTCACCTCACTGTGCCCAAGATGTCTGACAAATGAACGTGCAAAAAAGATGCTTTCTTTTCCCCAGCATGGAGGGAGGATTTATTATGGGATGTGCAACTTGGCGCATGCTGCCTTTTTCTTGTCATGCTCTGCGCTACGATACGTTTTGGCTGAGAGCAGAGGCCCAATTAATTTGCCTACCATGGTCTCGTGCCCAAGAACTGAAGTCTTGTTGCTCTTTGCTGGTTTGATGCCTTTGCTTAGCCACCAATCCAAGCAGAACAGAGGAGATTGCCAGCTGCCCTTCTGCAAGGACAGCGCCCTCCCCTCTTGCTTACAAGCAGCTTACACACACTGTGCCAGAGGTTTCTATGTTTCGCTTTGTCTGATTTCCTTTGTTAAAACACAAAACCAAAGCAAAACCCTTTGAACTCCCTTGAGGACAAGACGCTACCTTACTACCAGCCATCCCCACTAGACAGTTTATCAAATGAAGAACCCCAGACTTGTGTGATCCAGTGCCCTGTCCTGCGTGGCTTGGTCATGGAAAACCGCCGGGGGCAGTGAGGGAATAAAGAAAGTACAGACACGCGATGCACAGAAAAGCCAGGATCCGGTGGGCTAGGCATGCTCTGATGGGGTTCCAAGAACCGTGAAAATAACCCAGAACCGCAACAAGTTTACTATGAACGGCACAGTGGGAGGGGTTTGCCAGTCTGGGTAGATGGTCTTTGAACATCAGCAGTTTCAGGTTGTAAGCCTCAGGGAGGAGGAAGCTGCGGCTGCTGGTGTTTTGCACACAAGAGTCAACCGTTTAACACCTGTCCTTACACACACTGTCAATGTTTTTCCTTGGACCAAGAGAAGCCTTTCCCAATTCTGAGCCTGTTCTGTATGGGGAGGGCTTTGCCAACCCAACATCTTTGTGAGGCGCTGGATCCTTGGCACGGCTGTGCCCGGATCAACAGTACACATCCCTCAGGACTTCATCTCCCCTTGACCCGTTGACTCTAGGCCTCCTCTGCTCCCCACACACCAGGAGACTGATGGCCACGCCGCACGTTAGGTTGTACTACTTCCCTCACGTACTTCTGACACACTGAGACCTTCAGCACTGTGTGTGTGCCTTCCCACAACTAACAGGGCCAGAGCTGCAGGCAAGGCCTGGGCAGGCCAATGGCTGCATTCCTTGACTGTTAACAGTATCTAGACTTGAAGCTACTAGCTCTACTTTGTGTAAATGATTCTGCCTGAAAAACATGGGGCTAGGACAGTCCTAAACAGTCCATCAGAAGCCACATTGTCTTACAAATGGTCCTTTATGCATAGCTTACGCTGCTGCTGCTGTTGCTGTTGCTGTTGCTGTTAAACTTTGGGAAGCTTCAAGCCATCGTCTCCAGCAGGGCATGCACTCACAGGACCTAGAGAGAGGGGATAGGTTCACTGACTGCTCACAGGCCAGCTTGAGGAGCTGTCTGTGCCACAGTTATTTCTGTTTTGATGACACTTCACCTTAAAAATTGAAGTGAAATCCCAACTCTCCAGAGGCTGAAGCAGGAAGATTGCCATGAGTTTAAGAACTACCTAGTTACATAGCCAAGCAAGACAGCCAAGGCTACATGCAAGACCTTGTCTCATGAAACAAAAACCAGTGAAAAAGGAGCTGAGCCAGCTTAGGGCATGAGCTTATTAAAAATTATATTCTAGGAGTGTTTTAAAAGCCATGGCAGAGGAGTGACTCCCTCCCTTAACACCCATTGCTAAGTGTTTCCAGGCCTGCCACTTTTCCTAGTGCCCCAACATACGCTCTGACATTCTGCCAATTATACGCTCCTGAGTGACTGAATCATAACCTTAGGATGCTCAGAATATAAAACCCACAACGTCCTCTTATACCGCACAAGACTGTCCCTCAACTGTACGGTTGGACAATTGACCCTTCACCGACAAGCCCCCTGCTGCTTGTTGCTGCTAGGACTACAGCTGGCACCTGGAAAGCTCATCCGACAGTCCCAGCATTTCAGACACACCAATTATCAAGGCCATCTCATGAGCCATGGCTGAGACTCCTGTCCCTCTGCCTCCTGGGTAATCTCCATCTCCTCTGTATTCCCTTAGTTATTTATTTTAGATGATTTTAAGGACCCTGTCTGTTATTTCTGCAACACACAGTGGTTGTTTAACTCCCCAGAACTGTAGTTAAGTATGCAGGTGCTGAAGTCAGGTTTTCTGGGTACAAATGCTGGCTAAGTTACTTAGCTTTATTTATTTATTTGTTTGTTTGTTTATTGCTTTTTCAAGACAGGGTTTCTCTGTATTGTTTTGGAGGCTGTCCTGGAACTCGCTCTGTAGACCAGGCCGGCCTCAAACTCAGAGAGATCCACCTGCCTCTGCCTCCCGAGTGCTGGGATTAAAGGCGTGCACCACCGCTACCACCCGGCTTACTTGGCCTCTTCATATATCAGCCCTTTCAACTGTAAGATGGGCACAACAGAAACTACAGCATCTGGTATCATACAGAGCAAGTAGGTCAGTCCCCTGTAGAATTGACTGGCAGTGCTCACAAAGGCTATTTATTATCATTGACGGTGTTGTGCTCGTCCTTCTTGCATATTTTTCCACCCTAGCACACAGAACCCTGCATATTGATATGTTTGTGTAAGAAAGAAATAGAATAAGTAACACTTGTTTTCTTCTTTGTGAATTGACCCAATTAAATGCCATTAATATTTGGGGGGGGTGCAGGATGTTTCACAATGCTGATTTAGAGTTCATGTACACTTTTTATGTATTTTCTTCAATATAATATTTAAGGTGTTTCTTTCTGAGAGACAGACAAAGGAAATAACAGATGCCCAGGCCCAGGACTCAGTATGAGCCAGGCCCCCAAGGCTGGGGGGAAGGCTGCACTGTATGCAATTTTGACTTTCCCTGAACCACTTGCATGGCAGTGGAGGGACTCAGGAGAGCACTCTGCTCTGGGTTTAACACCCTGCAGTACCAAGACATGCTAGGATATTATGTTACCATTCATCCGGGCTGTTCCAGCTAGCACAGAGTCTCAGGATGCTGCCCTCACGGCACCTTAGACAGTTTCTCTTTGGAATTATGAGTGGGAAAGAAGGAAGAACTGGTCCAGTGTAACCAGGAGAACTGTCATAAACTTTCCTTCTCAGAGTGTCATGCCCTGTTGTCATTGACCAGGGGTAATACCGAGACCATGTGGCATCTCTGGAGATGGTATAAAGCCAGCCTTAGATTTCTAAGAGTCTGTAATCCAGAGAAGTCTTTTAGTCAGTAATAACAGCAACAGGTAATAAACCACTGTGTGACCTACGCCTCTATTGTAGGACTTCACATCTGGCAATATTGTTTGACTGATTAGATAGAACCTTGCCAGCTAGGCCAGGGGTAGAATATGGAGGTAGAAGTTCAAGACTCAGAGTTGCCCAGATGTAGAAAAGATTAAGAGAAGGAAGACAATTGTCAAAGACACATTCTAACACCTAAAATTTTGGAGGAGGTCTCACACAATTTCTCACACATCCCTTTGTGTGTGTGTGTGTGTGTGTATTTCTGGGAATGGAACCCAGAGCCTTTGTGCCAATTAAACACTCCATCACCAAGCCATGCTCCACCTTGATTTTTTAATTGTTTCTCTTTTAGATCCTAATATAATTGAATCATTTTCCCTTTCCCTTTCCTCTCTCTAAACCCTCACACATACTCCACCATTTTCTTTCAAATTCATGGCCTCTTTTTTCTTCGTTGATACATACATATATCAATAAAGAAATACATGTTTATACTAATTATTCCTAAACACATAAAACACATAAACCCTACATGTTCAGTCTGTATAATGTTACTGTATACTGTAACTGTGTGTGTTGCTTTCAGGGTTAACCATTTGGTGTTAGATCACCAATCTTGTGTGCTCTTCCCTGGGAAACGCTACGTCTCCTGCTCTCGGCGTTCCTTAGTTGCCTGTAGTGTTTTTCTAGAGATGAGGCCTGATGGGCTTTCCCCCATCCATATTAGAATGTCTGCTGTTGTCAGCCGTGTTCAGCTCATGTCTAGGTAGTCATTTTGGTGAGATTTTGAGGATGTAGCTTCTGCCGTTTATTTCTGGGAGACACAATCTCATAGGTTTCCTGTGTTACGAGGGTCGGCCTCTAACTTGCAATCCTTCTGTCTCAGCCTCTCAAGGTATGTTACTGGTTTGTACCATGCCTCTACCCCACACCGTTGTTTTTTAAGGATCTGGTCATTTCTTCTAATACTTGGGGCTGGCCTACTGGTTTCTGTCACACCTGTCTTTGAAACTGAAGGACAGATGGGAGAAAAACGCGTTAATTGGAAACAGACAGGGCCGGGAAGAATGGGAGAGAGAGCGGAAGCCAGAGAACAAGAGTAAGGATGGGAGAGAATGGAGAGGGAGCTTAAGGTACAAGCATGAGGGAGATCTGTTGTTGGAGGGTTGAAGAGCCTCCGCCCTCCGCGGGTGGGTGGAGGCAGGTCGGGAGGGGCGGGGGCAGAGACAGGAAGGAAACACTTGAATCTTGACATCTGTTTCCACTGTTTGTACCACGAATGAAATAACAGTGGGGGCTGTGGGAGCAGAGGAGGTGCCGTGAGCCATGTCCGCGTGGGTAGAAGTGTTGTGGCAGTTGACATACCGAGGCACTCGTGGCTCTTCCTCTATTTCTGCACGAAAAGCCTGCCATGTTTAACACTGTTGGCAGAGCAAACGGAACTGTGATGCATCGTGTAGCTCGACACTTCTATCACATTTCTTGAGGGCACGCAGCCTTTTGCGCTCCCAGAAGCTGCAAAGGAGGCAGAAGGATCCAGGCCCACTCCATCTCTGGAGCCATGTTTGTGGCAGATGTTTGCTTATTTATTTAAATTCTTTCATTCAACCAAAAACTGTTCTGTGAGCTGGCCTGGATGGGAGTCCAGGGTTGCTTACAGAATGAAGCCCGGAGCGCTGTTCTCTCAGGGAGCTGCCTGGGAAATGAAGGAGAGGAAGTCTTGAATAAATTACAAAGTCAAAATCCTGCCCAGCAATAGCTCAGATGTGACTGTAACGCTGCGTAAAATTTCTCTGCTCTGTGATTTATTTGACCTTGGTTAACAAGCTCTACAGAGAGGCAGGGGGACTACCCCTCCTACTGTGGTGGAGGCCCCCACCGAGGGATACTAGCAGAGCCCCGAGTGGCAGTGAGCCACCTAGAGGCTCTATTAGGCTGCTTTCAAACTCATGAATAGAGCAGATTTCTGTTGAAAGCAAATATGATTACATCGGCTTTAAATAATTTAAGGATCAAATAAAATCTTCATCGAGCTGGTGGTGGTGTTAAGCATAAATGTGTCAGGAGCCAGCAATTAACTTCAGAGCAGATCACAGTGGGAGCCGGACCACAGGGAGAGCAGCGCACCTGCTGCGGTCCTGCCTGCGCTGGGAAGAGGGGGCAGCGCTGTCCCACAGCGTTCAGGGAAAGGTGACTTCCCTTCCTATGTGGCTGCAGCATGAGGTGACCGGGAAGGAAGCTGAGTGTGTGACAGCCCATTTACATGCAGCATGGCCTCCCTGCTCAGAGCTCCTTGTTCCCAGGCATTAGAAAGCCATGGCTAGGCTGTAATCAGCGTTGCTGGGAGTTTCCAGCCTGCAAGATGGAGGCTCCAGACTGTCCGGAAAGCATGTCAAGTTCTACATGACGCCAATATGCAGAGTCACCCTCTCTCCCTGAGATACAGAGTCGCAGACGGTCCTCTCTCTGCTAAGTTGATGGCCCCGTCACCCTTCTTCAACACTGTATAAACTATAGATCTAACATATCCCAGAGAAGAGCCCAGGAGACAGTGTCCCCCTTATCTCTGGTTCAAAACCCAGTTCACAGATACCTCCAGAATTATCGGAGGTGCCCATTTAGAGGAAATTTGTTTCTTATTACATGATCTATGGAGGGAGGGTTTGAATGTGTGTAATGGAAATGTGATTATGTGGGATCAGATTTTTAAATAATTTACTCTTAAGACATACAACCCTGTTGCCTGTGCATGTGTTCAATGTATGTAAAAGGCTTGTCCCTCATGACACTGCAATAGCCAAAGATTAGAATAAACCCCAGTATCTATCAAAGGGGAGATGGTTAAATGAATAATGGTTTACCTGCACAGTGGAATTCTAGGGCACTATAAGAATGATGAGGTAAAGCTATATGAATTGATATGGAAAGGTCCCTAGGCTGTATCATAAAGCGGGAAAGAAAGTGCTCTGTGTGCTGCTTCTGTAGCAACGATGCTCACCTTCCCCGTTACTACCCTCTTAGGACTCTTAAGACGGTTTTCTTCCTAATCCCTACCTTGCCATGAAACTTTAATACCATGAGCATCTGTTTATGTCCTGTATGCATAATGTATATTTGTGATTTATATACAAAAGACTAAGAATTTTTCACTTTCAAAAACTGGTGTTTACCTATCTCGGGAGTACTAGCAAACCCAATGAGAATGCTTGTTCAAGAAGAAAAGGAGAGCGCTTATTCCACAGTGGAGTGGAAGGACTCATGAGGAATTCATAAAAACCACTGTCTGTGTAGAAGGTTCACGGAGAAGTGAGGGCACAGATGTGAGAGGTCCTTACATATCCATTTGAATGTCACTTTTGCCTTTAAAAGCTTTAAAGATGTCACTATTGTTCATTATGAGTCTCTATGTGTGTCTGTGTGTACATGTATGGCCGTGTGACCGTGGGTGCCCACAGAGGCCAGGAGAGGGTGTTGGACCCCTTGTAGCTAGAGCTACAGGCACTGAACTGCCTCGCATAAGTGAACTCCAGTTCTCCGCAAGAGCGGCAAGTGACCCTGACTACTTAGCCGTCTGCCCAGTCCCGTCGTTTTGCCTATTGAACTAGAATGATTAAACAAGACCAGGGATATATTTCAACGGCACAACACTTGCCTAGAATGTGCCAGGCCCCAGGTTCCGTTCCCCAGAATAATTTGTTTTAAAAGGTCTAAGCATATAAGTAGACTTTTGCAAAAATTAAAAAAGAAAACCAAAACAAATAATGTACATCTAAGCAACTGCCAAACAAAATAAATAAGCAAGCAAACCCTCTGTCCCATCAAAGAGCTTCCAGCAGCCAGGCGTGGCCATTCCCTGGCTCAGAGTCAGAGGGAGGCAGCCTTGACCACACCACACAGGGGGCCTCTGTTCCTGGACAGTCTTTTGTCCTCTGGGCTTGTTTTTCAGAACAAAAGGTGACTGAACAAGGCCTGCTTCTGGAAGGGTTGGTTTTGAAGAGCAAATTTCTCTATTTAAAAATCATTAGGGTGTTCCCAAACATGAGGAAGGGGCTGTGAAGGGGCCTAGAGGAAGCTGTACATACCCTTTTGAGTGAATCAAATGAGGGAGGAAATTGCTTAAGCCTTCTCTTCCTCCTGAAGCTGCAGGCCCTCCTCAGGAGGGACCAGCATGGGACAACAGAGCCCAGCCTTAAGAGGTTAAGGGGCAGGCAGAGACGCTGGGCTCACTTGGACTTTTGGCCTTCAGTCCCAGTTAGCTTCCTCTAACAGAGTGCCGGCCTTCCTGAGTGAGTACTCCAGGGGAGGAAAAGCGGAGCGTGAGGTTGATTAGTAGACCAGAAACTCCATTGTGAAATTACCAAAAACAAAACCAAGAGTGGGGCTCACTATTCCATGTATCAGGAACTTTAATTTGATTGTGTAATGAGGCAAGATAAGAAATAACATATGCATGACTGCCCTCTTCCCTTTGCTTAGATATCAAACATTGCAATGCATATTTGGAATAAATGAGTCTTTGAAATGAGTCTTGTTTTTTGAAGTATTCCAAGGAGTTTTCTGAGAAGGAGGCAGTGTATCTAGGTCAAGTTCAGATTATGCCCCTAAACTTTGGGCTCTTAGTACAGTGGATATAATGTTAGCCCACAGAATTATGCAATGCCATTGTTATAAAATTGAGTTGATTGATTGCTACAAGTGCATAAAAGAATATATAAGTTGTTAAAGTATGTAATAGAGATGGTGTAATGGACTGTTGTAAAAGAGTCCACAAAAGCGCAGATAAAGGAAGTCATGTATTTATTGGGGAATCACTCAGGAATGACAAAGCAAGGTATAGTACTGAGGAGGTCTTCTGCCCTTAGGAAGCACCACCAGCCCAGCAACCACCTCCCAAAAGAGAGCAAGAGCTTGCTCCGGGTCCACACGTGGCATCTGAGGTACATCCTGAAGGGGCTGATACCTCAAAGACTATTGGGTGAATGAGTTCCCACAATAGAGTAAGCAACAATTTATATATTCTTTTATGTACTTTTCTATATATACACATACACACAAACTTTTTTGTTGATTGGTAAGGAACCCAGCTATATTTGCATTCCATATTTTGAAATGAACAGATATTGAACATACTTATTGCATACTACAGCACACTTAGAAATATGGACTGAACATATCATTGTGGAATAGCAAAATCAGGCTAACATACAATAGTTCACAATCTGGCCATGTTTTTGTTCTGGGAACAAGCATATTTTCTTGCTAGTTTTTAAATATACAATACATTGTTGTTTACTTTCTGTATTTGTTTAATTTTTTGATACAGTGGATTTTTTTTGTTGTTTTGTTTTTTTAGGCTTAGCTGGATTGGAACTCACTGTGTAGATCAGGCTGGTGTCCAGCTACCGGTAATTCTTCTACCTCTGCTCTCAAATTCTGTGATTACAAGAATGAGCTAGCACGCTCTGCTAAGACCAGGTATCTCTAGTATTCCTTTACAAATGCCCTTTAGAGACTGTGGCAGAGACGAACAGTTGTTAATTGGCTAACTAATCGTAGAGCTGAGAAAGTAAAGTCAAACTCACTGTATACCTAAGGATTGCCTTGAAGTTCTGATACTCCTGCATCCACTTCCGAGGTGCTGGGATTAGAGTTGTGTCTAACTCAGTCCAAATTGTATGTGCCTCACAGGATCATATAGAGATGGGTAGCGGTTTTGTTTATATATTTGCATCGATGTGGACACAGACAAAAAATTCACTTATTGCAAATATCATGGGCCTCAAGACTGTGTGAGAGACAAGTGCCTGGTTATTTGATCAGTGATGGCCAGAGTGTATTGATGAAGGAGGATTTGGGCTCAGTTTATTCACAGCAAATCATCTCTGCAGCAAAACAACCTCTCTAATATTTACATATTGTCAAGGAAAAATTGTAATGGGTCGTTACGATAATGAGGCCTTTAAATGTTTTCTTTAATTCCCCCCCAAAAAAAGATACAAAAGAAAGAAGAGAAGTGAGGTTGAGGGGGTGGGGGTGGAGGAGTTGTTGGGTAGGGGTAGAGGTGGGGGTGGGTGAGAAGGATATTCTACTTTGCCACACATTTCAAAGAGTGTAGAATTTGTGGGACCCATGTAGAGACAGGTAGATGAGGCCTCTATTTTGGAACCCTAAGTCTGATCTAAGTGATCATCTCTCTTCTTTCTCCTTTTCCTCTTCTTATTTTTTTGAGATGGGGCCTCACTCTTTAGTTCAGACTGCCTTTGAACTCATCCTGCCTCAGCTTCCATGAGTTGACAGGATGTCAGGCATTCCTGGGATGACAGGTTTGTACCATTATGTGAGGCTCTGAGCAGTCTCAATATTTTCTTTCCTTAACTGTGTCTCTGCTGAGGCAATGAAATAAGGGAAATACCTGGTGTTTCTAGAACCTCACAGACACATAACAAGAGTGCTATGCCACTGGAGTCTCAAGGATTCACAGCAACACCAGTACCTATTATTTTAGTGATGCCATAACTGAGCTACTACGATTATCTCTTTCCAGAGGATAATTAAGTGCCTGAGGGCTATTACTTTTCCAACATATTCCAACATGGCCTTATGAGGAAAATACAGGAGCCATATCTCCAGTGATAACGGTGAGGGAATGGTAACTTGGTACAAACCAGAAAGGGTGTTCATGGAAAAATTCAAGCCATTGCTCAGATGAAGGTATTTGTGGAATTGTGGCTTTGGTGTCATATTCAGCCTCAGGACTCCCTAGCACCGGCTGCTTAGGATGACAGCACCCACTATGCCCTGTGAGACTTCAGCATTTAGCTGTATGTTTGGAGGCAGGGGCTGGGGATGTGCAGTCCAGCTCACCATGGGAACTTCCTCCTCAGAGGAAGGGGAGCAGACAGCAGCCCCAGGCCAAGTTTGCCCCACATAACTAGTCTTTTCTAAACAAAACCTTTCCCCTATAAACACAGATTTCCTGCTCTCTTGAAAACAGCCCTGTGACATTGGCTGCACCTTCTCTGGTAGTGGGGGAGGTTTGGGCTGCTTCACTGGCTCACTCCAGGCACTTCTCACACCTGTTGGGACTTGCAGATGGGAGGGATGACAGAAGTCAGTGCCAAGGCTCCCACTGGGAGCTCACAAGACATCTGAGAGCTCAGAGCACTGCTAAAGGAACTTTCTTTGCAGTAGATGAAGCTCATTGCAGAAATGTACCACGGGTCAAAAGGCAGTGAACAAGCATCTGGGGTGCCCAAGGCTAACCAATACATCTCTTACACAACCCTGATACCTAAGGCCCAGGGAGCACAGCAGAAGAGGCGGTAGAAAGGCTGTAAATGCCAGAGAACTGGGCACTCAGCTGCAAGATAGTGTCTTCTACATATGTCAGGGAAACTATACCTGTGAAAACTCGTCAGTGTGGCTACCTAAACAAGGCCAGCTCAATGACAATACCAGTTGACATGTCAGTGTAGATGTGGGAGAGCTCACAAGGCCTGATCCCTGGGGAAATAACCCCAGAAAACCAACAGCTGCTGAGAGAAGAAGAATCAGTCCCTTGTAGGGATGGTACCCTGATGGGCTATTCAGTCTCAGGTGGTCAGCCCTAAATACATCTACATACGAGCATCCGTAAGTGTGCGCGCTCTCTCTCTCTCTCTGTCTCTCTCTCTGTCTCTGTGTGTGTGTGTGTGTGTGTGTGTGTGTGTGTAAAAATAATAATTAAAGAAGAGGTCTTGATCTTGAGAGGGGAGAGGCACAGGAGCAGTTGGAAGAAGGATGGAGTGTTACTAATGGTATAAATATAGTATTCTCCAAAAAAGAAAAAATGTAAATCTTTTTTTTAAGGAGGCTGAGGGGAGGCATGAAAAAGTGTTTTCTGTACCATTCCCTTGCTTCTGAGGACAGTGGCGAAGGTGTCTGCATTCTGAGAAGAGAGGACCCTGGGCTTGGAGCCCTTCTAGGCACAAGAGCACCACAGAAATGGTGTAGACCTGAAGTTCGCTGATTGGCAATAGTTTCTGGTTCTTATCCCAAGTGGAGCAGCTGCACAGGCAGGATGCTTGGCAAGGCATCTGAGCTTTCAGTGAAGTGAAGCCTTCAACCCTCACTGCCTCTCCACTGAAGCTTTAGCAACATCCAAGGACCCTCGGGGCGTCTGTTCAGAAGAGGCAAGGGAAGAGGCTGCTTTGCACGTCCATAGCCTCAACTCCCCAGCTTCTGAAACTTCTTTCTCTTCCTAACTTTTCCACACTTGTGTGTGTGCATGCATGTGTATGCACACACTTGTGCTGTTGCTAACTAACTTGTTATGATTCAGCTGTTGTCACACTTCCCCTGGCTTAGAGGCCATTGCAGCTTGAAGATGGATGTCTCACAGATAGCCCCATTTACCTCTAAGGGGTATTCTTTCTGTTCAGACAGGATTATGGGGCTCACTCAGCTCTGTGAGAATATTTCATTCTTTTCCTGTGGCGAAGACGCTCCTTCCGTTCAGAAGACTTGGAATACTAAGAGGCCCCTGAATTACTTTGAGCTCAACATCTGAGGAGGCCTTGCTGCAGTCTCTTTGAGATTGAAACTAAACTCAGAGAAGTATCTGTTTCTACCCTCAGATTCCTAAAAGAAGGGCCAGGAAGGGTAGGATGAAGTGGCCTCATGATAGTCAGGGAGAAAG
Organism: Mesocricetus auratus; assembly: GCF_017639785.1. NCBI lineage: Eukaryota > Metazoa > Chordata > Mammalia > Rodentia > Cricetidae > Mesocricetus > Mesocricetus auratus. The sequence goes on along the minus strand of NW_024429184.1, from coordinate 108,052,018 downwards.
TACTGCCAATTTCTGAAAGGCTGAACACCAAGTCTAGAATTGTACCATATCATCCCTCAAGCTAATGTTTGAGGCAGGTGGCAACAGATCATGGAAATGTGGGAGCAATGGATTCTGCTTATCAGGAAACAAGAACCGAGGGATATCTTCCTTGGGACACAAGTCCCAGGCAGTTTTAGGTTGTGATTCTTTCGAGGTACAAGAAAACTATGGACCCATGTAGGTTGCCCACAGGTACCCCAAGGGTCCCCAGTAGGAATGCAGTATTCAAGATGTGTGTGATGCTTGCTGGTATTTACACATGGTATGGACAGCTCACTCAGTGAATGTGGTTCAGGAAGTCCATACACCTGCTGACACTGGCCCAGAAGGCCTGCTACCAGTCTGATGACCCAGAATTATCTCTAGTTGGTGCTTTCAGGGACAGTGGTCCCAAACTCTGGCTTCTCACTAACTCAAAAGCCAAGCAGAATGCAGAGACTCTTTTCTGGACGATTGCCCTTCCTCTTGTCTTGTCTGGAAATTCAAATCAAATGTTTGTTGTTTTCTTAGTAAGTCCACTACTCTGGTACCCAAGACTCTTGGCTCAGGTTCAAGAGGCCAAAATTGAGAGACAATGCTTTGGCCTCGGCCCCCGTGTGTGGTCTTGTTATTGGGACTCAGCAAAGCTGGGCGGACCTGCGCTCTAGACAGCCAAGGTTTGTGAAGAAGATAAATCTGTAACACTAACAGTGCTTGGCCAATGCTCATAGGGGACCCTTATGGCCTTGAAGTTGGTGTCTTTGAACTGACTTATATCATACAGACTGAGTAGCCATGGACTCCCATTGCTAACAAAGAAAGGAAGGCTTCTGCACTCCATCTTCAGTGCATTTCTTCCTTAGTGGTAGAACAAGCTATAAGGATGCCAACCAAAGCCCTTGGCAGACTTGCCGGTGGTAGCCTAGCCTCAGGGTAATCAGCACCAGTATTTGGCCACTGTGTGACACCACAGGTAGTTCTGCAGACCTAACCTTCACCGATGTGTTGCCCCCTTCCCCCATGGGGGTCTTGTTGACCAGCTTGTGACTAGGAGCTTTTTAGCAACACACCTCTGTCTCCTCCTCCCAGTAAGGCCTGCATGCAAGTTCCTGTTTTCTGTCCATCTTTATTGTCTAAATGCTAATTCCTGGTTTTGGCCCACCCTTTGCCCTGGGAACGTAGGCTTCTGACCTTGGTGTTTTTCCACCATGCCTGCCATTGGTATATAAGGCTCCACCCTTGTCAAAATAAACGCCATTCTCCTTGCAAGAATGAGCCGCTGTCTTTGTCTTCATTTACATCCTTAGCCCATCGCCTCGGATCGTTGTGAATTGTTGTAACCCCGGAACCGCCAACAGCTCGTTACACCTATGAAGTTGTATGTCAGGGACAACCACAGAAAGGGAGAGGTTCTGGTCACAATTAGAACCAGAATTAAAACTGTTAGCAAGACCAAGAGCCTAGGGCGTCCGTTCCTTACTCTTCTTGCTTCTTCCGATGCCACATCCACATCCTTTGACCACTTCTTAAATGCCCATGCCTAGCCAGTTGTCTCAAGTCTGGTTCTAGAACAGGCTGTGCTTTGCACAACTCCTGGATCACTCCCAACCCTTAGTCAATGCATACATGTACTTTTGCCTCTGACTTTCAAAAAGGACCCATGAAATATGCCAACTTAGCACTTGCCCCCGTCTCCCAGCAAAGATTACAGTTTTAAAGGAAAAGGAGAGGGTTCAGGGTCAAAATGGTCTGGATCAAAATTGAGGATCCACTTCAGTTGTAATTTTGCTTCTTTTAAGCCTTATTGACTATTCTGGCCTAAATTTATTAACAAACAGAAGTACTATAATGTACGGTGATCATGTGGAAATCAAAAAGTGAAACATGGTGTGTATTTATGATGGTAATAAAGGCTATTATTTATTCAAAGAGCAACTGGGCATGGTAACCAACACCTTTAATCCCAGCACTCAGGAGGCAGAGGCAGACAGATCTCAAAGTTCAAGGCTAGACTGGTCTATAGAGTGAGTCTCAGAACAGTCAGGACTACACAGAGAAAGCCTGTCTCTAAGCAACAACACATTTTATCCATTGCCTGTGTTCCATGTTTTCTTATTTTTATTTGTTCATGTACTGTTCTCACACAGCTCCTCTTTTGAGTCAGTCACTATAATGGTGAGAGTGAAGTGATATTGTTAGGACATGTGTCAATGACCTTACACTGAAATAACACAACCTCATTCATTTTCTTCATGTGCTTAAAAAAAAACAAAAACAAAAACCTAGCCTGAACTCACCAGGACACTTTTTACTCTCATTCACTCGATGAAGGAATATGCATATACAGCCAGGATTTCCTTGGTGACTCTAGGATGTGGGTTAATGGAATATATCAATATCAAAGTAGACAAAGCTGAGTTGATGATGTCCAATGTTCAAAACACATACTTAGTTTCTTTGCTTTTTACTTGAAGAACTTGCATGAAGATCTCTTAATCCCTAGCCAAACCCCCTTGATTCTTAAGGTTGGCAATTGGAATTTCTCTCATATACATTGTCCCAGCTTCCCTTTAACCTGCAAAATCATATCCCAAACCTGAGCTCGACTCCCCCCCCCCCCCCCCAGACATGATTCTTACTTAAGTGGTCAAACATAATCCACTGAATGCTCTTCCCTCCTGCCCTTACTCCCTGGGCAAGTGATGTATTCAGCAACAGTATCCCTGTTTCCCTCTTTCTGATGTCATTCCTCAGTCCCCACTAGAGGCAACACTCTCCGTTGGCAACCCTTGGCACTGTTTCTTTCAAACGTCTACATAACACTTTCTACTCTGAAGAATATTTATTGACTTTCATGTTCCTAGTTTTGTGCCTCTGATCATAGAAGTATCTTGGAAGGCAAATTTCCCTACCTGATTCATCTTTGTACACCCGTGACACTAAGCATGATGCCTTTCATACATTTTCAAATGAATTAGTAGATTAAATGAATAGATTAAGATCTTTAAAGCACAGAATAAAATGGTGGAAGCAGTTTGAATTATTGAAAAGCTTGAATGAAAGTATTTGAAGCAATTTTGCTCTTAAATATCTATTGCCAACTGGGCTGATCTAGACTCTCCTCAGCCATATCTTTAGGGAACCTATTTCAATGAATAATTAATCTATTATTAATATCCTATCAATTATTTATGTGTATTTGGTGTTCCTGAAATAAGTCCCAGGTCTTTGGAAACAGTTCGTTTTCCTCTGAAGTATTTTAATATTTCTTTTAAAAGTAGAAACCCAGTTTACACTAGTAACTTCTTGCTCTTAGACAGTACATACTCTTTCAGCCCTACTTGTCTGTCATCAGCCAACAGGCTTTCTGGGAAGCAACAGTAATGCACAATGCTCCATGAAGACAACACATTTGCAGATGAAATAATTCCAACCAACACTGTATCCTAGTCCTTCCTCGCAGAGATCCCCAGGTGCCCATTTTTCATAGGACTGCTGTTACCTTACTCTACAGTAAGGAGACTTTTGTTTTATTGTTTTTTTTTCCTGATCTGATGAGGCTTCTGTTTTAACTCAGAGTCTATTTACTGTGGCTGGATACACAGAGAACTAAGATATTGTCCCTGCCCTCAGGATGCATCTGAAAACCAACCATGACTAGAGTACCAAGAGGCCCTTTGGCATGGTAGCAGCTCCCAGGAATGGTGTCCTGTGTCCCACGCATTTATTACCTGGAAGGAGACAATTCTATAAGCCACTCCCCACTCTACTCCCGCCTCTTGGCTTCCCTTACTCTCACCACAGGTGATTTCAGAGGACCCGCCATCTTCATTTATAAGTATAGATAACTTTAGGTTAAAACATATGATACTGCCAGCAGTCAGTCATTCTAACCCCTAAGTGACTATTTCATATAGTTCAATGCCATCTTCTTTGGCCTTGATGACACTTGTTTGAGGTGCAAATCTAGGAGTTTTTTATAGAGGATGCAGTAGGGTCTGGTCTCACTCACTCAACCTATGATAATTGCTTTTTAGCTTGTTTTCTATAGGCCTCTCCATGCTCCATCATTATCTCCTAATACTCACTGGTTACATACTAGCTGTCCCACTGAGACCCTGGACCAGTCTTGCCCTCTCTCTTGAGAGGCAGCCCTATATTTACTGCAAAGAAGGCCCCACCATAGCCTTGTAGAGAGAAAGAGGAGGTAAGATTGTGTCCCGCATCTAGATGCCACCACACAGAGGGCAAGAATGGGCCCAGGAATAGGAATGGACTGACTCACTCCTTGTCATTGCCTTTCTTCATGTTGAATGTGTTTCAAGGATAATTTCTTCCGAATTACAGCTGTTAATCAGACACCTTTGTAGTGGGAAACTAAGGTATCATCAAGCCACACTCCTTCTGCTCAGAGCAGACAAGAGCTCTTGGTTAGTGCTAAAGCTTACAAAAAACAAAAGGGGGTGGGTAGTATTAAACTGAGTATAATGGCACATGCCTTTAGTTCAGAACTCTTGAGGCAGAGACAGGGTGTCTATGAATTTGAGAAGCTATGCTGGTCTACAGAGTGAGTTCGAGGACAGCCAGGAATACATAGAGAGATCCTGTCTCAAAAAAAAAAAAAAAGAAAGAAAAAGAAAAGAAAAAGAAAAAAGAAAAGCAAAGAAAGAAAGGGAGAGGGAAGAAAGGTATCATCACCCTTGGTAGTGAGACTGAGATTACCACACGGGTGGGTATCTATCTTCAGCATGCAATATAGTATGTGAGGTTTCTGGGGACAAAGGGAGACAGGGTTGTTCCCCTGTGGGGGAATGGGTTCTCTAACCAAGTAGAAAAATCACATTGAACACATCAGGGAATATTTCAGATTTCCAGAACCCGAGGGATAGACTCTTCCCATAGACATTGGGTCATATTTTACACAAGGAATGCTTTTCTGAAGACTGCATAATTGAAGACAAATTTTCCCATAGCAATTACTACAAAGTCGGATGGATGTATTCTGGGAGAGCATAAATCTATAATTACTGCGTTGTCTTCTTCTGTAAAGTAGCTTTTTGTTTTCTTAGCATTATCTTTAACATTTTGCAGATCCTCTCCCTCCATTAACAGGGCATGGGGGAGAGTGGGCAGACTTTGTTTGGCATTGTACCATATCGACTTCCCTGACAGAAAAATGCAGTTTGGTGAAGATTTTCATTGGCCTCTGTGTGAGATGATCATTTGGGATCTTTTAGTAGATGATGTCCTCACAGACGTTTAAGGCATAATAAATGATATTTGCTTATGTTAAAATATTAGCAAAACAGTCACCAAGATACTGTTTAACACTTTGATACATGCAAACAATACATGTATTGAACACAGACCCTGAAAAAGGATGGTGGGCATTTGTGTGGCCTGGCATGTGGGGAGCATGGGAACTGTTCCCAAGGACCTCTGCCAATCTTGGAATTATGCAACTCTTGATGGACTTTTCCCCCCAGGGTTCATATTAATTCCTGTCTTGTGAATAATGTGATACTCTACCAATATGATTTCCTACAATGTGGCTTCAGAGTTACACAGCTGTCATCTTTGTGGAAGAAGTATACTGAAACAGATGAATGGAATCCCATGTGACAGACCATTATATGTGCAGGAGGAGAAGACAGAGGGGAAGATGCTAACTAAGGAAGGAGAAAAGAGGTGGGCGATGGGGAGGGGTGGAGGTGAGAAATGGCTGCCTTGCTGGATGCTTTGAGAGCAAGATATCGAAAACAAATAAACTGCCTCTTCTGCTCCTGCTAGACCCTGGGCGGGATTTGCCAGGAGGGTGAATTCATTCAATAGTTCCTGGGCAGCAGTCCTCAAGGTGTGGTCTCTAATCAACAGCATCAGCACCAGGTGGAAGTCTTGGCACTCTGTCATCCTGATCCGGGGCTGTTGCAGGGTGGAGCCTAGGATTCTGTCTACTTGCCAGGCTCTGAGCTCATGCGTGGAGTAGAGGCTGCGTGGCGCTTTAAGGATCACCTACCTACCCCTAAAGCTTTTCACTTGCTTGCAAACACCTAAGTCCACTCTCATGGTACAGTCAGAGAAGAGGTTTGCAGTGTAAGTGGCGGCATCAGCGATGAGCCTTCCACGTGATCAAATGAGCTGCAGAGAACTCTCCCTTTAATCGTGAAGAAATATGAAGAAGCGTGAGGTCAACAGCTTTGACCTGGGGAAGAGGACAGAAATGGAAGACCAAGGAAGCCAGAATTGCATTTGAAGACAATGTTTGAGTGCTAGGCCAGGGGAACAGGAAGGAACTACCCACACCTCACCCAAAGGCTCCAGTTTCAGGCTGCTTTTGTTATTTGACACAGCTGCCATCACGTAAGGCTCTTTGTTTAAGGATGTGCGCTAATGGAGGCATCAAGGTGTATGATATAGACTTTGCCCTCAAGGGATGCACGGTGGCTTTTTAACTGTTTCCAGAATAAGGCTTAAGCAGCACAACTGCTCAGAAAACAGTGCTTCTGAGTACATTTTATATTCTACAGATGAAGTGGAAACTCATGAAGGGGCTGCTTTCTTCTCCAAAACCCACAGGTCCATCATATGTCAAAATGCATGGAGCTTCTTGATGCTCTGAGATAACATCTAATATTACTTCACATAAATCTCATCTGGGCATGCACACAGACCAACAGGCATCAGAGGGACAGAGTAGCAGTGCATGGGGTTAGAGGGATTGGTTTTCTTCTTTAAACATTTCTTTAGCTGTGTTTTTAGTGATGCTTATACAATAAAAACATTCATTTCAAAGGCCAAATAGTCTCTCAACTGTTTCTATTGTGCATTGTATCGGTAGGGTTAGAATCCGTTCATTATTCCTTGGTGTCAGGAGAGCGGAAAGTGATTAAACCTTTTGATAAAAAGATAAATGATAGGAAATCCATTTGAAAGCCCTCACTCAGAGTTTCCACAACGAGCTGGCACAAAGCCTTCCTTCTGCGCAGGGCACCCCCATCCTTCCAGCTGTTGTCCTATGCTGGCTGTGACACTCTTTGAGACTCACACCTGGGGTAGTAGTATTTCCTGACAGCCTGATCACAGAGTTGAGCTCGGCCCCTTTACAGTGTTCCCGAGCAGTGGTCCTCCCTCTTAGAGTGACGTCATTCTCTTCTTCTATGGGACATGAGGGCAACTGGGCAAAGCTGTGGGACACGTGGATAGATGATAGATGGGTGGATGTGTAGAGGTTTATTAACTTTCAAAGAGGCCTTCATTGAATGATTGGCCCTGGGCCAGAAGTCTGTAAGGGATGGTAAAAGATAAAATTGGATCCAGTCTAGTTCTGTTATTAGACTAGTAACCCTGAGGAAGCCACACACTATCCAAGGCCTCTCAGTTACAGGAGCCCATCTTTCCCAGCAAGTTTGTGTGAATACAAAGATTTAACTGAAAATGTCATTGAAATTACATCAATGAATCCCTGTGCTCTTGCTGACACAAGGCGCCATCTAAGGTGTCTAATCCAAGCGCTCTCCTCCAGGCCCTGCAGATGCCCACTGGTCTTACTTCAATTCAGGCAATGCAGAACACGGACACTGGCTGCAGGTAAATTCCAAAAAGCACGTGTGGAGAGTTCTGGAAACCCTGTGCTGTGTCAGAGCCCCTGTGCCTCTTCTTGACTCATGATCTGCTTTCCATGAATCTGGTGATGGGACTTGGGATGGTCCACTTCTAGAATGAGTCAACTCTTACCCTACAGAAGCTTCAAAGTTAGGAGCAGCAGGGATCCAGAGTTTTAAAAATGTAACTATCCTTTCTTTGGGGAAAAAAAGGTTTTTTTCTTGTACAAGTAAACAAACAAAAGAAAACCCCCAAACTTCACATTAATCATTCTGTTTATGCTTTTGATCTCTTGTCAGACAAATTAACAACTATGCCACTTTCACAAGTCCTATTAGGCTCTTTGTACTCTTGGAATTAATTTTGATAGGTTGACAGGACTCCAGAAAGCTCTGAAGGAAACATTTGCATCTATTGGCAGCTTACTCTAAATGTTGTCTCACTGGGCATGAAGGGAGCGACACTTTGTAATCCTGAATCGGGAGTTTATCAAAATAGAAATTTCTCTAGTGTCAGAACGAATTAGGGCGCACATGATTTTCTTGACCAACACTTATAAAACAAGGCTAATGACTCACTTACTGTTATGTACAGAAAATGATATTGTTTACGTGTGTTTATTTTTAGCAAATAATTTACCCAGGAGGGCAGGGCAAATTAATGCTTGAATCTTAAATTCACCATATTAATACTGATTAATATAGTGTTAGAAAGTGGGACACATCAATGGAATTTTATTGGGTCTACACAAACCTTTGGTTTAGAAATAAAAAAAATGTATCTTGTATTAGCTTTTCTAATTCCCTGGCTGGATGCCCAGAGTGGATATTTGCTGTTTGCGTCTGTCAGTTGGCCAGGTCCCTAGATTCAAGTGACAGCAACTCTTTCCCATTTACACTCTATGTTTAACCTGGAGTAGATCTTTCTCCTCAGCCCTAGGGACTTTGAGAATTACAGTCATTAGGGTCCATATTGGACATTGTGGTTTAAATCAGATCAATGATATCCGACCTTTGGTTTTTACTGTGATGACTGAGAAGAATCTTTTCAACTAATAAGTCATAAGGCTAGACCTTCTCGTAGTCATTCTTGCCACCTTACAGGAAGAAAAATGTTTCTCAAGGTATGGAGAAAGATATACTGAGGACAATGTTAATTGAACATGTAGATGCACCTATACAAAAACTAACACCTGGTATTTTTAAATACAGTAATTAATAAATCTTCCCTCTCCACTGCATTTCCTTAACCCCTTCCCTCTCTCTTTTCCTTCCTTTTGTTTCTGCCTTTAACTTTTTAAGATTACATTTATTAATTTACTTAATGGTGTGGGGGGATTGGGGAGTCAGTTCTCTTCTCTCCATCAGGTGGGTCCTAGGGATGAGACCTGGGTCTTTGGGCTTGGCTGCAGGTACCTTTACCAACTGAGCCTTCTCAACAGCTCTGCCTTTGTTTTTCTCATTTGCAATAAAAGAACACATTTCTTAACTTCTCTAGGCTTCTTACGTGATATATGAAGTGAAACGAGTTCCTGTCTTCAAAGAGCATGTTTGGCATAAATGAACAGCCTAGAAGCAACGAAGGACAGGCAAAGTTCCAGAGATGGGAGAGAAGCAACACACCTCCAGAGCTTTCTCAGCTTTACAACCAGGGACAGGGACCTCAGTGACATGGCTGGATTGAGGAGTGGATCATATCACACTCATACTAGAGGGCGGCAACATCATCATTGCTGGGACATTGCATCCAGGACATGTCTGTGGGACGTTGCATCCAGGACATGTCTATGGGACATTGCATCCAGGACATGTCTGTGGCTGGCGTAGAGCAAGACTGAGACAGTGGGGTGTCAGACAACTTTGTTTTCCCACCGTGGACCATTTTCCCCACCTGTTGCAAAAAGCCCAGGCAAATCCCATGTAGATGGCAAGTTATAAAAAGCATAGTTAAAGTATGTAAAGCGTCTAGTCTGCTGCAATAATTACAACTTGAAATTCAATTAAAATTAATTGTTATCGCTCTTCCCAACCTGGGTGTGAACTATACAGAAAAGAAAATGGTTGTTGTCCCCTCTCTCCCCTCTACTTGTCTCTACCTATTTATGCTGATCATCAGGCTGCTGCTAGAGACTTTGGGGCTTGGAGATGGTGAAGGGAGGAGTGAGGGGTAACCAACATATCTGTGTGGCTTAGCTTATGCTACCACCAGGAACCATGGTTCCAGGAACCATTCATTTGGTTTCTGGGTAGAACATTCTCTGTTCCCTGACATTCAGCACTCCTTAGGCTCTGTTGGATCTCTTCTCTCCTCCAGTTATCCATATGTGTGTGTCCAAGTTTGCTTTCTTTTGCTTTGATAAACACCATGAAGAAAGCAACTTATTGAGGTAAGGGTTTGTTTCATCTTCTAACTCCAAGACCAAAATCTATCACTGAGGAAAGTCAGGGCAGAACTGAAAAAAGGAACCAAAGTAGAAGCCATAGAACACTGCTTGCTGGCTTACCCGCCGTGCTTTCCCATACAACATCAGTCCACTAGCCCAGGGGTGGTGGGTAGGCTTATGGACTGGACCCTATATCAGTTAAGGATCAAGAAAACTAGCCCACAGACATGTCCCTAGGTCAATAGGAGAGAGTCCCTTCTTCATTGGTGCGTCAACTTGACACCCAAGTTTAGCTACCACAAGGTGATTCTACCAGCTTATTATCTAGTTCACTCCTGCCTACCTTGTACTGCTGTCTCTGTCATCAGCCTTCATGACGCTCTCTGCACTCTACCACTCAGGCTGACCTATCTGTTCTAAGCACCAAAGGCCAGTGTCTTCAAATACTTCCTTCAAAGCTCTTCTTTCTTTGTTCAATTGGAAAGAGGGAAGTCACCCTCTATATTTTATTTTTATATAAATTTGGGGCGTTGGAGACTCCTAACTGATTTTTGTCAGTCTCTGGGGCCTCGGCTAAAACTAAGATATAATGGACTGGGTGACGGCTAATCTATTTAGCAACATGACAAGAGGGAACCTCTCTTGAAGAATTGCATTCATCATGCTGACCTATGGACATGTCTGTAAGGGCATTTTCTTGATTGCTAATTGATGGAGGAGGACCCAGCCCACTGTGGGAGGTGCCATCCCTAGGAGGTGGGTCTGGGCTATATAAGGTAGCTGACCTTGATGGAGACTGGGAGTAAATACGTAGCATTCCTCAGTGGTTTCTGCCTCAAGCTCCTGCTTTGGCTTCCCTCAATGAGAAATCAAAACCTAGAAATGAAACAAACCCTTTCCAAAGTTTGGAAACAAAGCCAAAAGTTTGCTTTTGGGCATGTGTTTATCACAGCAACAGAAAAAAAGATTCTCTCAACAGTTTATCCCGTGCATCTCAGAATTTTCTGGTTCTGTCTCTTATGGTCAATGGAATGTTCTTTGTAGGGTATTTTCAGGCTTGTCTGGAGGGTCTTTTTTTCCAGGTCGTCTCTCTGTCTAGGAAACAGAGAGTCAGTCCAGAGTCTCAGAAAAACCTTCAGTATCATCTGATAGGATAGCCAGCCGCTGTTACAGGTAACTTGTATCATTATTTAAATTCTAACACAAACCACTGGCACAAACATCTTTTGAATCATGTTAAGTAGGTTACCCAAGATGGCAAGAGCTCAGAGTGTCACTGGCCTTTAGACCTTGCAAGCTTCTTTCTAAACTCATTATCATGTGTTAAAATCTTTCTCCCACTTTTCACACGGCAGCTGAGATGTCTGCGCAGCAATATTAAGCAGAATGAAAACATTTCTAGAATTCATTTCCAGCTCTAAGGAGGTGTTAAATTTGGAGTATTTCACTGATCATTTTTTCCTCCAGCAGCAATAATTGTTTTGAAGAACTTGACACACTTTTCACCAGGGCTCAGAGCTCCTGAGTGGCAGGGAGCAATGAGGAACTGAATTACAACAGCCAGATTTGCATTGTGCTGTGTGCCTCTGAACACCCCAGCCCCATTAACAATAATGATAGGTGGGCTCTGAGCTCTTCTCGGTGCCTGGAATCTATCCTATCTTTTGGGATCCATTCTGATCCTCGGGCCCTCTGTGCCTCCAACGTCTACACATTTACTCTGTAATTTAGAAAAGATGTGTGTTGTGCCTGGTTGCCTCAGAAAATTTAAAATAGTTTAAAAGCCTTTGACACCAGCTTTAAATTAAAGCTCCCCAAATCCCTCACTTGATGAGTGTAATTAAACTCCGACCCACACAGGTGAGCCGTTCAGCTCATCCTAGGGAATCACAAAGGCTGGGCTCGGTGTGTGGTGGGAGCGTTTCCTGAGTCTTGAGAGAAAGAATGATCATCCGGCAGGCAGCAGGGTAAACTAAGGGCAGACTGGCATCTATAAATAGAGCTTGGCAGAGCAGAATATTCTAAGACACATTATATGCCCGAGATCATCTTTTTCCATCTTACACCACTGGCAGGTCTCCTACTTGGTGCTGCTGGCAGTAAGCTCTGAACTGACTTGTCCCTACACCCCAGCTTTTCAGAGGAAAGGCAAGGGGACCTGGGTTTCTCCCAGGGATGGGTCACATTTGCTCAGTGAAGGGAGAGCTTTCCCATACCATTCACTTGAGGCTGAACCTGGATAATCCATAAATAAATAAATAAATAAATAAATAAATCAGCAGCAAGAACAATGATGTCTCATGATACCTGTTTTATTTTCTAAGATCAGCTGTGTTGAAACCCAGGTCCCGTGAACTTTGGAATGCTGTAATCTCATTTAAATTTTAACTGCACCAGCAGCTGAGTGAGTACCTCCAGCAAGTAGTGTCACCTGGTGGCCTCAGGGCCCAGCGGCAGGTGGATAGCAATGCCTAATCTGCAGCAGCCGTCCTAATAAGTAGACACAGTAACTCGAGGGACTTTGCCGGGTCTAGGCCTGGGCACTATCGTGAACTTTCACGGTTGTACTTCCTCCATGGTACAAGCTGGGTAAATTCATCTGATGCTGAATACTTGGTACTCTTCCAGAGGAGGCACATCAGTCTAAATTGTGAAGGTTGTGAAGGTTGCTCTATCAGGTAAACATAGCCTTGTGCTTCGTGGTAATAAAATATTAGTATTCTAGAAAAACACAAACAAGCAGTTTATATAGTAAATAAAACTGAGCTTGGGATGGAAATGTTAGCTGTGTGCTTGGTGAGACTGGGGGTGCTCACTGGGATGGGCTCTTAGGGTGCACATCCAATATAGTAGCCCCTAGGCTATTGAGCACGAAATTAAACATAAGTAGTCTTGTCTGTATGGGATGTACCTCAGATAGTGAAGCCTTTTAAATATCTAAGTTTCTTTCTTTATTTCTTCCTTGACCCAGTGGTAACTCCATAGACAATTGTTCAATTTCCATGAGTTTGGAGGCTTTCTGTTGTTGTTGAAATCCAGTTTTCATCCATGGCGGTCTAATAAGATACAGGGGGTTATTTCCATTTAAAAGTTTTTTTTTTTTTACATCTGTTGAGACTTGCTTTGTGGCCAAGTAATTGCTCGATCTTGGAGAAGATGCCATGAGGTGCTGAAAAGAAGGTATATTCTTTCGTGCTTGGGTGAAATGTTCTGTAGATGTCTGTTAGGTCCACTTGAGTCATAATGCCTGTTAGTTTCATTATTTCTCCGTTTAGTTTCTGTTTGGATGACCTGTCCATTGGGGAAAGTGGGGTGTTGAAGTCTCCCACTATTATTGTGTGGGGTTCAATGGGTGTTTTAAGCTTTAGTAAGGTTCTTTTTACAAATGTGAGTGCCCTTACATTTGGGACGTAGATGTTCAGGAGCCAGAGGGGTCAAGGACACCACAAGAAAACTCACAGAATCAACTATCCTGGCTCATAGGGGCTCATAGAGACTGAATCCACAACCAGGGAGCCTGCATGAGACTGATCCATGCACTCTGCATGTATGTTACAGTTGTGTAGCTTGGTCTTGTTGTGGGACTCCTAACCATGGGAGCAGGGGCTGCCTCTGAATTTTACTGACTTTGGGACCCTACTCCTCATACTGGGTCACCTTGCCCAGCCTGAATACATGGGAAATGTTTACTCTTGCTGCGGTTGCATGTTGTATTCATGGAGACCTGCCCTTTCCTGAACAGAAGCAGAGGAGGAGTGGATGGAGGGTGGGGTGGGAACAGGAGGGAGAGGGAGCGACTAGGAGGAGAGAAGGAATGGGAAACTGCAGCCAGGATGTAAAATAAATAATAAATATCTATTAAACAATCTAGACTGATTACACATTGAAATAGTATTTACAAATTGAGAAAAAAATTAAAAAAATAACCAAGGATAATTTCACTGGCTGCTTTTATGTTTTTAATGTGGCTACTATAATATTAAAAATTACCTTTGTGGTTTTCATTATATTTAAACTGGCTGGCACTACCTTAAAAGGTTTCCTTTGTGCCCATTGCAAGAGGAAGGTACACATCTGGTTGACTCAAACAACACTGTTTGAGGGACGTAATCTCTCAGAACCTCAGAATTCCAACCCTCCTGTGGGTGCCGCCCAATGTAGCTGCATCTGGAAGGTGTTCCCGAGCCCACCTTGCGTCAGAAGCCAGAGATACAGCCTGATTGTAGAGCATTTGTCTGGCTCTGCAAGCAGAGCGCTATAGACAGCTCTAGGCTGGATCTTTAGTATCACCACAGTAGTAATAATAGCAATAACATTACAGCAGTAATAATTGAATGAACAAACAAAAAGCCTTGGGCAGTAGGGTCAGAATGAATCTTTAATCTGATATGGTTCAGAAACTCCTCTTCCTATGTCTTCTCTCTGCCATTTGCATATTCTCAACTTCTCTCTGTATTTTTTCCATTATATTGCAGAAAAGGAAAGGAGGGGCGGGGAGCAAAAGATTTGGGAGGAGTGGAGAGGAGAGACTGTATCAGACTGACCTAGCTAAAGTCATTTGTAGTCAGGAAGTACTTTTCCCTCTAGGTCAGCCATCTGCTTTGCTGTGGGTCAAGTGTCTCCGGGCAGCCAATGAGCAATGTTGGGTGTCAGGGGATTCTGGTCACCTACCTTTCATCAAAGGACAGCCCTGAACTCTTCCTTCTTGAGTGGCCGTGAGAGGATAACCTCTGTGATTGCCTGATACAGTTGCTGATTCTGAAATATTTGCTGAATTGGGCTGGCAAGATGGCTCAGTGGGCAAACACATTTGTGTGCAAACCTGAAAAGTACTGAGTTCAATCCCAGAATCCCACAAGGTGTCAGGAGAGAAGCAGTGTTCATAGCACAGGTGCGCCATGATGCTAATGCGCGAGCGCGCGCGCACACACACACACACACACACACACACACACACAGAGCACAAGTGAGAGAGGGAAGGAAGGGAGGGAGGGAGGGAGGGAGCTGGTAAAGAAAACTTCAGAAGTAAGACCCTTCTCCAGGGCTGATGGTGAAGATGCTCCTGGAGGAGCGAAACAAGCATCTCTCTCCATGGCCGCGTGGCTGAACTGGACCTTCTCTCCTTCTTCCTTCCCACATGTTCATATCCTTAACTAACTGCTGTTCATATCCCAATGACACACAGCCAGATGCCCGGGTGAGGTATTCATGGGATGAGCAGAATACACGGTGCTGTGTAGAGAGGGCTCTGGGCACAATCCATGTATGGAGAGATCACGAGTCAAGTGCCCATGTTGATGTCCTCATCCCAAATTCTGTAGTTACTTTAAAAGGAGGTCACAAGGATAGGTCTCAATTCAGTGTGACTTGTGTCAATTCAGTGTGACTTGTGTCTTTATGTAAGAGACTAAGACAAAGGTACACACACACGGGAAAGCCATGTGACGTGCACGGAGAATGTGGCCACTTACAAGTCAAGACAAGAAGCCTTGGAAGAATCCAACCCTTGATCTTACCCTTCCAGCCTCCAAAGTTGCCAGAGAACACATTTATAGTTTTGATCCACCTAGACTGTGGTCCTTCATATGGCAGGCTTACAGATGAGCATGGCTCTCCCCTCCCCAACCAGATTGGATTTGCCGGGATTGTCATTATTTGCCCGCTCAGCTGTCTTGCTGCAAACCCCATGAGTGGCGTGGGCTGTCAGTGAGCTCATGATAGGAAGCAGGTGAGCAGAGCTCCCAGGTGTTCAATCCTGCCTGAAGCCATGGCTGGAGGCCCAGGCCGGGGCAGAGAACTTGCCCTTCGCCCTGCTCCTGTGCTTCTCCAGCCAGCAGCTCCTTTCTGCTCTATTAACTCTTGGAGGGCAGGCCCCGGCTCCCACACCTGCTGTTTACTCTGTCGTCATTCCCTCCCGAGTTGGCAATGAAACACAAGGACTTTCCCAGGCTCCCAGAAAACAAGAGGCGTCGATCCTTGCTTTGAAAGGAAGGCCTGAGAGTTGTAAGGATGGACACGCTCTTGGTGAGCGTCAGAACAGCAGATGGCCGGGTTGCCAAGTGTCTTCTGAGGTCTGGGAACTTTTACCATGACTTGGAAAAGTTGTGTACTCAAAATGTGATCAATTATGCATCATAAACAAGTCGTTTAAATGCAAGCTTCACTAATTGGATAGTGCTTTAATTCATAATAATAGAGTATGTTGTAATTACAAGCCCCGCCCCCTTTCAAATGCACAGGTGAGCAGAATGGACTGCCCTTGTGAGGTCTTGCAATTGGGACAAACGCCCAAAGCATGCGGTGATGTGAGGCCATGGAGAGGCATGCCTGCGCTCTCTCTGCTGTGTCTGCACCTGTCCTATGGTTGCAGAAATCTGGCTCTACAGAAAATTGTCATTTCCCATTTCTGCTGAGTTTTGGGTTCATGGACAGACCACTTGTTGTGGCTACAGTTTGTGACTCCCTGACCACTTGGACTATGGCCGAAGTGCCGCTCCAGAGATGGTCTAGTTTCATATGTATACCCTGGGGGTGCATTCAGAGTCCATAGAAAACACTAGATAGGTGTCTGGTTATTGAATGGCAGCTGTGCAACAAGCAATATGACAGAGGGTCTGGGAGATGGCTCCATGATTAAGAGCACTTGTTAGTCTCTCAGAAGAGCCTGGTTCAGTTTCCAGATTCACATGGTGGTGGACAATCATCTGTAGCCCACTCCACAGTTCCATAGGATCTGATGCCCTCTTCTTACCTGCACAGGAACCAACCAGATGCACACATGATACATGTATATACTTGCAGGCACATTAAGAATCAGTCTATAAGTCAATATTAAAGAGAAGAAGCAAGACAGACAAATTCAGATTCTGTCAAGGAAGCGTTGTGGCTCACAGGTAAGTTTCACCTATAGCGATGCTCCCAGGGAGATGAGCTTTGTAGAGATGTTTCATCATTCTGCTTCTTGCTTGACATCACAGTGAGTTCATTCTGCAATAAGTGACTTAATAAAACATAAATGTTGCCTATCTTCACTCAAATCTACTTCTCTATACTGTGGCTGTAGTTCACTCTTTAACCTGCACAAGTCTAGAATGACCTCCAAGCCTGTGACCTGGTGCCTAACCTGTCACCCACATGCTGCTTGTGAGACAGGCCTGTGAGCTGGAGAGTGCATCCATGTGAAGGAAGCTGAAAATATATCCCCTAGCAAGGGAGAGGACTCTGGGAAGAGCTTGGCAGAGAAGTCTGAGAATCTAAGCCTTGGCCACCCATGGAAACTCAGTTTTCCCTGCCCTAGCCTTACCTATGACCCTCTATGAATCCAGAAGGTGTGCAAGGAGCTAGCTTCCTTGAGAATGCAGCCAAGGGCTCTCGCTGCTATAGTCTGGAGGGACTGGCGGGAAGAAAGTAGCTCAAGTTATTTGCCCCTGCTTAGCCTCCAGGAACCTTTCTCCTCTCATCCCTTGTACATTCAAAGCGGAAGAGAGGAGAGAGCAGGAGAATGAACATTCAGCGTGTTCACGGATATCTGCAGCTGGTCCTACTGTTCAGGGCCCTGGACTCCAGGACTCTAACACTGCCTGCTCCATGCTTTTCTCCTGGTCCCCCTCCCTGACACTGGATAAGGGCAGTGCACAAATGTTCCCTGGTAAATCGACAACCTTTACCCTCCGGGATGAGTGTTGTGCTCCCTGAGGTAACAAGCAAGCTTGGTTGCAAATAGCAACTGTATTTTCAAAACCTCACCTCAGGATGTATGACTGATCACCGCTCAACTACGTAAACTAAGGCAGTCCCTGCCAGCACCAACCGTGGCTGCTTTACACAAATCGATGTTGACGATGGCCTCTTCCAATGTCCTTCGCTGGGCCCTGTTCTCAGAGGCAACATAGATTCCCCCAGAGTCAGCTTTGTCACTGAGCTTTAGGGAACCAATAGCTATTCATTTCACAAACTTGCATTCCTTATCCGCCCTGACCTTCTGAGATCCTTCCCAAGCATACAGCACTGTGTTCATGATTGCAGGGATGAGGGATGAGTGCCCAAAGCTTTAGAAGTGAGAGACAAGGGAATATGTTTGGTCAGGACTTGTCCCTTTCTTTAGTCTGACTGCTAGGTACTTGGAAAACACAAGAGCTTCCTGACATTTGGGCTATTTATTATGTACTTTTCTTGCTTCAGTCATCACAGGACATTTTCTTCACACACATTGGCCAGTTAACAACTTGGGTTGCATGTGACAACTTCAACTTCAACTCCAGGATCCATAATTGGTGTGCAGGCTGCTGTAGGAAGGGTAGGATTGCATCCAGGCATGACTGGATGGGGGATATAACCCAAAGTCCGCAGGATACACCCCTTCTCTATTCTAAGGAATTGACTGGTGTTGTAATGTCTTATGCTACTAAGATGATGGCAATGGCACCAGCCATTGTCCTTGGTGTCTACCTTATCCCCAGCCCTGCCCATCTCTCCTCGGCTTCTTAGTGGCTTCTGTGTAGTGGAAAAGTGAAGAGCAGTTCTCTGCCATCACAGAACTATGTGACAAAAGAGAAAGTGCCTGCCGCCGCCGAGCTTGGCTCAGAAATATCGCGTTGCTGCTGTCTGTACCTTGACAAGCCAAGTCATTCATGAATCTCCACCACCAAATTAAAACAGAGATGGTCATGCATCTACTGTTTATAAAATAGGAAAAGTCCTTCTTAAAAGACAAGAAATGGCACCGTGCAAGGACAGAAACACTCTGGGTCGCTACCTGCATCAAAGGATGTATGGCATATGCAGGTAGCTTGGTCCTTTTCTCTCTCTGGCGCCCGCCCGTCCTCTGGCTCCCTCTTTGCCTGGATTCTCTTTCCTAGCCAACTCCACTAAATTGCTTTTCCTTTAGACATTCTAATTTGTTCCCTAATTTATCCGCCAACATAACCCAAAAATATAGGCCAGAGAGGAAACCGGAGAGACTTGGTTTATAATTTCCTGACAGCGAATGCTGAATAACTCACGCTCAATGCTAAACACTGAAATTTGTTATGCGGTTCCTCGTAGAACTTTAAAAATGAAATCAATATTCTTCATGTATCTGTCTGGAGGAAGGGTCTCAGACAACCTCACAGGGTTACCTTTAGCCCTGAGCCTTGATGAACTGCGGCATTCTTCTCTGAGCGACCTTCCTCCACCTGGTCTGTCTGTCGAGGCTACCTCCTCCCCTCTGAACACAGGCCAGCTGCTGACTTGGCATGAGGGGCTTTGCTGCTTGCGCACCTTGGAATAATACGAAGTAAAGCTGATTTGACTCTGGCTTCCTGAGAGTATTCACTGTCCGTGGCCTCTCCCAGAGTACTGCCAGAGTACTATGTCTACAACATAAGGACCTGCCCTCACTGTGCTTCAGATACCCACTCCTTTAATTACCTCATGGATTTGTAATACGGGAAGTGTGCCACGGGGAAGGTTCGTCTGACGCACAAGGATAAACTGAAGCAATTAGATTGGGGAGCTGGAGAGTGAACTTCCAATATGGCTCACTTCTCTGGCTGTGTGGTACTGACTGTCTCATTGGAGCCTCTCCAAGGACTACCTGGGTTTCATCACAGTATCAGAGTCCCAAGTGTGAGGATCCCAAGAGCCAGGTACTAAAATGTCTTGGATTTTTAAACTTAGCATCTGCACCATGGTTACAGACCACGCTGACATGAAGCCTAGATTCAAAGGGAAGGCCCAAATGACCAATGCTTCCCAATGGGCAGTCCTCAGACAACACTGGAACCATGTCCTAGAACCGACAAGCTGTGGAGTGTGAGCTGAAGTGACAAGGTCACTTCCATGGACACTTCATGAGGTCCGTGCCCAATTGGCCACCAGCTAGCAGCTGCTATTAACCCTTGGAGTTGCCCTGGAACCTTGTTCATACTCTGGAGCTGAGCTTTGTGGAGCCTCCACATCCTATGTGAGGGTGTCACCTGGAGTTTCGTAACACTGCCATCCTGAAAACACCCAGGGATCTGGAATCCGGATGCTAATGCACAAACATGGGAACTGGCTAGGGTACATTTCTTCAGCGCCGTCTCGGGGGCCATGGCGCTGCCCAGGGAGCATTGCTGTTTGACAGAAGGATGCCTTCTCCACTGTAAGTGATGCCAACAGAATGCATTCTTGTAATTCAGCACAGGCTGGGAATGTACAAGTTTGGGCCCTGAAAGCCTTTTTGGCATCTTGTCTCCTGGTATTTTGATTCTTGCCATGACATTACCAAATAACTGGGGAGTCAACTTAGGGGTGACGTTTTGTGAATGAACCATTAACAGGGAGCCGCAGGTTCTCTGCTTTAGAATTGCAATGCTGAGGCTGATCTCCCGAGGACTGATGCCTGGGGAACTCTGACAGGGCCTCCCTTACCTCACAGAGCTGTTCTGTCTCAGAAGGGGATCGTGCTGGGAAGGAACACACAGAGCAGGGGATACTTCATGACCTTGTATTTGGTATCATGACTTCCAGGAGGGGTAAAGGGCAGGGCGGAGTCACCCTCAGGCTTTTGCCCGATACATTAGACTTGCTCGTGGCACAGGCGCCACAGCCCAATAATGAAGTTCCCAGAAGGGGCTAGAACTTTATTCTTTGGCTGAGCCCTGGAAACACTCTGTGTCATGTACTGAAGCTGCTCCATCTTTATTTGGACAATAAAGGATTTCACACCGGAGTGAAGCTTTAGAGGCCTTGCTTCCTATTTCCTTGAGGGACTAGTATCAGGATTACTGTTTCCCTGAGGAGAGTCAAACTACTGTCAACAGAAACAAGCACTCTGTATGAGCTCAGATGGTCTCCACTTCAAAAGAAAGCTGGTCATTACTGGATGGGTTTGCTTGCTCTTAAGAAATCATAAGGTTACTTGAGACATCATCAGTGGTGGAGACACTGAACTGGACCCTTGGCAAGCATGAGACCAGAGCCATGCTGTCTGCTTTACAGCCAGCAAAGGAAAACAGAGGACAGGGTTGTCATCTCGTACCTCCCCAGACTTCACTCCCACTGGGCCTGCAGGCTGGGCCCTCTTGGGAAGGTATATATCCAGACAGATAGGAATAAGAAACTGGAAGAGAGTGCAGGGGCTGTTTCTGACATTTTTGCTTTCTTTGGGGATGCTTTTCCTCCTACTGGGTTGCCTTGTCCATCCTCGATATGAGGGGAGATGCCTAGTCTTATTGCAACTTGATATGTCATGTTCGGTTGATATCCCCGGGAGGCCTGCCCTTTTCTGAAGGGAAATGGAGAAGTGGACAGGGATGGGGGGGGAATCGGGAGGAGAAGAGGGAGGGGAACTGTGGTTGGGATGTAATATATGAGATAATAAATTAATAATAAAAGGAAGGAAGAAAGAAGGAAGGAAGGAGGGAATGAAGGAAGGAAGGAAGGAAGGAAGGAAGGAAGAAGGGAGGGAGGGAGGAAGGAAGGAAGGCAGGAAACCGGAAAAGAGGGCTGGAGAGTGGGGAGACGTCGGAAGGTCCAGGATAGAATTGGACGGGTTTGCACAGGTTTGGCAGTCACTGTGCTGTGCTGAGGAAAGGGCTGCAGAGCTCTTCAAGAACCGCCATCTTGCCCCAGCTCTACTCTCCAAGCCTGTGTGCCAGTCACAAACCTGTGTCCACTTACAGCATGATTTCTTCAGATGGCAGCTCCTTTTCACCCCCAAGAAAATGTTTATCTTACCCTTGGTGTTTAGGTGGGTCAAATAGGTCTACAAATCAGACACAGATAAGAAATCTGAAAGAAATTTATTTTAAAACAATTCTTTGGTATACCTATAATCTCACCATTTATTAAAGAGAAAACCAAATTTGCATACCGATGAGGGGGACGCACTTGTTTGTAATTACATAAAGAGCTAAATCTTGATCTTGGCTGACTAGTTGATGCTGCAGAATACAGAGGGTCGTC
This sequence comes from Mesocricetus auratus, assembly GCF_017639785.1. Lineage (NCBI taxonomy): Eukaryota > Metazoa > Chordata > Mammalia > Rodentia > Cricetidae > Mesocricetus > Mesocricetus auratus. The sequence goes on along the minus strand of NW_024429184.1, from coordinate 108,030,081 downwards.
AATGTATTTCAGAGTTGATGGGTAGTGTGATTTTATAACTGTCAATGCTGAGAACCTGCTTTACATAAATATGGAGTACAAAACAGACGAATGATGTTTGGGGCTATTTCAAAAATGACTCAAATTCTATCCTGACCCTAAGACAAGACTCATAGGAGATTTTAAAATGAAAATCAAGTTAGCACACCAAGCAATATTTTTAAAAAGCCAGACATTCTGTGGGGCGTTGGTGGTGGCGCACACCTTTAATCTTTAATCCCAGCACTGGGGAGGCAGAAGCAGGTCGATCTCTGTGAGTTCAAAGCCAGCTTGGTCTACCAAGAGAGTTCCAGGAGCCAGGGATACACACACACACACACACACACACACACACACACACACACACACACACACACACACACACACCCCTTCTCAGAAAAGCAAACCAGACATCTAGCACAATATAATCAGAGGTGGGCTAATTCAAAACTTTGATGCTGCAGGACAGCAGTAGAAGAAAAATAAATTACAAGCCTTTGCTCTGCATGACCAAAAGGGTGCGTTTCCATAAGAACAGAAGACTTTGTGTGTACATAGAAACCCCGCAAGGTGTAACACAGAGTCTGAATTGTGAGCTGAATGGTTAAAGGAGGCGTTTGGTTGCACGGTGTGGCTGTTAGCATATGCAGTGCCGAGTGCCCATCTGATGTTTGCAGAGCCGACACTGCAGAGGGATCACACCATGCAACACGGGCAGACCCTTCCAGAGACATTCCAGACGCTCTGTTTTTGGTTTTGAACTCTCTTTTGGGGTTTTGTTATTGTTACTACATCTAAATACTTTGTGCTGTTGCTAAAATTCTTGCAAGCCCCAAATTCAGTGGCATGGTCTCATTTGATGTCATGACTAATAATTTTAGAGAGTTTTCTGTAGTTTTTCTTTAATTCCTATTTTCACAGCACGAAGCAGCACCTGCTCTGGGCAAGAACAAAGCTTTGCATTTGTGGGACATCTCCTGAAGACCTCACTCCAAGGCTTTGTTCTTCTACTGCAACACTTGTATAGGACAAGGAGTGATGTTAGCTAAATAAATACCTTCCATCCGGCTGGTCTACTGTGTCAGCCCTTGGATGCCTTCTTGTCTGTCCAGTAGTGTCCTACTGAGTTCAGAGTGGCTCCTTCTGGGGAGGATAAGGAAGTTGGCCTTCCAGAGAGGAAGCACCTGCTTCCCAGATCCATTGGCAGCAGCGCCCAGCCCTTCCCTCTGGGCTGCTACAAGGATTCTACAGCAGTTTCCCAAGCCCGAGGGGGTCTGAGGCAATCAAGGCATGCTTTTACTTTATGTAGGCCCCCACTAAGTAGTGAGAAACATCTTCCTGTGATATTAAAAAGAAAAAGGAAAAAAAAAGCGTCTAGAGACGCCTGGATTACAAGCCTCCTCTACTACAAATGTCGAAATCATACTTTTAATTTCGTTCGGAGAATTCACATCTTTGCATTCCTTTAGGTTTTATTTTTTCTTCTGTTTGTAATGCGTTTAGGGAGAGAGCTGAGTTTTGTGGGGCCCCTTATGCAGTTTGGAAGGCCTGCTTTATGACAAAGTTATACCGTAACAACATGGAATTTCGTATAGACACAAAAGCTCACATAGAGAGACAGGAAGCGTGGGGTATCAAGATGGGGTTTTCCTGAGTTCATGGTGCTTGACATGACACTCTTAGTCTTGGCTCTTCCTTTCTGTGCAGGAGAGGAACAGTCACGAGCCAGAACCCTCCAATGTGGACAGGGGGGAGATATTTTCCCTCCACTGCCCTCCAGTGTTTTCTTCACTGTGCGTGGACAGCACGGAGCAACTTGCCAACACTGTGGTGTCAGAGTAGGGGTGAGTGCAAAAAAGGAGAGCTCTCTGTAGTGTCAGAGCAGGGGCGAGTGAAGAGAGAGAGCAGGGGTGAGTGCAGAGAGAGTACTGTGTGGTGTCAGAGCAGGGGCGAGTGAAGAGAGAGTACTGTGTGGTGTCAGAGCAGGGGCGAGTGAAGAGAGAGAGCAGGGGTAAGTGCAGAGAGAATACTGTGTAGTGTCAGAGCAGGGGTGAGTGCAGAGAGAGTACTGTGTGGTGTCAGAGTAGGGGTGAGTGCAGAGAGAGTACTGTGTAGTGTCAGAGCAGGGGTGAGTGCAGAGAGAGTACTGTGTGGTGTCAGAGCAGGGGTGAGGGCAGAGAGAGTACTGTGTAGTGTCAGAGCAGGGGCGAGTGAAGAGAGAGAGCAGGGGTGAGTGCAGAGAGAGTACTGTGTGGTGTCAGAGCAGGGGTGAGTGAAGAGAGAGTACTGTGTAGTGTCAGAGTAGGGGTGAGTGAAGAGAGAGTACTGTGTGGTGTCAGAGCAGGGGTGAGTGAAGAGAGAGTACTGTGTAGTGTCAGAGCAGGGGTGAGGGCAGAGAGAGTACTGTGTAGTGTCAGAGCAGGGGTGAGTGCAGAGAGAGTACTGTGTGGTGTCAGAGCAGAGGCGAGTGAAGAGAGAGTACTGTGTAGTGTCAGAGCAGGGGTGAGTGCAGAGAGAGTACTGTGTGGTGTCAGAGCAGGGGTGAGTGAAGAGAGAGAGCAGGGGTAAGTGCAGAGAGAGTACTGTGTGGTGTCAGAGCAGGGGTGAGTGCAGAGAGAGCACTGTGTAGTGTCAGAGCAGGGGCGAGTGAAGAGAGAGAGCAGGGGTGAGTGCAGAGAGAGTACTGTGTAGTGTCAGAGCAGGGGCGAGTGAAGAGAGAGAGCAGGGGTAAGTGCAGAGAGTGTACTGTGTGGTGTCAGAGCAGGGGTGAGTGCAGAGAGAGTACTGTGTGGTGTCAGAGCAGGGGTGAGTGCAGAGAGTACTGTGTAGTGTCAGAGCAGGGGTGAGTGAAGAGAGAGTACTGTGTAGTGTCAGAGCAGGGGTGAGTGCAGAGAGAGCAGGGGTGAGTGCAGAGAGAGTACTGTGTAGTGTCAGAGCAGGGGTGAGTGCTGAGAGAGCAGGGGTAAGTGCAGAGAGAGCAGGGGTGAGTGCAGAGAGTACTGTGTGGTGTCAGAGCAGGGGTGAGTGCTGAGAGAGCAGGGGTGAGTGCAGAGAGAGCAGGGGTGAGTGCAGAGAGTACTGTGTGGTGTCAGAGCAGGGGTGAGTGCTGAGAGAGCAGGGGTGAGTGCAGAGAGAGCAGGGGTGAGTGCAGAGAGTACTGTGTGGTGTCAGAGCAGGGGTGAGTGCAGAGAGAGCAGGGGTGAGTGCAGAGAGTACTGTGTGGTGTCAGAGCAGGGGTGAGTGCTGAGAGAGCAGGGGTGAGTGCAGAGAGAGCAGGGGTGAGTGCAGAGAGAGCAGGGGTGAGTGCAGAGACACCAGACTCAGACTGCTGGGTGGGCAACTCTTCTGAACATAGAGTGGGCTGCTCATGCAGAGAGACTTTCTCACCTGTCATGGCCCCTCCTTACTCCCTCCCTCACTCCCTCCTTCCCTCTTTCTCCCTCTTGTCAATAATCCTTTTCTTTCTCAGACAGTAACTCATGACCCAGCTGACTTTGAACTCACAATCCTCCTGCCTCAGCTTCCAAAGGGCTGGGTTACAGGTATGCACCGTGCCTACCTGTATTTTTGGAGCTGAGTTTAAAATTCTGAGGACACATCTGTAACAGGATTCTGGGAAATCTGAGGAGTAAGTGACCATAGGTAACCCTGGCCTGAGAGCCATCTGTAAGAGAGTCACGAAAACTGTGGGAGACTGTGAGGGATTGGTTCACAGAGGAAGAAAAAATCATTCTGCTCTTTAAAAGGCCAACAAGCATAGCCACAGAGCCCGATGAGAAGACTCCCTATATCAAACAGCAGGTCACAGGCAATGTTCAGTGCTGCATTTTGAGGCTACAGTCATCTAAAAACAGATTTTTTCCTTCTTTTTTTTGGGGGGGGGAGGGGGTGGATTAAATCCCAAGCCTTCCTGGTATTACAAATCATGTCTGTGTTCTGTGTTCAAGCTTATAAAAATATTTCCTTTTCTACTGGATTTGCTCAGTTTTGGACAGTGAGCAAATTTTTTGGAAGCAGACCATGTTGGATCCCATGGATCAGGGAAGGATGTGAGATCCCATGGACCAGTGAGGGATGTCAGATCCTATGGACCAGTGAGGGATGTGAGATCCCATGGACCAGAGGGGGATGTCAGACCTGTGGACCAGTGAGGGATGTCAGATCCCATGGAGAACCTGCAGAGGCTCATACTGGAAGAAGAGTGATTGTCAGAGAATGAGCAGAGCTCTTTCTTCTTGCAGAGCTGGAGAACAGACTGAAGCTTTGACCCTTCCCGGAGTCTTCTCCCACCCCAGGCATTTAAGAATAGGTGTATTTCTTATGCGCACCTCTGTTCTAAACTCTTGGGTTTTGCCTGAATTCACTGTCGTTGGTCCTATTCTGAGCTCCTGCCCCTCATTCAGCTGTGTTGCCCTGGGCTTTGAGTTCCACTGATGCCTGCATTCATCACTGACGTTAATGGGGGCAGGCCACATTTTATTCTCTAACTATGCAGAGAGACAGAAAGTACCTGTGCGTCCTTCACCACCGAATGTATTTTTAGATGACTCACAGACGTGGCTTTTCTTTCTTCTTTTTTTTTCCCCTTCCTCAAACTCCTAGATTTATTCTTGGAAGCAGCCCCCCTGCTGCTGACTTTACTTCTCTTCTTGGCTGTGTTTAAGGAAGGCTGCTGTGCCGAGTCTCTCATTATCTGCTTAAGGATGAGGAAGGACATGCAGTTCGGCTGAGAAAGAACACTGAGTTCACACGGGAAGCCCCTGATGCTGCCCTCGTTTGCTCCAAGTGGATTTTTTTTTTTATGAATTTGAGCCTCCTCCTTCTGGTGTAGATTTGAGGGTTTTTCCTTGGTTTATTGGGTTGCTTGTTTTGAGACTAGGTCTTATTCGTCCCAGGCTGGCCTCAAACTATGAACTCTACATGGAGCCCAGGATGACCTTTGCTCTCTGATCCTCCTGCCTCCGTCTTCCGAGTGTTGGGATCACAGGCACAGAACACCACATCTGTTTTATGTGGTGATGGGGATTGATGCCAGGGCTTTGAGCACTGTACCGACTGAGGCCCTTAGATTTAGGATCTTAGACTAAATACCCCTATCCAAGATCTGAGCTCATCACTCCCTGCATTAAAAAAAAAAAGTTGTGGCTCCTGCATGAAAGGCCAAGCTGGATAATAAATCCTTCATTGTTTCCCGGTACCCAGGACCCAGGCCTCCATGGACATGCACTCCACACCCCACACACTATCCGCTCCACCCTGCCCTGAAACTGGCTGCACCAACCTGCATTTTCCCTGCGTGATCGGGATCCCGTTGCTACCTTTCTGTCTCCTCTGCCCCGGCATCGCCCACCTAGAACTCCTGACAGCCTCTGCACTCGAGTCTTCTGTGGGGAGGGAGTGAAGTCCTGAAGGGATGTGGGCTGTTGACATGGTCGTGCCTATGTCACGGACATCAATGCCCTTGACTCCCCGGGGGTGGGAAAGCCTTCCCAGGGTTAGGCTCTGAGGGATGGCACAGCCTTCCTTTGGTTGTGGCATGAATGTTGAGAGTATGTACAGAAAATGTTCACTGCTTCCTTACTCCCTCTGCTCCCTAATAAAGACAGCTCCTAACAGGGTTAGATAAACCTGCCTCCTTGTTCAGCTGCGTACCATAACCTGTCCTCTCCTTGTTCCTACGGATGCAATAAGCCCGCCTTCCTCTTCAACTGTATAGAGTAAACACACTGAGCCCCCATGTCTATGGGTCTGTGTGTGTGTAGTTTCTTCGGTGTTTGTCATATCTTCATTTCTTCATCACCGCTAATCACAGTTCCAGGGCGCAAGCCATGCAATGACATCCTCTCCCACCTTCCCCTGGAACATCATCAAAATCAATTTTAATTTTTTGCTCATGTTTGCATTCCTCAATTGACTATGAGTTCAATGAAAGATAGCGCTGGGTTCTTCCCCACCCCCCAGGTTTTTGAGGCAGTGTTTCTCTGTATAGCCCTGAGTGGCCTCGAACTCACAGAGAGCCACCTGCCTCTGCCTCCCGAGTGCTGAGTTTAAAGACGTGTGCCACCACTGACCAGCCCTAGTGCTGGGTTCTTTTTTTTTTTTTTTTTTTGCTTGCACAATCACCTTTACTACTGAGCTTTATACCTTCCTGTGTTTCCTTCTTTTTTATTATTTATTTTTAAATTTAAATTTAAATTAGAAATAAGGTTGCTTCACATGTCAATTCCAAGTCCCTCTCTGTTTCCCTCCCCTCCTCCCTAGTGCTGGGTTCTTATTCTCACTGGTAAACTCTCAGCACCGACTGTGGCCAGCAGGTAGCTGATGGATAAAATGAATAGTTCTGGAAGGGTAATGTTCCCTTGGACACCAGAAAATGGGCGGTTTAAAAACAAACGTCAAAAACAAACAAACCTCCAAAACTCCATACAAAGCAAAAGCCAGCTCGCCTGACCAAAGGAGTCAGTTCCTTGGAGGCGGTTCACGATGCTCCTGATGCCTGCAAGTTAAAGACAGCTGTGCGTCAGTGAGCTCTCTGTGTGTCTCTGACTCTCTGTGTGTCTCTGACTCTCTGTGTGTCAGTGAGCTCTCTGTGTGTCTCTGACTCTCTGTGTGTCTCTGCCTCTGTCTCTGTCTCTGTCTCTCTGTGTGTGTGTGTATGTATGTGCGCGCACGCGTGCATGCTTTCTCATATTCATGTGTGAGATGGAAATTTAGAGATAAACTGAAATAATTATTCTATAGAACCCTCCTTCCCCACATCACCCCGTCTCTTTCTTGCCTCTTGCCTTCTGACAGTGGGTTTAGAGCTGGTCGGGTCTTTCATATCCATGTTTTCCACTGCAAGCTGGGTGACATCCTTTTGGAAGCAGGTGGGGTATAAATAATAAATGAGATATGGCACTCTAATGATGCCTCGCTGCCTGCTACAGCAGGCAACCTCTCCCTGCCGTGCGTGGCTCTGTGTCCCTGCTCCCCGCGCTGCCCCACCCCTGCAGATGTACACCCTGAATTCTGGGTCACAGTTAGCAGTTGACAAGGTCTGTTTCTCTGTATCAGCTCAGCTGAGACCCAGGGAGGGAACCTTTGTGTGTGCAAAGATTCAGGATTCCTTGCAAATGCCAGCACACAGTACTGTGCATGCGATACTTTCACCTACGCTGTGGACAATAATGCCCCATCCCTGCCAGGTACTTTAAGACTCTTGGGGAGGATGCTGAAAAAGCAGGATAATTTGAAAAATGTTAAGACACAGAGTGACCACCAGCATACCATCTCTGGCCATGCAATTTTATATACAATTTCAAGCAGATCATGAACTTGAGTTTAAAAACTTATTCTTTATAGACTGGCTTAAGGGAGATGCTGTTATGTAGTTAGGTAAATATGTGGCAAATCCAAGAATATCAAAAGAAAGAGCATGGCAGCTGTCATTTACTCGCTTGGAGACCACTACAGTTTTTGAAAGCATAGTATTGACATAAACACACCTATTGATCAGTGGATAGAATAAGAAAGGGAAAGGAGACCTATGAAAACCTTTTTAAAAACATATAATACGCCTGATGATCTCCCTGAGTGGCCAAAGGAGCGAAAGCCATGCTCAGAAGACAGAGCAGCAGTTTCCAACAGGGATGGTTTCTCCCCAGGGGTCATCTGGATGTTTGTCCTGGTCAGTACTTTTGTAGCCACAAGTAGGATGCAGGCGGTCCTGCGAACAATGAGCAGAGGCAACAGGAAGTGGCTAGCATCTTGTCATGCATAGGGTTGTCCCCACAACCAAGAGTCCTCTACTTCCAATGCCAGTAACAAGGAGGCTAAGAAACCACCATATAAAGGACTAAGGATGGGATGTAGGCCTTGCTCAGTGGTGAGGTCTGTTAGGGTTCCGCAGCAGAGTCCCGTCCAGTAATCTGGACATGGAGCTGACGGAAAGAGGACCTTGGGAGAAACAGCGGGGGCCAGAGGTGTCGTCTCCCCCTGCACCCTTGAGGCTGAGGGGAAGCTGTGTGGAATGCTGTGTGACAGAGATGCCGGCATGCAGCAGGCCCAGTGCTCAGACAAGAGCAGCAGGCCTGGGTGCTGTCCCAGGCAGAAGGCCCGTAGGAGTTGGCACGGCACCTTGCGCCCTGCAGTGACCTTCAAAGCACAGCTGTGTCGTGACTAACGTCCAGGTTTTCCCTGAACTGTTTCTTCCTGCATTCACACGGGGAAGAGGATTTCAGAAACAGGAGTTGTGGCTCAGCTGAGGATTCAGAGGTCAAAGTGACCACACTGGTGTTACAAGCCAGTGAGGAAGTGGGCTCACGTAATACACAGAGTTACAACAACTTGTGTGTACGTGGGAGACGGGACAATTACAATCTTCTCTTGTATGAAACTGAGATTAAAAAGATGGAGAGAGTCAATGAAGAAAAAAGAGGGAAAACTCCCCTTCTGCTTCCTAAGTTAATGTAAACTTGCTTTTCTTGATTAATACTGAGGAATATTAAAACTAAGACGATAAGCCTTTTTACCCACAAGACTGGCCAAACTTGAAGATATAGAGGCCCTGAATGGGATATCAGGACATGAGAAGAGTAATTTTACCTGTTATTGACTTTACTGTAAATTATAGGAACATATTCAAGAAATAACTGTTGCTATTGAATATACATACTTTTCGTCATACTAACCTAAATTTTAGAAACCCAGGAAATAAGTATAATGCCATTTTAAAGTTTAAGTTAAGGTTTATGTATTATAGCCTATAAATACACAGTGCTGTATATTTATGATATTATAATATTATGGAGAATAATATTACTATTGTCTTGGGTATTTGGATAATACAGTGTATTTCACAATATATGTTTTGGGGTGGAGATAGAACTTACACTTAAATCATGTGAAAGACAAAGAATGTAAGGGTATATATCAATGTCAGATGTGATTTCTGTGTGTGTGTGTGTGTGTGTGTGTGTGTGTGTGTGTGTGTGTGTGTTCTCCTGTATGAGGGGGCTGCTCAGAGATAAAAAGAATATTATGTATAAATAGAGACTGAGTGATGTGAGCTGACTTTGGAGACCTTAACATATGAAGAAACACATCTATCTTAGATCTATTCTCAGAGAAGACACATTCATAGAGCCTAGACTTTCACTTATATACATTTTCCCTTTCTTATGGGTTACCTCTAAGTCACCTATGAAGGCTCATCTTGGCTGCCAGCTTGATCCATTTGGGAAAAGGGAACCTGAATTGTGAAATTGCCTCAGATATGTTGGTCTGCATGATGTTTTTTGATGTCCAATTGATATAGAAGGACCTACTGTCCCATTGTGGGAGGTTCCTTTCTTAGGCACGCCCGTGAAGGACTATTTAGGACAGATGAAGTGGTCAGACTCGCTCTGCAGGTAGACTGTGCTATTTCCTGTCTTGATTACTTTTCTGTTGCTGTGACAAAAGACCCAGACCAAGGCAACTTCTAAAAGAAAGCATTTAATTTGGGGCTCATGGTTCCAGTCCGTGGCCATCATGGTGAGGAGCATGGCAGTGGGCATGGGGGCATTGTACTAGAGCAGTCGCCGGGAGGTCACCTGACCCACAAGCACAAGGCAGAGAGCTCTAACTGGGCATGGGATGGGCCTTTGAAACCTCCAAGCCCACCCAGTGACACATCTCCTCCAATATGCCCACGCCTGCTGAGAGGCAGCTCCAGCCAGTCTCTTCTTGACTGCAGCTACAATGTGATCAGTCACTTCAAGCTCCTGACACCACAGCGTCCTCATCACGATGCACTGCTGTCACCTTGAACCGGAATAAACCTTTTCTCTCGTAAGCTGCATTTATCGGTATATTTTAGTACAACCCCAAAAGATTCAGTATGATACCCACCAACCAAAAACTGTTCCCACAGCTGTCTATCCCTCACCTTTTAAGTTGGGAACACCTCCACATTGCCTTGTATACATACATGTGTATGTTGTATGCACGTGTTTTCATGTGTGTGCCTATGTGCTGGTGTCTGCCTGTGGAGGCCAGGGGTTGACGTCAGGTGTGTTCATCAATTACTCTCTACCTCGGTTTTTAATTATTTCATTTGTTATTATCGTGGAGGGGTGTGTGTGATGCAGGTGTGTGTGTGTGTGTGTGTGTGTGTGTGTGTGTGTGTGTGTGTGAGAGAGAGAGAGAGAGAGAGAGAGACAGAGACAGAGACAGAGACAGAGACAGAGACAGAGACAGAGACAGAGACTGCAGGGACATGTGTGCCGGCCATGGTGCTTTTGAGTGGGGAGTTAACTTTCTCCTTCCACTGTAAATTCTGGGGATGGAACCCGGGTCATCTCTCTGCATAACCAGCACTTCATCCTAAGTTTTTGAGACATGGTATCTTGATGAGCCCAGAGTTCTCTAAATTGGCTAGACTGATTGGCCAGCAAGCTCTGAGATCTTATCCAGCTCAGCCCCCAGTGTTGGGATTACATGTGTGTGCTGCTATGCTTGACTTTAGAGCTGGGGAACCCAAATTCACGTACTCATGCTTGCTTGGCAATTATTTCACTGACCAAGGAATCTCCCCAGCCCAAAAGATGCTTTCTCAAGCTCCATCCAGCCCTGCAGCCTGGGGGGGTGCGGGGATGGGGGGCTCCTCTCCTTCTTCTCTGGGTCGCGCATGAGCGCACGGCCCACTGTGGCACTCTCATCGCTTTTACTTGTTCATTTTCTCCAGCCCCTTGAACAGCACGTGAAGCATGGTCGGCAGAGTGTTTGCTGACTAAATGAATCAATTTCAAATTTTTCTAGCAGACATTTTCAGGGAAACGTACTTGTTTGTTTTGACCACTAGAATTCTGCTCCAATCCTTGTGATCCTAACATCAAAACAATAGGATGTTTAGTGAGGCTTAGCCAAGGGGAACTGTGATTATTAAAACTCCATTTCCTATCCGCTGCCCTCAGGCATCCCACATTCCCACATCTATGAATACAATTTGTGTGTCGAGATTTTCTTCCTCCTCACTTGACAGCTGGTACTCTGATATTCTGGGAAAATAATTTTAATTTTACCATTAAAGCATAAAAATACACAGAACACCTATTGAGTCACATTAGCCACGTAGAAGGCTGTGTTTGTTTAAACACATTTGGGTCCTAGAGACGCTTACCGCACTGTCACTCAGCCTAATGGTCTTGTACGCCCCAGTCTACATGTTAGAGCAAGCTCAGTGAGTTCATACACATAGCCAGGACCTAACTGATGCACTCCTAGTGCTCCCTGCATGTGCTGGGATCCCTGGATCATGTGACTGTTAGCCTCTGATCACACGACTAGGCAAGCTGGAGGAATGGCCTATTGAGATGAAGAAAAAGAAACAGAGACTGTAAGTAACTTTGCCCAGATGCTCAGGTGAAGAGAACCCCAGCACCCAACCATACTCCTTCTTGAGCCTTTGGATGGCACCAGGGAGCAGGAAGAGCACCTGTCCATATGTGGGCTGCAGGTAAACTGGGATTGTTCAGGCTAGCAGGCTGCTAGGCCTCCAGGACACAGCAGCTTCAGACCCAGGGCTCCAGAGCCCAATGCCAAATCTGAAAGGCATTCACTGGCAGTCTCCCCAAGGGTTTGGTTCACAGTGGGCTGTGCTTTGAGCAGGTGTCTTTCCTCTGTGCAGTGGTCACTTCAGACCACTCATAGAGAGAACCACGCCATAGCCCAGCCTTATGAATAAGGTTCACTGCAGCCCCACCTCTTTGGGAGTTGACCCAGTGGATAAATGCTTGCCTGTAAGCATGATGACCTGAGCTCAGATTTCTAACGCCAGTGTAAAAGGTGGGTGGTGCACCTGAACCCCAGTGCTGGGGTTGAGACAGGGGGGTTCCCAGAGACCTCTGGCCAGCCATTCTAGCCAAACTGTGAGTGACAGGCTCAGTGATCGGCACTGTCTTTAAAACAATAGAGGGAGGAGGGAGGGTGATAGAGGAGGACACCTGACCTAGACTGCTGTCCTCAGCTTCACACACACACACACACACACACACACACACACACACGCACGCACGCACGCGCACACACAGGCACGCGCACACACACACACACGCACTGTCATCATCCATCCCCCGCATCTGGCGTCTTCCCCGAGTCCCAGCAGAAGGACACAGAAGGGCACAGAAGGGCACAGAAGGGCACAGAAGGACCCGGAAGGACACGGAAGAAGGACCCAGAAGGAGGGCTGTTTCGAGGCTGCAGCTGCCCCATCCTTCATTCACTCCCCACAAACTCCCAAAACTTCTTGAAAACATCATTTTGCTTTTCATCCCAAAGTTTTGAATAAGTGAAACTTGAAGCTTTGATTCTGTTTATTTTAAAATCTAACTCCTTCCCACACAGCCCAGATGTTTCCGCAGGCTTCTTAGGCTATCCTTTCAACACCGGTTCTGTCAGACGGAGGAAGCCAGGGCCTCCAGAGGTATCATCCTTAACATCCCGTTCCTTAAAAAGTTCTTAGGGGGCAGCTTCTCCCACCCTGAACTTCTCAGCCACCTCTGCTCACTGGTGGTGGCCTTGCGCATGAACTTGGAAAATGTATGAGCCTGCTAATTCAGGCTCCTCTCTGTCAGCCTACATACGCCAGGATATCACAGGATGGAAGAAGAGTCAAAGCAAAAACAAAATAAAATAAATGGTATTTACAGACCTGGAGGCAGACTAATTTAGATGTGATTTTTTTAAAGACAGAGTTGACTTTTCCCCCCTTAATTTATTACTTGTGGTTTGGAGTTTTTTTTTGTTGTTGTTGTTGTTCTTGTTGTTTTGTTTTAATGGTAAAGCAAAATGGTATACATTTTTCTTAATGTTTTCTAGTTGCTTCAGAGAGTAATTAATGGTGGCTCACCCCTATTTCCTTTGTGTGGGACAGGTTGTCAGCTAATGAAGGGACACTTGGGCTGCTGGTTGAATTTACTCAGTCCATCTGACAGAGGAAAAGGCAGATGCTAAGCACTGCTGAAAAAAAAACCAAGAGGAGCCCTGGTCCTTGAACCACCTCTAGGAGATATGGCATTACATTTCTCTGTGTTTCCTAGGAAACCAGTTCGGTGTAAAATGTATTCTTTGTCTTCTGCTCTTTGCAAAATTGTTTGAGCCATCATATCTCATAAAAGGTTGCTTCACAGGCAATTCGAACAGCATTAAAAAAAAAAGCTTAATCTGCAGTTTGCTACAGAGAAGGCGATATACCTTTATGGGAGGTTGAATGTTTCAGATTGTATTTGCTGGAAACGGATAAGATTATGCTATTATTGCGAAGCGGCCGTGAAATCAAATCTTGTTGTCTTTTCCCCTTCCAAATTACAAGTCTACACCCCCCCACCCAACCCCTGCAATATGTCCAGGTTGCTTTTAACATAATCTCCTAAGGTGGCTTTAGGAGAGTCTTATCTTTACTTACTCTGCAGAGCATTAACACCCTCTCCTCTCTCTTCTTTCCATCTAAGATCTGAAAGCACGTGTCTGGTCCCCACAAATGATTTGCTTCTGTGTCTGTGGCGCCCCTCCGGTCAGAATGCCCCCCCCCCCCACCCCGATACTGGCTATGCTGTTGTGTGCCGACTTCCGGGGCATTCCTCTCATCATTTTGTTTTTGTGAGTGACATCGGACCCACACAGGCACCCGAGTGTGGATGTGGTGAGGGTCAAGTGGGATGTTTTGTGGTTTTGTTTGAAGCACTTCAGCTACTGACTTTCTCTCGGATGCTAAAATCCTCTGGAGAACAGGAGGCGCGTCTCAGCAGGACGGCGTGGGTGTCCACATATGGACTAGCTGCAGCTGCAGACTGGCTGCTCGTTGCCACCGTGTACTGTAGGAAGAGAGCTGCTGAGGGATTAGTCTGACTCCCATCCCTCATGTCGTTAATCACTGGTTCCTACAGTGTAGGCTGCCTCTTGGTTTCTGCTAGTCACCCTTGATCATGTTTAAAAGGGTCCCCATCCCAGCTAATGAGACATGGTGACTGAAAGCCTTGACTACTGGGTCACCTGAATGCACACTCCAGATCCACTAATTACTAGCTTGGTGTGTATGAGAAAATCCTTTAAGTGTCTATACTGGAGTTGCTTTATGTGTCAAGTAGAAATAACAAAGGCTGCCTGCCTGATATGATTCTTGTGAGGATCAAATGGCCTATTACCAGAAAACACCTAGACCAGTGCCTGAGTAATAAATGTGCAATTTATACCTCAAAATTCATTGTATCGCCACCAACCACTAGCAGTGGTTTTTGTCTCTATGGTGCATGGAGCTCAACTCCTACAGTCTGCTAATGAGCTCTCCTTTTAGCAAATGATTACTGTACACCTACAATTTGCTAGGCTTGGTGTAGACTGTGGGCTTGTAAAAGTGGGAAATAGAAAATTATCGCTCTTGATAGGCTTATAGCACAAGGGTGAGCAAAACTTTGTGACAGGCAATAGAAACTTTAGGCAGAGGGTACTCTGAGAGTCAGGAGTACCAGCGAGTTCAGGGAAGAATTATTGGGAACAGGGGCCTAAGCTAAGGGCCTATGCAGCCTGTGTCCTGGTTGGCTACTGTATCTTCACAATGTACAATAAGATTTACATGACCTTACATATACAAATGGGGATAGATGGGTGACTTCTGACAGTATTCATTCTCCTTTTTTAATTAAAAATGTTATTTAAAATATTTAATTGATATTGAACTTTAGTCTATTGTATGATTATTTGATACATAAGATAACTAATTGATATATATATATATGCATATACACTGGGTGATTCCACAATCACATTAATTAACATATCTATCATGCCTAGGGTGTACATTAGACCCCTACTACTGGTTCATTTTATAACTAAAAGTTTGTAACTTTTGACCAACATCTGTCCATTTCCACTCTGCCTTAGTTCCCAGCAAGTATCATTCTGTCTCCCATTTCTGTGAGTTCAACTTTCTGTATATTCCACACACTAGTAAGACTATGTAGTCACTCTTCACTGGTTTATTTAGCTTAACATAATGTACTATGAATTTATCCATGCTGTTGCAAAATATAAGGCCCCTCTCTCTTACGGCTTAAGAGTATTCCTCTGTAAGGGTATACACTGCACTTCCTTTTATCTTTTCATTCTTTAACGAACGATTAAGTTATTTGCATAGACTGGCTTTTGTGAACAATAGAGTAAAAACAAGGTGCTAAGTGACTTCTCATTGTGGATTTGAGTTTTCACTTCCTGGTGCTTAGGGAAGCTGGCCGCCTTTTGCACATCTCCTGGGCACTTGTGTGTCTTCTTTGGGAGGTGTATTCAAATCCTTTGCCTGGTTTTAGCCAGATATTTTGCTTTTCCCCACTGTCTTGTGAATTCCTTGTGTATTTTGGATTTCAATGCCCTTATTAGGTGCTTGGCGGGGCTTTGAGGTGTCAAGAGTACAAGCCGGGCCCAGTGGCTCTCTTTCGTCCTGTTGCCTGAAGATACGGATGGAGAAGTCTCAGGCCAATTCTCCACCATCATGTCCGCCTGCATGCCTCCATGCTCTTTGACGTGATGAAAATGGACTAAGCCTTTGAAACTGCAAGCAAGACACAATTAAATGCTTTCCTTTATAAGACACATTGGTCATGGTGTCTCCTCTTGGCGATAGACCACTGACTAAGACAGAAGTTGGTACCAGAGATCAGGGCACTGTGACAAGCCTGACCATGTTGCTTGTTTGCAGAATGTTGACTTTGGATGAGGAAAGGAGGTGCGTGCTTTACGCAGGGCTAAATGGGCCACACTAGTAGGCAAATGGAAGGGCGTGGTGCCAAGGGCAGTGTAGACCACGAAAGCCTGGCTCAAGGGGTTTCAGAGGAGAAGAATATCAGTGAGTGGTCTAGAGACCATTCTTATGAAACTTTGGCAAAGAGTGTGACTTCTTTCTTCCCTTGTCCAACATATCTGCTTGAGGCTAAATTGAAGAGATTTGGATTAATGGCTTTGGCAGAAGAGATTTCAAAACTCTGTTATATGCTTATTAGTGACCATTCTTACACTGGTCTATTTTGAAAAGGTACAAGCCAAGTAAGGAAAAACATAAAATGTACAGTTTGAGGACAAAAAGGAGCACCAGCAAGTGTAATGGAGCTAAGCCTAGCACTCAAGGAGATGAAAAGTTTGAAGAAAAGACTGATGCTAAGTGGGATAAAGGCAGTGATGTTCTCAGGGCAAGACCCTGCCCAGCTGAGCTTCTGACCTGTGAAAAGGAATTAAAGAAAACCTTAAGCGGTGGGCACAGGAGGAGGGGAGGGAAAGGGAGAGGGACCTCGTACTGACTTGTGAAGCAACCTTGTTTCTTATCTAAATTTAAAATGGAAAATAAAAAAAATATTAATATAAAAAAAAAAAAAAGAAAGGGGAGGCAGGGACAAGGACAGAGAAAAGAGGTAAAGAGACACAGAGCAAAGACACAGAAACAGAGAAGACTGAAGAGAATAGAGATACCGGAAAAGTCATGTCTGCCTCAGAGGAACAGCAGGAAAGAGAGTGTGAAATGGAGGAACAGGAAAGAGAGGAGCAGGAAAGGAAGCAGCGAAGAGAGTAGGAAAGAGAGATTAAGTGGGCAGGCGTCTGTCTTTTAAAGGGGTCCTTTGCACCTTCTAGCAGACTAATCATGGAACCATGGGCTGACCAGGGTACTGCCTGAGTGCCTTCTTCCAGTTGATAGGGGCAGGCCAGCACAATGCCAGAATCTTTACAGGTACTGATAGGTACGGCTTGCCTAGAATTCCTTATCTTACTGCTTCCACAACCTGAGGGCTGCCACCTTACCTGTATCCCACATTATTTGAAAGCCAATCAGCAACGGTTGTATGAATGTGTTGAGTGCGATGATGTATGTAACCATACACATTCGTTATAGAGTGATTAATCAAGCTCACCAACAAATTATCAATCTTTACCCTCCAAGGGAAGCACAAATACTACAACCCAAGCCCCCTACTCAAGTATTTGTGAAGAAAATACTAGAAGTCAGCTTCTGGATTATATATGCATGCATACCTCTACATTAAAGAATATATTCATCACCATTCTAGGGAATGTATGAGTGTGAAATCATGCTCAGTAATAAGGAGACACAGCCTCAAAACAAACATATGTATTCTTAACATTAATATTTAGAAAAATTTAATAAACATCAACATCATCAAAAAAAAAAAAAAAAAAAAAAAAAGAAAACCTTAAGCAGTGAAAGAAACCACCAGAAACAGAAATCTTGTGAAATGTATTTGAATGAGGGGGTCAAGTTCTAGAAAGCAAAAGAACATTGTGGCTTTAGCCATCTGTTTCTGGTATTTAAGTTACCTCTGCAGTCAATGAAAGCTGCCAAAGCCAGGCATGTGCCAGGGGTGTCCCTGCATGGAGGCCCTGAGAGACCATTGTGCAGGTGAAACCTGGGTTGTGTTGGAGATCCCAAGATGTTGGAGATGCCAGAGTTGTGGGATACCTGTTTAGGAGGGTTGCTAACAGGGAGTGGAACCAGCCCAAGAGAGAGAAGTATGTTACAGTCAACAAAGCTGATAGCAGTTGGAGATCAGCAGAGTGTTTTGACATCAGACATGGACATGCAGAATTTGGAGTTTGCCGAAATGGTTTTTAGTCTTGTTTTGGTCTGGTATTCCTCACTATGCTCCCTTTTGGAATAGTAATGTATATTTTGTGCCACCGCATATAGGAAGTATGTGGTCTGTTTTTCTATTTTGATTTTACAGGGATTACAGTTAGGATGGCCTTCAATCTCAGAAGAGACTTGGAAGTTTGGACTTCTAAACAGTGTTGAGACTGTACTAGAGATGGTGAGGACTTTGGAAGTTGGACTGAATGCATTTTGAGCTTTGATTTGGCTACAAGCCTGTGGGGGTCAGGGAGCGGAATGCAGTGGTTTGAACAGGAATGGCCTCATAGTCTCATGGTTTGAATGCCTAGTCATCAGGGAGTGACACTACTTAGAAGGATTAGGAGGTGCTGCCTTGTTGGAGGAGGTGTGCCACTGGGGGTGGGCTTTGAGATTTCAAAAGTCCAAGGTAGGCCTTGACTAATATATACCCCCTCCGGTGGGCTATGAACAAAGAGCTCCATGTCATCCATGAGATCAGTTCTTACAATAACTGAGTTGGATCTTTTCCTATTTGCACTGGCTGAGAATTTGTCAGAACCTTATTGAAAACGTCAGAAATTTTATGGAATTGTCAGAATTTGGAAGAACTTGAGTCTGGGTATGGGAGCCACATATTGACTCAAAAGTTGTCCCACTGACCTTGGACCATATGCTGTAGAGCTATTATATGACAGTGAAATACATTTCTATCCAGCTTTTTTTCTCTAGCCTCTGTGTTCTGGAATTACTTTCATCAGAAGTTAGCATTTTTTTAGTATAGCATAGCCTCATTCAATGAGACAATAATTTGAGTCACCTGTCTCTCTCCCCACATCTGTTTCAAAGAAGCAAACACTCATGTCTAAATTTATTCTTCTCAAAAGTGAAAGTATTGAATTAGGCCTTTCAATACCATGACATAATAATGACTAATATTTTTGGTATAATACTTTAGAGTTTTTCACCTGCAAGGAAAGTCATGAACTCTTGGGACATGAAATAGAAACAAATTTGGGATGGATGGAATCACACTTCTAATCAAGGCCATTTTGCAGTAGAAAATGAAGCACTTGAGTTCTGGGCAGAACGACATTGAGATGCCTTTGGGATACAGAGCTGTGAGCATAGTCAGTTTAAAGTACGAGCCACCAAAGCAGATTGTCAAGCCAAGGTTACCAGGCCTCCTGACCTGAGACACAGGGTGGAAGATTCCAGGCCCCAAAACTGAGTAAATTTACGGACGATTCCCTGGAGGGACTTCTGGCCCCGTTTTCCAGGCCTGAGCATCCTGCTCAGAGGCTGCAGTTTTTCTGAAGGGGT
The DNA here is from genome assembly GCF_017639785.1 of Mesocricetus auratus. Taxonomy (NCBI): domain Eukaryota; kingdom Metazoa; phylum Chordata; class Mammalia; order Rodentia; family Cricetidae; genus Mesocricetus; species Mesocricetus auratus. Next base: position 108,011,114 of record NW_024429184.1, on the reverse strand, counting down.
ACAGTAGAGCCCTGGGTGGCAGAGGAGGCAGATTTGTCTAGACTATCTTTTGGGAATGGACTAGGAGAGCGGCACTGCAGGATTTCCTGCCCCCAGGCCACCGTGTGGGCATCAGCACATGGTCACAACAATGAAACAGAAACAGGACTCTTTGGCTGTCTGGGCAAGGTAGTATGGCTTGCTTGGCCAGGAGCCATTGGTTGCTTTTGTTTTTAGATAAGAAATAGCTGGAGTAAGAGGAAAGAGGAAGGAAGGGAGGGGAGAGAGAGAGACAGAGACAGAGACAGAGAGACAGAAAGAGACACAGAGAGAGACACAGAGAGACAGACAGAGACAGACACACAGAGACAGAGAGAGACAGACAGACACAGAGGGAGACAGAGACAGAGACAGAGAGAGAGGTTTTCATTATTAGCAAGATGGGAACTCAATGCCTTTTAATTTGATTTTGTAGAGGGCTGCGATTCTCATTTTTGTTAGCCACACTGGCAGAGGAAGATGGAGTGCGCTTTTTGAGTTCTTCAAGTACTCTTTAAACATTTGCCTGATTTTACTTCTGCACCCTACTGGAGGGTAGACAGACATCATCACATCTATTTTTTCAGGTTGAGAAAGGAACAATTCAGAAATTTGAACTATTGTCCCAGAAGGTGACCCACAGAGCGCTGGGGCTCTCTTCTCAGCTGCCTTGCTCTGTGAAGGGAAGGTGCCAAGCTACTAAGAATGACTGTTCTTAGGAGCCTCTCAGGGTGAGCTTGGAGCATTTCTTTCCCACAGTACCCACCCCACCCACTCCCCCTCACCCTTAGGGTGCGCATGCGAGCACACACACACACACACACACACACACACACACACACACACACACACACACACACACTGAGCTGTGTCCCAGGGTCCAGATCCATCTGTTTCTTTGGCCAGGTAAGGAGAGAGGGTTGTTTTTGGGTAACTCTTTCCTGAGGACAAAATGATCCCTTTGGCTTCTCTGTTAGAAAGCCCAACAGATTGAGTGACAAGGAAAAGTTTTTGATCTTGCTATTATAGTCCCCTAATTAAAATGAGATGCAGATGCTCCAGCACCTAGTAATTTTCACCTCACTTACTTTGGCTGCAATTACAGCCCTTCCCTACTGACTTACACTGTATAAATTACACAGTCAGAGGAAATATGACTATATACCTGTTTCTATTCATACATATACGTCTAACACATTATCTTTTTTCCTGAAGCAAGAAATGTGATCACAGGCTTTCTCTTCACCCTGGAAACAGAGGAGAATAAATCTTTGGTTCTTAGGTAAAATTAAACACCAATAAGAATTCAAATCAGTTGACACCTACACCAACCTTCAACAGACAATTCACACACACATACACACACACACACACACACACACACACACACACACACACACACACACACACACACACACACACACACACCTCCAGGAAATGAGGAGGCAGGCATTTAGCAATGGCAATCCACATTCTAAAATATATAACATCTTTTTCAAAGTTAACTGGCTATTGGCCCTGACCCTTTGGATAGGGGAAAGTTAATTGCTTCCAAAGTTGTTACCCTTAATGAGTGAACAATTAAGCAAACAGTACCACAGTGCAGATGGGATTACATACATGTTTTATGCCCGAGTTACAGTAGTTGCTCACAATCAAGCCTCCTTATTTACCGCAAAGCACGTCTGTGTATGGGGATAAGCCTACAGAGATTGGAAACAGATCTTTAATTGTCCAACAAGCAAGCAAACAAAACACCGAGCTACCAGAATAAAGAAAACAGCGGAACTCGAGAATGTCCACTTTTATCCCTGTCAGCAGGACCTTAGGACATCTGCCCATGGCTGGAGGAGGTGGGCTTCTTCAGAGTGCTGTAGACAGGTCCAGCCTGGTGAATGTCCAGCCACACTGCCTGGAGACAGCAGGGAGGACAGTCCATTCTCTCCCATGCAGCGTGTCGCTTTAGCTTATTTACTCCAGGAGGGCCAGTCTGTGGCTGTTACAGAACAGGACGTGGGTCCTAGATGATGATGATGGTGATGGCAATGTGAGGCAGAGGACAGATGTTATCTTCTATGTCTTGAAACTTCGTTCTAGGCATGTAAGCAAATCAACTAGTCACGTTATCATCATACTGTTGGGCTGGAGAGACAACAGTGGACATTCCTTCCACACCTTTCTTTTTACCTCTGTCCTTTGCAGGAAGAAGGCTGGGAAAACTCCCCAAGCTGCCAAGTATAGGTAGGATGGTTCCTGTTTGTAGTCTGCTCCTCATGCCCCCTGGGTTGTTGTAAGTTGCCCAGCCTTTCTTTTGTGTTAGGAGGGACAAGCTACCAAGGCTGTATTTTATCCTTTTCTTTGCTTGGAGGCAGGCTGTCACCATGTGTGAGGTGGCAGGGTCCACCCTTAGAAGGGCAGCCACCAGCTTGTCTCTGGCTCCTTCTTTCCCGGCTTTGTTGAGAGTTCTTAATAACATGGCTGGCCCCAGAACTCCGCAGACGCGGGAAGGAAGAGTTGTGTTCTTTAATTATGGAAAAATATTAGAGCACAATGGCCCTAAAATAGAACATGTGCACTGAGCCCTTATTTGGGGGACTTTACTGCTGTGATCATCCCTCTTGGGAAACACCACAGGAGTCCCTTGCAGTGAAGCTGAGGTGTCCCCTGAGAGAGCTGCAGGAACGATGTCAACACACAGGTTTGTGAACCATGACTACATTTCCATGCTAAGTGCTGTCCTAAGAGGCCTCTCCCTGAATTCCAATTTCTGCAAAACGGGGATGACCATGCGCCTCTTGTCTATCACATTAGGCTAAGATAAAGATCAAGGGATATAATGGACAAGAGCATGCTTGCAAATTACAGTATTTAAACATGTGTAATATTATGCTTTTCAGTAATTGGAAACAAAGACCTCCTCTGGGTGTCAGGACCATTCCACTTTTTTTTTTTATAAAGGTAGTCCTACTTTTAAAATTCACACTTTTTCACCGATAGAACACTAGCTATGAACCGGGCGTTGGTGGTGCATGCCTTTAATCCCAGCACTCGGGAGGCAGAGGCAGGCGGATCTTTGTGAGTTCGAGACCAGCCTGGTCTATAAGAGCTAGTTCCAGGACAGCCTCCAAAGCCACAGAGAAACCCTGTCTCCAAAAACCAAAAAAAAAAAAAAAAGAACACTAGCTATGTATAACATGCAGTATCCACATCAGAGAGTGGGCACAACATTTTGTTGAGAGCAGCCTGCTTTCTCACATCCCTTACACATGCTCAGAAAGTTGTCATGACACCCAAGAAGTGATCTGAGTTGTCATCAATGTCCTTATCAGAAGGAACCTAGGAGCCCTAGCCCAAGTGTCCTGGTAGTTGGTTTCCTGGTATATGGTATTGTGCTCAAGGCCACCTTCCTGTTTTCATTGTTGTTGGAAACCACCAATGGGAACTGCTTCTGATTTCATGGTTCCCTACTTTCTCCTGTCATTATCTTCCCACATTTCCCGTATTTGGACCATTATTACAGCGGGCTGGCCTAGCAGGATGGAGGACTTGCCTTGGGGACCATGCTAATGAATCTCTAGAGTCTTCCTCCTGAATATCATTAGGAAGAATGAAGACGCCGTCAGCCACCTCAGCCAGTGTCACTGGCTGTAAGGGACATGCATACAGCTCTTTGGAAATCTCCTTGGTTCACATTTCTGAATTTGTAGTTCATCACGACTCTCCCTAAAAGTGCTTAGATCCCATATTTACCAAGAAAAGAGGAGACAGTGATTCTGAAAGAAGACACCATTTCTGCAGTTCTGACTTCTGTGACAGTTTGGGTCCAAGAAAAAAGCCGCAGTAGTGTGTGTGTGTGTGTACACATGCACACACACGCACACATGTGTACATAAGCACCCATGTTTTCTGAGGGGGTTGGGAAACCCCGTGCAAATCAGCTGCCTCCCTTGATTTGCTCAAATTTCATTTCCATTACTACCGGGACATCTGCACATTTTTCTGCTCAGCCACATTTAATGCACATCAATTCAGCCCTAACCCTCCATTGAGGTCAACCTCCCCCATCTCAGGGGATACTCAATACTCTAAATGGAATATTGAAGATCCCCATCTGTCTGGTAGTCCCGATCAATAAATGTGAGCCCTTCCATCCCGCTTCTGTAGGAGAGACACGTCACCACCTGGTTTTAAGACAAGCGTGAGATGGGGTTTCTCAGGGTTACTGGTCCAAACGCCCAGCTGTCACAGGGCTGAGCCAGGGAAAGGATTATGTTCTTAATCACATTACTTCATTTCTATGGGCTTCTTTTAAATTCTCCCTGTCCCTTTCCCTCCAGCCAAATGGACCAGTGTCTGAAATCAGAGCTGCCTTTCTGACACTTTCCCTTGCTGAATGACTTTGTTTTGAAAGAGCCTTTGTTCAGACAGCAAAACCCAGGCATGGGGGTTCTGGGGCATCATGGTTGGCTTCTGCCAAATTGCAAGGCTGAGTTTACCTGACATGGAACTTAAGAAAGGAAGTCAGGCCCAAGATGTCCGCTGTGGACCCATGAAACACCTAGCCTGGCCTTTGTATGAGGACAGTCATTCTTTAGGCACAACAATTTAAAGACACCCTGCAGAAACCTCCAGTCTCGTTAACAAGCACCCAAGCAAGCAAACACAGCAATTAAAAATCTGCGTTGTCTGAGGTGTTTTTTTCCCATCTAGGTGGGGGCATCCCTGGGGCTCCAGCTAAAATACTTGCTACACCTGCCTGTTCAGCCTCTGTTGCCTCCTCCCAACACCAGTGCAGGCTGACAGGCCGATGGCACCAGATAAACATAAGGTTGCCCTGGAATGACGGCTTACTTCACACCTAGAGCTCCTGCCCACCCTTGCCTTGGCAGAGATAAAGGTTTCCAGTGTGTTTAGCTGGGGAAGTGTGGGGTCTGTGAAGAAGGAGCCGGGTTGAGAGGCCCTGGAGGGAGGGCATCGGGTCTTTCTATCAAACGTAGCTCTGAGGATCCGAGCGAATGGGTAAGAGGCAAGGGACGTGTGTTCTGCTCAGCTGTTCTCTGTCAGCTTTGGGATCACAAGCCAATCCTTCTCTCCGTCCCATCTTCCCCCATGATTATTTTTTAAATGGACCAGCTGTGGGCCATCCATTCAGTTCTATATGAGGACACTTGGGGACAACTGGGCAGGACAACCTTGCCAGTCATGTAAGAAGGAAGCTGTTTGTTGTCTGGCCTTGGAAGGACAATTTCAGAGTGACTTTCTGTTTTCTACACATGGTGCTGGATGTGGGCTTTCCCCTTAAGTTGCCCCTGCCATTGGGGCATATCACTTGGCACGTTTCCAACTGCCTGCACCTATGCCCAGGGACCAGCTATTTGCCACATTGCTGCCAGGTGGCCTTTTAGGAGCATGGAGATATATGTGGCTGCACATTCTCTAAGCAGGGACAGGGGTGGGGGAGGTTGGGCTCTGGTGCTGAGCAGTTAAAACCTAGTGCATATGAGTCAGGTGTTCCAATCCACCCTCAGCCCTGTCCTCACAGGATCACACAGGCCTTGCTCAGGGCAAACCAAACCATTCCTTTCCCAAACACGACACAAGCTGCCTTTGCATAAGCTAGCCATTTTCTGAGCTAGATGATCAGAGAATGCTTCCTTTAATGGTCAGCTCAAAGGTGTCCATGTGACCTTGTTCAGTACTTAGTCCTTCCCTTTGAATGGCAATTAAAAGGGCTATGCTAATCCCTCTGTGCAAACCAGGGGACAAAAACAATCAACTTTGTGCCCAACTAGATGGACTATGGATGAATTTCAAAAAGCACCGCTAGCTGATATGGCCAGTTACATGGTATGCTTATAAGAAAAACCCATTGTGATACTAGATACGATGACTATATACCAATATAAAAGGGCATTAAGAAAAAAAGCAAACACTTAGAAGCGATTTATGGAAAGATGACTGAGCCAGACCAATAGATTACTCTAGATGTGAACCGAGGCCCATCCTGCTGCTTCTCACACTCAAACTGGCTCAGAGCAGGTTTTACCACCAAAGGTCACAAGTAAAACGCCATCGCCAAGGACTTGGTTAAAAAGTCTCCAGAGGGGAAAACCTAACACAGGCATTTCATAACACTATCCTGATGCTAGGGGTGGGGCTGGAGTGGGCGGGGCGGGAAGTCCTTCATCCCAATGTGACTCCAGTCACCTTCCCAGCTACAAGATGGAAATAACTCACAGGGAGCAAAATCCAGCGCCCTCCACCTTATCCATAGGGAAGAAGGCTCAAGTCACATCTGTGCACGGATCTATTTTTAGTGGTCCCTTCATACTAAAATCCTAGCCTTGGTGTCTAACTACCAAGCCTACCATAAATGTTTGATGATGAGCAAGCCCGTAAAAAGAAAGCACATGAAATGAATAGAGTCAGGGAGAACTCTGCCTTTTAATCACAGAGCTTCTGCTAAAACCCGGCTCCAGGCTGGGTGCGGGCAGAGAAAACACATCAGTAAGCTGGGCGGAGGGAGCAGGGCGAGGAGGCTGCAAACAAATGTGTCTGACCACATGGTTATTTATACTGTAGAAACCAGATAGAGGTGAAGACGAGAACCAGGGGGCAGGAGAGTGACTAAAAAAATGAAAACTGAAGACATAAAAGCATTCTGGACACAAAAGGTAACGTAGAACAGTCTGGTTTTATTACTCGTAAGTAATAAAAGAGCCCTTTCCTCGATTTTCCTTTCTTCCCCCCTTTTCATTCTTTTTTTCTCTTCTTCTTTTCACAACATAGATTAAACTGTGAATCAGATGTTACGGTGTGTGGAGACAGAAGGAAAAAATTGGTGACATCATGACATTTTTACAATGTTACAACCAATGTAAGTCCGAGTTTACTGCATCTACAGTGTCTAGCCAGGCAAAGGGTGGCTTGGGTTTATGAATGACACCCCAACACAAGATGAGGGCAGAAAGGGAGAGGGATGCTTAAATGCTGAAGACCAGCTCAATAGACGTGGTACTGCAGGATTAACACCAAAAGCAACGGGCTGTGGGATACAGGGATGTGGGTTTTGACACAGGTCTCCTTAACACAGCTGAGGCAATGAAGCCCATTAAGATGGACACAGGTTGGGGCAATACTGTTGGGACTCTAACACCGGTGAGAAGAAGGTCATAGGGTGACTGAGACCCATCACCTTTATAGATTTTGTATTTGCAAAGAAAAGGTAAGGGGGAAAACAGTATCTGTTTCTAGAAAGTCTTCATGGTTTCAGGGCACAGTGGTTACAGGACACGAACAATGACTTCACTAAAAGGTAAAATAAAGCCCAATGACATCTTATGTACCCCAAGCAACAGCCTCACTGCTCTGCAAAAGGACTCTTGGGACAAAGGGCTGTGCACCTGCCCTCAGCTGTACACTCCGGGCTCTGGGGGACTGCTCTGATTACAGATACAACATAGTAACTAACCAATTCAAAGTTTTCCTTGTCAATCTTTTCTTTCTCCTGAAAGTCCATTTTTTATTTTTAAGACACACTAAATCCAGACCAAACTGGAATAAGAAAGAGACGAAGAGACCACCGAATAAACTGTTTATATGAAAACAATGCTCATGGTTTACAGTGTGCAGACAATCCTTTTGTTTATGATGGAGTAAACAAAGGTTCCTTCTGTGTGCTTTAGCAAAAGAAAAACAAGGGGAGAAAAGAACAAAACAAAACCACACACACTACCCCCTCCCAACCCTCTATAAACAACAAACAGATAAAGGAACTTAAACCAAAAGAACCTTTGCTCCAGAAAATGGGTTTTGCAGCATCCATTGTGGTTTGCCTTGTATTTGGGGATACCCATTAATCACAGCAGGGACCAGCCTGCCCCGTCTATTTCCTTGTTTTCTCTGTGCATTGCATGGGTGTGCTGAAGGCACAGCTTGGAGACTCCTCTCATTTGCCTCCCCAACCTCCACAGCAAGTTCTCCAGTCAGTGGACACAGCAGAAATAATGGCTGGGACTTCAGTCCCTCCTCTGCTGGCTCAGGAGGATGTCACCATATTGAAATGATCTGGGAATATAAGGGGAGCAGAGAGCTCTGGGAAAGGGGATTTGCCACCCACGACACTGGGGGTGCATGCTTGCAGCACGGCCAAGCGCGGGCACAACTGAAGGCATCGTGAACTAAAAGAGGGTGTCACCCAGCCTTCGGTATTACAGCCGCCACTACTGCCTTCTTTTTCCATCTGCTTGACTCCAGTCTTCCAGAGGGCTGAGTGAAGGGTGGGGTTTAAATAAATATCTGCATTTATTTCAAGTAGGAAAAAAAAAGTTGATCATAACGACAGTTTACAAGCGTATACAACTCAGCGTGTAAGGCACAAATTTACATGTGGAAAACAGGCTATTCACAGATGTAACCCCACGAAACACCCGTGTGACCAAATCAATAATTTATGCAAGGTAGCAGCCAGCGTATTAATTAGTTCACACAGTTTGTGGAGTTTTGTTTGCTGTCTCACATGCAAGGTGAATTGGGATGTGGGGGGGGCTTCACAGCTGGTGCCTTCATGACAGTGGGGGCCTCAGACAGAGCCATGTGTTGGCAATGGGGCATAAGTGCCCTTCTAAACGTTTCTCCCTTGGTTGGTAGTTAGGATCTCGAAGGATTTTTAATGGACTGAAATGACAAATTAACTGGGAGATTTAAATAAATATTCCCCTCTTAGCACTGTGGTCCTTTAGCTACTGACCCGAGAGTCCAAACACAAAGCTCAGAATTCCAGCTCCAACTTATTTACTCAGTGAATTTATTGTAAAAATAAAGAAACTCAATTATTCCAGTTAATGGATTTCACGTTAAATAGTTTAGCTTTCCACGGGCTTCTGCAGAACTGTTCATACGGTGGCATTTGGAAGTCTTTTCCTTAAGGAAAAAGAAAAGGGTGAACAATAAATAAGAATTACTTGCGTTAACGGTCACGTTATTCATTAAAAGCGAAGAGGAGCAGAGATCTATGACATCGTTGCCCAACATGGCATTTACCTGCTATAGCAATGCTGTAACACTGGTGGGCATTTCACAGTATCTGCGCATAGTAAACTTCTGCCATTGTTAAAGTCTGAGTTAGAATTATCAATGAACTCTTTTTTTTAATTTTCTTTTTCTTTTTTTTTGAAAAATGTGTTTTAAAGTTTCGAACGCTTAGCCCAGTTTGGTAATGTCCCGTGCAGTCAGGGACAAAATGTGGTGGTGGTTGTTCAACTGTGTGTGTGTGTGTGAGTGTGAGTGTTGGGTGTGGGTGTGTGTTCATGTGGGAACGGGGTACGGATGTGCTTTTTGGCTCATGTTTGTCAAGTCTTTTGTGAGTCCGACCTGCTGTACGATGTGGGCGAGTTGTGTGAAGGAAGAGAATGGAGGTGACTGTTGCTAAACCTTCACCAAACCACATGGCCCGATTTTCAGTGTCCCTGTGTCCCAGGGAGGAGGACCCGGCGTCCTCAACTCCTCCAGAGCCATCTTGGTCGGGTGGATACTCGAGGCAGTGGAGACCTTGCTGAGCTGGGTGGGTGCCTCGCCTGGTCTGATGCTTTGACTCCTGGCCCCCAACCCCAGAGATTATGTACACGCATCATTGGGCTTCATGGATGTGGAAAGGGGAGCAAAGGAGGGTTTGGGGGGTACGTCTGGCTTTAGCGAGGGGGTGCGCTTCAGCCCCGACCTCGTCAGTGAGTTGTAGGCATTGAGGCTGGGCTGCCTCGAAACAGTCACGGCCTGGCCGGGGGGCTGGGAGCTGTGCACCTGGATGGAGTCCACCCGCTGCGGGGCAGGAGGCGGGTTGTCTCCCCGGCCAAAGCTCTGGTTCCTGGAGAGGTGGGAGGAATTGGAGGAGTTAGTATTGTTTCTTTTGAGGGTGGAGGCCTGGTGGCTTCTCGTGAGCGAGTTCGTGGGGTAGCTCCTCTTGTACTCAAGCCCGTAGGAGGAGGAGTGGTGCATTTCCAGCCGCTTGCTTAGGCCGGTCTGTGACAGGGAGGCTCCTGGGGGGCCCAAGGAGGCCTCGCGCTGTGGAACTTTGGGGGGCAGGCTGTCCAGGTTCTCCACAAGGTTCACCCCATGGTTGGGACTCTTGCCGCTCAGGTGCTCTTTGATGGTCTTATACTCCAGGGTTGCAGCCTGGTCCTCCAGTGCCATCTGAGCCACCACCTCGCTCATTTTGGGCTGATCCACGTACTCATGCTGGAAGCCCTGCTGCGTGATGGGCAGGACCACCACGCTGGGGATGTGGCTTGGGGAGGCCCGAAGGGGCAGGTCCGTGGGAATCACAGGGGAGCCCATAGGGGGCATGTCCTTGGTGCAGGCATTGATGAGGTTCTGGTTCCTCTCCCACTCGCGGCTGCCGCGGTTGGGCTTGCGCTTCTGCTGCAGTGTCGGGGTGGATTCTGGGGTGGGCAGGGCGGTGAGGTCTAGGTGATGCTGATCAGCCTTGATGAGCATCTTGGCCGTGTTGCTAGGCGTGGCCAGCTTGCCGTTGTGCATGAGTGGAGTGAGGATGGCCTCGGGCTTTGGGTCTTTGGACTGGGTGTCCCCAAAGAGGCCGCTGAGCTTGGTGACACTGCTCATAGACCCCCGACGTGAGTGTGTGAGCTCCTTCTCTTTGCGCTGCGCTACTGCAACGTCTTTGCGCCGGTGACCGCACACACAATACACGATGACGCCCGAGAAGGCGGCCCCCATGACAAAAGCCAGAATGACTGCAATGGCCAAGAGGGTGACCGGAACGAGCTGGTCGTTGCTTTTGAGGTAACTTTCCCGAATCACTCCTGTAATAGACATCGCACATGGCATTAAGAAACAAACATACTGTGAGGCTTAACTGGTGTTTGGCAATCACACTGTTAATTAATAACGGAAATAAGTGACAACAGCACCTCTGCATAGCTTGTCTTCAGGGTGCAGCTTGCCAAACATTAACTAATTAATCCTCCCTGCCCCCATACCACCCCAGCCAGCCCCGGGACATATGTAAATTAATTTTATTTGTTGTCTTCTTTGTGGCTTTCATTCTCTCTGGTACATGATTTTCCAACATCTTTCTAAGGATGACGGCAAGTTCAAAATTTATTTATCTGTCTTTTCCTTTTGATCTTTTTCACCTTCTACAGAATTAGAATAAATGAGCTATTTTGAGCCTGAAGGAAGTAGCAACTATTTTATGCATGTTAAATGAACAAATCACACAACAATCCAAGCTTTCCACTCAGTCTTTTCTGATGACTGCCTATGACAATGGGGGCTCTGTCTGGAGAAAGGCATGTTTGCTTTTGAAGTGACAAGAGGATAGTGGCTTTATGTCACCCCAGTGAAAAATAGCTGAAGCTCACAGGTTACAATATTTACATTTATTTTGCATCAAAAAGGAAAACCCACACTCAATTTCAGGTAAATATGCAGCAGAACTGAAAGAATATTTAAATCAGGGGGCCCTTATGGGCTTGTAAAGTGTCAGGTCCCATTATTACTCTTAGGGCTTGCTGTCACCGTGGGATTCTTCAGCAAAGCTGATCTCGTCGATTTAATAAAAATTAAGCGGCTACCCCATCTATTATCTTCCACAACATTAACCAAGAAGCCTTGTTTCTGGAAAAAAGTTGCCTTTTCTATCCTGATTAATCAGTCACCAAGTTGAGCGACTGTAATCAAATGCAAACACTGAGGCTTTTTTTTTTTTATGCCAAGTGTGAACAGCCACCACAAACCTCAGATCCTAAGTGCTTGATGCCAGTAGCTAAAAAAAAATAAAATCTCAAATACTTCCATCCCTGCCGCTGGAGAGTGAAAGAACATGAATACATTAGAGGCACTGCATGAGGAAATGTAAACATTGTTCCTATTATGGAAAGATGGCAAGACAGAAAATGTACCTTGTCTGGTCTCTGGAGGCACATTTTTCACCTGCTAAATCAACTCTTTCTGGAATATGTTTAATGCATTTTACTGGCAAGTGTAAGTGGCATTGAATTAAAATGAAATGAAATAAAAATCTCTATCCATTCCTAAACTCATACCACTCATTCCTTAAACTTTTGCTGATTGCTGCTGTTATATTTGAAATGTCACAGCCCAAACCTAGAAGAGACACAGCTCTGTCATGAGGGGTTTTCTGACTAAAATATTTTGATTACTAAAGTGATGGTTTAGAAGCCCAGAGGACCTCACTGGAAGATTATACTCTTCTCTCCCAAGGATCCTCTCTGACAGTGACATCACATGTGCTTTCAGGGGGAAAATGACTGTCCCGTGACAAAGGATTGTGACTTCCAGTGGGAGTAAGCTTAAGTAGCAAACACCTTTTAGGATGCAAAATTTTGTGATTAAACAAAATACCCCTGGTGATGAGGGATCAAGGTGCCCAGAGCACAAGAGGAAGATGGTAAGCTATTGAATAATTTCCCAACATGACACTTCTCAAATATGTCCAGACCTATGTTCAGGGGATTTTTAAGGGATAAAAACCAAAGAGGAGAAGGAGGGGGAAAAAGCAGCATAGAAATGTGGTTCTACTTCACACATTGTAAGTGTGGTGCTCCCCAGATGATGGGTGTCTTGCATTCAAATATGTTTTAATACCTATGCCTGAAAGAAAATGTGTTAATGAAAAGTTCTTCTAAAATTTGCATTTTCTTATTGTTGTGTTAAAATAGCAACTGATTTTCCTTCAGTGTTGATTGTATGTGAAATTCTGTCGAGCATATTCTTAACTTCCTACACATAAATGCACAATGGTTTCATTTTTTCTCATTGACTTGGTGAGTTTCATGGTTCTAAACATGGCAAGATTCCCATCATTAGAAGGTGGTAGATGAAAGTTCTCATTACAATGGGCATTTCACAGAGTTCTCTAGGTACTTATATTTAGTGGGGGACTGTCTTCCCAAGAAATTTTTAATTGTTAGAGGAAGTTGCCTACAATGGACTTTGGTGTTCTAGAGCTTAAATGATTCTCACTTTAGATTGTCAGCCTTCCCAATGCTGCAGCCTTTTACAGTTCCTCCTGTTGTGGTGACCTCCAATCATAAAATTATTTTCATTGTTATTTCATAACTGTAATTTTGTTACTGTTATGGGTTTATGGTGCAGAGGTTCAGAACCTCTGGTTTAGAAGGTACAAGCACCAAATCTGAGTGTTGAGACCAGATATCAGAAGGACTCCCCATTTAATGTCTTCCCCCAGTTGACACAGTAACCAAGTGCAGTGTGTTTCCTTTCATAGCAGCAAGCTTGGAGATAAGTAAGAACACAAGGAAGCTACTCCCTTCATCTTGTCCTTTGTGTATGTCAAGATGTGCGTGGGGGCAAACAGTAAGTTAGAAGACTAGTCCCAGGAAATAATGGTCTTAGTCCCAAGACTTGCAAATCAGAAAGCCATCTTCTAAATAGAGCATCCTAACTAGCTTGTCATCTGGCCACACACTCTAAGAAAATACCAACAGGTCTGCTATCACATCTCCTTACAGCACAAGTCAGCCCCTCTCCCTGCAGGTTGCCCATTTACGAGAAGGTGGTCCCTCATCTCAAAACGCTCACTCATGCGACTGAGTTCATCCCCTACCATCCCCTTTGCCTGTTCACATACCGTCCCCACCATGCAGATGGCACAGCATGACTTCAGTACAATAAGGCAGAACAACGGATTTACTTCATTGGGAATTCTGTGCAATTACCACATTTACCCATTCATTGCTTCTTATTCATAATTTCAACTCCTGAGGTTCTTTCCTGCCCAAAGGTCTTTAGCTATCTGACACTCATAGAAACTACTCACTCTTTCACCAGCAAAGACTTTTCTTAGCTGATGATATTTGAGTTCTGGCTTCTGGTTGCTAGCAATTCAAGTAGACTATGACCTTTCAGGAAAATGGGGTGACTATTCAATCTCATTTTGCTGTGGAAGTAGTACCCAAAGCAAAAACAAAACAAAACACCTTTCTGTATCATTTCATCTTTCAGGTGACTGGAGATGGGGGTGGGGCGCTTTGCTCATCTGTTTAGACAAATTCGGAAACCCTAAGCTCCATACTGAAATCGGATAATAAATAGTGAAATTAGGAAAGGGGATTTTATTTTTAGAAATGCCTTCCAACTTAAAGATCTCTGTGTATATCATGAAAATCAACAAAGGAGTGTTCATGGCAATGATTAAACTAACTCTGTAATCTAGCCACGGTGAGGGCTCGAACTCAAAGCAGTCGAAGAGGCCCAGTGAGGCTGATTCAAGCAGCACTACAGAAGACCTCACAGAGTCTGAAGTCTTGGATCCTCATCTATAAACTGGTGATATTTCAGGGAGTGACTTAACACCTCAGGACTTCCGTCTTATCATCCATAACGTGGGGTCAACACTAAATGTCAGAAGAATTCACAAGAGTGGTAGGGTCGTGGGTGTCAGAGAGCTTCAGAATGGCGAGTTACAGCAGCTCTAGTTGAGTCTGCCAATTATCCATCTCCCCAGGGAGGAAGGCAGACATATCCTTCCTGCTCTGCATGCTGCCCAGATGTGGCCAAAGAGATGAGAGGAGGCTCAAGGCAACACAAGAGAATGTTTTTATTTCAGGGCAGCTTGTAGGTCCTGAACTTTGAAATAATTAAAACAAAGCTGGAAAATACTGAACAAAACCCAGCAAGGACAGTTAGATGCCCTGTGGACTAATAATCCCATTCTCAGGTCCTTGAAGCAGTCACCATGCTATCTGCACTTGTCACCCGGGCCTTCCCTAGCACTCAGAGTTATGTAGTTTAATAAGTGACTATGGAACACAAGGGTTTCCGGTACATCGTAGGGACATTTTAAAATACATTTCTAAACCTTGAAATTCATCTTTGGATTGACTATATAACCTTGATTTTGGAAGTCTCAGAAATGATCGTCAATTTTGATCATTTTAATAATAACAACTATCAGACAAATAAAGAGAGAGATCTATAAAGGTACCCAGGTATTTTCTCTAAACAATAGGAGAAATTGTCTTATAAATGAAGAAAAATTGGCTCTGGGATAATTCCAAAGGAGCCTTTGAGGGTGAAAGGGTGATTTGTGATAACTGATGCTCCAGGGAGATTGCTTGATTCGAAACAAATGCATCTCTGCAGAGGGCCACAGGCTGGGGCTGGAATGAGCATCCATATGACCATCTTACCTGCCCACCCACGTGGCTGGAGGAAAAAACTAGGTTTCTCCACTCTGGGCTGTTGACATGCTTTCCATCAACCCCTGGGACCTGTGTTCTCGCCCGATGAAAATGGGGTGTTAGAACGAAACAGTATCTGAAAAATGCTTTGCATTGATTCATTAACCACCAGCTATTTTTCACCAGTCATAAGGTGCTAAATAGATCTTCACTTCCTCCTTCCTATGTCAGGAAGCAAGGAGCACAATGGCATAGGGACTTCTCTGAAATCAGGCCTTAAACTGGCAGAACTAAGAAGAGTGGAGTCCCTGTGCTTTTTTTTTTTTTTTTTTTTTTTTTTTTGCAGTGAGAGTTTTCAGGTTGCCTGGAGCCCTCAGGGAGGGAATTTGAAGCTCTTTAGAGGCCAAAGCAATGAAAAGATTATGAATGCTACTGCCCCCCCCCCCCCCGGCCCTGCAACACACCATTCAAAATAAGAACAATTATAGATTGTAATATCAAAAGGAACTCATAGAGTTCTGAATTTTGCTGTGATGACCTTGCAAATGAATTGTGAAATGTCAGAAACCCAGTCCTCTGTTTAGAAGAGTGGCTTTGGTAGGCAGCTCTGATTATGACTCCTCTGGGCCTGCCTTGTCTCTGCATGGGACCAGCTCTGGTCCCTAGGATAGGATGCTATCTCCTAAGTCAGGCTAGGCTGCGATTCTCTCAGTGTCTGTTTCATCCTCCTGATAGGAGCATCTTTGTGGCTGCCCTCCTCAGACACTTCCTGAGCACCCCGAAGCACAGTGCTGGGGTGGTGTAAAGGAGACACAAGCCAGGAAGAAGGCGACCCTGCTCTGAACCCCACCCGAAGCATGGAAATAAAATAGGATACATTATTCCTACTCCCAGGCTGAACAAAAGCTTTCATAAGCAGATGAAATTGAACTGAGCCTTAAAGACGTGTAGGGCTGTAGAAATACAGAAAGGAAAAAAAAAGGGGTGGGGGACAAATGAAAGGCAGCTGCTGTATTCAGCAATAGGGAAGTGTCAACTCCCTTCTGGTCCCTTACGCTTCACTGAGACCCACCCTGTGACACTGTCCTTGGGTACTGGAGTTTCACAGACCTTTGCCCACTCTGTCTGGGAACACCGTCCACCTTCTCACACATGTGGCTCTATGATTAGAGTCTGGGCTGGGATGGAGAAGAACGAACTCCTCACGCTGGGCTAGGTCTACCTCCTATGTGTAATCCAGGGCTCTGCTCCTCTCTCCTAAAGCCATCACTGGTAGGATGTATACTTTATGCTCATCTTCCTCTGCATGCCTGGTCTAACAGAAATGAATTCATCACTTAGTCCCAGGAAGAACAGTGTCCAACAGATATCTGTTAAACCAATTGTAAACACACACTGGGTCAAGGGACACAGCTGGATGAGAACTAAGACAAATAGAAGCTACAAGCGTTTGGGAGAAGGATTTGAACGGCCTTGAACGACTAAAAAAACAAACAAACAAACAAACAAACGGTGTTTAGAAAACCTGGTAGTCTTTGAAGATTCTTCCTTCTTGTCAGGAGAAGTTGACTCCAAGTTTGCTTTGTTCTATATTGAATTCATTACTGAAAAACTACTCGCTTACGAAGAAACTAGAGCCAAGCACCCTTGCATCAAAAGCACAGCTATCGTATTATTATCGCTATCATTCTTTTTCAAATTAAAACTCTCAGTCTTTAAATG
Source organism: Mesocricetus auratus (assembly GCF_017639785.1). NCBI lineage: Eukaryota > Metazoa > Chordata > Mammalia > Rodentia > Cricetidae > Mesocricetus > Mesocricetus auratus. Next base: position 107,994,192 of record NW_024429184.1, on the reverse strand, counting down.
TACCTATTACTTGCCATTTACACAGAGACCTGGGAGCTACTATAAGACCTATCAAAACAGACAAAGAGATAAAAAGCAATTCTGTTTAGTAAGCTAAAAACCTGCACCCTCTCCAGTACCTCCAGTGACCTCTCCTGGTCTAAGACGCAGGCGGCGGGGAACTCGAAATGGTTAAGAGTGTATGTTAGCCTCTCGCCCCCTCCAGGGGGCTGCCTATTTGGGAGCTGCGGTGGTATGATGGATGTGTCTGTCTCCACAGTGAGGTGATTAATAGGCATCTGTGTAGAGCGGACCCGGTGACCACAAAGACAACAACGCTTCTCTGTGTCCTTTAGAGAAATATGCAAAGGCGAAAGGGAGGATGGACATTTCCTCCATCGTTGAGCCAGAGGGGGTTTGTGTTGGGTCTGAGAACTAAGAACGATGGCAAAACCCCAAGAAAAGCCCCAGAGCCGAATCCCCTAAAAATAGACTCTCGGTTCTGCTTTATAGTAAGACAAGCCTGCAATTTCCTTGAAATCCTCATAACAACTTGAGTGAATAGAATCTAACAACCCAATTTTTCTTGTTTGAAAATCTTATTGCAACAAACTGCCAGGCTCAGAGCCCTCCAAGGCAAGCCGAATGAATGAACCAACCAAGAGCCAGCACCACCAGGGCTAACCACACAGAGCCCACTGTAATCCTTATGAAGAGAGAAAATGCAAGCAGCAGCAAAACCTCAACTGCAGACCATCTCTCCTCGGGACCACACCCCAGCCCGTAGGGATGACCACACTGAAAGTGAAATGGGAGCTTTCTGTGGTTATCTTGGCAGGAAACGGTGTTCTTCTTGTCTTAGGGCCTAACGTTAACCAGATGGTTTGGGATAGACTAAAATGCCAGCAGCCTGGAAATGGGCTCAGAATTTATAACTCAAACTTTCCTTTTTATTTCATTTTTTTTCTGGCATGATATAGATTAGGCATTGAGTAGTCGTAGTCTTCGAGATGTTAGTGATTCACCATGCCTGAGTATGTGCAGCCTGCTACTCTGGCTAATCAGCAACCTCAGTTTAGGACACACACATTGAAACGATGCTTGCTGCGGCTGACTGTGGGGGGGAGGACGGGGAGGGGGGGGAGGCGGGGGACCTGCTGCCAGTTCTATCACCTCTGAAGCGATGCAGTTTTGGTTAGGATGCCTTCATGGGAAGAGAAAGGAGAGCAGGCGTGAAACTCATCCGGCTCCGTGTCTGCTTAGAATGCTGCCTTCATTTTCCCCTGGGCTTGGCCCGAGAATCCTCGGCTGCTCTGCTACTTTAGACGTGACCTTGCCAGTGGGACTGTACATTTAGACAGTAGACTAGTGTCTCTGCTGGATGGAGAGTCACAGTAGTATCATTTTTAAAGTTGAGCCTTGGAATGTTGGCCTGTGGGCCCATGCTTTAGAACAGTTACTGTCCCTGTAAGTGCAGTGATCATTTTAGATTTAAAACGTTTTTGCACAGTTTTACTATTTTTAATTGTGTGTGTGTGTGTGTGTGTGTGTGTGTGTACATGGACATGTATGTACACATCCTGGCATCGGTGGAAGGGGAAGGCATCAGATCCGTACCTGGAGCTAGAGCTGCAGCAGATAGGTTTACGCTGCCTGATGTGGGGGTTTGCAGTCTTCTGAAGAGCTGTCTATACCCTTAACAGTTGGGCCATCTCTTCAGCCCCGTGTGGACAGGCTTATTTTCCTGCCCTAAGGTTTTCTTTCTAAGTAAGAGTGTGATCTTCAATGCCCACATGATCCCTGAAGTCAGACCAGCTGTCTCATCCTGTCTTCTTCCTTTGTCTTATGACGAGGCATCAAACTATGAGTCGGAGAACTGGGTCTCCTTATAAAGTGGGAAATGTGGCCAATTCTTTGTTTGGATTGTGCTGTAGTGCTTTGATTTTTCTCTACAAAGCAAAGATAAAACAGATAAGAGGGAAGAGGTCTGCCTTACTAATAGTCCACTTCGAGGAGGACACTGGGAGGCATTGGTTAAGAACATTAACTGTGACATCATAAGGACCTGGGTTGAAGATTTGTCTGTATAAATAGCCCACTGTGTGACCTGTGGGCATGTATCTTAATCAGCCCAGCAACATGGGCTATAAGATGAGGGTTACTGGAAGGATGACATAATCTTAGTAGATTAACACATGGAGAGCAGTTGGTCTGTTCAGGAAACACACAAAGCAGTATTTCTAGAATTTCGGATGAGCTGCTAGCCTTGAACATGGTCCAAGATAGATTACTGTAAAGCACACTTTGGTACAACCCAACTGTGTTAAGAGTGGAGAAATAAAGATTACAACACACAGCCCCAAGTCTTGGCAAATGAGCTTCAAAAATACCCCATCAGCAATTTGGACAGTGTGATGAGTCAGCACCACCCAGCATCATCATCACCTTGAAGTTGTTAAAGATACCCGACAAAAATACTATATATGCTTTTAAATAAGCTGCTATACTCATAACAGCGAATAAAACCACCCCAATTTGTCAGTCCCATGGCTCCTGGGAAGACCTTCATGGCCCTAACATGAAGACAAGATGTTCCAAACTCTGTAACGGGGACATCGGTTTTCGATTGGGATTACATAACTCAAATGTGTCCCAGATTGGATCAGACCAGGTGTGCCTGGATTTCAGGGGAGAAGCAGCAGAATGTTTCTGGGTGCCTAGCGTTAGGTCAAGTCGCCTCCTTTAATGGACCACATCTAACACAGCACCAAATCCGCTCCTTAAACTCCACTCATGACCACTGAAAATTGCTCAGAGTTTTCCCCCTACCATGACTAGATGCAAGAAAAGGAACCCAGGACGGTCCTCTCTCTTTATAGTTTTTCAACTGAAAGGAGGAGGCCGAGTTCATGTTTCATTCCAACATGAAGGTACTGCTTTATGATACCAAAAATGCCCAGCACCGCAGAGCTCTCAGTGGGACTTGGCACTTCAGGTCTGCACAGATAAACTGTTTCTGAAAACCCGTGGAAATGCATGATATTTTAAGTTACATTAAATTTCTGTTGTGTGCCTTTAAATCACAGAGTGCAAGGCCAATCAGCACTTGGGCTGTATTTATTACCCTAACAAATGTCAGATGATTGTGTCCAGTGTTGTCTATTATTTATGAATAACAAGAGGCTAGAGGACTGCAAATGACACACTTTAATATGTCTAAAAGGTTAGGCATAATACAGTTTACAGCCCTATAAATTTCTTGACACCCATTTTCCCCTTTTGAATAAAGCACTGTCAGTGGCTGTCCATATGGAACTTCTATTCTTTCTATACCATCCATAATAACCGCCTCTGACTCCAGTGAAGTAATGGTGATACATGTTTGAAACAAAATGCATCCTTGTAAAAAGATGAACTCTGAAAACAACCAGGGTGGGAGAATTCCAATTACTCCCTTAAAAATGAACCGATTCACACAGACAGCTCCCAAGCTGCAGTTGTGTAAGAGATTAAGAAACATTAATTGAAAATGACAAACCTTCATATTGTCAGTAATAGGCTTTCTGACACTGATGAAGATCCGTGTAACATGTACCCAGTGAATCTGAGGATACCCAACTAGGTTTCGGTAGTTTGCTTCAGGACCTTGCTGAGATTTAAAGTGTTAAAGAGATTTACACCTGATGAAGTTCACAGGGCTATTGACAGTCCAGGCAGCAGTCTGTGCTCTTTGCAGGGCTTTGCTGGTGGCTTTGAACAGCATGTATCTCCCTGGTATCAACAAGATAGCACAGCTTTTCATGTCCATTCTCTCTGGGGGCAGTGTCGCATATATATATATATATGCATGCTCATATTCAAGCTCTACAGAGTTTGAAGCCATTCCCACATGTACTGTTAGGCAAAGAGAAGCCATCCTTAGGAAACTGCCAATCTTACTCGGCCCTCTGTAGTCCAGTCTGCCTACAGAACAAGGAAGGCTCCCGATCAAGCTGTCTTAGAAGTCTTAAAAACCAACAACCTCCAGAAAACTAGGCTCAGAGTAGGCGCTGAAATTAGCATTATTTTTCCATGCTTACATGGGACCCAAACTCTTAAATTGACTCTTCACCATTTCATTATGAAGACACAATGGATTCTAAGGGAACAGAGTGTAGTCGCATCAATTAAAGAGCAAGTGTGTAACTGCTCCAGATGTTCCGTTAATAAGATCATGCCTAGCCTAGTCCCTGGAGTCCTTGAAAGTTCCATTAAGCTGTCAGAAAACTTTGTCATTGTGTGTGTTTTAGTACGAAAGATGGGAAAGAGTGGAAAAAAGCATAGGAGACAGCGAGGGGAAGGGTGGGGTAAGTGTCATGTCGAGCATGATAGGGCCTGAGAACACAGATACAGAGGAAAGAGAGACAAGAAGCGTGACTTTAATATACCATGGTTCAAGTGGTTGTTTTAAAAGTAGAAGTTTAAGCTTTCCTAATCATAATTTAAGACCTTCATTTTGGAAGAAAAGTGGTTGGTATGTGGAAAAGGGGGCTTAGTTAGTGTCTCTGGAAAATTCCAATATTGGTGTACTGATTCAGGCAGGCAGGAAGATGAAATAGCTTTTGCATGGCTGACATTTAACTGTTTTTCCCTCTCTACCCTTTCCACAATAATCTCATCAAGACCTTAGATGAATTCAGCTGGTTGTCAAGAGAATAGAAAATTAATTAGATCAGATCTGCATTCTTGCCTGTACAACTGAAGGAACAATCATACTGACTGGATGGGATTCTCAGCCTGAACCTCCTCCCTGACAAATGCCCCGGGGAAGCCCCCACATCCTCTACCCCAAGGCCCAGGCCTTAACTGTCCCCGGTACCATTTTACCGGGTCCTTCCCAAGGAAGGTCAGACACCACACTCAGATTCTCTTCCTGGGAGGAGAGACAAATAACTTTCTAAAGCTGAAGGTAGCTCACTGGAGTGCATTCTCACTTTTTTCCCGTAGCCACCCAGGACTTCAAGTTCTTTCATGGCCGAAACAAATTACACACCACATACTTCAGCGCCTCACTAAAGGACAGAGAAGCCAGAGTTTGGAGTTCAGCTTGCCAGGGCTTTGCCTGGAATCGAGTATTTACTTTGGCAAGGATCATTTATAAGGAAAATGTCAACAATAAGCAGTAACAGACATATTAGAATCAAAATTGATAGAAAAAAATCCCTCCCCCAAATTCATAGAATATATATCATTCAGAACCGCATGTGATCAAGCAAGCAGGCTAGTGTGTGTGTGTGTGTGTGTGTATCATTGACAATTCCACGTTTGTCTTTTCTTCCCTTCCTTTCCTTGGGTCTCTGTCTTCTGCCATCATTCTTTAATTCTACCCTACTGCCTGCCAAAAGAGCCAGGTCTCTTTAGCATGACATTTAGGGCACCGTGCTCTTATTTTGATCTCAGCTCACTTTCCAGCCCTTCATATTCTCCATCACTTTAGTCACCCACATGGCATGCTTCACAGTGACTCACTCAGAGCTTGAGCAGCTCCGTAACTTGTCCATTCAATTTGTTCTCCTTGTGGGTTTTTTTTTTTTCTCTTCCTATGTTACTGACATCCAACATTTCCTTCAGTGCTCGTCAAGGCCTTCTCCTAGTCTACCCTACTTGGAGACAGCCATGGCCTGTTTTTACCTCAGCAGTGTTCTGTCTCCCCCTTTTTTCCCTTGAGCTTCTGTCTCACCAGAAGCTGCCTGTGTATCATAAACTCTAACCTTAAGTTACTTCTGTGCAGGTTCCTATCAAAATTTGTATTTTCCACGGACAATGATGAAACCATGCTTTTAATCCCAGCACTCAGGAGACAGAGACAGGTGGATCTCTGAGTTCTAGAACAGCCTGGCCTACAAAGTGAGTTCCAGGACAGCCAGGGCAATACAGAGAAACCCTGTCTTGAAAAAAACAAAGCAAAACAAAACAAAATCTGCACCTTTAATATCCAGTACAAGACTTATATTTGTATATGGATGTTTGTTGAATGAATAAAGAAAGAGGTGTGTGTGTGTGTGTGTGTGTGTGTGTGTGTGTGTGTGTGTGTCTGTGTGTGTACGCGTGTGCTTGTGAACGCCAGAGGACAACCTTGGGTGTCATTCCTCATGAAGCCATCCATCTTCTGTGTGTGTGTGCATGGATACAAACACACGTGTCCAGTGCTAGTGTTACAGACACAAGCAACCATACTTAAGGAGTAGACTTCATGTTCTCATTCTTTCCACCATACACTTTACTGACTGAGCCCTCCCCACAACCCTAAGAAAGTTTGTCCTTTGGTCTTTCTTTGAGACTAAGGCTCTTGTCACCACTACTGAACTGCCATTTTCTAGTGCTGTCTCAGTCTTAGTCCCCACAAACATGCAAACACGAAAGTGAGACCACTTATGTGGATCACATGACAATTGGTGAAAACTTTCATGTCAAATAAACTTAAAAAACGGTTTATTAACCATCCTGCTTGGGAGCAATTCTATTTATGAGCCTTCTTCAGATTACTGTTGACTGGAGTCTACTTTCAGTTGGTGTCTGGTACCAAGACCATGCTTCAGAAGGATATGCAAATTTTAGTGATTGTTTTCTGAAATGAAATGTGATAAAGCTGTCACAGAAGAATTTGTGTGAGTATGTGTGTGTGTGTGTGTGTGTGTATGTGTGAGGGTCGAGACAGAGTTTCTCTATATAGCCTTGGCTGTTCTGGGACTTGCTCTGTAGACCAGGCTGGCCTCAAACTCACAGATCTGCCTGTTTCTGCTTCCTGAGTGCTGGGATCAAAGGCTTGGGCCACAATGGCCAGCTACAGAAGGAGTTTTTGAATTGAGTTTCTCTGACATGGTTTGTCCTAAATTTCCAAGTGTGGTCCAGAGTCCAGCTCTGAGACCAGTTCTGAAATCTCGATACATATGTCACCAGCACTCCTTATGGCAGGAAGTGTGCCTTTTTACGCTACTTAGACTGCTGACAACTTGACATAAGCTGGAGTCACCCAGGAAGAGGGAAGCTCAGCAAGCACCATTCCTCCAAGGTTCCTGCCTTGACTTCCCTCAACATGGACTGTTTTGGGGATGTGTGAGCCAAGTGAGGGCTTCCCTCCCAAGCCACCTTTGGTCATGGTGACCTCACGGCAACAAAAAGCCAACCAGGACTCAGCAGCTGTTAAACTTCAGACACAGTAACGCTTTGGAGAAGGTTTCTAGGATAAACCAATAGGGTTCAGGTAGAAAAAAAAAAAACAGACAAGATTTTTGGCTAAATATAAACTTAGATAAGCAGTTGTGCTTTAAAAGAAAAGCACGTCTCGTGCAATATTTGATATATGCTTTCACTAGAAGCACTGTTTTATTTAAATATTTGAAAAGTAGCATTTAAGTCTATCTGAAGTTCAAATTAATTTGAGCATGGTGTATTACCAAGCAGACCTCCTTCTCTACCTTCCGACAGTGTATTTCCATGGCTCTAAGACTCCCACAATCCTCTTAAACGTTTAAAATCGCTTTGTGTGTGTCTGTGCACGCGAGCACACACATGCACATGTAAGTCAGAGGAGAGTTTGTGATTGCCAACTCTCACCTTCCATCATGTAGGTCCCCGAGACCAAACCCAGATCCTCAGGGTTTAACCACTGAGCCATTTCACCCGCCCGCAAACACTTGCGATACAGACTTTAACGGTTTGCAGGTCAGAACAGCTTGACAGAGTTATAAAAATGATGCTCAATCTTTATGTGGCAGACACAGCACAGCTCACACTCAGACATGCTAGCGTTTTACGAGTTTTCTTTCCCTTACCATCAGTAGCAGCTTGTGTACCATATTCCCATGGACAGGACGCCTTCCCTCTGATACCTCCAGATAGAAATAAATGAACTCTGCTCAAAGGCCAATCCTCGCTCTCTCAGCTGCCTTACCTCTGACCATGCGTGTTTTTGTTGTTTTGAACTTCAAATTGCTCATTGGCGGTAAGGGTCCCTTGCTCCTCCCACCACTGGACTCACAAGACAGCAGCCTTTTCTCTAGAAGTTTCCTGGAGTCCAGTCACGCTCCATGGTCACATCTGATCATGGCTGCGACGGTACAATAAAACTGTATGGTTTGGTTTTGAGCTTTTTAGAGAAAGCTCCAGCTATTCAAGAAGCCAGTGTGTGCAACATTGCAGATAGAAATCCTGTATCTGACTATTCGATGCTCCCAGTTTCCTCTCTTCCCACTTTGGTGATCTATTTCTGCTATGATATTGGCACTGAAGGAAAACAGTCTGGGCCACAGCAACTATCAGAGAACCACACCATTGCTGTTTGCAGTCAGGGCCTGTAGCTGTTCCCAGGGCTGACTGTGTGTGTCTTGATCTGGCTCATAGAGGCTGTGCTGGCCACATAGGTAGGTATATTGTCACTTTCATTTTTATTTGTTAGTCATATGTCTGGCAGCTGGATATGCCTTAGACAGCAAGTGAGTGTGTCTTGTCTCACTCATTCAAGAGCAATGGCATCCAAAATTGCACTACAGAATCAGTGATGAATTGTTCCTAAGACATCCCAGAAAACATTTTTGTTACAGTGTGTTACTGAAGAAAGAACACAGAACATCTGGCCCAAGTCAAGAAGGGAGCTGTTTTCCTTCACATCTTACTGTCATGAGGCGTAATGTTTCCCTGCATAAAACCACTCGTATATAATTTGATAAGAGCCAAGAAATTATTTTTTCTTCTTGAGAGAACTCACATGCTTCAAAATACCAAAATCAGGTAGGTTTTAAGCATTGGTGAGTATTATAGTTATAAACTGGCCCTGTGCTGTGTGTATCTTATGGCCCCGGTTATTACTCCTTCCTTAATATTTGCTTTAAATTAGGTTTAACAATGTATTTCACATGGAGAATTTACATGACTGTCACTTTTCATGGACAGAAAGTCGACGAAAAATATGAACTAAAAGCAAAACAATATTCATTCTAGTTAAGTCCAGTTGCAAGCTAAAGCTCACTCCAAAGCCTGTTGTTCACTCTTGGTTACGCAGGGATAGCAGCAGGTTCAGGAAACTATTGATGACCAAGTGCAGAGTAGAGTCACAGTTCAGAAAGACAGAGAAGGCACACATTCCCTCCATACCACTTGCTATTCCTGGGGGCCACAATTTCCCTAGGTCACCCGAACCATTCCCATTCCATGTAAGGTGCTACACATCCCACGTGGAGGCAATACCGTCACGGGTTATGGTGCATTAAGAAAATAAGCACTTGGCAATAAAGAGGATTGTTGACAAGTTCTAACTCATAGCTGCATTCAGCATGGGCATAAAGACATGGGCAATCCATTCAGCATCCCCAGCAGACTTCACAAGTCTTACCAGAAGTGTATTTCCCAAACTAATTACACACTGATTAAAATACTGTCTACAGTTACCATTCCTTTTATTTTCATTTGAATGCTGCCTGTACTTCTCCCTCTTGTCTACAGTGACCGTCCCTTTTTGACTAAGCATGACTGGGTGACAGCATCTCACTCTATCAATTTCCTGAAGTGGCTAAGAATGCAACAATTCCAACACTTCTCATCAAATGAGAGCATTTTCTCTTCTAGTCACCATGTCGTCTGCTTTCAGAGGACTCACGAGAGCACACGATGAAGTCTGGGGGGGGGGGTGCTTCTCCTGCTCCTGAGTTGACTCATATCTATCAATAGCAGGCTTGGGGCTGACATTTCATATCGGTGGCGCTCTGCAGCCGTGGCGGCTTTGTGTGTCTGCCCACCTCCCTGCCCTTTCGGGAATCCGGTTTTATACTACTCCTAACTTCAGTAAGAGAAAGGCGGTACAACAGTGGCCATTCTCTCCCCCAAGTTTGTCGAATTTAAAAAAAGAAAGCTCTTATTTCTTTTGCTGTGGGGAGGCATGGTGCAGAGTAAGCCAGAACTAAAAATAAACTGGGTTTTCTCTTTTATTTATACGTAATTAGAGCCCCTTTGTAACTAGCCATTACTACCCCAATGGTTATTGGATGAATACACAATATATATTTTTAGATGTGGCAAAAGCCAAAAAAGAAGTAGTCAGCCCGCATCTAATTTATCCAGTTGATGATTAAAAGGCTGGCCTGAGAAGCTCCAGATATCTAGGGACCCAGAGATAAAACAGTGGCTACTTGTGTATTTTACTAATGAATCCAGGGCTTGAAAAATATTAGGCCTTTTCAAAGAAAAGAAGCAAGGCAAGAGACATTAGACAAGGCCAGTAGGGTAATGAGGAGCAAGGCCACCGTCACTGAGAGAGAAGATTACTTCATTTTCTACGATAGCGTGTCCTTAGGCCTCACAGGCTTCCTCTCACGTTTCGTCAGTGTGATGGCATATCTATCTACACAGCATCTGAATGCTACTTACAGTACAGAAGGAAAGAGCCTTGGAACATTCCATGGGGGGGTTGGGGGTGGGCAGAGGGCTTGGGTCTACTATTTTGAAAGGGGAGGCTAAGAGCAATGGCAGCAGAAGGGGGGTTAGACCGCAAGGTGAGGACAGTGCTGTGACAGAGGAGCGGGTGCATGGGGTTAAACCAAGACCAATGGCATGACAAGGAACAGAAAGACAAAGCAGCAAACATACTCTGGAAATGTGCTCTGGAGGGCGGAATGAACAAAGAAGGGGCCCGGCCCAGGGTCAGTCAGTGACTGTGTGAGCAGGGCTCACACTGCTCACTGGCGCTTTTTCACTAGCTCCAATAAAAGGGCACTGGGTGCTTAACTCCTCCTCAGAAGCTGGTCAGTGAAGAAATGCGAGGCATCTTAGAAACAATTCCAGAGTATCTTTGGCTCTGAAAGCTGGAGCACACGTGTGTCGCATTCCCGTTAGACAGTCCGGCCCAGTGAAAGAGCAACCGCAGAGGCCCCAGGAAACCCAGACAAATCCAGCATCCCAGCAGATGCCGAACACAAAGATGCGAAGTCATTAAAACACTAACACCAGGAGAGGAAAGGAAGCCAGGAGACCACAGGTTGGGTCAGGTTGAGGGACGTCATAGTGAGTAAGAAAAGGAACAGAACTTTTTCAACAGAGAAACATCATCACCAAGTCATACCACACAGCGCTTGGCAAAACAAAACGAAAGTTGGAAACGAATCATGGACAGTGAACAGAATGATCATTCAGAGAAAGGGAGAATCAAAAAAATCATAAGAATCATGGTACAGGAAACATTAAGCTCTGTCATTTTCAGTTTCTGCATAACAACTCATTGGCATTGCCCCGTCAATCTTATATACCGCAGTTGTCCAAAAATCAAACTCATACTTGACGGGGCAAGGCAAGGAGGCTGATCATAGCACAAGGACAGCAACTGTGTTACACACCCATGCAGTCACCTCTGCCACCATCGCCTGACACTATGCACTCTGCTTCCAGCTTTGTCAGCGTTCATAACAAGGCTTGGGAGAGGGAACGATGCCGAATCTTAAAACAGCCTCTCAAAGGGCTAATCAGACTCCTTGAGAGCCTTCATCCCTTAGGGAAGTTGACGAATGGAGAAAACCCATGCTGCCCCCTCTCAGTTAAGAGCAGAGAAAATGACTGCAACCCATGCCTGACCAGAAAGACTTTTTTCTCCCCAGGCAAAAACAAAGGGATTAAAAAAAAAAAACTAAGTTGTCCTTACTTGAGAATACAGTCAGGGATGACATATGTATCTGAGGTCTGAAGCCACACACAAATAACAGCACATGCTGGGACTTGTGGCCTGTCGGGCAGTTTCCCCTTTAGTGAATGCTTTCTTAGGCTGGTAAGAACAGATCCCTCTAGTTTCAAGAAACCGATGAGACAAAACTAGCTTTGTTCTTCTTAAAATAGATTTGGAGCAGGACATATGAAGTCCATAGAAGAATAATAAAATTGGCAAAGAGGGCACACAGAAGAACAGGATAAAAGGGCCATCTTTACCATTTAGACTCGGGAACTGGGACAAGAGAGTGCATGGAGCTCACAGGCCAAAAGCAGATTAAATATATAAATTTAATCAGCATGGGAGTCTATCCAGAAAGGAGTCCACCCAAGGAGGAAAATATGAATGCTTAAAACTCCAGGAGAAGGCATGACAGATTGTCCTCCAAGGGTCCCCTGGGATGCCTGACCCTCAAAACTCCAGCCGCAACTTGGATGGAAACCTTGAGATCATACAGAAGCAAACAGCTCCGAATGGGGGAGATGGCTCAGCAACATAACTGGGCGTCTGAGCTTTGATTTCCAAGGCTGTTTGGGGGCTAAGTAGAGGCCTTTCTGACTGCAGCTGCAGCTGAAGTAGGATGTGTTACTAGAAGCAGTAAACAGTTAGGAAAGGCATGACATTTCCTGTCTGGAGGCCAGCACAGAAAGCAAAGGAGAATTTAGGACAGCTCACAGTAGAGTCCCTTTCATTTAGTGAGGCTTCCTTTCCATTGCAAATGCATAGTGATTCTGCTTGATTAAATAACATATTTTTGTTTCAGCTCTTGTCCTCCAAGCGAGAGTCTGAGGGCCACAGGCCTATTCAGATTCTGCCCCACGAGAGAGGGGGCGATGCTAGCAGGAGGGAAAAGACTTCGCCGTTATTCCTCAAGTCACTGACTAGCAGGCTTTTTATTACCACAGCTTTTCCTTGCCAAAGACAGTGGCACAGCATTCCAACCCATTACGGTATGGAAGGGGTCTAAAAACTCATAGCATCACACTAGGAGGAGTTCAGAGGAGTGGGAGGGGATCTGAGGAGCAAGAATTCACTCTGGACCACCCTAAGCCTCTTCTGGAGAGAGGAAGCCCCGAGGATGTGCTATTTGTTTTGTGTGGTTTCTCCTGGGTCAGAGGACAACTGGAGATCAAGGGCTGGGTTGCAGTCTTTTCTGAGATGCTTTTAACCAAGGTGCACAGGATGTTCCTAACACTGTTAGGATTCAGCTGGAAGCAGGTACACAGTCCTCCCCTTTCCCCTGCCCTTCTCCGCCCCCCCCCCCAGAGGAAGAGGCACTTCCAAGGCCTTACCCTTCTTGTCCTGGTGGTTATGTGAGGACACTGCCCCCAAAGGGTCTGTGCTGTCGGGTGCCTCGAGCAGGTCGTTCCAGTCCAGCATGCCTCCCCTAGACTCATACCCCTCTCGGGATGCCGAATCTGACGTGCTGGTGCTGGGCAAGAGGGAACTGGAGTGGCCTGTTTTCATCACAAATACAGTTAGGGAAACATCACCGCATACTGCATTCCCTTTGCTCAGAGGCCAGGAGACAGGACACCCATGATGACCTCGAGACCGAGGGTATGCCCTAGCTTGCAGGTAGGGGTGGGTGGCTCTGTGCTTGGCAGAAGATCATCTGGATATGTGGTTAAAGGACAAAAGGCCAGAGACTGTCCCGGCCACAAGTTGGGTGAGCCTTGGAAATAACTGACCGTGTCCTTTGTCACACCATAGGGACAGTGACCCCTCCCAGCCTCGGGAAGATAAAATGGTACAGTGCCTGTTCCACAGATGCTCAGGAATACTAGTGTCCTTCCCTAGAGCACTTCCCATGTAGCATGAAAGATACTCCAGAAACGTGGTTTGTGACTGATGGGACATCAATGGCAGTGTGTGGCCTCTCCCATCACAAATAACACGGTCAGTCTCAAACCAGTCCCGGCAAGGCTCCATCCACAGTGCGTCTGTCTAGTGTTCAGGGTCAGCTCAGCCTCATGGGCGGTCCCCATTCTGGGAGACGCCTTCTTTCCCAAGGATCCACCCCCACCTCTTCGGCATGGGAGCCTCCTCCGCTGCCTGTCCCTATGGATGCACCGTGTGTGTCGAAAGCTGGTTTCTGAGTTTTATAACTCAAATTTATGAGGCACTGCTTTTGTGGCCTCATTGACGGAGATGGTTAAACTAGAAAAAGGTGCATTCAATCTTGAATGTGGCCCAGGATAGGATAGAGCCAGAAGACAGGTGAGCCTGGGAGTCACGGCAGCTACCCTAGACATTTCCTATGAGCGGGCATAGAAGCTCGCTCCCCATCATGCCACAAGATGAAATGCAGATTGTATCAGATCCTTTCATCTGGGCTGTCAAAATGATTTAAAGAAGCCTGATTAGCAGTCCTCTCTTGCAGACATAAAATACAGCCTCTGTGACTTTTGAGGGGATTATTAAACCATCTTGCCTAAAGTAACATCTTGAGCACTTCAAAAAAAAAATCACTGAGCATCATAGCTCATGCCTGTAATCCCAACACTTGGGAGACTGAGGCAGGAGATTTGCTCTGAGCTTGGGTCTAGTCAAGGCTAGATAGACTAAGTTCCAGGTAAGCCTGGGAAAGAAACCAAGATAGTCACTGTATGTGTGTAACCAGTGCCTTTGGTACAAAGGAAAATAGACTCAGAGTAATTCTAAGAATTCTAGCCCCAGGATCTGATCACCTTGTATGTGATGAATAAAACATTGGCCACCAGATCTTATTGGTAAATGCATCCCACCTTTCTCTACTCTTTTAATCTATAACTATCATCAGAAGATGGAGTCCCAGGAGACTTTAAGATCACAAATGTAAAACAAATTTAAAAATAGCATTCATCTTGAACTTCTCCTACCAGGAAAGGTAAGCCAAGATAAGTTCATGGAAGCAGTGAGGATGTCATTGGAACCACCACACCTGAATGCTGCCACAAAGCTTCTGTAACATTTAAGAAGTCTCTCTCCATGTAGAACCTGGGTGGTTCCCACACAGCTCCCAACATCTGTTTTGTTGAAAATAGTCTGCTTCGCAGCCCACTGCTAAGAATATGCTCATTTAAGACTCAAGGAATGTTTGATTTCCTAGACATTGCCTGAGCTCTGCATACCATTTAATGCTGATAAGAGAACAAGGTTGAGAAAAAACAGCCTGAGAAATGGGAAAGAGAGAATTTCCTTCCTGCTTAGACTAGGGTCTAAACATGTTCATTTCTACACCCGAATTCAAGACTACATAAAGAAAAAAAAAAAAACAAAAAAAACAAAAAAACAAAACGGCCAGCCTAGAAGACAACTCAGCACCCAACATAAGAAAACAAATTGAAATGGCTTTGTAGGTGGTAGGGAGGGGGTGGGGGTTGTGCTCCCCTTCAAGTAGCAAGAATTTCTTCTACCTGAATTGACAGGCATATTGAGCACTTTCAATTTTACTGTGTTCAAGGGGCAATTTTATGGTAATGCCATAAGTATGGTTTAGTGAGAACATTTCTTAATATGGTAATCTAGGGGAAATATATGCCTAAGGGACACATTTTCTGTAGAAAGATTTCCTGGACCATATGCTACAGATACATGGAAAACTCATTGGTGATGGAAAGCTATGGCTACGAAAGGAAATTAATGTGGACCAGATGGTGGTTAGGTAGGAAAACGCTCTACACAAATGTGAGAAATCAGCCTCTTCATATCTCTGAAGTGTTAGTCTAATACACCACATCTCAATTTTCTGTATGTAAATCTAGAGAAACTATGCATCTGATTTACTCAAAAAAGAAAAAAAACACTTTGTAATCTTTTAAACTGGTGCTTAAGGACAGAAAGCACAGGCTAGTGATGAATCAGAGCAAATACTTGATCCTCAAAAAGTTTCGAGCTGGCAGGTCAGAGTATGCAGAAGAGCGGCCTCTGTGAGCAAGCAAGGCGGGTATTCTTACGATTGGCCACGCTTAAGCACGGCTACTAGAAATCATGGGTGTTCTTTCTCACAGCTTGATTTTATAGGCTGGATTATTCATACACACAGTCTGTGAGACTTTGTAACCAAAATGACTTGTGGATACGGCATTGCTTGTCAATAGATTCGCTGTAATTATGCAGCCCAATAGGAGAGGTCACATTTAATCAGTGGACAGAGCATATGCTCTCAAAGTCTTCGAAGACACAAAAAATTACAGGTGCATTTGAAAAGCTAACTTTCATGCATCATGTTGTTTCTCTACATCTACAAGTCACTGTGATTCTAGAGGCTAGAGACCCTGCCTGCTACTCTAACTGTTAGCAATGATTATAGCCGGTTAGACATAAAAGGCACTCCAGTTCAATACACAGAGGAAGAGAGAGAGAGAAAATAGTCAGGGCCCAATTCACTAAAAGGGGTTCTTGCATACATATACATACATATAATGCCTATACATTAGTCAACAGAAAACTGGCACAGGGTACTAAAACGATTCCTTTATGAGAGAAAGGAACTTCCGTTTTGTGATTTGTTCTGTGGGCCTAAATTAGCCAGGAAGTGCACGACAGACCGAGGACACTCGCAGTACAGGTACATTCTGGCCTGCCTTCCTCATCTGTGTTCATGCCCATAGAGGTAGTCATTTGGTCCTTCCCCTTAGCCTTCAAATCCTGCACCTCCTCCATTGGCTGATACATAGCAGTCACTCAACAAATAGTTGTTGAATGAATTAATTAAATATTTTCTTAGTTAATGCCAAGATAGTCATAGCTCGAGAATATATATGTGCTGTCTAGAGCATTACTCCTGCTTTTTTCTTTAAAACAATATATTATGTTTTCTTTCCTTTGGAAGTCTCTCTCTATGCCCCCTTAGTAACTTCCTGACCTTAGTGGTGGGCGGTCTCTCATTTCTATGGTCAGTTAGTCACCTAACCCCTGCATACTCAATAGCTCCTACCTGCAATGGGCAGCATCAGAAGCTAAAGGGAAAGCCCGTCTCTTCTTTGGTTTCCTTACAGAAGCTCCAGGGCAAGCGCTTACAACAACTGGCCATTGTCTTTTATAGGCTCATTTTTTCTATTAACATATGGAAAATTAATAAATGCCTGCTCTTTGAGGAAGAGATGAAAGATCTACTTGCTTGAAGAGTGAATTTTTTTTTTGTTCATAAAGTGCATCCCAGAGCTTAAGTATATGTTCAAAAAATTCCCTGGGAGTTAAAATTGGTCTCAAACAATTGATGAACTAGTTTCAAGGTCTGGATTTCTCAACATCTGATAAAAATTATTCAGTTATAGGCGACGATGCAAAGTCTGACTTTACAAAAGAACAGGTGCTAAGTGCTTCCCTTCCTGAAGGTTAAGGTTAAGCTAGATGGCATTTGTCTTTTGAGCAATTTTCTCCTGGTCTCTGTTGTTCAATATTCCAGTTTGAATCATAGAATGTCAAAGGTGGAGAAATCCTGTGGACTTGTCTGTACCACCATGCCTCACATCATGAGGGGGCCGAACAGGAGAAGTGTATTGCACAGCTCTGGCTTTTAAGACAGTCTTGAAGACTTCAATGAGCCTTCTAATTTATGCTAATCGGTCTCTGGGATTGAAAACTTACACAGAGCGCCTGAGTGCCATTTGTAGACACCATGACCTCTTCTTTGCATCCTAAATCTTGTGTTTGCCTCTTCTTTTCATCCTACCCTCCATTTTAACCTACTCATATTTAAAGACCACCCCTTAACTATCCTTTTGTTGTATATCTCAAAGGCAAAAACTATTGAATGGCTGAACTCCTGGTACAAATTAAAATGCAAAAGATTAAGTTTGATACCACAGAGATGTTTTGATACTCTGTTACTCTGTTTTGAAAAACACATTCAATCGTTTAACTTAATAGACATTTGGAGGTTTATTTAAAAACAAAAATGAAACAGCTGCATTCCGGGCTTACATGTGAAGCCACTGCCTGTGTATTTCAGGCAGAGAACGAAGGGAGAAATCCTGTTTGGACACTGGGCCCACTGCCTCTCCTTCCTCATACATGTTTTGAAGAAATCAGACTAGAAAAAATGTTTAAATGTTCAAACTCTGAGCTTAAACTGTGTTGGTCGATTTCATGCCACACTGCACATGTGTGCCTCATAAGGCCCTAGTGTGTGTGCCCTATATGGGAATTCTCCTGTTGGGGAGCTTATCCTGACAGTCAGGATTGGGGAGATCGTATGGAGGGGCTACAGTTTATGAGTTAGACCCACTGCTCTTTTGTCTTGAATTTCCTGATCCATAAGCATATTCAAGAAGGAGGAATTTGTTTTCACTTGAGAATCCATTAGAGGTATTTGTCAAATTCTTGAACATTAGCATGTTTCATATTAATATGGATTCAATATATAAGACTTGCTCTCCCTTATCAACTGTCCCATAAGCACAGTTATTTATTTATTTATTTATTTATTTTTGGTTTTTACGAGACAGGGTTTCTCTGTATTGTTTTGGAGGCTGTCGGTCCAGCCCAGCCTCGAACTCACAGAGATCTGCCTGCTGGGATTAAAGGCGTGTGCCACCACCGCCCGGCTATTTATTTATTTTTTAAGCATAGTGAAATCTAGAAATAAATTTAGTGAATTTGGGCCCTGAAGTAACAAAGAATCTGGTCTATGATTAGGAATGAAAACTACAAACTACCAAAGGATAAGTAACTTTAAGTATTAATATTGATGCGTGTATATATATATATATATATATCAATAAACTGACCATACACTGTGTTGAAAGACATTTCATAATCTGGCAGAGGAGTTGAAATGTCTATAAAAAATGAGGATAAAAATCAATTAAAAAGAATCCTAAGGTTTAAAAATACTCAGACGGATTAGTGCAACAGATTTCCACAGACACAAGATTAAGGCAGTAACATCTTCCTTACCATTCAGTGCCACGAAGGAATCTGAAAGACAAAATTGGGGAGGTGGTTACTTAACTGCACACATTCGTAGTGTGACTTACACAGTGAGTGGGGATGAGCTCATGAGAACTGGGCCAATGGGGAAGCCCCAATACCGGAATATATCCGTCACTTCCTGCTTGTAACCAAAGCAGCTTCCTACTCAGTCTAGTGTCCTATCTCTAGTTCTCTTTTCCTGGCGAGTTTACCCCAAAGTTGCTGCTAACTGGCAGAGAAAACCCAAGGGTTGTTAGCAGAGGAAGTGGTCACTGCAATGATTTTCTGAGAGTCAGGGAGCCAGGCTCAACTTTGTACAAAAGGGGCGTGGCTGTGGATAAAGTAACCTGGCCACATCTGCAAGAAAGAACTTTTCTTCATGCTCTCTTGTTTCATCCTCATGAATGAACTAAGAGGACTGTCCAGGATCATAATGGTCTGAACTCATCGGCTGGCTTAGTTTGGAAATTAAAAATTCAAACCCACACACTTGGGAAAGCCACATATGCAGGTTTGTGTGTTGGTGTCTAGGTTAGACCACTGGTTCACCAAGCACTGGCTCTCTGTGATTTTTGTAAAAGTCCGCTCACAGTGTGGCAATTATATAATGTCCCCTGGATACGAACACGGATGTGCACAAGTGTGTGTCATAGAAGTAGCTCCCATTCTGGTGGGAGCATGAGGAGACAAGCCCTCAGGACAGCAGGCAGGCAGAGGCACAGTCTCACCTTCTGTCCTGAGAGGGGCCCCCAGAATAGTGTAAAGGGCGGGGCACCAGGGAAACAGGCTTTACAGCTGAGCCTGAGCGTAAAGACTAGATCACTAAATTGGAACCTCCTACTTTACGTATACTTGTTCTCTTAGGCGTCTTTGTTGTCTTCTGTGTGGACACTTAAAGACAAATGGCAATCTATCGCCCCATCTTTGTACATTTCCTGATGTAAGCCAAGTCTATGTTCCAATTGTTCTACATACACTCATACCACCAGATCACAAAATGAGACAAAAATGTTTCCTAAAGCTAACTTAAGTATCTTTAACACCCCCCAGACCCCCCCCAAAACCTGTCTTTCTACAACTGAAACTACAGGGCACAAGATAATTAAGGTGGAACGACTGAACTTCAAGCCATTTTACTGATACAACTGAGGAATCACACACATGACACAGACATTTGGGTGGTAACATATCCACTACACCAATTCTGATGTATAACTGTCTCATGTGAAGACATGACAAATAAAAATGCCGGGCACGTATTTTACTAATAAGACAAATTATGTAGGGTTAAGAACTTGTAGATAAGGCTGACAATGGTCTTCTTTATTTGATTATTCTATAGCTCTTGCAAAAGCATATGATAGAAAGTTGAATGATAACCTAGCCTGGAATTTCATTACTTTCAACTTAAAGACTTTGATTTATATCCATGATCTTTATTATAAAGCCATATACTATTAGCCACCCAGTTTTGCTTCTGTAAGAGATGTTTTTCAGTGCCATTTTGAATGCAAGTTTCATGAAATTCAGCACACGGAACATTTTTTTTCAAAAATTGTAAACTAGGTGACTCTCCTCTAAGAAACCCACACCATGTTTTCAGATCTGTCCTGGCTTCTTCCCGAACGCCTTTCTTTCTCTTAACTCTAGTGCTGAGAGACTGGGAAAAAAACCTATTTTTCCCAAGAGCATAGCATTATTATTTACGTTTATAACACTAAAGCATTTTCAGGAGAATCCTGATATTGACCAGATCATAAGACAACAGGACAGAGTTCTCAGATCTCTTCTAAAAAGTCCTAAGTACAATGTTGCTATTTAATAGTATGTGACATGAATTCTGAGAATGACACTGTAGGTAAATTTCTACAAAGAAGACATTAGAAATGCTTTATGCTCATGAGTTATTTCTTAAGTTTGTTCCTATCTTAAATGGCTTCATACATGTGCATACACACACACATACTCAATTTTGAAAAATAATTACTTTCATTGGTGAATATGTTAAAGAACACTAAAACAGTCCTACTCAATTAAAAAGCTAGAGCGCAATGATTAAACTTTTGATTATTTGACTAAAATACAGTATAATAGCACATGATGGAAAAGAGCAAAACTCATTTTTGTAATGGAAATACTGACATAATTTACTGTTGCTATAATTAATATCCTCAGCATTATAATAAGGAGAGACGTGCCCACATTTACAGCAATAACCCTGACAGTGTTGGGTTTCCACACTACGATTTCCTTTTTGTTATGTCCAGAGTCTGCTGCATTGAGTTCTCCATGTGATGTGATGCTCACCATTCGATAACAGCAATAGCATCTCTACCCATAGGCAAATAGAGATTTAAAAGTGCTACTTACTGTGACAGTCTCCTAGGCCATCTGTATTGCCACGCTCTATGTCCTGTTCAAAAGTCAGCCTTTTTAAAAAAAATGGGAGGACAAGGAAAGAAAAAAAAATACAATGCCATGAGTCATCACTCAGGAATGAGTCTTTAGTTTCATTAAAAAGTGACCTGAAGTTGGGCATTGGTGGCGCATGCCTTTAATCCCAGCACTCGGGAGGCAGAGGCAGGCAGATCTCTGTGAGTTCGAGGCCAGCCTGGTCTATAAGAGCTACACAGAGAAACCCTGTCTCAGAAAAAAAAATGACTCGTTTGCTAAGCTGAGCCACTGGAGTGAAAGAGAAACAGCTCTCTGACAGTTATAAAAATGGGTTTTCTGTGAGTCTTCAAAGAGAAGCTCTGAGAGTAGTAAATTCAGATCTTCTGCAGGAAGCTAATTAGCTTGGGATTATTCTTATCCTCCCTTACTCTGGTTCCTTAAGATGGACTTAAACATTTGAAAGTTTTCATGCGAAAGCTGGCTCCTCACACAAGCAATAAAGGGAGGGCCGGGTCCTTTCTGCTTCCCTTTACACTGCTTCCCGTGCTCCCCAGGTCCTCTCCTCTAGTCCCTTGCCTACAACGCACACATGACCAGGTTTAAAGGCACGACTGGCTGAGACTGTGCTTTCTCCCTGTTCTTTCCAACGCTCAGCACTCCTTTCCTCCTCCTCCCCCATTCCTGGTCATCACCATTCATTCTGAGTTTTCAAACAAGCACACTAGATTTGTCCATGGGAAGGGTGTCCTTCAGGAGATCTTTGTGCTTATATTTCTAAAATGGAATTGAAAATTCTGATTTGTGGTTGCCTCCCAGTGTATCATGAACCACACAAGAAAACTACTTTGAAAGTCACACCTTGATCTAATAATCCGTATTTAGCCTCTAATGTCTTTGGCTATAATGAACATTAAATTCCCCCTCTAAGGATGTGTGTTTCTTATAATGAAAGCCAGTAGCCATCCAGTCCCCAAACCCAAATCTCCCAGCAGAGTTCTGTGCGTGGTGAGCAGTGCCTGTGGCAATCAAACGTGGTGCAGGCTTTAAAGGCAGTCTCTGGCAGCTCTGATAGTAACTTTAAAGTAGTTTATAAAAACGTTGCTACCTTTGGTCAGGTGTTGAATACAGGACAACTATTGAGCCCCTTCTCAGCCCCGCCCCGCCCCTGATTCTTTCTGCTCCACCATGAGGATTCTCAT
This sequence comes from Mesocricetus auratus, assembly GCF_017639785.1. Classification (NCBI taxonomy): domain Eukaryota; kingdom Metazoa; phylum Chordata; class Mammalia; order Rodentia; family Cricetidae; genus Mesocricetus; species Mesocricetus auratus. The sequence continues at coordinate 107,971,992 of NW_024429184.1, read as the reverse complement.
GAAAAGATACGAAGCCCCAGTTCTATCAAAAGTCAGCAGAGCTAGCTTCAAAGCTGTGCTACTCATGCCTAGTGGGTCATCTGCAGTCCCTGGGTTTCCGGGTCACCTTTTACAGTTATCATTAGCTCTGGTAAAGAGAAAACTTCTTAAATTATATGGATGGTGGGCACCAAATGGGCTCTCCTAGTTGCCTAGCTATTTCAAAAAGAAAGGCTGCTTCCAACATAGGAATAGCTCTTTTTCATAGGAGGGGTTGGGGAGGCTCTTTTGTTGAAGGAGAGCCCTGGACTGCCCTACACACCTCATTTGCATTGTCCACAACTTCTCTGAGGCATGCTTTGAATATTTTTTCCAAAAGTTATTTTAGATTTCATATCCACTTAAGTTAAAAAAAAAAAACACAGGCAGAGCAGAGTGGCTTGATCTAGGGGAGCAACTGGGAAATTGCCAACATTGATTGTGTGTCTGATGAGTCATAATGGTTGTTCAGCATAGGTGAAAGCTTTCTGGATGTGGACACCATGCTTGAAGCATGATCACATGGTTAACAAAGGCTCTGCTGCTTTTTCTCAGCCGTATTTGGTCAGTGAGCAGACTCATTTTGCCATGGATGGACATTTCGTCCACTAATCTAATCGGTAGCCCATGGCTCCTTTCTCTGCTGTCCTCAAACCATGATTGCTCAAGGTGCATTTTCATGTCCCACTTTCTAGGGAATACTTTTGAAGCCCACTGAGCTTCCTTTCTGTGTTCTTGTCTAGTCTGAGGTGGATTATCCTTCGGACACTGCCACGCATGATGCTCAGGCTCTGAACTGAGTTGGGGATGGAGAAGGCGCCTGGCAGTTCCGTGTTGATGGTTTGAGGGAACAGGGACAGGCCAATATCTAGCACTATGCCCTCCCACCCCTCAGGCTCCTTACCTGCTAAGGGGTGACAGATGGGCACAGGAGCCACTTTCCTTCACCCACCCACAGTATGGGTCTCTGGAGGCAATACAGGTTCTGCAGGGAAAGATGACTGTCAGCTACCCAGGATTACTTTCTAACTCTCTTGGATTTTCCAGCTGTCAATGAGGCAAAATACATACTTTTTACACTTGCCATGTCGTTCACACCGGCCAACAGGCACCTTTATTACACAGGTGGAGAAGGCAACATACAGCGAGCCACTGGCTCTGTCGAGCTCCATGCCCATGATCCTTTTGTCTTCCACACCATCGTAGCTGCACCTAGTATTATGAGGTAGGAGGAGACCATTAGCAGATTCTTGGGAACCATTTTCTTCCCCACGCCACCACCCTGGTACTCATTTCTGCACTGATATGCTAACCTCCTGATCTAAAACATCTGTGTGGACATCCTACATGAGCGGCCATACGGTCATGACATTACCGGCAAAGAAAACTAATGCTCAGTACTTACTAGAGATGGTGTGAAAAGTAATGGAAAACTACATAAACTCACTTGTCTGCCATGATTTTCCATGAGCAGAAAGGATCGCAGTAACACGACAATCATTACCAAGAAAGGTCCCAATGTTTGACTCACTTCTCTGGGTTGTAAACATTCATCTCCTCCAGGAAAAGGCTGCCATTTAGAAAACCACTGCTTCCTATCCTGGCCAAGAACTTCAAGATGATTCCCTTTTCTGATCCCAGGAAAACCACAGTGTGATTCTGATACGGCCCAGCAGCGTTGTCTACTGCAATTTTGGTCAGGCGGTATCTAAAATGACAGCATTACGTTTGGGGAGGGAAAAAAGAAAGACTCTTTGTTAGTCTACCATTAAAGGTCCCCTTTCCGCTTCAAACAACTGTGACACGGCTTTCTAGTAACAATGTCATGAGAAATGTATGCATGGAAGTAATGCTCTCAAGCTGTTCCGGTCCTCTATTTTCATATGCAGAACATTAGGATAGCTCCAACAGGGAGAAGGAAGTATGTGTGTACAGAGGCCAAGTTCCATAACAAATAAATATCCATAACCATATGAAACCACTCAGCATTCTCATCTGTGTAAGAGAAGACTAACGGGGCCAAGGGAGAGGGCAGGCATAAGAAGTGACTGTGCTTAGCATTTTTTAACATCGAGAAGGAACGTGCTGGATCCCATTCTCCACACTTTTCCTAGGAGGCACTCTGCTTTTGGTAATGAGATACAAGACTAAGGAACCCTTTGATCGTACACACAGGAGTAAGGAAGGTCCTGAAGGGCTCAGAGCAGTACTACCACATTTGTGCAAGCCAAACCACATTTGGTAAGGGAACAGAGAGACAAGCATAGAATTAAGGCCTAGTGGGTATCCACTTTCTATGAAATTCTTTGGTCATTCCATCTTTCCTGGATACTTATTTGCCCTAGATACCAAGACAGGAACTAGAAAACACCAGCTTTCCTATAAGCAATAGGCCATGGTCGCTAGGGTACAGTCAAGCCATTTCATAGTTCAATAAAAGTCATGCGATTAAAAACAGGGTAAGCTCACCGTTTTGTGTTATTGACTGCCACAGTTTAGAAAAGCCTGCTGTATCATTTGAAAAGAAGCTCCCATCACAAAGGATATGGATGCTATCAGAAATCTCCAATCAGCTACTGCTCTGTTGGCATCACTTCCGATAACAAATACTAAAGTATAACTCCTCCATGCTGGCCTGCCATTACAAATGCAGTGTCCCTTCATGTGCCAGCAGCCCAACCATACGTAACCAAGCAGGTAACCACTTCTCACGGGCTTTCCTTCACCATTCCTCTGCACCGCACAGATTGGATTAATAATAAGCTAATCTTGAAGGAAGTATTTTTCTTTCTTCTAATTGCTGGCACGTGCAGAACTGGCCTGAAAATGCTGGCACTCTTCTCACTGGGAATACAGTGATGGGGATTTGGTGGCATCTACCCAGCCCGTCAATATTTCCTAGCTGAATTGATGCCCAGGATAGCAGAAGATGTTTGTGGCATTTCAAAGCATGCTCTACTGACAGGATTCATGAACACAAGAAAAAGCCAAGGAAATCCATGTAGGATGTGCTTTGCTCGGCACCCACCTGACCATCGTTCTCAGGAACCAAGGTCGGTTGATGATGGAAGGTACGGCCTCGTCCATGAGTGGGTGTGTCTTAATGAAGTTCAGGGTGTCATCAGGAAACTCATTGGAGGTTGCATATCTTTCTAAAGACGATGAGCCGGCACAACACCCTGGCCTAAAATGAGAAAAAGGGTGGCATGGCAGCGGGGGAAGAGTTATTTCATGACTTCTGGCAAATTCTTTGAATGAACTGCTCCCCTAAGCATCTGGCATGAAGTAGGCTGCATCGCAGGCAGAGAAGAGGAAGTTGAACAATGCAGAATGCCACCAAGTACAATATGCTGAGATTTCCTCTGGCCCGCCTCCTCACTCTGCAAAGAGGTTTTAGCTGGTACAGCTCAGTTTTATCTCCAGGCAGCTTGGCTTCCTTCCAGATGCACACACCAAGCCCAGTGAACAGAGATGGGGCTGGAGCTGAGTGAGTGGTGAGGGTGTGGGGTCATACATGCTGGGGGGGGGGGTCCTTCACACTGTGAGTCAACTCCACACAAACCTAGACCTATCTGGGAAGAAAGAACCTCAGCTGACATGTCTCTGTCACACTGGTCTGTGTGCTTGTTTGTGAGGCATTTTCTTAGTTGGCTATTGATGTAGGAGGGTCCTGCCCACTGTGGATGGTGTTACCTCCAGGTAAGTGAGCCCCAACTATGTAAGAAAGGTGACTGAGCAAACTAGGAGGCAAGCCTGTAAGCAGTGTGTCTTGTGGTGTCTGTGTCAACTTCCTGCCTTGGCTTCCCTTGTTGACAGACTATAGTAAACTCTCCCTGAGTTGCTTTCCGTCATGGTGTTTATCACAGCAACAGAAAGCAAACTAGGACACCCTACTGGAGGTTCTAGACACTGCTGTGACCCTTTAATGCAGTTCTTCGTGTTGTGGTAACTCCCAACCATAAGATCATTTCATTGCTACTGCATAACTGTTATTTTGCTACCGTTATGAATCATAATGTATATATCTGATATGCGACCCCCAAAGGGGTCACAGCCCACAGGTTGAGAACCACTGTCCTCAAAGGAAGGGATTAGGCTAACATTGTCACAAACATGGAAAACAGAGATTCTTAGTTGCCAGGGCACACAGCAGCAAGACTTAATGTCACAACCTCTCAGAGTATATTAGTTCACTTTTCATTTTTGTTTGTTATGAGATTTGGGCAGGTCTGGAAAGCCAGCCACACTGAAGAGCCTTTCGTGAAAGACCAGTTCCTTGCAACTCAACGGAGATCATGAAAGTGAACTTTGCAAGAAATTCTGTGGTTTGGGTGTTACAGGGAAATCTCAGCAAAGTCAGATCAGAGAATACTAAAGTCTGCGGTCTAGACACCCAGCTGCCTGCTTGTGCAGAAGAGGAAACTGTGGCCTGCTAGACAACCTTTTCCCATGCCATGTAGCTACAACCAGCCAGCCCTCCACAATCAGCCTACTTTTGGCAAAACGGATGAAAGAAGCATATAGAAGCATGTGGGTAATCACATGGACTTGGGAGAAAAATCTCTCAACACATGTCCTTGTAATGCCTATGTGACATCATATTCGCCCACCAAGAAATATGTATATGTTCTCCCTAGAAACCAGTTACTCCTCTCCAACTCCCTGACTTCCTTCAGAAGGCGAGGAACAGTCCCAGGGGCTGAGTTAGGCAGTCTGTCTGGTCCCCAGTCTGTACTTTCACATTGAGACTGCCTCAAACAGAGAAGGAACATGCCAGGCAACTCAGCCGACAGAAAGGGATGGCCACTTGGGCTTCTTTGGTTCCTAGAATCTAAATTGCTTCAATTAAATGCACGTGCAGGTATTTTTGGTAGAAGTAGGATAGGAAGACAAGGGAGAGCACTAGAAAACAAAAAGCTAGGAAGACGCTGGGCTTGATTCCAGCACCACATAAACACTGCGGAGAGATTCCTCTGTAACTCAGATCACAAAGGTGAGGAGGGTGGGGAGCATGTGCCGAGTAGAGTTGGAAAACATGGGGTCAGGATGTGAAGTATGTTCTTCCAGAGTTAACTATTTAATGGGAGCATATGAAGAAATTGAACTGAGCAGTGTCTCTGAGTCGTGGGCTTCTGTGTGAGAAGGTCTAGGACACAGCTTGGAAAGGGCTAGCACTCTATAGTAGAAAGCAACCCACTGTACGGACTAAACACTTTTACCCTTGACCTGGCGCCCTGGACTCAACTCTGATCCCACTTGTTGCCCAAAATCAAGGAATTCTATTGGGATTAAAGAGTTGGCATAAAATCAGAGAGAGGCACAGCAGAGGTACCTTCTAATCATATGAACTTGCACAATACAGTTTACTGTCTGGTCCTTAAATTTCCTACCTATAGGCCAACAGGACTAGCTCTAGCAGATGGCTCCTATCACCTGGTATACGGGGCAGGCCACATTTACAGAGGTTGAGCAGAAGATTAAAGTCCTGATTTGTAGGTACTAAAGATTACTTTGGGTTTTGGTAAAGAGGATGAATGCAAATGGTCATGAGGGTCTTTCTGTCGTTCTTGGCTCTCTAATCTGCCTGGCTTGTGATGAAAGGTACCAGTATGTGGTCTACAGGATGTTCACTGTCAGAGAAGTCAGTTTCACCATTTCAGAGTTGGAAACAGCTGAATAAATAAATATTTGTACGTACCTCGGTTTAGGGACGCGCTCATCTGGAACTGGAGTCCAGGTAGAATCTGGAGATTTCTGTTCCTTGAATCTCCCAGTAAAAACATTGGCAATGTCAAGCATGTCATAGGCACAGACTGCAGACCCGGGGATGCTACAAATGATGTTTCACACAAGGTGTTACTCGCATTACTGCTATACACTCCTATAGAAAACATACTCTGAAGAAACTCTTATCACAGGCAGTAGAATTTAAAGTCCATACCCTGAGCACTACAAAGAACGGTATAATAACTATAAAGAGAATGTGTCTGCCAATCAAATTGTATCAACAATCTTAAAGAATAGGTTAGTTAGTACAGGAAACTTGGGGGGACGAGCCCATCATTTCTTCATTGCCTCTTGAGCCCCCTTTATGGGGAAGAATTATGAACTGGTTAAAGAAGTTTTATGAACCCCACAGAAAACAGGGTACTACTGCCTTTAGGAGCTAGATCACAGTTTAGGATGGGGACAAATATAATAAACTCTGAGCAAGCCAGTGAGAACTGTACATGAATTAGCACAAGGTTTCATGACATGAGACCCCGCCACAGGACTTGGATGGGTGGACACTGGTCAGGCTAGAAGACCTTAAGAGGAAGAAAGGTACATTCCAGAACCAGACATTAGGTCTGGTAAGCCTGTGGTGTAGTGTTCGACAAAAAAAGGAGGAAACAGGCTGAGGAGGGAAGAGAGTCAAACCACCCTGGGGCTGGTGTGCTGGACCAAGGCTTGCTTGCTATTTTTCCCAGGGTAGAAGACGGACCCCTTACAGATTGCCAGCAATCTGGCACAACCAAGTCTGCCTGTGTGGAGAGGGATGAAATGAGAGAAAGACCACATATGACTTAGGATGAAAATGGTAAACACATTTGCAGATTGGCAAATTAGGTTGTCTGATCTTATTGAACAAATAATATTTCTGAGGCCACACAATCATAAGAAGATAATTTTAGGGACACTTAGGAAAGCAAATGGATTATCTATAACACACAACAACACACTGTATTATAATCACAAAGTAACCCACACTTTTAATAAAACTAAACTCCCCAAACTAGAAATGTATTCTTAAATTACTAGCCCCCACATTCCTGTGTACCAAGACAATATGTTTACCAAACACCCTAGACAGGACCTTAAAAGTGAATATTCAAGCCCTGAAATATTTTATATCTTTCCTATCCTTAAGTCTAAAAACCCTTGTGGATGATTAAAGCTTTTCTAAATCTAATCAAATACTTCTGGCTGCAATCTAAGCTCCCACTTTCATTTACCTTCAATGAGAAATTCCAGACACTTGCCCTCCCTGTAATTGAGGAGCATGAGTTCATCCTTCAGCTTGCTCTCTTCCGGGATCTTCCCAATACCCAGGCATGTCTTTCTAGATGCTATCTTCCAATCTTATCATTTTTCATGCCTGTCATGTAGGTACTCATGAAGTTCATGAGAGTACTTGTAAAAAGTATAATCCTGAGTCTGTTCTTAGAAGAAGATACTCCATACAGAATCGCTAAAGCCTTACACAAACAGGAGAGCACGGTGCTTGCATTTACAGCTCATAGCCAGGAGTTACCCCCAGAGTTATACTCATTTCATACAACAGTATTGGGACTTTGAAACCTTATTGGCTTCATAGAGAGCTAGATGCCAGAGAAAGATGGTAATTCTTCTATTCTGTCATTTCCATATATATTCACTGCTTTGGGGGCAATTATTAATGTGTCATTTAATTAGTTAATATTTCTGATGAACTAAACATAAACACAGAAATGAAGTGACAGACAGTATTTCTACAGATAGTGTTTGATAGCTTATAAGCCCTCACTTGGCCCTTCCAGAGGCACGTGTGCTAGGGTTGGGATCTGGGCCATGACCCGGAAGTCTGAGGCCACTGGAGGTTTACATCCTCAGTGGGATGATAACTAGGGTCTTGGGTGGGATCCTTGGCAGGTTCACCTTGCCCCTAAATTTCTCACTACAGCATTTTAATAAATGTCCAATATTTTAACACACACAAAACCCAGTTCAGTCAAGGAAATACTATAAGTTAAACAGGAATTGCCAGGTGACCTATAAGAGATCAGAGGAAAACACTGAATTCCAAACCTGTCCCTTCTGTCACTGACTTTGAGATCCAAACAATGGAATGTTTTATACTATTTCTTCATGTGTAAAAAGAGTATTTATATGTCAGTCATATAAATAGAAGATATTGCCATTACTTATCCTCCCTAAAAATCTTAATTTAATAATACTCGTAAATTCTAATTAGCTCATTGATGAAAACTCAGAACAAAGTGCCCTTTATCTACAAATAGTGATGACTACTTTTCCATGACTTGCATATCTTTCTTTCCCCCATGGAGAAGGGAGCTGGGAAGAATATATTAGGTCAATACAGCCAGGGCATGGTTACCTGTTATAAGGTGTGGAAAAGGTTGCCAAGACAACATCACGGCCATTAATGCGAATCACATCTGTAACTGCCTGGAGTATATTGAAATAAAAATGAGAGTCTCCAGGCACTGAGCAGTTCAGGCGAGCCTTCAGGAAAGATGTCCACTGCTTCTCCAGGACTCTCTGAGACCCTCCCATGTCATTCTTACAAACCTGAGCCACCCTGGGAAAAACAACCTGCAGAGAAAAGCACATAGGGAAATGAAATGCAGTTCTTTCCTTCCGAGATGCAGAAGATCTTGAAATCTGCCTTTGCCTAACAACAGAAACAGAACAACAAGGTGCTTAATTTAATACTGTATTTCTAAAATCAGTAACAAAAAAAAGAAGAAAAAAGGAAAAGAAACTCTGCATAGAAACAGAATGTTTTAAAAGATAAGGCTATGGCATTTAATACGGAGTCATCAATCCTTCGGGGGATCAGCTCCCAGCCACATAAACTCATTTCCATACAGACTGCTTAGCTTTTATTTCCTCACACAAAAGCACACTTTGTATGCACCACCTCTGCCATCCCCACTGGCTGCCTCTGGGGCCTGAAATCCCATACTTGGAGTGTGAGTCCCTCTAACCATGCAAGCCACCCTGGCATTTTATTTGTGCCCTCTAACTTAGTGACCTTGATCTGCTGTCTGGTAAAGATAACCGAAACAAACATCCTCTAACTGTTCTCTCCTCTCTACAATAAAACCAAGACTCAGTTTGCCTAAAGACACTGAGTATGTAGTCTCTCTGTGGAGTAACTCAATTAAAAGGGAAAATTGTACCTGGAAGCTACATCTCAAAACACTTAGAATTCGGTATGAAAGCAACCAAACATCTGTTGGTTGGATCTTCGGTAGAAACATTCAAGAGATTCCCTTTAATTTGTTACTGTTCTGAAAAAGTGGATCAGGCCTCCAGACAGCTTAATCTGCCACTTCCAACCATCCTTGGTTGTGTTGTTACTGGGTTCACAGTTTGCATTTCAAGGTCATTTACAACACTGGCTCAAAAATGGGTTTCCCCTCTTACCTTCCCCATGGTGTTGTATTCTACTGCAATTTCTCTGAAGAAGAAGTAGATATATTCTCCATAATCCACTGCTTGGACAAAGTATGGTTCTGCAGACAAACAGGCACTTTAATTGGAGATATGTCACATAGTGTTAAGAGAATTTTAATCAAGTGTAGCCAAAGACGTGTTATTAATTGGAAGTGTAGGGCTATTAGACATGTGGTTAACACTAACCATTTCTAATGACTTCACAAGTGCCAGCGCTAGTGATTTCAGAAGGCACTTGAGTCTACAAATTACATCTTTCGCAAGCTTTGCGACCGTGAGTGAAGCCTAAGTGCGTTTTGCAAATCTCTGTAGTTTTATTTTCCACGCTGGAATGTCCCTATTGCCTAAAGTGGTTTGTGCACATTGCTCATCACCCTGACTCACACGGGGCTGTGAAGAGCTTCTTTCCTGTTCCCGCCCATTTGCCCTCTGTTCCCTCTCATGAATGGTCTTGTTCAGCTCTTTTCATGTGGGACTCTGAAATGAGAGTTCGAGGCAGGGAAAGACGAATGTAATGTATCCTATTGTCATGGCACTGGTAGTTTTGCTAATACTCCAGAAGCTCATGGGAAGAGGGAAAGGGAGGTTAAATAAATCAGTGGAAGCAAAAGATGCAATTTGCATGGTTTTATCTGTCAGAAACCATTACTAAAATGAATCTACAGTCTGGTCCATCCAGACTCCAAATCTCTCATGAGATACCACCTCCTCCCTCACTTCGTTTAATTGCTCACCTTTCAGCCACTTTGAATCATGTTTGACTGTCCTGAGGGTAGGGCTGTCTCCAAGGCTCCTGTAAATGACTGCATCAATGGCCAGGAAGTCAGTTACTGTTGCAGAGTAGAGTTTTCCATCTTAGGAGAAAAAGGAAAGAGTTGAACAGGGTGCTGAGCAAGGCAGGGATGGATGACAATAAAGATGTCCCCCAGACTGCTTTCCTACATCAGGCAAATGAGATAGGACGACTCGGGATAATCCACGAGTCTCGAGGAAAACGCTTGACCCACATTCCTCAACATTTTAAATCGGGATCATGAAAAAGTTAACATTCTTCATTTTAAAATTGCATGGCAATTTTCCTAAGCAACAGTGGCAGTGGCCGCAGCTCGGGAATGGAATAAAGAAAATATGTTATTTGCTTCACTTGATTAGATAGACATTGACTGAGGACCCTTGGATGCTGCTACTGCCACCAATTCATGGTCAACTGGGTTAGGAGGGGCCCTGAGAAATGAGAAGGCGATTTTTATTAAAACAGGTTTTAAATCCATTCGGAAGTATGAATGGCCTGAGCCTTAGCTGAGCCTGGTTGGGTAGAGCGAAGGGAAAAGGGAGGGTTCACGGGTTCCAGTGGTTGGACAGATGACTACCTCTATCCTGAGTGTCACAGTTCCTCTTTCCTTCAGTCCTGAGGTTCACTGAGCCCTGCCAATCTAATAGCCTTTGCTTCTGGGTTTCCAAGAAAGCGAAATGGAAGCATCGTGGTAGAGAAGTGGCCAAAGGAAAGACTCAAGGGTGGGGAGAGCTGGGTTCATATTGGCCCTTCCTTAGGGGCTCCCTGTTTCGGGAGATACGTTTGAAGGTGTGTCCAAAGGAAAGAGAATAGAGAACACTGAAGGTGTGGTTCTGAACTTCTGGTACCTTTCTGGACTAGCAAATACTCTACAACCAAAAACACCAAATAGGATAGCCAAGAACAGAAAGACCTATGTCAATGAAATGGAAACCAAGTACATTCAAACTTTGGACAACTTATTGAGGAGGTGGTGGGATGGTTCAGCAGTTCAAAACCTAAGTTTGATTCCCAGCACCCACATGATAGCTCATAATAGCTGTAACACCAGTCCCAAGGGATCTGAATCCCTTTTCAGGCCTCCAGGGGTACCAGGCATGCATGTGGTATATGAATAAACATGTGCACACAATTCTTGCACACACAAAATAAACAAATAAAAATTTAAGGTCTTTAGTAATTCTTAAAATCTCTCTATGCATTTATGTGCATTGTGATATGTATATGTATGTGTGTATATTTGCATATGTGTGAATGTGGGTGTGCCTATTCCACAGCACACACGTAGAGGTCAGAGGACACCCTTATGTGCCCGGTCCTCACATTCCACCTTGTTTAAGACAAGGTATTTTTCTTTCGAGCTGCTGTGTAAGCTGGGCTAACTGACCGTTGAACTCCTGAAGAGTCTCCTATGTCTGCCTCCCATCGTACTGCAGGAACACAGAGAGGACAAGCTTACACTGTTAGGCCTACCTTTTATGTGGGTCCTGGGGATTCAAACTCAGGTCTTCATGTTGGTATGGCAAGTGCTTTACCTCAGCCATCGCCTTAACCCTCTTTGATCCATTTTTAATGAATCTCATGGTCCCACTAATTAGACCCCAAAGAGACTTACTATAACATAGTGCTCTTTCTGTTTTCCATATGTAGATTCTGAGGCTGAGGGTTTTGGTTTTTTAAACTTGAATAAACATCCTTAAAACTTTTTTTTTTTAGATTCAAGTGTTATTTTGTGTCTAAGTATTTTGCTAGCATGTAGGTATGTGCACGGTGTGTGCATCCGGTGACCAGGGATGTCAAATGAAAGAATGCACAGGACCCCCTGGAACTAGAGTTGTAGATGCTTATAGATGCCCCAGGGGTGCTGGGAAGACAACCCTGGTCCTCCGAAAAAGCAGCTCCTAACCTCTGAGGTAGATCCTGCTTGCACCATGTTCTGCTTCTGTTGGTAAAAATGCCTTTTAGCTCTAACTGGGCTCACCATTAACAAGCACTTAGTTTTTATAAGATTTCAAACATTCCAATGAAAAATGATCCAATATCCCTCCTGCTTGGGTAAGGAAACACGCCATTTTCCTTGTAGCTGTTGGGAGCTGGGCAGCCTTAATAAACTCAATAAACTCCCCGCTTTCTAGCTCAGGCTGCCTGAAGTTCTCTTTTTAGATTCCCTTTAACATTGGGTCTTCCCCTGGCCTTGTTCCTGACCGTGTGCTGCTGACAGCGCAGGGCTGCTTCGGATAAAACTGCGCTGTCCTGGAGGGAGAACCTCGCTTTTTCTGTGCCCTGTCCCTCTGGACCAACCCACAATGGGAGCCACTGAGAAGTAGCTAGAAACGAACTCTGCTTCATAATCAAGGTCTAAAAGTTCCCTCCCCACTTAGGCTATGCCAGGTGTTTGCTGTCCCAATGTGAAGTCGTGAAGGACAGCTGAGAAGGACTGCATCCGAGAACAGTCCATCCCTCTTACACCAATTTTTCTCTCTGTCCACTTCCACATACACAGCTGGCAATGGATTCCTAAACAAACTTCCCAATTAAGATATACTCATATACAGAAATCCCACTAAACTGGAAAACGATGGCCTAGCAGCTACTCCTGTACATTCTGTTCAGCAGGAACACGGGCGCCCGTAGGCAAACTGAGTCTTGGTTTTATTGTAGAGAGGAGAGAACAGTTAGAGGATGTTTGTTTCGGTTATCTTTACCAGACAGCAGATCAAGGTCACTAAGTTAGAGGGCACAAATAAAATGCCCGTAGGTCATTTGGTCAGAGGTATGCGTGTAGCCAAGTCAGATCAACGACGTTTGAGAAGTCAGCTGCTCTATTGGTATGAATAAGTTTCTGGAGGCTTCGTTTTACTTCTCTTCCTTTTTTTTCCATATGTAGACAAGAAGACCTGAAGTCTTTGAGGCTGAGGGAACAGTTGTCTCAGGAAGAAGGAAATGGCCAGGAGAGACAGGCTGTAAAACCCTGTCAACCTGGCCTCTAGCATTGGGGCCACACTGACGGTCCCCTATCAGTGTCTGAGCCCAAACCCAGTTTCGCCCATGCACTGCCGCACCGTCACCCTTTCCAGAAGGCACAAAAGCCTGTGCGAGTGGGGCACAGACCTCTTTTGAGGAGCAAAGCTACAGTCTAATTTCAAATGGCAGAGGCATTCTTAATTACAGTATATTCACCAGAGAATTGGTACAACTGCAACTCCACAAATCCTTCCAAGTAGAGCCTCAGTCACAGGCTGGAAAATGCAAAAGCAAACTTAATGAGAAGAAACTGGGCCACTTACCTGCAAACAGAGCAATGTTGGCATGCTTGGCATCATAAGGGCATCTGGCCATTCCGCTAAATTCATCCCCAAAAGTTTCCAAAGTATCGATCTAAATAAAATAACAGGGTTGAATTATCACCAGACACCAACAACAGGAGCAGAAACTGATATTGAAAAAGTGATTAACATGCAAAGTAATTCATAGGCACCTTGCAAATGCATCCCTGTAAATGACCACTGAAGTAAATCTATTAGTTTCAGATAAGGAAATGGAGGCTTTGAGAGACAATTTACTTGATCAAGACTCTGTAATTAGGGTAGTGTGAAATTCCAGTGTGTCTGATTGGCTCTTAACCCATTACAACAGGCAGATTTCCATATCCTAGTGGAATGGTCAATAAATAAACATCTTACACTAAGGCATTTCTAAGGTAGTTACCAGGAAAACCTACCTGCCCCAATTATCTCCTGAGTCGTGAACTCTATAGAGAATGAGTTGCACTTCTGGATTTGTTTTGCCTGATGAGTCTTCCTTTGTGGATTAAATCCCAGTAGGAGACACTGGAATTTTTCCTCCAGTTGGTTGGCAGAGCAGTGTGGCATCAGCCAAGGTGAAAAACATGCTTGCTAGCAAAACTCAGATGGCCTCTGCACCTACGTCAGCCCAGCTTCAGAATGAACTGCAGAGAAGCTGAGGCCCCAAAGGTAAAGGGGCCTACGTAGGTCACATACAGAGGGAGGAGGGGCTCCTACCTGCTGAGCCCACAGCCCAACCTGGGTCCTTACACTAAAGAACAGAAGGCTATACATGAGGTGCTTGGGAGTTCTATTTGACTCTATTGGTATGGAGAGATAAAGGAAGCATGGAGGACACCTGTCACATGAATCGGAATTGTTGCTCTGGTGCCTGCCGTCTGCTCCCTCATTGCTTAGGATCTTACCAGGAGGAAGGAGCTCAACACCAAGTTCAAAACTGATCTCATTAACATCACTGTTGTCACACCCGCCCATCTCCAGACTCCTCTCAACTTAAGCGTAGTTTGACCCCCGATCTGAGGATGAGGGGAAGATAAACCTCAAACAGAAAAGCGACCTGCAGTGCATCACGCTGCCCAAATCAAGACACTTAAAGTCACTGCTTGAATAGAGGCTGAGGATGTGGCAGGCATTGTGACATCCAGTCAGCTGTACCTTCTGACCTGATGTCCCCATTGCACGGATGTGACAGGCCTTTCCTCTTGGTGAACACTTTGAGGTGGCCCCTGTTTAAAGTTATCATGTGTTTGCAATGTGCATTTGTAAGTCACATAAAAGAGCAGTGTTTAAAATGTAACTGTTTTGGAGGGACAGAGGTCAAGTGAGAGATACCCTTTAAAGCGATATACTCTCCATCATCAGAGCATTCCTCACAAGGCTCTTTTCTGGACGCCTTATCCTAACAAGAGCTTTCTGTTGAACTGCACAGACGGTGTGGTCTGCAGACCTGGCAGGCACTCAGCAATGGACACCTGAACACACCACACTATTGAAATGACCTATTCCAAGTGGAGCCTGCTCTAGTCCTAACACCGAGAAGGAATACAGGGGCTACAGCTACAGCTTACAGCTACAGCTGCAGGAGTCAAAGGAGGAAGCAATAAAGAATGGTGTACCGATTTGTGTGTTTGGGAAAGCCTAGAGACTAAACAAATAAATACATACCATGGTGAAAAACCTTTTTCCATGAAGTAAGACCTAATCCTTGCAGTCACAAGACCTCTGAATAAAACCCCAGTTCATGGGAAATTAAATCCCCATAAGAGGACAAATAGTTATAGAAAGAACTTGCCTGACTTTTGGAGAAGGTTCAGGAGGTCTATAGCCCCAAAAGAGAAAAGGGGTAGAGCTTTAGAAATAGTGAGAAGCCCTCAAAATTTTCCCCAGATAATTTTATTGGGGTCTAATACCTTTCTAACACATCCAACTTTATTTAAATATGTATATAAATTAGGTCTAGGTGAGGAGGCAGAGACCGACCACCTGCCGAGTTACTCTAATTACATTGCCACTTGCTTCTCTGCTAGGAAGAGACTAGAGCCCCGTGGTGGAAGGCCAGTCATTGATTTTGCTTTGAGTCCTTAGTCCTGACTTGTTGATAAAAAGCATGGAAGAGAGTAGCTCTTGTTTGCCTGTAACACAGTGGTTTTCAACCTCCCTAATGCTGTGACCCTTTAATACAGGCAGTTCCTTGTGCGGTAGTGACTCCAACCATAAAATTATTTGTGTTGCTACTTCATAACTGTAATCTTTCTATTGTTATGAATCAAAATGTAAATATCTGTGTTTCTGACGGTCTTAGGTCACCCCTGCGAAAGGGTCATTGGCCCCAGAGGGGTCGTGACCTACAGGCTGAGAACCTCTGCTGTGGCACTTCGTGTCAAACCATCACCTGTGTGGGGTGCCCCAAGTCTAACAGAACATTCACAACGCTGGGCATTGAGGCAGGACAAGAAGTGAACACCATCCTGTGTGTGGCTTCTGAGAGCACCAGGCTGCTAGACATGTCACCATGGAA
This sequence comes from Mesocricetus auratus, assembly GCF_017639785.1. Classification (NCBI taxonomy): domain Eukaryota; kingdom Metazoa; phylum Chordata; class Mammalia; order Rodentia; family Cricetidae; genus Mesocricetus; species Mesocricetus auratus. Next base: position 107,956,136 of record NW_024429184.1, on the reverse strand, counting down.
GTGACTGCAAGTGAGAGGGGACAGCACTGCTACAGCTGAGGAACTGGAATACGCACAGGTGGAATGATCTAGAACACTCATGGCATGAGTATCACGGTGCCAGGAAAATGTGTAACTTCTCACGTGAGATAGCTTCCCAGCTGGGGAATTCCTTGGAGTGTGTTGGAAGCGTTAATCTTAATGAGTCCTAAGCAATGGCAAACAGGGATGGGATATCAAGTGGTAGAATTTAAGTTGAAATAGTAGCACAATGTTCCAACTGACAAGAGTGAACACTGGAACAGACGGGTTGTAGTCATTCAAAATGGATAGGCTGTGTCTATTCTGAACCTGGTTCCTTCCTCTCAGATAGACTTTGCTGCACTATTTTTCATTTTAGTTTATCTATATTTGGGGCATTGTCTCATATTTTGTGACAAGATAAGATGGTACCTCTCTTGTTTCACCCTAATTTTTTTCACTCTTCTGAGTTTCTAAGGTGGAGATGAAACATACCTTCTTTTCAACATTTTCTGCCAAAAGAGAAAGGCCTGAGTTGGGAGATCTTTTTTGGATGAGCCTGATGGATGCTGCCAGCCCACCACTGCTTTTCTCCACGCCATTAAGGTGTTGCTTTATAAGGACCAAACCCAATGTATTTCTCCCCACATAGCACCTAAAAGAAAGCTTCTGTCCATTATCTTGCTGGACATGTCTACTCAAGCTATATGGGTGCTACCTGCCATCCTCATTGTGTTTTCTGTCAACTTGACATAAGCTAGAGTCATCTCAGAAGATGAAACACTCCCATCGGATTAACCTGTCGGAACAGTCCATGGAGGAATTTTCTTGATCAATGATTAATGTGGGATTGGGAGGGAGCTCACTGTGGGTGGTGCCAGTCCTGGGCAGGTGGTCCTGGATTGAAAATGAAATCAGGTTGAGCAAACCATGGGGAGCAAGCCAATAAGCAGCATTCCTCCATGGCCTTTGCTTCAGATCCCACCACCAGATTCTGGCATTAACTTCTCTCGTTGATGTACTTCTTCCCCAGGTTGCTCTTGGTCATGGTGTTTTGTTGCACAACAGAAGCACTAAAACACCTGCACTGTACCGTCCATAAATGACATTGTAGAACTCCCATCTTGAGTGTTCTGTGAATCCTCTATTGCATCTAGGCCGGAGGCAGCCGGGTCACCTACTCTTTAGGAGACAGTCTAGGAGGCCATATTGACACCTCTCTCTCCATTCTTGTCTGTGCATCTCAACAACCCTGAGTTGTTTCATTTTTCCTGAATCTATTCACTTTCCTTCATTCCTAGGGCAACCTACCTTTTCAATTTCTTGTCATTGTCCCTTGTCACTTCAGAGTCCAACATTTCAGTTAGATGAAGCTTCCCAAGCTCAGTAGGTTGTTTCTTGTCCAATGTCTTTGCTTGTGAAGCTCTCCCTACCCAGAATGCCTCAGCCTTCATTTAGTTGACTTCCTACTACCCATCAAGTCAAAGGGTAAAGACTGCCTGGTTCACCATTTATCTGACCAGGCGCTGGCTTAGAAGACACTATTTCAGGTTCTGAGCAACCACAAATGTGTTTCATGCCCTTCGCCAAGTCTCTGTGTGATGTTAACACTCCAGCTATGAGACTAGCCAGTGGGAACGTTTTAGAAGGGTCTCATCTGCCTCCTTCCTACAGCTTCCACCCCTTTTACCTCAGGTAAGGGTAATGGCATTTGTGTTGTACTTCTGTAACTCCTCACATCATTTGACCACAGCAGCAACTCCGTGGACACGTAGCAACTTCCTGAAGCTTGGCCTCCCTAGTGGTCAACACTTCTCTGCCTTTATAGGCTCAGTGCCTGGCCACTATAGAAAATCAACATACATTTCCTGAGAAGAAACATGTTGCACAAAGAAAAGCTAACAGAGGTGGAGCCACGATGTTAGTGCTCTGGCACCTCCGCTCCTAGGTTCCTCAACCGTAAACTACCTCCCCTGCCCCCACTTGATTTCCTGAGTCTTTGAGGCCAGTTCTTTTTTCCTTTTCCTCTCTTGTATACAGGCCAAAGCAAGTAAGGCCATGGCCAAGTGAGCTGGTACAAAATGGAATTAAATCCCGCTCTTGAAAATCTTGCAATGCGAGAGTCTATGGTTTCAAGCAGCATGCTTTGGTAATATCTTTTACAATAGGAATTCCTCACTGATTAAGTGAGCTTTTGTCCTCACAGAGGTAATATGTGAGTGGGAGGAACAAAGAGCAGGAGAGAGGAAATCTACATGCCATTATACATGGTAAGAATGCAGTCTTCGGAACAATAAAGAATGGCGATTTGTAGAAATAACCTTCAGGAGAAAGGCTCTTTAAAGCTATCAATCAATTCTGACCAAACAGGAAGCTTGGGACCCTGATCAGGATCACTCTCTCGGGACAATACACCAAGCTGGGCAAGTGAAGGGAACCTGTACGGTGTTCAGTTACCCCTCTTCAGCGGCTGCAGGTACAGTGACAGTAAATTACGAAATACCTCCTGGCAGTGTGCTTACAGACAGACAAGTGACATTTACCTTGTAGTTTCTGCAGGAAGGGTTGAAGGCATTGGTTCCACAGACAAACAGGGTATCATCATTCTTCTTGAGAAGAACTTTAATGAAATTGTGACACTCATCCTGAAACAAAATTCAAACTGGCTTAACAGAACGCACTCAGCACAAAAGCCCATTCATCACCCTGGACCATGATCCGACAACAGAAGGATCCCAGTGAGGAGAGTACAGTGTGCAAGGTTACAGAGCCAAGATCCCCAGCTACATGGTCAAGTAGTTGCCGTTAAACAAGAAAGGACATCCATGATTACTGCAGCAGTAAATACAATCACGGCAGGGACTGATAACCTATGTTTCTTTTATGTCACAGAAGAAAGGAGACCTTGATACAGCAACCTCCCACCGTATTAATTGTAATGCCAGATGTTCCAGGGTGCCTTGAAGACACTCGGTGTTGTTATTTGACCAAAGGCACAAGAGCCTGTGAGTCTGCCATGATTTTTCCTGCGTGCTCCCACAGTCTGGAGGTATCCCCTGGCCTGCGAGGTGGGTTCCTGGGACAGGCCACTTGGAAGACTCAGGAGGCCAGCTCTGAGTCGCTGATCCCTACTGCGCTCGGGGAGCGGTTCTAAATGCAGTCCTGCCAGCTGGCGTAAGGTTTCATCACATTAAGTGCAAACTATTTTTGCAAATTAAAGCTTTCAATAAGTTGATGGAAAAAGCAATTACTGGGGAAAAGGGACGAGCAAGATGCATTCAAATCATAGTCTACGGCTGGAGATAACCGTCAAAAATGGAACCCGAAGTGGCAGGCGCAGGAGAAATGAAAATTGCCTACCTTATGTTTCCCCTTCATCCTGCACGTGTCTACATCAGCCTGTCTAGATTTCCATGTCAGTTTCTGCAGGGATCAAGAAAGAAATCAATTAGGGCCCAGAGGTTGCTGCATTTGATTTTAGAAGTAAAAGTTCCCTTGGGGCGACTAGAGGCTGAACACATATTTACTGAACGCTTTCTACACACTTTTCCCCATGATTAATTCACCACGACAACAAAATATTAGGAGGGAACTTTATGCTAACTTCTGAATCCTTATCTGTTCATTAAACTACCCGATGTCTCCTTTTTGAGATGGAGGTAGAGGAGAAGGCCGGGAATTTCACGTGAAAATAGTCAAAGCCACTTGCAAGTTGTGCTCATTTGGGTAAAACGTGTGTCACCAACATTTCTGTGCAGTTCATCAATCAGTCTTTGTAAAAATGACCTTTCCCCTAAAATATGGAAATCATTTTCTTAAACATAAAGTGGACATTTGCTCCAGGCAGACAGCGATTTAATTCAGATGGCGCTACTTCGTGTAAATTCATGGGCTAAGTCTCCTAATTGTACCGCACAGCTTTATTAACTAAAATATCTCCATGTGGAGTCATGCGAAAAGCTTACATGAGGCTTTATATATGTGTGGATGGTGATTAAATTCCAGAACCTCACCAGTCAAGTAACTTACATGTTTCGTGACGTAGAAGCATTGACATTGACATACGTTTTAATATGTTTTGGGGACAGAATTTTATTTATGAAAATTGTTGTTTTCTTGGATAAACATGGCCATATTTAAATTAAAGGATTTTACAAATTACACAAATCCCCAACATGTATATGCACACAGGGATGAAATATGTGTTTTGGAATGTGTAATAAACCCTTACTAACCCTAAAGCAGACTTTATAAAAGGTGTTGCTGGCATTAGCCACAGCATCCCAATCACTGCATTTAAGCTACATGTTTCCTAATGACCTCATTTTAGAATGATGATTTTAAAAAGAACTTACTTTGCTACAATAAATTTCTTCTGTGTGGGATGTGTCTATATCAACAGTATAAATATGGTCCCTATAAAAGAAAAAAAATAATACAAAGTGAAACACGACAGTTAGAACAGTTCATTATCTACAGAATAAGTTTATTATGTTTGGAGCAGATAAGCCTGTGATCATACTTGTTGAAAGAAAGAAAGAAAGAAAGAAAGAAAGAAAGAAAGAAAGAAAGAAAGAAAGAAAGAAAGAAAGAAGAAAGAAGGAAAGAAAGAAAGAAATCAGCTGAGCAGTGGTGGTACATGCCTCTAATCCCAGCACTCTGGAGACAGAGGGATTTAGACATCTTGAGTTCAAGGCCAGTCTGGTCTACAGAGCAAGCTCCAGGACATACAGAGATACACAAAGAAACCATGTCTGGGAAAAAAAAAACCAACAGAAAACAAAAACAATAATCTATGGGGCCTTGAGTAGTATTTATCCCTGGCACTTTGAGTGCCCATGCCACAATATGGGAGGCTGTTTCAGCCGGGACTCTTGAGGGAGGGCCTAGGCCCTGCCCTGGATGAAATGACAGTCACTAGAGATCCACCATGGAGGGCCTCACCCTCCCTGGGGATTGGAGTGGAGATTAGGTTGGGGCCTGGGGGATCTGGTGGGGGGGGGGAGCTGGGATTGACATGTGAAACAAGATTGTTTCTAACCTAAATAAAGAAAACAAAAACAAGATACTCACATGCTAGAAAAAGGAAAGAATTTAGTGTAAGAGATTATCTTGAACCATATTTAGTACTTATGGTTTATGGTGGAATTGGGTTGATATACAAAAGCTCTTAGTAACTGTTCTCCTAATCTCAGAACTATAGAACCATGTGAACGGAGCTCAGCTGGGAGGATCTGCAGATTTATGTGATCCAGAGGTGGAGCAGAGATGGGTTCACATTGGCTGTCAGTATCTTCAAACCCATGCACAAGTTGCTTGGTATTCAACATGGTACATTTGATAATTTGATAGACAAGATAGAAGAAAGGTAAAATTATTTCCAGAAGCTACCCTTCCCTCCGCAAGATCACATTAATTAAAGTATAAATGTACTTGAGCTACGGTTGAAACCTTGTGCCTCTTCAAACCCTCTGGTTTTGCTCTGTGTTTGGTTTTCTCTACAGTTTTTGCTACCAACCTCCCCTTGAAAGGGGAGACTCAGAATCAGCAGCTCAGGTGTGGGGCTGTATTTAAACCTCCCTTCTGTGTGAGGGGAGTACAAGGGCCTTTTTGTCTGGAATTCCCAAGAAAGAGAAGAAAAGAAACGCACTCAATGGAGGAGGTGGGGGGCTGGTGGGGGCAAATCCAAACAGCTCATTTTCCCTTGAAATAACATTGACTTTTTCTAAAATGCAGGAAGTCCTGGGGCTGGAAAATTATCCACAGCTTTAAAGCAGGACCTCAGGGCTCCTGTGCAGGCTTTCAAACTGCCTCATTAGTTAGAAAGAAACAGGGGCTGGGGAGAGGAAAAGAAGCAATTATTTGTAAGATTCATATATGATATTTGTGTGTACATGTATATATTCAAATATGCACATATACATATGTATTCCATTTTTGAGACGTCTGCTTACTTTGTTTTTGGAGAAAACACAGCAGAAAAATCAAAAACGGTTTCTCACATAGAGTAAAGGAGAACGCAGGGGGGTTGGCTTACAGATTCCAAGGCCTGCTTCTGAACCGTGTGCACACTTGTGTGTGTGCGTGTGAACATTTGGCAGAAAAGACGCATGTTTGTGTCAGAGTAGGGAAGTGGGTAGCAAGGCGTCTGCTTTACCAACCGCTGGACTGGGAAGCTTCTCCCAGTTTTAGTAGGGTGCCAACATCCCTCTGCCCTTTAATTTCGAGGCCGTTTATTGCATTCGTTTATTACTTGCTTGACTTTATGATGGCGCTGTGGTCAGGCACATTATTAGCCTGGAAATGCCTGTGACATTGGCATTGGGTTTGAGATGACTAGAAGAAACCTTTCCTTGCCCCTTTTCCCTTCAAAACTTAAGTAGAAGCTGAATATATGAATTGTAAATTAACCACTGATTAATATGCATTGGCAGCTCCTCAGAAAGCTCTCAGATTGCCCCCTTTTGGCATGGTCTGTTTATGTTAATTAGCAGTTTAGAGATTAAAAAGAAAGAAGAATTTACAAAGTGGATAATAATAAGAATTGGAAGGCGTCCTTGTCACCAAGCCCCATCAGTCCCCAGGGTTCTGGATGGGATTTGGCTTTCGATCGCTGACACCAATTGTCTGGGAGAACTGGGAAACCTTTTAAAAACAATTCCATGAGTGAAATCTCCTCTGGACAGAGGCAATCTTTTTCAGTATCTCAAAGATCACATGGACCCAGTGGATAAATTGGGGCTTTATGGTCAACTATAATCCAGGGTAAAGGATCATTTCTAGCTGCCCAAGTGCATCCTGGGACTCATATGATGCTCTTGTATCTGAATGTAGGGACTAGAATTCAAACTGACTTAATCCTAGGACTTCCTTTTCCCCAGTCCATTGAATACCACTGAGTTGTGTGGCCATGGCTTGAGTCTCAGAGAAGGACTGAACTTGAAATCGTGTTAACGTGCTAACCCAGGAGCCTGGATGCCTCGGGATAGTGTTGGGGATGTGAAATTAAAAAGAGAGGCCCTAAATACAGCAGGCACAAAACTCCTTTTGGGATTTTTCAGAGTGTATATAGAAGGGAAGTTCCTGGGTATGCGGTAAATGCAACATGTCAATGTTAAGATGCTGCAGACCCTTGACCTTCAATTAACGGTAAGTCTGTTCCATTGCTTTGGAAGGGAACACTCTTTTTTTTTTTCCTATTTCCCCTTTTTCCTTTCCTTGAGGAAGAGAGTTCAGATGGAACTGTCTTGAATTTAATGAGCTGGAATAAGGAATGCTTCTTAGGCTCTACAACACCTGGCTTCTAATGTCCCTGCTGGCCTGGGTCTGTAGCCCATACCTATGCTCCATCACTGGCTACAAGGGCTGTCTGTTACAACCATTTTTGTTCCCAGTGACTCGATCGTGACGAGAACAATTTACAGGAGATACCCAAGTCAACCTATTTTTCTCAGGTTCGATGTTTAACCGTTTGTTCTGACCAGCCTTTTTTTGCGCTGTGACATAAGTATAATCTCACTTTACTACCAAAGAAGGAGCTGCCACGCTTCCTAAGAGGTGGGCACTGAGCCCTTACTGGAATGTTCTGGAATGAATACCCACAAAGGCTGTTCTCAGTCAATAGCCATTGGAAAGTTATTAACTCAGGATGAAGAGTTTCACTTCACAGTGGGCAGCCCAGGACAGGGCATGACTGGCTATGTGACTGGCCATCAGAGCACTGCCATCCTAGTTCAAGGACTGCAGCTTTCACCGGGACCACTAATTTCCCATCTCTGTCCCCTGGGACCCTTCTGCAGGAAGTGGGGAGGGCTGCTGGCCTTTCTCATGAGGTTGTTTCCGGGACCCAGCAAACCAAAAGTTATGAAGTTACGACTACATCATTTACTTGTATGGACATGCCAACAGGAGCAGCATTTGTGAAGGCTTTTATTGTTGTTGTTGTTGTGTAAGTGTCCAGTGTTGCTTCTTGTGACCAAATGTGTGCTGGGCTTGGGGCATTTTCATCACACTCATGACTTTTCACTGTATATTACAGAGATTGTCACCCACAGCTAAACTGTCAAGGAGTCTGGTACCTGTTGTTACTTTAGCTGCTCTGGTCCTGGGCTCACAGACATGTACAAACATTGTCTGTCTTCTTCCCATCATGAAATAACTCATCTCTTTAGAGTCAGGTAAGTCCCCAGAGGAACACCTCAGGATGGTACACCCCTCCCCCATGAGTTACATACCCCAAACCTGGTTGGAACTGTGGGAAATAGGTTGACTTGGGCATCTCCTATGAATTGTTCTCATCACAGTTCCACACCTTGTTGGAATCACCATGGACATCCTAAAGACACTTGCCTAACCTCTCCCCTGGAAGAGGGCACATAAAACCAGAGGAGGCTGTGGAACAGCTGAAACATGGGCAGGGTAACAACAAAAGCCCAGATCCACGTGGCCCTTGTCCAAACGGCATTCTTATAATTCCACTCTGCCTTAGGATATAAGTATGTCCAGATGTCATATCCCAAGGGATGAGTAGAGCTTATTCTATTATTACTGTTAAATACAACATACTTATGAAACATACACAGTGTTGTATTTTCCTGGTCATCACTACCGCTCTATCAAAATAATAACAAATATTCACTACAAAAATATAGATAGGCCTAATAGACGCACACTGTATAATACATGTTAGTACATCCAAGTTCGTTAAACAACTTCCAAGTGACAGGGTTCTCTACTATGTACTAGGATAAATATTTGCATATATGTTCAAGAGACACAGTGGATTATTTGAGTTTTAAACTCCAAAATATGCAACTATTCCTCCAAAAACCCACATAAGGTTAAACAGACATAGAAAATCCCAAAAAGGTTAAACAGAGAAAATCTTGAAAGAATGATTGCTTGACAAATCCAATTTAGCTTTTAGTTTAAATAGTACAGTTAGGAACCTCGAGTCCTTGGAAAGAGACACTGCTGGTGAGTGGGGACTGGAATCTTCAGGTCCTCTGAAGATGTGAGTGAGGAAGGTCTCTTACCGAGCAGCAACGTAGAGAGTTCTGTTCATGACCATGATCATCTGGATGTCCAGTCTGTGCCTCTGTGTGGTGTTCCGTCCTGGCTTGTGGCCCACAAACACCGGATACTGTTTTGTATCTGTGAAAAGAGGAGATGTGGTAAGAGAGGGAAATGTAGATCAAGCCAAGAATCAACGGGGTAGTGTGAGGAGGGGGTGGGCCACGGAACAAAACCATGTTTAATTCAGACCATGCCATCATTTCCCATCTCTGGCAAAGCTGTTGTTTCTGGGAACTACGTGAAAGTGCCCCTTCAGGATGATCGAGTTACACTCCAATTCCAAATGATAATAAACCTGGTCATAACATTCCTAAGTGTCACCATTTCTGAGGGTTAAACTTGCTGGTCAACCCTTTGCATGGAGGTGGTGCTCTTTTCTTCCCTAGATTTCTTTTCATCTTCTGTGGAGTGCTAAGCCTGAGGGGGGGCAGGCTGCCAAAGATCTTGTCTCCGGACAAAACTATTTCAAAGCTGCCTTCCCCATCAATCACCACAAAGGCAATGTGGTCTGGAGGCGAGAGCCTTCATCCAGGAGCCAGAAGAAAAATACAGTCTCCACAGGCGCCCGGGTGGAATAATCTACCATTGAGGGCAGCCCGGCTAAGTTGGTTGGCATTCTAGGAACTGTGGGAAGTGCACTCTGGAGCTAAGCAATTGGCTAATCTCACAGAAAAGTGAGCTTTGACAGGAGAGGGCCAAAGTAAGCGTAGCCAGTCGGCTGATCTGGCATAGTCCACGAGCACATTTCTTTCCTCTAGTGCTCTTTGGCTGAGTCTGTGATGTGTAATAATATCTGACCTTTAGAAATACCTGTATCTCAACATCTCTCTGTTTCTAAACCTATAGTCTCCAGAGCATTGGCAATCCTCCAAGAAGAGGAAAGAAAGATGAGTCACATTCAAAAGGCCATGTTTTCTGGTGAGTTATGGGGGTCTAACTATGAGTGGGAAACCATTCACAGATTCATGCCTGGATGACTACACTTTAACCTTGTGGCATCTGGGCTTTCTCACAGCAGTGTTACTAGAGAGCTTCCATATATTTAACTCCCAAACAAGGCTGGTGTACAATTATCTTAAGCTTTTCCTTCAATGTTTCTTTAATTTCATATACGTGGTCATCATGGGGGTTGCTATGGTAACTCCCACATCTGTTATCATGTTATTGTGTGACCGTTGATGATCGTCAACAGCATACTCAGGCTGGGGTCCCTGTTGTAGTGGGACACCAAAGATCGAAATCTTATTTTGATTGAAGATAAATGCATGGTTATTTGGTTCCCAATCCTAAGTGTGGGGAGCTTGGCTATTTCCGAAGTGATAGCATTGACCTTTGACCCTTTGTCCTTTCATTGTTATATATTCAAGTCTTGGCTCCTCATTTTTGCATATAAAATTATCTCCTTCTTCAGAAATTCCAGCTGGAAGCTGAGCACTGGTGGAGTTACTGAATATCCTTTTGGTATGTTTCACCTGTCAGTGTTTGGTTTGGGATAACTACATGGAAAATGGTACTTGGGGAAGTACCTTTGCCTTTGCTGGAATACACTGGTCTTTTGGAGGGCAGACAATAAAATAAGAAATTGGATGTGCTTTCTTAAACAGAGTAAGACTTTCCTTTGAGGGAGTCATCCAAAGTTTTAACTATGTCAGCATCTACTTCTGACAAAAGTGGACTAAATCTTCTACAAATTCAAAGCCAGTCCTTCCCTGAGACTAGCAAACTTGTAAGGCTTTTTTTTAAAGTCTTTTTTTTTCTCTTAAGTATTTCAAAACACCTGTTGTTATTTTTTATGATGTTTTATAGCATTTCAGGTTACAGATGGAAACACATAACACTCTCAGTCCTCTGGTAAATGAGGGCAGTCGTCCCCCCCCGTAGCTGGGGTGAGAGCAGGAGCAGGTCTCTGTGTGTAGGGGGAGACTCCATTGGGCGGGCAGCTGGAGAGGAATTTCAAAGACTTGGAGGTGTTGCTACAACACTTGATGAAGCTCTCAACAGTGACCCATGTGACTCCACCCATCTGGCCACATGTGAGTGACCTGCCTCTGTCGGGAGTGCACTTTGCAGCTACTGGGCCTCCTCCCTGCTTCCTTTTCACTTTTGGTTAGACTGGTGCAGGCTGGTGTCCTCAAAAGTCAGTGCCAGTGCGTGAGTGTGTGATACTTACAGTTGCCATGCGAAATACTGATTGGCTCAGAGTCTTCTGGGAAACCAGCCCCAGCGCTGTGCAGCAGTGTGAGACATAGCAGCAAGGCTTCTGGCCTCATAGTAGTTCAGCGGGGAGACGTATTTCTCTACTTCACCCTGCCAAAGAGCAAAGGAGGCTGCTTAGTTTTCGGGGTCACCCCCTTCTTTTTACATAAACCACAGAGTTTATTAAAGGGGGAAGGGAAGAAAGAGACAGAGGGGAGAGAGAGGGGGGGGTTAGAGGAAGGGATATAGAAGAGCAAGAGGAGAGGGGAGTGCAAAAATGAACCCCTTTTTTCTTTTGCAAGTCAGCTTCATTCAGCTCCAGAAAGTGCAATGGTCTTGAACATAATTCGAGACAACAGGCTTCTGTGCTCTGCCTGGCTCACAGTGAATTCACAGATTACAGCATTTTACATAAAGACAGTGCCCAGTAGCCGTTGTGCCCAACGTCACCCTGGTACCACACACTTTTTGTAAAAAGCCTTACTTCCTTTGACTCAGCCGTTACAGGCCATTGTGACTACAATCTCACGATTATGAAACTCTGGATTCCAAAATGTATGAACAATTGAAAGCATTATTTTTTCCCCTTTTCCTTTACAGAGGTCAAAAATTGCCATCTCCACGTGTGGTTTTTGTTTATTTGTTGTTTTGACCAGCCAAGAATGTCTCAGAAATGTGATGGCATTGTCAGTAGTGAAGAATGCTGATAACTGATGATAATCTAGAATTCCAACTTTAAAATATATGTTATTCTGTGATCCAAGGACAGTATAGTATACCTCTGCCTCCAGCATGCCACACATATACTCATAAAACACACAACTGACCCTATTTTCTTATTTCCTATGGAACCCCTTACTTAGTTGAGTTGAGATTTTTCAACTCTTGTCTATGTCATTTTACAGTGACCTTAGACCTAAATAAAAATTACACAATCTATTTTATTTTAATAAAATATGATCATATTATTTTCCTTCTTGCCTTTTCTCCCTCAAACCCTTCCCATGCCCCTCTTACTCTCCATCAACCTCTCTTTTCTTTGCTAGACACACATATTCATATAAACATAGAAATATAGAAATACAACCTGCTGGTCTGATTGGTGTCACTCTATATTAGGGGGCTCGTCCCTGGAGAAGACTAATTCTCACACTCTCTCTCATCAATGGCGAGTTGCCTGTAGTTCTTTGTCAGGGTGGGGGTACACAAATCTATTTTCAAAAAGAAGTACACCATTTCCAGTTCTGTCAAGAGAATCTGAACTGGCATCTTGGAAGAGCCTCGCTGGCTTTTTAAAGAGAATCATATCTCTGCACATTTGCTCTGCAATGATATTGTTCTGCTCAGCTGTCTTCTGTTCGAGCAGCTTTCATTTGTAGAAAGATTCTTCTACAGTTTAGATATAAAAGTCCCAGGGAGCTGCAGGATACAGTGAACATAGCCTCATGCTACAGTAAATACCACAACGTTCTCAGGAGTATTTCAAATAAGCGTTGATGTGTCGGGGAAATTAACGTAAAATAGGGAATCATTTCATCTTTCTAGAGTATCATTCTTTGAAGCAGCCTGCCAAAGATTATCTTTTCTGAACAAAGCTATTCTAAAGCAGCCCATCAATCATTTAAGATTTGTGTTTAGAAATGTCAAACCTAGTAACCTAAATGTCTTTGAAAATTAATTTGGCAAACAAACTGCTAACTTACATTTTGTGGAACACCACTTACTATTAGATACCTATGCCTCTTTTCTTCATGCCAAAAAAAGCATTAACAAGTCCCGGGTGCACTGTAGGTTATAATTTCACAGACACAGCTGGGTCTTAATCATTTCTTCAACTGAAAAGTGCACATTAATTAATTTGCTTTATCTCAAAAGAAATCAAAGAGGGACAGAAGTTGAGAGAAGAACCTAAACAGTTCTATATCACTATCTCTGATGTAAAGATTAAAACTGAACTTTGAATGATTACTTGTTTGAAAAAAAGCAATCCTTTACCAAGAAACATAGCATGTATTTACAGGACGGTTAACAACAGGTCTATTCATTCCCTTCTTTGCCAGTACTGCCTAATCTGGGGCGTGTGAACACAAAGAAAAGAAGCTCTGGGGTCCCCCACTTGCTTCTCAGGAGCCCTGCTCGGTATGGCATTAAGGGGGGAGCAATCGGTAACAAGAGCTACTAAAACACAAACACAACGCGCATCGGCGGTTACATTTTGTGTGAGAAAACATAAGGCAAGCAGCAGCATTACCAGGGCAGAATTACAGCATGACAGCATGGGACAAGAGGAAAGGAGACTTAGAAGGCAGAGCCGCCTCCCCTTAGAATGTTGGGAAATAGGTAATATATGCTTTTTAAAGATTTTTTTTCTTGACATGACTAGTAAGCCTCTACCTTTCCACAACTGCATTCACCCTGCACAAATGTCCACAAGCTCATGACAAAGGCCCGCTTTTTTCTTCTTTAATATATCTTAATTCTTTTCTGCCTTAGGGCAAAATACTCAAGCCCTGAAACTGGCTGGAAGAACAAAACTGAGAAATCTGCTATGCAGTTCTACCACTTCTTTTAATGCTCACATAGAGTCAGCATCACAACTCAGATACATCACCAATGTTTACCACCGGTTTACAGTCGGGCTCTCTGCCAGCAAAGAATAGTTGTTTTCTATCTTCTGGCCGTCGGGTGGTCAACGAGTTCATCCCAAGGATGAAAGTGGTTAAAGTTAGCCAGCCTTGTGGGACCAGTGTCTACACACATAAATGAGAGTATGCTGCTTGAGTTAAGACCGCATGGGGCTGCTCCACTCACTGTCTGCCAGTCCAGCTGTAGGAAATATGTGAACACTATTGGACCTGACCGTACAGGTACAACTTTTGTCTGGTTTGCTACACACAATGCAATCTTCCAGCATGTTCACACTCAAAGTGTAAGTGGCAAAGATGTGGAAGATAGTTGGAAACCCTAGTGGTAGCTTTGAATAGAGAGAGGAAATGATAGTAGTAGTGGGGCGTTTTCCTCACGAGCCAAGTTAATTGCCATGAAGGTTCAGCAATCCCTTTAAAAAACACATCTTCTACTGACATCATAGGAAGTTTTAACGATAATCGATAATTCACACTGTCATTATTAGAAGGAAGGTCACGCTGGTAGTGTGACTCTAGGCGACTCAGTCAGGCTGGCTGGCTCTCAGTTTTGTCATCTGTAAAATGAAAGGACAGGAAACGTGATGGATTCTAAAAGCCCTCAAGGTTGAGGCTGTGCTCTTGTGAAGCTGGGGAGGAAGGAAAGAAGGGAGAAGAGGGGAGAAAGCAGGACAAGGATGTGTAGCACAGGGAGCGACACTGGGTCAGGCCACCGACCAGGAGGGAGAACGAGCAGTCAGAGGAGCAACAATGAGCCCAAACCTAGACGAGGTCCTAAGATGGGGACAAGAGCCAGACTCGCCAGGCAGAAAAGTTCCAAGTACCTGGGAAGTCTGCTCGCCAAGTCAGTCATGGAACAGGACTCCTCCCTTCCTCCAGTTCCTCCAGACTGTCCCCAGTGTGTGGAGAGAGAACTGTAGAGACAATCTGCATGCCCGTGTGTGGTACTGTGTGTGATGAACAGGAGGGGTGGGGGAAAAATCCTTCTAGCAACAAGCTAGTGCAACAGTTCTCAACCTGTAGGTCACGACCCCTTTGGGGTAGAAGGACTCTTTCACAGGGGTCACCTAAGAGCATCAGAAAACACAGCTATTTACATTATGATTCATAACAGTAGCACAATTACAGTTACGGAGTAGCAACAAGAACAACTCTATGGTTGGGGGTCACCACAACATGAGGAACTGTGTTAAAGGGTCGCAGCATTGGGAAGGTTGAGACCCACTGATCTAGTAGATGCCAATGGACACAGTGTAGAAGGCGGTGTTTACATTTCATCTTGGTGCCAATAACCGCCAGGATGCCGTGCTGCGTCATCTCAACATCAGGGTCAAGTGTGAGTCTGATAAACACTTCTAATGTGCCCAGAGACAGTGCTACTGTCAGCATTTAAACATATTCAGTGTTTAACTGCTATTTACACTGAGCATAATCACATAATTATGGCAATCCTGATGGACAGGCCTTACTGTGCCCATATAAGGAACTGAGGCCCAGGCAGGCAGGAGGCTAAGTTACATTTCTAGATAGCACACAGTAAACATTTACAGCACATTAGGAAGAAGCAGCAGCACAATAATCAAAACGGAGAGCTAGCTCTCAAACCCAGATCTGTGTGACTGCCTGCAATGTTTATGTCCTTCCTAGGACCTCAAGGAGGGGGGACAGAAAAGGGGAAGGGAAAGCATGAGTAGAAATTTCACTTAAGATAATAACCAAATACTGCCTGATGTATCTTTGCTTACATGGATAAAGTAGCTGAAAGTCCCTAATGGCATTAGTCATAAAAATCCATAAACTGAGCACACAGTCACTCTCAAACATGTAGGTACTCAGGTTCATTCCATTTTATGGGCCTGTGATCACAGGCCTAGGGTGAAGGGAAGATGCAAATGCTTCTCCACCGCTGATTTAGGAGGAATTGATTATGTCAGGACACCACCGTGTTAAGTGGGGCCACTCAGAGCCCCTCCTTCTTGCCTCCCTTGATGGTGATGTTTTAAAGTCAGATGCTTCAGAGAAAGTAGTGTCATTTGTTAAGGGCAAGAATGAGGCTGCCTGCACAGAGTGGATAGCTCTCGAGCCAGAGAGGAACCTACATCCACGGAGAGGTGGGGAAGCAGGTGTTTGTGCAGAAAACCCAGCTCACTGAACGCTAGAGACCTGCCAGAGATCGAAACTGCTGATTATTCTCATACTGCAAGAAAATGTAAAGAATTAATGGGTGTTTAGAGAGTAGGTGTCCTTCACTGACCTGGACAGCCCTGCTTCAAGGACTGCAGGCAGCAGGGGAAGGATGCTGCTGTCCACAGGATGTGCAGCTGGGTGAAGAAAGAACACTTCCCGAATGAAATTAGAAACAACTTGGGCCCATTGATTGTGGTAGAAATGGTCACAGTATGCAGGCTTCAGGGGACCATGAGCTAGAACCACATGCCCAGTGGTGTTTGCAGTAAGAGATAAGGGTTACAGAGAAGGAGAAAAATAGCTCTAGACTCTCAATAAAGCATCAGCCTCTTAATACAGCATCCTTTCTCTTCTTAGCCATTAACAGAGACATAAAAGTAGCCAGTTTAGAGGGAAGGGAAATGCCACAGACCTAACTTCAACACATTTTGGAGACCGGTGATGGCATTCAATGGAGGGTTGTAATAAATATCGACTGTGTATAATAGATGGTCCATTTCAGGTCTGAAACCACGGGGCACAAAAGCAGCCGTGAATTCAGAAGCACTTCTAGAAAATTTTTAGTTTTATATTTTGCATAAAGGCTGGTGCATATCTGCGATCCTTCAGAGGGAAGAGGGCATGCTGAGGCTTCTGTCTTATGTACTTGCTTTCCCTCAGCCCTCCCCCAAACACACACCCTGAGTCTTCAATGGACTTTGCTTATCTGCTTCAGATAGAATCTATGGGCTCATTTGGTCTCTGTCACTGTAGGCATGATAACCCCAGGCCTGAAAACACTGAGGCAGAGATCTTGATCTCAGAAACCAGCAAGGCCTGGCCCAACCCTGTGTGCCCATGGCAAACCCAGCTTTTTGCCATGCCCGTCCCTTTTAAACTTTAAAAAATATGGCTGAACTCAAATATCTGCTCCAGCTGCAGAAACAAACACTCCTTTCATCTCACTGTTAAGAAAACTGAGACCCCAAGAAGTGGGGTCAGTTGCCAAAGACGGAACTTAAGGAAAGTGGCAAAGCCAGGCAGCAGTTGAGGGCTCCTGTTCCTCCGTGGAGCTCTCCCAACATGATGCTGCCTTCTGAAAGGGAGCCAAAATTCATTCATTTCTCCTTGGCTTGCTGCCTGATGTTCACTTGATTTTCATCTCACTGACTGTTTTCTACCAGGAGCCAGGCACGGTGCAGAGATGCTGACGCAGGGATGGGAACTCCGTGAATATGCTCTGGTCTTCTCTCGTGTCACGGATGGGTCTGACAACTCTTGGCATTGCACCAAAGAGAACACAAATGTAACAACTTCTCAGAAGTAGTTAGGATTTTACCTTGGCCTTGGGTGTTGCCGAGGTTAAGTGGGCTGAGAAGACCAGCAGAAGTCTAGGGAGAGCCTGGGGACACTTTGTGATCCTTACTCCTCTCTGAGTTCAGAGAGAAGTAAGTAGTAAGCCAAGGCAGTATGCAGACAACTCTGTGCTGACTGGACTTTGAGACGCTCACTTTGGCCCAGAGGAAAATTTGCTTAAGGAAAGTCAAACATTTGTACAATGTAATGGATGGATTTTTTCCCCATTTCATCAAATACTTAAAAGTATTGCCACTCAAAATAAAGACTGTCTGATGGGCTTTCTTCTAAGGGTGAGGACTGCTCTAAGGGACAAACTAATGATGTCATTATGAGTGGCCACAGCTGCGCATTGGGTCATTTACATCAGTCCGCCTAATTTTCTGTACATGTTTACTTTTTTTTAATTTCAGTAAAAGTGAAACACAGTAGGTCTAAGGCACTTTGCCCAGCTGCCTAGAAGAGCGTGTGTAGAATGACTTGAGAGGCGAAAACTACAGAGACTTGGTGGCTAGAGCTTTTTATGGTCCCGGTCAGCACGTAGAGAGGGCGTAAAGTGAAATAAAGCAATCACTATGCTCTATTAGTTTATCCAGGACTGTCTCAGGACAGTTAACAGAGAAAAGAAACCCGAGCCACAATTCTAAACTCCCGACCCTTCCTCTCCCTGGCCTGTGGGGTTCCCATCCTGTGTGGAGGTGTTCTTTCCTCACTTTGGAATGGGTATCAACTTCAAACAACCGAAGAAACACTGCGCATACACACACTCCAGTCACCAGTGACCCTACCAATCATGGATGACGGAAGCTTTGAAACTCAACAAACCCTTATTGTTTTCTTGCTTATAAAGGTTTGTCTTTGCTAAAACAGTCTCAACAGTAGGAATAGTGCATAACCTTAGTTTTGCAGTCAAGTTCTTGGGTGCTAGCTGCCTATGCCTCCCTGCCTTCCATTCTCTGCCTCTGCAAAGATGCTCTGATGCTCGAGGAAGGCCAAAAATAGAACTTGTAATTGACTAATGGCTTCTGATTGTACAAAAAGAGACATAATATCATTACAGAGACTGTTCCCTAATAGAGCATCCCCCTCAGTAAGGCCTTTTAATGTCTGGACATGACCACACACATAAATGAGATCGAAGCACCATTTCCCAGATTTACCTACATTCCTGTGGATACGTCATTAATTTTTTTTCCCAAAGTCTGCTTCATGTCCTAACGATCAGAGTGAAATCGCAAGCCCACGCATTTAAAACTACTCTTGAATTGGGGAGATACTGCCAAGTTTGCCTAAGTTAATACCATTTTCATTAGCTGTGTTCATGTATTTTACACATAAAACAGTGACTCAAGAGTTTGGCATTATTTACTGAGAGCAAAGTAACCAAGGACTTTCCCAAAGGCAGTTATCAATTTGCTTTGGGATAGAGGAGACGCATGCCCTAGTTGCCCAAATTGGAGGCAGCTCCGGTCATGCCACTCCTTAAAATATTCACTCAATTTTTTGTTGTTGTTGTTGTTTTAAATAAGAAGTCCTACCTTCAAAATCAATAATTATTCCTAAACATCCTGCATAAATGCTTCTTTAAGGCCAATGAACATGAGTTCCAGGAAGTCAGGGCTTTGTTTAAATGTCTCCATGCCCTAAGATGTGCTTCTCTTCATAGGTGACTTAAGGGTCAGAACACAGATCCAGGGTTACAGTCCTGTTTATTGGAAAGTGACAGAGCCCATCAAGGTGGTCAGCATCTGGACAAACCATTTTGGTGTCACCAGCTGTCCTTAAATCTGTCTCAACTCTCCTTAAGTTTAAAGGAAAACAAAATTTGCTTCCCCCTTCTCTTGCGTATGTGGAATGCTTCTCTGGAAACACAGGCACACGGCCTCTTACTGGCAATCACGGACAAAACAAAACAAGCCTCCTGAAAGCCAAAAGTTTTCCCTGCTCGTTTGGCATCGCCATTTGACTTGAACTAGCATGAGGCCATTTGTTTACTGTCTTTAGAGTAAATGTTTACACATTTCCCTGCAAAACTATTAGTAGGTTTAATTTTGCTACACATTGCTGCAGACCTGATTTGAGTATCTGTTCCTTAGTCAATTTCCCACCACCTGCTAAGTTTTAAACTCTGAAACATACGTTTTCCAAGACTTAAAAAACAGAGGCCCTGGAAGAGAGTGGAAACGGAGTAAAGAGGGAAAGTTCTCAGGACAGAGTTGTCAATGCATTGTTGTTGAGACAGCAAACTCTCTGATCATCACACGGCATCTTGTGAAATCTTCAGAGAATTAAAAAGAACCTCTGAACTGATGTATTTTTTTCTAGTGTCACATTGTTCTTCAGGGATCATTCAGTGATTAGAAATTGCTCAGTGAGTTGTCTCCTTCTAATTTCCTTTATTCTGTGTTTTTATTAGCAGGTTTCCAGGCTTCCACAAAATGCAACAAGGCTCACAAAGCAGGTATCATCTTGGTAGGGAGGATTGTAAAGTGTCCTATGGGAAGGCAATGACTAACCAACAGAAGTGGCTGCTTGCCTAGGCTTGACACCCCTCTGCTCGGGTGAGCTTCACTTTCTCTCCAATCTGACCTCAAGAGCGCAGTGTTCCAGGGACAGCCTTTTTCAGGGATGGCACTGGGGGGCCAGCAGTAGCTTCTTTATTTGTTTGTACATTAAATTTTCAAACACCTGCAAATTTCGTGTCTTTTCTCTCTCCCACCTTGCCACCCCTCCACTCCATCCCTGCTCCGTTCTTTTTGTAAAACCAGAAGTTGTTGAACTAGGAAACAAAAAGGAGAAGTTGGAATTTTGGATTCACAGGATCTTTCCAGTGGACAACATGGGCTTGGAAGACACACAAGCTCTCACCCTGTCTTAGTTACGTTTCTATTACACTGTCTTGAAATATCCTCTGCCAAAGAAATTAGCCATTACTTTTCCACTACACCTCAGGCAAACTCTGAGGATAAGGGCAAATGCAGTCCTAGTCTTTGCCAAACATCCACAAGAACGGCCTCCATTCCCATTGCTGTTAAAGACCCTGCTTTTCTCTGAGTTTCTTAAGCTGGGCCTCCACAGTCCTCCTGGCTCTCAGCACTGTCTTCCAGGCTTCTAGAATGGCCTATGAAGTCCCACTTAAAGCTTCTGGCTGCTTTTCTAGTCCAGAGCCCAAGACTTTTCCATAGTCCTCCAAACAAAACAAACAGATCTCCCAAACAAAAACAAAAACAATGCAGTTACATCTGTAACAGTAACGTAATAGCGCACTTTCCGGTATCAACTTTCATCTTAGTTTTGCTTGTTTGCTTTTCTATTGCTGTGATAAGTTACCATGACCAAGGTAACTTACAAAAGGAAGTGTTTAATTTTACAGTTAAATTTACAGTTTCTGAGAGTGAGAGTCCAAAATGGCATATCAAAGTCAAAGCAGAAAGAACAGCTGAGAGCTTACATCTTGATCCATAAATTGGACTCAAAGAAAGAGAAACTGAAAATAGCTTAGTCTTTTGAAACCTCAAAGCCTGCCCCCAGTGACATAATTCCTCCAACAAGGCCACACTTCCTAATTCTTCCTAAATAGTTCCACTAAGTGGGAACTCAAATATATGAGTCCATGAATGTTGTTGTTCTCCAGGCCACCCTACTCTCTTCTCTCTCCACTCTCCATCTCTTTCCTTTCTAAGTGGGCATTGATTATCAGGCACAATGGTAATCAGTTTTAACTATGAAGTAAAACTGGAGGCAATTGGCTAATATCATATAACCTGGACATGAGGTTAATTACTGCAGTTCAAATTACCTGGAGAGAAGATAACACGATTATCATCTTGAAACTAATAGCACAAGAAACAATCACTGTCTTGAAACTAATAGCACAAGAAACAATCACTGTAATTAGAATCTCTGCTGAAGAGTTCCAAATAGGAGGAAACATGAAATTGTCCCATAAGCTTGAATACGACAGGCAGAGACCAAATTAATGTGCTGAGGGTCGAATAAATGATGAGTCAGAGAGTATGTGACACCTAGCAGCAGAGGAGCCCAGGCCTGTCCCCTTCTTGCAGCAGGAAGATCCAAAGCAAGCAGTGGCTTCCTTTACTTTGAGAGGAGATGGAGGCACAGGTCACGGGACAGGGGACTGGAAGTTTCCGATGCCCTGGCTACAGGGAAGCAAAGGTCCTCATGGGTTATCTGGTAAGGACTGGATGGTCAGAACAGACAGACAGACAGGACTCCACAGCTGTGGAGCTTGGAGGTGAATCATGCATGAACATTATTTCAGAAAGGAGATATCCCAGGTTCACTTTGAATAACTAAAAGACTAAGAATAACAACAGTCTTCCTGTTTAGTTAACAGAGTCTTCATCTCGCTGAAGAGTGGGGAGAAAAGTCATTCTCGAGTGTGACGCAAAAATAGACACATGCGCTCTTCACACATCTGTGTAATCAGCTCTTTCCGGGGCACCAAGGCATGGAATAAAGGCTAAGCATTCTCCAGGATCTTCAATGCCGAGAGAGAGAGCGGATGCCACGTGAAGCTTGCACAAGATTTTCATCTTGCTGCAAGTGAGGGGCAGAGGGATGTCTCTCCTTCCAAGGTAATGAGAATCGTTATCAGTGACAGTTCCACTCTTGGAAAGTAATTTCATTCCAAAGGAACATTACCGTTGCACCTCATGGATTATTCTCACAGTGTCTGGGGAGTTACCATCAAGAACATGAGGCATGAGAAAGCTCTGTGCAGGCGTGTAAACAGTGAACGGAGGTGTCACTCTCAATACTCAATAAAGCACAGAACTACCTTTGCTCGTCCGCTTGCTCCAGACAAGCTGCTGAAAGGGAAGGGAAGTAGGGAAGGCCGGCCAGGGGCTCTGCAAGCATTCCGTTGTTAGAAAGCCTCCTCACGACCAAGGCAGATGGCATTTAGGCAGCTGCAGCTATGCTGCAAAGGTTAAAAAGACTGAGAGACACCATCCAGGTATTGACTTGGGTCTCAAATGCACGCCCCATTGTCCAGTTCCCTATCTGCAGCTACAATCTTCTTACCCTAACCCAACCCCCTCACCATCTGGATTTCTGCAGGGCCTGTCTAATTAGTCTCCCTTCAGTTTAATTTCTATACGACAACTAGTGGTTGTAAAAGAAAAAGAAAAGAAAAACAACAACATAAACGACATCATGTCCTCCTGCCTTGTACAAACCTTTCTGATGGCTTCATATTCCATTCACAACAAAATTGAAGACCCCAACCCCTAGAACAGAAGGTATCACCTCCCTCCCTCCCTTTTAACATTCCATTCTGCAAGTTTCCACGTGCTCCAACCCACTCTGTCTCGCCTTCCTCAAAGGCCGCTCTATGCGGACTCACTGTCCTTGTCTTCTGAAGGAGCACACACCAGGGTTTATGGAAATAGCTAACTTCCACTGAGTTAAAACATCACTTTTTTCAGATAGACCCTCCTTGGCCTCCTTAATAGCTTCGCACCTTTTTTACTTTCTATCATTTTAGTCCTAATTTTTGCAATAGATTTGAACCTAAGTGGTCTTTTCATATTTATATTCCCGTTTGCCACTGTCTGTTGCTCTCTTACTAGAATATAAGGTCCACGTGGGCATATCACTGCCGCCCCTCATTCTAGAAAAAGTCTAATGTGTCCAAAAACTCTTAAAAGATACTCACTGAATAATGAGTGACTATTACTCCAGACAGCTTTTGAAAGATTACTGCTAAGACAAAGGAAAGAGAAGAGCTGTCGAAGGCAAGGCTAGGCATTTTCAGCTCTCTGAAGAGAAGCCTTGAATATGGTTGTGGGATGACACTAAGAGCAATGAGTAGCAACTGTGAGGAGACAGCTTCTGTGGGGAAGAGAGAGGGATTTCCCACAGTCCCGGGAACACGAACAGGAGTTGGCCTATCCTAGGGTACAGCGGGTCCAGGTGAGTAGAAGGACAGAAGAAATAGTATCCAGGGGACCCAGACAGAGGACTTAGAGCCAAATTACACAACATTTATGGTCTCTGCGGAGAGTTTGCTTGCCTATGGTTCTCACACCCTTTGACAATCTTCCTCCCACATCCTGGGAAAGTATTGCTTGGAGCAGGAAGCCACAGCGCGTCCAGAATAGACTCTCTGAGCAGCTACTTCCCTCTGGCTCTGATGATGAAATAATGTGCCTAGAATCAAAAGACCCAAAGTCCTCAGGCTTTGGTGAAAGTGTCACCCATCCCGCTTTTCTGTCTGGCCAGCAGCATGGTTATGGGTCAAAAGTCAAAACATGCTTGCAAAGAGAGAGAGAGAGAGGTCAATAATGTAATTAGAAACATGAGCTATGGCCAGAGGTCCCTGAGGTTGGGGACCTACAGCATCCATATAATCCCACTTCATTTCAGTCTAGGTAGCTGAGTCCTAGAGGGTGTTGGGTGTGTGGCCTTCCGGGGATGTCAGCCACGGGCTTGATGCTAAGATTCAACTGTCAATGACAAACAGACCCCATGAGCTGATTTAACTTCACCCTTGTCTCAAATCCCTTCCCAGTGACTCATAACTTTCTCCTGACATCAGAACAGCTGGACCAGCCAGCTGGAGCGAAGACATCCAGATGTTGCTGGCTGGAGCTCCAGGGGCTCTGAACTCCCATTCATGCTGTCCTCTCAGACTGTCTCAGTGGGCCATGGGGTTAGGGCTTTCCCTCTCCCCATGTGGGTGGGAAGAGCGAGTCTGCTTGACCGCTTTCATCCTGTAGCACACAAGTGTGTGAAACAGTACACAGCAGCTCTTCTTTGTCTGCAGTCTCAGGATGTTTTATTTGGGGGGGGGATGGGCCGATTTCTGCCGGGTCCATCCGCAGAAGGTAGAAGAGATACCCTGACCAGAGTGTGCCACCCACCCTGATGGACCTCACACACAGACCTCAGTTAGAGTATGTACGAAAGACTGGGAAGTTGGGGGGCAGGGAAAAGAAAAAGATCACCTCTGATTGGGAGAAAAATATAATCTAGAACAAAGACTTCCTTATTGTGCTATTATAAATTTGCACTAGTTGATTGTTTTTAAAAGTATGAAATATGTGTGTAAAATCTCCATTCAGAGTAGCTTGCTTGAACAAAAATTATACACATTGTTAGCTGTTGGTTTAGTTTGAGTGCCTTTGAATATTTTTAAATTTCAGTGTATGATATCCTACAATGACTGTAAAAGGGGCTATTTTTGTTAATGAAAACTGAAATGCAAGCCAAGACTGACTGATTCTTTTAAAATGTGTTGTGCATATTTGCTCCAATATGTAAGCATCTAGGAACAGTGTCTCTGAGGGAGGACAACAAAGGGTCAGGGGGAGAATGAAATACACTTTTTATATTGCATTCTTTTTATGAGTTGTATTGGGGGGTGGATTCTTACACTTTTGGGGAGTATGGAACAAACCTCGCTATTACTGTATTTAAAATAAAGGTCCCCACAACTTCATCTCCAGAGGCAAACCTGAAATTTTAGCCCAATAATATCTGCCAATTCTCAACCCCAGAATCCTTTCAGTGTTCAGCCTCTTGAATGCTACATAAACAGCTGCCTAATATCAAATCTCCCTCTATAAATGTGGCCAACTCAGAAAGGCGGAGCACCGTGAAATCCAAGACAAAGAATCAGCAAACTCAAGGCAAATGCTCTCTCTCTATTTCTCCCCAAAATAAGGCATTACTATTTCATGTGGGGTTTCCCCTCTCCTCTTTCTGAATGTCTATTTCTGCACACATGCCTGTCCCATGATTCCTAACTTTACTATCTTTTTCTCAGCTGCCTCTCTCTCCACTTTTAAACATAAACCCAAAGGACACTTGCTGCTTAGAAGCTGAATGGATGTCCTTCCTCTGGGACAGTCTTTGTATGGTGGCCCAGGGCTACTGAGCTAACCACGGCAGAGTAGCGAGGTACCCATGGTGTGGGGAGATGATCTTCAAGAGTATCCTCCATGCTAGCCCTCACCTGTCTGACCGTGAGAAGCAAGGGGACACTTGCTTGTTTTTTCACTTGTCCCATTCACAAACACTGAACTGGACGCTAGGAAGCATGATGGCTCACTTCCTCTTTTCTTGGCATGGGCACTCTTTATGACCAATTCCACTCCATGGCCTCTGAAGCTGCTTCTCTCGTGCAGTGGGTCACAGAGTTCAAGCTCTCACTGGGGCAGGACAGTTTCTTATTCCCGTTTTAACTCCAACTTGAAACTTGGAGGCAAGTGATGTTCCTGAGATGGGGCCTTCCTCTTTCCCTTATACCACTAGATGCACTACCATGTCCATAACCAATCACAGATGTCCGCAATATGATCAGCCTAACCTCTGCCTTCCAAACTGGCCCACACATTAGAGCTGCCTGGAGGGCTTCAAAAAGTTAAAGGTGTCTATGCACCACACCCAGAGATGGCAACTCAACTGGCCTGGCAGCGTGACCTGGGCTTTAGAATTGTTAGTAGATCCCCAGGGGCTTCTACTAGTAAACAAATCCAGTTTGGGAACTTCTAACACACACACAAAGGGTTTCCAAACTCAAGTCCTAATCCCTTCCACCACCAAGCTTTCAACCACAGGCAGGGATAATTAATCCTGATTCAAGACCCTGTGCTCAGGCCAGCTTCATGGAGAGGCTTTAAAAACATCTGAGTTTGTTTTGTGCCCACCTACCCTCACACCAATCCACTTACAAATATAATTTAATCCATTAAAAATTACAGAGAGCCACGCAGAAACTTCTTTTCCAGCATGGGGCCTGCAAAGTATTCCTAATGTCAACACAGACAATAGGTGTGCTTTCTCCTATGACAGAGTTGAAAGAAAGCAGGCCTAATTAACCCACCCAGATGGAGGAGTGGAGGTCATGTGAATACCGGCTTAGGGAGCCCTCTCCCAGCCTTATCGAAACTGCCTTTCTCTTCAACCATGCTCTTGTAACCTGGGAAATATAAATTTCGATTGCTGATTGCTGCGTTGTTAGTAACTAACCATATATCATTCGGCACTGGTCACCAGTGTCTGCCCAGGCTTACTTATCTCAGCTGAAGGGAAAGTAACCCCATGAAAGAGCTGTTTTCCAATTAAAGCAGCTAGAATATGTGATTTGTCTCTCCGGTGGTATCCGACTCAGAGTCCTTTTCATGTTATTTGTATTATGTTCTTTTCCTCATTACAAGCCTGGAGTTGTGAATCTCAGAACTCCTAGCAAGAAACACATAAATATCAGGAGGGCAGCTGTCAAACCTTGAAATCCTCAGCAGTCTCCACCAAAGTCCTACCAGTAATTACAGAGCTTCCACCAACAAATGCTCCAGTCAGAGTTAAAGACTTTCTGTAGAGCAAATGATGCTCACGGGTTTCCCTCCTATAGAATGTGGGTAAGGTCACACAGTGTCACATGGTACCTACCTAACCCCCACACACACACAGCCTTCAGAACAGCTTCACCAGAAATCTGATGCTCTGCATGCTGCCTTAGCAATTGTTTTATTGAAAAGAAAGAAATATTTTCTGCTACTATAAGAAAAAATATTTTGGACAAAGATCTAGGCAACACTATCTCTAACTCTTAGTCTTCCTTATCTCGTTTGTCTTCATTGTTCCTGGTTATTTATTCCCCTTGATATTTATTCCCCAAGATAGGCTTTGCATGCCTATCTTGACAATTCTTTATCCTGAGAGCAGGTACAAGAATGTATCATCTCAGTGACTAACTGGCCCCTATGTACTCCCTAGACATGGAATTTGAATTCTGGATTAAGAAAAGTATTGGGGTACCTAATGCGTGAGCATTCTGTGGATATTGGGATTTACTGGTGAAGAAGTCTCTGTATTCAGATAGAAATATTCTATGATGGGCATATTCCTCCCATTAGTTACCAGTGTGGTCCTATCTGGGTTGTTTAGTCTCTAATTTTCAGGTTTGTTGGATTTGAAATGGGTTAATGGAACTTTCCTTTCCTTTCCTTTCCTTTGGTCATCCTGAGGATGAAACACCCCAACCCACGTTTAAAACTGTGTAATGCATGTTTATCTCCTCTCAGTGTCCTTGGAGTTGGCATTTGGAGAGCTCAAGTATCTGTGTCATCCCTCATTTTGAACTGTGTAGGTGCCTCTCATACATACGTCATTGTTTACTTCCCATGAAACTGTTTCATCGCTACAGCTTTCATTTTTTTCCTGGATCCCAAAACTTCATAACCACAGCCTATTGCTCCTCAAGCTGGAGTTGGCCCTATTTTGTTGTTACTCTGAGCACAGTGTTCTGGCTGTTGACTATAAAACTTGGTGGAAATTTAGAGAATGCCTTCAGGATAAGGAAGGCGGCATTTTGTTGGGTCCATTTTTCAGTGTCGTGTTCAGGCGAAAAGACAGGCGTCATCTGCAGTCATTGGTGTTGGTCCTGATTTACTTGGCCCAGGGCTCTTTTGCCAGTCACACTACAAACACCTCAGAGCAAAGAGTCTGTCTTTATTTCCAGTTCTTTCCAACAATTTAGTCTAAGCATGATTGTCTATTTATGAGCACGGTGCTATTGATGTACTATAACCCTCACAAAGAGGAGGGTGGGTGATCCGAAAAGCAGGGCGGAAGCAGAATTCAGCAATCTGCAATCTTCTCAGAGAGCAGTGGGGTGAGCTGTTTTGCCTCGGCACCACATTGGGGCTCTCCTGCCTAATACCTGGGGTTAGCAGTATGGTCCAGACTCCGATTCGCTTGAATTGGACAGGTGAGCAAAGGGTTTGGAAGGGTGGCTCTTCTGGAATTTCCATTTGCTTTCTTCTTTGTTTCCCTTCAAACCTTGCACTATTTTTCCCTCAGCTAGCGTTTGGATTTATTTTGATAACGATGATTTTTACCGTTCACATCCTGTCCACAACCCAGTTCCCTGTGTCCCATTTTTGTGTCTGCCTTTGGAATTCCTACCATTCCATTAAGGCTCCCCCAGACCTCAGCTCTTCTGTGACATCTCCCGACTCCCACTGACAGCCGATCCCTTGCTTCTCTCCTCACTTTTCCAGAGCACCTGACCCCACACACTTCATCACAGCCAGCAAGGAGATCTTATTTGTTTACTAATCTGTCCACACCACTAGATGGGGAGCCCCGGCAAGGGCTCACAAATGCTTGGTGTGTAAATGAATGGATCGATGAACAGTGCTACTGACAATCCCTGCCCTGGGGGATTTGTAACTCAGGGAGGAGACAGATGTGGTAATAACAAACTGCAAAATGAAGTGTGCACACATATGTAACTCACAAGAAAAACACTGTATGCGTTACACTTTACATTGTTCTGTTGCCTTGCTTCACATGCGTTGGTGTCCTTGAAGTGAATGGTTCTTACAGATGGCAGTAGAGTTTCCATTTCAAAGGCCCATTGCATATAAGCACCCTAGTAACTCAACACACTGATGTTTGTCTCTGTCCTCAAAAACACAACCCCATGAGATGTAAGACTCTGGGATTCTTAAAGTAATACAAACACCTCAGCACTCTCTGGAATCTCTGACCTCATTACATTGCTGGGAGTTTAGCTGAGTGGATATGAGGCCCATCACAGGATAAAAATTGTGATTTTTGAGAAAAGTAAATTTTGTATTCCCAAGCTCTGTATTATTAAATCTATGGCCTTATTATTGCATTAGAGGAGATATTTTATTCAATTTTATGGACAATAAAATAAGAACACAGAGAGATGTAGCTAGATCAGAATCCCTTGAGTATGAAAAGATGATATTTCATTTTATCTACTCCTGACAATGAAGTTAACACTGTTACCAAAGCTACTACCAGCAAAATAGAAAATCAAGAAGGAGGTAATTACTGTCAGTCACACCTAACATTAAACATCTTGAGTGGTGTAGTAGCACATCCCTTGAATCCCAGCACTAGGGATTCAGAGACAAATGGATCTTTACGAGACTGAAGCCAGCTGGTCTATATTGCAAGTTCCAGGTGATAGATAGTATTGGTGTTGGATAAGGAAAACTGGGTATGACCAAAAGATAAGCATTGTCAAATTAAGGAAATTAATTTATAGGCTTGCTTTAAGGTGATGGTGATGATGATGATAATGATGATAAAAACAAGCTATTTCTAATGTTTCAATGCAAGAAAATACATGGGCTTCTTTCTACACATAGGGAAGCATTTCTTACACAAATACTGTCAGAAAATGGCCCAGCAAGGTTGCTCAGTGGGTAAAGGCACTTGCCAAGCCTAATATGCTGAGTTGAGTCCCTGGTCCTGTATGGTAGAAGGAAAGGCGTCCCTTGACCTTTTGCATACGTGCACTGTGACATCCTTGAACATAAATGAATGAATGATGAATGGATAAATAATGTGATTGGTCTCGTCCCAGTAAGCCATGAAAATATGAAAGTATAAGTGGGGTGATGGGGGGGAATTCTATCCATCTGCCACCTGAAAGCTGATGTGAGGAGACACTGGCACCACACACTTCAGCCTCACGTTTACATAAATGCTTTTCCTAAGGGGTGTGAGCGTGCGTGCCTGCGTGTGTGTGTGTGTGTGTGTGTGTGTGTGTGTGTGTGTGTGTGTGTGTGATATTTGACAATTGCTTTATTTTTCTCATCAAATAAGTCACTTCTAGGCCAGGACTTATTATTAGTCTTAGGCTGTCAGAGTCAATAGCATGGTGTGAAAGCGGTAAGAGTTTTTTGTCAGGTGACAACCAGTGCTGCACAAGACTATAGATAAGATTAAATTATTATACACAAACAGCTCAGATCTGAGCATCCAAACCCATCTAATGAATGCCAAGTCCAAGTCAGGTGCCACTAGTTTAATAACTTGCGAGTCTAAAAGGCACAAGGCTGCCGCTTATTAAAAGAAGGACAAATATAGAGGAAAGGGTCCACACTGCTGGTGGGAATACACAGGAGTGCAACCATTATGGAAATCAGTGCGGAGGTTTCTCAAAGAGCTAAAAACGGAATACCATATGATCCAGGTACATCGCTCCTGGGCATATTTCCAAAGTAGTCTAAGTGAGCCTGTGATGGAGATGTCTGCAGACCCATGTTTATTGTAAAACAAGAAAAAAAAAGAAAGGAAAAAGAAAAAGAAAAAAGTCAAAACATTGAACCAGCCTAGATATGCACCAATGTCCATCAACAGACAAACATTAGATATACAATGTTTTATTCGGTCATGAAGAAGAATGAAATTTTCCCATCTGCAGGGAAACAGATGGAGCCAGACATTATCATGTTAAACAATAGTCTGACTCAGAAAAATACCATGTTTTCTCTCACATGTAGAATGCACATATATGTGTGTGTGTGTAGATGTGTGTGTGTGCCGTGTCATGAAAGTAGAAGGAGGAGTTTGGAGAGAGGAAGGGGCCTAAAGGGAGGGGAGAGGGTAATTGTGGGACTTCATACTTCATGTCTTCTCTCACACATGTCTCCCCGCTCTTGTGTGTGCTGGGGTGGGCAGAAAAGACTATTTGGGAAGTGGGGAAAGGGTTCTAGAAGAAGGGAATGGAGAAAGGGAGGAATGATGGGAGGAACACACCATGTGCAGATGTATGAAAATGCCATAATGAGGGGCGGAAGAGGGGCTCAGCAGTTAACGGCATTTACTGCCCTTAGAGAGGGAGTGGGCTGAGGTGCCAGTGTCCACGTAGTGGCTCACAACCTCTGGCAATCCCAGGGCCAGGAGACCGGAGTGCTCTTCTGACCTCTGAGGGCTCCTGCACACATCTGCTACACATAAACACATGTAGGATTCCTAACATACACATAAATTCTTTTTTTAATCTTTACAAAAGAAAGTGTCATAATGAAACTCACTATTCTGTCCCTCATTTTTAAAATGGATAAAAATCAAAGAGAACTAGCATGCAAGTTAAAAAGAGAGAGAAGTGGGGAGAAAACAATACAGCTTCCCCTTCCTTGAGCAGGCTCCTGTTGGGGATTTAGTTGTAGATAAAGCTTTCCTTTAGGCCTATCAGCTCAGTGGGTCTAGTTGTAAAGCAATTTCCAGTTCTCCAGCCCCACTAGAGTTAACACCCAATCAACAAATCTCTTCTGCTTCCTTCTCCTTGTCGTCTCCTTAATGGCATTCTTATGTGATGGACAGAGAGCATGGCCCCTCCACATCCAATGCAATCCTCTGAAATCAAAAGTGGGTAATGACTTAGCAAACTCCCTGCTGTCTCTCACACCCCTGAATATAATGTGCAACTGGGGTACCACTCTCTTGAAATGGGAGTAACCACACAGACCTGAGTTCCGCTTGCCAGCCCCACTCTGGTCTATATTCGATATCAAGCTGATACTGCAGAAGCGGCTGAACTTCAGGATTGCCGGCTCAGGTGAACCCTCAGAGTACTGAAACAGACTAGGCTCAAGTGTCCACTCAGCTAATGAGCCTGCGATAGGAGCCTGGCAGAAGTGTCAGCACGCTGCTAGTCTTTCTCCTCCTCTCCCATCTGAAAACCAGGCAGAAGCTTCACAGACAGACCCAGCTTGGCATTTCCAGTTCCCCAAATGCAACCAGCAAGTTTCCTAAGTCCTGACTGATGTGCAGAGATACTTCACAGGTACCCAGCCGCTGCGGGCTGCTGTGGTTCTGTAATTCTGTCCAGTCCCGTGGCTCTGAATGTCTGTACCCGGGGGTGGGGGATGGGGGTGAGGGGTTGATTTCACTGTCCTCCTCCACCAGACAGCGCTGCCCAGGTGTCACTTTGACTTTGACAAATGAGTTTTTCTCTGACTGTGTTAAATTAACTAATGGATTCGAGTTGTGAAATTGGCATAACAATAAGGCAAGGTCCTGATGTCAGTGGGTAGATGTTTCCGGTCTCTGAGGGTACCATTAACACTTAGGCTGGAACAAAATCAGAAGAACCAAACAGAATTTAGGCAGGGTGAATAAAGAATGTGATTTGAATAAAGAATGTTTTTCTATTTCAATGAGTTGTTTTAGCATCTTAAGACTTATAGCTATCTATAAGAGGCTGTCATATGGAAGAAAATTGAACATTATGGAAGCGATTTTTGAATTCTCTGTCTGCTCTTTTTTTCCGAGGGCAGTGTTTTGTTTTCCTGGTCAGAAGGTGGCTGAGAGCCATTGTGGCTGTAGGTACATCCATTTGAACCAATATGTTGTAAATTAGTTTACATTAAATTACATTTAAATTACTGACCTTTACATTACTCACATACCGCCAATACATGAGTTACTAATGCTTGTGATCATTGAACATAGGGTCATCTCACAGAGTCCAGAATTGTAGCTATGTGGACACACCCTGTCACACATGGTCTTAATTTTTAATATGAATTATTCTCTCAGTTCTCTAAACTATTGTGGGCTCCGTTTCCACTGAACTGAAAAGATAAATGCTCTTTCCCACATTCCCATCAGAAGTCTGTGTGTTCCAGGGGGTCAGCAAATCATAACTCAGTTGTCCCATGCTGTATTAAGATTGAAATTTGGCATCCCTTATGTGAATGTATTTCCAAAAAGGAAATAGCCTAGAAATTGCTTCTTTTCCTCCAAAGGCAAAAAAAAAATATTCTAGAAAAATTAGTTTACTGCTAAAGAAGATTTATACTGAACTTTTTATTTTAAAATTAAGGTTATATACAATTTTCATTTGCATTCTGAAAGGTCCAAGCCCATGTTTACAAAAGTGTATACCTTAAGAACAGGCTATTAGAAATATAGAGACTGTGTGTCCTTCATTCATTAATCAGGGACCAAAAGCACCTGCTTGCCTTTATTTAGTGTATTTTCATAAATGAGCTCTCTGCCCAAAGGGATTTATTTTGTATTTATTTTGTGTTTTTTTTTTTTTCAAGACAGGGTTTCTCTGTAGCTTTGGAGGCTGTCCTGGAACTTGCTCTGTAGAGCAGGCTGGTCTCGAACTCACAGAGATCAGCCTGCCTCTGCCTCCTGAGTGCTGGGATAAAAGGCGCTACCACCACCTGACCCAAAGGGATTTATTTTTGCAAAGTAATATTTTGTATGTTTACCACGTGTCGGGCTCAGACCCAGCTGTTGATGTGTAATGAGTCAGTCATTTCATCCTCATAACACCTTCAGGTGCAAGCTGTTATTTAATCCCCATTTTACAAGTGAGGAGACTCCCCAAGGCCACACACTAACTAGTAAGTGGGGGAGCAGGGATTTGGACCTGGCCAAGCTGGTTCCAAAGCCCACATTCCCAACTATGTATATTGTGCATCTAACCATAGTCATCTTTCTGATCTTGAATCCACTAGACATTTAATACGTGCCACTTAGTCTGTACAAGGCATTGCACTAGAGGTGGGGGAAGGTATAAAGTGGAAAAAGGGATGGGGGAAGGGGGAGAGTTCAGGTGCTGTGTACAGCTCAGTCGGTAAGGTGCCTGATGTATAAGCATGAGGACCTGAGTTCAGGTCCCCAGAACCCACATTGCAGGCTGTGGTGGTCGGTGTATCTGTAAAGGCAGTGCTGGTGTGTGTGTGTGTGTGTGTGTGTGTGTGTGTGTGTGTGTGTGTGTGTGTGTGTGTGTGTGTGTGTGTGTGTGTGCAACAGATGAGCTTCGGGGTCAATGAGAGACCCTGTCTCAAAAACTAAGGGTAGAGCGCAATCAAGGAAGCCATCTACCTCACCTACCCCTAGCTTCCCTATGTGTGTACATTCATATGTACACATAGCCAATTGTTAAGGTATCATTAGCATGGCCCCAGACAGAGATGACAGGTGTAAACAGTTCATAATTTACGACGTGCAGGATCAGGTTTCTCCACACCCTCTGCCAACCACTCACAACCACACCAGATCTTGGCTCTCTCTCTGTTGTATGTAATGTACACACACTCACCGAGCTGTCTTTAAATAAATCCTGTAGGGCATCCATTTGGTAACACTTTGGCCATTTGAGACTCTTTAATTGTTCACTTTTAAACGATTCGGGGTTGGTAAAAATAGTTCAGGAGGTAAAAGCGATTGCTGTGCAATCCTGCTGACCTGAGTTCAATCCCTGGGACCTACAAAAAGGTGGAAGGAGAGGACCAACTACACAGTGTTGTCCTCTGACCTTCACACATGCGCCCTCACCATATCACGTGTGTGCCCTCACACACACCACACACAATAACAACAAGTAAAACGCTACAGCTATTTGATGCTAACGGGTAACTTCCAAGTTGGGAATGTCCTGTGGAACTAGGCAATCACATGTTTCCTGGACCCCTGGGAAGAGGCCTCTTTCTGCTCTGAGCTGTAGCTCTCGGGGCTCCAGTGCCTGTGATACAGAATGTTGGAAACGGCAGGCAGCTGAAGAGGCAGCCCCTGTTGCTCTCGCGCAGATGGGACATTTCTTACGCCTTTTTTATTGGACGGACTTAGCTGCCTTCTGCATTTTTCAGTGCTGACATGTTTCAGTAAAACTCTGACTAACTGGAATTCTTGGGGGAAGGGCATTCCGGTTGAATGATTTCCTGGTGAAACTGAAAGTTATTTAGAAGCCCTTGTTATTGAAAATCTTTCTAAAGCATATCAGCACACTTTTCTCTGGAGTGAGGTAGAGCTGTGGCAGAGAAATGAACAGAGCTGTTTTGAAAGGCAGAAAAACAAATTTAGAAAAGCTGCTAACCGCTGGCCAGTCCTTCCTCTTGCTAGAAAGCAGTTCCCAGAGGCAGCTGGGATGCCAAGGTTTTTTTTTTCTCCCTCCAAGCCTCTTGCCCCTGGTAGCACTGACTTCCTCACTTACCCAAGGACCAAACAACAGGCAGGAGGGGCCAGCGCTCCCCTCCTCTGCCTTCTCTTGCAGTCTGCCCTTGAATCCCAGGCTGCCCTGCCTCAGCTAAGCTTGCTCTGGTCCCAGACTCTCCAGCAGGCCCTCCATCCCTGTGCCCTTGTCCTGTGGTGTCATTTTCTTCTTGTTCACAGACATTCGTATAAACATGCCAGTCTCTTTTTCTTCTTCCTTTTTCCCTTGAGTACAAGGCTGAGCCTTTACCAAATGCCTGGGCTAGGAGCAGTGTTTACTGCGTATTCTCCCATTCACTCAGAAGTGAGTCTCTCTCCCCCAGTAACTTCCCAGAGCCGCCGGCACCTGCCATCAAAGACCAGTCACCAAATCCAAGGCTTGTTCTTTCTTCCTAAATTTAACTAGCGGTCCTTCCCTCTGCTCAAATTGCTGCCACCATTTGTTTTGCTTAGCTTCACTTGTACCCAGAGTAAATCGGGTCTTATCAAAGCTTCCCAAAGCACGGAGAACAATGGGCAGATTTCCTGTGCAGCTCCCGGCCCTGCTCTGCCTGGGGTGACATGACTTCCAGGCAAACTGCCTTTTGAGTTTCATGCTAGCTCCTGACCTGGAGATGATCTCAGCCCACCTTCCTCACCAGCACTGTCTTTATCCTTTAACGCAGTCGTCCCTCCCTTCAGCCCCTTCAGGAGTGAGCCTCAGCTGTAAAGATAAATGCCCGTCTATGCAAACTCACTGAATTACTGTGAACATCCTCCAGGCTGCAGCCCGGGCCCCCCCCCCCCCCCCGTGTGCTGAGGTCTGTATCAGGAACATCATTATTGAATTCATGAACGAAAAGATGAAGACTGTTCCTTTACTGTACAAGACTTTTCTGGAACTGCAGAAGTCCTACCCGATGAAGTGCGATGGAAGAAATTCACATTTTAAGCTTTCTGGCAATTTAAATACCAGAGAGGGCACTTAGTAACCCTTATATATAGGTAAATGAAGGCACTCAGCCTAGGCGAGGAAAGTACTAGCATAAAGCAAACACTGGAGGAGTAACTCCTGCCACTAGAAGAGGGCGGAAAGGTAGCCTGGAGCTTGAAGATAGGAGCAGCCAGCAACACAGACACCTGAGAGAAACACTAGGCAGTGGTAACATAGGCCAGGTAACAAAGCCACCGGTCTAGAGGAAGCAGTGAAGGACTGCTTGGCCAGCTGGCTTCCCTGCTGGTTAGGGGAGCAGGACAGAAAGGACTTGGGTGACAATGAACAGAAACTGCACCCTGGTGTAGGAGGCTGTTGCAGCTGTAAGAGCAAGAAGGTAGAAGCGGTCTGGGGAAGGCTGTGATCTTTGGATTTTGACACCATGATAAAAGTAATATTGTTCTGTAACATTCCTTTCTAAAGAGAGACAGAAAGTGAGTAGGCCAGGATGGGGTGGGGGGAGTTACTGGGAGGAGTAACCATAGTTAGGGTACATTATGTGAGAAAATCTCTCTTCAAGAAAAGCAAAAAAAGAAATACAGGCAAAAAACGTTGATAGATAAATATCAGATAGTAGGAATGTATGTTGATGAGAAGAGGGCTAAGTTCAACTTGAAGAGATGACAGCCTATCAACTCAGATCATTTACATACTATTCATTCCATTGGGGTACTAGTATACCCCATAAAACATGGCTGGGCCTCAGCTCTGGAGAGGTTGGAAGCACATAGCTCCTTTCAACAAATATCTAACACTTATTAATTAATTAATTAATCAATTTTGTGGTTTTGAGAATCGAACCGGAAGCCTTAAACATGCCGGGCAAGCATCTATCTAACCAAGTCGAGTGTTTAAATACAGCAACTTATAGCCATGAGCACAGAGCCTCGGATCAATAGATTTTGTAAAACATATCAGCCCTCCTGGCTCAAGTTTTCAACACCAGATTTCCACTTCCAGAGATTAATCATAGACCCAAGGTCACTGCAGAGCAAGAATACATGACGGCCGTTTCGCATAACTCTTTAGTTAGCTTAAAATAAAAACCCACAAATGTTTAAACGCCAACCCAAGCACCTCCCTCAGTCTAATCCTATTTTTCAAGAACAGAATGACTTCAAGTAACGATGCCCACCTGACTTTTGATTTGCCCAATTCCGCCAGCAAGGAGCACAATTGTCTTCGCACAGGGGTCATCAGTCATGAAAATAGGTATTAGGCACAGGTGTGAAACAGTAGCCAGAAAATTTGTCTCGGTGTAACCCGTCCCTCCCTGCTGTTGAAACTGGATTAATCCTTTGGTATTACGTTAAGAGTGATTGGCATTTAATTTTAGTTAGGAAGGGCTGAGTCCACTGTCTACTTACAAGCAAATAAAGGAATCCTCTTCCCAGCACTAGGGCTCCTGCTTGGCTAGTTTTAAATAGACGAGGTTGACCAGATATTTACCATAAGCTTGGTGAAGAAAGAGACATTGTCCCGAGGAGGCAGCGTCATGGGAATTTAGTCCGCACGGTGATGTATTGCTCACTGAGAGTGGACTATGACCCAAGTCTCACTGTACATTTCACAGAGGTGGGACCAAAACAGGAACAAAGCTTGCCCTGAGATCCAACAACAGCTACAACAAACTGCAATATGCTTATCAGGGTCTGACGGAGAAAAGGGCCCCAATCTTCCCCAGAGCACACTGGCAGCAGTCCCAGTCCCGAGGCCCTGAATAAGTCCTCTGAGAGGAGTCTCAGTCAGGTACTCCATTGTCAGCCTTGAGATGCTCTCGGCAGTCCGGGGGCGACTGCACAATGCAAGCAGCCTCTGAATGGCCGAAACGCTTTTCATTCAGGCCTTGTGTGATAAAGGGGGGGGAAAGCCCACCAAACTGGTGTTCTTTTGTGCTTTACAAAGGCAGTGCTTTGCTGGCTCCAAGTTCAAGACTCACGGGCTATTAGGAGAGGCAAGATGGGCAATGTATTAGCATGTGTGGACAGAAAGAATGGGCGTTCCAAAGAATGAAGTTCACGACAAGAGCAGGCCAGTGTTAGGAACACATACCTAGCCAGCAGTTAGGAGGTTAGTGTCTGCAGGCAGCAGTCGCATACGAAGACAGACAGACAGACAGACAGACAGACAGACACACACACACACACAGACCTATCTATGTGAAATGACAGCATGTCTTCACAACAAACATCTGACACTGAAGACAGTAATAGGAAACATAATCACAGGAAGGTTAGGGCCAGGAGGAACCAGAGAACCAGAAAAGCTGGGCCTCAGGCATGGGACAAGCCTGTTCTTCCAGGGAGGGTAAGGGACTCACCAAAAGGCACCTGCATATTTCATCAGCAAACAATATCGTAACACCCTTTACTGGAGATGCCATGGCCCTTTTACCCACTCTGCACCCGAAACAGTGTGGAAGGTTCCACAGAGACCTCGTCACACGCTGCTGCTCTAGTGTTGTTATTTTCTAGTTGTAAGGGAAAATTCCCATCTCAACTAGCTCGACTCAAAAAAGGGGACAAGAGTAACATATGCCTTTAGGATTGCAACCATGGTAAGCCATGGACACTATATAGGTGTTGGTGGCTGAGCTTATTTCTATAAAAAGTAGTACTATTTTCATTTCAGGCATTGAAAGGTTGGGGGGGAGGGAAAGAGGGAGAGACACGGTAATGGGAAATACATAGCTTATAACTACAAAGGTGTACGAAAGTCAGCATACGCAGGATAGATAGATGCAGGTAGGTCACACAAGCCAGAGGTTTAATGGTTTTGTATGCTCTTGAAAACGTGGCCCAAATGCTTGGTGTGAGTAATTATCAGCCGTCCTTAGATGGAATAGCATGCTTCTGATACAGCTAAATAGGCTCAATGGTTGGACTTCATTTTTTCCAATATTAGTAATAGGGCTTCATTGATCTTTTAAAAGCACCATGTGTCTTTCTCAAAATAATTTGTTGCTGAACATTTTAGATTTTTTTAGATGATCAGTGGGTATCCTGAAGTACTAATGCGGATAGCCAAGAGGCATGCCCCACATTATCCTGGCATTAAAACTGCTCACACAGGGAGCCTCCTGGGAGGTTTATGCAGTGCTAGTCATGTAGCCCCGGGCTTTAGGAATGGTAGGCAGGCATTCTACAAACTAAGCTACATTCCCAGCCACAAGGTGTGGTTTTGATTTCAACAATAATTGGTAATGTTGTATGTGTGACCTCACTAATTGACTTACTCTTTATTTTTATGTGGCTGTTTTTCACACATAAACTATATACCTAATGCATGGTGATCATCTTCTCATAATATAAATAAGTTCAACATGATCATTACTCTAATCTTTTTTTCAAGCAAGGCGTCTTTGTGTAGCTCCTGTTCTCCTGAAACTTGCTCTGTAATCCAGGCTGGCCTGGAACTCAGAGATTCACCTGTGTCTACCTGTGCTGGAACTAAAGGTGTGCACCACCATAGACTGGCCGATTGTTCTAATCTTAAACTGCTTCACCCTCTAACACTCCTAGTCTATCCCACACCAGTGACATCCATTAACATGCCAATTCTTATATACTTCTAGAGTGTTCTTTTCTTTTTTCTTCGCATGTTTGTTCAACAATACATTTCGTTGTCAGTACAACCTTGGCGTTTGTTGACTGTGGTTTGCACTGGAAGGCACTAATAACAGCTAACAAAATATTTGGTGTTCTGCAAACTCTTCAGTATCAGCCTCAGTTTTAAATATCTCCACCACCATCATTATGTACCATCGTACCAGGCTTCCATCTTGGGAAATGCCAAGAAACAGTCTCTCTTCCTTTGGAAGAATTAAATCTTTCCAAGATCTTCAGTGTGAAGCTTACACTGTGGTTCTGCCTCCGAAAGCTACAGGCAACAGTAGGTTGCTCTTGCAGTTCTTATTTAGTTTTTATAGTGTTTACCCTGAAGTATGTCACATATTCCTAAATCTAAGGTAATTAAAGCTCTATAGACTGTTGAGTGTGCACATAACATGACATGCTTTGAAAGCGGTTGCCCTGTTTTGCAATCCGAGAACAAAACAAATCATTGAGAGTCATGACAGGAGAGTTCTCTTGCTGCTGCAGCTGTGTGGGGTGGTGTGCAGAGCTGATCCCATGTGCCAGACTTACTCTCCAGAGAAAGGCTCCCAGGATTCCTGCCTAGTGACCTCCATGCAATGATTTCAACAATTGTTCTCCCATTGATATGTGTACTCTTTTCTTTAATTTATACCCAATCAAGCTCCCTCAGACCACACACACAATGTCAAAAGACAGATGGACTTCCCTCTTGATTTTCACACACACACACACACACACACACACACACACACACACACACAATGTCTACAGAAAGATGAGTTTCCCTCTTGATATTCACCCACAGAAGGGTTAACATCAGTGGCAGATGCCCAGACAAATTATTTCCCAGAATTCTTGAAATGTGGATACTTGCACTCAGTTATTATTTTACTTCTGTCTGAACAAGAGCCTCTTGATTTCTATATAATATTAATCATTTAGGTTTTCAGATGTCCCTGTTGTTCTTAACATATCTTAGACTAATAGAATGCAATATGTGGCTTTGTCTGGTTAAATTTTAGTTTGTAGATTAAAACTTGAGAATTTACTGGTCACATTCTTTCCTGCTGTTGTTTTCTTCCCAATACAAGTTCATTTTGTCTTATTCACTGTAACATCTTGGCTAAGTAAAAGAGTTCTGTATATGCTTAGTCTGTTCTTTTTTCTTTTTTACATAGATGACATAGGATTCAAACACTTATTGTGTCAAAGTATATAGTTATTGTAACACTAAAACAGTCATATTTTCGTTGGAAAACACTGTATCATCGTGCTCTTGACTGAAAATCATTTCAAATACTTCCTTCAAAGTAAGGGAGTAAAAATTATTATGGTGCCATGGAGTCACAGTCAACTTTGCCGTCATTACAAACATGCAATTAAACAGGTGTCGAGGATGCTGCTTTCTGCCCAAGGCTGAGTGTCATCTCCACCACACTGGAAATCTGTCACCATGGGTGCCTCTTGCTTGGGGGTTTCACAAAAGGTACCATGGTTTTCACTGTACCACTCCTCCTAGAGGGCTTGGCCCTTGTCACACTCTGAAATACCGAAGAAAATCAACTCTCTTACCATTCCCATATAACACTTCATGTGAAGCCAGAGATGCGGGGCTGCCCATAAAACTGGCAAGATCAGGGGCAGGTTTTAGAGTTTTTTTCTCAAGACTCGCTGTTTGCCTAGAAATCAGCCATGCTTTATAATTCCAGTGGATTGACATTGTATATATGCATAACCCTGGAGAGGGGTGCGGGAGGTGGGATGGAAAGAGAGATGGGGAGGGAGGGAGAGAGAATATGAGTATGAATGGGCTAACTTATCTTTTTCACTTGCATCTTCCTTGGCAGTGTATTCTCATCTGACAGGCACCAATACCAATGCCAACAATTTCTACTTTAGATCAGCATCTTTTGGCACTTAGATGATAGCGTAGTTCTACACACGGTTGAAAACAGACAGGAAAGCCTTGTGTAAGTAATGTTTTCCATTACCAGCCCTGAACTCATGTCACAGCTCTCAGTCCATCCCGAGACAATAAAATTCTCAATCATGCAAATAGTAAGACGACAGCATAAATTGCTTACAGGACAGACTGTTCTGCCTTGTTTGATATGATTTGGGGAGAAATTCAGGAGTCAGATCTGGATCCCGTCTCTCCTGGGCAGCAAACATGGAGCTGCAGTGAAGGGGTGGAGACAGAGCGGGAAGGAAACCAGCTGCACCACATGCTGTCCTGCTACAGAGATTGCAAGCTGGTGAGAATCAAAAGGCCAGCATGCAGCAGATATGCAAAATCTGGCAGCTTCTAAGTTAATACTTGAAAGGTTTTGGCATTTGCCTAACCCTGATGTGTTAGCTTACAGGCTTCCTATGCTATAGATGGGAGTGGAATCATGAAAATGATGGTTATTACTATTCTAATGGTTACTAGTACTCAATGACATTGGAAACCAATGCTCTCAAAGGGAGCCATGCTACAAAATGTGGCAAAGCAGAGGGTTATTGTGCATGTTCCAGTGCTAAGAGGCCACCCATACAAGTTTGTTCTGGGAACCCTTAGCTTGCATGATTGTCAGTACCAAATGAAAGACGAATTAACAGTTGGGGCAACTTAGAAACATCTAACATTATGAATGGACACCAGAGCAAAACAAAAAAACAACAAACCCCTAAAATTCCTGAAGACAACCTTCTTTAGCTAGTTAGAAAATCTAAGTGCGGAAACACAGGTCAGGTCTAGGCAAATCGGAAACCCCCCATTCATTTTCTTCTTCATGCTTTCTGGGGCTTCTGTACCATTAGATTAAGTCTATTTTTCTCTTCGGTGGAAATATAAAAAGCAGAATTTAAATCAATTTTTTATTTCATACGTATGAATTTTTTCTCTAAATGTATGTCTGTGAACCATATGCATACCTAGTGCCCACAGAGTCCCTAAGAGGTCACAGGATCCTCTGGAACTGGAGTTACAGAGAGATGTGAGTCACCACGTGAGTACTGGAAATGGAGCTCTAGTCCTCTGGAAGAACAGCCAGTGCTTTTAAC
Source organism: Mesocricetus auratus (assembly GCF_017639785.1). Classification (NCBI taxonomy): domain Eukaryota; kingdom Metazoa; phylum Chordata; class Mammalia; order Rodentia; family Cricetidae; genus Mesocricetus; species Mesocricetus auratus. Next base: position 107,913,339 of record NW_024429184.1, on the reverse strand, counting down.
TACTAAGCCTCTCTCAGCCCCAAAGATTTTGAGAAGGGCAGTGACTTAATTAATTATTACACCATTTCTCAGATGCTATCTATTAATCGTACATGCCGTTCACTCAAGTCTGCTACCAAAACAGATCAATGTTTGAGTGTTCTTAAAAAGCAAATATCCCATCACTTTGAGAAGTAAATCCCCATCTAAAGGGTCCTCCATGTCATTTGTTTTCCTCTTTATCGCTCTGTTGGGACTGTTCCCATGAGAAGCGCCTCCAACCTCTCTACATATATGCATACACATGTAATTTTAATACTCCCTTTGCAGCAACCCTTCCTGCCCTTTCATCTTTCATTACCAGCATCCAAAAACATTCACTTCCTCCTCCCCAATTTCCTACTACACAGAATTTAAAAGCACCATGCGTGTCTACATCTGTTGCATCAAATAAACTAACAAAATAAAAGGCAAATAACTATGTTCTACTGGGATTCCAACAGCTTGGATTTCTTTGAAGATAAAGGTTTTGGAAAGCCATCAGTCGGGGCCAAAAGTGTGGTGCCATCATCACTTGAAACCCGGAATAAAGCTGTCCTTGCATCAAGCTTGAGACGCAGGAATTGTCTTTGGCGATGAGGACGAGAAAGGAATCAAAGGCAGGGTCCCTCTTCTATGCAGGCACCATGACAGTGCCTCTACTTATCCCTGGGCTGTCACTGCTTCCTTGACTGTCAGAGACCATTGCCTCAGCCTACACCCTTGAACCCCCTCCTTTTTCATTTTGGAGACTCTATTATTTTCCGGTTATAATGCAAGAGATTCAGTTGTATGTGGACTATGTGTGCCTGTTGGCATACTCAAAAACCTAGATACAAGTAGAAGGCTTTTACCGCAATCTCAGGAAATGGTAGCTTTTCTCTTTCAAGTCATTTCCAAGTACTATGGAGAGGTGACAGGATTTTCTATTATGACAATACACGGATTCTTTTAAGTCCTAAAAGAGCTACCTTGCACTTCATAACTAATTCAACCATACTTAATGTTTCTGGAAGACTCTCACAAGTGACCTGTTGGTCCAGTAAAGTGCCTTTCTCCACCCCTCCCACGTAATATGTGACAAAATGACCCAGTTCAGAAGTGGTTCTCTCTCACTTGAAAGTCCTCTGCTCTCTTTCCTGAAGTGTTCTGCAAATCTACAGCCGTATCTCACTCCATCTTTTGTCTTTCTCTTTCACTAGACTCTGCTAAGCACACCCCACCCCCGGTTATTTCCACTACACTGGAAACATAACTGGCTGCAGAGAAATCCCCATTCATTTCCACCAAAGCTTAATATCTAAGTTTGTTGCTTTTGAAAACAAGGCCAAGAACTCTGCTTTCGAACCCAAAGAGTGTTAGGAATGATTAACACAGGATGACTAGTTTATCTTCTCCAAAGGCTCAGAATCTAACTGGCTTCCTGACCCTCCAGGACTGTTTAACAAAGATTAGGTAGGAGAAATAAAGCACCCACATGCTGACCTGAGTTTTTGCTGGCAGAAGAAAAGGTAAAGAGGCTAAAGCGAGCAGATGTGGTTTGATAGTGTGGTCAAGCCTCGGGGCTCCTGATCAACAGCCCAGTGCGGTTAAATTCAGGACCAAGCTGCCCCTTATCACTTCTGCCTTTGTTACTTTGTCTTTGCATCTATGCCTTCTTTACTTGTCCGTTAAGGTCTGTGATCCTCGGGGCAGCTCCTTAAAATACACATGGAGGGCCTTTGATTACGCAGGCTTGTTAGTATACCCACAAAGCCAAACAAGGGGCTGAAGGCTTTTACTCCTCATGCCAGGAAATTGTGTTCACTGACGAAGTTCTTCTGTGGATCACCTTCACCTTGCCAAAGACAAGACAATGGATTTTCTTTGCCCCTCAATGTTTCTGCTAATGTAGGTATCGGGAAAGATAAGGCCAGCCTACTTTTGCCTAACAATATATTTACAGTGTGTTTCCTTGCTGGTTCTAGGAACTTTGAAGGCAACCAACCCCTTCCAACTATCACAACTATGAGTGGCTCTTCCTTGTCAAAGTGAGTTTCTAGGGTCACTGATGCATTTCCTCTTCAATCTTTCTCAAGGTTCACCCTGCGACATGGTTATGGCTTAACAGGGACACAGGGTCTATGACATCTACCAACTCTATAGCTTCCTTTTCTACTTCTGTGGAGAGGTCTCCCATGACCCTAACAATGGAGTCAGTCTGTCAAACAGACTGAGACGACCATACACACACACACACACACACACACACACACACACACACACACACACACACACACACACACACACACACAAAGGCCAGGAACAAAGAGAGTCTTGTGATCACCATGATGTCACCATTTCTGGTCAATGTTTCTCTAGCTTGGTATTTATTGCTTTTAAACTTTGACTTAAAAGATGAATTGGCAGACGACTTATCAGCTTCGCCTTCCCCTGTTACAGGCAACCATGTGAGGGGAAAGTAACTGGCCCAGGTAAAATGGGCTTGTTTGCCCTGGGAAATGGCGGCACTGCATCCATACTTTGATGCAGGTTCAGAAGGATCATTCAGATATGGTGACAACCTGTTCCAAAGAGGGATCACCTTCACCCCACCACCTTCACGACGCTCTTTGGTTCTGCCATCCATCGTAGCTCTTCAGGCACTGTGGCAGAAACCACTCACCTTTTAGAATTGAAGGAACACAGCTCTGAGCTGTTAGCTATTCCAGAGGCTGTTAGGATGACTGAGATTTTTTTTCCCAAGGGCTATAAATCATTTTGGAAGCAAGAAGCTTTAATAAAATGATAAATCATTTCCATATTAAGTTTGTGCCAGAGACCCAGGCAGAGTCATGTTATGCTGATGGGAAAGGCCTAGAGCTTGGTGATAATTATAATCCTACAGGCCATTGAAATAGAGATCCTCCTTATCATCCAGCTTTCTTACCTCTGCTGCATTTGTCCACGAGTCCACAGGGTTATTACGTAAACACTAGTCTCGGCACTGCACTTCGTGGACAAGCCAAAGTCCAGGTCTTTATATCCCAGAGACACTGTGATTTCCTTACTTTTGGAAAGATAAATTACTATTAAACACACTCACACATTTGCAATGTAGCTAATGCACTAGGTAAAAGTAGCCTGCCCCTCCTTTTCCTAAGATAACCCCCATTTTTGCAGCCCATACCTCAAGTCCATGTGTCCTTTTAACCAGCGCCTCTCTCGAATTAACCTGCATGCTAATCACCTACAGATCATGACAGGGTGATGAGTCCTCTCTGGGTGGGCTGGCATGGGTGTGACTATCTGCATTTCTAATCAGCTCTCAGGTCACAGGGCTGAGGCTGGCTCAGAACAAGGCTTTAGATGCCTCTCAACCCAGCCATGGGGATGTAACTAAGTAATTACTGAGAGCTCTTCCCTGGGGTCTGGAGATTGCCTGGGAAGCCCCCATACTCATTACAGTTCCTTATAGTAAACCCCCTCCAATTAACGTAAGAGTGCAGCAGGGAATTCCGGAGCTTTCAATATGGAGCTCTCACAGCCTGTACAGAACCCACCCATTTTCCCTGTCCTATCTCTGCCAGATTTAGCCATTCCTGTGTCTTTTTATTGTTCATTATCACTAGTCTGAGCAAACACAGGCTTTGGCCTGATAAGAAATCAACTGACTTTTCCATAAATACAGATTGATACACACACACACACACACACACACACACACACACACACACACACACACACACACGGAGCAAAATGCAAAGGTGTTATATATTCAATTTATTTTAGGTTCCAAACCTAGTTTGTTTTTCCCCTTGCATTTGTTGCCTGATTTCCATTAAGTCCTTCTGTTTGTGCCCTGCCTTTGAATCAGTTTTTCCTGCTGTTCTAAAAAGGGCTTAAGAGTTTCTAAAAAATCTATTAGTCAAAGGGGTGGGGGGAAGCCCTTTTTATCTCATGGCATTAAAGAATAATGGTAGGTAATACCATGAGTGCTAAGCATCCTGAAAAGTTGGGAATTGATTGGCTGAAAAGTACCATGTCCAGAGTTATAGAAAATACCTACTTTGATCCCTTTCTTCCAGGTCATCCTATCTGGATTGCTACCAAGGCATACACTAAGCCCTCTGAGTGTCCACACTACAATTTATGCTTATGTTTCAATACTCAAGCATACAAAGAGGGTACTATCAAAACCAATCTAAAAGCTTTTGTCATTGTCCTTCATTCCTTCACAAGTTGACACCCTTTAGTAATATACTGGTTAAGAAAAGACTTCTGGTTTATCTATTAAGGAAGTCCCTACAACAGAAGCTTTATTTCCTTACAGTGTGATTAACAAGCAAGCATTAGGGCTGGCCAATAATATCTTTGGATTGAAACCAGAGGAGAAAATGCAATGATGTAAACTGTTATAATCTGATACTTTTATTAAGATACTGAATGACCTCTGGTCAATACCAGAGAATGTAAAGAAGTCTGCAAATAAGGAAGAGACACGGCCTGCATGATTAATTAAGTAGATTACACTTAGAATTCTACAATATGCACCTACAACATGTAAACTACTCTTTTGGAGAAGCGCAGTGTTACAAACTAATGTCATTTCCAGCCAGGAAGCGAGGTATCTCTCACTGGATGCATCTTTCATGCTGGGCACTTCTAGCTTCATGGTTGTTCTGGTTACTGTGTAAGACCATCTATCCCCATTCACACCTCCCAATAGAGATGTCTGGGCTGATGGATCTTCAACAGACTTCAAAGCTCCGATAATCGGCATAGTTGGGCTCTATGGAATACTAAGCCATTTTAGAGTGACTTCACTCTTCTTGACAGCTTTCTTTCGGGGACAGTGTACTTGATTTATGAACCTTAATTCTTGATTCTAGGGAAAACCCACAGACTTCTGATTCTATACATGGTTGAACAATGGTTCTCAAATCTCATGCTCTACCTTGGTAAGCATCACATTCTTGCGACTTTGGAGCAAATAGGTTTGGGATGATGAATGGAGGCAAGTTTGAAACTCCCGCTCGAGTGCTATAGGATTGCTAGAGATGCACTGCTCACTCATTTTGGACTCTCTTTTTCTTTTTGAGACAGGGTTTCTCTGTGTAGCTCTGTAGACCAGGCTGGCCTTGAACTCACAGACATCTGCCTGCCTCTGCCTTCTGAGAACTGGGATTAAAGACATGCACCACCACCACCTGGCACATTTCAGACTTTTTAATGAGAATGATAAAATATCCTCTCCTCTCCCTGGCATGTGCTAAATTCAAAGCTCTTTACATTGCATGGTGTATAGAGATCATGCACAGGGAAGTTAGTGTGCTCACACCATACATACTTCCACTTCAGCTGAAGAGTTTGAGATATACCCCTGTCCCACCAAAAATTGTTCTTTTCACTGGAATGATCACTGAGGCCAGGGAACAGTTGGCTGCAGGTCACACAGTGCCAGTAGAAGAGGTAAGAAGAAAGATCATGCGATGGTTCCAGCACTCGGGAGGCAGAGGCAGGTGGATCTCTGTGAGTTGAGACCAGCATGGTCTACAGAGCGAGTTCCAGGACAGCCTCCAAAGCTATACAAAGAAACCCTGCCTCAAAAAAAAGGCAAAAAAGGAAGACAGTTCATTCTCACTGTCTGGATGACTTCAATTCATCTCAAAACAGCTGCACAGTCTCCTATAAACCACAAAGGATACCAAAGTACTTTAAGCACTATGCTTAAAAGAATGCTGCCTTAGAAATTAAAACAGTGACAGAATGTGCAGCCTTCTCTACCTGCACTTCCTGCCTCTAGAAAGAACCACACAGAAAGAGAAACCTGGTCTTATACTGTACTGTAAACTAGCTTTAAAGGGACTTTGGGTCTTAGCTGATGCAAAGGTCAAGTAAAAGTATATACATGCAAACAATAAAGTGGACCTCATGCATTTTTTTCTCCTTGATTTCTGAAAACTGGGTAGAAAAATCACACACTGAATGCATGGATATAGCCAAGTATCTACTAAGATATTATTTTATATTCTTCATAAATTTCTAGTTTCTGAGGTCTGAGTGAAGAGATAAAATTTTCTCATAGTGTTTGAGAGGTCCCTTTAAAAACTGAATATATGCCCCTGCTTTAAACATTCTATGGTATAGGGGAACCTCTAACATTAAGACAGGAACACCATGACTTGGAGAGACCAGAAACGGATTCTTGATTGTGTTATTGTCTGACAGACGACAATACTGTAATAGCCTTGTGATGTCAGGAAGAGGAAGGAATAACAGCCAACACGGAGACAGCCCCAACGGGAAGAACCAGTGGTCCCCCTGTTGCTCATCCTCTGTTAGGGGTTGTGGAGGTCACTTTTCATCTTAGCTTTGTCAACAATTCCTAGACATACAAGCAAGTGTGGAAACTAGAGACACAGAACAACAATGAGGCTATTTATAATAACTAGGAAATGACACTCCTAATGAGGCACAAATAGCCAATTACTGTTAGCAGAATGTACCATGTGAGGGTTTTCCTGGCAACCACAGGAATAAAGCACGCTATTTCTGCAAAGTTCTTGAGTTTCTCCCCTCTCTTTATGCCACATGCAAATTATAATACTTTTCAAAACAGCTAATAGTATATAGGCAACAATTAGAATGTTCAACCAATATTTTTGCAAGATCACAGACATCTCTCTGACCAGGGTATATACTACTTATACAGCCCATCAGGACACACATTCAGCTCAACCAGCTGTGACCCCAAAATCCGAGTTACACCCTTCATGGTCCTGCTAAATGGCCATCTTAACATCATACTTAAATTGCTGATGGAGCCTAACCTAGAAAGTAAGAATCCATGTGTCTCCCTTGGCAGTTTGGTTGGAAAGGGGTTGATGGTTTAAAGGGTTCTTTTGTTTATTTGTTTGTTTTAATTTGTTCAATTATTTTGGTGCTTAACAAATTTAAAGTAATTATTCATTCCTGCTAATTATTTTCAGTAGTTAATTTCCTTCTTGGCCTATTATGTCTTTATTTTAAGGGCAAAAATATACACACTTACTGAAGGGTCATCACAAATTTCACTTTTATTCTTGAACTTGAAATGAGATCTATGAAATAATGATGCTCAAGTACCAAGGCCAACAAAACCATGTGATATGAAGAGCCCCAGGGGTCTCTTGGACTTGAAACTTTGCATCTGATTGGCTTTTCCTGAACTTCCATGAAAACAAGGAGATGTTTTTCCAAGTTGATGTCATCTTCCCCAGTGACCATCTCTAGAAGGACTTGTCACATGTGCCCAATGAACGTCTCTGTGCTCTGTAGTCTGAAGGTCTTGAACAAGAACCCTGATGTCTGGCACTTAATAATGCTAGGTTTACCAGGAGTTCCCTGGTGCATTTAAGCAAGTGGGCCATCATGTGGTCAACAGCAAAATCATCTCACATACAAGGAATGGTATTCTCAGGATGCTTCTAGAATGGATTGAGTATTCACAGTCAGGAAATGGAGGGCGTTTATCTCCATGGACTTCCTTGGTCTCAAACGTGAGGATTTTGATCCAGGGGATTTCTGGGCTAGGAATGTAGTTCAGTTTTTAGAGTGATTGCCTAGCATATACAAAACTCTGGGTTTGATCACCTCAGTATGACATAAAACCAGGTGTGGTAGCGCACACCTGTAACCTTATCCCAAGGGAGGTAGAGAGGGGTGGGGGGGGATTAGAAACTCAAGGTCATCCTAAACTAACCAAATATGTTGAGAGTACATGGCCAAGCTGGGATACATGGGACAAAACAACAACGAGAGGATGCCCACAGTGACAAAGAAATTAGCTCCCCTTCCAATCCTTTGTCACCCATGAGCACATTCAACAAGCAACACTGCCCACAAAAGACGAGTGACGTGATGGCATTCGTGGAGGGTCACCTGGTTGAGATACCTGCCACTACTAAAAGAAACATGGGTGGAGGAGTAGAAGGAAGAAAGAGCGGAAGGGAGTGGGAAACCACAGCTTTGAGAGCAGTGAAGGTATCAAAACAGGTAAAGGAGTCTACAAAAGCTAAATCCAGGAGCACGATGCTCACTGTGTGCTCGTTTCCAGCATACCTGCACACTGGTGTACACACACGTACACACACACACACACACACACACACACACACACATTCACAGCGGATGGGGGTGGCGAGTTCTTCCCCAGTACTAACAGTGGAACAGGTTCAGAAAGCAATCTACACATATTGACTCAATGAATCCTTATGACTCATATCAGGTCACCCAACTACCACACAGTACAAGAAAATAAAGATATCGTAAGGTTACCATTTGCCTGGGGTCACACAGTGTGAGTGGTGGCACATGGATCTGACTTTAGGCACTGGCTGATCTGTAGATAGCCACTAATGTGCTGTCTGCTCCACAAGTACTTCTGTTTGCTGGAGTCATTTCCCTCCAATCACCTCTAACTTTTGTTCTGATTACTGGACTAAAACACACCAGGTATTACATAGGTTGTAATCAAATGCTTCCTCTAATAGCTTTGGGTTTGCAATTAAATGCAGACATGCTAAAAGGCAACACCAATAATCTCAGGATACGTGAGTGTCTGGCCTGACAGCCTAGCACATCAGGAACCATCAACTCTCTGACAGACAGGCAGGGCAAGACACTGGGGCATCTGCCTGACATTACCACAGGCATTCTCTTGCAAGACACGGTGTCCAGTCTACAGAGCTTCCTGTAGGTGTCTAGACTAACCCAAAGAGTAGTAAGAGAAAAACCTGGCAGTCACTCTGAACTGGAATGTCACTGACACTTGTCAAAGAACTACAAGTACACTGTAAGGACCACTGGCTAGTCCTTGCTCTTTACCACCTCCCAAAAAAGTGTGAAAAAACATAGTTTGTGGCCTAGGGCATCCTCCTATGCTCACATACTTTTGGAAGGAGGGATTTTGCAGGCAGCCTTCCTTTCAACATGTTTTAGTTTGTCAAGCTAGAGAGTGCACCGTATAACACTGGGGAGGAGGGAGGCGGTTTCTTTTAAAAAATCTAGCTACTTTACACAGACTCTCTTTGTGTTGAGAGAAGAATGTTCCTTCTATTTCTCCAACTGACACAGACAGGTGCATGCAGTTCTGTCAAAACAAAATGAAACGGTAAATATAAAAGAGCTTTGAAAATCTCTACTGACTACTTGGTCACCTCCCGGGTCAATTAATGGTTGGGTACTCAATGAAATCGTCCAGGGCCAGTTTCAGGAGAGAACACACTGTGCCACGGTCAGAAAACAGACCATGGAAGAATCTAGTTAAAGAATCTAGTTAAAGGAGTAGGAAGGTGAGACAGCCCACCCTAATGATGGCATTAGGCTGAGCACTCTCTACTAGAAGACCACAACCAAGTTAAAGTGGGGGGATGACTACTATGGGAAGGCCCATTCACACCTATAACTCCTCACACTTGACCTCACGAGGAATATGACCAACGGGGCAGCATTATAAATCCAATAGGAAATTATTCCATGAGTGGTCTCAAGTATTACCAGATGTGACAAAAATGAATAACTTGTCCCTCAGCATTGCCAAAGTGCGCTAGAAATTCTCCAAAAAAGTGTCTGGATTGTATGCAGGGGCGAGTTAGTAGTGATGGAGATCCCACATCCCAGAGAAAAACATCAGGGGCCCAGCAGGAAGAGGACCGGCTCCAAGATGCCTGGGAAGTCTCCAAAGGACACTTCCTAATTTGGAAAACAGAACAGTATTACTAGCTTGCAATCTTTGAGAACTATAGAGAAAAAAGCGAATATATACAGCACATTGATTAGCACACTATGTAACTTTACATCAGACCTACTTTTTGTGACCCTAATGGGAAACTTTTATTAATGTATTTACTTTAAACATACTCACCTAATTTACTCTCGAGTATCTGAGAAACCCATCAAGCATAACCTTCTTCCGGTTTCTCCTAAACTTCAGTGTGTTAGCACAGGGGTGGGAGCATATCTGGACTCCAGGTTTAGTCCCTCACAGGAATTAAATCTTAAACACATCATCTCTGCCACTGCTTTGGCTGATCACGGCTTGCTGTCATTAATGTCTACTTAATATGGCAGCTGATGCCTTGTGGTCCCCTTGCAAATGGGGAAGAGCGGAGTCTTGGGGAGGAATGAATTCTAATTGCCTGCTGCAGGACTGTGTGGCGCTGCCCCTGACAGCAGCAAATGGGGGAAATAAGAAGGCATTAGAGAAAGGCTGTTGTCCTGATGGAGTGGAATTCCTAGAATACACTGTACTATAAAATGAGGTTTGGCTCCACAGAGCTGGGAGAAAACAATGGGCTCAATAGTACCCGGCACTGGTTGCTGGGCACATTCTAGCTCCTTTAGTTAGAGCTGCTTTTCATTCATGGGAGTAGGAGCCACCTTAGAAAATGGAGGGGAGAGGGGTGGCTCACAGTAGCAGAGATGCTGAGAGTAAGATGTTAGCGAAAAACCCAACATATCTGCAAGTAGGATGAGTGCCAGGATGAGGACAGACATACCGCTTTTCACACCCAATTGGACACAGCTTCAACAAAGACTATAATCTCTTTTAAACAAACAGCTACGATGAGTAAAATGTATCCAGCATACTAGCTGGATTACATGGATCTAGAGTGCTCGATATTTTGAAAAGATCTGGAGTCCCCGATAGATCTTTGTCTCTGGAAAGAGGAATGAATGGGTGTTGGAAGTAAAGCACAGAGAGCCCTACAGTTAGGGAGAGCCCCCCTCCCCTTATATATGGCCTGACTCTGTAAAGAGAAACAATGAACAGTAATATGGATGAAAAGGTTTATATCACATTGTAAAATTGCACTCTGACTTAGCGGGAATAATCTGCCCATCATGGAAGGCTAATAGATCCTGTCAGTACACACTGACACAAATTTTGGTACTTAAGTGACTTAAAACTTGTTTTCAGCTTGCAAAATTGAAGGAAGAAAAGGGAGAGTAACCAATTCAAAACATGCCTCAGACACTCCAATGACTGCTGAATTAAAAACAGCTAATTGAAGACTGCACAGTAGGTGCAAGCCCATATAATTATTGATGAGCCATTGTCAAACCAGTTTGTCCCTAAAGCACGTGCTTTAATGTCATTTTTTAAACTCTAAATTCTTAAATTCAGCTGAAGTGTATAGTCAAAACTCCACTGTACTTGCCCTCAGTCAATAACTGGCAAAGGGGGAAATGGACTATACTGGTTCAGTTGGAGTGCTCATGTGAAAGAATACTTAATAACTCTTTTGTAAAACATTTGCTCATAAATTCTACAGAGAATCCAAAATGGTGGAGAGAATTCTGCATTAGGGTTTGGCATGGTGAGTAAGGGGTGATGATGTTCACATGGCCTCTGATTTGCTGATCATCTTAAAAGGCCATAGGTATACATAAAGAAAGCATTAAACACCCTTTTGGAAGCTTCGTGTAAGAAACCCTGTGATCCAAAGTCCCTGGCCCGACAGGGGTCTACAGCCTGGCTTGGGTGGTGATGGCCATTGGTTGACCTGCTCATTCCTGCCTTACTTGTGAAGATGTCAGGACAGTGTCAGTTAGTGCCTATTTTGATGGAACTTTTTGTTGTTGTTGTGAACGTCTGTCCACTAGCATCTGGTCTGGGTCCAAATCCATTTCATAAGAAACACCACACAGCTGTCAGATGGTCCTGACTTTGGATGAATCCCAAATGAACACAAGTTTTGCTTCTACTGGAGGAGGGCCCCAGCTCCTATTATCTGCCTCCAGAGACACCCCATCTCCAAGCTCCTGCTTGTTAGCACATTCTCCAAACCCTGACCAACAACTTCCTTATTTGTGTAAATTTGGCTCTGTTGTCCATTGAAATAAACAATTGGGAAAGATAAGGCCAGAATTAACTCTTACTTATTTGAAGGTTAGTGATCAGTTTGGCTTAGAGATTACTTTCTTCCATCTTTCTCTTTTGTTTTGTTCTGAGAGTGCGTTTGCCTTCAGACTTACTCTGTAAGACCAGGATGATCTTAAATCTCTGATCCATTCTGTCTCATGAGTGCTGAGATTATAGGATTGCAGGGCTGTGCCACCAAACTTATGTCTGTGGATGGAAACCAGAGCTCTGTGCACGCTGGGTAAGCAGTATACCAAGCGAGCTCCATCCCCAGCCCACTTTTCCTTTTTATATATAGATATTTTAAATATTTATCTTACTTTTGATTATATGTATATGATATTTATTTTACTTTTGATTATATGTATATAACATTTATTTTACTTTTGATTATATGTATATGCATGTGTCTGTGTGTGGGTTTGTGTAAATGAGTGCGGGTGCCAGTGGGAACCAGAAGAGGGTGTTGGATCTCCTGGAGCTGGAGTTACAGGCAGTTGAACCTGACAACTGAGTTCAAATCCTTTGGAAGACCAGCATATGTTCTTAATCACTGAGCCATCTCTCTGGATTCTTCTTTAATCTCCCAATTTTCCCATCTCCTCATGGCACCTCATGGCATAGTAGGGGGTAAAGATCTGGTCAAAATAAGGAGTGAGAGGGCTGGAGAGATGGCTCAGCGGTTAAGAGCACTGACTGTTCTTCCAGAGGTCCTGGGTTCAATTCCCAGCAACCACATGGTGGCTCACAACCACCTTGAATGAGATCTGGTGCCCTCTTCTGGCATGCAGGCAGAAGACTGTATACACAATACATACATAAATAAAATATTTTTAAAAATAAGGAGTGACTTTCTTATTGGCTCACATTATTGTTCAGAAATTAGGCTTTTTTATTTTTTGGAAACCACGGCTGTAATGCTAGTGCCTCAATTTGACAGGTAGAATGCTGGTGGAAGTAGCTAATAACAGTGTTTTGTGTAGAAAGTCAACTTCTTTGCATTTATGTGTTGATTTTGAGGCTACCATTAAACTAAAAGAGATCTCTCTACTGTCTTTCTTGTGACACTCCCTGATTTCAAACATAACATCACTTCCAATGTGAACGCTGCATTCAGAAAACTGAATCCCTTTATTCCCATGAGTTTCAAACCCCAGAGCTTCACATTCCTGTTCCCCAATCCAGGAAAGCTACAACCTGGCCAGGCATCTGGAGCCTCACATCATGCTCTTGACTGAGCCCTGAACTCAAGGAAGGCACAATTCAGTTTCCTCACCTCTCAAGCCTTCCTCAACATTTTGGAATTGGGTGCGATGGCTGTTGCCTGTAAACCTTAGCTCTTAGATGGCTGAAGCAGCTTGGCTCATACACTGAGACCCTGTCTCAAAACAAAAAGGTTTACCAATGTAAGGTCTAACCTAGCTCTTTGCATGTAGGAGGCATGTAATAATGAACTCATGGCTAGTGAGTCATTTCTTTTAAATCATGCACTAACACACAATGGGCCACGAGACAAGAAGAGAGCAAGCAAATGTCTCCATAGGAACAGTCGTGCTCTCATAATCTTCGCCTTTTCCGTTTTAACTTCCATTCCAATAATGCACACCAGAAAACACCATCTGACTTTGCTTGAGTGTTTGCCTATATCTGACATCATTCAGGCCAATGTTATCTCAATTACCCTATGAGATAGGCACAAGTAGTATTACAGATGGGAAAAACAAGTCACAGAGACTTAAGGTAACTTCCCCAAAAAGACACAGTCAACCAAATAGCGAATGTCGGAGTTCATGCTTTGAACTCTATTAGGACATCATATACAACGCTAGGTCCCCAGTATAAAGTAGACTTTCTGCATTGTGCTGTGTGTTTGGCGTCAATGTGCTCTTCCTCATCCCTTCTGATCTCCATTTTAAGATGCGGGGGCAAACACCACCACCAGGGCAACAGCATCATCACACTGCCATTGTTCTGAAATATGACAGCCATTCTGCTGCTGTGGATGGATGCGCTTGGATCATTGTCATGCCACCGCTGTACCTCAGGCAGAATGCTAACGTCGCACTGCAAAAAAATAACTGCTGAGCCTGACATTCCTCCTGCACTTACTGCAGACTCTGGAGTATACTCCCTTCCCAGTCAAGGAAAAGCAGGGCTGGCACCGCTGTCAGCACAGGACTCACGCCTCGTGTGGCTGCAGCCAGCTACTTCATACGGTCGGAGAACAAAGCGCTAAACTTCCTTTTAGAGGGTTTGCAACAGGGAAACGTGCAAGTCTGAGAACTCCAAGGTACACAGTTCTCTTGATACTTGCTACTTTTATATAATCTTATTTAAAATCCCTTCTAAACTTGTTTACATGGATCTTATTTTAGTGCTTCTGGGTCTTTTATAACACCAAGTAGAAGTGCCACTGCTTGATAGTCCTGAAACTTGTTAGGTGTTCATTTTAGTTTGGTGTTGACGTCTAATCATCAACATGGTTTTCCACATAACATTGTCCTCTGTGCCATCAAGAGAATTTGTGATGGGCATGCTTTAATTTCTCACAACCATTCAGACCTTTTATTGTAAGTTTCTTGACTCTGGGCTGGCTGTGGCTGTGGTAACTCAGTGTGTTCACCTTCCAGGGAAACAGAACAAAAGTGGATGTGCTGAGACCAAGTAACACTAGAGGGCAGTCTACCAGTGAAGTTAGAAACAAGCTGGTCCACATCTATGCTATGTGACACGCGATATTGTCATCTAAATTCAGCTCTCGGCATTATGACACCAACTCAGACATGGTGCCAATTTTTTTCAAAGAATCAAAGTATTAATTTTCAATTCGAATGGGCTCTTAAAATACAGGGTTTCCCCTTCTAGAAATCGAGTCTGTTAAAGCCCTGGAAAATTCTTGAAGTTTCTCGTCTTTACAATTTTGACCGTTCACTTTTATTGTGCTATTATTTTCTCATAGTCTTCTACCTCCTTTTGGAAATATTAGACAATAGTAAGACTTTTGTGCTACAGGTTTTATTTAGAAAACACTATAAGAAAAATGCAACATAAAAGTAAACATAGAAGACTCCTCCTTTTGGAAACTCTACAAAATGATAAATATTTTTTAATATTTATACTACTCTGAAATATTCTTCTGGGCAACTATACAATGTCAATATTTATCTAAAGATTTGAACCACAAAATGAAATGTGTGAGACCTCAATCGCCTATACAGTAAAGATGTTTTTAATAAAACATTAAACATCATGTTCTCCCTTCCATTGGATGCACACAAGAGCACTCATTCACACACACACACACACACACACACACACACACACACACACACACACACACACACTAGTTGCCTGGGTGACACTGTCTTATTAAATAAACAGTGTAGTTGAGGTATTTATTATTTGTGTTTCATGAGGAATGTCATTTGTGCCATTTCATTTGCTTAAGAGACAATCACTCCTTTAGAAATGCCCCACAAGAAGTGAGGGAAAGGGACAAGCATATGGATGCTCAATTTCACATGCAAAGCCTTTTGAAAAGTCCAGTTACTCAGAATGAGACTAGTGGGGCTCTGGTGGCTTGTGCACGGCCTGGTTTTCCCATGAGCCGTAGATGCACAAGAGAGTGCTCAGTCTTCCTTATGCTATCTAACTTTGACCATACCGAGAACCCTCTCAAGGCTAGAGAACATGTCAGGGTAAAGCATGGAGCCCTTCATCCAAAGGCCTTTGAGACAGTACAGAGGCAGCGTATGCACAGTAGACAAGTGTGCAAGCCTTATTCTAACTCTGCACGTGACTTACACACAGGACATGGGGCTGCTAGCTAAATACTTTGTAGACCCGGCCTCCTGCCTTGGCCAGTGTTACCGCTCTTCACTGAGTTAGCCAGATGGGACATCTCCGAGCTATGACAAACTCATTCCACTCTGTGTGCCTCACTTCTAATGAGGTCCCAGGTCCTGCTGGCTGAACCTTGCCCCTACAGCCAGAGCTTGCTCCCTCTCTCTCACAGCCCTGTCACGTGTATACTTACCAGAAAATCCTAGTTGGTGATGCCTTCTTGTTAAAAACATAGAAGATGGACCCATGGTCCAGCCCTCTATTGGTTCATGATAAGTCAGTATATTCCAAACCCCTCCATTGTTTTATGTGCAGCAGCTAGGAGGCTTCTTTGCCTAGAGAAGGTGCTAAATGTCTAAGGGCTGAGTTAAGGCCAGCTGTGCTTTTCGCTAAACTAGCAGTTAGTCCGAGTCACGTTTAAAATGGCTGCCAAAGGGAGGGTCACCCTGGATGTGCTATGAGGCCTACTCTATTCCTACTAAAAATGCATTTCTGTGCCATGGTTGTAAACTGCAATATCCTAGAAGGTTATTCCCATCAAAATACCCAGCTCAACTTTTTGTCCCTCTTGTCCCACTCAGGGTCACAGTTTCTACCTGACATTCCTGTTTTCACTCCAGCCATAAAGCAGAATCCCAAATAAAAAATACGCTCCATTGCCAATGGGTCTTCTTCGGGAGACTGTTACCTTAATATTTCAGGCATTGCCAGGGACAGTGCCTACTTCAGGAACCCCCTCCCCTGAGAAGTATGAATCCGCAGCCCAGTTGCTCTGCAGCCTCTGATGGCTTTCACAGCTTCTTTTAAATGTGGCCCTTATCAGGGCTCAAACTGCTGACGGGCAGAGGTGAGATTATCTGTGGCTAGGAATTAGGTACTGAGTAAACAACATTTTAGAGAGATGGAAAAGAAGAAAAACAAACAGGTTCTAAAGGTAGGGGGCCTCTGTTCTTTTATCAGAGATGCGCTCTCAGGCAAATGATTTGACCTCTCAGCCCTTCAGTTATCTTCAAACTGAGCATAACACCTGCCCCACCTTAACCCATTATCATACCTGCCCTACAACCCAGAATTGCAATGGGCTGAAATGAGGCAACGCTTGTTGACATACTTTAGAAAAACATAAGCGCTGTATATAAATGAGCCTTTATTCTTAACACCCTCAACAAGGATCAATACATCCAATTAGTGCTGGTGCAGGACCTGGTAAGACAGCTTGAAAGGAAGACCTTCCCTTACAGAAGGGCCCCATAGGAGCAGCTCACCGCTGGCAGCCATCTTTTCCTTCGAGACTAAGGACAAGCACTGCCTGGGAAGGGGTGTTTTGCACAGTAAATACGAGCTATGAATGACTACTATGCACCTCACCAGTACCCTTCACAAAGAAAGCCCTCCAGCTAAGGCTAGGAAGGCAAGGACAATGGTTGATGCAAAAAAATACATCGTCCTCACTCTTTCATTTCTGCTAGGAAGAATTTGCATTTCAATAATAATGTGATAATGTCAAGCTATTCACAACATCTCAAAGCCTTTTCTTCCACACCTGGTGTGTTGGGGGAATGGTCTTCTGAAGAGTTGCATGTGACTGTTTTCTAACTGGCAGAGACAGTGATGCTGTTCTCTTTCTTCTTGGGACAGGATGTGGTTGATAGTAACAGGGCTTGTGTTCTAGGCACAGAAAAATGGGACACGAGAGCTCCACCCTCTGAGATATCCCTGGAGAATTAATTAATCAGCATATTCAAGATGTTCGACTTCCCCTCATCACAAATGAGAGGAAACACCTTGTATATAAAAGTTGATTTTTTAATAGAAAATGTCCTGGACTCTGAACATCTCTTTTAAAAAAAAGTATCCCAGGGCCAGCCAGGGAGGTGGCTTGGCCAGTCAAAGGCTCTGGCTGTGCAAGCCTGACATGCGTATTTAATCCAAGTCTATGTAAAGGCCAGATGTGTGTGTGTGGCAAGCATCGACTTCGAGCTCATGGGCCAACTAGCCTAGAGTACACATCAGCATGGTAGAAACAAGACTGCCTCAAAACAAGGTGCAAAAAGGAAACCACACCCCTAAAAATGTCTTCTGACCTCCACATGCCCAGACAGCACACATGCGATGGATTGCAGGTATGCACACACACACACAAGTAATAGTAAGTTTTAAAAAACTGGAAAACTCAGAAGATGTATTCCCTTTGCTCTTGGCTGCCTATGAAATGCCTCTGCTCTTTTACTTCTGACTCCTCTCCTCTGGTCAAACAGGGATCACAGCACAGAACTTTTCTAGTAAGCGCAATACCGTGCTGCATGCTGTGGGAGATGGCTCTGAAAATCACCTTGGGTAGTAATCACTATTCTAGAACACAGTATAGTGGATATTACAAATCAATTCAATTTTGGTAATTTCTCATTAAGATGCCTACAGATGGGTAAGTCTAATTGTAAAAGCTCAGCATTTATAATTCATACGCACAAATTATGCTAAACTAGATAAGGCTATATGTCATTAAGGTTTCACATAAGCTTCAGAATGATTGTTCAGACCGAAATTTAATTCATAAGTTGGCATTTATGTATTATATCTAACTTTTATTAGGCTCTCTAGTTAAAAGGCGAATGTAAATAGCACATTAACATTTATAATTCAGTATCTTGTTATCTGTTGTAAAACTCAGGACACAGAAAAACTCTTTTAAGCAAAAGTTAGAGCCTGTTTCCGCCACAGTTTTCAAAGATCCTGATATGTTTAGCCCTAACTAAAGGGGCTTTGAGGTAAAGGGATTGTCACTTTGACCAGTGTCCAGCATGCAGCTTTAATTTGAAAGATCCGGGGAACCACTCTATGTCCCATTTTAGTCTTAGGAAGAAATAGTCTTGAATCCAGAATGGAGCCAGTAAATATCAGAAGACGGGATGGATGAATTGTTAGAGGGAAAGAAAGATCCGAAGGCTCTACCACTTAACAGCATTCCAGCCATCTGAAATATTCCTATCTTTACTTGGCCACTCTGGTGAGGAGGCAGGATTATTCTCTCCCTCACACTAAGAGTCCAGTGTGGTTGTTTTCCCTAGCTGGTCAGTGAGCACATGCTCACAGCCCTGCTTTGAGAAATGTTCCACCTAAATACAGTCGCCCACACCAGCACCACTGGTGATCAACAAACTTGCTTCAAGTCTGCTTTGTGTTTGACTGATATCCACACAGAAAGCACAGAATTTTTATCTCTAAAAAGTGTATTGCAATACTATGTTTAACTGGATCCTCAGAGGTAGTCACAATCTTGTTACCACTGAGAGGGCAGTGAACTAAATTCACTAGAATACTTCTTTTAGAAACAACAATTCTTTTTTATCTTTTTCTACTGTTCTCTTCCCGTCCATCTCTACACTTCTGTACCCATGTGTGCGCGTGTGAAAGCACATCTGTCTACATGCGCGTATCTGCTTGAATGTGTGTACATGGGTGTGTGCATGTGTACCTGGGCTTGCGTGCGCGCCCACATGTGCAAACATGCACAAAATACTGCAGAATGAGCAGAGACATTTTCTTACCCTGCTTCACCTTCCCCCCCAAATCAAGGTTCTATAGTACTGAATTTACAAAAGGGCGATTTCCTTGCTTCTGGGAAGAGGAGGTACAGCAGGGCTGATGGGTAATTATAACCTATGGGTAAGGCAGGCAGCCCACATGATCAAAAACTGATGTGACACTTAAAAGTGTTTCTCCACAAGGAATTCCCGTGTCCAGGAACAGGGTGAAACCAGTAGCAATTACGGCCATGTTGTCCTTTTCATTTACTTCATATTATTAGTCTCTGAAATTAATCATCTAGTGTGGTCGAGTAAGGCAGTTATCTTTATATAATAGGCACGTGCATTCAAAATGCTTGTTGATCTTACACAGACATTTTGGCAAGCTAGATCTGGGGGAAATTTAAAACGGCTGCTTTGAAGCTCACTTTGAAATAAAAACTAGTCATTTTCCAGGATTTTTTAAGTGACTAATTTTCTAGATTAGCCCTATTTGTAATGAAGTCAAAGTTTGCTTTATGAATCTCCTGGATTTTCATATGCTGCCTTGCATGTCCAGAATTCAGCCCGATTTTCTTCTTCAAGTATAAGATTTTTTTATGTTTTAATCTGCAAAGGAATCAAATTGCTTGGCTTGAACATGTAGGAGTTGCAGAAAGTCCACTAGAGAAATGAGAGCTAAGACATTAAGAAGCATCTACGGCCATCCGACCCTGAACCAGCCCAATCTTGTCTGATCTATCTGATCTAGGAAGAAGCATAGTAGCACGTGTCATACAGGGCCAAATTGGGTTTAAAGACCGCCAGCTGTGGCCTCCCTCACAGAGGAGGCTTAGCCAGCCTCACAGCCTTTGTCTCCTTCCTGCAGCAGTTGCTTCCTCCTAGTCTTTTCTAGATGTAGTCACACAACTAGAGAACTCTTCCTGATCAGCAACCCCAAAACAAAATACTAAAACAACAAAGACCTGAAAAATGTCAATTAGCGAGAGAGCTGACACAGGCCCGGAGACCACTGGTCCAAGGTCACCCTTTTGTTCTAAGAGACAACAATGGCGTCAAACACCTCAGTAATGAGTGTCAAAACAGGGAAGGTTAAACCTGAAGTAAAGTTCAAACCTTTATATTTCAAAGCCAAATACAAGGCATAACCCTCATGATGTCATCATACTAATTTAGAAATCTACAGCCCAAACCAAGCTGGGGGAGGTGAAATTTTGAGCAAAGTCATGAATACCTTTGTTTACCTCCTCATCTGTGACATGAGCCCTTGGACTGTAATTTTTTTCCACTGAGGAATTTTTTTCAAGACTAAGGAAGAGGCAAATCCTGGAGTATATAATATCAGCTGGGTGGGCACATAACAAGGTCCAGGGAGATGCTCTCAGAAGTTGCCTCTTTTAATCTAGCACTGAATTACACCAGAAGCAGCTTTCAGCTCCTTCCAGAGCGCCACTGCCAAAATAACTGCAAGGCTTGCAAGCCCTAGTATGTCTCAAATCTTTCCCAAGACACCCCAATACTAGCTGAGGCACTGAAACTATGGCAACCGAATAAGAAAGCAGCCTCCATGATTAATAGATGAAGATTCCCGTGACAGTGTCTAGCTGGGACCATCATTCATGATGTGAGCAGAATTAGCACAGAATCCATCTCGAAAGCCATTAACAAGGATTCTTTCAAAAACCAACACACCACCATTCTGCTACACACACTGGAGTTGCAAAGGCTCTCGACAATTTAGTTTCTATTTCTCATTCACTATGCAGGAAGAGATTCTGCTTAGTGACTCAGATACCGACTTGTTTTGAGACTAGTGAAAGGAATGTTGCTGAGGAGGCTTTCCCACCTGGGTGCCTGAGGCCTAAGAACAAATGCATTCAAACTTCCAAACATGTGAATGAAGTCACATGGCTCTCTGAGGGAGGACAGCGACTGGGTCATCTGAGATGTTTGCAGAATGTGCTATTACATAAAGCATCCCATTTGGGGGACAGGACTGTGGCCACACACTAGGCCTATCAGTGTTCTGTCCGCTGTCTCACTCAAGGGCATTTGGAGTCTGGGGAAGTAGCAGTAGAGATACTGTAGTTCCAACGAGAAGATGACTACTTTCCTTAGGAAAAAAACCACCCAACAACAAAGGGAAAGGAGGACCCATCACAGACTGCTCCTCTGCAGAACTCACACACAGCATCGCACAGTAATTAACATACCCCTCCCTTTTCTCTGGTCCATACTGATTTTTCTACCAAGGGCATGTTTTCATAGTATAAAATGACACATACTGTCTTGCATGTTATCAGATCAAATCATGGCAGAAGATTGGTCACTGAGAAGCACCTGGCCATGTTAAAAGTGGTACCTATATGGAAATATCTATTGCTAACCATCCTTTCAAAGTAATAGCCGTCACAAGGGCTGCTTGGAAGGACCCAGCCCTTCAGTCTTTGGAGCATGTTAATTACTAACTTTGTCCCACTCTTCACACCATCTCTCCACTTACAGAATCTGAGAAGCCTCCTTATCCCTGGGTCTGAAAAGAACTGATTCTCAGGGATGGAGGGTGTCCTGGAGGACACAAGGCAGGTAGCATCCTCAGGGAACTGTAGTGGTAACATCAATTTATTTCTCCTTCTGTCGTACCTTTTAGAAATCATATATTTCTTACTGATAAGTCTTGCCCCTTGACTCAAAGTTGACATTTGGTGAGAGGGTTCGGCCAGTACAGTGAAGCGTCAGGCTCTGCTCCAGGCGCCACTATTTCCCACTTGCAATGGAGAAGTCAGTCCTTTGCTTTTGCTTGGAGACCTCATTCTTCCAAACTTATTTCAAGTGTTGTCAGGGAAGAGTGACCTGGTGGCCAAATGGCCACCCTGAAGGTAGTCTTGTAGACCCTGCAGGTGGAGCCTCCAGAAGTTCACTGGGCAGCAGAGCTTTTCTTCTACACATTTTCTCTTTGGGATTTGGCTCACCCCTGAAGACATGACCCTCAGATTCTAAATATGGTCAGCAAGGGCAGTTATCCATTTAAAACAACAACAACCACAGTCCTTTGGTCTCTGATCTTCCATACATTCCTGAGCTGTTGGTATCATTACAGTTGTATAGTGTTTTGTTTGTGTCCCTTTTCCCTGCTTTGGGTGTGATATTTCAACTTCCTAAGTTAGAAGAGATTGGCGGCTGCTCCTCCCCTGGAGTAAATGGTTCACACGCTTCAACCCTGTAACCCTGTGGCTGGCTCGTGATGTGGTTGTTCCTTTGGAGTCCAAGGGTTGTTTCCTTTGTATCCTCTCTCTGTTTTACAGATCTGCAGCCATTTCCTTTTGTACTCTGCCCCCACAAAGCAGTATCAGCGGTTCTGAAGTCAATTCCCAGGCCATTTTCCATGACTGCAGTTACCCAAATAAAAGTAAGCTTTTGTATTCAATGAGCGCTTTCGTGTGCCAGGCATTGTGATAGTCACAGGTGCTACCCCTTCCAGCATCTACAACATTAACAGCACTCTCAAAATTTACAAATGGAAACTGAGACAGAGCAACAAAGCCATTCTATTTGTAAAATGACCAACATACATACTATGTATGTATATATGTATGTATGTATGTACACACACACACACACACAGACACACACACACACGAGTGTGCTGTGTTGCCAAACCAGACCTCAGAACTGCTTCTTCTGCACCTGTTTATTGCATTCCATGCAGCAGCCTAAACTTTCCCCAACCACAATGAATTTGCCCTTGTTACTGCAAACATGAACGCTTCCTCCAGTACTTCTAGTTCACCCTGACATATCTGTTCTACATTAATGGCCACGCTGACACTGATGCATATGATTGCAGAGTAATTCTGTTCCTTTTCCTTCTTTTATAATGTCTGGCAGAGTGCCACTCTCATGACCTTGTCCCTGTAATGGTCATATTGAAAACAATCCTTACTTGATGAAGTTGACATTCTGATTGATACAGCTTCGATCCGTATTAGATATGGACTATGGGTTTTTTGACGAGTTTCAGGAAATTTTTTATCTTCATAATGTGGTTTACACTCAAACAAGGTCAACAGTATACAATACTCATTTGATGATATAGAAGACTATGTATGGTCTACATTATGCCACACACTCTAGGACAGAAAAAAGAATTGACATTAAACTTCCCAAGTTAGACAGAGGCAGGTGGATTTCTGTGAGTTCAAGGCCAACCTGGTCTACAGAGTGAGTTCCAGGACAGCTAGGGCTGTTACACAGAGAAACCCTATCCTGCCAAAAAAAACTTTCCCAAGTTTCTAGTAGTTATTTTATGAAACATATTCACATTTCATACTATTCAGTCTGTGGTCCCACAAGGTGGAAAGAGTGGGCTTACAATTCATAGAACTTATTGAAAATAATGCAGCCTCAGGGAAGTAAAGTGTTTCAACTGAGAAAGTAGGAGTCTGGAGCGTGGGTCTTCTGGGTCTAGGCTCTTTATCAGTTCTTCTGGTACAGCGCAGAGGTTAACAGGCATAACACACACACACACACATACAAATTGAAAATTATTGGGGGGGTTATTCAATATCCTGTGTTAGAGTGTAGAGCAAATAAGACCAGAGTCAAAAGCTCAGTCCCCACAAGTGCTGGCTACTTCAGAGTTCCATTTCTTGGCAAGCTGATTTTCCCTCGTTCAGTGTCCCTCCAGCTATAACCAGGTGTCTCACAGATGTGTGCTCTTGGCCCTAGAAGGGGACTGGGTGAGAGCTGTGGGAATGAACAGACTCCAATCCATTATCAAGACTAGAAAAACAACACACTGTGAATATCCCACAAATAGTAGATGAAAAATCACACGTGGATGATAGCAGACACGCATTCAGAAATCATGCCTACACACAGGGAAGACAGCAGACACATGAAGGAAGGTGGCATCTCAATCGAGACAGAAGAAAAGGCAAGGCAGAACAAAAAAGACATAATATGTAGACTACTTACCTACAAGAAGATGCCCTCTTTATTCAGTCAACAAACACTTGAGATAGAAGGCCTGTGATGGACCGGGCAGGGTTTTTTTTTTTGGGGGGGGGGGGGTGAGGGAGTGGAAATAATATAGTGAACAAAACATAAAGACACTCATCTTTTTGGTATTATGTTCTAGAGAATGACAGAATATAAACAAGGGAATAAAGTGAGGCCTACAAGAACATGAGAAGTTCTTCATGTCCAGTGGTCAAGTCAATCAGATGTATGGAAAACCTTTGCTGAGAAAGTAGTATTTGAGTAAATGTCTGTTAGGGTGTGAGGAGCAAACCATGCAGATATCTGGGGAAAGAGCTGCCCCAATCCCACCCCCC
This sequence comes from Mesocricetus auratus, assembly GCF_017639785.1. Lineage (NCBI taxonomy): Eukaryota > Metazoa > Chordata > Mammalia > Rodentia > Cricetidae > Mesocricetus > Mesocricetus auratus. Next base: position 107,888,728 of record NW_024429184.1, on the reverse strand, counting down.
CCAAGCCTGGGCAAAAGACCCCAAGGAGGGCCTCTAAGACTGCAAGCCTCCACATGCAACTAACCTCAAGGAGCTGTGGAAGCCAGGCAGAGGGTATAGACCACAAGAGTATAGATCTTGTGCCAGAGGGAGGATTTAAGCTTTTAGTAGAAGAAGATGGGTTAGTAGCGCTAGCACAGGAATGTGTTTACTTTCAATTATTGCTGTGTTTTAGCTGGCTGTGTTGAGAAAAGTTGACAGGAGCCACAAGCAGATGCACAGTACCCAGCAGAGGAGAACTATGCCGGGGCCAGGGAGGTGGCAGGCCGGGATGGAGTGTCTGTGCCTTCTGAAGGTGGAGTACAGCATTGTAACTGGCACATGATGAGAAGCGGGAGTTGAGGATAATGTTTACAATCTGGGGCCTGAGAAATTCATGGAATTAACATGGTGGAGATGATGAAGAAAACTAATGTAGGGTAGAAAAAGCCAGAATACGGCTTTGGAACATCTTTGATTTGAGATACCTATTAGGTCTGAGAAGAGCTACCTACCCAGCGTGGCCTGGCTACTCACTAACCCTGATCTTGGAGAATGCTGGGTAATGAGGCTACATGAGCAGAGTGTACTGGTAGTGGAGTATGACTCTGCGAGAGTGTAATCACAATCATTCTAATAAAAATGTCTGCGAGAGCTCATCTGTTTCACAAAGCAAGATGCCCTCGTGTATATACGTAATAGTCCCATGCTGAGTAGTCCTGAGCTGTCTTCTCCCTTGAGGTTTGTGGGTATGACATCTTACTTGCCCATTTCAGAGGGATTAAATGCCTCCCTCCCCTCCCTACCTTACCATATCCCCAAGAGGCAGCCATGTGGTTGCCAGAGAGAATAGCTCAGTTGCTGTTGCAGTACGTTTTAAGGCAAATGAGAAAAGCCTTGACTCTGAGATAGAAATATCTCAGAGCTATTTGGCTCTAGGATACCCTAAGGGGGAGGAGGGGTGTGGGGGTGGGAGAGGAGGGGGGAGGCACAACAGGGTGCTCCATGCTTCACCTTCAGCTGGCACAAGCCCAGGTTCTATAGCACACGGCTCTTAAGTAAATATGTCAAAAAGCATCAACTCTGGGAGGAGGACAAAAAACTGACTTAACCTTCAGGAGGGTGTGGCAGGGAGGGGCAGTGCAGAGATAGACTTTACATGGAGGGAAATGGCAGGTGCCTAATTAAGGCATTTCAATTAGTTTGGCTTGTTCTGTGATTCCCTTTGTGCAAACAAATTAGATGGGAGAATATACCAGCTCTGCAAAACTAGTTCTAAAAAGCCCTTCCATCCCATCAACACCCCTCTATACTACTCCGAAGAGAACTAAACTATAATATGCGTCAGACACACACCTCTTCATGCAAAACAGTATTTTCCCCCATTTCATGTGAAAGTGCAATTACCCATTCACTTCCAAAGCATAGGTGCTTACTGCAAATTTAGTGCAAGTCCTGAAAACCTGGATGCTTTATTTTTGCTCAGTGGTAACAGCCTGTATAACTCTTCCCATCCTCATTTAGCACACTCAGTTTCACTGGTGCAATGTTACACGCCTCCTCAAAATGCAAATGTTCTCCTCTTTTAAATGTTAGCAAAAGCATTACTAGTCGTAGAAAGAACTTGAGGGGTGTGTATTTGTGTGCAAAGGGTAACCCTTATCACTTTGTCACAACCACTCACTTGAAAGCATAGGCTGTTTGCACTACAGGAAAGATAGACTTGCCTGCTGGACAAGAAAATAGTGAACATGTGTGAGCAGTTCATTCATCTATGTATTCATTCATCATTCACTTGAGTGTCCCACACAAAGTCATGCGTATTCTTACCCTAGTTAAATTTAGCTGTTTTGTCCAATACATACGCTTCAGGCGATCCCAAAGGTAATGATTTAGGGTATCTGGGAAAAATTCATATATGCAGGCTGCATGCATTCTTGGAGATGTGGGGATTTCTAGTTATAGCTATAAATCATAACACATGAGGGAGACCATCACTCCCAATCACAGCAAATAAGAAATACAAATACAGTATTTCCTTACGTCAAGATGAGTTTAAAGACTCTTAACAAAATCAAGCTATCAAATCTGTTACTCATTCTTTTCCACTCAGATTGGCTTGCCAAGCCCTTCATTCAAGAATGTATAAAATCAAAATAAAAACAAGACAGTGTAGGTTTCCTAAGATTCAAATAGAAGCTACTACATAAACAGAAATGGGCAAACCAAACTCAAACAGCTAGTGCAATTACGTTTTAACAGACAGTTTAGGTTAATAGGGGGAGACACAGATCTGCCATTGTATTTAAGGTTAGGTTAATAATTAACTTTGGTGCCTGGAGTAGTTTAATAAAAGTTTATTGTAGAAGACTAAATGTGGAATTTATAAACCATACAAAATGCTTGCTATCTTGACTTCTGGTAGCTGTTTGGGTAAGGAGGAAAAAAATGTGTAGCGTTTTCAGTCAAAAACTGAGCACAGGCGACTTTACCTTGGGGGGGAGTAAGCTAAATAAAGGATTGATGTATCCAAAACCGCTAACCCCCTGCCATCACGGTAGCAGATGGTGGATCTGACGCCAAAATATAAGTCCGTCAGGGGAAGGAAAGCCTAAATCAGCAGGATTGAGGAAAAACAAGGCAAAGATACTCGACCTCCCTACCCGAGAAAAGCATGAAAACCAGAGCAGACTGGCACTAAACGACAGCTTTTTCTGAGACCCACAATAAAAGACTACAGCTGAATTAAATGGTAAAGTTATGAATACAGTGTGTGTGTGTGTGTGTGTGTGTGTGTGTGTGTGTGTGTGTGTGTGTCCACGTTCGCCTGCATTTTAAGTCTTTCAAGGATCCCATTCAGTAGTAACTCGAATTTCATCCAGAGTAAATAGGGAGAGATCCCTCTGTGGCTGTGCTTGTCACCGCACTCTCGAGAAGGCAGCCACAGACTGAGGCGGAACTGCCGGCAGGACTGCCTACTTCCCCACAGCCTGGAGGCCGCCGCTGGAAAAGCTCGCTCAGGCAAGGAGGACAGCGCCTCCAATCGTTCCTCTCTCCTCCGCTCCACCGACACCTGGCCCTGCTCCTCTCCTCCCTGGGCATGTGCGAGCTGCAATGCCTTGCCACTGGCGCAGGAGGGTCGGGATGCTGCGCTTGGAGCTAAAGACTCCTGAGCCAGCGAGCCAGAGCCAGTGTCCACACGTGCCCTAGAAGCAGCTTCTGTCCTCCACTTGTGATCACATTAGCATCCCGAATTCAACAGTCCCAATCCCGGCTCCCCAGGCCTTCTCCAGCTGCTTGAGACCCTAGTACAGCAAGTGCTGCGGGCCAGAGAAGGTGCTGCTCTCCAAGGGACAGGCAATCTAGCTCCTAGTCACATCCCAGTTGTCCGCTCAATTAGCTCGGGGCCAGACTGAACACTCTTGAGTCCTCATCTGGTGGTTCCAGCAGTCTTTAGCTATCACAGAAACTTTCCAGAAGCGCCGGGCACGGGGGCCCTGCACTGTAAAGGGGAGGAGGAGCTGGGAAAGGGGCGGCGAGCGAGCGGGAAAAATGTCGGGGTCCGGTTTCCATCCCTGACACACGCAGGATCGGGAGAGCAGCCTGACTGCTCAGGATCCTGCTCTATACCGTCTCCCTCCGTGGGGAGCTGAGAAAAACGAGGCGATGGGGGAAAGTGACGTGCCCACCCAGTAGGGTCACTAGCAGGGGTGCTTGCTTCGGGCACCCCACAGCTCCAGAGACAGCTCCAGGACACAACGAGCAGACAGGACACCCAACCATCTGCAGCCAGGCAGAGCTTTCATCAGAGTGGCAAGCCCAGAGCTATTTCTTGCCAGGTCTCCCCACCCTTCTCTCTCCCGGGGTACATCTTTTCTCGAGAGGGACAGCACAGGTCTTGGAGGAAGGCGCAGCAGGGGCCAGTCCTAGCGTGGAGAGCTCAGTGCTTGACAGAGACGCAGCTACGACAAATGGTGCCCTGTTCTTTCGGGTGGGAGCTGAGACAGGGGACAGGACCTAGGGCGGGGGCGCCGCGCCATACCAAGACACGGACCGCTCCTAGGCACTTACTCCAACTAACAAAGCCAGGAACCTCTCTCTGGTGCCAGCGGCGACTGGAGAGTGGATCCCACCAAGAGAGAGGGCGCGCAGATGCTCAGGGCCATTACAAGTTTCACGCACTCCGCGGAGCCCAGCCCAGACCCCGCACTGATAACAAAAGATCCTCATCTCTTCTCCACCGGCCCCGCACAACCATTTCTCCCACACCAGAGCCTAAACCTGTGGCTGGAAACAAACAGCCTTGTAGTCCCCAAGCCTCTCTGGCCCTCGAGGGCAGAACCCTTTCCCCTTCCCCAGCATTCGACACCAGGACCCGGCGCTTTTGAAAATCCCACCCTCCAGGGCCGCTCTCCTCCACTGGCCCAAGAGTGAGCTCTTAGCCTCGGATCTTACACACACACACACACACACACACACACACACACACACACCGCTGGACAGGACAGCCATCCGCTCGGTCTAGGTCCGGGGCGGCGCCGGTCGTGTGCGCGATCGGGTGGGGAAGCTCCTGACATGGAGCCCGGAGTCTCTGGGGCTCGGGACTGAAAAGAGCTGCAGGCAGGGCTCGGGGCTACTCCCCCAGGAAGGAACAACGCTCGGGAGACAGAGACATAAGACCAAATACAACACAGGCTCTACAAAGCCCATAACACGCACCTGGAGTAACCCCGGGGCCCTCTCCCCAGCCTGGATCCAGGAGGTGGGGCGCTCAGGGACGCTAGGGCCATACCTTTTCGGTGCATCGACGGGCAGGCGGCCGCGGCTCGGAGCGGACTGGCACGGCGTGTATCCCATTTAGTAATCCATTATCGAGAAGATCTCTCTGGGCCTTGAGCTGCGCTCTTTCCTTCGCAAGCCTTTGTCATTCCTACATGTGTGCTTGTCTCTTTGGGGGCAACAGTCACGGCGATTACTTTCTGGGATGCAAGCGAGCTGTGTTCATCTCCAATGACAGAAGAGGACGGGAGGGGAAGGCAAAAAAATTTTTTTAAAGGAAAAAGAAAAGAAAAAGGGGGGAAAAACAGGAAAAACCAGCGAGAACCAAGGTAAATGTTCAAGAAACTCTTTTCCAAATCCAGATTCCACTTGGATTCACTTCTGAGCCCCCTCAATGGTGCCAGCGCCCATTAACTAGTCATTTCAGGGCGGGGGGCGGGGTGGGGGTTCAGGCAGAGTCGCAGGGCTCTGGCCGGCTCTGCAACCCCGAGCTCAGTGTCCCGGGTGTGGCGACGCTGGCCGCGGCCGCACGCTCCTAGGCGGGCATCTCGGGCAGTCGGCACCGCGGAGAAGCGCCTGTGCTGCGTCCCGAGCGCCTAGGCAGCCGAGTGCGTGGGGAGCGGAGTTGGCTGCAGCCTCACCCCGAGCGGCTCACTACTCCAGTGTCACCGGAGAGGCCGACGCTCCGGGCGGAGCCAAGTCCCGGACTGGATTACGCAGAGCGGACTCTCCTCCAGCAACCCCTCCTCCCCGGGCTGGCGTCTCCGACCCGAAGGAGAGCTGTGGTGTGTGCGCGAGGGAGGGGGAGAGGGATGGAGACAGTGCGAGTCAGCCAAAGGAAGGAGAGACCTGACGCCGCGTGGCTGCAGGTAGAGTCTTAGGACTGAGTCTCCAGCACCGCTTCTAACTACCTCTATTCCCCGCCCCGGGGCGCGCACCCGGGAGGTCCCGGCGGGGGCGACTCCAGAAGCCCAGCCCTCAGCCCTCTTCTCCCCACCCCCACATCTGCTCTAGGAAGAGAAGGGAAAAAAAGGGAGGGGGGAGAGAAAAAAGAAATCCCAAACAGCACTGCTGAGTCCTGCCAAAGCAGAAAAATAAATAAAAATAGACAGTGAGGAGGGAGTTACAAGAAAGAGTTTGTCCATCGATTTTCTTATATGGAAAAGTTTTAAAGGGACGGCGAACCTTTCTATTTCTGATTACCGTATCAGGAGGTAGATTCTGGAAGTGATGGACCCTCTTCCTGCCCAGGTGAATTGGATACAAGACCGTTTGGTTAAAATTAGCTTCTCGCACGCACTCGTTTACAGCACACGTTAAATAAACATATAAACTACGGGTGCTGAGAACGTGGTTAACGACCGCGATCGGTTTGGAAACGTCTTAGTTTCAAAGTCCGCGGTGAGCATCGTTCTTAGAAATGAGTAAACTTTAGAAATAAGACTTGAATTAGACCAAAGGGGATCCGGCAGCTTCTTGGAAAAGGGAGATCGCAACTATTTCCAAGGCTCTATTGTTATGAGAGCATGAAGAATGGCAGGCACGGCCTCTCTCCGCTGCTTGGACTCACAATAGCAAAGAAGTCTTGCAGTTTACAGGCTTGTGCCAACTGGTCGGGCCACCCCACGGTCCCCTCCCCCAGCCGCGGCGCTCTCGCAGCCGCGCCGGCTGCTCCCCGCAAGCAACTGCGCGCCTGGGCTGCTGCTCACAGAGTAGGTCTCGCAGATGGTACCCACCGAGGCCGCAGCCTTCAAAGAAAGTAACGCTGGGTGGTCAGGCAGTTCCCGGAGCAATTTCTACTGCACGTTAGGTCAGCAGAGAAAAGCAAGTAGGAAGGAGGTTCGGAGTCTCAGACCCCAGGTTGGCCGAGTAGCTTCAGATTAGAAATTGTACCTGTTCCCCAATTCGGGGCTAGTGCCACTTAAATCCGCGTTCCCTGTCCAGCATGTGCAAAAGTCTGCTTGTAGGTGCTCTGGAAAGAAAAAAAAAAAAAGAATGCGTGACAGTGTCCTCCACATCTCCCCCGCCCTCGGGCTTTTTTTCCCCCTTCACTAACAAAACCACCTGGGGAAAGGGTGGGAAGAAAGATTAAAGGGCAAAATCAGGTTTGCTGTTCTCCACAATTACCAGCAGGGGCCGCTATCCCCACCCTTCCTAGACCAGCAAAAGTCAATACAGATCCCGGGTGGTTGGGGGCGCGGCCCTAGGTGCGCGCGCAGCGCCCGCGGCCCTGGGCGCGACTCTGGAAGAAGATTGTGCACGGGAGGTGGTGGCCGGCTCGCCCCGGCTCCCAAGGCTTGGGTGGGGGCTGCCTCCCAATGTCGCCCTCCTCACCCCGGGGCTTGGTGGGACAGGCTCCCACGGCGGAGACTTCTCTAACACACGTATTTAGGCGGGCGATGGGCAGAATCAGTGGCAGTCGGTCCGTCGTCCGGCATCTTCACACCGCGCGGGTCGCCAAGGCTCCCACTTCGCTCCCCACCGCTGATTTACATGCTAATTATGTCTGGGAAAAGTTCTTTAATTGGCAGAATTAGGCAGAGCAAACGAATTGTTTCACAGACTGCACCAAATTAATTCCGGTTTAGCTCCTTCCCTTGGAGAAACAAACAATTAAGCTGTCTTGTTTGCTTTATGGATATATTGCAAGTGCCCCACATCGCGTTTCAAGATATTGTTTAAGGGGTAATTATTTTCAATATTAATACTTGCATGTTTAACTTGTAGTATCACTGAGCCACGAAGAGGGAGATTAAATTTACCTAATTTAAAAGTGTGGGATACAAGAGGGAAAGAATTTGAATTTACTTTTGACGGTAAAGAAATACCACCCAGAAATCTTTCTGGCAATTATTAGACCCTAAAATCTCAGTATCCAATTAGGCGCCCGCTGTCCTGAACACATGCTACTACTTTTATACCTGCCAGAGAAAAGCTGCTCCAGGAACCAGGAAGAAAAGTCAACCACTAGATACCTCATAATGCCATTACCCTCCTCGCAGCCTCAGGCTCTCCCAAACGCCTGATTTAACTTTTCAGCAAAATCGCTGCCCCTCCAAAGCTCTTACAGTCTGCAATTTACCCTGCTAGTCAGTGAGAGTGAAGAATCACAGAAGGTTAGAACTTGAAAACTTAGCTGGCTTTGTAGTTTAGTGGCATGGTTGCAGAGTGTTTCAGGAAGCCACCTGGGGTTAGGCAACACATTAGCTGGTCAACTTGATGAATCCCTTATCTTTCTGGAGCTGCAGGTGACCTACCTGTCCCTGAGCTTCATAACTTACTCACTTCCCGGGGATGTTGGGGATTGACCAGTGTGAATGGATGGAGAATCTAGGACACTCACTTCCTGGTAAGCATTAACAAGCATCTGTCATCCTCTGCATCAGTCCTAAGGTCACATTTTACAGGGGTCACATGGAGGCCCAGAGGATAGCTTCCCTTGTGTCAAGAATTAGGTCAGGGCTGGAAGTTACCTTTAATGATTCCCAACAACAGTAGATACCAAATGACAGCACCCACTTTCCTCAAATCACTGAAAAGGTGGGGAGGGAAGATAAAATAAGACCGGAAAGGGTAAGCTCACCCAGCATGTGATGAGACTCTCTGCTTTAAAATAAAAAGCCAACTGGGTGGTGATGGCACACACCTTTAGTCCCAGCACTCAGGAGGCAAAGGCGGTTGGGTCTCTGTTGAGTTCAAAGCCAGTCTAGTCTACAAAGCAAGTTCCAGGACAAATAAATAAATAGCCTTGGGGAAAGGTATGCTGGCATTGTGATTAGTTCCCTGTGAATATGAAATCCCGAGGGCCCCTGGAGAGCCTGCAGTGGGATCTCACTGACAACCAGAAACTTGTCTGTGTTTCATGCATCTTACTCAAACTCTTTTTCTATTTGAATCAGTGGTTTCAAAATCCAATTGCTATTAGAACTGCCAGGGAGTATCTTAAAGGATGCAACTGATGTGGAAGATGGGCCCTGGGCATGGGTATTTGTGGAACCTTCCCAGGTGATTCTATTGCAGCTTCACAGAACCACAGTCACAATGCATCCTGGGTATGTTCTGAAACATTGCTTTCTCCAGCACACTCTCTCTACTCCCTTCTCTCTCTCACTCTCTCCCTCTCTCCCTCTCACCTCCTCTCTCCAGTTCCTTGGCTGCTCAGTCAACACCTACTCGACACTCATCAGCCTTCTCTCTTCTTGCACTGGACAGCTGTCTTATAATTATAATGATTAACCTTGACTGTCAATAGGATGGAACCTAGAATTAAGAGACAGGCCTTTAGGCAGGTCTGTGAGGGTGCCTCCCTACAGTTGACCCATATATGAACAGCTCTGAGGAGAAAACAGCGTTGTTTGCCTGCCTGTCTTTGCTTATTGATGGTAAGTGCATTTGTTTGCTGTTGTTGCTGCTGCCATCCTTCAGTAACACTGATCCCAGCATCCCCAGCCTTCCCACATGGATAGAGGACCAGAAGCTCTCCAGGAATCCTCCAGACCTTCAGAACTCAGTCTGGTATAGGCCTAGAATTCCAGGTTGAATGTGGCTGGCCTACTATTGTGCAACATATTGAGATATGTTTGCTTCTGTCCTCATTTCTCAAGTGTCTCCTCTTATGTGGGCAAGTGTTTCTCTCGATATTTAAGCAACATTGTCTTCAACCAAGCACTCCTTTAAGGCCACCGTGTTTTCCTGTCCTCCAAAACCAAGATGGTCAACAATTGCTCACCTTGTCTACCTGCTCATTTGTTCCTTTGGTGTCTGTTCCTAAGAACCCATCAACAAGGCTTTTCCTGACTTCTTCAGTTGCATCCAGTGCAGTGTGTATTTTAAGGTTTTCATTTTGTGTGAGTTCTCAGCAAAGTGAGCACAGTTATTTCTCCTCTTGTGAAGCACTTTCTGCCCCTGACTTCTGTGACATACCGCCAATCTCTTGCGTGTCTTCCTACTTCCCTTTCCTTAGAAAAAAATACAGTAAACCAAAAGATGTGAAATTATAACTAGCATCAGTTTTATTGCTCAAAATCAATAATTGATCACATTTTCTCGTTTGTTTCCCTTTTCTTTTTCTTTTCTTAAGAAATAAGACGTGGTTATATAGCTTAATTTTCTGGCAGAAGAGATGGTTCAGAGGTTAATGGCACTTGCTGTTCTTTCAGAAGATCTGGGTTTGGTTCCCAACACCAGTGTGTGTGTGTGTGTGTGTGTGTGTTCTAAAAAGATAGACTCCTTCTTTCTCTGGAAGGCCTGTCTACATACTTCTGCTTTCAACTTTCCCTTTGTCATGTGGCAAAAACATCTACTCATCCTTCATGTGTCTGAATCAAACCTTCTACTTCAAGAGAGACTTCCCAGGTACTGTTTGCCTATATGTGTGTGTACATGCACATACACTCTCTCGTGTACACACACACACACACACACACACACACACACCTCATTATTCATTCATTCTCAAAGGACTTTCATAGAACATATCCCACACCATGGCCAGAGATAAGGTCCTGTGCAATGGTGTGTTGAGAGCTTCTCTTTCCTGCTTGATTAGAAGCCTGGACCCCTAGGACAGTCTCTGATTTTTGTGTTCTTATCTCCAGCACCTAGAAGACAGCAAGGACTGCATTCATAAAGGAAGGGATGAACGAGTAGAAGAAGTTGAGTTTCTTTTCAAGGAATCCATACTCTAAGGAATTGATCATCGGGCAAAAGAGCAGCACTTAAAAATGAAAAAAAAAAGAACAGAAAGAAAGAAATAGAGACTAAAAACCAATTACACCCTTCTTAATTCTGTGATTCCAGATCTAATGACAAGTAAAGGCCACCCCTGACACATAACTACCACCTTACAGTGTCTGGCATTTTCCAGCGAAGGAAAAAGACCTCAGAGATGTAAGTGCTAAGTAAGTATGACAGGATGCTTGGGAATAGGGAACAACTTAACTCTAAGGGATCCATGGGCAGGAGGTGAGGCTGAGATTTGAGTCCACCATGTGTGATGCAAGTGGGGTTTGCAAACAGTGATTTACTGTGCGCCTCCTGTGAATAGCTGCACCCTGATGCCTCCCCCAGTGCGTAACAATCACTCCACTGTATCACAGCAAAGCCTCCCTCCCCTTCCCATATCAAATTATTGTCCGCAAGGTTAAGAGAATGGTAGATTAGAAATAAGATAATGAACAATGCGTGTTAAGTAACCCAGAACTCACAACTCTCATTTTTTCCCTCACTCACACAAAAGCCCTTTAGATGCAGCTGAATTTGTTTGTTATACCATGAGAGCAAGGGCTGTCTTTGGCTTCTGTTTTGCGGCCTAACCTTGTAATGGCTCTTCTTCCTAATATTTAGTCTTAACGGTATCTACTTGGGTATGAGTTTGTTTAAACATGTAATTACCTAAATGCAATTTATCCTACTCAAAATTAGATCAATTGACTGATTGAATACCACTTTGTAATTTGCCATTTGGCCAGAGGAATGATGAAAATTAAAACGCACTCATTTATGAGAAACACTTCAAGGCCTTTGCTTTATGGAAGCCCAGCTAGAAGAGGAGATTATGCTGGCTCATGCATGATCAGAGGACGGCGTATGCTTCAGCTTGTGCCAGTTTTACTTTTTACACTGGAAAACTGCATAGATACATACTGAGAGATGTTTCAGGACCGTTTTTGATGAATGTGTGTTTAGGACTCATTTCATAACCAGAGAAATGGTGTCAATATGGTGCTTTCTTTGTGTTAACATGAAAACTGTAAGACGGGAGCTAGTTGCTTCAAACATCTAAACTTATGAGTACACTTAAAAATTGTATGCTTGGGCCCAGGAAGATGGCTCAGCAAGTAAGGCATCCGCAGCCAATCCCCTGAAGTCACGGTAGTGGAAAGAAAGAACTGACTCCCAAAAGTTGTCTTTTGGGACCCACACATGTGTCCACAGACACTTATTCACACATATAGATAAATATCTGTAATAAAAAAAGATGATGATGGGTTTGGATTTTAACTAAACTATAAAAATAATACTATTGAATATATAACCAGATCCAGAAAAAAATTCCCTACATACAGATGATTATAAAATAGAATGTTTTCATTAACTTTACTTGAGATTTTGTGCTTGGGACAAGTCTCTAGTTAATTGTTCTAGAAAACACTGTTAGCATTTAACTAGCTAGACTGAAGAAGAGTTTCCCGGTGTAACCCATAGGCTGAAGTGCGTGGAACCAGCGCTATGTAACTCTGTACACCCCAGAGACTCAGGTGATCCAGCCACTGGGAACTCCTCTCTGGTTTATAAACCTCCCCGTTAGACATTAATTGAAATGAGACTATTATAGCTTAGCATCTAAACTGGAAATCTACATGCCTGTTTTCGTAGAAGGTATTGTGTTGTATGAACTGTATTAGCGACGCATGAAAGAGCAGCAAGGGCCTCACTGTCTCCCTTTCTTTCCCTGTCTCAAAGCAACTGAGTCACTTCCTTTTTCAAACAGCCCCTTAAAGACTTTTCTTAGTCAAAAAGTCCCTAGCCCTTGCCTCTTCCTCACTATTGTTCCCTCTGTTCAAATGTTTGCATTAGTATAGCCCAATGCCTTGACTTTTTCTTTTTTGTTTGCTGTATTCCTTGCTTTGGGGAATTCCCTTCCTTGTTCCTTAATTTCTCAGTCAATGCATATCTTATTTTAGGGTTTGTTTGGTTTTGGTTAACTGCTATCTTTCTTCCAAATACAAGGTACTAGAAACATTGCATTCCGGTACTAATACAGTCACTCACTGTGGGCCAAGAATCACCCTGTTGTCTCAGCTCCTACTAGGGCTCTATGGCATCCACACCCTGTCACTGAAGGATGCTGTCCTTTGGCTGCCCAGCCTAGAAAATCTGAGTCTTTGTGACACTCACCGTCTTACTCATTTGTTGCATATTCTTCACCAGAAAATTCTATGGCCTGTCTTTAAACTTAATCCAGAATCTTAGCATGTCTCCTTTCCATCATTACTGCATGGGTATACACCACCACCACCTTCTGCTGAGCGCCCAGCAGCATGTTAACCTAAGAGCCTCTTGCTGACCTCACTTGCCCACCAGCTAATTCCTAATAGCAGTCAATATGACTCTTCAACTCATTCATTAAAATCACGTCCCTGCTCTGCTAAAACCATCAAGAATTTCTTTCTTGCTTCCTTCAGGGCAAAATCTATAGTCCATACTACCTGGCCTTGCTGCCTAATGTCTGACCTAATTACCTCCTCATTTCCCGCTTCTCACTTCACTTTGACCTTCCTGCCTCCTGTGCCTATGCACCTAAGGCTCTTCCTCTCTCCTCCTCAAATTGCATCTCCTTTGGGAGGCCTCCTTATCTCCAGTGGATCCCTACTGAAGGCTCCTGACTTGATAGAAAATAGCAACCCGTCATCTATTCTACTTCCCCATTCACCCTGTTGTAGCTTCTCTTGACATCTGACTTTACACTTATTTGCTTATTTGTTTACTATCTATTTCCTGCTGCTCTGTCATGAGTTTCATAAGGTCAAAAAAAAAAAAAGATACTTTAGTTTGAGGCCAGCCTGGTCTACATATAGAGTTTCAGGACACCCAGGGCTACATACCCTGTCTCACAAAAAAAACAAAGCAAAAAAACAAACAAACAAAAGACTGACTCTTTTCACTTGTTCTCATATCCCTGGCAATTACAGCAGTGACTCACACATCCAGTATTTGTGATAACCTTTTGTTGAGCAAAAGAGTGTAAACATAACTTCACATTTAATGCTAGTCACAGTAAGACACCAGGTAATGTCTAAACAAAGTACATAGCTTAAAGTCAAGAAATCTTTCAACTATAGAGCTTTCTTGAGTATAATGTCTTGGTCTAATGTTAGAGTAGACAATTTCAGTTTATTTTCAAAATAATGCAGTTTACTTGGGAAGATGGTCATAAGAGTAAGGATGGATGCAATCAGACTCCAAAGTGGCATGGTGAGTACTTTGGTTGGTTTGTCAGAAGCAAGTTTTTCCTGACTTTCTCTTGCTTCCTTCCAGGTCAGGTCAGGCATGGAAATGAAAATTCCTCTTCCCTAATTTGATTCAGAGAAACCAGGACTCCTCTTTCCTATAGCCAGTCATAAAACCTAGAAGAAAGTACTCAGGCTTCCTCTCTTTTCTGTGTGAAGTGATCATAAAGTAATTCCCTCACCCACCTTGCCACCCTTATTATTAGCTCAGGAGGGAGGAATGTCACACCGAGATCCCAAGAAGAACTGGAATAAATAGGCCCAGCTGGGTTTTCCCTCGGTCCATTATCCTTAGGTTAGAACTTTTTATGCAATCTCATTCTCCATCCCATACATTTATCTGGACTAAATACAAAAATAGAGCTTTCTCTGGGTCTTTGGGTCTTTATTTCTGAAGGCTGAACTGCCACATAAAACCAGTTAATGTCTTTCTTTTGCTAACCTGTCATTGTTATGAATGTGGTAGGTGAGGGGGAAAAATTTTTTAAAAGCTCTCAGCCTTCTGCCCTCATGGGTACCTAAGAAAGGAGTTAAGAAGGAGGATGCTTGCTCTAGATGAGCAGGTAGGACTCCTTTGAGGTTGGACCACCCTTTCACAGAGGTTGGATACCACACATCCTGCATATTAGATATTTACATTATGGTTGACAACAACAGTAGCAAAATTACAGTCATGAAGCAACAATGAAAGTAATTGTATGAGCCGGGTGTTGGTGGCACACGCCTTTAATCCCAGCACTCGGGAGGCAGAGGCAGGCGGATCTCTGTGAGTTCGAGACCAGCCTGGACTACCAAGCGAGTTCCAGGACAGCCTCCAAAGCCACAGAGAAACCCTGTCTCGAAAAACCAAAAAAAAAAAAAAAAAAAAAAAAAAAAAAGTAATTGTATGGTTGGGATCACCACAATGTGAGGGACTATATTAAAGGGTCACAGCATTAGGAAGGCTGAGAACCCCTGCGCTAGTTGATGGCTGTTTCAGCCCTTTATGAGCACAGATAAGAGTAGGAAGTTAGTGTTATAGCCTCCACCCAGACATCTGTGTTAGTCAGTTGAGTGTAACAGGAACTTATTTTCTCAGGGGTCTGGAGATGGGAAGCCAAGATAATATTTCTAGTCAGTGATAATGATTCAGCTGGGAACTCAACTCCTGGCCTACAGATCAGTATCTTCCTCCTGTGCCTCAGGGAGAAAGAGAAAGGAAGGGATGAAAGAAAGAAAAGAAAGAAGGAAAGAAGGAAAGAAAGAGAGAGAGAAAGAAAGAAAGAATGACGAGGAAGGCCAGAAGAAAAAGGAAGGAAGACAGCTAATTGGTAAGATGCAGTCTGATTGGTGGGAAAGGTAGCGTATGGATAAAAGTGCACAGGATTAAGATCCAGAACACCCAGAAGGCCTAAACAACTGTTAGCCCTAGTATTCTGAAATGGTCCATCTGAAATCTCCAGTGCCGCTCCCAAAGAGTGCTTCAGTCTATAAACCAGGGAGCATGTTGTGGAACTTCATTGGAACATGTACAGTATCTGCATGGGGTGGCCCAGAATCTCCTGGATCCCTTTCCTAACTCAGGCTTGAGTCAGCCTAGCCTGTGTATGAGACTCACCTTGGAATTATACTGGGTGTTGAATCAGGGTACTGGTCACAAAGACATCTCTCAACTTCCTTTGACAATGAATTTGTCTCAAACACACACACACACACACACACACACACACACACACACACACACACACACTGCTAATAGAAACTTGGCAATGGCAGAGATTTTAATGGACAGAAAAAAATCATCATAGCAGCACCCTGCAGAGTTGAAATTCTCCCCAATACTGGAAACTGTCCTGGAACCTTTGGAAGTCACTGGACCACTTAGACATTAGAAAGACTCTAATATGCAAGTATTTCCATTACCCCACTTCAACAGACAAAGCAAATGAGGCAACTGGGTAGTAAAACAGCCTGGCCAAAGCTTAAATGTCTGGAAGTGACTCAGGCCATCCGTGACCATTAGCTCCAACTGCAGTGTGTTAGTGCAGATGCAACAAACTCCTCATGTGGTCCCTCTTTTCTGCTTTTTTGAACATTACACAGAAGTCCAAGATATCTTTGTGGCATGTGGTGTTTAATGCTGCTGGTAATTTAACAGAGCAGGAGTTGGTTCTGAATGCACCTAATGTTATGGCAAATCTTCCCTTAACACCGTGTCAGCAAATAGTCTACATTCAAATACAGGCTCATTCAACCAAAACCCAAATGATAGAAAAATTTTAATTATAAAAGAGATAA
This sequence comes from Mesocricetus auratus, assembly GCF_017639785.1. NCBI lineage: Eukaryota > Metazoa > Chordata > Mammalia > Rodentia > Cricetidae > Mesocricetus > Mesocricetus auratus. The sequence continues at coordinate 107,872,643 of NW_024429184.1, read as the reverse complement.
GAAAAACAGGGGTTGATAATTAGGTTTTTAGAAAAGGTGATTGGCTCTTTGAGAGGGATAAAGTGTTAAACTAAGCTTTGATTCAAGTTTAAAGTTTGATTTTGCTAAAATTTACACTGGCAACCTGTATTCATTTTATAGAGAATGAGGGCACCCTAGGCCAGTGGTTCTCAACCTGTGGGTCATGACCTCCTTTGAGGGACGGGAAGACCTTTTCATAGGAGTCGCCAAAGACCATCAGAAAACAGTTATTACATTCTGGTTCACACCAGTAGCAAAATTACAGTTGTGAAGTAACAACGAAAATAGTTGTATGCTTGGGGTCACCACAACATCTGAGGAACTGTATTAATGGGGGGCAGCATTAGGAGAGTTGAGAACCACTTCCTTCGACTCTGTCCTTCAGGTTGTTTCAGAGGGGCTGACGTGGTAGCGCTCACATGCCGCTTGACCCAAAAGTAGTGAGCTATGAGCAAGACTCTCCGCCTCTGGAATGAGGTTCCAACAAGTCGTTTTCCTCACTGGACAACTGGCAGTCAATTAAGAAAAAGATAATGTAAGCTCTTGTGTTGTAGCACTTTCAACACAATCCGAGGTCATGACATAGCTAAAACAAAAACAGAGTGTGAGACCTAAGTGTCTCAAACCTAACAGTTTCAACCTTGGGGGCGTTGGTGGCGCACACCTTTAATCCCAGCACTCGGGAGGCAGAGGCAGGCGGATCTCTGTGAGTTCGAGGCTGGGCTGGACCGACAGCCTCCAAAACAACACAGAGAAACCCTGTCTCGTAAAAACCAAAAAAAAAAAACATAAAACAGTTTCAACCTTGGGACAGAGGAGACCTTCTGACAACATGGAAGGCAAAAGCTGTAAAAGGAAAAATATCAGAAAATTTTGTTAGTTCAAAAAATTAACCCTAAGTCCAAATATGCCATAGTTATAATAAGAAGGCTGATGACAGTTTGGGAGGATGTATTTAGGACCCAACTGACAAAGGTTTAACAGGTAGGAAGTCACAGAGACTGGATAATTTGTTTTGTTTTGTTTTTTAATGCTAGGAATAAAATGAGCAAATGACATAAAAAGGCAATACTTAGGAATGCTGTTGGCCAATACATAGCCTAGAACACACTGTACTGCAACATCACTTAGAAAAATACAGGTTTAAGCAGTAAGATAAGTTTCTTTTTTGTACTCATCAGATAGGCAAAGAATGCTAGTGTTTGATAATATCAGTGTTGGCAAGGATGATCGAGAAGCCTCCTAGTAAGGTCCTGAGTCATTTCAAGCATTTTGGGCATCAATGGAGCAATCTCTATTAAAATTGATAATGCATATATTTTATGATCTCACTCTGAGAGACAATCAGATTTTACATCAAGAGACATTGGTGTCATTGCCTAATTGTTTGCAACTATAAAAAGAGTTTACATGTAAATGTTTAGTAATATGATGTCAATTATTTAAAATAGTTACTTCAGTGTGGCAATCATATTTTAGAATAGCATACAACAGTTAAAATGCATCTCAAAGAATAAAAACATTTAAAAAATATTTAAAATCTTTAATATCTACACTGCTGTGAAAATTCACCAAGATGATATATATGCATAAAATGCATATGTGTATATACATACATACATGGTGTATATAAGAAATATATGCACAGTATATATATATGAGTATGTATATTTATATATAAGTACATATATACATACATACATACATACAAAAGTCTACTCACAGGAAGATTTTTAGAAACTCAGAGCAAAAATGATTTCCATAAAAATCTATGACCTTTTTCACTATTATGAAAATCTGTACCTAAGAATGATAATATAAATCATAATTGGAGAGGGTGTTCTTATGAATTAAATATTTGGGTCCTCCCAAATATGTCTGTGCAGATTTGTTGTATAGCCGTTTCTGCCTAGGTGGAGTGTTCCATTCTACAGGGAAATTTGTTAAGACCCAGGATGTTCTACTGTCAGGCTTGTTAATGTTCAGGAAGTAAACAACCCAGAGCTTCACAAGTCTGCAATACTGACCAGATACTGGAGGTCCTCCCTCCTCAAGCACGTATAAGCAGTCAGGACAGACAACAGACACTTCCATACAGTCCCAGTTGCCCAGAAGAGACTTCAGACAACTGAACTACCTGCAAGGGACACTCTCCAATCTGTTGAGCTGCCTACAGGCCGTGCTGTGTGCTCCAGGTTTTCAGCTTTTATGAGCTGGCATCCATGGAGTGAGCTCTTGGGGATACAGTGTTGTTTGAGTCACTCCCACTCCTGCAAGTAACCCCTCATCAATGCCACTGCGGTGACCTTGATAAAACTCACTGCCTCACTATACTGGACTTCGGTGGTATCCTTACTGTGGCTGCCCTTGGCTCCCTACATGGGGTGAATAGACATTTGCTCTTATCTTTTCAGAATAATGTCACATCCTAAGCTTTAACCCAAAAATGGTTGCATTCAGAGTAAGGAAGTAATTCAATTTACTGAGGCCAGAAGGGATACGGGTGGAGCCAGATCTGGTGGGATTATTGCCTTTATATTATGGAAATCTCTCTATCTCTTCATTCCTCTTCTTACAAAGTGTACTAAGGAATGGACTCATGAAGACAAAATGAGAAGTCAGCTGTCTGGCAGTGGGTCAAAACAGGAGCCAAACCCTGTGGGAACCCTGACCTTACACTTGCCAATCTGCAAAAGTGTGAGAAAATAAATTTCTGTTGATTTAGGCACTTGGTCTGTGGAATTCTGTTATGGTGGCTTGAGCAGGCTAATATAGGTGTCACAGAGGAATTTAGGCTGGGCTGAAATGATAGCTGTCATTTTCTCAGATTGTAGAAAGGAGATGTATTCACGTATTACTTATGAGGTTGACTTTTAAAAGTCAATTTTCTCTTCCTTCTTCCTCTATAACTACCCTTCTCCACTCCACCCACTCCTGACAGGGAAATATTAATCAAGGCACTGACAAACATCTACAGTATTTTCTGATCCTCCCAGCAATACTGTCCAAGAAGACAGCCCTTTGGGTCCAAGGCCAGACAGTAAATCTTGCCATAAACTCCCTAGAAATACCATGCATCTAACAGGACTCCCTGGAGGTCACACTAGTAGAGTAAGGGAGTGTGATTTGATAGGGAGGTTTATGGCAAGAAGAATTCACTTTCTCTTTCCACTAGAAAAGGCTCCAGTGAAAAAGTCATTATCATGGAATAGTATATGACACGTTCTGTGTGTTATCTCAGTGTTGATGGTCAGTATTTACTGCTTCTTCAGCACATGGAGGGCACTTCCTAAACATATTAGACATACCTCATCAATCTTGAAGAAGTTGAGATAATCTTTCTTTAACCATAGACACTTCTTGTTAAGAATATTTGTTAGAATTCACTTTTGCATCAATATTGTAAGAAATTAGAAGAGAAAGAACCCCCCCCACTAGTCTCCCTCCAACCACATGACTTATTCTTAGAGACTCCTTTTAGAGATCTAGCTATATTCTTACATATGGGGGTCAGAAGAAGTCCTGAGTGGCTTTATTCCTGAGTGAATGTGTGTTGTTGATAGGGTCATGGCCATGTCAAAGATCTTAGCCTCAGACACAAAGAAAACTGGCAACGCCTTCCCTTCCATGTGTGAATGTTAAGGGTGTGTGCAGAAAATGTCCACCATACCTTTCTCCCCGTGGGGATGCTTACAGTCTGAAGACGGCTCCCCCACAGAGACTGTTCCTTCCAAGATTAGCTGAACCTATGTCCTAGACCCAACTGTATACCATAAACCCCATCTCCGTGTTTTCGGGTATAATAAGCCCACCTGCTTGTTCAGCTGCATGAAATAACCCGCCTCCCCGTTTACTTCGGTACCTCACCATGGTGAGCATCTGCAGTGCTGTGGCGTCTCCATCAGACATCTCAGACAGCTGGATCCCAGCCTTGCAGCCATCTGTCATTTCTCCCTTCCTTTGGCACCTCCACTCAGGTCCATCCCTGGAGCCTGCTGGATTTGGCACTAACACATTTTGTTTTATCAAAGGGTGTGTATACTCTTGTAGATAGTGGTTTCAACTTAGTGTGCTTGTTATATACTCTTCATAATTGCCCTTTAATGAGCACTCAATATTTAATTCAATTGTTGAGCTATAATTTACTTATTTATTCCCTTGTGGTTGGCATCTAGACCATTTCCAACTTGTTAGCATAGATAATGTTGAATAGACATTTTTTACATGCATGAATTTTTAAATTTAAGTTATTCCCCTGCAGTAACTCCTTGGGGGGATAACTGAGTCATCAAATATAAGCACATTTTATGACTATTGATCAAAATTGATCAATAGCTTTCCAAAGCCTCATGCTCAGCAATGATACTAGCAGTCATGCATACATATACCAGTTTCATCGCACTATTGTTGGCTTTGACTAGCATCATTGCCAGACTTTTGTTGATGTAAAGATTTCAGAAGAATCTTCCCAGAACTTCTAAGTCTTCTTGGTAGGAATAGGAAAACCATGATGACACAGGAAAGAGCTCAGCATCCCTTCCTTTTCTGCAGGAACAGCATTTGAACTCTTCTGCTTTAACGTGCAAACTGACTATGGTCACATAGTCACTGGCAAATCTGTCTCTGTACCTGTGCCTCTCTACATCTCTTATTCTCTCTGCCTGTATATACCCCCAACCTCCTTCTCTCTCTTACTCTTTTCGGTTTACTCTCCCATCCCCATATTCCTGCCCCCACATATACAGATACTTTCACACATGGCAGAATGGATCTAACAACAGAAAAGCAAAGCTGGTAGACATAGTAAGTCCTGTGACAGAGCCAGGGGGCTGTAGATCCAGCTGGATTTGGTTCTTGGTATCTTGAACTCGGGATCACCAGGAGGAGTTAAATAACTTGGGATTAATGACAAAGGTTTGTCAGTCAAAGAGTCAAATAGAGTCTGAGATCCAATCTGAGAGCAAAACTCTGCCAACCCAGAAGGTTTGATTTTTGGTTTCAAGTTTTTGGTTTTGACTTCTGTTTTCCCAAATAAATGTTAACCCAGATGTCTGCTCACTTGGAAGCACCTCTTTCTGCTTCTCAGAAGATGTCGTCAAGTAGGCTGCCAATAGTTTTCAGTTCTTAAACCAATACTTCTACCCTCTTGCTTAAGTAAGTTTGAGATACGTTATAGTTCAGTCTCTCATGGAGGAAACCTCCAGGCAGCAAACTTGAGGCAGCTGGTCAGTGTGTCTATAGTGAGGAAGCAGAGAGATGAGAATCAGTACTCATTCCCCTTTTCCTTTATGCTTAGTCCTCAGTCCCTAGTCACTAAACAGTGGTGTTGCCTACAATCCAGGTAGATCCTCCCACTTGCATTAATCTAAACTAGATAATCCCTCACAGACATGCCCAGAGTAGGTAGGTGATTGCAGATCCTGTGAAGTTAACGAGTTAATACTGGTTCCCAAGCCAGCATTATTGGCAACTAGTATACCATCCTCTACACACAGATTAATAACATCATTTAAGTGTTCTTATCTTATTATTTCATGTGCAAGGCTGTTTTGCCTACATGTATGCCTATGCCCATGTACTTGAGAAGACCAGAAGATATTGGATCTCCTGGATCTGATATTACAGCTGATTGTGAGTTGCCATGTAAGTACCAGAAATTGAACCCAGGCCTACTGTAAGAACAACAAGACCAGTGCTCTAAACCATTGGACTATCTCTCTAGCCATAATACATCATTATATAAGCTTGGGGTTGAAAGTCTAACACTATCAGGACGGATTATCTCTTCCGGGATACTCTGCCTACAGTGTTGTTGCCACAAGACAGTGTTGGTGTTTGAGCACCACCATGTACAGATCTGAAAATTAAAAAAGGATGCAATCAGCAAATGTGTCACACGTAGGACATTTTTGAAAGTGCCAAGACATTAATGCTACCATGTCAACACTATAATAAGTAAATTAAACATTTGCACACTTAGCCAAGGTTTTGAGAATAGATATAGTATATTTAGATGTATTTCCACTCATCCCTTTCCTATTGGGATATATCACTCCGTTTGCATGTGCTTTCTCCCCAGGCCTACGCAGGAACTTCAGCACAGGACCTAAACTCAGATGGAGGTCTCCAGTGATTCACTGCATTCTAACCAGCTTTATTTCATTGCTTATGTTCCCTCCGTCTTTTGATATTTCTGAAATGTGTTTATCACGGAGGATCTGTTTTCTGTTTTCTATGCCTTCTTACATTGATCAAGGAGGGGACTTTCAGCTTTTCATTAAATCCAACAAAAAACCCGCACCATTTGTGGACCTTCTGCCAAAGCCTATCCAGGCAAAAATGACTAATTTCCATCCACCAGACAGCCTTCTCTCCACCCAGATTTGCCCTGGAACAATGCAGAATCTGAATCCCTTCTAAATTACATAGAGGTCTTGTTTTGAGTCTGCATTTCTTTAACGCTGACTTGCTTTTCAAGGAGTTAGGTTCCTTTCCCTCTGACACTGTGGAAGCCTTCTGGACAGAGTCATTTAAAGTCCCTCCGTGTGTGGTGATTCTGAATGCACCTTCCGTTCCTCAGCACCTCTTTGAGAATTGGATCCTGAAGCTTCGTTCCTGTCTGACACTTCCTGCTTAGGCAGCATGACTCAAACACAACTAACATTCAGCCTTCTTTCTTTCTGTGTTAGAGACACTGGGATTCTTCTCAGGGCCTCCTCCCCGTCGCAATGAGTCTATCAGCAAAGCCTCCATACTCGGTCTCGAAATCTGTCACACCATTCTCTCATCTGTTTGACTGTCACCACCCTTGTTTGTCATTGTTCTACTGCAATAGCCTCCTAGCTAGTCTCCTGCAATATGCTCTTGTTCCCTTCTAACTCACTATCCACACTGCGTACAGAATAAAGACACAGATTACACCTATCACCTCCTTTCATTATACCATCTAGGAATTTGCTGACCTTAAATCTGGAAATCCTAAATCTTGTATTATCTACAGGACTTACATAATCAGTCTAGGCTTCCCTCTTCTATCATCTTTCCTATTTTCTTTTTAATGTTTAACATCTGAAACACATAAAAACTATTCAACAAACGTCTGTCCCCCTTCAAGTGATGAGAACTTAGTGTACTCTGTATACTTATTTGTTAAATATCCATCCTCCAGCTATAACAAACTGTAGATTTCTGGGCCATAGTGGCCCTTACCTTTAATCACAGCAAATTGGGAGGCAGAAATAGGCTGATCTCTGAGTTCAAGGTTAACATAGTCTATAGAGCAAATTTCAGGACAACATGGACTGTACAAAGAAATCCTGTCTTGGAAAAACAAAACCCAAACAAACGAAAGATAAAAAACTCCGTAGAAACAAATTCCTAACTTTTTTGTCTAATCCTCTGTTCTATTTTTGTCACCACAGTGGTCGTTTGTTGTTATTGCTTCTTTGCAGGATAGGGGACCAAACCCTGGGCCTGGTGTGTGCTAGGCAAGTGCTATATGGCCACACCATGGGTGCAGCTCCTCATCCTTTATTCTTAATAGAATTAGGGTCGTCAGAAATTACACAAGAGTTAGCAAAAACTGCCAGGCATGGTAACACATTCTTTAATATGCAGTACTGGGGAGGCAGAGGCAAGAGGAGTTGCTCTGTGAGTTCAAGGCTATTCTGGTTTGCATATCATGTTCCAGGATATCAAAGGCTACATAGTGAGACCTTTGTCTCAAAAAAACAAAAAAAAAAAAAAAAAAGAAACAAAAAGGCTGTCAAAAACAGATTGATAGTGTAGAGAATAATAAGTTAATATCAAAAGATATAGTGCTAAATGTAAAATACATGCAAGAAAATTAGGTATATAGCACAATATCACTAACATAAAATTGTATGCAATCAGAACTGCAATATGCATTTTATAAAAACATAAACAAAAACATGCACATTAAATGTATTCGGATGACTGCTCTAGGAAGGAGTGGGTAGACACAGGAAATAAAGTAGAAAAAATAGCTAAAACAAGAGGGAAAAGGGTTGTTAAATGATGAATGGATTCTGCAAATGTAATGAGACTCTGCACTGGGTGAGCATAAAATTTTAAGGAATGGCTATATAAAAAAAAAGAAATGAGTTTATAAACATTCATTCATTAGTGTATGTCCTGGTTGGTTTTGTTGTTCACCTGGGAAGAGGGAATGTCGTCTGAAGAATTGTCTCCATTAGATGGCTTGTAGAGGAGGGCCTAGCCCACCATGGATGGTGCTATCTCTGGGCAGGTGAGCCTGGGATATTCATGAAAGGAAACTTAGCCTGAGCCTGGAAGCAAGCCAGTAAAACAGATTCCTTGATAGTCCCTGCTGCAGTTTCTGCCTTGAGGTCTTCCTGCCTTACTTCCTTCAAGAATAGACTGTGGCCAGTAAGCCAAATAAACCCTTCCTCCTCCACGTTGCTTTCAGTGTTTTTAACACAGCAACAGGGAGAAAACTGGGTCTGCTGGGGATCCCCTCCAAGGCTGTTGAGAAATGTGGGTGGGACCAGGGTTGTAATGCAAAAGACTCGCAGCAGAGACCAGAAAAAAAGTCTTGATTCTCACTGTCACCAAACATTCCAAACAAGAGCGCAAAGTTGTCCCTACCAGAGTTGCAATATTCTTAGAAAAGTAGTTCCCAGATCCAGTTTTGCTGATCTCCAGGAAAGAAAGCTCTAGGCATGCCCCAAAATTATTAAAGTTTATTTTTAGCTTGCTTTAATTAGGACAAGTAAATATATGTCATGCAGCACTTTAAAGAGAAAAATGGATGATCACGTTTTATTAATGAACCTAGAGTGGGAGTATTAGCTTACCACCCAACTCTGTATAAAACAAGTAACATTTTTAGGCCATTAAAAAGATTCTGGGAGCAGGGAGATGGCTCAACAGATAAAACCTTTGCCAAGCAAATGTGAGGAGCTGAGGTCAATCGTCTGAACCCATAAAGGTCTGGGCATGGTAGGATGGGTCTCTAATTTCAGTGCTTATCCAGCAAGATGGGAGTGGAGACAGGAGAATCCCCAGAAGACCACCCGTCTGCTGTCCTGATGCACACACTGCTGAGTACCACAACACCAACCAGAAGAGACCATGACTCTATCACAGTTGGGAGGACTGTCACCTGAGGTTGTCTTAGCATTACATGAGCACCTTGGCATAAATTTACCCAAATGTGTTCGTATACACACACACACACACACACACACACACACACACACACACACACACACACACACACACACACACACACGGTTGGAGATCTCAGTGTGTAGTATCGAAGAAGGCTGTTATCACTATCCTGGTCACAAGCACATATACACGGCGTAGGTTCAGTTAGGCAAATGGAATTCTGAAAACAAACGACTGCAACTTTCCCTCTGAGCTCTACCGTTTGGAAACTGCAGCTGTGGTTGCACAATTGATCATGAAATATTTATAAACTTCGGTGACGTGATTTCCAAACTTCACCAATGAAGCTCACATATCAATTTCATTGCAATCATAAACCCGACTTTAGCATCTGGATTGTCACAGTCTGGATTTCTTAATCAGGTTAGCAGACCCAGCATCTTCATCTCCCCATAGAAAGGGTATTAACAGGGATCAGGCTCCATTCATAAAATAGGACCAACACATTTTATCATGCAGACTATCACCAGGAGTCTGTTTACTCAAATGCAATAGCTAGTTTGTCACAAGTGGCTTGACCAAGTAATAAGAACTATCATTTTCAGTCTTTGTTATACGACTTATATGAGAAGTAGACCACTGGTTCCCAAACTCATTTTAGAGGTAGACCAAACCACTGGTTCCCAAACACGTGACTCATGTTAGAGGCAGACCACTGGTTCTAAAACTTGAGTTTACATCAGAATCACCTGTGAAGCAAAAGTTAAAAACAAAAGCCAAAACCGCTCCAGTTCCCCAATTGTGGAATTTCAGAAGTAGGGGTTGGGGGCCGAAGACTTTCGATTTCTCACCAATGTCTATATGACACCAGGACTACACTTTGGTATCCACTCCTTAGATAAACACAACGAGGCTGTGCCCCTTGCTTTCATGAAGTCCCGTGTGAGTGGGCTGTGCTGCCTATATTCAACGCCCTAGTTTCCACCACCTAAGAAAAGAACAGAAGGAACTATGTGATTCCTTTGGATCCCTTAGCTCCCCATTTGCTTATGAGCACTCACTCTGGAACCCTGGGATATTCCAGATACATTCCGTCCATTTTTTAGAATGCTGTCCTACAGTGTTTCTCACATGTGTATATAAGGAAGAGTAGCAAAGCTATCATCATTGGTGATGATAGCAACATTGTTGTAATAGCAAAAGCAAAACAGGAGTTGAAACAATTTAAATTTAAATATCTATGGATGGGGAAGAGAAGAAACAAACCATGACCAGTTGAGAGACTAAAACACCAATCACACAGTAGCCAACTGTCCTTATATGCATCAACATGCTCAGCTCATACAAGAATACAATGCAACCCTTGTTGTAAATGCAAGAAAGAGTGTGAGTTGGGTGCCCTCCATCTTGCTCTTCCTCATGTTTCTCAACCTTCCCTGCCTCCTCCCTGCAACTCTTAGGACCCACACCCCATTGACTGTAGACAAATCTTTCTTTGGGTTACCAGCTCACAAAAAACAACATGGAGACTTACTATTAATTATGGAAGCTTGGCCTATCCCTTAGACTTGCCCCACTAGCTCTTATAACTCCAATGAACCCATTCATGTTAATCTACGTTTTGTCTCATTACTTTTTACCTCTCTTCCGTCTTGCACCCCCTGTTTCCTCTTCGTCTCCTCTGCCATCTCCGGAGTACCTAGATTCATCTCCTACTGCCTCTCTCTCTACCCTGAAGTCCCACCTGTACCTCCTGCCTAGCTATTGGCCACTCTGCTTTTTATTACACCAATCACAACAATGCATTTTCACACAGTGTACAAATAGCCCCCAACAATGGTCTTAGATTTCTCCTCCCCACTCCTACCAATGCAAGCCCAGGCAAGACCTGTGCTTGGTTTGTTATCTCACTTTACTGTTCTTCCAGAGGCTGTTTCTTTTAAGGTATGGTCCAGAAGCCCTACTACCGAGCACACTACCAGCACAATGGGTAAAGGATGCCAACGGGTTTAACTGGCTGGCACTAGGATTTATTTGTGGTTAGCAGAATAGTGAGATGGTCCACAGGTAGTTGAAGAAAGTTGGAGATTATCCTTTTATTTCTTTGAAGGGTCATTAGTATCTTAAAGAAAATTACTGTTTTTTAAGTGCAAAGATCTCCGAAGGTTGTTAAATAAATACATCATTATACTAGAAACAGAACTGCCAACCAAGACCCAATTTGCTAATTGGGTCTGTAAATCCTTTAAGGTCTATTTTTGGTACTAATTAGTTTCCTAGACTTTCCTCTATTCTATCATATACAGATTGTCTTCTGCTTTCACGCCATGAATTTAAATATTTCTGGATATTAGTTTGTGTCTTTATGACTTTGATCACACTAGGTTGACTTCTTCAGTCATGTAAATCTAAAAATATGTCAAAAGTATATAATCGGTGAGTGGATCTTGAATTTCGGTAATTGCACTGTGCCTGGGACCCTTTATTTTAAAGCCTTTGGCTGAATAATAGAGACAACTAGTTTAGAATGATGCTGAATTTGTAGATGGAGGACATTTTCCTGTGGGACACATCGGTAGCTTTTCTAAAATATTTGATGAATTTTGGATCTTATCATACAGGGTCACTGCTCCATCACATACAATTCCACCATTGCTGCCAGTGTATGGCTAATGTTGCTATTAATGCCTCCTTATCCCGTGTATTCCTCTCTCTCTCTCTCTCTCTCTCTCTCTCTCTCTCTCTCTCTCTCTCTCTCTCTCACACACACACACACACACACACACACACACACACACACACACACACATGCATACACTGCACATACGTGTGCACACATATACACACATACACATAAAAATTAGTCATGTCTAAATTATGCTATAGCAGGATCTGGTTGTAGGAAACATTGCTTTCTTGGTCTCTTCAGTCATTCACTGACTCAAACCTGCTCAATGCCCACACTCTCCATTTTGAGAAATCCAGGAACCAGCAGCGTTTCTGCTCCCTGGAAACTTACATCATTTTAGAGGAGGCAGATAAGCACAGGAAAGCAAAGCAATGTCTAATAGTGGTAAACGCTGTGGAGAAAAGTAAAGACAGCCAAGGGGATTGAAAGTAGCTAGAAGCAGAGGTTGTTACCGAGTCTCTTATTGCTGCTGTAACAAATTACTGCATTATCAGGATCTCGGAACAACACAAATAAATGCATTTATCCCACTGTTAGGTCAAAAGTCCATCATGGGTCTCCTGGAACTGCAAGCAAAATGTGGGCAGGGCTATTTTCTTTGTGGAAGTTCTTAAAGTGGAAACAGTTTTCCCTGCATTCTTTGGCTCGTTAACCTTCCTTCAAAGACAGCAGTAGCTCAGCATTTTCAAGTCTTTCTCTGACCTGTCCCAAGGACTCCTGTGATAACACTGGCTCTGCCCCCAAATATGGGGCTAGCTCTTGCATCTCAAAACAATCCCAGGGATTAGAGTCCTAACCTCCAGCAGAGCCACTCTGTGGCCCCCTTTGTGAGGATGAGGGAGGGACCGGACCTAAGTCACCTGGGCGAACCCTGTGGAGCTGGTGGGAGGCTTTCTCCACAAAGAGCATGTGCAAAAGGCCTGTGGCAGAGCGAGCTTAGGTCTGTGTACTTACTGAGCATGTGAGTGGAAGGCGAAAGACATGGGTGCACAGGGTAGAGGCCAAGGCCCTCAGGAGAAGGGGGCTGGGTGCCTTGGGCTTTGTAGGTCTGCCTAGGAAACACAGGGCCTCCGCTGAGAGGAGTGGGAGGCTTAATGGAGGCTTCCAAGAAGATGTGTAGGGTTTCACGTGTTTCGCAGAGGGAGGGGTGTGTGTGTGGGGGTGAACTTGTAGGAACTTCTTCAATGGGGGAAGTTTTTGGAAGGAGCAGAACTGCTCCTGAGACCTCATGGTGTGGGATCCGAGGAATGCAGAGTGTGTTGTACAGCAGAAAGGGAGCGAGTATGATGTCATCAGCGTACTTCCCGCCTGTGAGAGCCTGAAAGCCGGCATTGAATGGAACAGACACTAATAAAAACTTGAGTTATCTTGGTTCCATTTTGGAGCCTGTCCTAGAACTTGCTTTGTAGACCAGGCTGGCCTCGAACTTACAGAGATCCTCCTGTCCCTGCTTCCCTGGTGCTGGGACTAAAGGCATGGGCCACCACCGCCCTGCTTGGCTCCATTTCTTTATTCCCATATTCTCACAGAGCTGAGCACATGTGTGTAAAGGCTGTAAAGCATTTGCTTAGAATTATTTTTCATCTAATTAAAATTCATTGCCAGGTCTTAGAGCGCAACTCAGTACCGAGAGTGTTTTACCTCCCATGTTTGGGGTCCTGGATTTGGTCTCAGATTCCTTCAGGTTTTCTCACTGCTGTGAGAAATACCCGGGATAAGGAGTTTAAAGAAGGGGAATTGTATCTGACTCAGTTTCAGAGGGTTTCACTCCCTGCCTGCTCGTCAGCTGTCTCTGTTGCTGGTCCAGGGGTAAGAATCAGGGATGACAGCACAGCAGAAGACCACGACTCAGGGATGGCAGCCAGAGAGCAGGGAGACGAATAGGAAGGGCCAGGGGCGAGACACCTTCAGAGACGGTGCCTTCCTCCCATGATGCCCCTCTTCCTACCTCCCATCTCAGCAATGCTGCAACCACACAGCCATTTAGGGATTTACCCAATGATTAGGTTAAAGCCTCCTCAACCTCATTATCTACCACCTGGGGACTCAGCCCTCAACACATGAGCCTTTTGGAGGGATACTTCATATCTACACCGTATCTACACCGCATGATCCAGTATTTCCTAAAACGCTAAGGAAATAGGACAACTCCAAAACCTTTTTGGAAGTGTTATCTGGGGTGATAAATGTGATATGCTCTTGATTTACCTGTCATGTGGCCATGTTGGTTGCTATTCCCTCGTCATTGCTTATGCTTTTCCGAGACTTTTGTATTTACTATTTTTAAGATCTGGCAGGTTTTGAATATAAACTGATCAATCTAGAACCCAAAGTATTTTCCCACATTAAACATAATTTCTTTCCAGAAAGCGATATTTTATAGTGTTCTTTAAGTAAAAGGGGGAGAGATCTGCAATACACACAGCTCACTCTCCTCCAGCTATAACACAGCAACTATTTAAGAACCAGAGAATCTCCCTTCTCTTTTAGAAGCTCTTCCTTTTAAAAAAAAATGCAGTCAGCAACTTAGAACTAAAGACAATAAAACTCACAGTTTTGCAGCTGTTGTTCCTGTTAATAGGATCTGGGGCTCCAGCTAACCTCACAGCATTGTTTGGAAAAGAAAAGTCGCTCCCTGGGAATTTGCAAAAGAGATTTTGACAAGAGCCCCATGCACTCAACGCTGAGTGCCCAGCAAGACTTCATAAAGGCAGAGCATTGATCAAAAATTTAGGGGAGCAGGGAGAGAGGCCTACGTTTGTCTTGGCAAGGCCTGTGTTACTACAACAGCAGCCTGTGGGCCAGGGTGGACCATAACCATAGCTACAGAAACAGCCCAAGTCACAGAGAGGCTGTAATTACAAAGAAGTGGTTCAGAGATGTCTGTGTTTTATCATAGGGACTTTACATGCAATTCTAACACCGAAGAGCCTGTTAAAACTCAGTTTAAAAGCAATAGGAAAACCATGAATAGATAAACCAAAAACTGTCTCTGTGACCTTCCTCTGGAATTCTGCCACAGGGAACTGTACATGAAACAGCCTCCTAGAATGTAAGCAACTGGAGGTATGAATGCTGGATTTTAATTGAGGCTTTCAAATATTATAAAGCGAGCCATGTTCTTCCTGGTGGGATTGAGAAGATGATGATACCCATGGAAAGTCTGGACAGGAAAGATTACGGTAGAAGAAATAGTAAAGGCCCCAAAGCAAACCAAGGAGAAGGACGAGAGGGAAGGTGCTAAGGATACAGAGGTGGGAATAGGAGAAAATGGCTCTCACACTGAAAAGGAAGAAACAGAGCCAGCAAGTTTATCTAGAAGAGGCTACAGCATATTTTTTTTGTATTAGTAGTTAATATCTGGCTGTTCTCGTTAACCAAGGCAAACCGGACACCAAATCCAGATGAGAAGCAAGAAATAGTCAATTAGCCAGATGTTTCCAGATATCTAGGGTTTTGTCATCAAATAGATAGAGAATCTCAGTGATTGACTGAACTTTTTACTTGGCATTGATGTACCCTGACATGATGTGGCAGCCAAAATCTGCTTGGCACCAGTCCATAGAAAACAGGTTTCCCTCTCTGACTGTTTCGGTGCTGTCTCGCGCTAGACAGCCTTCGCAGGCGTGTTTGGTTTGGCCCCTGCACAGCACTGTGCTGCCACTATCTTTGTGTATTAGAAGGAGAATTAATGTTAGGCACACTGTCATCACCCACAAAAAAAAAAGGTGACAGTGTTTTGAACGATATTCCCAAATACTTGGGAAGACTGAGAATTCTTCCCTTTCAACAGCTTGAAGCGCACTGGTATTCAAGAGTTTTAAAAATCATTTTGATTTTCTTGTCATCTGTGGAAATGATGGAGAAGTAAGTCATGGGACCAGTGAAAGCATTTCGTACTAGGGGCCATAAGACCCACCAAGGCCTAGTTGGGGAACCTGCTTTAGTTGCTGCCTCTGAGTTTTATTAACCCAGAAACAGCGTCACATAAAGCATAGACACGTATGTGCATGGACATGCATGTACGTAAGCACAACTGACAGATCTTTATTATAGACAGTAAAATTTGCATTTTTGCAAAATGGTCATGTGTCATGCATGAGTCTTTGTTTGATTGTGCTCCAACCATTTAAAAAGATTAGAGTAATGCTTCACTCTTGGATTCTACAAAACTCCGCTCGGGCCAAGTTAGTCTAGGGATCACAGTTGGCCAACCTCTGCCTAAAACGTGAGAGATTTAGATTCATAATAACAACACAGTAGTCACAATAGACTGTTGTAGCCTGTTTAAAATGCACCAACCACTATACTAAACACTACATGCTCTATGCCAATTAAATCCTTAAAATAGCCCCCATGAGGCGGTCAATCTCATTTCTTTCAATGCACAGAGAGGAAATGAAAAGGCAGAGTTGTCAAATAACAGAAGCACTATGGATATCTGTGCTGATTGCTGCTGAGCACGGGTGGTCAGCCAAGGTGGTAAGTGGAGGTCAGAAACTCGTCCTCCAACCTAGCCTCCAGGGCCCTTCATCTGCCAAGAGATTTCCCTGCTCCCCATTTTCACCAGTGTCCTCTGGGATAAGCTGTTTAGTACCTATTCAAAGACCGAGTCATTATTAAGCATTAAAGTCAAGATTTGAACCTCAAATTTTCAGTTGAAAACCTTTGCATGCCACTGAAGCAACTCCCTGAATTCTTAATTGTTATTACTATTGTTGTTGTCATTATTATTATAATGCATAAACCGTAGACTTTTTACAATCCTTTGTGTGTGTGTGTGTGTGTGTGTGTATGTGTGTGTGTGTGTGTGCCCGTGTGCATCTGCCACTGTGGAGAGCACACAGTGGAGGTCACAGTGGACACCTTGCAGGATCAGGTGTCTCCTTTCACCCACCATTTGGGTCCCAGGGATCACACTCAGGTTGTCAGGCTTGGCAGCAGCCACCTTTACCCGCTGAGCCATCTTCCCATCCCCATGCATGCTTCCTGGATGCATCTTATGTTCCAGAGGCAGGCTTTGCACAAACCTTGTTGATTCTGTTATCAGCTCTTTCTTACTTCCCCAGGACTGAAAGGTTCAGGCTCCCACAGTTTGTTCCTACAGTTAGAAGCCTTTGTCCCCATCGTGTCCCCAAGTGCTTCATGCAATAACCGCATGTCAAGTGTCAGAAGACATTAACCAGCAGTAGTGAAGACTATTATGAGAATGAAAACATTGTAAGGATGGAAACATTTGTTTTTACTTCTGTGAGTCTTTCCCGACCCAGCCAAGACTAAGGTGAACAATAGTTTAAAACAGCAAACTGAAATGTATCACCTGATGCCTGGATCGTGAGCGAACGATCCAGGGTCTGAAGAGATCAGCTGATTGTGCTAGTCCCTAAACAGAAAGAGAAACTCACAGTCGAAGTGACCACACCACACCACTCTTCACGGCATTCGGGCCCACTATTTGGGCTTGTTTTCTTTTTCATTCACAGCTAAACCTTCATCCCCGTCTTTCCCCCAATCACTGAAATGGTCTCCCATTTATTCTCATTCTCGGTCTCCCTGCTAGTCACACCACACCAAGCCAACTACAGGGAATCCTGGACTGTTAGCAGTAAAAATCATTTCACAGCCTATCGTGAGACTCTGTGGGTGCCCTATTACTTAGGGTAGCCAATTCAAAGGTCTGAGTCAGGATCTCGGGACCCTGTACGTGTGACCTGCTTTTATCTAGTCATTCATTATTCCCATTGCAGTTGCCACATGAATGTCCCTGCTATCATTACTCTCAGTTAGTACCCTCGCGTTCAGCACTGGGTCCTTGCTCATGAGGTCCCACATACACCCTTATATCCATACTGTTGGGGCACCACACAAACACCCCCTTCCAAAGAGATTCATGGAGATCTATAGCAGATAGTCCTATCTGTTTGTAGTAAATGTAGGACTGCGTTTGACCTCTTTCTGTTTTGGTTGTTCTCAGATCCACTCATCTCTGTTCTGCATCTGGAAGATCCTAGACTCTCCCAGAGGGATCACCTACCCCTCCTGTAGCAGCCTGGAATTCTACACACTGAACTCAGGTCTGTAAGCAACAATGCACCCTCTTCTTGTTTTTCTTTTTTCTGAACTTGAGATCTCACTATAATTTGCCTACTCAGCTGGGTCTGTGGAAAAACAAGTCAACATATAAAACAATGGGATGTTAGTTTGTCTTGGGATAGTCTGATATTTTTCTCTGGGGCTATGCCACAGTTCTGGCGTCTTCTACAGAGCCAAGCGCTGGGGGCCAAGAGACACTGGGGTCTCTGTTTTGCTGGAGATGGGATAGGCTGAGAGCTTGTCATTTCTGTCTTTAGTTTTAATGGTCTTCTGCTGTTCCCATGTCATGCTGGGAGCCCGGGGACCATTGTGAAGCTGCTTATATTTCTGTCAATGTGCACAATGCAGCCATCCCTCTCCAAGCTGGCAGCCTTCCTAGTGGGCTGCTTAGTGTGGGGTGCTGCCCCCCTCTGCTCCCGGGACTGGCTCCAGGCCTCCCCCTCTTCTCCTCTAAACCCAGAGTACTTGGGAAGTGTGGGGGAACTTCTTCATCCTGTTTCTTCAGGGTGTGAATAGAGAATCTCTTCCCCCATGGGTTAGGCTTTTATAAAACAAGGACACAAAAGCTGTCATTTGCCCACTTTCCCACTCTGCTACGTGGCCCTCTGGAGTGAGGGACATCTGATCTGGTGCTGGAGGGGGCAGGGTGGGAGAGACTTACTGGAAAGGGAGGAAAGCATGGGTAATGTAGAGAAAGGGGAAAATGAGGATGTGAAAACAGCATCTTCTCAGGACATGGGGTGGCTTTCCACAGTGCCTTCAAAGCACCCCGGTGACAAGTCAGGAGCCTCACCCCGCTGAGTGCTTTCTTCACATTTACAATGGCAACAACCGGCATCATTAGCTCAAGGACCAGTTTTCAAAGTGTAATGTCTGCTTGTTCATTTTTACTCTGGATTATGCCTAATTAACATTGCCATATTTTTGAACAAAAAGAAATCCTCTTTCACATAGGTAGTTTTTCATCCCACAGTGACATCTTTTTTCTGGGGAGAAAAACTGAGGAAGAAAGGTAGCATCTGTTTCTAGAAGAGAAATTTTGGCTCCCATCAATATCAGCAGGTGAATATGTAGAGTCTGGGCAGGTGGCTGGCAAAATAACCCTACCTGTGGACCTAATGTCTTAGAAAAATTTATTCATAAACAATGTGCATCTATTAGCTAGGTCACGAACATCCAAATGAATCCAAAATACTCTGGCTGAACTGTAGCAGGTGCTACATACAGAGCGTACACAAGGGATCCTCATATCTGCTGTGGGTGCCGCTACACAAGCCTTAAAGGACCCGGAAGACAAGAGTAGCACAGGAATATGATGCTCACAGTAGAGTCAGGCCCTGTGGTTTGACCTGTGATCTTATTACCTATGGTACCAGCATATGACCTACTCTGATAATTCTACTTTCTTCATCCACCAAAATGGGAACAACTCAAATATTACTATAAGATATTATGAAGTGTGAATAGATTAGCCTTCTGGCTACGGCTCTGCTGGGCATACAGTTATCAACGTATAGTGTTTTCTACGTCTATTAGCAAAAACTTGTTTTTCCTTTATCTCTATTCCCTTTCCTTCCTCCTTCCTTTTTTTCTTTCTCCCTTTCCTTAGTGCCTTCTCTTCTGCTTCCGTCCTCCCTCCTTTTTTCTTTCTTTCCTTCTTTTCAATTTTTTTCTGCATTACATGATTGTTTCTTAACTTCCAAAGAGTATTTATGACTTACCACTCTGTTCAATATGCTGCAGGTAGAACTACAAACAATTCGATGTGACCCGTTATTTTAGGGTACTTAGCCTCATGGCCAATGTCCTAGTTAGGGTTAACAATGCTGTGATGAAACACGGTGACCAAAACAGAAACAAATCGGAGAGGAAAGGAGTTTATTTCACTCACAGTCCCAAACAACAGTTCATCATTGTGGTTATTTGAAAGAAAATAGCTCCCAAAGGGAATAGCTCTAGTGGGAGGTGTGGCCTTGTTGAGGAAGTGTGTTACTATTGGGGTGGGCTTTGAGGTATCTTATATGCTCAAGCAACTCCCAGTGAGACAGACCACTTCCTCTTGCCTTCAAGTCAAGATGTAGGACACTACGGCTCCAGCTCCTTGTCTGCCTCCAAGCCATAATGGACCAAGCCTCTGAAATTGTAAGCAACCCAATTAAATATTTTCCTTTATAAGAGTTGCCGTGGCTGTGGAGTCTCTTCACAACAATCGAAACCCTGAATAAGACAGTCATCAAAAGCGGTGAGGGAAGGAACTTAATACAGGACAGTAACCTGGAGGCAGGAGCTGATACAGAGGGCATAGAGGGGTGCTGCTTGCTGGCTTGCTCAGCCTGCTTTCCTATAGAACTCAGAACCATCAGCCTAGGGATGGCCCCCCACAAGGGGCTGGGCCTTCCCCCATTAATCACTAAGAAATGTCCTACGTCTGGATCTTAGGGAGGCTTTTTCTCAATTGAAATTCCCTCCTTTCAGATAATTCTAGCTTGTGTCAAGTTAACATAAAACTAGCCAGCACATTTAGCACTCAAATAGGCAACTATTTTATGATTTTACGCTTCAACTGAATTTTAGGCAACTGGGTTTCTAGTCACACAACTAATGTGTGTTCTCAATTTTGTCAGCTACAAGGAATCAAAGTCTAAGAAATACTGTTTTAAGCAAACATTAAAAGCACATTTATCAGACCCTGAGATAATTCAACAGATAAAGACACTTGCTACCAAGACTGATGGCCTGAGTTTGGTCCCCAGATCCCACATGGAGGAAGGAATGAACCAACAGACTAAATTGGAGTAGTCCTTTTACCTATTTATATGCACTGTGGCACAGGTGTAAATAAATGTAAAAGAAAACAATGAATATATATATATGTGTGTGTGTGTGTACTTCTCCTGTTTTCTTATCATGGCATAAGTTTCACCGTGAGGCTGGCCTCACCCACATGTGTTGAGTCAGCTGCTGACAAATTCCTATGTGTGTCCTTGGGCAGCCTGAGACATGGTCTTTGCAAGAATCTTTTAAGAAAGAGCAAGAATGTTTTCTTCACAACCACTTAAAACTCCAGTCTCACTGGCCTAGCTGTTATGTCATTTATTCTTGAAGTAGTTACTGTGCTAGGGGAGAGGTAGTAGTGACTGGCTTAGGCTAGATATGCATGCTCACCCTCCATGGGAAAAGGGCCACGTTCCATCTTCCAAAAGCATGATGGCTCCTTGGAGGTATGGCTACCTGAAAAAAATATCAAGGAAGTTGCAACAGTGAATGACAAATGAATGCCAGGAAAGCCATGTCAACTGAAATACCATTAACTGTGCCACCTGAGGGGCTGGGTTTTAGCATTTCTAAAATCATTGATTCTCTTATCACCTAGTACCCATAGGCTGGATTGATGGTTTGTTTGTTATCTGTTTTGTATTAACAACAAAATGTATGAATAATATATGTCTCACTGCTCCCAGGACTGAGTCAGAAGGCTCTATACATGCAAAATCCATATAGACATGATTGTGAAGGGTGAGTGCTCATAAATGCCTATTCATATATATTAAAAACAACCTTTTATGGTGCCCTACTTTCAACAGAGAATTTTAGGGGTATGAGGGAGAATTCTGTGAACACCATCAAAATATAACATATGAGACAGGCTTTGGTGGCACACGCCTTTAATCCCAGCACTTGGGAGGCAGAGGCAGGTGGATCTCTGTGAGTTCGAGACCAGCCTGGTCTACAGAGCGAGTTCCAGGACAGGCTCCAAAAACAATACAGAGAAACCCTGTCTCGAAAAAAACAAAAAAAATTATATATATACATATATATAACATATGAATGAATATAAATGTCACAATGAAATCAACTACTTTGTATAACAACTATACACTAATAATTTTTTTTTGAAAAATAGAAAGCTCTAGTAGTTTTAGGCTTCTAAAGCTTAAAAACTGGGTATTTTTCATGTCCACTTTTAAATAACCTGGGGAATTAGCAAAGGATAAATTTTAATTTTTAAGGTAAATAGAAGGCTCTAAAACTGCACCACTGTGATGTTCTGCATTTTCCAATCCTTTCTCCGAGGACAGGCTTCTACAGCCACTAAGTCCTCTCATGTTTCCTATACCCACACTCTTATTCAAAAATTGTACCAGGATTCAAATAGATGACAGATTCTTCTCTGTATTACTGACTGGTCTCATTGCTATCACAGAATATCTGACAAAGGCAACTAACTTAAGGAAGGAAGCATTTTTTGTTTGTTTGTTTTTCGAGACAAGGTTTCTCTGTGGCTTTGGAGGCTGTCCTGGAACTCACTCTGTAGGCCAGGCTGGCCTCGAACTCACAGAGATCCACCTGCCTCTGCCTCCCAAGTGCTGGCATTAAAGGCGTGCGCCACCACCGCCCAGCAAGGAAGCATTTATTTAAGCTCACAGTTTCAGGGACTATCACCAAGGCAGACACGGTGTCAAAGTCAGTATAATGCTTCAATTTCAGGTCTCTAGGCACACCTATGAGGGATTATACAAACTAAATCTAGCTTCTGAGAATGTCTATGAGGAATTGTCTTGATTGAGCTAATCAGTAATGAGAAGACCCATGTTAATCATGGGCAGAACCATTTGTTGAGCAGGAGTTCCAGGACGGTACAAAATGGAGAGGGGAGTTGACATGGACATGTGTGTATTCAGTGTTTTCTGCTTTTGACTGCGGATGGAATATTACCTGTTGTCTCAGTCTCCTGCTGCTGTGGCTTGCCTTCAGAGATGGACTGCAACTTGGAACTATGCGTTTTTTGCACTGAATCACCTTTGTCCAAGTGTTTTGTCGTAGAAACAAGGATAAGAAGCTCAGAGTAAAGCTATGACAGTAGCAGGCAGCTGGTCATACTGCAGCCAGGAAGCAAAGAACAAAACTTTTTTCCTTTTTTTTCAGACTATAACTTCTGTTCGTAGAATGATAGCGTCCACATTTAGAGTAAGTCTTCTCCAGTCAGCTTACCTCATCTAGATAATCCCTTACAGACGTGGCCAGAGAAATCTGTAAGGGACATTTCTGCTTGTTCCCATGATGATTATAAAACCCATCAAATCAACAAACAAGGTTAGCCATCAACACTCCCAAACTGTTGTCTTGCATTAGGCAGAGAAGGCTAGTTCATGCTGCAATAAGAAACATCTCTGGAATTGGTGAGATGGCTCATGGGGTGAGGGTGCCTGGCTCCAACTGATGACTTGAGTTCTACTTCCTGAACTCACATGGCAGAAGTAGAGAACCCATTCCTGGAAGATGGTCTCTGGCCTCTGTACAAGCTGTGGCATGTCATACACACACACACACACACACACACACACACACACACACACACACACACAAAGTCTATGTATCTATCTTTCTATCTATCATCTATCTACCTATCTATGTGTATGTATGTATGTATGTATGTATTTTAAAGGAACAACTCAGTGGTTGAACAGAGCAATAATTTCATTGTCAATGTGTACTTACAGTGAAGAGGACCTCCCAGGAACCTGGCTGGCAGAGAAAAGTAGTACATGTAATTTCACAGCTGAGCAGAGGTAATATTTCAAATTGAAAACCCATTGTTATGAGCCTAGGATGCCACATATCAGTTGGTTCCTGTTTTATGATAAACAGACGTCACAGAGGTCATGCTACTTTAGGGCAGGGAAAAGCAATACCCACCAAAGGCTCTAAGAAAGGAAGATGGAATGTTAATGAAAGCCTTAATTACCATTGCTGATTTGAGAGTGGAGAAATCGTTTGTGAAAACTGAGTTCTGAGCCCCTCATTGTTTGGATGTTAGTTATGCCTCCTGCTTTCCAACGAAACTCAGTTGGGTAGACTTGGAAACTGAAGGGAGTCCTCCTGAACCAGTGTCTCCATGTTTGCTACACAGAAAGAAGAGCACTCTGTTGTGTGTTGTTCGGATAGCCTTAGTTGTCAGCTTGACACAGTCTAGAGTCATCTGAGAGGAGAAGCCTCAACTGAGGAATTGCCTAAGTCAGATTGGCTCATGGGCATCATCTGTGGGAGGTTATCTTGACTATTAATTGATGTAGGAGGGTTCAGTCCACTGTGGGTGGTACCATCCCTAGGCAGGTGGTTCTGGGCAGTATTTAAAAAAAAGCTAGCTAAGCATACGCCAATGAGTGACTGAGCCAGCAAGCAGCATTCCTCAGTAGTTTCTGCTTTAAGATCCTGCCTGAGTCCTTGCCCTGATTTTCTTCAATGATGTACTATGCCATGGAATTGTAAACCAAATAAATCCTTTCTTCCCCCTGTGGCTTTGGTCACGGTATTTGTCACAGCAATAGAGAACAAACTAGAATAGGTATTCGGTGTACTTTAGCAGACTGAAATATTGTATAGATATGGGCTAGGATGTTGTATGAATAAAAGTACCAAAAAATGAAAATTTGTCTCCAAGGACCGACCCATTGAAGAAACAGACTCAAACTCAGTTAACCACCTGAGATTAGTCAATACAAACCTATATATGTATATTTATAATGTTTTAGATTAACTGAAATGCTAACTATATCTAGTTATAATAGAAACCATTATATTAATTTCTGTTTTGATTGCAATTTCCTAAATTTTCTTTGGATTTTTGAGACAGGGTTTCTCTGTGTAGCCTTGGCTGATCCAGAACTTGCTCTGTAGACAGGCTGGTTTCAAACTCAGAGATCTGCCTGCCTCTGCCTTCTGAGTGCTGGGATTAAAAGTGTGTACCACTACCACCGGGCTTAATTTTCTAAATTTTCTGTGGCAAATGTCTTGAAGAGAAAAAAAATAATGATTTTGTTGCATGTGTGGCCAGTTGAAATGCATGAGAAGCAGTTGAGGAGGACAGAATTCTAGATGACCTGAGAATCCTGCCCCTCAGCCCACCGGCCGGCTATAATTCTCTCGTCTTGAGCGTAGGTGGGACTGTGAATGCCATGAAATGTTATATTATGTGGCAAAGAGATCTTATAGATGAGTTTAAAGTCCAAACTGGGTTGATGTTGAGCTAATTAGAAGGAAGACTACTCTCCTTGAGCCTGAGCTAATTAGGTAAGATTTGAGGAACAGGAATCATCAGGCCCCTTCACCTGGCCTTGAAGAGTTCAGCTGCTGTGTAGGGGCAGGGGCCTGTGAGTGGCAAAAACAGAAGGTATCCTTGAGAGGGACTGAGGGACAGCTGGCAAGCACACAGAGACCTTGGTAGCACAGCTGTAAGGGAATGAATTCCACCAACACACAGGGAGCATGAGGGAGGACACTGCCTCAGATGAGCTAACAACCCAGCCTACGCCTTGACATCAGTCTGGAATGATCCTCTGCCGACAGCCAAGTTAACCAGTGCCCAAGATGCCAATCTGTGGGAACTGGAGATCATAGGTCGGTCTTGCTTCAAGCCACCAAGTTTGTGGGAGTTTGTTATGCAATAAAAACAACAATAAAACCTGTGAATCTGTCAATAAGGGGCAGAGACCACTGCATAAAATCTAGTCATAATAGAAAACATGAGGATAAGCACACCTCATCCCCCTCATTTAAAATGGTGGAAATCAGAAACGCAGTTAGCTTTGAGGGGAACCGTTTTCCTAGAAAGGTGTAGAAGGGGCTGCCTGGAATGCTGGGCGTGGCAGCATCTTGATGCAAGTGTGGGATCTGTGCACTAGTGATTACATAAAACAAACAAACAAAAAAACTGTATGCATGTTTAAGGCCTGCATGTATTTATGTCTTGATAAAAAAGAGAGCTTAGTGGGTAAGAGTGCATGCTGTGTAAACATGAGGACCCAAGTTCAAATCCTCAGCACTCCTGTAATTGAGTGTGGCCATGTACACTTAAAACCATAAAGCACCATGGCAGGTAGAGACAGGAGGGAGGCTCACTGGGATTTGCTGGCTCCTGGCCTTGCTCCAGGTTCAGTGAGAGATACAGTCTCTAGAAATAAGAGGAACATGATAAACCAGGATGCATAATGTTCTCCTCTGGCCTCTTTGTGGACATATCGGCCTGTATATCTGAACATACATGAACACATACACCACACACACACACACACACACACACACAGACACGCATGCATGCACGCACGCACGCACACACACATACACGCACCAAAAAGAGCTTGGTAATAATTACCAAAATTCCCTGAGGTAAACTCTATGCATTCAGGAAATGCTTTAGAGTATTTTGTAGTTCTGAGGGTCAAACCCAGGGCCTTACACAGGCTAGACAAGCACTTTGTGCCTGAGCTACACTCCAGACCCTTGTTTGTTTTGATATGAAGCCCCTATGTAGCCTAGGCTAGCGTACAATTTGTTATATAGATTAGACTGGCTCTCCATCTTCTAGCTTCTGTCTTTAGAATGTTGAAGAAATAGGTTTTTGATTGTCGTGAAATATGCGTAATTGAACTGTGTCATTTTAATCATGTCAAGCATGAAGTTCAATGAGATTTAGCACCTTCATGCCATTGTGCAATCACCACCACCCACCTCCAGGACTTTCACTATTCCAAAGGGAAAGAAACACATCATAGGGCAGAGACACCCGGTTCTGTTTTGGTTTTGCCGTGTAAACAAGCCAGAGAACAATGCCGAGTGATTTTCTCCTATTGTACTTGCTTATGTATGAGCCTGCCCTGTGGGCTCATGAATTTCCAGGATTTTGTGAATAGTTCTTAGAAGGTTACTTTCCTCTTCTCAGTTTTATCAACCAGGGACCAAGTGGTTTTGTTGTTCTTGTTGTTGCTGTTAATTTAAAAATTCTTTTCCAGCTCACCCTCTGCCACTTCCTCATTCAAATCACGTTCTCCTTCATAATTCTCATAAAGTACTGAGACCATTTGACCTTTGCCCCTGCACCTCCTCCTAAAATGCTATCATTTCCTTCCATGCCTAACAAGCACACTCCATTAACTCTCTTACAAAATGTATCCATCACTTGGTTTTGCTAGGTTCTAGAATCTTCTGGAGAGGTGGCTATTTGTCTGTAGATATTTGTGCAGGCATTAGTTCTATTTGAAACTTCAGGCTGTCTTCCTTTTGTGCCTCTGCTTTGCCCTGCAATGGCCTGAGGCACTTTTGGCTATTTGTGTGTTTCTGGAATCTCTCCCTACTTCATCTTCCTTCATATCCTCGCCATATCTATTTAACTGAATGATGCTGGAAACACAGGCTCTGCTTACACAAGCTGTGTCTTCTGAACCTTTCCCACCCTCTGACTTTAAGGTTATATTAAGTTACATCTCCTACTGAAAGACTTGGCGGGTTAGTTGGGGGGGTGGAGCTCAGATGGTAGAGTGCTTGCCTAGCTTTGATCTCCAGCACCGAATGCAAATAAATTACACACTCAGCAAGTAGAAGCAGGAGAATCCAAACGTCAAGGGCTTCCCTTGGCTACGGAACAAGTTCAAGGTCAGCCTGGGATACATAAGACCCTGTCTATAAATAAATATGTAAATTAAGGTGGTGGCACCTTAACACTCTGAAGATTCAGACCCATTTTTAATAGCTGAGAAAACTTTTAAAGTTGGGTGTGTATGATGGATTTATGATACTACTTGAACAGGTGTGTAGGAACTGGGGAATGTTGACGCCTCCCTAAAAATGGACTCCCTTTCTTATTAATGAAGTTGGAGGTAGTGTGGTGTAAATCTCCCAATGCTTATTGCTCTCATGTCACACATACTAATGAGGACACGTGCTCTGGTGTGGTGGCAGAAATCATTTTCCAGCAGTGGGGAAAATAACATCAGGACTTGGACCCCTGCTGACTTTGCTCACATTTTAATGGTTTTTTTTTCCTTAAAGATTTATATTGGCAGACTAATGAAATCACTGAGCGCATTAAATGAAAAGCATGCCATTGCAAAGGTTATGTGCCTCCTCCCTTTGGCATCTTATAGGTGAGTGACGTATAGACTGGTTCCCCACGGCTCCCTCTTCCACAAAGTGGCTGCCATTTTCATTTCTGGTGTCTATTAAAATGTAATCACAGAACACTCAGAGGGACTCGGGAGTTCTCAGTAACGATGGAAAGATGAATTTTGATACAGGATGGCATGGTGATGCTCGCCTCCTCCACACTGCTCATGTTTAACAGTTAGAAACGTGGATGGCAGCGCCATTCACTAGGAGACAACATTCTGAAAATGCAACCTCGGGTTTCTGTGATTGAGCCTGTGCTATTTGCTAGACTCCAGAGACAAGCAAAGGGGTAGGATAAATCCTCAAGTTTGACGCTGTCTGCAGGCTATGATTTGAACTCCTCCAAGTGAAGGCTGCATTATCTTCTCCCAGCCCCGGTGGCTGGTACCTGGTTTGGCCACAGTTTAACGACGGCAAAACTCATGCAGGGCATTGTGATTGTTCATGGTACACTCATCTACTGTGTTCTTTTGTAAATGTCAGCCTAAGCACTTTTAAAAACTCAGTGGCGGTGGTGGGGACAATGAGATGTCCCAGCAGCAAAAGCCCTTGCAGTGTCCGTATGCCTGAGGACCTGAGTGAGCCCCAGAACCCAGGGTGGAAGAAAGGGAACAGAGTCCTCAAAGTTGCCCTCTCATCCTCCACAAGCCTACTGTGGCACGCATCTGCACTCACATATACACTCAAGAACAATGAATTTAATTTAAAAGATAAAACCACAAGCAGAACATTTGTAAGAGTATTGAAATGAAAGTTTTCTAAGAAGAGAGTTAATGACAATATGGCATTTGCCCAGTACATTTGCTTCTGTGTATGCTGTATCTATACAGCTGACAGAACAGTTCATAATAGGCGGGAGCCAGGGGCTTGATTAATTAGTAGAAGACATTTGTTAGGATAGTGCTAAATCAACCTAAAACTGAAGGCCAAAACAGGTGAAGCCATGGTTCTTGTCATAGCCAGATAGAAATCTGGCCAAATCCTGAGCAATGCTGGTAGTCAGTGTTTATCCTTGTAGCACAGAAAAAGATGTAGTCTATGGTTCTTCCTCTATGTTTGATTTCTCCATTTTTTCCTAACATCTTCTCTGCTGTGTGTGTGTGTGTGTGTGTGTGTGTGTGTGTGTGTGTGTGTGTGTGTCCGTGCCACAGAGAGCCTGTTTGGAGATCAGAGGACATCTTGCACAAGTCTAATCTCTCCATCTACTATGTGATCTCAGAGATTAAACTCGGGTCATCAGTCTTGGCAGCAAGCTCAAGCTCCTTCACCCACTGAGCCATCTCTCCAGCCCTCCTAGTTAATTGTATTCTGATACAATATCTATTAGCAAAGATGAAAGAGCTTATTATAGTTTTCACTTTCAGTTTATAAAATGTATTTGTGCATCTAACCCTTTCCCCACTATGGGATGCCAGCTAACACTTTCTACCCTTCTTTCCACACTCTTTCCTGGGCTTGGGTCTGATTTCTATGTTTTCGTGCCTCAGTTTAGACACCAAGAAGGGTTGGAGCACTGATCTTGTCGTATTCCTTATTTTGACCCAGGGGAAGATGGAGTTTCCATATCCCTAGTAGCTGTGTAGTGTGGAGAAATCATCAGATGATTTTCTGCTGTAGCCACTGCCACTGTTGTGGGGCCTAGACCTGCCTGGAGGGCCTGGTTCCAGCTTCTACCACCTAGCACTGGCCCCTAAGGAAGCCACACCCATTTTGTAACTTATTCTCTCTTCTCAAAAGCAGGAGCAAAGTCTGTCCCTCATACAGCCAATGCCAGTGTTACCTAGAAAGCCTGACACAAAGCTTGCTCTGCTATTAATATGTACTGAGAGACACCAGTAGGTAGGGTTCCTAAGAAGTTGTGAACTGTAGCGGCTTCACCCTCCCTCGTTCCTCAGCCAACAACCACAAAGGGCCTGAGGCCATTGTTAGAGTCACTAGGCTTCACAAAAGTATGGGGCTCCTTGTCCCAGTGACATTCTGGGTGGACCAGACCGAGTATGTGGACTTGAGTCTGCTCTTGCAGGTGCCCTCTCTCTGTGACAGGGCAGAATGAGGTTCTCTGCTATACAGTGGGAAATGGATGAGAGGAGGTGGGACCCAGGTTAAGGACTCATTTTTCTTGTTACCATATTTCTTTGCTTGTTATAGTTTCTTTAGACCCTAGAGCTCTTGTCAGAAACCCGTTTTCTGAATGGAGACATCGCTGAGCTCTAAAGTCATAATTTATCCTGCAAGAACCTCTAAAAGAAGCACTTTTTAGCTCGCATCTGGGTGAAGGCTGGGAATTGTCAGTCACCTCCCAGTGCTTGGGTAAATTGCAGAGAGGATAGCCTACTTACCTCAGGGAGTCAATTTCAGCTTGGTACTTTTTCCTCTGAAGATAGCTTTCCCAAACATTTTCTACCCCTTCTTTCATTGCAAATTGTAACTTAGGTTGTTCAAATTAGCTGTTTCTGATTTATTGGTGACAAATAGTTAGCTGTGAGGTAACCCGTGACTCCCCCATCAATAAACATCAAGCTTAAATACTAATTTTGAAACTTGTCATATGACAAGCCTAGGGACACATTACATTTTCCCAAATACTTCCATGACTAAGACAATCACATTATATACCAGTTAGCAGACATGGTATTAAACTACCTAGGTAAGAAGTTCATGTTCCCAGGGCCCTCTGGCAACAAGGATGGGCAGATAACAGGAACAAGCTTAATTGGAAGGAGGGGAACAAGAAGTAAGCTCCTAGTCACAAGCTGGTCAGCAGATCCCTATGGGAAAAGGGTCCAACATCTATTGGTGATTGGAACTGTGACCTTAGGCAAATGCCTATGCATCTCTTCGTTTTCTTGGTTGTGAGGTTGGTGAAGCAAATCCCTTCCTCACAGGGCTGTGGTAGGTAAGAGATGAGTTTGGATGGGCAAAGACTAGAAGGATGTATGCTGTCTTAGAAAGCAAGTCTAGCCAGGCGGTGGTGACACACGCCTTTAATCCCAGCACTCAGGAGGCAGAGGCAGGCGGATTTCAGTGAGTTCAAGGCAGGGCTGGACCGATAGCCTCCGAAACAATA
The DNA here is from genome assembly GCF_017639785.1 of Mesocricetus auratus. Lineage (NCBI taxonomy): Eukaryota > Metazoa > Chordata > Mammalia > Rodentia > Cricetidae > Mesocricetus > Mesocricetus auratus. Next base: position 107,841,678 of record NW_024429184.1, on the reverse strand, counting down.
CAGAGAAACCCTGTCTCGTAAAAACCAAAAAAAAAAAAAAAAAAAAAAAAAAAAAAAGCAAGGCTAGGTACGGATTCTTAGTGAACTGTCTTCTAAGTGTTATATTTGCAGAGGGACATGCAGACAGACAAGAAGATCAATGACAACAACAACAACAACAAAACCCATAGGAATCTTTGGCCTTTGTTAAATTTGTTAAATGCCTACTAGATGAAAATATTTCTCATTCAAAGATGTTTGCAGCTCTCACCAAAAATGTTTCGTTAAATGCAATCAGATCTATTATCTATTTAAGCCTTCCAGGTCTGACAACGTTCCATTTGGCGTCTTGTGTTTTAAAGGCTGAAATGTCTTCAGTGTGCAAGTTTGCATAATGAAACCCAACTGGCTGAGTAGAGCTATATTGAGTGGCCGACTCCTCTGGTGTCTCCCCCTCACCTCTTCTGTACCTTCCCACTCACTCTCAAGAGGCACATATGAGAACACTCTGTGCTGGTTACAGAAAAGGAAAATAATAATAAAAACATGTCTCCATCTCCATATGGTATTGCTTTTTCTACCCACTGAGTTTTCAGGGTAACTATCTCATCACATTTGCCCATTGCAGACAAAGCTATTCAGACAATATCCCATGTCCTCTTATGATAAGTGGTCAGATTTCCCTGAGATTTTTTGGAACCCCCCTAAGATGTCCCTTTGTTGTAACTCACACAAAAAAAAATCACCAGAAAGCAGTTAACTGTACAACCAAGTTTTATTAAGAGCCTATTGAAGCAATAACAAATGTGTTCTTGTTTACAACAACAATAACAACAACAAGAAAAACAACACACACACACACACACAGAGTTTTGTCACATTTGTTCTGGAATTGGCTAGCAAAGCATTTATGGTTCTATGTCTGCAACGGTAAAGCATTCTACCTTCTTCCCAGGAGTTGCAAGTATTACACTGCTAATCTTCACAGTGTGAGTTAGCAGGGCTCTCATCAAACCCATTTTACTATCAGGCAGTCCCAGGACAATCCTAGGATTTCCTCAACTTGGAATAAGCCAGGTTGATCACCTCGCTTCCGTAATTCACTCATGTGGACTCAAGCCATTTCATAGGTGGGACAAACCTGCTACTTCCATTTCTCTGGCAGGAAAGTGTGTATGGGGGAAAAGGTCTACATGGTGTTAAACCTGAGGTCAGAAAACTGTCTCAACCCAACTCTTCCTTAAGATCTTAGGACCAAGGTCAGGTCCTGGGGGTGTTTTCAAGGTCTGGGAAATCTATAATCTTCCATTTATGTTTATGGTCTCTAGGGAGGTTTGTCTGTTTCTATGAGGACTTGAAGAGATCTTAGAGAATGGTTTGCTCATTACCATTGCAAGATGTAGTGTTTTGTCAACTTGACACAGGCTGGAGTCACCTGGGAAGAACTTCAGTAGAGAAAATGCCTCCATTACATTTGCCTATAGGCAAGTCTGCGGGGCGTTTTCTTGATTGATGATTGATATGAGAGGGACCAGAACATTGGGGGGTAGGGCCACCCCAGTTAGGTGGCCCTGGATGCTATAAGATGGTGGTGAGTGATCCATGGAGAACAAGTCAGTAAGCAGTGTTCCTCTATGCTTTGCTTCAATTCCTGTGTTTAGTGTCCTGCTTTGAGTTCCTGCCATACTTTCCCTCAGAGGTGAACTGTCACCTAGAGTTGTAATCAGAAATAAACCCCACCCCCCACAAGTGGATTTTTGTTTATCATAGTAACAGAAAACAAACTAGAACAACCATATTGTCAGCAACTCACCCAGTGCCAGGCACACAGTCATACACAGGTTTAATAAACTGCATTCTTTTGATGTAACTCCTTTCTTAAACAATTATTTTTAAAGTTACGTTTATACGTGTATGTCCATTTGTGTGTATGGGATCATTCATGTAGGTTGCTGTAGAGGCTAGAGGTGTCCTGGCCAGCAGGACACAATGAAGGTCGAGCCCACGGGAACCTGGAATGATGGGACAAGAGATAAGAGAAGTAGACAGCAAGACAACATGGCTGGTCAAGCTGCATTTAATGGGAATTTCGTACAGGATTATATAGGGGAAATGAGGTAGGTGGATGGGGCAGAGGAATGCAGGACAATGAGGGAGGGGTCGTTGCCTAGTAACCAGGCCACTGAAGATGAGCAGATTACAGGTGTTGGCAAGGTTAAAGGGTCGCAGACTCTGGGAGGGCTTAAGTGATCTAATTGTGCAATCGGCTATTCCTGTGAGTCCAAGTTCTATTCATTAGGAAGCTGGGGAGGGGATGGACTATTCTTTAAAAAAGGCTGGCAATATTTACAAAAGGTTCTAAGTAACAATGTTTGCTCCAGACATAGAAGAAGGCATGGGATCCCCTGAACCGAAGTTACAAGTGTATGAGAGCCACCTGTTGCAGATGCTGGGGCCTGGACTTCCTTTCTCTAGAAGAGCACTGCACGCTATTAACCTCCAGGCCACCTCTCTGGCCCCCTCTGTGGTTTTATCATTATGCAGCATTGCTGGCTCTCAGTGGCTGTGCCAGCTCTGCAGCCATGCTAAGGTATAGCAATCTGGTTCAGTTATGGTGTTTTGGAGCTACTGCACTTCACAATGATCCGGGCGAAGGGCTAAGGATATCAATGAAGACAAAGACAGTGGCTCATTCGTGCAAGGAGAATGGCGTTTATTTTAACAAGAGCAGAATCGGTATATACCAATAGCAGGCACAGTGGAAAACTATCAAGGTCTACCAAGGTCAGGAGCTCACATTCCCAGGGCACTCAGGCAAAGAATGGGCCGATAACAGGAATTAGCATTTAGACAATAAGAATGGACAGAAAACAGGAACTTGCATTCAGGCTTAACTGGAAGGAGAGGACAAGAGGTATTTTGCTGGAAGCTCCTAGTCACAAGCTGGTCAGCAGACCCCCATTAGAAAAGGGTGCAACACTAAGGGTTGCTGAATGACTGAACAATCCTTTGGGCTAGTGGGAAGCTGCCCATCAGTCAGTGATTTTAACTGAACTTTTGTGCTCAGTGCTGACAATGGAGGGAGGATTTGAAACTTCTGATAGTCTCTTTGACAAGAGGACTTAAAGAATCTAGCTGGTGAGATGGGACTTACATAAATTAAATGTGAATTTTTATATATGGGCCCCCAATTCTAAACAAAACACAGTTGTAGAGAGTGGGCTAGAGAAGGACTATGTGGGAGTCAGGCTTCGTTAGGAAAGACGGGGAAATGTCAATGAGTAGAGGTGACACTTGCTGTGGGGATGCATGGCCTGGCTGATGTATCAAACTGCAGTGGGACGTCTCTGAGAGGGGATGGAGCTCAATTATGAAGAATCCTGAAATCTACTTTGTGACCCTGAAACCACCTCTGGATCGGGCCTGGCCAGTGTGGAACTGTGGTGACCAAAAGAACAAGGACAGTCAGTGAGGCTTGGGGGCTGGAGGGTGACATGGGAACTCATCCTTGCTCGTCCAACGCCATGGCCTCCGTGTCACTCAAACCATCGCTGAAGATGATTTAAAAATCCCCCTTCACAGTCAACTTGCTGTCTACAAGGCAGGGGTTTTCAAACTTGGGTATAATGTTAATCCTGAGGTGGTGGGTCTTCTTCTTCCTCCTCCTCTTCTTCTTCTTCTTCTTCTTCTTCTTCTTCTTCTTCTTCTTCTTCTTCTTCTTCTTCTTCTTCTTCTTCTTCTTCTTCTTCTCTCCTCCTCCTCCTCCTCCTTCTCCTCCTCCTCCTTCTCCTTCTCCTTCTCCTCCTTCTCCTCCTCCTTCTTCCCCTCCCCCTTCTCCTCCTCCTTCTTCCCCTCCCCCTCCCCCTCCTCCTTCTCCTTCTTCCCCTCCCCCTCCTCCTTCTTTCTTATTTCTCCTGGTGTCCGAGATGGAACTTGGGTTTGTCCATGCTAAGTGAGCATTCTGCTACTCAGCTGCATCCTCAGTGCAGGGAGCACTTTATCATCAGCACCCCGTACAACCAATCGACCTCGCCAGCATCTGGGATCATACTTTAAATGCCAAATTCTGACATCTTCTTCCCATACTGCATCTAACCCTGAGTCAGCAGATTGAGGTCTAGTGAGCTGAAGGTGGCCCATGGACAAAAATCTGTGACAATAGCCTGAAGAGTAAGTGGCCAGGGGAAGATTAAACATCTCAGAAGAGGAACCAGCCAAGGAAAAGCACGTTGGAAGTCAAGTATATAATTAGCCTCTCTGATTTTTTTTTCCAGTTTCAAATGCCACCTGGAGCCATTCTTCTCTTTTCCAATAATTTGGGCACTTACCTAAATTTGGTAAGTAGAGTTATCTACACTAATGGCAGAGAAATTATTCACTCTCCAGAAGCCCAGGTAGTAAGAATACTGAAGTTCACCTTAATCCAAGGACATACTGGAAGCTGGTACTTGAATTTATGTCTCACTATCTGCTGTGCCCAGAGTAGCTCATTTGAAACTACAATTAATAGCAAATTACAGTCAGACCGACTTTCCCAAGAGCTGGTTCATTCTGCCAGGAATCATTTAAAAGACCAGCCTGGTACAGCCACTAAATCAAATGAGTCTGTCTAGCCCCAGTGGTTTGGGTCTCCCCACCCTGCGCAGGCTGAAAGTTGGTCTCTCTTGGCTTAGCTCCGGATTTTGCTACACTTGCCATGTTGACTCTAATAATGCTTAGAGATAGTGCTAGATAGACACTTAGTGACACAAATGTGGAATGAGGAGCTGTGGAGATGAGTCAGCAGTTGAGAGCCCCTGCTGTAGTCTATACTCTTGCTGAACCAAGTTCAGCTCGAGGCACCCATAGGACAGCTCATGATCCCCTGTAACTCCAGTTTCGAGAGGTTCAATGGCCTCTTCTGGCCTTCTCTGTGTGCATGTAGGCACTCGGGCACACACACATGATAAAAATTGGAAAACACATTTTAAAATAAAATGCAGAATGAGTAGGGCATAGGTGACTCACACCTTTAATCCCGGCACTCAGGAGGCAGAGGCAGGTGGATCTCTGTCTTCAAGGTCAGCCTGGTCTACAGAGTGAGTTCAGAACAGCTAAGGCTACACAGCGAGACCCCTGACTTCAAATAAACAAACAGCAAGCAGAATGATAAAATACTCATTCTGACTGTACCTAGAAATGAAAAAGTAAAGAACACCACAACTTAGTAGGACCCTGGCCAGTGTCCTTAACAGTTTGTAGGGGCTCTGTGTTCACTCACGAGGGACACTTTCCTGTGTCCAATTTTCCTTCATTCCTACATAGTAAAGAAGTGCTGGACAGCCAGAGACACCCCTAAGCTCTGCCCAGTTGGAGGTCTGACTGTGAGAACTGGGTGCCTGACAGGGACAGAGTTGCCATGTGGGGTGCACATTGTGGGCCCTGAGTTCTAGATGAATAAACTTGGTCGGAGTAAGAATCTGAGAAAATTGTAGGAAACATTTTGTTTCGTGTATCATAGCACCTGAGGGAAAAGCTTCTATAATACTTTATGTTCTTTTCACTTTCCGCTCTAGCAGGGCTGTATGATAGGGCATAGCCATTCCACCTGAGAGAAAATCAGAGTCCTAATAACAAAGAAAATAGATGTTAGGGCTAATCTTGCTCCTTTTCCTTTCTTTCTTTCTTCCTTTCTTTCTTTCTTTCTTTCTTTCTTTCTTTCTCTCTCTCTCTCTCTCTCTCTCTCTCTCTCTCTCCCTTCCTTCCTTTTCTCCCTTCCTTCCTTTCCTTCCCTTCTTTCTTTCCTTCTTTTTTTCTCTCTTTCTCTCTTTCTCCATGCAAGCAGAAGACATTGGCTTCATATCATGTGATCCTGGCTGGATTTAAAGCCAAGTATTCGCTAGGGAATGTAGAACGGTTTTTCAGGATAAATGAGCTGCCTTCATTCTGCCATCTCCAGGCGTTACACCTATGATACCTAGACTGAGGGAAAGAGCTTTTGAGTCACCAGCCAAAGGCCTCAAAGGCAACACTTTACCACCTCAAGAACAGGCCACTTTTGACTATCTCAAGGGGAAATGAAGTTGCATTTGATCTGAAAGCCAACACCTTTTTCAGAAATGTGAAGAATTTCGTTGCTTAGATTCTGTGCTGGGCACTGAATGGGTGGGTCTCTGGCTGGTCTCCAGGACCACACTGTCAGCCAGGTGTGGTTCAAACTCTAGATGAAGAAAACACTTACTAAAAAAGACACTGTATCCGTTCTGATTGATACCTACTTCACCGTCCTGGTGATGATCTGTGTCCCAAGGCTTGGTGGCCTTCAGTGACTTCAGCTCTGTAAGGAGGGTCAGTTTCTCAGATGAAAGGGAACCAGGTAGGGGGAAACATCTGTCTGTCTGTCACTCAGTGTGAGCTCTGTGTTTGTGGAAAAGACATAGTTTGAAACTGATGTCCCTTAAGGTATTCACGATCTACACTTAGATGTATTTTGAAGAACCTGGGTGGATACGGCTTTTCATGGCAACTAGATGTGGATGCAAGCCCCCAGGAAGATGTTTGTGTGCTGGGGTCTGCATGAGGCTCTCCTGCCTCCCTAACCCTCTTCAGTGTGGCTCTACTCCGCAAGCATGCCAGAACCCCAGGGGAAGCATCGTCTCCAACCTCCTCTGAACGTTTGTATGTTGCTGATGGTGTTACCAACCGTCTTCCCAGTAGAGTTTACACTGGCTGAATTGTGTGGCTTCCTGTATCAGAGCACAGGAGTATTCTGAGGAGTCAGAAGGGAATACACTAGTCCTCTCAAGGGTAGCCATCTTACTTTTTTTGTGTGGGGGGGCAGGGTTTCTTTGGATATCCCTGGCTGTCTTGGAACTCAAGACCAGGCTGGCCTCGAACTCACAGAGACCTGCCTGCCTCTGCTTCTCGAATTAAAGGCGTGCACCACAATCACCTGCATCTTCTTGCTCTTGTAAGCATTTTATACAATGTGATCAGATAGATTTTCCAGGGTGCTCTGAAGGCTGACCTTGTTCCTATTTCTTTCTAGTCCTCAGTCATATACAAGCTCATTTTTCATCTGATTTTTAAAATCCTGCGTCTTTCTTCATTTTGCATTTGAGGACACTGGGGCTCAGGGAACTTGAGTACCTCCTGTGCACAGCTGGATGGACACTTGTCTCACAGATCCCTCTGCTCCTCCTTTCTTGTCGTTCTTTACATATGGGAAAGAAATAAACAGAGTGCACACAATTTATTCATTGATAAATTCATTGGATGTTTTAGTCAAGTGAATAAAAACAAGATAAAGCACCATAATTTGTCGAAGCCTCTATCACCTGGGCTTAGAAGCTTTTTATGATTGTTAGTGTTGCTGCTGTTGCTTGTTGCTGAGACAGGGTCTCAAGTAGCCCAGGATGGTTTTGAACTCGCTTTACAGCTAAGGCTGGCCTTGAACTTTTCATCCTCCTGTGTCCATTCTCCTCCAGGTGTTTGGATTACAGGCATGAGCCACCATGCTGCCATGCCAAGGAGGAAGCTTTTTATGTGTCATCTTGTTTGAGCTTTGTGTCAATTCTGTGAACTAGGTATTGTCATTTAATGAAGTGTATGGGAGGTGATAGTTCTGTAAAGATCGCCCTTCTGGGAGAGGCTGTGCTTGGGACCACGCCTGACTTAGCTAGGGCTTGTTCCGTTGCAGCATCCCTCTAGAGTTCTGAGGGGAGCATCATCCAGGACTCTGGAGAGGAAGCCCCATGAAGTAGGGAGCAGGGCTTCCATCTGCAGCCACAGGACAGCAGCACAGAGGGGTGGTGCTCTGCTTTTCCTGGGAGGCTGCCCTGCTGCTCTATTTCCGGCTCTGAGGGTATTTTCAGCCTGATGTGACAATGGGAGAAAAGCCAGGATCTTGGTGTGGTGTTTAGAATGGGGACACCTGATGTGCAAGTGCTGTGCATTCACTGTGTGACGTCATGGCTGCTACCAGGAGTATAGAGAGAAGGCGGTGGCAGCTCTCAGCCCAGCCTGCCTGTGGGATGGTTACTAAGTCAAGGCAGACAGACAATAAGCTCCCAGGAAACACTCAGTTCATGTTTTTCTGGGCATCAATTTAGGATGATTTGCCCCCAGGTGGCCTTCTGAATGGAGGCAGGGAAGGAGACAATGAGAAGGGAATTTACAGCTGTTGACCAAGGGCAGCCTGGTTAGGACACAATCTTACCCTTTTGCTTGTTCCAAGCCTTCATTCATCATGTTTGTCTTTGAAGAAATGGAGACTGTGATCATTGCTACTTTTCCCTCTCTCCAGGGAACTGACTTGGATTCACTTTAAGATAGTAAATTGTCAGAACTTGGGTTTTTTTTCTGTTTTTTTTTTCAAAATTTGCAAACTGGTAAAGCAATTTAAATATGAAGGCCACTGAACTCTGTTTTGTTTTTCTTTTAAAGACTAGAAAGTGACTTTAAGGAGATCAAAAGGAGCTAACTGGCGCTGTTTTATTAATTCCCGTAAGAAAACAAATCCCAAGAAAGAACAGGAAGTGATATTGGAATAACACGAGACTGGGGCCACAAGTTCCCCAGAACTGTTCATTTCCACGCACACACTCCATTTTCCACACGCGACACTTGGGAATGCCACCTTCTTGCTGTTGCTTTGACAAGGGTGGGAGAATCAGCCCACTCACAGACCTTTGATTTCCAGGATTATCAGCACAAGAAAAGCTATTATAGTGTCCCCTTCCAGGGGACACGACGACAGGCTGCGGAATTTCCTTCATAGCGCTGCGTCTTTATTCTGGTGCATCTGGGAGTGACCTACTTTGCTCCTTCATTACAAGGTTCTGCATAGGAAATAATAAATTAAAAGATGAGAGGCTCCGATGTTAAAACCCATCCCTGAAACTCAGCAGGGTTTCTCTTTTGCAAATCCCTAGACCAGGTTCATGAATTTTGTTTATGCATTCATTTATTGATATGATGTGTGGTGCTGAGATGTGGATAAAAAATTAAAACATAAATTCATCAGAAGGATCCATTGTGGAGCTAGATTAAAATTCTAACCTCTGAACTTGCCCACACCTCCTGCCACACAAATAACAAGGTCATTGCCAACCACAAACAAAGGCAGCTCTCTCTCCGCCACAGTAATGGGCGAGAAAGCCGATCTGAGAATACTTGCAGAGCTCAAGACATCACTCCCAACATCCCTAACCAAAACAAAAGCAACTTGCTAAAAAGCCGAACAAACAGAGAAGTCAGACCCCAGCAAACTCTGGGAAGCTGCCAAACCCCTCTTCTGGCGGCTTGTCTTGTGGGAATTACGTAATGCCCAGACAAGGTCTCTCCTCTGATAATTTCAGCCTCCCCTTAGATTTTTACTCCTGGGAACTGACAGCAAAGTCAGGTGAGAATCTCACTTCTACCGATGCAACAACGCTGCCGATTTTTATTAGGTAATTTTGTCAGTGGGGTAGTTAGAGACAGGGTGGAAGGAAATGCCTTATTTATGAGGTTATAGAACAAACTCCATTTTCCATGCCCTAAAACGTAATTAGAGTAGCCTCCATGTTGACACTCAGTCATCCAAGCCTTCAGTTCTCAAAGGGCAATAAATGTGAATATTCAACCCAGGAGGAGCTGTTAACCTCCTTTATCTTTCAAAGTGGGGCAGTAAGCTTAGACCAAAGATCTGGCAGGGGCGGGGTGGTGGGGGGTTGCAGGGGATTAGTTCTGGAAATGCAGGAGGTGAAAGGTGAATTTAGGAAGTTGAGTCTTGTGCCAGAGATCAGAGGCAGTGTTAATGGATGACCATGATAACCACAGTGGACAGGATGCCTCCCAGATGCTCCGCTTCTAATACCTACAATGATTCTATAAACTGTTGTTCTAGACTGAATCTCAGTTTGCTGGGGATTAAACACCTGGTGAGTGCTGGCCTGAGCTTCAATGGCTCTAAATCCCTAACTCCCACCCACTGGGTGCACCTGACAGGGTCTGATGCTGTCATTAACTCATGGGGCCTGCCGCCATAGGTATTCATCCCTAGGATCAAGGCCTATACAATCCCTGGTCTCTGTGTTGCTTAGGTGAAACAAGCCACCTGCGACCATTTAAATGTAAATTAATACAATAAGACAGACAACTCAGTTTCTCTGCCCCATCAGCCACATCTCGGAATACTTTGGAACACTCTGGTCTTCACAGGAGATTTTGCTGGACAGCACGGGAGCTGGATGGCCATGGGACATTCACGGTCTTAATGTGCCCTCCTCCTTGCTGGTTGCTCTTACTTCTCCTGGCCCTGGAGGATCTGGCTCTGCTTGCTTATTAAAGCAGAAATACTTTTGGTTCCCTACCGGCTTCCCAATGGGAAAAACAGAATTTTCCTTAAGTACATCGCTGACTTCTGTCTACCCAGTTACCTGTTCTATTCCTGGAAAGTAGACTTTCACCAACTGGTTAATTGGGGAAGAATAATTGTGAAGCTATCTACTGGGAGCACTTGTTCTGCTGTCCCTCCAGGGCTCTGCCCCTGTGCTGGGTAGGGTGTAGGGGCATTCTGAACATCTTCTGTTTGCCTTTTAATCTACTCCTCACCATCTTGCTTCTTCCGGGGAAAGCCAGCACGGCGTGAAGTCATATTCATAGCAGGATGAAAGAAAGAGCGACATCTGAGGTTGGGCACTGGCAGCCTCAAGGACACAGGGAACAGTGTGAGCAGGTGGCATGGGCCATTTACCTGCCATTCTTGCAGCTGGCACCAATCATCCCTCAGGCCACACCTATGAATGCATGTGGCTAGGAGACATCTTTGATCAGCTGATGGAGGAGTCCAAGACCACATTTGGTTTGCAGATGAGTTGAATTTTATGGGTATAAGTTGAGAAAGGCTTTAATACACCCCCACTCAGGGGTAACCCTGGAAACAACAGTGAAGATATTTGGAGAGTATACATGACCACACGGTTTATGTAGATAAAGAAATAGTATACAGTAGATGAGCCTGGAAGCCCACGTTCAGTAATAGTTGGCGTGTTTGACTGACGAGAGCCTGGAAGGAGAAAGAGCGTAGGGTTAGGGATAAAGAAGTCTGGGGAAGAAGTATGCAGACGATGTGTAAGAGGAGTGTGACGTGTGACAAGCTTTGTGTTAAGCAGGAATGCTTACAGTGAGCATCTGGCATGAAAGAAGCGACCAACCACCAAATAGGCATAGTGGCTTGGTCAGCTGAGGCCAGTTACAAGCTTCATGCCATAGTGGCAGAGTGGAAATTATGCATGACCCAATACCATGGAACTCTTCTCACTAAGTCTAACTTGCTACTGATAAATAGCCAGACATCTAGGAACAGCACTGAGCCACTGGCTTGGCTCCATCCTCAGTGGAGATCAACCATCCAGTTTGTGGCAAATGATTACATTGGAAACCTTCCATCCTGGAAGAGTCAGTGATGTGTATTGACTGAGTCAACATGTACACTAGGCACAAGACTGTCGTTTTTGCCTAGAGGCATCTGTCAGCCTGACTATCAAAGGGCTGCTGAGTGCCTGGCTCACTGACACAGGAGCCTGTTTAGCATTTCACTGAACTGAGGAGCCCCAGGAAAGCCAAGGAGGTGTATCATAGGTCCATGATCATAGTCCCATTTTCCTTATCACAGACTGCAACACCCAACTCTTGAAGTCTGATAAAGTGGTGAGAAAATTTTTAATGACTAGTGAGGACACAACACAGAGATGGACGTCATCCTCCAGGACAGTGTCCATCCCCAGTCAGTAACAATTTTATAGACAGTTTGCTGCATAGGTAGCATTGAGAATATGGAACCAAGGAATAGAAACAGATATGGCCCTGCTTACGTAAGACCACATCACCCTTTCAGTAACTTATGTATCATTTTTATTATACTTTCAGGTTTCTAGAGTTGGAAGGTCTCAGTTTCCAAAGGGAATATTTCCTCTGGAAAACTCAGCAGGAGTCTTACTAATTCTAATTACAATTGCTGCCAGATATTCATGCCAAGGTCTATTAGGCAGGAGGAATAGTCTATACCCTTCGTAGCGGGAATAGAGAATCCTGACTGGAGAGATGGCTCAGTGGTTAAGAACAGGGAATCCTGATGGTTACTAAGAGGCAGGACTGCTGTCCCACATCAGTGTGGCCTGGAAATTCCTTCATTAATCTTAATAACAATTGGACAATAACAGCCATTGTCTAAGAATGGCTCAGATCTCATTGACAAAGGTCAGAGTGACCCGCCAGGTAAACCACCAGGACCTTGCATGTGAGTTTGTATGTGCATCTGCCTTGTTATGTTGGGAAACAACAGTTTCCTTGAAGTCATTCAATTAAATACAGTCTTTCTGACCCCTCTTCTGCATACAATCCCATGCCTCTAGGGGATAGGTGTGGGAACACCAGACCTTGAGCAGAGACCCACTTCCCCTTCTGCCTGGGAGTAGGCAGCTGTAAGACAATGTTTACTAAAAACATGTTTACTAAAAACAATACAATGCCTGGGGGCATTAAGTTCCTGGAAAAGGCCTGCCCACAGAAACCACCCTGACCTCGACCTTGTCCAAAGACTAACCACCTCTTCTGCCACGCCCAGATCAGTTTCTGGGGTCAGAGCAGAACCAGCCAGGAGAGAGGAGAGAGCAGAAGCTTCTCTGGTGGGAGCCTTTCTTAGGAAGTTTTCTTGAACCTTTTTGGAGCCTGCTTAAAGTTTTCTTTACATCGTTGAACAAGTCTCTGTGTTGTCAATCCCCGACACCCTCCGCACGTTCTCGGACACAGGCCGAGCAGCAGACGCGACAATTGGAGGTCCCACTGAGATCGTGAAAGCGAGGTAAGTGGACGGGGTTAAGAAACTATGGGGAATAGTTCCGGGAAGCTAGAATCATTGCAGTATCAACTAAAAAAGTTACTTAAAGAACATGGGACTGCAGTCAAGTCTAAAACCCTAGAAGGCTTTCTAAAATCGATCGAACGAGCCAGTCCATGGTTCATTACTGGGGGAAACTTAAATATTCCAGATTGGGAGGAGGTTCGCCGTGATCTTCATAGACTTTTACGAAAAGAGGGATCTGAGTCCTTACCCCCTACGACATTCTCCTTATGGAGATTAGTGAGGGGAGCACTTTTGACAGATAAGGTTCATCACCGCCAGGTAGTTCAGGACACAAAAGAGGCTTTTTTAGAATTACAAGAGACTGAGACTCAAGCCTCCTTGAGTTCAGGGGCAGAGAGTGATGATGAATCATCTAAAGGGACCCTGACTGAAACTAGAGGCTCCATTGTTAGTGAGGATGAAGGGGAGTCTCTTAGTAACAACAAAAAAATGGGTAGAGATCTCCGGGTGCGACCCAAACAGAAGAACTCCGGTCAGAATCGGTTATATCCTTCTCTATCAGACCTAGAAAATGGAAGTAGCTCAGACTCAGACTCGTCACAGTCTGAAAAGGAACGGTTACTTGCTGAGATCGCGGCCCTTAAAAAAGAACTAAAAAAGATTCGATTTAAGGAAAGACAGGACAGGGAGAGAAACCCTTCCCCATACTCTGAAAAAAGGGACTCCTCCTATGAGATAACTCAGTCCTTCTCGGACCTGGAGGGAAGACCCAGAGGAGGGGTCCAATGCTGCCCAGTGGTGGCCCCAGTAATGGAAGTTCCAGACCCGAACAATTCTGGACAGGTCATTCCGCATCATAACCCTTTAAATTTTAAGGATATAAAACAACTTAAGGAGGCAACTTTAAATTATGGAGCACAGGCTCCCTTTACACTTTCCTTAATGGAATCTTTTGCGTCTCTTAATTTGACACCTGGCGATTGGCAGCAGCTTTGCAGAGCAGCTCTGTCGGGGGGAGATTATTTGATTTGGAGAGGTGAGTTTCAGGAAAGATGCAGCCAGATAGCCCAAAGAAATGCACAGGCCGGACAGCCCCAGAGAAATGTGGAGATGCTTACCGGGAGTGGTCAATATGCCACCATTCAGCAACAAATGCAATATGACATCGCAGTCTATGCCCAAGTGGCAGCAGTGGCCCAAGGGGCTTGGAAAGCATTGCCTTCCAAGGAAGGAGGGGATCATCTGTCCAAAGTCCTTCAAGGACCCTCCGAACTTTTTCAAGACTTTGTAGACCGTCTCAGTCAGGTAGCAGAAAGAATATTTGGGGGTATTGGGCCTGCGATGCCAGTCATCAAGCAGATGGCATTTGAAAATGCAAATAAGTACTGTAAGGAGGCTCTTCGCCCCTATCGTAATAAAAGTCTAAATGACTATATCCGGATTTGTAGGGACATTGATGGGAACTTCATCCAGGGCCAAGTGTTAGCTGCTGCCCTTTGGCCCCAAGTGGGGAAAGAAAGACCTACTCTGGGAGGGAGAAAAACATGTTTCAGCTGCGGTAGGGAGGGACACTTCCATAGAGAGTGCCATCAAAATAGTACTACGGGTCTCAAGCGACCTGGTTTATGCTCCCGTTGCCGAAGGGGATATCATTGGGCCAAAGACTGTTACTCTAAAACTGACCGGGAGGGAAATTTCCTTCCTGCTAATAATAATCAGGGAAACTGGAAGAGGGCCCCGCCCCAGGGCCCCAAAACCAATGTGTACGGGGCAATGACCCCTACTCTGGGCAGTGGCAGGATTCATTTTCTCCCCCAGAGCAACCCCTTCATATCTCAGACCTCCTTAGAGCCACCTCGGGGAGTGCAGGATTGGACCTCGCTCACTCTGCCTGGGCAATCCTAACACCGGAAATGGGGATCCAGGCCCTCCCTACTGGGGTGCATGGGCCATTGCCCCCAGGCACGGTCAGACTACTCTTGGGACGGTCCAGTACTATTCTTCGAGGCATCCAGGTACACCCCAGTGTTATAGACCAGGATAGTGAGGGGGAGATTAAAATAATGACATCAGTGGGCAGTGGGGTTGTTGCCATCCCTGCAGGAGAACGAATTGCTCAGTTACTCCTTCTCCCTGCAGCTCCTTGTCAGGCTAGAAAAATTAAAGAGAAATTACATTTTAAATTTTTTGACCATAGACCATAATAATTTGTCTGCTATGGAGAGACATTGGAACAAACCCTCCCAGTCCTTGGGATGGGTCAGATGGAAGGACTTAATTACAGGAAAATGGCAGCCACCCACCTCCCTATTAGCTAGGGTCCGAGGGGCTGTTTGTGTTTTCCCTCCAGGAAGTGAGAAGCCTATTTGGGTCCCCGAACGGTGCATCAGGCATGTTGACCCCAATACTACTCCGGATACTAGGAATGCTCACCATGATAAAGATGATCCAACCATTGTTGAACACTCAGGTAAGGGAAATATGGGCGTTGGTGAGGATTCCCCCCCATGTTGATGCCAGATAGTCATTCCAGCTCCCTGTTCATCAAATTTTATAACACCAATAATACATTGGGAGCGGCTGCCGCCAATGAGATTAAAAAGTCAGAAACTAGACATTCTGAGTTTCCCCCTCCTAAGCCTGATACTAGGGTCAAGAAGTAGGGAAACCCAAGAGATTGCCAGCGGCATACACCTTTAATCCCAACACGCCTTTATGAGGGAACATCCTGGGTTGAAAGCTGGATTGAAAATGGGTGAATAGCCTGGCGTTGGCGGCACACGCCTTTAATCCCAGTACTCGGGAGACACAGGCAGGCAGATCTCTTGAGTTCAAGGCCAGCCTGGTCTACAAAGCAAATTCCAGGACAGCCTCCAAATAGTACAGAGAAACCCTGTCTCAGAAAAAAAAAAATTGGTAACAAGCTGGGCAGTGGTGGCACACGCCTTTAATCCCAGCACTTGGGAGGCAGAGGCAGGCAGATGTCTGTGAGTTCGAGGCCAGGCTGGACTGACAGCCTCAAACAATACAGAGAAACCCTGACTCAAAAAAAAAAATTTGGTAACAGTAAAGAGGTACTGGGATTAAGTAAGAAAAAGAAAAAGACAAAGGTATATAGAATGGAAAATTTTGTTTACATTTAAGTTCTATTTTGTGAGTCATCTCTAAAAACGTTTGGCCAAAAGCCTGGCCTCTCCACCTTGCATCTACAGAGTTACAAGGAGTAGGTACAGCTGTACCCCATGACTGTAGCTCAAATGGAGGAATGATAAAGAACATACAGGACTTTTTAACCCTTTTAGTTCAAGGATTGGCTGGAGTTGTTCTTTTACATAGATTTCAAGTAAGGAAGCTTCATTGCAACAGACTAATCATGACCTAGGGAAAAAGGATGACTGAAAGATGCATGTATGTTCTGAATGTATGGTGTGGCCACACCGGTATGTATGAAATGTGATTGTGAATGTGTGAGTATGAACTGCTTATATGATTAAAAGGATACTTAAATCCCTTCAAAAATAGTTAAGAAGCTACCTAGATTGCTTTAAATATAGCCAAAAGGAACATCCAGCCAGTCTGTTAATGTTTTAACAGAAAAATTTAAGATGCAAATGAGGCCTTGTCAGCTAGTGAGAGCTCTACAGGTTAGATTGGGAAAGACTGCTCACAGACTTCAAATAATTTTCAAAAGTTATTTGGACACAGTATAGTTTACAATCTTTGAGTGATTTTCAGAAGTTTTTGGGAAATATTTAATGGATATGTCCTTTTTAATGGGCATCTACAAATAATCTAAGTAGTAATCCCAATTTACCTAGATAGTCAACCAAGGAGGGTAGACAAATCCTTCTACTATTATGGTCCAGCTTCAACAGTTCAAAAAAATTTTTTTAGAAAATAAAAAAGGGGGAATAATGTCCCCAGTCCCCATATGACTCATCAAATAATACACTCCTCATTTAAAAATTTTATAATGTGAATGCCAGTGAGCTTCAGACAGATTCTGGCATGATGGAACTTGAGCAACCATTGCTCAGGTCAAATGGAGACATCCATGCACTAAACAGTGGAGAAGACCCTAATTTGGGGTCGAGGGCATGTTTGTGTTTTCTTGTAGGAAAAGAATAAAAGCTTCAGCATGGAGCAGAGAAAAACTGGACCTGAGACCATGGGAGCCTACCTAAGCCAGTTTGAGTGAGATCTCCTAAATCAGTGTTCCTGACCCTTGCTGTCATCGAATCTAGAGCCCAAGAAAGAAAGAAAACAGTTGGTTCGAGATTTCCAGTTTCTCAACAGACCTGCTGCATCAACCTTCCGGACCCATGAGTTTTCATCGTGAAGCCAATAGAGAATAAAGGACCCATTTAAAACATTTGGACATTGGTATGGACTGTGATGAGGGGCAAAAGCGTCTTTTCAGTAATTGAACAGGACATGGTCACTTGAAATATCAGACTTGGTGGTTCCTGGTTCTGGAATCGCGCCTAGGCCAGTGTATTTTTCTGGAGAAATACAAATTGTCCTAATGCGACAAAAAGGAGACTTTGACTCAAATCGCATAATCAGCTGACGTTAAATCAACAAACTGCATCACCACAGGAACAAATTGGTGCTCTGTGGATAGTGCAACAAGCCTATTGTTCATATTTTTCATAATGCTACATGTGTAACATCAATGATTGTACCTAATGTATCTGTGCAAGTGCACTTTCTAAATGCTTTCCTGAGCAGATCTTGGAACAATTGTAAACTTTATCAAATTGTAAATGTAAATCACATGCGGGTTACCCTTGTAACAGAATGTAAATCACGTGTGGGTTACCCTTGTAACAGACGAAGGCTGGTAGAATGTTATGGCCCAGATCTGGTGATGGGTACGGTGATGGAGAGGCGCTATGTCAATGGGGGTCCTGGAAATGGTGGCAGTGGTGGTAGGCATTCTGGCTTTATGCCGAGCTCAAACATGCCTTGTTCCAGAGGCAAGAGATCCGTAACCAAGTATTGCTTAGCCTAGCCCATGGCAATCCCGATAGCCATGAAGGTTGGTTACAGATGATTTAAAGTTGGGGTGCTCTGATGATGGGCAACCTGTGGGGAAGACCCCTCCCGCCTAAGACAGGGGTTCAAGGTCCCCCAAGGACGGGAAAGGGAGGGTGACCCTACTTGACCTAAGCCAGGAGTGCCTCATTTAAAAATAAAAAGGGGTGAATTGTGGGAACACCAGACCTTGAGCAGAGACCCACTTCCCCTTCTGCCTGGGAGTAGGCAGCTGTAAGACAATGTTTACTAAAAACATGTTTACTAAAAACAATACAATGCCTGGGGGCATTAAGTTCCTGGAAAAGGCCTGCCCACAGAAACCACCCTGACCTCGACCTTGTCCAAAGACTAACCACCTCTTCTGCCACGCCCAGATCAGTTTCTGGGGTCAGAGCAGAACCAGCCAGGAGAGAGGAGAGAGCAGAAGCTTCTCTGGTGGAAGCCTTTCTTAGGAAGTTTTCTTGAACCTTTTTGGAGCCTGCTTAAAGTTTTCTTTACATTGTTGAACAAGTCTCTGTGTTGTCAATCCCCGACACCCTCCGCACGTTCTCGGACACAGGCCGAGCAGCAGACGCGACAGATAGGTGTGACACAGACATCCCATTTAGGACTGAGAAGTCTGGCCCCTTACTCTCAGTACATTGACCATTGTAGGTCTCTGTGTTATTTGCCATCTGATGAGGGCTGAGAGATTCACTGATCTATATGCACAGCAGTAAGTCGTTAAGAGTCCATGTAATGAATGCCATGCCATTTAGCAATATGTTTTTTTTAGTTGTGTATTTGTGTGCACACTCATGTGCAGGTGTACATGCTTGTGCCTGGTTTGTATAGGTTTATCATATGCATGCAGATGCCCAAAGAAGATGCCCCAAGAAGGGTCCTCTGCAAGAATAGCATGAAAGTCATCTTTCCAGCCTCCATCTTTATTTTGACATAGGGTGACTGAATCTGGAGCACTTGTTTTGAAGACTACTCTTGGTTGTCATCTTGACTGTATCTGGAGTGAATGACAGTCCAAAAATGGAGGGCATACCTGTCATCTGGATCTTGAAGTGGGGTGGATGAGACACACCTTTAATCCAGATCTTGAGGTAGGAAGGCACACCTTTAATTTGGGCCACACCTTCTGGGGGAAGCCTATATAAGGATGCACAGAAGAGGGTGGTTTTGTTCTTTCCTCACCAGCATGCCCTTGCCTTGTCAGCACATCCATTCCTTCAGTGACATTGGAGCCTCTTTCAGGACTCCAACATTTACAGAAGACCAGCTGAGACACCCAGCCTTGTGAGACTGAGCAGCTACTAGATTCTTGGACTTTCCATTCTCAGCTAGCCATTGCTGGGCTGCGGTCTGTCATTCCAATAAATCCACATATCTGCACATGCCTGGCACCTGTGGCGGTCAGAAAAGGGTGTTGGTCCCCCTGGAACTGGAGTTACAGATGATTGTGAGTCACCGTGTGGGTTCTGGAAATGAACCTGTGTTCTCTGCAAGAGCAGCAAGTGCTCTTAATTGCTGAGCTGTCTCTACAGCCCTCCATGTTTGTTCATTGACTTTCAGAGCTTCTGGAACCTTAACTTTTATTGAGATGGTACTTTCCATGTCCACTTGCTTGGAACAAAGTGAAACAGACTTCAGATTAGAGACCACATACCTCCACAAATAAGTATAATTTACTGTTCCAGTTTCTACCATTGAAACACTTAGGACTCACAGTTCATTTATTCTGGTAGTTTTTCATTATGAATGTATTTTAACACTGAGGATGTTTCACCAGCATTCACACAGTCACACTGAAATAAAGAGAAAGTTGTTTTACATGTCATGGGAGCACAGTGAGGCAACAAGTGAAGAAATCACTCAAAATTGAAAAGAAAAGACATTTGAGGTGCTTTAGTGTTGTTGGATCATCTTTGATCATTTGGGGTTGGATCCTCCATGTTTTAAACAAACAAATGTTCTTATCTATCAACTACACTTTAAAAACTTTTGATTATGCATGCAAATAAATAAGAATATTAAGTGCAGAACTGTTTGTAATTGTAATAAAGAAGGCAAAAACTTAATAGGGACTTAAATAAACTGTATATTTTTACAATGCCATGGAATACAGCTATAAAACGAGTGAGGCAAAGATTCAAATGCTAACATGGAAAATCTTTAGGATATATTATTAAGGGAAAAGGACAATTACAAAATGATGGATGCATTATGACTATCTAATTAAGTCATCCGAAAGTGATAGCCAATAGAAATGCATGGAGTTTGGCAAGAGGAACCAGAATGTAGAGAGATTGATGTCCATCACTGCTCATTTCTTCTGGCTTTGTGGTATCATTTTGGTCTCCCTATTAACCCACTTTCCTCCCTCAATCACTGCTGTGTACAGGAGTTAAGGACAGAAGCCAAATCTATGTCGTATGAACTGTGTGTGTTTCCTCTCGTTAACAACCAGTTGGGCCGGGCGTTGGTGGCTCACGCCTTTAATCCCAGCACTCGGGAGGCAGAGTCAGGCGGATCTCTGTGAGTTCGAGGCCAGCCTGGTCTACAGAGCGGGTTCCAGGACAGCCTCCAAAGCCATAGAGAAACCCTGTCTCGAAAAACCAAAAAAAAAAAAAAAAAACCAAAAAAAAAAAAAACCAATTGAACTCAGTTGATTAACAACACCTCCAATCCAGACTGCTAGTTAAAGTATCAAAATAAATGGATCCATTGCCTACACCCTGGCTCACGGGACCCAGTTGATGAATAATTAATTGAGCAGTAATATGATGTGTTAGATGGAAATCTCCCTGCTGTGGCTACCTTGAAAGCTTAAAGATAAACCACAATTTGGCAGAGGTAAAATAAATAAATATTTGAATAACAAATATTTCGCAGTGCAGATAAAATAATAAACATATAGTGTTTTCACTAAGGAAAGCAGCAGCGGCATTATGCTTTGTGTTATTAGAGCAGGCGGAGTGCTTAAGTTGAAACATTCCAGTCTCTGGAAGCTGATTGCTTTTATATCAAGGGTCCAGTGGTAAAGGAAGGTGGGTAGCAGGGCAGGACTGGTCAGCTGTTTCCTGGTGACCCATTTTGAGACAGCAGAGATCTCTATTGCTCTTTCATTTGGGAACTGCCCTGTCTTTCTCTGGTATGGTAGGATTTAAGTATGTGGTTCCCTGTCATTCACAGTTCTGTGAGGGGCGAAATCACCATGGGTGGCGTAGAAGTGGATGAAGTGCTGAAGGGGCAGTGTAGCTTCCGGTCCTCCGCGGAGCTCTGTGCCAGGGTTTAAGGATGAACCCGGTCTTGCGGCACGTGGCAGTGCATGCAAATGAGAAATGAGCATAGGAAGAGTGAGGGGACCAGTTGATACCGGAGATCTAGCTAAATTTAAATTCCTTATCAACAATGAATACTTTAAAATGCAATTGTATAGTACATACTTTACAGGCAAACATACTAAAAGTTATTCATTGCTTGTCCAAAATTCAATTTGAGATTTAATTGGGTGTCTCATCTCTTTCTCTGCCTCTTTTTTTCCCCTTGTCTTCTAAGGTTGAGTATCAAATGGAGGACCTTGAGTGTGTGTGTGAGATAAATACGTTATTACCAAACTATATCCTCAGCTTGGGCATTTGCTCTTCTGTTGGTTTTTTGAGACAGGGTTTCTCTGAGTAACAGCCCTAGCTGTCCAGGAAATAACTTTGTAGACCAGGCTGTTCTAGAACTCATAGAGATCCTCCTGCCCCTGCCTCCCAAGTACTGAGATTAAAGATATGCGCCTACAGACCTGGTGCGCCTTTGCATTTTTATTTGTTAAAAAAATCTGTCAATTAAGCCAGGTGTATTGTCACACACCTTTAATCCCAGCACTCTGGTAGGTAAAGGCAGGCTGATCTCTGTGAGTTCGAGGGGAGCCTGGTCTATAAAGTGAGTTGCAGTACAGCCATGACTCTATAGAGAAACCCTGTCTCAAACCAAAACACAAACCAAAAGGAACCCCAAATGTATCAGTTATTTAAGAACATATGCAGAATATTTAACTTGAAAATGTTATATTAATTTGAAAGTGGATTGTTCTGTGTGTTCCTTGTCTTTACTGATTCCAAAATAATAAATTATGACCAATATTTTGAAATCAAAGTGTTGGTATTGAATCAATTTAGAGATTAATTTTCTAAAAATTGGGGCACCCTGTAATAAAACAGATTGTCTCCAAATAGTGTGTCTCTGTGTCAGCAGAACTGTTTTATTAATATTTATAATCGCTAAGATCTGGAGAGACTTAAAAAGTAGGGACACATACATGGATTTTTTTCCCCTCTCTTCTTAGCCACTTTCAGGGGCTGTCACTACACTCATAATGTCACCACCTAATTTGTGGTACTGCAGGACTTCCTTTCTCCTCCCAGGCACTCCTGAAACACTTCAGGATACTTCTCTGTCCTTGCACCATGGGAAGGTTTCCCTGTCAGTCATCCACTAGAGAAAGCAAAAGAATAGCATGATTAAATTCACTTAATGTACCTTAAGAAATCATAACCATAAACCAGTTTGTTTTCTTAAAAGTTATCGTCTATGTTGGCTTAGGGCTTGAGTAGCCCTCATGTGTATTTACCTTAGGGAAGAGGACCAGCTAATGAGGACAGGTGAGGAAGACATCAACATGTCTGCTATCTTCATGAATGGACTTAGAAAACAATTGTGTCAAAACATTGGCCATTTATGAGGAGCACTGTGGAGGCATTCCTTGGAGTAGGAAAGCCACTTCCTATTTCTTTCAGTTAAGTGGCAATATTAATTTAACACTGAATGCTGAGAAAACCTCCAACATTTATTTTGTGGAGCATCACTCATAGTTGAGGGCATTCTACCCATTTCAAAGTCATGTTTAAGATAGTCATCTTTGGCCGGGCGGTGGTGGCGCACGCCTTTAATCCCAGCACTCGGGAGGCAGAGGCAGGCAGATTTCTGTGAGTTCGAGGCCGGGCTGGACTGATAGCCTCCAAAACAATACAGAGAAACCCTGTCTCGTAAAAACCAAAAAAAAAAAAGGTAGTCATCTTTGAATGGATTTATAACCCTGGGTAACCTGTGCTTGCTAGTGAGTGTCTAAGGCCCAAATGAGGGGAAGGATTACCTGAGGAATGACCTCATTACCCACAAATCCTGATGCAATTTGGGGCCTTCGGCAAGCCCTGGCTATTAAGCAATCAGAAGCTTGTACTTCTCCTTTTGATAACATCTTGAACTATGCAAAATGAGTACTTCGTAGGCCAGCAAGGCTAAGGAGCCGTGCGGTGGTTTGAATGTGAATGTCCCCACAGGCGCACATATTTGAATTCTTAGTGCCCAGTTGGTAGAGCTGTTAGGGAAGCTTTAGGAGATGTGACCTTGCTGGAGGAGGTGTGAAATGGGGTGGACTTTGAGGTTTCAAAAGCCCACACCATTCCCAGCTGGCTCTCTTGGCCTCATACTAAGCGATACAGTTGTGAGCTCTCAACTACTGCTCCAGGGCCATGCCTGCCTGCCTGTATGACATATGGTCATTGACGCCCCCTCTAAAGCTGTATAAGCCCCAATGACATCTTTCTTCTCTAAGTTACCTTGGTCATGGTATCTCTTTGCAGCAATAGAAAAATAACAGTCAGTAATTTTACATAGTTCAACAAAGGCTTCTTGATAGTCCTTTATTTGTTGCTTTAACCTTTTGTGATATGTCCTTTTAACAATAATTCCATTAGTGAAAGCTTTTGGCGGGTATGATCTTATATGCTTGTAATCCCAATAGTCAGGAGGTGGAGACTGCAGTGTCAGGATCATTCTCAAATACATAGCTAGCTCAAGGCTAGCCTGGGCTACCTGAGATATTCTCTCATGAAAACAAAAGACACATTTTAATTTATTAGCTCTAACCTGGTATTCGTAAGTGGGGCTGGGGAGGTTTAACCCACACTCCTGATGACTTCATGCCTGAGAATTCAAGTCCTGAATTCAGACATCTTGGCCTTTGTTCATCTCCTCTGAGAAAAGGAGGAGTACATGAAATTACTTGGTGAGCTTTCCTTTTGTCTCAGGGCTTGTCACCTGCAGTGGTCTCTTCTGTTTCCCTTAGAAGCAATCCCTATAACTCACGGCTCAGAATCTATGCAGAAAGACAGGTTCTACATTACAATTTGTTGACAGATGGGCTTTTGTTCTGAGCAATGTCTCAGAAGCTCCGTTAGCATGCAATTTTCCCTCTGCTCTCAAACCAGGCTCAGCATTGCCAAATTTCAAATGCTAATCACATTCAAAGGTTGCATACATTGGATCTTTTAGTAGGGGATGAACACCGTAGTAATAAGAACAGTTCAGATTTTGCAGGTAGGGTGTTTGGATAATTTGGTAGTCAGATAGAAGCATCTATGCTGACTTTTTAACATGTGGGGATGTGGTTGGTAGTCTATTTGTTCTGTGATTATTTTGCTTTAGGCTATATACTTGATGTTGGGATGGAACTAACAATGTTGCTGTGCGCTTGAACTTTCTGCTTGCTAATAAGAAGTGTGTTTCCTCAAAAGCACCTGAGAATTTGCCTTTTAGACAGTGTAGGACAAATGTACAGAAAAGCCGTTAATGGTATCAGCGCCCGACGGAGAGCGAACATTAGCAGTGCTTCAGAGGCCCCTTGTACCTGCTCCCAGTCCCTGTCCCTTTCTGTTACCTGCTTCCTTGACCTTCTGTCAGACATCAGCTAGTGTCTGCTTTTGGTGTCTGACTGCCAGTAGTGAGCACTGCTGTTGTTTCTGAGTCCCGTAAATAGTGCTTGCGATGCACTCTAAAACAATGATAGGGAAGGAAGCGTGGCAGGCAGACCGGGAGGAAGGAAGGGTGTGTAAGGGGCAGAGTGGGTTGCAGGTTCTCATTGTCTGTATCTATTTTCAAGGTGATGTAGCGCATAAAAGTTGGGGGGCGTACAAACAAGCAGTCGGTGGCTGTCTTGAGGACTTTAGTTAGAGGGGAAATAAATAGGTCTGAACTGGAATCCTGCTGAGAGGCTTTGCTTGAGTTGCACAGTGGAAGCTGTTGCCACGTGGTTCTTTTTCCTGTGAACCTGAAGTGGGCTCCAGGGGATTGGCTTGGCCAGACTTTATGGTCCTGCCTTGAACACCTTTGCCTTGGTGCTGCGGTTTTATACTACAGTTATCTGCCCGTGGTCTGAAATAAATGTCCGCTGGGATTGCTTCCCTCTCAGATTTTCAATATGGTCATAGATAATGGAAGGAAAGATAGGATCTTAACTCTTTATTCCTGCAAGTCCTCTTTTTACTATTTTAAAAAAGTGAGTCCATGTTTATCATAGCAGTATTCATATGGTGGGAAGGGGCTTAGTTTAAGCCCCTCCTATGCCTCCCTAAGACCTTTCACCTATTGGTATGCAGACACTCAGACCATTCTCCTCCAGGGACGGGTAATTTTTATCACCTCCACTACTCAGAAAGCAGGAGGAAATGAGGGCGCAGTTTAAAACTACGGAGTGAGGAAAACATAGTTCGAATCTAGCTGTTGGATTCCCAACCTAATGTTGTTCACTCTATTACATTTTATGGTTGAGGCACAGTGGTCATAGCTCACCCTTTAAATTTCAGATGACAAAGTGACCATTGCACAACTCTTCTAGGGCCTTCTCTCTCTGTCTCTGTCCCTATCTCTTTTTGGAAAGGAGGAGAGTATCAATTTTCCTCATGGAATTTATTATTATATTTTTTACCCTTCAAAATATTCTATATACTTTTAACCAAGTATTAATATCATGAAGCCTAATTAAAACTATTTGAAAGTGCCATAAGTACGTTTGTAGGGAGTTTGGCTTGTCGAATAGTTTTGATCCCTGCTGTTTACCTTAGATGAACATTTATGTTAGATTCTGGCATATCCTTCTAATATATAAAAGCAGGTGCAAACATATTCTATAAGCTCCCCTTTAACATAAAGGCAGCCTAAAATCTATTTGGGTCAAAATCTCATTTTTTCCTCCTGTCAGTATACCCGGGAGCTCTGGAACTCTTCCCACATCAGAACTGAGATTTCTCTCTTTTATTCGGCCACATAGTATTCTTTTACAATGTATGATCTATATTGTTTGCATCAATTCACCTTTGATGGATTTCTGGATTCCTTCCTCTCTTGAAAACAAATAACTTTGTATGAGCATCACTTTGTGGGTGAGCAAGTGCTGCCATAAGATAAACAACGGAAAACAAAGTTTCTGTGATTAGGAGTGATTTAGATTATGCTGCCATGCTGCCCTTAAAGTGGCTGTTCCAACATAGCAAACTCCATGGGTAGGCCGTCTTGATGCCCATATTCTCTGAGAGGAGATGGCCGCCTGGGAGATGGTCCAACCATCTCTAGGCATTGCTCTGTCTTTTCACTGACCCCAACTCAACTCCTCTGAGCTTTCACTGACATCTTCGAGTGTGGGGTTTACACCTTGGTTCTACTATTCTGTACTTATAATAAAGGACTTCAAAGGTTAAATTTGCAGGCTGAAGGGGAATGTAAACTAATAGTTTGATGTGCTGAGGAAGCGACTTGGAGCTTTCAAAAGGCAGTCACATCTATAATGAGTCTATATAAGTTGACCTGTATTTCATTCATGCATGGCTGTTGTCTTCACAACATTCATTCATTCATTCAGAAATTATTCATTCAGCATCTACCATGTGTGAGGCAACCTAGTGGCTTATCCTAGCTCTATGAATTAAACAGATAAAACCTGTTGTTTGTGTGAGGCAAGGGAATGAGTAATAACTATTCCAAATAATGAATTTGCATATTAGGGTTCTTACCAGAGCGGGTCCAATAGGATAAAAGTATGTGTAAATCAGTAGAATTTTGTACTGAGGGTTAAGAATGCTAAGGGGGCCACTGACCCTTGCAGGATTCAGATTCAAGCTAGGCTCTCTGACAAGGTACCAAGGCAATTCTTAGAGACTTGCAAGTGATAAGCCATTCAAACGCTTGGAGCATGTTACAGAAAGGAATTGTCAGGGCGACGTTCTTATTGCAGGGTCATGCCTGCAATGCTGGCAGTAAATAGTAGAGCAGCGAAGGACAGCAATAAAAGGTGACGTCAGACCAGTACCCAGGAGTTGAATCATGTGGAGACTTGGGGTGAAGTCAGAGCAGTACCCAGGAGTTGAATCCTGTAGTGACTTGGGGTGAAGTCAGAGCAGTACTCAGGAGTTGAATCCTGTAGTGACTTGGTATCCATTGTTAAAGCACAGGCTTTGCCTCTGGGTGAGGTGGGGAGACACTACAGAACTTTCAGGGAGACTTGACATGTCTGGTATTTTGATTCAAGATTTTGGTTGCTTTGCTGAAAACAGGCAGTAGGGGAGGGAGGAGAAAGGGAGGCCAGTGAGGAAGCAATTTCATTATGGCAAAGCATGGTGGGGACTTGCGTCGCTGGAGCAAACTGGTGGCAGTTTGGATGTGTAAATATAATAGACATGGAATACGACTGAAGAGACTGAGACTGATCTTAGTGTTTTCGGGGTGAGAAACTTGAACGGTGTCGCAAACATCTGAGATGGAAAAGCGGCAGAAAGAACAGAGTACAGTTTTTCAGAGAATTCGATATTGAGCATGCAGAGGATGGGGCATCTACTAGGCAAACAGAGTAGAGAATCGGAGTCTGAGGTTTGAAGAGCATTCTAGTAGAGATAAGCTTCGAGGGTTGTCTGACGTAGGTGGTATTTATGGCTAAGAGAGTGGGAACCTTGCAAAAGCGGTGGTGGTAAGCGGAGAAAAGATTCCACGATCATCTCTGGGGCACAAGAGGAGCCAGGGAAGGGTACAGAGGGGTGTCAGGATTTGTCACAGGGGAAGTTGACGGTACTCTGTAAAGAAAGGGGACAGAGGAGAAAGGAACGACAACCGCATCAAATGTTGCTCACGAGTTGAGAGATGTGGAAACAGATTAGAAATTCAGTCCTTAGATAGCCCAAGGCAAGCTTGATTGAAAATAGTTTTAGGGGCTGGAGAGAGGGCTCAGTGATTAACAGTGCTTGCTGCTCTTGCAGAGGACCCCTGCTCAATTCCCAGCACCCATACCAGGTAGCTCACAGCAATGTGACTCCAGTTCCAAGGGTTCCGATGCCCTCTGGCCTCCATGAGCGCCTGGGCATAGTGCACAAGACAAAAGTAAAATCAAATTTTGAGGAAATTATTGGTGGAGTAGTGATGGGAAACCTTTTCCAGATGAAGGCCCAGTGTTAAAAGCTAATGTGTTTGTTCTTTTTTCATTCAGAGAGGATAGCATTACCTCTAGGAGAAGAGGCTTTTTTTTTTCCAGTTTTACCAGACAGGGTTTCTCTGTATTGTTTTGGAGGCTGCTGGTCCAGCCCGGCCTCCAACTCACAGAAATCCGCCTGCCTCTGCCTCCGGAGTGCTGGGATTAAAGGCATGTGCCGACACCGCCACTACCCAGTGAGAAGAGGCTTTAATGCCTGCAATACACTTAGTGAGTTACAGGAAGGCTGGCTGTATTTCATACACCGGCCTCTTCTTTCAAGCCTGGCTCATCCCACTTCCTGAATGGACACTTGTTTTCCTTAGTCAAGAGTTACACTCTGAGCCGGGCGTTGGTGGCGCACGCCTTTAATCCCAGCACTTGGGAGGCAGAGGCAGGTGGATCTCTGTGAGTTCAAGGCCAGCCTGGTCTACAAAGCGAGTTCCAGGACAGCCAAGCTACACAGTGAAACCCTGTCTCAAAATGCCAAAACAAAACAAAACCAAAAAAACAACAGTTCCACTCTGGCTTGAGCTATAGCTCTGTGACAAAGTACATGCTAAGCATGCATGAGGTCCTGGGTTCAACTCCCAGCACTGGAATAAAGCCAGCACATGTCTGTTGACTCTCGCCTCCCTATGCCTAGGAACTTGAAGCACTATATAGCAGAGATAGGCAGCCATTTGAAAAAACATGCCAAGCAATTTTTATTGTAGGTCTTAAACACAAAATTGTTGATGACAATTTAATAAAACTGTGCTATACACCACTACATATATATGCATATATATATATATATATATCACTTCATTTAGGTAGTTTTACTTCATTCAATTGTCACAGAATTCCTTGAGGAAGATGAATGTCTTATTTGTTAGGAAATGTCCAGCAATTTGGCACCTTAATTTGATTGGCTAGGAGAAAAGAACCAGGAGAAGATTGTGCAGCTTCGTTCTTGAAGACCTGTGCTTCCTTTCTGTTTTGTAATAAAAAGAGCTCCAAGTGGAAAGGAGAGACTGTCTCTCCCATCCTGTCTTGCTGCGGTATAATCCTACAGATTGAACGGAAAGGCTTGTGTCAGTCCCTAAGGAATCAAAACCCATGCATCCAATAGACTCACAGTTAGAAAAGGAACCCTACAGGAGAACATTGCCCATTCCCACTCTGGTAACCTGCAGAGGTGCCGACATATGTCTGTGTAGGTGGGCACCGATCTTACTTTCTGGATTTGTTCTTTTAGCCCCCTGGAATGACTGGTCACATGTAGTGGCATCTTGCCTTCTAAGGAAGAGGAGGGACTGGCTCCCTTTCTTGGGTTGTGGTCACCACTGAAAGTTCACTGGCAAAGCAAGATGCCACTACAGTCACTTCAAACACTGGAGAACATTTCTGGGAAGGCCATAAAGCTACTAGATCATGTCACCTGCTGAGGACCCTGAGGCGTCAGTCATGGTTCTGTTGAGAGAGACTGATTTATAATAGTACAGATCACAGGACTGTTCCCATTGTGAAATGACATAATGGATATAAAACTCGCTTGAAAAGTGTAAAAACAGAAGTCAAAAGAACAAAAGAACAAAAAAGAGCATTGTAATCACCATGGGTCAGAAGGGTCCACCCAGAGCCATCAGAGCTGTCAATGACTCCGCAGAAATTCCCTGCAAGACTCCAGGCTCTTCACCAAGATCTCAGCAGATTTGCTTAAAACTACTTTCTTTTTCTAGTCTGGGAAACAAAAGAATGAGAAGTCAGGAGTGCCTATGTGGACTGGATATTTCCCTCAAATATTCTCTCATACTATTTACACACACACACACACACACACACACACACACACACACACACACACACACACACACACACACACGAGAGAGAGACACATAAGAAATGCATGAACAGTGTGTGAATGTTGCTAGAAGGAAAAGTCTAATGAAAGCATAGCTGGAATTCTGTCACATAGATTTGGGTTCAGAGATCTCAGCTCCCAACTTAACACGAAAAGTCTTAAGAATTCTACAAGTTTCCCAGTTTTCCAAAGGCTACGGAAATTCTTATCATTTCTGTTCCTGGGTTTCTACTCTTTTTCTTTTCGTGTGTGTGAGTGTGTGTGTGTGTGTGTGTGTGTGTGTGTGTGTGTGTGTTGAGTTCTATTTATTTTTATATATATGCTTACATCGGTTTTCTGTTCATCTCATGTGTGGAGGAGCCCACTGGGGGCAGATGAAGGCACTGGATCCCCTGGACCTGGACTTATAGATGGCTGTGGGTGCTGGGAACAGAACTCAGGTCCTCTGCAAGAGCAGTAAGTGCTCTTAACTGCTGAGCATTCTCTTCAGTCCTATGTTTCTGTTACTTATAGCGCTGAGAGACATGGTCTTCCCGGTCTTCAACTTGCTGTACTGTTCGTCCCAAGAGTGTCAAATAGATGAAGTCTTAGTGTAACTGAGTCTATGTTGTAGCTGCCAGGTCAGCTCTAAGCAGTTAAGATAGGACGGCCCATGCTTAGAGTGGCTGTCGGTCAATCTTTTCAGAGGCAATTCAGAGCTCTGCTCCAAAGACATTCTTCCCCCTCCTTATTTCTGTCTGCCTTCACACACTCGGCATCCCAAACTCCTGTTTGAGGCCAAATAGCAGATCTCTTCCCTGTCCCAAGCCTTAAGTGCCGGCAGGGGCTGCCTCTTTGACCAGGTGCTCCTTCAGTGAAGGAGGCTTCTCAAGTTCGTCAGGAGAATGACATGAGGCTGGGTGTGGCCCAGGACTTCAATCCTAGCATTTGATAGGCAGGAGCAGGCAGATCTCTGAGTTCAAGGCCAGCCTGGTCTACAAAGCGAGTTCCAGGACAGCCAGGGCTACACAGAGAAACTGTGTCTTGAAAAAATCCAGACAGACAGACAGACAGACAGACAGACAGACACACACACACACACACACACACACAGAGAGAGAGAGAGAGAGTGTGTGATTTTCCCAGTTTCCACAGGTAACAGATCCACACTGTGGACTTTAAAGTATTGCTCTGTACAATACTTAAAATCTGTAAGTTGGACCCCTTACCCCCAGTTTCAAAACTCTAGCCAAGCTTTGCTATCCTGTGATGACATCCTACGAGACTCTGCTGTTCTACTGGAAGAATGAGACTCACAGGAAGGCAGGGCAGGGGGGGGAGGTAATTGCTGTCTGAAATGAAAGTGATGAGCTGTCTAAAAAGAATGCAAAGGGGGACACCCCCATCCTGTCTCAGATGTCAAATCACATTGGTCTTGGTGAGCCAGGAAGTCACTTAGGCCACTCTCTAAAACAGATCAGAGTGCCCAGGGAATGAAGGACACTTTCTTTCATTTCCAATCAGCTAACTCATCACTCCTTCTCCCCATTTGTAGGCTTGACGAGTAACTTAAAAGGCATGAGTCATGTTCTGAAAGTCAAACACGCACACGCAGAGCATATAAAATAAACCGCGAGGAACAAGAATTAGAGACACGATGTGGCCTTTGTAGAAGATGACAGCATCCCTGGGGACCACAGTTTCTGAGTGTTGTTGAACTAAGGAGAGTAATGACAGGGTTCAGGGTTTGCCAGAGAGTGTGTCATAACACGAAGATTTTAGGAAAAGTGTAGAGAGCCTTTAATCAGGCCTAAGAGGAGCTTGAAATTAGGGCCCTTTGTCAGTTGTTTATGTGGTAATGGGTGGAATCTGAGCTTGACTATTGTTTGTCATTGTTATGAAAATTTATGGTGTGTGTGCATGCATGTGTATGTGTCTGTGTCTCTGTCTCTCTCTGTCCGTGTGTCCGTGAGTGTGTGTGTGTGTGTGTGTGTGTGTGTTATTTTCCAAGGAAGCACTTGAGAAATGTTACTGAGAAAATGCTGCTTTACCATTCTTGGGAGATAAACTCTGAAACATGACTTTCCTTTGGAGTCGCCTCTCTCCCATGAAGCTGCCTGTCACCCTGAGCTGTTGCCTGTGCTTCACGGATCCCTGGAGACCTACCTTTGTTGACAGGGAGGTTTTATTTTGAGTTTCAGACTCTGGCTGCCAGACACCACCTTGGGAGGATCCCAACCGCACACGATGCAGGAATTACTACCTGTTGAAGCCTTTCAGCTTGCCAAAGCAGCTATTCCCTTCTTCCTGACAGAGTTTCGTTCCATCCCAAAGCTAGGGAAGGAGTCTTTGATCTCATCTTCCAAAGTTAATTGTAAGATTTTTGAATGAGCACTCGGATGACAAAATGATACCGGCAGACAAGTCTTATTGTCATGGATAACTGGCAGAGAAAGGGGAAGCAGGATGAAGGGGACAATGAAGAACAAAAGGAAACACTCATGGGAACGTCATGGGGTAGGAAAAGGCACTGCAATGTCCCAGTATAATGATTTTAACCCATGGCTGCTTAATGAAGTAAGCAGCGTCTGAAGTTCAAAACATATGTTTACAGAGGCACATTGAACATCACATGTTTCTATTGCAAAGTAGTGATTTTTGTCTCCAAAAAGTCATTATCTTCAAGTGATAGTCCTTTAGTTATAGTCCTTTGAGCTCTGCAGATACCGACAGTTGGCTTTTAATGCTCCTTGTGGTTAGCTTTCGTTGTTTAATCTTGGAAGGCACTTACTATTTCCACGGACAGACAGTGTGAGAGGATTTCCATTTTAGCAGACAGCAAGCAGTCCTCAAGACTGATAGGCAAGCTGGTGAAGACTGGGGAGACTTACCATGCGGGCTGTCATAGCGATGTCCGGGTTTCTACAAGACCTCAGGGTTAAGAGAATTCATGAGCCACAGCTCTCAGGTAGTTGCACGATCTGTTCTTAATCAGGACCCGCCTCCTTCCGCCCCCCCCGTTTGCCAAGTAACATGCCTTTTCTTTTTTTTGAGACAGGGTTTCTCTGTGGCTTTGGAGGCTGTCCTGGAACTCGCTCTGTAGACCAGGCTGGCCTCGAACTCACAGAGATCCGCCTGCCTCTGCCTCCCGAGTGCTGGGATTAAAGGCGTGCGCCACCAACGCCCGGCCACATGCCTTTTCTTCATTTGGGGAGAGTGTGTCATAGAGACCCTGCCAAAACTGGAGTGAAAAATGTGTATTTGGAATCATGCCATAAAACAAAGGAAAAGGTGAACCAACTGTGTTGGCCAGAAACAGGGCTGCCCAGCATTGCTTGCACTGGTTGCACAGAAAAGGCAAGGTCAAAACAAAACCCAGATTGAAAGCATCCCCTAAAGCTGGGGTGGAAGATTTCTGTCAATACATCTACTGTCTTATCCCATGTAAGTTATTTGAAATGCAGGGTCCTTTCTTGCATTAGGAAGCTGTCTTCCCGTCTTCATGCTTGGCCCCAAGCTTGGTTTCTGCGTGCCATGAGCTACGTGATGTTTAAATCATGCTCAAACATTCAAACAAAAACTCTATTTTTCAGTCAAGAGGCCATCAAGAAATTTTATTATCCCAAATGCTGATTTTTTAAAGCTACAATTGGGCTAAAGATGGGGCTCAGTTGGTGGGGTGCTCTTCCCCATGCACAGAAGCCTGAGTGGGATCCCAGCCACAGGCAAACCACGTGTGGTGGTGTGCACTTCTCCTCGTCCAACCTGAGAGGGGGAGACAAGAGGATGAGAAGTTCAAAGTCATTCTGAGGCCAGCCTGTGCTATATAAAACCCTGCTTCCCATATGAAAGCCAAAATCATAAGAAGTGAAATATATACCTGAAGAAGAAATAAAATGCTTTGAGTTTGAATAAAGAGATTTTGCTCCTTTTTTTTTTTTCTTAGCTATCAAAGTTCTGGATTTTGAATGCCTTTCAATAAAAGATTCTGATCATTTTATCCTAATATTATATTATATAACACACATATCATAGAATATTATATAGCACACATAAGCTGTTATATTATATAGCACGCACGCGCCCACGCACACACACACACACACACACACACACACACCAGCAGCAGCAGCAGCTGATTGCAATTATTTACCCTAGACAAAGACAAAAAGCTTTTCTCATTTGTTCGTATCTGTGCAAAGACGCCATTCCAGATGGGCCTGTTATGTGATGTTGTATGTCAAAAGGGAAACATTTCTTAAAGTTGCTGGGAGAAAAGACTATTAAGGAAGTAAGAGCTGCCGAAGGAAAGATGAGTGTTATCTATTTCTTCAATTAGTGGCAAAACCCTGGTGGTACGCCTATAGAACCATGGGGGTTCTAATCAAAATATTCCAATCCTGTCTTCTTCCAGTCTCCTCAGTGGTGCTGGAAAAGGGCAGAAAGAGCCACAGAATTAGATTCGGGATAGAAGCCATTTCTGACTTGGTAGCTATGAAAACAGGGTTGCACTATTTTGTTTAATGCATCATCTAATAAAAGTTTTTCTCAGTAGGACAGCAAACAATTATTTGAAGCAGCTGGATTCAAGAAGGCCAGATCACATGTTACCACACACAGAGGAATCATGGGTTATGGAGAGCTGAACAATATAATTATGTTCATGGAGTGCCACTTACTAATTTTGAAGGTGAGAATTGTAGCGATTCCATAATAGCCTCCAAATATCAGTGTTAATGTCTGAATACGTAAGTGTCTCCAGGTTTAAAACAGGAACTTGGGCTGAATCTTAGTTCTCAAAGTTCCAAGGAGAATGGAATCCTGCAAGCCTAAGAGCGAACCTAAAGGTCTCATTTCCTAAACTTTTATTAACCGCAGCTCTACTCCTACACCAGTCTGTATTTACTTTGAGTAATTATACAAAAGTAAAAAGACGATACAAGCATGCCAATTAACACTTTCCGTGGTTCCACTGTGACAATAATTGAAGAAATGTCACCTTTGAGAAGTTCCACAACCACCCAGACATCAAGACCAGCTCGGCTTCCCCACTCCATCCCTGACCCGTTTGAAGGAATTTCTCTGCATTGTAAAGTCTCTTCCAGTGTGTGGGAAGCTGAGTTTCTCCGTCTGGATGAGGAAGGTCACTTTAGCCCGGTGATATTTACTTTAGCCCGGTGATACTTTCAATGTACTTTATCGACCTGTGTGTGTGTGTGCGCGCAAGCGTGTGTGTGTGCACGCGCACGTGCTAATAATAACAGTAACAACAAACAACCAAATGTGAGAATGAAAATCAGCAGAACTTTTCTCATTTCTACAGCCTGACACTCCTCCACGTCTGATAAAGTTTTGCATCTCCCAGCTGCCACAGTTATAGGAATGATCACACTCATTTATTTACACATTTGTTTGCCTGCCAGTGCAATGAGTGACAAAATAAAAATTTAAAGAAGGGGCTGGAGAGTTGACTCAGTGGTTAAGAGCCCTGACTGTTCTTCCAGAGGTCCTGAGTTCAATTCCCAGAACCCACATGATGGCTCGCCATCATCTAGAGTGGGATCTGAGGCTCTTTCTGGCATAAAGCCATACATATAAATAGTGCACTCATATACATAAATAAATATTCTTTAAAAAAAGAAATAATTGGAAGAAAGGACTGGGAGTGCTGCTATATATACCCTGTAATCTGAGCATTCAGGAGGGTCATGAGTTCAAAACTAGCCTGGTTGAGGGGGAGGATCCACCTTGAAAATTTGGGAAGTGGAAAATCCCCAGTGAAAAACTCTTACAGATCCCTACTATATAACACTTTTTGTATGACAGGTAGGCATAAATAATAGACACAAAAATATTTAAATGCTTTTAAAATCAAATTCCACCTGCTCAACTTGTGGAACATCTACTGTTGTCATGCAGCAGGTCTTTGTGGTGAGGGAAAGCAGAGGTAGTTTCTGCTCTGTGCTTACCAACCTACCAACAGAAACATTAAATAGACAAATCATAAACAATGTGATACTGTACTGGTGACTTAACTGGGGATTCCCCTGGGGCAAATTAGGACACTGAGTTCAGATCCTAAGGCCAAGTTCCAGTCTGTCTAGCACCTGGAGGCAGACAAAGAACAGGAAGGAATGGCCCAGAGCAGCTAAGCTTTGTGGTTGCAGATCACAGCTAAAGTCAAGATTTTGTGAAGGAGGAGCATGAACACTTAAAAATAAAAATGAGGATCGCTAGCATCTAGGGATGTTTTTGTCACAGTGAAAGACAAGCCCAGTGTGGGTAGGAAGCCCTGAGAGCTTTATAGACCCTCATTGGAGACTAATAATGATGTAGGAAGTATGTGGTTCCTCGAACTCAAGTGGGATGGAGAAGGCGGCTGAGAGATGCCAAGGGAGGCTGCCTAAGAGGGACAGCCAAGACGGCAGCACAAATGAGAGCAGTGAAGGTGGCGTTGAATAAGAGCAGGTGGTGAGCTGGGTGTGTGGTGTGAATGGGGAGAAGAGCCTTGACTCCCCGTCTTTACAACTTCTCGTGTGGCTGCCGTTAAGGTTTTTGCCGGTTTAGCCATATTTCTTATTGACTATGTAGGATGTTTACATATTGTGGCTATTATATACATTTTTTCTGTTACCTGCTCTGCATTTCATGATTTTCTTCATGGTATTTTGTGACAAAGGCACATTTGTTCTTCCCAGGCATGTTCCTTGTTTTCGTTTAGATTTTCTCTGTCTCCCTTTCTTGTTCTCTGGCCAGATCTTGCTATGTAGCCCAAGCTGGCCTGAAAGTTGCTATGTAGCCTAGGTTATATTTCTTACTCTATTGCTTTTATGATAATCTTTAATTGATTTGTAATATATTATTAGAATTTGTTACAAGGTAAGGGCTAATGTTCCATTTTTTTTTAGATAAGATTTTTTTTTAAATCACTTTCCAGGCTTGGGGCTATGTCATGGTGACATGGCTGAACACAACAAGAAGGCTGGCATCTTAAATTGGGAAGAATTGGCAATTTTGGCAGAACTGTCTCCCATCTAGCAATGCCCCACGTCTTTCTTTTTTTACATTTCATCAGCGACATGATCCTATTCATGAGACTTAAGGCAAAGGTATTTATTTGCTGTGAATTCTCTTGTAGTTTACACCTCCTTGACTTTCATCAGGTATATGTAACAAATCCATCTTCTCTGTTGAAAATATTTTGGCTGATAAATTTTGAGGAGTGTATATACATCAGGTAATGGAAACAAATCCTTTCCCTCTGAAAGCCTTGACAATTTGTTCCAGGCAGGAGAATGTAGGGAAGAGAAAATTTTCTTTTTCTTGGAATAAATGCCTTTATAAAGAATTTCAAATCAATCTTTCTTTGCAAGTGATGGCTTGTCTCATCAGGTACGAGGTTGAACATGGGCAGGCATGGGCAGGGGCTACGAATCTGTGGCTGTATATCTGCATCGTTAGAAACACACTCCATAATGAGTTGGACATATTCCAGAATACTTCTGCTGCTGGTGCACATTTAGGGCTTGGCTTAGGAATCACTCATCTTTGTCCTCGCGTGTGTGTCTGCCTGCTGGTCCTTCTACCTGCTAACACGTAGATTCATGGAAACACACAATCTGGCCATAAGCCCCTAAGGGCTGGCCCTGGAGTTCAGTCTTCTGTTCTTGAGACATATTCTCTTCTTGCCCACTCCTGCCTAGGCAAAAAAAGACATTAGCATTAGATACTGTGGTTGATAATATGCATCGAAACATGCTCCAGAAAACATCAAAGACCTCCCAATGGTACGTATCTGTCCGCTAGACCTACCATTCTGTTTCAAAGCAGCGTTGTCCAAAACTGTCTTTTCAATGGCCAAACTGAGCTTGTCTTTGGTAGCCATGTCTTGATTTTCAGAGATTTCTTCAGCTTCTTTGTTCCCTGTTTCTCCTCAGCCTCTTCTGTTTGGCTTGTGAAGTAAAACTGAGACGATGTCTTCATTTTCTAGCCTCGGCCTTGCTCTGCGGTGGCGATGGCTTGTAACTTGCTGTTTCTTTGAGAATTTATACTTTCTTATTGCACTTATTGTGTCGCTCCCCTGTCCTGCCTGGCACTGTAACACACTGCCTTCAGTATTCTCATGAGGCTGTGTGGGTCTGCCGTCACCAGCTTGATTTTTTTTAACAGACAGACAGGACAATAAGAGCCTTGAGAGACATACGCGGCCGTCAAGGGACATTAGTGTAAAATGAAAACGGCGCTGTCTTCTGTGGCTCCCTTCCTTTTTCACCAGCAAACAAGTAGAGCTCTTCCACGCATCCTGGGCGTGAATAACAAAACGAAGGCTTCAGCCACCAGGGCTATGCTTTGAGATGTACAAGCACAGCACTTAAGTAGTCCTCACCCACGTTCCTCTTTTCT
This sequence comes from Mesocricetus auratus, assembly GCF_017639785.1. NCBI lineage: Eukaryota > Metazoa > Chordata > Mammalia > Rodentia > Cricetidae > Mesocricetus > Mesocricetus auratus. The sequence goes on along the minus strand of NW_024429184.1, from coordinate 107,803,329 downwards.
CCTTCACTCACTCTCAACCCTTTTCCTTCCGTGAAACACTCAACTCTAAGGAAACACTTGGCTCAAAGAGTCCGTCTTCGACAGTGATGAAGATGATAATGGTGACGATGAAGAAGATGATGATGGTGGTGATGATGATGATGATGATGAAAACATTTCAAAAGAAGAGCTCAGGCAAACTCTGCTAACAGGTAACTATTAGAAACTGCTTCATAGGTTAACTTAACCTAAGTTGATAGTGCAACCTGGCTTTGAGGGGATCAGTTCCAGGTAAAGCTGGCCTTGAGGAAGGACCTTCAGATGCTTTCTAGACCCATTTAGTGATACTGTGGGCAACAGTGACAAGTTAATGGGATTTTGAACGGGATCTGTGAACTCCTAGACCCAAGGAAGGGTCCCAAGTTTGAACTGTTCTGCAGGCAGGTGGTCTGAATGGTCAGGCTTGTGCTGAGCAGCTGGTCTCCAGCTGTTCTCCCTGGGGCTTGCTTACAGTGCTACACATGATTCGGAAGGATGCTCCTTTCCTTCCTCTGGTCTTTGTTGACACTGCTTCCAGCCTTCAAAAGCCTCCTCCAACGTGATCTTAATAATTATGTTTCGTATCTATTTGTGCATATCTGCATGATGAGTTTATATGTGCCACATATGTACAGGAGCCTCAAGAAGACGGGAAGAGGGCATTGCAGCCCCTGAAACTAGCGTTACAAGCAGTTTTGAACTGCTGTGTGGGTGTTGGGAACAGAACCTGAACCCTCTGCGAGAGCAGTAAGCATGCTTAACTGCTGATTCATCTTTCCGGCCCCCTCCAATCTGGTCCTAAAAGGGATAGACATTTTGTTGTTTGCAGATTTCTGTTCTCGTCTGTTGCAGTGATAGAGTTTGTACCTGGCACACAGTTATTGACAAAAACAAACAAAAACCAAAAACAACAACAACAACAACAAAACACTCTCCAGGCTTTCTCACAGATGACTCAGAAACCAAGCATGGGCTTTTGGATTTCTACTTGTCTTCATGGGCCGGCAGGAGTGTGGTTTCCCTGCTTAGGCTGCCAGTCTCCAGTAGTTGCCGGGGGACATGGCCATATCTTGATCGGGTCTCTGTTCCGGGAGCTAGTCCAAGAGGCTTACCTCACCGTTTGCAACACTTTTGCAAACCCTTCAATCCCTGCATTCAATCCACTCTGTCCCAAATACCTAAAGTGGGTTCTGCTTCTTGTACTGAATACATAGCAAATGATATGAATTGTGTGAGGTCCCATAGACTGAGGGCAAGGACGGTCCTACTCAGGGGCCTCCCCAGGAGGGAGTGACTTCTATGCACCCAGCCTGATGCGTGGCACTTTACATGCATGTTCACTGAACTGTCCCCATCTCGGGAGGAGATGAGCATCTCAATTATTTGACTGAGGGTCCCTCTGTAACATGAGCAGCAAGAAGGCCACAGACCTTGGAAGTAAATCCCAGTCTGCACTTAACCCTCTTCTGTCAGATCAGAGAGGAGCTAGTTCCCTTAGAAGCATCTCTTAGAAGACCTGCCCATTCTCCCTCTCCTCTCCTCTCTCTGTCTCTGTCTCTGTCTCTGTCTCTGTCTCTGTCTCTGTCTCTCTCTCTCTGTCTCTGTCTCTCTCAGCTTTCCCCCTTTCATATTAGCATGTGATTGTTCAGGTCTCATTTAGGCAGCCATGTTGGTGAGACATTTTTTACGAGAGCAAACTTCCTGTTCCTCTGACTCTTATAATCTGTCATCTTCCTCTTCTGAAATGACCCCAGAGCTTTAGGTGCAGGAACTGTGTTGCACATGTTTGTATCTTTTCGGACTGGGATCCACAACTCTGCATTTTGATGGGTTATGGTTTTCTGTGATTCTTTCAGACAGTTTCAAAGGGATATTTCCTTGGCGAGGGATGAGAACTATACTTATATCTGTCAAAAAGAAAGAAACAAGAGGTAGAGGCAGGTGGATTTCTGTGTGTGCAAGGCCAGTCTGGTTTAACAGGAAGTTCCAGGCCAGTCAGGAACACATAGTGAGAACCTGTCTCAAAATAAAAAGTGAAAGCCTAAATGCACATATTGTGAGCAATTCCAGAGATACCATAGGCAGTGGTAGAATTGAGGCCCAAAAAACTATCTCTCTGACTCCTTCCCATGCTTCTCCTCCACACATGGGTTGAAGACCCCAAAGTTTGTGCCTCAGGTGCAATCCCGGACTCTGGAAGCCTGGCCCACCCTTGTCACACCTTTCTCACACTGCAACACCTATCCTCTCCAAGGCCCCATGGTCTGACGTTACAGCTGCTGTCTATACTCTGGTGTTATTCTTGCGTTTAGCTTGGCATCAGTCATGGTGGAGAAGCACACAGCATTGGTTTGGGGATTGGAATGAACTAGAGGAATCCTACACTGTGAGGATTTTGAGAAATCTCAACCTACTAAACTTAGACCAAGGGGGTTTCCTAGATAGGTGTAGCCCAGCTTGTCAGAGTATATGCTACTGGGCAGGGGACAGGAAGCTGAGAAGAAAATATTGGGTGGCTTGCTTTGCCTATTTTGTGCAAAGCACCCATTAGTGAAGAATTTAGGTACTGTTATTGTACAAGTTTATTGGCAACACACTCCGTGTCTGACCATCCCCTGCAAAAATTCTCCTCCTGCCCATTCATAACCCACCTCTCCAGAGTAAAGCCCATCTGCTGTCAAGACTTGGCTCAGACTTTAGCACCTCTGGAAAGCCTCTTTAAACCTGGCAGGCAGAATTAATCCCTTTGTCTTTTGCAGCCCACAAGGTTTGTTGACACAGTGGAAGCGTACTTGGGCACTTACCACAGTGTACTCTAACGAGCTGTTTACCTGGCTCTGTTTCGCACTGTGCATTGGCTTCCTTAAGGAAAGTGACTAGATCTTATTCATCTCTTAATCCTCTGCAGCTAAATAAATATTTGCTAAATCAAATTGAATTCTCACCCCTAATTCGATACACTGTATCAAAACCAGAATTCCTTGATTATTAAGGCTCCAGGATACAACGTACCTTTTGTTTACTAATTTTTTTTGGTGGAGGTAGATACATTCTCTATCTATCTATCTATCTATCTATCTATCTATCTATCTATCTATATCTATCTATCAACCCACCTAGCTATCATTTGTCTATCACCTATCTACCTATTTATCTTATATGTATGTTTATATCTATCTATCATCTATCTATATTCATGAGCATCTAGCTTTATATCTATCTATCTATCTATCTATCAATCTATCTATCATTTATCATATATATGAGTATCCAGGATGAATTTAAGTGTGTGTGTTGAACACACACATAGATAAATAGATAAATAGGTGTGTGTCATATACACGTACACTTACATTCACCATGGATGCTCATGGGTTCTGGAGTCCAGGACCTTACTTTGAACACTGGTCAGTTCTGTTTCCCTGGCCAAGTGACTTTCCTTCTCAGTGCCTCAGTTTCGTGTTCTGTGGAATGAGGCTGATGGCCAGATCTACTACACGGTGCTGATGTAAAGATGAAGCAGGTTAGACTTAGAGTACACCCTGACACAAGGAAAGCATTGTTGAAATGTTTAGTTACTATTTCAGTGCCAGAAATAATAAAATGCAAAGTGTCTGCCTTACATTTATAGAGAGTTTAACATTCTAAATTCTAGCTGGGAACCATAGAATGGGGTGCCTGCAGAACTGGCTGGTTTCTGTGGACTCTCACAGGGTGACTGTTCCATCCACTGGGGTCTTGATTACTTCTCACTCAGTGCCAGTTTTTGTCCTTTTCATCAGTCTTATTTTTACCTGAAGGGTTGGCCCAGTGTCTTGCATGCTTGAACTAGTGAGGAATCTAACAGAAAGCACCTAGTAAAACAGCCGATGAACAAGTGAGTCACCAATGGAGCCCACACACAGCACCTGGGATCGATGACTAGATACAGTCTATCAGAAACCTGGAGTCACAGTCAACAACTGAGCATATAAACCCCCTCCTTCCTACTCCAACTCTCACAGGCATGTGTTTATATTTTGTGGACTCCAACTCTGACAGGCATGTGTTTATATTTTGTGGACTCCAACTCTGACAGGTATGTGTTTGTATTTTGTGGAACAGACCTACAAGGACACCTGATTGTCCATGCATTTGAGCCTATTTCCCCTATGGCTTGCCTGTGCCCCTGTCTTGCCCAAGTTGGGATGGAAGAGTTTATGTAGGCAGGTATCACTAATGTAGGAATGCTTCTTGCCCTGACTGCCACCTCTCTGCCCTGAAATAGACTTGCTATATAATAAGCATTTGGCCTTCACAGAACAATGGCCTTAGCTTTTACTGACTCAGAAATTTCAATTACCATTTATACATTGGAAATTATCCTTCTTCTCATATATTGTCCTCTTTGTGGAGGGAGGGGTTTGCCTATAGTGTCATCATGACAAGAAACTAATTAATACATACTTTTGAAAAAAATATTGACACTGGCTTGAGTATGTTGTTATATGGGAAATAAAGACAATAGATGCTATGGCCAGTGCATGATTCATTCTTTCAATTATTAAAAGAGTATCAAACCTGCTTGACAGGTTTGGTGCCAGGTGTTAACCAGGGAGACACAATTAAAGTATATCAAAATGTATTGTTACTTACAGTATCATTTGATCCATTGTATTATTTAGCTTTCTGTAACAAATACCCAAAATGACCAACTTATGAAAAGAAAGGGGTGACTTAGGGTCACAGCTTGGGGTTTTTTAGTGCATAATGAGTCTGTCCTGGGAGTCTGTTGTCTATCAAATGAAAGTATTTGGTAGAGTAGACCTACTGACATCATGATCCAGAGGTGAAAGAGATCCTGGGTCCCCACAACCTGCTTTCAAGGATGCTGTCAATGACCTGAAGACCTCCCACTAGGTTTTATGTATCAAAGTTCTACCCTGACCCAATGACGTCTTGCTTGGGTACCAAACCATCAAGTACATGGGCCTTTGGGGACACTTAAGACACAAACTACAGCACCCAGGATTATAGGCTTTAATTGGCATGTGTATTCACTGAGAAGTCAAAGTGGTTGGTCACAGTGAGTTTTCAGGAAGAGACTGAAACGTCACTGACCTTGAAGGACTGAACGATTCAAGGTGGTGCTGTCAGGCTCTCAAGCTGGGCAGCATGGCAGAGAGTCAGGATGAGCACACCACGGGTGGGAGTGTGACCTGCTGGGCAGGAATGGATAGCAGGAAGCTCTGAACAGTAGCCTATGCATTTGATGTAGATGAAAACAGGTTTCCGAGAAGAGACTGATGTACCGAAATCGGAGAGAAGATACTCTAAGAGTGGATTGAAAGTGCAACTGAAAGGCAGGCAGCAAAACCTTGGTCCTGTGGGAGTCTAGCTGTGAAGGACTCGAAATGCCAGTGTAGAAATGGAGAGACAACAAGGGCTTGATATACTCAGGAGATAAAGCAGAGCACACAGACATCCTTCTTTGGTTAGAGTTCCAGTGTATTTCCTGTCCATGAGACTCTGGAAGTTGCTCTTATGCCTCCTCGCAATTAGCCTTGGAGGAGTCTCACCTTTGCCTTTCCTGTGAGCTCTTCATACCCAGAGCCAGGTCACAGCACGACAACGGGGAGGGACCAAGTCAGACCTGGAAGACACAGGTTTCTGCTGCTCCATTGTGTGGTGAGGATGTTCGTGATGGATGCTGATGAAATGACAAGCCGTCCCTGCAAATCTCTGCCAGCTGGTCTGGGACTTCAGTGAATCATCCTTGTTGGCAGATTCGGTTATGCTTAATGAATGACAGATACTTTGACTCCTGTATTCTCTTATTCTCTTTGCCATATCACTTCCCACTTCTTTTTAATGACTTTTGAATTAGATGTGTGTGTGTGTGTGTGTGCGTGTGTGTAGTGTAGTGTAGTGTAGTGTAGTGTAGTGTAGTATCTGAGTGGTTTTGTGCGTGTGATTGCAATTTCCGGAAGAGGCCAGAAGCTAGAGTTAGATTGTTAGAAGCTACTCACATGGGTGCTGGGAATTGAGCTTGAGTCCTCCGTGAGAACAGAATGTGTTTTTAACCTCTGAGCCATCTTTCCAGTCCCTGATTCCTATTTCTAGTAAGAAAATAGGAATTATAGCTTAATGGATGTCATGGGCCAATGAATCCATCTCTCCTAAACGCTGAAATCTCTTGTGATTCTGCAACACTGATTCTCTACACAGCGTAATGAAGCTTCCATGGTAAGAGCTCAGCTTTCTCAGCCACACAGAAGAATATCACCAATAGTATCACTCATATTTCTCCCCTCTTCTCTGAAATTGAAAGGTGCTGTCAGCCCACTCTCGCCCCCGTAGGAGCTCTTAGTTTTCATGATAATCAATTTTCCTCCCCCATGTGGGCTTAGGTTTCTTTGAGGGCCTGTCATGTCTTGTACTTTTCTCCATTATTGGCAGAAGTGATTGCTGAGCACTAATTGAATGAAACGATGAACAAATGACTGCCTGAAACAGTACTGATACTGAAGGACTCATATATAACCCCCTCCTCTGGGGTTTTTCTCCTTTTATTTAAAATAGGCTCTTGTCGGGAGGTGCTGGTGCATGCCTTTAATCTTAGCACTCAGAGGCAGACAGATCTCTGTGAGTTCCAGGTCAGCCTGGTCTACAGAGCAAGTTCCAGGCCAGGTTCCAAAGGTACAAAGAAAAATCCTGTCTTGAAAAACAAAACAAAAAACACTCCAAAAGAGAAGAAGAAGAAGAAGAAGAAGAAGAAGAAGAAGAAGAAGAAGAAGAAGAAGAAGAAGAAGAAAGAAAGAAAGAAAGAAGAAAAGAGAATATGTTCTTTTCTTATACTATATATCCTGATTATAGTTTTCCCTCCCCCTATTCCATGCAATTCCTTCCCACCTCCCCTTCGCTCCTTTTGTGGCTCTCCTTAGAAAAGAACCGGTTTCTAAGAGATAACAACCAAACATGCCAAAATAAAATATAGTAAGGTAAAACAAAAACCATCTCATCAAGGCTGGACGAGACAACCTTACAGAAGATAGAGAGCCCCAAGAGCAGGCTCAGGAGTCAGAGATGCTCTCACTCACACACTCAGGAGCCCCACGAAAACACTAAGCTAAAAAGGGTGATGTACACGTAGGAGACCTGGTGCAGACCTGTGCAGGCCTGTGCTTGCGGCTTCAGTCTCTGTGAGTTCATATGGGCTCTGCTCAGTTGATTCAGACTGAGTGTCTTCCAACCCTTCTAACTCTTAACACTCCCTCTCCTCTTGTTTAGAGGTTCCCTGAGCTCTGAGGGGAGGGATTTGATGTGATCCAAGGCCTCTGTGTGTGTATAATGCCTGGCTGTGGGTCTTTGCCTCTGCCCCTGTCTGCATCAGGAGGAAGTTTCTCTGATGATGACTGAATAAGGCACTGATCCATGACATTAGCATAGCCCCAGACACATCCAGGTAGACCTTTTGGAATGTATTTGAGCTGGGACACAGCACAAAGCAAGGGACTTTCTACCCTGAGTGCAGAGAGTCAAACAAAACTATCTTCAGAGAGAGAAGAAAGAAGTAACTTAGAGAACAGGAAAAAAAAAGGGCAGCATGTAAATCTTGCGATGGAGGGAAATATATCAGTCCTTGCCGGCTTCCCTGTTGGGGTTTGTATGTCTGCATTCCCCTTTGCTCTTTTTCTTCTTCAACTAATTTAAGTAAAGTTTGTTCCTTGTAGCCAGAGCTTTTGCCAAGGATGTAGAGTCATAACTTATGCTTTTTTCCTAGTTCTTTCCCATTACCATCCCCTAAATCTATGAAAATAAAGAAAAAATGAAATAACCAATAACTATTAGTAATCAAACACTATGGTGAAATTCCATTTGCATCTACAAACTGATCTGCATTTATACTGCTTCTGTATCAAAACTGATTGTGAGCTGCTAACATTTAGGTTAATAATTTTTCAAACTTGTTTAAAGGTAGTGTGTGTGTACACACACATGTGAAATACTTTTGTGTGTTTGCTGGTTAGTAAGACAGATTTTAGACTGATGACTGATCTCTGGTGACTATAAGACTGTATACAAGTCTGTTAAGACTTTTTAGACATAAGTCCCTTCATCAGTCCTAAGATAAGGAAGGGCAGCAATGCTGTCACCATTGGATTGTTATAAGGATTAAATAACAGGTGTTATAAATCACTCCTGCTTGACACACAACAGGCCTCTGTGAAGGACAAGTCCTTCCTCCTATTTGACCATGATCAGATGAGTTCTACCCACTAATGTAAGTCCTTCTGCTACGTAAGGACTGCAAACACATCAACTATTGTTTCATTTTGCTAAGTCACTGCTGATAATTCTCCTTCCCTATATTCCACATAATAATTATTTCTGCTGATAATTCTCCTTCAAAGTACGTTGTCTCAATTATTCTTTGACCTTGGGAAGAGAGGAGGAGTTTTGTCTGAGAGAGGTAAATGCAAATACCAGCTCCAAGAGTTGGCCATTAAAAATGTGTTTATTGTCTTGAATGGACTAAAACCTGTGAGAGGAAGGTCTTTATGAAAGCCGCTATGCTGGCCTCCGCTCAGACCCTCTCAGTCAGCTGGAGGGATCTTGATTTGATTTGGGTGTGATTTAGTTGGAAACTGAATTAGCTTTGCACTCCATTAAAAACCTATCCGCTGACTTGCCCTGCAGGAATTTTGCTTTTATGAACAAGACTTCATTTTAGAACTTCCCCCCACCCACCCCTTGAACCTTCTTCTTTTTCCTTCTGAAAGTTATTTAGCCTAAAGCTTTCTGGGCTCCCTTATTGGTGTCTCTATATCTTAATTTTTATAAGGACATGAGTACATTACAGCATCCCTGTTAGCTATGGTTTTTTTTTTTTTTGTGCTTCGGAGTGGAGGTAGGCTTCTCAAAATTCTTTTCAACATTTACGCTGAGAACTCTGTCATGAGGAAAGGTAAGACTTCCTATGGAGAGAAGAACCTGGGTTTATGAGGAGACTGGAAAACGTTCTAACAGCAGATGTGAGCCCAGTAAGATGGTGCATACCTCTAGGCTCAGCACTCGGGTGACAGAACCACACAGATCCCTGTGAGTCTGAGGCCAGCCTGTCTGCATGTCCTGTGAGTTTCAGGACAGCCAGGGGTACACAGAAAGACCCTGTCTCAAAATAAACATACAAGCAAACAAACAAAAAGTAATTATGAAATAATTATTGTGTGGAATATAGGGAAGGAGACATGAGAGTCCAGGTAGTAGATTCTGTGTTTTAAACCCATTATCTATGTACTTTGCATATATCGAAGGGACCAGCCTCCTGCTTTAGCAGCCATGACAGGCGGCAGGAAAGACTCAACATGGGTTTGCCTGACCTTGCCCTCCTGCCCTAGACATTAGGAGGTCAGATGCCCTCCTCGTGGCAAGGAACCAATCAGAAGTTAGCTGGAGAGGCTGTGCTTTGCAGCTCTGAGTATGTTTTGTGATACAAGTGCTCAACAGTGACCTGCAAAACATAGCAACCGCCCTGGGAGGGCCCATGGGCCATAGCAACCAGTTGACCAATCAACACAGGACAGGCTACCCAAGCCTGGAAGTGCACCAATCAACAGACTGTTGCAGACCTCTAGACACTCCCCTTGCTCTACCCAATATACTTCCCACCTCACAGCCACTTGGGGTCCTTCTCCAAGCATCTGCTGCGAAGGAACAAAGGGCTCGAGCTAATGGGGTCAGCTCGTTAAACAACAATAAAAGACTCTGCCTTTGCATCAGAATGGGCCTCTTGGTGATTTTGGGGGTTTAGAATTTGGGCACAACAATATCATGGCCCCTAACCTGTGAATTGGCTTAGTACACATGGCTTAGTACACATGCTTTCTGACAACACCCGCTTTTGAATGTATAAGCAATAATTTTTTTCATGTGTCTGTGTTTCACAACCCCGATGACCTAACGGTGGGAAGAAGGGGGGGGGGGGGAAGACAGTGACTAGTGCGGTGGAACCCGCGCTTGCTGCATGTCCCTTCTGTGTCTTCCAGTCCCCTGAGCCAGCTAACGAGGTGGAGTTAACCGTTATCTCTCCTTTCTGAAAGCCATCACTGAAATTACCTTATGTTGTTTGCCTCTGATGCAGGCTGTAAGAGGCTGCAGGGTGATGATCCACGCGCAGGCAGTCCATTCTGCTGGGAGAAGTGTACTTGGTAAAGTCAGCCTGGACTTACTAGGGACATGGGAGTCATTTGGCAAATAGGAACGTTAGAGCAGTTGGAAATGTCTCGGTTGGTGACAGATGTTGTTGAACATCAAAGATCTTCTAGGCTGCTTTGCTTTATTGGCCAAACAAACTCAGTTTGGGAAAGGTACTGATTCACCAACACAGTTGTTTATAGTGTTGCGGCCGGATATGTGTACTGAGTCCTCGATAGCATTTCCTGTCTGTACAGTCTCATGGGAAATTGACAAGTGAGTTTTTTATAAAAAGGTGAAAATAATACTAAGTAAATGTGAGTTGTGGGGGTGGAGCGCTGACACTGATCTTGTTTACAAAGGTGATGAGGTCCATCCCTCCACTCCCCACTTGCCCCCGCCCCCCACCCCTGTCTCCTGCCGCTACACACACCCCCAGACCCAATACTGGGCTTCATAGAAAGCATCTCAGAGATGGCCAGTTACTTAGTCTTGGCTGACACAAAACCCCGTTGTTTGTCCAAATGTTGCCAAATTACACTTTGACATTTGCATAGCCAGGAAGTGCTTGAAAAGAAAGTCCCAACATTTCCCTGTATTATTTTTGTAGTAATTATGAGTAAAGTTTATTTTTAGCTTTCTGGCAGTAATTATTTATCACAGCTCCTATTTTAACTTTGCAAATAAAGCTCTACTTCCTGGTTGCCTGGAATAGAAATGCATTCCATACACTAACTCCTGGAAGACGGAGTAGGTTTCCACATGCTTTGATGAGACAAATTCCAGGATTCTTGGGTAACGATGAATCCTTTATGGAAAAGTATTTCAACGGGAATATAATGGAGGAGTGATTACTCACTACTACCCAACATTACATAAAAAAACCTATCTTTGTCTTAGTTGTTTAAAATGTACAAATATTGGAACTATGTATGGAATAGTAAAAAGAGAAAACTCTACTTTGTTCTAGTAGATTAGCAGAATATAAACATGTACACGTTGTTTTGAATCTAAATCTTGCTGGGCTGCATAACATCTCTTGTTCTGCTGCAACACACTGGGCACATTTCATCCTTTGAGTCAAGCAAGATTTCATATTACAATGTGCCAATATGCCTGCATATGACTTCACTTGCGTTCTTAAATGTTGGGAACGTTATTTCACTAGTGGTGTGCTCTCTCACGGAATCTCATTAGGGTTTGCCTGTGAAGAGAGGGCTTGGGGAAAATCAAATCGTTTGTCACGTCTGCTGTGCACCTGCGTTGTGACAAGCTCTCAGAAAGTGCTTCGGAAATAAAGCAGCTCTGGTCTCTTCTCCCAACCCAGAATATCATACCAGAAAAGTCATAAGTGAAAGGCCTGTTTGGCAAAGCAGGAGAAATAAAGAAAAAGAAAAGGGCATCTTGAAATATTCATCGCTGTAGTTTCTGCTTTCTCCATAGCTTAGTGCTTGAAAGATTGACTGAAATATCAGCAGATTAACTGCTATTGACCTCTACCTTGGGAACTTTCAAAATTGAATATTTCACATTCTATTCCCTTGGTAAGTAAAAAAAAAATGCTCTTCTGGCTTGATGTATTGCAGAAGTTAACAGTCTCTGAGAAAGCACTAATTGGCCTACCAGCAATGGTCAAATGTAAAGTCACACCCGAAGAATTTGGCTGCAAGAGTTCAATGTGATTTTAAATAAGCCTCAGAAATGCGGGCCTCTGACTTGTGGTTCTTTTTGTGGATTAAAACAAGATGAGTTTAAAGCTGAAGCAGAGCAAAGCCATTGATAATTTCACACGCTCACTGTCCCTCTCATGCCTTCAAACGCAGTGCTTCGCGTATTGGCTGACTAGGGGAGATCGACGTTTCTTCAGCACGTGACCTCGGAGTTTCAAGTATACATAGTCTCTTCCCAAGTCTGTGAGGTCATAGAGAAGTTGCTCTCGGGACACCTCTTGTGTCATAGTCTTTTGGTAACAGAGTCCGAATCTGTTACCACCCAGCAGAAAGCTACACAGGGGTGTGACTACATCAGGAGGGACAGAGGGTGGCGATCGTGACTAACTGCCATCAGGTGTACTTTTACTTCAGATAACTTTCTGTCAAACTTTCAATTTATGCCACCTTGCCTAAGTATAAGGTAGCAAAAGTAGGATACTCAACACTGTTCACTCCTAGTAGCTTTATTGGTGGGTATTTGAAACGATAAATTATGTTTTATTATACTTGAAGCTTGATGGCTTTGAAAAGAGGAGTGATGAGCAAAGGAATCAAGATCCGGCTGGCGAAACGCAGCTGACCTAAACAAGGGGGAATGCATGGACCCCAGACTGATGACAGAGAGACCAGCGTGGGACTGATCCAGACCCCCCCCCCCACCTGGGTGTCAGGGAAGAGGCCTCGGCAATTTATGGAACCTTGGAGAGTAGATGAGTATTTATTCATGGCATACAAATGGACTCTGGGAGCCCATTCCACATGGAGGGACGCTCTGTCAGCCTGGACACATGGGGGAGGAGCTAGGCCCTGCCCAGGATTGTATGACAGACTCTGAAAATCCATCATGGAAGGCCTTACCCTCCCTGGGGAGCAGAGGGGGATGGAGTGGGGTGGAGGATTGGGAGGAATGAGGGGTGGGGGAGGAGGGGAAGGAGAGGGAACTGAGAGTAACATGTGTAAAAAGTTAAATAAAAAATTATTATATATAAAGAAAAAAGTGGTTGCTGACATATGGTTACCATCAATGGTTGTGGTATGGTGTCTTCATAGTGTGTATGTACATTTAAAAATACATTCCAATCCCAGCAACCACATGGTGGCTCGTAACCAACTGTAATGAAATCTGATGTCCTCTTCTAGCCTCTGACCTACTGGCATACATGCAGGCAGAACAGTGTATATAATAAGTAAATAAATCTTTTTAAAAATAATAAAAAATAAAAATACATTCCTATGTGTCAAAACTTGGCATCAATTATAATATATAAAATTTAGACTTATTGAGTATTTGTATTTCCAGTTATTTATGACTTTTTTCTAAAATTGACTCTAACATGTTACTATTACATTTAAATAGAAATACGAATTCCCATTTGTCCTGGAAAATGTGTTTAACTCATTTGATGATGGAAATTGCTTAGGACGCCTGTGTCCCAATTATGCTTTGAGCAGACGAAGAAGGAATGTGTGATAATGGATCCTGAGACCACACTGCATTCCATTAGCTACTTTATTAATTAACGTCTCTTGGAATATGGTTTATAGATGGGCCGTGAAAGAAGTAGAGGAGTTGAGAAATGAGAAAATCAAGTAAGGACACTGAGCAAAACCTTCTGTCCACACAGGAGACTACTTCAGAACTTTAGGGAATAAAAGGGAGTGTGTTCTCAGCAGCAGGTGCATCAGACTGAGCTTAGTTTCTGGTTCTTTTTTTTCTCAGGAGGCTGACACCAGGAGAAGTTCATCTAGGGATTTAAGGAGATAGGGAAGGGCATCCTGATATCTTATATGTGGGGCTAAGAAGTGATGGGAGTTGTATCTAATGCTTCTGACAGATGATCACAGTTTCTCCCGTGGCACACCTTGTCCAGCCCTTGGAGGATCGAAGCTGTCCGAGGACCTTAACAGGCATCCCTCTTTAGGGCACTCAGTCCTTCTGTGGAGAGGGCATAATAGATTTCAGTATCATCCCTGGACGGACTGGTCAGGCAGGCTTGGTCTTTAGTTTTCCTGGAGGCTTAAGTTAGCTGATTGCAGCAATGGTTTTCCTGTACAGCTTCTGGACTCCATTTCTAGAAAGGCTTCCTGTGTGCATCTCCAGTCTTTGGGAGTATTAGCTGACTTCCTAGATGTCTTTACTCACTGACAGGGTCAGATTCAGATGTTTTGAGCTTCCTAGGAAACAGTGCACAATCCAAAAATGCAATAGCTCTAGAAATAGGTGTTTATTTAGAATGTAAAAGCCATGCAAATTTGCTGTCCAGTTCCACAAGCAGTGCAAAGTCAGGGAACAAAACAAAACAAACAAAAACAACAGAATAGCTGCTGGCCCTAGGCATTTTTAAAGGATATTTCTTTTTCTTCTTGCTACCCCAAAACTGCGTAGCTGAGCTCTGTGGGACAAATTGAAGTCACAATATTATTTTATGTCTTGCATCTGTGTCCCAGAACTGTGATAAGTATGCACAGAAGCCCTCGTCAAACACATGAACATAATCACACTGAACCCAATGTAAAGGATTCCCAACACAAGCTCACCCTGTCAAATATTCGCAATGTGCACAGCTATTCTAGAACCTCCTACCCAAGGGCAAATGGAAGGCATGTCAGAGAGGGAAAGAAACACTTTAATCTATGGCAGTTAAAATATCTCCATTTTCCACGGTCTAAAAACCAGCAACCCAAGTTTCAGGCTCTTCCTGGGGTCTCTGAAGAGCAAAGACTTGAAGTGAAGTCTGATTAACTTTTCTGGAAACGCATCTCTAGGCCTTCCCTTGAAACCGTTATTCTGAAATGTGCTCATTGGCATAGGCAGGATGGTCACCGTTTGCCTGGCTTCTAACCTTTGCAGACTGCACTAGCAGTCTTGGAACCCTGAAAAACAGCAGGGTTCCTGTGTCTTGTGATGCCCTTGTGTCCCTGGCCAGCTGACTCAGACACGATGCACTTTTCTATGTTGAATTCAGCATTTAGGTCTTGTGTTTCAGAAAACAAAAGCGAAGAAAATGTTAGAGGCAATTTGGACCTACTGTAATAATCCTTATTGCCCCATGTCTAGTTCATAGTAAACCCTGAAAGGAAGGTTAGTCCAATGCTGGCTTGCTGTCCACTCACACCCATGGAGCTGCCTTCAAGCTAGTTTTATTCTCTAAAGGTATGACAACTGACACCCCCACTCCTGCCCCTCACAAGGACTGAGAATAATTAAAAAAGGAAATCATTGGCTTTTTGGATTGTCATCAACATAAACATTAACCTTCTGAGTTTTAAAAAGCAGACCTGATTGAGCTCTGCCCCATTCTCAAACGTTTCTTTCCAAGTCCGTGTGAATCGACCATGCACCTTGCAGGATAATGAGCAGCCCCAGTTAGATTTTAGCTTCATCCATCAAATGTGTCCGTTCGCATAAGGAATTTGTGTGGCCCCCACCCTGGGGACAGTTGTGTAAACATCAACCAGTCCTGACAGGACAAGCCCAAAGCTCTAGGGACTCTGGTTTTTCCAGGCTGTCACATTCCGGTCTTACTATCCATTTTCCTAACTTCAGCTAATTATCGCTCTCACTAATCTAACACATAACACAAAAGCTTAGCCATTCAGAGAGCTATGGTTCCCATTCCCTCCTGACTTTTCTTTCAGAGTCCTCCTCCTCCCTTCTATTAATCAATTCATGGGTGAACAAGAGTCTAATCTTTCTTCTCCGATTCTGAATTTTCATTCTATGTTGGCAAGGTTTTCTTATCTAGCTTGGTGGGAGATCTGGGCAAAAGTCAGACCTCCTGTTGTCCAGAACACCTGACTGAACTTGGAAGGAAAAACAGGTAATGTGACCGGTTTAACCAGTGGGCTGGGGACTTTTTTGTTTCCCTGTGCTTGTCTCTTCTTTGGAGTTCTCCTGTGCTATACAACCCAAGTAAAATCATGCACAACTTAGGTATATGTTTAATTCAAAAGCACTCTGTGGAGAGATCAAACTGAAATTTCATCTTAAATAGACCTATTCATTCAACGCTTTGGAAGCTAGCCAAGAATGAACTCCAAATGTGAGACTCTCCCTCAGCAACCGGAAGCCCATACTTCACGTGACTACAACCTGTATTTTCAAACGCCAATAGTGCAAGCTTCAAATGCTCTCAAGCTGTGACTAGGCTCATATGGAGAGATAAACAGAGGCCCCAAACTGTGCACTGAATATATAAGTCATCAAAGCAATTTTAAAATCAATTCAACCTTTGACAAGCAGCCAATACAGCTCCCCTGTGATTTGAGTGACATGCTCAGGCTTCTACTCCGAGTGAGATTCTGACAACATTGTTTTTATGCATGTTGGAACCCATGAAGGACCCCTCCTCGTCACTCCCCACCTCAGGGAAAACCATCGCAAAGCATTACAATGGTGTCTCTGTGAGATCACTAACACATGGGCAGCCCTCGTCTGTGAGGGCATTGATGAAAATTCTAGTGACTGGGCAAAAGAGCCCAAGACCCAAGAGTTCATCGTGCAGCCTCATCGACATTCCTATCAAAGGAATAATCAGCCAGAAATCTAGAGATAACTGAAAACAGGCGTCTTCTAAGGATGGGTGGTTTGTTGTTGTTTATGGAGAAGAGGGTCAGGACAGGGAGATTGTCAGGGAGTAGCTGGTCCTTGTATTTAAGACAGGACTCATTAGAAGAAAGCTTGATATCCCATAATAGCTTACTTCTTTATTGAAATACCAGTCCCACCACCACACCTCTTTTGTTATTGTGAGAAGTGTTCTCTGCTCTTCCATACACAGGATGGGAGAATGCAATGAAACAGAAGGTTGGCTCGCAAGCCTCACTTTCTAGTCTGACTGCTAGCTGTGGTTACTCCAGTTTTGGCTCACTGGAACTTTAGAACTAATCACCACCGTTTCTTTTGGTGACTCAGGAGAGACAAATGGATCCTGATGCTAGCCACAATCGCACCATAAGGGGCTCAAAGCCACACTGTCTCCCTGGCCTTCACTTCTGCTTTCTTTCGACCCGAATTTTATCACCTGCTTAAGTTCTTTTGCCGCCATCTGCTATTGGCTCTGTACTAGCCTCCTGCTCTTCTTTTTCCATTCACAGTTCCAGTCATAATAGGCTCTGTTAATTCTCTCCCGGTCCATCACCCTTAGTGCTAGTTCTCATGCTTCAAGGCAACACGAGGATCACAGGGAGGTACCACACGCCAAGGCTCCACACACAACACAAGAGAGACTTTGTTCTGTGTTTTGCTCAGCTCTCCTCATTGGACAAAGAGTGGTGTACATTTCTGTGCCTGGAGAAATGATCAATAGTATTACTAAAGATGCAGGAGCAAAGCCCAGGTGAATTTTTACTGAATGGAGATCATAAACATGGTTTGGCTGATTTCTTCTGAAACATTCTCGGGGAAGGCAAAGTTGTGGAGCACTGTTCTGCTTTTCTCCATAAAATTCGAGCCATAGGCATATTGCAACCTCTGAGGAGATGGACAGCACATCCATGGTCAGATCATGTCAATCTCCTGATGAATATATAAACCCCTGTTTGTGTGACGTGTGAGGCCCTAAGTGCTGCCCATCTTTGTAATCTCATGCTAGAGACTGGAAAAATAATTTCTTCTGTTTTGGGTTCTTACATAAGATATTGGCAAGGAGCTATCCCTTCTGTCTAGCACACTCTTTTCATTCATCCCAGTCTATTAATATACATCGAATTCTTAATTATTTACTTCTTCACTATCTTTACTGTTTTCTCTCTATATATTTCTTCTGTACAATTGTATCTACATGAACTTATATTTTTATTGTGTTGCTGTGTGCTTATCACCTTCTGGTAGACAAGTGCTATTAGGGCAGGAAGCTATTATCTTATTCATCATAAGCATTTTATCACCAGCATCTAAAGCAATGGCTGGAAATAGTAAATAGTTATAGGACAGAAAATGGGTAGGGCATCACGACAGTCCTTTTGCAAAGTGACCCATATGCAGAAACATTCTTGGGAAACAACATATCCTATCTGTAATCATCAATGAAATTTGCCTACAAAATTAGGAGCTTTCAGAAATTGTGTGAGCATTTGTTGAGACTGTGCGAGCATGGGGTATTACAGAGAATCTGAAATTGTGCCTGACACAGCTGGGACTTTGATTTTGTGGAAGGTCAGACTACCTCTTTGGAGGCAGTTATACAAAATAAGAAAACGTGGAGGAAAAGCTACTAAAGATCTGGGAACTTAGCATATAGCCTGTCTCCTACTATTCATATCCAAGTTCTCTGCATTTGAGGTTTCTACATCCTATCTTTTTTTTTTTTGGTTTTTACGAGACAGGGTTTCTCTGTATTGTTTCGGAGGCTATCGGTCCAGCCCTGCCTCGAACTCACAGAGATCCGCCTGCCTCTGCCTCCAGAGTGCTGGGATTAAAGGTGTGCGCCACCACCGCCCGGCTACTTCCTATCTTTTTGACTATCCACTTTTCTTTTTTTTGTACATACTACCATATTTGAAAATTTTCCTCAAGTGTCATCATCAGCCTAAGGCCCCTACTCCAAATTGGCTCTCATTTCTTTCCTTTACTGTTAGTCAGAATGGTAACTGAGAACTCAGAATCTCAACAGGTCTCATCATGACATACCATCTTCCTGAAAAAAACTCCAAGGGCTAGCGCTGTCCTTCCCATAAGGACCAACCTGCGAGGCCCTGCCTGATGTCGCCTGGCCAACCTCTCTGCTTTCATCTCCACCACGCCCCGCCTTTCATGCTTCAAAGCCGCCACAAAGTCACAAATTCATTTCTCTAAACTGCGGTGATCTCATTTGTCAAAGGGACGCTTTGTAGCTACCTTCCTCTGCCTGCAGCTCCTGCCCAGGTCTGAGCTCAGCAATTTCTGTCTTGATCTGAGTGTTCCCCAACCCTCCAATCTCTGGCTGAACACTGTTGTTAGTCATTTTCTTTTGTCTCTGAGACTAAGTTCCTGAGAAAAAACGACTCCATGGAGGAATCATTTATTTTGATTAGCAGTCTCAGAGCTTTTCAGTCCATGGCTGGCTGGCTCCATTGTTGTGAGGTCTGGGGCCTGGCAGAAGGGTTTGGAGGAAGGAAACTGTTTACCTGAGGGCACTCAGGAAGCAGAAAGAGACAGAGGAAGGGGGTGGGGTCCGCACTCCAAGGATCATGTTTCCTCCATCTTAGCCCCACCCCTAATAGCCCAATCAGTGTACATTGAACAATGGGTTAACCCATGGCTGACATTGGTTCTCTCACTGCCAGTCATCTCCCAATAGCACCCCCACCTGGGAGCAGCCCTACAACACAGGAGCCCTTTGAGGGCCACCTCTTAAGAAACACCCACCTTTCACGGCTCAGGCATTCACAGCCTCCCACTATAGAGTACTGCTCGCTGATATTCATTGCTTCTCTGGTTCCAGTAGATAGAAATCTCCTCAAGTAAAGGGGCTGTGCCCACTTAAAAGGAGGACGGGGGCAGGGAAGGGAGAAAGTAAATTATACGTGAAAGGTTTGATAAACAGATATTAAAAATAGGTTTTATAAAAAAACTATATATATGTATATATATATTTTTTTTTTCTTAAGCTGAGGTCATTTATGGCTTTATGAAGAAGACTCTGAAGTATTGCAAAAGTTTACAACCAGGGAGACCATGTGACATATTTGCGTCTGAGGAGAATAGCAAGGGTTAGTGTATTGAGGACAAAGAAGTCCAGAAAAAGCAGCTTGGAGTTAGGTCACCAAGGACTTCAAATGCTGTACCAAGGGGTCATGACTTACTCTGAAAGCTACTGGGATAGGAAAGGTTTTTTTTGTTTGTTCGTTTGTTTGTTTGTTTGTTTGTTTCCAGCAAATGAACTGCTGTTTGGGGTAAGAAAGAACTTTCAGGTAGCCAGGTGAAAGAAAAATTGTGGTTTTGGAGATAGTCAGCCAGAAGTCGTTTCAACCTTGGACTGAGGCAGGGGAAGAATGGGATAAGATGAGGAAGGCAGTGTGGGAAGAGAAGAGATAGCGTCGACTGTTAGAGGAGAGGGCAGCTGGGAGTATGGTCCGGCAAACACGCAGTAGGGCTGCAGGGCGAGCAGAGTGTCTGAAGCGAGGCTGCACTGTGAGGGACACTGCTTAGCACGCGCTGAGGAGAGTGTGCTCCACACTGTGCGCTGCACTCTTGAGCTCTGAAAGGATGTTTCCCAAATGTAGCGGAATCCATGAAGGGAAGCAATCTCCTGGGAGGTGACGTAGGAAAGGGGGATTGACGAAACCTCTTCAGTCGGGTGCACATGTGTGTATGTACATGTGTGCATGGAGAACAGGGGTAACCATCACAGATTCCTTCATGTGTCTGAAGGGTACTTGAAAAAAGACACTAAGCATGTCCAGTGAGCAAAAACTAAGGCTGAGAGCAAGCTGGCTTTACACAAGGCACCTATACAGACTACAGGCTGCCTTGTGAACGGAAGAGCTGACCTGACACCTTGAGCAGAGTAGAAGATCTTATCAGGATTTAATGAGGGATTGCTGTGGTTAGATTGGAAGTGGGACTATATTTCTACACCCCTAGGAATTTTATGTTTGCTCCTAGCAGAGGCCCAATTTATGCTAACCTTTCTTTGTTTATTCATTTTTAACACAGATGAAATGTGAAAACTTCTGGGACCAGGAAATCCTAACAGGGAAGATAGAATGTATTATATAGTACAACTCCTGGTGGAGGAACATGGGATTTTCAGGAATCTTCTTGGTACTTGAAAACATCTACTCTCCTACTCAACTGTATTCCCTTCTCTAGAAAACGTAATATTCTACTTGGGCCCTTCGGGTACCTACAGACTAGCCACATGACGGTCAGGAACTGTCTCCATCCATTGTCAAGGGTTAAAATCTTTTCTTTTTGGTATTTTCAAGCATGGAACAATGCAATTACACTGTATGGTCCTCTATAAGGA
Organism: Mesocricetus auratus; assembly: GCF_017639785.1. Lineage (NCBI taxonomy): Eukaryota > Metazoa > Chordata > Mammalia > Rodentia > Cricetidae > Mesocricetus > Mesocricetus auratus. The sequence goes on along the minus strand of NW_024429184.1, from coordinate 107,782,472 downwards.
GTTTCTGTCTCCCTGTGCTAAGGTTCTATGTGTCTACCTTAACCTTCCTCCACTTAACTAATTCTGTAATCCTGGGGTCTTATCAATCAGTAAATTAGAAACTTTCTTCCTTATGGATATGGGGATGAGAGACTAGAACACATTCTTTATCTCCAATAATATATATTATAATATATATTTATAATATAACTAGAATGTTTTTCTGAAGAGGAGGTATTGCCGCATACCTTCAATCCCAACACTTAGGAGGCAGAGGCAGGTGGATCTCTTTGTTCAAGGCAAGCCTGATTTAGACGATGAGTTCCAGGACAGCCAGTGCTATACAGAAAACACTATAATGGAAAACTAATAAGTAAACAAATAAAGAAATACAATGTTTTCCTGATTATGATAATGGTTACTCCAACTCTAGATCTGAGAATATGAAGTCTTGGGAAGTTAGGTAAGTTCCCCCTTATTCTCATACCTGTTAAAAAACAGAGTGTCAGTTTCAAGATTTGACCACAGCCATGGCATTCCATTACCTGACTGTACTTTTTTTTTGTACAGAATCTGCTTGGAAATGTTGTGAGGTAGCCACTGGAGAAGAAAGTCAATAGAAAGTCTTTATTAGTCAACTGTTGACTACACAGTATTTGGGAGCCCAGTGTAGTCCCAAACCTTTCTTGGGGAGTTTTTAAGCCTAAAAACCATGTCCTGGGTTGACATATTTCAGTTAACAAGAATAGTTACTCAAGGCAGAATTATAGAAGCCAAAAAACAAGGTTAATACATTTAGAGACCTTCCCAGAACTATGGACTTTGATGGAATAGGTCTTTAATTTAGGTTTGGCAGGTGGTTCTGTCTACATGCTGAGTCTGTGGCCTGGATGGTACTTCCACCATGGAGTCAGTCATGTTAAGGTCTTGGGCCCTGTTACAATATGACTATGGCTGTCTTGTCCATGGTTGTCCTCTAGTAAACTGAATTGGTTTCTCCTGTGTGGTTTTCTAATGCAATATAAAAACCATTTTCATATATGTCTACTTTATAGCTAGGTCCTGGCACCAGGATTTTGTCTGACTTAGTATGAGGTGAAGATTACCGGAAACTTTGGGAAGCCCCACTTGGAGTACCATGTATTACTGGGAAAGTTGGAGTTCCCTCCTTGGGTTCCTATTCTCAACTGCAAAAGAATTTAGAAACAGAATCAGAAGAAAGCTCCAGGGCAATTTTATTGGAGATTGGAAGAACAACAGGGCAGGCAAGCTGCAAATCTTGGCAGCTGCCCAGAGGAGGAAGACCTGAGCAGATGCAAGGTGGGTGGGGTTGGCGATAGCTTCAGAGAAAGTGTGGAAAAACCCAGAACATCAACAAAAGCAAGCCTGGACTTATGGGAAAGGAGATTAAAAAAAAAAAAAGAGGTAACACCTTTCTGCAGAGAAGCAGATAGGATGAGCAGAGATAGATGGAGCCATAGCCCAGTCAGCAACTGTGCAGGGTTTCTGGAAAGGGTAAGTATGTTATCTCCTTAAGAGGCTAATTATTCCTCCCCTTCCCTTAGCATGTCTTCAGAAACCACATTTCCTAGGGGTGGCCTCCTGACTTGGTGATTGACAGGCCCAGCTGGATTAACTGTTAAGAGGGGGAGATAGCAGCATGAAATGTTCTAATCTACGAAGCAGATCAGGCTTTCATGTGTTCACCCAGAGTCAGAGGTAGATTCCACTTTTGACCATAAGGAAATAACATTCTCTAATGGGTCTCAACTGAGCCCTGGGACCTATCCTTAGTGGCCTGCAAAGCTACTATAACAAAAGCAGGTCCTTTCTGGCCTGGATGAAGTCGCTTTTGTCCCAACCCTATCAACTCCTCCTTCTGATGAAACTGAGATTTCATTTGGTTTTGCAGGCCATGCAAGCCTGGACTCTGCCAGCAAAGTCCCCCAGCAAATTGCAGTTGTATACCCACTAGTGTCTTCCTTCTCATGGCATCTTGGAATCAGCTCTGATATGGTGGAACCCGGTTCTGGATGACACCTTTTTCCGCACAGGCTCCCAGACAACTTTAACAGGCAGGCTGTCTGTCTTCAAATTTCTGGTATTTTCAGAAGTTTTAAAAGAAAACTCCCCATGAAGGTATGTAAGTGCTTCAACATCTGTGTTGTCAAACTTTAAAAGACACCACACTTAGTTTTACCTTGTTCTTTCTACTCTTAAAGAATGTGCCTTCTAGGACACATACTTCACAGCGGGCATGCTCATTAGCATCTGGTGGACAGCCCTGCTTAGAAGACAGGGGCCAGGACTTCCTTTGAGCCCATCTTACAAGTTCTATTAAAGAGTCTGAAAAAGGAAAAGCAAAGAGAACACTGGAAGTGAAATCTCTAAAAAGTCCCCAACAGGGATCCCCTTGCCCATGCTGCACCTCCATACAATGTCTCACTCTTTGAGAAAGAGATCCCAGCTCACAGGCAGGTCCCCTGGCTCTCTGGTCCACAGTGGGAGCCACCCTGCTCCCCATCACTTTATTTCCATGTTGTTCTATTGGGCACTGCTGAGGGTTTGGGGGTGGCCGAAGGGCTAGCTAGGGCTATGACACACCAGATGATACAAAAGCATCCATGGAAATGATGTGGGGTTGGGGCATTTCTGTCGGCCAGCATGCTTTCCTTGGTGAGGATTTTTTTAAAAGTTGAAAGTCAGGAATATTGTGACATAGAGCTTGGCCAATCTAAGAACTCAAAGGAGTTGCAGTCCATCCTAATTGTTATTAAGTTGCCTGCTAAACAGCATAGATGAGGTAAATGCAGAGCTTTTCAAGTTTGAGGCAGGAGGTAAAGACAGCTCAGGTGCAATAGGAAGGTGGAAAACTGCCCAGGGATTCTGCTTGCCCCTACTTCTTGAAGCGTGTAGTCTTCTGTCAATGTCTTAATGGCTATTGATTAAATGAAACAATACATGATTGCTCTCTGGGACTCCCCATTATCTAAACCCGGACTTGGCATACTCTAGTGAAGAATATTTTCCTCAGAGCATCAGGTACCTTCTTATTTGGCTTTGTAAAGATTGTATTTATGCGTGAGATACTCAAAGAGACGGCAGAACTATGTGTATGCAGGACACAATTTCATGCTTTTAAGAGGAAACCAAGACAGAGATAACCCTTTAATCCAGACTATTGAGTTCTAGGATTTAATAAGTAGACCTGTTGCATTAATGAGAAATGCAAACACTCACCTCTTCAATTGAGGCTGTGACGCTAACCTAACAATGGGGGAAGGCCAAGGAAATATTTGCTCAGACTCTAATCCATCCACTCAGCATGAAAGGAAGTTTTAAAGAGACGTTTGCAAGACTTTTCTCTCTCTAGTCCACTTGACCCCTAGAGCCACAAACAGTTCCTATTCTTTTCTACAATCTGAGAGTGTGTAAGACAATGTTCTCAGCAAATGGATTCTGGATGAATAGGTATATGGGCTGAAAGGAGACTTTCTGGTCAGGGCTGGCTAAGCCTTCAAGGTGTTTCTTATCAGCTTGAACCCTCTCCTTTCTTAAACAGCAATAATGCCCTTCTGGTAGTCTGTCTGGAAGCACAGCATCGCTTGAGTAGAACAGTGGCCATTTTCCATTTTCAGAGCCTAAGTGAGCAGGAGTACGTGACGAGTCTATGTGGAGGCGGCTCCCAGGGCCCCTGTTCTGGCTGTCTGTGATACGCTTGGAGGAAGGCGACACACAGAGCTCTGAATGTGCTTCTCAGCACACTTCTGGGTGCATAGGCTTTGCTCAGCTTCAGCGAGTCACACCACCTTCCTAAAACATTTCAGACACAGTCATTCTTCTGAAACCAACCTGCACCACTTCTGGAGTGTTGTGGTGACTTGTCATCTCCCCACACTGTGAGCAGGTCACAGTGGGGGTGTCTATTCTCGTAATTTCTAGGTGCAAGTCAGAAAAATGCCATGGGAAATGTACTCCTTCCCTAAACAGAGTTACTGATTAGCTCTCTTGCTGACAGTGCTATTGAACAGTCGTCTTGGCAAACACATATGCGGATCTTATAAATAAAAGAATTTAAGAATGGACTTAAATGGAAGTTCAAGGACAATTTTATTAAAGTTTAAAAGAAAAAAACCCCAGGACAGTCAAGGTGAAAAATTCAACAGCTTCCTGAAGGAGAATGGACGTGAAAAGGAAAAGAATAATACTGTTTGAGCCTGGCGGTAGTGGCGCAGGCCTTTAATCCAGCACTCGGGAGGCAGAGTCAGGTGGATCTGTGTGAGTTCGAGGCCAGGCTAGACCGATAGCCTCCAAAACAATACAGAGAAACCCTGTCTCATAAAAACCAAAAAAATTGACCTTTTTTGACTTAGGTCACAGGAAAGCATGCAGACCCAGGATAATCTCATGATGTGTGTGGGGACACAGGAATTCTGGGATGGAAAAGTTTAGAATCTCACTAAAGGACTAATCTTATTCTTCCTACCTCCTTAGAATGTCTGACATTGAGCCTGACTTCCTAGGGGTCCCTGGGCCAGGTGAGTGACCTGGCCCAATTGGAATGCTGTCGCTCTACCAGGCCTGAGAGTCTGCTTTCTTGACCAGAAGGTGTTTTCTCTTGATTAGCCTTTTCTGATACACTGACACTACTGTGGTTGTGGTTTCACAGATATGAAAACTGAGGCATGCAGAAAGCCTGTTTGACATTAGACATTCGATACAGAAACAACATTAAATTCACTTAGCGTCTTTCTCATACTAGATCGCCTTTCATGGAGTATCTTCTGGCTAATAGGTTTCTCATATCATAATTGGGGAAATCCATGGTATAACCCACCAGATTCAAGTAATTTTATCTTGGCGACAAAAAATGAAAGAAGTTGTTTGAGCAGGTATCTCCTGCCAGAACTCAGCTGCCTGACAATTCTCATTAGATGCTTACTCCACAAAGTCCATTTGCCTGTGCCCTGGCTCATGTGACGGTCAGTTATGCACACCACATTTTTTAGAGCCTGCTTTGTTTGGCCTTGGGTGCTGCATAGCTGTGGCCTCTGAGAAAGAGTTTGTTTAGATGCAAATTCCAAACTTCAGATCTTGAGAAAAGAAAGGAGACTTAACGTACTGAATACAAAAATCCCATAATCATTCTTCCTGGAGTCTAAGAACTTGATGAGGCAAGTGGAGTAAGGGGAAAAGGGGGCAAAGGCAGGAGTCAGGTAACCGAGCACACAAATGAAACAAAGGCCCCCAAACCAAGCAGCAGCAATGCCTTACAGAGTAGTCAGAATTTTCTCAAGGAGATAAAAATAAATCCAGGGAACTACTTTTTAAGTGAAAAAGATTTTAAGCAAAGTTGACAAATCTTAGTAACTCATGGAAATGGTTGTGGCCTTACTCTTTGTGGTTTTTAATCAACACAAATTTAATTATTTTATTTAGGTCTAGCATTAAGGTTTGGATGTCTTTATGGATGCGTAACTTCCAAAAGCAATGCTAGTGAGGCTGGGGTTTTTGCAGTAAGAAGGACTGAGCAGGTCTTGATGGTTCCAACTGTGTCTCCCAAGTCCCTAGAATTAAGTGATAACTGTTCATACGTGTGGAGGAAAGATGGATTTAGTGGGCTAGGAATCATGAGACACTAATGAAAGCTGGTGTTAGTGTGATGTCAGGTTGAAGGAGGAATGAATCCATGACCAAAACAGAAGCAGGAGGAGGGGCTGAAGGATGGGGTTGGAGGGTTCTCCTCCTGCCCGCCAGTTCTCAGATAACCACTCTAAGGCTTAATATTAGTTACAATTATTTGTCCAATGGCTCAGGTATATTATTGACTAGCTCTCACAATTAAATTAATCCATTTCTATTATTCTATATTTTACCGTGAAGTTCATGGCTTGTTATCTCACATCTGGCTTCCCCGGTGGCTACATGGCATCTCCCTGACTCTACCTTCTGTCTCTCCACATCTTTGTTTGGATTTCCTGACTGGCTCTGTTCTGCTTGGCTGTTGGTCAAATCAGCTTTATGTATCAACCAATAAAAGCAACACATATTCGAAGCATACAGAATGACATCCCACACCATAAGGAGCAGTTCATAAAAGCCCAGGAGAACCCTGATCTAAAGGCAGTGGATGGGAGTGAAAAGCAAGCATCCTGGGGTACTGTGGGCAAGCTCGTCCCTCCCTCTTCTAGGCAACTGCTGCAAAAGCAGAAGGGGAAGCAGTGTCCACACAAGGTGATGTAGCCTGTGGCTAGGGTAATAAGAGACAGTCTAAAACAAGATGACTTCTCAATCAAGACTCATGGTGTTCAAGAGGAGCAAGTATTGTCAAGGATACGCGACCACGCCTTAGTTGAGGAAGAATGTGTGTAGATACTTAATTAGCTGAGTGATAAAGATGATATTTCAGAGTATGTATTGTGTTAATTACTTTTCTATTGCTGTAATAAAAACAGCATGATCAAGGCAACTTACGGAAAGAAGGAATTATTTGGCACTTATGGTTACAGAGAGAGAGGGAGGAGTCACCATCATCCCAGTGGGGAAGTGTGGTAGTAGGCAGGCATGGTAGCCTGGGAGTTCACATTTCCAACCACTGGCAGGAGGCAGAGTGTGAATTGGAAATGGCCTGTGGCTTCTGAAATCCAAAGCAAACCCCCAGTGACAAACTTCATCTAGCAAGGCCACACCTCCTACACTTACCCAAACAGCACTACCAGCTGGGGTCCAACTATCCAAGTACTCAATAGCATCGCATTCAAGCCGTCACATGTGTACTATTTCCAGAGAGCTGTGAGGACAGCAGCCTGTTGTACTGCATCAACTCACTATTCAACTGTGAGTGTGAAATGGGGCATATTAAAACAATAAAGCATTTAGCGGATCACTGTGAGCCTCAGGTGAAACAGCAAGTAGAAAATACACCTGAGCAATAAAAGTGAACTCAGAGGGGGTTACAAAATAAAGAAGCAACATTGGGCACAGCAATGCCATTTATAATTCAGAAGTAATTATTTTAAATATTAAAAAATTAGATGTAAAATCCCCTAAAAATCTCAACATTGTGAAAACCCAAGTGCAAGAAGGGTGGATGTAAATTAACTACGGATTAAAGCTGTACTTCAATTGATAAATATGCATTTGATGCAAATTTCACATATTTAATATATGTGCTAAAATTTTGTATGTTAAAAGAAAGAGTAGGATAAAATGTGTGAAAAAGGGGCCGGTGAGGTGGTTGAGCAGGTAAAGGTACTTGTGGCTAAGCCTGGGGACCTGAATTTGTTCCCTGAAACCCACATGGTAGGAAGAGAGAGCCAGTCCTGAAAAAAAATTGTCTTCTGACATCCATGCGTGTTTATAGCAGCACACACACACAGACACACATATTAAACAAATGTAATAAAAAAAAATCACCGTGTAAAAATACCATCAATCTAGCCAGTGTAATGGTGTAAATCTTTAATCCCAGAACTTGGGAGGCAGAAGTAGGTGGATCTCTGTGAGTTCAAGGTCAGTCTGGTCTACACAGTGAGTTCCAGGATAGCCACGGCTACATAGTGAGATTATCTAAAAAAATCCATATATATGTATATTATATGTATATATTATCAATCCAACGATAAAATAAGATTGATAAACCACAGTAAATATAACACATACAGAAATGAACATAAAGAAAATAGGTGTAAGCAGTTTAAATGACCCTGTTCAAAAACATACAAAGTTATTTGTATTATTTTATTTGGAAACGTTTACACCAGCACAGCAAAGTTGATATCAGAAGCAGTGGATGCCATCAGTGTAAGTATCATCAGCTTGTCATAAAAAGGAGTCATGGAAATTTTCTATATGATGATATAGTTCAGAATGTCAATGGAATGGGCAGCTTCACATGGCATCATTTCACTAGTGCTTTTAGTGTACATACTTTCCAAGAATACTATCACCTCTATAAAAGACGCAACCCTTGTCATCCACAACTGTCTTGATGCCTCTATATTCTTGGGGAAGTTGTCTCCAACTTTCAAACTAGCTGGTTGAATCTGCCCTTCCCTTAGAGCCTGGTCCCACAGCTACCACTGTTGCTTGTAGTACTTTTCTTGAGCTAACATTATGCTGCATTCAACTACAGCATCGGCTGCACCCCTATTAACCCACACTCTGTGGAACAGCAGGAGAGTTTCCCAAATGCTGTAGTTGGCCCCACTTTCACACTGCAGCTTCAAGGAGACCTGAAGTCCAGCCCCAGCTATACTTTTTTAATCATAGAAATGTAAAAATGAAATAAAAGAATACATTTTATAGATAGATAAAGCAAATGCTATAATAGCAATGATAGCAAAACATACTGTAATGTACTAATAGTGCACAGAATTCCAGAATAAAATTAGATTGAACATTTCATTTTTATGACAGAAGCTTCTTCAATCTAAAAGGAAGCATACCTATTACATGTCTTTATAGGTGCCATTGATTCATTCTAATCATCTAAGGCTGAAATTGCCAAAAATATAAGAAAATGGACATGAAGATTGAAATTGACATATTAGTTAACTTGTGTTAAAAACTAACAAGTAAAGCAAGTGAAAGCTAAAATAAAACTATAAAGTATGTGAAAAGCAGTTATCAATGTTGGGAACATTAATATAGTTAGGAAGTCATGATCAGGGGCTAGTGACATAAGAGATGAAAGGCCCATGTTTGTTAATTTATTTATCCCGTCTCCCACATCCCCCTCTCTATTAGTTACTTTTTGTTGTGCTAAAGGGAAACTCATAGAGGGAAAGGTTTATTTTGGGCTTATCGATTCAAAGGGATAGTCCATAATGGCAGAAGTGCATGGCAGCAGCTCTGGCTAACTTGGAACTCGCTCTGCAGACCAGGCTGGTCTCGTACTCACAGAGATCTACCTGCTTCTGCCTCCCAAATGCTGGGATTTAATGTGTGTGCCACCACTGCCTATCGATTTGGTTTCCTTAAATAATGTGTATATGAGTGTTCTGCCTGAAAATGTGTGTGAGCACCATGTGTGTGCCTGGTGCCCATGGAAGCCAGAAGAGAATGACAGATCCCCTAGAGCTGACTGAATCTGAGACTGAAGGCCAAGGGAAATAAGGAATTCTGGGCTTGTGAAGTTTAGCCTGTATGTATATTCTATATCCCTCTAATGAAGAGTGAGAGGTACTCTTAACGTTTTGTTTTGGAGAGTTACACACTTTCATTCATTCAATATTTTAAATGCTGTTCTTTCTTTCAAAAAATAATCTAGTTGTTTGGAGAGTTTCATATGTGAGTATGCTGTATTCATATCATTTCTCTCTCTCCTCTTTCCCCTTTCCAGCTCCTCCTGTGCCCTGCCACAACCCTCTTCTCAAATCATAACCTTTTCTATAATTCTTATCATCTTACACACACACACACACACACACGAGTCTAATGGGTTTAGGGCTGTATTATACAACCATCAGGACACTGGGCTTTGAAGAAAATGACCCCCCCCCCAGCACCCAATGACTACTATCTAAGGTTGGAGTTTGTGAACTTTACTCCTGTCTAGGCAGCATACCGACTGGCTTGGCCTTTGCGGATCTTGTGCAGGCAGCAGGATTGTGGAGATTTTATGGGTGCAAAATCCTTGTCACATCTAGAAGACATTATCTTGCAGCAATTGTCTTGATCCTTGGGCTCCTACTATCTTCCCACCTTCTCTTCCTCTAAGCTTCCTTAGGTGTGTTCATTCAAGGCTGGTACTCCATGGTTACTTATTAGCTGCATTTTGACTAGTTATGGCTGTATGTAATAGCCTCTGCTGTAAAAAGGTTTTTTTTTTTGTTTTTTGTTTTTTTCCTGTGAGAAGGGCTGTACTTAGTGAGAAACCATCACATGCTGCAATATACTTTTTTTTTTCGGTTTTTACGAGACAGGGTTTCTCTGTATTGTTTTCGAGGCTGTCGGTCCAGCCCAGCCTCAAACTCACAGAGATCTGCCTGCCTCTGCCTCTCGAGTGCTGGGATTAAAGGTGTGTTCCACCACCGCCTGGCTGCAATATACTTTTTTTTTTAATATTTTATTTATTTATTATGTATACAATCTTCAGCATGCCAGTAGAGGGCACCAGATCTCATTCAAGGTGGTTGTGAGCCACCATGTGGTTGCTGGGAATTGAACTCAGGACCTCTGGAAGAACAGTCAGTGCTCTTAACCGCTGAGCCATCTCTCCAGCCCTGCAATATACTTTTTTAAAAAATAAAAATTTGGCTAGGCAGTAGTGGTGCACACCTTTAATCCCAGCATTGGTGAGACACAGGCAGGCAGATTTCTGAATTTGAGGGCAGCCTGGTCTACAGAGCAAGTCACAGGACAGCCAGGTCTACACAGAGAAACCCTGTAGCAAAAAACAAAACATAAATAAATGAAAGAGAAATTTAAGCCAGGTGGTGGTAGAACACAACTTTAATCCCAGCACTCAGGAGACACAAACAGGCAGATCTCTATGAGTTAGAGACCCGATTCATCTCTACAGGGGGTTCTAGGACAGCTAGAGCTGTCACACAGAGAAGCCCTGTCTTCAAAAAAAAATACATTACAAATTAGCAAACACTATTTATTTAATAACAAATCATCAAATTCAGCCCTAACCATGGGACTGTGTCAGTGGTTCCAAAAGAACAATATTCCCTTAACATTGTCATCGAAACAGGGTCTCAATTATATCAACAGCTGGAATATTCAAAATTCATGTTAGCATATTTATGTCTCAGGAAAGTCTAAATCTTTTTAATATTGTTTATTTTTACTTTACATGTATAGCTTTTTACCTGCATGCATGTATCTGTGCCATGTGCATGCCTGGTGCCCACAGAGGTCAGAATTGGGCATCAGATCCCCTGGCACTGGAGTTACAGTTAATTGTGAGTGCTAGGAACTGAATCTGGAGCCCAAGCAAAATCAGGCAGTGCTCTTAAGCTGCTGGGCTATCTCTCAAGCCTCTAGGAAGCCCAATTTAAGGATTTTCTCAATTTTATTCATAATTTTTAAATTAAAAACATGAGGCAAAATAAATAAATAGATGATAGATAGATAGATAGATAGATAGATAGATAGATAGATAGACAGACAGATAGGTAGGTAGGTAGATAGGTAGATAGGTAGATAGATAAAAAAGCTGTGCAGTGGTGTGGACATTCTCGGATACAGACTGCTCAGCAGGTGCGACACAGTGGTGGAGCACACCTTTAACCCCAGCACTAGGGAGGCAGAGGCAAGCAGATCTCTGTGAGTTTGAGACCAGCCTGGTCTACAAGAGCTAGTTCCAGGGCAGCCTCCAAAGCCACAGAGAAACCCTGTCTCGAAAAAACAAAAACAAAAACAAAAAATAAAACCGTGAGGCATATTAAATGCTCTCAAAGTTTTATTATTCTGGAGAACATATTTTTAGTAATTACAGTCTACAAGCTAGTGGGTTTCATGAGCCAATGACTAGTTTGTGGGTGAGATTTCCAAGTAGCTCTATTAATGCTGTTGAATGACAAGACTGGTAGTTTGGGGCCTGTCATTCTACTGAGACACAGAAATGAATCACATTGAATGAGATGGCTTGAACTTTTCATGCCTATATTAACATCCTAATACTATATTATTGTCAGCTTGCTCCCCTAATTACAAAAGATACCAAAGAAGTTCCATGATTTTTTTCAGACATTTGTGGACAGAGACAGGATATATGACTTATTTTGGAGATAAGCTTGTCATTTCTACATCCATTCTGATCAATATTTTTCCTTGAAAAAGTAGACGAAAGCAGGCACCAGTATTGCTAACAGGAAGTCATCCCAAAAGAAAGCAAAAAATTCCTCTCTCTTCCCCCAGTTCCCTGCACAGATCATCAATTAATGTGACATAAGGAAATTTTATCTGGTCAATAATGGCTGACAAAGATCCCCCATTTTTGCCTAACAGTAATTAACAGGAAATTTCTTTATCATAAATCACTGTTTTTAAAATTATGAATAGCATAGATCAATCTTTTACTACCCACATGCTATTTAAGTTTTTATTATGATAGACATGATTCTGATGAAAACATCTAAAGTAATGTTTGCATTTTATATTTTACCTTACTGATTTTTATTGCTTGCATTTGATTGTAAATTGACACACAGGAGTTCTGAAGAATCCAGTTGGAAGCATCTAAAGGAAAAAGTGAAAGGCTGTGAATCCTCTGGTCTTGCCATTCTCCAATGTTAGATCAGAGAATATTTGCAATTTAATATTTTGATTATATATAATACATTTATGTCTTCATAAAAGACTTATCATATATTCCTGTAACATTCTTTCCTTCTTAGCAACAATCTAACACTTTCATTTCAGTACAAGTAGGTTTACATAGTTCATTTCATGGCTGTTTTACACTCCAATATGTGTATACTATATATCAAAATGTATTTACACATCCCGATATATGCATGCATAATTATAGTATACATTTTGTCATTTATTATTTACAAACAATCCACAGAGACTTGTATGTGGCTTTGCTTCTGGCCTTTAGAGACAGGTCCTCACTATGCAGACTGGCCTTGAATGTGACATCATCCTTTCCCCTAGCCTCCCAAATACTAGATTTATCTGGCTGCTGTTAGTATTCAGGCATCTGTATTGGCCCGTCCTTGGGGTTCTGGTAGGATATGACCTCAGCTGTAGCCACTCAGAGCACCACCTGTGCACATTCACTGTGTTCCCTTTTAAAAGGGCCCTGCACTGCATCCTTTTCTCTTGATTTTCTAAATTGCAGCAGCTGTGCTACCACACCTGGCTCACTGTGTGTGGTAGCGCAGCTTACATAGTGCAGCATACATCTTACCTCCAGCCAGTGTACAACGCAGTCGTCCCTAGCTGTAGTTTTAACTTGTGAACTCACCAGCTGACAATTTCTCCCTCTGAGGAACATGTAACTCACTTGTGTGTAACAGACTCACACTTATAACTTGGAGGCAAACGACATAACAACAAACGGTTAAGCTCTAACCTGCGTGGCACAGACTACAAATGGCACGCCATCAACCGTGTGCTCTGAGTCTCACGCGCACTGCACTAACGTAGGCCTGAAGGGAAACTGGGAAAGGAGAAGCAAAATGTATATACTCAGGCAGGCCCCAGGCAGGCAAATCAATTGTCAGGTGCGGATGAGATGGGAGATGAGCAAAGTGTAGAAATGAAACACACTTGGGGTGTGGTTCTCCCGGCAAGGACGGCGGCAAGGAAGGCACGGCATTAAGGGTAAAGGTAACCTATTCCCGAGACTGACATTTGCCTTCATTATGAAAAATGATCCCACACGTAAAATCACCTTGCTCTATTAGAAATTTTAATTGATGGCTGCAAGTAATTAATAAAACACCATGTAATCACTGTGCGGCGTAGCAATCAGGAGGCTTATAGCAGTCTTCATTAATAAGGTAATTTAAACTCCTTCGAAGGACTTCTTGATAGGCTTCCACTTGACCTCAGACAACATCCAGAAGGTTTTACCCCAAGGCACATGGTGCATATTTATCAGGGTCAACTGGAAAGCTTACCCAGAGAGAGCCCACACCTTTACCCCTAACAGGGTAAAATAAGCAAGTTGCTCTGATCTCTAAACCCTAACTCTCTGTGCTTGGTTACCTATTACAAAGACAGAATCCTGAAAGATGAACTCTGCCAAAAGAAAAGGCACTAAGGACTCTAGCTAGTTAGTTGGTAGTTTTATTTTTATTTTATTTTCAGGACCGAGGGGAAACACGGAGTGCAGGGTTTGCAATCAGAGCTCTTCATTCCCACAGGTTCAGTACCATGTGAAGGAGTTTCTGCACACTCCCTTTCAGCTGCCTGGATGAAGAGGCAATCTACTTTAAAATTGTTGTCTACAGCACGGACAGTTTTCCCAAACTCTCCTGTGCACAGTTCAATGGCATCCTCCACACAGATTTATACAAAGGCAGCATTTAGAATGCAGCATTTTCTCCAATGATCTCGTGAACCAGGCATTTGCTGCAAGAGAATTTTTGTCCCTTGCTTTTATTTTTGTTTTCTTCCAGGCTGGATTAAAGGGATCTGAAAGGATGAGGCAGCTCCCTGGGGAGAAGAGGAAGTGGCTGACTGTCACAGGACCCCATGGCTTCATTGTTTTACAGATACCTTATCACTCTCTAGCTGAAAAGCAAAGGTTTATGCAAAGTGTGAGCCTCCTTGCATTTCTTACACGAATGGAAGGATCATCAGGAAAACAAGGCAACAAATTGTTAATGCTAAAATGTAGATGTTAGTTTCTGCTACCCTTACAAGCATAGTTTGAAATAATAGGTTCTGACCTCCCTCGCTACAAGGTTGAGAATGATTGAAAGCTCCTAGTCTTTTGAAATCGTCTGGGCTGGTGGCAAACGTTAAGTTTGTCATTTATGACCTTTGCTCGTGTAAATATAGGCAAGTTATTTTGGATGGCTCGAAAATGGTGTTATAAAAGCGAGTTTGCAGGCTTTTGTCCTTGAGCAAAAGGTTTGCTCTTCGCTTGTGTGAGGAATTGCGGTTCTCTGATGGTTTTTCTGTGATTAGCACTCATTGGACACTTAAAGTATTTCTTATCAGGTAGATATAATTGGATCTCCTATGTTTTGTGTCTTCAAATGTATCCCTGAGTGGCCGCCTTGAGAAAGCATTTAGGCGAAACACTTGTTAATGGATTTCTTTCTTATCCTAGGTTTACTTCTGATGCAACAATAATCGCAGACATTTCCAAAGTGCTCTGTGTGCTCAAACACAGCAGCATTCTGTACAATAGAACTGTGGTTCTGAAATCACTCTCCTCATCTCCCATGCAGAAGACTCGGCTACAGCAGCCCAGAAGAAAACAGGGCTGCTGGAGTCGGTTCTGGGGATGGAACTCGGGTCCTCACATCCCAGTTACACTTTTCTGAGTGGTTCAGGAAAGTGAGCCACCTTAGAAGGACTGCAGCTCTGTAAGCTACTGAGGTAGGTGGGGGAGGAATTCTGGGAAGAAGTCCATCACACGTTCAAGAGGAGATTACTCCTCCACCTGAGGACTGCGTACCTCATTGTCAGGTCACCCACCTGCCTACTGGGTTGTTAATGGTAGGTTTTCACCTAGGCCAGAGATTTCATTCTCGTGACCAGCAGGGAACCCCCCCCCGCCATGAGCTTCACTGTTGCTGTGGCAAGGCACAGGACTGGAAATCAGTGGTTTACAAAGACAGTAAGGATAGAGGAGGGCTATTTTTGGTCAGTTTTCTAGGAAAGCTACTTTGAAGATGGACTAACTTGAGCACACATTGGAATGTAGTAAAGGAATGAACCAAGTGAAAAATGGGTTAGTTTAGATGGCATCAGTCCACCTGAATTCTGGAAAACAAGGGATTGTGTTGATCCTGAGAATTTCAAGGAGAAAGACCCGTTCCAAAATTAAAACAAGTTTTACTTAATTCTGGCCAGGAAGATGGACACAGGCCAGGTACATACCTTGGATTCCCAGAGAAACAGCCCCGAATTTAGGTCAGTCAGATACTCATAAAGGCAAAGCCTCAGCCAAGCAGTGGTGCCTCACCCCTTTAGGCAGGCAGATCTCTGTGAGTTCAAGGCTAGCCTGGTTTACAGAGTGGGTTCCAGGACAGCCAGGACTACACAGAGAAACCCTGTCTCAAACAACAACAGCAAAGTAAAAATGGGCGGCCCCAACCCCAGGCTATGGTACTTCCCTCCTTCGTCCAGTCGGGTAGGCATCCTCACCTGCTTCCTGTCTACGTACATCCAGCTTGCGTGTGATCAAGCACATCTTGTGCAGTTGAGGCAATAAGCCTTGTTTGTTGAATGGAAAACTCATGACTGTCACAGCCTCCAGCATTGCAGGAAGTTATCTGTCCTAGAGCAAGTGGGGCTTACAGGTTAACGTAGCTCTTACAATTGGAGAGTTATGGTTAGGAAGGAAGTGTGACAAAGCTTTTTGTTTTTTTAAATGACTCGTATTTCGGGAGGAAGAAGGAGAGAGGAGTGACAGTGAGGCAGATCCTTAGGAAGGGAAAATGGTGCCTGGTCAGGGGTGGTAGGAATTCGGTAATGAAAAGGAAGCAGGCTTTGCTTAGCGTGTTTATACCAACTGTCTACTGCAGGATAGGATTTAGGACTCCAGGAAAATGAAAGAACTTGGTGTGACTTTTATATCTCTATCCTGTGCAAGTGGGAACTGGGGTTTGAAAGAGAAATGTCCCCTGTGGGTTCATGTATTTGAGCACTTGGTCCCCAGTTAGTGCTGCTATTTGGGAAGGTCCTGGCACCTTGAAGATGGGAAGCCTTGACGGGGGAAGTGGGCTTACAAAATCACCCTACTTCTGTTTCTCTCTCTCTGCTTCCTGTGTGTGATTGAGATGTGATGTTTCATCTTCTGTCTTCTGCCCCATCCTTCTCTTGCCATAATGAGCACCTAACCCTCTGCAAGTGTAAGCCAAGACCAACTCCTCGATACACTGCTTTTGGGTTTGGTATCTTATCATGGCAACAGAATGGTAACTGGGACAGTGGGTAACTAGGGTTTTTATTTAGCAACATGCAGAAAAATGGGAAGTGATGTTCAAGAGGGGCAGGATGAATGGATGAATGAGGGTTTTCCTCTGAGGTTGCTAGATTTGAAATGCCTAAGGGAGGTCAGAAAGGCTATGTATGTATGTATGTATGTATGTATGTATGTATGTATGAGTCTAGAGTACAGGAAGGAAGTCAAGGAAATATATAAATGTGGGGATCATTAAAAACATGAACATCATGAAACTAAATAAGAAAACACTGTGGCTGAGTATAGAACAGAGCATAAGCGTATCTTGTGAAAACTGGCATTTCAGATGCTTAGAGAAGCAGGAGATGCCAGCAGGAGTAAATGCAATCTAGTGGCCCATTCAACAGAAAGTTTCCAACCAGAGTTTCCTAGAAGGCAACTGAGAAACTATTGAAAAAGAAGAAGGGAGTGGGCAACTGGGTTGAGTGTTGATGGAAGTTCAAACAGACAAAGTCTGAAATCTGAGCAGGGTATTTGGTAAGATGTAGCCCTCTGGCAGTGCAGAGTGTCTCCAGGGTGGCCGTGAAGATCAGATTAACCGGAGTGGCTCATCTCTCTCTCTCTCTCTCTCTCTCTCTCTCTCTCTCTCTCTCTCTCTCTCTCTCTCTCTCTCTCTCTCTCTCTCGGTCAATACACAGAAAGACAGAGAAACGAGGTCATCATTGGCAGGGGGAATGGAGCCTGTGTACATTTTTTTCTGAATGGGATAACAATAGCAAAATATTTACATGTTCATGGAAGAGACACCGAGAAGGAGATGGTTCCAATTCCAGGGAAAATAAGGGAAGGGAGTAGAACGCAGATTTTCAATAGAAACAGAGCTAAGCTTTGCTCGGCTGCACTGGGCACTAGCTAAAACCAAATGATAACCACGCTGTTGCTCTTTGAAATTAAGAGAATATTTTCTCCAAGGCTATTCCATAAATCAGGGGTCCTGTGTTTCCTTAACCGCTCTATTTGTACATGTATATAAAAATACAAAACATTTACAAGTTCCCGTCAAACATGTTCTGTGCCTGATCTAAACAGGTACCCACAGTGTTGATGGATAATGTGTGTAAAAGTTACCAATCAAACCACGGATTTTCTAACAGGACCACTGACGTAGTCTATCAAGCAGACTTGCAAAAGAAAACATTTTTTAGCCAGCAGTTCAGCCATCACTTCATTCTGTTATTGAAGCAATTATGTCCCTGGCTAACTGTCTCATCAATTTAAGCAATCCTGCACGCTTACTACAGTTCTTTCCTGATTGCTTTCTCAGAGACACTGGAAGGAGTATCTGTGGGCATGTGTATATTCCTTTTCCTTTTCTTCTCAGTCTTTTGTTTGTTCCTGGACTAGCACATGTTTTGAGGGTGATTTTAGAAATTCTTCTTGTTAGCATTCTTCATCCTTTTTCTAAGCACTGTTGGCGAGGTAGGAAAGAAACAGTGCAAGCAGGGAGCTATTTCTTGCTTCGTAAGTAAAGCCAGTAAATTTAATTTATATAAAGATGAAGAATGGAAAGAATGCAATGTAAAAGGCTTTTCTCGGCAGCGAGATAGTACATATAATTGGATATTCTTGTTTAAAGATCATACGATGGGCACTAGTTTATACCGTGTTCAGGTTTCTTTATTTAAGTCAAGTTTTCACCACTTCCTGTTTACAGATAATCTTATTGTCTTAAAATCACATTTATTTCATGTGTGTGCACACACATGCATGTGCGTGGGTGTGTGTGTGTCACAGCACGAATGCGGATGTGAAAAGATAACTTGAGGGAGCAGGTTTCTCCTTCTACCATGTGGATTCTGGGGATTAAAGTCAGCCTCTCAAGCTAGGGGGGCGTTTACCTGCTGAGCCATCTGCCTGGCCCATAGACCTCATTCTTTGCACAGTTGGGATTACACTTGTAGTTCTTAAATTTACATTTTAAGAGGTGATTTGTATTGTGTGATACTTGTGTTTTGAAGCCTATTAGATTGAACTGTGGGAACACCAGACCTTGAGCAGAGACCCACTTCCCCTTCTGCCTGGGAGTAGGCAGCTGTAAGACAATGTATACTAAAAACAATACAATGCCTGGGGGCATTAAGTTCCTGGAAAAGGCCTGCCCGCAGAAACCACCCTGACCTCGACCTTGTCCAAAGACTAACCACCTCTTCTGCCACGCCCAGATCAGTTTCTGGGGTCAGAGCAGAACCAGCCAGGGTAGAGGAGAGAGCAGAAGCTTCTCTGGTGGGAGCCTTTCTTAGGAAGTTTTCTTGAACCTTTTTGGAGCCTGCTTAAAGTTTTCTTTACATCGTTGAACGAGTCTCTGTGTTGTCAATCCCCGACACCCTCCGCACGTTCTCGGACACAGGCCGCGCAGCAGACGCGACATTGAACTGTTTTGTGACCTATATATACACCTGCTTCTTCACAAACCATACTAAGTTTTGGGACCGTGAATGTCTTTCCTAGCCGCTAACCTGAATCTGAAGTTCAAACCTTCTGAACGCCTGCATCACAGGCCTTTTGTCGAGTGGTCTGCTAGGCTGGAGTTAGGAAGAACCTCTTAACTTTTAGTTTTTTTTTTTTTTTTCATTTTGAGAAAAAGTCTTTTCATGTTGTTCAGGCTGGCTTCCAACTCATGATTCTCCTGCCTCCACCTCCCCTGTCCTGGGATTGCAGGTGCCTAACACCACATATAATGAGAAACTGCATTTCATTGAGTAGTTCAAAGGACAGGGGTGGAGAGGCAGCTCAGTGGGTAAGAATGCCTGCCATGCTTGTAAAATCATTTGAGTTCAGATAGCCATCATTTATATAAAAGCCTGGTAAGCTGACTGCACAGTTAGCTCCAGCTTCCCCAGAAACCCTGTCTCAAAAGAGTAAGACAGAATCATGATAGAGCAGGACACTAGCTGTCCATCTCTGTCCGCAGCATGTGTGCCCATGGGTGCCTGTACATACATACATATACCACATACCACAAACACACACAGACGTGCACACACACACACACACACACACACACACACTCTTTTGAAATCACATTTTCTCCAGTTTATCAATATACAGTTTTTTCTATTGCTGAGACCAAACCCAGGTCCTCACACATGCTAAAAAAAATCTTCTACCACTATAACATTCTTTTTAAATGCTTGTTTAAGAGTATTTATATATTTACCGTGAACCAGGTACTTTTGCTTGTGGGTACAACATGATTCCAAGGCGGTTTTTTAAAGACAGCATTTTGGTTCCTAGGGCGCCTACAGTTTAACTGTAGAACTTCAGGGTTAGTACCGGCAGCCTACTAGAGTAGGAGGGGGAGTATTGGAAAGAAGCCCAGCTAGGGCTTTGTGGCATGCATCAAAGCTGTTGGGTAGACTTGGTCATCAGTTTTCTAAAATGGAGTATAATTGTGATAATTAGAACACGGCACAGCTGATCCTCTTGGTCATGCATTTGGATTACCCGTTGTAGAATAGCGCTGTTCTGGAAAAGCTTGAAGACCACATTGTGAAAAAAATTTCATGAAAAAATATCCCTGTTTATAGACTCTGCCAAGCCAAGATGCAAGGCTGCAAATATCACCTAGCCATTGGTAATATCTACTGGGCATCAGGTTTAAAAAGTTTTGGTATGAATCAGAGTATGTCATTAGAAGAAAGCACTTACGTCGTCTCCACTTTATTTTTATCGTGTGTGTGTGTGTGTGTGTGTGTGTGTGTGTGTGTGTGTGTGTGTGGTGGTAGAGTATGCACATACCATGTGCATGGGTAGAGTTCAGACTACAACTTTTGGGAGTTGGTTTTCTATACCATGTGGATCTCGGGTGTTACCCAGGCAACCCTGGCCCTGCCCCTTGGGAACCTGGCACAGTGCATCCCCCTCTGAGCACCACAAGCAGTGCCATACACAGGTGCAGAGGTCCCTTTAAGAGACAAGCTCTGTCTACTCCTGCTCTCTGTCTGCGGTTTCTCTGAGGAGGCAGGTCTCTGTCTCTCTCTTTCTCCTTCTTTTCTCTGTCTCTCTTCTGTCTCCCCTCACTCCCCTCCTTCTTCCAATAAACTTCCTGTGTAAGTTCTGCCTGATGGTGTGCTTGTGCCCTGCCATGGGATCTGCCAAAGTCCCCGTTGAGCTGCATATCTTAACACTGGGGATCAAACCCAAGTCATCTGGCTTGGCAGCATGTGCCTTTTTTTTTTTTTTTTTTTTTTTTTTTTTTGGTTTTTCGAGACAGGGTTTCTCTGTGGCTTTGGAGGCTGTCCTGGAACTCGCTCTGTAGACCAGGCTGGCCTCGAACTCACAGAGATCCGCCTGCCTCTGCCTCCCGAGTGCTGGGATTAAAGGCGTGCGCCTCCAACGCCCGGCAGCAGCATGTGCCTTTAACTTGAGTCATATTGCTGGTCCAAGCATCCCCATTTAAAGCTGTGAAACTAAGCCTCAGATAGAAAAGCAAGGTCTGGACACTTCAAGACGTATTTCATAAGGTGGGGCAATCCGTTAACAAACACCAAAAACTAAAAACAATTTTATCTTTGGCAGTTTTTTGGTTGTCTTAGTGGCCACACCTGTATCTATTGATATTTTAACTGTTGTCTGTGCCCAGGAGCTGGGCAGTCAGCACCTGGCCACTCAGACCGCCGCCTGCAGGGATTTCTGTTCTTGCATGCACTGTCTTGGCATGAGCTGCCAAATGGTTTTTACTAACTCTCTAGTGTTCTGTCTACCAATAGAGACTTGGGGGAGTCAGATGTTGGGGTGAAAGCCCACTAGATCAGAGAAACCAAAAAGTATCCAGTGGATCTTCCTTTTTGGCTGGAGACCGATCGAGAAAAGCATCTCTCCACTCATCCTAAACCAAAAAGATGGAGAGTCTCTAAGTCCGTCCCTACTCCTTTCTGGCTCCTCCATCCTCTCTATGGCTAATTCCTGTCAACTAGTTGCTGGCTCCACCCCCTGGTCCAAGATTAATATTATTAACACAGTCTCAGAGTTTCACAGTGCAATCAAATATCCTGCAGCAATCTTTTGAAGCTGCAGACTAGGCAGGAGATAACAATGTTGTGAGGTGAGGGAGCGAGCCCACTGTAGCCCCTATGAGGAGGCCCCTGGGGAATTTTCAGCATTTTCTGCTTCTGATGACCAGATGCACTAGATCTGAATGCTGTACCTCTCTTTACAGGGAGACCCTCACCACAGAGGGCTGGAAAGATGGTTCAGCAGGGAGAGCACTTCCTGTTCTTCAGAGAACCCTGGTTCATCTCCTAGCAGGCAGACTAGGAAGCAGCCTTGCCTGTAGTTACAGCAAACCTGCCACTCTCTTCATGTGCAAATGCATTTCAGACACATACACTCGCGCATACACAGTAAATAAATAACAAACATCTATCTCTTTTGAAAGCTCTAAATAGGACACCAAAGTACTTAACAAAAAGAGGATGTTTTAATTTTATCATTCAACAGATAGGAAGAAGTATTTTGTAAGAGGTGCAATCTCTGAGAAAGAGATCAAAGCATATGAAGTGTAGGTGTGCTACATGTAAGTATATGAAGTGTAGGTGTGCTACATGTAAGTATATGAAGTGTAGGTGTGCTACATGTAAGTATATGAAGTGTAGGTATGCTACATGTAAGTATATGAAGTGTAGGTGTGCTACATGTAAGTATATGAAGTGTAGGTGTGCTACATGTAAATATATGAAGTGTAGGTGTGCTACATGTAAATATATGAAGTGTAGGTGTGCTACATGTAAGTATATGAAGTGTAGGTGTGCTACATGTAAGTATATGAAGTGTAGGTGTGCTACATGTAAGTATATGAAGTGTAGGTGTGCTACATGTAAATATATGAAGTGTAGGTGTGCTACATGTAAGTATATGAAGTGTAGGTATGCTACATGTAAGTATATGAAGTGTAGGTACGTTACATGTAAGTATATGAAGTGTAGGTGTGCTACATGTAAGTATATGAAGTGTAGGTGTGCTACATGTAAGTATATGAAGTGTAGGTGTGCTACATGTAAGTATATGAAGTATAATGTGCTACATGTATCTGAAGTGTAGGTGTGCTACATGTAAATATATGAAGTATGTGCTAAATGTAAGTATATGAAGTGTACATGTGCTAAAAGTGCTTGTGAATAAACTAAAGACATAAAGGGGAAAAGTCAGGAATTGCAACCTGCTTATGGCAGAGAAATTTGTGAGTGACAGACCTGACAAGTAAAGACAGCTTCATCTGTAAGTTTCTGGAATTCTGCGGTGATGTGATGAAGCCCTGGTTCTTTCTTCCATGTGATTGGCTAGTTCTGTGGGTAGATACCCATATGCAAGTTCTCCCCAGAGATGCATTAGAAGAGGGTACACTTCCGGTTTTTGGTTCTCAGGAAAGCACCCTGGTAAGTAAGTGAAAATCCTTCTGCATCCTTCTGTGTTTTCCCATGGCGCTTAGATGACCATCTAGAAAGACAGTGAATCCATGATTCTCCTGGGGATGAATGAGCCAGTGGGGAAGACTGTGGCCCTGTGGTTTGCACTAGACACTTGATATAGTCTCATTCATGCTGTTGGCCTGTACTGTCTTCTGAACAACGGGCTAATTGGCCTTTAGTAATGCATTATCTAATAAATCCCTGTAAAAGGACACCTTTTTATAGCAATTCAACCCTGTTTAAGACCACTGCATAAATCATGGAGCATAAAACTTGTTGCATTCACCGCTGGTACGGCAGGGTGTGAGGTGGGTGAGGTCAGCCCAGTTTCCATTTGCCAAGATCGTATTCAGGCTAAGCTGAGCCAAGTCAGGGCTGAATTTGAAGCACTGAATAATAAGGTCATTAAACGATGTTTTGGTTTTTATTGTTTTTCTATTACCTTTATTATATTTCTTGGTTCAATATCACTATACAGGGAATATGTATTTTCCCTTTTGCTCAGAGAACATATACAAAATGTAATTATGCATTTGAGTGCAAAAAGAATTAACATCCTCCCCACCAGTTAAATCACTTGTAGGACATGTGCCCTCATCAAAAGGCAAAAAAACTATATCCAAAAAGGTCAAACAAAATAATGGAAGCCACTTTAAGTCTGAAAAACAAAATAAACAAACAAAACCTCTTCTAAAGGCTCTTGAATGGAGAGGAAATAACCTAAATTAGAAGCGCTCCAGCAATTAGTGCAAATGAGCTCTCTTCATTGAGAAATACTCAGGACGGGGAGGGAGCCCAAGGCAGAGCAAAAGTCATGGCTTTCAAGTTTTTAATGCGAACAAATAAAACAGCTTAGGGAACTAGAGAAAGAATAACAAATCACAAATGTAAGAATGTGATAATTTGATAAATACATGACAAAATTTTTGATATTTTTAAGGAACCTACCTACAAATTCTGCAAAAGCACTGTATTTAATTAATAAAATCGAAAGTGCTGTTTTTCATTTTCTACAATGATAATAGATCTGTCAGATAAAAATAACACATTGTAAAATTAAAGTTAGGTATCAGCGGAGTATTTGCTTAGTGTAAGTTGGTAGCGTACTTGGAGCGTACTTAAAAATCTAGATGATGGGCTGGCTCTGTGGGTAAAGGGGCTTTTCTCAAAGTCTGACAACCTGAGCTTGATCATTGGGACCCACAATGTGGAAGGAGAGAGCCAACTCTTGAAAATGGTCCTGTAGTCTTCATGCGTGTGTCATGTATACTTGCGCAGGTCAAGTTCTTGCCATCAAGCCTGATGACTTGAGTTCAATTCCCAGGACTCCATGGCAGAAGGAGATAACTAATTCCCTCAAGCTATTCTCTGATTGCCCTATGCAGGTGGTGACACATGGACACACACACACACACACACACACACGAAATAAAAAATAGGGGCTGGAGACATGGCTCCAGGGTAAGAGAACCTACTGGTGTTTCAGAGCACTGGGAGTCAATTCGCATCATCCAAATGGCTCGCACAACACCTGTCACTCCAGTTCCGGAGAATGCCACTGCACAGACGTACGTGCACGCAGAACACTCATGCACATAAGATAAAATCGTTTCTTTTTCATTAAAAAAAATCTAGGTGACAACGTAGAGTTTTAAGAAAATAAAAATTATACAAATTTCTTCAAGAAATGACAAAACAAAAAGCTGAGCAAAGCTTGAAGTTTAATTTTGTAAAATTGTTGACATAACAAAGGGCCAGCTTTAACCTTCAGCAATAAAACTGGACAGGGCATACGGAAGAGCTATTTTTAGGATTGGACAATGGACTCTGCAAGAGGCATGCATCCCTAGGAGAGGGTACGGGAGAAGTCAGCCCTCAGATCTTCCCGGTTTATTGCTAAGGCAATTTTCAGACATGAGACTATGGAAAAGAAACCCACACAAAGCCTTGCTGAGATGTGAAGTAAGCTGGCAGCAGACACAGCCAGAAGCTGCAGCTCATAGCTCTAGCAATGAAGGACCCACATAAAAACAAAAGCTTCAAAATCCATCTGGGGAATCCCATGAGGCTTAGCTGAGCATGCGCACAGTGAAGCACCGCGGCTGTGCAGAGCTGTGAACTGCCTTAATTCCCACAGTGTATGCAGGACTGTAGTTTAAACACAGAAAGAGCAGAAGAAACATACAGGCGCAGTCTTAGTTGTGATTATAGGTTCCGACGTCTTTAGGGATGCACTTAAAATTACACAAAGTCGCATTTATCAGCTGAGTGAAGAGTGCATTCCGTTATTTGTATAAACAGAATGTAATCAAATGGGATTGATTATTCAAGGAATGCAAGGATAATATGTTAATGAACCTCTCGGTTTAGCAGCTATTGTCAGTAGAAGTTAAAAGTAAATGGAACGAGATGGGAAATTCCTAAATATGTAAAACTATTATTAGATATTATAAGCAATAACCACCACATTAGATTCTAAATATGCCAATGGAGTTCAGGGAAAGCAGGTGCTGTCGCTTTTCACTTTATTTTTAAAAACAATTTATTATCATTTGTACATACATGTGTGCACCTGCGTGTGTCTGTGTAGGCCAGAGGAAAACTTTTGGAGGGTGGTTCTCTCCTTCTACCTTGTTGAGGAAGGGCCTCTCTGCTCATGAGTTTCCAGAACATTCTCCTCTCTCTGCCTCCCTTCTGCCTGTAGGAATGCTGGGATTAGAGATGGGAGCCACCATAGCAAGTGCTTTTTCTCAGTGAGCCATTGGCTAACTCTTTGTTTTGGAGTTTCTTTCCATTTAACGCAGAAAGATAATAAGTCAATGACATCTGCAGTAGAGCCTATATAACCATTATCATATGCCTTGAGTGACCAAAGGCTTAGAAAATGAAACAAACCTGAGTGTAATAGATTTCAAACTCACAGCAGAGACCAGAAACACACTTGCAAGCAAATAAATACACAGAATGAATTTATTCATATCATCAATTGGTGGTCAACATTAATTTTTTAAAACCTAAATGGTAAACGTGTCAGGCCATATGTAGTAAGACATGTACAAGATTCACGAGCGGTGACTTTTTGCCTAAAGAGACAGAAACCTGGATCATTTTCATGAAACTGTTTCTGGTAAGCAGCATCTACCCTCATGCCCACAGGGGGAGTAGAAACAGGAAGAAAGCCCACATCTTGGATGTGTGCTTTGGCTCAAGACCTTAACCTTTCTGTCAGAGTTAGCTTGGATTCCAGGAAACGGAAACTCTCTCAGGATACACAACTCCCTGATAACACCCCCCTCCCATAAGAACAATTCACCTTGGGAGAAAGACTGTCCTCCTGTGGTGTTGCACACCTTTAATCCTAGCACTCTGAGTTTCAGGCCAGCCTGGTCTACACAGAGTTCCAGGACAGCCAGAGTTACATAGAAAGGCCCTGTTTGAAAAACACAAAACAGCAAAACAAAAAAACCATTTCTCTGCACTTTAGTGATTATAGACCGTTACAGCATTTTCAGAAGGGAATTTTGCATGATTCACCACATTTGAAAGTACTTCTACCATTTGATCAATAACACTGACATCTAGGACTTAGTGTGTCCTCTCAGTAAGACTAGCTTGTAGTCCAGAGGCACCTGAACTGCTGTGGTCACGTGGTCCTCCTTGGCCGAGAACTGTAGAGCTCAGAAGTCATTGGCTAGCTCGTTCTCTTCCACCAGCCTGTTCACTGTCTTCGTGCCATTTTAGATAAACTCAGCCCCACCACACTGACTATTTTACACCAGTCAAGGGGTTTTTTCCTCCTCATTATTATGGCCTTGTAGATGAATCAGAATTTCTCTACTTTCTCCCCTTTGGACCCGAGAATGCTGTTACTGCATAAAGTTAAATACCAGGCTCATATCTCCATTTCCACACAAGAAGCCCTATGTTCCTGTACAGTCTAGCTCAGAGGAAGTCACTAGAGACACAGGGTTGGTGCGTCCTTCCCTGCTTCCATTCAGATTCTGTTATTTATTTATTACATATATTACACACATACACACACATATATGTACATATATATATATATAATTTTTATGTGCACTGGTGTTTGGCTTGCATGCATGTCTGTGTGAGGGTTTCAAGTCTCCTGAAACTGGAGCTACAGACAGTTGTGAGCTACCCTGTGGGTGCTGGGAATTGAATCTGGGTCCTCTGGAAGAGAAGCCAGTAATCTTAACCGTTGAGCCATCTCTCCAGTCCCTAGATTCTATTATTTTCATTATAATTATTTGCAGCATCTGGAATCTAGTTCAAGGCTGCAGGTATGCTCAGCTACTCATCCTATTATTGAGCTATACCTAAACTTTCCAGCTAATGCTACTCCCTGTACTTCATGGACTCTAAAGTGTAGGATTCTCTCCTCCTTTTCTTATTGGTAGAATTGTGACGTCTTAACAATCATAGGTGTTGGGCTAAAGAGATGGCTCAGTGGTTGAGAGCACTGACTGCTCTGCAAGAGGTCTTGAGTTGACTCCCAGCAACCACATGGTGGCTCATGACCATCTGTAATAAGATCTGGTGCCTCTTCTGACCTGTAGGTAAAACACTGTGTATATACTAAATAAATATTAAAAAGACAAAAAATTTTTAAAAAAAGATAGGTGTTTTGCAGCTTAATAGGTAGTGACTTTTTTCTTTCTTAGTAGGCCCCAAAATAAGAGTGTATCACTTTATAGTCAATGGCATTTTTGTCTTAGAAATTACTTGTTAAACCAGGCAGTGGTGGCACATACCTTTAATCCCAGCACCCAGGAGACAGAGGCAGGTGAGTCTCTGTGAATTTGAGGCCAGCCTGGTCTACAGAGTGAATTCTAGGATATTCAAGGCTACACAGAGAAACCCTGCCTCAAAAAAAATTGAAAAAAAATTAGTTGTTTATGTAGCTTAATGAAAATATCAGGCCAGTGTTATACTGCTGGTGTGATATGACATCAGTGCTGTCACTCAAGGTTTGCTTAATTGTGTTTGCATTTTGTTTTTTAACCTCTCTTAATGTGTTGTCAGCATTTTAAAGAGACTTTTTCTTAGTTTGAAGGCTATTTACCAGAACAGGCATTTGCAAACTGGTAATTGACTTTAGAATTGTTCTTGACCCTGACTATGCCACAAGTTCTCATTTCTGGATCACTTTGCTTTGCTTGTGGGTTTCTTTCCTCTCTTTCCCCGAGTCCTTCAAACGTTCGCTTCCTCCCTTTGGAGAGTTTATGTGAACTATTCAGAGGAAGCATTTCTGGAAGAGGCTAAGTTGAGACTCTGCAACCTCACAGCCATGTAGATGAGGTTAAGGTTTTGCAGCACCCAGTCCCAGCCTTCTAACTTGTGGAAAACCTTACCTCAGGGTTTTGGAGACAAGCAGCCAAGGAAACACACACGAATGTACTTTCTAAACTCAGAAGCTTTGGCATTTCTGGGTGTTATTAATAGCCTCCGAGGGCACCTTTAGTAATAGCTAGCTTTAACTAATTTCCTGAGCAATGACGCAAAGCACCGTACATGCTGAGTTAATCTCGGATGAGTTCCCCGCTTTCTACTATACATCATTATTGTATCTGCCCAGCCTTGATAGTACCCGCTCTTGTGTTCAGATAACCCTACAAAAAATAGAATTACATCAAGGTCACCTCCCAGGCTTATGCCACAGTAAAAGGAAAATGTACCTATTTTTTAAGCCAGGTTGCTCCATCATTGGCAGATTGCTTCCCATCCATACAGTGTTCATGCTGCCCATAATTCTACAGTGAACATCCTGCTTCTGTAATCTTGTAATCAATCTGCAACCATAGGATCAAGAACAAATTGCTAAGCAATGTGCAGCTCTGTGCACCATGATATTCTGTGAACAATGGAACTGTAATTCCAAAAGAGACTCGGAGTCAATTCCTTTGCCCTAACGGATAATCACATCTGATGCTTCTAAGACAAATTATAATTTGGTCTATTCTTAAAGACCTCCTGAGGTGACTTGTCAACCTCTCTCAGAAGCCCTTTCCAATGTTTAGCAAATGTTGCTGTTGGGAAGTGTTCTTTGTACTTCAAGGAAATTTCTTATGGCACAGAACAACAAATTTTTGTGTTTGTTTGGTTTCTACCTTGGAGAGAAGAGGTAATACTGACAACAGTGTCTGAGTTCATCTCTGACTTATTTAAACTCTTTGTAAAATATCATCCAAATTCTTTAGTGTGCCATAGCGGCCAGTCAGACTCGGCCACTGACTTTATTGAGAGTGCTGACTCCTGACATGCCCCTGTGTGTAGCTTGTGTTTAGTCCTACTAAGTGCTTTTGAACCCCAGCAATGTGATGTTCTTTAAAACATGTAGCCGGAATATTTTCTCTCTTTGTCTTCCCAATCTGACAGATTTATTTTGTTTTTATTCTTTCTAAAAATTAAAAAAATATATTATTAATATTATTACTTGATGTTTAGTCTCACATGTCTCAGACTTGCCTTGAGCTCACTGTGTTGCCAATAGATGACCTTGAACTTCTGGTCCTCTCACCCCTATACCCAGAGTGCTGGAACCAGCCTGCTAAGTGTCTTTACAATGTGTTGACTAAGCTACCCCCGTCAGGAGCTGTTGAAGGACTAATACAAGTGTGTGTGTGTGTGTGTGTGTGTGTGTATGCTGGCATGTGTATATGCATGTGTGTATGTGTGTGTGATCTTGAGACACATCATGGCAGGCCCCCACCTCTAACACAAATAAAAAAACAACTTGATCAAGCCAGAAAGTCAAGCATCACTGTTTCATCATCAGAGACTGATCCCACCTCCTTTGCTTTTCAGTAGTGGTCAATAAGACATTTTGCAGGGGCATCTGGATGCTGGCAGGCAGCTCTGTACCAGACACACACCATGAGAATGCTCCAGAAGGCTATCGATGTCATCAGAGATTCTGATGGCCGGAGTTGAGAGACTGAAGATCTGCTTATGCAGAACACACTTGGCCCAGAACTGTGTTGCCTAGAATCTTCAGGGCATCCTGAGGCTCGTCTGATTTTATGACCACTGTGTGCCCATGAGCATGCCCAAGAGTCAGTAAACAAACTGGAACCAGGAAGAAACAAGGATGAGAGAGTCATATTTGTTTCTTAATGTGAAGAAGGGAAATTTCGAAGCTGCCCTCTGTAAACACACATCCAGCTTTTACAAATGTTTTACATTTATTTTTTATTTTATTAATGCCATCTTTTCTTTAGAATACCCTAGTATCTACTAGCGTAAATCACTGTTAATCTCTAGCCTGCCTGCTTACGAAAAATGTTTTGGACTTCCCTTGAGTCCTACCTCCCTCTGGTAGAGGGGCTGTTGAGTGTTGAATTCATTCAGATATGTTTTTGGTTCTGTTTATTTGGGGTTGGTGGGAGCAAGAGGAAAAACACAGGCTTGTATAATTTATAGACTAGAAACCCCCTTTTGCTAAGCATTCCTGGGGCAGCTGATGACATGATGCCTTTTCTGGACCCATCTATCAGCATTTAGGATAATAATAGTAGTCAAATTGTTAAGGGGAAATGGAGAACTTTAAGCACCATTTAATTTGTACCCCAAAGAAATATTATGCAGCCTCTTTGGAATACATCTTTTCCGTTTCTAATGAGGAAAGCAATTATGATTTTGATGCATCTGTTATGACTTGAATCAACTATTAAAGGAACAGGTGCCTTGGTAATCATGTTAATAACAGAAGTTAGAGTCTCATGTATGTAAATGTTTCAATAAATGGACAACAGCTCCTTCCCCTTTCTCCCAGTATCCCTCCATCCCCTCATCCTTCCCTCCTTCCCTCAATGCCTTCTTATTTTCCTTTGCTTTCTTCCTAAATTAGATTCTGAGTATCAAATAGAGATGTCTTGTACTGTCTATACTGTACATTTTTATTTGGGGCACGTTGTTTCCCTTTGAAAATATCATTATTCCTTCTGGTTTCACAAGATAAGAAGCTCAGTTACTGATTTTGTACATTGTTCACAGTACTGAAATACTGGCAGACATCTGTTTTGGTAAATGGGTTGAAGGTAAAGAATCTAGAGATCGCCAAGGGGAAATAGGAATAGCCTGTTTATCTTGGGGGTAGGTGGGCTTGAAGATACCTGTGACCAACAGTGTCGGGGAGATACCTGGCGCTGAGGTTTTTATCTGGTAACCCATGGCTTCTGTGTGAATACCATGCCCTCTGTAGAGGATCTCCAATTAGATTCTTCTGTGTGAACACACACTTGTATACACACACACACACACTTGTATATACACACACACACACGCATGAAATAGTAAGTTTTCATATGGATTTTCAGTCACCTTTAGGGTTAGTTTTCCCTCCTTCCAAACCCCTCCTCTGCTCTACCCTCCCATCCTTTCCCCTCTAAACCTCCCTCCCTTTATTGTCTCCTTTGCCCCACATTGCATGGGTTCTGCTATCTCTGTTCCCTAAAGATCTTTCTTCACCCACCAACAGTCCCTTTCTATTTTCCCCAAATCTTTAGATAGTCCAAGTTGAGTACACAGATCTAAATCAATGCTGAGAGCTATATATGAGTGAGAACATGTGATGGTCATCTTTGCGGGTTTGGATTACCTCACTCAATATGTTTTCTACTTCTATTTATTTGCCTGGGAATTTCATTTTTCTTTACAACTAAATCAAATTCCATTATGCACAGGTGCCACATTTTCATTATTCATTCATTAGATGATGGGACATCTAGGCTGTTTCCATGTCCTAGCTACTGCAAATAGACAAGCTATATAAGTGTCTTTGAGCCGGGCCTCTGGAGCAGGAAACAGAGTCCTTTTCTGAGTCTAATATCAGGAGCGCAATAGCAGGATTGTGTGGCCGGAAAATCTCTAAATTTTTAGGAATTGAAACACTGGTTTCAATAGTGCCTGGACCAATTTGCCCTCCCACTAACTGCACAAGATTTGCCCATTTCCATCCTCTCCAGCATTTGCTTCTTTCTTTCTTTCTTTCTTTCTTTCCTTCCTTCCTTCCTTCCTTCCTTCCTTCCTTCCTTCCTTCCTTCCTTCCTTCCTTCCTTCTTTCTTTCTTTCTTTCTTTCTTTCTTTCTTTCTTTCTTTCTTTCTTTCTTTCTTTCTTTCTTTCTTTCTTTCCATAAATTAACGCATTCATTGCAGTTCAGGGATGTCTCAAACAGCAATGTTTCCACTGGTCTTTCAATTCCTTCGGTTTTCTGGCAGCCTACTTGACTTTGTCAGTGGACTTGGCTGTGACCCAGGCCCCACCAAGTCATTGTTTTCATGCTGGGACAACAGTGTCACAGACCCAGGGCCCATCTCTTTATCTTGGTCTTGCCACAGGAGGAACAAATATACATGGGATTCTGGCTTATCAATTTTTGTCACCGCTTTCCAGAGGAGGGCACCACACGGGGCCCTGTGTTTTCCAAACATTCCAGCCTTCTTGGTGCTTTTAGCCGTGTTGCCATGACCTAAGCCCAAGGATGCAAAGCATCTTTTGTTTTCTTAATTTTAGCCATTCTGACAGGGGTGAAATGAAATCTCAAACCAGTTTTATTACACATTTCCCTGGTGGCTATAGATAGCAAACACTTAAAAAAAACTTAATTAATTAATTAATTAGTGAATGTATGAA
Organism: Mesocricetus auratus; assembly: GCF_017639785.1. Classification (NCBI taxonomy): domain Eukaryota; kingdom Metazoa; phylum Chordata; class Mammalia; order Rodentia; family Cricetidae; genus Mesocricetus; species Mesocricetus auratus. The sequence goes on along the minus strand of NW_024429184.1, from coordinate 107,749,828 downwards.
TGTGTGCCAGGGCAAAGGTGCGTTAGTCAGAGGACAACTCCCAGAAGTCAGTTCTCTCCTTCCATCCTGTGGAACCCAAGGATCAAATTCAGATTGTCAGGCTAGGTAGGTAATTGCCTTCACCCACTGAGTCATCTCCCCAGCACGATGGTGAACACTTTTAAAAAGTATTTCTTAGCCATTTTTATTTCCTCTTCTAAGAATGCTCCCTTCATTGCATGCCTCACTTTTTAGTTGGGTTGTTTGCTTTCTTGGTGGGTTTTTTGTTGTTGTTCTTTGTGTATTCTAAACTCTAATCCTCTGTCAGACATATAACTGGAAAAAAATTTTTTTCAGTTCTGCAGGCCTCCTCTTCAGTAGGTTAACAGTTTCTGTTGTTGTTCAGAAGCCTTTTGCTTTCATTAAGTTCACATGTTGATTGTTGGTTCAGGATCTTGGGTGTGCAGGGACCTGCTCAGCAAGGTCTCACCTGAGTCTATCACTGAAAGTGTACTCCCTAGTCTTTCTTCTAGAAGTTGCATAGTCTCAGCTCCAACATTGAGATCTTTGCTCCATTTACAGTTATTTGAATCCAAGGTGAAAGAGAAGAATCAAGTTACATTCTTACATGTGTAGATATCCAGTTTCCTATGCTATCATTTCTTCAATGTATATTTTTGTCATCTTTTCCAAAACTCAGGTGATTTTGCCTACAAGAACTTATGATAGTGAGACCCTAATGCTGAAGGCACCACACACCTCTGTCACAGGAAGTGGAGAAATGAAGCCGTTTCTTATCAGGAAGCTAATAACGAGGATAGCAAGATTCTCTTTTGGGTGCAATAGTGGAATGAATTTTATGGGGATAACCAATTACTCTCTGCTTGAATTTCTGATTGGTTCACTCCACAAGTTGTAACACATGCTCGATGCTGTAAATCTGGTGAAGAATGTGTGGTTGGGAAGCTCATAGGCTCCTGATTGAACCTACTATTATTTTTCTAAATGGACATTGTATCAACCTACCTTCTAAAGTCACATTCCTGTATCCTTAGTGAAGCTCTCAGACCACAGCAGAGATGTTTCTTTGTGCAGTAGATGGAGGTTAACACAGAATAAGTGGGGCACCTGTATCCCACTTCTTCCCCAAGTCTCAGGGCTATCGCAGATGGATGCCAGAAAAGGTGTAAGAGCCAGAAGTCAGGGAGGACTGGAGAGAAACCGTGTCTTCTGGACACGACAGGGTCACTGTGTTCATGGACTCACAGCAGCTGTGCTTGTGATCACATAACCAAGCCAGTCAACACTCTAGCTTGGAGGGAGGAAGGGCTCAAGAGCTCCTGCCCAGAACTGAGGAACTATTGATATCTGATGGGGAGAGCCTGTTTTCTGTAGGGGGGGGTCATTGTCAACAATCCTCCCGTGGATGGCTCCACACCAGGGAACATAGGAGCAGCACAAGTTGAACTCAGTGGGTTATAAGAGTGGTTCTCAATCTCAGGTGAAAATCTGCTTGGCAAACCTCTATCTCCAAAAATACTTACATTATAATTCATAACAGCAGCAAAAGTACAGCTGTGAATTAGCAACAAAAATGATTTTATGAGCTGGGTGGTGGCGGTGTATGCCTTTAATCCCAGCACTTGGGAGGCAGAGACAAGAGGATCTCTGTGAGTTTGAGGCCAGCCTGGTCTACAAGAGCTAGTTCTAGGATGGCCTCCAAAGTCACAGAGAAACCCTGTCTTGAACACCGCCCTCCCGCAAAAAAAAGATTTTATGATCTGCTTTCCTCTGCTTGGATTAAAGGTATGCACCACCATGTCTTAAACGTTGTATTTTCAATCTATAAAAGAGGTATAAAGTTGTATCTATTCCATAGCCCAGAAGTACATACACTATGGGGTTATTGTGAAAATTTAATAAGATAATGATACAAATAAAGGACTTTCATGTATATAGTACTTTAAAATATGCGCACGCATACACACACACACACACACACACACACACACACCAGACACACTTAGACTCATAGACCCATGTGCAAACATAGCATGGCTTTTAACCCTATAGCTAGATAGAAGGTTAGATGGAAAGGTCTGGAAATTGTGCACATGTCATCTTTCCAGATGATTTTGATAAACAAACACACTTGAGGACCATTGATCTTAAACATCTGTTATTGCTGATATTTTAAAACAGTTGATTTGTAACAAATAAGGATTCCCTTATAACTTCTAAGAGAAGTTGGGTGCAGACACTTTCCCAGGAATCTATTCCAAGGAATTCTCATTGTCCTTGAATTCCTTCTTAAATTGTCTTTGCAAATGATCCAGTGAGCATGAAGCCTTCACTATTGCCAGCCTGTCAAAGATAAGGAAGTGTGACATGGAATTCCACTGTAAATGGATATTTTATCCTTGTACCTCAGTCTCAACTGTGAACTTCAATTTAACTCTCAGAAAATGCTTTATTTATGTGTACTGTCTCTATCCTAGTGGAGTGGATGTGGAGACCCCGCCACTGAAATTTCCAGCAAAGCAAAGCTGGAAGGAGATCCAAGGGGGAGATTAAAAACAAAACCCAATGGCAGTCTACACATTGCTGTTAAATTAGGACTCTCTGTTTTTGGGGTTGACTTGATTGATTTGGAAAACGGGAGGAAATCTTCCAGAGGTCCCTTCTTCCTTTCTTTGCTTTATATAGTTCTGAGAAGCAAATCTATACTCTTATCAGTTGGAAGTGACCACAAGCTAACTCCTGGTAGCATTGAGGGGGTCAGTGTGAGATTATATTCCAGTTTTTGCACTGGTTCAGGGATGAATGTGTTCCCTTGTTTTCTGACATAGCTAGATGCAGGGTTTTACAACAAGTCTTTAGCAGTCACTTAATTCCAGTGTATCACACAGATCACGTTTCCCCCTTACAATTGGTTTCTTTCTCAGTCTGTCGTCAACTGCACTCTCTCAGCTTCCCTATGCCAGCTAAAAGAGGTTTCTCTTTCCTCACCATTCAAGCAACCGTTCCTGGATGGGATCTCAAGGGTGGTGATCTGGATCACAGGTCCTTTCATGACCTTACCTCATCTGCACAGCCAACTACTGTCATACTGTGACTCACATACAAGGCCTGGGATAGCCTTGCCATGCCTGTGTTCCACTCGCCGACTTCGGAAAGATTTAAATACTTTTCCCAGTTTCCTCTTTGGTCAGTTTATTCTTTTCTACATTAATGACTCCACTTTCCAGATGAGCCTGTGGACAGCAGGCCACAGTGCAGACGTTAGTGTTCTTGAGAGGTCTGTGCCAACAGGGTCATATTTAATAGCAACCCGTAGAGTAGCCGCCCAAGGCCTCTTCTCCAGCACATACTTCACACCGGTTGCGGAAAGCGTTTTCTTTGTGGAACAGCCTTTCCCTTTGAGTCCTCTGCTTCCTGCAGCAATCTGAACGTCAGGAATTAATGCATTTCCTTGGGCTTCCTAATTCACGGCATCCTTGACTTTCTGAAGTATGTCCTAGAAATCGCCCCAGTAAAGGAGGTTTGTGAATTCAGTTTAAAAAGATGTCTTGCTGTTGTGCTTTGAAGATACTCATTGTTTCAAACACAGGAATAACATGGTTTCCAACTTTGCTTCAAAAAGATGTGTTCTCATCCCTTAGGACTACTTCCTGTGAGTCAGTGGTGAGCAGAGAGGTGACACGGCCATGCCTTTCTGGCTGTGAATGGTTCCATGTAAAAGGAACGTGTCTGCTGGCTGTCCTTCTGTATGCAGGCCTGCACTCGGCACCAAGACTGAACATACACCCAGCAGATTTCAGCTCTGTGCTGATGGGTGCTGGGACTTAGAAGGAATGTATAACGACAAGTGACGGGGGATGTCTTTCTGTATGCTGTAAATATATGATGTGTTTCTCTTATTGGTAGATGAATGCTGTGAATATATGATGTGTTTCTCTTATTGGTAGATGAATAAACGCTGATTGGCCAGTAGCCAGGCAGGAAGTATAGGTGTGGCTTCCAGACTAGGAGAATGCTGGGAAGAGGAAGGCAGAGAGGAGCTGCCAGAGAGATGCCATGTAGCTGCTGAGGGAGTAAGAGGGCCGAGCATCACCTGTAAGCCAAGACATAGTGGAGATACATAGATGAATAGAAAGGGGTTAATAATTAAGAGAGAGCTAGCCAAATAAGAAGCCCGAGCCCTTGGCCAAACAGTTTATAATTAATAAAAGCCTCTGTATGTTTATTGAGACTAAGGGGCTGCGGGACCAGGTGGGACAGAAACCTCCACCTACAGACAAGTGTGTTGGTTTGAGTGAGAATGGATCCTATAGGCTCATGTGTTTGAATGTTTGGTTCCCAGCTGGTGGACTGCTTAGGAAGGATTAGGAGGTTTAGCCTTGTTGGAGAAGGTGTGTCACTGGGTTTGAGGTTCCAGAAGGCTGAGCTGGGCTCAGTCTTGCTCTCTTTGCTGTATGCTTGTGGATCAGGCATAATCTCTGAGCAGTCACTTCTGTGTCACACCTGCCCGCCCTGCCATGATGATATTGGACTCACTCTCTGAAACTGTAAGCATCGCCCAACCAGATTCCTTCTCTAGTAAGTTGTCTTGGTCATGGTGTCTCTTCACAGCACTGGAACCCTGACTGAGGCAGGAAACAGCAGATACATTGAATAGTAAACATATCCTGTGCTTGGAAGTGGGTCTTCACAGAATTTCCTTACCAGACAACTTGTCAAGGATTATGACTTTTAAAATACAATGTCTATAAAGGGCCAGTGAGACGCTGTTAAGCCTGGTGACCTGAGTTTGATCCTTGAGGCCCACATGGTGGAAGAAGAAAAATGACTTATTAAAGTTGTCCTCTGACCCCCTACACTTGTACTGTGGCCATACAAATAAATACATAATTTTTTAATGTATAAAGATTTAATACAGTACCATAAAGACCTAATATATAACAATCTGCAACTGAATAAATAAATTCTAAGTATGACATAAAACCTTTAATTGCAAAAACTGCTGAACTACATATAAAAAAATATCTTTTTTTCTGCATGATGAAACAAATAACAGAGGCAGAAGGCAAATGGCAAATTGTAATTTATAATTCACTTAAAACATCCCACAAGTCAATGAGAATGAGAATAGCAAACAAATAAAGATAAAAAATCTAGTCAGATCATACAGAATTATAAATTGATTTTAAACATGTTAAATATGATGGTTATCCATCAGTAGATATGAAAATACCATTTAACTTGCCAGACTAATAATGATAAGACAATTTCTTAATATAGTGTATGTGTCTGATAAGGGGGACATGTTAGGAAACAGTCACTTTTACATCCTGTTAGGGAAGTAAATAGACAAAATCTCTTAAAAGGGCAGTTTGGCTACAGTTATATCTAAAAACAGCTGCCTTTTGTGCAATTAGTTTTATTTCTAGACGTGTGTCCTCCTTTGGACATGTTTGCAGCTTTCCCAAGTGATGTTTCTTATATTGTTTGACCTTGCAGAAGATTCCAGTGATCCAACATTCTGTGAAAAGGGGATCCCTCAAGCATGGTGTGAGCCTTGGCAAATGCTGTCCAGCTGAAGAAGCATCTTCCCGTGTACTGACATGTAGCCATGGCCACGATAGAGGGGTTGGATGAGAAAAAGGAGAGTGGTGACTGAGCATGGAGTTCCCAGCTGTGGATTAGACCAGCCGATGCCTGGAGTCCCAGGCAGGAATGGGAACTGAATGGCTTTCAGACAATTATATTCAAGAGGGTTACTTTTTTTTTTTCTAAATACGCATGTAACTTTTTTATCTGTAACTTGAGAATACACTCGTCTATCAGAATGCAATAGTACTTTAAATATAATAAAAAAAAACCCTATGGATTAATCTGGCGTTTTCATTACTAGAGACCCATACAGTTTATAAAAGGAAAATAGAGCCGGGCTGTGGTGGCACACGCCTTTAATCCCAGCACTTGGGAGGCAGAGGCAGGCGGATTTCTGTGAGTTCGAGACCAGCCTGGTCTACCGAGTGAGTTCCAGGACAGCCTCCAAACAATACAGAGAAACCCTGTCTCGTAAAAACCAAAAAAAAAAAATAAAAATAAAAATTAAGTTAATTAATTAACTAAAATAAAACGTGAAATGAAAACCAAGGCCAGGAAGAAGGCTCAGTGAGCAAAATCACATACTACTGTGTAAGCCTGACCACTTGAGTTTGATCCCAGAAACCCACAGTGGAAAGATAAATTCACTTTCAAAAGTGGTCCTCTGGCAGCTGCACGTAGCGTGGTCCTCGTCACGGCTGTGTGTGCCCATAATAACACATATTATAGGCCAAAAACACAATCATTTTTAAAATTAAAAAATAAAAACAGCAGAAGCAATTTCCAGGAAAAAAAAACATGTTCTTTGTAGTTTGTGGCAAGAATATAAATATTAACATAATTAGCATTCCATATGTATAATACTTGTATGTGCATGGAGCACATACGTAAAAAGACATGGAAATTACATGGGACAGGAAGTCTGTTATTAATGGATATAACAAAATTTATTTTGCACTGTAACCCTTTGTATACCTTATTGTTGTGGTTTAAAATGAAAAACGTCTCCACAAGCTGATGTGACGAACACTTGGTCCCCACCTGGCAGCATTGTCTTAGGGGTTCAGGGAACCTTTGGGAGGTGGGGCCTAGTGAGGAAACTTGTGGGTAAACCCTGAGATTTGTAACTCTGTTCACTTCCTGTATCCTCTCTGCTTTCTGATATTTCCAGCTGTTGTAGTCTTGCTTCACCAGCTGGAGCTGCTCCTGCCGCCATGTCATCCCTGTCCCTGCCCTGTTGGACTGTACCTCCAAACTGGGCTAAAATAAACCTCCTCATTAAGTCGCTTCTGGTCAGGTACTTGGTCATAGCAAGGAGAAAAGAAATCAGCATGCTCATGCATTTGAAATTCTGGTGACCAGATAACAATACTCCAAGAGAAGGGAAAGCACAGAGACGAGGTTAAACAGCAGCTGGGCCGGGCTGTGAGCAGCTGAATTGACCTTCTGCATGAGGAGAACCATGTGAGCTAACCCTGCATTAAAGGAAGAGCCAAGCTCATGGTGTGTGGGGCTGGAGTCCCACAGACACATTTGGATCCACTGTAATCCCAGAATGACCCAACAGACAGAAAAGACAAAGGCAAAAGATTGACGGCTTCGTATTTTGAACAATAATAGTCTTATTTCAAAGAAGCTGTTCAGTTTTAACATTTAGCTTTCATAGGAAATTTGGATTTTTATAGTCATCCAAGGAATTTGGCAGACACAAAAAGGGAAATGTTGACTTTTACATGTTGCCCATTATGCAAAATTTTGAACTGTTCAGAACACAAGGGAAGCATGCTACAAGCACAGTGGCCTTAAAACATCCACAGACGGATGAATCCGAGTCCATTTCACATCGCTGATGTCCTTGGTAAGCAGGAGGGTGTGCAGCTGGCTAAATGCCTTGCAGCTGCCAATCTAGGGATGCATGTCAGCTTCCAATTTAAAGACTAGGGAGGGGGACAGGCAGACCCTGCGTGAGGCCCTGAGTTCAGATCTCCAGCGTCCGTGTAAAAAGAAAGGTCAGGCATGTGACAGTCACCGTCACCTATAGCCTAAGCCCTGTGGGAGTAGACACAGGCATATCCCTGGTGCTCACTAGCTAGCTAGCCTAGCTAGTCAGTGAGTTTCAGCACTACTGAGAGGCTGAACACCCATTGAGAAAGGATGCCATCCTCTGGCCTGACACAGATGTCAACCTCTGCCTCTACGTACATGTGTGTGTGCACCCACCGATAAGATATATGCATGGACTCGTGCGGGTACAGTGCGGGTGGGAAGGGAGCCTATAGTGGAATGTGAGACATGAGACCTGTTACTTGGGGGTCCACAGGGAGGCCTGGCAAACAGGCCTAGTGAAGCCAGTCACCTACCCCAATGAATACTCACGCCTCCCAGCCACAGTGACTGTCATGCGGGACACATGTGACCCAGTGACGTACAATAGAACAAGGCCTGGGATGAGAGTGAGAGGCTCTGGGACAAACTTTCCCGATGGTTCGGACTGAGCCTGGGAGTGAGGCCACACAGTAAGCAAGGGTAGGTGCCCAGCCAACAGGGAAAGTAAGTCTAAAGACATGATGGGATGGTTGAATCTTCCAGGCCCAAGGCTACAGCCAACCCAACTTTTTGACTACCAGAGTCTCTGAAACCCAATTCCTTCCTTTCCATCATCTCTGAAAGCCAGCCTGTGTTTTCTGCTGTGGCCTGTGAGAACCTGGAACGCAGTATCTCTGATGGTAGTGATGAGCTAGATGTATTTTTTCCTCTTGCCAATATTTTCGCCCTTAGGGGCTAATTAGTTCTCCTGACAACCCTATGTGAAATCAGGAGGATGACTTATACCAAGGGAACCAAGGCTCAGAGATGTTTGATGACTGCCTTAGGGGCTGCTGCTGAGCAGAGCGAGAGCCCACTCTGGAACTCAGGACCGTGAATTTCATGTTCTTCGCTGTGTCTTTCCTAAGTATCTGGCATGATTTTGGGATCCTTGGCTTCTTTTCTCTCACTAATGACTGGGCAGCGTGTTCAGAGGACCCGTCAGGTCTTCTGAAGACACGCACCAGGAAGTCGCTCAGACTCAGCTGTGTGAGTAGCTGGCCCGGAGCAACAGCACATAAAGGAAGCTTGAATGACCTCAAGCTAATGGAAAGCAAGAGGCTCCTCTGTCCCCAAATCCTGCCAGAGCACAACTCCCATTTGCAGCTAGAAATAGTTCAGTCTGGGTAAGGAAGGCACCAAGAAGCGAGGCCTATGTGTGATTGCTGGGGTTGACTTAGGGGAGGGAGACTAACGGGAAAGCATCTCAGATGGTGACATTTCCATTTCTGGTGGCTCCATTGCTGTGGGCCAGGAATGGGCTCAGTCCAGTGTCTTCTACCACCCGGTTGCCTGCCCTGTCTCTCTCCCACTTGCCTCAAGTTTGATAACTGTGGTTTACTCTCAAGTAGGATCGACATAGTAATATGCTTGTTAGTGATATATGGGAGAGGAGTCAAGTATTGAAACATTATTGGAACCAGGAGGTAGACACCACTTGGTGCATTACTGAAAAATGCAATCTCCAGTTGACATTCACAGTCAACATGCAGGCTGAAAGCCTTCAACACCAAGCTGATTCCAACAGTGAGGTTAGAAACGTCAAAGGTGCAACTGCAGCAGTTAACCTGTTCTGTAATTAAGACTTTTTTTCCTCTTAAAGGGTTACCCTCATTCTGCAAGAAGCTCTCAAGTTACTGCTGTCTTAAAATATATTCAATAAACTGTTTTTTAAGATAAAGAATCATTGCCTACTACCTCAAGGGAATTACCAGTGGCTCAGGCTGTCCCACCTCCTGGAGAGTGGCAGGTCCTTGGTGAGTTCCTATTAGTCCCCTCCTCTAGCCTGACCTCTCTTCCCTCTTCTAGTGTTCTGTTTTTCCTTCCTTGGATCCCGGCAGGTAGTTTGTCATGCTGAACTTAATCAGATCACTATGTAATTACAGAGGGACTGTCAGGATATTTTTGGTTGTCATCTTCTAACAAAATGCAGATTACGTGGCATGTATACATAGAATTACTCTGTAATTTAAAGTAAATTGACATTTAATTTCAATTTAATTACATAGGAATTACAGACATGACAGATAGCGTCTAATTAGGAAGAAAGTATGAGAATCTGTTTATGGGTAAAAAATCCATCTCATGCCACACGTTCAACAGAATCAAAATAATTCTCTGAATTTTTGTAGAGTACCTATAATAACAACAGTAATAATGAAGGCTGCATTTGGGCCATTCATCATTTGTACATATATTAGCTCAGTAAAACAAGCTGTGACTCTGTGAAGTGTCAGTGATCACTCCCATGTTACAGATGGGGAAATTATCATTGCATGAAATGAGTGATGTGTACAGTGTCACACAAACAGACTGGGGTCAAGGTAAGGTTTAAAACCAGCAACACTGGACCTTAGGCTCATTTTCATCCACCCCACCTACAAAGCAAAGGAGCATGGGATGAAATTCCAGGCCTCCTTGGAGGCCTGGGCTCTTCAAATCTATAGCCTGGAAAATTGGACTTTTTTCTCCATCCCTTTCTCTCTTTGTCTCCTGTCTTTCCTTTTTCTTCATGTAACAAATGTTTGTACTGATGGATCCCACCTGGTGGTATCCCTCTGAATGTTGGGAGTCAAGGGCTGAAGAAAGGTTTGCTCTCTTCCTCACAGGATATCAGTGAGGAAAAATGTGAGCGCAGACGTGTGCTGGTTAGCAGACAGCCTGCAAAGTGACGAAGGCAAGTTTTCTCATTTCTGCCACTACTCTGTATCTTTGGGAGCTGCTCCACAGACTTCCAGGCCATTCTCCTGTCTCCACCTCCCATCTCCCTGTAGAAATGCTGGGATCACAGATTCAAGCCATTGTATCTGGCTTTTGCCTAGGTTCATGGAACCCAAACTCAGGTCAGTAGCCTTGCTCAGCAGGCACTTTATCTCCCACTCAGCAGCTTGGTGTGTAATAGGTCCTTGGATCTAGTTGTGCATGTACTGAGCTACCAGGATCCAACCTCACAGGGGCAGATCTGATTGTTGGGGGGGGGGCTTTTGTAGCATTTTTATCCTCAGGATGGCCTTGCTCTGGCTCATGGAGCTATCAATTAAACGGAAAACAAAGCAGAGTTCTGTCTCTCTCTGTCTCTCTGTCTGTCTCTCTGTCTCTCTGTCTGTCTCTCTCTCTCTCACACACACACACACACTAGAAATTATAAATTAATCTAATTTCTTTCAACTTAACATTCCATTCCTTCCATTTTCCATCCATTCCATCTCTCAAATGAAACCCCTTCCAGGAGTACAGTACTTTAGAGACTTCAGCCGCTCACTCGATCACTGCATACAACTCTTTGAGGAGACATGCTAACATTTGCACGTGAGCAAACCGGCAGTCAGAGATGTGCTCCACAGCCATCACTTCGGCTTGTCTCAGAGTCATTTCAGGCCCCATTTATGTCTCAGGGCATCTTTTTTTCTGAAGCTCCTTTTTTTTTTAAATCTCAATTTTGAGAATTTATACATCTCCATAGCTAATTGTTCAAGTTGACTTAATGAGTACGTTTATTTCAACTCTGTGTATGTGTGTGATACACACAGACGGCATGTGAGTGCCATCGTGCGCAGGTAAAGTTCAGAGGACAGCTTTCTGGAGTCAGTTCTCTCCTTCCACTGTGGGTTCCTGGATCAAACTCAGGTCGAGGATTGCACAGCATCACTTTGACCCATGGGGCCATCTTGTGGCTGCACTCCCCGGGTGACCTTGTAGGAAGACATGGTAAATGTAACTCCAAACGTCGCCCAATAGAGAGGTCCTCATGAGATCAGAGCTGGCTACTGTGGCTGGCAGAGGGCTCCAGAAGAGCGAGAGGGCTGCTAAATGTCTGTCAACACCAAGTCAACCTGCTCCTTACTGTGATAGGCAGCGCTGAGAGGGGACTGAGGGCAGATCGCAATTTTCTCTGCACTCAATGGGTTTTGACACTGTTCATACCCTACTCAAACCAGGTGAAACTGCACTGTGGGAAAGAGTGCTTTGACCCACTCCCCGTATTTCACATGAACTTGACATTCCCTGTACCTGCAAAGAATAACCATAGGCCACACTGTGATCCTGATGTTTCATTACCTGGACATTTAGCCCAAGGACCCTTGCCTGACAGCACCACAGGCCAGAGTTGCGGACCGAGTCTTTTTGGACCTTTGGTGCTGATGTTCATTCCTAGATTCATTCTGGAAACTCTTGTCCTGGATGCTGCAGAAAAATCAGCTCCATACGAAAGCAAGCATAAACCCAAACACAGCCTTCCTGAGTTTAAGAAACCTGGGCCAGACAGCTTAACCTCCCCAGACTCCCAGACTCAGATGGCTGCCCCTCATCAGATCCAAGGATCTTATTCTGTTTGCTTATGAAAAATCAACTTCCCTGTGCTAAGGAAATGGGACATTTTGAGAAGGACATCAACTCTCTCCTTGAAAACACATCTTGATGAAATGTAAATGCTGATGTAAATTAATCCAACCCAATGGATTAATCAAATCATTAACATATCAATCATTAACAAGTGGGTATGATACCCAAAAAAAAACTAGAATGAAATTGCTCCTGTAGGTGGATGAGAAATTCATAGATTGCCCGACCTTAAATCCTTTCTTTTTCTGGAACAAAACAGGATATAAATAAACATAAACATAATACAACAACAACAATCCTGTCTGTCATTGTAATTTCCTATTTTAAAGTAGAGGAGAGATGTATACAGGAAAAGATGCTTCTGTCTAGTCATTCAGCTTGAACACCACCCAAGAGTTTTACATATCTAATCCATAGCCACAATCGCAGTTCCTGGAACCCTTACACCTTGTTCACTTGCTTTCTCAGCCTTAACAAAATGAAATCCAGGAGGAAGCCAGCCACTTCTAAAACCACACTTAGGATTCATCTTCAGTCTGCAACAGATAAAAATCAAAGAACCGTCATTTTACCTTTGCCTGGTTGCTGTAGGTTTATAAAGACTACACACACCACAAATCTGAACTTGTGAGGCACCGGTGAGTTAATAAAAAGGAGATCAGAAGGCTAAGTGACTCTCCACACGGAACACTGTGGCTCAGGGACAGGGGCTCTGTAAAGGGTCACTTTGTCATGAGGCAGCGAGGATGGGGACAGCATAGCTGAGTGTTTTCCCAGTGGGATGCTATGAGGGACATGCACCCTCCACATCTGGGATTAGGAGAGATATTTACCATCATGCCCTGCACCAGAAAAAGGAGGAAACTGCCTTTGTTCAGGGCTTGGGGGCAGGGTGTGTCCTCTTTCTGGTGATGCAGAAGGCTTAGACTCTCAAGCAAGTGGCATCGCTGAAAACTAAGAAAGCTCACTGGGCAGGTTCATGGAACAAAACTGCCAAGTTTGTTTGTATTATTTATGGGGTTTGAGGATTAAGGCTAGTGCCTACTGCATGCTAAGGATGTGCCCTGTACCACCAAGCCAATCCCCTAGCCTCTCGTTCTTGATAACCTCGCACCACCCTCCTTAACTCTCCCTCAGTTACTTGGTTGGTTATACCAAGAAGAAGGTCCATTCTCTTTGGACCTGAGCCCCTACCTTCCTCCATCAAAACTCTCATCAGAAAGTACCCTTACTGTGTCCCCGGGCTAGGAGACCTAGGATCAGGGACACCCAGGCAACATTGGTACAGATAAGTAGGTAGGTGGTATTGTAGGCTGTAGCACAGGCCTTCTAGGGTATGGGGTAGCAAGCTGCTATTCAGTTCAAGAAGCTGATAACTGTAACGTTGGTAAAACACTTCTGTGGGGAGAATTCCATCAGGGACAGCAGCTGCTTGTTTGAACTTAGCCAGGTCTGATTTAAACACACACACACACTCACACACACACACTCACACACACTCACGTGCACACACACTCACACACATTCAAACACTCTCACACACACTCACACACTCACACTCACTCACACACTCTCACTCACACACACTCACACACTCACACACACTCACACTCACACACTCACACACACACACACAGAGGTCCTGGCATTAGGAGGTTTTTGTTGTTGTTTTAAGATTAGGTTTCACAATGTAGCTCTGGTTGTCCTGGTATTTATGTTGTAGACCAGGCTGGCCTTAAACTCATAAAAATTCAAGTGCCTCTGCTTCCTGAGTGTGCCACCATGCCTAGTTTAGTGCTAAGATTTTTAAGTATGATTAATAATGTTTGTTACCTCCCTTTTAACTTAGGCCCCCTCCCCCAAAAGAAAATAACAGAAAAGGACTTGCCCTCTAAAGGTTGTCCTAATTCTTGAGGCAGGACAATGTGTATCACAAATGTCTAGAACTAGAGACAGGCAGGTGAGGAAATGAGTACCGTCAGGTCCCAGATAAGGCTTGTCACACAATGCCTCAGATGACACTCAGGTCCCACACCCATTTCCTGCAGTGTACACTGAGCGATCTTCGTGGCGTTTTTATCCACTGACCTGAGAATAGTCAGTTGAGGACTCTTCCTGGCAATCATTGTCCACCCTCTGGAACTGACGTGGGAGATAGGTAATAAAGGCAGCTCCCTTTTTTAAAAACAAAGAAAGAAGGAAAGGAAATAGGTCCGTGTGTGTGCGTGCATATGTGTGCACACATGCATGCACACATGTGTGTGTTTCTGCCTGCAGAGGCCCCAGGAGGTGTAGTTGTGAATCACTCAATGTGTGTGCTGGGAACTGAACTCTTGTCTGATAATCCATCACTTCCAGCCGTGGCCATCTCCTTACTATTTAGAGTAGGTGTTGTTTAAGGATGTCCAGGAAGAGGGTTAGGTACTCTAGAACTTTCCAGTTCTAGACTCTGCAGTACCACATGGAAATTGAATGTTGGTAAACCTCTTTATTAAAAAGAGACCATGTTGCCAGTGGCCATCAGATCCCTGAAGGAAAGACAGGCAGCTCCAGACGGCAAGTGTGTTCAAAGGGGACTGCTCCGGGAATCTGCAAGCCTGTGTTCCAAGTTTATCACCTCCATGTATTAGGGAAGAGACTGTGTTGCATGATCTAAGTCCACAGTTGTAGCAAGATTAGAAAGGGAGTCATTGAGCCAGGCAGTGGTGACACACACCTTTAATCCCAGCACTCTAGAGGCAGAGTTAGGCAGTGGTGACACACACCTTTAATCCCAGCACTCTAGAGGCAGAGTTAGGCTGGTGTCTGAGTTGGAGGTCAGTCTGGTCTACAGAGTGAGTTCTAGGACAACCCTGTCTCAGAAAACAAACCATATCATATGGTTGTATGTGTCTCACCGTGAGAGGCTGTGCCTTCTCCATGCAGGCTCAACTTCACTTATGTCATTATTTCCATGACTGTGTCCAAGCCATGGAAAATTGGAGAAGCTTAATTCCTAGAATCCTCTTCAATCTAGTGTGAGGAAAATTAGTGGTAAACTATTTAACTTAAATAGCTTTTTTTTAAAGACGTCCAAACAGCAATGTTACTTGCTAGAGAACTTTATGGGAATAAAATGAAGATTGCAAGAACATTAAATGTTTGACTGATTTTTGTTGTTGTTGTTGTTTCCTCTTGGGGAAGATTTAAAAAAAATATGGATGCATTGTGTTCTATTGTCCTGTGTCAATCTATGTGTAATTAAAGCTCTTTTTTCATCATCCAAGATAATTTCAAGTTCAGCAGGAGTAAATATCACCACTCTGCTACACCCATGTTTTAATAAATGGAATTTACGCTGCCAGGTTCTTGCAAAACTAGGAATGATAAACATATGCTTTGCAAGAGAAGTAGTCATTTGCCTCACTCTCATCTATGCTAAAATATGGTGATTTTCCCAGCAAAGAGAGAGACAAAAAGGCTGCACTGTGTTTAGAGTGCTCGATAAGCCCGGGGCCAGCTGGTAGCAAATTAGGAAAAGTGGGCTGGGATGCTTAGTATGGGTAAAACTCAAGACTGAACACTGGGCAAAGGACCCCGAGGCTTTCACATTCGTAGGGGTGCAAATGCAGTATTTTTACATTTGCATGTATATATGTATGTATACATATATGTATGTTTTATGAGATACTGTTTCTCTGTGTAGCCCTGGATGTCCTGGAACTCAGAGCTCCAACTGCCTCTGCCTTCTGAGTGCTGAGATTAAAGGTGTGTGCTGCCACACCCTGGACGTGTACTTTAAACAAACAAACAAACAAAAACCATGCAAACAGTGTCTTATTAGATTTATTTAATCTCTGTGTATGGCTGCCCACGCCACTGCAATGGTGTGGAAGTCAGAAGACAACTTTTGGGAGTCAGTGCTTTCCTTCTACAATGTGCATTCTGGGAATTGAACTCAGGTCATCAGGCTTGCTGGCAAGCATCCTTATCCACTGAGCTATTGATCCATTTTTCATTCTTGGGTTCATCTTTAAGACTTTTGGAGATCTTTTAATGTAAATTCCTTTTTTAAAAAAAGCTGATAATTCCTTTAAATTGCATTTTAGCTTCACAATTTCAATTCCAGATTTGCTCTCATCATAATTTTTGTTTATTCAGAGAATCTTTATTTCAATTATCTGTGGGTCCAGTACTGATTAAATACAAGAATAAGGGTGCTCGTGAGTTAAGCCTATGGTTAAATTTTATCAATGAAGTGATGTTTTGAATATACAAAGAGACTTCCCTCAAGGCCTGATGAATCCTTTAGAATTTATCACTTGTAAGTAGTAATTATTCTTGACTTTCATAATTACGTATCTAGAGCAAAGATAGAAACAGCCCAGGAAAAGGTTGTCAATGGATACAAAAGTGTTGCTCAACAAATAAAAATTCTGTTTCCAGTGTGGAGTCACATCACTGCCATTACTATGGGAGTGGGCTTTGAGGTTTCATATTCTCAAGCTGGTGCCTGTGGATCAGGATGCAGAGCTCTCAGCTCCTTCTCCAGCACCATGTCTGCCTGCATGCTGCCATGCTTTCCACCCTGACGATAATGGACTAAACCTTGGTAAGCCAACCTTAACTAAATGTTCTTCTTTATAAGACTTGAAATGGTCATGGTGTCTCTTCACAGCAATAGAAACCCTAAGACAGGGATGGACCATGATTGAGGGATGCCGAGGAAGAAGGTGTGTTGTAGCTCCAGGATCAAGAGGTCCCTGTGGCCCAGCCACTCTTAATTGTTCACGTCTCTACTGTCCTGTATACACAAGAGTGTCATTGACAGAAGACATGGCTTTCATAGCATGGCAATTAGGAGTGTAGCTCATCCCCTTAGCCTGACTTGAGTCTGAGATACCAGCTAAGTGAACTTACCAATTGTTTAGTCTCTCTGGCCTTCAGTTTCCTGATCTGTAGAGTTGCACTCATGTTCAGAGGTTGTTGGGAGGACTGGGTAAGTTTGTACGTGGAAACTGGCTGGCTCACAGCAATTAGTAAACCTTGGCTTCGACTGTTCGATGATGATGGTTATTGTAAATAAATAATTCCCTAAGCTGGATTTAGAGCATGTCCTTGGTCTGCTGAAGTCATTTAAGAAGCTATGGATGTAGGAGGCCTGGAACATTTTGGGTAATGAATCCCGTAGTGCTACAGCCAAAATTGCTCACTGCTCCCCAGGCCAAGAGTCTTACAAGTAATGCCTAGACAAACTGAAGGGGAAAAAAATAACATACTAAAAAGACAGGCAATTCCCATTTCTCTATGACACTTTGGCAGTTCCAAATTTTATCTTCCTATGTATGTAGTGAAGAGTGTATTTAACACTACTTTCTTACTTCCAAACACTTTTCATCTCCACACTCAAACTCAGTCAACACTCCAGCGAAGAACCCTTTTGCCAATGACGTTGAGAACATGTGTTCCTTTTACAGTCAAGCTGCATTGTCCACAGTTTGCCATTAGCTGTATCTGAGCCTGATCTGAAGTCCATTTGCTCATCTGTTGAATGGTGTGAGGGCGGTGACTGCCTCAGATTCTGTGAGGAGAGGATGTGACAAAATACCCAGAAAGCTCTCAGGACAGGATCTGGGATTCACTAGCCATTCAAGAGGTGGTCATTTCTACAGTGTTTCAGAAACTCTTGCCAAGGAGGCTTGGGAACTGGAAGCCCACAGTGGAAAAATAAAAGGTGCCAGTTTGGAAATTCTACTACCCGCCACCTTAGAAAAGAAAGCTCACTACATGTGTCCGTAGAAGTTATCTTTCTCAGCCAGAGAAAGGGCCAGGCCCTCTAAGGAAGAGTGGAGATCCTCTAACCCTGCCCCTCAGTCTTTGTTTGCCTGCTGTTGCTGCTGGAGCCAGCCCCACAAGGCCCTACAGGATTGAGGGAGACTGTGAGGGAGGGAAGGAGCAAAGGAACAAACCTTAGGCCTACCTCACAAAAGTAGTCGTATTGTTTCAAGTACACCCTAAGTGCTACCCTGAGCATGACACCCATTTTATAAACCTGTCATTGAGAGCTTGTGCCCCTATGGGGATGGGAGGTAAGCAAACGTCTGTTCATTCGTTTAACTCGGTGGTAGCTAGAAATAAGGCCATCATGAAGGGCCACAGCACAAGATAAAATTTACAGGCTGTGTTCAGTGACATGTGCTTTACTGCTTTATTAGAATACCGGCTTATTAGAGGAATAGCAAGGACATGTGAAAGACACCTTGGAAGGGTTTCCCATTGCTGCCGTGACTCCTAATAAAGCTGCTGTCCCCACCAGTCCCTGGCACAATTTCCCTCAACACATCAGTCTAAGGAGGCAGTGGTAGGCTCCCTGCCAGGGTCTCCTCCACACTCACTTCATCTGCTGTGGCTTAAACACCAACACGGGTTTCCCTGAGGGCCTCCAGGCCTTGCAGCAAATTCCTGGCCTCAGACTGAAGGGAGAAAGGGCTTTGTGGGAAAACGTGCTGGAGGGGTGGGGAGGCTTCTGGGTTTGGGGGGCTGCAGAAGGAGGGGCTGGAGGCCAGAGATGATGATAGAGTGAGATTGGGCAGTACAAGTTATTAATCAACACACAGCCAAGTGTCATTGCCAAGAACACACACTAGCTCCTAAGCTGCCAAAAGACCCGATGGAGGAGTTGCTATCGGAACTCCAAGCAGTACTCACTCATGCAGCTAGTTAGAGCAATTAAAAACGAAGTGCGGGTTACAGTAGAGAATAATGTATCGCACGGTCCAAAAGCCTCTCAAATGCCAATGATTGATGATGTATTAGTTCATTTGTGTAATATGAGGGATGGTTTTCCAGTTCTCCATCTTATCCCAAGAGTTACACCAATAAAGAAATATCCCCGTGCCTCCTTATGTCATCTTGACACCTGAAATGAATTGACAAGACTGCACACAATTCATCTCTTCTTTAATCCTTGCAAAAAACATCCAGGGGATTTGACCGTGCAGCTGCGTCTGTGCATGGCGTGCGTTGATCTCGGTTTACTCTGATATGAAATCCAGGTGTGTGTGGTTCTGGTTTTACGTGTCTTGCATTTTTTCTTTTTTTACACAGAGTTATGTGATATCTGTGTAATGCAGAGTTGGAAAATCTTGACTATAAACGACACCTGCTTCCATGGGCAGTCAGGCCTTTCTGTGGAAAGGGCAGCAGATTTCAGTGGATGAGTACTGAGCACAGCATTGACACCATGCTTACCTCCTCTTTGACCAAGTTATAGTTTGGTCTCTGAAGATTGTTCAAGAACTTTTAAGACTTTTTACTCCTGGAGAGAAAAAGTAGGTGCATGTTTCTGAGGCTTGTGTTTGCAAGGCTTGGTTGGTTAAGATATCCAGATCTGCCAAGTTGTTAGGAATTAATATCCGAAAACAATTTAAGAGATTTTGCCCCAAAGGTTCTGGCTGTCTGCACACAGATGTTTTTGGTAGACACAGACTCCTAGAATGCTTCTAAATGCACACACTTGAGAACATAGCAAATGTGATACACCTAGGCAGGATTAGCTTTTAAAGTATTCTGTGTGTCAAAGTTATTTGATAAGTTCTCTGCTGAATGATTACTGGAAAAAATTCTTTGCCTTGGTTTGAATATGCAAAACTTAAATGTCATCACATAAGCTTATAGAAGGATGATGATATAATAATTATAAAGCATTATAAACATTTTTTTCAAGACAGGGTTTCTCTGTGTTGCCCTGACTGTCCTGTTCTATAGACCGGTGTGTCTGAATCTCAGAGACCTACGTGCCTCTGCCTCCTAACTGTTGAGATTCCTTTCCTTTCTCTCTCTCTTTCTCTCTTTCTCTCTCTCTTTCTCTCTTTCTTTCTTTCTTTCTTTCTTTCTTTCTTTCTTTCTTTCTTTCTTTCTTTCTTTGAGGGGGGGTGAAACAGTGTTTCTCTGTGTAACCGTCCTCACTGTCCTGGAACTTGCTTTGTAGACCAGGCAGGCTTCAAACTCACTGGGATCTGCTTGCCTTGGCCTCCCAAATGATGGGATTAAAGGTGTGTGACACAACTGCCTGGTCATTGGAATCCATTACATATAAATGGTGATAGAATATATGTTTTTAAAAATGTAAACATTTATATTTTATAAGTCAGGTGGTAGTGCACGCCTTTAATCCCAGCACTTGGGAAGCAGAGACAGGCGGATCTCTGTGAGTCTGAGGGCAGCCTGGTCTACAGAGTGAGTGCCAGGACAGCCAGGGCTCTATTAACATAGAAAAACCTTGTCTCAAAACCAACACTGTATATTGTATGTATGTATGTTCTGTGTACATGTTTGTCTGTGTACCAAGTGCACGCCTGATACCCATGGATACCAGAACTGAGTGTTCGATCCCCTGGAACAGGAGGTACAGATGGATGGGTGGGTACTAGGAAATGAGCCTGGGTCCTCTGGAAGAGCAGTCAGTGCTCTTAGCTGCTGAGCCATCTCTCCAGCACCCTAGTGTACGTATTTTAAAGTTAGTGTTTATTATGAAGACACAGTAATTACAAAGCTTATTCCATTCAGTGCTACTCTCTAGAGTGTTGGTAAAGTATGGAAACTTTAAGGAGTCAGGGGAAGAGGAGAGCACTAGGCCAGGTTCTGGTTGCTTCACAGCCTTCATGCCAGTTCTTCTGACCCCAAGGTCATTTGGACCTCGAAGCTGGCTCTTCATAGGATGACAAATTTATTATAATTTTACTCACACAGAAATTTATTTTGATGACTTCTGGCCTTTGGTTAGTTTAAACAATATGTAAATGAATAATCCCATGTATATATCTTCACAAAAATTTTGGATTATAAGCCTTTAATAGAGCCAACTTCTTGATGAGTCAATGTGTTAAATGTGTATGTGCATTTGAAGCTGCCAATTTTGCCTTCCAAAGAGATTGTGCCAATTTATACACCTGCCAGAATTTTATAAGATGATCTATTCTTTCACATATGCCAACATACGCAGATTCAATGCTTTGGTCTTTATTCATCTGTGAGATGACAATGACATCTCAGGCTAGTACTCATTTACCTTTATTTTCTCAGGAGTGAAAGAAAATCCACACGAAATAACAACCCTATTTACAAGGACAAGACTACTTTGTAATTTATCTGCAGATACTTACATTCCTTGTTCTCTTTACCTTTTGGCTTCTCCTTTTCTTACTGATTTTTTATTGTTTTTTACTATTAACAAGCGTATCCATTTGCTTATCATGTATGTTGCAAATCCTTTCCCCATTTCCCCCTTGTCTTATGGTGCAGTCCCTTGCACTATAATCAGATGCTGCAAACTTCCAGGCTGTGACGTTCTGAATCATAGGGGTGGCAGTTCTTCATACTGCTCTGAGGACACTGTGGCATAATAATGGGCAATTGTCAGGCAGGCACTCAGTGCCTTCCCATGGAGCCTTGGTGTATTTCTCTTGCCCTTAGTATGTTTTCCTCAAATTTGAGATTTCATATGCCACCCATAGTGGCCAGCTCCAGCTCCTGTGTGCTGGGTTCCTCAAGAAAAAGATGTTGAAGTAGCATCCTCTATGAAGGGGTCCTTGGGGAATGCTTCTAGGACAGGACTGGAGCTGGTAAAGAGAGCAGGGGAGAGGGATAGAGATGAAGTTCTGGGGTAGGGTAGGGTTCTGGGGGTAGGGTAGGGTGGCTTTGAGCATGGCAGTTCCTTCCAGCAGGGACAATACTTGAGGAAGTGATGGGGGATGTCCTTCTTTCTGTATACTGTGAATATATGTTTCTCTTACTGGTTGATGAATAAAGCTGTTTTGGCCAATGGACAAGTAGGATTTAGCCAGGCAGGATACCTAAACAGGGATAGAGAAAGAGAGTAGTTGGAGTCAAGGTCATGTCATGGAGCTGCTGAGAAAGCAAGAGGCCAAGGTATCACCAGTAAGCCAAGACCATGTGGAAATACACATATTGATAGAAGTGAGTTAATAATTAAGAGAGAGCGAGCCAATAAGAAGCCTGAGCCATCAGCCAAATGGATTATAGTATAAGCCTCTCTGTGTTTGTTTGGGACTAAACAGCAGGCGGGGGTGGGGATCAGACGGACAGAAACTTATGTCTACAAAGAAGGACAAGGCTAGGGGTTGTCAATGACTACCACCCACGCAGCTGACAACAAACCTTGGTCCTCACAGGGAGCCCTGAGCCTCTTGCTACTCTGCCAGCTATTTGGCTTTCCCCCTCTCAAGTTAAATCTAGCCCTGGTCCCTTAGGTCTCCATGCTCTGCCCGCTAATGCTCCCTCTAGCTTAAGCTTTTGAGCACCTTTTCAGTGGTGTTGGATAAGGGCCAGTGGCAAGCGCTGGCTCAAGAGCTTTTTATCCTCCCTTCTCCCCACTGGCTATTTCAGATTCCTTGACACCTTTCACAGAGAAGTGAAAATGCTGTAAAAAGCCCCCACGCTTGCAAATAAAGTGAAGCCGGCACCGTAATTAAAGAGATGAATATGGCTGCCCATTTACATGTTTTTGGAAGATTTCAGCTTCTGTGTTGCAGCAGCGAAGGAAAAGAGACAGAGGATTGCATTTAATTAGCCCCAGTCCCAGGCGACTCTCGATTTTCCATGCCTGTTAGCCACTATGCACCAGCATGCTGCTGAGTCGGAAGCGCCTTTCTGGATGGTTTGATAGGCATTGCGAGTCCTCTCAGTGGACCCCTTTCACAACCCACAATAGCCCGCCTAGCAAAACATCACCACATGTTCACAGCACCACTTTCCTTTTTAAGGCTGCTGTCTTACTGGAATCAAGTTTTCCCCGGTGTTGGCTTTGGCTCCCAGCCACCAGCTGCTTCTGTGCCTGGAACAGGGCAAATGGTGGAGAGTGGATGGTTGCAGCAGATGCTGCTGGTACCCTGCCCACATCCCCTCTGCAGGCCCGGTTCTGCAGGCTCTCCGTGTGACTTTGATCTGTACTCAGAGCTAATGACCCAGGAGGCAGCCCTTCCCCAGTTTCCCTTTCCTGGAGCTGGGCTACGATGAGGCTTGCTGAATGCGTTGCCCAGAGGCCTTGGTAGGACTGGGTCCCTGCGGCTCCCAGTGAAAGCCTGCTTATTAAGGCAGCAGCAGCAAAGCTCACTACCTTCTGGCTGCCTTCCTTTCTCATCTCTCTCTCCTACTCTCCTACGGCTGTTTCCTGGGATCCCTTTCCAAGTCAACACTGCAGCTCAAAAGTCTTTTTCTTTTGACAAGCACCAAGGTGTTGAAATTGCCAGGCAAAGGACACCACCTGGGAAATCATGACCAAAAGTTTATGTCCTGCCTTCTCCCTCTAAGCAAAGTGAAAACAAACAACAGAAGCAAAATAAGCAAATACAATAAAATCTAGCAACATCTGTTATGTTGTCTACAGAGGCTGGGTCCTGATTACATGAACTGGTCTGTGCAAATGGATTAATTTTTACATGGCTGGCTTTAGAACTGTTTCCAAGGAAGGATTCCAGCCATGCTTTGTACTGATTCTTAACTTGAAGTTTGTACATGCCTTCTAATTCTTGACATCACACCCAACACATTGACTGGAAATTGTGGGAAAGATGTCTTTTATGGGGAGTCCAAGATGTCTTCCATCTCCCAGAGGCTAGTTCAGATGGACCACGTCTGATTTTGACTGTGCAATTATTTTCTTCACATCTGTATC
The DNA here is from genome assembly GCF_017639785.1 of Mesocricetus auratus. Taxonomy (NCBI): domain Eukaryota; kingdom Metazoa; phylum Chordata; class Mammalia; order Rodentia; family Cricetidae; genus Mesocricetus; species Mesocricetus auratus. The sequence continues at coordinate 107,726,133 of NW_024429184.1, read as the reverse complement.
AATGCTCTGAGATGATAAAGATTAAAAGGGGGGGGGGGACAGGGCTTGAGAGTTTTACAACTCCTGCAGGAGTTGGGATGTGGCTTCCTATCTGTCGCTTTGATTGGAAATTTAAATCATTTCCAATTGCAGGCAATTGCGAGTCTCATAAGGTACGGAATCTGACAGTTTACAGCTCAATCTGTGACTTGCTGACTTTAAAGGAGAAGTAGTACAAATTAAAATGAAGGGAAACAGATAAACATCAAAATCCTGGGTCCTCAGGCAGTGCATTTTACAATGATCAGGTCTGCCGTGAAGAGCCTGCCACCCAGCCCTGGAAGGTGGTTGGTCCCAGAGGGCTGCTCACCATGTAGATGAACTAGGCAGGGTAGGATGAGCGATACAGGTTTTGTATAAAAGCTTAACATTGCGAGCATGAGGATGGCAGGTCCTCTCTCCCAGTGCTTCTGCTGTCCCTGCTCTGCATCTTCTGGGGCGCGTGAGTCTACAGCTGCATGGTGGGGTTGGTTGCCATGTTACAGATCCTGGAGGAAGAAGGAGATGACAGAGACAGCAGGTGAGGCTGGGGTCTGGGGGCGGGCATGGGAACGTCTCTGGATTTTAGATTTTGGTATTCATTCTTTAGGGTGATCCTGTATGCTTGCCAGGTCAAAGTTTCAAGGTTTCATGAAATTAGTTAAGCTTCTAGAGGGAGTCAGTGAGGCAGCCTTAGATATTGGCTAAATTATGAGCCCATGCTTCATGTGGAGTCTTGCCAGCAAACATTGTGGGTAGACACTATTTTACTCTTAAACATTGTGTGTGTGTTCAGTGTATGTGTAAGGGCTATGTGTATGTTTAGAAGTTCTCAACCTACAGGTCAAGACCCCCCCCCCCGGGGGGTGGTCGAATGACCCTCTCACAGGGGTCACCTGGGGTTGTCAGAAAGCACAGATATTTATGTTATGATTCTTAACAGTAGCAACATTACAGTTATGAGTATGACAAAATAGTTTTATGGTTGGGGTCACTACAACACGAGGAACTGTATTAAAGGTTCACAGTATTAGGAAGGTCAAGAACGAGTAGTGTATAGGCACATGACTCAGGGTGCATGTCTTCCACAATATGTGTCTGGAGCTGGAATGCAGGTTTCCAGGCTTGGCAACAGGGTCTTCACCTGCTGAGCGGTTTCTATGACCCTTACTTCCATTTTGACGATGAGGGTGCAGACAGTATAGAACTTAAAAGAAATCGAGGCAATCGGACTTTAACTGCATTATTCTGATTTGAGGTAGAACCCCGTCCAGGCTTTTAAAACACTTTCCCAACTGAGGTAGAGAATGGAGTGTGGATCCTCCTTTACCTTTCAGACCCTGGGCAGTTTTTTTTTTTTTTTACTCCCATTTTCCTTGATGGCTGCTGAGAGTTATAAGGCTTCAAATTAGGCTTCAGAAACCCCTCAGGCACATTGAATTTTACCTGGAACCATATTCTATAGCCAAATGAGCTCTAAGGACCACATCAGGAGGGATGAAAGACTGGGGTGTTGTGCTTGTTTGAGTTTCTTCATATGCCAATCCTGAATCAAGAATATACGAGGGGGAATAAAAAGTATATAATAGGGACCGGATATGGTGATAATGACTTTAATCCCATCAGCAGAGGCAGAGGCAGAGGCAGAGGTCTCAGAGTGAGTGTCGAGCCAGCCAGGGCTACATGGTGAGATCCTGAATTAGGAGAGGAAAAGGAAAATAAAGCGGGGTGAAGGGGATACTGGCTGAAGATTGAGGAACTAAATGAGATAGGAAGGCAGCCATTAAAACTTGCTTTATCCAGACACTATGGGTGGCCCTATCTAAATCACCACCAGGATACCTTGTGGAGGTTTGTTCTAATGATCGAATGCATGCCTCAGGATTGCCCTGAAGGGGCAAGGAAGGCCAGGCAGAAATGCTCCCTTGGTCACAGTTGAAAGAGTATAGAGAGATGCAGTCTATCTTGTTCTGGCTCACCAGTCAGGCATGAGGGGTGAGGTAGGCTTCCACAGTTAGAGACCTATGGTAGAGAAGTGTAGGTCAGGTCCCGGGAAGTCACTGGAACTTAAGGGTAGGACCAACTGTGGAATATGGGCCTCTGGCTCTGTCTGAGCTGCCACAAGCATGTTTCAGAGCCCTGGAATCCACAGGCCCTGAAGATAGGTGTTCCATTTGAATGGACACCTATCCTGGTTTCCAAAGACTACAATGTAGTTCTCTTTTTTGAGGCCCAGATCATTAGAATAAGGAAAATAGTCCTGGGTTACTAGATCCCCATGGAAGTCAGTACTGTGTGTGCGTGTGTGTGTGTGTGTGTGTGTGTGTGTGTGTGTGTGTGTGTGTGTGTGTGTGAGTGTGTGTGTATTCTCACTAATGCGAGCACATGCATGAGAGTGTTGGTGATGCTGTTAGTAGAGATAATAAAAAGGATACCAGTTTTGTGTGGCTTACATATTTTCCACAGTGTCTCCTTTCCTTCTCAAAGCTTTGATTTAAAGGCCACACGCTCCCGTTATTGCCGCTATGTCTTTGTTTAACAAAAGTGAAACTGCTTCTTGCTCTGCATGGCTGTTAGCAATCCTAGGTACTCTACTTTGAATGACTGTACTTATTCAAGTGACAGTACCACCGGCTCTTTGTGTTATTCTATATGACTGCTTTAAATGATACTTACAGGCCTGTTTTTCATCAGCTCATTTCAATGGGCCCTTTGTGAACTAAATGGGTAGTAAGCGCCCTTCACACAAAGAACTTTTTAGCCTCTATAGACAATTGGAATGATTTTTTAAGAGGTAAAATAACTAATTCATTCTCTAAACTTTTGTTTTAAGAAAGAACAGCTACTGAGCTGCATTTGAATATTACTCCTCTCTACAAATTCTATGTATGTGTGGATGTGTGGTCCAGAAAGATTGTCCTTGTTGCTATCAATTAAGAGCTCTTGGGGTGATTCCTAAGTAGTAGAGCTGTCTAAGACATTTATGTGGATTTGGGAGAGACAGGTCTTTCTGGGGTCCACCTGCTTCTTTTGGGAGGCTGTAGTGCATGAACTGTAACCTGCTCTTCCCTTCCTTTACTAACCGTGACCCAGGACAAATACATGACCTAGGACAGGCCAGTCACATACTCTATTTAGGACCTCACACATTGAGCCAGAAATGCAGAGAACATGTTGGCATATATCCTCGATGGGAACCATGGGCTGGGGTGATATACCGTGGTGGGAATTACACTGGTCTGGTAGTGGTGGCATTCTGAATTATTTATTTATTTTTCTTAGCCCTCTGGAGTTGCTTCTACAAGCTCATTTAAATTGCTTATTGAAAGGCTGCTCCAAACCATCCACTGTCAGAGATGCTGGAGACACAGAAGCAGACATAGTTGACAAAGTCTCTGAGATCACATATAAAAATAAACTCATATTCCTTTCCTGGCATCTAGGGTCTTGCAAAGTAATGTTACAGGGCCTACTAGCAAGAGGTTGCCTAATTGAACTGCCTATGGGGACATGAATTGTATTTATGCACTGGACCCCCATTGAACCTAAAACCTGAGAACTGTATTAGTAACTGTAAGGTAGCACCTGGAGAATAAGACATCACACAGAAAGGGAGATAGCAGCAGCAGCAACAGGCAGGCTGTTTCCTCTTGAGCTACTTTGATAAATGCAGAGGCACGAGTCAGTGAGTTCCAGTCAAGACCAACCAAGCATACTTCAGAGCAATGGGACTAAAGCCCACCCTGCTGCACCGGGCCCAGATGACCAAACTAGGATATTAGGAACTAAGAAGTAATGCTTTTAGAGTTTTAGAGCAGCTTAGTGTTCAAGAATTAACTAGCGGTGGAGAGCACGGTAAGGGTAATTTTACATTTTCTCTTGTATGTCTGAGCTTTTGTGACAACTGCTAGAAATTTAAAAGCAAATAAATTTAGTATGCACAGGCCCTGAGTTTGGTTCTTAGCACAGAAGAGAACTTTCTGAGAAGGCTACGGGAGTGAATGAGGTGAGGGTTGGAAATGAAGACGGCCAGTAAGAGCAAATACCCTGAGTAGTGGACATGCTTCAGAAGTTCACGATGAGATGAGAAAGTCTGTGGAGAGGTGGGAGAGAAAAGGGTGAGAAATGAAACGGGGGAGCTGGCAGGGAGCCCATGCTCAGGGCAAAGCTGGAACAATGGATCCATGATTTCAGAATGAAGGGATGTGTTGAGACACTTCCGGTGCCTGAGAACCACCTGTGCTTGGTCAGACCTAAGAGGGGAAATAGGACCGGAAAGTGGGCTGGTCAGGGCCAGCCATCTGGAAGGGTGTGAGGGTGTGATGTAGAGGGAGTGGAGGTGAAAAATTGAGAAAAAAAAACATGAAAAAGATAATGGGAAAATAAGTTGCTTTCTTTGACATTAGTTTTTTGTTCCCTGTGCACAAATCAAGGAGGTAGATGTTCTTGCAGGGAACTAAAACCCTTACCAGTTGTTCTGTGACATGCTTCTGCTTTCTTCCTTCTCGTGTCTTCTGCGCTGGGTGGTATGCAACCCAGGCCATCGCTTTTAATTTTAGCTCAGGAATAAAGTGATTAGGAAGATAAGTCTGTTATATGAGAGAACTCCTTTTAAAGTCAAGTTGAAGTTTTAAAAAACCTGAGTCATCGAACTCTGGAAGGGATGACACTCCGTTTTCTGTGTTTCCAGGCTAGAAATTATAAACAAGAGCAGTGAGTATAATACACATAGCAGGGAGATGGTGTGCGACAGAAGTTCAGTTCTGCATGGCTAGAACTGAACTGTATAGCTAAGACTATCATGAGCATGAATCCAGGAAGATGGTGTGCGGCAGAAGTTCAGTTCTGCATGGCTGGCTTCATTTGTCTAAGACTATCATGAGCATGAATCCAGACACAATATAATTTTGTGATGAATTTACTCACCCAAATCCTGATGATGTTATTCTAGAAGAATCTATCTAACTTGGCCATTTTCTGGTGCTGTGGGTCAGTCAGCTCCAAGAAGCAGATGTAAGTCAAAGGGGTGAATGAAACAGATTCTGGAAGCATGTGTCAGGGGGTCAGGTTGGGCAATGTATTTTAAAGTAAGAAAGCACAAATGGACTTGAGTCTCTGTCGAGGTTGAGGAGTCTTCAGTGAAAAGGACCAGTAGGGAAAGGTGCAGGTGTCACCAGCCTCAGGCCTCAAGGGGAGAGAGAGGGGAGGTTTGGGACAGCTTCTGGGGGAGGGCGGGGTAGTCGTGACCACACTGGCACTGTGTCCCACACACTGCAAGCTCACCACACTGTAGGTGGTTTCAGTTTGCAAAGGCTGTGGAGACCATACATTCCGCTGGAATTCTGTGAGGATGGAAGTGTCTGTATCCACACCACCCATCAAATGTTTATAATGTGTCTAATTTAAGACGCTATTTGGTTTTTCTTGGAGTGGGTGGGAGGTGTTGATTCCTGGGCCTTATGCATGCTAGGTGAATGTTCCAATGCGGAGCTGCATTGTTAAAATAAAAACATTAATTCCCGATGCTGGAGAGAGGAGCACTTGCTGATGGAAGAGGACCTGGGTTGCCCTCCCAGCACCCACACTGATGGCTCACAACTGGCCGTAAACTTCAGTTCCAGACCTTCTTCTGGTCTCCAAGGACACCGGTACTTGTGGTGTATAAACATGCATGTAGGCACACAAACATACACATTAAATAAATCTTAACTTTTAGGAAAAATTGAGTCATCAACAGGTGTTGCGGTACATGAATTAATCCCAATACTTGGGAAGCAGAGGCAGGCAGATCTCTGTGAGTTGAAGGCCAGCCTGTTCTAAACAATGAGTTCCAGGGCAGCCAGGACTATGTAGAGTGATACAGTCTCAAAAAAAGCCAAAACAAAACAGAATACAAATTTTGAGTAGTTGTCCTAGTTAAAAAGCAACTTGGAGAAGAAAGGGCTTATTTGGCTTGCGTTTCCATGTCATAGGCTGTCACTGAAGGAAGTTAGGCCCGGAGCCTGGAGGAGGGACCTGATGAAGAGGCCATGGAGGGTGCTGCTTACTGACTCCTTACAAACCCCAGGACCCCAGCCTAGGGATGTCCCCACCCATAAAGGACTGGACCTTCACCCACCAATAACTAATTAAGAAAATGCCCTACAACTGGATCTTATGGAGGCATTATTTTTCCCAGTGAGGTTCCCTCCTTTCAGATGAAGTTAGCATGTGTCAAGTTAACAGAAAACTATCCAGCACAGTAGTCATATGTACTCAATGGTCATAAACCCTATTGGCTAGGAAAATCCCAAATTATATGCATCAATAGGGATGTTATGGGAAGTCAGGGGCTTCATGAAAGCAGACTCACCTGTTTTATTATGGGCCCTAAACCAAAAAAAAATGGTACAGGGTTGGTGCTCAGTGAACCTTTATTAATTGTGTTGATAAATCCAAAATGAGTGAGAAAGATAATTAATCACACCCAAAACTCTTAGGACAGTATTTGTTCTCAAAATTTTATCAGTCTTGTTTCCCATTCTGGGGAAAGTATTTTATTTATTTATTTATTTATTTATTTTGGTCCAAGATGACCTACACCAAATTAGCTTTTTTTTGAAAGACATTTATCTTTTAAATTATTCTCTCACCTCAGTCTTAACAGTGTACTTTTCACAATGTTTATAGCAAATTAATGCTGAAGAACTAAATGCATTATAGATGATGCCATTCCTTAGCATACCATGAACCAATTTTTAAAATATCTATATATTTTTATTTTTGGTGTCTGAGAGTTTTGGCTGCATGTCTGTGTACACACCAAATGCATGCAGTGCCTGTGGAGGTCAGAAGAGGGCGCTTGCTTCCTAGAACTGGAGTTACAGGTAGTTGCAAGCCCTCATGTGTGTGCTGGGAACTGAACTTTGGTCCTCGTCAAGAATAGCCAGTGCTCTTACCAGCTGAGCTATGTCTGCCACATCCAGACCCCCTGACCCAGGGGTTTAGCATGTGAGTACAGTCACAAAAACTATATACCTATTGTATGCCAGACACAAAATTAGGCACTTTGTAGCAACTACTCCTAACTCCTCTAAAAATCTCAGAAAGAGAAATTTCTAACGTTTTATCAGTGAGGGAACTGATGTTCAGGGATTTTCACTTTATTTGTCCTAAACCCACCTTCCAAATACTTGGACTGTATGTCCTACTAAAGTTGATGTTCTTTTTGCTAGACTAGCCTGACTCAGGCCCTGAAACTGCATTTTCCAAGGGACTCAAGAGAAAAAGAATATAGAAAAGCAATAAAGTTCACTGCAAATTGCTCATTTCATAAATACATAACTGAGGGGAAAACAACCCATTATTATAGCAGGCTCTGTGTTCCACGAGCCCCAATTTCATTACCAAAATCGCCAAAGCCCAGGGCTACCCAATGGAAAAAGTTGGTATTTATTCCAGGTGATCGATTGCCCCATTCAGGTAATAAATCTGAGAGCTTTGTGAGGAATGACGACTGAGAAGAAAGATAAGAGTTACCATTGGGAGGCAGAGAACAGGGTGGATAATTACAATGAGAAGTTTATTTATGTTGCCACTTTGGGCTTTTATGGGAAATCCTAAAAGCCACATCTCTGGAGTTAGAAAGTTGGCAGGAAGACAAGAGAAAATGTCCTATTTCTCTCTAAGGGGTTTAGCAACATGGTGGTCAAGGGAGTCGTTTTCTTTCAGGGAAAGATTGAAGCGGCTGTGTTGTGATCGTGAGAGAGGAACAATCTACCTCACCTTGGCTGCCTGTAACACCTGCTAAGAAGGGCAAGGCCTGACTTCATTTCCACCGGGACTGAGCTAATATGCCAGTTACCGTGTGAAGCCAGACCCCGAGTAGCATTATTGAAGAACTCGGACATGAAAGGAAAGACCTGAAGGTCTCAGGCTCAATTCTTTCTTTTGAGTGAATTAAAAAGTAAGTCCCGGAAGTGGAGTGATTTGCCCAAAGACTGCAAGTCAGTGTGGAGAGTGCCAAGTCAGTCTTTTACAAACAATGCTCCTCTGCCCTTTGCAAACGACCTATCTGTAATCCTCGTTCCCACTGCTCTGCTCCTCTCCCCTTGGCCGTTATTTTGTTGTGGCTTTAATTTTCACAATCCTTTTCAGGAGTCACAGTTCTCCGTGGGTTCAAGTATAGGTGAAAAGCTTGTCTATTTGTCACCATTAGTGCCCCTTCGTGATCACTAGCGACCCCTAACACCTAGTAGATCCTGGTTGCTTAGAGACTTGGATGGTGTGGAAGCCTGCAGAGAAATAGAATAGCAATTATAGTGTGAGCTCTTGCCGCAGAGCTCTAGAAGCTGCTTTAGGAAAAAATCCTAGAAATTTTAGTAGGGACAGAATTGTTGGGTAACAGAGCCTCGTGTGGTGACCGACATCTTTGATGTGACTATTTACCAGGGACCAGTTTTAACATCTGTACATTTTATAGCCCTTCTCTTGTTGTGGTCCGAGACTCGGAATCAACTCAAGCAGACACGAGGTTACCACAAAGCAGGACTTGATGCAGGGCAGCAGACGGGGAGGGGTTGGGGCTGATGGATCAGGGCCACGGAACAGACTTGAGAGCTGAACTGAGACCCAGAAGACCCCGGATGTCAGCAAGTGTTTAAGCAAAAGAATCATAAACATTTGTTGCCAAGTTACAATTTTTCACCAATTAGAATTCAAAGGTTAGGGACTTTCCTTAAGTGTTCCACCATTGTCAATCAACCTCCAATGCAAGATTTTCAGTCCAACCAACCAGATTCATTTGTTCTAGGAACAGCCACAATGTTTCTAAAGAACTAAAGATGCATAATGACTAATTTTTGGTTTAAGGAGGTGGTGGATCAACAATTTGAAGGTTCCCAGCTCCCCTAGACCTTGGGAACCTGAACTTTGTTTCACCCTACGGGTAAGATGGAATCTGAAGACAAAATGGCTGCACTTAGGACACAATGCTTTTGCCTGTTCCAATACTCTCCTTTAATTCTTGGGCTATGCCTACAAGGTGGCTGCAGATGTCATCAGCCTTTTCTGAATAAGGAAACGCGGATGTTAAACAGACAGGGCTTAGCAGCTTGACCAAAGCCACACTGCTGAGTCTTACGCAGAGCCTTCCTTCCTGTTCCGTCACTGCATTAAGCAATGCCACTGAGCGCTGAAGTTCTTTTGCACTTGGGTTCCATAGTAACGTTAGATTCCCTGTTGCAGGTGACCCTGCTCTCAAAGAGGGTGAGAAGACACATAACCAGGGACTCAGGCACTTGGAGTTAGTGAATAGCAGAGCATGTTTCAGACCCCTTTATTAAGGAAGTTAGGCCCGCCTTTATACTCCCTCCCAAGGTCCCATTGGCTCAGGCACTGACCCTGCTGCGTTCCCCTTTCCTCATTGGTGTCCCTGTGTCAGGTGTCAGCAGTCTCTGAGCATAGAGGCAGTCTTGGCTCCGGAAAGAAGGCCAGTCGTGCATGCTCATGCAAGCTGGCCTAAGCAACCAGGCAGCGTGACTGTGGCTTGGGTAGGCTGGTTGGCAGTTTCTCCTATAATACCCCATGCTTCTCATGAGATCTCTAGAGTTCCTCTAGACCTGCATGTTAGAGTGAGGAATCCAGAGTCCCTAGTGCTGCCTGGGTCTTCTAGAGTCTCTTGGGAGGCCCCTTTGGTCCACTCTTCCCTGATCTGAGGGAGCGTAGTATGCATGGATGAAGAATGCCTTCTGTGAGGAATAGCCATCACCTACTGAGAATGACTTTAGGGAAGATTCCAGGGTCAACATTATCCTCCCATCAGTATATAACTGTGCTCCACAGTCTACCATTAGCTCCACAGTCCAGGTAAAATTCTGCTGCTTCTCACACTATCGTTAAAACACTAGGTTAGGCTGAGTTTCTAATTCAGAGGCCAGCAGGGTCTTCAAAGATTGCTTAGTGTTTGTCACTCGAAGTGCACTTTCCCATCAGTGCCACACTATAAACGTTGGTTAGATTTCTACTCTGGCCCACAAATCCTTAGCGTCTTAGCCCTAATGTACCTGTCACTTGGTACCAGGGCTATTGTGGTGCTGTTTCAGCTCCATCAAACTCCTGATGGAAACTGCTTCAGTGGGAAAATGCAATGAGTTTCACTAGAATGCCAAACACTATTTAGCAGTGGGCTGTGGACTAATTTCCTCTTCCCCCACGTGAGTGACAATGGCCATCTTTGGAATAATGGGCCCTGAGTACCCATGGGAAGATTGCTGCTGTGTTTGGAGCTGTGAAAATATTCAGAGAGACAATATTTACCAGTACATAACCCCAAATCTAGGTTTATTGTCCAGTTATATAACCCAGAAAACCCACACATATCTGCTTTTTAATCCAAAACTTTTTAACCCAAATGCCTACAGAATTTGACCCTGAGAAATAAAAGAATTTGCACACACACACACACACACACACACACATACACACACACACACACACCCCAGAGAGGGACAGGGGGAGGGAGAGAGAGAGAGAGAGAGAGAGAGAGAGAGAGAGAGAGAGGATGCCATTGTTGTTTAGTGGGAAAATCTAGAAAACAACCTATGTCCACTATAAGATAAATTGTGACTCACATTTAATATAGAGTAGCATGTGTGTATTAGGGATTTCTTTTTATTTATTTATTGCCAGCATGACCACAAGATAGAAGCCCGATAGATATATGATAAAAAGCAACATTGGTGAGGAAGGTTTAGTCTTGCCTCCAGTTTTAGAGGCTTCAGTCCACTGTGGCAGCAGACACTCACCTCATCTGGGCAGACCAACCACCAGAGGCAGAGATTGAAGCAGGCTGGGATGTAACTCCTGAGACCTATTCCTCAGTGACTCATCTCCTCCAGCTAGGCCCCACCTCCTTAAGATTGCACAGCCTCCTAAAGACCACCTCTAGCGGGGGAGTAATTGTTCAACGGTATGAGTCTTCAATGGACATTCCACATTGAATCCTCAACAATGTACCTATTTCAAATTCTACTTACAATTGTGTCCTCAGGCTTGAAATGTCTATGAAGTGTGGTGTAACAGTATTGTAGGAGAACACATGTGTTGAAGTTAGATTTTGCACAATAGCTTCAGCAATAGATAAAGACAGGTAAACAATTGACAGGAGGCTGGCCGTCTCTGTGACTGTGCGATGTGGGCTTGGTGTGAGAGAACCAGGCAGAATGATTGGGGCCAGGGGAAAACAATGGGGGGGGGGAGGCTTCAACAAAATAAGAACAGAGCTTTGATCTGTGGGTATTACTGGTTTCATTTTCTTCAGACCTTTACTGAGTTTCTTTTACTTGTTTTGGAAGTACATGCTGCTTGCTCCTCTAAGCTTTAAAGTTTTTCTTAAAAAGCTGAAAAAAAAGTTGAAAATAGAAAACAGGAAACAGAAAGGGGAAGCCCTTCCTGAAAATATTCCAAGTAAGCCTACTTCAGTGTCTTAGAAAAGATGTCTGCCATAGATGTGGTTAGGAGGAACAGGGAGGTTGTATACCTGGTGTGGGTAGCAACAGTGGTCCTGAGACAGATGTAATGAAGATAATTGTGGTTCTTAGGATTTTAGGGATTATAAACATATATCTAGCAGCATCAGAATTAGGAAAGGGATGGAAGAAACTAGAATATTCCTAAGGGTCAGTTTATTCACATCTGTACTTTTATGACTTACAATGAATCATCACTTGGGACCGTAGCTCCCAGCATCATATCTGAGACAGTTATGTCCAGAATGTCCCTGATGTAGAGACAGAAAGTAATATTCCACCCAAACAACCACACACACACACACACACACACACACACACACACACACACACACACACACACACACACGCCACAATGGTGGGACAGGTAGGCATTTAAAGCTTAGAGAATTTTATATCTATAGCTAAGGCATTGCTAAAATAGAGATGACTCTTGGAGGAAGGAGCCCACCAAGCTATTTGCACCACAAATGAGGACAAGCTCATCAGCACATTCTCTTCTTCTCATTGTCCATACTTTGGCAGAATAACCCAAGAAACCTGCCAAACAGACACTGAAGACTAATTCTGTGAGATGATTTATGTCTTGTTGAACAAACATTTCCCAGATCTGCTGGAGCGTCAGCATCATCTGCCCTTTTCTACACACTGATAACAAAGGAGCATCACCAACATCGTGGGCACTAATACATCATCAGCATCAGCATCGTGAGTGAGTGAGCGAGCACTTGGGCACAGGCTCCTGTTCCAGGCACTCTGCTAAAAGCTTTCTGGCCATTATGTCATTCCATCTAAGCAGCAGCCCTATGAGGTAGGTTCTATTATTACCTTGGTATAACAACAGGGGGACTGAACAAAGACACTTTGACTCTACACACCACACGTTTAATCAACGTTGGAAGATAATTATTACCATATATATTTTATGGCTCAAACTTACTATCTGAAATCAAACAGCAATAAATGCAATGTAACACATTTGGTTTCCCCCAAGTCAGTTTCAGCAGTCTATGCTGATGGGTGGAAAGAGCCCATATGCAAAGCTGCGGTGGGTTTGAACTGATCATGAGTCAATACTGTGACGGAGCTGTGAAAACAAGCTTCCAACTGTTTGAATAGACGGCCTGCATGATAATGCTATTAAGTGCCAGATCTGACATCCCCTGTTGTCCAAAAACCAAAAGCATCAGGAATATTTTTGCCTCAGACACTCTGTAAAGCAATTTGCATGCATCGCTTAATTTAATCCTGACAACAGCTCTAAGAGGTGAGTGTTTAGTCTTCCACAGAAGAGAAAGAGAAGCTGAAGGTGCCCAGAATCTTGCTCTACATTGAAAAGTTGATGAAAGCAGAACAGTGATTTCCTAACAGGCTTGCCAAAACTAGAGCCCAGCATGCTGCCTCTAGCCAGCACCCACATAACCCTGGTGTACAGGCAACTGCAAAGCCGGTTTAGAAGGATTACAAAGAAAATGAAACTTCAGGAGAAAAAAAATTATGTGGTTCCTTCCAGTATTTGGGTAACTGTCATATAGATACATCTTGTTTAATTCATGTGGGTGTCAACTTTCCTATTTGTTTTCTTTATAATAGGAACTTGCACAGATCTTTATTTCCTATTTGATATAATAGACAGACATGCTGGTTGTGGTGGCACATGCCTTTAAAATCCCACATTGGAAGGAAGATGAATCTCTGAGTTCTAAGGTAGCCTGATCTATATAGAATTCCAGGTCAGTCAAGGTTATATAGTGAAACCCTGTCTCAAAAAAGTCAAATAAATTGCAGAAATGGTGGTTCCCAACTGTAATCCCAGCATCTGGAAAGCAGAGGCTGGTGGATCTGTGTGTTCAAGGCCATCTTGGTCTTCATAGCGAGTTCTAGACCAGTCAGGCTACATAGTGAGACCCTGTCTCAAAAATAAAATAAAATAAAACATAAAGCAAGGAAAAGATATAAGCAGTATTAGAATTTATTCTTAGCTGCTGAGTAGTGGTAATCCCAGTCCTTAGAAGACAGAAGCAGGCGGACCACTGTGAGTTCAAGGCCAGCCCGGTCTACAGAACGAGTTCCAGGACAGCCAGGGCTACACATAGAAACCCTGTCTTGAAAAACAAACAAACAAACAAGCAGAATTTATTATTAGCTATAGGAGCTTCAGAGCACCTGTCTAATTCAGAGGTCAAAGCCTGCTGGGTCCTGATGGCCTTCACATGTCTTGGCTAAGCGTCCAGCCACTTTCTTTCCTCACACGTGTTACCTACCTGTCTTCACAGAACAAGGAGTGCTGTGTTATGTCTGGGCCCAGCACACAGCAAGCAAACACACTGAACATTTAACCCGAGGCCCTCATAAAACTGAGTTTCTCAGCTGTAGAAGTAACCGAAGCTTGATTCTGTCAGAATCCATGTTGGGTAAAGAGACTGGGCTAGACAATTTAAGAGCCTAGCCGGGCGTTGGTGGCACATGCCTTTAATCCCAGCGCTCGGGAGGCAGAGGCAGGCAGATCTCTGTGAGTTCGAGGCCAGCCTGGTCTACAGAGCGAGTTCCAGGACAGTCTCCAAAGCCACAGAGAAACCCTGTCTCGAAAAAACCAAAAAAAAAAAAAAAAAAAAAAAAAAAAGAAAAGAGCCTAATACTCTGCCTCTCACTTGCCAGGTCTTTTAACATGTCTTCAGGTTTCAAACCCCACCCAAGACACTCTTTTTGCAGGGATATTTTCATTCAGAAAAGTACTACCTACCAATTGGGAAAGAGAATTGGTGCTGTGTTTGAGAGTTACCTCCAACAAACGTGTATCATTGTTTTGTTTTATTTCTGTTGTTGTTTTTTGCCATGGGGTCTCTCTACAGAGCCCTGACTTTCCAGAAACTCATGTGGACTAGGTTGGCCTTGAACTCACAGATTATCACATGCCTCCACCTCCCAAAAGCTGGGGTTAATGGAGTGTGCCACCATGTCCAGCCACATATCATTGTCTTTGGGGTAAAGTTTGTTAGAAAGCAGATATTTTGCTCAGCCAGATGTTTCTTTATCTACAAGTAGTTGGATATTACTTTCTGCCAGTTAATTTCCTGGAAGCAATTGCAATGTTGTATGTGGACATTTACAAACAATGCTTGAATTCCTAGAGAAAAGGGCTTCTTTAACAAAGTTAATGCTAACACTTTTGAAGGTTTTGGAGGCATGCTTAGGAAGTTAATGTATTAAATAAGAATGAGAAATGTCAGGCCACTAAATGGATCCCTTGTTTATAAAATTTCGATGAACAAATGCTATGATATTGTTTCCAAAGGAAGGGCATGTAATAGTTTTCATTTATACATAAAATTTAAAATTTTTACTCACATTTATAAGTAAATATGACAAAATGATAATTATAAATACAATGTTTTGTACTTTTACTGTACTTCTCTAGCCTCCAGGCCATCACAGGATAACAATCTTAAGTGATATTTTCTCAGTTAACACACATGTAATTGCAATGTTCTGTTTTGTTCTAGAGCAATTTGTGTTGTTGTCACGTGGCACTGAGTAGGAAGCCATATCTTTCACACAAACAATGGCCCTTTCATCATTGTCCATTCACAGGCTTTAATAGAATATTTTGATGGCAAATTTTGCTCAATGGAATATGTAAGGTACCACTCAGACTTTCATTACCTGAAAAATCCCAATAGTATATATATATATCTTATAACTTGTGTCATGGCCCTTATGTTCTTGGGAGGATTGGTAAACACCAGTGCCTGTGGGGCAAGGCAGGGAAAGCAGTTGAACAAATGTGAGCCACAACCATGTAAGCACAGCAATAAATGACAGCTCGCATTTGGCCTTAGCATTTGGGAGAGCAAGTGCTTTATTGACCTGTGCATAACAGCATACAGTTCCCCCACCCGTGTGTGTGTGTGTGTGTGTGTGTGTGTGTGTGTGTGTGTGTGTGTGTGTGTGTGTGTGTGTGTGTGTGTGTGTGCAGCAGCTTGGGTCCCAGAGGTGAAGCAAGCTCTCCCAATTAGATTCGCAGCTGTGGTATTTGGAAGTTGTGACTGGGGGCTTATTTCTCCTGCTGTTTTATATGTGAAATAACATTGCAGAGCATAGAAAGCTGACGAACAGCTTCACAAAGTATATCAAAGTGCAATGACTCTTGATGTCTATGAAGTAGTGGTTTCAGGATCCTGCAGGGATACCCAAACCTGTGTATGCCTAGGAGTCTTATACAAAATGCAAGAATGTTCACATAAAACCTTCCCAATTTTCCTTCCCTAAATACTGAAGATCATTTCAGAATTATATAGATTATATAGTATATAGGCTACATATCATATCTAATGCCAGGTAAATATTACATAAACAGCTATTATGTTGTGCTATTAAGAGAATAATACTAAGCATGAATAGATTAAATGCAGCTGCATTTTTCTGAATTTTCTCAGTCTACACCTATAGAATCCATACTTAGAGAGGCCCAGCTGTGCGCAGGGAGATGTGCACGGGGCACATGCAAACAGGACATGATTATATATGTTATATATTATATAATATGTATTAGCTGAGCTTGTGGATCTGGTGTCCATTAAAGACCCTTGAGGGCCCCTCTTACACCAAAGAAGACTGTATATATTTCTTAGAATTCTCGAAGGAGCTAGACGCATAGCTCACTAGGTTGAGCACTTGCCTAGATTACTGTAGATTGAAATAAAAGTTATGAAGAAGTGTAAAGAGTGCCCATTGCTACCACATCCTCTTTTGTTAGTATCTTACATTTTTCCTTTATTCACAACACTGAACACACATTGATACATTATTGTTATTATTAACTAACACCATCACTCAGATTTCTTCAACTTTTGTATTAGAGCCTTTTTCTGACACTGGGTCCCATTGAAGCAACACCATTCCATTTTCTTGTTATAGCTCCTTAGGCTCCTCTTGGTTATGGGGACTTGGGGCTTTTCTTCTTTTTTGATGGCTTTGACAGCCATCAACTAAAATTTATCTGCTGGATTTTGCCAAAGAAAACCATAGGGCAGTGGTTCTCAATCTATGGGTTGTGATCCTGAAGAGGATTGCATGTTTACATTATGATTCATACCAGTAGCAGAATTACAATTAGGAGGTAGCAATTAGGGGGGTCTCCACAACATGGGGGGGCTGTATTAAAGGGTTACAGCATTGAAAAGGTTGAGAACCACTGTCATAGAAGTGAAATACCTTTCTCATCTTCTCAGGCCAAAGTTACATATCACCAACATGAAGGGTAACGGTGAGCTTGCTCACTGCATGGGTTTTTCTTTTTTACGTTTTTCTGAGACAGGATTTCCCTGTGTAGCTTTGGAGTCTGTCCTGGAACTGGCTTTGTAGACCAGGCTAGTCTTGAACTCACAGAGATCCCTGCCTTTGCCTCCCAAGTGCTGGGATTAAAGGCATGTGCCACCACTGCCTGGCAATATAAATTTACTCTTCTCTTTTTTCAGTTCAATGCCTTTGGGCATCCTCACACACAGTTCAGTTGTAAGTCCTCCCTCTTAAGGAGGAAGCAAATGTACCAGGCAGTGAGTGATAGCACATGCCTTTAATCCCAACACTCAAGAGTCAGAGGCAGGTGGATTTCTGAGTTCAAGGTCAGCCTGGTTCACACAGTACCAGGACAGCCAGGGCTGCACAGAGAAACCCTGTCTCAAACCACGCCCGACCCCTACAATAAAGAGAATGAAACAAATAGGTGATGTGTGGGGATTCTTCACCATGGCTGGCTTGCTGCTTCTCTACTTGTTACTCCATTCAGCCATTTATTTACAGCAGTATGAACTCATGGGTTTGAAACATGTTTGCATTGTCATCCAATATTATGCAATTCGTTTGTTACTGGAACTGAGGCAGGATACAAAGACGGGGAAATTGTGGGGACACAGGAAGGGAAAGGAGCCCCTCGCCAGAAGCCTTATTGACGTTGTTTGCCAGATGAGAAGCAAGACTTTTGGCACTATTAACAACATTTGCTGTAAAGGCTGTTACTATTCCTTTTATACAGAGATGTTATATGTTAAAGTAGCAATTGACTAGGCTTAAGTCCAGAATGTATGTAGCCTTGAACATGGCCTTGTTTCTCTCCCCAGACAGCCACTGAGATGGGCAAACAAAACTGTCGACTTTATTTACAGTAAAGACATTGTACCCTCCTGTGTCCCCATTAGCCAAACGTTCCCCTTATCAATTGTAATCCTGTCAGGATCTCCTCAGACCACCCTGTGCTCTCACTTAGATTTCTTAGCAACCCTTTATAGACGGTAACTTTAAACTCCATTGAGATCCTATACACAGCATAGTTCAATGGAGACAAACCCAAACATACGCTTTGATTGTCTGTTGAGGAACCGAAGCCACACTTGGATAGGTTGTACTTTTTATGACTTTTCTGAGAGAAGCTCATACCATGATTTTTGGTGTCTACCTTTCTTTTGAGCACTTTTCTTACTCTTCACACATTTCCTTATACTCATATTAAAATGTTTTCATTGAGATCCAACCTTCTTCATAGACTGGCTAAGGCCAGAAGTCTTTCTTGCACCAAAAACAAATTCTAGTTTGTCATGAGTCATGTCCCTAACAGTCTAGGCAGTGGTTCTCAACCTTCCTGATGCTGAGACCTTTTAATATAGGTCCTCATATTGTGGAGGCTTCCAACCATAAAATTATTTCATTGCTGCTTCATAACTGTAATTTTGATACACCATGAATCATAATGTAAATATCTGATATGCAACCCCCAAAAGGGTCGAGACCCACAGGTTGAGAACCACTGGCCAAGATGAGTTGCTGCAGGTGACAGTTGGAGTGGAGTCTGTTGCTTCCGCCCTCCTCGCCCAGAACACCAGCAGAGTCCTAGTTCTGGGTCCTGTGAGCTCTTTCACTCAACTCCCGTGTCTCCTGTCATGTCGTGACATCCTGTTCTGTTGTCTTGTGAGGTTTCTTTTGTATGTGCTCTTGGGTACTTCCTTCCTTTCTTCTATTACAATACATCACAAGGCTAAACTCATATATCCCCTGCCTTGGGTCTAGAATCAGCCATTGAGCAACTGATTTTTAAATCTCGCCTCACACACACAAACCTTTGCTTGACTCCTCTTCTGAAAAATGATGCAGAAAAACCAAATGTGTGTGAGCTCATTCACAACTGCGGATTGCCAGTTTGTGAGTTTGCCCATCTGCACCCCCGTGCTCTTTTCCCCC
Organism: Mesocricetus auratus; assembly: GCF_017639785.1. Lineage (NCBI taxonomy): Eukaryota > Metazoa > Chordata > Mammalia > Rodentia > Cricetidae > Mesocricetus > Mesocricetus auratus. Next base: position 107,707,375 of record NW_024429184.1, on the reverse strand, counting down.
ACCAACCTAGGGCTCCTGTTCTCTCCCTTCACACAGGTAGAGAGGACCTTCCACAACTCCTTTATTTGTAAGTAGTCAAGAATTAAGATGCACCCAGTCACTTAGAAGGCATGGCAGTGGTTTCAGACAAGATACATCTACCTTTCCCCTCAAACAAAACAAAGAGAAGAAAACAGCTGGTTACATAATCCCGTGCTTGCTGTTCATGAGAATGAAAAAGAAAAATAGGTTTGAAAATAGAAGACAGAGACACAAGAAGACTGGTCTTGCAACGAAACGATAGTGAAGGTAGCGCTGTGAGCTGGCTATACACACCAAGAGTCAGGACACTATGAGTCAAGAACTGGATACAGGGGGTGTGAGGACCTGAATGAGACCTCCAATGGCCTCCTTGAGGAGCTCCGGAGGCCAGCAGCATTGTTTGAGTTGTCTCAACTCCAGGAGGTCGTTTCCTTGCAAGATAGTGGACTTGGTGACTTTTTCAGCTAGGTTCTACACGTCCCTAATAGCACCCACTTTTGGATGCTGACAGCATATTCCACCCACAATCCAAATATTTTTGAAATTCCAAATCCTCTGGGAGGGAGAGCAGTCTGAGATCTCCACAAGGGCTGAGGGGCTTGCAGAAGTCCAGGCAGCTGCCAGGTTGGAGAGCCTTGCCTAGACTCAGGGTTCTTGTGAGAGAGAGGCCCTTGGTCATACCGTGTGGACAGCTGCAGCTCCCCTGACTGCAGGCTGACTGCCCTCCCCCTCCTCTGTTCTCTGTCAGGAACACCACTGGGAAAACAGGAGCTGTGTCTCTTGACAAGAGCTAGGCTAGCAGATACTGCCCTGCCCTAGTCGGTTTGTGTATTTGTAAATATCTGTAGAGGGTTGTTGGGGGGAGGGGAGCTCAGCGGTAGATACAGTAGGCTCTAGGTTTTGGTTTCAGGACTGAAAGACAAAAGAGAAGTTTCTGCAGATATCCTTAACCATCCATCACAGGCTGGCCAAGATGCTGGGGATCCAGCTGCTGCTGCTTTGATATTACCGTGCTCAGTGACAAGTTCTCAAGGGTCAATGAGACTTCTGTGATGGAGTCCTCCGTCCCCCACCAAGTCCTTGTGACTGAGTGGGGACCGAGAGTCTCCTGGTGACCTGTGAAAAGGCCAGTGCTGGGTGACTGCTCTTTCCTCTGCCTCTCCTGCCCATGCTCCACAGGGCTAATGAGAAGCAGGCTGGAGGGAGCCCTGGATGCCACCTGCCTTCCTGTCTGAGATTAATGGAATCAAGTGAGGCAACAAAAATGCCCTGACAGAACCTTATGCTTGCAGTCTTCTCGGTGCGGGTTAGCCAGAAGAGTATCAAACCAAACAAACAGAGGAAAACAGCTGGTTGCACAATCCCGTTGCTACTTAGGAGAACGGCAAGGGGCGGGGAGTGAGGAGGTCCTCCTTTTCGCATTATAAGGAATCTGCTGGTGAGAACTCGGAATCCCGTGTGTGTGTGTGTGTGTGTGTGTGTGTGTGTGTGTGTGTGTGTGTGTGTGTGTGTGTGTGTGTGTGTGTGTGTGTGTGTGTGTGTGTGTGTACAGTCGGAGCTTCAGCGTTCTTGGGAAACGTTAGGGCTGGATTCAGCTTAAGCCTTTCCTTCTCCAAGGTGGGCCCTCTGTGACCCTGAGAGCTGCACTTCAAACAACTCAGTTTCAGAGATCTCGTAGCTCTTTATGAAGCCAGCCGCCAGGAGCGCATCCTATCTCCCCAATTCAAGAGGACAGACGACGGGGCGCGGACTAAACACGGTGTCCAGTGTGGTCCAGGACGCTTCAGTTTCTCTCCGCTGGTAAACAGCCCTCACTGGCTCCTGACGAACTTCCCATCTTGCTCTTGAGGAAGGAACTGTTGTGCTCATTCCAAAGACAAAGAAGCAGGCACTTGAATGTGCCCCCAGTCACGTGGGTTTGAGAGGAGGACAACAAATGGCAGGAAAGGATGTTAATGGTTTCAACAGAGGAATGGGTTATTGGCTTCTCTTTTGAACTCTCTGCTTACCCTCTTCCAGGAATTATATTCCCATCCAAGACAGCAAATGGGCTAAGTCTTACCACACACGCGCTGGCATACAGGTCTCTGTTGGAGGGGCGTTTTGTGTTGCGAGGACTGTGTCCAGAGCTAAATGGGCCTGGAGTGGGGGAGAATATGGGAAAACAAGAGTCAGACAGAGCCCAGGGTGACATATCCCCTTAAGTGACTGTCACAGGCCAAGCATTCAGTTCTGTGGTTTCAGAGCTGCAGATCCCACTTAACCACTGACTGAGTTAGTATCCAGCTTTTCCTGATAAACATGGCCGGGGCCTTCTTATACCACAAAGAGTTCTTCATAAGATCTTTTAGACATCCAAATGCCAGAAACTTTCGAGACTTAACCACGTTATTAAAGTTGATAAAATCTGACATTTATCTATTGTTTCAGGCCCTGCACTGAATTAGCACTTCCCGTAATTTATCAAATTTAATCTTACAGCTCTATACAAATATCACTAGCCCTACTATGTGTATGAAAAAAAATGTCAGGGTAGTTTTATTAAGAGGAAAAATCAGCTGGGCATGGTGGCACATGCCTTTAATCCCAGTGCTGGGGAGACAGAGGCAGTTGGATCTCTATGAGTTCCTGGTCATTCTAGTCTACACAATAAGTTCCAGGACAGCCAGGGCTATGTAGAGCAACCCTGTCTCAAAAACAAACATGCAGACAAACAACCCCCCCCCACACAAAAAAAACCAAGGTGTGTGTGTGTGCCTAGGGCAAATGCCACACACATCTGGTAAGGCTAGACTGAAGTGTTTAGGTCACATAAAGCCCCCAAGCCTGACTTTTCCTCTTCGGAGGGGGGCTGCTCGGCCTCAGCCCTCCGTCTCCTCCCTACACCTTAACACCTTGACTTTGCCTCATGGGATTTTTATGTGTACAGGCTCCCTGTGTAAATGCATACAGCATTCTCCATGATGGTTTTGATTATGAAGGAAGGAAAGAAAACTTTCTTCAAACTTTTTTGGTGCTTTTGCGAAATACATCCCTTGAAGTCTTAAGCGCTAATTTTACGTTTCTAGTGCATTAATTAGATTTTCCTGCACCTTAATTATGCCCAGCTTCTTAGATTAGGAAGAAAACCAAGGAACATGCTCAATTGTAAGATGAGAGTTCAAGTTCATCATTAAGGAACTAGCAAACAAAGGCTAGTGTATTTGTGTTATAAATGCGTATCAAAGTAATGGGGTCCAAAGGAAGTTCTAACATAGACAAAGACGGTGGAAATGCGTAAAAGCAGTTTTCATTTTGTTTATGTAAAGAGAATTACAGAGCAGTGCTGTCCTTGTGTGGGCTCAAATGAACACAGAGATCTGAAAGAATCACTGAAAGCCATACTAATACCATCCAGAAGGTAAAAACAGACTGGGAACAAGCTAAGAGAATTTAACCTCGTCTGTATTGTCTCAACAATACAGGAACATGCATATAACAAAGGGAGACTATATTCATGTATTTCTTGCATAAGAAAACAGTCTGTTTTGAAATGATAAAATAATTTCAGGCCTAGGGATGTTCATAGCAGTTCCCAGAAGGGAGGTGTCTCCTTGTGTATGGGTGTATGTGATCACATGACCCTGTTCTGTGTTTTAGGAATGCTCAGAGTCAGAACTGAAAGGTAAGTTTCCCAGGACTTGGTCACCTTGAAACATAAGGAATAAGAGAAAAAGAAACTACATTCTCTAGTGGGCAAATCATATGATTAAGGTGGAAGCATCACCGGAAGAGTTATCATGGAATACTGCAGGGCACGGCATGGCTCGCCACCAGGCCATTACATAAGCAATATTGCAATAAGCAGCGGGCTCTGGGACTGTCCATCATAAGGCACTTTCTGGAGAGAGCACTGAGAAAGCAGAAAGAAGCAATGACTCAGCCATTATAGCTGACTCATCTCTGACGCTAAGAGCTGCTGTGTTGATTTTGGTCTCACGGGCAGAACTGACGTCACTGCTGGAGCCAGGGACTATTGTGACCCCAGAGTGCTGCCAAAGAAGTGAATGACATCAAAATTTCTGGAAATGTGAAGGGCTTGGTTAGATTTGTTATGCACTTATGAAGTCTTATAGGAAGGTTTACTTCCTTGTACATCAAAAGAGTGAGATGAGAATCAGAGTGACCAGCAGTTCTGCTCCAAGTCTCTTTTGGGATGCTGGGAAGCATCCCGGGGCCTTGCCACCTGGTGAGTATCTCAGGTCCAAGGCTCTGTCTCTTGAGTGACACTGATTCGTTACTTTCAAGTCTAATTCACAAATTACACAGAATTCTTGGAAGAAATGTTATCTACAGTGTGACCTACACTAAAAAATACTTGAAGTTATTTGATTTTGTTTTACGGGTATTTGTACATGTAACACATATGTGATGTGTGAGTTCCTGTGTGGGACACAGGTTGGTCTCAGGTGTCTTTTTTTATTTTGGTTTTTCAAGACAGGGTTTCTTTGTGTAGCTTTGGCTGTCCTGGAACTAGGTCTGTATGCCAGGCTAGCTTTGAGTGCACAGAGATCCACCTGCCTCTGCCTCCCAAGTGCTGGGATTAAAGGCATGCATCACCACTGCTTTTCCTATTTTTGAGACAGAATTGAGACCCTTTGGGGCCGAACCACTCTTTCACAGGGGCTATCTAAGACCATCAGAAAACACAGATATTCACATTACAGTTCATAACAGTAGCAAAATTACGGTGGTGATGTAGCAATGAAACAATTTTATAGTTGGGGGTCACCACAACATGAGGAGCTGTATTAGTCTCAGCATTAGGAAGGCTGAGTTCATGATTCAGGAAGACCATTTGGTGAGTTAACCCCAGGGATCCTCTTGTCCTTACCTCCTCAGCACCAGGGTTGTAGCTGTGTGCTGTCATGTTCAAATTTTTATGTGGATGCGGGGCTCTGAACTCAGGTCCTCATGCTGTGTGACAAGCACTTGACCAACTGAGCTACCTCCCTGGCTCTTACACGAATAACTATTGCAGATCCTATATTTCAGCAAACACCATGCATCTGTGTATAGTCGACTCTTCCCCAACAGCTTTTTATAATTGCAGTCATCAAAAAAATGTGGTCCAACATTAACCAGACGGCAATGCTGGCAAATGTCTTTTACCGTCAACAGATCCTAGCTGGGGACGATGTGTGCTTCTTTACTGTCAGTGAGGACATCTCCTCCTGACTGTGGTTTGGCCATGCTCTGCTGTCCTGGCTTACAGCTCAGCCCGCACTGACTCTGTCAGGGATGGCTGGTGAAATTGTCTGCATCAGCGTGAATCCCGGTGCTCATTACTGTACCATCCTCAGGCCTCTGCTTTTTTATTCAGAGTAGTTAGGGCATTGACACACTCGGGAATCGCTGACATATATTTTGCATAAGGAGCCTCGTATTTTATTAATTAATTCATCAGAAGAAAATGTGCTTTGGTGACTGATTTTGGGGGAGGAAATTCAATGTCTCATTAGAGATCATCACTGTAGCTTAATGCAATTATGTATGTCAAACCTAATGACATTTGACATTATGGCATGCAAGGTTCTCTCTAAATGGGATGGGACTTGGGAGGATGGCAAATCCAGGACCATCTTTGTTCTACTTTTCCCCCAAAGAGAAATGCAAGTTGATTAGGAAAGAGAAAGCTAAGATAGTGTGCTGCTTGCTGTTGTGTCCTTATAGTCAGGGCAAATCCATCTGTCACTGTTATCTTGTTTAAGATTATGACTTAGTGATTTAAAAACAAGAAGAAGAAAAGAAAAGAAATAGAGTTGGCTGCAAACCATGTTTTTCTCAATTTAGCTTCCCAGGGGCCCTAGGAAGACAGTCTCTAAAGCAAACTAGATTGCACATAAAGTTTGACCTAAATATCACTCTAGTCTCAGCTGACAGACTAAAATAAAGGAACAAGTAAACTGGCTTGTATAAACACATCAAGGGGTAGGGAGTGACCTGATTCCATCCTGATATTTCAACTTCCCAGCAGGCTTTGTGGGTTTTTGTTGTTATTGTTGCTTTGGTTTGGGCAGGGTCTTACCACACAGTTCTTACTGGCTGAAACTAGCTGTGTAGACAAGGGGGTTGTGAAACTCACAGAATTCCATACGCCTCTGGTTCCCCAGCTCTTGGATTCAAGTTGTGTCTACTAGATGCATTTTACAAAAGGTTTCAAAGATATTTTTTAAATTACTTTATAGCTTCACTGTTTTCATCAACATCTAGGCCTCCCCTCACTACACAGTCAGTCCTTTTCCCCTTTCCTCTTTTACTGATGGGCATAGTGAGAATCTAATGTTTGCTGTGGCAAAAGGCTACCGACCAAGGACCGAATGAAGAGAGCAGACAAAAATCAAGAAGTGTTTGTGAGTGGCTGTGGTACTTTGATTTAACTCAAGTCTGTGAAAAGTCATGAGTTTGTCCCCAGTGATCTTCTTGTCATTATCTTGAGTTCCTCTCAATTCAGGAGCTGGAGAGTTGGCTCAGTGGGTCATGCTTGAATTTATAAGCAAGAAGACTAAAGTTCAGATCCCCAGCACTCAGGTAAAAGGGTAGGCGAGTGTGTGTGGCATGTAGAGACAAGAGGATGCTGGGTACTTGCTGGCCAGTCAGTCTAGCCAATCACTGAGTTCTGGATTCAGAAAGGGGCCCCATCTCAAAGAATAAGATGAAAGTGATTGAAGAAGACACTTGACATTGACCTCTGACCTCTATAGGTGCATACTTGGGCACAGGCATCTGCAGCCCATATGTGCACACAATTACACGTCCCTCCACCATGAATGTCAATTCATTCTCTCCCTGTCCTACATAATGCCAGCATCTCAAAGAGACCCAATGGCATTCAATGAGTTTTATCCGTTTCTCAATTGAGTATAACTCTGTGATTTAGGAATGCATAGTTTTATTTCATAGTACAGGTAAGGACGAATATAATTTTCTGAGTGGAAACATTTAGCTTAGGATTCAAGACAGACTTGGAAAAATGGCATTTTTTTCCTTATGAAGGCTGTGGAAAACCAGACAAGATTAATTTGCAAATGAATCCATGCTGTTTCTATGCTCATACCTATTTTCATTAATTGTGTTTGCTTAGATTGGTGTGTACTCACTCATGGACATCAACACTCAAATGCAGGTGGGAATATCTACTAAACATATAGTGAAGCAGCCAAAGACGACATGCTTGGTTTAGAAGTTCACCTATCTGATGCGCTAGGAAATGAGCAATTATACAGTCATTCCTAACTTGCATGTCATTGGTTTCTTAAAGTTTTAGGAAGAGCATTAGATGGGTACCCGCTGGCCATCACAATGTTATCTCTACACGTGCTATAGTGTCACTGAGTCTGTGACTATGTTTTGGGGTAACTTGCTGTGCCTCAACAGTTTCAGCTTACTGGGGACATTTTTGGTTATCTTCAAGAAAGTCAGGAACCAGGAACTCCTATAGCATATCTCTGCCCTTGCTTAAATTAAAGTCAGAGTCCCTTTACAGCCGCAGTGAGACTGTGCACAATGGTGCTGCTGTAATCGTATCGTGGGCCCCTAGGTATATCTCTGTGGAGGAGGGTTCTCTAACAGAACTCCAAAACAAGCAGTAAAGCTCTTTTACTACCTGATACCCTTATTTCAACAAAAGCTGCATTAAGGTTTGCCTAGACTGACTGCCTTTGTGGAAAACTAGCTTTTAAGTAAATACCATAAAACATTCGTAATGCCACTTTAGCATGAGAGGGTCCTCTTCGACGTGGGTGGCCAAACTTGAAGTAGCTTTAACTCCTAGCTCTGAACCCCACATGTGGAAGTGATTGGGAGCCATGGGGGCAGCTGCAGATACAGGGTGGAGGCTCTGTAGCAACACCTAAAGCTGGTTCTGGAAGCCGCGGAACAATGTCAGTTCTGTTGGCCAGGAATGTGTTCTCAACACAGTGGTTTCCTGAACCAAGAGGCACAGGCAGTAAAAGGCTGAAGGTATGACCAACAGGGACACCTTTGCTGCTCTATGCCAGCACGGTTTATTCCTTCCTGGTGAGATTTTAAGTGGGTGTACAGCATCCATTCACAGACAGCATCCATTGGTGATGCTGGTGTGAGGGGTAAATTCAAGCGCACACAGCTTTGAACAGTCAATACCTCATCTTGAGTAAATGACATGTTGGGAATACAAAGGCAAGAGAGGAAAATCAGTTGGGTGATGCGATTGAATTGTTAATGGAAGTTTAACATTTCTGCTAAAATGCACCAGGCAGCTATATTGCCATGGGACAACTGTTCTGCCAGGGACAAAGATCTAGATGGTGTGCTTCCTTCATCAAAATCATTCTGCAAGAGTAACACCGGGATAATGATGGCCAGCCTTTAAAATATCAGTGACAAAGTTACTAACTCACCCTCGATTTCTGTTTTCACTTTGGGACTAATCTGGGTGATGGCAGATATGTCTGAACTTAGACCATCTACTTGTCTGTACTGCGTTTGCTTCCTGCCTCCATGCTGTCCCTCCAAATCAGTCCATAGTGAGTCCTAGACAGGGAGGGTGGCTGCTCCCAAGACTCCTCCAGAGAGCTGAGCAGGTAGATGGGGTCGAACAGTTAGATTTGTAAGCTTGAAAGATCATCTTCTTCACCTAGAAGGTAAAACTTTCCTCTCTAATATTCTGGAGTGATTTTCTTATCTGGAATTCAGATTACCGAGGCCATCTGGGAACATCTGTGAAGCCTGTTGTTCTATTTTGGAAATAGGTATCTAGCTCTACCTCTGGAGAATTCTCCTTCCTCCTCTACTTTATGGGCCATATTTTCAAAGCCCAATTTAAAACCATGGAGCGGGTTAACCTCAGCATAAATCCGAGACACACAAGGCTTTCATTTAGCCCCTGATTTTAGTAGGAAACTTAAAATGGGAAGATCTTCAGAAGTATTTTAGGTTGAAGAATAAAAACAGACACACCAAAGGAAGATTTGCCAAGCATACAAATACATAGGCGTTAAGCCCCCTTCTACATAAACCAAGTATAAATGGAAAGACAATGAGTAAACCGCACACATAAACAGACACAATCCCCAGTGGGTAAGTCATAAAGATCTGACAGCAAGGACCACATGCGTTTAAAACTCTCAGGCTTCCTACTCAAGTAATATGTTCCTTGTCCCAGGTTTACAGCACGCCCATTCCACTCAGCATCCTTGGCACTGTATGCAGTCATCTGCTGTCTAGTCATGTGTTTGGGCCCTTGGCGAATGCAGCTGCTCACCATGAGAACAGCCTTTGAGTGTCATTCAGACCCCCGACAGGGCTTAGGTTGTATAAAACAAAGATTTGTAGCTCTTTGGGGGATGTTAGATGTGTTTAAAGCAAAATACTTTCTCACTTCTTTCCAGGACTTGCATGTGGGGAACAAATCCCAGATCAGGGAGAGGATGTAGGCACTTTCTTCTTTAGGGAAGCAGCTTGTTTCCCAGAGGCCTGGAGAGTAGGTGAGCAACACTGAATAGATGGATGGTTTTTCGTCTACTGGAGCAAGCCCTGAGCTTTGCTTTCACAGTGTAAAATAATGTCAAATAAACACACACGTGGAATGTTACCAGCGTTTTTTCTCCCAGTATCAAATGCAATGACATGTGAAATTATTAAGAACTACAAATCACTGCATAATGTTATTACTGTTATGGGAAGGAAGGACTTTCACTATTCTGTCACGGTGATTGCAAGTTAGGTTTGTAGAAGGTGTGTTTCTGCAGTACAGGGCAAGTCTTTCGTGTTTGCTGCAGGGTCTACTGACATTGAATGTATTCAATTTCGGTCAACACAGATGAAAACATCATTCTGCCGGGATGAATCCCTAGCAGCTGCTAGGCAGAGGAAGGCAAGTTGAAAGGCAATGGTGCTTGCTGATGGCGCTCACACCTTGAACTCTTTCCCCAGTTTCTTTGACTGCTTTGGCATGCAAGGGCCCATGCTGTGACAAGTGTGTTATTGCTTTGCAGGGAAAGGCGGGAAGCCCAGCAGGGGTCTGTGAACAGAAAAGCCAGTGAATGTGTTGGCGACTCCCATGCAGCTGGCCATCCGGTGGCCTTGCTGTGAGTGATTGCCGACAAGCCTTCTAAAGTGGTAGCTATTTCCAAGAAGCAGGTGAAATATGCGGCAATTACAAGGCCAGCGGCAGAACACTTCACAAAAGGGCGCGGAGCAAAGGCCCTTTTCCTTGCTTGCAACGGTTCAGGAGGCCCAAGCTTTGCATAGCAACGGAAGTCTTATTGACGGAAGTTAAAGACTTCAGGAAGAGGGCAACTGTTCTCTGGGACAGCCACACTACAGAGTCATTAGCCCCCTGCAGGGAAGTGTGAAATTGTCCTGTACTGGGGGCTGGGTTAACTTGTGTGGCCCTATTGCGGCCACTTAGCCAGTAAGAGAACGGATCCTTGCATGTAATCAGCGGGTCTGGGGCCCCAAATCATCAAAGCAGTTGAGGTCCCAAGGCCACTTCTTTACTAGGTGGCCTCATTCTTTAGGCTGTACAGTTGCATTGTTAGCCACAGAGAGCCACGGGTTCTGAGGTTGATCAATGAGCATCCCTGATTCTTATCCTTGTCCCTTTCCCTCGAATCCCTTCTACGGAGGATGGCTGGGAAGCCACATGTATCTTTCAGTTGCATGAATTCCTTTGCACTAATTGGGAGGGCTCATCTTAATTTAGTATAAGGAATGCAGGCAATTTTCCTGAGACAACATGTTTACGACCCTATAACAATGGGACTTTGGGTTTGGCTTCAGAATCACTTTCTGTGGTGTTAAGAGAAGGAGAAAAAATAACTTGTGAGGGAACCATCAACAAGTCTGATCAGCAGACCCAGCGTCTTGGGTTGATTGGGTAAAACCCACATAGAAAAGCAGAAAGCTGGGACTGACAAAGTACACAAAGGCTCATTTAATTAAGCTGTCACGGCTCCCTTTTAGCCAACTGTACCAGCTGATTGGATCACCTTTGTGGAACCCTAATTTCTCTGCCCGGAAATAATGGAGTAATGTCGACCTAAGAGGAAAACAACCTGGAAACATTCTAAGTGCCCTAAGCAAGGGAGGAGACAAATGAATAGCAGTACACAGGTTTAAAAATAGAGACGAGCATATGTGCTGGTGTGGAAATACCTAAAAATATTAGGCAGATAAAAGCAAGATGCTGAACAATGTGTACATTTAAGTTCCTTTTGTGAAGATAATGAGAAGCGTGCACAGAGAGCTGGCTGTGTCCGTGTGCTCCTCAGGAGAGAAAGAAGACTCGTAGACACACATAAGGAGCTGATGGCGGGTGGGAAATTCCAGGTGAGGAGGAAGCTGTTTTTTAATTTATAGTTTTTTTTTTCTGTTCAGATTTTCTAGCCTGGACCATGCATTATGGACACAATTTGATTCTGGAGCATTCAAATCTTTTTGTTTTTACATATTTAACTGTCTACTGTGATGTGCGTGTGTGCACATGCATATGTGTGTGCATGCATGTGCGATTGTGCATATGTGTGTGTGAACACCCATGAATCCCATGGTGTGGAGATCAGAGGATAACTTTCAGGCATTGGTTGTTTGCTTATATGCTGTGACTTCCGTATTGAACTTAGTCTTAGCAGCAGGTGCTCGTCTTGCCGGCCTTCAACTATTTCTGATTAAGAAATTAAGAATTAAGATCTGAGCTTGGTACAGCAGTAAGTTAAGTGTCTGTGTGGGTCCAAAAATCTACATTTCTTATCTCCCTTTTTGATCATACTATATTTTAAATTACAATAGTTAGACTCTATTAGATAACTTTTGTTTTAAGACATGTAACCGTTCTTTGGTCTTTTTCTTTGGTTCATGCTCAGGTGTGTCTTGGAGATAGATCACTCCATCAGGAACAAGCCAAGCGATGGCTGTGACTGATGATGGCAGGCTGCTCATTTGATCTCTCTGGGCTTCAAGTTCCTCCACTGTCTGCCCGGCCTCTAGGTAATGGGCAGAGTCTCTGTAGCCCTGAATTTGCATATCCGTTGGCTCCGGAATTTGTTTTACCTCAAACAAATGTGTGAAGTAGTGGGCTGTCCAAGTGTTCAAAGACAAAAGGGAGGAAATGCCACAAGGTTTGAGGTCAGGAAATAATTTCCCCAAACAACCCCAAACTGTTCCAACCCACACGGACACAGGAATTCAATCATCCCACTTCCCAATCAGTGCTTTTCAGAGCTGCTTACAGGGCTCCACTGAAGCAGAACCCACTTACGTGATGTCTTTCCTCAAACACCATAAAGCTATGACTTGCATGTCCCTAACAAGCACCAGGGTAATAATAGGAAAGATAACTAAGCCTTGACTTACTTATGTGTTTTTATTACATTCATTTATTGTGAGCATGTGCTGTTGGTGGGGGGAGGGTCACACATGGCACAGTGTAGGGGAGGAAAGAGGACAGTTTGTGAGGGAAGGGTTAGATCTCTTCCCATCACATGGGTCCCGGAGTTGAAATCAGATCCTTAGGCTTGGCAGTGAGAGTCTACTCACTGAGCCATTTCAGCAGCTCCGTTACTTATTTGATTTGGATTATCAAACAGGTTCTCCAATGGCCCAGGCCAGGCTCAAACTCAACTTGCTATACAGCCAAGGTTTGTCTTGAACTCCTGATCCTCCTGCCTGCACTTCCCAGGGTCTACCATTACAGAACTGTGTCATAATACTTGCCTTTATTTTTCATTAAGAGAAACATCTTGTTGTGTTTGTTGGATCAAACCCAGGGGTCCTGCATGCTAAACTTAGGCTCTACCACTGAGCCCTACCTCCAGCGAGCAGTATTCTTCATCCAAGTTTCATGTGAGGTTCTGGAGAGATTTACCACTGGTTAAGAGTGTGAGCTGCTCTTGCAGAAAACTCAGGTTCAGTTTCCAGTATTCATATTAGGTAGCTCGAAATGGCCTGGAACTCCCTACTCCAGGAGATTCTCTACCCTTCCCTGGCCTCCATAGGCATTGTAGGCATGTGGTGCACATACAAACAGGTGTACATACACACACACACACACACACACACACACACACACACATTTTTTAAAAAGTTTTTAAAAAGTATTTTAAATTGAAGTTTTGTGATGTGTAAATGAAGGCCTTTATTCAACTAAAACTTTTGAGACAGAAAGATGTCTGAAACCAAAGAGTCTATTGAGCCAATACTGATGCCATGTAGAAAACTGCAAGACCAAATTTGGGGATGATGTCCTAGAAATCAAAACAGACATCGGATGAGAGCCATGAGCATCTCTTATAAGCTTGGTAGGAAGGAAAGCACTACAGCCAGCATCACATTACATGTAGGGTAGGGGTGGGGGGTAACCTATGCTGACTGGGTAGGGTTGTAAACAGAATGCCATGGTGGCTAAGGTCATTCTCCTGCAGAGTTGAATTCATGTTTCTGTTTATCTGGAAATGTGGAATAGTGTAGGCTCTATGATATTAGCTCAGTGTTTTGTTTTGTTTTTTGTTTTTAATCTCTCTCTTCTCCATCTTGTCACTCCTGAACTGGGGGTATTTCAGAATTCTTTCATCAGCACCAAGACCCAGAGAAAAGTGTCTCTTTTCATGCTTACCTTCCAGGAAGGATAGATAGCTGTGTAGAAGTACATCTGGACAAAAGCACATGATCCAATGGGAATGGGCTAAGGAGCGCCCAGTGATAGCTAAGTTTCGATTCTGCTTGGCATTCCTTGTAGCAGGACCCCTCTGGCTGTTTCCAGAGCTTCCGGCCGTAGCACTGAACTGTGGATCCAAATGCCCAATGCAATAAAGAGAAACAGCCATACAGATTAGATGTAGATGCAGGTATATATAGAGAATTTACTTACAGTTTTGGTCAAAACTGGGGAATAGAGAAATACCCAAGTTTTCCTATGCAGAGCTATAGTTTCTGAAGAGGCATGTGCCTATGGTCTTTCACCAGGGAGAGGAGTCTCTCACTGAGTCAGGCCTCTTCCTGAGAGCTGTTTTCATTTAGTGTGCCATTTCCTGGGAAAATTAGAATTCCTAGTTCCACATCACAAGAGTTGAGAATTGCTAAGGGGAAATCTGGCTTTCCTAGGCTGGATGGCTTGCTTTGGGGATGAGGAGCCCTGGCTTCCCAAGAGGATTCTGTTGTTCATGGCTCATTTAGAGAAGCAGGAGGGGAAAGAGACAGGAGAGTGGAGAATGGAAAATGAGACAATGTTGGTGAGACCTTGTGTTGTGCCCAAATTCTGAACCCCCAAATCACTAAGAGGCCCATTTCATTTCAAAAGCAGAGTCTTTTATTGCTGTTGTTTAATGAGCTAACCCCATTATCAGGCCTTTCATCCATCCACCGCAGCGAATGGTTGGAGAAAAGACACGGAGGAACACGAGGCAGGGATCTTATATGGCAGCATAAAGGGAGTGTCTAGGGGTAAGCAACAGTCTGTGCATTGGGGCTTCTCTCATTGATTAAGTGTAGTGCATTAGTTACTTCTCTAATTGCTGTGACAAAATGCCTTATTTTGACTCATTGTTCGAGCATGTGGTCCATCATGGTGGAAAAGCGTGGTGGCAGGAGCTTGAAGCAGCAGGTCACCTTGTGATTGAGGTCAGGAGTCACGGGATAATGTGCTGATGCTCAGGTCACTTTCTACAGAGATGCCACATTTAGGGCGGGTCTTCCTGTCTTAATTAACCCAATCTTCTAGATAATTCCTCACAGCCATGCCCAGATGCTTGTTTCTTATGCTCTAGGATCCTGTCAAGTTAACAAACAATATTTATCATCTTAGGCATACATTCATGAGTGTTGGCATCCTTAGCTGGAGGGAAAAGGTTTGTAGTAATAATCCTTCATTAAATATCGTATTCATTTATTTAGCGTGTGTGTGTGTGTGTGTGTGTGTGTGTGTGTGTGTGTGTGTACATGCACATATGTTTGTGGAAGTTAGAGTACACCCTGTAGGAATTGGTTCTCTTCTGTCACTGTTTGGGTCCCAGGGAGCTAGCTAGGACATCGACTTGGTGGCAAGCATCTGGAAGCTGGCTGAATGTATGTGTATGGCATCTAGAAGGAGTGTGTCTTAATTGGGGTTCCATTCCTAGCATAAAGACCATGAGCACAAACAACCTGGAGAGTAAAGAGTTTATTTGCCTTACACTTACCACATCACAGTCCATCACTAGGGGAAGTCAGGGCAGAAACTCAAGTGGGACCCTGGAGGTCAGAACTGAAGCAGAGACCATTGGAGGAGTTGTTCCATGGCTTGCTCAGCCTGCTTTCTCAAACAACTCAGGACCACCTACCTGCCCAGGGTGGTACAGTCCACAGTGAACTGAGTCCTCCCACATCAGTCACTAATCAAGAAAATGCCCTAGAGATCTGCCTATAGACCATCTAATGAAGACATTTTCTGTATCGGGCTTTCTTTTCCTAGATGACTCTAGCTTATGTCAAGTAGACAAAAAGTCAACCAGGACAGAGGCAAAGACTCCTCCCTGAACGTGGTTTCTTTAGGAGCAGTAAGTAGAGAGTTCTGTTACCATAGTCACTACCCAGCTTACTCAAGGATAAGTCCCTGCTTCTGCTGTAAGACTTCATTAGAGGCAGGGTAATGTGTGACCTTCATCTTAGAATTGTTCTGCAAGCACTGGGACCTGGCATTTGTCATTCATGTGATTTTGCCCTGTAAGCGAAGTGGAGCTCATCTGGGGCCAATAGACTAGTGCTCATGAGTCTAAGAAATTAGCACGCCAGCACTTAAAGCAAATGAGAGTGAAGCTTCAGGAGCCTGTACATATTTTATAACAAAACAAACTGATGAGAGAGCCATTCACATGGCTTCATAAACTGTAACTAGCCTTTTTATTAAGAGATGAACCCAGGAGAATGAACTACATCTTCAAACCTTTCCTTTTCTTACTGCATTTAGAGATGGGCTTTTGTCATACACAACAAACTCTACTTGAATTTGTGATACTCTTCCCTTTCCCAAGTAGTTGCAATTAAAGGTTCATGCCAGTGTGCCTAGTCATAATTCTTTTATGATCAGATTTGTTTTTTATTCATGTAATAAGACTTTGTGTGACTGGTATATATGATTTAGTGGGTA
This sequence comes from Mesocricetus auratus, assembly GCF_017639785.1. Classification (NCBI taxonomy): domain Eukaryota; kingdom Metazoa; phylum Chordata; class Mammalia; order Rodentia; family Cricetidae; genus Mesocricetus; species Mesocricetus auratus. The sequence continues at coordinate 107,691,213 of NW_024429184.1, read as the reverse complement.
AAGGCACCGGCCCTCAAACCTGCCAAATTGAGCTCAATTCCCAATATGGTAGAAGAAGATAACATTAACTTCTGGGAAGTTGCCCTCTGACCTTACACAGTGGCATGGCATGTGTACACCCCACCAACACACACATACAAAACAAGTCATAAATAGAAATGCAGCGAGACATTTAAAGGCGATGCTAACATTTTTCTTTTACTTGTGGCCATTGTAATTAATTGTACTACTATTTATAGAAAACAGGCATGGTGTCTTTAGGTTCCTCAGGCACCAGCACTCAGGGTTTCTAAGAAGGCAGAGAAAGGGGAAACTGAGTGATTTACACTGTCTGTGACTTGCTGGCTGGGACGGAGTGTTGGTGGCCCCCACTGTGTAAGAGGAAAGCCCAGGCTTTCTTTCCCTTCATAATCTATGTATGACTGCCCTTGCTTGTCAACCTATGGGTCTCAACCCTTTGAGGGTCAAATATCAGATACTCTGCATATCAGATATTTACGTTATAATTCATACGGTAGTGAAACTACGGTCATGAAGTAGCAACGCAATAATTCTATGGTTGGGGGTCATCACAACATGAGGAACTGTATTAAAGCGTCACAGTTTAAGGAAGGTTGGGAGCCGCTGCTCTAGGAGCTGTGCTTCTGAATGAGATAACTGCTTATTTCTTCAGCTAGGGGACTTGTTTCCTCAGGTGCATCATTGGAGTCTCAGAACTTCTTGATTTTTCCAAAGTCTTCCCCAGTGTGAGTCTAAGAAGTCCCACCTGGCCTTGACTCTGCAGCGGGCCTTCTGGTTTTCCTTCCTCTGCCTCTCCAGTGTGTATAGGTTGTGGCACCATGCCTCGTTTATTTACTAGTGGGGATAGAACTTAGGACCCTGTGCATGCTGGGAAAGGACTCTACCAACTGAGCTAGCACCGAAGTCCCAATTCAAAGATGTTGGCTAGATAAGTCCACAGAACTAGACAATTCCCCCAAAATTCAGACAGGTTAATTACTTGGTTCCTGGGTGTAGCAAACTCAGTGGTTTGGCTCCTGGTACCGTTTCCAGGGGATCGAGATGAAGAGTTGCCGCCTGTTGAGTACAGACAGGGAGTCTCTCCCCTCTGCAAATGTTGGCCAGTGCTGTGGTACTCTGGAGCAGATGCCTGGCTTTAGCTGTGTGGGGTCTCAGGCTCTTGGGGAGATGTGCATATGGGTGGAAGCTGCTCTGTGAGGCAGAACTCCCACGGCTAGCTTGGGCCCTCCTCCTCCGGGCTGGGGAATTCCCACAAGTGCCACCATCTCAGAGGCACCGCCTGCCAGAGGCAGGACCCTCTTCAGAGGCCCGAAGTCTGCACAGCAGCTGTTAGCTGGACGCAGCAATGGTCTGTGACTGCATGGAGCCCACCTGCAGCTCAGGGAGGGCCGTCTGCACAGAACAGCCTGCGTGAACCTTGGATACTATTGACAGGTGGTTTGCCTATGGGGGTTCACACATCACAAGGGCAGAGCAAAGTAAGAACCCATGAGACCAGACAGGCCCACCAAAAGTGCGCGTCACACGTGGTTGGTAACAGACTGCTGTCCCACAGTGACAGGAAGCAGGGCTTAGAAACATTGACCAAAAATTTGAAGTTCAGTGTCCCGGGTCTCTTTAGAGCTAACGCTGGTACTCACAGAATCTAGTGTGGTATTGACATCTTTGAGTGAGCTTGGGGAGTAGGAGAGGGCTCTTTAGACTCTCCTTGGTTTGTTTTTGGCAAATATAGCGTTGTCCCTCACAATTACACTAAGTGACTGTCTCCAAAGAAACAGTTCACAAAATAGATGCCTTCTAACCTGTTTTCCTCCTTGTGTCTTTCAACCAGCCTGGGGTGTAGGGTCAGCGGCAGCAGAGCAGGGGTTCCTTTGGCTGGGAGTCAGCCCAGGGACACAGACAGCTAGCTGGCTTAAAGAGTGTAATGTGGCTGTATCCTGCAGGCAGCCACTTTGATCTCTTGTACTAATAATCACAATTGTCAGAGAGTGGGGGAGAGGGTGGAGCCTCCACCAGAAGTCGGGACTTTTGCTGAAAGATGTGAGGCTGTAATCTGCTGCTAATTATCTTCCGACAATTAAGAAGTTTTGAGGCGGATGCCTCAAACCCTCTAATACAATTCAGTTGAAATGCCCCATCCTGCAACCTGTTTGTAATTGACTTCCCTCCTCTTCCTGCTTCAAAGCAGGGCTCTGCCAAAGCAACCAGCTACTGACTTTGAAGCTCCCTTGAAAATGAGAAAAAACGAAGGCCAAAAGTCAAGAGCTTTCGACTACATATGTTCTAGGCCAAATTCACGAATGCTTCCTTTTTTCGTTGTTTTCAAGAGGGTTACCTTTAGTGAGCCCTTTGATCTGGAAAAACAAAAACAGAAGCTAAGACACCCCGTATTGATTTAAAAAAAATCACATTTAACAGTTTGGCCTAACTGCAGATACCTGGTTTTTTTTATTACTATTTTTACTTTTCTTAAAGATTGAAGTTTAACATTTCTGATAAATATAGACAACAGGTTAATGTTGTTTTCCTTTTCTCCTTTCCTAATTGTAGTGTACTTGTCACGTAGTGGGCTGTTACATACAGCTTCTGTTACAACTCATGTTGGGAAGTGACCTTTCCAGAGCCCTTGAACAGCAGCTGTGGTCCAGTCTCAGGGTTCAGTGTCCGTCCTCAGGCAACAAGGTGGCATCCATCTATAGCCACTCTCAGATGTAGTATTTACATTTATATTATGAAAACAAACCCTCATAAATTGATATTAAACTGACTTATCAAGTTCAGGCATACATGAAGAATGTTTGCAAATTTACCGAAGAAAATAAAGTATCCTTATCCATTGCACATGAGAACATATTCAGAAAAATGCTCAAAACTGAAAGAAAACCAAAGTGCTTTTCAAAAAAATATCAAGAGAATGTTCCTGTAGAGTGCTTACCTAGCAGATGTGAATCCTTGATTTGATCTCAAGATTGTATAAACAAGTGTGGAGGTGCACACCTGTAATTTCTACACGCAGGAGGAGGAGGCAGGGGCATCAGAAGTTCAAGGCCATTCTCAGCTACAATGCTAGCTCAAGGCTAATCTAGGCTCTGAAAGACCCTGACGTAAGTAAAAAGCAAACCAAACCAAACAAAATCGAGAAGACAAGGAGCTTGTTGGCTTCTTCAGGTCAGGACTAGAAGCCAGGGCAGCTGAGTGCACTTGACATCCATTCATCCATCTTCAAGTCAAAGGTGCCAACTGTTTCCATGTCAGCATGGCCTTCTTGTCTATGGAACAAGCAGTAACGTTTAGATTGTAAGAGAAGAAAAAAAGTTTTCTTAGGGTCATTGCCTGAGGTGCTATACACTGGGCCAAAGAAGAGTAATGGACAAAAGAAAAGACAAATGAAAGTTATGCTTTTGCATAGACACATGGGAGAATTCAGTGATGAGCCAACCATTCAGAGTGGTCAGAACTTGGCTGTTTACAGCTCCTTTACTTACGAACGAACAGTGCTTTGTAGCGACACAATTAAGACAGAGGAAGAGGCTTTTGAACTTTGAGGGGATTAACTCTGGGAAGGTAAGTCCACAGGAAAGCTAATGGTAGGCGCAGGCAACTTAGTGAGCTTTGCTATGAGGGCATAATGGCGCTGACTTTGGGGCTCAGGGTGTGGAACTGACACAAGGGATTGAATTCTGTCCCCCTTAGTAGAGAATCACATTTTCAGAAAAGAAGGGAGGGACAGAGTTTTTCTTGTGTGCTTCTCAGTGACTTAGCGTTCATCCATCCCTAGGCAAAAGTGGTGTCCTCTGGAGTGACACATTGTGTGTGCAGTGTTATAAGTGATGCTTTATATTTACAGACCTCCCACCCTCTTCCCCATTTCAAAGATAATTAGGGCCTTTGCTATTTTGTTTCCTTTTGCCATGATAAAATACTCTGACAAAGCAATTTATGGGAGAAAGGGTTTACTTTGTATTTATTTGTTTTTGATACAGGGTCTTACTCTGTACCCCTGGCTGGCCTGGAACTTACTTTGTAGGCCAGGTTGGCCTTGAACCCACAAAGATTTGCCTTCCTCTGCCTCCCAAATGCTAGCGTTAAAGACATGTGCCACCAAGGCTAGAGAAAGGGGGTTTCTTTTTCCTCACAGTTCATCATGGTGGAAACTCATGGCTGCTGTAGCTGTTGACTCAGAGGGATTTAGGTTGTAGGTAAGTTAAGATGAGATCTGCTAACTCACATTCTTGTAGACACAATGTGTATATCAGTCTGTCTACGTATCCAGGCTTAAGTAGGCTGGGAAGGTATCCTACCTCTGTTCCTTTTTTACAGTCTAGGTAAAGCTCCTATATGTGATCCCCCGCTCCCAGCACCTGGAAACCTATAGGTCCTTTAACTTGTAGATCCATTCATTCTCCTCTGGAGGTAGTAGATATACTAACAAAATAGAAAAGGTCAGTCTCTTCTCTTAGGTATGGAGAAAAGTGAATACACGAGACAACATAAAAATACTTTCCTATTGTTAAAAGTATTATAGAGAAGTACAGCAAGAGAAGGCGGGAGGATAGGGACAGGCAGGAGGGTGATAGTGCCTGAGATGATGCGGAAGGTAGTTATTTGTGGCTGACTCCTGTGCAATAGGTTCTGTACTGCTGAGCATTGTGTGAGATCTTCATGGGGGGATGTTTTAAATTTCACAAAAAGAAAAACAGCTCAACAACTAAAGGCACCTGGGGAAATGTAGTTCAGAGAAAGAGTGCTAGCTAGCATGCTCTGGGTTCCATCTCCAGCACTCCAAAATGAAAGCAAAGGGAAACCTAAGGTAGACAAGCCACAGAACTGGATCCAAACCATGGATTTGTACACAACTAGAGGCAGCATCTAGGTTTCCTGGCTTCCAGAATCCTCTCGTGCTATAAGGAGCTTATCTCGCCGGGCTTGGTGGCCCATGCCTTTAATCCCAGCACTCTGGAAGCAGAGGCAAGCGGATCTCTATGAGTTCGAGACCAGCATGGTCTAGAGAGTGGGCTCCAGGACAAGCTCCAAAACAACACAGAGAAACCCTGTCTCGAAAAACAAAACAAAACAAAAACAAAAAAAGGAGCTTATCTCCATGAGTCTTGTGGCCCTGTAGACCTACCTGAATGACTGAGCCTCCCTGCCTTGTGCAGAAGGCCAGAGGACTCAAGCAGAGAGATGGGCATGCTCTTTGTAGTTGAGCACCATTCTCTGATGTAATATTGTGACCAAGGCTACTGCTTGTTACAAACATGCAGAATGTAAGTTTGGAAACAGGAAATGGAGCAAATTTTAGCTATTGCAGTAAAGCTGGATGTGCGTTGTTTCCAGCATGGATTTTCTCAGGGAACTAAACACCACTGTACCTTGGCATTTCTTGTAAAGAGTTACAGACAAAGGGTCTGACAGGCTGGTGGCTCTCAGACCACATGTGCCATGGAAACCTGGCCAGGGTCAGTTAAATGAAAACCTTCCTTTGGTCTTTTTCTCAGCAGTTTACCTCTGAGTCTTTATAATGGGGACTGGAAATCAGCAGACTGGCTTTAAGCAAAGCTACTCAAACACACATGCTAGAACAGGCTGCCCTCACAGGCTACTCCTGCTTGTTCCACCATCTTTGCCTCTCTCCTTGGAAAAGTACTCACACACTTATTTTATCATAGAAAGAGTATTACTACATGTAGACAATTTAGAAATTATTGAATACAAGGAATGATAAAAAATTTACATTTACCTATCTGTCTCTCTATTGTCTACCTATCACCTGTCTGTCTGTCTGTCTGTCTGTCTGTCTGTCTGTCTGGGGCGGGTCAGTCTCAGGAGCAAACACTGTTAGCTGTTGAGCCAATTTCCCAGCTCAGGAGATTAAAATCGTATTGTTTGCTCCTGGGAGGATAATCATTAGTAAATAATATACAAAATTCTAGTCTATTTTTTCCTGTGTCTGAAAAATACATCTTTAAAAATAAAGAATGGGCATGGTGATGCATATCTTTAATCCCAGAACTCAGGAGGCAGAGGTAGGCAGATCGCTGTAAGTTCAGGACAGCCTGATCTACAGAGAGCTTTCCAGGACATCCAAGACTACACAAAGAAACCCTGTCTCAAAAAAAAAATCAAAATCAAAATTAATAAATAATTATTTTCTTCTGGTTTTATTTGAATTTTACTAATGCTATCATATCACTTGAAGTTGTATTTACTTCCTACATCATCTCAGTTACAACAGTTCTGTGAAATAACTACTGCAGTTGGTATTTTGCAGCGGAAGAAGCAGGAATTCTGGTGATTGTCTTTCCCATTCCCTTTCTCACCAGATTGTCTATTTTAGACTGTGTAACACAGTTTATCTGTAAGCCCTATGTCCATAGGCTGTTGGGACTCATCTCCTCTCTCAGCTTTAAATCTCTATAGCCAAACATCTACTTAATCTATCACTTAGATCTTCAGGTGCCCAGCGAGTGACCTACTCTTGAGCTTAGTGAGAGTCCTCTGCGTTGGGCACAGGAGGACTCACACCTGTGCCATTCTGGCTTTGGTCCAAGCTACCTGCGGCTTGCCTGTGACCCATCCTTGACCTTCTTGAGTTGATTCACTACACAGCAGCCAAAGGAGCCTTTTAGAAGTCAAATGTGCTTATTCAACAGTCATTTCCTCGCTCTTGACTTTGCTCTGCTGCTCTTTGGGTAAAGGCTAGAATCATTAGCAAGTCCTGCATGGCTGGTCTTGAGGGTCTGTACATGCCCACCCCACAGCTTCAGGTCACACAGTGCTCCCCAAATCACACATCTCTTCAGTTCACTCAACTGAACCTCTGCAAGGCTTTTTGTACTGGTTCTCCCAGCTGCCACATCCTCCTACCACATTGTTTACTATTGGCATGAGCCTCTCGTTTTCCTTAGAGGTCAGTTTATCTCTACAAGTGTGGATAAGGCTCCCTGGATCTCGATGATCACATCAGGCTCCCCATATTAGTAGCACACTGTTTTTTTTGGAGTAGAAATTATTATAATCAATTAAAAGTTATTATTATTGTTGAATAACTCAGATTCAAGACTATAGCTTTATGTAGAATATAAGCGTCATGAAGAAAGAGCTTTGTTGGCTCTGCCATTGTCTTTATTTCTGGAGAGTAACATTGCACATATTTATTAATAACTATAGATGAGTTGTTATATAGTTTGTTTATATTGGTAATAACTAGCAAAAATGGAAGCAAGAATATTTCTGTTATATAATAATTTCAGGAAGTCATAAAGCTACACACACACACACACACACACACACACACACACAACACACCACACACACCAGGTATTTATCTGTGATTTCTCCTGACCATTCCCCATAGCAGGCAACCCACCACAGCGTTGTATTATTTCCCTGTACTCCAACAATGCTATCTGTACACACAATGGGAAAGGCTTTGACGGCTTGCTGAGAGTTTAATCGTTTCAGCATCATTTTGGTTCTCACTTCTGAAGCAAATCTATCTTTTTATTAACATCTAAGCTGTGGCATGGGCACCGCAGGGAGAAAAATGAAGAAGAAAGCATGAAGAAAATATGGAGAGGAGCAAGCAACGTGACAATGACAGGAAAGGCAAGATTCGCCACATTGGAGGTATGTGCAAAGAGTAGGTAAGAATTAGAGAGCATTTAATCAGAAAAAGACATGAAAAATTCCTTAACCCATTTATAGATTTCTCATTTTATAGATTTCCTTGAAATGGCCAAAGTCTCATCTGCAGTCCTTGATAACTCCAGAACTGTGTGTGTCCCCAGCAGACATACGTTAACCTGTCAAATACTAATTGATTGCCCATTCCACACTCCCCAAATGTCTGGGGACCAGAGGGATAGGACACAGAAGCCTGTTCATCCCATCCCACCCCTATGGTGTATTTTGCACACTGCTTCATTGGTTGCAGAAACCCTTGTGTGTGTATCCTTCATTTCTCACAAAAACCTTTGAGGGAGAAATGGCAGGACTTTCCCTCACATGCTCTACTGAGACACACCCAAGAAAATGTCACAGCCTGCTCAAAGTCACTAGCTTGTGAGTGTCAGCTCCAACACGGACTCGTAGACTCAGGATTTGGCACTGTTTCCATGCCCTTTTGCTGTCCAAAGAGGCTGTGTTAAGTGTAAAACCTAAACTGAGGTCTACACAATCTCTGTGAAGTTTCCCACAGGCGAGTTTCAGACTGAACCAGGAATAATGTAGACCCTGATTTGCAGTGACCCTGACCTCCCCTAAGCTCAGCCTTTCCCTTTCTCAGCATCAGGCAGGACGCCAGATCTCATGGAGCAGTGCTTCTGAGGCAGGTTCAGCAGGGGGCATTGGACTAACCCTCTTGTATTGACAGCGATTTTTGTCTCGTGAACACACACAAAGCTGGCCTTATGCATTCTTTCCGTACCTGGGAGGATTAGAATATATTTCTATTTGTTAACCGATCTACTCTGATACATATATCATAGCAACAGGCCTGTGGCTCCTTTGAGATTAATGTGCTCTCACCCTTCATTTCAGTCACTTGCTGAGTTTTGAATATGTTTTTCTTTTCGGTGCCCATGAGAAGGTATTTGTTTCCCCCTCTTTTAGCTGTGCCGGCTTCAGTGTTTTGTTTCTGTCCACTCTTCCAGCTGGTAACCTGCAGGTTCTTGGATGAAAGAAGCCTTCCAACACAGACAGGCAATGCTCCAAGTCCCACCCCAGACACAGACACGCTCACACATAAACACACACAAACACTGTCGAGTACAATAGTTTGACGTACAGGATGCTCTGTGGCAAGGTCAGCTCTCTTCCACCCACAGACCTCTGTGGGCCAGTTCGGAGCATTGGAACTGGCTGCAGCTCCTGCAAATCAGCATCCTGGAAAAGGAAGGTCTGGCCGAAGAGGAAGGAATATCCCATCCTGAGGAAGAAAGATTAGGTTTGTTCTGTACGACTGCCTGGGGATAGCTTCCAGGTTTACAATGCGCTGCAGCTCTTAATTTAGCCTGCTATCGGTCTAAGATTACTAAACTGTATTTAGAAGAAAGATACATTCATTATTGTTATTAAGTCATCTAATTTTAGAACTATTACCAGAATAAAACTCGGGAATATAACAATATTTAACCAGAAATGTGACTAATAAAACTCCCTGAACTTCCACATTTGCATATTAAGGATTGTAATTAAAAGTAAATAGTGAAACGGGGGACCCCCTTTTGGGTGATATAGTAAAGAATGAATTACTTTCAACAGTTATTGTTCAGATAAATAGTCAACACAAAGGACAGATTGACTTCTTTGTATTTGATGTCATTTCATTTAAAGACTGACAATACAGCACATTCTTTAAAGTTTGGTGAGTGGAGACCAGGGTCCATTCCTTGCAAGTGCAAAAATACATGGCTACTTTGTCCTTGCAGAACAACTAGGAACCAATCATAAAATATAGTTTTCACCTTTTTTTGTTGTTAAGTTAGGGCCTAACACATGAAATGCAGGGGATTGACCCCTGGGCTACAAGCTTATCTCTCACCCTCTCTTTTTGTTGTTTTGAGACTCATTATGGGTATCCTTGGCTGACCTGGAACTTGACATGTAGACTAGACTGATCTTATAGAGATCCACCTGCCTCTGCCTCCAGAGTGCTGGGATTAAAGGCTTATCCTTCCATTTTTGAGACAAAGTCTTGCTATGTAGCCACAGGCAGTCACAGACTCACAATCCTCCTGTATTCTTCTAATGTACATATCCCTTTTTCTTCTTTAGTTATCTTGTCCAGTTACCTTGCCTATGCTTCTCATGTAGTGCAAATTACAGAATATGATTGTATTTGCTGTTGGTGATGGTATTCTTGACTTTGAGAAGGAAACTTCTGCTTTGTTTGAAATCAATGTCTTAGTTATTGAGCTATCCTTGTGAAGAGATACCATGTACCAAGGCAGCTCCTAAAGGAAGCATTTAGTTGGGGGCTTGGTGACAGTTTCAGAGGGTGAGTCAGTGGTCATCATGGAGGGAAGCATGGTGGCAGGCAGGACACTAGAACAGTCAGCCGAGGGCTCACATGTGATCTGGAAGTTTCAGGGAAAGAGAGAGAGAGAGAGAGAGAGAGAGAGAGAGAGAGAGAGAGAGAGAGAGAGAGAGAGAGAGAGGGAGGGAGGGAGGGAGGGAGGGAGGGAGGGAGGGAGGGAGAGAGAGAGAGAGAGGGAGAGAGAGAGAGAGACAGAGACAGAGACAGAGAGAGAGAGAGTGAGTGTGAGAGAGAGAGAGGGAGGAGAGAAAGAGGCCTAACTTGGGCTTCTGAAACCTGAAAACCCATACCACCTCCAGTAAGGCCACACCTCCTAATCCTTCAAAAAACCCAACTGGGAGCCAAACATTCAAATGTATGAGCTATGGGAGCCATTTCATTTAGCCTACCACAAACAAGATGATAGTTTCATATTCTGAGTTTCTATTCTGTTTCTATCTCTGAAACTGCTGCACTCACTGGTAGTTGTTGAAGATACTTCAGGGTAAGATGTTTGTCTGTCTGATTCCCAAATGTTACAGCCTTGTCTTCTCCAACGTCCACTTAGCTTATCTATCTCCAAGACTTGGAGACTAGATTCTTAAGTGGTGTCAGGAAAATGGTTGGAATTCTTGTCTTGCATGTTAGGACAGGACATAACTATCTTTAATCCTAGTTGGTCATTAAACATGTAGTCTGGTTATGGCATGGAGATTCTTGAATTATCATGTGTTTGCTCTGTGTCAAATCCTAGTGTGTAATTCTTTGTGCTAGAATTTCTCTCTTTATGTTTGATGTGACAGGTACCAGCTATTATAGTGGTAAGGGCCTAAGTTAAAATACTCTGTGTGTGTGTGTGTGTGTGTGTGTCTGCCTGTTTTTGCTGTTTGACCTTGGGAAAATTTCTTATTATGTTTGTGCTTCATCAGATTGGGGTAATAGCAATAATTGTCTCTCAGACTGCTATGAACTTCCAATGGAATCACTTGATAGTTGGCATACACTATGGTACTTACCAAAGGCTGGTAACTATTTTTATTCATGGAAAATGAATAGCAATGCTACTCTGAATTGCAGCTGACTTCCTTCTGTCACCCTTCCTCTCAGGGGTGGATGTCTACCTAATCTACCTGATTCTCAGGTTTGCTACCTGCTCTTAGGCTCATGTTGTAGGGGCAAACCATTAGGATGTGTTTTATCTTTGGGGTAATATATTCTTGAACTATATGACTCTCTGAACTGCTGTTGCAGTAGTCTATCTGCTAATAGAAAAGACCTTCAGAGACTTGGTTCTGGCTTTAGTTCTGCTTACCTTCTACCTTACTAGTTGTAAGCCTCCCCTCCTCTGAAGAGCTTAATGAGGATATTCATAACCCCCAACCTTCATAAGATAAATTCATATAATCTTCATCAGTGCTTTTCCAAGAGAGGCAGTGATTTTGTGATAAAGGATATCATACCACTGGAGCAAAATTACTTGTAATTAACTTGAACCAGAGTTTACAAACATTAAATCAGTTAACCAATTTGTTCAGTTAGCACATGTCTATTTGGCCCCTAGAATTATCATGGGCCAAAGTGTATAATGTAAAATAAGATAGTCACATACTCCAATGAAGCTCAATTTTAAGCTGAGTGTGGTAGTGTATGTGCAGGGCATGAGTGCAGCCTTAGCGAATGTGTATTGTTTGATATGAGCTGGTCATGGCTAGGACCAAGGCCTTGGGCTCATGGGAAATTGGCAAAGTCTTCCCTCTAGGTCAGCATCAGAGGGTAGGCAATGTCTTCCTCTGGACCGTGTGCAGATAGATATACACAATATGTGAAAAATCTAGCAACCACAGCTTCCTCTCCCTGAATGTTTACAGCCTATAGACATCTCCTATCCAGATTTCTGAACTTCTTCCCCCTGTGTTGTACCTAGTAAAAGTGTGGAGGTTCTGGGGTGTTGCATAGTTGGTTCCAGTCCATCAGATTGGACTCCAGCTTTTCTGCATATATGTCTGTATGTCTTTTCTTTCTTCATTACCTAACTGGTCCTGTCAGGTTTCAGGAAACCAAGCCATACTGGTCACAGCAAGCATGTAAGTATGTAACCTTAGCATCAAGTCAGGAGGAACTGTCTGAGACAATACAGGGCTACACAATGAAACCCTGTCTCATATAAACAAACAATGGCAATCGTTCAAGTTTAGTTGAACAAGGCAAAGACCAAAGACTATCATTATCTAAGACCAACCTGTTGAAATGAAGATGTAGTTTGACAGCCTGTGAGAGACATGAGATTTGAATTGAGTCACAAAATTTTTAAAATAGAGTACCATATTTAAATGTATTTTTCTGTTTAGAGGCCATGGGAAAGTGCTATATCATTCCTCATTTAATCAGCTGAATGACAACAACTTTTTTCTCTTGATTTAAAGAAAGTTATTCTCATTGGGGTGTCATCATTGGTAGTAGATATTTTATTTCTGGTATTTTTGATGAAATTGATCCAACTGTTTTATTTAGTGGTTCTTATAATGTTTTTGTGACTTTTCAATATCTGCATCTATCTATGTCATTCTTTATATGCCTTTCTTTAAAATCCTGTTTTTCGGTTTTGTTGAAATAAAGTTTCTCTATGAAGGCCTGGTTGTCCTGGAACTTGCTCTGTAGAACAAGCTAGCTTAAGACTGAAGAGATCAACCTGCTTCTGCCTCAAAAGTTCTGGGATTAAAGGCATGCACCGCCACACCTGGATATTTATGCCTGTTTATTTATTATGTAACTTAATGAAATTTTGATTATCATTATCTGAAGTAGAGAGATGACATAGCTTCTTTTTAAGAGTTAATAGAAAAATAATATGCACACAGCTACCGAAGATGTGAAAGTTCTACAAACTGCTTGGCGCACACCACTAGTGGAATACGGTGTCCCTGTCATATTTACATTATTTTGGGAAGGAGAATGGGCTAAGGATCTGTTTCAGAGCTGGGTATAGCTGGCCACACCTTTAATCCCAGCAATAGGGAGGCAGAGGCAGGCAGATCTGGCCTCTGCCAGAGGCCAGACTGGTTTACAGAGTAAGTTACAGGACATCCACAACTACACAGTAAGACCCTGTCTTGAAACAAACAAACAAACACAAAAGAAAAGCAAAATAAAAGAAAGAAAAAGTATTTGTTTAAAATGGCCCAACTGCCTAGTTTTTATCTGATCTTGCCCTTTTTAAAGACATTGCTCTATTTATTATTACTATTTTTCTCAAGACAGGGTTTCTTTGTAGCATTGGAGCCTGTCCTAGAACTTGCTCTGTAGACCAGACTGGCCTTGAACTCACAGAGATCCACCTGCCTCTCCCTCCTGAGCACTGGGTAGACATTGTTTTATTTTTTTCATAACATTTACTATATTCTAAATTCATCTTCCTATTTGCCTATTCTTTCATGAGAACAAGGATTTTGTGTTGTTCATGACTGTTTCCTAGGGCCGGGCATATATTAATTATCCTGTTATTTAGTGTTCATGCTAGAATAAAGTAGGACACAGCTGAATGGCAAGTGTCTAGGCTTACAGTCAACAAGTCTTGTGCTAACTCAAGACTTCATGTCTTACTTTTATCCTGCATGTGCCTTTAATGGTTTGCTACAAGGCTTTGTATTTAAATGCCTAGATTCATCAGTTTTGTTGTTGTTTTGTTTTGTTTCATTTTTTTTTGACAGGGTCTCACTCCCTAGTCATAACTGGGCTGCAATTGTGTACACCAATCTGGCCTACAGAGAGATCTGCCTATCTTCTGCCTTTAAGGGCCAGGATTAAAGGCATGTCCCACCATGCATAGCTCTCATGGACATTTCATTGCTTTGAATCCTTGTAGGTCTTCAGAAGTGTGGGCTTTATTTCGTGTGTGTGTGTCCTTCTCTAAATCCAGCTTACTGGTGCAATATGTGTTTTTCTTAGAGTTACTCAACAGGGTGCTGACTGTTTTGTTCAATTAGACTTTGGCTTACCCACTACTATGCATTGCAGTGATGAAAAAAGCCGCAATATTTATGGAGGGTGAGTGAAACAGTTAAATTCTTATGGGTGGTGTGCTCTAATATTGTAAAAATAAAAAAGTAGAACAAGGGTGATGAATACATCTTTCCATCTACACAAGTGCAGCTTCAGTGAAAGTATGGCAGTTTTAATTCTTGAAGACTGTACTTTTCATTCTTCAGGCAAAGGATGTGTGATGGTGTGGAATGAATTCCCAATTTATGTATGATTTTTAGGCAAATAGGTTAAGAAATGGGTTGAATTCGGTTTTTGTCTAAATATTTCAAATATTTTGTTTAATAATTACATATTATGGAGAACAGCAAATAGGTTGATTTTAAGAAATTACATGACTACTGGCTGAGACTACAAGATGTTAGCTAGAAAATTTCAGTATATGAGTTTGTCTGCTTTCTTTTGCCTAATTGGATGATGGTAAATCAAAGTTCATTCCTACTTCCTGTGACAAATACAATGCCCATTAAGCCTGGGTGATTACAGAAAGCCACACTTCTCCGTGATAAATGACTCAGATACCACGATAAGGCTCAGGTACTTCCAATAAAATCTTTCATGTCATGGAAGAGGAAACAAGATTGCAAATTTGAGAGTGGACAGTAATGATTAGTATTGGATGCTATTTATAATCATGGACACAGGAAGTTAATTACTTTTTATTAAGGTAACTGAGCTGATCCCAGTAGAAAAAGTGCACATGATTTTGTAAGTGAAAAACAGTCTATAGAGGATCAAGAACTCTCATGACTTTGTGTAGGCTGGGGGGAATGCCCCTGAGTGGTTTAAAGTGACGCAGAGATATAATTACAGATCAGGCAGTCCTTTGTTGTTTGATGCTTTTTTATTCCTTCTTTTGTTTGTTGCTTTTTTTGTTGTTGTTGAGGTAGGGTTTCTCTGTGTAGTGCTGGGAGTCCTGGAACAATTAGTTTCAGGGCTGTCCTGGAACAGTTAGTTCCAGAGATCTTCATGCCTCTGCCTCACTGGGATTAGAGACAGGCAGTGTGCCAAGACTGCTGGTCCTCTGTTTTAATTCATTTGATTTTTACTGTTCATTTATCTGTCGTAGAAACTTTAACCTTATGAATAGAAGAAAATCTTTTCCACAAAGTGTGTTTGACTCAGGAGTTCTCTCTGGGTAAACATGATAAATACACATGCATAAATCTAAAGACGAGAGCCATTACAACCCCTCTACTAGACCTGTTGTAGCTTTGTGGTTTCATCCTCTAAATGCTGTCCATTTGGTATCTCATGGTAGCCTGTCCTTTATTCTCCCTCCCAAGGAGTCAGTCCTTTCAGACTTTGCTAATGGCAGTAAGTGGAGCAGAGGTTGTATGATTAATGGCACAAATGTGTTGAAATTCGGGTCTTCCTGAAACCAGGGAATATTTTTCATTTGCGGATAGCTTTCTTTATGAAATAACATGTCTCTTATTTATTACTGGAAATTTTTACTGTGGGCAAAGATGACTATTTAAAACCTGTCCCGCCATAATATCACAGTAACAGTGTTTGAAGGCAGTTGGGATTGAATTGATGAAAATGGGACCTTTCAAACTCAGGACTGCCTATCAATGACCCAGAACAAAGCTATATTCTCCAGATACACAAAGCATTTATTTACTGTGAGTATGAAGTATGAAATGTGATGGTCACTGACCCACAGCACAAGATAGTCTTTAATACGCTGTGGGAATATTTTACTAGTGAATGCTCATGCAGCCTGAAAGAGTGGATTGATGTCGTTTGCAAAAAAAGGACCTAATTTGTTCCCAAGCAAGTCATTCACAAACCTGCAGGGTTGGCCTGATTATGAAAGAGAATAGCCCTGTACACGAGAGCAAAAGCAGTAAGGGCTGCCGATGAAGAGGCCCAAGGTCAGGAAAGAGTTGGTCTGGTTCTAAGAGGCAACATATGAGGAAAGCAACCAGAGCTATCACCTAGACTGTGTCCTACAGTCAAGACAGAGCAATTTGCATGGTGCTCCCTGTTCACATTTCCCTTGATTCTGAGAAATCAACAGGTTTAAAATGCTTCATGATTGCACCACCGTGATTAATGGTAATAGCTACTTAAATATTGACCTGGGCTAGACACAGACTCCCTGCCTGGCTGTGTTGTCTGACTTCCACCTTGCAGGAGCCTTCAGAGACACTCCCGTCATCTTTATTTTTAATAAGAAGGAAGTCAGTCTGGGAAAGATGTTCCAGATCATGCTATGGCATCCAATCAGGTAGGGGACGTAGTAGAGTGAGCTTGTGCCCAGTTCAGAGGGTGACATCCTGCTTTATGACAGTGCTAAGGCGAAACACCCATGTCCACTGTGCTTCCCTCAGCTGACCCCGCCTCCACTCCGACCCATCCGGTAAGTTATTACGTCTTCAGCATTTGATTTTTTGAATTATGTTTTATAATATGCAAGATTTAGACTTACAGAAATGGAGCAGAAGGTAATTATACACGTCCTTCTCTACCCCGTACCTGCTATTCGACATCTTTCTTTGGGTGCTATGCTGCACTCTTTTAACTGGTGAACTGGTATTTATACACCGTCATTGACTAAGTCAATTAGGTTACTCTCCTTGTCTTCTAAACCCATTGTTTTGTTTATTTCTTTTTTAAAAAAATGCTTTATTTATTTATTTTTATGTGCTTTTGTGTTTTGCCTGCATGTGTGTCTGTGTGGCCTGTCAGATTCCCTGGCACTGGAGTTGCAGACCATTATAAGGTGCTATGTGGGTGCTGGGAATTAAACCCAGGTCTTCTGGAAGAGCAGTCAGTGCTCACAACCACTGAGCTGTCTCTCCAGCCTCCATATCATATTTCTTTTTTTTTATTGCCCTAGTTTATTATATATTTAGAGGAAAGAAATCCATAGGAAATTCCCCCTTTAAACATTAAATGTATTGAAAAATCTTAGGCTTATAGTATTTAAAATCTATTTCTTCATTTTTCATGACCTATTCTTTTTTTATTATTTTAATTTTAAATAGCTTGGTTTACATGTCAATACCAGTTCCCTCTCCCTCCCCTCCTCCCACACTCCTCTACCATCCCCCGCCCCCAGCTTCCCACCTTATAGCCATTTCCTTCCACATAGGGGATATCTAGAGTCTGTCATTTCACTCAGGGCAGGGTCCAGGCACTCCCCTAAGAGTCCAGGCTGAGAGAGCATCCCTCTTTGTGTTATGGACACATGAAGTCCATTTGTATGCCAGGGATAAACACTGATCTACTGCCCAGGGCCCCATAGGTTGCCCAGGCCTCCTCACTGACTCTCACACTCAGGGGGTCTGGATCAGTCCCATGCTGGCCTCCCAGCTGTCAGTTTCTCTACTTGTTTTTTTTTTTTTTGAATCTACTTATTTCTTAAAGATGCTTCTAAAAAAGATTTATTTAGCTGGAGTTAGTGGCATATACTTTTGATCCCAGCACTCATGAGGTCCTGCTGGTTTAATAGCATTCCAAGACAGCCAGGGTTATACAGAAAAATCCTGTCTCTCTCTTTTTTTTTTTAAAGATAGATTTATTTATTAATTTTTTCATGTGTGTGAGTGGTTTTGCCTATATATGTATATGTGTACCATGTGTGTGTCTAGTGCTGGAGGAGAAGAAGATAGCAGCTCCTGTTTGTGCAGTATTTTGTTTAGAAGGATTTGGGTTAAGTTGTTAAGGAGGCAAAACCAGTGAAAAATGATCTTGCTAAATGTTTCAAGGCCTAGGCAGGTCAAACATTTTCATGTGCTAGCATTACACCAATTATAATTACATATGAGAAGGATTTGACAAGTAAGATTAATCATTTGGTCTACAATTATTTATTAATTGGCTTCCCATATTCGAGGTTTTGTGTAAGCGCTGGACACAAAAATCATGACCAAGATGGGCAATTTAACGCCCTGGAGCTTGTAGTCTAGGGAAGGCAGACAACTAAGGTTATTCTCATAAGGTTGGGAGAAGGGAGGCGAAAGATCCAGGACAACAGAAGACAGCAGGGTTTGGCAACCTTTTCCTGTAAAATCAGATGCTGAATATTTTAGCTTTTCCAAGCCGTGTGAGCTCAGCCATTAGCTCTTTACCTTGTGGCCGGGGGATGAGTGCAGCTGCCGATGGTGTAACTAAAAGAACATGATAAATCTTACACATGCCCGTGCACTCCTTTTAGATAGGCCATGCTGTACAATGGGAGGAGCTTCTACAGCTGTTGCTTTCTGGGCATTGTGGGAATATTTTGTTTATGGTCTAACAATAAGGCTTGCCTGAAGATTAGATTGCAAAGCTAGCCACACTAGTCAGTCATGGAGGCCATGTACACACCTTTAATCCCAGCAGCCACACTAATTAGCCGTAGAATCTGGGCAATGGTGGTACTCACCTTTAATCCCTGCACTAGGGAGACAGAGTCAGATGACTCTCTGTGAGCTCAAGACCACCCTGGGCTACATGAGAGTGAATCAGTCTAAAAGAGAAACAGAACTCACACCTTTAATTCCAACACTAGAGAAGAATACAAGGTAGGAGCTCAGGATCTCAGTGTGTATTCAGTCTGCAGTCTCAGTGAGTCTGAGGTTTGGTGGATCGCCCCTTCCGTCTGACCGTCAGTAGAGGTGAGGACTCTCTAGTGGCTGGCTGCTTTGCTTCTCTGATCTTCAGCTTTAACTCCAGTATCTGTCTCTGGGTATTTATTATTGGTGTCACAGAGCATGATTTGCAGGAATATATTCCACAGCACAACGGTGGCAGTTCAATTGATTGCAAATCCTGCTGCAGACAAAAGTAGGGACCGGAAGTGATGGCTACATCCGGAGCCCAGGCATGTACAACAGGGACCATGGGGAAAGCTTGGACAACAAGCCACAGTGCCCAGAATCACAGCCCTACAACAAACCAAATACTCCTAAATTTGCTCAGAAGTATGGAAGTGCTGAGAGTATCCCAGATGTCCTGTATATGCTTTGGAGAAGATAATTAGAGCTGGAAAGGAAAACTGTGCCTGATGTGTCAAGTGTGGGTCTAAGAGCCTAGCATCAATGACTCTGAGAAAGGTGGAGTTTGTTACAGAGGATGCTTGCAAAGAGCTTTGGGCCAGAGGGACTTGGCTTTGGTCTGGAGTAGGAGCCCTCCCTTGTTGATGCTCAGGAAAGGTGTAAAACCACACCTAAATACCACACACCAAGAAGCTAAACACAGATGACCTTAGGACCCCAAAGTACTGTGGAACTCAGCCAGCACTAAGGACCACACATTATAACCTATCTCTCACAGGCAGGCCGGCTGACTGCAGGAAGACAGCACCACATTCTCCTGATATACTCACTAAAATTTTCAAGAGTGTTTCTTCCACATTTAAAATAAAATCTCAACTTGGAAAAGTACAACTTTACACATACAGAGTACCAGGATACATTTACCTTGCCTACTATCATTCATTGACTTCAAAGGTAAACAAAGGCTGAGTTTTCTTTAGCTTGAACATGATAGGAAAACTGTTCTAGAGCTGTAAAGGTTGTGTATAATGTGCTGGGGGAGAGGGGAGAGGAACACTCTACTTAGAGAGTGGAGCGTCTGTAAGAGTCTGGCTTAACCTCTTCAGGTATAAGCAAGAAGGCAGTGAAGATGAGCCACTGGGCAAGGTGGGAACCAGGGAGATCAGTGGGGTGTGTGTGTGTGTGTGTGTGTGAGTGTGTGTGTGTGGTAAGCAGGATTTAGCTCAGGTAGAGAGTTGTTGGCCAGGACCAGACATTTGGATACTTGTCTAACCTTAATGAGGAACTACTGGAGATTTTATGAAAGGGGATAATGTAATCTGAATGTCCTGTTTTAAAAGCTGAATATGGCTGTTAAGTAAAAAGTGAAGGAGGAAGACAGGAGTCAGAAATAATTGCAATGGTTCGGTTGAAAATTATTATTAGTGGGGCAGGGATTGTCGTCGTGAAGAAGAGATTCAGCTCTATGAGAGACAGGAGGGGAGGACCCAGTGGGAACATGAAAAATTGAATGTGAGAAGTGAAAGGGAGCAAAGCTGAGTCTGTAGGAGCTTGAATTTGTGGGTAGAGGAGACGTCATTTGGAGAAAAGTAGGAAGGCTTAAGAAGACAAATGCTATAGGGTGTTGGGATGGAGAGATCTTTTAGACACCAGAGAAAAAGCAGCAAGAGGTCTCGAGTTTGGGACTTGAGGGGTCAATGATGACATGACATTAAGGATCATCAATATAAGAAGGCATAAGATCAGGAATGATTAGCTAAGCCTGATCATAACCCTACACAGTGTCTGCTGTGAAGGAAGCTTCAAGTAAATACTTAAATCATTTGCTGATTCCCCCATCCCTACCCCCAACCTCCTGCCAGGGAACAACAATAAGTTTTAACTCCATTTTCTCAGCTTTCTTCTATTCATGTGTCCTCTTAATTTCCATTTGAAAAATAAGAAAAGACCAAGACTGTACGATGAGATACAGGTATTTAGTTAAAGGGACGTTTAGATGTTTTCCTTTTTGCCATAGCTAAACACAGAGGCTGGGATAGACCACACACTACCAGCCAGCGTGTCCTTGTTGCCTGAATGATATGAACAGCTAGTGGCATAATTGATTGGGTCCCTGGGAACATTATTGATCACTGAAATGACTGAAATAATTGGAACAGCCAACACTATGGCTTGGTTCAGGAAGTACGTGGCTATCTGATCTTGTTATTTAGTAATTTTTCTGATACAGAATTTTAGTATTATAAAGGGTTGTAGATGTCATCTGTCTCAATATTATTGTTTTATGAACAAAGTAGTATACAGAGAGGTTACTGGTCTTAACCCAGGAAGCACTGTTCCGCAGACTCCTAACGTCTTATTCCCATATCCCTGTATTGTGGATGAGTATGGTAATTTGTGAAGAAGTCTGTCTCTACATAGCAATATGTTTCACAGATACTTATCCCAGTCTGTTAGATGTTAAGCAACTTTATAAGCAATAGAATCCTACACACACATAGACTCCTTTGTAAAGGAGGAGTGAGGTTGGCACTCCATGTCTTTTTTGCACGGTCAGTTGTGGGCTCTTTATTATTTCAGAGATTCCTAGGATAAGTGTGGGTACACGTGTATCTTGTCAGAGGGTTGTTTTTATGTTTTATCGGTGCCTGAGACTTTTCTTGAGAGCCAGCTTTTATTTGGGGAATTTGTGACTTGATAACGTGCCTTCTATGAATAGTTCATAGAACCAAGGAAAATAATGTACAGCTTGAAATATCAACTATTTCTTTATGAACCATGCATTAATCTATAGAAACACGAATAGTTTGAATTATTCAATAACCTTTCATGTAGCTCAAGGTGGACTCCACCTTGCTTTGACATGGAGGATGACCTTGAACTTCTGACTCCCCTGCCTTTACCTTCTGAGTGCTGGGATTACAGACATGAGCTAACATACAAGCTTATACAGTACTTGGGACTGAATCCAGGGCTTCACACATGGTAAGCAAGCAGTCTGAGCTACATCCACAGCTTTCATTTATATTCTTAATGATCAAAGATAATATAGAGAATACAATAAAGAATTTCATTTAAAAAAACCTCAAAGAAGGCTTTAGCAAAATTGATAGAAGTAGTAATATAGATGTTGTTAACTTCTGGCCAGTAGATCCAATCATCTTTCCCATTATTCTGGTGATCATGTGGTCCTTGGATATAGACCTAAGTGTACAAAGGAGCCAGAGAACTGGCTTGTGCCATCAAAGTGGCCAAGACTGGATCACAATAGAGGGGGATCTGCTCTTGTCCAGGCCCTGTTCTCAAGATTCAGTGGGACTGATGTTTGGATTGGCACCCAGCCCTGAGTCTACGTACTAGGCTCACTGAAAACAGACACCTGGACAGAAGGTAGGATTTGATTTTATGTACTTTGGCTTCGGAGAAATGATGCCACATTTTGAAAATGCTAGCAACACTTTCAGAAGTTCCAGTGGTTATTTCCAACTCTGAAAACCCTGCTAACTGTGACCTAGACTTTGGAATCATCCCAGAAGCTGCCTGCTTGAGAGAGCACCCTATTGTGCCCTGTGATTTACATCTGATGACTCTCCTTCTCAGATACCACAGGCTCTGCCTCCTTCTGCCTTTGTGCACACCCCACATTCCCTAGCTGGCCTAGATCTTCTTTTACTGCCTCTTCTTTCCAGGCGAAGTTTTATAATACCCTTACTTTCACGATATCCTCCCCCAGACATTTAATTCCACTCTTATCTTTAAAAAGCTCATTTCCTGTGTTTGTGTGTATGCCTGAGCGCATGTATGTGCACCACTTGCATGCAGGAGCCCTTGGAGGTCGGAAGAGGGCATCAGGTTCCCTGAAACTGAAGTTATGGGTGGTTGTGAGCCACCATATGGGTGATGGGAAACAAACCTGGGTCCTTTGCAATAGCAGTGAAGTGCCCTTAACTGCAGAGCCACTCCTATCCTTTCAGCAAATCTACTCCCAGGTATTTGCCCATTAGAAATGGCCATTGAGACCCGAATAAAGACTTATATAGGAGTGTGTCAAACACGGAAATCTACAGATGACCCAGCTGCCAATCAACTGTCTAGATAAACAGGTTGTAGTACACGCTTACATTGTGATGCTACTAACCAGGGAAAGGACCCCCACTGTTTCTCATAACACACGGATGTATTGTGCTGCATGAAAGAGGTCAGAAAGGAGGTTATGTACAGTTTTTCCATGCATATGAAATTTAAGTTACACGGTCAATACTAATCTGTGATGGAAGATATCCGAAAAGTTATATCCTTCAAGGCAGAGAATGACTGTCGAGGACTGGAGGGAACTCTGTGGGCTGATGGGAATGTTTTAAGACCTAGAAATGCGGCTCGGGGCTATGCATTCTTGAGTACGACTGACTGCAGCCCTTAACGAGGGTGCTCTTCACAGAGGGAAATAAAATTCCGTGTAAAGAAACAGTGTGAAGGGCTGGCTTTGCATCTCAGTTTTGCGCACTTCCCACCCCTGTAGGCGCTGTGCCTTTTCAATCCCCTCACTGCAAATTGCCTCTCAAAAAGACAACCTAGCATAGACCAGTTTTGTGCCTCCATGTTCATTTGTGTCGAGGGCTTGAATCTGATATGCTTTCATGACAAGCAATGGCTTTCACCTCTATTTTGAGTTTGAAACACTTCAGACATGAGAGATTGTCAAGGTCTTTGTGGCTCTGTTGACATCACTATCAGGTGTGTCATACAACTATGGTGGTTTTTCCTCACATGTATTGAGGTGTTTTTTTATTTTATTTTAAGAGATAGTTTTCCATTTTTCTCTTCCACCATCACTTACGGGATTGTATGGGCATGCTTATAAATACATGTGATCTTTCTTTAAGAATCTGCTCACAAAAGTGTCTGCCCAATTTCTAAGCTATTTTAATATTCCTCTTATGTCTCTCACAAGCTCCAAACCTCTCTGAAATGTGGGCAACGTCTAATTCATTTGGCTTCCCTCATGACTAAAATATGCCTTGGAAGCATGAAAGCACTAAGCAATGTTTACTGAATAAATTAATAAATGACTACTTGTTTCATGAAGCTGATGAAGTAAAAAAAGCTGCATGGATGCAAGAAATCTTGAGTGAGTTGGACTTCACAGTTTCATGTCCTGTCCCTCAAACCTGCCCGCTTTGCTTTGCCCTTCTACTCTTGCTTTCTCCTGTGACTTTATAGCTACATCAGTACAGCATAAGTATTCTTGTCAGCTTCATACCAAAGGAGTTTTTGAGAAAAAAAAAAGACACTATGAAATGAAAGCAATTTGCACCAAAAAGGGATTACTGTTCAATGAGTTCATAGAATTTGACGAATTGGACTTTTACTTTTTTTAATTCAATATTTTTTAATTTTTTTATTAGACATTTCGAAGCAAAATGTGTTCAGATTGGAATGGATTAATATGTAATTATTTTAAAAAATAAACCCAAAAAACAAAACAGCAACGTGAAATATGCTACTTTCTCTTTGCAAAGAGAAGGCAACAAAAAGCAGCTGTAGCAATTAATTCACACAGATACCTGACATTTCCAAGCTAGCTGCGTCTTAATGAAGATGATGCCATTCTCCAGCAGCCTAATGGCAGTCATCAGCCAGAGAGGACTCACCTTAAAAAGGTTCATTGCCCACCTAGTTGTCTTCCCTCATGACTCCCAGAGTGTAGTCGGTAAACGGTTCGTACAGAGGATACAGAGAAAGGGAAGTCAGAGATACTTTATTAGAGACAGAGGTCACTTACATGAGAAACCTAGAACTGAGCTCAGCGCTCTGGTCTCTGAATTTCGTCTGGAATCCAAGAGAGAGGGTCACTTCCTGTCCCCTCTTTATCTCTGGCTTCTCCCATGTACCTCTGACCATGCTCACTTGGCGGCGTGGTCAGTGTTGCAGGTATGTGAGATCTCCTCTACACCAGATCGTCCTTGGATGTCCATAATTTGGCACTGTGTTCCTATAATTTGGCACTGTGTTCCTCGAATAATTTTGCAAAGGGGCTAAAACTTTAAATTTTGTCAGAAAGTTGAATGACCTCTTCCTGTGGATCAAAGTCATTTTCCAGTTTTTTCATCAATACCCAATTTCCAGTTGGCTTCCTTTCCAGGTGTTTATTATTGGGAAACACATCAGGTACCATCAAATTCCTCTTTCATTTTCCACTAAGAACACTGACTCAGAATTGCCTGGAGTACCCAGTGGAAGAGTCCAGGATTCGATTTTACTCCTGGATAAATGATAGCGGCAAAGTTTTAAGAAAGTTACACAGTTCAGTTAGGAAAAAGGAGATAAGAAGTGAACGAGTGATACTAGCTCCGCCCACAAAGCTGTCTCTTGTGACAAGCCACATAGTGAATGCTTTTCTCGGTTCTGTGTAGCAGTGTCCTGATACGCCGCTGCCTGCACATCTCCCTTTCCCAGGAAAACCTCCTGGAAAACTTGCCACAATTATCCTAAATGAATAAAATGAGCCAGCTAGGAAACAAAGGGTATTGATGGATTTTGGAAGAACTGCAATTAATGGTGATATGTTCACCCACAAGTACCTACTCTGACCTGTCCTGGGCTATCCAGTCCTCTGGGTAATGAACTTCTGTAGAGACATTTATATCACACCCAAATGGATGCTTGAGAGTTTAAACATTTAGAACCAACAGACAGGAGAAAACTCATCTCTACTGCAGCTCAAGTGTTCCAGAATGTTCCAGAAGTACCCTACACTCACTAGATGGGAGGTCAGTCAGGTAACTAATTCAACAGTCAATGGTGTTTCATCAATAACATAATGAAAAAGGAGGCTTTTGTCAAACTGGAAGAAGCAGAGAGTCAATAAATGTAATGAATTAGGTAATTTATAACTTGTGGATAAAGGGTCTGGTTGCTTTGAAGTAATTGCATGTGGAATTAATTCAACTTATGCTTGTTTACACCTGACTGCTGAAGTCCTCTTCAAGGCTCTGCACAAGGGACAAGATAAGAGAGATACTGTTCCTGCTTCAAAGGTATGTGTTCCCAACAGTGTATTGGTGCTTGTATTCAAAGGAGCTATGTTTTATGAGTCATCTACCATACGTAGCTAATTCTCCCAGCAGTCCTCCCAATGGGTGCTATATTTGATGTTCTTTTGACTTAGTTCAAGCCTTTTCTTTGTCTATTTTCCTATTTGACTCCGTTGACTAATAACAATAGCTAATATTTATTGATTACATTTGATTTGCCACGGGCTTTGGAAGCATTAGTCAATTGAATCTTCACGTCATTTCTTTAATTGTATTCCTTTTTATGGCCATGCAGTTGGGCATGTGGCAAGAGTCTTACAAAAATGTAGTTTGTCCAAAACCAGAGACTGGAACTTCTCTAAGTCCAGTGCTGCTTCTAGGATACCATGAAGCTCAGCTTCCCAGTGATAACCAGCTTCGTAAGAAGAGAACAAAAATGGCTCCCCTAGGAAGGGATACTCCTTCTGATTGCAGAATTATAGAGGCTTCATGACTGACATGGTATTCCACATTTGGTCACCATTGATCGTGGACATGGGACCAGCACAGCACAGCATGTCCTATAAGAGTGACTCAAGTCATTTGTGAACAGCACCATTTTATTCTTTCTTCTAGCCTTCTAGTGCAATTCTAACATTGTATTAGAAATTAGAAATCTAGTATAATAGGAGTGTACTAGGTAGAGAATGGAGTTGCCACTGACATATTGTTGATATAATCTTTATGTATGATAGGTCTCATCTGAATAGGGCTAGGCTGAAGATGTGGTGCCTGCTCACTGAGCACAGTTGATTTTGAACATGAGTTTGTAGATACAAATAGGATATAACTTTCTTAATACTGTTTCTATGTCTTTGAACATTCTTCTCTTCTAGGTAGATTCTTTATCTAGGAAGCAGTTCTGACTTTTATCCTCAAATCACGGTTGATGTTTTCTGGGAAGACAAGGAATGACTTTGTGAATGACTACATAATGTAAGGTGCTAGTGTCATTCCTTATAGTAACTATTGCTTAAAGTATCACTTCTTAGATCTTTAGACACCGTGGATTATTTCTTTTTCTTAAGAGCGGGCAAAAAAAGAGAAGAAAGCCTGAGACATCAATTACAATCAGAAGTTCACAGCAAATAAAACACCTCTGTGTTCTCTAAATATGTAATTCTGGGAGGCAGCTATATTCCCATAATATCACCAATGTAAATGTCTACTTCAATTAAATTAAAAGAAATTTACTTGAGGGATGTTGAAGGATCAGATGATGATGATCAGTTGATAACTGACCTAATTTTAAAAAATTACACTTTATTTATTTTTGCCTTTGTGTATGTGTATGGGCAAATTACCACACCACCTTACTTAATAAGCCAGCTCTGACCTTCACAAAAATTTTAAAAAGATGTATTTTTTATTACATGTTAATGTTTACCTGTATGTATGTATCTGTACCACATACATGCCTGGTAGCTGGGGAGGCCAATAGAGGATGCTAGATCCTTGAGTTACAGGTGGTTGTGAGTTGTCTGTGCTGGGAACCGAACCCAGATCCTCTGCAAAAGCAGCAAATACTCTTAACTGCTGAACCATCTCCAGCTCAGTTGACCTTAACTTGTAAAAGTAGGCACTGAGATACTAAGGAAAGAGCCTGGTATTTAGATTGGGCAAATGCCTCTCCCCATAGGTGAGGACATCAAGGTTGCAAAGACTAATGTCAGAGACAAAAGATGTCAGAAGAGGTGAGCTTGAGTGCCCATGTCATAGGGAAGAGCAGACATCTCAGGGTCCACACAATAATGCAGGGTGGTCAGACACCTTCTGTCTAGTGGCCCATGCCATGGCATACCAAAAACCCAGTCTTCAAGAGACCAGTTAAGTGATGTTCCTGTACATGGGGATTTGCAAATCCCACAAACACGACATTCATGCCCCTCATTAACATTCCCCAGCACTCACTCTTTGCATCTCTGGATCCATCTTCTTGCTCTGAATGAAGTTTCCTGGGAAACCTTTTCTATGAATGGAATGTATGAGGGTCTGTCCCAAGAGGGAAGAAAGGAAAAACAGCACAACAAACAAAACAAAGAACTTTCCCCCTGAGATCCGACATTCAAGAGCAGACAGCAGCTATGCTTTCCCAAGGGCAGGTAGAGATTCTGAACGTGTGGTATTCAGTTATGCCAAGAAGCTCACTCCCGCAATTTAACAGGCGAGACTCCTTTCTTCTTGATTAAAAAAAAGTTAAAAGGGGTTTAGAGGTGCTCTGGTTAAACCTCTCCATAACAGATAGGCATCAGTTCTGTCTGACCTGCCCTATTGTCAGGTGGTAAGGACACAATTTGAGCATTGTTCTCCTTGTACTGGAAGAGGGAGGGTAAACCTGATGCCCTGGCTCCACTTACAAGGCTTACAAGCAGCAGCCATTCCTCCTCCTCAGATGGGGGCTCTGTTTGATGGTCAGATGGTGTATTGGCTACTTTAAAAGTCGAAGACCAGCCAACGCATATGTAAGTTATTGACAAATGGCACCAGTAAGCCTTAAGCTTGAAAGAGGGGGACACACACACACACACGCGCACACACACGCACACACACACACACACACACACACACACACACACACACGGGGGGGGGCTGGGAGGAGAGACTGAGACAGCGGTTCAGAAAACACAGAGACTGTCTCTTTGGGGGGGAGAAACACTTAACGGAGGAAAACAAGCAGTGATTAAGATCACACTTGAACATAAGAGTTTTGTTTTTGTTTTTAGTTTGTCTGGTTTTTGGTAGCAGCTTTCCCAGCTAACATGAGCTCCCTATTCCTGAGCTGACTGAAGCATGTCGTTTTTAGTTCTTAACAGCATGACTGAGATGTCATTTACATGCCATGACATTCACCTGTTGGAAGTGTATGACTTGATGGATTTTTTGGAAGCTTATGGATTTTAGAATACTTTTGTCACTGCAAAAGAAAAGCCAGCATCTACTTGCTGTCACTGCTAGTGCCCACCCTATGCACTGGGAAACCCATTTTCTGTCACTGTAGGCTTGCTATCTGATCTTTATTACAGAAGTATGCAATAACATGACTAATTGTCATGGGTTCCTGTGCTTAACACACCATTTCCAAGGTTCATCCTTGTAGCAGTACTTTCTCTATGTTGTCAAAAAACTATTGCATTGTGTGGCTGGATCACATCGTATTTATCTGGTCATCAATTAATTGGCTTGCTATTTATTGGCTTTTAGCTATTAATGGCAATGCCTCTATGAATACCTGTGTGTGTATTTTTTTTTTTCTGTGAGGATGTGCTCATTTCTTTTTGACATTTACTCAAGAGTGGGACGGCTGGGTTCTACACCAATTCTACTTCTTTAGAGGAAGTCCCAGAGTGTCCTGCAGCAGCACCACCTTTTACTGAAGGGCCCAGGTCCTTACCCAGACCCCTGCTTTGGCAGCCATGACAGGCTGCAGAAAAGACCCAGCAAGATGTAGGCCCCTGACTCAGCAGCATGTGCTGAGTGCCCCCCCCCCCCCATCTTGCCCCAATTACTGGGAAGAAAATGCCAGATCCCCTCCATGTGGTAAGAAACCAATCAGAAGTTAGCTGGCCAACTTTGGATGTGCTTTAATGATAATAATGCAATACAGTAGGTAGCAATAGCACTCAGATGGCCTCCAGGCATAGCAATCTTTCATCAGCTGCAGCTGACCATCAACTCAGGACAGGTTCCCCTGACTAAGATTTGCACCAATCCTGAGGCTGTTACTATGCAACTAGAAGACCCCCAGATACCCTCCTTGCTCTACCCCCAATATATGCCCTGCCCCACTGCTGCTTGTGGTCCCTCCTGCTCTACCTACTGTGTTAGACCCACAGAGGACACAAGCTAGCTCATAACTAAAAGACTCTTTGCTTTTGCATCGGATCTGGTCTCTTGGTAGTTTTGGAGGTCCAGGGTATGGTAAAAACATAACATTTCCTATCAAAAGGAAAGAACAACAATTACTTAGTAAATACTTTTTTCTTGTTTATAGGAATCTAAAGTGCTATAAAGTTGAGAAATGGCCCCGGAAGCTCGCTTTGACACTTACTTAGGGGGCCTATTTTTCTTCTCAAACTCCAAACATACATACACCTAATGAGCAGGTACTACTAAGAAAGGAAGTAGGTCAACTAACTTCTTATTCAATTTATAATAATCTTCAGCAAACACAGAGAAATCCTTACTTACCTAGCTTTTTTTGTATGTGTACCATTTTCTTAAATTCTTATTTCATTCAGTTTCATTTGTTCTTTGATTATAACCCACAAATACTTGTCTAAAAAGCAAGATTTTGTTGTTGTTTGTTTGTTTTCGGATGTGTGTTCACATTTCAGCAAGTCTTTCACAAAAATACTTAGTTCAAAGTGTGTAAGACAAGAAATGTAAACAAACCAGTATTTGGTCTTTAGAAATGAAAGTATAGTCATTCATTTCTACCTAATCTCAAAAAGGTTATGAATGAATTTCAGTGACCCCCCCCACCTGGCTCTCTATGTAAATATAGGGATGGAAAGAGCATTCTTTCCAGACTCTGAAGGTTCCATAATTTGAGTCTATAAAACCAGCCTGCAATGACTGGAAGGAAGATGGACAGGGAGAGAGACCAAAGGGACAGACCTTGGCTCTTACATGCAAAGCACTCAGCATGCCTGCACATCACACTTTGGGGCATTGTTTTCTGATTCCCAACACAAACACAAAGCTTGTAAGCGTAAGATAGACTGCTTATAAGACAAATGCAATTTGGCTGTAACTCTGGATCATTTCTTTCATTACTGTGTTAGTGGGCACGACACCCCGACTCTCTCCCCTTGTGGACACCAGCAATCATTTTTACTTTAATTTTCACGTTGGTGAATAAGCCTTGGGTCCAGCTAATCTGCATCAGGCTGTGTGGTGCGGAATCTTTGATGAACTTCCTCTGTCTTACTGATGACTTCCCCTCTGCCACTGGAAACCGATACGTGCTGCAGGCTGAGGCTCCTGAGGCTTGATTTCTAGTTTTCCTTTGGTCGCTGCTTTCATCTCCATTTGCTGACCCCAGTTTATGCAGATGCTTCATTGCTCTCAGTAATCTGCCCGATCCTACCCATCCGCCGCCACCCCTGTGCCAGACCTGGGCTGTCTACTCTATTATAACTGAGACTTCAAATGCTTCCTTTAAATAAGGTGCATTTTCTTCCCGGTGATCTGGCTAAGATCTTCATGGCTAGCTAAAAATACCCCAGGATCCTGTTCTCCAGTAGTTTCAAGGTTAACGTGGAAACTGTTATCACTTGCTTAGGCAACATGAAAATTGGCTTTATCTCTTTAACAATCCTTTTGTGGAAAAAGCATCGCAGTACCTCCGTTATACCACAGTTTCCTCAGATCCCAAACAGACGAAGCCCTGCTGGCAAGAAAACAGGTTATGCTTATCTCCATGCCAGTCTGTATTTGTTTCCACCTAGAGTTCTAAACAATTAATTTATGATAATCCATTGTCACCTCAACAAAAGGATCTCAACCTCACCATTGTATTTTTCTGACAACAGACAAACACAAGTGATTTTCTTAAAGTCTTGTGTGTCCAGTGAAGTGATTCATCTCGGGATTGGCTTTTAGGGAGAATTTATAAATCAGAAAGAGAAAACATTGGAAGCCAAAGCTGTGTCAAGCGCACTGCTAGTGTGATGTAGGAACCTCCGTGGATGGCCTCTTAGACATTGAAGGACACATAGATTAGGCAAGGATGACGTTGGGACAGCTTGTGTGCATTTCTCCATTGACTTAATGGGGCATTTGAGCTTCCTTTTAAACTAACAGTGGGTATTATAGAAATCCAATTCCATTTATTTTTCAAGGAAAGTAATTTACAAATCAATTTTTAAAATTGTATACATTTTTAGATGGTCAGTCACTCAGGAAGCAGTTGAAAATTTCACTTTAAAAAGGGCCCACTAGGTGTGATAACTCATCTTGGTTGTCAGCTAGATACACCTGGAAAGTGTAACCGTCAACTGAAGATCTGTCTCTCAGGTTGGTCTGTGGGGATGCCTATGGGGCATTTTCTCGACTGCTAGTGTATGTAGGAGAGCTCCAGTTGGGGAGGTATCATTCAAATGCAGGAAGTCTACTGTGAACCTGGGAGCAAGCCAGTAAGTGGCATTTCTCAGTGGTTTCTGTGTGAGTACCAGCCCTGCTTGAGTTCTTACTTTAACTTCCCTTGACGATGGACAGTAACCTATAAAATGACATAGCTCTTTTCTCCCCAAGTTTCTTTGGTCAGTGCTTTAGTATAGAAAGTGACAGCATACTAATACACTTACCCCTGAGTCTACTCTACTGAGAGGAAGGAGAGAGTCAGTATCTTCTCCAAGTTGTCCTGACCCCCACATGCAGACCACGACATGAATATATATACACATGAACATGAAAAATAATTTAAAAATCTTCATGCATGCACAAACGTCTCTCTGTCTCTCTCGTCTCTGTCTCTCTGTCTGTCTCTGTCTCTGTCTCCCTCTCTGTGTATGTGTGTGTTTATACCATTGTCATAGTACAATTTGTGGGAGTTGATTTTTTTCCTTCCATCATGTGGATCCCAGGAATCAAACTCAGGTTTTGGCTGCAAGTGTCTCTATACACTTAGCCATTAATGTCACTGGCCCTTAAAAAACATCACCTAGTCATTTTTTAGTGCCTCAATACACATTTTTCTTCTGTAAAAAGGCCACAAAAGGCAAGGGCAAGCAGTAACAGTGGAAAGACACTAACTCTGTATCTGCTGGCAAGTGGTTTAAAGCTGGAGATCATCTCTAAAAGCTGCAAAGGATGCTTGCTTTTGACTTAACCAGTGGTGCTCATTCCACTGAAACACCGGGGGGGGGGGGAGGGGGGAGAGGCAGGGATGGAGTGTGTACACCAATGCCTACTCCCGTCCTCATTATATTGTGGCCGGAGGCTCAGCGCTAAACATTTTTCTAGAACATAATGAGCTGTGTACTGTAATGAAGGTGTTTGAAATTGATTTGACTGTTACTTAGTATAAACCGTCCCAGATCAAAGGCCCTGGCAGGACCACAGACACTTTAGCATTCACAGACAAAGGACTTGGTGAGATGGTTTAGAGGCAATTGGAGAGGCGTGGTGACTTATGCAGAGGCAAGACATCCATCAAGGGTTATCTGATCGCTTGTGTTGCCAGCCGCTGTACGGCACTCACAACCTGATATCTTGCACTGAACAATTTCCATGATTGTTTTGAAAAAAAGTTCAAAACTTGCCTTCAGTTCCTTCACAGTTCTTAGTATTTCTGCATTACTCCTTCATCTCAGTCATGAATACCCTCCCCAGATGATTTGTAAAATGAATTTTACTGAATGCTGTTTCATCTTATTGCCATAGTTACAAACCAAGAAATCCAAGATTGCGAGGCTGAGCTGAAAATAGCTGGCTTGTGACAAGGCAGAGAACTAATTCTTATGCAAAGCTCTGCGCTCACACACACACAATCTCCGATTGGGAGAACAATGGGAAGTTTGCTGGGTGAAATCCAGATCTGCTGATGCCTTCCCACTCTTAGTGTAGACCTACAATGATTTTGAATGAAATGTCTTAAAACTGAACAGGAGGGTCTGCATTGCGGCCGCTGTCTTAGCTTCTAGCCTACTGTTGAGTTTAGATGCAATCTGGGGGAGTTTATGCCTACTTTTAAATTATGAAGAACCTTTGTAGCGTTTTAAATTCAAGAAAGGTTTAAAACATATAAGCATTAGTATTTAGGATAGATGAGTCTATCATCCATCTATCAATCTATCTGTCATCCATTCATCCACCTACCCGCCTACCTATCTAAATTCTACTATCAAAAAGCAAACCCATAACCTGTATCAATTTGATAAGAGAAGTTGAGGGTAGAGTATATAAAAAGAAGTTGGGGTTTTTAATATCTAAAGGACAACCTTTCAAAATGCATGGCTGCATGAATGTTTGTGTACCACATTCCTGGTGTCTCAGAGGCCAGAAGAGGGCACTGGATTCCCTGGAACTGGAGTTACAGGTGATTGTGAGCCACTGTGTGGTGCTGAGAAGACAGCCCAGGTTCTCTGAAAGAGCAGCCAGTGCTCTTAACCTCTCAGCCAACTCTCTAGCTCCATAAAGGCCCTTTGAATCCACCGCTTAATGCACAGGCCTTGTTTCATTAGCCTCTGTGTTAATGACTTTCCAACAACAGTTGCATCATTCTTAGTCCTTAAAAGATAATCAAAACATTTTCTTTTGACATCTATTTCATTTCACCTGTAAAACGAGAGAATAAGATTAGACCTTTGAGATCTTTATCAAACAGAATAATTCTGATTTAATTATTCTTTAATTTTCACTAATTCACTGATTTATCTGATTTAATTTGAGTTATAATGGTTCTGGCATATTTGACTATAATTTTATGGTATTTGATCAACAATTTGAAAACAAACACAGCTAGTGGCAGGGATTCTGAGTCAACAGGAAACACAGCACTGATGTGTGAACCCCTCTGTACTTGCCAGGGCAAGGAGCCCATTCACTAAAGGCTGTAGAGAGCTTGTTGGCAATCCTACAACTTCTGAACCATCTCTTTTATATGCAAAAATCTTGGGAGGCCTGTCGAGGTCCTGGGGAGCCAGGCATTGAGGGTAGGAGGGCTGAGGCTGCCACAGTATTCTCACTCTGAAACTACATGACAGTAGTTGCTGTGTGGGCACACTGGCCTCATACTTGTAGGAAAGGGAGATTCGAAGCCAGAATTTGGCAAAGTATGTACTAAAGGTCTCTATAGTCTTTTCAAAAGTGTGGGAAAATGGTGGTGGTACGGGTCAGCAATGCCAGCCAGCACTCAGGAAGTAGAGGTAGGAGAATCAAGAGTAATTCTTGGCTACATAATTTGAGACCAGCTTGGATGGTAAGTAACCCTCCATAGAAAAAAAATTAAATAAAAATGTTAGAGAAATCAAATCACATATTTTTGGGGAATGCTGGGTAAATGTAAGGTGGCAGGTTTCCAGTTGCTTGATCTTCAAAAGGCCAGTACAAAAATCTAAGCTCTGGGGTTGGGGTGTGGGTTCACTTTTCTTGACTGAAACACTTTTTTATCTTCTGTCCCACCAGCATTTTGTGTAATAGTTATGTTATTAAATGTAAGTGGACCTAGTTACAAGTACGATTTGTCTCTGGGGCCACAGTTGTTAGTCTGTAGAGACATCTACGGTGACTCAAGAGGACACGGGTGATTGGTGTACCTCAGAGTTGCCATCTGTCCTTAGTTTTAGCCCTTTCGGAGACTATTTGTTGTCATTCATACTTATTCCCAAGTCCTGCCTTATTAGGAAAGTCCTAAGAGTCTACAAGAATTGATAAAATTGAATATGCTGTGACTTCCTGTAAAGTGGAGATTGAATGTTGTGGTGTGAGGTGTAGTGTAGCTCAGTAAACAAGCTTGTACTCCTCAGACATGAGGCCCTGGCTTTATGCTCTGTCACCAAAACAGACAAATGAGCCGCTTCACACTAGTGATGACCCTGAACCAAATATACAGGCCTTTGGAAGAGACGACATTGTAGATTTTGTAGGTCAGACACTTCTCTCACAACTTCAACTCACACCCACACGAGGGCATATTCTTCTTTCTATTTATTATGAAAGCGAAATTATGCTTTGGGTTATCTTTTTCTGAAAAGCCTATGAATAAAACCTTATTAGCTGTTTGCTTACAGCAAATCTCATTCATCATTCAGTATGTAAACTTCTTTGAAAATACAGTTACTGTTGCCTCATTCTTGAGAATATACATTATTACATTGTACTCAGAGCTACTGGGCCACAGCAAACATCATTCCCCAGAACCCAATAAGTTTCCTACCAGGTTAGGATCTTCCATTTTGAGTTACTGTTTTTACTGCCTGCTACAACTCAGTATGTAGTGGGTAGGGTACAATGTTCTGAGTAACATACAATAAAATGCAATGGCTGAATCAGTTCCCTAAGTGTCTACGAAAGGAACAGAATGCAATCAGTGCAAACAACTCAAGCCAAACAGAAACAGACTGGGTGGGACCATGGGTCTATCAGACTGCAAAACATCTTCTGCTCTGGAGTAAATAATGCAGCCGAACAGTTATCCTGGGACAGTTCAGAGATGCTGAGCCCAGCTAAAGATAAAAAGGAAATGAAGGAAATGCTGGCTGGAACCTGAAGGGTTCCTTCCCCTCCCTAGGCTTTATAGAAATTATCTAGCAAACTATTGGTACTTTGTGTTCCTTGATGGTGTTACTTTTATTAGGTGTCTTAGGCAATATGGCAACCATGATTGTTCGAGAAGAGGAGTGTGTTTGCAAGTTCTGAGGTCTGTGTTACTTACATTTGGAATTCACCGTGGGCTGAACGCCCCACAGTTGACTGGAACTTATGTGCAAGACAGAACAGTCTCTTTTGCTTCACTAGATAATTATCTGTTTTCTAACTTTTCCAAGTCAGTGGAACTTATCTACTTCCGTTGAAAAAGAAAGATGGTTCAAGATAAAACACTGCATACTTCTCAAACATCAATGATTCTGAGAAAGAGAAAAATACATCCTATTTGACAGACTTGCCAACATTTAAACATGTGGAATATAGGGAGTCTATCATATTCATGATTATGAACAAATTCATGAGAGAATGAAGCTAAATCAACCCTTTTATTCTAGTCCTCCTCTTCCCCTCCCTTCCCCTTTCCCTTCCTTTCTTTGTCCCTTCCTTCCTTCCCTCCTTCCTTCCTTCCTTCCTTTCTTTGTTTCTTCCTTCCTTCCTTCCTCCCTCCCTTTCTCTTCTTAACAAATACAAACACATAGATGCATTCAGAGATTCTTTGGGATTGAGAATTAATATCAACTAATTCAGGAAAGATCTACTTGTACAGGTCTGGCTTATAGGAGTTTGTTAAAGAAATAATTGTTGAGCAGTGAGAGAGTAGACAGATTGTAGACATTCCTATCAAGGGCCTCTGCTGGCTTTTCTAAACTGCTTAAGTCTTAGCTCAAACTTGAAATTTTACATATTTTTATAAAGAACTTCTTATATGATGGCTGTGGTCTGGAATTTTCTAAAACATTACTAATTAACAAGTGACGAAAAATTATTTCTCATAAAAATATTATAACTATACAGATCCTTTTTTGAAAGATGACTAATGAGTAAAACCAATTCCTCCTGTTAATAAATAATATAAAATGTTAAAAATATATACTGTGTTACCAAATACTGGATCCAGACATGCACCACATTGTTATTTTGACATGTGTGGGTGTCAGATAACCCTTTAAAGGGTCTCTAAATGGCTCAAAGTAATGGATTAGTGTTTTTAAAGTGAGGCCATGGTAAACAATGTTCCAGGGAGTAGGAAAGTGGGGAATAAATGGCCTTTGATTTCTGCCCCTTAAAGTTAGGCCACGTCAAAACCTAGGAGTCAGTGCTTTGTGAAAGTTGATGGTTCACCATGGAAAACTTGACTGAGCCTTCTGAGTGTGCCTTGGGCTATCTGGCCATCCCGTGTGTTTGCCTGTATAGATATAGTTGTTGTTGGCGGTTGTTTTTTGTTTTTGTTTTATTTTTTAAAATCTTCTGAACAGTAGGACACTTTATTGGAACTGTTGGGAATTGGAAGTTATGCATTAACTGACAAAGTAGGAAATAACATACAAAATAGTCTTTTTTCAAGCAAAATATTTCATTTTCTATTTCTTTTTATTTTTGCAGGTGCTGGTGACAGAACCCAGGACCTTGTGCAAGGCGGGCAAGCACTTTACCACTGAACAATAGCCCCAGTAAACATTTGTCCTAGTGTGGCAGGTATAAATAAGCACGCCCCAGATCTCCTCTGCCAATGATCTGCCCGTTACAGTTGAATTGATTCTTTTGCTTTGGATGACCTTTTGAGGCCATAATAATGAGAAATCATGGAGATGATCAATGGAATGTGTGAGTGCATTGGATTCTGCTGGAGTAGAGAGGCTGTGGCCTGGCGGGGTGCTGGTGACATTTAAGCATTGACTTAAACATGTGACTATTGGATTGCCACCTAACCTGAGAACACAAAGTGGGTTTGATCACACAAACTAGACAGCTTCCTGGAGAAGCAAACCATGTTAAAAGGAAAAGTTTTAAGTGAACAGGTTAAAAATATAGAGTGTTGCAGAGTGGGCAGTAAGTGCTTATTAATTCTTAGAATCTCCTAATAGTCAACCCCAAACATAAATAAATAAAGTATTTCAACAAAAACTATTCTTATTGCTTGTGTTCCAGACAGGTTATTATATACCCCAAGCTGTCCTAGAACTCAGGAACTCCTGGTCCTCCTGCCTCTGCATCACAAGTGCTAGGATATACAGGGATGCCACACTGTGCAGTGCTGATGTTCAAACTTAGGACTTCATGTGTTCTAGGTGAACATTTAAGTATGCTGTACTCTCAGCTTCAATGACCATTATTATAGTAAAATTTTCATTAGCTCAGGTTACTATAAAAATTAACAAATTTAGAAAGAAGTCTTAACTAAGCCAGAAAGGTGACAAACTCAAATACTGAAAACACTAAAGATTAGGTAAGTATGAAGAAATATATCTTCTAAGTTATATTAGCAGCTGGGAAAACAATTCCTGGTTGTTTTATGAAATAAAGCAAAAACATGATTACAATCTTTCAAATCATTTAGTTTCCCAAGACCATCTGAAGGTAGCTCAGCCATAGGTAGGAGGAAAATAAGTACTTGGTAACAAAGTAGTAACAGGTTTCTAGCAATGCAAGCTCATGAATTAAAGCTTGAGCAAATCATTAATGTTGGGAATTCATTAGATCACATACCTCAAAATGATGCAATACGGGTCTGCTGGAAGTCAAAAAGCAAAACTAGACACAAAACAAAAAACTTGCATTTGTTCCTTGTGGAACATTCTTATGTAGCAGGTAGAAATAATTACTTGCGCTTCTCAGGTTATCATTGCTAATGTAAGAATCCTAGTCTCCATGTTTGTTGCTGTGTGGTCCAGATGGATAAGGACAGTGCTAAGTAGTCCATAGGATGAGATCTACAGAATGTGGCTTTGTCAGGTTAGGAAACATTAGTCATACATTTTAGACTATATCCATTTTGTTCTGGTATTTATAGTTAGCAGTTCCACTACAGGACAGTGTATCTGAACGTGATGAAGATGTAGAGAAGTTCAGCTGAAACATGCTGGCGATCCTCTTGTGAAATAGTAATGATGGTTATTGAATAATTGAGGACTGCTAACGCTATAAACCTTATTTCACTCCGTCCTCTGAGTTAAATCATGTTTTTGTGATAAAAATCAATGTCAGGGGGATGGAGAGATAGCTCAGTGGTTAAGAGCACTGATTGTTCTTCTAGAGGACCCCTGTTCAATTCCTAGAACCCACATGGCGGCTCATATCTGTCTGTAATTCCAGTTCTGGGGAGATCTGACACCCGTGGCAAAATGCCAATGCACATAAAAATAAAAATAAATTTAAAAAATCAGCTTCAGGCTGGGTGTACATATCTTTAATCACAGTCCTTGGGAGACAGAGGCAGGTGGATCTCTGTAGTTAGAGGCCAATCTGGTCTACACAGTGAGTTTCAGGGTAGCCAGGGCTACATAAAGAGTCTCTGTCTTAAAAGAGAAAGCAAAAATAAAAAATTTCAGAAAAGATTATTCCATGACTGCCATACAGTTAGAGAAGCAAAGATATGTTAAAGACTCTGTTAATCAACAAGAGAAGCAGGCAGATGTTCTGATTGGCTCAAAATAGAATCTGAAGAACAAACACACTTGTAAGCCAGAAATCTTGAAATGAATGTTCAAATGGAGGCAAATTATTTCGTGAGCAATGAGGTAAAGGAAGTCAACTAAACCTCTCCTTAATCGGGGAGAAAACAATCCCATGTGTCTACAGGAAAGAATGATTTTTGCAAGCCCTTACAGAATCAGAACCCAGCAAACTAGAGTAGTGCATTTTGGCTACTGCAGAATTTTCTTCTGATGCACAGTTTTTCATTCTATTCCCACCTCATGAGCAATGAAATCAATGGCCAGACAGCATAGGTTTCTGAATGGATTATGTTAATTAGTAGGGAAATTCTATACATTACGAGAAAGGATGGTAGAGGTAGGGGAATGAGGTCACCTCACTGAGAAACTAACAAGTTAGAGAAGAGGACTGTCACACCATAGAATGTTTGATCCATCACTCTGACAATGGGAACCCTTTTTGCTGCACACTGTTCTAATGCAAACAAACATGCACTAAAGCTAGAAATGATGTTAAGCCACATTCGTTTCCCCCTTACCGTGGCCTCCTAGACAGACTGGAGGACAGCGTGGGAGGGGCTTGCCAAGCAAAGAATGAGCCAGCATGCAGAGCATGGTAGGCTGCAGAGTTTCTTGGTATGATTCTTGACATTGCTTTCTTTGTGGCTCTCCAAGGTGGAGAAACATAGTTACAGTTTAGAATATCCTCACTGTGGGAAGGAAACTGGGGCAGGGATTGGCAGATACCCCGATTCCTGTTGCATAGAAAGTTATTCTGAGCAGGTATTAGATGGTTCTCGGGCCTGCCACTTGCCAGAACTGAGGGGACATGGGGTGTACTCAATGTGAACAGTGAGAGAAGAGTTCGCATAAAGCGGAAGCTGACGAACACATAACTGGTAAGTAATGGAGCCGGTCTTCCCTTCATTTCCTCTTTCCCTTTCTCTCCCCCTCCCTTTTCTGAGGCATGGTCCCATGTATACTAGGATGGCCTCTAACTTGCTTTGTAACCAAGAATGTCCTTGAACGCCTAATCCTCCTGCCTCTTGCTGCTTCCCAAGTGCTAGGATTACACTGTTCCCGTGCTCCCTCCTGCCCAGTTTATGCAGTGCTGGAGAAGGGAGACAGACCTTGTGCTTGCTGGGAAAGCATTCTATCTACCGTGGTGAGGCTACCTCACCGCAGCTGTGCTCCAAGGCAGGTTTGTTCAACTTTGCATTTAGGCGATTACCTTCTTCATCAGACCTTTAGTTTATTTTCTTCAGAAACTGCACACAAGGCTTGCACAGTGACCTCCTCACCAGCCTCAGTCTCTCTTCACCTGGGTGTTTTCTGAGCCCAGAATTGACTGCTTGATGTCCTGTGTTCTGTTACTATTGAACAGAATGTTTTCACAAACCTTTCCCAGCTGAGGTGGTGTAGAGTGTGAACTGTAAGTAGATCTGTACTCTACGGAACCACAAAATGTTCAGGATGGTATCACCAAACATCACTGACTGTGTCTTATTTCTTGTTATTTATTATCAACACCCTAGACATCCTAAGGGAGATACATAGGTTTGATAAGTCAATGAACAAATGAGGCAATGAGCTAGGAGTTTGAAGTGTTGTCTGTTGCCCCAGACCTTGAACACATTAGCCTTTCTATATCTTCATTTTCCTCATTAACAAAGCATGGGTGATAGCATTTAACCTATATGGTGTCTGTGCAATTATTTCCACGAGAGGATGTAAAGTGGAGTAATGTTTCAAATATAAGAATTGATGTTGATGAGCTGGAGAGATGACTTAGTGGTTAAGAGCACTGGCTGCTCTTCCAGACATCCTAAGTTCAATTCCCAGCAACCACATGATGGCTTGCAAACATCTGTAATGAGATCTGGTCCCCTCTCCTGGCATGTAGGCATACATGCAGACAGAGCACTCATATAAATAAATAAATCTTAAAAAAAAAAGCTAACAGATATACAGATTCAGCCAATGTCTAGAGCAAGCAGAAAACCAGCATAAAGCCAAGGTAGTCTGGATGTTTGATAATTCACAACAATCCTTCATTAAACCCTATATCATATTGTGTTTATTTAGATTTATTACAAATGACTTAATAATGATGAGGTAATAATAATGATAGTAATCTTATTCATCATTACCATCCAGCTCAGAGACTCATGAAAAAAAAAAAGAGTTTCCCCCCCCCCAGTGGACTCGGCATTTTATTTTATTATTTTTTATTATTTTTTTTTTATTTTTAAGTTTAAATTTAGATTAGAAACATGTTTGGTTCACAAGTCAGTTCCAGGTCCCGAGTTTTTTTTTTTTCTAATTAGTATATTTGAAAAGTCTAGAACAGTGGTTCTCAACCTGTGGGTTGTGACCCCTTCGGGGGTTGCATATCGCTATCCTGCACACCAATATTTTACATTACAATTCATAACACCAGAAAAATTACAGTTATAAAGTAGCAATGGAATCATTTTATGGCTGAGGGTCACAGCATTCGGAACATTGAGAACCACTGGTCTTCAAGGATGAGGCGTCAGGTATGACTGAATCTGATCATTTAAAGGATGAGGCTTCAGGTATGACTGAATCTGATCATTTCAAGGCCACCATCAACACTGCTCTCCAACCTTACCTCTTTTTCTTTCATTTCTAGGCTTGATTTTCCTTTGTGTTGTCTCTATTCACAAGCAAGTTTCTTAGACCACAGAGCAAAATGGTTGCTAGGCATTTTGGACTTAGGTGTAACTTAGAGACTTTTTTTTAAAAATTATGCCTCTGAAAGTTTAGTGAATCAATATAATTGGCTCTCATGGGCTACTGAGGCCATTGTTTGATTGTCTCCCACCTTGTGGGGACACCACCTCTTGGCACTAGCTTTGGATTCAGCCCAATAGATCCCAAGTGGATTAAGACAGAGACGAAATAGATCTGAAAAGAAAACAGGGTACACTCTTCAGAAGAAGAGCTGATATTGGTACTAAAGAAATAAATGTTTTGGAGGTATCTGTGATGGGAAGAAGCTTAAATGATTATTATTGACAAGATATGACTATCAACAATGTACACAAGGAGTATGTCAGTAAAAATGTCATTATTTTGACATGGAGACATTAGAGAGATCAGGGTCTTAAAGAAAATATTACTCGGAGTTTTAATAGCAGTTCCACTGGAAATACTTCTTGAAGAAGTATTAGATAAATATTTGTTCAGTTTGGTTTAAAAGTTTATCTGTCTAAGACTATTAAAGGAAGCTCCCAGGACATAGTATACATTGCTTCACCATTTACCAGTCTAACCATAATAATCTCATAAATGGAACTTGAGTGACAAACAATATGGACCCGGTTTTCATTTTGAGAGAGACTTTCATGATGCTAGCTGATTTCTTTATCTACTCAAAATTTATGGAGATCTAGGTACAAAGCTGTGTGTGTTCTAGAGAAAATAATTCAGTCCTGGTCATGCTGTATTAGTGCATTTTCCCAATTTAAAAAACAACATAATGTGCATGATGTCAGTTGAAGGCTTCACTGTTGAAGGTATGTGGGAAGTTGCTCAATCTCATTAGTAACAGAGAACAATCACTGAAATAAAATTTCTTTTCAACTCACCAAATTGACAAAAGTTGTTTTTTTGTAGTATCAAGAAAGAATTATGTAGTCACCATAGAAGGGGACTTCAAAATCAGCTGAAATGTAAAATATACCCAATAGCATCATGTGCTCATGATGATGTTTATTCTAAGGAAAAAGTCTTACGCATATCAGAGTTCATCAAGAGAAGAAAAGTCAAACTGGCTACAAACATGCACATTTAGAAATGTTAGATAGTCAGAAAAAAAACCGTATATGAAGATATGTATAGGTGAATGCATGCTGATATTTTGAGAGTAGAACATGCCCTAATTTAACATCAACACATGTGTAATTGTATTAATTTAAAATATGCTTGTAAATATATAGAAATAATTCAACCCGAGAGAGTGATATTTTCCCCCTGGAAAGGATGTGGGGAATTAAGTGGCTGACAGGACGGAGGTAGGCAGCTTGGTAATTAACTACATTGCTTGATAGTGTTCACAATAATATTCCCATCTATTACTTGCTTAATTAAAATCCAATTGTTATTTAAATTAGAATTATTCATATAGCTATGAGTATAATATATTGAATTCCGACAATAATTTATTATTAAATCTAACTATACAATGGACTTTATTTTAATATGATTTTGTTCTCTATACATGTATTTAGTTAAACACGAAATGAATTTTCTGATTGTAAGACTACTTAAGAATAACAACATGAAATAGGATTGAAACATTTGTATTTTCTAACATACGAGCCCACACAACTACTTAAATTTAGATTAACAAAAAAATACTTTTTGTTGCACATGTCACATTGAAGAGCTCACATGTGACTATGGCCTGTGATGTTAGACTTACACATTACACAGAGACTGTCCATCATCACAGACAGGGCACTGGGCAGTGTTGGTCAAAGCTACTCATTTTTCAGATTCCTTCCTGTCTTTTGAAACTGTGACTTGCTCTTGAAAGGAGAAAAACCTATATATTTCCATCTGTCAACATCTGACACATCTCAACTGTCATCGGTCAGCGTTTGACACATCTGAGCTTGAGGGATGCCAAAGTGAAATTTCCCCAAGCCTTGAAGAATGTAGTATTTGGAAACCTTCAGATCTCTAGTGTTGAGTCAAATCTTTTTGAAAGTTGTCCTAGATTCCTATCTGACAGAACTCTGAAGTACAAGTTGTGAGAGAGGAGACTTCATGTTGAATCCCACTCTGCACTGGGAGAGAGTTAGCCAACTTTTCTGAAACTTTCTAGAGTTAGAAACCAGCATGCTCCCTGTACACGGGTCTTGCTGTCTTTGCTCCTGTGGCTTACAACTGTGAATACAGGACTCCCGATGACTTGGTTCACTGTGTGCTTTCACACTGACACTGGAAGGTCTGTGAATTCTATTATGCATGATCTAGGACACTGTGTTTTCTGGGTTGCCATTCTCTTGGACTCAGAGTAAAGATGCCTAGGCTAATGTTTCC
This sequence comes from Mesocricetus auratus, assembly GCF_017639785.1. Classification (NCBI taxonomy): domain Eukaryota; kingdom Metazoa; phylum Chordata; class Mammalia; order Rodentia; family Cricetidae; genus Mesocricetus; species Mesocricetus auratus. The sequence continues at coordinate 107,646,695 of NW_024429184.1, read as the reverse complement.
AGCTCCAGGGGGTTTGCAGTGTAATGAGTATAACGGTGTCAGGTATGAGCTTATCAAGCAAACAGAGCTGGCAGTGGTGGCCCACGCCTTTGATCCCAGCACTGGGGGGGGAGGGGGGGGGTGGGGAGGAAGAGGGGGAGAAGCAGAGGCAGGTGATCTCAGTGAGTTCGAGGTCAGCCTGATCTATAGAATGAGTTCCAGGACAGCCAGGACTGTTATACAGAGAAACCCCGTCTCAAAAACCAAAAAGAAAAAGAAAAAAGAAACCCGAGACAGCTTCATACTGGCAGAGCAACAGATCCAACACAACGAAGACACGTACACACCGCTGTGAAGACAGGAAATGGCCTGTGTGTATGGTTTTCAGAAAAGCCACGCCCAGAGGTCTTGGTGATTTTAAGCAATCAAAGGTTTCTAGAAAACATCATTCTGAATCACCTCTTTGCCCACGTGCGCATGCCTGCCTAGAATTAGGATTTTGAAGCAGAACTTCTCCTTTCCTTCTTACCCTTTCAAGTGGTACCTGATAGGGATGGAACCTAGCTTCCACCCCGCTATCCCGGAAGCCCGGAAGTCAGAGTCAGTTTCCATCCTTCTGCTCCTGTGAGTGGGCTAGAGTTGTGGATGCAGAGAGGACTCCGAGGCTGTGCCGTCTCAGCCTCTGAGCAGGATCCCGTGCCGCTGTGATGTCCCTTCAACTCCCATCTGCTCAGTCATGGGCTGGTTAATAGGCCAGCTGAGGGTGACAGTCACTGGGTTTGGTTGATCCCAAACTTGCTATCAGCACCGCCAAGACATTTCTGGAAATGCAGATTCTTGAGTCCAACTCTGGAGCTGACTCAGGAGTCAGATCGTGGGCGGTGGTGAGGGATGCCTGATGATCTAGCATCTGCTATGTTGCCAGCTCTTGAAACAATGTTTCCCTGCTGGGCTTCTGGAGAGCTGTGCCCAATCTGTTTTATATCGGGAACCCATGTTCTGCTCTATCTACAAACTCGCATTTTAGAATGGGAAAGTGCAGTGAAACGGTAGTTCTAGTCATGTGCTTGGGGAGTGCAGCAGCTGCAATTCCTAAGGACTGTCTTTCGGTCTCCACTTAGTCTCTGACACTAGAAAGACACGCCAAGAGGCAAATGTTGATAAAACCCCATGTATTGTTCAAGTTTCATTATTTTGCCGAGAGAACGAAATGGAAATAAAATGTGTTGAAACTACTTATATATTAATAAATATACCTTTCTCCATTGTCAAAAGGCCCACTGTAAATAGCTATTACTGCCAGCATTGCAAATAAAAGACACAAACACACCGACCTGATCACAGTTTTTACTATGAAAAAACTATATTACACTCAGGCCAACTTTAAGCACAGTGTGACACATGTGAGAGATATTTGGGGGCGTTAGGAGTGAGGGAGAAGGTGCCAATCATAGCGCCAAAGCCAGCATGTTAAAAATCCCTTTGTGTGAATAATTTCGTATTCTCTGGGGGCATGAAATACAGACTGGTTTCCAGTTTTGACAAAGACTCTGGTTCATTTGTAGAATGGCAAGATGACTGATTTTGAAAATACCCCAGTTCCTTGTAGTTGAAGGTGAAAGAACGACCTCTTGAAGAGAGCCACAGATCAGTCTCTGACTTGTATCATTTGGAGGAGTGTACGTGTGTGCAGTGTGGGATGCCTTGCACCGACTCTCCGTGCCAAAGCAGTAAGTGTGCATTTCTACGCACAGAATGAAACTACGTAGAAGTTCTTCAGCCAGGTAGTCTCCTAAGGCAGGCTGTTTGGAGCAATAAACTTGATGAATGATGATCTTCACAATGGATGGAATTTCCTTTTATGAATCTGCATTGAAAATGGAAAATCTGGAATTTTTTAAATCCATGGAAATTGGCTTGTTTTTCAGCGTGGGCTTTGGGCCATTGGACTTTGAGGGTTTAAAACATTCATTTCCTCTGGTGTCAAATATAAGAAAATTCTAGACAGTGATGTAAACATGGGTATATGAAGGGAAGGAGTCTGAACTCTTCACGCCAGAAGGAGATCTTAGGGCTGAGCTAACGGTGGAGTCACACAGAACCTAGAAGGAAGAAAAACACTGGGAGATTAATGAAACTGGAAACTTATCTGACTTTGGGTTCAGATTTCCACATCTAAACCTGCCAGCTATCAAAGCCGCTCATTGTGGAAGGAAAGGGAAATCTCTGGGTGCTTTCTCAGCAAAAACAAGAAGAGCAGCCACGACACCCTTCCTTGATCATTGCAAAAATGCAGCTGGATTGCTTTAATATTTTGATTTTGCAGGCAGAAGGGAATGAAGTATTCACATATTTTATAATAAAAATAGTATAATCAGTGTAATATATGCTTTGTGTCTTGCATTTGTAATGCCAACAGCAAATATTTATACAACAGGCAGTTTAACAACGGAGAAAATATATTTATTAATATGTAAATGGTTTCAAAATATTCATTGGCTTGGAAATGGTTCTATTTTTTTTTATTTATTCTTCTCTCATATAATCTATCCTGACCATAACCTCCCCTCCATCTCCTCCTCCTAGTTCCCCGTATCTCCCCTCTCTCCCAGATCTACTGCTCCTTCATTTCCCAGACATGGCATAGCCAGGTACAAGATGAGGTACAGCTTTCACAACAAGGCAGACGAGGCAATGCAGTAGGAGGAAACGACTCTGAGGGCAGACAAAAGAATTAGAGACACCCTTCTCCCACTGTTAGGAGTCCCACAAAAAAAAAACAAGTTAAACACCCACAGCGTGTATGCAGAGGACTTAGTGAGGACCCCTGCAGGCTGGCTGATGGCCACTTCAGTCTCTGTCAGCCCCAAGGAGCCTTGCTTAGCTGATTCAGAGGGCCATGTATATATCCTTATACTAGCATAAACAGAGGGCCATGCTCTCCTGATGTCCTCAAACCCTCTGACTCCTGTGATCCTTCCTCCCCCTCTTCCACTGGGCCCCCCAAGCTCTGCCTAATGTTTGGCTGCCTGCTTCTGCTTCCATCAGTTGATGGATGAGGCCCTCTCTGATGAAGACGGGCTAGGTACCACTCTATGAATATAGCAGAATATCATTAGAAATCATTACATTGACGATTTTTGTTTTTTTGTTTGTTTGTGTGTTTTTAGTCAGTGGTGTTTGGTTGTATCCTAGGTCTCTGTGCTATCCCATCTCTGGTTCTTGGTCACCCAGGCAGTGACAGGCATGGGCCTCATGTACCAAGTTAGACCACTCATTGGTTGACCACTATGCTCATCATTACTCCAGTATATCTTGCGGATGGGACAAATTGTAGGTCAAAGGTTTTGTGGCTGGGTTGGTGTCCCAGTCCCATCACTGGAAGCCTTGCCTGTCTACAGAAGATGGCCAGTTCAGGCTCCATATCCTCCATACCAGGAGTCCTTGCTAGGGTCACCCTCACAGGTTCCAGGAAGTTTCCACTGCACTAGGTTTCCACATAGCCCCCTAAATGTCCCTGTATTCCAGTCATCTCCCCGTCCTCTCTCCCTCTGTCTCCCTACATCCACCAGATTCCTCCTGTTCCCATGCCCACCCATACCCAGTCCACCCATAAAATCTCTTCTAGTTCACCATCCCAGGGAGATCCATGTATCCCTTCGTGAGTTCTCCTTGTTGCTTAGCATCTCTGGGCCTGTGAATTGTAGTGTGATTATCCGTTACTTAACAGCTAATACACACCTATAAGTGGGTGCATATCATATTTGCCTCACTGGGTCTGGGTTGCCTCGCTCAGGATGATTTTTTTTCTAGTTCCATCCATTTGCCTATAAACCGTTCTTGATTTGAGAGTTAATAGCAAACTTTGGCAACCTAATAAATTCCATGAATGTTTTATTCATAAAATGGATATATGTTTTAGTATTTCACATCTGGTTCAGGAAGTCCTGCTGGGGAATACTAGTTTGAGATGTGTTACATTTGTTCATACTGTGGAATATTTGTTTAATGATGCAAAGATGTGTTGCATTCTTTTATGTTACATTGTTTAACTTTGTAAAACTCTGTTACTTTGCATGTCCAAAACACCTGTGCTGAATGGCCAATAGCCAGGCAGGAGAGATAAATAGGTGAGGCTGGCCTGCAGAGAGAATAAATAGGAGGAGAAATGTAGGGAAGAGGAGGATGCTAGGGACCAGCTACACAACCACACAGCCAGAGTAAGAAGGAAAGATATATATATATATATATTATAAGGAAAGGTAAAAAGCCCAGGGGCAATATGTAGTTGAAGAAAAATGGGATAATTTAAGTTAGAAAAACTGGCTAGAAACGAGCCAAGCTAAGGCCGGGCATTCGTAAGTAAGAATAAGTGTTTATTTGGGAGCTGGGTGGTGGGCCCCAAGGAGTCAAAAAAACCAACTACAAAGTCCTTACTTAGGGTTGCCTTTGCAAATAGTTAGCAAGTAAGAAACCTTAGATGTCACAGCAAAATATAATTAAATCTTTAATATTCTCTAGCCAGGAAGTAGAATTGTTCTTTACTAAATAATGATCAAAGAAATGCTTCCAAATATACACAGGAAGAGACTACTTGTTCTCACAAGGTCCTATTCCTCTTCTTTTTTTAAGATTTGTTTTTAATTATGTGTATGTATGCATATGTGTGAGTCTGTGTGGGAGTATGTGCACATGAATGCTGGTGTCAGATCCAGTGGGGTGGGAGGGGCAAGAAGCTGTGAGCAGCCCCATGTGGGTGCTGGGAGCTCAGTCGGGGTCCTTTGTTAGAGCAGCACATGATGCTAACTTCAACGTCGTCTCTCTAGTGCTCCTTCTACTTTTAAGTGCACAACATTCATTTGAATTTAAGGTGAAAAGTGCTTTGAAAAGGAAGGTCTGAAGTTGCATCTGAACAACACAGGACCCATAACTGTAGGTCCTCAGTAGTGGACACCAAAGGCTGGTGGACCTGAAAGCTGGGGGCAGGGAGGGACTGAACTACAGATGTTTGGGGCCAAGCTTCTAGACTGTCTGACTTTATAAGCCTAGTGTGATTCAGCAACCTGTTTATCCTTATCCAGTGTTTATGGCCATTCTGTTTTGTTTTTTAAGATAAGGTCTCTCTCTATAACTCTGACTGTCCTAGAACTCACTATGTCAACTAGGCTGGCCTTGAACTCACAGAGATCTGCCTACTTCTGTGAGGATTAAAGGTGTACACCACTACACCCAGCTTATTCCTGGCCATTCTTATCATTACTTTTCAACTAATATTGATAGGAAGCTGTTGAGTGCTCTCTCTCTCTCTCTCTCTCTCTCTCTCTCTCTCTCTCTCTCTCTCCCTCCCTCCCTCCTTCCCTCCCTCCCCTCTGTAGACCAGGCTGGTCTCAAACTCACAGAAATCCACCTGCCTCTGCCTCCTGAGTGCTGGAACTAAAGGTGTGCGCCAAAGCTGCCTGATGATGTTGAGGTCTTTACTCATGTTTTACTTCTATATTATTTTCAGTCATTTTATTTGCTTATAGCAGTCTATCACTTTCTCATGATATTGTTTGTTTCTTATTGTAGGGTTAGAATTTAGGGCCTCTCACATACCAGGCAACTTCTTTGCTGTTTGGTTAAAACTTTAGCCTTCTCTATTTCTTCTTATTATATTGTGTCTAAACCTTAGTAAAAGAATAATTATTCCCAGTTCATCATTTCTTTTTTAATAAAATCTTTATTTATAATTCTGTATTAGATTTATTCATTGTATTGTATGTGTTTGTGCTTTGCCTACATGTGTGTCTATGCTGGTACTGTGTTCATGCCTGATGCCCCAGGAGGTCGGAAGAGGGCATTGGATCCTCTGAAACTGGAGTTCCATGTGGACATTTGTGAACCAGTACAAGGGTACTGGGAATCAAACCAAGGTCTGGAACAACAGCCAGGGCTCTTAACCACGAGGCCATCTCTCCCTCATGCTCTGTTTCTATTAAGAAAATTCTTCTTCTGCGATACTTCACACCCTCCTCCTCTGATTTTACCTTACCTGTTCTGTGCTTATTATAAACGACAGTGAGCGCGTTCTTGCCCCCTGGGTGGTGTTTCCTTACTTTAAAGTGCAGATGAATGGATCAGTCACATTTCCCTTTCTTTAAACACGACAAAAGGTAAGCGAAGTTTTGTTTTCACTTCAGTGCTCGCTTACTTGTCTTCCTCCTGCTGTCTGTTACTAATTTATGTGTCTTAGCTCAGAGACTATTGAACAAAGAAGCCAGGTAAGGCACAGTCAAGATGCCCAGACACAAGACTCCAGCTATGCTATCGACCTTTAGGATTTTTTTCCCAGCAGCCTTCATTCTTTTGTTATCAGAGACAAAGAGAAAGAAAGATTAGGATCTCTAGAAAGATCTGACGTTGTCTTCTCAGAAACCAGATCACTGTTCAGGAAAAAAAAAAAAAGAGAGATTGACTTGTCTACAATTATAATACAAACTTGCTTAGTATTTGCACAAAGCAGAGCCTCTATATGTAACAGACTAGAAGCTGTCTGACAAAACATCTTTCATGATTGTGAATACCTGCTAAATATCAGCTAGTGTTTTCATATCTGCTGTCATGGGCAAACGTTGGAGGAGATATAGAACGAGGAGATATAGGAAGGAAAGATGAATATGAAATGTGTTGGCATGCACTCATTCTATTTTCTGTAGTTCTAGCTGGGCTGGGACTCTGAGTGAGCTGCCGAGTCAGCCGGAGCAGAGTTCAAATGCGATCTAAGACCTGGAAAGTTACACAATTATGTCTCAGCAGATGTTTTCTTCTTCCTTTTTACTCGCTAATGAAGACAGCAACAGCAAAGCAGCATAGGCTGCCTTTGACGATGCAGTGAAGCATCCTAGTAAAGGGTTTAGTGGTTTTCTTTGATGCATAGCATTTTAGATAGCACCAACTACTGAACACAGAAAGTTTGTTAGTTCCTAGAAAATCTGCTAAGAAAAGGCTACTAGGTAAGTGTGAATTACCAAATTTACAATTACCTTTACCATTTTTAATTTTTTAAAGAAGAGGGGGAGATGTGATTATATCTCACAAAGTAATTTTAAAAGACAAAAGAATTATAATCAAGATTTTTTGTGTGTGTGACAGGGTCTTAATATGTAGCCCTAGCTGTCCTGGAACTAGACTGGCCTTGAACTCACAGATATCAACTAGCCTCTGCTTTTCAAACTGTAGGATTAAAAGAATGCACCACCATGCCCAGAAAAATGTTATTTATAATTTATAGAATTCCCAATAAAACCCATCAGATAATTCTACCTTTTTTAAGAAAAAATTCTTTTTTAAAATTCCCACCCTTCCCTTTTATTAATCAAATTGAAAAAACTCCACTTTATTATTCGGTAACTATAACTGGAATTTAACTTCTGCCAAAAGTGCGCAACTTTTAGTGGAAAATACATAGCCTGTAAAACTGCTACTTGCCAAGTGATCTTGGAAAGTCATTCAAACTTTCCGAGCACCATTTGTTTCTTTAAAGCAGAACTAAAACCTCACGTTATCAAGTTTGTTGTAAAGACTGATACCCAGAATTCAGAATAAGCACATGCAGGCAGTGCAGACAGTACATAGACTTGTGAGGAGACGGCCTTCCAATATCATTAGCTATTGGACAAACACTGAAATTCTGGAGCATTTTTACAATAACCAAGACAAAAAGCAATCCTCAATGCCAAGCACTGGTAAAGGGATAGAGTAGCCTGTATGGAACACAGAAAGTTTTTTTTTTAATGATGTTAAACATATCCTTCATATGGCCCAGACCTCCCTTTCATAAACGTTTCCCAGGTAAACTGAAAAGTTATGTCTGCAAGAAGAACCTGCATGCGAATGTGTAAGTTCTGCTGATCCGACATACCACGAAAGACTCCTAGCATCCTTTCGTGTGCAAACACATGCCCCACGTGGATCTGTCTCATGGAAAAATGGAGTCATCTAAGGAATAAAGAGGAAGAGGTGTGCTTACCATGACTTGGGAGAAGCTCAAAGTTGATGATACACCTTGAGAAGAAACATAACCTCAGTATTGTACGCCGTACGATTCCATTTATGAGAAGCTCTCGAAAAGGCAACCCCACAGTGGTGGGGTGGGAGTTGGTGGTGGCTGGGGATAAAGCTGCTGGGGTTGGGAGAGTATAAGTTAGAAAGGAAGAGCAGATAGCTTTCTTTCTAGGGTGTGCAGTTGTTCCGTACCTCGTAGGTATTGTCTTCTTTCCTTAAAAAACAAAAAACAAAAACACAAGCCAGGTGTGGCGACTCATGCTTTTAATCCTAGCTCTTCGGAGACAGAGGCAGCTAGTCCTAGAATTTGCTACACAGAGAAACTCTATCTCAATGCCCCCCCCAAAAGATTTCACTCCAAGTTAAGGCAGCATTGATGACAAAGGCATAATCAAAGGCTATACTCATGACCAGACATGGTTTTCTTATCTTCCAAAAATTAGATAAGATGAAGAAAGACTACACAGCCCTGAGGAAAAAAGCTCTTATCTGTAGGACAGTACCTTCTGTCCGTGATAATTAGAAGTTAGGCCAGGGAACTCCAGGCCTCTGGTCAAATCCTGTATGCCACCTGTTTTGTGATAACTTATCAACTTTCCTTTTTTTTTTTTCTGAACATCAAATGCTAGACAAACATCAAAACAAATATTTCATGATGCCTACCACAAACTATGTCATTCAAAATTTGACATCCGTATATGGACCTCTGGGGACACACGGTTGAGCACATTCAGTTCTGTGTCGTCGGCTGCCTTTGCGGTCTTATGACAGAGTAGATGTGACAACCTGGAGGACCCGCAAGGCCTGACATCTTTGCTATCGTGCCCTTTGTGGAAAAAAAAATTCACCAATGTCTGTGTTATAATTCTCTTACAATATCCTGTTGCTTTTATTTAAAAGCAGAACCTGAGTGGATGATGTTTGCCTATGCTTTGGCTCAACGGCTAACTTGAAAAAGCGTGGGGCTGGATAGATGGCTCAGAGGTTAGGAGCACAGGTCCCCCCCACACGCAGCGAGGGGTTTTAACCTCAGAGCCACCCAAGAGCATTTGCTGCTCATGAAGAGTACTTGTGCTCCGTACTCATCATCCACCCGGCAGCTCATAACCAAGACATCCAATCTCACTGTTCTGGCTACCTCAGATACACATATTACACATATGTATGGGCAATATATACATATATATATTATATACATAAAAGAAAAATTTAAACACTTAAAAAAAACTACTGTACTGGCTATTTTTATGTCAACTTGACACAAGCTGGAGTCTCGTGAGAGGAGGGAGCCTCTCTTGAGGAAACGCTTCCATAAGATGGGACTGTAGGCAAGTCTGCCTGGCATTCCTTAATTAGCTTTTGATGTGGGAGGGACCAGGACTTTGTGAATGTTGCCACCTCTGGGCTGGTGGTCCTGGACTCTATAAGGAAGCCGACTGAGCAAACCCATAGAGAGCAAGTCACTGAGCAGCACCCCTCCATGGCCTTTGCATCAGCCCCTGCCTCCAGGTTCCCGCCCTGTTTGAGTTCCTGCTCTGATTTCCCTCTCTGATGAACTGTTACCTGGAAGTGTAAGCCAAATAAATGCCTTCATCCCTAAGTTGCTTTTGGACATGGTGTTTCACTGCAGCAATAGAAACAATAAGATAATTGCATTTATTTGTTTAGTGTGCGTTTAGGTCATAATACTTGTGGCAGATGTTTCTCTGCTCCTGTCATGTGGGACTCTGGTCATCAGGCCAGGCAGCAGGAACCTTTTAACCCACTGAGCCATTCCACCAGCCACTACATGAGTAACTTTCAACCCTCCCTTTCCCACCCCAACCCCCACCCCCGCTTTTTTAGGAAAACAATTTTTCTTGTACAAACAAGGTTCAATTTAAAAACGTTTACACTACTTTGGTTTTTTTGTCCTCTCTTCCCCACTACATACCTGCCTGCCAGTTCAAGGCCTGGTTCTGATCATTAATCAAGGGAAGGTATTTTTGAAGACATCCGCTCAATGACATCCAAATATGGGGACGCCCCCATTTGTGCCATCTCTGGGCTGCTGGGGGAATCTGTGTATTAGGGGTTAATTGCAGCAGTCTATTTCTGTGTGGCGGGTTGTGGAGCCAAAAGTTATCAGGGGTAAACATTGAAGAATCTGATTTACTTGTTCAGAAGTGCACCATAAAATCCTCAGCTAAATCACATTTTATGACTGCGGTCTCCATGTTTTTAAATATAGCCCTTTGCTTACTTCATAGTTGTAAAGGCTGACTTCCGTTCTGCTGTGTGGCAGTGAGGAATTTATAACGTCTGTTAAGTGAACAATATTTACAAAGTGCTATCAAACAAGTTAAAGTAATATTTCACTGGGTCTTTACAACAGTGGAGACGGCTAGAGAAAATACTCTCACTACTTACGACTTCACTCTATGACATTATAGCTCTATGAACTGCAAATCTTAAAGCATTTTATCACTGGTCTGCCTCCATTTACCTCCCTGCTTACAAGTGTTTACTAAGGCCATTTTAGGCATCATCTTTGAAAGGAAGAAAATGAGGTCTTAAAATTTGTTTTTTTTTTAAGTGTATCTTAAATGATTATATTCCTTGTGGAGGGATATTTACTTGCCAATCACATGTGACACATTGAATTACGCTGTGATGTGTGTCCACAATGAAAAAAGACTATGGAATAATAAGTCAAACAATAACATGTTCACTCATGGTAGTTCATTCAGGCTAATGGATAGAAAGTAGATTACAAATTATAAAAATATCATTTATGATTTATAGCTTCCCAGACATGTTTATATATGTATTATCTCCACTGATTTAAAAAGCACAACAAAAGAAATACAATGTGAAGCTAGGTGTGGTGGTGAACACTTTTAATGCCAGTGCTACAAAGACAGAGGCAGAGTGATTTCAGTGAGTTTGAGACTAACCTGTTCTATATGTGATTTTCAGGAGAGTCAGAGGCACACAGTGAGATTTTGAAACAAACAAACATGGTTGGAGAGATGGCTTAGTGGTTAAGAGCACAAGCTGTTATTCCAGAGAATACAGTTTGGTTCCCAGCTTATAACCATATGTAACTCCAGTTCCAGGGGATCTGATGGCTTCTTCTAGTCTCCTCATACACCAGGATGAATGTTGCATACTTACATACATGCAAGCAAAACACTGTTCACATAAAAGAAACATAGATAAATCTTTAAAGCACAATATGAAATATACAAGGCTCATCTAAACCTTTTCAGCAAAGGACAGACATGTAGTGCTTTTTTCAGAAGGAAAATTTCCTCAGTAAAGGTTTATGAGTGGTGGATGGAGGGTTAGATTTCTGTCTTCTAATCTCCAATCCAGAGATTGCCCTGCTATACTGTTCTGGCTATCTGTTTCTTATTTAAAAGACTCTGCTATCTAGGAATGGTAACTTTCTTTTTAACCAAGGAATTGATCTCTGTAGGAATTAGGAGTGTAATTCTTTGTCTGAGAGTTGCTATTCCTTGAGACATTGTCTTTCTAGATTACTTGATATCAGTTGAATAAAATCTTTCATCTATCTACCTATCTCTGTCTTTCTGTGTCTATCATCCATCCATCCATCCATCCATCCATCCATCCATCCATCCATCCATCTATCTATCTATCTATCTATCTATCTATCTATCTATCTATCATCTTCTTGTCAGAATTTGTGAGGTGAAAATATCCAATGGAAGCCTATTCCCCTACCATGGACTTACAAGTTCCCCATGCAGGGCTTCTCTGTGTTGCCTGGTTAGGACTGTTTCAGTGCGGATATTTTCTCAGCAGCTCTACACTTCAGGCAGTGTGAACACCACTGAAGCCTTGACACCAGTGGCAGATGGGTTTTCACAACTGTCATGCAGCCTGTAGAATATACTGAGGTGGCAAATTCTAATTCCTTACCCAATCATGTTTAAATAGTAAATGAGCTATCTCAGACTTATTAGTGTCTATTTTGGTTGAGTTGTCAACCACCTTCTCTCTTACCATGAGGACAGACTTCTGACCTCTCTATACTCCTGAGAACCTATGGATATGAATGCTTATGAGTGGAATCGCTGTGTTGGAAGTTGTAGAAACTTCCATCTACAATTCCTAGCCGTTATGAGCCCTCTACTGGGATGATTGCATAGTAAGAAGAACATGATGTGGTTTACACATCATTACTCATGTCTAGGCCACCAAGTAGCCCGCCAAAGTCCTTCATTTCTTTTATAGGGCATTTTATTTTGAGATAGGGTCTTACTATGTATCCCTGGCTGGCCTGAAACTCACAATGTAAATCAGCACTTTAGCTACAGAAATTCCCCTGCCCCTGCTCCTGGAGCTCTGGGATCAAAGGCATGTACCACCACACCTGGCCTTCTCCTACAGGCTTTTTAAGAGCTTGATTTCTAGCTTTTCCCTTGATTATTTGAGCTTGCATCTCTCTGCTGACCACTGTCTACTCTCTCATGCCTTGTGCTTTTCTTATTAGAGCCCTTAGCTAATTAGTCAAAGGTACTTAAAGTCTCAGCCTGATGATTTCCAACATCTTTGACGTTTCTGAATCTGGTTAGGATGCTCTCCAACTTTTTGGACTGGTTTGTGTGTTTATTTTTAATTTCTTTTCAGGACTGCTTGCTTTTTTTTTTTAAGGGTCCCTAGGGATTCCTTACTTTTTTGAGTGGGATTTTCGGTTCTTTTTACAGCAATCCCTGTTAGGACACAGGAGCCCTATTGAGGCAAGGTGTGAGAAGAAGTCTTAAGTCTCTGATTCTGGCACTTTTAACAAGTACGAATTGTTTGTTTCCCTCCTCCCAGGAGACCATGTTCTACTGTTCCTTCAAAGGAATACAGTGTTAGGCAGACAGAGCTGGAACCAGTTACATTCCCTTTCTGCTGGAAGTTCACAGGCAGGCAACACTCTGGAGGTATGGGGAGCACCCTGTACCACGCCCCCACTCTCGAAGTTTGTAAAGCTCCAGGCCCGCAGGTTAAAGTGTGCCCTCCATACTAGCATCAGCTGAATGAGTCTGCTTCCAGCAAAGAGTGAGGCCTGTCTCTAGTTTCAGGGGCAGAGGTTTGCTTTGTGATTTCAAACCTTTGGTGGATTTAGGAAGGGATGTTAGTGCACAGTGGATTCAGCTTTTCTTGCAAAGGTAGAAGTGATGGTTTCTGAGTTTCAGTAATGCACCAGAAGCCAAAAGTTTAATTTACATTTTACAAGGTTGTAAGACACAATGATAGAAAAGCATAGGTGGGTGAGGAAATCAAACAGGAGGATATACACTTGAAAAATTATTTTAATTCTTTATGTGTGGGGGTGGTTGTGCACCATGTGCGTACCTGATGCCTAAGGAGGCCAGGGTAGGGTGTTAGAGCCCCTGAAACTGGAGTTACAGGTGGTTTCGAACCTCCATGTAGGTGCTGGGAATTGAATGAGGGTCCTTTGGGAGAGCAGCCAGTTCTTTTTACTGCTGAGCTGTCTCTCCAGTCCCCAGGAGGATATTTTTATAATATAGATGTGAGATATGTGTGATGTGGGAAATGTAAAAGAAATGTATGTCTTTTCTATCCAGGGTTTAAATAAGGCAAACTTCATTAAAAAGAAAATTGTAACGAAGCCACTTGGCAGAATTTCAAGATCCCCCAGCGTCAGCACTTCTTGAAAGAAGTGAGTGTCCCAGGTGGCACTCCATGCTTAATACTGTATTTCTTATGAACTATGTAGGGAGGGGGGGAAGCCCTGAGTGAGTGACTTCCTGAGTGTATGTGTGTCACTGGTGTGGGTATGGCCACACAGAGAACTCTAGACTCATGGGAATGGCCACACCTCCCTCAGGTGCTATCAGATGTCAGGGAGAGCATGTAGCTAGTGTGTGTGGAGAATGGCCATCACAGTTTCCTCCCACCAGCCTGAAGACTGTTCCGTTACAAGACTGCTCCTTCTGAGACTCACTAAGCCTATCTCCTTGATCCAGCTGTATTCTATAAAGCCCGCCTCCTTGTTTATCCATATGGTACTACTTCTTGTTCAGCTGTGTGCAATAACCCCACCTCCCTGTACGACTCTATATAATAAACATTATATGACATAGTGGAGCTTTGGGGGGGTGCTTTGGTTTCTCTGTCAGAGAGCACTGTTCTTCCAACTTTTTTTTGTATCTGTGTGTTTGTCTTTTTCAATTCCCTTGCCCCTAAGTCAGGCTCATCCCTTGAGTAGTGCTGGACATAGCAGAATCGAGTTTGCTTTGGTCAGCCAACCACATAAGAATGTAGGGTGGGCCTCTGACCATTGTCAATGAGACACAAGGACCCCTTTGCATTAGGAATGGAAACCCAGTGAGATGCCCTCTCTTGCTTCCTGCTTCTCTTCTCCTTCTTCCTCTCCTCCTCCTTCTTTGGTTTGTGGTTTTGTTTGTTTGTCTGTTTGTTTGATTCTAGACATGGCTTCTCTATGTAGTCCTGGCTGTCATGGAATTCATTTTGCAGACTAGGCTGGCCTTGAAGATCTGCCTGTCTCTTTCTCCCGAATGCTGGGATTGAAGGTGTGCACCACCATACCCAGCTGTGCTTGCCTTCTTGGTTTGGCAGAATAAAGTCTTATGCCCTTGCTGAAATATTTTGGCTGAATTGTCTTGAGACCCCAGGCCTACTTCCTAGAGGAGACGGTGCTGAAAACAGGTAAAAAGGCGCTTTGATTCAGGATGTCACTTGAAGTTAAAGCCATTGGGTAATTCTCATGGAATTAGAAGTCAAGTATGAAAAATAAAAAAAAGATGGCCTATCCCTAATGAGCTAGAAAGAAGAAGCATCCATTTCTTGTTTTGGGAAGAGCTATAAAGGGGTTAAGTTAGTGGAATTCTCTTTCAGATATACATGTCCGGAGACTCTTGATGGAGCTGTCAGGGGAGATTGCTTTGTTCAGTATAAGATCCTTGTGCCCAGGAGAAAGACCTGGCCTATGGATGTCACACACCGGCTCTACAGAGAGCCACAAGTTCCTCGGAACTCCGAGAGAGAGCACAAGAAGATGGCTGGACCCACAGGCTCTTCAGTGCTCAGAGCTGGAGGAGACGGGGACTTGACAAAGAAGATGGGTGAGAAGCCAGGCTGTAGATCTGGATGCTGGAGAAGAAAATGATGGATTTCATTGGGTGCTGCTCATTAGTCAGGGTGGACTGTTTGCTTGTTTAATTTCCTATCTGCTCAATTCTGAGTTGTTTTTCATTTAGATTTGACTAGACTTGGACATGCATGTTTTTAAGATCTATAAGCTAAGCCAGGTGTGGTGGCTTGCGCCTGTCACTCAACACTCAGTGGGGTGAAGCAGGAAGACAGACAAAGACCAAAGCCAGCCTGGGGTATATAGTAAGTCCAGCATGGAGTACCGAATGGGACCCCGACTTAGAAAACAACAAACCTACAATCTATTTCACATTTGAATGTGTCAATCATATTTCTATTTTTGACTTTTTAAGTTTAAAATGTATTGATTTTTATTTTCTGTATGCGGCTGTTTTGCCTGCACCCATGTCTGTGTACCACACATATGCAGTGCCTACAGAGGCCAGTAGGGGTGACAGAGCCACAGAAGAGTGAGTCACAGATGGCTGGAAATGGAATATGGGCCAGTCTTAGTAGCTGAGCCATCTCTCAAGCCCCATTCACTTTCACCTTTAATGAGACCGTGTCTACTCCCATGGAAGACTATAGACATGACTGTTTTTGACAAAACAATGTTTGGAGAGACTGTTTCCCCTTTAAGTCCAACTTCATTTGGTTTTTAGTTGACTTCTCTCAGGAGCCCACTCCCCCAATTTAGTCGTTGGCATTCACTGTCTAAGGGAAAGATGATACGGTTTTGAACTGCAAGAGCATGTTTCAGAAACTTTGAAATACTCAGCGTGTAAAGTTTATGCCATGAAAAATAGATTTGGGAGAATAAATAAAGAACTAAGCTAGCTTCTGTACCGATCAGGTAAAGAATTTTGAGTCTGTCATAGGGATGGGAAGCTAAAGGAAGTAAAGCAGAAAGGAGTGAAGAAAAGTCAGACTGAGAACGGGGTTCAGGGTCTCATCCCTTGTCAGAGTCTAGGGAGGGAGCAGCGAAAGGCTTGAGAACCACTGGAGCAGTCAGCACCAGGTATAACGATACTCGAGGCTATATAGGGAAAAACAATATATTTATTTATCAGGGAAAGAGAGAGTCGCACATACCAGGAGTTAGAAGTGTGGCTGGCTTCCAGGAGAAAAGAGAGAGGCCCCTTTTCCTTTCACTACCTTTTATCTCTACCTTGACCCCGCCCTGTTGGGCGGGTAGCTTTGTGGGGTTCACTCCTACAAGGAGAGGATGGCACAGCTGCCCACCTGCCAGAGAAGAGCAGACTTGTAGCTAGGAATAAAAGACACCAGCCAACTCTCCAGTTCTCGATTTTGTCGTGCGTGCGTGCGTGTGTGTGTGTGTGTGTGTGTGTGTGTGTGTGTGTGTGGTGTGTGTGTGTGTGTGTTGCTGGGGGGGGTGTTAAGAAAGTGTCTGAAAGGCGGGGTCAGGCCTGAGGATCTCTGTGCCACACCTTGCTTTGCCTGCCGAGGACAGAATGGCCCATCTCACCCAGGAATTCGGGAGGAGGGATCTTTGACTGTTACTGCTGACCTGTTACTGCCTGTCTCACACAACACATCTCCTTCCTCGTTCTCTCTCACACATTATGGCCTGTCTTCCTTAGTTTTTCCTCTCTGCTTTTGCCAAGGCCAGAATGATCCTGCTGCATTCCTACCCTGCTCAGAAACCCTTCCCTCAGCACAGCCTGTGTGGTCCTCTACGGTACAGTTTATTTGCCCATCCTCATCTCCTCCCATTGTCCTTTACAATTTTCTCCAGCCTGCCCGGCTGGCTCTCTTCCTGATTCCTGAACATACCATATATGCCTTCACCTTGGAGCCTTTCCACAGCCCAGCCCCTTTCCTTGGAATGGTTTCCATCTGTATTTACCCATGGTGAGAGCTCTCATTCAATTCTTTTTCAGCTCAACTCTACCCTCATTCTTTATACCTTGAAAACCACTCAGGGCCCGATCTCTTCTTTTCCTGCTTCATTTTCTTAGCACTCACCAGCATGTGATGCATATGTGTACGTGTGCATGGCTGTCACCTTTTCCTAGAATGTAAGGTTGACCAGAGTCATCTGTTCACTGCTGTCAGCCATACAGTTGCCTCTCATTAAATATTTGTTGAGTCGCTAAACAAATGAATACATTTGCATACTATTCCTTAGAGGTTTTGATATTTTAGCCACTACTATCATCTAGTCTCAAATAAACTGTGAAACAGTCTAAGCCTAGGTTCTTTCCAAAGCAGGTTCTCAGATAAGGACTTCATGTGGATAATTTACTTAGAATGTGCTCTTAGGAGTGGAAGCAAGGAATGGGGGATCTGGGCAATGAAAGAGACAGCTAGTAGAAGGGTAGCTTAACCATGGCGACCAGCCACTCAAGGGACAGTCCCCTGCGATCATCTGAGGGCAATCCTCCTCCCTATTATGTGGCGGGTGAATTCCTTTGCTCTTCCATGTTGTTAACACAGGTTCCAAACACGTAAGCACGACAGTTTGACCTTATGGACTCTGGGAAGATATAAGAATCCAGGACTCTACATCATCAAACTGCCTCCATACAAAACTGATAAAAGCTGGTATGCACTTAGCTGCTTTGCCAGAGGCAAGCATGAGAGTCTGAAGGGATTCACAAGAGAATTCAAGGCAGTCAGAGCCACCCATCCTCAAGGGCATGGGAACAGAACCCCCTGAGACAGGGAACTAAAAGAAATCCTTCTTCCCAGATGTTGTTATCTCAGGCAATACCTTAGCAAGGGTAACTAACACAGGGCCTCAGGCCCATCTCCGTGGGCATAAGGAGGGAAGCCCATTGTTACAGAATCTTGTGGATAGTCATAGACATGTGAGTGCTGAACTGGTTCCTGGGGTGTTACATGCTCTAGTGACCCAGCAGCCCTTGGACAGGAAGTTGGAGACCAGTGTCATCAATAATGCAGGTTGATTTTCATTAAGGCCAAATAAAATATGAAACTAATGATGTCCCATCCCCCTAAATTGGGCTGCTAAAGGATTTTCTGGTGTAGCCAGGATCTCACCTTCCATTCACTACAGTTCCACACACCAGTGAATATAGTTAGCTCTGGGTTTCACTTTGGTAGACTCTTGCTCCTAATGATGGTTTAATCTAAACTACTTAATGCTGGCTGTTTCAGGTTTGGGGTATCAGGTCACATATGTATTTACATTTGAAGAAGGGCACTTCGAAGCGCATGATCCTCATCAAGGTTGAATCACCAAGATTGGGAATCATAGTCCCTTACAAGGCAGCTAGAAAACCAGACAAAACACAACAGCCAAGAGTCACAAGCCATTGATTAACACATAACGAATGACAGTGGCCATTAGAGAGATGAAAGAAATGAAAGCAGCCTTTACTCTTGTCCTAGGTCACTGCCCGGAAAGAGCTTACAGGGAAAAACTCAAGGAAGGGAGCTGCAGATGAATATGGCATTTCCGTGATTTGAGGAGCCATAGCCAGGACTCCAGAGAGGCCAACGCAGGTCAGACTTCAGGGCTGAGTGCTCAGGAGGAGGAGGAGAGCACTACAGAGGAATGCAGCCCCAGAGTTCTACCAAAGGTCCAAGCAGGACTTCAGTTGAGAGTTGACCAGCACACCTCAAGGGCTGGAGCATCTCTGGGGAGACAGAGCATGTGGTTCCTGTGACCGCCAGTCAGGGTGGGAAATCTCACAGTTCCTGGGGCTTTGAAGCTGAGATGGCAGGGTCAAAAAAAAAAAAATGTTCCAAATGCTGATCTTCCAGGGTCTCAGTCAACAAGACTTAAAAGAAAAACTTAAAAAGGATCAGATTGTCCCTGAGCGTCTTAACAGCAAAGTGCAAGAACAGCTAAGGCACTACAAATGTTTCCTAACACCCAAAAGGGCAAAATTAAAAACTCACAGTATCCAATAAAATGTCAAAAGGCAGGCAAAGGAGTTGGCAAATGTAACCAGCAATGAAGAGAAACACCAACCAGTCAAAACACTCAGACAGGGTACAGATGACAAACTTAATACACATGACTGTTAGAGTATTATTACAGCTATGTTGCCCGTGTCCAAAAGCTAAGTCAATGCATGATGTGGAGATATACATTATAAGATCTGACCTGGACTCCAAGAGGGGGAAAATAGAATGTGGGAAATCAACAGTACCCTGAAAGAAAGTAAAGAGAGTTGCAACGCTGAAGAGGAGGCTGGTGTCATCAAACGCTGCGGCTTCACCGGAGAGGCAGACCACCAGAGCTGGGCTGGGAATGAAAGGCAAAGCTTTACTTGGGAGGTAGACTCTGTCCCCAAGAGAAGGGAATGCCGCACCACCGAAAAACAGTTTGAGGTTTCATAGGGTGCCTTTAGTTGGGTGGGAGTGTGGCAGGAAAGCAATAAGGACAAAGGAAGTGCCCAGGCAGAAGGGCTGCTCTAAGCAGTTTTTACCAGGAGTGGGGTCTGGCCGTTAGCACAGAAGGAGGGTGTGGTTAAACTGCTTTGCTTGGACAAGGGGTCAGCAGACTTCTAAATAGCATGGATCATTCCCTTTCCATTTCCCTAGAGGGGCTGGGGCTGGGGCTGGGTCCTACAAGGGTCATCCATCTTGGTGTCTTAGGTGACTCCATTTTGGGCCAAAACTCTGGGCCACACCAACACAAATGAATGACAAATGTCTACTGAAAACAAAGCAGAGGGAAAGGAGACGTTTAAAGATGAAGGGACATCAGTCAGGTATGAAAGGATCCCAGAAACCTGTGTACACAGCTCCTCTACTGCCAACTTTCTGCCATGTTGGGGCTGCCCACCCTTAGGTGGGTCCAACTTCTCTTTCCTATTTGGTGCACATTACCAATAGCTTCTCTCAGGGTACTCAACAGTTACCAGTCCCTTACCTCCTGTGCAAGTTAGCCCTGTGTTAAGGGAAGCTTTTTCTTTGCTAGCCGCTTTGGTTTATCACCCGCCAGCCACCTGGGCTCTGCCACTTTGTAGTCCCCAAATAAACACACAAGACGCTGTATTAATTATGAAGCTGTTGGCCTTGCTTGTTTCTTACTGGCTAGCTCTGACTTAAGTAATTACCCCATAATTGTTAATCTAAGTATTTCTCTTACCGGAGAATAGTTCCGGGATCCTACCCCATGGCGTTACATGTCGACTCTCTTGTGTTTCTCCTTCCCAGAATCCTCCTGGACTCCTAGTCCCTCCCATCTAGATTCCTATTGGCTCAACAGTACTTTATTGACAAATAACAGGCAAATAACAGGACTTCCCCAACAGCCCTGTGAGATGCATTCCCAAGAGCAACTTTCTCTGACAACTGGAGGGTTGACTTCTATCAACTTCTGTCAGTGTGGCACTACAGCAGCTTCTCTGCCATTGGTTAGTCACACTGGGGCTTCCCCTCTGACTCTTGTCTCTCGTTTAGGTAGTTGTTCTGATATGAAACTTCATTTTCAAATATTTTTCTCTCTGACGTGTGGCTTAGCAACCTCCCCAGTCATTCTGTGAGACCAGCATCACCCTGATGCTAAATCAATTGAGAGAAACTAGATTCCTTATTAAATATAGATGCAGAGGTGAGGGGTTGGCTTAGTGGAGTAGCATGTTCTCAGTGTCCCCGAAGCCCTAATCTCCTAAGTAAAGTCTTAAAAATCAAATACATAAGCCAATAATGTATTAGGAAAAACAATGTTTGAACCAGGATTGCAAGATTGGTTTACAACATTTAAATACCAATTATTGTGGCTTGAAAGACAATGCTCTTCCAAGGGTGTGACACTATTAGCAGGTTTGGCTTGTTGCAGTAGGTGTAGTCCTGTTGAAGTGTGTCACTGTGGGGTGGGCTTTGAGATTTCCTTTGCTCAAACTACATTCAGTGTAGTACTCAGTTCACTTCCTGTTGCCTTTGGATCAAAATGTAGAACCCTCATCTCCAGCATCATGTCTGCCTGCATGCCACCATGTTCTGCCATGATGATCAAGGACTAAATCTCTGAAACTGTAAGCCGACAAATTAAAGGTTTTCCTTTATAAGAGTTGCCATGGTCATGGTGTCTCTTCACAGCGATAGAAAACCTTACAATATCAGACTAAACATGAAACGTCATGATTTTCTTAAATAATAAATTACTTAAATCACCATCTAGTTATGGAAAAATATCCCTTGTAAACCTGGAAAACAAGATAAATTCCTCTGATATAGGGTACCTTTGAAGAACCTGCAGCTGACATCATTCTTCTCTCTCTCTCTTTTTTTTTTTTTTTTTTTTTGGTTTTTAGAGGCAGGATTTCTCTGTATTGTTTTAGAGACTGTCTTGGAACTTACTCTGTAGACCAGGCTGGCCTCAAACTCACAGAGATCCACCTGCCTCTGCCTCCCAAGGGCTTGGATTAAAGCATTCTTCATAAAACAGATTTATTGTAGAATAATCTTTTTGTATACTGTGAAGATGTGTTTCTGTCAAGGCACCTTCTGATTGGTTTAGTAAAGAGTTGGGTGGCCAATAGCTAGGTAGGAGAAGAAAGTATGGATTTTGTGTGTGTGTGGTGTGTGTCCAGTATATATCTGTGTGTATGTGTAGTGTGTGTCCAGTGTCCAGGATATATCTCTGTGTCCAGTATTTATCTCTGTGTGTGTGTGTGTAGTGTGTGTCCAGTGTCCAGGATATCTCTCTCTGTGTGTTCAGTATCTGTGTGTGTGTGTGTGTGTGTGTGTGTGTAGTTTGTGTCCAGTGTACCTCTCTCTGTGTGTTCAGTGTTCAGTCTCTCTCTCTCTCTCTCTCTCTCTCTCTCTCTCTCTGTGTGTGTGTGTGTGTGTGTGTGTAGTTTGTGTCCAGTGTCCAGTGTACCTCTCTCTGTGTGTTCAGTGTTCAGTCTCTCTCTCTCTCTCTCTCTCTCTCTCTCTCTCTCTCTGTGTGTGTGTGTGTGTTCAGTGTCCAGTATATATCTGTGTGTGGTGGGGGGTCGTGATGCATGTGTTCATGGACTTAAATGGGAAGGCCCGAGGAAGATGGTAGATATTTTCTTCAGTTGCTTTTTCGTCTTGATACAGGACCTCACTGAACTTGAAGTTTTCTGTTTTGGCTTTCTTTTTTCTCTTTCTTCCTTTCTTTCTTTCTTTCCTTTTTTTTTTTTTTTTTTTTTTTTTTTTTGAGTCTGGGTTTCTCTATGTAACAGCTCTGGCCATTCTGGAACTCACTCTCTAGACCAGGGTGGCCTCAAACTCATAGACAGCCTGCCTCTGCCTCCTGAGTACTGGAATTAAAGGCTGTTCCACCACACATGGCTAACTAAGGTTTCTTTCTACTATTGGGCACGCTTTGATATATTATAAAGAAAAAGCTCACTGTTCTCAGGTCTTTCTCCTTAGTGTATAGGTTCTATTTCTAAAAATCCTGTTATGAAGCTATATTTTTGGGTGGGAGTCATGGCACAATCCTGTTATCTCAGCACTCAGGAGCCAGAAGAAGGAGGATTACATCAAGTTCAAAGCCAGCCTGGTCTACATAGAGTTGTGTGTCAGCTAGGGCTACATAGTGAGATCCTGTCTCAAAACATTAAATAAGTAAAAGACTTAAGAAGTAAAGCTGTGTTTTTATGTTCATGCCCCAGTTTGCTGAGAATTAACATAAAAACTCAGCAACATGGAGAATAAGCAAAGAAATTCAGAAATAGACATGGGTCCAAGGACTGTGGGGAGTAAAACTGAACAGCAAGTGGGTGTTCAGTATTCCCTGTGCTTGGTGTGGGATTTGTACTCCGTGCTACTGTATGGCATTTTCCCTTCACTTTCTAAGGGTAGAGAGGCTTGGGGATTATTTTGGGCCCTAAGAAGTTCCATAAGGATAAAGGCACCATTACTAACACGATTCATGAAAAAGCAGGAAAGGTCATCCTTGGCTGGAGCCACAAGCTCCTAACGAATGATGAATGCACTGCAGAGCACCTGAGGCAGGGGGACTGCGTCCTGGAAAGTGCACATGCCTGCCATTTCCCAGGAGCCTTCCCAGACATTCCCCCAGACTTTGCCCACTGTGGATTCTGCCATTGATGGCCTTCAGACCTCCTCGTTTTCTTCCCTTCTTCCTTCCTTTCCTCCCACCCCCTCTGTATTTTAGGAAATTTAATTCACATCAAGCTCCTACCTGCTAAGGGTTCTTCCCCCCACCCCACTCCTTGATAAACAGAGGCTTTTTAGTGTTACTTCAATCACTTGTTTCCCAAACCAGGATTTTGTCCATTTCCCTTGGAGGCGACCTCTTTTGGTCTGACATTTCCATGGATTTAGACGATGTTTTTCCCCAGTCTCACTGCTGTTTCAGTTCACGTCCTTCTCCAGGTCTCCCCCGCTTGCTCTACCTAAGATCTAGTTTTAGCTTCCTTTTCACTTCTAAAAGTCTGGATTTAGCTTCTTCTTCCGTTCTTTGTTTACTTGAAGAGGGGCAGACATGCCCAAGGCGGAGCCTTGCCTGGGGCAGTGAAGAAGTTTGCGAGGTCAAGTCTCACAGAGGGAGGAGAATCTAAAAACAGAGAGGAACCTGCTGGGATATAGCAGAGTTTGGCTTGAGGATGGGAAGCACAATCTGGAAAAGCACAGAAAGGAGAGAATGGGGAAGGACAAAGGGAGAGGAAAGTATCATAAGATACAGGATTTCTTAAATTGAAAAACATCCAAATAAGTGATGTTTAAGAAAGAGCCTGGCTTACCTCAAGCTGTAAGTTTAGGCTTTCGAGCCAAGATACTCAAGTGTATAAAATGCAGGGAACTTCTTCCCAAATGTTTAGGTCCCCAAGACCCAATTCAGGCATGCCGCTAATTACAAAGTAAGCAGGCAGAGTCTTCAAGTTCACATGGTGCCTGACAGTTCCCAAGTATGTGTAAAGCAGAGGGAGCCAGGCCAGGGAATCTCCGTTTCCAGGACTTGGCTTAAATTCTTATGTGGGTGGAGTGCCAATACAGTGAGACCAAAACAAACAATGCTCAAATGTTCCCATTTGCCAAATTTGCCATTTGGTGAGAACAAACACGGTGGCTATGAAAACAACCAAAGGAAACCAAATTTACCAGGAGCAACACATACATTTATAGGTATATGGGGGGAAAAAACACTTACCAAGATTAGTTATTTCTAGAAGTGATTTTAAAAACTGTGTATATATTCTTTTGTTCACTTATTAGAAAAAAACCAAGAGTCAATGGATGGCGCACATAGCCACCCTCCCCTAATGCATTACTGTAAATACGCGCACACACATGTGGGCATTCTTGTGAGTGTACTCATTTTTGTGTGGGTGGGGCGTGGAGCCATATGTGCAGGGCTGAGCGCGGCATAGCAACACAACAGCCGCTTCTCTGAACTTCCTGTCCTCCATCAGTCGTGCTGATGACAGATTGCGGGAATCCGCAGAGAAAAACTGGAGCTGGCCTCCTGATCTGGAGGCTCCCTAGACTGCTGCAGCTATTCTTGCTGCCGGCACAGATTTCTCTCCTTGCGCTTCCGCATCTAGATTCTCATCTTTCATTGCAAAGTCAGAGCAAGTACGGTGCGGAACAGGCACATCTGGGGAAGGCTGAGGGGCTTTGGCTGTGCTCGGGTTGGCCTGGGAAGCCAGACTGTGCCGACTCCACGTTCTGTACCATGGAGTCTTGTCCTTTTCTCTTCCAACCTCATTCTTTCATCCTCCTCCTTCCTTCCCCCCTCCCTTTCTTCTTCTCTCCCTTTCCTTTTTCCTTCTTTCTTTCCCCCCATTTCAATCTAACCAGAGAAAGAAACCAACCATGCTGCTTCAGATGGCAGCCTGGAAACAAGCAGTTCTGCCCCTTGACCTGACTTGGCCAGAGACTGGAAATGTCCTTGCTCCTGTTGGCCATGCTGACCTGTCCAGAGGCTAGAAACAGCAGAGAGGAGCACTGCCTTGTGTTTGTGCTTCTGATGTTTCTTTTTCTTCTTCTTGTACAAAACAACTTGGTTTTTGGTTTCTTCCTTGAGACAGGGTCACGTTATGTAGTCTTGGCTGCCCTGCCCTGGAATGTACTATGTAGACCAGGAAGGCCTCAAACTCACAGGGAGCAACCTGCCTCTGCCTCTCCAGTGTAGGATGAACCATGTGCGACGTCACACCCATTTACATAGCGACTTTAATGGGCGTGGCTGCCTAGAAACCATATGTGATAGGATCTCTGGAAGAGGTGCCCCAAGTTCCAGACCAGACACTAAGTAGAGATGTACATGAAGACCTCACAGATAGAACAACCAGACTGGCCAGCTGCCCACACCATGCCTCAGCACAGTAAAAACTTAATCCCTAGAGGGGGACTTTTGGTGACAACACTTCCTTGAGAACCACTTGGCTGCTATGTAGCATTTTGCCCGATTCCTCCTCTTGCAATAAGGGTGACTTCTGAAGCTCATCCTCCAGCGATCCATTACATTCCTTCCTTGAGTTGATAAGGTAAAGGACCTAGAAACTCCACTGGTGCCTTTGGTGGCCATTGACTGCTCTGTAAGGGATTGCTCACCTGAGAGAAGAAAGGCTCCACTCTGCTCCAGAACCCAGACTCCCCTCTCCATCCCCCTCTTCTCCTCCCTCCCCCCAATCATACATCTTCCTCGCAGAGTCCTTGGAGGGCTTTGATTTCTGCCCTCCCCATCTTCCTGCCTCAACTTCCTGACTGCTGGGATTACAGGCATGTACCAACACACTGGCCCTGCCAGATAGTCTAACATAAATGTATTAGGTAGGTATTCTCGGGATCTGCTGAGTGTAGACAGCTAATAACAGGTGGGTAGATATTAAAAGCGGAAGCATTTCCACGTCCAGGTAAGGTGTTTCCGTAAGTGTAGACTGATTCAAGGACGAAGGTGGTAAAGCACCCGGTGCTGTTGCTGTGGTGTATGAGGTGTCTGAGGAAGACCCCTGAGGTCTCTGATGGCCTGGCGCCCAGGCTCAGTTGGCCATGATGGAGCCACACTGCAAAGACCTTCTGATCAGCGAGGAGATCTATCTCTAGCATCCATTGCCCTCATCTCCAGAGCCAGACCTGATTCTCAGAAACCTGTCCACATCTCTTTGCAGTATAAATTGATCAAGGCCCTCCCAGAATGAGCCCATCTGCAGCAGAGCTGGGCTTCCTTTCAGAGGGAGTTCGAGCCTCTGATAACAGAGCATTAACTTGCTTTATGGCATATGCTGGGCTATTTCTCATGTTCTGTCCCAAAATAGGCAGCTGCCTTTACCAATAAATCTTGTGAAATTTGCCACTTTGGGGGAAATCATGTTCTTATAACTTTGGGGGGAGTGGGAATTTAAAACCTGCTCTATCTTAAAGAGCCTTGGAGCAATGCATGTTAACACTTTACTTAGTGTGACTGGCACGCCTTGCATTCTTTGTAAGGGCTGCTCCCAAGAGCTCGCTAGTCTCGTCTGTTGACCACGTTGCTAACCATTCATTTTCTGAGTTTGGTGAAAGGGTGGCTTTAGAACTCCCATCTCCTCTGTGCTGTTGACAGAGAAGTTAGCAGGACACACTCCAAGATTCGGGACCCAAGGCTAGATCCGAAGGCCCTTTCTGGTCTCAAAACCCCTTCACTGGGGTTTTGTATTTGATGCTGTGGAACTGTGGGTTTCCCTGTCTGATGAAGGGATTGACAGCTATAGTCTAAAGCAGAGGGAAAGGAGAGTCAATTTTAAATTTTATTTATTTATTCCCATTTTGGCTGCTTTGAAACTGAAGTTATAGCTTTTAAGAAAAGGAAGTTGGTAGCAAAATGCTAGCGGGCCAGTATGGGAATGGGCTGCACCCGGATGCCGGCAGATGGGATATGCTCCTGTTCCCAGACTCCCAGTCCCCAGCACTGCTTTTGCTGCAAGTCAGCCCAGTGCTCTGGTGACTCAATTCAGGGGCTGTGTGGAGGAGGCAGGCTTGCCACCGAGAGGAGGGCCAAGCAGCAACTGTGGGAGAACTGATTAGCTTTTAAGAGCAGACCTCCACCAGACAGGCAGGAGTCTAAAGAGTAAATAGAGGTGCTGGCCCTGGAATTTTTTTTTACAGTCCCCAGAGGGATTTGCTCAGCAGCGTTTGAATTCCTATAGAAAAGCTCCAAGAAACTCTAAATTAAACTAAGCTGACCCTTTTCACAAGCTACGTTATTTACAGTTCACAGGGCTTTGGAGAGTTCTCGTTTGCATGCAGTTGGAAATAGGTCCCCAGTTGGCAGAGGTGGCCCTATTTGCATCACACTGCCTCGCTTTGCTTTGGTGTGCAGAAGGCTCTGAAATCCCAGCCAAAAGATGCTGTCCAGTTGTAAACATGCCTTTGTGGGTTGTTTTTCTCTTCTTCTGCGAAAGGAAGGTGCTGGTAGGAATTACCCAGAGAGCTAGCTACTAGAAGGCAAATAACCAAGTCCCCTATAATTAAATGCATTCCTCAGAATAATGAATAAGTACCAGGAAGGAAATCAAGAAACGCTCCCTCCCAGGCACTGAGGCTGATGACTTTTGCACTTCTAACAAAAAGACCTGGCACTGATTACAGTGCTCAGTTTCCCCATCTTGCTCTTTCCTGGAAAAGCAATTTAGTTAAGTATCTTTTAGTGCCTGGGTTCTGGCTAGCGTCAGAGTAAAATCAACAGCTAGTTCAAGTTCGTTCATCATCACCTTAACCTTGGTCTCCTGGCTGGGCACTGTTTTGTGTCATGGTAAGATAGGGTGATGCTGAAAGGGAGGCATGTCCTTCTCTTTCCCAAGACTGATGAATTAGTGTTGATAAGAGGCAGGAGACAGTCATCAAGCAAAGGAAAACAATTACTTTACCAAGATAAAAGTCTGGCTTCAATCATGATTACTAAAAATTGGGGGGGATAAAATGAAGGGACCAACTGGCTCATCTTATGGGGGTGGGGGAGATAGCCTACTTCTTTATCTGCAGCACAGAGCAAACACACCCAAGTTCATCTCCTAGATAGGAAAGTACGCAAGACGCGGAGCGGTAACGGTGTGATGGCTGCAGAAGGAGGGCCAACTAGCAAAATAATACAAAACAGAGAGAGGGCACAGCTGGGTGTGATTTTATTGGTAAAAAGTGATTTCCACTTTACTTGGAAAATGTGATACATATGATAAATACACAGGGAGAAAATGGAAAAACACATTGTTGTTAAAATGCCTATGTTTATCCAGTAACGAGACACAAACTGTGAGTCAACGATCCCAAGTAGAGTTTTATTGGTAGACAAGGAGGGAAACGGGGGTGAGAGGTAACCAACCTGTGCAGAGCTGAGAGAGAAAGATAAGATATGAGAGAGAGAGAGAGAGAGAGAGAGAGAGAGAGAGAGAGAGAGAGAGAGAGAGAGAGAGAGAGAGAGAGAGAGAGATGAGAGATGAGAGATGAGAGGAAGAGAGGAAGACGAGAGGAAGAGCGAGCATAAGCGGGCAGGGGTCAGTCCTTTAAAGGGGTCCTCACAGAACTCTGGGCTGGCCAGAGTGCTGCCTGAATGCATCTTGCCAGGTAACAGGGCAGGCCAGCGTAATGCCTGAACCTTTCACACATCCATACAGAAGACTGTGCCATGACACTGGAAATAATAACAACTCAGTGAAACAGTAGATAGAATACAGACCGTTGCATGGCTCTCTGACCAAGCCCTTCAGAGATCTTGCACACACAGAAGTATTCTGCTGAAAATTCATTGTCGGTCAGCTGCTTGCAAGAAAACCATGTGGCATATTTCTTTATGATATTAGGTAAATGTGAACAAATAAGCATTATTATGTGAGTGGATTCTGCAGTGTGAATGACTGGGCCTCTCTGTTCCTGTGCATTATAATTGTAGTCAGTTAGCTGTAGGCAAAATAATTTTAGACACCTGATAGAGAAATTTTAGAGTGCTAGTTTTAAATAAAAGTCATAAGGGCATGTACGAGGAAACCTAGGTAGTGGCAAGAGGAAGTATTGACCCAAAGAACAGATACTGAACCCTGAGTGAGGGAGGAAAATGAGTGTGCGTTTGCATCTTCAGTTTTTCTACTGGAGAAAAGTATAGGGGAATCGACAGTTCTGAGACTCTGTACAGCTGTCTGCTGTCTTGGGAGATCCGGGTCTCTCAGACTGAAAGACATTCCTCCTCCCTATGTTTCAGGGTTTCTGTCACTGCATGGGAATCATTTGCTGCCTGTTTGCTAGCACAAGAATAAAAACCTGGTGCCAGGGAGTACGTGCTTGTTTGTTATGGGCTAGAAAGCCCTCCCAGCAACCCGTGCATCCTCAGCCAGTATCTGGGAACCTCAGGCAAGGAGCATGCATGAGGAGTGTGGTAAATAGTAAAGGCAGACAGACAGCAAGCCAGTTTTCAGGTGTCATGTTTATTACAGCTAGCACCACAGCAGAGCGTTGTCTAAAGCAAATGGGCCCACAATTTAAACAGATGTGGTAGGCACATAAAGATCTGGGCGGTGGTGGTGCAAACTTCAATCCTCACACTCGGGAGGCAAAGGAACATGGATCTCTGTGAGTTCTAGGACAGCCTGGTCTACAAAGGAAGTTCCAGCATAGCCAGGGCTACACAGTAATACTCTGTATGAAAAAAACAATAACAAAACAAAACAAAAAATCCCAAACCAAATCAAAACAAAACAAAGCCCTCCCAGACCCCCCCATGCACAAAAACTAAACAGATGAAACTAATTTTTTTTACAATAATATTTTTGTTTAAGAGCAGTTTAGGTGTCTAGAAATGGCACTTTCCTATGTATCTCACATGAATTTCCCTTATTGTTATACCTCTAGTAATAAGGTATATTTGTCACAACTGGTGAACAAATACTGATATTATAGACTAACATTTATATTTTATTCATGTTTTCTTTGTTCTTGCTGAATGCTTCTTTTTTCTCTTCCTAAGTGTCTAAGTGTCCGTCATGTCATCTCAGCTCTTCAGACTCTGAGTTTCCTCGGCCTTTTTTTTGTTGTTTGTTTTTTTTTTTTTTCAGACAGGGTTTCTCTGTGAAAAAGTCCTGGCTATCCTGGAACTTGCTTTGTAGGCCAGGCTGGCCTTGAACTCACAGAGACCCACCTGCCTCTGTCTCCCAAGTGCTGGGATTAAAGGCGTGCGCCACAACCACCTGGCCTAGTTTCCTTGTTCTAATGACTTTGAAATGTGTGGTTCGTGGTTATATAGAAGGTTGTTGCTTTGGTCTGGATGTGCTCCTTCCTCCCAAATACTAACTCTTAAAGGCATGGTTGATGGGGAAGTCCTGTGTATATGTCAATAAAGCACTGTTTGCCAATAGGGTAGCAAGATAGGTGGGACTAGGAGTCGAGGAGGATTCTGGGAAAGAGAAACACAGAGTCAGTCATGATGTAGCCTCCAAAGGAATAAGAGTCCAGGCCCCTTTCTCTGGTAAGAGACAATACTTAGATTTACAATTATGGGGTAAATACTTAAGTCAGAGATAGCCAGTAAGAAAACAAGCAAACAGCCAACAGCTTCATAATTAATATAGTGTCCTGTGTGTTATTTGGGGACTGCAACTGTGGCAAAGCCCAGGAGGCTGTGGGGGGGGGTGGGTGGCAGGAAACCAAAGCAACAGGCAAGGAAGGTTACACTCAACATATAGTTGTCAGAAGTGGGACTGAATTTCCACGTAGGATGACAAGAGCTTAAAAGGGATTTTAGAAACAAAAGAACAGAGAGAAGCATGGATTCTTGGTAGCAGCATTTTTCTCAGGTGGGCTCTGTTTTGCCAGAGACAAGCAGAGACTCATGTGGCTCACTTAAGGGAGTCTTCCTGACTCAGCATAAGCAAAAAAAACAAACAAACAAAAAACCCAGCAAGGTTCTTTTAAGAGCCTCTGCTAACAATTGAAAAGTGTGTATGTACAGCTGGAAGTGGCAGTGACCACATCTCCAAGCCGGCAGCTTTTGCTGGATGTCAGCATAGACTGAGGAGGTGAGTTGGACTCAAACTTACTCCCGCCATCTTGGAAAAACTGCAGTTTAAACAGCCATGGCATAGTGGTAAATAAATAGAGAAGCTGGCAGTGGTGGCACATGCCAGTGGGATTTGCTCCAGCTAAGATGATGCAGTCTTACAGACCCCGAAAATAAGGACTTATACAGGTTTCTGAGTTTTGTCATGATCACCATGGTATTAACAGTGCCCCCATTCAGCAGGAAGCAGTTTGGAATGAGCAACGTCCAAATTCCCATATTGTTTATAAATCTTTGTTTTCATTTAAATGGGGTTGCTTATAATTGGTTAATGATCACAGCCAATCTTTTTTTAATGGTAAAAGGGGATTAGGGTATGGAAATGAATACTTTGTATTGGTATAGTTTTTCATTTATTGATACAAATTCAAGGTCAATTTTGTGATGTGTATATTTCTCCTCTTGATTAAGTATTGTGCTTTTATTGATCTCTTAAAACATAATACATAATTAAATACAGACTATAGATAGTTACTTATAATAGTCAGAACTTATAGTTAGGTAAGTTAGGTTTTCTAGATATATAGAGATGTATTTGAGATAGATAGACAGTCTTCAAACCTTTCAGTCAGAAAATGGCATTTAAAATGGTTTAGGGTTTTTCTTGACAATGAGAAATGTCTGTTCCTGGCATATCAATTACGTCTGAGAGGAAGGTGGGCATCGAAGAAACTCATTATGGAGTTCTTTCAACATGGCAAGATTAGCCATTTGGGCAAGAAACTGCTCTTGCCTAGACTACTTGACTGTTGCTGTATAAACTGGACATGCAGGACCCATAGGAAAATGACTGCTGAACTCAAACAGTCCTTCAGGGTTCCTGATTCATGGAAGAGTCTATGAGACTTTCTGCAAGACACAGAAAAATGAATGACAGACTGTCAATGCAGATGGACAGTTTGAAATTTCCTGCTTTGCTGAGTCTTCCAGACATACTGTGGCCTGTGGCTGAAGATGGATGCCCCACAGAGGAACTTCAGGTGACTGTCCAGGTAGCGAGATGTCTCTGTCAATTCTAGTGTTTATATATTATCCTTCTGTGGTCTTTGATAGAGTTGAAAACAGATAGTTATAATTATAGTTTTACTTAGTTTTGATAAAAGATAAGCTACATATAAGACTTTAGACTCACATAGATAGGATAGATAATAAAATACTTTCTATAATAAAATACTTTCTTTAAATCTTACTAAATGTTAATGGAGAAAATATGGTAACTGTATTCTTGCTTGATAGCTGTTCTGTTATATATAATTTGACTACGTTAAAGTTAGACCTTTCTTTTTGTTTAGACAGAAAAGAGGAGATGATGGGAAAGTACTGTGTATATGTTAATAAAGCACTGTTGGCCAATAGGGAAACAAGATAGGTGGGACTAGGAGTCGAGGAGGATCTGGGAAAGAGAAACACAGAGTCAGTCATGATGTAGCTGCCATAGGAATAAGAGGTCTGGACCCTTTCTCTGGTAAGAGAAAATACTTAGATTTACAATTATGGGGTAAATACTTAAGTCAGAGATAGCCAGTAAGAAAACAAGCAAACAGCTTCATAATTAATATAGCCTCCTGTGTGTTCATTTGGGACTGATGCGGCTCTGGAACCAGGCTAGCGGGAAGACTTCACTCTATACATGGTATTAGAACATCAGTTCTCAGTCTGTGAGTCATGTCCCCTTTGGGGGAGTTGAATGACCCTTTCACAGATGTCGCCTAAATCCATTGAAAAACACAGATATTTACATTGTGATCCCTAACAGTTGCAAATGGCAGTTATAAAGTAGCCATGGAAATAATGCTATGACTAGTGCTCACCACAACAGGGGTAACTGTATTAAGGGGTTGCAGCATTAGGAAGGTTGAGAACCACTGTATTAGCAGATGGGACCTTGTGAGAGGTGACTAGATTATTAAGACCCTGCCTTTATGATTAGGGCCAGGAATCGTACAAGAGATACTAGAGAGAACTAGGTAGTCCCTTCACCATGTGACAACAGTGAAGAGCTACAATCTAAGTGACCTCTTGGTAGGAGCAAAGAGATTCTAAAGGGAGACCTATGTGTCCCACCCCCTTTGGCTATCAGATTATTGAAACAGTAGACTCTAGAGAACTGGGATTTCCCCAAGACTTCATGTTGGATAGGGGAAACCCTGCTGACTGTCAGAGGAGAAAACCATCTCCCATAAAGAGATTTCACATAGTTCTGAAAATTTGCAACGACCAAGACAATGATATGTCAGTAATAGGACCATAACAGGGCCAGGATGGCGTGGGTGAACATACCACTTGTCCTCTGTGTCAACCTTGGCCTCCTGTCAGTACCCAGAACACAGATTTGAGGTTCATCAGATCTCTTCCTCTTCCAAATGTGGTGACACTGAATACATCTCCACCTCTGGTTTTCATTATTACAGGTGACACTGAATGAGTGGCTAAATTTAGTTTGTTAGGGCTACAAGGGCCAAACTTATACCCTAAAAACTGCATAGCTCTATGGGCCTAAAAGTAGGCTGATAGCGCCTTGCCTTGGGCCTGAGCGGCCGTTCAACTTCTGATGAATGTTTTTATAAGACGTGCAAGGAAAATGACTTAAGACAAAACTTTTTTTTCTCTTTTTTAAATTTAAATTAGAAACAAGCTTGTGTTGTACCCTTCCCCCATGGGGGGTCTGCTGACCAGCTTGTGACTAGGAGCTTCTAGCAAAATACTTCTTGTCCCCTCCTCCCAGTGAGGCCTGCATACAAGTTCCTGTTTTCTGTCCATCCTTATTGTCTAAATGCTAATTCCTGTTATTGATCCATCCTTTGCGGGAGGGCCCTGGGAACATGAGCTCCTGACCTTGGTAGTCCTTCCACCATGCCTGCTATTGGTATATAAAGCTCCGCTCTTGTTTAAATAAATACCATTCTCCTTGTAAGAATGAGCTGCTGTCTTTGTCTTCATTTACATCCTTAGCCCTTCACTCGGGTATTTGTGAAGTATTGTAGCCCCGTAACTGAACCAGCTCGCTACAATGGCAGAAGAGACTTTGGGCTATGACCATGCTTATAGGGAATATGGAGAATCATAGATCAGTTCAGTGTTTAGCTGTGGGTATCTGCCTCTGCTTCATCGGCTACTGGATGAAGGCTCTAGGATAGCATATAAGGTAGTCATCATTCTCATTATCGGTGAAGGGCATTTAAGGTAGCCTCTTCACTATTGCTTAGATTGTCAGTTGGTGTCATCCTTGTAGATCTCTGGAAATCTCCCTAGTGCCAGATCTCTTCTCATACGTATAGTGGCTCCCTCTATTATGCTCTCCTCTATATTTCTCCTGACTCAACTTTCTTTCTCCCCCATGTCCTCCTCTCCCTGCCTCTTCTTCCCCTCTCTTTTTTCCAGCATCCTCTCCCCTTCCCTCCCCCCATGTTCCCAATTCCCTCAGGAGATCCTGTCCCTTTCCCCTTCTCTGCAATACCATGGATATATCTCTTAAGGTCCTCCCTGTTTCTCAGACTCTCTGGTGGTGGGATTGTAGGCTAGCAATCCCCTGCTCCATGTCTAAAATCCATATATGAGTGAGTGTACACCATGTTTTTCTTTTTGTGACTGGGTTACCTGGCTCAGGATAGTTTCTTCTAGTGCCATCCATTTGCTTAAGGCGAAACTTCTAATAAAAACAGAAGCAGAACAGAAAGGTTTGGAAATTCTCAGCCTGTCCATGTGGACAGGATGAGAAAGTATGTTCAAGAGATAACACAAAGGATGTGGTCAGGATGCTGTTTGATAGATTAGTAGGATTAGCCATTGGCTTTTCATCAACATAATGCAAGTATGTATGGCTTGAAGACATCGGGGAGATCTTAGGTTACTCTCAGGGGAAAAGAGTTTAGAGAATTTTGGGGCAGGATGATTTCAAAGGAGCAACCCCAGGTTTCTCCAGCTTTATTCCCCACAGACTGACTCAGTGTTCCTTGATCATATATATGTGGCTCAGTGGGCCCATGTACAGCACTAGGATGGCAGCCCTTCCTTCAGAGGGCACACTACTAGAGCTTGGCAGTGTATGGGAGTGCCACTGGCATGCAAAGTGCATGGGCCATGGAGGTATAGTTTACAGGGATGTCT
This sequence comes from Mesocricetus auratus, assembly GCF_017639785.1. Lineage (NCBI taxonomy): Eukaryota > Metazoa > Chordata > Mammalia > Rodentia > Cricetidae > Mesocricetus > Mesocricetus auratus. The sequence continues at coordinate 107,611,468 of NW_024429184.1, read as the reverse complement.
AGAACCCTGGGCACATAACTCAAGTGGAAATCCACTGTTGGAACTTGCCATTTCAGAGACCTCATGCCAAGACAAATGCCTAATGGAGGCGTAGGTGTATTGCCACCCCTAAGATCACAAATAGGCTTACAAATGAGTGTTTCCAGCCCATGAGAGCTACAGGCACCCAACTACTGTGGTGCAAACTGCACCCAGAAAAGATTTGGGGGTAGAACTGTGAACAACCTTGGGGCCCAGTCTCTACTTTGGTGTACTTGTAAGTTTATCTCTCAAGTTAAAGACAATTATTTTTAAGTCTCAAGAGTTACTTTGTCTGTTCAATTTCAGACTTACTTAGGACTTGTTATCTGTTTTTTTCTTTCTTCTTTAAGATTTATTAGTTTTACATGTGTGAGCATTTTGCCTGTGCGTATATATGTATACTTTGTATGTGCCTGCTAAACCAAGGTGGCCAGAAGAAGATACCAGATCCCCTGAGACTGGCATTACAGACAATTATGAGCCTCCAGATGGGTTCTGGGAATTGAACCCAGGTCCTCTGAGGGAGCATCAGATGCTTTTAACTGCTGTACCATCTCTTCTGCCTAATATCTGTTCTTTTCTATTTTCCCCTTTGGGCTGTGAATGCCTGCTTCCCCTGTCTGCTGTTGTATTTTGAAGTATCTAATGTGTCTGTGTCACAGAGTAATTTACATCAGAGTGACTCAGATCTTAGTCTTTTCCATCTCTGACAGTGCTAACGTTGATCATCTCGGTAAAGTGGTGTATGCCAGGCTTCTTCGTGGGGAGGTCCCTCCCTTTACCACATTGCTCCTTTTGAAAGGAAAGCTTACAGAGTGAGAAGTTGGGCTGTACCTCCTTGGGGTCAGGGTTAAGGGAAGCAAACTATAAATTATTTGAAATTCTGTGTGGGATATTTGCCTATCATTGTCATTTATTTGTTAATTGAAAAGTGTCTCGTATTTATCAGCATAGACAAGTGACATGAATTCACTTAAATACATGTTATTTAGCTTAGTGTATCAGAACTGTTATTTCAGTTCAAAATGAACCATGGATATTGTTCACCCTGTTTTCATACAAAGCCTTTAAAATCTGGCGAGCATCTTATATTTATGTCATGTCACAAAGTTGTCGTTGCAACATAAACTGCACACTTGATGAGGGTATAGGTTACTATTTATTGTGGAGGGTACTTAAAAGAGAAACTGGTAACCCATGCGAGTCAGCAGCTTTCTGAGACCGGACCGGAAGCCTGAAAGAGAGAGTGAGTCTCTCCTGCATAGCCTTTTATTACCACATCTGTATATGCCTCTAGCACACCCAAAGTGGGTGTGGTCAGTGGCACAGGCATCTAAAACTTTCCCTACAATTCCCTTTTTAGTTTAAAGAAGGTATTTAAACTTAAAACAAAACTAAATTGTGTCACAATACAAAATATCTCAAACATATATAAAGCATAAATACATAGAATATAAGGATATTTATTCATAGAAAGAAGACTATACAGTATGACGAATTGTGATGAACAAATTATAAATTACCAGAAGATATAATAATCTACCTATATACTACCCTAAGCATATCTATTCCATCTAAACCAAGTTTATTTGAAGGAGATGCCCAAGTCTGAATACCTCCTTCTAATCCCAACCCTAAATAACTGAAAACGAACACTAACAAGTGTAAACTATCCTGCAATACCAACAGTAGGGAAAGGGGGCATAGTATTCTTAAAATTACTTTAGAAAAGAGGAGATATCATTCTGTAAATATGTGTCTGATTGGTTTGAATAAAACACTGTTGGCCAATAGAGAAACAAGATAGGTGGCACTAGGATTCTAGAAGGATTCTGGGAATTGTAGTGAGGAGAGCTCTTGCCATGTGATCTCCCAGGAGCAACAGGTGCTCAGGAGTGCATCCTCAAAAAGATAAGTTCTTATAAAATATATAGTAGTAATTATGGGTTAATAATCAAATCAGAACCAGCTGATAAGAAACCAAGCAAACGGTCAACAGTTTCACAATTAATATAGTGTCTTATGTGTTATTAGGGGGCTAAAAGAAGCAACAGGAACCAGGAGGCGGCCAGGAAGACTAAACGTTGCATATGGTTGTCAGAAGTGGGATCATGAATTTCCACATAGAATGACAAAAGTATAAAAGGGATTTTAGAAACAAAAAGAACAGAGAGAAGCATGGCTTCTTGGTAGCAGCATTTTTCTCAGGTGGGCTCTGTTTTGCTAGAGACCAGCAGTGACTTACAGGGCCAGCACTGGCGGTACACTTACGCCTGCTATCTTGCAAAAACAGCAGTTAAAACAGCCGCAGTTTTGATTAGCGATGCTGTTTAGCAGATAACAGACACATAAAGTCAGACTCAGATGAAGAAAAACCTCTAAAGGTTTACAGTGTGTTAAAAAATATACGTAGGCTTGAGAGAGAAAAAGAAACAGGATAGTGGTAAAAGAAATAGAGAAGCTGGACTGTGGGCACGCACGCCTTTAATCCCAGCTCTTGGGAGGCAGAGAGCTGGTTGTGGTGGCACAGGAAGGTAGGATTTGCTGAAAGACGCAGACAGATTTCCACAGAGAAGCCCTGTCTCAGAGAAAAAATAAATATAAAAGTAAAAGAAGTAGAGTAATAATAATAGATAAATAAAGAAAAAGCCATGTAAAGATGGAAAATACACAGAGAGTCTGGATACTGTATGCTATTGTGTTTTTCAGTTTTTTGATTGCTAAAGAAGGAACAACTGCTAAAGTACACTTGATTATAAATGCTGTTGAATTAATCCAATTTATATATTTTGAAAATGATTTGACTTCTAAATTTAAATATAAGCACAGGTCACTTGGTAAAAGAGTTTTTGTTTGTATTTCCACAGAAAATGAAAGGCTGTGGATTCCTTCCAGGCTTCTGTGGTTTGATGAACCAAGACCCCCGGAAGCAGTGGGCCAGGTGTTCCAACATCTAAAACAGCAGAGATGATGCAGCCTTACAGACTACAAAAACAAGGACTTATACAGGTTTCTGAGTTTTGTCATGATCCCTATGGTATGAACAGTGCCCCCTATCAGCAGGAAGCAGTTTGGAATGAACAATGCCCAATTTCCCAAATACTGTTTATAAATTTTTGTTTTCACTTAAATGGTGTTGCTTATAATTGGTTAATGATCACAACCAATTTCTTTTTAAAGGTAAAAGGGTATTATGGTATGGAAATGGATACTTTGTATTGGTATGATTTTTCATTTATTGATACATATTTAAGGTCAATTTTGTGATATGTATATTTCTCCTCTTGTTTAAGTATTGTATTTATACTGATCTTTTAAAAATGTAATGTATGACTAATACAGATTCAAGTTGGTCTCAAACTCACAGTGATCTTCACAACTCAATGGTCCCCTGCTGTTTGCTGTGACAAGTGTTTGCTACCATTCCCTTCTAATGGTATTTTTGCTATTACTGTATTGTAGAAATTGAAAAGCATCTTCAAAGTTATTAAAAATCAATGGAGTGTGATTTTTTTTAATCTGGCAGAAATTTATGTAATAGTTGATTACAATTACAAATTTTGCTATATTGATTCCCACTAGAAAATCACAAAACTGTTATGGAAAATTATCATACTACATTTACTATGTAAGTGTTATACTGCTTGATTAGAAATACGTTTTCATTTTCTTTGTGTGTATGGTATATATGTGTTTTTTTATATTGAGGCTACAGGTTGATATTGAGTATCTTCCTCTATTGCTCTCTATCTTATTATGTGAGATGGTGTCCCTCACTGAAACTCATCAGTTTAGCTAGACTAACTGAGAGCAGCAATCCTAGGAGTCTTCTACCCATTGCTAGGATTACAGAAAACTATTACCAGGCCCTTTTCTTTTCTTTCTTTCTCCCTCTCTTTCTTTCTTTCTTTCTTTCTTTCTTTCTTTCTTTCTTTTTTTTATGCCACAGATTTAAACTAAAGGTCTTATATTTGTATCATGTGATGGTAATTTTGTCAGTTTGACACAATCCAGAATTACCTGGGAAGAATGTCTCAATGAGTGCTTGTGTGTGTGTGTGTGTGTGTGTGTGTGTGTGTGTGTGTGTGTGTGTGTGTGTGAGTGATGTTTTGACTATGTTAATTGATGTGGAAAGTCTCAGCCCTTGTTGGGAGGTGCCATTCCCTAGGTTTGTGCTCTTGGATTGTGTACGATTAGAGAAAGTCAGTTGAATAGTAAACATGCTTGCATTCATTACTCTCTGCTCTTGACTGTGATTATTATTAACATCCTCCTGCCACCTTGACTGCCCTGCTCAAGGGCCTGTAACCTAGAATTGTTAGCTAAAACAAGCCTTTCCTGCCCCCATGCTGTTTTTGGGAGGACAGGTTTTCTTTGACAGAGCAACAGAAATGAAACCAGGACTTGAGACAGATGCTAGATTGATTGACCCATTTGTCTTGGTTACTTTTCTATTTCTATGACAAACATCACAACTAAGGTAACTTAGAAAATGTTTAATTTGGGCTCACTGTGGGTTTCAGAGGTTCAGGTCCATGGTATGGTGGGGAATGTGGGAGCCGGCAAACAGACAGGACACTAAAGCAATAGCCAAGAGCTTACATCTGATCCACAAACACCAGGGAGAGACAGCTAACAGGAAATTACATGGACTTTTGAAACCTCAAGGTCCACCTTCATTCACACATCTCCTTCAACAAGGCCACACCCCTTAATCCTTCCCAAACAGTTCCACCAATTGGAAATCAAACGTTCAAATGTATGAGCCTATGGGGGTTATCATTCAAACCACCATAGCTATTTCTTCATCATCCTCAATCTCTATGGGATATCAAGTTTAATTCATTTATATGCAGTGTCATCTTAGGACAAAAATGTAGATCACAGTATGATTTATTTTTGGCGTGAATCATATTGTCATTTTTGTTTTTGATTATTGAATATTTGGAAAGCATTCCTTTTGTTTTAAGAAAACATTGAGGCCAGGTATGGTGGTACATACCTTTAATCCCAGTAATCAGGAGGCAGAGGCTGGTAGATCTTTGTAAGTTCAAAGACAGCCTGAGTTTCAGAGTGAGTTCCATCCAGGTTTACATAGTGAGATCATGTCTCAAAAAAAAAATTAGAATCAACACTATACTGAAGCCTTTGTTTAAGTTTTATGCTTGGTTAATTTTACATTTTTAAATAAGTAAATATAAAACTAAACATTTATTAATTCCAACTTTTTAATAGCATCCCATTTCACTTTAACCTTTGTATTATACTAGGTGTCATTGCTGCCAGGTGGTAATCGCACATGCCTTTAATTCCAGCACTCAGGAGTCAGAGGCAGGTGGATCTCCGTGAGTTTGAGGCCAGCCTGGTCTACAGATGAGTTCCAGGACAGCCAGGACTGTTTCACAGAAACAGTATTTTCAAAGAACAGAATATTTTATTCCGATTTAATACTGTTAAAGCACTAGCATAATGGGATTTAATATTTTATTTCAATGAATAATTTTATGACAGTTATAAAAGATTCAAGATTTCTATCTCATGATGGTCAAGAGCGTTCAGAGAGTGAAATCACCTGCTATTGAAGCCATTTGACCTGAATCGGATCCTCAGAAACTCCATAAGGGTAGAAGGAGAGAAACAACGTCACAGACTTGTCTTCTGATCTACACACACACACACACACAGAGGCGTGTGCACACCCATGTACACACACCATACACACTCGAGTGCAGGCACGCACAAATAATAAATTTACATAAAAATTATCTTTGTAATGAGTGTGAGTTTTTTAATGTCTTAGAAGTTCCTTAAAGTAAAAGATAGATGATTGGGCAGCAAGTCATGCAATTCCATTAAAGCTAAGGAAAGCTACATGAGGTTTAAGACAAAATCTGTGGGAGGTGGGGGACATGCGTGCTGTGGCATGCAGGTTGACATCAAAGGACGCGTGCTCGCCTTCAGCCTTGACTGCAGCGTGGTGTCCTGCTGCCTGCCACTGGGTGTGGCTGCCCAGAAACTTCCAGGACTCTCCTATTTTCCTCTGGAGTAGAGCCACCTTTACTTTGGATTTTGGATATCCAAGCTCACAGCCTCACACTTGAATTGCAAATTCTTTACTAAATGAAGTATTTCCCCAGCCTGATTTTTTTAATTTAATTTTTTCTAATGTTAGAAAAATAATTAAATTTTATTCACAATCCTTTGCTAGCATTTTTTTGGGGGGAGCTAGTTCCTTTTTCTTTCTTACTTTTTTGTAAAGTATTTTTTAAAGTCATTTCCTCATGATATTATGATAAAATCTCAGCGATTGAATAATTTATCATACCTTCTCTTAAAAATAATTTTCTGTTTTACCTAAGTACCAAACAGATAGATAGCTGGCGAGAGTTATAGGATCTTTGAAAAAAATTATTAAAAATTTTAACAGTAATACCATTCAGATACCAAAAAGACTAATTTCAACAAATATTTTGACTGATTAGAATTATTATCAATTTTACAATGCTTTTGCTGAAAAGTCTCTTAATTTTTCCACTATTACATATATTTATTTTTTTGAGATTATAATTTAATTACATTTCTCTCTTCCCTTTTCTTCCTCCAAGCCTTCCAATAATCCATCCATATTCTCCTTCAAATACATGGATTTTTTAAAATTTATATATTTTTTACAGCATAAAAGCAGTCTTGTGATTTTGCTGAAATTCCTTACCTTTTGTTTTAGAAATGCAAATCAATGCTATTTGGTATGCTCTAAAATATTAAATATAAATTCCATAGTATTACACCTGCTCATTGTAAGAATAGAAGTGACTGAAATTTCATTTATATTAATCCCTTTCCTCCTTGTTAGGTACATCACGTGCTTATGTGTATACTGGAAATGATGCTAGTGACAATCATGGCCACTATAGCTTAGCAATTATATTTTTTCTTTTTTTGAGACAGGGTTTTTCTGTGAAACAGAAAGAAACAAAGGAAGAAAGAAAGAAGGGAGAGAGGTTAGGAGGAAGGAAGGAGAGGGAGGGAGGAAGGAGAGGGAGGGAGGGAGGAAGGAGGTGGAGGGAGGAAGGAAGGAGGTGGAGGGAGGAAGGAGAGGGAGGGAAGAAGGAAGGAGGTGGAGGGAGGGAAGAAAGGAAAGGGAGGGAAGAAAGGAAAGAGAAGAAAGGAGGGAAGGAAGGAAGGAAGGAAGGAGGGAAGGAAGGAAGGAAGGAAGAGCCTAAGTGCATTTGTTGGCCTCAGTTGGTTGAGCTTGTTGGATGGAAACTCCCCTGATGTTCACACAGACTTCATGCTAAGGCAGAGCGTATGCCGGCAGCTCTACACCGCTGAGCTGTCACTGATTACAAGCAGATGATTATGAAGAGGGAGAAGTTGAACCCCACTTCAGGAGGTTCCAATGACTAGGACCAGCCAAAGGTGAGCTGCATGCCTTGTTTGGGCTCAGGCTCCTTTTCTCTGGACAGCCAGAGATGGAGAGCAGAAGGCAGGCTGGAGGTGGGAGAATAGTAAACCCAGCTCATTTAGGAGTCCACTCCAGGCTCTGGATGGCAGGAGTCAAAATTGCCACACCAGAACTGTGTAACTGGCTGCCTTTTACTTTAGATTAAGAAACTATCAGGTGTTAAAATGTATCCCAATTCTTATTTTAGTTGGTGAAGTGGGTGGTTTTGTATTCTGTCCCAAATTCTAGCCAGCAGTCCCATTCTGGCCTTAGAGATAAGCACAGTCCTTTGGCAGTTTGTCTATTGACTAATTCATGACTCACTTTGGCTCTATTTATGGATTTCTGCCCTTCTTATTCCCAGAGAAGATTTGAGGCAGCTTACAGTAAAAACAACATACTCAGGCACTTTCAAAATCAGGGCAAAACAAGGGATTGTATTAGGATAGAATAGTCATTATTTCCAAAGAGAGAACGGCCCAATCCCACGGTGTCTTTTATAAGATTGACTGGCAACTTTCGCCCTAGGTGTTCCAATTTCAATCAATAGCCTGTAAATAGCACAGATGGGATTATCTTACATTTAAGACATAGTTGCAGATCAAATTTTCTTTGATAATGCTTGAAGCCCTATTTCTAAACCTAAATGAATAGCCAAAGTCAAAACAGAGGAGAGCAACATGAAAAATTTCAAATTAATTTCTCCCAAATACCCAGCATTTTCACATATTTAATGTATTTAATGCACAGTTGCTGTAAGCAAGAACCATCAGAAAAACAACATTGGATCTGAACTGATATAATTAAAATTGTTTGGTGCTACCATGCGAGTAATGTAAGCTGTACTTAATTCATTGGTTTATTCTGAGTCCTCAAGCTATCGCTTAGTAGCATTTCAAAGAGAGGCTTCATATTTAGAACCATGCCCTCCTTTGTCCTCCTGTAGTCCATCAAATGACGGTTTGGGGCCAGATGGTCCCTCATACGGTGTGCTTATTCATAATTCCAATGTTTTCTCTCTCTTTGCCTCCACACAAGAAATCGATTCTGTTTATTAGGCTGGAAAATTTCTGCTGTGGCCCCTACTCCAGTGTTAGACACAGGCTGCCACCCCGCAACCCTCATAGGACATGGGCAGGCTGGTCTGTACAGTACACACTACTCATGTAGTTTGTGCACGAAGCCACCATTAAAAGGACACTGATACAGCTGTGCAGGTGAATGGAGAGGGGAGGGCAGAGAAAGACAGAGATGAAAAAATTGCAGCTCAAACATAGGGCCAACTAGGTGTGGTCATAATTGATTCCCTTGAGGGACTCAAGCAGCAGAATCAGTGAGTGGTTAATACAGACAAAAATAATAAAAGGTTGGCTTCTCTCCATCTTTAATACTCTAGTGAACCATTTGCAGAGAGATCACTAATGTCTTCCTGGGTATTCTTTCCTTTTGGAGGAAGTACTTTATGGAATTGTTTCACAGGGAATTTTTTTCCCTTGGGTGACATAGTAGTGTTTGGGGGAAAATATAATGAAATGGTATTTGAATGCATCCTGTGTTGCCTTCAGCATAATCTTTAAACTTTCTTAATTCACCCACTAATGTAAGGAAGACTGAAGGTCATTAGTTGTGTTTGTGTGAGGGCACATGTGTATGGAAATGTGCTCACACATGTGCACCCATGTATTTGGGATCCAAAAGTTTAAATCAGGTCTGTTCCTGTTTTGATGTAGGATCTTGTCCTATGTAGCCAAGGTTGACCTTGAAATCATAATCCTCCTGTCCTACCTTCTCAAGTGTTGATATCGGGTATGCACCAATCTAGGCTCCCACTTACAAATTTGAAGGTATCAAGTTACCTTACCCCTGGTGGTGGTGGTGCACACCTTTAATCCCAGCACTCGGGAGGCAGAGGCAGGTGGATCTCTGTGAGTTCGAGACCAGCCTGCCTGGTCTACAGAGCGAGTTCCAGGACAGCCTCCAAAGCCACAGAGAAACCCTGTCTTGAAAAACCAAAAAAAAAAAAAAAAAAAAAGTTACCTTACAATATGTTTATAAATACAGATAATGTGATTTATGGAACATGTCTAACTGAATGTCAGGATAGTACTCAATGAACATTTTGTGAAATAATTACAGTGCTTAGATGATACATAACCACACTTTTCCTTTCACAGATTCATTTGAAATTTCTTCTCTGAAATCTGTTTGAGACAATTTCCATCCACCAGTCTTTTTCTGATAGAAAACAATGCTAATGCATGTGCCAAACAACTTTTAGCAAAACTAACTTAGCAGAATTGTGCGTGGCTGATATCAGAGTGTCAAAGATGTATGGAAAATTTGTCCAGATCCAAGTAGTATAGAATCTTAGGCAAATATGCTAGGCAATTTCTGGTATTTTCTCTGTGGGACTTGAAATATCTCTCTCCTTTTTAGAGTCCTTTCCCAGTGACCTCAGAGAGTGGGGCAAAGACATAGTTTATCAGCTAGCTTTTGATGCATAACAAATCACCCCCAAATTCAATCATTTAATGAAAGAATATTTTCTTCCTGATCTGTAGGCCAACTTACAGTGTTCTGGTAGACTTTGGGCTCAGATGGACAGTTCTGATTCCATCCAAAGTCCAGTTGGACTTATGCTTTTGATATAGGTTTTTAATGCACTTATGCTTTTGATATGGGTTTTTAATGCAGCTGTGCATTTTATGTATTTATTCATTTTGGGTACAGAATGGGGCAGAATTAGCTGTCTCCTGAGAGATCTTTCCATGACAACTGTAGAAGTGTGAGCAGACTGCTCCTCAAGTCTAGATGTAGCACAGGCAGCGGTCACTTCTGCCTACAAGCCACACCTGAAACAAACCACAAGAACAGATGTGTGCGAGGGAAAGTATCAGCTCAGGACCCCGCAAAGCCAGATCTCAGCACAGAGAAGCCGTATTTGTCCCAGAGGGACAGAGGGCAGGGAGTAAGAGACAAAGACAGGAGATAGAGGATGAGTAAGAAGGGGAGGGATCAAGTAAAGGGAGCAGGGGTATTTGTTCCAGAGGGGACAAAGGATTGCCACTGGATAGAGAGGAGACAGCCATAGGCGGTTTATAAAAGGGGAGCCATGTTAGGATGAGGTGTTTACTTTTGATTCAGTATGTTAATTAGGTGAGCTAAAGGCCCCTTTTGATTGCTGTTTTTCAATACTTTGATAGCTGGACCTTAGTAGTCAGCCTCAGGAAGAGGAGGAGGAGGGGGCCAAATAGGGGAAAAGACCTTAGATGCCAGCTTTAGGAACGCAATTTAACAGTTTTCTTTAGCAAGGCAAAGGGAATGAGGGAGAAGGGTAAGGCCTGCCAGAGCCAAGTGCTTAATGGACTAGTGTCCCTTCAATGTAAAGTCAAGAGTCAAGGAGGTGAGCTCTGCTGGAGTGAGCGAGACTACCATCACAGGGCAAAGCTAAGGATTTAAGAAAGGGTTTGATTAATGCACAGAAGCCACAGCAGCAGGAATTTTGAGGCAGCTGCTACATTGTATCCCTAGCCAGGAAGATGAATGCCAATAATATTCAGCCCACTTCCTCATTTTTATCTGGGATCCCAGTTCATGGAATAGGCTGGACCTTAGTTAGATCGGTAGTTAGGGTGGGTCCTCCCATTTTAGCGCAGTCTGGAAACTCCCTCAAAGATATTCGCAGAGACCTGCTTCCTAGATGATTCCAGATTCTGTCAAGTTGGGAGTCAGCAGTAACCATCACAAAGATCAGCAGGAAAGGCAGGAGATGGAGCCAGAGTGTCAAAGTGTCCATTTTCCAAGCAGGCATAGACTGCAATAAACCTTCCCAAATTTCCAAAGATTCCCCTCACACAGTTGTTAAGCACCACTGGATAGTATTTTCAGCATTTCAAAATAAACTGTTTCAGCGGAGCTGAGATGTACTAATTTTGAATACTTAGCCATCTGGAGCAGTAGATGCTTAATTACAGCTGAAAACATGAATGAACAGGGCCAGGCAGTTCTTCCCAGTGAGTCTAAAGCGTGTTTGTCTTTATTCTCAGAAGAGAGAGAAAAACAAAAAAGGAAGGGATATGCCAGCAATGAGCTATTTTTTGTTCTTTTTTCTTCTCTTTTTCTATAGGCATATTAAAAACCTGAAGCCATGCCAAGATCCCTGTATCTTTTCACAAACAATAAACTGTAAATAAAAGTCTATCTGTTATGTTAAAAAAAGGAAAAACAAAACAACAACAAAACAATGGCCATCGCAGAGCTCTGTCTTATTATGTCATCTGCCTTTTATGTTAGTTCCCTTGAAGATTACAAGTTTTATGTTTTGCTTGGAGCATTTTTCTCCCTGCAGGATCTGTTCTATGCTCTCAGCAACTAACCACAACCATCAAGATAAAAGAAATGATGGTTCCATTTTCATTGTGAGAAATAAAACTTGTTTCTAATTATTGAACTAAAACCTTAAGAGCCTTCTAAAAAGCCATCAGACAGAATACTACATTTAAACTTTCATAACATTCATATGATTACCAACTTCAGAAATCTCATTTTTTTAATTCTGTCTTGCATATGTTAAATGACAGTAAAAACCAACTAGGTAAACACTGTTGATAAATAAAGATATGTTCAACCTTGCCCGGGTTCTGCAGGATTTGTAGATGTGACATAAGACCCTCCATGCCACCAAAGAACTTGTGCTCTGTTGGGAAATGGGAGAATGCTATGAAATAGTCACTTGTCTTGTTTCTCTGTTCTAAGGTAGCCTCTCTTTATTTTATTTAATCAGGTCCATTTCTACCTTTGTTATGCTGCTTACATCCTTCAGAGCACTTAGCAAGTTTGTGATTGCATATTGGCATCATTAGTTATCACATGTTGTCCTTACATCAGGCTCTCTGATTTATCTGCTGATAAACCTGGGCTTAGCATAAGGGTTAGCAATGGTAGACACTATCCAATGATGACGAGTTAATGAATCAGTGAAGAAAAGGAATGCACAGATACGGCTTAGCAAGATGCATAGTTTGTTGTTGTTTTCAGGATCCAGTGTGTTTGTTGAGAAGAAAGGGCAGCCAGGTAAGCAGATACGAAAGAGCTACCACCCAGAACCTCCAGGAGCCTGGTCAGTTCTAGAGACACAAGCTAATACTTGGAGGACCAGACATGAGAGTTTAGCCTCCCTGTTGTTGATTCCTGGTTCTTGAAGGTGGCTCTGAAAGAGTTAAATGAGTTTTATAAGATCTCCTTGTTACCAGAAGGCAATCAGAATAGCAGGTACTATTTAAAAACCTGGAGATGACTCAGTGGTTAAGAGCACTTGCTTTTCTACAGGGCCCAGATTTCGTTCCCAGAGCCCATATCGGGTAGCTCACAACCACCTGTAACTCTTGTTCCAGGGGACCTGGGCGGCATCTGTGGGCAGTGCTACTGCGTGCCTGTGACTCATGTAAAACTCAAGCAGGCTCTCACACATACAAATGACATAAACAAAAGTCCTTGAAGTCACTTTCAGCGTGCCATGGCCTGTGTTCCAATGCTTCCACGTATCATTTCCGCTTCTGAACAACAGCGGTGAGTGGTAGATACTACTGCTGAACTTATTTTACTTGGAGGAGACTAGGGATGAGTGGTAGATACTACTGCTGAACTTATTTTACTTGGAGGAGACTAGGGATGAGTAGGTACAGGGGCTGAAGAAGGACTTGGCTTGGAGTTGAATCCAGTTCTATCTGACTTTAGGATACATGGTGTTAATTGAAGTCTCTCTTGAGGAAAAGCAAAGGAAAATAAAGCCCACGACCTATTTATGCTTCTGGTAGATTTAATTTTAATTTTTTAGTTCTTGTGTATGAGAACACTCCAGGTCAGACAGTTATTAATGATTAATTAGTTAATAAATCAGTAATTATTGAGTTTTTAGGGTTTGATATGGAAACATTTTCTCATCCACTTTGTCTTCAAACAGCTTCTGGGCACTCCTTTATGTGCCAAGTGCTGTTTCAAAAGGTTATAGCTTGTCAGTAAGTAGTACCCAAAGATGCCTGCTCTCCAGAAGCTGCATTTTAGATAACAAACAACACCCTGAAATGAGTGCCTTACAATACGCAACAGAAGTCTTTCGCTGAGTCAGAAAAAGCCAGGAAAGATTGAAGGGTGTGGCCAAGGGGGGGTCAAGGGAGGTGTCAGGTTTCAGACCTAAACACTAAATTGAGATGAAGCCTCAGGGCAAAGGTGACATTGGACAAAGTGCACCCTGTGGTTCTCCATAGCCTCACGGCCCAGGCCGAAGAAACAGCTGGTGCAGAGGCCTTCGGGTGGAAAGAGGATGAAATGGCTGCTTTCAGGGTTCTCCCAGTTTGGGGGTGAAAAAGCTAAACTAACAAACGAAGTGATTATGGATAATTATAGTCGAGAGAAAGGACTCACTGGGAAGCTGAGTACTGTCTTATGAGCCCAGCAGCCAAGCAACACTCAGACCAGAGGGGGACCACAGTGTCTCATGGAGGATGATGCTTTTTCTAAAACCAAGGAGATTGTTTTCTTTTCCCGGACAACTTGAGCACTGGAAGAGGCTGAGAAGCTGCATAATGGAGCATAGAAATGTGGAAAAAATACGCTCTGCCAATGCTGGTGGTTGGGGTGGACCATGGGCTATGGAGGTAGGCTGGTGCCAGATTGTAAAAGCCTTGCTTGCTGCTAGGAGGAAATTTCACTCCTTGGATTTGATGAAAGAGCTCAGAAAGGTGCAGTGATGTAGTCTATACTTAGGAACATTGAAGTCCAGACTGGTTAAGAAATTTCTATGGTAACAGAGGTAGTAAGTGGTACAGGCAGGATTTAAACCCACGCTGGTCTGACTTCAGAACCCAGGAGTGTGTGAAAATCCCTGTTGCTCTAACAAAAGAGTGTGATGGGTAGGTTGTGAAGTCGGGGACTGTATTTGTTTGGGGAGACGGGGTGTCTCCTTGTCTTTTAGAAACCTAGAATCCACTCTGTCTGGCAGTCTGCTTTCCCAAGGAATCCAGAGTGCTAGGTATTTTAGAAACGTTGTCATCAAAGTTGTCACAGCTCGTATTTCTCATTTTAATAATTGAGTATATGGTGTCACAATAACTTCATTGAACTCACCCAGCACGTCAGCCTCAGACCTGAATCAACGAGATGAAGAACTTAAAATAAAACTGTGCTATAAATGTACACATTCAACAGGAATGTGTTAGGTTCTATTTTTAGGACCCAGCATGACATGTAAAAGCAATTATGCTGAACAGACTCAAGTTTAGTATTTAGACTCTGAGGTGTATTAGAATTAGATGGATAAATATCATATTAATGGTGCAGTATAATCACAAATGGCTTTCTTCTTCTGTTCTGGAAAGATAAATGCAGAAGCCGAGACAATAACAGACTTCTTGCAGGGATACCTCATGTTAGATTGTTAAAGGAAAGGGATATATTGCCCTGAACTCAGGGTCTTTTTGCTATGTTAATGTCAGCACGAATGTGCATAAGTTGAAAGTAAGACCTGCAGTATTTATCTCAGTGTGTTTTTTTAAAGACTTACTTTCATTGTATGTGTACTGGTGTTTTGCCTGCATGGGTGTCTGAGCCACATGTGCACAGTGCCCATGGAAGTCAGAAAGAAGGACCTGATCCTCTGGAACTGGACTTATAGTTGTTTTTGAGCCTACTTATGGGCCTGGGAACTTTACTCTGGTCCTCGGCGAGAAGTGCTCTTAACCTCTGAGCCATCACTCCAGCCTCATCACCCCCCCCACTACCTTTTCTTCTTTTATTTGAATGTGTGTGCATTTTCTAGGAACAGATTTCTGAAAAAGTATGAGCTTTCAGGTTTGCAACCTTTACTTGAGAGGCTGATGGTACTCAGGTACGGTTATAGAAGGGTATATCATGGACCTGTGGGCTAGTGTATTATTTAGGGCAGATAAATTAAGATTAAAAAAATCCATCTACCACCTGCATAACAAGAAGTGCGGCTTTTGTTGTTGTTTGTTTGTTTTCTCATCTAATATTCCGGGCGGGAATTTGTTTCTGTGGAGCACCAATTTGAAAAATCAAGGCTGTTGATTATCATGATAGCTTGAAGGTGTGCCATCCAGGCCCTCCTGATGTTGCTGTCACAGTCGACCCGAAGTGGGGAGGAATGTGGAAAAGGACACTTGCAAATCGCTCACAGTCAAGACTTGGAGGCAGTGCACACCCTGTCTACTAATGCGCCAAAGAGAGTTGAAACATCTGCGCTATCTACTATAATGTCTCTGTGCAGCCATAGAAATGAGAATGCATTGGAGTGGGTGGCTGTGATTCTAACTGGTAGCCTTTTTATTTGTTTTTTTTTTTTTTTTGCTATTTGATGATAGAAAAATTATTCTCAAAGAGGAAAAAGAAATTTCATATTATTTACCACAGGCCCTATGTGCTAAATTGTCACACTTATGAAACTTTAAGCCACATGATTCATGTGGGTGTTCTTGACTGACATTTCCAACTCTATTAGCTTTCCCATACTTTAAGTCAAGTTGAATGATATTTTTCATGGATGCAGAACTTCCAAATTCAGGTGAGAGCAGCAATTATCTATCAGGAAGTGCCAGTTTAGCCCCACCCCCAGGCTTCTGATTGGTTAGGTCTGTAATTGCCCCTGAGAGTTCACATACATAGAAGACTGCTGTGTGGATGAGTAATTTTTATGGTTTGACAACTTGGGCTTTTTTATTTGATCAACTGTGCTTTTTGTTGGTCACTACAAGTTGCCTGTGCAACCCAAGGTTTATCCATATTTTATGATTTTTTACATTTTTGTCTTCCCAAAATGGTTACCTCAAGGCAAAAGGAGTCTCTGTGAAGCACTTTCTATCCTTTGACCCAATTTGTCCACTTACTTCTTTAGGAGATTCACTGAAAGACACTACAGGTGCTCATGTGCCTGGGGCAAGAAAGTACAAAATAGATTTCGTACTGCAGCTTCAAGTCTTATGGGTAATTAACTCAGCATGCTTCAGCTGGATTTGTACCAAGTGCTTGTTTGCCCATGCCGAGAAAAATAATACATTGTTGCTCTCATCAGCATCTCAAAAATACTTTGTAAACATTAATTAATGCTTATCTCACTGTCCCATCATTCCCTAGTTCCAGATGAGGAAACTGAGTGTTTGGAGCCAACAAAGCAATTTACTGCTGTTTTTTTCTCTTGGGCTCAGTGGAGTGTGGAGCACCACATGGGATGTTGCCCTTTCACTTGGGATCGTACTCTCTCCTGCTCAGGAGGCTGCTGATACCACATTGAGTTGAAACCCCCACCTAAATAAACATCTGCTGAAAACGAGGAGAGTAAGTGGAGCCATAGGAAAGACTCATGGCTGAACTTTATATGGATAAACCCAGAAAATATGATGTGTGGGTGCTTATGGGTATGCCTCTGAGCGTGTGTGTGTGTGTGTGTGTGTGTGTGTGTTATGCATGCACATACTCATGAGTATGCATCTGAACATGCATCTCATTGCTGAGATTTGAACAGTTTTTGCCTAGGCAACGTTTTGGAGAGTTAATTTGCTAGCAGGGAGAGGTGACGTGAGTCCTTTATTCCAGCAGTTGGGAGGCAGAGGCTCTTGGATCTCTGTAAACTCCAGGCCGCCGTGGTCCACATTGTGAGCTGCAGGCTACCAAGCCAGGGCAACTTAGTGAGACCCCGTCTCACACAAGAGGTCAGTTTGTTCTGTGGAGAAAATGAGGACTGGTGGCTGACCATGGGAGAGAAGAGTTACGTTGCTTCCTTCCTCGTGTCAGGTCGTGAGAAGGGAGGAAAAAGAAGTTCATGCAGCTCTCAGGGAAGGACTTATACTTCAAATCAGTTTCCCAAAGGCCGAGGAGTTCCCCAGGCCTGGAGTGGAGCAGTGACTGAACCCAAAACACAGCAGGTGTTCGCCAGGCATTCACAGCTGCTGCATGGCCTGGGCTGCTCATTGTCCGGCTGCAGAGCAGCCCTGACACTTAGCCTGGAAGAGGGCTGAGTGGCAGCACAGAGGGAGTTCCAGCTCCTATCAGTGTGGGTCCAGCCTCTTAGGCCAGTGGGTCCTTCTGTCATGGAGACCTGGGCACCTGCTCATCTGGCTTCCCCAATTTCAGTGCAGAACACAGTCCAGTGCCAGAGTCAGCCTGCCCGAGCTCTCCACACAATGTATCCATCCTATGCTTCCTAGCATTGGCTCCCAAGACGTAGGCCTTCAGTGCTGGGAATGATTTTATTTGCTTTGACTGAGATGTGTTCTAGATGGCAAAGAAATTACTAAATACTGAAACTCAGAATTGTTCTACAAGGTACCAATGTAAGCATAGTTTACCTTTAATTAACATTTTAGATGTCTGTATAGAAATGCACAGGCGTCTACTTTATTGTAGCCTGATCCCTTTTGCTTTTTTCTCTGCTTTGGGTCTCCCTTTCTGCAGCATAGGTTGTTCTTGTATGACTAGGTGATGTGTCTTAACCACTTCTGTATTATTATCCGTTAGTTTGATGTTTTCAAGTGACTGTGTTCATCAGAATTATCTAGAAATCTTGATTTGGCTAAAAATGTATGCATATATGCATGGATATGTATATATGCATAAGTACACACACATGCATGAACATGCTTTTTTTTTCTGGTTGACAAGTCTCGAGGGGTGTAGATCTTCTAAGTCTGGGATGGGTCTAAGTGGTTGTGTTTTTAACAGACCTGTCCAGGTTGTGTTAAAATATGAGACACAGTGCTTTCATTTTTGCATTTGAAGCTATACTCCATGAAATGCTGTTTGCAGGATCATCAGATAAACCCTAGGAACAGCCTGGGTTGCTTACTTTCTCTCAAAGCTTGCTTTATAAGGGCATGTCCATCTTGGCCTAGGATCTGATTATACCCCTGCACCCAGCAGGAAATATAACTTTCAGATAGCGGTTCTAATAAAATGAAATCTCTTTATTGCACACAGTCATCTATAATACTGTTAAGAACCCCATTGGGGGGTAATTATTGAGTTTTTATTGTTTTAACAGTAAGAATGGTATGCTTTGGATAGCTCAGATTTTAAGAATTTCAATATTTACCATCAATCAGAGAGAAGATAGCTCCAGTTGTAATCACTGAATAATTAAACTCAGAACTGAAAACTAGGTGTGTTATACAGGGTAGCAATGTAAGCATAGTTTGCATTCACTTAGCATTTTAGATGTCTGTATGTCATGTACATGCATATATTCAGTGTGGGCTATTCATAAGCTTCCAGATACTAATAAATTCCTGGTTACATACATAAAATGGCAGTCTACATTCAAGAAATTCAGTTCTTTCTATTATTATCAATTGATTCATTCTGTTTTCATTGAAATTCACCATTAAAGTTACCACTTGTAATCCAGGTCTATACTCTGTTATCATCTTCTAGCCCTTTAATTCTGAAAATCTATCAAGCAGTCAGCTTCCACGAAACAACAGGAAGGATCTGCTCAGTGGCAAGCCTAATCATCTAAAGGCTGCTAATGCCACACCCTATAGACATGACATGTCATCAAAATACATCTTATCTACATGCCAAATCAAGTTCATGCTTCCTCTACCCTCTTTGAGATAGAGTCTTCCTAAGAGTCCAAGCCCGCCTGAACTTCTTGATCCTCTTTTCTGAGTCCCCCAACTGCTGGGATTATAGGCATGTGCTCCTCACTACTTGTGTTGATAATGTTTTATCAAAACATAGCCACACATGTTTGTTTACGCACTGTCTGTATTTGTGTCCCTGCTATGAAAGCAGAGTTCAGCAACTGCAAAACAGGTTCTGTGACCCACAAGCTTACAGAATTTGCTCTCCAGTCCTTTACTGGAGTAATTGGCCCATTTACCCTGTGTGCAGCTTTCTGCTGTCACTCTTGGCCTTATAAACACAGGAGCAGGTGTAAGATGGGACCCTGTGTGACAACAACATTTCCTCTGTCCTTCCTGGAGGACTGGGGTTATTTACTTACTAGCTGTGCATTTTGTTGAATGCCACTGGGTATCAATGTAGGGGGGAGCTGCCTCTAGAGCCCAACACTGCTTTTGTTAGTTTTCCTGTCTTTGCTTGTTGGTGCAAAAGTACAAACATTTTTCCACTTAGTATTCTAGGTAGAAAAATTTAGCATTGCCAGTACTTTTAAAGAGATCTCCTGCCAGACTTTTCTGCACTGGGCTGTGGGATAGGCTAGTCTGCTGGTATGACTTTAGGTCTGAGTACTTTTTGAAAAAAAAATTAAGAAATTGACAAGTGAAGAGATAAAAGTGTTATATTTAAAAAAAAAAACTATAGAATGTCTCAATGATTTAACATGCTCCATCTCTACAAGGAAACTTAAGCTTGGTGTAATTTCCAAACTGGTTAGCAGACATTCTGAAGACTAGCAATTGGGGTGGCGGTGAGGGGGTGGGGATATGGAGGTGGAAGGGAGCACTCAGGAGACCCTGACCTGAGTCAAGCCCTTGACTCCTGCTGCTTGCTCCAAAATCAAGTTCCTTTCAGCAGATTTAGGCTGGAAGACAGACACAGCTTTGCTCACCTAGTTGGAATGCTATTAATCTGTGGCGTCAAAGTCTATATTCACACTATTCCAATGACTAGAGCTGCTTCACTCTAATTGCTTTAAACGTGGTTGCTGTTGAAACCAGCCTCCAAAGACTGCCTCCAGAGTTTGCTCAATTATTTAAAATGCAAACGCAAAGAAAGCAATACATCCCGAGGAAGACACACCATTAATTAACATGTCTCTGGTTTATCATTGTCCTGCTTCGTGTTTTATCCCACTGTCAGGTTTGTTTAGTTCATTAATAACTGAGGAAGAGTCTCATTTTGTGTAGAGCATGCGGAGTTTATGTTCCTGTAAAAACCTGGTATGTTCGTTTTATGTAAGCCAGAAGTGCAGTTTCCTCTCAGCCTTCCTTCCTGGTTTGGGTGGTGTTTGGCTGAAATTCTCTGTTCAGCACATAGTCAGTAGGCTGAACTCACCCTACATACTCCTGGGCAAGGTTCTCTCTCCATTTGCTGGGGCGGTTGATTGACGGCCATGGGGACTTTCATTATTGATAGCTTAGCTCTTTCTCAAGTGGTGCTCGCTTATAGTCACACCTGCAAACATTGTACCAGAGTCTTTCTTCTGAAACCACTAATGAAATCAGTGGGCCTGGGTAAGCTTGTTACCAGCATGTTTCCAGTCAATTGGTCCCCATTCAGGTCTGATAGGTTCTGAGGACATTTCTGGGTTTTAAATGAATACTTTCTGGGACAGTGCAGTCAGAAAGCATCACCCGGGCACTGGAACTGTGTTCTTGAAATGACTTCAGATGGTACTCTGGCACCTGTGGCAATAAACAAGCAGGTGTGTGATGGACAGCACGGTCCTCTGACTCCGGGATGGTAGTAGGAAATTAACTTGGGAACACAACGGAGGGATTTGGCTGTGCTTAGCCATCAGGGCTCCATCCACAGTGTTCCTACAAGCGAGTTTTCTGCTTCGGGAAGCCGAACTCTAATTTGTATTGACTTTCTGTGATGTATCTGTAGATGTTAGACAGTAGGTGCCTGCCTGGATCTGGACAGCAGTGACCAAAGGCAGTTGTCGGTTTTTTTGTTTGCTTTTTCTTCTCTCTCTCTCTCTCTCTCTCTCGTCATCTTCGAGAGAAAGTCCTAGCTTTTTCATTAGGAATAGCAGGTGCCTGCAGGAGTCTGCTGTTTCTCTCATTATAGTCCACACCTGTGCAGACACCAAAGCTCTAGCACCCGGGCTTGTTAAACTCTGATTGCCATTGCTTCTCTTTCAGCTCAGTGGCTTTGAACCCATGCTCCCACCCCATGCCAGGTGGGTTGGACCTGGCTTTTGCCAGCTCTAGGTCACCAGATACTTCATGTAAGTCTTTCCAGCCCTGTGTTAGCGATATTGGGTGGTTCACAGTTAGTCACATGGGAAGTACTCATGTCTGCTTCTTAAAGGAGCCACTGTTACACATTTACTGATGAAGTAAGTCCTTCCCACCTGCTTTAGTCTTCTGACACAACTTAGGCATGTGGGACCTCAGTGCCTACGCAACCAGACTGAAACCAACACTGCTTCTGTCATCTGACAAGTGTGGTTCCTTCGTTGGCTTGCTTTTGTGTTAGCAAATGCCTAAGCCAACCACTATGAAGAGATAAAAAAGTAGGTCCTACACATTTAAAAATTACAGATATACAATTTGCAAGTTTAACTAGTAAACACATATAGATCCCGCTTTTTTTCCCTACAGATGCCATATCATAAACTGTCACTTAGCTTAAATCTAAACTATTATATTATCCTAAAGAGAAACGGAACACACCACCAATCTTCTTTTCTTCAGGCTGCCATCCACCCACACACTTATTCCCATTTCTTTAGATTAGCCTGTTTGTGGGCATTGCATGGATGGATTCACATAGTTGATGGTTGCTCTTTGTACCTATTACTATTGGGCAGAACATTTCCAAGAATCATTCATGCTTACGTACATATCAGGAGTTTATTCTGTTTTTTTAGAGATATGTTTCATGTCAATTTGGGGTTCACAGCAAAATAAAGTGGAAGTTGTAGGAATAAATTAAGTGTCATTTAACCACAAATATTTTTGTCTTCCTTTCAGCTGATTAACTTACAGCGTCATGTCATAGTCAACCGAAGGCTATCCTTCGCCTTGGAAATGTTTCTGGGAGGACCTGTTGGGAGTTTAGGCGAGTGTAAAAGGACGTGTCCATCCTTACACCATTGTGCACTGAAAGTCCTCTGTGCCTTTCCCCTCCTGTTTTAGATTTCTATCTGTGACCCTCCTTACTGAAGGCAGATCAGCCACAGGAAAGCATGCAAATGTAATTACAGCCACACATGTTTTCTCTTTCCCATTACTCGGGAAACAAAGTAGCTAGAAAGTTCCACCTTCTGTTGGCCATCCACAGCAGACAGGAATCTGACTTCAGTGAATCTTGCCTTTTTCTGTCTTGAAAACCATATTTATTTATTTTTATTTACTTATATATTTTGTAAGCTAGGGTCTTGTGTAGTTAGGCTTGTCTTGAACTCACTATATAGCTGAGGATGACCTTGGTTGCTGATCTTCTTGTCTATGAGAGCTCTAGGGTTCTGAGGTTACAGGTGTACACTGCCATACCATGTTTATTTTGGCTTTCTCAGAATTCCATCTGCCTACTCTAGAGTGGGTGGAGTGTCTCACCTACCATAATCTGGGCTCCTGAAATTATGGGAAGGAAAAAAATAACCTTTTCACAACCACTCCAGATTCACAAGTTCCCATGGCAAAACAAGGTAGGAAAGAAATATCTCCATGCTGTATTTTCTACAACACTAAGGACCTTTATATATAGATGAGGAGAAAACAGCCAATACATTCCTACATCAAGTGTGAGGGAAAACAGATACATTTAGAGAAATATGACTGGGCACAAAAGCTGTAATCTAATGGTATTAACCAGGGGAAAACTTGAAAGACTATTTTGTTAATGTCCTCTCTGATCTTTCACCTGAAGAAATAGGAGTGCTCTCTTCCTACACATAAGGAGAGGACTTTTTTCCCAGTGAGCATCCGATGACTTGTCTGTAGAAGAGCAAGGGTAGACAAATTTGATGTTCCCATTCCTGCTGTTTTCTCAGTTGCAATGACATCCCCACTCCGTTCCTGTTTTAATACCTTGAGTCTTTGCTTTTAAAAAGATATTATGTATGAGGCCGGAGAGATGGCCCAGAGATTAAGAGCACTGACTGCTCTTCCAGAGGACCTGGGTTCAGTTCCCAGAACCCACATGGCAGCTCATGACTGTCTGCAACTCCAGTTCCAGGGGATCTGGTACCCCCCCACTACATTGATTTACGTATGGACTCATGCTTTTATTTGTGTGTGTGTGTGTGCATGCCTTGATACCTGTTTCATCAGTTCTGTCCTTGCATGTGAGTCAAGTTTGGTAGTTGATGGGAGATGCCATTCTGTAAATCTGTCTCTTATTGGTTGTTGAATAAAGCACTGTTGGCCAATAGGGAAACAAGATAGGTGGGACTAGGAATCGAGGAGAATTCTGGGTACGAGAAACACAGGAAGTCACGATGTAGCCTCCAGAGGAGTAAAAGGTCCAGACCCTTTTCTCCAGTAAGAGAAATACTTAGATATACAATTATTATTAAGTCAGAGATAGCCAGTAAGAAACAAGCAAACAGCCAACAGCTTCATAATTAATATAGCCTCCTGTGTGTTATTTGGGGACTGCAACTGTGGCAGAGCCCAAACGGCTGGAGGGGAAAAACCAAAGTGGCTGGCGGAGGAAAACTACACGTTACAGGTAGTGTGTGTCCTCATCTGTTCAGCCAGCTCCCTGCCTCACCTTCTGCTTTTCCTGATTTAGAAAACTAAAGGAAATGTCGATTTTGTTGATATTTTCTTGCAACCCATTTTGAGTTTCATTCATGCCCCCTCCCATTGCTTCCCTGTCTGCATTTCATTGTCTACTTTATAATCTTTAGTATTTTCTTTGACTTGCTTGAGTTTTTCTTGTTTTTTAAGGTGCATGATGAAATTATTGATTTCAGATCTTCCTCTTATTGGGTGTAAGCATTATGAAATTTCCTGTGAAGATTTTTTTTGTTGCACCCAATTATTTTTCTCATAAATCTTTCCCTTCTAGATTTTTCCTGAGCAAGTCCACAGTCTTGGCCATGCACACAGCTTGATTTCTAGGACTTCTGTCAGACACCCTTTGGAAGCTCCTGTTTTTCCTGGAACATCTTCTTTCCCAGCCTTTCAGTCCAAAGTTTTCAGTTGGTATGCTTCTCCCTAACTAATGCATTACCTGATACAGCAGAAACCAAACTTTCTGCTTGGAAATGGTTCTACAATACTTCCTGCATAGCAGCTATATAGCTCTGGGTGAGTTCCCAGTTAGATGAGATAGTGACAAGTCCATGGAGCAGGTCTTCTAGGGAACCAGAAGATCAACTGAGGATTAATCTGTAGCAATGAGTTCCTTCTGTCCCCTCAACACTGAGAACATGGCTGTCACTTTGAGGGATGCTGAGGCAGGGGGCTAGTGTTGGGTACGGTAGGGAAAGGGGCTAATGGGAGTCACAACAGCACGAAGCTTGCTCTGCTTCTGGGACTCTTTCCTCGGCACTGTGTGGTTGATGCAAGCTCGTGGGTATTGTCTAGGGTTCCAAGTAAGTATGTTGTAGCAGATTTTGCCACTCTTGCTGGTGCTTTTGTGGAGGGACTTCCATGGTCCTCTACTCTGACATTTTCATGGATGTTAAGCAATAAACCATACTTCTGGGACAGAGACAAGAGACAATTATTCCTCGCAGCATTTATGGGACATCTCCCCAATTTGGAGCCAGCTTTCCAAAACTCCAGTTCCTGTACAGCACATTAGGAAGGGCAGGTGATGTCTGTTGACACCAAGGGTGATGGTAAGAGAAGCATCCTGGGCAGCTGGAACCAGAGTCCTTTATTCTGGGAAGTACATACATCTGCTCACTGCTGCAGGTGGAGATGCTGTCTTTAAAAACGATTACGTTGTGTGCACATGCCTGAGTGTGTGTGTGTGTGTTGTGCGTGCGTGCGTGCGTATGCGTGCATGCACATGCACACAAGTATGGGTAGGTGAGCTCATGCCCTTAGAGGTCAGAGGATAACTTGGCTGTTTGTTCCTCTTCAGGTTCATCTCATTTTACTTTTGTGATCTGGACCTTCCAGTTTGGCTGGGATGGCTGGCAGACGAGCTCTCAGGATCTTCATGTCTCCGCCTCTGCATGCCTGGGAATACAAGCATACAGCACGGTGCCTGAATTTTTGTGAGGGTTCTGGGATGCAACTCTAGCCCTTATGCTTAATGACAAGTGTTTTACTAATGTACTATCTCCCCAGCCTCCTCTTTATACTGTTTAAAGCTTTTTCTTATACAACTGTGTGTTAAAAGATAATCTGAAACAAAATGAAGTTGTTTTCTTATGTGCACAACTTTCAAAACTTTTAGAAACTCATAAAATCAGAAGGCCACATGCCTTAGAGAGGGGCCAAGGATACTAGAAATTGTTTTTCTTTTTTCCTTTTGTTAATTCATTTGTGGGGGGAGAGTACATGATGTGTGTGTGTGTGTGTGTGTGTGTGTGTGTGTGTGTGTGTGTATAGGTCAGAGGACAGTTTTTGGGAATGAGTCTTGTGCTGGCATATGGATGGATTCTGCAGGGATTGAACTCAGGTCACCATGCTTGGCTACAGTTATCTTTTCCATTGAGTCACCTCACTCACTTGCTCTAGAAGGACGTCACGGGAGGGCTGTGAGGAAGAAGGGAATGCATCATTTGAAAGGATCACTACAGTGTCTGTGTGGAGACTGTAGAGGAAAGAAGATCCGAGGCACTGGAAGGCAGGTACACTGTCTGACGAGAAATGCTTATTTTGCATTTGGCAATGGAGGCCTGGGTAAGTGCTCAGACTTGACATATATGTTGGTGGTAGAATTACCTAGATTCACTGTTGAGATGAACAAGGTTTGGGAAACAAACGAGTTAAGTGTGACTTGTATACTTGAACATGGAAAACTGGGTAAATGGTTGATGTGTTTATAGTTTGGAGGTTCAGAGAATTGAATCTATGTGCCCACTTCATGTCTAGGGTAGAAATTGAGGCACGCTGGCTGTAAGGATCTGTGGGTTAGACTAGGGGCCAGGGGATAGGAAGACGTAAAGATAGAGATGGAGGAGTAGGGAGACAGAAGGTAGAGGGGACAGAGAGCTCATGTGCATGAATTAGGACAATTGAGTTCCTAGTTAGAAAATGAGGAAAAAGTATAAGTCTTGAGAGGAGTGAGATGTAATTCATACTTCAACAGAAAAAAAGCTAGAGAGACAAGGAAGCATGTCTGGGAATGAGGTCTAGGGATTGCAGTGGCATCTAGGTTATACCTGTGTGCCATGAGGTTGACCAGGTTGGGCCAGAACCTCTGCATATATAAATCTAAGCACTATTGGTTTTCTTCATGGCCTGTCTCCACTTACCTTGTGGGCTGGCCCCATTGTGCTGTCCCCCTGGCTCTGGCAGTACTTTCCTTCTGAAACAGGACAAGGGGATTGATGTTTATTTCTTCCTAGCTAAGCACAAATAATTAAGTTGCATAAAGATGTGCCCCCAGAAGGAAGAATGCATCTTGATGTATTTTCAGCTGCGAAGCTTTTGAAATACACCCTGTATTTTCCCCACCCACTAGGTTTGCTTTGTTTTTGTAGATGCCGAAAATTAATTTCTTATGCCATCATTTGCGCACATTAACTCATTTGTTTCCCTTAAAAGGAAGCCCAGTCTCCCGAGATTCAAGCTACTTTTCAGATGATGGCTGTTGATTATATTTTTGATAGACTCTGAGTCGGTTTCAATACTGGAAGCCCAGACAGACTGTGCAAATAAGGTTGATTATGTTCAGGCGATGGGTAAAGTGAGGTTTACTAATTGCTAAGATCTTCAGTAGTTGAAGTACACAATGCTGTTCTCCACCTGTTGTTGTACTCCTCTCTCCAACCCCATCTTTTCCCGCCCACTTTCCCTTCTTCGTTTCATTCCCAGCTTGGTTTCATAACCTCCAAAGCTGAAGGAGTTAGTATTCTCAACCGTGGAACTGAGGAAGCTGAATGCAGGTCTGATCAAAGGTCACGTCTCAGACTTCCCACTTTGCATCCTGGTGGCCCTCATCCTTCTTGAATTCTCTTTTGGGTTCCTAACCTTTAAGAGGTAGGTAATAACAGGACCTTATCTCATAGGGCTCTTGAGCAATTATAGTTGGTTTTTATACACAGAATACTTAGAACAATGCCTCGCAGAATGCACACTCCATAAATGTTAACTGCTGATATTCTTAAAGAGGAAACAAGTTGAAGAAAAACAGTTTTGCAGTGGCAAACTCTTTTGTTGTTGTTGTTGTTGTTTTGCTTTTTGAGACAGGCTTTCTCTTTGTAGCTTTGGAGCCTGTCCTGGTACTCGCTCTGTAGACTAGATTGGCCTTGAAGGCACACATATCTGCCTGCCTCCCGAGTGCTGGGGTTAAAGGCTTGTGACACCACTGCCTGGTACAAACTCTTATAAAAAATCTGGGACTAGGAGAAAGAGAAAATGGATTTGAAGGCTAGATTAAAAGGAAACTCAGAGTGAAGCCCCATCTTTTTCATCGAGTTAAAAAGAAAGAAGAAACAAAACAAAATTGAACCAGTTGATAACTTTTTTTTTCATCATTCCCCAACTGTGTGTAGCTCTGCCATTTGATTGGCAAAAAAAAAAAAAAAAAAAAAAAAAGAAAAGAAAAGAAAAAAAAAGAAGAAGACTTGATGTATGTACCTCTAGCACTGGCCTCACGACTTGACTTACAAAAGCAGAGTGACTTTGGGCAACCTATTTAACTTTGAGAGTCCTGATTGACTGATGTTTTAGTTATCTGTTTGTTTACACTGGATTTCACATAGCTCCTAACTGGCCTGAGACTTTCTATGTAGCCCAGGCTGGCTTCCAGCAGGAGGCCATCCCCTATTTCATCCTTCCACGTGCTGGGAAGAAACAAGTTGGTTCTGATATTTCCAAGACCCCACCTTTGACTGGAAGCCTTTTATGATTCCAGTATGACTGAATGACAGCTGCGTGAGATGCTGCAAACTTCATCTGTCCCTTGAAGAGCAAGCTACTCACAAGACTACTCTATTCCTAGGGAAATTATTTCAGTTAGTCCCTGAATCGTAGCCGTCTCCCCTGGCACAGCACACAGCAGCTCTTTAGTATACCACAACAGAAGACAGCACTGTTGGTTTGTCACAGGAAGGACACAGTTTTTAATTTCTAAATTTTGTTCTTGTTGTTCAACTCTAATCACAGGGGAGTTGAAGGGGTGGGTAGGAAATTTCCAGAAGACAACTGTTTCTTCTACACTCAAAGTAAAAGCAGATTAATGAATTCTACCCATGCAACGGGAAAGGAACTCAATTTGGGCATGATCCCTCTGTCGGGTGCTCATCTTTGGGCCCACGCACTCACAAACAATATCTCTGCACCACTGAATGCTGAACATAATAACCATTTGGGAGCAGTTATGGTGAATCTTGTCAGAGTCCTTTTGGGGACATTCGAATCCTTGTATTAATAATACAATAGCCTGGAAATGGATTCCTGAACACTTCTTGACACCATGATCACAGCAATCTGAACTTAACTGACAAAAAACTCTTTTATTTTGAAAAAAAAAATCCTTGGTATAGACAAGAGTTTAATGGCTAAAGCACTTTCCTCTGTAGCTTGCAAAGAACGATAGTTTTAAGCTGGGTGTTGGTAGCTCACGCCTTTAATCCCAGCACTTGGGAGGCAGAGGTAGCTGGATTTCTGTGAGTTCCTGTTGGGCCCCAGCCCCCACGGGGTCTCTGTGAGTTGCTTGTCAGCCAATAACCACAGGTGATGAGGGAAGTCCTGTGTATATGTCAATAAAGCACTGTTGGTCAATAGGGAAGCAAGATAGGTAGGACTAGGAGTCCAGGAGGACTCTGGGTAGGAGAAACACAGAGAGTCACGATGTAACCGCCATAAGGATAAGAATCCCGGAAACTTCTCCGGTAAGAGAAATACTTAGATTAACAATTATGGGATAAATACTTAAGTCAGAGCTAGCCAGTAAGAAATAAGCAAGGCCAACAGCTTCATAATTAATATAGCCTCCTGTGTGTTTATTTGGGACTGATGCGGCTCTGGAACCAGGCTGGCAGGAAGGTTTCTCTTTACACACAGGTGCATCATGTTTTCTAGTCCTGGCTCACAGCCCCAGCCTTGCCCCACTGGCATCAACCTCTAATTATGAAAGCACAAACTCTTACACCTGGGGTTTCTCCACTGTGCTGTAAGTCTGTATCTAAGGCTGCTCTCTTAATACAAATGGCCAGACGTCTTGTCTTTCATTTACATCTCCAGGCTTTTGCCTGATATATTAGACTTGTGATCTACAGAGCGAGTTCCAGGACAACCTCCAAAGCCACAGAGAAACCCTGTTTCAGAAAACCAACCAGCTAACCAACCAACCAAACAAACAAACAAACAAACAAACAAAAGGAACATAGTTTTACATCAGAGCCATATCACCTACAAGATTTTATTGGAAAAAGGTAATAGCTATTACAGATTCTCTTTAAATGGCTGAAAGTGCAAGCTGTGTTTTTTCAGCGTTCAGAAATAAGTCAAAACTGCTTTACATTAAATTCTTATAAAAACAGTTTGCCCTTGAACAGGTCCTTGGTTGTTTTGGCGCTGTTTTTGTAATTTTTTTCCACTAATAGTTTTAGACATTTTGGCAATTTCAGTACCAAACAGAGATTAATGGGAATTTAATTCAATAAACAGCATAGGATTAAATCTAGAGCCCAGAGTGAGGACTATTTTAGCAGGGGAGTTAGTTGCCTACTGTCCCCCAAAACCCCAGGTTGGCTTCAGATTTGGTGGGGATGTTTGTATGTCTGGGGCCTGTTTTGTGTGTTTGTAATAAGGTGGCCTGTTGTATCTGTGTCTGTGAAGGTTTGCGCCCTGCTCACTACCCTTTTGAAAAGAATTAAGCAGTGTTTTCTCCCTGCCTAACCACAGGAAAAAATAATGTGGAAAGCACTCCCCATTCCAGCTAAAAACGCTTACTCTCTGTATTACAAGGAAAAAGGTGAAAATAATTAGCAGGATATTGGTAGAACTTAGTCATGGGGGCTGCTCAATAGTGGGGACAGATGACTCTCGGGAGGGATTTAAATGCAGATGATAGGAATAATTATGCAGTTCAAAGAAACTGAACAAAAGCAACAAATTGTACCTAGCAAAACAGGAGGAAGGAATTAATACCCGAATGCAAGAATTGATGAGCTGGAAGAAAAAAATAACAGAACCATTCAACATAACCATTATTATGTTTTTTATAATAAGCAAATAGTTGATGATAAGAGAGTTTCCAGGTAAGTCACGACTGGGAAAAAGAGGAAGACTACTTCATTAGGGATGAAGAAGAGCCAGAGAGCTGCCACAAAGGATGGAAAAATGTAGACTACATGGGAGACCTCACTAAATTATATTCTAGAAAGATGAGCACTATGGAAAATCAATCAAGACAAGTTTAAAAACTGTACAAATTTTCAGGGAAAACATGAGAATTGTATTGTGGATCTGAGTCTAGATTTTGCTTCAATTAGTTGATAATATCTACACTCTGTTTCCTGTTCTGGTTTTGTTTTTTGTCTGTCCTTATTGTGTTTTCTTTCCCTGTGATTGCCATAATATTACTGGTTTTAAGAAAGTCTTAAGCATGGGTAAAATGTCAGTTCAGGGACAAGAAAGACCAATGGACTTCACATGATAGAACATATAAAATTCATTTCGATGCTTTTACATTTCTAAATTATGATTTATCTAAGAAATTACCACTTGCCACAATGAATGGACTATAAAAAAGTACGTAACTATATATCGTACTATATATAACTATATACATTATACATACTGTATATATTTAAAAGATTTATTTTTAATCTATATAAGTATTTGACTGAGTGTATGCATATACACTACCAGAGTAGTTTTATGTATATATTAGGGTATTTTCAGAATTTATGGGTTCAACGTTGAAGTTTAATTCCAACCCTGTAGAGTGAAGCCTTTTCCTTGCCAGCCGCTTTGTTTTTTCCCCACCAGTTGCCTGGGCTCTGCCACGTTGCAGTCCTCAAATAACACACGAGACGCTGTATTAATTATGAAGCTGTTGGCCATTTGCTTGGTTTCTTACTGGCTATCTCTGACTCAAACATTTACTCCATAATTGATAATCTAAGTATTTCTCTTACCGGAGAAAAGGGTCTGCACTTCTTACCCCTATGGCAGCTACATAGTGGCTCCCTGTGTTTCTCCTTCCCAGAATTCTCCTCGACTCCTAGTCCCACCTATCTTGCTTCCCTATTGGACAATAGTGCTTTATTTAACAACCAATAAGAGACAGATTTCAGAATGACATCTCCCATCAGAACCCTACATTGTAATGACTAGAGTTAGCATGAGCTTATTCTGGTGGTTCTGCTTCATCATGACCTGAATTGGTTACAGAGCTCTGTTTTCTTCTCTCCCTACTACCCCATCAGTGGTATTGTGACTAAGTGCTGTATGATGCTCTAGTCTATAACATGAGGCTGAGTCATCTTGCCAGTATATCAGACTACCTAAGCATCGGTGTTTAGGGGTGACTATTTTTCCCCTCCTCTTCCTTTGAAACTACAGCTCATTTCACAACCTGATACAGGACCCAGAAGTCTATGCAGGGGAGAGGGCAATTGTTTAGTTTAGCTTTGATTATGAAACTATTGTGGGTCAGTGAGGCTACTCCAAGGGAGGGTCTGGGCCACCATTTTTTGTCATTAAACATCTTGCATTGTGAATAGAGCCCTTTCACTCTAAATGTGTCATGATAAATTAAATTGGACAGGCCTTCCCTGAAGGTGAATGAATGTATTTTTTTCCAGGAATAAAAACCCAACATTGACTAAAATGAAAACTGATCAAGAACAAAGGCATCATTAATTTCAACTGGAAGAAATAATTCACAAAGCTGAGGTCAGCCTCTTCTCATGGGCAAACTATTTCCTTTCATATACTCTGGTCACCTGGGTACACATTAGTACACAGGAACCAGCCAGAATAGTTTTATTTATGCTCTTAGATTTTCAACACCATTAGTCCCATGAGCTCAAAATGCTGCAAACTTCAAAGTAGGCCCATAGCTACATTATTACTGCTCCACTCCTTCCTTCTCCAGTAGCCCACAAGCTTCCAGCCCCCTGAGTAGGTGAGTCCTAGTTACAGGCACCGCATGGAAGTTCCCTTGCTCTTGGCAAGGTGCCACCTCCTGTGGTTGAAGGGAAAGTATATGAAAAAAAAACCTTATTAAAAAGTCCCCCAAACACATCAAACACTCAGCACTGTGTTTTTCCATGATGTATGTGGAAACGAGTCAAAGCACATTGATTAAATTTCTCCCTAATTTCAAATGGCTTGAACAAAGTGAAAGGATACAGTACACGGCACAGATGTAAACTGTGTCATTTTTCTTTTGACTGCTTTTCATGAAAGCGCACCATTGTCGATTTTGTGCGGTCTCTTTGTGCACCTAGATTATTATATTTCTGCAGCCAACCTGGAAAATTGCTGGTCTTCCCTGTCACAAAACTGAATCTATTTAGTGATTCAAAAACACTTCAGATTCCCAAGAATATTCCTGAATAAATTTTCTCAGCAGTTTTGTTGTCTTCTGAAACTTAATTACCCTTTATAATTTATTCATAAAATAGTTCTCTCTCACCCCACATCCTCTCTGTGTGTTGTGTGTGTGTGTGCCCATGTGCCTGTGCACCTACAGGTGCCTGTGTCTGTGTGTCTGTATGTGAGTATGTGTATTTGAGTGCAGGTGCTCATGGAAGCTAGAAGAGGGAGTTAGACTGTCTGGTGCTTGAGTTCCATATGACTATGAATCTCTTGACTCATGTGCTGGGAACTGTACTCAGGTTCTCTGCAAGAGCAGGCAGCATTCTTAACCACTGAGCCATCTGTCCAGTCCCTTAGCTTGTTTTTTTAAAGGGGAGAACTTAACTTATTCCTGGAATCTACTTAAAAGTTAATGTTTAAGTCCATGTAGAACTCTAGAATGCATCTGTATTGCATGTATGCTGTGTTTACTTTCCTCTTTCTCTTCCTTAGTCATTTTGGAGGGTTGGCAAGCCTTCCAATGAAAACTTCTAAATGTATTTCTACAAATCAAAACAATATTATAACTAAAATTATATACCTTTAAGATTAATTAAAAGTTTATTCTGTGCATCTGACAAAAAAGAGCACTTCTTCATGTGTTACATAGACTGTAACAAGGATGGGACCTGAACTCTTTCTTAAATTCTTATTTGTTTTAATTGTATGAATGTTTTGCCTACATATCCCCCAATGTGTGCCTGATCCTCATGAAGGTCAGAAGAAGACATCAGATTACAGGAGACTGCGAGCTGCCATGTTGGTGGCTGGGAATCAAACCCAGGTCTTTTGCAAGAGCACCCAGCACTCTTAACTGCTGAGCCATCTCTGCAGTTCCCAGGACCTGAACTCTTCTAATTCTGATTTGCTAATCAGGCTTCAATGTCTTCTTCTTGCATATGAGTCCAAACCCAGCATAATGGGTGGTAACAGTAGGTTTTGGTCTGGTAACTTTTAGCAAGTGTTTAGCCTACACTGAAGAAATCCTAGATATTCCCTATTTATTGTTAATGTGTAAGTAACATATAGGAGGGATAATTGAAGGTTTCCTATCTAGATTTCTTACCTTTACATTATGTATAGTGCAGGAAAGTGAGTACTGGAAGTGGACTGTGTCTAAGACAGAAATACCATTTCTCTCCTAGGATTTCATAGGGTCTTATCTTATATGCTTATTTTAAAAGACGGCAGAATTGCATATATTCTTTTCAGTTAGATGGCCATGTGCCTTACACCCGGTTGGTACAGTTAAATTGTGAATGCATTGTTTATTTGAGGTCTTAATCCCCTTAGGATGTAGAGCTGGTGTCTGCTGACCCTGGGTCACAGTTCCCTCATTACCCAACATGGAAGCAGAGTTGAGCTCTGGAGTCATTTACATAATAAAAAGAACTCATCCCAGCTGGAATTAAACATAGAAGTCATATGGAAGTCTTTCTGGAACCACTGTAGGTGGCAGGATTGAATGGAGTTCTTAGGACTGAAGTGTGCAGTAGGGAAAAAATAACCAGCTCTATCCAAGAATGAAGTGGCTGCAAGAACAGGGATTCTATGGGATATAACAGTTCATGGTATTGAAGAGCTCGGCTCTGAAAAATAAGTATTCATACAAGTATTTGTTTCCAAAATTCAACTTAATATCTTAACAAAATCTAGTAACATAAGGAAACTTTGCCTCTCTTTGAGACACTGTCCTTCAATGTGAGCCGGCCTGACACATCACATCATCCTTGCTGTCCTGTTCTGGGGAGAAAGAAGAACATGCATTTATCTGTTTGAAGTTCCTTATCCAGGCTTCTTTCTTCTTTGCCTACTTGCTTGGTTCATAAGAAGGCACCCCTAGAGGAGTCTGACAGATCTAAAAGGTGTTAGAGATCCTTGGAGTCTGCCATAGGGCTTTGAACCCCCAGCCCTGCACGGGAAAGAAGGCAGGTGTGTGATTCTGGGAGGAAGGAAGGGCAAGTCTGAAGCAGGAGGCCAGTAACCTATAAAAGGTGCTGAGAGAGTCAGTTTCCTCTCTGCCTGGTCCTTTTCCCGGGTAAGGGAAGCAGCGGCCTTCATCCCTCAGCACGCGACATGCTGTGTGAATTTAACATGATGCAGGGACCTTTAGGAATGAAGATTCAAAGAACGAGGCCACTTGTGTGTTTTTGTGCTTGGATCGATGAGGTGACTGATTGTGGAGATATGTGACTGGGTCAGGGGAGAGTGATTTAATTGTTGTTGGAGGGTGAACCTAGCAAGGCCTAGATTCTACCCTAGGCCCCGATTATTTAGAAACAAGGCTGCTCCTTTCATTCAGACACAGGAAGGTAACTTCTGGAATGAGCAGGGTTCCTACAGTTTGCTTCAGGGGAAGGGTAGGTGGGTTCTGTGGTGTTCTAAAGAGGAGTAGAAGCAAAGAAATCAGCCTTTGATTTCTCAGGTGGCATCTTGAGAATATTTTGTACTGAGTCCCATCAGTATTATAGATGCTTATCTCAATCATAACCTCTTTTGGCAAGAAAAAAGTATTAAGAATATTAGTGGAAATGAGAGTTAGGAAATGCAAATTTCACAACAGCCTTGAAGCGGATCGAACTCAAAGTGGAAAGGTGAATTTTCAACTGGGCCCTTACCCCCAATGTCCTGTATCCCCCTCCATGGTTCATTGGGGGTGGGGTCTCACCGTGGTAAACCCAGCTTGCAGAAGAGTATAAGCAAGGCCAAGGACAGACGCCCAAGGCCTCTGTCTAGTCAAGACGATGAAGGGGCTACGTGATGGAAAACCCCAAATGGTCATTCTTTCTTCTTAGATTGGTTGTCCTGGCCACGCTAATAATCAGGTTGAGCCAAAGAGCTCATCTTTTTCTTGTGCCTGTTATTTTCATCAGAGATGGAAGTGTGGGCTGACTAAGGAAACCTCGAATACCCCCACCTCCACGCCAGGATAGCCATCTCAAACACCACCCCCACCCCTACTCCAGGGCAGCAACTTCAAATACCCCCTCCCCACAGCCTTTCCTTTTGATCTGGGACCATCATTGCCTATGTAAGGAACCCTTTCCGGGTTCAGTGAGCTGAGACATGTTTAGTACGAGGTGGCGCCTCAGGTCAGCCATGGTGGCAGGGAGTGGAACGTTCCCTCGACGATGGCTTCTGTGCTCGCCAGGCAGTTTCTGCGCATAGTTTATCTGATGATTTATTGCAAGCCCAGCTGCTTTGCTTATTTTTTTTTTTCAGGACTTGAAATAGAAAAGCAGATTCATTTGTAATTGAAGCTCAGAGAGAAATAATATTAAATATGACTTTCAGTCAGACAAAGGGCAGAAGGTAGAAATTTGTCTCATGATTTAAAGCCATCTGCAGACAGAGGCCTGTTGTTCTGAGCGGGCCGTGGATGCGCCTTTAGCTCTGGGAGGTGCTTGCTCCTGAGACTGAAGCTGAAACATGGCTGTGTTTCTCAGATGGGAGTCATCAGCTGTGGTGATCCAGAAATAAAACGAAACTTTTAAACACATGTACAGGAACATTTATTCATACTTCTACACGGGCACACACACAGTCCCTGCGTGGACCGGGTTCAGGACCAAATGGAATTTTTCTAATGGAGCTAAGTGAAATGAATACTTGACACTGAAGCAAAGGAGGGGCTAATAAAGGGTGGAAAAAGCACCAAAGGTTTCTGTTAGCAGTGACTCTGGCAAAGCCGCGTCTCGAGGACAGAATTGCTAACATGGCGATGTCCCCGTCATCTGCCCCTTTACAATCAGTGTTGTTACTTCCCTTAATCCATAGTCTTCATTTGTTAATGTGTGCATTCATTCATTCATTTATCCATCCGTCCACCCTGTGTTACTGTTAGAAGTATTCAGAGAGAACTGTGGTTGTCTCCTTCCTCTTGGCATGTCCTATGATTGTGCCTGTGGGGACACCAGATTACCAAAACCAAATTCCCGGATGGTCTTAGTGCTTGAGATACAGACTCGCTGAGTGCTGTTTTTATAGTGACTGTGTGTATAGTAGGAGCAGAGACAATGTACTGTGGGACCACGAGAGAGAGAGTGACAGCAGAAGTTGGTGTGGCTGTCTTAATTGGTCCCTAAGAATTCGGTTGTC
The DNA here is from genome assembly GCF_017639785.1 of Mesocricetus auratus. Taxonomy (NCBI): domain Eukaryota; kingdom Metazoa; phylum Chordata; class Mammalia; order Rodentia; family Cricetidae; genus Mesocricetus; species Mesocricetus auratus. Next base: position 107,574,538 of record NW_024429184.1, on the reverse strand, counting down.
ATGCAATGCTAGATCCCTTGCCCTAAGTCCCAGGTGAGTCTCTGTGCTATTTCTCCATCCTTACTTGCCTTTCTTCTCATCTTTGTTTCTATAGCTTTATTTTTGTCTATTGTTTTCTAATTTATTGAGGACTTAAGAATTCATTTGTTTGGGAAGGTACCTTTTTTTGGGGGGGGGGCTGATCCAGACACCAGAGAAATTCCTTTTCTTAAAAGCAATATGTCATTCTTGAGGCATGACAAATACAACTATCAATAATATATTCTAATCATAGGCAGGAACCCAGGAGTCGGATATAAAGTACTGAAAACTGTTGTGGGTTAGGGGAATGGTTTAGAAGGTGGAGGGGTTGCATACAGATCTGATGATCTAGATTTGATGCCTGGATCCCACAGGGTGAGAGGAGAGAACCAAGTCCTGGGAGTTGTTTTTGGGCCTCCACATGCGTGCTGTGGGATGTGTGTCCTTGTGCCCCATGCCCACACTAAATAAAAAATGTGATTTAAAAGAAGTTAGTATGTGATTTTGATTGGTGAAAAGAAGAAGGAATCACCAAATCAAGGTGACACATAAGAAAAATACAGGTCTTTGAGTTCCCAGACAATGAGGAATTCTGTGGGCTTAGTTTCCAAATCCTTTCATTTGGGAGTATAACTAGATTAAATTTGTCTTTTCTGCAGCAAATAAGAAATGTCTGTCATGTATCTTGAGGCACAGGCTGTGCCTGTACCTTCGCTCTATAAGACACCTCACCAATCAAGCTAGAGACCATTAACTTAGGGATGCATTAAACATTCACAAACATGTATAAATAAATTTGTAGTATGTTACTGATCATGATTACCAAGTTATTAATTCAGTTCTCACATTTTATTGCTTTCTTTTCGGGAATTAGACAGTTGGTCCACGCTAGGTAGAGACCTGTATTATTAGTCCCCACCAGCACCATAGGTCTTTAGTCTCTTGGTAAACTTCCCTAGTGGATAGCACTTGACAGTTTGTTGTTAGGGAATTAAGTGTACCTTCTGCGATCCATTTGGGGATGGCTATTGGAGGCCTGTTCTTGGCTATCCCTAGGCTCCATCCACATGCCTTTCTGCATGCGTCCGCTTTCCTTTACATCTCTTTGCTGAAATTCTCCTGGCACGGCACTGAACTAGAGAGTGGTCTTGCAGACCCTTGATTCAGTGGAAATTGTCGTTTGCTTTCTTGAACAAACACAACCCACTAAGTACCTTCCATGAGTGTGGAGACAGGGTAGCAGGAAACGGGCAAAGATGGATAACAACACAGTTCAGATAATATTAAAACAGTAGATGCGTCTAGAGGTATGGCTGCGAGGACAGAAGCAAAGTTGGGGTTGTTGGTGGAAACAGGAGGGTGTGGTAGCTCAAATGAGAATGGTCCCCATAGGCTCATGTATCTGAACATTTGGTCTCCAGCTGGTGGTGTTTGGGAAGGGTTAGGTGTGGCCTTGTTGGAGAAGATGTGTCATTGGGGGTGGACTTTGAGGTTTCAAAAGCTCAAGGCATTCTGTTATCTCTCTCTGTCTCATGATTGATGTCTCAAGATGGGCTCTCAGCTACCACTCCTCAGCACCATGCCTGCCTGCCTGTTCCCTTACTCCCTGCCATGATAGTTTTGCACTCCAACCCTCTGGAATCATGAATAAGCACTCTCTTTTATAAGTTGCCGTGACATGGTGTTTTTGTTGCAGAAATTGGCAAGTAACTAAGACAGAGGGGTATGCACGAGCTGTTCATCCATTGCAATGTGTGTCACTCAGACACCTGACTTTTGTTTGCATTCAGAGGAAATCAGATGAAATATTGAATAATAAGGACCTATCTGAGTGAAAACAGATGTCCAGGGACACAAAGATTGAGATAGAACAGTTAACTTCTTTGGAACCAAAGGAAAAGGGTAGTGACACTGAGTGAGGGACATCTTCAGAAAAGTCAGCACTTTGAGGGTGGGTCACCAGGAATTCCAAGTCCATTAGATCAGTAGATCTGTGTGCCTGTTTAGCAACAAGCATGGTTCGATGATAAAGGAAATCATCATGGTTCGATGATAAAGGAAACCACGACCTAACACACAGGGTGATTTTTGTGCACCAGGGGCTGTTTTGATTTCTGCACATCTAATCTTTTCATCTTCACAGCAACCTCTAAGGTATACTTAACGCTCCCAGTTTCATAGCTGTAGAAGTAGAGGCCCAGAAAGCTACTTTGATCCTCTAAATTATCCAATACCCCAAAGATATAGGAATTACACGTTAGCTTCTGTGTTTTATTGTTATGGAATTTAATAGAAGGTTTACTTGCTGAAAGTGGGTCTTTTTCTTATTGGCATGTGTCATGCCAGGTGTTTGTGTAAGTGTGCATGGTTGTGCACACTTACATGCAGACACATGCAGAGATCAGAGGACTACCTCATGTCAATCCTCAGGCAGCTTCCGTCTTTTGTCTGAGATAGGGTTTCTTATTAGCTTAGAACTTGACCACATAGGCCAAGCTATCAGCAGCCCCCTTTCCAGGAATTTACCTTTTCCTGCCTCCCATTCTTTACTCTTCTGAGAATATTGGTTTCTGCCCATTTTGCGTGCCTTCTGTGGCTCTGAAATCCAATCCTCAGAGTGAGAGAGCAGCACTTTAACAGCAGAGCCTTTTCTCCAGACCCAGTGTAAGTCTTTTCTGGAAACACTCTAGAGCCACTCAAGGGCAGTGGAGCCCCAGGGAGAAAGGAAACAGCAGCAGCTTCACATGGACGTGTGGTCACAGGACTGGGGGCTTCATTGGCTGGCCTTGGAGCCAGTGTAAACAGTTGGACTTGCTGCATGGTTTACTAGTTGACTGATTTGGGAAGGGCATTGAGGTCCCTCCCTCCCTCCCTCCCTCCCTCCCTCCCTCCCTCCCTCCCTCCCTCCCTCCCTCCCTCTCTCTCTCTCCTCTCTCTCTCTCTCTCTCTCTCTCTCTCTCTCTCTCTCTCTCTCTCTCAAGCCAAGAGAACTCAGTATCCAACTTAGGTGGGTGTTTTGAAGGCCCAGTGCTATGCAATGATGGCACTGGGTCCTTGGCACACTGCCAGGTACAAAGTAAGCACTCAGCAAATGGTAGCTATTACTAGTCAGTAGGGGACAGATGATTTTCACACCAATTTCCATTGCATGGCCACTTTTAATTTACCACTAATTACATTTTGATGACATTTGCATACAGCATTTAATTGACTGAAAAATCCCATTAATACTTCATAATGGAGTACACAAATTATATGAAGGAAACATTCTTGGGATATTATTAAAAAAAAGATTGACTTTTCCCTTCTATCAAACACGTAAGTCTGTGGAGGATGACTGTATCTCACTGGGAACTCTAGCCAGTTTCTTGTAGATGGCGCCATCACCACCAGGCTCCTGGTGAGCAAAGATTCCAGTCATTTCACAGTTTTCCAGTCATTCTGTGTACAGCATCAAGGACTTACACTCTCTTCTCTACTGTGCCTCCACCATGTAGGTCACTGCCCTTCTATCTCCTGGGGTGTGTTGTGAATTTGTGTCTTTGCTTATTCACCAGCAGAACCTGAGACCTTATTCAGGTTCCTCTGCTCCATGGTTACATTGCTGGCTCAGCATTTGTGTTGATGTGGTAAAGATTATTGGCACAGCTCTGGGGGCATTTCCCCAACATCTTTTTTTTTTTTTGGCTTTAGGAGACCGGGTTTCTCTGTATTGTTTTGGAGGCTGTCGGTCCAGTCCAGCCTCGAACTCACAGAGATCCGCCTGCCTCTGCCTCCCAAGTGCTGGGGTTAAAGGTGTGTGCCACTACTGCCCGGCTTCCCCAACATCTTTTGTCCTCTCTCTCATCATGGCGTCTCTACCAGTGCTATGAATGGTGTCCTCAAAATTATGAAATTGGCTTTCTCCTTTTTTTCTCAACTTTTTTCTTTTTTTCAAAAATATCTATCTATCTGTCTGTCTGTCTGTCTACCTACCTACCTACCTACCTGTCTATCTATCATGTCTATACAATGTTCTGCCTGCATGTTTCCCTGAAAGGCAGAATAGGGCACCAGATCTCATTATAGGTGGTTGTGAACCACCATGTGGTTGCTGGGAATTGAACGCAGGTCCTCTGGAAGACCAGCCAGTCAGTGCTTTTAACTGCTGAACCATCTCTCTAGCCCCTGTTCTTTTGTTTTTCAGTGGTCCTTCATGATCTCCAATCCCTCAGAAGAGCCTTTAGTTCTTGATATGGTGTGTGTGTGTGTGTGTGTGTGCGCGCGCGAACATTTCCTCTTATGAACCTGGAGGGCAAGTGTTCTGAAATGGACTCTATAATTATTTGAATGAAAGTGCCTTTGTTTGCATATTCTTCCTCTGATCTCCTCCCAGTTGCTATTGAAGTTACTGTAACTTCTTCAGGCATTGTTTCCTGATTCTATATTTGCACTATAGATTGTTATTTTTAGATTCTGCTTTATGCTTATCCTCATTAAAATTCATAATTGTCATCATCATTTAAATATATATTTATTGTTTCAGAATTCTGACAATACCTGTGCTGGCTACTTTTACATCAACTTTATACAAGCTGCAGTCATTTGGTAAGAAGGAAACCCAATTGAGAAAATGCTCCCACCAGATTGGTGTAAGAGCAAACCTGTGGCATACTTCCTTAATTAATGGTGAGGGAGAGCCCAGCTCACTGTGAGTGATGTTATCCCTGGGCTTATGGTCCTGAGTACTATAAAAAAAATCAGACTTTGTAAGCCATAGATAGCAAGCCAGTAAGCAGCATTCCTCCGTGGCATGCACATCAGCTCCTGCCTCCAGGTTCCTCTCTTTGCTTGAGTTCCTGCTCTGACTTGATTGACTGCGGAACTGTAAACTGAAATGAACCGTTTTCTTCCCAAGCTGCTTCTGGTTATAATGTTTTATCGCAGAAATAGAAACACGAATTAAGACAGCACAAATCCATTACATAGTATCTGAAATTGTGATGAGAAAGATTAAAACCTTTCTTACATATATACATCTTCAAAACGTTTTACTTTTTATGTATATTTGCATCACTGTTTATTATTTACTTAAGATGTGTAAGTCTCAGTTTCTTCCTGTGAGTAGAATTGCTGCCAGTGGATAACCACTGATAAGGGTCGTGTGTTTGTAGCAGGCAGTGTGGATCCCTTTGCTTGGTGTTTACTGAGTGCCAACGATATTCAGTGTAAAACACAGCTCTACATATTGTTTATGGAGGCTGTCAGGCTGTCACAGAGGGAGACTGAATAGGTTTGGTAAGATTTATCATTCTCTTAGTCATGCTCATTGCTGTGCGGGGTCTAAATCAAACCTGTGATCCTTTTAGAAAGGTCAGAAGGGGAGCTACCTTGTTGCTCATTTGAAGACTGATCAGTAACACAACTGGAGGGTGCATGAGACACAAGGGTACTATTGATTACCTGATAAGTGATGAAAGGTGTCAACAGCTTACAAATTAGCAGATGCCACATGGTCCTAACCACCTCCACACCCACCCTGTTTATCAGTTGTTTCTATGATAGGGTTTATGCCAGGAACATAATCCTTTCTCTCCCTGTCTGTGTCTGCCCTTGTGTGTGTGTGTGTGTAATGCTACCGTTGTAAGAGGTTAAACATATCCACAAATACTGATGAAAAATAAACTTTAATCAGTCACAGTGGCATATGTTTCTAATCCCAGATAAGACACTGAAACAGAAGGACTGAAATTCTGAAGACCTCTTGGGTGACACAGCATGCTAGCTGAAAAAACAAAAACAGACAAACACACACACACACACACACACACACACACACACACACACACACAAACCAGTTTTCTTTCCCCCAAATTATAGATGGTAAGTGACTAAAGTTTGTTAAATTCAGAGATAATTTCACATACTTAACATTCAGGGTCATTACTTGGGACTTTCTGATGTTAACATCTGGGTCATTGTTTTGGGGTGCCTGCTTTCAGAATGTTATCTGCTGCCTTCCTGGTGTCTCCCCAGTGCATCAACCCCAAACCCCAGCTGTTCAAAGTCTGTGTCACTCAGCTAGCTCCATGACCCCTTCCAGGTCTTCTATATGAAGAACTATGGCAGCTGGATGGGCTCAAACTTCCCCATATAGAATCTAGACTGCAATCCCAGACAATGCACCATGACCTCTCCACGTTACACGACCAGGAATTCAATGACAAGGAATGTTGGAAATGCCTTCACATGTCAAACGAACTTGAAGAAGCGAGAAAATGTATTTCAAACATAATACAGACTAATTGAAATGTGAGTTTGTTTTAATTTTTAAATGTTGTATGCCTGTTAGTGGTGGAGTCATGACCAAAGTATGGAGATTTTTTCCGTTATGAAAACTTAGTGGCAGACTCACAAGATTCTAATCACCTTAACAAAGATGAGCACAATTTTCACATACTTCACAGAGTCATATAAAAACACTAAGAGGATTACACAAAAGAACAGATAACACAAAGGAAAACACTAAAAGAAGGCAAAAGTTGTATTTTTTATTGCCTAGGGTTAATGTTCATTTCTGTATAAGAAGGTCAATATGATTTTTATATAGTTTATGCTCAGATTTTTTCCACTCTAATATTCTTGATCTGTTTTGTAGACGGGGTGGGGGGGGACAGGGGAGGTGCTATGCATCAATCTAATGGAATTGGATCTTTTGTAGTCATGGCTGTTCACATGGGGCTCTGAAAGATCAGGAAGAATGCTGGTTACATGGAAGCCTGCTTAGCTGTTGTATATTGATTTTGTTTTAATATTATTATTATTGGTGAAAATTCTACTAATGAAACTAGTCTGTAAATTATCATATCATCAAAGAAATCAGAGAAACATCACCCTTTACAATTGCCACACACAAGGTAAAATACCTTGGGGTAACGCTAACCAAACAAGTGAAAGACCTGTATCGAAAGAACTTTGAGTCTTTAAAGAAAGGAATTAAAGAAGACACCAGAAAATGGAAAGATCTCCCATGCTCTTGGATAGGTAGGATCAATGTAGTAAAAATGGCAATCCTGCCAAAAGCAATTTACAGACTCAATGAAATACCCATTACAATCCCAGCACAATTCTTCACAGACCTTGAAAGAACACTTCTCAACTTTATATGGCAAAAACAAAAGACCCAGGATAGCCAAGACAACCCTGCTCAACAAAGCAACATCTGGAGGCATCACCATCCCTGACTTCAAGCTCTATTATAGAGCTGTAGTCCTGAAAACAGCTTGATATTGGCACTAAAATAGGCAGGTAGACCAGTGGAATCCAATTGAACACTCTGAGATTAATCCACAAGCCTATGAACAGCTGATTTTTGACAAAGAAACTAAAATTATACAATGGAAAAAAGATAGCATCTTCAACAAATGGTGCTGGCATAACTGGATATTGGCATGTAGAAGACTGCAGATAGATCCATATCTATCGGCATGCAAAAAACTTAAGTCCAAATGGATCAAAGACCTCAACATAAATCCAGCCACACTGAACCTCTTAGAAGACAAAGTGGGAGGTACCCTTGAATGAATTGGTACAGGAGACTGCTTCCTGAACATAACACCAGTAGCACAAGCACTGAGATTGACAATTAATAAATGGGACCTCCTGAAACTGAGTAGCTTCTGTAAGGCAAGACAAAAAGGCACCCCACAGATTGGGAAAAGATATTCACTAACTCCACATCTGACAGAGGGCTGATCTCCAAAATTTACAAAGAACTCAAGAAGCTATTCTCCATAACACCAAAGGACCCAAATAAAAAGTGGGGGACTGAACTAAATAGAGATTTCTCAATAGAGGAGACTAAAATGGCTGAGAGACACTTGAGAAAGTGCTCAAAACAAACCTGAGATATCTTACTTTTGTCAGAATGTCTAAAATCAAAAACACCAATGACAGCTTATGCTGGAGAGGATGTGGAGAAAGGGGAACACTTGTCCATTGCTGGTGGGAATGCAAACTTGTACAGCCACTTTGGAAATCAGTATGGAGATTTCTCAGGAAAATGGCAATCAGTCTACCACACGACCCAGCAATTCCACTCTTAGGCATATACCCAAAAGATGCCCATTCATACAACAAGGATATCTGTTCCACTGTGTTCATAGCAGCATTATTTGTAATAGCTAGATCCTGGAAGCAATCTAGATGCCCCACAACTGAAGAGAGGATAGAGAAAATGTGGTACATTTACACAATGGAGTACTACTCAGTGGCAAAAAACAACGGAATCTTGAAATTTGCAGGCAAATGGATGGTACTTGAAGAAACCATCCTGAGTGAGGTAACCCAGTCACAAAAAGACAAACATGGTATGTACTCACTCATATATGGATTTTAGACATGGATCAGGGGAGTGTCAGCCTACAATCCCAGGGCTAGTGAGTCTGGGAAACAAGGAGGTTCCCAAGAGATATGTATTATACCCCAGAGAATTAGAAAGAGGCAAGATCTCCTGAGCAGATTGGGAACATGGGGGGAGAGGAGAGAGAACCAGGAAAAAGAGAGGGGGATAAGAGGAGGGGAGAAGAAGACATGGGGGAGCAGGAAGGTTGAGTAAGAATAAAGGAGACCAGGATGAGGGATACCATAATAGTTGGAGTCATTATAGCTTTGAGGAGAGAGCTGACACTAGTGAGATTCTCAGAGATGTACAAGGATAACACCAAGTGGAAAACTAAGTAATAGCGGACAGACTACATTAATAGCCCCTACCTGATGATAAGGTTGGGGACTACCTTATGTTATATCTTAGAACCTTCATCCTGTGACTGATAGAAGCAGAGACAGATACTCACAACTAAACACAGAACTGACCCCCCTGGAACCCAGTAACAGAGATGGAGGAGTGATGAGCAAGGCAGTCAATACCATGCTGGTGAAACCCACAAGACAGCTGACTGGACAAGGGGGAGCTCTTGAAGCCCAGACTGATGACTAAGAGGCCAACAGGGGACTGATCCAGACTCCATGAATGTAGTGTCAGTGAGGAGGCCTCAGAAATCTCTGGGACTTTGGGTAGTAGACTAGTGTTCACCATGGCATACAAATGAACTTTGGGAGCCCATTCCACATGGAGGGATGCTCTCTCAGCCTGGACACGTGGGGAAGGGCCTAGGTCCTGCCCTGGATGAAATGACAGACTCTGGATATCCCCCCAAGGAGGGCCTTACCCTCCCTGGGGAATGGTGTGGGGATTGGGCTGGGGTTGGGGGGGGTAGGGGTGGGGCTGGTGGAGGAAGAAGGGAGGAGCCGGAATTGACATTTGAAGCATGCATGTTTCTAATTTAAATAAAAGACATACATTGAAAAAAAAAAGAAACTAGTCTGGATAGAAATGTTAGCTGACTAACGTACTGCTTTCCTTAGACTAAAAGCCTTCCTTTTTAAAGGCAATGGTGATGGAACTGAAGGCCTGAATGTGCTGCATTGGGTCCTCAGGCTGTAGATGTTCCTCCTGTGGCTACAGAGTCTCTCCCTAGCACCTTCTCGGGATCCTGGGAGTGCCCTTCCTGTTTCCTCAAGCTTCCTCCACAAGCCCCAGACAAAGCCATTTTCTTCAAATATGCGGATACATACTTTGGAATCTTGTTCTTAACTGGTACACATGTTGTCTTGGGTCAAAGGGTGCTGGCTTCCAAAAGATATTTCCGTGTTCTGCCTGACATTCGGAGCCTGTGAATATAACCATATAAGTATATATTAAAGGCTTATTTTATTATCTATTTGTGTCTATGTTTGTCTGTGTATGTACGTGTGTGTTTAGGTGTCTGTGGCGGCCAGGAGAGACATCAGATCCCTTGGAGCCGAAGCCACAGGCAGTTGTGAGTCACCTGACAAGGATGCTGCAGCTGAATCCCACTCTCTGAAAGATCAGGAAGTGCCCTTAACCCAGAGATGACTTTCCAGTCCGCCTCCCCTGCTCACACCGTATTTTAGGAAAGGTCTTTGTCAATATAGTTAATGGTCTCCAGATAAGACAAATATGAATTATCAAGTAGGCCATACATTTGGCAGTTAGTATCCTTGTAAGAAGTAAAAACTGGCAGGGAGGCCTGGGGTTCAGTGGTTCCTAGTGGGGGTGTGCGTTTAGAGTATCCAAGAGTGTCATCCTCACCACTCAAACAAGCAACACAAAAACATACATACAAAAGAGAAGACCATATGAAGAAGGCAAAGGCTGAAACTGGAGTGTTCCCTGAAGGAAGCGCTGTCACTCACAGACTTCTGAGAGGCTTGTCCTTCCTTTTCCTCAGTTTCAAACTTGCAGCATCTAGGGACTGAGGAGGACGTCATTCCGTGTGTTTTAAGCCTCCAAGTGTGTGGTTGCTCCTCCCCAGGGGTCTTGATGGGGTTCATTTTCATCATCTGCTAAGAGAAATTAGGAAAGAAATAGTGATGTTTTTTCAATCTTATTCTCACTGGTGGTTCCAAGACTCTGTATAAATTCTGGGGCACTAAATTTAAGGGTGTCAACAAGACAGACTATGATGTAGTAAAGATCAGATCTCCGTGAAACCCCAATGACCTGAACTTGGACCTTACTGCCTTCCCCAATTTTCTCTTTTCTTCAATTAGCATAGCTTGTGTGTGTGTGTGTGTGTGTGTGCGCGCGCGCGATTGTTACTTATTTTATGCTTTTTCTTGAACTTCCCCAGAGCATGTATCAGTTTTGGGGGTCAGCACAGATGAGTCACCATCAGGGTTAGAGCCTAGACGTGAGTTCTGAGGTGGGCACCCGACACACCTTCAACCGTTTGCTGGGGTGGTGGCATGGGAATCCAGAGCAGAGGGTGCCTGGGACTGTCCCAGGCAAATTCAAAAGTGGATATGGTTTGGTTCTGTACAGTCCACTGAGGGGCAAAGGAGGTAGAAAGAGCCGAGAACAAAGCAGGTCCACAGACAGAAGAAAAGCTACCTGCCAAGACTTTGTGCCCCTGGTTCTTTCTGGGGTCTGAACTGTGCTTGGCTATTTCCCATCAGGAAAACTTAAGTTCCCATTCTTTGCATGTACCAGCTTGTCAAGAGTCCTGGGTGACTGAAGGGCTGCTCACTCAGGCTCAGAAGCCCAGTGAATCCCACTGAGGCCCTGCTGTCCAGAATTTCTTTGCATGAAAGCAGATTTCTCCTTCTTCCCTTTGTCTCCCGTCCTGTGAGAGTAACCTTGGGGTTGGGGGGAGGGCAGATTTGACCCAGGTTTGACTTATGAAATGATTGGCATCAGCTCCCTTTTTATTTATCAGTTCTATTCTGTTGTTGAAAACAAATAAACACCCAAAGCAAAACCAAACAACCCCAGCAGGGGCTGTGTCTTCAGCACACAAGGTTCTGAGCAGAAAGAATAATGTGACAAGTGATCTTTGTGACTAATTCAGGATAGACTGTGGGAAAGAGGGGCTGGAGGAAGATGGAGAAAGAACGGCCCAGTCAGAACGATTAAGAGCCCTCTGTCCTGCAAAGGATGACAGGGGAGCCCTGAAGAGGTAATTGGGCCCCTGATGTGAAGAACAGTCACAAATAAGCCGACAAAAGCCCTGCATAAGCCCGAGGCATCCAGCAAGGATTAAGCATCATTAGCTAACCTGTTACCATAGAAGTATCTGGCTGGATAGGAGACAGCTAGCTCTGCCTTAACCCACGCTCTGACCTGGGCCAGCTAACTGTACCTTTGAAGCAGGCTTTGTGGTTGAGCAGTTTAGATTTCCACATTTAAAAAGAGCTGGGGTAGGGATGGCACACAAATAATGAGGGTCCTGGAAATTCATGTCTCCGTTTGTTTTCAAATCCAGTGCAAATTCTTGGGGGAGGGTATCATTACGAGATCACCACAAGTCATTGCTCTTTGCTGCTGCTTTTGTTTTTGATTTACAGCTTCCTAGCTAGCCCCAGCAAGAGCAGTCCTGAGAATGAAGGCAGAATTCAGTTCATAATCCAGCCGGTGACTCAGTCATTGGCACACCACCATTGTGTTTGAAGGTCGGGACCTATCAGTGAACAGATGCCTGCCTCTTTTGGAGTTTACATTATAAAGTGTATCAGAAGTGGCAGATGCTTCAGGAGAAAATAGAGCAGGAGGAGGGCTGGGAAGCAAGGGCTGCTGTTCTCAACGGGATGGTGGTTCCTGTTATTTTTAGCTCACCCCCACTCTGCCTGATTTTGCCCTTTGACAGGCTCACCCGCAGCCCTAAATGTTTTGGGAGTGGCAGTCTTGCTTGCTTTGGGTTATATTCTGTTTTATTTTATTTTAAGATTGCCCCCTTGGTTTGATGAGACTTGAGCTTATCAGTGCCAAGGGCTCTCAGCTTTGGCAATGTAGCCCACCCGACATTCCCCAGCTGTGAGGACCAAGAGTATCAGACCCATGTGCTACCTACCATATCTTCATACTGCAGAACTTTGCCACAGGAAAGGATGGCTTTTGAGCAGCCATGTGGCTACGGGGCCTCATTCTCTTTATTAGGCTTATCATGTAGAGCAGAGAGGCAGGTCCACCTTTACAGTCAAGCTGATTGTTGCTGACATTTCAGGAGAAAGAAAATCACGGCAGTTGTGATGATACATTTTTCAATTCTACATGTTCTCTATGACAGTTTTCTTCATTCCTCCACCTTTGGAAGGAATGATGCCAGAAGAAGCCGTCTTTGAAGTTTAGGAAATTAATCTTTTTTGGAGGGAGGCAGTGGCATGATCTGAGCTTGATTAAACACTTCTTTGGGGGGGGAATCTCTTTATGCTTCTTGGGATTCTCATCAAGGTGATCAGGACCAGTTATATAACTTGGGGACCCAGTGTAAAAACAAATTGTCAATATATTTCCCACTGAAGACAACGGAACAGTAAGCAGAAATGGGACCCTGCTGGCCAGACTTGAAGCTAGCCCAGTCACCACTTACTCCTATGTTTGAGTCAACAGCTCACGTATTATACAGCTTGCAAACAAATTCTTTTTGTATGATATACTTATACAATTAAAGGGAAGAAGGTATATACACATTAAACATAATGTATATCAGAAACAAACTTTAGTGTGATAAACACTTTAATAACACAGAGCTAAGTTATAATCTGCCTAGCCATGCACTGTTGCTCTGCAATAGGTATTTTTCCACTCTTGGGAAGGAATATAAGATAATGGAATAGAAGTACCACAAACCAGATTTTGAGGCCCAGTTCTTGATAAACAGGGAAATGTGGAGATGCGTTCAAGTTTTGAAGACTTGGGAACTGTTAACATGGGTTGATTTTTCTCAAGATTTATTTCTTTTGTTTGTATGTCTGTGTGTAGGTGTGTTAGTGGATGCCACATGTATGTAGGTGTCCGAGGAGGTCAGAGGCATCGGATCCCCTGGATCTGGAGTTACAGGCTGTTGTGAGCTGCCCATTGTGGGTGCTGGGAACCTAATTTAGATTCTCTGGAAGAGCAGAAAAACTCTTAACCACTGAGCTGTCTTTCCAGCCCCTTTAAGGTCTTTTCTAATTCATAGCTGTAGCTACTGATGCAGTAGGGTAGTTCTTCACCGTCTACTCGTATTTGCGGGTAATCACTATCCTAAGACATGTGCAATGCCCACCAAAGCAAACGCTCACTTTAACTCTACTTGGGCAGATCTCTCAGAGGAAATTGAACTTGCTTTTAGCACTTTTAGTCTGGGGAATAGTACAAGGGTAGCATCAGTGTATGACCAGGGCTCATGTGCATTCGTGTGAACACACACTCTATAGTTAGAACAAGGGTTGGAAAAGCATAACTGTTTGGTCCAGAGAGGTCTGTAGACTCTTTTTCGCAAATAAAACTTTATTGGAACAAAGCCACACTTATTGCTTTGTTTGTGTCTGTGGTACTTGGCACCCCAGAGGCGGAGCTGAGTAATTTCTATGGATTCCATGCGACCTGTGGAGCCTACAGTATTTGCTCTGTGGTCCTTTGTAGAAAAAAGGAGTTTACTTCTTCCTAAGTTAGAGTCGTCTGACTGATGAATTATTCTGTGTCTGGAAGACAAGAAAGCCTACAAAATACATAATAAGAGGCACATTTTTATTCACATACTAGTTTTCATTTAAAACTGTGCAAACAAGGTGATTTTAAACATAATTTAGTTTAAAACATTGAAATAAGTTATTTTCCTCTAATTATAACTAACAGGACTGCAATAGTTTACATTCCTAACACAATTGATTTTTACTCCTGGTTTGTTGTCTTTAATATGTAGGGTTGCTAAGTGTTTAAACAGTTGTACATTTTCCATTTAATTCCTGTAACCATGTTTGCAGTGTGAAAACTAAAAATAATGGTAACCTATCTGAAGACCTTTTGAGAATCATTTTGTTTCATGATTTCTAAGCATCAGTTATGTGAATTAGACTCTGAATATCTTTCCAGTTCCAGATTTGACCGCCTCTTCTGGCTTCTGTGAGTACCAGGCACATACCCGGGACACATACATGCAGGGAAAACACCCATACACATAACACTAAAATTTACAGAAAGTTATGTGATATGTTTAGCATTAACAGGGAATGTACTCAAAAGTCTATTTTAAAATATGAACAAAAATGCCACATAGCAACAGAATTTAAATTTTCGACAGATGCTATTTACTTCCCAAGATAAATCAAGCAATTTACAAATAAAATATCAAGCACACACACTGTAAAGGAGTAAGCATATTTTCTCAACCTAAAAATAACCAAAAAACAACAAAAAAAGAATGAGTATATTCATAAAGTCTCTAGGAGAAAATATTTGAATTTGGAACTTTTGACAAATCTTGGCTGTGGAATTTTCAGTTAATATTTATATATTTCTCCAGGTAAATTGATAGAATCTCTCCTTGACTTATAAAACATTATTTGATTAGGCAGTGAGAGTTATTGAAGCATACACATGTTTATAGAAACGAGTGTTATAGAGAGTAACATCTACTTTTCAGTTTATGCAACAGATGTAGGAATTATTTTGGAGGTTTTCTTCCCTACAACCTGGTCTGCTCTTAGACTGGGGGTGGGGAGTAGAGGTAGGAGGTGGGAGTTGATTAGCAGTACAAATCTTCAACCTTGATTCTCACCCACTTTGCATCCATTTGCCTAATTCTTATATGATGTTTTCTAATGTTACCACATATGTAGATTAATTTACCTGTCACCATAGTCAGGGTACATTCTTTTTCCATAATGCAGATAAATTCCCTTATGGTTCCCTACCAGTAGCTGCATTCTTCCCCAGGTCTTAACCCTGTGCAACCACCATTTTCTTATCCATAACTATTTTTATTTTATTTTGAAAATGGTGTAAACTAATCAGTACACATGTAGTTCTTGGATTGGCATATTGGTCTCTTTCACCCGGTGTGACTTTGAAATCCATGGAAGCAGTTGAGTTATGAACATCTTCCTTTACATTGCTGCATCTTATTCCATTGTACAAATGGAGTAAAGTTTGCTCACCCTCCGATTTGATCTGCCTATGCAAATCATCATACGCTTTTTGATGCATTTCTTCCTCTCTGTTGATTTGAGAGCATTGTATCAGATACCAGAGTATGTTAACAGTTTCTTCCAGTCTGTGACTTATGCTTTCATATTTTAAGACATTATTTTGCTTTTTGTCACATTCTATTATTTATCTGTGTATTTATTCATGTGCATGAAAGACAGTGGCATTTGTGTACCACAGCACACATGTGAAAGCCAGTGGACAACTTGTGGGAGTCCATTCTTCCTTCCCATCGTGTGGGACCTGGAGGACAAACTGAGGTTTGCAGGCCTGGCAGCAAGCGACTTTATTCTTTGAGTGATCTCACTGGTTGTGCTTCATCTTTTGTTTTATAATAATAATAACAAATATGTAGTATATAAACTACATAGTCATATGATATATAAACATGATAATTATTATTTGGTTTTCAAAACAGGGTTTCTGTGTTGCCCTGGCTGTCCTGGAACTTGCTCTGTAGACAAGACTGGCCTCGGACTCAGGGATCCATCTACCTCTGCCTTTCGAGTGCTGGGATTAAAGGTGTATTCCACAATACCTGGTGTCACTTTCACATTTTAAATGGTCTCTCACAGAGCAGGTTTTCTTCTTGAAAGAATTACATTGTATACATATTTCCCTGTGTGGGTTTGTACACATGTATGTGTAGGACCCTGTAGAGTCTAGAAGAAGGCATTGAATTCTCTGGAACTGGGGTTATAGACATCTATGATCAAAATACAGGATATTATTTCAGTTTTCTGATATTTTTTGAGAGGTCAGTTTTGGTGATAGTTCCATGGGCTGCTGGAAGAATGTATTGGGCTGAAATGTTTGGTAGAAGTCTGTTAGGTCCATTTTATTTGACTATTGTCTGGATGGCTCCTTGTCGTGCCCGCCTCGACCAGCAAGGAAGACACAACACCCAGACTCTTCTTTAAGCAGTTTATTCAGGAACCTTGAACAATCTTCTTCTCCCGGGGAGCGCCAGGGAGCCCCAACCCACAGCTTAAAAGCCCTTGGGCGGCCAACCCCAGTATGCCACGTGGAACATGCAGATAGGTCCACGTACGCAGAAGCAAGCCTGATATCCAGCCTTAACCAAATACAGGTGGGGCTCTTAAGGAGTTGTTTATCACAGAGAGCACCTGCTGTCAGGCTAGCAGAAGGCGGAAGCCAGCACCATCTTAAGGGTGCGGCACTTCGCAGCTCTCTACAGCTCCTCAAACTTATTATCATTGTGTTGGGGTTACTCTGGTTTTAAATTTAGTGTTCATTTTATGAAAATGTGTTCTCTTGTGTTTGCTGTGTACATACATAGAACTGTGATATCTTCTTGGTGAATTATTCTCCAAGTGAGTATGACATGACCTACCTATTTCTTCTCACAAGTTCTGACTAGAATGGCTATATCAGCTTAAGCTCTCCTCATTTCATTTATTTGGAATACCTTTTCCCATTCTATGACTCCAATGTGTTGTTTGCCATTGATGGGGAGGTATGTTCTTGGAGGCAACAAAAAGATGGAGCCTGTTTTCTACTCCAATCTGCTAGACTGCAACTTTTTATTGGCACAACTGAGACAATTTACATCAAGAATTATTGAAAGCTGAGTATTGACTTTTGTCATTTTGTTGATTGTGAAGACTTTCTTAGGCACTTTTGATCACTTATCCTGGTATTATTGATTCCTGTGACTTGTTGATTGCATTTATCATTCTCTTCAGCCTGAAGTAGTCTTACCACCTTTCTCTGAAGAGATAGATTATATTGGTCATAAATTCTTTTATCTGTTCTTATCCTGGAAAGATTTTGTTTCTCCTTCAATTTTATTTATTTGTTTTGTTTTAGAAAGAGACTTACTATGTAGCTCTGGCTGTCTGGAATTCACTATACAGATCAGGTTGGCCTTGAACTCAGAAAGTTCTTCTGCCTCTGCCTCCAAAGTGCTGGGATTAAAGGCATGTGACACCATAGCTGTCTTCTCTCACAAATTTAGCAGATAGTTTTCCTGGGTGTAATAGCCTGGGTTGGCAATTATGGTCACATAGAACTTGGGATGCATTTTACCATTACACCAGATCATATACTAACATCTAAAGATTGGGAATGGGATCCACAAGTTAAGAGAGAACATGTGGCATTTGTTTTTCTGGGTCTGGGTTACTTCACTCAGTATAATGCATTCTGGCTTTGTCCATTTACCTACAAACTTCACCATTTTACTTTTCTTTATAGCTGAGTAGAATTCTGTTGTGTCATATGTATCCTATTTTCATTATTCATCTGCCAGTGAAGGATATTTAGGTTGTTTCCATTCCCCAACTATTGTGAGTAGAGCAGCAATGAACATGACTAAGTACATATCTGTGGAGTAAGATGTTGAGTCCTTTGGCCATATCCCAAGGAGTGGTATAGTTGGGTGGCATGGTTGATTTACTTTTAGCTTTTTGAGAATTCTTTATGCTGAGTTCCAGAGTGGCTGTACCAGCTTGCCATACCACCAACAGTGGGTGAGGGACAGTCACCCTCTCTTCACATCCCCACCAGTATTGGCTGTCAGTTGGCTCATTGATCTTAGTGACTGGGGTGAAATGAGATCTCAAGGTTGTTTCGATTCACATTTTCCTAACTGGAAGTTACAAAGACAGGAGATGGGCTCAGAGGAGGTGCTGAGTGTGCGGCATGGTAGAAAGATGCAGATACTGGATATGAGCCACATGTGGTGAGCGGTTCCTGGTAGGCAATGGGGTTGGGGTTAGTGGTGAGTCTCAGAGGAATGGTGGTGGGCCGAGAGAAGGGTCACTTCATGCTCTTATAGACAATCTGTTTATCATCTTTATAATGAACTGGTATATTTTATTACTTATTCAGTTGACTTATTCAGTTGTGTCCTCCTTATATAACCAGCCACTTTTGAATTACTATTGACTTTATAAGAAGGAATGAAGGGGGAGACATTATTCCAAATTAGTATCTATTACAAGATTTCTTTATCAAACACTGAAAATGTATTGCTTTAGTTAGGGTTTCTATTGCTATCATAAAACACCATGACCAAAAACAATTTGGGAAGGAAAGGGTATATTTCATCTTGTAGCTTGTAGTCCTTCTAGAAAGGTCAGTGCAGAAACTCAGGCGATGAAGGAATGCTGCTTACTGGCCTGATATCTATGGCTTGCTCAACATGCTTTCTTCTACCACCCAGGACCATCTGCTAGAGGGTGGCTCCACCCCCAATGGGTTGGGCTCTCTCACACTAATCATCAATTAAGAACATGTCCCACAGGCTTGTCTTCTGGAGGCACTTTCTCAGTCGAGGTTTCCTCTCCTCAGATAGCTTGTGTCAAGCAGATGATAAACTAGCTAGGATTCTCTCTGTAACCTATTGATAAGAAGTAGATAACTCACCTCGGTGATCTCTGGGGCTTTGGGTAGTAGATCACTGTTCACCATGGCGTCAGTATAACTTTGGGAACCCATTCCACATGGAGGGATGTTCTCTCAGCCTAGACACATGGAGGAGGGCCTAGGTCATGCCCCAGATGAAATGACAGATTCTGGAGATCCCTCATGGAGGATCTCCCTAGGAAATGGTGTGGGGATTGGGTGGGGGGGGGGGGCTGGTGGGGCTGGCAGAGGGGCAAGGGAGGAGCGGTGGGCGAGGGAGCTGGGATTGATATGTGAAGCAAGAATGTTTCTAATTTAAATAAAAAATATTTTGGAAAAAATAAAGAAGTAGATAACTCATAGAAGTGAGTAAAGGAACTGAGTAAATACTCCTTAAAAGATACATAGAAACATACTACAGATCATTAATTACTAGTTACCAAAGAAGTCAACCTATAAACATGAGTTACTATGTCTATTAGCAGTTGAACAGACTTACTGTACAATATGCTACTAAGGATTTAGTGTAGACATTTAAGGTACTGTAGCATGTGAAATGGCACAATGGCTTTGGGAATCTAGGACAGCTTCTTAGTTTTAACCTCAATGTAAAAAAAAAAAAATCCCTAATCTATAATTCTACACATAAAGTCTACTTGTTCATAAATTCTACTTTTATTCAGTACTACCCAAAGTAAAAAGCAAGCCACATGTCATTCAGCATATGAATGACAAAACAAATTGTAGGTTTTAAACAGTGGGCTACTACATAACAACAAAAAGGAACGAACTGTGAATGCACGCTAAACATGGATGCATATTAAGAAGTTTGTGTAAAAGAAACCCAAACCAGGACATATGTTATATGAAAGTCCATTTATTTGAAAGTCTAGAACAGGACAGATTAAACTATGATGACACAAGCAAAACAAGATGAAATAGGGAGGGGGTGGTAGCTGTGAAGGAATGGGAGGGCTGAGAGAGAGACTCCGTGGTGGGATGCTCGTACAGGATTGCTGAGCCCTTAGTTTGGTCTGTAGTGGAAAAAAACAGCGAGAAACATCTGTCGTTGATGACAGTGTTCTAAGTCATATCTGAAATGGTGGGTGTGCAGAATATACATGAGATCACTGAAATGCATACTTAAAATGGATACACTTATATAAATTATACTCAAATAAGACAATTGAAAATACTTAAGTTTTAAAAAATTCAGTAGAGTATTGCTTAATTCTGAGATAGTCCACTTTTCAAAAATTGGTAAATATATTTTTATTTCTATGCCACCCTTATAGGATTTATTTATTTATTGCTCAGTGAATGCATATACTTGGGTCTCTTCTCATGAATAGTGCTAATTTTAATGGTAATGCTTTTAATTTGCAAGCTCTGGGAGCTATATATTTTTCTCCCTTCTTGACTTCAAAACTCACCTTTCATTTTGTCTCGGTTCTTTTTAACACTGTCCTCTCTCCATTTCTTTAAAGATAATACTTCTTCATTTCTGTCATTTTCTTCCCCTCTGGTTGTACTCCAGAAGTAATCTTCAGTGTTCCTTGTGTCAATTGGTGTTCTTTTGATACACAAGGCAGAAATGAATTCGTGCTAAATTATGGAGCAGGGAATACAGACGATGCTATAAATTAGTTGAGCTAGAAGAAGCCACAATCATGGGCTCATGTGGAGACTACTCGGTACTGGTCTGGCAAGTCCCAGCCCTCCCTGAGGACTGGAGTGGCAGGGAGGAAAATCACGCTTACTTTGAGACCTGTGAGCTGCCTCTTGGACTGAAATTCCCTCCATATTCTGAGGGTATTTCTCTCTTTGTTCTGAGGTTTGTTTGCATAAGGACCTTGCTTTCTTATTTTGTTGGCATAAAAGGATATTTCTGCAGATCTGCTGTTTGCCAAAGTAGATCACAGAAAACTTGCTACCCAGTTCTTGCCTCAGTTCTCAGACAGTCTGATCCAGTGGAGTGTATGAAGCTTCACAATCTCAGATGAGTGCAGCCTTGAGGCTTAAAGTACACGTTTCCCACTTAGATATACTGCCTGGCAGGAACTGGACTCTTCAAGATAGAGGGGGACGTAGCCCCTTCCTTCCCATGTCAGGGAAATTAAAACTGGGCATTCCTGCTGGGATGTATTCTCTGGATACCTCAGAGAGCAGCGGGGCTGTCCCTAACGAGTCTACATGGTACAGGGCTGGGTTATAGAACTAGGACACAGGCAGAAGGAGACCCAAAACTAAGTTTCTATGGCTTCCTTTCCCTGGAGGAAGTGGCCTGTGGTCTCCTAGGAAGGGGATAATCAGTTGTCAGTAATTCAAAGGTTTTGTATTAGTAGATCATCTCCTTTTAATATATGGCGTGTGAATGTGCAATGCATGCATGTATGGAGTGGTAAACTATTAATAT
The DNA here is from genome assembly GCF_017639785.1 of Mesocricetus auratus. Taxonomy (NCBI): domain Eukaryota; kingdom Metazoa; phylum Chordata; class Mammalia; order Rodentia; family Cricetidae; genus Mesocricetus; species Mesocricetus auratus. Next base: position 107,553,203 of record NW_024429184.1, on the reverse strand, counting down.
CTTTATGTGTGGACCTCATGACCACACATAAACTGAATATTTGGAACAGAAAAAAAGGCAAAACACCAATATTTTGCTTTCTCATACTAAGGAAGCCGTCAGGCTCACTACAGGTACATTTTATGTAATATTTTCATTAAGCCAACTGATTCTGTTCCCTTTAACTTACTATTTATCACCTGCTTGAATCTCTCAAAGTATAACACTGCCAACATCAATATTTGGCACAATGGTCAAAGTTCACTTTTTTTTGTTTTGTTTTTCCACACAGGGTTTCTCTGTACAGCCCTGGCTGTCCTGGAAGTCACTCTAAACCAGGTTGGTCTCCACCCGCCTCTGCTTCCCAAGTGCTGAGATTAAAGGTGTGCACCACCACTTTTTCTATTAGTCAAGTGGCTTTATTAGTCAACATGGCTTTATCACTACTTCTCTACATAAGCTAATGATAAGAATTTCCCATTTTTTGAAGCTTCTCAAAGACCTATGTGGTTTATGTATTCTCTCTCTCTCCCTCCCTCCCTCCCTCCCTCCCTCTCCCTCTCTCCCTCCCTCCCTCCCTCCCTCCCTCCCTCCCTCCCTCCCTCCCTCCCTCCCTCCCTCCCTCCCTCCCTCCCTCTCTCTCTCTCTCTCTCTCTCTCTCTCTCTCTCTCTCTCTCTCTCTCTGCCTGCCTGCCTGTCTGTCTGTCTCTGTCTCCCCTCCCAAAGCACCAGAGTAAGCCATCTGTGGTTAGAGTAGCTGTTTGAAATAAAACCCTTCACCTGGCTTAGCTCTTGGTAAATGGAGAGATTCAATCTAGCCTCCAGCTGTTGGTTCATAGACAGCATTTAGAAAGACAAATGTAGTGACTACCAGTATTAATTAAGAACCTCTGAAGAAGGCAAATGGATGTGAGAAAATATGGTCAGTAGAATACAGAATGTTTGGGAAGAAGTGAGGCATAGCACAGACCAGACCATCTGTTTTCTTCCCCGAAAAATAGATGGCAGACGCCATCACTTGGGGGAAGCAGCACTGACTGTAATCGGCTTCAGTTCAACTGTTACGGAGAGGACTGCAGAGGACAGGGACGAAGCTAGAACTAGAGTCTTTAGCACTCTCCCGTGTACTAGATTAGGCCTGTGGCTCAAAGCCATTGGAGAATGAGGAGAAGCTCATACCAGTACCCTCAGAAAGGCCACAACAGCCATGACAATGCTGTCATCCCCCAATTAGAGCACAGGTTAGGCAGGGGTGGACATCAGGCCTGTACTTGCTTCCAAGTGAAGGGTGGGGCACCCAGGTAAACATACCTTCTTTAAGATGCAAAAGGGGTTCTTCATGAAGTCTTTCCACCTACTGGTTGGTGTCTCTTTCATTCATATGCGAACTAGAAAAGTCACTGAAAGCTATGTCTGCTACTTTATAGCTGGCACACACCATACATGCTCTATGTACAAGGTTGAATGAATTACTACATCATTCAGGTTCTTCCACTGACCAGTTCAGCTTATTTGGGGTGAAATAGGTATGGATTTGTTTAGGAAAGCTGTGTAAAGAAACATAAGGAGAGGTTTTATTAGTTTTCATTCCTGGAAACTGATGAGGCATACTTCAGCTCTTGGTAAGTTTGATGACTGACTTTGTGACTTTTTCATACCATCTTATCCTGGCAACAACCATTTGAGGTCTGCCTTCTTCCTGTTGGAGGGGGTTGCTGAGCAATGATGTCAGATCAATGGCCTTCAGATGGGATGAAATCTAGATTAGAAACTTCTCTGCTAAGAGAGTGAACCCAGAACAAGCTGAGATGATCTTAATAGTTTTTATTTTAAAGATTGATTGTTTTTATAGTAAGAGTGCTTGCATGAATGTAACTGAGCATGAATGCTGGTGTAGTGACTGTGGAATCCAGAAGAGAGCATTAGATGACCATTAACTGGAGTTATGTAGATGGCTGTAATGCCACCATGTGGGTGCTGGAAACCGAACACGGATCTTCTGCAAGAACCACCAGCGCTCCTAACTGCTGAGCCATCTCTCCTGCCCTAATCTTTCATAGTTTTAAATAGAATCTTCAAACATCATTGTATGGGGCTTCAGCCTACACTTATATCCTTCAGAAACCATCCAGTAGCCAGTAGTGGCTGCTCTGAGTCTCTAGTTTTTCCTTGATTAGCATTGTGACTACATGATGTGGAAATAAAAGGCATGCCACCAATGTCACCAACTTCTATGTTGGCCCTGAGGTTTTCTGGCAAGATGGTTTCTCAAAAGATGTTGGAGGCTGAGGTGCTGGGTTAACCTCAGTTACACAGTGCTCTTGCCAGGAAGCTTGAGGATGACCTCTCAAAGAGGTGTAGAAGTCATGCATTCCCAAAGAGAGGAGTGGTCCAGCTGGCAGCCCAGAGTGGCGCTGTAAGCATGTATAGGTCCTTGTTTTTCTCCTGAAATTCTCTCTCTCTCCTCTTTCTCTTTATAAAGATCTATTTGTTTTTGTGCATATGGATGTTTGGCCTGCATTTGTGTCTGTGAAACATGTGCATGAGTGCCTGGTGCCTGCAGAAGACAGAAGAAGGTGTCAGATCCCCTGAGATTGGAGTTATAGATGGCTGTGAGCCACCATATGTGTGTTGGGAATCGAACTTGGGTCCACTGGAATTGCAGAGTGCTCTTAACTGCTGAGCTATCTTTCCAGCCTCATTCTTCTAGTCTTAAGAAAAGTTTTTAGTGTTCTTGTTAATTCTTCATCTCTCTCATGACTTGACAGTGGTTTATCATAGAATTAGAGGTGATGTCGATCATTGCCAGCCATCTTGGACAGAATGGACATTAATTTTAGATTCTATTTTTCAAGGTAGCATAGTTAAATATTATTTGATTAAAGAGGCCCTTGCTTATTTTCTGTGCAGTCCTACTGGAGTTGGGAGACTTTCCTTCCGTGTGGGGGTCTTTGAGACATTGCTTATTACTTCTGGTTTCTACTCTGGTGCCACTTTCTGTGCTCACTGAGCACTCATTCCCAGGCAAGCTTGTGTTTGTGGCATTGCCTTCCTTCTAATGGCATTAAAATCTGTTCTGCTTGAAAATAGAAATCTGCTGAAATTTCTTTCCCTTAGAGATTTCTATAGAGGTTGTTATCACAGAAACTGGGGCTGCTTGTGAACCTGCTGCTGCTACAAAGGCAGACAACAGGCTGGTGTGTCAGCCCGAGATGGATGGGGGAACAGAGCCTGAACAAAGCGGAAGTGTGGGCTTGTGTTTCCCCTGACTATTCAAATACATCCAACACAATTCGTTCCAGGGCCAAGGACAATCAGATTCTGCATCTCTGAACTCTGACTGACAAAGCAAAGAAAACGAAACAAGGTACAAAAAATTTAATCCATTCATCAGAATTAATCCCCACGAATAAGGAAAGCTAGCTGTACAGAACAAAGAGGGAAATGCATTTCAGTTTTATCTTTCTCTCCAAGTTGGAGCCCAGTGTTTATGGGAAAGCAAAGCTCAGAGCACCTCACTTTTGATGTTTCTAAACACTGTTCTTGAACCTGTAGATTATTGCTTCGCCTATTTGATACCAGTCCCCGAAGGTGATTCCTGTTTATTCTGTTCTTCCTTTTCTTTTCCTTTCAGAAAACTTGTCCTTTTGTTGTTGTTAAAGAGGACTAAATCCTGATAGGCAGATGACAAGAGCCAGTGCTTTTCCTTGCAGGGAAGTGTGACAAATACTCTTTAGTGAAAAAGTCCCCTTTCAAAGGGGCACTATTTTTAAAAATCCCATTATGGCATCAGGTACTCTGGAGTGATAATTGTAGGTACTAATTATGAATGAATGTACTAATGAATGAATGAATGAATGAACTAGCAAATAAAAGCACATGACCCTGTTTCATTACCTGAAGGGATAGACCGCTGAAAGGGGTTTTCTGACAGTTGATTGACATCTGACAGGGATTTGTTTTTTTTTAAAAAAAAACCTCTTCAAAAAGCTTCCTGTGGACTCAGGGTTCTGACCCCACATTTGTTTGCTTTTGTGAACTCCTCAATAGAAAGATACTATCAGGTGCATGTGTGACATGGGAATTGGCTCACAAAGACAAAGGTTGCATAGGGTTCATAGAGACTTGTATTTTTATAACATCTACAGCATCTAGGCAGAATGCTAATGTTGATTTTTATTTTCTAAAAGGATTGCTTTTCATTAAAAAAAACTTCTGGAACCATGATTATAAAGGTTATCTTAAGAAAAAATAAAAAACAAAAACAAAAAAGCATTTCATTTATTTTCCTCATTCAATGTCCAGATTGCTAAGCACCATACAATGAGGCTCAAGCATTTTACTCACTCAATTATCTGAAAAGTTTGACTTCTTTTGCAAGCCTTCACTTGGCCATAACACATAGGAGGCGGCAGCAGCTGGGCTGGTGGGGGTACACACTCCAGAAGGAGAGATGGCTCAATAGTTAAGAGCTCTTGCAGAGAACCTGGGTTTGGTTCGCTATACCTACAAGGCAGCTCGCAACTGCCATAATTCCACTTCTAGGGGATCTGATGATTGGTGCCCGCCTCTGCAGATACCAGGCATGTAAATACATATAAGGAAATGCTCATATGCACAAGAAATAAACAAAGTAAGAAGACAATATTGGGAAAGTTTAATTCAACTCATGAATACTTTGATTGAAAAAGTGTTTTGGATCGTCTATCTGAGCTCCTTTAAACAATAGTCATCCCAAATTGCATGGGCATTTCTGGTGATTACAAATATGTTCTTGAGAGTTTTTTCTCGCAGGGGAAATAACCAGAAGCTGCTTCTTATTTGGTGATAAAACCTGGATACCTGTAACTTCTACATCACAGAAAACCACAAAACACATGATTAATCAGTTCTTAGGAAACAATCGGTATTTTATCATCTTCAAACATTTTGGGAAAAAATTATGACCCTTCAGAGGTCTTCCCCCTTCAAGATTCTCCCTGATATCAAATACACTGGGTTTCTCGTAGGATAGTCTTCAGTGTATCCAGCTGCTATCTATGGATACAATGATGGTCTTTGTCTATAAATTCCAGCTCATTTCAGTTGAGTAAGTTTACTTAAACCAAGTTGCTATCGAACCTCCCCATGAATCTGACTTACTAGAAGAACCTTGGAAAACTTGTTTTCATTTGAGGACAATCAATTTCAGTTGATATGAGACTGGCATTTCATCATCAGTATCTTCTAAAAAGCCCCTCAGTGTAGTAGTAAGACAACATTAGTTAACTCAGGTAAGAATTTAAGACTGAAGCCACAGTTATCTAATAAATGCACAACCAGCACTCTATCTGAGCACTTCTGGAAAAGAAATGTTACCAATTATCAAATGCTTTCTCGGTGCCTGGAATCAGGCTAACTGTGATCTCACTTACACTTATAAAATGTGTAAAGAAGAACTTGTAGCTTACAGTCAACAAGTAGCATAGCCAAGGTGATACTGGATAGAATCCTTTTTATTTAAGAAGATCCCACACCATGTTGCTGGGACCTCTGGGTCACTTTTCTCTCATCTTTTTGTTATAATGGAACAAGAGCCTGAAGTGGCATTGGTACTCAAGGGTAAGACATTGTTAGCCTTCGACAAGCCTGTGCATGAAAGCTCAATGGAGGCCTTTCACTGTCCAAATCCCTGGGGATATGGCACTGGGAAGACCCCAGTAGAATAAGGACTTTGCCCCGTTGTCCTTCTCATCCTTGCCTGTAGAGTATCACAGAGGATACAGATGGAGAAAAGAGTTCCCAAAGGCCAAGTGGTTTAGCTACAGTTGCATTTGGTAGATAGCCAGGGGGGTTTGGGTGAGGCCCTATCCTGGCCCTCATGTTCATTTCCCTTTTGTGTTTCATAAAGGAGCAGGGGGCCTTTCTCTAAGGAAGAAGAGGATGATAGTCACAAATGACTAAAGAAAATGATCACCTGTGACACATTCATTGCTCCATTCTCAGTGCTTACTCCTAAACCTTCCAGCCTTAAAGAGCTACATAGTTGCCATCTGTCAACCAAGTGCTGTCCATTCCATTCTGACCATCTCAATAAACGGGCTCCTTAGGACGCATTGCCCTCTCTGCTGGCCAGTGTTGTTATGCCAACGTAACTCGGGCTAGTTATTTAAGAGGAGGAAACCTCAATTGCGAAGATGCCTCCGTAAGATCAGGCTGTAGGCAAGCCTTTGGGCGTTTCTTAACTAGCCTTTGATGTGAGAGGGTGCAGCTCCTTGTGAGTGGGGCCATATCTGGGCTCCTGGCTATGGTTTCTATAAGAAAGCAGGCTCAGCAAGCATGAGCAAGCCCGTAAGCAGCATTCCTCCATGGCCTCTGCATCCTGCCCTGTTTGAGTTCCTGGCATGACTTCTTTAGATGTTGGACAGTGATGTGGAAGTGTAAGCCAAATAAACTTTTTCTCCCCAAGTGCCTTTTGGTCATAGTATTTCATCACAGCAGTAGAAACCCTAACCGGGACACTCCCATCCTCTGCTCCCAAATCCTGTTCTGAATGTCCAGTAGACATTCTTAGTAAGGGCTGTGATGGAAATTTTAGAGTCCCCAGGTGAATGTTTCTTATTGTTTTATTTTCTAACAGATAAAAATATCAAAACCTTTGGTTTCCCAGTATTTGATTCTTTGCTGGTCATTCCAGTCTACCTCCTTGTAAGCATTCAATGACATGAGGAGAAGCTACTCTGTTATTCCAGTGTCTTGACAGTGGCAGGTGACAACCAAGTACTGACTGGATTGCAAATTATTTTTGTTTTTTATCTATCACAAATTACATATTTGACTAGACTAAATGTGTATCTTATATTAGTCATGGGCAATCTATGTTGCTTTAGTATGCTCATTCGATATTTTAGTTTGGGTCCCCCAGGAGCTGACCTTGAGGGTAGGTTATTATTTTTAGTTTACAAAAAAATTGACCTAGAAATGAAGAACTTATGCAGGTAAGGAAGAATAAAGTAATTTGGAAATCCTGAAGCCTTCTTCCACAGTGGGGAGCTTAATTGCATAGAGAAATGGTGGAAGGTGGAAAAATAATGCTAAACACAAACCTTAGAATTATCCTGCTTAAGAGTAAAGGTGGTAAGGCATTTATACTCCACATCCATTGTGTGTCCATCCACAGGGCATGGACCACCTCTGATGGATTTTGGGTACGTGACTCTTTTAAAGATGCTCTGTGTTCTGAACCTATGATTCTAACAGTTGAAAAGCTAAGGCAGGAGGATTGAAATTTTAAAGTCAGTCTAAGCTACATAGTAAAATCCTGCTTAAGAAGAAATAAGATCACGAAGCTGGCTGTCCAAAGTCTGGGTGAGCAACCTTAGAAGTCCAAAGTGCCAGGAAAGCATGGTGTTCAGATAAAATGTAGCGACTGAAGTTACTAGAGTGAAGAAGAGCCAAGGCTGCAGAAGGCCCTGGATTTGAACCTATCACCACCTTAAAAAAGGTATTTTAGTTTATAATCATCTTTCAAAAAATTTGAATCCATGATCTCTTTTCTAAAATAATTGTATTGCTTTTATTTGTTGCTGAGATAGGGTCTCATTATATAGAGCTGGTTTGAACTCACAGAGATCTGCCTACCTCTGCTTCCCAAGTACTGGGATTAAAGGAGTGCACCATCATGCCTAGTGGCTTATATTTGAATTAAATCTCTATGTACTTAGTAGTCATATCTACCACATTGATGGTGAGAGTTCAAGTATTTAGATTACAGCATAGTACAGTTTAAAAACAAAGGGCTGATGAGATAGTTTAGTGGTTAACAGCAGTCTGTAGTTCCTGCCATTAAGGTGTGTGTGTGTGTGTGTGTGTGTGTGTGTGTGTGTGTGTGTGTGCAACCTGGCAAACTTTCCTTCCTACCTCTGGAAATGCTTGTTCTTACAGAATTCCCTCTCGTATCCAAGTGTCACAATGTGAATGTCCCAAACCACCTAAAGAGGCACAGAGGTGTTCCTGTCACATAGGCAGAGTCAGCTCCTGCATCTTGCCACATAGTGACAAGCCAGTCAAGATGTCCTTATGACTACCACAGCTGAGATCTGATCCCAGCTAATAGGACTCTGTGTACAAGGACTGTCTAACTGAGCCCAACCTATAGAACAGAGAGATCCGTGAATGTTATCTTCCTTTAAGTCACCAGAGTTTTCAGAGTTGGGGGATGTTGTCATGTTGAAGATGGCTCACAGAGGTATCTAACTGGGCTTCAGGGTAGTGGTTTTACTGTTTATTGGAAGAGCCTTTTCAGTGTATGAGATCATTTGTTGTGAGCAAGGGGATGATTTTGAGGAGTCTAAGGAAATGGTAAGAACAAATGGAAAGATGGATGAACTGAGGGGAAACTTAAGCAGACCAGCTGTGCTGAGGCCAGGTGACGCCGAACTGAAGAGTCTATTCATCAAGGAGGTTCTTGTGTTTGAGGTTTTAGGCAGGTGTCTGACTCTGCTAAGCAATTTTAATTGTTCTCCATAAACTCACAGCCTTATCAACTAATTAGAACACCATGGTGCCTCCGACTTGTCTCCATATATGCTAATTGGCTTTGATCATGCTCATTCATTCATCCAAAGATATATCCAGCTAGGTGTTAAAAAGATCATTGAGGCAAAAGCCCCGGTTTCTTCTCTCGAAAAACTTGAGGTGTCTTTGATACCTAAAAATGGAAGAAATGGGAAAAAACGCAGAGCAGAAAGTAATTCTTGGAAAAACAGGTCTTCTGAGTGTTCCACAGTAATACCTTAAAAATTGGGTAGTTTCCTTTCTATTATGAGATTAAATACAGTGAGAGCAAATAGCTCAATGACACTAATGTATATGTACTAAGATCCAGTCTAAGTCTGTGAGTGAATAAACTTACTTTAAAAGATAATCCAGCCTTTCCACAATCCATTGCAGTAGGGTATATTGTCAAAGTAGCTATAGAGTCACTAAGTAGCCTGTGCTCCTACAGCAAAAGATAGCAAGTTGGATCTGAACCTTAGCAGCCACTACCAATTAACACAGCACCTTCTCTTACCATAAAGCTATGTGTTTTCTAAATAAATTCAAATTAAAAAAATTTGATTTCTTCATGTTATTTTATGTGTGCATGTTTTGCTTGCATGCATGTATGTATAGTATACCATGTGCATGCTTGGTGCCTGCAGAGGTTAGACTAGGGAGGTCAGAATAGGGCATCAGATATTCAGCAACTGGAGTTACAAAAGTTCGTGAACCACCCTGTGGGGGCCGAGAATCAAACCTGGTTTCTCTGCAAGAGCTACAGGTGAGCTCTGAGCGGTATTTCCCAGCCCTAGGTGAGTTTTTAAATAACAAGTTGGTAACTCATTTCTGTCTCTCTAGTGATATATTGCATCCATCTCCCAATCTCACTCACTTTTCATACTTTAACATAGGGCAAGATTGATGTTGATGGCTATAGCGTCAGAACTTCCTTACACCAGGAGAGACCAGTGACTCAGTAACTGACCCAGTGTGTGTCTTCTTTTTACCCATCACTTTGGTAAAACTGCAGATTATTTGATAAGGCTCAAATCACAGGAATGAGCCTGGTTGGAAGCATGCTGGCACTGTATGTAGTCTGTCTTTATCTGCTTTGTTTTTTCGGACAGGGTTTCACTATGTAGCTCTGGCTGTCCTAGAACTTACTATGTAGACAGGCTGGCCTTGGACTCACAGAGCTCCTCCTGCCTCTGCCTCCTGAGTGTTGGGATTAAAGGCGTGCACAATGCCCAGCTTGCATGTTTTACTTTCCTTCACTGCTCTTTTCCCATCTACCTAGTTCAGCCAGGAAGGAAACAGCTTGTAGTGCAAAGATAAAGAAGAGTATACCAATGGCAGGAATATTTTTGTGTCTTAATGCCTGCTGTGGCCTAGGCATAAATGCAGGCCAGTCTTTGTGTGTGACTTCCTCAGTTGTTTGTGGGTTTGTTTCCTTTGATACTCCAGTAAACTGCACTCAATGCTGACCTCTCCTGAAGAAAAATCACAGCTTAATTAGCTTCCAGTGGCAATTAGGAACTGATCTCAGTACACTAAAGGTCTCATCTTTAGATGAATCGGACTCAGTGGAAATTCTGAATCCTTTTACATAGGCCATAGTAACAATGGGATATGCTATTTATTGAGAACAGACTATTGGACAGTCTATGCTCTAAGTTTTCTTTCCCTTCATAGTTTTTTCTTTTGGTGGGCCGGTACTGGGATTTGAACCCTAGGGTCCCGTACCTACTAAGCACATGGCACACCCTTAGCTCTTTTCACTGCACTACACCCCCAGCTTCTCATTTACTCTTTGAAGCAATCTTCTGAAGTAGAAACTATTGTAATCCCATTTTAAACACTGAAATAAGGGCTGGGGAGATGGCATATTGGTAAAGGGCTTGCTGCACAGCATGAAGATCTGAGTTCTAATCCCAAAGACCCAAATATACCAGGTATGAGGGTGTGGACCTGAAACTTCCAGGCTGGTGGATGGGGAGGGCCGCTCACTGGCTGGTTAGTTCATCTGAAATAGTGAGCTGCAGGTCCTCAAAAATGGCCTGGAAAGTAATTGAAGAAGTCAACCCTGTGTTGACTTTTGGCCTCCACGTGGCCTCACACAAGGCCATGCACCTGTGCACACATGCGTCCACTTCACATCTAAGCTGAAATAACAGGTCCAAAGACTGTTAGAAACTTCCAACAGCCACGTAGTTCAGCTTGGATCTGAGAAGGATTTGTCACCCTTTGAGGACAGAGCTCGTTAGGTAAGCATGACTGTGTTCTTGCCTAATGCCGAAACTGGTCACGCTCGGAGTTCACTCACTGTGCACCTTCCATTTTGGAATTAGATGTTCCTATTTGATAGCTGGTAGTATGTGCCTGTGATTGGACAACCCTGGAGGCAGAGGCGGAGGCAGGAGGATCGCTGCATGTTGGAGGCCAGTCTATTCTATAAAGAGGGTTCTGGGCCAGAAGAGCTGCATATGAAGACCCTGTCTCAAGAAACAAAATAAAAAGAAAACAGCAAGAAGGGTGTCGCTGTTTGGCACTAGTCCAGTGAATGTAGCAGCAGAGGCCTTAAGAACTGTTTAAAACTGCAGGCAGTTTCAGTGAGTGGTCCTAACTGTTCCAGCCCAGCTGTACCCTGCAGGGAAACCAGAGCTGCTAGCAGACCTCCACAGCAGGATTTTGGAAGCTACTAATTATTTTGTCAGTTTCTCTTGCAGAATACTGATTTAAAAAAAAAAAACCCTATCTGTTGAATCTCCTTCAATCCCAGTCTAAGATTTTTCTGACTTAATTAACATATCAATGGGCACTACATGATTAATAAAAGATTATTCTTGGAAGGTGCTTAGGGTATAGAATGTCCAGGCCCCTCTGCCCTCTCGTCTTCTCGTTTCATCTCCCGTTTTGGAATCCAGCGGGTACCCTCTTGACTGCCGTCCTGGATATACGCGTTGGCAGCAGCTGCTAAGGGAGTAAACAGGACACGACAGATGTGTCCACGACTAGGGTGGACTAGCTCAGATTGAAATTGCTTTTCAAGTGAGTCTGAGCCAAACAGCTCACAGACCTCCACATGTGTTACTCTATTAAACTAAAATGGTAGTTAAAAGCACAATAAATGTATACTAGACTTAGTGAGCTTTAGAAAAAAATTCAAAAATGTAATATTTTCATTGGAAGATCAAATTTAAAAATAAGTGGTTCTGCTTCTTTTTGCCAGGCATCCTCGTTAGAGTGACGCCATCTTTAAACCCTGCGAGGCAAACCCTGACTTACTGCCACAATGCCCAGAGAAGACAGGGCGACCTGGAAGTCTAACTGATTCCTTAAAATAATTCAGCTTTTGGAAGATTACCCAAAATGCTTCACTGTGGGAGCAAACAATGTGGGTTCCAAGCAGATGCACAAAATCTAAGTGTCCCTGTGAGGGGAGGCTGTGACAGTGATAGGCAGAAACACCACAACACTCATGGCCATCTGAGGGCATGTGTAAACAACCCAATCTGGAGCTGATGGGGCATGGCCTTCTGTGTGCTGTGAATGTTTGTCTCTCTTATTGGTTGATGAATAAAGCTGTTTCAGTCAATGAATGGGCAGGATTTAGCCAGGTAAATCCAACCAGAGATAGAGAAAGGTAGCAGGGAGAGTCAGAGAGAGGCCATGTAGCCACCAGGGAGGTAGGACCTCCAGGCATTCTCCGATCAGATAAGACCACGTGGAGATACACAGATTAATAGAAATGGGTTAATAATTAAGAGAGAGTTAGCTAGTAAGAAGCCTGAGCAATAGGCCAAAGAGTTTATAATTAATATAAGCCTCTGTGTGTTTATTTGAGGCTAAACGGTCCCAGGACCACAGATCAAAAGCTGCCTCTTATCCAGGAAATGTGGGCTTTGTGTTCACCAAGGAGGACCTCACTGAAGTTAGGGACATGCTGCTGGCCAATAAGGTGCTGACTACTGTCAGCGCTGGTGCTCATGCCTCCACGTGAGGTCACTGTTCCAGCCCAGAACACTAGCCTAAGGCCTGAGAAGACCTCTTTCCTCCAGGCTTCAGTCGCTACCACTCAAGTCTCCAGGTATGGAACCGTTGAAATTCTGAGACAAAATAGGAGCCTTTAAAACCACACTGCTTAACTTGCTGAATATCTCTCCCTTCTCCTTGGGGGTTATCTTCCAGGCGGTGTTTAACAATGGCATCGTTTACAACCCAGAAGTGCTTGACTTTATAGAGCAGACTGTGCACTGCTTCCTACAGGGCGTTCTAATGTTGCCTGTGTTTGTCTGCTAATTGGTCACCAGACTGCTACCTCACTGGCACACTGTGGGTACAATCGGGTCCTGGTTTTGTCTGTGGAGACTGAGTACACCTTCCCCCTTGCTGAAAAGGTCAAGGCCTTCTTGGCTGATCCGTCTGCATTTGTGGCTACTACCCCCCCCTTTTCTTTGCGGCAGCTTCAGCTGTAGCCCAAGCCAAGGCTGAAACCAAGAAGAGTTGGAGGAATCAGATGTGGATATGGGATTTGGTCTCGTTGACCGATCCCCTCAAGGGAACTAACCCAGCCAGTTCAATCTGAGAAACATGAAAATAAAGGCTTACTTCTCTCATAGGAAAACTGGCAGAAAAGGCTAGCCTGGCACATAGAAACTGACAGGGTCTGAACCAACAACCAGAGCATCTGCTTGGGGTCGACCTGGGCCCTCTACCCATACGAGACAGCTGTGTAGCTTGGTCTGCTCGTGGGACTTCTAACAATGGGAGAAGGGGCTGTCCCTAAAGCTTTGGCTGGCTCTTGAGAACCTATTCCTCATATTGGATTGCCTTGCTCAGACTTAATACAATCGGAGGTGGTTAATCTTACTGCAACTTGATATGCCATGCCTTGTTGATACCCAGGGGAGGCCTGACCCTTTCTGACCAGAAAACAGAGGCGGAGTGGATGGTGGCGGTGGGGGTGGTAGGAGACAAGGAGGGAGAGGAAACTGTGGTAGGAATGTAAAATACCAAACAAAAAAGTGTAAAAAAAAAAAAAAAAAAAAAAAAAAAAAAGGGAAAGGGTTCCTTGTATGCCTAACCTTGGGAGTATATGCCACTGGCTATGCACATTCTGTAATCACTGGCCCCATAATTTCCCTCACACAGAATTTGGTCATCCTTTAGTCTTAGCCATCATTGCTTCAGCCAAAGCTTTGAGGATGATACCCAGACTAAATGTAGATTGGAGATTCCCACTTAACTTATTTGAGGTTCAATGTAGTAGTTTGGAGTTTGAAGGGCTCCCTAAAGTGGTTCCTTCTATCTTTTAAAAAATAAATAATTTTATGTGCACTGGTGTTTTTTTCTACATGCGTGTCTGTGTGAGGGTGTTGGATCCTGGAATTTCAGACCATTGTAGGCTACCATGAGGGTACCAGGAATTGAACCCAGGTCCTCTGGAAGAACGGTCAGTGCTCTTAACAGCTGAGCCATCTCTCCAGCTCTGATTTTCCAGGATTTCCTAGAGTAAGCACTAAGCAGTGGTGGAGAAGGTTACAGTGTCCTTTTCTGAGTGTTACACTTCTAGTGTCACAGACATCTCATTTTGCCCTTAAGATGTGTTGAAAGTCGTACTCTGAGTACCTCCTGCATCTACTTCCCATGCAGATTTCATATGAGTTTTTTATGAACTAAAAGCCTTCTTTTGTTAGGGACTATGATGGCCACACCTAGTCCACCACCATTCATAGATGAAGGAGTTGAGACTGTATTGAATGCAATGACTTGGAGTGTCTTCCCCTGAAATAGTGACTGGGCTAGCTGGTGACCTGGCTCTCCCTCTGCCCTCCTGCCTGCCTGGAAACTTCTACAGCACTGATTAGGGGATGTGAGTGTGTGTTAGAATCATCTAAGGAGCTTGCTAAATCCTTCTTCAGGTCTGTAGGTCCAGGGAAGGGCCAGTCAGCGTATCAAATGGCATTTTACCCGTAACAGTGACCTTTTAGTGTTTACATGAGTGTTGTATGGATAAAAGACTCAGCCCATAACCCACTGTTCCTCAGTCTCTTGGCCCCTCTAAAATGGAATCTCTCATTAGGAATGTGTCCCTTTCTGTCCCCAGGACTCAGTGACAGCCTCCCCAGCCTTCCCTTTTTATTCTCATCTCACTTCTTTTCTTTCTTCCAATGTTTTGTCTTGAATTATTCTCCTATTTGCACAGTTTCATGCATACTGGCTTCTTTACAACTAGGTTAAAAACATCTTTAGGTGGAAAGTGTATCCTGAATTTTCATAATTGTGACTATGTATACATTATTAACCAATATGTTTAGATTAAAGATGCCTTCCCCATCAGCATGACTGACACACATCAAGGGAGCATGTATGATTTCCTTATTTGTGTATCTTTTAAAAATAAAAATAAAAATTAATTGTCATTGTTTTCACCAGCAATGCTTCATTCTTTTCTGTTTTTTTTTTTTGCACAATGATATATATATATATATATATTTTATACTTTCTGAAACACCATTTGCTTTCTTCATCCAGGGCTGGTTCTAGCCAGTTGTTGCTTAGCAATAATAATGACATGTTGAGACTCATCTGATGGACTTTGAACACCCTGAGCAGAGGCTGGCCAAGGGCAACTGGTTGGTTAATTGTGGCCTCCAGTCATCACCAGGTGATCAGTGCCTGACGGGAAGGAAAGGCTCTGGAGCTGCAGCACGGTGCATTGCAGATTGCATTTGTGGTGCAAATTCACACTTCAAAAACTGAGTAGAAAGAAAACTTTAATATGCAGTGCGTTCTCATGTCTTTGGAACACGGGGCAGCTACCTGGCCTAACACAGCATTTTTTTTTTTCTGAGAGCTTCACGGGGTTATTTACGGGGTGTGTGGCTTCTGCTTTCTAGAATTCTCTGTGGATGGTGGATGATGATGGCCACAGCACTGATGGCAGACGGGCCACCTGAGGAATGGCCACTTGTAAAATGTCACTCTTAAACACAGCCATTTGTGAATGATTACAGTTTATGTTTGTTGCGCCCTTTCTTATTGTAACTCAGAATGAACTCATACGCCTGGGGCCTTTTGGGTCAAGTTGAAGTTCACAGTGGAGCACAAGCACTGGGTTATAAAAATCCCTCTAAATAAGGGTTTCTATTGGAAACCTCGGAAGTGTTTCCTTGCCTTGAAGGAGGCTAGGGCTGCCGGAGTGGGACTCACTATCCCTTGCTTCTCCTGTTAGCCCCAGAGCTTTGTGGTCCTGTTGCAATTAGTGATGATATAGCAGACCTACAGAGAATGTTGTCCTTACTGATGGCTCTTTCTGTTGTTAGACTGGCATTGTTTACTAGTTCCTAGAACACCAGTCTCCTCATCATAGGACAGAACAGGTCAAGAGAAAGATATTGCAAGCGATGAGAAACATAAACATGATCCCAAAGGGAGAGGAAGCGGGGGATGGTAGACAGGTATTCCTGTGTCCATTGTCACCAAGGAGGTGTGTGGTGTAGATGAGTTCATTTTGCTGTGAACAAAAATTCATTTCCAAGAAGCCCAAGTGGTAGGAAAGACCAGTGACAATTTATCTAGCACTTGGGTCTCTAAGGAAATCAGGCTACATGTGATTAACGCATTCTTCCATTGACTTCGCTAAAAGATTCCCCCCCCCTGTGATTTTCTACCTTTATTTTTAGACTTAGAGATACAATTTGTCAAATATCCTCCAAGCATTGGCTCACTAGTAAGAATTTCTGAACTTTGTCGATGAGATACAGAGTCCATCTATCTCAAAGGAATTTGAAGTTTGATTTTAATTATGAGTTCCATCTGGTTACAAATAGTTACCTAGGGTGCTCCAGTGGTGTAATTGTTTAGAGCACGGTACTTATACACTATATAGACACCTATTATTGGTGTGTTTATACCCACTGTGGGCTGTTGGTACTTCACTTTCCTTTGGAACATGCAGGTCCTAGAACACTGGAATATTGGCGCATTAGACAAGGCAGAGTTGGGAGCAAGTGAAGGATGAAAAATATATAGAGAAATGATATCTGAGCCATCTATCTTTAAGACCATACACCAGGCTGTATACACCCCTTACATTCAGACCCATTCATCTTTAGATTAATATGTAGGCCTTCAAAGACTTGCTCCAGCTATCATTTTTAATCCCAAATATTTCCTCTTCCTTCCATTGCTTTCCATTTGTCTCTACTGTTATTCCAGTTTCTTACAGCTCCACGGTAAACCACTTGTTGGCAGAGGTCAGTTTTGCCTACCTTCATACAACTGACAACATTAATCTCTGTTCCCTTCCTTCTTGAGAGAGAAACCACTCATTCCACTCTCCCCCCCACCCCAGAGCCAACCTCTAATATTACTGAGTTCAGTGATGGCAAGTCTACAGCAGTCAGGGCTGCAAATCAAACTGCCAAACTGCCCTAGCTAGGCAGGGGTCCCAGAGGCAAGCCCCAGGTGAGCTTCTGTCTCTAAGTCCCAGGATTTGCCTGTTGTCTTGTGTTGAGCTGGACTTTGTTCCTGGGGTTTGGTATTGTTTTCTTTCCTGAGACCACACAGGTCACAGAAAGGCCCCAAAGCACCCTGTTCCTACTTATATCCTGAACTCACCTGCCTCCTGAACTTACACTGCGGCTCACCCCTTCCCCCATTTAACTGTATAAACTTGTTTTCACCTTATCATCACCAAGACCCTTCCAAGCCTGCCAAGGCTGGACAGCAGGTCTCGCTCTGCTTAGCTTGCTGTCTGATTACATTCCGATCCTAGATAAGTGTCTCTGCATATTGCCTAGCTCCTCACTTGTAGACTCCTAGAGTTTGCCTTTTATCTGCCTCATTCATGGATTTTGTGCTTATGTGCTGTTTAGCAGAAAGCCAAACTGTTCACTTTTGAGAGTAAGGGATTTGAGCATAATCTGGGAAAATCTGCTATAATGCTTTGTTGGAAGTCTTGAGAGGAAAAGCAGTTGTTGGTCACGCTTTGGATGCTAAATATAGGTAAGGGAATCAAGACAACACACTTAGAAAAACTGACATAAATTTACTATATGCTTCAATGCTGAACATCTTGCAGATAAATGTATTATCTGTGCTTCACGTTTCTAAGTAAAGAGCTGTACTGTGAAAAACGTATTGTGTGTTTTATCATATTTATTCATTCATTTAACAGATGACTATGCATCCAGTACTTTCTCGAGGGACAATTCACCTGTACTTCTTCAGCGGGTAAGCTGATATTCAGGCAGACATTGAGAAGTGCTGGACTGAGAAGCTGGGTGACTGGGGAGAGGACAGCCATTGGAGCCATGGCTGTGGAAGAATGACCCGAAGAGATGACACTGATGCTAAAACCTCAGTGACAAGCAAGGTGAGCTTTCTTTTCTCAGAGATTGGCCAGGAGAGCATTGTGGAGAGAGAGAACAGCTAGGGCGGAAATATGAAGATGACTCTTCACAGCAGTAGTGGAAGGTGGCAATAAACCAATGCCTAGCAGCAGATGAATGAACTCCCCAGACACATAACATCCACTATTTAACCTTTAAAAGCAACTCACGCATACACGCCACAGCCTGAATGGATTTTGAGAATACTAGGTTAAATAGAAGAAACCAAACACAAAAGATTACTTTTTATATGATTCTACTTAAGTGAAAAATCTAGAACAGGTAAGCCCATACTCCAGGAGTGGCTGCCAGTTGCTGTGAGATGGAGAACGATTGCCTAATTGGCACGACATTTTCCTAGGGTGTGATGGAATAAATGTTTTGGAATTAGATCGGGGCGATTGTTGTAAAACACCGTGAATGTGCCAATGCCACTGAATTGAGCCTTCATACTAGTTCATTGTGCGTTCTGTAAATAATATCTAGGTGACTGATTCTCAACCTGTGGGTTGTGACTCCTTGGGGTGAATGACCTTTCACAGGGCTAAGACCATCAGGAAACACAGATATTTACATTATGATTCATAACAGTAGCACATTTACAGTTATGAAGCATCAATAAAAATAATTTTAGTGTGGGGGGTCACCATACCATGAGGAACTGTATTAAGGGGTTGCAGCATTAGAAAGGTTGAGAACCAGTGCTCTAGATTAGTGAAAGTGCCAATGAGAGTTGACCTTGCTGTGTTTGGCTAGAGTGGATCCATGGAATGAGGATTTTCTGTTCCTTTACCCAAGGCAAAACAGCTTTGTTTTCATCCTTTGCCCTGCATCAATGGATCCTAAGACATTTGTCTTCTACCTTTCATGGACAATGGGTGTGGGACTAGGTATTGGGGGTAAGAGAGTTTGCTGCCCCCTGCTGACAGTTGTGATGTCTGCCTCTTGCCCTGTTGTCAACAGCTGTGCAAGCTGATGCTGGAGGTAAGATCTTTTTTACATGGGTCCTCTCATGTTGTCCAATTTCTTGATAAATTTCGGTGGCGAGTTTCTGAAGACTCAAGGATTTCTTCTCACTTGTTTGTAGGAAGTTCCTTATTTCTCCAATTCTGTGCCAGGCTTGACAAATCTTGCCTTTCAGGGAGTCCCTGCCTCCCTGGAGTTCACTTTCCTTGGATATCCAACACACTCATCTCCATGGCAGTTTCAGTTTTCTACATTTTCTTATTCCTGTCATTAGGTTGGGAAGGAGGGGGCTTTTTACAGTCTAAATGAAAGAGGAACTCTTTAAAATTTTATTTTACTTTTTAACTGGTGGTAAAAATCACACATGTCTATGGGTACTATATGATGCCCCACAGTGTGTGTTCGTCTTGTAATGTTTAAACGAGGCTTAATAAGCCAGTTTAAATAGACATTTCAATGCTGAAATATCTCTTCAGTCATTTGCCATTTCTTCATGGTGCAACCATTCAACCCAGTGCCCTTTAGTGTTTTGTAATATGCATTTATTATTATCAACAGTTGCCCTACTGTGTGACAGCGCACCAGAGTGTTTATTCTTGGGACTTAGTATTCGCTGATTAAATTTACTGTGTGTGTCTCCCAGAACACTAGTCTCCCCAGCTTCTAGCAATCACCCCACCTTTTCCTTTATCAAACAGCCCAGGCTGCCCTCAAACTCACCTGTTTCATGTACCAGGGAGCTGGGATTACAGATATGTACCACCACATCTGACTTTTAATTCCTCTGAGATCAAGCTTGAATTGTTCACCTTGGGATTTCAAGGTAGCGCATAGTCAGATCAATCATTTTTTTCTTTTATATTTTTTTCTATATGGTCACAATTTTAGAACAGAAAAAACTCCTCACAAAAGAGATTAACTGTAGGAGTTTACATTTTTAAAACATTTACATCTTTTGTCTGTCTGGAATTTGCTGTAGGGTAAGATTTAAAGAAAAGTGGATGTTCCGACTTTGTAATTTTTGTCATTTGAGTTAGTTATAGATTTGTGCCTATTTTTTTAAACATATAGAGACACCAAAATCTAAAAGGGCATATTATTCATCTGTTTTAGAGAAAAATATACTGCGGAAGCTGGATTGAGAGAGCAATTTGTTTTTAGGGTTACACTTTACATCATTCACTTGCCTTAGTATTTATGATGATTATGGTCAATTATCTTGAATTTGAACATGATTATACTTGTTTATTTTGTTTGTTGCTGCATGTGTAATACATGTTGAGGTCAGAGGACAGCTTGCACGTGTGGGTTGTCTCCATCATGTGGGTTCTGGGGATCAAACTAAGGTTTTCAGGTTTATCAGCAAGCTCCTTTGCTTGATATGCCCTCTCACTGGCCCCTAACATGAAATTTTAAAGATGTGCTCTAATGTCTAAAAATACTGCCAATTTTGTATTACTATTATAAACATTACAATTCTCTATACCTTTGCGTTAAATTCCATTGCCTTAGTCGTTCCGTGATATCTTGTACTGGTAAGAGTTGGTAGCCTTGCTTCATTTCTTCTTTTACTGGTAGTGTAAAAGAAGGCAGTGGCTTTGCCAGCAGTGTGCATGGTGTCAGCTTTATTATCATCACGACTCTTGCTGGGGATTGCATCAGGGCATCATGGGTGCCAGGCAAGCACTCTGCCCTGCGCTTCATTCCTGAGCCCCAAGTGTTAGACATACACACATTAAAATGTTATAATGATGATCAGTAAC
The DNA here is from genome assembly GCF_017639785.1 of Mesocricetus auratus. Classification (NCBI taxonomy): domain Eukaryota; kingdom Metazoa; phylum Chordata; class Mammalia; order Rodentia; family Cricetidae; genus Mesocricetus; species Mesocricetus auratus. The sequence continues at coordinate 107,532,580 of NW_024429184.1, read as the reverse complement.
TTGATAATCAATTGAAATTTAGCTAAATTCATGTACTATGTATAGTAAATTCTCAAATTTAAAGTTACTGTTTTCATGTGTCAGATTTCCTAGAATCAAAATGCTATTCCATTAGATGACACCAATTATAAATACTCTCTTGCAGCTGACACTACTTTTTTTTTTTTTTTTTTTTTTTTTTTGGTTTTACGAGACAGGGTTTCTCTGTATTGTTTTGGAGGCTGTCGGTCCAGCCCGGCCTCGAACTCACAGAGATCTGCCTGCCTCTGCCTCCCGAGTGCTGGGATTAAAGGCGTGTGCCACCACCGCCCGGCTCTGACACTACTTTTTAAACTCCATCTTCTACTCACATCCCGAAGTTTGGTTGGTTTTATCATTTTATGAACGCTAACATTTTTATTAACACACAAAGCATTGAGTTTCATTATAGCATCTTTCTAACAAAATTCGGTTTGGGTGCTTCTTGGTTTTCTCCCTTGCTTCTCCCCATCTTCTTTCTCTTTGTTGCTGTGTACCCTCTGCCAGCAACCTCCTTTTCCCTCTCTGGTTAAGTGTGGTCTTTCCTTCTTCCTACATACCTTCTGTTCTCCTCTCACGGCCTCATATCTGTGGGGGTCACAGGAAGCCTTGAGCGACGGAGTCCTGAACAAACATGCATTGTTGACACGTGCACAGTCGTGCCAAGGACTTAAGATGCATGAGATATTGGACAAGCTGGTTCCCCATTTGTGCCAGGCTCAAACGAGATGGAAAGGTTCCTCTCTGGAGTGTGTGTATGGGTGTTTATGAATGATTGATCAGTGTGGGCCAAGACTGGCAACTGCATCCTCCTCCTCATAGATGCTTATTGGCAGGCAATGCTCCTGAAGGAGACCTATCATCTAGGCTAGTTAACCCTAACCTGTCGATGGAGTTTCTGTTCCACCTGGTCCCGCAGCCCTTCATCCTCAAATAAATCCACAGACGCTTACATTAGTTATAAACTGTTTGGCCGATGGCTTAGGCTTCTTACTGGCTAGCTCTCTCTTAATTATTAACCCATAACTACTAATCTATGTATTTCTACATGGTTTTATCTTACCAGTGAATGTCAGAGTCCTATTTTCCTGTAGCTACATAGTGTCTCTCTTTGGTAGCTCCTTTCTGCATCCTCTCCCCAGAATTCTCCTCATGTGGTAGGCCCGTCTATATTACCTGCCTGGCTACTGGTCACTCAGTGTTTTATTCATCAACCAATAAGAGGAACATTTACGCAGAAGGACATCCCCCACCTCTTCCCCAAGTGCCGTACCCAAATAAGCATACTGATGTTCTGGATTACGATGGTGAGAAAACTCCCATCTGATCTTGACCGTGCTATATACATGCCTATGTTTCTGTCTATTTTTCACTCCTTTGCCTCTCCTAGCCGGGGTTCCAGGATCTGAGCCATGCAGGTCACAGCACGCATACAGTTTCATAGCTGACATCCAGTCTCACACTTCTCATATTTATGGGCATACAAACACTGAAAGTTAAGACCTGCATTTGAGATACAACATGCAGTTTTGCATTTTTGCCTGGGTCACCTCATTTCATATGAAACTTCCTTTTCCTTGCAGATTTCAGTTTTTCTTCGAAGCTGAGTACAATTCCATTGTGTGTGTTTGCCACACTTTCATTGCCCATTCTTCTGTCGATGGACGTTTAGGCTCGTTCCATTTCCTGGCTATTGTGAAGGATGCTTCAGTAAACACACACATGCTAATTTGACAGGCTCAGTTTCAGAATAATTCTGCATCTTTAAATCAAATTAAAAGTCATACCACGGTTTTGATGGTCTGAAACTCATCACTGTGGAATTTATCAGTCAAAAAATATTAAAGACCTGGTAGTCATTTGAGAAAAAGCAACTGCCAGGACATGGTGATGCATGCTTTTAATCTCAACACTCAGGAGACAGAGGAGGACAGATCTCTGAGTTCAAGTCCAGTGTGGTCTACAGAGTGAGTTCAAGGACAGCCAGGGCTAAACAGAGAAGCCATGTTTCGAAAAAAATAAATAAATAAAACAAGAAAATAAAAATCAGCATTTCAACTTCTTGGTAATTGTTTTTATTTAGATATCCTAATTCTTCTTGGGCTAAGCACTATAATTTATATTTCCTAGCATATCTTGAAGTATTAAAGTTATCAAATATATTGAAATATATTTACATTTCATAAAATATTTTATAGGAATTTTACTATCTATAACTGTGGTTACACTTCCTTTCTTAGTTTCCCTGATAGTTCTTTCCAAAATTTGTCTTCAGTGGAGACATTCAAACATGTGGCCCTGAGACTTGGCCTCAGTTCTTGTGTCAGAGATTTACTGACAGAGTAACTCAGCCTTTCCTCCGAAAGGTGGGAAACAGATGACCTTGCATAGCGTTAGTCACATGACAAACACTCCTGCTGGGGGTACCTTTCCTCCAGTTCTTGAAGTTTAATCACTGTCCCCTTCTTCTTTAGATTAATTTCACAGACTTTCAATAAAAAATTTTAAGAAGCTTGAATTTTGTGACAACATGAGGCTGTTTTTGTTTGTCCTCCCTGCTCCATGGATTGGTATATGTCCCAGTTTTCTCTAATTGTCAACTTGATATGGCTTAGAGCCACCCGAAAAGTGAGTCTCAATTGAGGGGTTGCACAGATGAGATTGGTCTGTGGACATGTCTGCAAGGGACTGTGTTGGTTATTAATTGTTGTAGGAGTGTCAAGCCCACTATGGGTGCCACCATTCCCTGGGCTGGTAATCCTGGGCTATGTAAAGAAAATAACTAAGGATGAGCCTGGGTGAGCCAGGAAGCGGTGCTATTGCGCAGTTTAGGTTTTCAAGATACTGCTTGAATTCTTGGATTGACTTCCCTCAATGATGGAATATGACCAATAGGACATATACCAATAAAAGTAGTATGGGGCCTAGGGCAAAACCAGAAAAAACAGTCCTAAGTTATCAGAAGACTCAAACCAAATAAACCTGAGTTGTTTTTGGTTAGAGTGTTTTATCACAGCAACAGAAAGGAAATCAAAACAGTTTATGTATGTTAAATAAATTTATCTTTTTACCTTCGTGGCTCATTTAGAATGGTGGTTTTTGTAAAGCCTGTTTCTTTTTCTGGGGATTTATTGAAGTTTTCTTTTGTTATGTCTCAAGATTAGTGGAAAACGAATCCTCTGAGTGGCACCGACTATCCCATAAACCAGTAATAAAAGTCAACCAGTGGTGACGTTTAACCTTAAAGCTAAGAACAGGGTGTACATTCTGATAGCTGTAAGAGTGAGTCTGGCTGGAGTGATGGACGAAAAATTATTTTTAGAAAATTTCTCAGGGGTCAGCAAGATGGCTCAGTTGGTACAGGCACTTGTCATGTAAGCCAAACAACCCGAGCTTCATCTCTCTGGCCCCTCTAAAGGTGGAAGGAGAGAACTGACGCACAAAAGTGTCCTCTAACTCTGCGTGTACACTGTAGCATGTGAATAGCCACATTCCCAGTGACAAGCCAAGATTAAAAAGAAAGAAAGAAAGGTTGCAAGGAGATTTGACTGAGGTAAAGCATGGGATAAAGTGGAAAATAACAAAGCAATATTGATGTTTTTCATAGGAATGTGGTATACACCAGCAGTTTTTCTAGGTTCAGGAAAATTTTCTTCTATTACATCTATCAGTGTAGTTTTATTTCATTTATTCCCTTCTTCAGGAACTCAAATTATCCACATGTCTAACTTTGGTATCTATAAACTTCTTTTTTTAAATTTTAGGAAATTTACTTCTTTTCTGTTGCCAACTTTATTTTTATGCATAATCTTTAATGGCTATTACAAAATAAATTTTAATGTTTTTCTTTTGCCATTGGACCCCTAGTCTTCTTTTATCTGTTGTTTTCTCTTACAGTTGTCCCTGTAGCCATATTATTGATGTTACTATGTTACTGTGAGCATGCTGGTCTGGCTTCTCACAGTACCTTTCCTCTGGACTTTTGGAAGTGTTTGTCTCTTCTCTTCATCTCTGTCTTATTTGAATGGTGTTCTAAGCTTTTGGTATTTTTCAGCACATAGCATGACTGGGTTAACTGGGTTCTGTTCTCCTTAACTCAGTAAACAACTGGAGGATGTCAATGGACTCAGGTTCTGGTCTTATTCTACTTTCAGATAGAAACTCTCTGCAATATTGATGCCTCATTCCATCCCACCCCAACACTGAGTTTGTCTAGTAGAAACTATTGATGTAAACACCTTGCATGTCACTGTCCTCTGAGGAGCTGACACATGCACTCTGACTGCTGTAGGCTTACAGGTGTCTTCCTGGTGAGTCTGTGTGATTTTGTTTCCTCCTGTTGGTTATTACCAATGATCATGTGTTCATTGCCAAGCCTGTTTATTCCACTTGCTATTAACATTGGGCAATTTAAATGAGTGTATTTGGAAACATAGAAATCATTTCCTGTGAAATACATATTTGAAGAAGTTATTTGCTAAAAACAAACGCCATCAAAAATAGGTATCAGCAAGTGAAAGACTGGAAAATGTAAGATTCTTAGAGAATTTATACATAATTTTGCAAGAATATGAAAATTTAAATATTCTTTTAAGATCTGAAACACATATATACACACATATATAAATATATCATAAATATATGTATATGCTGCATTACCTAAGGCAGACAATAAGGCTGCGGTCTGATGTAAAGACATCTGTCAATGACATTATACTCTTGACTTAAAATACTTAGAATACACTTATCACTTTTCTGTTTACTGCTGTAGTTGAGGAACTGACCAGATCCTGTGAAATAAGTTAGATTCCGCAATTAATAGTTTGTTTTATTTTCTTATCTGGGGTATTTTTCACCTTTGTGTGTGTGTGCACATAAGATATAAATATATAGACTTCTTGGTAACATTGTTTTTTGGAAGCAATAGCATGACCCAGATTTCTTTGGGGATAGAATTTTGGAATTCAACTTCATATGAGATGCAAAACAAATGAGCTCACACAAAATGGGAGCTGTGAGATTTCTGCCTTCATGCTGGAAACTCATTTGTCAAAATAATAGATGCTGTGTCTACACGGATGAACTATATGGCCTCTCATTAACTCAGTTTGATTAGATAGCCAAACGGCTTAGGATCTGAGGAAAAATCTCAATAAAATTGGGGATTTTAAGTTGAGAAGCCAAAACTGAGAATTAACAATCTAAATTTATTATTCAATTAATTTCAAATGCACAGTGCCACAGAAGAAATCAGAATAATCTCTAGATATCTTTTGTGCAATTATAATAAGCACTTTTCTGTGCTTTGGGATAAACTGCTAGATATTGGAGGGTACAATACAGTCAATAATAGTGTGAAGAGTTGCTCATAAGAGCTGATGGTATCAGTTGATTTTTCTTGGCTATTTTAGGAACAAGTCTAATAAAGGTTTATTATTAAAAAACAATACAGATAAAATCAATCATATATGCTTTCAAATGCTTATTTGTTCTATTTACTGGAGCCAACCTGAAGAGCATCTTCTCCTTGGCAAATGGCAGCTGAATTCATTGTGGAGGATACCCACATCTTTTACTCGTTAACAAATGATGACAATGGACCTGTTTTCAATTTGCCTCCATTGGTTGCCATAGTTTCCTAGGATACAATGACCCCAGTTTCCATGGGCACACCACTGGCTAGGACTGAAATGCTCTCTGTCTTGATAACAGGGCAAAACGAAGAGCATCAGCTGCCTAGAACTGGGTTTCTGAAAGTTTCCAAATGAAGAATTAGAGACATAAAAGCAAGGGTCCTTCTTGTCCAACACAACCATGAAGAATCGGCAGCTAAGCATAGGCGAGTATCCTAACGACGACGTTCATCAAGAAGGCAAAAGGAGAGGGAAGTGGGTGAGGATGGAAAGGCGAGGACAGAGGGGAGTTGGAAGCTGTGAGAGAATTATTAAAAGACCAAACGATTTGGTGAGCAAAATAGAATTTGAAACATGTTAGTTAGATGCTTTGATAGCAAATGTGCTGATCTCATCTTTGCATTTACCGTCGATTCGAGTTTGAGGAAAAACCTCTTCTTTTTCAGAGTGTTTCATGGTGCTCAAAGAATTCAAAATCCTTTAGATTTGCATCCCCTCCCTCTGCCTGTTCTGCTGCTTTCCGAGGCCGCGTGCCTTTCGTTTGAGTTTCCTTCCAGCTCCCCAGCCTGTTTTCTCCACATTCTGCATCTCAGTTTTTAAACTATTGCCTTGGCATATGTTCGTGTTTCCTAGTTTAGAGTTTGTGCTGTCTTGTCCTGCTTGCTGCGCTGTAGATAAGAGCTGCTGAGATAATGAGCTGGTTTAACGTTCTTCTTGGGGCCAGTGCCCACTCCTCCATGCACTCGAGAGATGCTTCGTTTATTCGTTGCTTGCTTCCATTTACATTGCTTAGCTTGTAGACATGCCTTTCCTTATCCTACTGCAGATTCGTGAAGGAGGCTCTAGAGGGAAAGATGGATAAGCAAAAAGCACCAGAATGCATTCAACACAGCTTTTCTGTGGCATGACCTTGGTGAGGAAATGCCCTGAAGAAGCAGCCCGGTCTGCTGGTTTTTTACGGGGTTGATGGTGTGAGCCAGGATGCTGTGTGGGTGCAGAGGGAAGCGTTCTCTGTGGCAGTAAGCCGAGGGGCTTAGTGAGTGTCGTTTGCTCAGTCTCTGCTCTATGTCTTCACATTTTCAGAGATAAGAGTATTCCTTTCCTGTGGGTAGAGGTAGGTTACCTTTCTGATAAAGGTTTTATAGCCAACTTCGGGGACAGGCTAGAAACTTTTCCCCAGGTTTAATGATCTGTATCTTCCACAAATTCCATTACTAGAAAAGTTTCTCCTCATTTTTCCAAAAGTTCAAAAGATTCATTTTTTCCTGGAGATAGACCTGAAAAAATATATATCTCATTAAAAAAAAAGAAATTGTGTGAGTAATTTCAAATCTGTTATTGCCATTTGTTGTCTGCTGGGCTTTAAGTCTGCATCAAAGACCTGTGGCTCTGTTTAAGTCTGCCAGCATTCTCTAAGCACTTATCTCTCAGATGCGGAGAGTAGATGGGTAATCATGGAGGTATGAGGTGAACTTTTATTACCTGAAGCCTGCTTTATCAGACGTTTGTATTTAAAGAATAATACATATAGATGAGACTCTTTGCAAACTTGGGAAGCTATTATGGTGATGAAGCTGTTATGACTTCCTGCACATAAAAACACAGACGTTGCCATTTATCATGGTGACAAAAGACTTAAAAGATCAGTGTGTCATATTTACATTAACCTTTCCACACATCAAAGATGTTACTCGAAGGACATGTGTGTTTATTTGATTAGTTAGTTGAGCAGTTTTTTTTCACATTTAAAAATATTTACATGACAAAGCAAATTAAATAATATAAAGGAGTTGAGCATAATTTTTGTTTTATTCTAATAAAGCATGCCTGTTATTAGCCAGTTAGGTATTCCTATAGAATCTCTCTCATATCCCTCCACCAGAATAAAAGTTTTTGAATCACCCTGATTTTCCCCAGCGTGCTATAATCAGGGTACTTTTATGTAAAATACACGTGTCTGCTTTCTTTTTTTAGATGCTTTAAAGATTCTGTTTTGTGATTGTATCATGTTTTAAGTGATCCACATCTAAGAAGGAAACATTTGGGGCATTTTTCTGATTTTATAAATATAAATGTGCATTTTTCTACTTCTCAGATATTTCTTCATATCTTCATGCTTATGCAGATATCTTGAAATTACTCTATTAGGAAACAAAACCCAGTTCTCAATCCTGCCAGTCCACAGTACTTTGAACTTGAAATAGCCTTTATTTATGGAAACTTTGAAACTGATAGGAAATACAATGAAAAAGAAAATGCCCAGGTGAGCTGTCCAGGGAGCCCTAGAGATCCTCTTGTGTCTGTTTCTCCAGGGCTGGGATCATAGATATGTGCCACTGCGTTTGCTTTTTACATGCGTGGAGGGGTCTTAACTAAGGCCCTCATATTATGCAGTGCATACTTTATTGACGGAACTCAGCCCCTCTCAGGTTCTTTAAATAGCATGAAGATAAAATGCCCTTGATATAATGTATAGAGTATGGATACCTAAGATTAGGCATCAAGGCTTTGTTGGTAATGTATCCTAGTCTCCTGCTTGATTATCTTACAGTAGGAAAGAGAACAGCTACTTAAGAGGTCACCAAAGCATACACGGTCCTTGGGAGCAGTTGGGAGTCTGAGTTCAGAGGCTCATACATAGGCTGTTTGTTCACAAGGTGTTCATCCATTCACAGAGTCCCTCCACACAAATAGGAGAACCAGGCACAGATCCAGGGAGTGATGAAATGCAATTAGGATGCAGCTACTGTTTGTTTTGTTTAGCTTTTTAACCTCCTGTTATTTAATTCCTGTTTTAGTAGTAGTGAAAACAACACAAAAGCAAAATGAATTAGCATAAAAATATTCTGCATATGTCCACACTTTTGTACTACCAAAGAGTTAGCGAGAAGAGCTAATGGTAGAGCTAATTACCTTTCTGCTGTACATGTCACATCATGTTTAATGTTCTCGTTTGCAATGACCTTTTGTTCAATTGCTCCAGAAAATATGACACTCCAGTCTACTTGAACATCCCTAACATTGTATGAACAAATGATATGATATTTTGGGCAACTGCTGGGGTAATTGCAAACATACATGGTGATAATATATGCAAATCTTGTGTGAGGGAAATTATAGGTCACTGCTGTTGCATGGTGCCATTTCTGCAGTGATGAAAGAAATTGCTGTTAATTACCAGATTATCACCACCTTTAATTTTCATAATTCCAGGCCATCAAAATACTGTTTTGAAACACAAACCGTGTTTTATCTAACAAGATGGTATCATTGGATTCATCAGTAATAATCCATGAGAAAGCGAAGGGAAGACACATTTGACAAATTCATAGCTATTATAGGGTAAACAAGGATTATTCATGAGTCTTGGGAAGATGAGCCTTTCCTGTCCACTGGCCAGCATGCATATTTCATTCTCTGAAAGCTTCACTCCCGAGTTCTTCTGCATAAATATTGCTCTTCTTATAAACGGCTCTGTTCCCTGGGGAGAAGTGAAATCAGAAGCCAGTGAGAGCAAGTTTGGGCTATTGGAAAACAGCAAAGTCTCAGACATTCCAGGCTGACTGCAATCAACATGGACAGGATATGCCCCTTCACTGAACGCTGGGTAATGACAGTCAAACTTCCATAGCAAGTGGGTAAGCCAATGAGTAAAGCTATATCCTGCCTCCAGCCAGCCTTAAGTGGACACTCACAAGGCTTTGTTCTTTCTAGAGCTGCAGAATGGTCTGGCTCCTTCCTTGGACTACCATTTGTTAATAGAAAATGAAGTTCTGGGTTCACCATTTTAAGCGACAAGTTATATGTAACAACCAGCCACTTTATCTGATTGTGTGAGTCTTGGAAATTAAGTATTTTATATTTGAGGCATTTAAGTTCATGCATTTTCATGTCTGAATACAGTGATTGAAATAATTTTTTGTTTCTATGGGAGAAATTCTCACTTATTTAGTACTCAGCAATAGAGCTGGAATTGTTTTGTTCTTAATATTTTGTAAAGAGTAAAAATGTACTAGATTCGTCTGTAGACCAGATTCCTCTGAAGACTGGATTCTTTTATGGATTGGATTCCTCTGTAGACTGGATTCCTCTGTAGACTGAATTCTCTGTAGACTGGATTCCTCTGTAGACTGGATTCCTCTGTAGACTGGATTCCTCTGCAGACTGGATTCCTCTGCAGACTGGATTCCTCTGTAGACTGGATTTGTCTGTAGACTGTGTACTTCTGTGGATTGGATTTCTCTGTAGACTAATGCAGATGAATAACTCATCACAGAATATAAATAAAACTCACTATCTTTGCTACTCACTCATCAGGATGACATTTCATGCCTTTGTGAAGCTGTGTCTGTCCAATATTAATTTTTGAAACTTGGAAACTTTCTCAAATCCTCAAAAGCAGCCTAGCTGAATTATAAACTTGTTATTGATGCTCATAGTAAATTCCTCTCTAGCAAGGAGACCAAAGTTGCTACTAGAAATAATTCTCTACTATTTATCAACACTGTAACAACAACAACAAAGCCTGCATGACTTTATAGCAAAAGGAAAAAAGAATTTTCTCCTGTCAAAACTGGCCTTCCTCTACTCCTTCACTCATGCTTGCTTAATGTGTTATAGTTCTTATTTTACAGGAACCCACCACAGCTGCTTTAGAGAAGATTTTCAAATCTAGAAATTTTTGGATTCACATCTCTTAGGGTAAAAGCCCTTTGGAGGAAACTGATGATTTGTGTCTTTGAAACATGTCCTATCTAAAGTAGGGGATACCCTTTCACAACACTTACCACCGGTAAAAAAATATCCAAGAACTCCAAACTACTCCCCAAGGAGAACTTGAAGATGATCAATTCACAATGAGCTGTTTTAAATTCTCATTCTTTGTGCCTCTGTTAGTTATAGTATAAAATAGAAAATGACTTAAAATGTTTCTCAAGTGGTACAAGACACCCAAGACCCTATGCCAGATGTATTTTCTGCTCTTTAACTTGAAGCCCCACTGGTTGAAAAGAAATGTAACCTGCAGGTTGTATTTTTGAAGTGTTCATAACTGACTAACTACAATCGCTTCACATGAAATAGAATGGTTTCAAGGCTTGATCTACGTACAAGGCCCAATCTTTGAAGGAAATGTGTTAACTAAATGAATCTTATCCCATTAAAAATGTTTTTACACAGAGAAACCCTGTCTCAAAAAACCAAAAGAAAAAAATGTTTTATGATATTTCTTAGTTTATCGGGGAGGTGAGAAAAGACTTGTGCATGACAGTGTGTGGGTAGAGGTCAGAAGGTAGCTTATGGGAATCAGTTCTCTCCTTCCACTGTGTGGGTCGCAAGGATCATACTTGGGTCTTAGGCCTTGGCAAGTGTTTACCTGCTGAGTCACCTTGCTTTTTTTGGAGACTTTTGGTAGGTACTTGGAAAGCATACGACTAAAACAAATAAGTCTCCATGTATTCTTTCTGTTTAACCAGAAGAATTAGTTAGTATAGCCCTTAGAGCAAAGGCTAAAGGAAAAATCAGATTTTCATTAAAGAGGTTTACAGACAAATGCCTTGTTAGAAAACTATATTTCAGGCTAGATTTTCACTGAAGTTTACTAAATAATCACAGGGGAGGATTATGAAACTCTTGAGGGTGAATATCATTTAGGGTGATTCTATTTATTTTTTAGTATTCTTGATATTTCCATTAATAGGGAAATATAGATCAAGAGTTCTGTTTCCCTCAAAGGCTAAAAAAGCTGTATTTCCCTTCAAAGACCATTGGATAAGATGAGTGTAGTCAATTTAAAAAGGAAAACCTAGACGCTACTTCTGCAGCCTCAGTGAACAACACCATTGCTGTAGTAGTCCCTCCAAATGTTGATTCCTAGCTGAGAATGCCAGTACCCATCTGTAATCGCAGCACTCCAGGACAGGGGCAGACGGACTGAGAGTTCAAGGTCTGCCCATGATATATAGAGAGACTCTGCCTTAAAATAAAATATAACAACATACTGATTCCTGGGTTCTAGGCTGTGGGTTTAGTCTCTTGGATGGACTAAGGACTAGGAATTCAGAATGTCTAACTAGTTTACAGGTAATTCTCATAAAGAATACTGATAGCTGCTCTTCAGGAATACTGCACTAGGGCAAGTGTGATGCCTACTACAGCTATAGTTGAAGTACATGTATATCACACCATATTAAGTATATACATATGACAATATATAACCTACTGACAGACAGGTGCAAGAAGAAACAAAGCAAGAGCTTTAGGTCTCCATTCCTGTATTAGAAGCAAGGAGAAATGGGTATCCAGCTCTGTTGTTAAGATGTTACGGTGTAGTCAGCTTTTAGAATATATTCGTCCTGCAAACAATGGGTACAGCGCAGTTCCTCACAGTATTTAGTTCTCATGGAGTCTAGTTTGATCATACAAAATGATGATGCTAATTCAATACCGTTAGTTTTATAAACTGCTCTTCTTCATAGAAAGCGGAGTTTACCTTGAGCTTACCATTTGTGCTTATTGGCTCTGCAGTGGGAAAGCAGAGCAGATATTGAGGTTACTGAAGCTGTTTGTGTTTGTGGTAGGGGGGTCATAGCAGGTGTATTCTACTACCTTCTACAGTCTGTATGTCTTGGACATGGAAAATCCTAAATGTAATTTATAGAGTCCGGGGAGCTGCTAACTGGATTCTTGACAGTCTGGGTAGGCATTTGACTGAGACTTCGTGTACAGTGTTTGTAAGGCAAGGAAGGCATTTCTTTGAACAGATTTTCATCTGTTAGAAAGTTAACCATGCTACTGGGAAAGTACTTTATTGACGATCTTTCTTCTTTTTCCTGTAGAGAAAAGAAATCAGAAGAGTGAAGAGATGAAATGCTAGTTCAGGTGTCCTCAGGCTCCAGAGGACCCAGTATTTTTACCCTGTGTGAGCTGTTTGGTGAGATTTGCAGCCTCAAGAAGTGTCTGGAAGTCCAAGGAGGTAGGCTAAAGAAGAAGACAGAAATAAAGCATTTTGTGCTTTCAATTCATCAAGGACCATCGCTTGATTCCCACACAGGTGCCGCTACACTGTTTCTGCCTCAGTCAAGGCAGTGACAGTGGCTTGTGTCCTCAAGTTTGCTGTTCATATGCATGACCAAATGGTGGAGGACAGAAAAATGAAATCAGAAGAGTGTGTCTTTGTATCTGCAGTTATAAACCTGGCAAGAAAAGCTATATCAAGGCAGACTATATCACATTGAATGTTATTGAGAAAAGCTATGTCATGTCTAGGAATAAAAATTCAAGCGATTTTTGCAGACCAGTAATCAAGCTATCAAAAAATTCTTTTTGACCCGATGAACTCAATGAGAGAATTCAATAGAAACCCAGTTCTCATTCAGAAGACCATTTAACAGAGGTACCTACTAGACATTTTAATAGTTGAAAACTGTTGTATCTTGGATTGAAAAATTGATTTACAGTAGATTTTAATGCTCCCAGCCAAAGATTTTTGGTATTTTATATCCCTCTGTTTGTCACTCTTGTGCACTGACATAGCCATAAATCTTGACTATAGTTCCATTTCCAGTTAATATAGACATTCTACCTGTAATCTTCATCTCCCCTCTCTTCTGGAAATTGAGAACCCAGTAAAAGTAACCACAAAGTTTTTGTAAAGTAAAAATATTAAAAGTAATCATAATAGGACATCCTGTGTGCTGAAAGGTATTAACCAGATTTGTGTATGACACACCAAGTACAAAGGTGTACGTGGTGATTGACGCTATATTTCTAGTTAACATGGCATTCTATATTTTCCCCCACTGCCTCAGAAAGCACTATGTCTCATTAAAGTTTTGAAATAACTGGAGTCCCCCGCAGTTCTAAGAGATAATAGGGTGATCATACATGTGGTTATTTCTTGCAATGTAATATATTGTGAATTGTAGCACACTTTCATAATCTGGCTATCTACATGGATATAGTGAAGGCAAACATTTCCCAGCATCCCAAAGACCGTCCACATGGTTACTCCTTATTGTCAGATTGTTCCCCTTAGCCACTGAACATCATTAATCCTTCCTTCCATCATTTAAAGGATGCCATACACAGAATCGCTAAGTATAGGCAGTCTTGTGGACTTAGCCTTTTTCACGTACAAAATTTTTGAGAAATTCACCCAGATTGTCTTGTGCATCAGATGTCCATTCCATTTTATTGCTGCTTAGTGTTCTGTGGTGTAGGGAGAAACTGGAATATTAATATCTACCTGTTGAAAGTACCTGGATAATTCTGTTTCAAGCTATTGTCAACAAGGCTGCTATAGGCATTCATGCACAGGTCTTTAGGGGAAGATGATTTGCCATTTTGTGGTGTTCAATTATGGGAAGTGCAATGGCTGGATTGCATGGTGTGTGCATACTTATTTTTAAAAGTACTGTTAAACTGTTCTCCATGGTAGCTGTATCATTTTATCTTCCCAAAAGTAATATCTGAGTTTGCAGTTTCTCTTATGCTCCGAGTGGGGGTGAATTTAGGCTTCTCCTGTGCTTACTGACTCCTTCTGTGCAGGTAGAGGTAAGGAACACCTCCTTATGGCTTCACACACGGCTGCCACTGACCTTGGGTGTGTGGGATGGAGTGGGTGGCTTTAGCTTTGGTACCACCAGGAAATGAGGCAAGTTCTTATTCTCTACTCAATTTCCTTGGGTCCCAGCACAGTAGAAATTCTAGTCTTTCTAGGCAGGTGTGGAAGGTCAGGCTCTCCACTGAACCTTCTCCAACATCACTCTCACAGGGTGCTCAGGTCCCTCATTGGATCTTGATTCCTCAATGTGATCTGTCTGTCAATTCTGCCTGGAGTAGAATATGATCCAAAATATTTCTGCCCTGCTAGGTTGTCTTTGACCTCTATGGCTTGCAAGGGCAAACTGTCACTGTTGTTATTTTGTCCTTGTCTGTTAGTGTTGCTGGGTTTCAGGCATCTTCAACTCAGTGTCTGAGATGTATGAGACACAAAGAATTCCAGAACAACTGGTATGTTTGTGTTCCACAGGTTCCTGAGGTCACTAGGCAAGAGAATGGTCTTAGGTCTTGCTTACTCTTCCATACCTCTTAGCATATGCATCTCCTATTGATCTCCTATTTATCCACAGTCTACTATTGTCCAGTGTATTTATCAACACTCAACCCAAAATTTAAAAACATTCTTTCCATGCTGGAGCCTCAATCTCGTTTAGATTCAGAAACATTCACTTGTAATTTAAAGCTACGTTCAAAATGAACTCAACAGCTCTCCTTCCCCAAGCTTGTTATAGAATGGGGAACCTAGGATTTGGGGGTCTTTGTTTGCTTCTCACCCAGTATCTTCCAAGCATGCCAACTGCATGTGTATCAGCTTTGAGAATGAAATAAGTAATACTTTCTTTTTTACTTTTCCATGGCCTGGCAGATTATAGTTTTGACGGCATTATCCCTTTTGCTTTGGAAAAGATGTGAGATGGTAGCCTCTTAGCGCTTAACATCTGTACCCAATTAAATGTTCAACAAGCAGAAATGAGGACAAACGAAGGGACTGATAGCTACAAGAGGAGGGAAGGGCATGGAAGAGGGCTGCCTGGTGTTTTGTCACGTGACTTAAGTGAGGTGATACTACTGAGAGTAGCTTCAGCTGATGAGCGAGGCCATCTTCAGATCTCTGCCCCTGTGAAGATTACATCAGATAAATGTATGTTTCATCAGAACAAAGAACTCTGCCTCTGAGTGGGTGCTTGCTGAAAGTGAATTTGTTTTGCATATCTATCCCTAGGAGATTAACATGAAATAATACTGAAATGTCCTGTAAATTATCTTGGGGAAAAATCACTGTTTAAGTAAATAAGAATGCTTGTCTGTAGTTTACATGTTGGCTTGGTGTTGGAAGCAGTTCGGCTCTCTGCAGCGAGGTAGTCATCACATTTGCTTTGGTCCACCATTTGTGCTGATGAAGCCTCATCCACAACACGGATGCTCTCAGAGGGAAGAAGCCACCATTTGGAGCTATTAGTTCATTGTTAGTCATTAGCCCACAGAGATGAGGCTTTCATCATTTGTATTTTGTAATGGGTTTCCATTTTGACTTTGTAGGTCTTTGTAGGTCTGTCCTAATAATTCTCTTGTTTATATACTGTTATTTTCTACTTAAATTAAAACAAAACATATGTAGGCTGACTGGTATAATAAATAAGTCCATATATATGGTTAAAACAATAAAAGTTTAATTCTTCTTCTTATCCCAGACTGGTGTAGATGTTCAGAAAGTGGTTATTTTTCTCTTCAAAATGGCTTAGGGAATGGGTTCCTTCTAACTTGTAGCACTGGTCTTGGTCAATTTCCTATTTATTTTTCCTTTTAAAAAATTGTCAGCCATAGCTTCACAAATTAGTCTGCAATATATCTAATAAAAGGTCATGAAAAAATTTTAAAGTTCAAATGGTTTTGTTCATCAGATTGAGCTTGGGGAAGTATCTGGGCTATGGTCTAATTTTACATCTAGATAAAAATGCCAATCAAAAGGTGGGGTACAGAACTAAACAGAGAATTCTCAATAGAGGAGGCTAAAATGGCCAAGAGACATTTAAGAAAGTGCTCAACATCCTTAGCCATCAGGGAAATGCAAATCAAAACAACTCTGAAATACCATCTTACTCCTGTCAGAATGGCTAAAATCAAAAACACCGAAGACAATTTATGCTGGAGAGGATGTGGAGAGAGGGGAACACTCCTCCACTGCTGGTGGGAGTGCCAACTCGTACAGCCACTTTGGAAAGTAGTATGGAGATTCCTCAGGAAAATGGGAATCAATCTACCACAAGACCCAGCAATTCTACTCTTAGGCATATATCCAAAGGAGGCAAATTCATACAACAAGGGCATCTGCTCCACTATGTTCATAGCAGAAATATTTGTAATAGCCAGAACCTGGAAGCAACCTAGATGCCCCTCAAATGAAGAGTGGATAGAGAAAATGTGGTACATTTACACAATGGAGTATTACTCAGCAGAAAAAAACAATGGAATCTTGAAATTCGAAGGTAAATGGATAGCACTGGAAGAAACCATTCTGAGTGAGGTAACCCAGTCACAAAAAGACAAACATGATATGTACTCACTCATATAAGATTTTAAACATGGATCAGGAGAGTGCCAGTCTGCACTTCCACTGACAGAGAGTCTGGGAAACAGGAAAGAACCTAAAAGACATACATGGTACCCAAGAGAAGAGAAATGAGGGAAGATCCTCTGATCAGATGGGGAACACGGCGAGGGGTGGGGGGGGAGGGGGACCTGGGAAATAGAGAGGGGGAGAAGTGGAAGAGAGAGTAGGACATGGAGGAACAGGAAGATTGACTGGAGGGGTAGGATAGGGGGAAGAGGGAATCATAGGTTAGAAGACAGATCAGGCGCCATTGTGACCTCTAGTGATCTAAACGGCAAGCTAAGCAATAGTGTAGAGACCATCTCGAATGCCTATTCCTGATAGTGAACTTGATGCCTATAACCATCCTGGAGCTTTCATCCAGTGACTGATGGAAGCAGAGGCAAACACCCACAGTTAAATACTGAACAGAACCCAAGGAACCCAGCGACAGAGAGAGAGGGGCGAAGAGCAAATTGGCAAAGAATGGGCTGGCAAAACCAGCAGAGACAGCTGACCCGAACAGGGGAGAGCTCTTGGACTCCAGACCGACAGCTGGGAGGCCAGCATGGGACCGATCCAGACCCCCTGAATGTGAGAGTCAATGAGGAGGCCTGGGCTACCTATGCGGTCCTGAGCAGTGGATCAGTGTTTATCCCTCGAATACTAACAGACATCGTGTGTCCATAACACCAAGAGGGTTGCTCTCTCTGCCCTGGACTCTTAGGGAAGTGCCTGGACCCTACCCTGAATGAAATGATAGACTCTAGATATCCCCTATGCGGAAGAAATTGGCAATAGGGTGGGACGATGGGGGGCATGGTGGGGGGGGTGCGGGAGGAGGGGAGGGAGAGGGAACTGGGATTGACATGTAAAACAAACTATTTAAAATTAAAATAAAAAATTAAAAAAATAACAAAAAATACCTATAAAGATGTTAAGTGAAACATTTCGGTGTTAGTTTTACTTTCATAAATTTTGACAGCTCTCTTGTCTGGGAAAGCCTGTATAATCAGACTCGAAACTTGGAAGGACTTAAACATTTGGTGGTAATATGGAATCATTTTTATTGTTCTGGGAGCCAATTCTGTCACCAGCTTATTATTTCTTAAATTTTTATTACCAAATCATCAGATGCATAGAACCTTGAAGGTACTAATGGAAATGCAAACGCTCATCCTATCTCCGGACTAGATAAGAAAATTTGAAACAGAAGGAAATGGAAAAAATTACCTCAAGTGATCCTGTGGACAGGTCTAGCATTGTAATTTATTTCAGCTTCGACTAGGCTACATAACTATTGACCTCACAGTACATATGAGGCCGAGTGTTAAGATTCACAGGTATGCTACAGGAATTTGCCATCTTGGGAGGCCTGGTATTACAATACTCACAATGTGAAACAGATCTGACTCTGAGGGATTAATCTAAAGCCTTTTCAAGGGTCAAACAGCAGGAAGGAAAAGCTAGTATATCAAAGGTGACTTTCAAATAAACCCTGACATTAAAAATAGCCTCCACCAGGAATCCCATGGCTGGGCACGTATCCAAAGGAAACAAAATCAGTATGTCAAAGAGGTATGTCTTCTCATGTTTACTATAGCACTCTTCTCACCAGGAGCTAGAATCAACCTATATACCCAACAGCAAATGAATGAGTAAAGAAAATGTGGTATGTAAATGGAATACTACTCAGTTATGAGGACGAATGAAAGCCAGCCATTCATTACAGTATGCACAAAACTGAAAAAATAATTATGTGAAATAAACCAGATGCAGGGAGACAAATACCATACTTTGTAATCTAAATCACATTGGTTTTCTAGAAGTAGAGAGATGAATAGTGATCACTAGGGATGATGGGCAGAGACCATTCAACAGGTACAGAGTTATATGCTGATAGATGCAGCCTGTACTCATGTTTGAATGTTTAGTGGTGTGAATATAGTTAACAATTATGTATTGTGGATTTGAAAACAGCTAGAGGAAAATTTAAGGATGCCCTTGTTACAAATAGATGATAACTAGTCAATGGATAGACTATTAATGCAGAGTTTATTATCTACTTTACACATACACGGGAAGCATGGTGTAGTAGAACTTATAAAAAGTTCAAAAATCAAATCTATTCTTGTGTATATGTTTAACAGGCTCTGACACTAGTGGTCAATGTGGACTGGTGGCAGGACATGGTAGCTCATCCGTGTAATTCCAACACTAGAGAGGCTGAGCCAGGAAGATTGTAGTAAGTTGGAAGCCAACTTGGGCTACACAGTGAGTTGAAGGCCATCCTGGATGATAGAATGAAAGCCCTTCAAAACAAAACAAAAATCAAAAGAAAAACCAAAACAAAGCAATACAACACAGCACAGCTATGGGGCCATCCTTGCTCATGTTACACTAGAGTCTTAGTCTGATCCACAGATCCACTGAGTACAACACTCCTTACGGGCCATGCTATGGTTCCTACAGTGATACTAGTGGCTTCTACAGTGATATACAAGACTGTCAAGACAAATGACTTCCTATTGACATGTTTTGAAGCCAGTGGGGCTACTTCTCAATAGTTTACTAGTGTGTACAGCTCCAATCTTAAAGCTTGTCTGATACATTAACATTGTATATTAATAAAGAGAAGAGACATTGCTGTGATAGGCTGCTTGTTTTTAAACATTGAAATAAAATACAGTGTGCAGTTGGCCATTTTGAAGTTAAGGTCCAGTGTTATTAAGTACAATAGAGATATGGTATAACCATTATTCTTTTCTATTTTGTAAGAATTTTTAAAAATCTCTCCACAGGATACCTGATCCATTAGTTGGCCAGTCTATATTATTATTTTATGTATATTTTGTTAAATTTACTTCTACCTATTTCTGATTTTTGATGTACCATGAGTATAACTGATTTTTAAATTTTAACTTTCTAATTTTTCATCATATTATGTAGAAATAGCATTTAATTTAGATGCTGGCCTTGTATCACACTCACTTGGTAAACTCATTTCTAGGAGCTTTGGTGAAGATACTTTGGGATCATCTATGGGATGATCATGTAAGCTGCAAATAATCACAACTGAGTTGGCAGCTAGTAAGGATTATCAACTGGTTCTTCATGGAAATTTCTGAAACAACAGCTTCCACAGGTTTTTTTTTTCTTTTTTTGAGACAGGGTTTCTTTGTGTAACAGCTCTGGTTGTCTGGTTGTCCTGGAGCTCACTTTGTAGATAAGGCTGGGCTGGAACTGACAGAGATCTGCCTGTGTGTGCTACCTACCATGCCTGGTCAGGTTTTTAGACTTTTGAAAAGCCTGGAAAGTATTGTAATCATGATAGAAGGGAAATTTTTCCAGTCAGCTCCAGGATCACAGCATCTTGTGATTGAGGTCGATTTCCAGGCCATAGTGTTAGGTGGTGGGAACTGGGAAGACCCTGGGGATGTGAAGGAGGTGAGGAGCCGGAGCTAGGGGAGGCTAAGGTAACTCTAATTTGTGGGTGGATGTCACAGTGAATGGAACTAACATCAGAAGTCCGTAGAGGGCTCTTTGAGCCCTTTATGCTGGATTAATCTGTACAAATGTGATGAGGAGCTATCTAACAACACAGAGAATAACTGCAACACTTCCAAGCTCACATGGGCTTGGGAATGACTGGTATCTCAGGTCAGGAGCATAGGAAAATCAGGTTTAGAATTCTTAGAAGCAGAAGCAGTTAGCCTGAAACATGACTGTAGTTTTTGTTTTTGTTTTGTTTACTTTTGGGAGGGCAGCCACCACCCAGCTCCCAAATACAAACACACAGAAACTTATTACTTATAAATGACTGGCTTAGCTTGACTTATTTCTAACCAGGTTTTCTTAAATTATCTTATCTCTCTTTTGCTTCTGGGCTTTTATCTTTCTCTATTCTATATACCTTTCTTTTCTTCTTACTCCGTGGCTTACTCTGTAGCTGGGTGACTGGCCCCTGGTGTCCTCTCTCCTTTTCTCAATCCTTCCTGTTCTCTTTTTTCTCCTTCTATTTATTCTTTCTGTCTGGCAGCCCCACCTATCTTTCTCCTGCCTAGCTATTGGCTGTTCAACTCTTTATTAGACCAATCAGGTGTTTTAGGCAGGCAGAGTAACAGAGCTTCACAGAGTTGAGTTAAAGCAACACAAAAGAATGCAACACATCTTTGCATCATTAAAAAAATGCCCCACATCATAAACAAATGTAACACATTTTCAACCAATATTCCACAACACTTGACTAAAGATGGCTCCAGACCCACCTATGATGAAGAATAAAAGGAAGCCCCAAAAACTTGTGATTCTAAGTAGCTTGACTTTAGTCTATGAAAACCAAGGTGCAGATGCCTCTCTACTCACTGTAAGATTTGTCCTGAAGATATTAAATTTGGAGATGTGTTTCCTACCTGTAACCCATTAAATAGCACAGCTATGTAAGCCAGTGTTATGTAGAGTTAGGGGCTGTTGACTCCTGTGACCATATGACTCAGAAGGATGCATGTTGCTACCCTTTAGGAGAGCCCCTTATCACCTGTTGCTAGTTTGGAAAGCATCCAGGTTCAAATTCAGGTTTGTGAGGGTTTCTGATATCATAACATGTCAGTCAGCATGTGAGTCAAGCAGTCACGCCAGGGACTGTTTACACAATGAACACTAAGGTGCAGTAGACAGTGAACTGTTTCTGTCTGTGGGTTTATTTTGCTTTTGATTTATTTGCTACTATGGAAGTCTGGATTGAAATGTTACAAATAATATTTCATGGATCAATACTTGTTGAAAAATTTTCCTTATGTTCTTCTCCTTCTGAATGTGTTTGACTGCAAAGTGTTGCTATTTATGACTGTATCTATTGTTTTCTGGAGTTTTCTTTCTTTCTGTCTTAAGTTTGCTGTGTTATTTTTGGCTTGTTTTGGATTTGGCTTCCGTTTCACATATTTGTCTTTTTTTTTTCAGGTATTTGCTGATTGTGCTTAGTACATAATTTTCAGATTTTTTAATCTTTAGAGTTTTCAAATTTCCATTTTAATTAATATTTTTCATTTTGTTGACATTCCTTCAATGTTCATTTAATATGTCTACCTTTTAAATCCTTAAATACTTCAAATAGTTTGTTCTGTGTCTCCCATTTTAAAGACTATTATTGCTGTGATTTTCTGTTGAGTGATATCTCCCCCCCCCTTATTTTTAGCTGGTATGTTTTGATGTTTTGCCTTACAGAATTTAAAATGTATATTAGATGCTAAATGCTGTGGCTGGGCAATCCTAAGAGACTCCTATTAAAAGCAGGAGACTCACTGGGCCTTCAGTTTGAACTAGCAGGTTGAGGTGAGGTCTTTTGGAGGCAGTAATAGAGAGTCTGTCTCTCATAAATAACATTGGTTGGAATCTCTGTAGTAGTTTAGCAGCAGCAGGAAGGTGACCTTGGCGGGTTAGAGCCCAGGGACACCACCAAGTCACACCATACAACAGAGTTCACATGGGAGGTTTACCTGGGTGGGAGGGAGGTGAAGAGGCAGCCTCTGAGGGAGAGTGGGAGGAAAAGGGAGCAGGAGGTGAGAAGGGCTTGACTTTTATAAGGGGATATAGCACATGAGCATAGGGAGAGGGCTCTACTTAGTGGCAACAGTGTCATATTTTGGCTGTTGCTGATGACATGTCCTGCTAGGTCCCTGAGTGCAGGCTAGTGTACATGCCTGAATGCTAACAATCTCTCTTCACTGTTTTGTGCCATGGTCTGAACAGTTGTCTACAGGACCACGCAGGACCAGATATTCAGTCTAGACTTGAGGTTACTCTTATGTGGGTTTCTGGTAGTTTCTTTTAATATATATATTTTTTAGTTTTACTTTTTAAGATCTATTTTTACTTTATGTGAATGGCTATTTGCCTACATGTTTGTATATGTACCACACATGTTCTTGATATCCTTGGAGTCAAAAGAGGGAGTCAGAACTCCCTGGAACTGGAGTTACAGATGCTGAAAACCAAACCTGGGTTCTGCAAATGAGCAGCAAGTGCTCTTAACCATTGGCCCATCCTTCCAATACCGGTTCTTTCCTTTTGACTGACTGTCCGACCAATGCTTCTGAACTACTCCACTCTGATGTCTTAATTCTGTGTTCTCTGCCTCATTGTCCCCTCTTGTCCACTGCACTCCCACTTTTCAGTGTTAAGGTTTTGAGTATGCATCCAGCAGTAAACCTAAGATGTACACTGCATAGAACTACTACCACAGCCGGGCGTTGGTGGCGCACGCCTTTAATCCCAGGACTCGGGAGGCAGAGGCAGGCGGATCTCTGTGAGTTCGAGGCCAGTCTGGTCTACAGAGCGAGTTCCAGGACAACCTCCAAAGCCACAGAGAAACCCTGTCTCGAAAAACCAAAAAAAAAAAGAACTACTACCACATGTTTTCAGATCTCAAGGATCACAGCCAGGTCCTGTCATCCATTGTCCTGTGGCTGGAAATGGGTACTTTTCGTAATTTTGTTATTGGAAATCATAGTTTTAAATCAAATATTCACTAGAACATAGCCAACAACAGCAACTGCTTATTTACATTTCTTTTCCAAATATACTGTTTTTGTAATGAGCCTTTCACTATTATTTATTATATTCTAGAACGTTCTTGCCTCCACAAATTTCCATGGCAGTGTTCTGGACTTTCAGGTCTCCATTGAAACGTGTCTTTTGTGAAGGCCACACTTAAAAGTACCACACCTCTTTCTGGTTACTATTTTAGTATATGTTCTATTTTCTTTAAGCCTTTACTGTCACCACAAGTTACCTCTTTTGTTTGCATGCCCCTCACTGTTGCCTCATTCAGATGCAAACTCCTTGCAAGCAATGACGTTTTAGGACTTGTTTTCTGCCTTACACCCCAAGCTAAGCGGGTGAACTGCAGCGGTGTGCACTGGCAGGTGTTTAAGCTTGCTGGTTAAAGGGTTCCTGTTGCAGTTTGATATTAAATCTTCTGCTGAGCTTGCATCAGGTTGGGGGTTTAAAGAAAACAGAAGCAAAACACTCACTAAATGACTAAATGAATGAAGAGCACCCAAGGCTGCCACAGTTCTTAAACCTTGGATAAAGCAGGTATTTAGAGAATTATGTTGGCTGTGACCCGGGAGCAATTCATGTAATAGTCATTTTTCATTCCTGAATCTTCTTATAAAATGGTCTTTCTTTTTTTTTCCTCTTTTTTGTTTTCTTTTTTCCAAACATTGTGAAAATATGCTTACTTCATTCTTTAATGTTTTAGAAAATACCTCATTCTTTTAACTGTGCAAAGTAAATAGGTTTCATTATGACATTTCCATGCATGCATATGTGCTTTGGTCAAATTTATCCCGTCTATTTCCCTTTCTTAGTCCCCTCACCTCAGTTCAGTTCCCTTTCTGTTTCTTAATGGGTCACTCTTTAGTTCATATCCATCCTCCTGGCCCCAGATTCCACATAGGAGAAAACAGGCAGTATCCATCTGAGTCTGACTTCTTTCATTTAGCATGATAATTTCCAGGTCTATCCATTTTCCTGCAAACGGCATATTTCTTTATGGCCGAGTAGTACCATATCATGTGTGTATATATACTACATTTTCTTTATCAATGGTGAGTAGTACCATATCATGTTCATGTGTGTGTGTGTGTGTGTGTGTGTGTGTGTGTGTGTGTGTGTGTGTGTATTACATTTTCTTTATCCATTCAACTGATGATGGGCCCTCAGGCTGGATCTGTATCTAGGCTTTTGTGAGTAGTGAAACAATGCGGGCAGTGTAGTATCTCCACACTAAACTGACTCTGAGTCTTTGAGACAAAGTCCCTGAAGTAGACAGTCAGGTCATGTGGGCCCTCCAGACTGGTTTCCATGATGGCTGGACTAACTGACAGTCCTTTTCTTCCCACATCCTTACCAACATTTTGATAATGTTTTTACCTGATTTTGAAGAAATTGAATGCAGAATGTTTATCTTCAGCTTACTTAGTTTTAATTCATTTGATAGTTCAAAATTTAATGTTTTACAAGAAATGCAATGTATAAGAAAATCACATTCTGTAAGTAGACATTTTATGACTTCCACATGATTTAAAGGTTTAAGTAATGAATGAATGTTTTATACAATTTTGTTTCTGAGACTTCCTTTATTATTTTTAACAAAAACCTATTTTTATTTTGTGTGTGTGAGGGTTTTCTGCGTGTGTGTGTTTAAGTGCTGTGTGTAAGTACCTGTGCTGACAGACACTAGAAGAGGATGTGGGATTCTAAAGATCTAGAGTTACAGATGGTTGTAAGCCCTCACACGGGTGCTGGGAAACGAACCTGGGTAATTTGCAAGAACACCAAGTACTTGTAACTGCTGAGCCATCCCTCCAACTTGGGACTTCCTTTTAAGGTTGGAGAATGATAAGAAAGGATCAGAATTATTACAAAGTGAAAGTATAGATTAAAAAATCTCAGATAATTTAAGTTTCCTATTATATATTTTGTTTATATTCCATGAAGTCACAGATACTGTGCTCATATCTATATCTACATCAGTGTCTGTCTGTCTGTCTGTCTGTATGTATGTACATATGTATGTACCTACCTATCTGATAGTTTTAGCACTGCATAAAAATAAAATGACTATTCTGTTTTATAAAGTATTTATACTTTAATAATTATTATTTAATTAAAAACATTTTTCACATTGTCGACATAAGAGTATTTAGAATGCACAAAAGTCAAAGATGCATGATTTTAGCACATACTCTGTGATTGTATTAACTCTCACAGAAAATATTAGAAGCAATTTTTAGTTGAGATATAGGGTTAAATACTGAAGGATAGGTTTCTTTCTTAGAGTTTAGAGAGAACTATTCTGTCTGCAAGTTTTAGACTACAGTATTCTTGGTGGTAGGTTTTACAATTGAGAAATACTTTTCAGGATAGTAAAATGAAGAGTCAGTAAACAGTGAGGTAAACTGGTGATTTAGCGCTGTGTCACAGGCACTGCTTGCTCTTTCTGTGCATTAAATGCCTTAGAGATTAGCAAGCGCTCTCCTAGCGTCTGTTAAAAAACGATGTTGTGTTTGAGACATATTGAAGAAATTGGAATCGTATTTTCAGAAATCTTGGATGACTTGATGAGAATCTATAAGAGCCATAGTACAATAAACAACCTAAGACAATCTGATAGCTTAGGTGATCTGAAAATGTCAAAATGAACTCTCCGAGAATGTATCTAATGAGCCAACGTTCTCTTTAAAATATTAACATGGGAGCGGTGAGAATCTGCATGGATCTTTCTCCCAGTGCCCAGCCAGGAACAGTGTGCCTGTGGAGAATTCCCTTTATGGTGCATAGAAAATAATTTCCAAGGCTTGAGGCTTGGAGATTGCAAACTGGGGATCACATCTCAGGGGGTCAAGCCCACCCAGAGACTGCCAACATCCTAGTCCCTTTCTCCGCCCGTGGAACCAGATTGGCAGGAGACTGTTTCTGGCCCATCATCTGGTGCTCTGCTTGGAGTTGCTTGAGGTCTGGTGGCTGTGCACTGAGGATCCCATCTCACAGGTCCAGCCCATCAAGGGACTGCCAAGGCCCTGGTAGTAGTCCTGCCTCCACCCACGGCAAGAGGAGAGCCATCGGAGTATTGGACCCACTTGCACGTGCTGGAAGGGTACCTTGGACCCATACCCACCAGGAGAAGAATAGACTCCTCCTACACCCACTGAAAGAATAGATGGGAAGAAGGCAACAGAAAAACCAATATGATATCACCAGAGTCTAGGGACTCTACACCAGCAAGACCCGAACATCCCAAAGCAGATGAAGCAGAAGAGAATGACCTTAAAAACAACTTCATGAAAATGATAGAGGCTCTCAAAGAGGATATGAGAAAATCCTTTAAAGAAATGGAAGAAAACACAAACCAAAAAAAAAAAAAAAAAGGTATCAACAAATCTCTTAAAGAAAGACAAGAAAAAACAATAAAACAAATGAAGGCAACAATATAAACAGTTCAAGACCTGAAAACTGAAATACAGACAAAAAAAAAACAAACAAACACAAACTGAGGGAATGCTGGAAATAGGAAAACTGGGTAAACATTCAGGAACTATAGATGCAAGCATAATCAGCAGAATACAAGAGATAGCAGAGAGACTCTCAGGCATTAAAGATACACTAGGAGAAATAGGTTCATTGACCAAAGAAAATCTTAAATCCAACAAATACCTAACACAAAATATCCTGGAAATATGGGACACTGTGAAAAAACCAAACCTAAAAATAATAGGTATGGAAGAAGGTGAAGAAACCCACCTCAAAGGTACAGAAAACATATTCAACAAAATCATACAAGAAAACTTTCCCAACCTAAAGAAAAACATGCCAATGAAGATACAAGAAGCTTACAGAAAGCCAAATAGAGTGGAACACAAAAAAAGTCCCCATGCCACATAATAATCAAAACCCAAAACACACAGAGTAAAGAAAGAATATTAAGTGCAGTGAAGGAAAAAGGCCAAGTAATATATAAAGGCAAATCTATCAGAATTACACCTGAAAACCAGAAGGTCCTGGATAGACTACGGATGCCAGTCCAGACTATTATATCCAGCAAAGCTTTCAACCACTATAGATGAAGAAAACAAGATATTAAGTGACAAAAGCAGATTCAAACAATACATATCTACTAATTCAACCCTACAGAAAGTTCTGAAAGGAAAACTCTAACAAAAGGAAGTTAACTACAACCAGAAAAACATAGGCATTAGATAATTTCACTTTACCAACAGCCAAAAGAAAAAAGTACTGAAAATCCACACACAAATCTACCACCACCAACAAATCCAAACCAAACAAGAATGAACAATCAATGGTCATTAATATCCCTCAATATTAATGGTCTTAACTTGCCCATAAAAAGACATAGGCTAACAGAATGGATAGGAAGACAGAATCCGTCTTTTTACTGCATATAAGAAACACACCTCAACTTCAAATACAGACGGTACCTCAGAGTTAGGGCTGGGGAAAAGATTTTCCAATCAAATGGACCCAAGAAACAAGTGGGGGTAGCAATCCTAATATCTAACTAATTAGACTTTAAAATCAATCAAAAGAGATGAAGGAGATCATTTCATATCCATCACAGGAGATATCCATCAAGATGAAGTCTCGATTCTCAACATCTATGCCTCAAATACAAAGTTACCCACATTCGTAAAAGAGGCATTACTGAAACTCAAACCACACATAAAACCTCATGACACCCCACTCTTACCACTAGACAGGACCACCAGACAGAAACTTAACAAGGAAACAAAGGAACTAATAGAAGTTATGACCCAATTGGGTTTAGCAGACATCTATAGAACATTCCATCCAAACACAAAAGAAAATACCTTCTTCTCAGCTCCACATGGAACCCTCTCTAAATTCTACTACATACTTGGCAACACAGCAAACTTCAACACGTACAAAAAATGGAATAACCCCATGGATCTGATCAGAACACCATGCCTTAAAATTAGAATTCAACAACAACTCAATGCAATTTCTCTAAAATCAAGAAAAAGACAAGGCTGTCCACTCTCTCCATACCTCTTCAATAATGTACTTGAAGTCCTAGCTAGAGTAACAAGACAACAAAAGTAGATCAAGGGGCTACAAATGTTGATCCTACCTATCCAAGAGCATGGAAAGTTTTTCCATTTTCTGGTATCTTCTTTAATTTCTTTCTTTAAGGACTCAAAGTTATTACTGTACAGGTATTTCACTTGTTATATTATCATTACTCCAAGATACTTTATGCCCTTTGTGGCTATTGTAAAGGGTGATGTTTCTCTGATTTCTTTCTCAACCCATTTATTGTCTGTATATATTAGGGCTACTGATTTTTTGAGTTAATTTTGTATCCTGGTATTTATCAGCTGTAGGAGTTCTCTGGTAGAATATTTTGGGTCACTTATGAAAACTATCATATTAATGAAAGTTTGACTTCTTCCTTTCCAATTTGTATCCCCTTGATTTCTGTTTGTTGTCTTATTGCTCTAGCTAGAACTTCAAGCACAATATTGAAGAG
The DNA here is from genome assembly GCF_017639785.1 of Mesocricetus auratus. Lineage (NCBI taxonomy): Eukaryota > Metazoa > Chordata > Mammalia > Rodentia > Cricetidae > Mesocricetus > Mesocricetus auratus. The sequence goes on along the minus strand of NW_024429184.1, from coordinate 107,503,707 downwards.
ATGTGGAGAGAGTGGACAGCCTTGTCTTGTTCCAGATTTAAAGGAATCCCGTTGAGTTTCTCTCCATTTAGTTTGATGTTGGTTGTTGGATTCCTGTATATAGTTTTCATCATGTTTAAGTATGATCCTGTTATTCCTGATCTCTTCAAGACTTTTATCATGAAGGAGTGTTTGTCAAAGGCTTTTTCAGCATCTAGTGAGATGATCATGTGGTTTTTCTTTTTCAGTTTGTTTATATGGTGGATTACATTCATGGATTTTCATATGTTGAACCATCTCTGCATCCCTATGACGAAGCCTACTTGATCATGATAATGATAATGTTTCTTTTACGAATGTGGGCACCTTTGTGTTTTGGACACAGATGTTCAGAATTGAGACTTTATCTTGATGGACTTTTCCTGTGATGAATATGAAATATCCTTCTTCATTTCTTTTGATTAATTTTAATTTGAAATCTAATTTGTTACATACTAGGATTGCTTTACCCCCTTGTTTCTTGGGTCCATTTGATTGGAAAGTCTTTTCCCAACCCTTTACTCTAAGGTAACATCTGTCATCTGTCTTTGACATTGAGATGTGTTTCTTGAATGCAGCAGAAGGATGTCAGTGGTCTCAACTTGCCTATAAAAAGACACAGGCTAACAGAATGGATATGCAGGTTAATTGCTTTAAATACAGCTTTCAATAGGGATTTAATGAGATATAGTGAAAGAGAAAAAAATCAAACATTTGATTAAACATTCATCTTTCTTTATAGACCTGTTTTTTTTCTTTTGGAAAACCATGTTCCACATACATTATAAACATTTCTGATCAGTATGATGGAAATATTGCAAATCAAAGACTTCACTTGCCAAGCAGCTATTCAGAGGTAAACATGCATATTCAGTAACATGTTCATATAGTTTATCTTGAATTTATAAATGCACATCCCATCAAAAATATGGGTGGCTCCTCACTGCACATTGCCCTGCAGTTCAGTTTATCCTCCTGGCATCACTCTGTATGATCTTGCATAGTTGGGACTTCCCTTTATAGTGATCAGTGCCCCAGTAGGAGGGGATATTGATCTTTCCCTGTGCTTGTTATTTAAAGACAATATTTTTTATTGCTGTTGCTTTTGAATACTTGTTTTGTTTTTATGGGGTTGCTAGTTGACCTAGCCCTCAAAAGACAACCTTCATTATTACTTACCCAATTTAGAGATTTCAACACTTGAAAAAATTGTAAGCCAAAGTACAGGTGTCAATTTTCTATATGGTGTCACAATCTTCCCCAAATGTAGACTCTTTGGTACTCTCGTTTTGTTAGCTGACTGGGCATTAGTGTTAGGCCCTCATTCATGGTATTGGGCTCTCACTCATGCAATTATAGGTTCACAGTGTCCATGGTTGTGATCATCTGAATGCCCAGTTCTTCTTGCTCTTACATTTCACACTTCAAGATGGCAGGGTTCTTGAAGAATGATGGTCAAGTTCTCCTTTGTCAAGTAATAAGTTTGGAAGACATAAGAAACCGAAGTCACTGGGTCAGCTAAGGGCACTGGCTGTGGCTCTTGCAGCATTATGTCCGTCATTTTCTTTTAGTCAAAACAGTCACAGCATCTGTTGTTGTTCAGCTAGGTAGAGAGTTCAGTTCTTGATGAGAGTGGAAGTCAGTATTACAAAAGAGCATTTGGGGCAACAGGAATGGAAATGCTGTCTACTCTGTTATATTATATGTGCTATCTCAGAGGAACAGGCTTCCTATCCCTCTTTCTGATAAAAAGCCACCTGTCTCACCCTATTGTGATGTGACTACAAAATGAACCTCATACAGGTTGTCTGCCTGCCACACACCATTTATGCACCAGTGTTTGCAGCTTCTATATTTGATGTACACAAATCATACAAATGTAATATCCATTTCAGTGAATTTTAGATACCTATTATACATTTTGTCCTTAGATACATAGAGATGAATATTGTGCACTTCACATCCTCAGAATGTTTTCATTCAAAGCTCACAAATGGGAAGAACAGACTCAAGACTTAAAAATAAGAAATAACAACCGAACACATGAGCTTCCATTAGCTTACTGAGAGGGAGAAGGCCTTGCAAACTAATTGCTGAAGACCAGCAAGCAAGGAAGGAAACCCAGCTAAAGTATGACAGGGAAGCAGAGGGTGGATGAAGCTGCAAGATAGGTGTAGCAAGCAGGGTGAAAGTCCCAGTGCGGCAGTGTAGGTCAATAGAGTCCTTTCCAGGGGGAGCAGGGGCTTTCTGGAATCATGGGTACCTCTGCCAAAGTCTGTTGATGCAGTGAATAGCAGTTGGTTTCTGATTAAAAGAGTGAGAAAACCGTAAGGAAGAAGGAACCACTTCTAAGCAATTTGGTTATTTTCAGTGTTTACTTGCCTGTTTTAGAAAATTCCCATTTTTGACATTCTTTTTTAAAAATACATATTTTTATTTATGTATATTGGGTAAGTCTGTGTTGTTGTATGTCATGTATGTATGGGTTCCCATGGATGCTGGAACACAGCATTGGCTCCCTTGGAACTGAGTTAGAAGCAACTGGAGTCTCCTGATGTGGGTGCTGGAATGGAATTTGGGCCATCTGTAAAAACATCTTTAACTTCTAAGTCATCTCCCTGACCCTTTAGCGACATTCTTTGTATGCCCATATTTCTAATCTACTTTTTGCTGTAACTCCATGACATGTGGCTTTAAAGCCAAATTATTTCCTGATAATCACTTATCGCTCCTCAAATATATTGTGGATGTGTGGTTCTACTTGTGACCTATTTTTCTTTCACATGTTTTAGCATCTAGGTAAACTAAATTTCCTGTCTCAACAAACCTGCCACACCACACTTAACAAATGTCAAATTCAGGAAATCATTCTTAAAGGTTTAAATTTTCCATTTTATGTATCCCTACTTAAAATACACACTTTCTTGGGTTTTGTAACATCTTGTCATGAATAATATCATACTGAGAAAGGGTATAGAAGGCCTTGATGGAAAAGCATGCAAGTTTTTAACATAAGCATGAGAAGATGAATTACACTGGAACATTCAGAAAATAACTTGAATTTATTTAAGCCATATAATCTCTTCTGTGTAAATTCTGCTGCCATTTCCAGTAGCAATGAACAAAGGAAACTATATCCATTATCCATATAGAATCTGGTTTTAAACTCAGAATGTGCTCTAGGGAGCATTATTATCTTTAATCATGCAAGGTAATACAAAGATCAAATTATTTGGTCATCTTTTCAATGCTAAATTAAAAGTCAGAACTGGGAAGAAAATTTTCCTCAACTCAACTTTGAGATATTTAAGCTTACACCATATCTACCAACATAGGGAACTTAACTACCTTCCTGGGTTTTGTTTCCGAGTGACTCAAGTTAAGAGCTCAAACCTTCTATTATTTGGGACATTTTCATTTATTTGAAATGAAAGTCAAAATTCTTTTGGTTGCTGTCAATAGGAACTCAGAATAAAATGGCTTGATGAGAAAAGGATGTTTATTGACTGAAGCAACTGAATGATCTGTTGGACATTAGAATTCAGGAATAATTGGTTCCAAGGGTCTTAACAAGGTCATAATAAATCTCTTCTTCCCATATATAGTCATATCTTTAATTGCATAGGCCTCTACTATTCCTATGTAGTAGCGAACTTTCCCAAACACTACTGGGTACAGCTCTCATCAGGTCAGTTTCATTCAAATGTCCCCCATGAATTAATCTCATGATGGTGGGTATGTTTTGCTCTTATTTATCAGGCCTGAGTTACAACTCAATGTTGAGTCTTGTCCAGTATGAAGTAGTAGTCAGAGAAGAATTCTCTATGGAAAGAAAAAAACAGTATTGGAAAGCTATAAGAAGACAATCTTTTATAGATGGATGTTCCTGTCCTGCCTGGTTCCATGACCCTTCTGCCCCAAATAAACAAACATAAGCTTATATTAATTGTAAACTGTTTGGCTGATGACTTAGGTTGCTTACTGGCTAGCTCTCAATGAATTATTAACTCATTTCTATTAATCTGTGTATCTTCACATTGTCTTGGCTTACCAGTGATGCCCAGTCCTCTTGCTCCCTTCACAGCTACATGACACCTCCCTAGTGGCTCCTTTCTGTGTTACTCTTCCCAGCATTCCTATTCTGGTAGTCCCACCTGTACTTCCTGCCATGCTACTGGCCAATCATCATCTACTCACCAACCAGTAGGGAAACATATGTTCCCAGCATACAGAAGGACATCACCCATCAATCTTTGATAGTTATAAGCAACAGATGTCTGTGACCCATGTTCCTATTAGCATCGTACATGGGTCTTCTCCTCATGTCAATTATGTAGACATGATGATGAAACTATTTACTCAATGAACATTCTTACCTGCTGGTACCCTTTGTATTTATTATTCCTTTTTACCAATCCATTCAAAGATATTCTTGACAAGTTCTCTCTGTATTCATTAAATATCTCAATGTATAGAAGGATCTGCTCATTTCCCTGAAGCACATTCTGGTTAATGTTCTTGGGTTGAACATTATATATAAATAAAAGTTGTTCCATATTGAGAGCAGGCATTACATTTTATTTACATAAATATTCAAATTTCAGAGGAAAATAGTATACACACAGGGTAGTATTGGATTTAACTGAGATGATCATCCTAGCATTCTCATTTGATCTCCTTGGGAAATGGAAGACTGGATTGAGGAGAAGTTATTTAGGTAAAATTCTTTGTGATCATACTGAACCCTTGAAATCCTCCGAGTCCATCAAATACCTATCATTTCTTGTGGGAAGACCTTGCACAGCCCTCAAAATCTTCATCCTACTTTCACTGAGGTGCTCACCCATTGATCCTTTCATACAATGTTTTCATAATGACTTTTTAGGCTATTCTTTGGGACATTTTCTTTCCTTCTCTGACAAGCGTGTTCCCTTGTAGCATCATCTCCTGACTTCTGGTTCCCTTATTTCCTGCCATTTGTCTCACTTGTCGGGTACTTTTTCCCTTGTCTCTCTTTTTATCCTCACCATATTGTTCTGGACTTCCTACCATTCCTTCTTCTTTCTTGTTCATTATTATTTTAATAATTCTATGCAATTATACATCTTTGAACAGTTAAGAGATATGTGGCAGGGGGCGGGAGGGATACAGGACATTGAGAAGGTTCAGTGGGTTAAGGTGCTTGCTACAAAGCCTGAAAGTTTGTGTTTGATCCCAGGGATCCACATGGTGGAAGGAAAGAATGACTTCAGCAAGTTATCTCTTGATTTCCACAGATGAGATGTGGCACACATGCTTTTTCATGTATAATGCACACACACAAATTTATAGACTTATAGGTGCGGCATTTGATTTCTGCATCTGGATTAATTTAATGAAAATAGTAATTTTCCAACTTGGCTCATTATCCTGAAAAATAAAGTGCTTTGATTTAATTTTTATTTAAATAAATATAAATGTATATTTATTTTATTGTTTTTATTTGAATGACCTATATTTCCTTTACCTACTCATTTGTAGATGGACATCCAGGCTAGGTCCATTTCTCATTATTTTGATTAGTAAAGCCATAAACATGGGTGTGCATGTGTCCTTGTAGAATGCTGACTCAGAGTCATTTGTTTATATGCCCCAGAGTGGTATAGTGGGGTCACCTTTTAGTTCAATTGTTTGGCACTTGAGGAACTTCCAAAATGACTCCCATAGTGGTTATGATGATTAGCATCCAAACTAGCCATTCATAAGGCACCCATTACCCTATATTCTTGTCAATGTTTATTCTTTGTTTTCTTGATTATGGCCATTCTGGCTAGGTTGAGATGGATTCTCAAAGTAGTTATAATCTGCATTAATAAGAATGCTAAACACTTTTTCAAATATTTAACTACAGTTTGTGTTTCTTCTTTTGAGAACTATCTATTCAATTCATTAATCTTTTAATTGATCAGATAATTGAATTTTTGGTGACTTTTCTTTTTACAGGTTTTATGTTTTCAACATGTTAACATACTGTGATGCATAGTTGGCAAAGACTCTCATCCTGTGGGTCATGTTATCCTGTTCTCCAGTTCTTGAAACCACTTCCAGTGCTATTAGAGTCTTTCCCAGAAAGTTGTTGCCCATGCCTGTATTTTGAAGTTGTTTATATTTGTTTTCCTTCTACAACAATTTCAAAGTTTCATTTCTTATCTTAAGGTCTTTGGTCCATTTAAATTTGACTTTTGTGCATGATGAGAGATATGGCTTCAGTTACATTCTACATGTGAATATCTATTTTCTCAGCACCATTGGCTGAAAAAGTTCTCTTTTCAAACTATTCTTTATACCATTGTGGAAGATTCATGGCTGTAGCTGTGTGGTTTACTTCTGAGTAACCACAGTTCCACTGGTCTACATGTCTGTTTTTTTGAGACAGAGTTTCTCTGTGTAGCCCTCTCTTTCCTGGAACTTGCTCTATGGACCAAGCTAGCCTTGAACTCAGAACTCAGAGATCTGCCTGCCTTGGCCTCCTGATTTCTAGAATTAAAGGCATGCACCACCACCTCATGACTAACAGCTGATTTATTTACCTATTTTCTCATTTTAGTAAACATTTTCACATTACTTTATTAGTGTGTATGTGAGCAAACTCATGTCATGCATGTGTGTGATGGTCAGAGGGTAGCTTTTGGTTCTATCCTTCTACCCTATGGGTTTCAGGAATTGAACTCAGGTCATTAGGATTGGGAGCAAGTGCTCTTACCCTGACTTACCTCAGTGGTCCAAACAACTGAATTTTTATATGATGAGGTATAGCTGGAGTTTTCTGTCCCAGAGCTTATATTAATTATAAATAATCAGCCAATAGCTCAAGCTGATTACTAACTAGCTCTTACATTTTAAGTTAACCCGCATTCCTTACTTATGCTATGTCACATAGTAATACCTTTATTCGCATGGCATATTCATCTCATATTCCCTCTGCATATGGCTGGTGACCCCTGACTCTAATCCTCTTCTTCATCCCAACATTCTCTCTGTCTTAGGCTGTCTCACCCAATCACTTCCTGCCCAGATGTCAGCCAATCACTTTTTATTAAATATAAGAACAGTACATATTTATAGTATACAAATATTGTTCCATAGCAGTGAGGAGCGAGGAAATGTCTTTATCTTTAAGTTTACATCTAAAATGAGTTTCCAAGTTTTATTTTTATTTACTATTTTTCTTTTCATTTTTGAGACAAGGCTTTATGAAGCTCAATAGGAACTTGAGCTCTGTAGGTGAGGATGATCTTGAAAACTGACCTCTACCTTTTAACTGTTGGAGTTATGGGTGTATATTACCAGCTCAAATTTTTGCAAAGTTTGAAATTTGCAATGGAAGTGAACTTTTAATTTGAGTTTACTATTGCTTATTATTAAAGAATTTCTCTTTGTGATTCCTTTTCACCTTTTTAGTTTTTATTATTGGATTTTCAAACTGCTATTATTAATGTTTTTCAAAGTTATCATTAGATCTGTTTTAAATAGGAGAAGAATGAAATGGAAATACTGTTAGAAAAGTCAAATTTTGGAGAACACAAGAACAAATCATTTTTTTCCTATTGTAGGAAGAAGGAAGAGCTGAATCCAAACTAGTGCTGAAATGCTGTTACAATGCTCTTGGTGATGAACTAAGAGCAGCTCAGCTTGTACGCAGGATATTTAAACTTTCCTATCTGAACAAGATGCTTATGGTGCTTTTCTTTTGTTTAGCCTCTGATATCTTGCATTCTCTTATCAGAGTGTCCCAAGTGTGCTCTGGACACAGTGAGAGTTGTAGGAAGGGCCAGATGTCATTCTTGCTCAACAGTATTGCATCCTGTGATAGGGGAAAATGTAACCTTTAATCTTTAGCTTTTTCTTCCTTTAACTTGACAGAATTCTAGTTAGATAAAGGTAAAAGTAAAACAAAATGGGATAAAATGGTATCCTGTTTTTGTTATATGGTTAAAATGAAAGTATTAAAAAACTTTGTTTTTTCTTAATATCTTAACAGTGTAATTAGTATCCAGCTCTCTTTACTCTTTAAAACTTTTGTCTCGCAGTTGGCAGTGGTGAGGTCAAGATACAGTCAAATGATGTGTCTGAAAAGATTACAGACTCATGTATGTGCAAGCTATAGGAACAGGCATTTTATGCATTGCAGAGGTTTTGCCTCATCTATGCTTAGACCAGGAGGAACTCGCCTCTGAGCATTGCTGAGGACACACACACAGATTTCTGATACAGTGATTCCTTAGAAGAGACATTACTTTCGCCTCAGGCATTTATAAATCATGACTTGAAAATCCCATGACACCCTCAGAGAGCATTAAAAGAGACCCAGAGGCATCCTTGAGTTCTACACAGCCAAAGGAAGACAGGCGAGGGCAACCTTGATACCAATACATCTGCAAAGTGCCTCGAGAGGGTCAGGGTCCCAGCACAACATGGCTCTCGCAGGAGATACACCCTCTCAAAACACAGTCATTACAGCTTTATCTCAAGGGAAACAGGACTTGACTTTCTAGAGTTCAGCCATTTCCCACTATTACATACTTCTTTTATAAACCCATCAAAACTTTGGACCATCTACATAGATATAGCTATGTAGTTTAAAACTTCCATTGAAAACTGTTAGAGTATATGCATGTAAAACAAACTGCCAACTGTGAGACAAAAGTAGTAAACATTGCGTCCTTGAACTTGCCTTGATCTGCTATTAAAATACTCCTGTTAACAGTGACCAAATCTAACTCCATATTACATATTGATTTTACTACCAGTTTTGAGGTAAATCTCCATTGTGGATATACTGTTTTGCTTTCATGTCCAAAATTTCCCCTGGTGGTCTGAAAGAAAAGATGTAGACCTACCTAGAGAGCATGTCAATGGCAAGGGACTAAACACAGACTGGATAATTCTGAATCTCTAGCAATTCATTATCACCAGTTGTCTCATTGACAGCTGGGGGCCACATTTAGCCAACCAGCTGCCCAGCATGGCACAATGCCGTGTTTGTTCTAAGCCCCTTGGGTGTTCTTGCTGTATGGAAAAGAGCAGCAGTTGTGATCCCATTTGCTTCCTCCTGGATGCTTTGCGACCCCTGTGTCAAGTCTATGGTAACCCTTCAGAGCCAATGAATGTCTGGTAAATACTGGGAGATGATTCGGTGGATGTGAGCGGGGAAGACAGGAAATTATGAAACCACAAATGGAAGTTAAATAAAATGCCCAATTAAATGACATTAAAGCACAAAGTTGGTTCTACATTTATTTAATTATTTTGCTTATTAGGAATTTAACAGGGAAGGTTTAAATGGAGGTTCAGACCTTTCACATGGACCCCATTGTGGAGGTTTGTACCCAGCTACAGAAAACAGCCTTGTGCAGCACATTTTTATCGGTTGTGAAGAACATAATTAGCAGAGGCCAACCTGTCAGCAGATCATATTGATCTATGAGTTTACAGATGAAATTCCGCATGCAATATCCGGTGCCCTTATCTGTTTCTTTAAATATCAGCAACATACTATTTTATAATTTATCAATACAGATTTGGGCTTTGGAGGGAAGACAGTGAAGTAAAAAAAATGCTCAAACTTATGAAATCAAGGACTCATATATTCAAAATATTTGAGGAAGCTCAAGAAACTGGGTCCTGCTTGCCCCAAATTTCCTCTTGTCATTTTTAATATGGTTTATGAAATGACTGAGATAGTTTATATGTTCTAGGATGCCCTTAGGATGTACTTTTTGCTTATCTCTGTCAAGTTTCCATTTTCCTTGGTGTTGTCCCTTACAAATTTATATTGATTCAGATCAGTGTTAGGATTGGGAGTAGGGAAACATTTGAGGGGTCAAACTCAAGTTCATACCTGCTGTACTTGAAAAATTAACTAGCTGGATCTTGTCAGAGTCAGGGTTGCATAATTGGTTCAACTTTCTTTTGAAACAACTGTTCCCACAAACATCAAGATATAGTAAAGCTCAACCTACCACAATAGTTGCGACAGTTAACAGTTAAACATTGCTTTGAAAACCTACAGAACAACCTGTCTTGATACACCCTAGTGTCTGTGTCTTGGTGTGCCTGTTTATTATTTACACAGAAAGGCATTTGGTTTCAAGTTTGTCTAAACTGAGATTCACATTGCTGTAGACTTCTCTAGACTCTTAGTCACTTAGGGATTGAGTTGGACAAAAGCAGGGAGCAAGTCCAGGCAGGCGTTGCAGTCCTGGTCTTGTTTTAGTATTTCTTTTCCTGGTTTCCACTTGACATCCCTCTGCTATGAATTTGAGAAGTATTTCTCAGTTTTGTAAAATTCACATCAGCATCTGTTCCCCACCATAAAAGTTTATAGTTACATGGAAATTTAAAATGTAAATCAGGTATAATTTCTGTTAGAACTTTCAATTAAAAAGAAATAGCTAGACTTTTTTCTAAGGGACTCAAACTTAGCAGAAGGAGTCTCAAATAAATATCTTTTTACCTGGAATCTAAATTCATCTATGTGACATCATTTTCTTTCAGAGGTCATTTTGTGTCTTTTCATTCAATGAGAAACACAGACTTTCACCAGAATACTTCTGCTGACAGATCAAATCTTCAACTTGGCAATATAAGGTAATACATTATCTTAGATTTTTCAAAGAAAGCTGGTGGTTTTTTCACATTTAAAATTACTTCAACGTTCTCTACTGAAAGAGAGAGGTTTCTCTGACCCAGAGCATGGTAAATTTCAATAAATGGTGGCAATGCTAATGAAAAGGCTTTTTTCACTATCAAGTGCTTCAATAGGCTACATGGATGTAATGACACTTATCAATGGCTTTGGAGTGAGTTAAGGAGAACTCAAATGTAAAATTGTGAGAAAGTTGACCATAGCCCTGCTGTGAGCAGAGAAGCCTTTTCTCCAAATGATACTCTATTTCCATCTCATGATGGTTACAGTTCAGTAACTTTTTAATCTTGAAGAGTAATGGAAATAAATACCCTGGGATTCCTGATGTCCAGGCAGTATTAATGCTCACACAATGTAAGGAAGTGAGGACTATGGGTTATCCTCTGGTATTTGAGTATTTCCGATGTAAACAGAAGAAGACTGGCATTTATGGTACCTAAGGCTAGATGTCTACAAAGGAAGGAATGCTACTCTTTTCTATTTTTAGTCTTATTATTCAAATTATTAAAAATCTTTTGTTCCTGTAAATGATGAACTTGGAATCAACTGCTGAGTGGACATGATCATCTGATTTCTGTGCTATATGGATGACCTAGCGTTGATAGTCATCCTTCAGGAAATGTCCCCTCATCTGAGGAGATCATAAGACAGACTTCCTAGAGTTGGCAAGGGCTAAGTCATGTGATACAGGAAATGTATTTCAACCCAGTGTCTAAATGCAGAACAAATGGTGACCATTATGTATATAGCTCTCAGTGGCATCTTCTAAATGAGGAGTTTGACTAATCACATCTAAGATAGGAAGCTTTGGTGAATTAAAGCAGAAACTGCTATTATATTAGTCTAAAAGACATAAACCAGGACTGTAGATAAGCTGAAAACTGCAGTTGCCTTATTCCTGACACATCTGGCTTCCAAAGACAAGGTTTCTCCACATTAAAAAGAGACTGTATGTGAAACGCATGGTGGTCCTAATAAAGAGTTGAACGGCCAAAAGGGAGGGAGGAGCAAGCATAGGCGGGGCTGGCAGCAAAGAGTATAAATAGCAGGAGAATCAAGAGAACCAAGGAAGAGAGCAGCAAGAAGATAAGGAGAGGAGGAAGACAAGGACCATCCAACTGGCCAGTCACCCAGCCACCCAGACAGCTGTAGACTAAAAAGGAAAGTAAAATATGCAGAAGTAAGAAAGACAAAAGCCCACAGGGAAAAGGTAGAAGGGATAATTTAAGATAAGAAAAGCTGGAAAGAAGTAAGCCAAGCTAATGCCAGGCATTCATAAGAAATGACTTCATGTGAGTTATTTGGGAGCTGGGTGGTGGGCCCCTCAAAAAGCCAAAAAAAGTAAAAACATTACAGTAATATTGTCTCATGATGTAAAATAGAAAAGTTCTGTTGTAGGACCCAGCGACCTTAGATGAAAGGTCTAAATGTAGATAAATACCCTCACCCTACGTATAAAAAGAATATGTCTGGAGAAAGGAGAAATACCTCATTTAAATTGCAGTTGATGAAAAGGGCTGCAGTCCCTCTTATATTTATTGATTTCTTGCTTTTCTCTCTTTCTTTCTCTCTCCCTCTCTTTCTTTCTTGCTTTCTTTTCTTCCCTCCCTCCCTCCCTCCCTCCCTTCCATTCTCTTTCTCTCTTTCGTTTTTCGGATGCATTGGTTAGCTGAGATTAAGAGCATTCTAAAAATATTAAGTGAGAATGCTGGAGGTAAGCAATTATTTGTTTAAAATCGTATGCTATTGTGAATTACATCCTGAATTCCCATGCTGTCTTACCTGAGGCACGAATGACTTGCCCCACAAGTATTTGTGCCCCACATGTCAGTCATTTAGCAGCCATTTCCATTGTCAGATTGACTGCCATAGATTTACAGTGCTGCCATCTAGCTCATCTTTATATTTTTTCCATGCAATCTGTTTTATTAAAAGTCAGGCTATAACACTATTTTATTAACCTCTAAATAATGTTTTATATCATGAAGTTTTTATTCAGTAATTTTGCAGCTTACCTAAAATTATTTTAAAATATTTTCATAGAATCCTAGGTCTCTATATAATGTCTGATTTATCTTTTTTCTTCTTTTTTCCCTTTTTTATTTAAAATAGAAACAAACGTCTTTTACATGTCAGCCCCAGTTCCCTCTCCTTCTCCTCCTCCCCTGCCCTCCCACCCACTCCATATCCCATCCCCTTTCTGCTCCCCAGGAAGGGTGAAGACTTCCATGGGGGATCTTCAAAGTCTGTCATATCATTTGGAGCAGGGTCTAAAACCTCCCCCTTGTGTCTAGGCTGAGAGAGTATCTCTCTATGTGGAGTGGGCTCCCAAAGTCCATTTGTGTACTAGGGATAAATACTGATCCACTACCAGAGGCCCCATAGATTAACCAGACCTCCAAACTGACACCCACGTTCAGGGGGTCTGGATGGGTCCTATGCTGGTTTCCCAGCAATCAGTCTGGGGTTTCGTGAGCTCCCCCTTGTTCAGGTCAGCTGTTTCTGTGGGTTTCTCCAGCCTGGTCTTGACCCCTTTGCTTATCACTCCTCCTTCTCTGCAACCTGATTCCAGAGTTCAGCTCAGTGTTTAGCTGTGGGTATCTGCTTCTGCTTTCATCAGCTGTTGGATGAAGGCTCTAGGATGGTATATAAGGTAGTCATTAATCTCATTATCAGAGAAGGCATGTAAGGTAGCCTCTCCACTATTACTTAAATTATTAGTTGGGGTCAATCTTGTAGATCTCTGGACATTTCCCTAGTGCCAGATTTCTTGTTAAACCTATAATGGCTCCCTCTATTATGGTAACTCTTTTCTTGCTGTCATCTATTCTCTCCCTGACTCTATCTTCCTGTTCTCTTCTATCCTCCTTTCTCCTCCTGTTCTCCCCTTCTCTTTCTTCCAACTACCTCTCCCCTGCCCCCATGCTCCAAATAAATTCAGGAGATCTTGTCCCTTTCCCCCTCTCCAGGGTACCATGTGCATCTGTCTCTCTTAGAGTGATCCTTGTTTCCTAGTTTCCCTGGCAGTGTGGATTGTAGGCTGGTACTCCTTTGCTCTAGGTCTAAAATCCATGCCATGTTTCTATTTTTGTGACTGGGTTACCTCGCTCAGGATGGTTTCTTCTAGTACCATCCATTTGCCTGCAAATTTCAGGATACCATTGTTTCTTTCCTCTGAGTAGTACTCTATTGTGTAAATGTACTAAATTTTCTTCATCTATTCATCAGCTGAGGGGCATCTAGATTGCTTCCAGGTTCTGGCAATTACAAATAATGCTACTATGAACATGGTTGAACAGATGTCATAGTTGAATGAATGTGCATCCTTTGGGTATATGCATATGAGCAGAATTGCTGGATCTTTTTTTTTATGGAAAACTGAATATTTAATGCAGAAAAATGAAGGAAGATTCTTGCACATAGAGATCCACCAGGGTATGGGAAACCCATCAGTGGCCATAGTTTCAAAGAAAAATGATTCCAATACCCCCAGTATCCATGGACTGCCTATAGTACCCAGTAAGGGTGGCAGCTTGGGAGTTCCTCCCCCATCTGTAGTAAAATTGTGATTAGTGTGGTGCGGGTCTTATGCAGGCAGACACTACAGCTGAAAGCTCTGAGTGTTAATGCTCTCTCATGTCCAGAAGACACCATTTCACACAAGTCCTCCTAAAATCTTTTGGCAACTCCTCTGTGATGTTTTCTGAATCTTGGAGTAAAGAGATCTAATACAGATGTTACGTTCGTGGCTGAGCACTCCACCATGACGTATTTTCTGCTCTTTGACCACTTCCATTGTGTATGTCAACTGCCGTTCAATGCAAAAGGAAGATTTTCCAATAAAGTTTGAGAGCTGCATAATCTATGAAAATAAAGGTAAGTATTTAGAAGGCAGTTTGATTACAATCTCCCTTTAACAAAATAATAGTAGTAGGTTCCTCTTGAGCATCTGTGGCCTTTTTAGCCCTCAGTTTTTGGCCAGGTTTGCAATATTATACATGTGTCCTGTTCTATGGAGTGGGCCATAGGTTTGATCAGAAAGGCTGGTGACTCCCATAACATCCATGCCACTATTGAACCAACAGGCAAATTGTGTTAGGTCAGTCATTACTATAGCTCAAAGAATTCACAGCTAGGTAAGACTGTTGGTGACTTTTCTTCCTCATCAGCCTGTATGACAAGTTCTGTCACTGTGAAAGCTCAGTAGGGAGGGAGCTTCCAGGTCAATACCAGCTTGATTTGTCAATGTCCTGTGACCAAAGTGTGTGTGATGTCTTCATCACTAGGATCTTAAGAATAAAGATTACCAGACATACACCTGATGAACAACTTGAAAGGAAGTATCAATATAATCCCATTTAAAATCTTTATATACATCCACCAATGGGACCAGGGGAACAGCAGGTCCAGGTAAACAAGGCCTCACATCTGGGCCTGCCTTCCAGTACCTGGGGACTGCCGTACAGCCTCCCATCCTGGCGGGAGCCACACACCCCAGATCCCAGGTCTTCTCTTCCACCAATGGGACCAGGGGACCAGATGGGAAACTATGTACCCCAGATTCCTGGTCTTCTTCTCCACCTACAAGACCAGGACTAGAACCATGAGAGGAGAACTACCAGAGTATTGGACTTGCTTGTACCCACTGAAAGGGAACTCGGGTCCCCTAACCACCAGACCAGTAAGGGGCTCTTTCTGAGCCCACTAGAGGAAGAGATGAGAAAGAGACAATACAAAAACATACTCAGCAACAGAAAAACAAATATGACACCACCAGATTCTAGAGACTCCATACCAGCAAGACTCCAACATTCCAATGCAAATGAAGCAGAAGAAATGACCTTAAAAACAACTTCATGAAAGTGATAGAGGCCCTAAAAGAGGATAGAGGAATATCTCTTAAAGAAATGGAAGACAAAACAAACCAAAAAATTCAAGAAATGCAACAAATGGATGAAAAGACAAAGCAAAAATTGCAAGAAACAATTCAAACAGTGCAAGGGTTGAAAACTGAAATAGAGACGATAAAAAACACAGTCTGAAGGAAGGCTAGAAGTAGAAAAGCTGGGCAAACGGTCAGGTACTACAGATACAAGCATAACCAACAGAATACCAGAGATGGAAGAGAGAATCTCAGGTGTTGAAGATACACTAGGAGAAATTGATTCACCAACCAAAGAAAATCTTAAGTCCAACAAATCCTTAACCCAAAACATCCAGGAAATATGGAACACCATGCAAAGACCAAACCTAGGAATAATAGGTATAGAAGAAGGTGAAGAAAACCATCTTAAAGGGGGCAGAAAACATATTCAACAAAATCATAGAAGAAAACTTTCCCAACCTAAAGAAAGACATGCCAATGAAGGTACAAGAAGCTTACAGAACACCAAATAGAGTGGACCACAAAGAAAAGGTTCCCTTGCCACATAATAATCAAGACCCCAAATATACAGAATAAAGAAAGAATATTAAGAGCAGCTAAGGAAAAAGGTCAAATAACATATGAAGGCAAAACTATCAGAATTACACCTGTCTTCTCCAAGAAAAGTCTGAAAGCCAGAAGGTTCTGGATAGATATTATACCAACACTAAGAGACCATGGATGCCAGCCCAGACTACTATAATCAGCAAAGCTCTCAATCACTATAGATGGACAAATAAGTTATTCCATGAGAAAACTAGATTCAAGCAATAAATATTCATTAACCCAGCCCTACAGAAAGTTCTGGAAGAAAAACTCCAACCCAAGGAAGTTAACTACAACCAGAAAAACATAGGCATTAGATAATCCCACCTTACCAACAGCCAAAAGAAAAAAGGGGTGGAATTCCATACATAATTCTACCACCAAAACCATTCCAAATCAAAGAAGAATGACCAATCAATGGTCATTAATATCCCTCAATATTAGTGGCCTTAACTCACCCATAAAAAGACACAGGCTAAAAGAATGGATTCAAAGACAGAACCCATCATCTGCTGTGTACAAGAAACACACCTCACCCTCAAAGACAGACATTACCTGAGAGTTAAAGGCTGGGAAAAGATTTTCCAATCAAATGGACCCAAGAAACAAGCAGGGGTAGCAATCCTAATATCTAACAAATTAGACTTTAAAATAGAATCAATCAAAAGAGATGAAGGAGGTCATTACATACTCATCACAGGAGAAATTCTCCAAGATGAAGTTTCAATTCTGAACATCTATGCCCCAAATACAAAGGCATCCGCATTTGTAAAAGAAACATTACTAAAACTCAAATCACATATAAAGCCCTCCTATCCCCTTCTCTACTTTAACTTCCCCTCCATTATTTCCCTTTCCCCCTTCACAAAACTTATTGTCCCTATCACTTAGGAACACTCTTGGGACCTTCAGTGCCCCCTTTCTAGCTTCCATAGATATTCTAAGTTAAAGCCCACAAGCATAAAAATTCAAAGGTGGTTTCCACATATAGGAGACAGCACAGAGTGTTTGGCTTTCTGAGCCTGGATGGCCTCACTCAAGGATAACTTTTGCCAGTTCATCCACTTACCTGAAAATTTCATAGCTTCATTTTTAATCTTTTTTTTACTGTAGAGAATAGCTATTGCCATTAATATATTATTTTACAAAAGAATTTAAAAATCCATAACCATATTGTACATGATGTAGTTTGTATCAAGTATTTCAGGGGATGCTAATAGTCAGTATAATAATTTCTTATCACATAGTTTGGAATACATAACTTTCTAAAGAAAAAATGTGCGCAGTGTTTATATGGAATCAAGTTTGTAGAAAATTGAGCTGGAGAGAATCTTAAATACTAACTGTTCTCATTTACAATGCTTGAAGTTAACTTAATGTAGTTGCCATAACAAATATACTTTTAAAAGAGTGCATCATTGTTACCTACATCTGGTGCATCCAATAACAAAATCAGAGTCCATGATAATAAGACTGTCACCATTAAATCAATTATTTTACAGAGAATTGCTGGATCTTGTGTCAGACTGATCCCAATTTTCATGAGATATCTCAATACTAATTTCCAATGTGACTGTATGAGTTTACACTCCCACCAGCAGTAGTGGAATGTTCTTCTTTTTCCACATACTCTCAGGCATAAACTGTCCTTGGTGTTTTTGATTTTAGCCATTCTGACAGGAGTAAGATGGTATCTCATAGTTGTTTTGATTTGCATTTCTCTGATGGCTAAGGATGTTGAGCACTTTCTTATGTGTCTATCAGCCATTTTATATTCCTCTATTGGGAATTCTCCATTTAGTTCTGTACCCCAATTTTTAATTGGATTATTTGGTGTTTCAGTGACTAGCTTCTTGAGTTCTTTGTATATTTTGGAAATCAGCCCTCTTTCAGATGTGGGGTTAGTGAATATCTTTTCCCATTCTGTGGGCTAATGTTTTGTCTTGTTGACTGTGTCCTTTGCCTTACAAAAGCTTCTCAGTTTCAGGAGGTCCCATTTATTAATTGTCAATCTCAGTGTCTGTGCTACTAATGTTATATTCAGGAAGCGGTCTCCTGCACCAATTTGTTTGAGGGTACCACCTGCTTTCTCTTCTAAGAGATTCATTGTGGCTGGACTTATGTTGAGGTCTTTGATCCATTTGAAATTAAGCTTTATTCATGGTAATAGATATGGATCTATCTGCAGTCTTCTACATACCAGCCTCCAGTTGTGCCAGCATTATTTGTTGAAGATGCTTTCTCTTTTCCATTGTATAATTTTAGCTTCTTTGTCAAAAGTCAGGTGTTCATAGGTGTGTGGTTTAATATCAGGGTGTTCAATTCAATTCCATTGGTCTACCTCTCTGTTTTAGTGTTAATACCAAGCTGTTTTCAGGACTGTAGCTCTCTAATAGAGTTTGAAATCCGGGATGGTGATGCCTCCTGACATTCTTTTATTGTACTGGGTTGTTTTCCTATCCTGGGCTTTTTGTTTTTTTTTTTTTTCATATAAATTGTTCTTTCAAGGTCTGTGAAGAATTGTGTTGGGATTTTCATGGGGATTGCATTGAATCTATAGGTTGCTTTTGGCAAGATTGCCATTTTTACTATGTTGATCCTACCTATCCAAGAGCATCTGAGATCTTTTCATTTTCTGGTATCTTCTTTAATTTCTGTAGCTAGCTGGTGTTCATGATTTTATGGTGCCACAACACTTCACAACAATCTGAGGCAATGGGCTAAGGTAGTAAATGAAGACAAAGACAGTGCCTCATTCTTAGGAGAATGGCGTTTATTTTAACAAGGATGGAGCCTTAGATACCAAAGGCAGGCATGGTGGAAAAACACCAAGGTCAGAAGCCTATGTTCCCAGAGCCCTCTGGCAAAGGGTGGGCCAAAAATAGGAATTAGGATTTAGACAATAAGGATGGACAGAAAACAGAAACTTGCATGTAGGCCTTACTGGGAGGAGGGGGACTAGAAGTGTTTTGCTAGAAGCTCCTACTCACAAGCAGGATAACAGACCCCCATGGGGGAAGGGTGCAACAAATTTCTTTCTTTAAAGACTCAAAGTTCCTATGATACAGGTCTTTCACTTGTTTGGGTAGCATTACTCCAAGATATTTTATGTTGTTTGTGGCAATTGTAAAGGGTGCTGTTTCTTTGATTTCTTCCTCAGCCCTTTTATTGCCTGTATAAAGTAGGGCTACTGATTTTTTGAGTTGATCTTGTATCCTGTCACTTCGCTCAAGGTGTTCATCAGTTATAGGAGTTCTCTGACAGAGTTTTTCGGGTCACTTATGTAAAGTATCATACCATCTGCAAATAGTGAAAGTTTGACTTCTTCTTTTCCAATTTGTATCCCCTTGATCTCCTTTTGTTGTCTTATTGCTCTAGTTAGAACTTCAAGCAGTGTTGAAGAGGTATGGAGAGAGGAGACAACCTTGTCTTGTTCCTGATTTTAGGGGAATCCCATTGAGTATCTCTTCATTTAGTTTGATGTTGGCTGTTGGTTTGCTGTATATTGATTTTTATTGTGTTTAGGTATGTTCCTGTTATTTCTGACCTCTCCAAGACGTTTATCATGAAGGGGTGTTGGATTTTGCCAAAGGTTTTCTCAGCATCTAGTGAGATGATCATATAATTTTTGTTTCCAGCTTGTTTATATGATGAATTACATTGTGGATTTTTTATGTTGACCCATCCCTGCATCTCTAGGATGAAGCTTACTTGATCATGGTGGATGATTTATCTGATATGCTCTTGGATTTGATTTGCCAGTAGTTTATTGAGTATTTTTGAATCAATATTCATGAGGTAGATTGGTCTAGAGTTCTCTGTCTTAGTTGTGTCTTCTTGTGACTCGGGTACCAAGCTAATTGAAACCTTGTAAAAAGAGTTTGGCAATGACTCTTCTGCTCTTATTGTGTAGAATACTTTGAAGAGGATTGGTATTTGCTGTTCTTTGAATTTCTGGTAGAATTCTGTACTGAAGCCATCTGGTCCTGGGATTTTTTTGGTTGGGAGACTTTTGATAACTGCTTCTGTTTCTTTCTAGGTTATAGGTCTATTTAAATTGCTTGTGTGTTCTTGATTTAATTTTGGTAAGTGATATTTATCCATTTCTTTTAGATTTACCAATTTTGAAGAGCACAGGTTTTCAAAGTATGACCTGACGTTTCTCTGGATTTCCTCAGTGTCCGTTGTTATCTCTCCCCTTTCATTTCTGATTTTGTTAATTTGCATGTTCACTCTCTGCCTTTTGGTGAGTTTGGATAAAGATTTGTCTATCTTTCTTGAAAAATCAACTTTTCTTTACGTTTATTCTTTGTATTGTTTTCCTAGTTTCTACTTTATTGATTTCAGCCCTCAATTTGATTATTTTCTGGTACCTACTCCTCTGTGGTGAGTTTGCCTCCTTTTGTTCTTGAGCTTTCAATTGTGCTGTTAATTCTCTACTGTGACTATTCTCCAGTTTCTTCACGTGGGTACTTAGTGCTATGAACTTTCCTCATAGTACTGCTTTCAAAGTGTCCCATAAGTTTGAGTATGTTGTGTTTTCATTCTCATGGTGTTCTAGGAAGAATTTAGTTTCTTTTTTTATTTCTTCCTTGACCCAGGAATGGTGCAATTGCACATTGTTCAGTTTCCATGGGTTGCTGCAATTTGTGTTGTTGAATTCTAACTTTAAAACATGGTGGTCTGATAGGATACATGGAGTTATTCCATTTTTTTTTGTACCTGTTGAGGTTTGCTATGTTGTCAAGTATGTGGTCGATATTTGAGAAGGCTCCATGTGGATCTGAGACATAGTTTTATTCTTTTGTGTTTGGATGGAATGTTCTATTAGACATCAGTTAAACGCAATTGGGTCATAACTTTGTTCCTTTGTTTCTTTGTTTCTTTGTTAATTTTCAATCTGGTGGTCCTGTCTTGTGCTGAGAGTGGGGTTGAAGTCTCCCATTATAAGTGTGTGAGGTATCATGGGTGATTTAAACTTTAGTAATGTTTCTTTTACGATTGTGGATTCCTTTGTATTTGGGGCATAGATGATCAGAATTGAGACTTCATCTTGTTGGATTTCTACTGTGATGAATATGAAACGACTACTTTCATGTCTTTTGATTGATTTTAGTTTAAAGTCTAATTTGTTAGATATTAGGATTGCTCCCTCACTTGTTTCTTGGGTCCATTTGATTGGAAAATCTTATCCCAACTGTCGTACCTGCTGTGCAGCCTGCATCCGAGAATGTAGCGAGGTGGTCAGGATAGATGACACAGAGACTGGTCCGTTGCTTTAAGAAAACTTTATGCTTCCCAAGTCAGCTTAGGAGGAGACCCCAAGTCTGCTTAGGAGAGAGAAGTCTCCAAGAAAAAATGCTTCCCTTTTTAAGGACTTCTGCCATCCATCTACATACAATTCTCCAACAGCTCTCCCAGACTTCTCACCCTCCTGGCTGGTGGTTTAATCTCAGGCCCCAGAATCAGGGAGAAACAGCAGGGGGGAACAGGAAGAAGCATCTAGCCATAGGGGGTGTCAAAGTCATGGTGTTTCAGTGAGCGAGCCCTTATCTGAGCCCTATCAAGAGCTTTATAGCACTGAATTGTTTTCAGTAAACATTATCTCACAGCTGCCTGCTCCCAGGCTGAAGGGGAAGTGGGTCTCTGCTCAAGGTCTGGTCCAACCTTTAATTATGAGGTAATATCTGTCTTTGAAGCTGAGGTGTGTTTCTTGTATGCAGCGGAAGGATAGTTTCTGTCTTCATATCCATTCTGTTAACCTGTATCTTTTTATGGGTGACTTAAAACCATTAATATTGAGGGATATTAATGACCATTGATTGTTCATTTTTTTTTTGTTTTGGATTTGTTGGTGGTGATGGAATTGTGTTTGGATTTCCACCCCTTTTTTCTTTCCAGCTCACCTTTATCTTAAACACAGCATCAGGGTTCAAAAGTAGAGCTGCTGCTGACCATTTTTTTTTGTGTATTATTATAATTGTATAATTGCTTATTTGTTGTTAATCTCTTGCTATTGCTAATTTATAACTTATTGTCATTAATTAAGTACGTATAGGAAAAGCCTAGCTTTCATAGGCTAGGATCTTAACCTGCAATGCATCTGCTGTGGGGGTACATTGGAATGCAGGTACTGGTGGACTGCAGGTTTGAGTTTGCTGGTTGTATACTTCATTTATCTTCATCATGGAAATGGAAAGTCCATCTCAATGCATTTGATACTGGCTCATGGAATGCTCACTCATCCATGTACATGCTAACCAAGAATGAAGAAATGTTAATCAGTGGTCCATGTTTTGAATTAAAAAACCTCTAAGCTTGTCTGGTGTAAGTGATATTTTGGTGGTTTCCTGAAATTCTGAATATGTCATACTCTGATATTCATTTGTTTTAAATGAAAGATAATTTTTTTATATTTAAGGACACAAGTTTAAGGAAGGGTGTCACTTATTAAGAAATTGGATACTCTTTGTCATGGATATAAGTGCATAGGAGTAGTCGGCCTAGAGGAGTCAACACACCAATTGTTAAGTTTATTGCAAACTTTATATGACCCCACAGAGAGCCTTGGAAAAGTCATGCCTTGACCAGGAACTGAAGTTGGTTTGAGACTGTGAGCTCTGAAATAAATGAGATGCACAGATTGTCAAATTTATCCTGGTCAAGACCTGCAAGGTTGCTTGAATGAAAAGGACTCATGGCTTCTTTTTGAAGGCTGCAGCAACTTGTTTGTATCGGAGTGATGAGGACAAGATGAAGAAAAATTCCATCCTGGGCCTGAAGATTGAGGATTTCTTGGAGAGGTGCCTGCAGGATCAGGTCTTTAAGCTAGGCCTGGCTAAATCTATTCATCACACCTATGTGTTCACTTAGAAGCTTCCAGGGTCTGAAAACTGGTGATGAACATCCCTTCCTTCATTGTCCATCTGGACTCCCAGAAGCCCTTTGACTTCTTCCATTCTTCTATGGTGGTGGCCGCCTAGGCAATGAGAAGAGGAAGAAGTGCCAGGGAGGCACAGGAATGCATGACAAGGAGGAAGAGGATTAAGTCCACATTTCCCTGAGGAGTGTCTAGTCTTCCAGCTGACTAATAAAACACTTAAAAAAGAAAGAAAAAAGAGGAAGGTAGATAGAAAGGAAGAAAGAATTTGGATTCTATAAAGAAGATCTTAGACTTCCTGGAGGTGTGTGGCTTGGGGAACTCAGTGAAAGAAAGGAACAATAGTACAAGAAATAGAGCCAGACTTCAGGATAATTACAGTTGACATTTATTGACTGCTAGTTACATGCTGGGCAACTCAAAATGCATTATTCAGTCATTATAGTTGTCATATGACATAAATAATGTCATTATTTTAACTTTGGAGATAAAAAACCCAATAAAGATAAAGAAGGGTTAAACGGATGTTCTCCAATTTAGTAAGCTGTTCTTTCCTGCATTTTGATTTGTTCACATGTATCCCAGCTGTGTACAACAATAGCAGCAGCAAAATGTAAGGTGGTCAGTAAAGACAGATAAAATACAGCATAGTGAAATAAACCCCCAAAAGAAACAAGCTTACTCAATGTGATGGATAATCTTACAAGAATATGAGAAGTCAAAGATAAGAGATCTATACAATAAACATATCTGCTAAAGCTAGGCAACATTAGTAACCAACTGAATGAGGTAATAAATGTCAAGACTCTGGGTTCACAAAATAAAAAATTAAGCATAAAATAAATTTGAAGGAAAACTTTTTCAATACTGAGACCAGGCAAAATTGTGTGTCACAGAACCTTGTAAATCATAGTAATGTTAATCGCTCACATTTAATCCAGCATTTGGGTTCCATTACCTCACTCAATCTTTAAAGACTGGGGGTTATCTAATTTTCAAGATGGAACTGTTGGAGCACAGATAATTTAAGTGATTGCTTAGAGTCACACAGCAAATTGAGGAGCTGGAATTTCAAACCCATGCCTACTTGAACCCTAGACAGTGTTTTCATATAAATTCTCAAAAGCTCCCATGTATTCCCACAGAAAATACTAGAAGGCAGTGTTACTGTTTACCTTAAGAGCATACTATAAGATAGTTTCAGGCAGACTTATGCAACAGTAATCTTAGTGGCTGTTTATTTATTAAAAAATCAAGCCTGTATTTCCTGTACTGACTCCTTTGCTATCCACAGCTTTGGGATGGAATCAATCGGCATGCTGGGCTTCCTCTCCTGCTGTGGATGGATGGCAGGGAGTGTAGTAGAGATTATGGAAATCCTTTGGACAGCTAATGTGCTTGGGCATGCATTGTCTCAGGCTGGTTACTTCAGGGTTCATATACTTTGGATGGTAACCGAGAGCATCAGCTGTCATCCCTCTTTTCATACTCCCCAAGCCTGGTTAGTGGAGTGCTTCTACCTTACCATCTGCTTGCCAGCT
Organism: Mesocricetus auratus; assembly: GCF_017639785.1. NCBI lineage: Eukaryota > Metazoa > Chordata > Mammalia > Rodentia > Cricetidae > Mesocricetus > Mesocricetus auratus. The sequence continues at coordinate 107,479,111 of NW_024429184.1, read as the reverse complement.
GCAAAGCACTCTTGCCCATTTGTGAAGGGCCCCCAAAAGCTTTGGAAGCTGCTAAGGTTTTTCTGTGTGTGTACCAGCAGCAGCCACTCAAAAGTAATAAGTGAGTTGGGTGGACAGTATAAGGGAGTGGGCTTCTGGAAGACACAGCTCAGCCAAACACCTAAATGACTTTCTTTGCAATACTTGTGTTGGTAATGGATGTGCCCATGCAAGTGGCAGCCTTCTGACTAACATACTGCAAATGAGAGCTTCATTTAAAACACAAAACAAAACTTGGTATGAAGTGAGACTGGATTTGAAATTCATTTCAGCATTGCATTGGATAATAGGAGAAAACAAGGGCTGTTCGTTTCTTGAACTAAAAATGTCAACTGCTACAAATGTGTAAGTGGCTGTGTAAAATAGAATTTTGGGCTTTGCTTTTAGTTAACAGCTTTATTGAGATGTAATTGACATACAATAAACCGCATTTGTTGAACATGTATAATTTTATGAGTCGACACATGTGTGTACTTGCAAACCCATCATTACAATGAAGAGTGTGAGTATCTGAATCACTTCCAACGGCTTCATCTTCCTCCTGGAGCCCTTCCCTCAGCCCACTCCCTGCCCTTGCCTCCTCTGGCCAATGTTGATCTGTTCTCTGCCACCACAGAGTAGCTTGCATCTTCTGGAGCAGGGATTGCCAAGGAACATGGCTTGTGGGCCAACACAACCATTGTGTAAATAAAGTTTTATTGGAAAAGTCATATTCATTCACACATTGTGGCTGCTTTGGTGCTACAGACATAAGTAGTTTTAAGGGAAGCCTTGTGGTCTCCAAATGCTTACTATCAAAGAAAATAGTAAACTTCTCCCATTCTACAGATTTCATAAATGGAGTTTTAGGGTACTTACTCTTATGGGTTTATATTCTGACTTCATTTTCTGAGTTCCAAGCATGTTTGTTGTGTGCATCATAGTTTTTGATAATTTTTTCTGTATTTTAATTCCACTTATCCTTGTCCTATGGAATAATAACTTGATGTGTATATAAAGCAAGACATAGACATCTATCTGCTTAAATGTGATTGATTCTGCCTTGGAGCTCTTCTCTGAAGGCACAATAAACTTTTAATGTTTAAGCTTCAGTTTGTCCATCACTTGTTTATCTTTAGGTAAAGACCTAAGCAGTAATGGTTAGCTTCTGTGGTAAATGCAGGTTTAACTTAGTAATGAACTATTTTAAAAAGAGTTTCCTTTTTTTTTCAGTTGCTGCCAGCTCTTAATGAACATTTTAGGTCTGGTACTTCTTCTTCAACATTTAGCTATGAGGTTCATCTCTTACATTTTCATCCAATCTTGTGTAGAACTGTCTCATTGTAATTTTACTTTACATGCTGTCAACTACTAATGATGTTGACTATACTTTCATGGAGTTGATAGTGACCTGGATATTTTTGGTGAAGTGTTCCACTCTCTATTTTTGTTTAGGTATTTCTTATCACTAGATTTTGAGAATTATTTGTAAATTCAAAATACAAGTCTTCCTTTAGATACAGGATTTAAAAATATGTTAGCCTTTGCAATTTCACTATCTTAGCAGTATTGTTTCTAAAAAATATTTACTCATTTTGTGGAACTTCCTAGACAGTCAGTTATGTCAAGGTGAAGCTGAGTATCTCCTTCCCAGCCATCAGCTGTCAGAAGCTCATTGAAGTGATGATGAACACAAGGTTTCTGCTTTCTATGAGAAGGTCATGGGACATAGAAATAGCTATTGATGCTCTACCTGAAGAGTGGAAGGGTTACAAATCAATAGTGGGAAGGTTTTCCCATGAAGCAAGGTGTCTTGGGTCAGGGCAGCACGTACTTGCTATCGCAAAGAGGGCATTCTTGTTACAGATCAAGGATAACTGGAGAAAAGAAGTGTAAATCTGTTCGGGATGCAGTGTGGATGCCAACCCAAGTATTCTCAACTTGGTTATTGTAAGAATAGAAGAGGAGGATATTCCTGGGCTTACAGATAACTACTATACCTATGTGCTTGGGGTCCAAAAGAGCTAGCAGAATCTGAAAACTTTTCAGCTTGTTTAAAGAAGATGAAATCTACCAATATGTTGGCAGAATGCCTTTTAACATATAGAGTAAGAAGCTTAGGACTGAAGCTCTCAAGATCCAGTTTCTTGTTACTTCGTATGTCCTGTAAGACAAACACCAATTCATTGCCGTGAAAAGGAATGCACTACTAAAAATCACAAGGAGACAGGCTTAGTTACCTTTCTATTGCTGTGATAAGATACCATGACCAAAGTGACTTAGAAAAGAAAGCGTTTACTTTGAGACTTCTGGCTTCAGAGGGTTAGAGTTCATGGCCATCATGTCAGGGATCATGGCTCCAGGCAGGCATGGCATTATAGTAACAGCTAAGCACTCACATCCTGAGACAACCATGAGACAGAGAGAGCTAACTTGGAATGGTGTGGGCTTTTGAAACCCTGAACAAAGCCTGCCTCCAGTGACATACCCTCCAACATGGTCACACTCCCTAATCCTTCTCAAATATTTCTACCAACTGGGAACCAAGTACTAGTTATTTTTGTTGTTCTCAATTTCTTTATGTAGATTCCCAGTTCACTTGTCACCATTACCTTCAGTCTAGAGGACTTACATGAATAAAACATGAGGGGAAAGCAAGGACTTGGTTTAGCTTCTCTGTCTGCCATAGTCTATTTGTCTGTGATGGAGCATTGAAAACATTAACTTATAAAGAATGGGAATTTATTTCCCACAGTTCTGGAAGTTAAGGTTCTGAAGTCTAAGGCCAAGGTGCTGGCAAGTTCATTTGGTGAGTACTGGTTTCTGCCCCTCTTATCTTTTAAATAATAGCTATGTTGACAGGTGTGAATTGCCAGTGAGTACCTTCCCATCTACCTGTTGGCCTTCCATGCCTTTTTGCTTTAATTGCTATTTATCCTTTTTGCCCATCCCCCCCCATTGAACTATTTATTCTCTTATTCTGAGTTGTATGAGCTCCTTATACAGTTTTGAATTAACCTTCATTTTACATATGATTTATGAATATACTCCACTTCAGTGGTTCTTAACCTCCTAATACTGAAACACTTTAACACAGTTCCTCATGTTGTGGTCTTTTTTTTTAACAGTTGAAAAAAGATATGTTTATTCAAAGTAGTAGAAATCTTGTCTATAGTTTCATAATTGACAGTTCTTTGCAATCACTTTCTGAGGTTGTGGTCTTTATAACTGTAATTTTGCTACTGTTATGAATCCATAATGTAAATATCTGAAATGCAGACTACCAGATATGTGACTACCAGGGGGTCATGACCCACAGGTTGAGAACCACTGCAGTTCATAGGCTACCCTTTTCATATTTCATAGATTCCTGTGCTGAGCAGAAACCTTCCAGCTAGTAGAATAACCACACAAGTTCTCCTACAACAATGTTACAGACTGTTTCCTGTATTTTCTTCTGGAAACTTTATTACCTAATACCTTACATTTAAGTTTATTGAATTGATATTTCTGTATCACTTTCATGTAAGGGTCTAACCATGCTTTAGCATGTAGATATCCAATTTCCTAATGTAATTGATGGAACAAATTAGCTATTCCCATGGTGTCCTACTGGGGCCCTTGTAAAAAAAAATCACTGTACTTTCCATTCAGTTTCAGTGGGTGGTATATCTGTTTCTGTGCCAGTAATATCTTGTTTTGAATATGGAAGTGCTTTGATTTTTAGAACTTATTCAGCTGTCAGCATTTATCTGGGGATGGTTGAATAACGGACAGCATTGTTTGAGCTCTGTTGGACTGTGGCTTGTGTATCTAGTCCTCATGCTCCTCCATAATGTTGCACATATGTAGTTCATTCAAAATAAGTGTAACTACAAGGACAGGGGTGATTGTGAATATGGAATGAAGGCCCTGAGATACTGTAATTATGATGTACCCACTCAGTTTTAAAACATCTGTTTATTTTACGGTGTTATATAAGGCAATTATTATGCAAATATATTCTTTTCTACTGTACTTACAGCATGCACTCCTCTATACTCCACTATTTTCCCTTTAATTCTCCAGTCAGTTAAATAGAGGGAACTGACTGGAGAATTTCATGTCATCTTCATACATACGATTTTATGTATTTGCAAAATATAGGATCTAGCATGACAGAAAACATATTTGCCTTTCTGAAATGGATTTAATTCCATTAATATGATCATCTCTAGTTGCATCCCTTTGTCTTCAAACAATGTAATTTCATCCTTCTTTATAATTTAATTGTGTGTGTAAACCACATCTTCTGTATTTGTTTCTCTGTTGAGAGCCATACTGAACCATTGAATATAATTGAAATCATAAAGTGTGATTCTTCCAACTCTGTTTTCCTTGTTTTAGCTGATCATGCTCTTTTATGAACTGGTTCTATGATAATTTTATGATTTATTTTATTTTTTGGTAGAGAGTATATTGAGTAGTACAGACATTTTAGCAGTATTGATTTTTTTTCAATCCATGAACATGGGCTATCATTTCAATGATGCCTTCTATTTATTTTAGCGGTCTTTATCAGTTCCAATGTATAGATAATTTACTGCTTTGGTTACATTTATTTTTGAATATTTTGTTTATTTCTTTCTTAATGATAGAATTATTTTCTTGATTTCTGTTTTGAAAAAGACTGTTATTGGCTTAAAAATGCGGCTGATGTACATTGAATCCACTTATCAGTTTTGAAGTTATAAGAGGGATCACCATTTTTGGTTAGATGCTAAACATTATAAATTTACATTTTGGAGGCAGAGCAATTTTTTCATTTTTTTTCTCTTATACAATATATCCTGACTACAGTTACCCCCTCTTCACTCCTCCCAGCTCTACCTCCCACCTCCTCTTTCCCCCATAACCACTGCTCCTTCCTCTCCCTTCCAAAAAGGGCGGGCCTCCCAGGGATATCAAGTTTTATGTTTTCATTAAATATAGGTCTGTTTTCTTTTGAAAGTAGTTTGATACTACTGGGTATTGATTTTATTGTTTATTTTTTAAAATAAACTTTATTGTTAAAAACTTTGCAAATCAGTAACACACACACACACAAACTAAAAGCAGCAAGATCAAAGTCTGTAATACTCAATAGATTTCTATATAGTTAGAATGGGCTTTTGGAATGGAAGCTATGCAGATTTACATTAAGTTTTACACTTTCAGTATTGAAATATATCTTATTAACTTTTTCACCATGAAAACAAAAAAGTGACAGAATTAGAACTAATAAAAAGCGATTAGTATCATATCCTCTTTCATAACTTGTGCCCATTATATGTATTCACTCATTCATTCCTTCTCCTTTGATATCTAGCCCTGTAATTTGTTAGGTGGATCCAAAGTCATAGTTAATCTGGAGCTAATTATTTGATGCTGCTGCTGAGTCAAGATTTTCATGGCTGTGCTACTCTGTGAATTATTCCTTAGCATTCCTCCTCTGAGATGGTTTTCTCTGTGACTTTGGGTATCTTGCTCACCAAGTTGTACAGTCACCAGAGTTGAACATGGTGGGCTGTCCTCGGCAGCTCTCCACGTTCTCTTCTATTTCTGTCCACAAACACCCTGGTTTCCTGATTCCATTTCTCTCTGCTGTGGAGTGATTGATGTTTGGCTTGAGTTTCCACTATCAGCTTCTTCCTGCAATTGGTGAAAGGTTGGAGGCTGGAACCCCTCCTTTCTCCTGACTTTCGGGCTATAACCAATTCTTCATCATTGCATGTCTAGTGTCTTTGGCATCACCCTTTTGTAGAGTTTGTGTGGAATTATCTTTTGTTTAAAATGTGAAGGTAAATCTGATATGTTCCTTTCCCCTGGGTTGGATTCATTCTTTTTGTTATTTGTGCAAATATTCTCAAAGATTCTGATTTGAGATTTTAAATGCATCGTTAATAAGAAAAACAAAGAGGAAAGCAGAAAATCTCAATCAATAATTGCATCTAACCATTTTAAGCCTTAAACATGATATTGGAAAATATTTTTACAAAGTTATTAAATATTTTGTTTTTTAAACATATCGAAGTTTAACAACTACTATCTTCTTCAATACTTGATGTTTAATGTTTATAATTACATGGAAAATTGCATGAATTTTAAACTGTATTTCTGTCTAGATTCCCTAAACTCCTAGTACTTCCCAGAGAGCTACACAAATAACATTTTTTATTTGTACCATGACATGAAAAATGTTTGGAAGTGCTGACTTACAAACTCTGATTAAAGCAGCAAGCTGTCTCTCTTGAAAAAGTGTCTCCAGAAATCCAATTTTACATCTAATTTTGGGATATTTTAAGACCTCTGAAAACTATTCATGGAGTCCTTCAGTTAGGCACTCTGTTCCAATGCAGAGAAGGGCTGCAGGCTGTCCTTCCTAGGTATCTCCCAGCCCAGCACCTTCAAGGTACTCCACAGGGCTGAATTTAACATGAGGCATAGAACTGTACCTTGAGGAAGGTGGGCTCTGTTGCCATTGCTTACAGCTAAAATCACACACAGTTAAATTTACTTTTAGAATTCCCTTAGGTCCACAACTATGAAACTACTCACATCTATGCACACACAATCCTATTTTGCATTTCTTAAGCATGTGGAGATTTGAGAACTCCCCATTTTAAAAGGAAAAAAAGAAGGTTATATATATCTATGACAGGAGGTTGTGTTTCTAAAATATTCCTGCCTAAGCTGTCTAATTTCTAGGTTAAATAAAAGAAAGGGGGTAGTGCTTTATGGGAGCTTGGAGGCACAGGTCTAGGTATCTCATTTAATTAGATGTAAATGTATTCATTTTCTTGCGAGGGTCAAGTGGCACAGTGTGTGTTGCTTTAACAGAATGGGTGGATAGTGGAAGTAGTTTCTGTTCTGAAGTTAGGTTACTTATGTATCATTGTCATTGACTGTCTTGCAAGTCTGAAGTGTGAAGCACAATAATAGGGCTTGAAAGTAAAAAAAAGTTAAGTTTTAATTAGAGGTTTTAGACTTATTTTTACTGATGTGTGTGAATGTTTGTGTTAGTGTATGCCAAATGTGTGGGGTGTCCATCAAGGCAAGAACACTTAAGATCTCCTGGAGCTAGAAGTTACAGTAGCTGTGGCTTGCCTGACGTCAGTGACAGTTACCTGAATTTGGGTTCCCTGGAAACACTCTTAGCTGCTGAGCCATCTCTCCTGCCCCCGACAGAAAATTCTTAAACTATATTTTTGAATTAAGATGAAGGCTATCTAGTTTATTAGATTGTGTGCCCCTCTATTTTAATAGACACAACATAAACTCTAGAAAAATAGTTAATAATAATAAGAATCTCTAAGCACTGAATTCTAGAAAGTGCTTTAAGACATTAACACCTTTTGAAGGGATATTCTTTTAATATTCTGTGTTTGTGTATGAGTTTACACACATGCCTGTGGGTACCAACAGAGGCCATATCCCCCTACAATTATGGGTAGTTGGGAGTCAACTGACCTGGATGTTGGCAATCAAATTCTGGTCTTCTCAGCGTGTATTCTTAGTTTGTGAGCCATCTCTCCAGTTCCCCTCTTAAAGTTTTGAAACCTGTCTAGAAGGAATACAAAATGAATTTCAGCACAGTAGAAGAATAAAGAATTGAATGGACATTGTTTATGGAGACATCATTTCATGAGACTATATTTTATAACCACAGGATGATTTAGAATTATGTACAAATGATGTTTTACATATTGCACAAAGTGGGCTGGAAAGATGACTCCACAGTTATGAGCACTTGCTACTCTTTCAGAGTACCTGATCTCAGTTCCAAGCAGCCACATCGGGTAGCTTACCACTGGGACAGAAGGAGATAGGAGAAAGAGAGGGGGAGAAAAGAGGAGGGGAGAGGAGGACATTGGGGGTCAGGAAGGTTGAGCCAGGGTAAGAATAGAGGAGAGAAGGATGAGAGATACCATAATAGAGGGAGCCATTCATAGTAAGTTGGCAGAGAGATCTGGCACTAGTGAGATCTTCACAGATCTACAAAGAATGACACCAACTGGCATTAAGATTACCTTAACTGCCCTCCCCTGATAATGAGATTGATGACTACCTTATATGCCATCCTAGAGCTCTCATCCAGTGGCTGACAGAAGCAGAGGCAGACACCCACAGTTAAAAACCAAACTGAACTGGAACCCAATTGCAAAGAGGAGCGATGAGCAAAGGAATCAGGCTGGCGAAACCCACAGAGGCAGCTGACCTAAACAAGGGGAAACCCATGGACCCCAGACTGATGACTAAGAGGCCAGCATGGGACTGATCCAGACCCGCCCCCCTACCTGGGTGTCAGAGAAGAGGCCTTGGTAGTCTATGGAACCTTGGAGAATAGAACAGTATTTATTCCTGGCATACAACTAGACTCTGGGAGCCCATTCCACATGGAGGGATGCTCTCTCAGCCTGGACACATAGGGGAGGACCTAGGCCAGACTCTGAAATAGGACCATGCCCGGGATGATATGACAGACTCTGAAAATCCCTCATGGAAGCCCTTGCCTCCTTGGGAAGCAGAGGGGGGATGGAGTGGCGTGGGGGGTTGGGAGAATTGGGGGCCCTGGGGAGGAGGGGAGGGTGAGGGAACTGAGAGTAATATGTATAAAATGATAAATAAAAATAATAATTCCAGCTCAGGGGGTTGGATGCCCTCTTCTGGCCTCTACAGGTATCTATACACACATGGCACACACTCGTACAGACTCAAGCATATTAAAAAAAAAAGATAAAAGTAAAACAGCTGTGGTAGGTCCCCAAGAAAAAAATCAAACAGTATCTTGTCTAAGTATATGTATATACATATTGAAAGATTACACACATAAAAATAGGCATGGAAAAGATAAAATAAAGAAGATATTTGAATATTCAAGATGACTGGTGATGTCTGGGCTCAAGAAGAGTGATGGATTTGGGGTAAAGCTTGTAGTGAGACTTTGTGACTTGATTCACAAGTCATTTTTACAACTAAGCTTTATAATTGAAATATTCATTGCATTTTTTCTGTGGATATGCTAGATGTTAGATTCAAATGAATAACTATGAATGTGTTGGCATAAGAAAAGTTAAAATAAGATTAATATTTTTGTTTAAAAAGAATGTCATACTGCTAATGTTTTAAGTAGTTATAAATGTATAAGCCAACATGAATAAACTTAGCATCCTCTATGACTGTAATGGTATGTATGCAACTGAGTAATAGATTTATTCTTAGAATTTTAGGAAATGTAACAAAATCAACATACGCTGGCATGATGCTAATTCTATTTTACTCCCCATATTTATAAACTTAATTTCATCACATTAGTTACTTGAATATTTGTCAACTGGATTTATTAAGCCAGCAAAAAGTTACAAATTTGATGAATATTACATGTTTATGTTATGCTGGTTGTTTATTTAACTGTCTTAGTCAAAGTTCTAGTGTTGTGAAGAGAAACCATGATCATGGCAACTCATAAAGGAAAACATTAAATTGGCACTTGCCTACAGTCTCATAGGTCTAGTCCATTATTGTCATGGCAAGAAGCATGACAGCATATAGGCAGGCGTGATTCTAGAGAAGTAGCTGAGTATTCTACATTCAGTTATGCAGGTAGCAAGAAGAGAGAGAAATTGAACTTGGTTTGGGGTTTTGAAAACTCAAAGTTCACCCTAGTGACATACTTCCTCCAACACAGCTATGTGAATTCTAACAAATAGTGCTACTCCCTAAGCCCTTAAATATATGAACCATATAGGAGCCATTTTTTTCAAACCACCAGAATAACTAGATGTTTTTTAAAGGCCTTTTGGAAAAAATGTGTAAATTCAGCTATGTTTAATATCAAGTGGCATGTTGGAAACCTAAATTGGTGTGACTAAGGAAGAATGAACGTTTTTCACCTATTACCAACATTTAACAAAAAATATAAACCAAACTGAAATTCTAATGAATTCTTTCTGTGAGTGAAAAAAAATTATAAAATGTAACCATGCTTTACATAAACAGGCCAAACAAATGAAGACTCATGGATTTAAACTGACATCACCTTATTATGCAAGATTCTCCATCATTTGAGGATATTCTATTTCAGATTGGGTGACGTTGCCAGTCTGTCCTCAGTCACACCTTCCTTATAGAGGGTATGATTTCGTTGTGAGTGCAGTGAATGCGTCCTTAAACTTCATTACACAATGGGAAATTGTAGCCGCTCTGTCCCGAGGGATCAGCTGAAATACAATGGGCATCCCCTCTACTTTTCAAATATAAAAATGAGCTAAATTGCTAATGAATCCAATCTAAATCCTATTGTTAAGTTGACTTGGCTCATGTATAATCTGCAGTAATAAAACCATCAACTCTTACACTTAAAGGTTGTCATGACTTTTAGAATTAGAGATAATGGTTTAAATGTCATTGTTCATGGTCTTCCTTTTGGTGGCTACAATAACAAGATCCATCCTCCTACATGATTTCTCATGATTTTATTATGAAAAAGATATTGGTGAGTTTTTTTTTATATTGGTGAGTTTTGAAGAGAAGGAATTTCATGTGTCTCACAGAAAGGTGACTTGCACACTAAATTCATCTTAGCTGGGATGCAAAGTGAAAGAACTGAGTCCTGCAGAACTTAGGTTTCCCGTGGATCCTTTAGAACCTCAGTCTGAAGTTCCTCTCATGGCTGTAGCGAATGTGGAATGGAGGAAGACAGGAGAAATAGTCAAGAACATAGTTTTCTATAGAAGTACATGTTATAAAATGGAAACTGCGTCATGTAATCTTGTCTAGTTGATCTCTTCTAGACAAAGCAGAAGTTCAGTACACATTACTGTTAGAGATCCCCTTGACTTACCTGTAGTGGATGTGTTGTGTGATATCTTGTGTTTTGACAAATAAGGCTTGCCTGGAGATCAGAGGGTGGAGCTAGCCAATAGTTAACCATAGAAGCCAGGCAGTGGTTGAACAGGCCTTTAACCCCAGCACTTAGAAGGTGGAGACAGGAAGTGATAAAGTGGGGTGTAGACAGAATCACAGCCCCTTTTGGAGGCAGGAAGGAGACAGGTAGGAAGCAACAGATGACTGCTCTTCGTTTTCTGATCTTTCAGGTTTTTTACTTTAATACCTGGCTCCTGGTTTTTATTGACTAAGGCTAATTACAGTAATGCTTCAGTAGTTCATGAGTGAACACAGGTCAACAGCTCATACATGGGCAGTGTGCCGATGTGTGTGTGGATATAGTCTAACTTCTTAAGTTCAAAACAAACCTCAGTAAAGTGGAGGAATCTTTCTATGTGTGAGGTAGTCACCATTTTTAAAGAAGATGGACACTGTGTTGGTGAAATAGACATCTGTGCAATGAAGAAAAAGAAATCTAGACTAACATTAATTCAAACAGAAATGCAAAGCAAAATACCTCAAAATAATCAACCAGGAAATAATCCTTATCAGCGATAAAGCTTCTTCTTCATCATCATTATTATTACTATTATTATTATTAATGTAGTAAAATTTATCTCCTTAAAGACTTTTATTTTTCTGGGGAAAATGGGAGCTATATGCCTGGCAGAGGCAGAGAACTTAGTTATAGACAACACTAAAGAGTTCTTGGATATACCTGTAGGGTGGGAGTAAAAAAAAAAAGCACATCCTGCAATGAGCAGTTTCTGCTTAATTTTGCAGTAGATGTAAACATTCCTGAATTTCTGGCTAGTCATTTAGTGATTTCTTGTGTCCCTTTATTGACTAACAGATGTCAATCATTCCAGTATTTCTCTATGCAATGAATCACCCTGAAAGATATAATTTATGGCAAATATCAAAATCTGCATCAGTTTGATTAGATTAAAGTTTCATGACTGTGAAACAAATCCCATGGATGATAAGTTTATAACCCCAGAAAGTTTTCTTATAACATTGTGGGAAAAGTATTTTAAAAATTTTAAAAATGAGTATTTGTTGCTCTGCAGAAATAAGGGGATAAAGTATAAATGCTTTCTATTCATAAAACAAAGAACTTCTTATTGTACATTGCTAGTGACCTTAACCTTGAATAAATTGAACTTAATTCACCCTCATTGCCATCAGTGTGATCAGCCTTTTCTTCTGCCAAGGGGGTGGGGGGAATGTCGCCAAATGACCCTGATTGTCCTGAATGCTGGACAAATAATGGCAGGAATGCTTTGAACTTGTGAAACACCTTTCATCCACAGAGTGCAAAACACTTCAAAAAATAACTTGCACATTCACACAATCACCAGACCTTTTAGGTGGACTTGGGAGGAGGCTGAAGCATAGCAATTATGCATCCTATTACATTGAGAAGAAGAAAGAAAAACTTATGGAAGTAAAATAATTTGGGGAATGAAGAGATGAAAATATCAATGACTGGTCTGCTGGATTGAACTCCTGTTGAACTCAGTCATGAGGAAGTGATCTGATGATGGTAATTTCAGAAAAGGAGTGGTTTTGGAATGGAATGAGGATGGAAATGGAATGAGGTACCAAGGATGGCCCCTGGATTATAGGGTTCCTCATTATATTGCCCTTCCCCCCTTTTTGTTTCTAGGGATTGACTCTGAGTTTGTACTTACTCGGCAAACACTCTTTGTGTTAGCTTTACTCCCAACCCTGGTTTCTTTTTCTTTTTTTTTTTTAAATTTGGGTTTATAATATGACACCATTTCTTCTTCTTTCTATACCCTTCCAATTATCATTACCCCCAACTCTTATTTTCAATGTGTGGTGTCTTTTTTTTAATTGTTGTGTGTATTATAAATATAATATAGATATATAAAATCTCTCTCTGTCTCTCTCTTTCTGTGTGTGTTGGTTGGTAGTGGTGGTTGTATGGAATTTGACTGTCCCATGTCTGGTAGGTGTTTAGAAATGACAAATCTAGAGTGTACCCATGTTTGTGGAACACTTGCAGCTTGAAAGCACTGTGTCTGGGACACAGCTTCCATCATCTCCTTTCATTCTTGCAAGTCATTTTTAAAGTATATGGCATTAAGGGCTCACACATGTTCAGTGTTTAGCAAAGGTTCTGTGCTTTTCAGATCCAGGGTCTATATTTGGGGCTGAGACCATTGCAGCTTGCAAAGCAGTGCTCTCCATGCCATAGTGGCATATTTGACTTCAGCTTGAAAGTTCAGAGAACACAGTTCCGTTACACCAGATCTGTTGTGAAACAGAGCAAACATATTCCTTAAAGGGGTTAGAGAAACTAGCCTCCTTTATATCCAAGGTCATGTGTTCACAGTAGCATGAGTTTTAAATGCTGAACAACTCCAGCTACTCATTTTATGAGTCTTATGATAATTGCCAACCCTGTGCTGTTATTATTATTATTTTTTTTAATTTTATTTTCCAGTTTAAATTTAGATAAGAATCAAGGTTGCTTCACAAGTCAGTTCCAGGTCCCTCTCCCATTCCCTCCCTTCCTCCCGTGCCCTCCCCTCCTCCCCCCCCCCCCCCGTTATCCTCTCATTTCTCCAGGGAGGGTGAGGCCCTCCATGGGGGTGTCCATAGTGTGTCATTTCATATAGGGCAGGGCCTAGACCCTTTCCCAAGAGTTCTGGGTGAGAGTGCACCTCACATTGTTCTATTGGAGTCCAAAGTCCGTGTGTATACTTGGGATGGGTACTGATCTGCTGCCCAAGGCTCAATAGATTCCCTAGGCCTCTTCACTGACACCCAGATTCAGGGGGTCTTGATCAGTCCCATGCTGGCTTCCCAGGCTAATGCCTGGGATTCAAGAGTTAACCTTTGTCTGGTCAGCTGTTTCTGGGGGTTAAACCAGCCCAGTCTTAATCCCTTTGATCATCAGTCCTCCCTCTCTGTTACTGGCTTTCTTGAGTTCAGCTCAGTACTTAACCAAGGGAGTCTGCCTCTTCTTCGATCAGCCACTAAATAAAGTTTCTGTTTCCCAGACTCTCTGGCCATAGGATTGTAGGCTGGCACTCCCCAGATCTATGTCTAAAATCCATATATGAGAGAGTACATGCCATGTTTCTCTTTTTGTGACTGGGTTACCTCACTCAGGATGGTTTCTTCTAGTGTCATCCATTTGCCTGCGAATCTCATGATTCCATTATTTTTTTCTGCTGAATAGTACTCCATTGTGTAGATGTACCACATTTTCTCTATCCACTCTTCGGGTGAGGGACATCTAGGTTGCTTCCACGTTCTGGCAATTACAAATAAAGCTGCTATGAACATAGTGGAACAGACCTCTTTGTTGTATGAATGGGCATCTTTTGGATATATGCCTAAGAGTGGAGTTGCTGGGTCTTGTGGTAGGTTTATTCCCATTTTTCTGAGGAATCTCCACACTGATTTCCAAAGTGGCTGAACCAGTTGGCACTCCCACCAGCAATGGAGGAGTGTCCCCCTTTCACCACATCCTCTCCAGCATAAATTGTCATTGGTGTTTTTGATTTTAGCCATTCTGACAGGGGTGAGATGGTATCTGAGAGTTGTTTTGATTTGCATTTCCCGGATGGCTAAGGATGTTGAGCACTTTCTCAAGTGCCTCTCAGCCATTTTAGACTCCTCTATTGAAAACTCTCTATTTAGTTCTGCAGCCCACTTTTTAATAGGGTCCTTTGGTGTTTGGAGACTTGCTTCTTGAGTTCTTTGTAAATTTTGGAGATCAACCCTCTGTCAGATGTGGGATTAGTGAATATTTTTTCCCATTCTGTGGGCTGCCTTTTTGTCTTGCTGACTGTGTCCTTTGCCTTACAGAAGCTTCTCAGTTTCAGTAGGTCCCATTTATTAATTGTTGATCTTACTGCCTGTGCTACTGGTGTTATGTTCAGGAAGCTGTCTCCTGTACCAATTCGTTCAAGGGTACCACCCACTTTCTCTTCTAAGAGGTTCAGTGTGGCTGGATTTATGTTGAGGTCTTTGATCCATTTGGACTTAAGTTTTGTGCATGGCGATAGACATGGATCGATCTGCATTCTTCTACATGCCAGTCTCCAATTATGCCAGCACCATTTGTTAAAGATGCTTTCTTTATTCCATTGTATATTTTTAGCTTCTTTGTCAAAGATCAGATGTTCGTACGTGTGTGGGTTAATACCCGGGTTTTCAATTCGATTCCATTGGTCTACCTGTCTATTTTTGTGCCAATACCAAGCTGTTTTCAGGACTATAGCTCTATAATAGAGGTTGAGGTCAGGGATAGTGATGCCTCCGGACGTTGCCTTGTTGAACAGGGTTGTTTTGGCTATCCTGGGTCTTTTGTTTTTCCATACAAAATTGATTATTGTTCTTTCAAGGTCTGTGAAGAACTGTGCTGGGATTTTAATGGGGATTGCATTGAATCTGTAGATTGCTTTTGGCAGGATTGCCATTTTTACTACATTGATCCTACCTATCCAAGAGCATGGGAGATCTTTCCATTTTCTGAGGGCTTCTTTAATTTCTTTCTTTAAAGATTCAAAGTTCTTATGATACAGGTCTTTCACTTGTTTGGTTAGCGTTACCCCAAGGTATTTTATGTTGTTTGTGGCAATTGTAAAGGGTGATGTTTCTCTGATTTCTCTTTCAGCCCTTTTATCATCTGTATATAGTAGGGCTACTGATTTTCTTGAGTTGATCTTGTAGCCTGCCACTTTGCTCAAGGTGTTAATCAGCTGTAAGAGTTCCCTGGTAGAGTTCTTTGGGTCATTGATGTAAACTATCATATCGTCTGCAAACAGTGAAAGTTTGACCTCTTCCTTCCCAATTTGTATCCCCTTGATCCCCCTTTGTTGTCGTATGGCAATAGCTAGGACTTCAAGTACCATGTTGAAAAGGTATGGAGAGAGTGGACAGCCTTGTTTTGTTCCTGATTTTAGAGGAATTGCATTGAGTTTCTGTCCATTTAGTTTGATGTTGGCTGTTGGTTTACTGTATATAGCTTTTATTATGTTTAAGTATGTCCCTGTTATCCCAGATCTCTCCAAGACCTTTATCATGAAGGGGTGTTGGATTTTGTCAAAGGCTTTTTCAGCATCTAGTGAGATGATCATGTGATTTTTGTTTTTCAGCTTGTTTATATGGTGGATTACGTTGATGGATTTTCGTATGTTGAACCATCCCTGCATTCCTGGGATGAAACCTACTTGATCGTGGTGAATGATTGTTTTGATGTGTTCTTGGATCCGATTTGCCAGTATTTTATTGAATATTTTTGCATCAATGTTCATGAGGGATATTGGTCTGAAGTTCTCTTTCTTAGTTGTATCTTTGTGTGGCTTGGGGATCAAGGTTATTGAAGCCTCATAGAAAGAGTTTGGCAAAGACCCTTCTGCTTCTATTGTGTGGAACACTTTGAGAAGAATTGGTATAAGCTGTTCTTTGAATTTCTGGTAGAATTCTGCACTGAGGCCATCTGGACCTGGGCTTTTTTTGGTTGGGAGACTTTTGATGACAGCTTCTATTTCCATAGGGGTTATAGGTCTATTTAAATTGCTTATCTGTTCTTGATTTAGTTTTGGCAATTGATAGCTGTCCAGGAAGTCATCCATTTCCTTTAAATATTCGAATTTTGTGGAGTACAGGTTTTCAAAGTATGACCTAATGATTCTCTGGATTTCCTCAGAGTCTGTTGTTATGTCCCCCTTTTCATTTCTAATTTTGTTAATTTGCGTGTTCACTCTCTGCTGTTTGGTAAGTTTGGACAAAGGTTTGTCTATCTTGTTGATTTTCTCAAAGAACCAACTCTTCGTTGCGTTGATTCTTTGTATTGTTTTCCTGGTTTCTACTTTATTGATTTCAGCCCTCAATTTGATTATTTCCTGGCGTCTACTCCTCCTGGGGGAGTGTGCTTCTTTGTGTTCTAGAGCTTTCAGCTGTGATGTTAATTCTCTGGTATAACTGTTCTACTGTTTCTTCATGTGAGCATTTAGTGCTATGAACTTCCCCCGTAGCACTGCTTTCAAAGTGTCCCATAGGTTTGGGTATGTTGTGTCTTCATTCTCATTGAATTCGAGGAAGTCTTTAATTTCTTTTTTTATTTCCTCTTTGACCCAGGGATGGTGCAGTTGAGCATTATTCAATTTCCATGAGTTTGTAGGTTTCTGCAATTTGCGTTGTTGTTGAATTCTAATTTTAAAGCATGGTGGTCTGATAAGATGCATGGAGTTATTCCAATTTTTTTGTAGCTGCTGAGGTTTGATATGTTGCCAAGTATGTGGTCGATTTTTGAGAAGGTTCCATGTGGTGGTGAGAAGAAGGTATATTCTTTTTTATGTGGATGAAATGTTCTATAGATATCTGTTAATCCCAGTTGGGTCATTACTTCTATTAGCCCTTTTGCTTCTTTGTTGAGTTTCTGTTTGGTATTCCTGTCTAGTGGTGAGAGTGGTGTGTTGAAATCTCCCACTATAACTGTGTGGGGTTTTAGATGAGATTTAAGTTCTAATAATGTTTTTTAACGAATGTGGATGCCTTTGTATTTGGGGCATAGATGTTCAGAATAGACACTTCCTCTTGGTGGGTTTCACCTGTGATGAGTATGTAATGACCTCCTTCATCTCTTTTGATTGATTTTATTTTAAAGTCTAGTTTGTTAGATATTAGGATTGCTACCCCTGCTTGTTTCTTGGGTCCATTCGATTGAAAATTTTTTCCCAACCTTTAATTCTCAGGTAATGTCTGTCTTTAAGGGTGAGGTGTGTTTCCTGTATGCAGCAGAAGGAAGGGTTCTGTCTTTGAATCCAATCTGCTAGTCTGTGTCTTTTTATGGGTGAGTTAAGGCCATTAATATTGAGGGATATTAATGACCAATGATTGCTCATCCTTCTTCGATTTGCGATGGTTGTTGTTGGTGGAATTATGTGTGGAATTTCACCCCTTTGTTCTTTTGGCTGTTGGTAGAGAGAGATTCTCTAATGCTTATGTTTTTCTGGTTGTAGTTAGCTTCCTTGGGTTGGAGTTTTCCTTCCAAAATTTTCTGTAGGGCTGGGTTAGTGGACACATATTGCTTGAATCTAGTTTTGTCATGGAATATCTTGTTTTCTCCGTCTATAGTGATTGAGAGCTTTGCCGGGTATAGTAGTCTGGGCTGGCATCCGTGGTCTCTTAGTGTAGGTAGAATATCTATCCAGGACCTTCTGGCTTTCAGCGTTTCCATGGAGAAATCAGGTGTAATTCTGATAGGTCTGCCTTTATATGTTACTTGACCTTTTTCCTTAGCTGCTCTTAATATTCTTTCTTTATTCTGTATGTTTGGGGTCTTGATTATTATGTGGCGAGGGATTTTTTTTGTGGTCCACTCTATTTGGTGTTCTGTAGGCTTCTTGTACCTTCATTGGCATGCCTTTCTTAAGGTTGGGAAAGTTTTCTTCTATGATTTTGTTGAATATGCCTTCTGCCCCTTTGAGCTGGATTTCTTCTCCTTCTTCTATACCTATTATTCTTAGGTTTGGTCTTTTCATGGTGTCCCATATTTCCTGGATGTTTTGTGTTAAGGATTTGTTGGATTTAAGGTTTTCTTTGGTTGATAAATCCATTTCTCCTAGCGTATCTTCAACACTTGAGATTCTCTCTTCCATCTCTTCTATTCTGTTGGTAATGCTTGTATTGGTAGTGCCTGTCTGTTTGTCCAGCTTTTCTATTTTCTGCCTTTCTTCAGATTGTGTTTTTTTTAATGACTCTATTTCAGTTTTCAACCCTTGCAGTGTTTGCATTGCTTCTTGCAATTTTCTGTTTATCTGTTCGTCCGTTTGTTGCCTTTTATGAATTTTTTGGTTTGTTCTTTCTTCCATTTCTTGCATTTTTTGGTTTGTTTTTTGTTCCATTTCTCGCATTTTGTGCTTTGTTTCTTCTTCCATTTCCTGCCTTTTTTGGTTTGTTTCTTCCTCCATTTTTTTCATTTTTTGCTTTGTTTTTTCTACCATTTCTTGCATTTTTTGCTTTGTTTCTTCTTCCATTTCCTGCCTTTTTTGGTACGATTCTTCTTCCAATTCTTGCATTTTTTGCTTTGTTTTTTCTTCCATTTCTTGCATTTTTTGCTTCATTTCTTCTTCCATTTTCTGCCTTTTTTGGTTTGTTTTTTCTTCCAATTCTTGCATTTGTTGGTTTGTTTTTTCTTCCATTTCTTTGAGGGATTTTCCAATATCCTCTTTTAGGGCCTCTATCATTTTCATGAAAGTGCTTTTAAGGTCGTTCTCTTCTGCTTCGTCCGCATTGGAATGTTGGGGTCTTGCTGGTGTGGAGTCTCTAGAATCTGGCGGTGTCATATTTGTTTTTCTGTTGCTGACTGTGTTTTTGTATTGTCTCTTTCCCATCTCTTCTTCTAGTGGGTACAGAAAGAGCCCCTTACTGGTCTGGGGACCAGCGGTCCCTTTTGGTGGGTGCTAGCAAGTCCAATAATCTGGTGGTTCTTCTATTCCTTGTCCGAATGCTGGTCCCGTGGGTGGAGAAGAACAGGAATCTGGGGCACTTATCATCTTACCTGGTCCCCTAGACCCTATGCTGGGTCCTGTTGTACTTGATCCAGAACAGCTACACCCCTGGTCTCCCTGGGTCCTCTGGTTTCCTGGTCTCGTTGGTGGGAGAGAAGACCTGGGGTCTGGGTGCTTGGCTCCCGCCGGGATTGGGAGCTCTGTGCAGTTCCCAGGGGATCTGCAGGCACTGGAGCACAGGCCGGGAAGCCGGCCTGTTTACCTGATGCTGCTGGAAGAACCGCTGCTTCCCTGGACTCCCAGCCTCCTCTCCTTTCCTGGTCTCGTTGGTGTGAGCGAAGATCCGGAGTCTGGGGTGCTTGGCTCCCGCCGGGATTGGGAGCTCTGTGCAGGTCCCAGGGGATCTGCAGGCACTGGAGCACAGGCCGGGAAGCCGGCCTGTTTACCTGATGCTGCTGGAAGAACCACCGCTTCCCTGGACTCCCAGCCTCCTCTCCTTTCCTGGTCTCGTTGGTGTGAGCGAAGATCCGGAGTCTGGGGTGCTTGGCTCCCGCCGGGATTGGGAGCTCTGTGCAGGTCCCAGGGGATCTGCAGGCACTGGAGCACAGGCCGGGAAGCCGGCCTGTTTACCTGATGCTGCTGGAAGAACCGCCGCTTCGCTCGCTGTTATTATTTTTAAGTGTTCTTATCCTTTTATAATGGAATTATAGAGATCCTTCTCTGTTGCTACACAATATCCATTTAAATAATCTTTCTAGGAAAATTCAGTTTTATTTAAGAAACAATCCTCTTTAAATAGACACATGAGTCCAAGAATGCTAAACCCAGACCTCTCACCTCAGTTGTGGTTTCTGATTAGCATAATGGTAACAGTTCTGTGCCTACCAACAATGATTGATGGAGGAACCAAGATATTCAACTATTTGAATTGTTGTTCTTAGTACAGCCATAGGAAAAATCTTCTCTCCCGGTTTTGGAGACTCCAGTCCATGTTGGGTACAAATCCTCACTTAAAAAATTTATTAAAATAATGTCTTAGAAACATGCATGCTTCACATGTAAATCCCAGCTCCCTCTCCCACCCCTCCTCCCTTGTCCCTCCACCAGCCCTACCCCAGTCCCCCACCCAATCCCCACATCATTCCTCGAGGAGAGTGAGGCCCTCCTTGGGGGGATCTCCAGCATCTGTCATTTCACCCAGAGCAGAGCCTAGGCCCTTCCCCATGTGTCAAGGCTGAGAGAGCATCCCTCTATGTGGAATGGGCTCCCGAAGTTCATTCATACACCATGGTAAACACTGATCTACTACTCAAGGCCCCAGAGTTTTCTGTAGCCTCCTCACTGATGCTACATTCATTGAGTCTGGATTAGTCCCCTGTTGGCCTCTCAGCCATCAGTCTGGGGTTCAAGAGCTCTGCTTGTCCAGTCAGCTGTCTTGTGGGTTTCACCAGCACAGTCTTGACACCTTTGCTCATCACTCTTCCCTCTCTGTCACTGGGTTCTAGGAGTTAAGTTCAGTGTTTAGCTGTGGGTATTCGTCTCTGCTTCCATCACTCATTGGATGAAGGTTCTAGGATGACATATAAGGTAGTCATCAACCTTATCATCAGTGAGGGTATTAACGTAGTCTCTCCGCTATTCGTTAGTTTGCCAGTTGGTGTTTTTCTTGTAGATCTCTGAAAATCTCACTAGTGTCAGCTCTCTCCTCAAAGCTATAATGACTCCATCTATTATGGTATCTATCATTCTGCTCTCCTCTATTCTTACCCCGACTCAACCTTCCTACCTCCCCCATGCCGCATGTCTTCTGCTCCCCTCCTCTTCTCCCCCTCTCTTTTTCCTGCTTCCCTCTCTCTTCCCCTGATGTTTCCAATCTGCTCAGGAGACCTTGCCTCATTCTACTTCTCTGGATCATGCTTATCTCTTGGGAAACTCCCTGTTTCCCAGACTTACTGTCACTGGGATAGTAGGCTGACACTCCCCTGATCCATGTCTAAAATCCACATATGAGTGAATCGATGGATCTTGTGGTAGGCTGATTTCCATTTTCCTGAGGAATCTCCATACTGATTTCCAAAGTGGCTGTACAAGTTTACACTCCCACCAGCAATGGACGAGTGTTCCTCTTTCTCCACATCCTCTCCAGCATAAGCTGTCATTGGTGTTTTTGATTTTAGCCATTCTGACAGGAGTAAGATGATACCTATGATATCTCAGAGTTGTTTAGATTTGCATTTCCCTAATGGCTAAGGATGTTGAGCACTTTCTTAAGTGTCTCTCAGCCATTTTGTACTCTTCTATTGAGAATTCTCTATTTAGTTGAGTCTCCCACTTTTTAATTGGATCCTTTGGTGTTTTGGAGACGTGCAATTTTACTTCTTTGCAAATTTTGGAGATCAGCCCTCTGTCAGACGTGGGGTTAGTGAATATCTTTTCCCAATCTGTGGGGTGCTTTTTTGTCTTGCTGACTGTGTCCTTTACCTTACAGAAGTTTCTCAGTTTTAGGAGGTCCCATTTATTAATTGTTGATCTCAGTGTTTGTGCTACTGGTGTTATGTCCAGGAAGCAGTCTCCTGTACCAATGTGTTCAAGGGTACCTCCCACTTTCTCTTCTAAGAGGTTCAGTGTGGCTGGATTTATGTTGAGGTCTTTGACCCACTTGAACTAAAGTTTTGTGCATGGTGATAGACATGGACCAATCCCCATTCATCCACATGCCAGCATCCAATTATGCCAGCACCATTTGTTGAAGACGCTATATTATTTCCACTGTGTAATTTTAGCTTCTTTGTCAAAAATTAGGTGTTCATTGGTTTGTGGATTTATCTCAGGGTGTTCAATTCGATTCCATTGGTCTACCTGTCTGTTTTTGTTCCAATACCAAACTGTTTTCAGGAGTACAGCTCTATAATAGAGCTTGAAATCAGGGATGGTTATGCCTTCGGATGTTTCGTTGTTGAACAGGGTTGTTTTGAATATCCTGAGTTTTTTGTTTTTCCATATAAAGTTGACAATTGCTCTTTCAAGGTCTGTGAAGAATTTTGTTGGGATTTTGATGGGGATTGCATTGAACTGGTAGATTGCTTTTGCAAGATTGCCATTTTTACTATGTTGATCCTACGTATCAAGAGCATGGGAGATCTCTCCATTAATTTCTTTCTTTAAAGACTCAAAGTTCTTGCTGTACAGGTCTTTCACTTTTTTGGTTAGCATTATCCCAAGATACTTTATGTTGTTTGTGGCTACTGTAAAGGGTGATGTTTCTCTGGTTTCTTTCTCAGCCTGTTTATCGTCTGTATATAATAGGGTGACTGATATTTTTTAAATTAATCTTGTATCCTGCCACTCTGCTGAAGGTATTTATCAGCAGTAAGAGTTCCCTTGTAGAGTTTTTGGGGTCACTTATGTAAACTATCACATCATCTTCAAATAGTGAAAGTTTGACTTCTTCCTTTCTAATTTGTATCCCCTTGATCTCCTTTTGTTGTCTTATTTCTCAGGCTAGAATTTTGAGTACAATATTGGAGAGATATGGAGAGAGTGGACAGCCTCATCTTGTTCCTGATATTAGACGAATCACGTTGAGTTTCTCTCTGTTTAGCTTGATGTTAGCTGTTGGTTTGCTGTATATTGCTTTCATTATGCTTAGGTATATTCCTGTTATTTCTGATCTGTCCAAGACCTTTACCATGACGGGGCTTTTTAGCATCTAGTGAGATGATCATGGGATTTTTGTTTCTCAGCTTGTTTATATTGAGGATCACATTGATGGATTTTCATATGTTGAACCATTCCTACTTTCCTGAGATGGAACCTACTTGTTCATGCTGGATGATTTTTCTTGGATTCAATTTACCAGTATTTTATTGAGTATTTTTACATCAGTGTTCTATGAGGGATATTGGTCTGTAGTTCTCTTTCTTAGCTGTGTCTTTGTGTGACCTGGGTACCAAGTTCATTGAAGCCCCGTAAAAAGAGTTTAGCAATGACACTTCTGTGTCTATTGTTTGGAACAGTTTGAGGAGTACTGGTATTAGCTCTTCTTTGAATTTCTGGTAGAATTCTGCACTGAAACCATCTGACCTTGGGCTTTCTTTTGGTTGGGAGATTTTTGATGACTGCTTCTACTTATTTTGGGGTTATAGGTCTATTTAAATTGCTTATCTGTTCTTGATTTAATTTTGCTAAGTGATATCTATGCAGAAAATTGTCCATTTCCTTTAAGTTTTCAAATTTTGTGGAGTTCAGGTTTTCAAAGTATGACCTGATGATTCTCTGGATTTCCTCAATGTCCATTGTTAAGGCCCCTTTTTCATTTCTGATTTTGTTAATTAGTATGCCCTCCCTTTGCCTTTTGGTTAGTTTGGATAAAGGTTTGTCTATCTTGTTGATTTTCTCAAAGAACCAACTCTTTGTTTCATTGATTCTTTGTATTGTTTTCCTTGTTTGTGCTTTATTGATTTCAGGCATCAATTTAATTATTTCCTGATGTCTACACCTCCATGTTGAGTTTCCTTTTTTTTTTTTTTGATCTAGAGCTTTCAGTTGTGCTTTTAATTCTCTAGTGTAACTAATCTCCAGTTACTTCATGTGGGCACTTAGTGCTATGAAATTTCCTCTTAGCACTGCTTTCAAAGTGTCCCATAAATTTGGCTATGTTTTGTTTTTGTTCTGGTTGAATTCTAGGAAGTCTTTAATTTCTTTTTATTTCTTCCTTGATCTAGGAATGGTGCAATTGTGAATTATTGAATTTCAATGAGTTTGTAGGTTTTCTGCAGTTTGTGTTGCTGTTGAATTCTAACTTTAAACCATGGTGATCAGATAGGATATAGGGGATTATTCCAATTTTTTGTACCTGTTGGGGTTTGCTGTGTTGCCAAGTATATGGTGGATTTTAGAGAATGTTTTGTGTGGTCCTGAGAAGAAGGTACATTCTTTTGTGTATGGATGGAATGTTCTATAGAAGTGTGTTAAACCCAATTGGGTCATAACTTTTATTAGTTCCTTTGTTAAGTTTCTGTCTGGTGGTCCTGTCTAGTTGTGAGAGTGGGATATTGAAGTCTTCCATTATAGGTGTGTGAGGTTTTATGTGTGATTTGAGTTTTAGTAATGTTTCTTTTACAAATGTGGGTGCCTTTGTATTTGGGGCATGGTTGTTTAGAATTAAGACTTCATCTTGATGGACTTTTCCTTTATGAAATGACTTTCTTCATCTCTTTTGATTGATTTTAGTTTGAAGTCTAATTTGTTAGATGTTAGGATTGCTACTTGGGTCCATTTGATTGGAATTTCCTAACCATTTACTCTGAGATAATGTCTGTCTTTGACATTGAGATGGGTTTCTTGTATGCAGAAGAAGGATAGATTCTGTCTTAGTATCCATTCTGTTAGCCTGTGTCTTTTTATAGGCAAGTTAAGACCATTGACATTGAAGGATATTAATGACCATTGATTGTTAATTTTTGTTTGTTTGGGGGTTTGTTGTTGTTGTTGGTATTGTGTGTGGATTTTCCCCATCTTTTTGGTGTTTGGTAAAGTGTGATTATCTATTGCCTATGTTTTATGAGTGCAGTTATCTTTTTTGGATTGTAGTTTTCTTTCCAGTATTTTCTGTAGGGCTGGATTTGTGGATATTTATTGCTTAAATCTGGTTTTGTCATGGAATATCTTGCTTTCTCCATCTATAGTGATTGAAAGCTTTGCTGGGTATAGTGGCTTGGGCTGACATCCATGTTCTCTTAGCATTTGTAGAACATCTATCTAGGACCTTCCATCTTTCAGAGTTTCTATTGAGAAGTCACTTGTTATTGTGTTAGGTCTGTCTTTATATGTTACTTGGCCTTCTTCCTTTGCTGCTCTTAATATTTTTTCTTTATTCTGTAAGTTTAGTGTCTTGAGTATTATGTGGCAAGGGGACTTCTTTTTGTGGTTCAGTTCATTAGGTGTTCTGTAATCTTCTTGTACTTTCATAAGCATATCCTTCTTTAGGTTGGGGAAGTTTTCTTCTATGACTTTGTTCAATATGTTCTCTGTACCCTTGAGCTGTATTTCTTTACCTTCTTCTGTACCATTATTTTCAGGTTTTGCCTTTGACGGTGACCCATATTTCCTGGATATTTTGTATTAGGGATTTGTTTTACTTGAGACTCTCTTTGGCTGATGAGTGTATTTCTCTAGTGAGTCTTCTACACCTGAGATTCTCTCTTCCATCTCTTGCATTCTATTGGTTATACTTGCATCTGTAGTTCTTGATCATTTATTCCATTTTTCTATTTTCAGCATCCCTCATTCTGTGTTTTCCATATTGTTTTTATTTCAGCTTTCAAGCCTTGAACTGTTTGAATTATTTCCTTCACTCATTTGGTTGTTTTTTCTTGGCATTCTTTGTGTTCTTTAAGGGATTTGTTTATTTCTTAAATGTTTTCATTTGTCTTTTCCTCCATTTCCTGTATTTCTTTGCTTGTTTTTTCTTCCATTTCTGTAAGGGATTTTCTTGTTTCCTCTTTGAGGGTCTGTAATATCTTCATAAAGTTGTTTTAACGGCTTGCTGGTGCAAAGTCTCTAGATTGTGGTGGTGTCATATTGGTCTTTCTGTTTTTGAGTGTGTTCTTATACTGTCATCTTCCCATCCGTTCTTTGAGTGGGTGTAGGTGGGGTCTCTCCCTCTTGTCTCTTCTCCCGATGGCGTCAGTGGGCTAAGACTTCAGTGTCTGCAACTGTGTATGGTCTGGCCTCTCTGGTGTCCTCCTCACTCAAGCAGAGTGTGTAGGTGATCCAAGACTTAAATGGAGGACATAGGGCAGAGTTTGTAGGGTGTAGGGAGTAATGGGAGGACAAGACTGAGGTTTTGCCAGACTCCAGGTGGTCTGTTCTGCTGTGGGGATGGGGGAGGGGAAGAGCAGGGTGTCTACTACAGGCAGAGCAGGCCTAGGAAGTTCCAAGGGGTAAATGGTAGGAGTTGGGTCCTGAGAAGAGCTCACACTCACCTCAAGCAGAGGGCCGAGGTGGTAGGTGGGGCAAAGACTGAGGTGTGGTTAGATTCTGGGTGGTCTGTCCTGTGGGGTGGGGGGGGGGGAAGTTCCAAGGGGGAGGATGGTGGGAGTTTGGAGCCAACACTTACCTCAAACAGAGGCCAGAGGATTTGGATCTGAGAATTGAGGATGTTTAAGATCTAAATGGTAGCTGACCTGCCTTCCACACTTAGAGATGAATACATATTTCAGTTTAGGAAGAATAAGTTCAAATTGTCTATTGTATACTTTAGTGACTATAGTTCATGACACTGTAGAGTTGAAAATTGCTGAATTAATTATGTATTCAGTGCTTGTGCCACACAAAAAAGAGAAGTATGTGAAGCAACATGAAGTACTCATTCATGTTTACCTTTATGTGTATCAATTATGGCCTCTTGATGCAATTTAAAGTATCCAACTATAACATCAGGAATTTGGAACTGTTCCATTTGAAAATATTTATGTGTCTATTTATATTATAGTTGTATGTATGACAAAGAAGTACTACCCAGGTATGGTGGTACCCATCTATAAACTCACAACTCAAAAAGCTGATACAGGGGGATCATACATTCAAGGCCAGTTTTGCTATACAATAAGACTCTCAAAAAGCAAACAAAGCAGAAAGTACATGTTATATAGAACATAGATATTTCTTATGGAAATTTATTATGTTCACACATTTTGTATATTAGTATATATGCTGTTAATGTATATTTGATATATTTAGTTTTTAAACATGAAAATTATCTCATATCTGTAAAATAAGACATATGCTATTAGCATTTTGTGATTAATAATGCATTCTGAAACAGTTGGTCTCAGTCAATGCTCCCTGAGAAGCTGCTCACCTCTTGGGTGTCAAGAATCACAATCATGTTTAAGAAAGTTAGTGCAAAAGAAAATAGAACCATAAATATTTAATTCATGACAACTTATTCAGAATATCTCAAAATTTAGGTCCCAAGGATCTTAAATAATAAGCAGTATTAAAAAGTCCCCCCCCATGGATGGTGGTAGCACAAGCCTTTAATCCCAATACTCTGGAGGCAGAGGCAGGTGGATTTCTATGAGTCCAAAGTCAGCCTCATCTACAGAGTTAGTGCCAGTACAACTAGGGCTACAAAGAAAAATCCTGTCTTGAAAAACAAAACAAAAATGAAACATTTCTATGTGGCTCATTTTTTAAAAATTAAATTTAAAGAGAACTAACACATACAAAAAGATGTGAACTAACTGCTAATTTGCTAAAATTTTTATTTGGTATTTTCATATTTACTGTAATGTTTGTGAAAATCCAAGACTCTTAAGGATGGGGATCCAAAATAGCTATAAGACATAGTCACAGACAGCTGAGGGTTTCTAGGAAGTAAAAAACTGGGTTCCCTAAAACAGTCCCGAAGGAGAGTGTAGAAAGGAATGGAAGTTGATGACAACCAAGGAGCAGGTGCATTTGTTGCAAGACAGTGACATGCATGCATACAGCGTAGATAGACATCTACTCCTCCACTTGGCTCATTCTGATACTATGCTAACACATGAATTTTGGGGTCTAAGTTTTTTTACCCTACTCTATTCAAAACACTGAGACTTAAGTTATTACATTGACCCCACTCCCCCCACCCCAACCCCGTATAATGTGTGGTTTCTCATTTCTGCCTGATGTGAGTGGTTGGCCGAGGTGAAATTAGATGCAGCATTTGCTTGCAAGGAAAACAATCAAAAGCAAATGAAGGGGAGGTCTCAGGCGTATGGTGGCGTGCACCACACTGTGTACAATATTCGCCTTACCATATGCTACATTGTTTTATCTCTTTGCTTTACCAGTTGCTTCGTTGCTTTACAAATCAAAATCAAAATCAAAATTGATGTTATAAAAGAAAAGTAAACAATAGTAATACTCTTTCACTTCAGCCATGAATGCTAACTTGACCATCTCGCTTTTCGATAAATGAACTGTGTCAACCTAAGTTTCTCTAATGCGACTGTGAGTTTTAATTTTTTACTAAACACAAAAGGAAGATTTATTTCAGGTGATAATTAAAGATATGTAGGGAGTATTAGAGCTTCTGAACAAGAGTTTCTGGTGACATTGTTTACTTCTTGTTTCAGAATTTTATTATATTTCTAACATCTATCCCACCATTTACTCGTGGTTAATAGGAAATAAATACATTAAAATGATGCTTAACCTTTTATTATTTGTGTTCAGAAAAATACTAACAGCCTGAGAATATCAGGAAAACTCTCAAGTGAATGTTTTTTATCATCTATAAAATGGATCAGAAAGTCTCATCCTAATAAAATCTGTATTTCAGTAATAGGGCAATAATTTTAAAACCACTTTTAAAAAATTCAACATACTGTCAGAGTTTAACTTTAAATATTTGAGAACAGGCAAGGTGGTTTGCTTTGGATGCCTTCAATTATACATCAAAGAGCCACCAATTATGGCTGAAAAGTAAAGAGATTTATGATCGTAACTGAGGAGACCAGGAGTGGAGTACCACAGGATTAGCTGACTCAGCAGTTCAGTGACATAATCATGGACCTTACACTTTTCCTTTATAAAATCTCCCTATACTTGGCTTGCCTGTTAGGTCACATCAAGGTCAGGGAGGGCTGTATTTTTCCAGGAGTTCAATACCTCTCAAGGAAATATGAATTTATTTTCTCAAACCTTACTCTCATCCCCAACAAAAATCTTCTTCATATGACTCCCTTAAGTCAGTCTTTGGCAAGAAACCATGGGTTGAAATGAAATTTGTTATAAACTAAGCAGCCCATTCTTTCTTGTCCCTGACTTGGGACTTGCAATGGGAATCAGCCTTTTCTGGGCATGCAGGGCAGGACTGAGACCAGACAGTGAAATAGGAACAGGGAGAGGGGACTGCCACTAGCTCAATAACCATCAGTTTCTGCCAACTCAGATACAATACAGAAAAGAAACCCACTAAAATTGTATTAATCAGCAGAAGAATTCTACTTTATCACTCACCAAGAAGTCAAGAGTTAAGCAGCACTCACATCAGGTCTAATTACACATATAGAGAGGTTCAAGGTACTATCCTACTATCCAGGTTTCAGTGGTTTCTCTATTTATGGCTAGGCTCTATTTTGTAGGTCAGTTTCATCTTTCTCTTCAGTCAGACTTGGTGGTAGCAACATTGCCTGTAATAGTTGCTCTTTTGTACCCTTAATATATGCTCTTTAGAGGAAGAGAAAGCATTGGGTCTGATCACCATAAAGAGACATCAGAGACTCTGGCTTATGTGTCCCCATGGCTCATTGAGACAGATTGGGTTTTGTATCTATTTTCCATCAATAGCTGTGATTAACTCTTAGGAATACACTGACTAGGGACAAACACTGGGGTATATTTATGTGATTGTATCTAGACCAGCACATAGAATGGGGTTGGATGGTTGCAAAGCAAACGATGACAGCAAAGATAACATAAATGTCCAAAATGCATTTAAATTATAGATAGGGCAGTTGAAATACATTCCAATAGTCTGCCCATGGACGTTTTGATTGCAGATGGGGCTTCCACTATATTTAAACTTTACTTTTGTTCTTCAGTTTGTCTGCATGGAATGCTGTTTCCTTATCTATTACAGCTTTACTCATGTGTTTATTGGATCTGCCCGCCATGCCAACATTAAACATATTGTTTTAGAACTTTGAGAGTTTGGCTCCTCATAGATTGGGGTTTCCAGATATAAACACTGTTTATATGTGTTCTGTACAGAGGTTTTGTGGCATTGATTATTACTTGTTGTACTTAGGAAATTCAATAACTTTAAAATTTTGGAGAGACAGAAAATAATAGTTTAACCCCTTTCCTATTGGATTAAACTCCTTTTAGACTTCAAATTATAACAAATCAGGGGACATGAATTTTATTAGATTGTATTATAAATTACTTTATGTGTTACGCTAAAGCTAATACTTTGTAGTTAATCTTTGTACATTGGCTTATAAAAACAATTGCTATAATTAATAATCTCACTGACATTTATTCTGCATTGGTAGTTATAAGGGCTTTTCTGTTGCCTGACAGTTTGAGTTGCAGAGAAAGATATTAAATGTGAAGACAATCTCATTTACTTTCTTCCATTAGTCTTAATGATTTTCTTAGAAGGCTACAAGTAAATAGCTAACTGATTTTCAGACTAGCCTTTGTGCCATTTAAAATGAACTTCTACAGTGGATTTGGTAATCAAACCTCAAAGATTGGCATGTTACTTTTCATGGTAGAAAGAAAGCATAATTTCATTGCTTAGTAAGACTGAAAACAACAGCTGCCATTTGGAAGTGGGATGTTTGTGATACATTAGATACTGTGAAAAGTCTGTGTGTCCTTTTCAGGGCAAGCGGGGCTTTGGTATTGGTACACTGCCAACACTCTTTGAGGCCACAGGCAAGTAGCTCATAGATTCAGTGAGAGGATAAAAAGGCAATACCAATGGTCAAGCACTTTTAATGGCTTAAGTCTTTTAGTATAAAAAAAATCTTACACAAATGCCATTGCATAAGCAAATGAAAGTAAATGTTCTAGTTGAATCAACATAGGCCTCCAAATTCTAAAAGGTCATTGCGGTATCTCTCTGCTACCTTAATTCTCTCCTGCTCTGTATTAGTGAAGAGCCTCAGAAGAACCCTACAGCCCCATGGGCAATATTTTAAAAATGGCTGAAATGTATTAATTTTAAAGTATTCTTTGAGAATGTACCATGTGTCAAACAAAGCAGTTGCTTGCTCTCTTGGAACTTAATATTCTGTTAAAAACAAAACAGAACAAACGAACAACAAAAACCCAAAGGGAAAACAAACAATGGCAGAGCACGTATATAGCCAAGAATAAAGACCTGTCTGCTATCACCGAACCAAAAATAACTAAATTAACAGGAAAAAAAATAAAAAAGAAGAGTAATTGAGTGGCATGTGGGATACAAGCAGGGTGTAATGACAGCAGCAGGCAGGCTCTGGGATCTTGTCCTGTAAGGTTAGATAAAGCATCTCTGCCAAGATGATGTTTAAGCTGAGGATTGACCTGCTGTAGCACCAGATAAAAGGCCATTGAGGCTAGAGCACGAGCAAGACACAAGACAGTGAGGCCAAGATTAGGCAGAAAATATGGAAGACTATGTTACCCAAAGACTCCTGGTGGAGCTGGAGTTTGAATGCTGTTTGGAGCAGAGCTGTTTACAGCTCTCATTGGGAGAGCAGAGCGGAAAAATGAGGCAGACTAAAATGCTCATGCAATAGCCCTCTTTATTCAGAGCACCAGACAATTTGTACTCTGAGGGTTCAGAAGTGTCACCCAACTAAACTGTACAATAACAGGGACAAGACACACATGGAAAAAGCATTTTTCTTCCAAAGAGGCATGTGAATAACAACAGCTGTAGTAAACTCACTCCTGCCCACTATACCAAGGAGGAGCATAAAAACACATCCCAAGAACAATTCTGTGTTTTGAAGAAACCGAGGTCACAAGATTCTTGTTTTCTTAGAGGTTTCTTTCAAGCATTCAGATATCTCACATTCTTGGACTGTGTTCTAAGAATGGGCATGACTGCAAATGTTTGTATCCCCCAACACCGGGAAGATAGAATTAGGAGGATCAAGACTTCAAAGTTATCCTTGACTTTATAGGAAGTTCAAGGCCAGCGTAGAATATGTGAAACCTGCCTCAAAACATTAAAACGAACAAAAAGGGAATGACACATTTTCCTCAAATAGGTCATAATTCTGTGATATTAATTAAAATGGGAAATGGAAATTGGAAGCACAGTCAGGAATTTCCTGGATCTAGTGACAGGTGAGTCTAACTTTCATAAGAGTAATGACAATATAAATGCAAATGAGGGGGAATTTAAGGTATATTTTGTACATAAATTTAACAGGACTTGCTGATATCCTAAACACTTAGGACGAAGGGAAGAGACATCAAAATTGAAGATTAATTTTGATATTTATGGTGCTGATTCACTGGGATGAGTTTACTGAGATGGATGAATTTGGGAGAAAGGAGAGTGAAATGGTAGGGTTTTCTTTAAGATACAGAGAATTTCAGTTACCTAAAAGACACACAAGTATAAATGTTAAATAGGCAATCTGATATCTTAAGACACATAAGTATAAATGTTAAATAGGCAATCTGATATCTAGGTCACTATTACTGGTGGCTGACAGAAATGAAGAACCATTGAGATGAAGGTGATATTTTAAACAGTGGAAGAGAGTGAAATCATCTTGAGACTGCAAGTAGAGGAAGGAGACCTGAGGAATAATGGGATGTAGCTCACTTCAGGAAAGTCTTTGGGGTCATTCTTGGTCCTGTAATGTGCTAGAAATACTGTCTCACCTCTGCTGTGTGAGTGGGACTCTTTACACGGGCGAACTGGAGTTATTTCAGACTTCATTTCTTTGTTCCTTTTTTCTTTCTGTCTTCCCTTCAAATTGGAAACATGTGAAAGTCTCTGATCAGCATGACATGCTGTGATGGTAAAATGGAATCCTAGCCTTTCAGGATTTGTGGGCTGAGTTATGGCACAAAATGACTTCCATTTGTCAAGGGTTTGCAGTACCGTATGTGGTGGTTTGACTGAAAACGACTCCCATAGGCCATTAGGGAGAGGCACTTTTAGGAGGTGTGGCCTTGTTGAAGTAGGTGTGGCTTTGTAAGAGGAAGTGTGTCAATGTGGGTGGGCTTTGAAGTCTCAGATGCCCAGTATCCAGGCCCTGTGTCTTACTCCCCTTCCTGCTGCCTGACAATTTAAACGTCGAACTCTCAGCTCCTTCTCCATGCTCCCTGCCATGATAATGGATTAAACCTCTGAACTGCAATTAAATTAATTAAATTAAATTCCCAATTAAATGTTTTCTTTTAAGAGTTGCTGTGGTCATGGTGTCTATTCACAGCAGTAGAACACTGACTAAGTCACTGTTGAAATGTATGGAAAACTCAGCAACCTTAGGGACTCAGCTAGCTTTCTGGCAATAAAAGACTAAGTCCCATCCATGACAAGAGTTTGGACGATCACATCTAAGGGCTCCAATACTCAGAATTGTTCCTCTGTTTGTATTGTTATTTGAGAGGTTCGAAGGTAGCTTTCTATCTTCTATTGAGGGAGTAGGCAGCTTGGTAAATTTTAGTGGGTGGGAAAGCCCATAATTTATAATATGCTGGGCCTCCATCCTCAAGAGGACACAACAGTCTGGGAAGAGTCTTATTCCTGGCTTTCCAGACAGTTCAGGTGAAGGTGGTAACCTATGTAGAAATTGCCTGTGCTGAAACTCAACAAAGTCTAAAAGATCATGGACAGGGTAACTATTCTCAAAGTGTTAAGTAAACCTGGTAGAGAGGCTGAGGATTCTGCCTAGTGGTAGAACGTACATTTACTACATCTGAGACTCTCGTTTCCATCTCTAGCACAAAAACTAAAGAAAAAGAAAACGACTATAATGGAGTGTAAAATTCCGAGAGAATGCTGACCCTATCACTGTGTAGGTCTGGATCTACCTTACAGTCTTCTAGACTTCAATTCAAGATCTTCATTTTGAGATATTTAATTTCTTTTTCTTTTTAGTGTGTGCGCATGCGTATGTCCATGTCTGTGTGTGGCAGCAAGAGTGCACATACGTGTGTGTGTGTGTGTGCTCAACTATGTCTGTACTTATGGATGCCAGAGGTTGATATCAGGCATCTTCCTCTATTGCATTTCACTTTATTTTTGAGACAGGGTCTCTCACTGGGGCTCCTTTCAGGTTGGCAGGATAGGCAGGGAGCTCCTGGGATCTGCCTGTCTCTACATCCTCCTCACCTCTCAGTGCTAGGGTTATAGATAGCGGTCATCACAGGTGGATTTCTTGTGAGTGATGGGCTCAGAATTCAGGTGCTTGTGTGATAAGCACTTTACTCACAGGGTCATCTCTGATGCCTGTATTTGGAGATATTTTAAGATATCATCAGTGGAGGTAAAATTGGATTTTAAGTTACTCACCATTATTCCTTTCCCTAATAACCCTCTCCTCTTTATTTGTTTTCCTTTTCTTTTGTACAGAGTTCTTTATCCATTTTGTTTCATTTTGTTGTGCTTTTTAGAAAGAGGGATACTGCTCCGTAGCCCAGGCTGCCCTTGAATCTGCAGCAGTTCTCCGGCCTCAGCCTCATAAATGCTATTACAGTTGTGTACTTTCAAACCTGACTCTGGAGTCCTCATCAAATTCTTCAAAAAGTGACTTTTTGCTTGGTTCCTTTCCCCCACACAGCATATTCACTCAATTCACCTGGCAAATCCTGAGATTTTTAAGTGTAGGATAGAATTCAAGTCTGATTGGGTCTCCTTTCCTCTCTGGGTGTGCTTATTGTTTCCTGTGCCAGTCACAACAGTTCTGCCTGAGAAACCACCCAGACTTTCCTGTCTAATGACACGATGTACACTTATTGACCTGTGGCTAGCCCTTGAATACTGTCCTTTCTACTAGATGACAGACAGTCCCACATCTATTTCTCTCTCTCTTGGGGACTGGCATTTTGATCCCTTGGGATCCTGGACCTCTTTACCTTCTTGAAAGCTACCACTGATGAGGTCTGAAAACATGTGCTGTCCCTCTCCTTGCCATGTGTGCCATGTATTAATTGCAGGCCTGGAGTATGAGATAAAAGAAGGAAGGAAGGAACGAACGAAAGAAAGAAAGAAAGAAAGGAATGCTATGCACTCCAAAACAGGTCATTTTGTACTCCAACAAGTGCCACTCTACCCTGCAGACACAGATGCCCTAGAGCTGCAGCAAAGTGCCTGTTCGTTAAGGCCTGCTGCTCAGTGAGCTTGCTATATATCACCCGGAGGAACCCCCAGGCAGTCTTTCAGGCTCAGCTTTAAAGCAGTGAAAGTTGAAGTTCAGTGTCATTACCAAGCTTCCCAAACTTCACTCGCATTCTGTTTCAGTGCTGCATGAGTTGAAACAGGATGTGGCATGCGATGGCTACTGCGATTTATAATGCCTGCATGTCTACCCTTTGTCTAAGTGGGGCCTCATTTCTCAACACCACATTTCCCATTGATTTCTCACTATAACACACCCAGCTCGAATTTCTGTCCCACGATGGCATTGCTGGCCCTTGCAGCCTTTCTAACAAAAAGGCAGATGTCCTGGTTGGTACTTAATGTTCCAAACATAAAGATCTCCACATTCTTGACGAAGCTAAAGATGGAAGCCTATATTAACAGCTCTGATCAATAAGACATTTGCCCACATGAGCAGATTGATTGTATTTCCACCTGCAGTAATGGGCTCTCTAAAACTCTTCCCCTTGGTCACATTCCATTTAGGGAATTGACAATGACAACACTGCTGGGGATCAATGAGAACAGAAACCCCATTTAGCAATGGCTGGAGACATAGCTCTTTTGTAATTAAAGGGTTCCAATAAAAATGGCAGGGTATTTTCAGCCAACTCTTTATTCTCCTCAAGGATTATTCTTATCAGGTGGAAAGTTTTTACACTATAACATTCTGGATAGATGTAATTAAAATGTTGGTTCCTTAGGCTGGAGAGATAGCTCAGGGTTAAGAGCACTTGTCTGCTCTTTCACAGCATCTGGGTTTGATTCCCAGCACATGGTGGCTCACAACTTCTAGTTCCAAAGGGCCAGACATCCTCTTTTGGCCTCTGAATGTACCAGGTGTGGTACACATATGGTATACATACATGTATGCAAGGAAACCACATATTTGAATGTGTGTGTGTGTTTAATGTAAAAATTATATATTACAAATAAAATAAATAATAAATAATGAAAAAAGAATCAATTTCCTGTAGGGAGAAGGGTCTATCTGCAACACTGAACTAACTCATGTGTTTTAAGGTCAGTGAGTTCTACATCAAGAATTGTAGACTCCTGACTGACTGACTGTAACTTTGACAAGATGATGGTGCAGCACACTTACAGAACTGTGATGGCGAAATCAATAATCAGTTTGTAGGTTATTTATGACTTGTGTTTTATAATTGGCTTTTATTATACACTACAGTTCGTAGAAATGACAGTCCCAACCCTGATATTTGTTTTTTTCTTCTTACTTTGTTCTTTAAAATATATAATTTATCTCAACAGCAGCTGTTTTCCCTAACAACATATGTAGTATGATCCTCATTCAGTAAATACAGCATCTCAGAAATGTTGGATTCCCATCTGGCTGTGTCCATGACTATATGTGCCGAGACTCTCCCTTGGTTCTATCTTCCCCGAGGGGTGCTTAGGCTAGAGACGGCAGAGAAACTCCATATATCGTATGCCAACAGTGAATTAATGGGAAAGGCTGCTGGAATCCTGTATTGAGAGTTTTAAGCCAGGATGTCTCTAGGTTTGGTTGGAAAGAATGCTGTAATCAATTAGCAATGTCTGCATTGGGGGGTGACACCCTTTCCAGATGTCTGAAATGGAGCATTAAGGAATGCACACTTAACACGTATTTTTCATGCGTCAACTCAGTAAGACACAATCCTCTTCACCCTGTCTCAGGCAGCTCTGCACTTTCCAGGATACAGCTGTCATATTGGAAAGATGAGAAAAGGTCTAAATAGGCCACAGAGCTGGGATTATGTTCCCTGATCCAGAGAAATGTAATCCTCAAGCTGAATGGAGCTTGCAAAGGCATTCCTGACAGGAGTCTGGGGCTACACAGGTCTGCACACTGGAGTCCACGCTGGCATCAGTGCCCTGGACCATCGACTCAGCTTCCTTCACATGAAGACATCTGAGGTGCTGACAACAATGGTAACTTTGGATTATGATGGGAAAAACCAATTTTTACAATGTGGCCTTTGCCATATAGTACATTGTGACAGTGCTTCTCAACCTTCCTAACCGTGGGGACCCTTTATACACTTTTTCATGCTGTGGTGACCCTCATCCATAGAATTATCTTTGTTAATACTTCATAACTATAATTTTGATACTGCTATGAATCATAGTGTGAATATTTTTGGAGATAGAGGTTTGCCAAAGGGGCTACAACCCACAGGCTGAGAACCAGTGCATTATAATCACTAGCTAAGTATTTCAAAATTCATTTTGTTCAAGATCTCAAGCTATTACTTTTTAATCATCTTCACTGTTTAATTAGACTCATGGTCTATGTTTTTCATGAATACTCTCTGCCATCTCTTGATCTTAATAAATTTCAATACTGTAAGCTGGGCATGCTGGTGCAAACCTCTAATCGGGAGGCAGAGGTGGGGAGATTGCTTGGGTTTGAGGCAAGCCTGGTCTACAGAGAAAGTTCCAGGACAACCAGGGCTACTTACAGAAACCCTGTCTCAAACAAACGAAACAAAACATTTCAGTAATGTATCAAGTTGCTCAGAATTATGTTATTGTTGCTTTCTGTCCATTTTAGCCTCCTTTTTGTATTGTCTTCAATAAAGGACTGACTTGAAGTTTGGCTTTTACATTGTTCCTAATAACCATATGTAATTCACACAATACAAAATAAAACAAAATTTGTTAAGACATAAAATATGAGCAATAAATAGGAAGAATTATTCTTGGCTACTCAGGAAGAGACATTATGCCATGGATCTCCCAGACCTGAGCCCAAAACTTCCTTGTTTTTATTTCATGAGATTTGAAAAAAACAAAACAAAACAAAATATACTTGGATTGTGAGGCTATAAGATTCCGTTCTGTTACCTTAAGCTTGCAATTTGCTGTGGCTTAAGATTTTTCTTTTCTAGATGGTCAAATTGTGCAGAGCCAGTGAAGAATTTGGTAGTGAGGGAGGCTTATTCATGACGTAATGAGAAAAGATTCTCAATTGTGTCCCACAAACTGAAATCACCTTAACATAAAAAATGTGAAGAATTGCTAACAGAGTGACATAGTTTCCTTTGGAGTTTCTAACTCACCTTAGAAGCATCTATTCTGGGAACCAGTTTTCTTGTAAGAATCACAACTCTCTCGCCTCTTTAAAAAGTTCTACTGATAATCCCAGCACTCGGGAGGCAGAGGCAGAAGGATCTCTGTAAGTTTGAGACCAGCCTGGTCTACTGAGCGAGTTCCAGGACAAGCTCCAAAACAATACAGAGAAACCCAGTCTTGAAAAAAAAAGCTCTACTGATCAAATATGGGAAAACAATCTTACACCATAGAGGGTCCACACTTAGTGTTTTTATGAGTAGAATCTGAGGTGTATGTAATAAGTCATTAGAAAAGTAAAAAACAAAATTATCTTAAAGAAAAGCTTCAGCATGCCCATGCAGACCCTGAAGTGCCCAGCCCACAATCTCCCAAAGCAAGAGATGGTACTGTTACTCTGTTCTCAACCTTCTCCTTCTGAATTTGGTGTCATGTGGAAAAGAGATAATCTTCTTTATGGTTTGAATTAGACAGACAATTTGTAATGCATTGCATCTGGTCCTGACAATAAAAAAGATTAAAAATTGTTTGAATTCCATTGTAAATTCAACTCCAAATTCTGCTATTCCAGATGTCCATCTCCAGAGTGAGATTGTTAACTGGGAAATAATAATAATTCACAAAGAATCACTCCTTAGGTTCACAGTGTTGCTTCATTTTGCTTACATCAAGAATGTAAATGCAGAGTTCAGTCAAAGTTACTGAAAAAAAGAAAAAATTCCTAGAGCTTGATAAATAGAATATTACATTGTCATAAGGAAAATTCTAAAGTTAATTCATTTATGTGTCTAAACTCCAACCATAGATTCATTGTGTTGGTTCTAAAAGCATTTATATTCTTCTAGATCAGTGGACCTCAACCTTCCTAATGCTGAAATTCTTTAATACAGTTTCATGTTGTGGTGACCCCCCACCACAAATTATCTTCATTGCTATTTCATAACTATAATTTTGATATTGTGATGTAAATGTTTTTTTTTTTGGTTGGAGTTGGTCAAAAGGGTCATGTCCCACAGGTTGAGAGCCGCTATTCTAGAGCCTTCTATAAAAGCACACATGTTCCAGGAGAGTTAGAATTATGTGTAGACATTAGCAATATGGAGATAGAATAAATGGCTGTTGTCAAATATTAGTTTAAGATGTGTTACATTGCCGGGCGTTGCTGGTACATGCCTTTAATTCCAGCACTTGGGAGGCAGAGGCAGGCAGATCTCTGTGAGTTCGAGGCCAGCCTGGCCTACAGAATAAGTGCCAGGATAGGCTCCATGGCAACACAGAGAAACCCTGTCTTGAAAAACCAAAAAAAAAAAAAAAAAAAAAAAAAAAAAAAAGAGGTGTTACATTTGTTTAGGTTGTGGAACATTTGTTTAGTGATGCAAAGTTGTATTGCATTCTTTTATGTTACATTTATTTAACTTTGTGAAGCTGTGTTATTTTTCCTGTGTGAAACACCTGATTGGTCTAATAAAGAGCTGAACAGCCAGTAGCTATGCAGGGGAGGGATAGATGGGGCTGTCAGGCATAGAGAATAAATAAGAGAAGAGGAAAAGAGGGAGGGGCAAGGAAAAGAGGAGAGGATGATGCCAGGTGCCAGCTACCCAGCTACACAGCCAGCCATGGAGTAAGAAGGAAACAATAGATATGTGGAAATAGAGAAATGTAAAATTCCAGAGACAAAAGGTAAACAGGATAATATACATTAAGTTAAGAAAAGCTGGTTTGAAACAAGCCAAGCTAAGGTTGAGCATTTATAAGTAATATTAAGTCTCTGTGTGATTACTTGGGAGCTGGGTGGCAGGCCACCAAGACCAAGAGCAAAGAGTGCAAAAAACAAACAAAAAACCAAAAACAGTTGATGGCTTCCACATTTTATTGAGGTTAATATCTAAAAAGAATTCATCATAAAGAAGATATATAGCCATAGACAGCAGAGGCAGAGTGTAAGAAATGGACATGGGCTTTCTACTTGTAAGGAAGGCATCACCCCTTTTTCCTCCACAAGGGGTTCTGGAATCTGCCCGATTATCAGAAATACTTGGGAAGGATTGGGGTGATTCTCTAGTTATTTTTATCATTCAGAAAAAAGTAATACAATATTCTCTTTCTGCTGAATTATTCTAAATTGTGAATAAATTATAGAGCAGTCATTACATCTACAAAGAGAATTTATGTGGTGATATATTATTTATGATTTATTACAGCTTTCCCAAGGTTACAGAAAGCAAAGCTAGCCACAAGCCATAGAGGTCAGGCAATGGTGATACACACCTTTAACCCTAGCAGCCAAACTAACTAGCCATAGAGCCAGGTGGTGATGGCACACACCTTTAATCCCAGGACTCCCAAGCAGATGGATCTCTGTTAGTTCAAGGCTGCAATGAACTACATGAAATTGATTAAGTCCCAAAGAGAACTCACACAAGGATGATCTCAGTACTTGGGATTCCATGCCTTTAATCCCTGAATTTGAGAGGTATAAAAGGAAAAAACAAAGGGTTTCATTAGAGAATTCTCCATTCACATTGAGGAGAGGCAGCAGACTGGAACTGCAGTCTGAGGCTTGGTGGAGAGCATTGTCTCTGAAGACGCATGGAGACAGGATTGCCATTTCAGTCTGAGGTAGAGGTAAGAGCTACTGGCATGGCTGATTTGCTTCTCTGATCTTCAGCTCGAAGCTCGAACCCCAATATCTGTCTCTGGATGTTTATTAATAATGTTACAAATTTAGACATTATTACTCTGGGAAGAAAATGAATAAACTGACTTCCATTCTCAATCCTGAGTCTGTGGATTTAACATTTAAAATATGAGTTGCAAATCTTTTTCCCTTCTAGGAACTGAGGAGAATTAGTCAAGGTCTCTTATAGATAGGGCTGAGTAGTTACATTTCTTTTTTATGTCTTAAGGAAATACAACTACACTTTGTTTACGAATCCTTTGACAAAAATGTCCACTGGCTGCCTTTATAACAACAGATGAAGCTGTGGGGCTGGAAAGATGGCTCTGTGGTTAGAAGTGTTTGCCAAGCAAGCCTTGTGACTGGAGTTTGATCTCTGGAATCCATACTGGAGGAAGAGAACCAACTCCTGAAAGTTGGTGTTATGGATATAATAGGATGGATTTAGAACCCAAAGAAAGGTAATTGTCCCCTAAAACCATTTTTTTCTTTTTGTCTGCAGGTGTCACATGTCTGGAATATTAACTCTTGGGAGCCAGGCAGAAGGATTTTGAATGCAAGGCCAGCCCAATTTATACAGTAAGACAAATTAAAACAAAATGAAAAAACCCATTTCCGTTTGGTTGAAAAGTATTTGGGGGCTGAGGGTATATTTTAATGGTAAAGTGCTTGCTTAGTATAAATGAGGCCCCAGGTTCACTTTCTAGCTATTGAAAAAATATAATTGGTTTAAATAATGAAATAAGCAATGATTTTCTTTTATACTTTGCTTCTATGACAAGCCAATATGTGGTAGGTGTATATATCTTGATTTTTTTTAAAGCAAGTAGCAGGTAATAATTTTTCTAGTAAATTATATATTACAGTTCCTTGTCATATAATCATTTCCACATAGGAAAGCATAAACAACAATGAACATTTTTCATTAAAAATGGGAAAATGTCTTCCAAATTCTGTATTCGGTAGTACTCAGTGAGTAGAAACAACTATAAGGGAAAATACATAACTGGTTATCATTTTCATTTTTCACATGATAATGTAGAATAGAGAGAGTGGAGTGTTTCTATCTTACGAGGTGGAATCAGAAGAAAGACCTTGTCCCACACTGTAGGGTTCACAAGCATCCTCCAATGTCATCTTCCTTTAGCTAGTCAGTGTTACCTTTCTTCACACTTGGCGTGACTCGATGGCTTCACAGTGTTGGGGGAAGAATTTCAGATCTAAAGCTGTGCTCTCAGCAGCTGAAACAACTGAACACATGGTGCAGCCATGTTCTCTCTTTATGTGGCTTAAAACTTAGGGAGGAAGGGCAGTGGAGTAGTTCAGCAGCCAAAGGACCTTGCCGCGCCAGCATGAACCCATAGACAAAGCTGACTGCAGCAGGACACACCACTGCTACTGTGAAAAAGGATTCAGAGACAAGATGACCAACCAGAGGCTCACAGGCCAGCTAGGCTGGAGTATACAATGTGTAAGAAACAATAAGAGAGACCCAGCCAAAACCAAAATTTATTGCATTTCTCATCAGGTCCAATGAGGGATCAGCATACAAAAAAATCTGACGTATTTCCTGAGTAAGTACCTATATTCTAAAACAAAGGTAAGAATGAACTCCCCGAAAAGTTGTCCCTTACCTTCCTCACTCAGGCTATGGCATGAGTCTATATGCCTGCTCACGAATGCACATACAAATACACAAATACATAAGTAATTCCAGGGGATATGCTCTGGGAAATTCTTCTGTTTTTGCCTTGTCACTTAAATATATATAGAACATGA
Source organism: Mesocricetus auratus (assembly GCF_017639785.1). Classification (NCBI taxonomy): domain Eukaryota; kingdom Metazoa; phylum Chordata; class Mammalia; order Rodentia; family Cricetidae; genus Mesocricetus; species Mesocricetus auratus. Next base: position 107,436,288 of record NW_024429184.1, on the reverse strand, counting down.
AGGGTTATAAAAAGTCTAAATCACTTCATTGAGGAGGGCATGCCATTAGAAAATATTACACACACACACACACACACACACACACTCCAGGACCACCACCATCAATCATTATCATCACCATCACCATCACCATCCTAGGACAGAGACCAGTGATAAGGTAACCACCTGAGACAGTCCATGTGTTTCGAAACTAGATGGGGGCATGATGGAGGCAGAGGTGGGTCAGAGTTAAAAGAAAATTTGATGCATTATTTTGAGTTTTCAAGTACCCTATTTAGAGGCTAGTGTGCAACACTTCCATTGGGAGAAGCTACTTCCCTATTTGTTGTTAGGTTCATGGTTGAGGCCCTTATGACAAAAGACTGAGTAATGAGAGAAAAGCAAACACATTTATTTAGTGTGAATTTTAGATGTCATGGGAACCTTTGGAAATAAAGACCAAAGAAACAGGAAAACCATCTTGTGCTAGGTCTACACTACCGCATAGATATGGTTTGATAAAGGGAGTTGTATTTAATGGTAATAAGTTGGGAGTGGGTACCTACTGGGACTGTTTCAACAAACTTGAGGATGACATCTGTTTCCATGTTCATTCCTTTCATAGCCTTTCTTTTTGGTTTTTCAAGACAGGGTTTCTTTGTATTGTTTTGGAGGCTGTCCTAGAACTAGCTCTGTAGACCAGACTGGCCTTGAACTCACTGAGATCCACCTGCCTCTCCCTCCCGAGTGCTGGGATTAAAGGCATACACCACCAATGCCTGGCTCCTTTCATATCCTTAAGGATGTACCTTAAAACATTTTTTTTTGGGTCTGAGGAAATCAGTATTTCTCAACCTGTGGGTCCCAACCCCCTTTGGGGTCCAAACGACCCTTTCACAGGGGTTGTCTAAGACCATTAAAAACACAGATATTTACATTATGATTCATAACAGTAGTAAGTAACAGTTTTGAAGTAGCAATGGGAATAATTTTATGCTGCGGAGGGGGTCACCACAGCATGAGGAACTGTATTAAAGGGGTTACAGCATGAGGAAGGTTGAGAACCATGGACTTAGAGAAAGAGTGGCAAATTCTTCATGGCGTACTTCAGAAGACATTACAAGAGAGGTCTTCCTGATCTGCATTTTCAAATCCCACATTTGGGTGCAGTATGCCACGTGCATACTGTTAATTTTGCCATATCACTCTGTGCATAGATAATGGCTCTACCTGTTCGTCTCACTAAGGTGACAGTCAAACCAAACTCCAGAAGAAATGGAGTGGGAAGGTGGGGAGGCCACATGAATGTAGTCACAGCACTTTGTGGGGGACAGAAACAGGCAGATCTCTGTGAGTTCAAGCCCAGTCTAGGTTACGTAGTGAAATCCTGTCCAAATAAAATGAAATAATATAAAGATGGGTAGGGAGACTGTGTGGTGTGCCGCATCTGCATGGATGTTATTTTCCTGGGAGTGTGTCTATGAAAGCAACTGGGTGTTTGAAGTCATGGGATCCAGCAGTCAGAATAGAGGACAGAACACTCCATTGAGAGACTAAGTAGAGGTAGTAAAAGACCATATGGAAGGTGGCTATGCTTCCCACTATGCCACAAATGCTACACCTCAAAGACTTTTTGAATAGCACATATGCCAGAGTCTCAGGGTTAGACACTGGGGACAGCTACCAGAGTCTAACCAACTGAGAGAAGGAAGTAATCTCACCCAACAGCACTGCTCTGGAGACAGCAGCAATGGGTGATACTCCAAAATAAGTCTTCTCCCTGAAGAGTTCCGTTGCCCATGGCTTTCACCCATCCCCCAGACATCAGATTTCATGTTGCACCCTTCCCCCATAGGGGTCTGTTAACCTGCCTGTGACTAAGAGCTTCTAGCAAAACACTTCTCGTCCTCTCCTCCCAGTAAGGCCTGTGTGCAAGTTCCTGTTTTCTATACATCCTAATTGTCTAAATGCTAATTCCTGTTTTTGGCCCTGGGAACGTAGGCATCTGACCTTGGTGATTTTCCACCACACCTGCCTTTGGTTTAAATAAACACCATTCTCCTTGTAAGAATAGGCTGCTGTCTTTGTCTTCATTTACATCCTTAGCCCTTTGCCTCTGATCGTTGTGAAGTGGTGTAGCCCCATAGCCGTGAACATCACCTCCGACTTGCTACAATTTCGGCCATTGCTGACCGGGGCATAAAACGAGGGGCACTTCAAACTGGATTGAAAATGTTATTTCAAACTCATTTTTATCAACCATACCAAACTGTATTGAAAATTGAAGAGGTCTCTGAACTAAATTTTCTCTTTAGCTGGGAGGGGCTCTGTGTGGCAGCTGTATTATTTATGGACAAATGAAGAGATCTGTCAATAGGAGTAAATTTTGGACGTACAGAAATTGAACATTGAAAGCTACTAACTATGCATGGATGTTCATTCAGATAACCTTTCCAAAATCATGAATTTTAGACTTTCATTTGGCCTTCCAGCTGAAGGTTGGAAATGCTTAGAATTACCATATGTTTTGATTTTTCCTGCATTCGTAAGTAGTTGGAAAGAAAGAAAAGGCACACAGAGGCGCACAGCGGCACACACACACACACACACACACACACACACACACACACACACACACACAAGGTATGTCCTTTAGTAAGGGATAGAACTGCAGGAGAGAGAGAGAAGGAAAGGTTGCCACAAGGTCCTCCAGGTTTGGAAATCATTTGCCTAGGAAACTTCATCTCCTCACTTACATGAGCTGTCCGAGGGAGGGGAGAGCCATTTCTCTCCCTGTTATGCCAGTCAGCATTTCTTAAATTACTTCATAGTTGGGGAAACTTGCAGAACTCCAATTTGGTACTCAAGATGTTGGAGTTTACATGGCATTAGATCCAGAATCAGGTGCACCGGACAGTTCGAATACAACTTTCTTCTGGCTGCTCTGGGTCAGAAGTTTGATTACACCATTGTTTTCACTAAGACTGTCGGTTCCCTGCTTGCTTCCTTTCCTCCATATCTGGAAGGTTCTTCTTGTTAGTATGCTGATCTTTAATTGCCCACAGCTGGAAGTTTCCTCTGGTAATTATGAGAATCCTGTCTGCATTTATACTGTTGATCATCTTCTGTGAAACCTGGAATAGCCCTCATTTAACTTTTCTGTAGTCTTGAGAAATCTCCACTTTGGAGACAGGAACAAGAACACACACACACACACACCTTTATCATTCAAGTAGGTGCTAGTAGCAGCCTGGATTAAAGTATTTTTAAATCATTCTTTACTTCTTAGGATTAGAATTCCTTCTAGAATCAAGCCTGGAAACTTGGATCTCAGTATAAAAATGGAGTCACTGCCCCATTGCTGCTTTTATGAAAAAAGTTGCTTCATCCATTTTTTTAAAATTTAGAAACACAAGTGATTGATACATTAATGATAGAGTTTCCCATTCTTTTCCATTTGAAAGAAAAAAGATGAAATAGATGTTTTCCTTCTGCATGGATTTATGAAATTATTATTCCTTTATGAAATGTTATTTCACCCATTTAGAAATGAATTCTTTAAAATCATTTTCTGAATTTGCCTTTGGCTTTGTTTAATGTGAAACTTTTAGCTTCGGTGAGAGCCACTAAGCTGAAAATGACAGCCCTCAGCCCAGATTCCCTCACCCTCAGAATCAGCAGACTTCAGGTTGAGAGGCATGGTTCTCACTGATATTGTCAAAGCTCTCAGCAGATGTGTATTAATTTTCTCTTTCAAAAACAGAAGTGAATCTTCCCTCTAGAACAGTGGTCCTCAACCTTCCTCATGTGGCAACCCTTTAATACAGTTCCTCAAGTTGTGGTGACGCCAAACATAAAATTATTTCCCTGCTTCTTCCTAACTCTAATTTTGCTATTGTTATGAATTGCAATATAAATACCTGATATATGGGGTAACTGATATGGGTCTTCCAAAGGGGTAGAGACCCGCAGATGGGAAACCGCTGCTCTAGAGCTTGAGACATTGGCATAGAGTTAATACGTATGTTACGTATATTACATCTTAACCTTTCCACTGTTGACTTTGTGTTTGGTTTATATGGGTGACCCAAGACAGCTTTGATATGTACTCACTCAAGTGATTCACATTTTCCCAGCATCTCTGGGTTTTCATTTGCTTTTTTCTTTCTGTTTCACTGTGTGATACATTCCCCAATTTCTTGCTCTTTGTTCCAAGAACTCTTTTTCAAATCCCATGTGTTGTTGCCTGGCTCATCACACCTAGTCAGGTTTACTATGTGTCTGTGTGGAACCAAGTGCTCACAGCTCAGACAGTTGCCTTCCAAGAATGGCTTGCAACAGCAGTGTAAGAGAAGGGAACTGAAGGAGGTTAATGCAAGCCCCTAAGCTTGCCTGAGTGAGATATCGTCTGTGAAGAATCCTCTGCTTTAATGATAATGGTTAATATTTAGTGAGGAATCATTGAGCAAGCACTCGCTTAGCTGACCCTGTTGCAGTTTCTACCATGTCCTTGCACAGCCGATGCCATTATTTATAAACACAGGAAGTCACAGTGAAAGCTTTGTCCAGGTTCTGGGAGCTAGCAGCTATAAAGTCAGTGTAGATGAATCCAGGCGTCTGTCCACTCCCTGTGTTTAGCTTCTGTGCTGCTTCCTTGTCTCTGAGACTCACAGATCTTAACGATTTCAGCCACCGTTGGTGCCAGTGCGTTGCAGGTCTTCAATGCTGTTCTACCCGCAACAACTGCAGAATAACTACTATAATTGATTTTACATATAGACTTTCCATATAGAATAATTTCATACTATTTCCTATGGCATATCATTTCTGTCTTATTAAATATATGCATTCCAATACTTTGATCACATCAATTATAAAGTCACTCAGAATGTGGTCTCTATTGCTCTCAATCATTCATTCTCAAAACATTGATTAAGCTGGTATGTGAATCCTAAGCTTAGCTATGCATCCCCTATCTACTTTGTGCCAATTAATTCCCCGAAACAACTGTGGTTAAGGGATTTGTACAGGAAACACAAAATACCTGTGAGTGCTATGAAGAGGAAAAGGAGGAAGGAGGACATCACAGGACCACTGTAGGCAGAGGGTGGTAGAGGAAGTGTCACCACAGATGGCAGCAGACATAGGGCACATTCTTTCCATAACCAACTTTACTCAGGATCCTAGACATATCTGAACATTTCCTTGTGAGATAGTTTCTGCACAGCTGCCCTCCTTGGCTGATCACCCTCAATACCCGATGGAGTTCCATGCCTTTCACCCACTTCTGGGTAATGCATGGATAACTTGCCTTTCTTAAGTAGACATGTGTTAAGTCATATTGGACAGAATCCTCATTACCCTTGATGTCTTTCCTTAGCCTTTCTCTATCGTCTGGCCTCTTCCCTTGCTCTTTGGTTACATTTTCGCTTTTGGTTACATTGTGTTCAGAGCTGAACACGAATCTCATCTTCCCTAGACCTTGTCTTTTATCTCTATACCAACAGTGGTAGTTCTCATTGAAGTCAGCATTTCCAGGATTGACTACGTGCCATTAATTAACTTTCCACTTTAACACTCTTATGGGCACATACATAATATGATTATCTATTTAATCATTCCTATTTAGGGGTAAATTGATTATTCTTTGAATCTATCTCTGACTCTAGTCCAGAAACTTTTATATTGTGGTTTCTTAATATTCATTTCAGGAATACATGAATAATACAGATGCATACTAAAAATAACATCAATAAGAATGTAAATCAATCAGACAAACTAAAAATACATTCATGTTAATCCAGGAGGAGGAGCCTCTGGGAGAAATGAATGACACTGCTTCAGAGTGCGGGTTTGGCAGGATGCTGATGCTGTCATCTTCTCCAAGTTTAGGATTCTTTTTTCCACGGGTCCCTCACTGAGAAGGGTTGTTGACGCTTAACCCAGAGAACGCAATTGCTTGATGGACCTCTGACTCTTTCAGGATACAAAAGCTTTGTCTGCCTTTCTGTCGTTGTATTTTAAGTCCAGATTTTTGTTAATTATTCTTTTTTTTTTTTTTTTTTTTTTTGGTTTTATGAGACAGGGTTTCTCTGTATTGTTTTGGAGGCTGTCGGTCTAGCCCGGTCTCAAACTCACAGAGATCCGCCTGCCTCTGCCTTCCGAGTGCTGGGATTAAAGGCGTGCGTCACCACCGCCTGGTGTTAATTGTTTTTGAGTTTATTTTTAAAATGTTTTAACTTCCCAGCACAGTGAAGATATATTGGTGTATAAAACTTGCTTAATTCTCTGATATACATATTGAATGCCAGAGTATATAGCTTAGTTGGTAGAGTGTTTGCTTAGATTCAGCAAGCATCACATATACCAAGCATGGTAATAAATGCCTGTAGTCCCACTATGTGGGAAGTTAGAGGCATGAAGAGCAGAAAGTTAAGGTCAGCTTCAGTCACATAGCAAGTTCAAGGCAACCTGGACTACAGGAGACCCTGTTCTAAACACCCCAGAATATATAAAAGTAAAGTACATAAAATATGACTCCTATTAAAAGAGACTTAAGATCAATTGTGGAATTGGGAATCAGTAATTAAACGCAAACATTTTTTTATTAAGATTTATTTATTGGTGGTGCATGGCTGTAATCCTAGCACTTGGGAGGCAGAGGCAAGCAGATCTCAGTGAGTTTGAGGCCAGTCTGGTCAAAAAAGTGATTTCCTGAAAAATCAGAACTGTTACACAGGGAAACTCTGTCTCAAAAATACCAAAAAAAGTCATTTATTTTTTATTTATTGTGTGAGTGTTTTGTCTGTCTCTAAGTGTGTTCACCGCATAACATGGCTGATCCCTGCAGAGGACAGAAGAGGGCATCCGATCCCTTTGGAACTGGGTTACAGATGGTTGTGAGTCACCATGTAGGTGTTCAGAATTGAGCCTAGGTCCCCTGCAAGATCAGCTAGTGCACTTAACTTCTGAAACATCTCTAGCTTAAGTTTAACATGTTTTTAAAAGTACTTAGTGGCACTGAGTTTTCCCATAGTGCCTTAAATAAATACATTTGTTTGGAAATTTTAGAATTTGTGTGAGTAACATTTTCTGTCTCCTGAGCTTGTAGATAGCTGGACTGGAGGAAAGTTTACCAGTTGACATTGGAGCTCGACTTCAGGTATGGATATTGTATGTGAGCACTTTTGCCTCTGTCTAGCTATGGTTGCAAAAGATGCAGGGACGGCAGGACATTTTATGTCCTATGGCTATACTAAAGAGGAGACTGATCTTATTTTATGGGTTCAGCATTGTCTGTGCACAGTAGGAAATATGTACATTGAATATTTTAAAACATTGTAGCTTTCTCACCAGGAATGTCAAGGGCTAGCCACTAGGAGAAGGAAATGTGACAGATGCCATCCAGGTTGTCTTGCTGAGTGGATTTGTGGCCTTGTACAATGCCTTCCATGTTTTTCCGATGAGTGGCTTTGTGGACTCGTGCTGTTGTTTGATGTGGCTTCCAGCAGACCTTTCATTAAAGTCATGCCTTGGGCTGACCCACAGTGCTTTGCCCCTGCTCCAATGCCCTTCTCTACATGGGCAAGTGGCCAGGACCACAGAAGGCTGTTTTGATGAGCCTGGTGTCTTTGGGGAACAAGAATTGCCTTGCCCCGACTCCACAGGCACTGGCAGTCAGGGCAGTACCCTGCCTGTGAGAGCTATTAGTGTGGCCAGATGTGCCCTTGCAGAGTCTGGACCTTTCAGAATTACACAGAAATAGCAACCAGCAACAAGGGCTAATTATGCCCCCCAAATGTAAGTGCTTTAAAATGGAAACAACTTAGAAAATGGCTGAACTATGGGAGCCCCTCCGCAGTTTTCTGCCCATTTCTCATCATTGGGTTTGCTTCATCTGCTTGAGGGCTGGGCAGCTAGAGCGAATTTTATGGCTGCACTTACTCAACCTTTGCTGTACAAAGTTATAGGAGGGGCATGTGGTTCGTGCAGGACCAACACTGAAGTAATGGTTGGTTAGTGGAAAAATGAGCCCTGACTGGTAAAGAATTCCTCCTGTGTAAATGGATCCTTGTGTTTGGAACATGAGAGAGTGTCTTGTTTTACAATGCTAGAGGCATTTTACAATGGTTTACTAATCCACCAAGCATACCTTCAGGGTTTGTAGGCAGCCAATGTTTTCCTGTTAAACTTGGCAACACATTGGTGTTACACATATTAGGAGAATGACATTTGCAAAGATGTCACAAACATACTTGTTAGGTAAGTGATGTTCCCTGGCCACCTAACTGGCCATCTTTGTCCACTACTCACAAATCGCTATTCACGGATTTCTGTTGGAGCCATTGTATTCTCAGTGAACTAGCCCTCATTCAGTTACAGGTCAAGGGTTTTTCCTTTCTGTAGATTTCCCACGAAGAAGCAAATCAAATTTAGAGGTACTTTAAAAACCGGTGGATGAAGGCAGTTTGTTAGCATCTGCCTCCCCATCGCCTGGGCTCCCATTTTAGATCTACTTCTGCATAGCCCAGCTTAACGTGGTTTAGGAACACTGATTCAAATACGTAGGTACGCACCACGTCTTTCCAGACTTGGTGAGAAGCCTCCAGCAGGGATGGCAGGGGAGCTAAATGACCACAAAAGAGCTCTTCATTGTCATCTTGTGCTCTGCCCTCCTGTTCACACTTCTCCTTTTTCTACTGCTAAGAAAAGGGCTCCTGCACTTAATTCCTTCATGTTAGGATTCTTACATATAAAAACCCAACTCTACCATTGCTTTCTTCTTTAAGAACTAAGTACAAGGTTTCTAAAATAGATTTCGTTTAATCGGTACCATGGGTCCCCTGCACTGCGGGGATGCTTGAGATTTAATAATGAACGAAGCACGCTTTTCATGGCTTTCCCACTTTCTTTGGGAAGTACACTGCGTGGAACCTGCCAGATTTGCGTTCTTTATGCATTGTGTTCTGTGGCACGCTCAGCACACATCTCACCCTTAGATGGTAAATCAGTGGACACACACACAACATGGCTAAAGTTTATTTGCAGGTTTTTCCAAATTCCTGATGCTTTGACTAATCACTCCATTTAGGCTCTGTCCTGAGACCAGATGCTCCTGTAGCCTGCTGCCCCTTCCCTGAGCAGTGAGTTGTGACCTTTCTGCCTCTAAGACTCAATGGTGAGGATCATTTCTCAGAGTAGACTTCCTCCTCTCTGACAAGTTCCAACTCAAGTGAATTGCTGAGCAGTCACAAGGAAAGGGCATGCTTCGTCTCAGGAAGAAACCTCTTGGGTCTGTGGATCTTTCCCCCTCCTTTTGTGAACCAAGGTGTTTTCCCACCTGCCCAACTCTCCTCTCCTAAGAGGTCTTCTGTTTGGTAGAAGGAAGGGAGTAGCACGTTTACTTTTCATCTGTCCAGGAGTTGTCTCTCCAGGGACTGGCCTCTTTTCTTGACCCCTTTATTGTGTTGTTTTTAAGGAGAAGGTACCTGAAATGGATGGTTAGCATGATAGTGTTCCTGTTCCCCAAATGTGTTCCTTCTCATGTTTTACATTAGGCCCCTGAATCACTTGCAGCAAGTCAAGGAAGCCTAAGGGCTTCAGTTTGCATCATTCCTATGTTTCCCACTCCTCAAATTCATAGCCTCTCGTTCTTCATTAATAGTATACACACATACAAGAACAGAAATTTTACACACAACTGCTGAGTTCACTTAGTGTTTTTCACATGTGTTTAGGGTTGACCTCTTGGGCTTGTCCCTAAAGAAGACATAGTCACCATCATTCAGCTGTAGCTAATTGCCTGTAGCCCTTCACCTCTGGGTGGAGCCTTGTAAGACTTCTAGCATTCTGTTGTCATGTCATTTGCTCTCATGTTTTTAAGTCTTATTTAGGCAAACATATTGTTGAGCTTGCTAACTAAAAGTACTGTAAGCAGATCACTGCCGTTCTGGTTTCAAGAAGTTTCTCTTCCCTGTCTGCATCAGCATCCCATAAGAATTTAAACTTATGTTTGAACTTTAATAGATAACTTTGATAGCCTCACATATGTTTGGCCCCACTCCACAAAATGCTAGTAAATAATCTGTGCTGATTCTGATGTATAAGGATGTTCCAGAAATGCTGGTACAGGTATCTGGTTATTTGTGTGACTTATGGAATTATTTTGGGTAAGTAAGTCTAGTATACTGCAGCTCTCCTTTGGTTCGGGAAGCAGAATGAATGTTGTTTAAAAAAAAAGATAGTTCCACTAGTTTACTCTCTGCATTATCATAGTGTTCTGTGATATTCGTCTGCATTTTGACAGTGGCTTCTACCAAGAGCTGCATGTCATGTGATACAATGGTTCCTGCCTTGCTTCCAATTTGCCCTTCCTCTCCTTCCTTCTCCTTTGATTGATTTCTTCCTTCTGTAAAAACCCTTCTCTCATCTTTTTACTTTCAGAAGTATTTTATGGACTTGAGGGGCACAGGGAGTAAAGGCTTTGTTTAAATGTATCATTATGTTAAACTTATCTATACCAGGAAAAAATAATTCCCTGCTTATTTTAGTAACCATGGCCATGATTTAAAGCCTGTTCACGTGGCTAATTATTAAAGCATAAAAAACACACTTTTAAAAGGCAGGAGGAAAAGTGCATTTTTTAGTCTACCTTCTGTTTCTATTGGGCTGTATTTCCAACAGATGGCAGGATCATCTGGGCAGCAAGCCAGCTAGGAGCACTGATGGGCCCTGTTCTTACTTAGCAACGGCTCCTGGTCATTTCCATGAGTCAAGAGTGAGGATGAGGGAGGCATTAAGAGCAAGATTTCGCTGAAAACCTGAGCTGTCTACCGGAATTAAAACTGAAGTAAAGGAATCACAGGCTTGATAGAACTTGGAAAGATGGCCGACTTCCTTGTATTATAAAAGTGGTCTGTGTTGCAAAGACTTAATGCGTGTGTTTTAAATTATCAGAGGGTATCTCTGAGTACAGAGGACCGCAGCCAGCATTAATTAAGCATGCCATTCACTGCTGGCAACCGCTTGGCTCACATGCTGTTTTTATTTCTGTTTAACTATTTGCTGATGTAAAATACTCTAGAATCAACAAGGACATGTATGTGACAGAAGAAAACGTGAATGTCTTACAATTACTATCTCATAAAAGTCTGAATGCCAAGAACCGAGAACGCAGTTAGCTTTATAGAGCAGGTAAAATTTATTCATGAATAGATCTGCAAAGACTTGGGTAAATAGTGACAGAGTCACAAGACACTGAATAACTTTACAATGCTGATGGCATTCCTTGGAGGTAGTGTGCAACATAATGAAGGAATGTTAGCATTTTGCGAAGTGAGATAGAGGCTGCAGGGTAAGGAGAGGAAACTGCATTCTCCTTAAAAAATTAGACATTTGGGGGAAAAAGGAGAAGGCGAGGGGAGAGGTGGCAATTTCAAAGAACACTAGAAGGAGTATTGCACTCAGCTCCAAATGCCCACAAGAATTTCCATAACGCATCATTGATATTGAAAGTGAAAGTAGAGATCAGAAGCATTAGGAACATCAAGATCATCTCAGGGAAAATTAAGTCCCAGTCAAAAGCAACCGCTTTCCAGGATGACTTCCCCGCTCACTCACCACTGCCAGCACCTCCACCCCACCCCGCTCCCTAAGGGCATCCATTCTCTGCTCCAGTGGTGGCCTAGGGCTGATAAGTTATTCCAGTAGCCTTTAAACAACTGGAAAAGGTTCCGTCTTGTCATTTCCTTGTGCCCATTGCCAATCTAGAATGTTCCACGGCTATACAACTCCACAGGGAGCCTCCAGCTCACCATACTGACAGCTTGATATCAAGCCCAGCTCTGTGCCTGTGGTCTGGTTGCGCACTCTGCTCCTTGTAGGCTCCTTGCCCAGATTCTGACTTGCCATTAGTTGGGTTTTCTGTAGTGTGCTTTCTTATCCCTCAGGAAGTAGGCGATGCGCCTCCGGGGAGGTTCTTTTAACAAAATGGAAAATTGTGTAATGGTAGATTAAGTTCCTTCCTCATTTCCCTTCTTCTCTGAAGGCTCCTCGGGACAAAGAAAATATGCACACTCTTTGTAGAAATTTTCTGCAGTTGTTTTGTCAAATCAGGAAGTCAGGTCTTTGTTATGCAGAAAAGGCATGGAGTGAGTTGCACTGAGTGTAAAATCAGGACCCGTGAATGACTCTCTGCTTTATTTGGGGAGGAAGGTTGCAGCTGGAACTTCTCATCTACGAAGTCCTTCTTTCCACTGTTAGAAGCCCCTAGCAGCAGGCATTCTTTTGTCTTATTGAATGGAAGAAACATGCAAATATTCTTGGGAAAGGAAATAGATTACCAGTTGTACAATATATCTATACCAGAGAAATGTTAGAGTATCTGTCCATGTATTTCTTTCATTGTGAATGATTTTACCAACTTCTTGATCAAAGAGGGTTAAGACTAGATTTTCTTCAAAGGAAGATAAACTCTTAGAGAGTCGAAAGACAAAAGCATTTAACAGTCATGCTGTTTAGCAAAGTGAATACCTATATTGCCCAATAATGTCCTTTGACAGCTAAAGCAAGTGACCCCATGGTGAAGCAACCAGTGGCCTGTGAGTTGAGTGTGTAAAGCCTCTCAGGTATGTTGAAGCTCATCTCTTCTGACTGTTCCCTGAATGTTCTGGGTGACTGAATCTTATGCATGCTTTAGTTTCCATACATAGTCTAGAATATTCTCAGGCTTCAGAAGTTGGAGAAAATTTCTCTAAATTAGTTGAAGTCAACAGTTTCATTGTCAAATCTTATAGGCTATCTCTAATCAGAGGAGAAAATGCTCTGAGTACTTGTCATCCTTGAGGAATCACGACTGTCCTTGTGACTCCATTTTTTTTTCATTCATTCAGAAATTTATTTTTTCAATGTCTCAAGCATTTTATTTTGCTGAGTATTTTTGTTCCTGGAATTATTTTCCTCATAGGTGGTCTCATCAATGAGAAACGCAACATGTCAGCTGCAGGCAGTGGATGTAGCCCTCCCCCTTTTCTTGAGAGGGTGCTGAGTTCTTGGTTGAGGTGTTCACCAACCTTGTGAAGCCATGTGAACCTGATGTCCCTTGTGAGGGACAGAGTCTGGTCTGTAAGAGAGCCATACTGCACCATCTTCTCTTCTCAGCTCTGGGCCTGGTAGATTGGGAATATCAATATTGTTGCCTACTGTCTTCTTTCAGCTTCGTTCACATTGCTTTTGTTAGGCGATTCAGGCAGTGACAAGGATATGTTGTTTGAGATAGCTCTTGAGTGGGTGTCTTGGCTTCAGGTCACCTTGAAAGTAGAAACTAAGACAAAGGCTTTGGGTATTGCTGCTAGATGGTTAGAGTGAACCAGAGCTCAGAGAAAGGGGCATAGAGAATGGGTAAGGAGACATGAAGACCTCTTTTCAGGCCTGCTGCTAGTAAAGGATCCTATCTGCAGGGCTCTCAATATAACAGTCACTTTGAGTGAGGCGTAGCTAAGAATACGTTTATTTTCTAGTTTATTAATTTCCCTTTCTGTTTATGTTTAGCTCCTACCCACATTCTTGCTGGTCTATTTTTGTTTCAACATTGACATCTATTTAACCCTTTCTTTACCATGGGAACCCTGAGTTCAGCATTATATTACTTTTTACCTGGATAATTATGGCATTCCGACTGCTTTGTCTTCAAATCCACTTTCCTACTAACTGAATCTACCTGATACATTGTGGTCATGTGTGTCTTATATTCACCCTCTTCCTAGAAACTTTTGCCATTCTTCATCTAGGGTCTAATGTGGACTAGCTGACATTCTTTAGTCTGTGTGTTCCACCAATGATACATTAGATGTAGGAAATGAAAAAAAGTTCATTTCTAAGTGGATTAAGCAAAATAGGGATATTCATAAACACATTTTCACTTAGTCTCCACCCTTGCTTCTAAATAGTTGTTGTCAATATATATTTCCTTTGTATTGTTGGATATTCCTGACAATTGATGAATAAAACCTCTATAGAGGTTTTAAGTATGTGAACACAACATTAGAACATGGTCTACTTCTTCTAATATCTAAGTAAAAGGAAAGTACAATGGAGGACCCTTTCATACCATCAGCAGTGGGTTTCTCCTGTACCATCTCTATTAAGTAAGATAAACAAGGATGCCATGAGGGCAGGATTAAACACTGCTGGCTCATACAATACCAGAGAGGAGAGAAGAGGAGAGGAGAGAAGAGAAGAGGAGAGGAGAGGTAGAGACTTTCATGTTTCAGACACTCAAGATCTGCTGGATCTAATCAGCTTGCAGATCGTTTCCCTAAGACATAATCATCTACTTGTCATAGTTTCATCTTGGCAACTTATTCCCCCTATTAAATAGCCTTTCTCACTGCTGCTTGTTACAGTCAGAGCTATCCCCTATGCCAGTCGTCTTCAGAGTAGCTTGGGTTTATTCATTTAGATTTTGAGAGGGAAGGTCTTACAGTGTAGTCCAGATGAGCCTCAAGCTCATGACTCTTCAGCCTTAACCTCTAAAATATCCTTCATGACGTGGAGCGACATCACTGGAAATGGAAAATGGAAAACAATATTCCCACTATCTTAACAGCAAAATTATATTATCAATCTACTATGTCATATTGCAGTCACCTTCAAGCCCAAGAATCCTGCCTCAAGAAGAAAACAACAGTCTTTATCTTTAATATTTTATGATAAGATAAATCATTTAAAAGTTAGTCAGACAAATCTAAAGCATTCAACTTGGGTACTTTCTTGGAAGGAAGGATTTTTTTTTAGCTTTCTGGTTCCAGAATCTACCAGAGCATCTGTCACTATACATTACAGAATAAACAGATTAGATCCAAGTGAAAAATCAAGCGGCAGGATAGTGTCACATTTTCTCAGTGAAAAAGCTCCATTCTTAAAAAAAACAAACAAGAAAGAAAAAGTAATGACCATTTTTTTTGACAGAGATGACTCAGTAGGTAAAGGTATACTGTGCACACATGAAGAACTGAACTCAAATTCTCAGAACCCATGTGAGGCTAGATAGAGTGGTACGTATCTCTAATCCCCTGCCAGCTATAATCTTTCATGTGGTCAAAAAGTGCAAAGAAGATATCACTGACTTGTGACTTTAAAATCTACACTTTTATGTGAGGAGAGACGCCTGTCGAATTGTACAATGTCACCTCTACAGTGCCACACGCTCACAGATTAGCTCCACTCTCATTCATTACCACTGCATCCACTGAGTGTTTGCATCCCCCCAGACAGACATTATGCTAGAGTAGAAACAAAACAAAGCAAAATTAGAAGGTGATCTTCTATCATGCCCCAGAGGCTCTGGTAACTGCTCTTCTTCATTGTGGTAAAATCTCTGTATCTGCCTGACTTTCACAAAGGTACTGTAGCTTGAGTGGTGACAGTTTACTTTTGAAAAACACAGGTGGTCTTATTATGCAAATCTCACTGGGTATATCATATTAGCTTATACTAGGAAAGTTATATAATTCCCTGCCTCATTTGGCTCATATATTAATTAAGGATACTACTAATAAGTGTGCGTTCTGATTGAGAGGATCAAAATGGATGTTAAAACTTTAGCTTGGTAGTGGTGGTGCACGCCTTTGATCCCAGCACTCAGAGGCAGAGGCAGGATGATTTCTGTGAGTTTGAGGCCAGCTGAGTCTACAGAGTGAGTTCCAGGCCATCCAGTGCTACACATAGAAAATCCTGTATGGAAAAACAAAACAAAACAAAAGATATAAGAAAAACTTTGTATGGTGATAGAATTGCTGTGTGTTATCGCCACTAACCACACAGAACCACAGAGAACTTAAACTGTGAGTAACCTGAGCAAGTGAACTTACAATTTGGTGGCATTTCAATTTATTTTAATTCTGTTTAAATGGCTACTGGATATCATTTATACTGGCATAATAAATAATTCATAACTCTTAAAAACTGTTAGATACTTAGGGTTTCTTCTTAGAACAAGAGGCTCCAAAAATGATTTGCTAGAGACTACATGTATACATGGTTCCAGTTTTTTTTTAAAGGGATGATCAGATCGTATCCAAGAAATTTGTAAATGTCCCTTTCCTATTTACATGTGTGTTCAGGTATATGTGTACGTATCTACCTATGCACTTAGTGAACTCATTATACACCAACTTATCTGAGTTAGGATCTCTGTTGCTTTGAGAAACACCATGACCAGAAGCATCTTGGGTAGGAACGGGTTTATTGCAGCTCACACTTTCACATCTCACTCCATCGCTGAAGGACAACAAGGCAAGAACTCAAGACAGAGGCTGGGGGTAGGAACTGAAGCACATGCTATGAATGCAGGCAGCTTGCTGCATTGCTCCCCATAACTTGCTCAGTCTGACTTTTCATACCAACCAGGACCCCCTGCCTAGTGGTAGCACCATCCACAGTGTGTTGGATACTCCAACATCAATCATCAGTCCAAGCACTTGGGAGGCAGAGGCATATGTATTTCTATGAATTAGAGACCAGCCTAATCTACATAAAGAGTTTCCAGAAAGCCAGGCCCATGTAGAGAGTCCCTGTCTCAAAAAACAAATATACAAATACTTCTGGTTTTGTTCTTGTTTTAAAGACAGGGTCTCATTATGCAGCTCTGGCTGTCCTGGAAGTCTCTATGGAACAGACTCACTTTGTACTCAGAGGTCCACCTGCCTGTGCCCCCTAAGTGCTGTAATTAAATGCCTATACCACTATGCCCAGGACCAGTAATATTATTTCTTTAAAAATTTAAAAGACTTGTACGAGACAAACAACATATAATTTGTCCTGTGACTCCTCTCTTCACAATCCACCAGTTGCGTTTCTAACAAAATTAACCCAAATCACCCTATCCAGATCTTTGAAATCTGTGTACCATAAAACTATGCATAGTTCTAATCACCATAGCATTCCAGCCACAGAGAGCTCCTGGCTCATCTGGGATGTTTCTTGGAACTGCAGAGGTTTCTACCCAGAGTTTTTTACACTTCCTAGTGTGACCTCCCCAACACTTCCCATCTGCACAGCTTACTCCTGGGCTTCTTTCAAATTCTTGTCTGAAGTTGTCTCAGTCTGGGTTTCTATTGCTGTGATAAAGTGTCATAATCAAAGCAACTTGGGAAGGAAAAGGTTTATTTCATCCTACAACTCTCAGGTTACATTCGTCATCAGGGACAGCGAAGGCAGGAACTTCGGGCAGGAACCTGAAAGCATAACTAAAGCTGAGACCATGGAAGAATGCTGCTTATGGGTTTGTTTCTCGTAATTTGCCAAACTGGCTTCTAATACAATTCAGGACCAATTGCTTAAGGAATGGCACCACCCACAGTAAGCTGTGTCCACCCATAGTCAATCACAAGTCCAAAAAATGTCCTATAGACTTGCCTAAAGGCTGTCTTACCGAGACATTTTACAGTTGAGGTTCCCCTTCCCAGACACCTCTAGCATGCATTTAATTGTCAAAATACCAACCAAGACAGATGTAAAGGACTAACGCACTCTGTCTTGATTTTTCATCGTTCAGGCTTTCATAATATATTTTGCTGTATTTGTTTGGCTCATGAATCCTTCCCCACATGGAATGTTTTATCTGCTTCGCTGATTTGTTCATATTCTCATGGAAAATTTTATATTAAGACAATGAAGAACATATTGGTAAACATGGGCACATAGTTGTAGTAGGAGTATTAATCGAATTTTCCTAGCTTTGATTTTGGACTTCTAGCATCTTGAAATATGAAAAAATAAAAAATAAAAAAATTATTTAAGAGGGAGAGAATGCAGAAAACAGTCAGCAATTGCTTCTTGAGCAATTCCCTTCCTTTTCTGGGCCTTTGAGGGGGGGGTAGATAAGATTGTAAAACAATTGTCATAAAATTTGCATTCTAGTAAAATAAATAATAGGCATTTAAAGAAAATTAGCCAACTGATACAAAGACAGAAACACTAGAGCAGGGCAAAGGTTTTGGATGTATGTGCTATGTAAAATACAGATGTATGTGCTATGTAAAAGACAGAACCACTAGAGCAGGGCAAAGGTTTTGGGATGCATGTGCTATGTAAAATACAGCAGCCAGAGCAGGGTGAATGTAGGAACAAGGTGGTTGATGTGAAGGATGTGCTGAGGAGGCGCTGAGACTTGGAATGGGGCAGTTACAGGCTGTAGGCTGGAAGCATCGTTGGTGTACTCAAGGTCCATGAAGCGGTCTCTGTGTCTAGAGATGAGTGACCCAAGAAAGCAGTGTGAGGAGAGGTCAGAGAAGGAATGGGGGCAGGGTGGGTTTGGCTGGGGTGTGGAAAGACCATTGAGGCTTTTTACTATGTGGAAGGTGCAGAGGTGAGGCACTCGGCAGAAGCTGCTTTT
Organism: Mesocricetus auratus; assembly: GCF_017639785.1. Lineage (NCBI taxonomy): Eukaryota > Metazoa > Chordata > Mammalia > Rodentia > Cricetidae > Mesocricetus > Mesocricetus auratus. The sequence goes on along the minus strand of NW_024429184.1, from coordinate 107,417,915 downwards.
CTCCACCCAGGTGTGTGCCCTGAGGTAGGAGACGCCTTGGCTGTGGCCATCCACTTCCAGCTTTCCAGGCAATATACAGGATTCAAGGATAATCCCAGATTCAAAAATATTTGCTTGTAGTTTGTAACCAAAGTTCATATCTGCTGGTACATTCTCCCTAAGCCAATGAAATTTTCTTACCAATCAACTGTTAACAACTAAATTAAAATGCCCAAAAAGATTTAGGACGTTTTCAATTGTTCAAAGTAAATTACTTGGAAAAATTGTTTTGGTGTTGTTTAAAAATAGATTGAAATTACACTAAAAAAACAGGGGGGAGGTGATGAAATTGTAAAAGGAGTGAGCTATATTCTATAAACTTGAACACATGGAATCACTTCCTAAATGATTTTGGAAAGCCATTTCTGGTATTATAGCTATGAAATGGCAGGTAAGTAAATCTGTATCTTTAAAGTGAGTTTTAAGGCTGTCTCAGTGAGTAAAAGGCTTATCGTGCAGGCCTGCCAACTTCTGTTTGAGCCCCAGGACCCTTGTAAAGGTGGAGGGAGAAAACTGATTCTCAAGAGTTATCCTCTGACCTCTAAACTCACTCTCTCTCTCTCTCTCTCTCTCTCTCTCTCTCTCTCTCTCTCTCTCTCTCTCTCTCTCTCTCTCTCTCTCTCTCTCTCTCTCTCTGTCTCACACACACACAGAGCAGATAATAAATATAAATGGAGTTTTCACAGACCAGCATTTAGATAATGGGTTTGCAGACTGTGGCATATTGTTTTCACAGTTCTGTTATTGAACTTGACTTCATGTAGCTGCAACATTTCCAAGTCCCTATTTTATATGTTATCCATAACTTATTATTATATTATTAATATATTATTACATCAATTAGCATACAATTAATATAATACTTATATTATTATAACTTATTATAAGTGTTTAATTTTCAGGTAGTGAAAAGCCTAGGAGGAGGATGAAGTCTGTCCTGCTTTCTTTATGACTATGAAGTCTATGTTGAACATGTTTCACAAATCTCTTATTTTATTGCATGAAGCCATTTGTCTGTGGCAGCTGTGTGACAGAAAGTTAAGGACACCAGTCTCATCTTTACAGCAGTTTGTAACTAGGAAGACAGAGGGTCCCTTTTGGAATAGCAGCCTAAGTCAAAGATGGGGTAAGACAGCTCCTTTCTTCCCAACTGAATGTTAGTATGTAGAAGCAACTTTGTGACTTGAATAATTGTAGTATTCTATACATGTATATCTATGTAAACGTACAAATGTTGTTGTATTTTGGGATTTTTGAGGCTGGGGTGGAGAACAAGCCCAGGTGACTCTAATTTACACTGTCTGAACTTAGGCTCTATTGATTTACCAGTGGTGTGAACATGTTAAATATTTGCTAGACACTGTTCTTCAGATTGTGATTTTGCTCTGATCTCATAGCCACAGAGCTGCTGCAGAGAACAGTATTACAGAATTTTCTTTTGTGTTGTATCCGTTTTACACTTCAGCTCTTAGGTGTATGTCTTTAACCCACTTTAGAGTTGATGTCAGTATCTGTCCATGTTTGTAAGAATCTACTTTTATGCATATGGATAAGCATTCTCCCAATATATTTATTGAAAAGACTATATTTTTTTTGCATTGTGTATCCTTAGCTCCTTTATCAGAAACCAACTGATCATTGTTTGAGTTTATTTTCAGATTTTATTCCTACTTCATTAGTTAATATGTTTTATGCTGGTTTTGGTCATAATCACTTTACTATTCATTTTGTAATTGGGAATGCAATTTCTTTGTATTTAGTTCAAGATTGTCTTTGGAGAACAGACATGACTGTAATTCCAGAACTCAGGAGGCTGAAGTAGGAAGGTAGGTACTGCTTCAAGGTCACTGCTATTACACAGAAACTTCCAGGCCAGTCTAGATTGTATAATGAGAATCTATCTTTGGAAAACAAGACAAAATTAAAAATTGCTTAGTCAATTTGGATCTTTGATGATGTCACATTTTTTGGAGGGTTGTTCTAGTCATAGCTACAAACAGATGTGTCAGGACTTTATAGAAAGTGAAATATAACTTGTCTCTTGCTTCATTTTATTCTCCTTTGTCTTTGATTTCTCCTAGTTTGAGGCTCCTGTGTCCTGATACTATGTTCTTAGGGTAGAAATTCATTGGAAGCCTTCCTGTGTCTGGGTGCTGTATCTTGGCCCAGACTTTGGGAAATTCCAGTCATTATTTTTGTGTATATATTTCTTCAATATTTATATTTATTTGCTTACATAACTCTTGCTCTGAAACAGCTAGTTTGCTGACTGTTCACCTATAGTACCCCTGAGGCAAAAGGACCCATTTTGCCTTACAGTTCCAGGTGACACTCCATTATGGTGGTTCTAGGTTACATTCCTGTGATGGCTATTCTGGGTTGTCAGTTTAACTACATCTGGAATTAATTAATACCCAAATGACTGGACACACCTTTGAGGATTCTTTTTAGTTAAATCATTTGAAGTGGAAAGGCTCTGATCATGTGAGATGGGGAGATCCACCCTTAGTCCAGATGTTTCAAAGTGGAAAGACATCTTTAGTCTAGGCCACACCTGAAGTGGGGATTACACGGAGTTGCTGTAAACCACCTGACATGGGAACTGGCAGCTGAACTTTTGTCCTTTGAAAGGGCAGCAAGTGCTCTTAATCACTGAGCAACCTTTCTGGAGGAGCCTTGCTCCTCTGTCCCCTCTGTCTCAAATTTCAAATGCTGGGATTACTGGCATGTGCTATCACACCTGGTTAAAATGGTGCTGGCAATCACTCTACCAATTGAGCTTCATCCCCAAATCCTACCTTGCCTTTTTGTTTTAATGTCTTCACTTAGATGTCATATTCTTTCTCAATTCCATTTAAGAGAATCTGTTGACTTTGACTATATATTGTTTTGTTTTCAGAGTTGTTCTGGTGACAGAACATATAATTGGCTTATCAAATTATTGTGTTAATTTTTATCATTTTAAACATATAAACTCTATTGGCATGTAGCTATCTTCCATCCTTTATGTTGTCATATGTTATATATGTATAAATAATGTGAGATCCAAATAAGCCCTTCCTTTTATAAATTGTCTTGGTCATGGCATTTTATCTCAGCAATAAGAAGGTGCCTAACTCAGGTACAGGATTTGGTCTAAGGAGTAATACGTATTAATCCTTTTGGTAATTAACTAGCAGCAGAAGTTGGGGCATTACTGATGATTGTAAGCAGATAATATTGGTGGAATCCAAATGTTGTCTTCAGTCTGCCTTGGTTTTATCAGTGAAGTGAAACAAGATTGACACTTATAAATGAAGAAAAGGAAGAGGATTTGAAGATTTGGAGAGGATTTTATTAAACAGACATTTGAATTAGGAGAGTTAGTAGTTGTTGGAATGTTTTAGTTTTTCTTCATATTTTTAATTAACCAATGAGCCTTTAGTCATTGGTCTTTTGTTCATCTTTTTAGGTACTTCATAGGCAAGTTTCCTTCCTTTGGTTTTGGGTAGGGCAAATTTGTGAGTAAACACAGGGAGCCTTGTTGAGAAGAAAAAAAATCCTCATGAAAAGCAATGTAACAATGGTGTTTGCAATCAGATAGGAATAGTCTTAAACGAAAGCCTAACATCTTAGTTAGGGTTTACTATTGCTGTGAAGAGACACCATGACCAAAGCAACTCTCATAGAGGAAACATTTAATTGAGGGAGGGGTCACTAACAGTTTCAAAGGTTCAGTCAATTATCACCATGGCAGGGAGCATGGCACCATGCAGACAGACATAGCACTGGCACTGAAACTGCCACATCTTGCAGGCAACAGGGAATAATTGACAGTCACACTGAGTGAACCTTGATGAAAAAGAGCTCAAAGCCAGCCCCTACAGTGACACACTTCCAACATAAGGTGTGGCCCAGATTAAAGATGTGTCCTCCAACCTCAAGGTCTGGATTAAAGGCATATGTCATCCATGTCTCCTCCAGCAAGACCACACTTCCTCCAACAAACCCATACTTCCTAATAGTGTTACTCCCTATGAGTTTATGGGAGCCAAATACTTTCAACTACCACACAGAGGTTTATTTAATAATGATAGAACGTTTCAAAGCTGAATAGTCATGCGTTCACTAGGCTACATAAACTCACTTTGCAAGTGTCCTTTAAATAGTCAGTGTCCCAATGAGTGGAAATGCAGACACCCTAGTGTCCTCTTACTGTGAACACTGTGAGACCCCGTCTCATTGGTTCTTGGCCTTCTCGCATTAGTGGGATTGATCTCAGGAGACATTAAAACACACATTGCTACTTCTGGTTAGCTCCCCTTATTTACAGCACCCTTGCAGATCTGAACGACTTGGTTCCTTCACTACTCCTTTACTTTATGTGACTCTGTCTTACTGGCTGAACATCCTACCAACCCATAAAGCAAGCCATGGACACAGCATGTGTAAGGGTCTTTGGTAATGTTCTAAGAGGTTTAGAGCAAGGAGAAAGAAACAAACTAGGGGAAGAGTATTTGCAGCTGTTGCGGGTCATGGGAAAGGAGGTTCAGAACCAGGGCAGTGCAGGGTTTGTTCTTAGGTAGCTATTGTTGTGTTGGGATGGACATGACTTCGAGTATGGGCATTCTCCATTATGCTTTGATGTAATTGAGGTTATGCATCTTTATATTTAGTTCTGGATAAAAATTGAATAGAATAAAATTGGTTATGAAGTTTTATATTAGATCATGGGACTATGGATGTAGCATATGCAAATGATCCGCTGGATCTGAAATGTGCTTGGTTTGTCTTTAGTTGGTTCTGTGTACTAAATCATATCACTACTACTCATGTGTCACCTTAATCATGCCAGCAACCAGCAGGCTGAGGAGACGACTTTTCAATTCTCATTTCATTTTTCTCTAAGATCTGATTTTCTCTCCATAGTAGAGTCACAGGTACATGGTCGCAGCAGGTGACAGTGCACACTATTTAGACGGAAAGCTATTTATCTCCATTAATGGATGTGAAGTTGATAATCTGTATCTTAGCTACTAGGCATCAGTTTAAAAGGGATTTATTTAGTAATGAATTCATCGGGGAGATAATTTGCTGAAAGAAATGTTGTATTGAGTCTGAAGCAGAAATGCAAGAAATTTCTTCTAAGTCATAAAAGACTAAGAGTCCTTCCAGTTTTCTCCATCCTTACACAAAGCCATCTCTTGGTGCAAATAATATCTGGATAAGGCAGGGCTCACTTTTATATGAAAATAATTACTTACATTCATATATGAAAAGTGAAATGTTTTCTGATTGGATTTTTTTCTTTATACACTATCACATTTTTTTCGCATCATGAAATCCTATAAATTTCACATTGACGGCTCTGCACAGATTTATAGCATAGAGCTGTTAGCAAAGAACCACAGATCCCAGGGTCCTTAATTAGGAAGAGAAATAAAGCCTGTTCGAGCTTTAACTGGATCCAACTATTCACATACTGCTAGATAATTCATTTTATTTTGTGTAAGGATTGCCATGTATATTTACATACGTAATTTACTTTCCAATCCTTCATTCCTTGGAAAAAAGCAACTGTGCATTTGATGATAAATGCCATCCAGAGAAATGTCTGGAAGGTGGATGTTAACTCAATTTTAATTTCCGTTTATTTATCATTTCCTCTGTTCTTTAATCCAAATTCATCCACAAAGTTGGGTACATGCCAGTTTTTCCAGACAGTTTTGCGATGGTCCAAGCTGAAATGTCTGTTTTCCAGAGAAAAACTACCACAGCAATCTCATGCATTTTCATTCAATTTATTCTTTTAATGTCAGGAAGAGAACCGACTGAGCAAGCACGGCAGTGATATTTCACCAGCTAAACTTGTTATTTTGGAAGCAGTATTTTGATTTAAATAGAATGTGAGCATCTGACCTCCAAATCCCCAACCTTGACTGATCCTATCTTCTCACAGAAGTTTCCAGGGTCCCATTTGAAGCCCCTGACTGCTGGGAGGATGTTGCGCCCCGATTAGACAATGATTTCTTGGAACCTCCTCATATATAGACACTTTTTATTAATCATATGAAAAGATGTCCCATTGTCCTAATAGAAAATATATTTTCATTCCAAAACAATGACAAGCTAGGTTACAGGTAGGTGTCTTAAATATGATTATAGAGAAAATATCCCATAGAAGGCAGATATATCTTTGGAGGGCCAAAACGCATGAAAAGTGAGTGATTTGTAGAGGTATGAAGCAAAAATAATGGGGGGGGAGCAATTGGGGACAATTGGTGAAGCCCCTCCTCTGCACCTTCAGGTCTGCCTTGGGAACTGCCTCTCATTTTGATGAGTACTGGTATCTGGATACATTACCCTCACAATTGGCCTGGACTATGTAGGGCTGTATAAGAATCCCCAAAGGGACAAAGACAAAAATGTAAGAAAGCTGGTATGTATTGATTTTGTATGTCGGACAAACCACTGAGTGGGTAATCACATTTAATTTTATCAATAGCTCCCTTATCATGTGAAGGATTCAAGAGTAGCTCTTAGACCCTGAATGTATTGGGAGAAAGAAGTCAGTGTGTATTCATTTATTTTAAAAGCAGCAGAACATGCATGGTTGTTACAAGTCTGTAAGTTCACGGTGGACCTTTAGGAAGAAACTCCCTGAGCTTCTCTCACAGTCAGTGTTCTTAAGATTGAGGAACCTTTGCAGTGTCTTTTGAAAAACTTCTCCCTGATTCTACTGTCCTGTAGCAGCATGAACATGGATGTAGTTGATTAGGCCATGTTAGTTTTTTAAAAATGAACCTCAATCTCTGCCTAATGTCTGGCTGTGGGTCTCTGTATCTGCTCTCATAGGCTGGTGGAGGGAACCTCTCTGATGATTATTGGGATAGGCACCGATATATGTGTATAGCAGAATATCTTTAGGAATCATTTCTTTGACTTTTTTTTGGTCAGTTGTGTTTGGTTCTACTTTAGGTTTCCGATCCATCTAGTTTCCTGTTCCTTACCATCCAAGCAGGGCCTGGCATTGACTCTTTCTCATGGCACAGGCCTCAAGTTAAACCAGACACTGGTTGACCACTCCCACAAGCTCTGAACCTCCGTTGCCCCCAGAGTATCTTACAGACAGGACAAGTTGTGGGTCAAAGGTTTTGTATCTCAGTCCCACCACTGAAAGCCTTGCCTGGTTATAGGAGACCGCTGATTCAGGCTCTGCATCCTCTATTACTAAGCATCCTTGCTAGGGTCACTCTCATAGGTTTCAGGAAATTTCCACTGCACTTTTCCACATCACCTACTAAATGCCCCTCTCCCCAATCCAGTCATCTCTCCACGTACTCTCTCCACGCCCCACCTGATCCCTCCTGTTCTACACCTGCCCCTAGCCCCTTCCTAGGGAGATCAATGCAATACCCCGACCCCAGAGATTGCTGTGTTACTTAGCCTTTCTGTGTCTGTGGGTTGTAGTATGGCTATCCTTTTTAAAAATTATTTACTTAATTATTTATTTTTATTATTTATTTTTAAATTTAAATTCAAATTAGAAACAAGGTTGCTTCACAAGTCAGTTCCAGGTCCCTCTCCATTTCCCTCCCCTCCTCCCGTGCCCTCCCACCAACCTCTCCAATATCCCCTCATTTCCCCAGGGAGGGTGAGGCCCTCCATGGGGGTGTCCATAGTCTGTCATTTCATCCAGGGCAGGGCCTAGACCCTCCCCCGAGAGTCCAGGGTGAGAATGCATCTCACATAGTTGGATGGGAGTCCAAAGTCCATTTGTATACCCGGGATGAATACTGATCATCCCGGCTCAATAGATTACCTAGGCCTCGTATGGCTATCCTTTACTTAACAGCTAATATCTACTTATCAGTGAATACATATCATGTTTGTGTTTCTGGGTCTGTGTTGCCTCACTTTGGATGATTTTTTTCTAGTTCCATCCATTCTCCTGCAAATTTTATGATGTCATTTTTTTCCTAACAGCTGAGTAATAGTCATTGTATAAATAAACCACATTTTCTTTATCTTTGGCTGAGGGACATGTAGTAAACTCCTAACAGTGGGAGTGGAGGTGCCTCTAACTCCTTTGCCAGCTCTTGGTACCCTTTTTCTACCACTGGATTGCCCTGCCCAGCCTTAATATGACTTTGTGTCTAGTCTTACTGCATCTTGTTGTGCCCTGTTTGGTTAATATCCCATGTTCAGTTGATAGCCCTGGAAGGCCCACTCTTTTTCCTAAAGGGAAAGGGAGGAGCAGTGGATCTGGAGTGGAGCTGTGGAAGGGGAAACAGGAGGAATGGAGGGAGGGGAAACTGCAGCTGGGATGCATTGTATAAGAGAATAAATAAAAAGAGAAAAATATCAATAAGATAAACTTGCAATTTAGAAAACATAATCCAAGCTATATTATTTGTAGAAATAGCAATCTAAACTGTCTTCAAATATTTATTTCTCAGCTGATACCCTTCAGCCCTGTCTCCAACCTTCTCACCCAGTGTGTTCATATCTCTGATAGCAGCTAATGTTGTATGCAGACAGGTGGAAGGTAGATGCAGGCTGTACCCTTTTCTCATAACCCTCACTTACAACCAGCATGGCTGCCATGTTTGAATCTATTTTTATGAGATGTCTGTTTTAAACATGACTTTGAATGGAGGCAGTGATGGCCATTATTTGAATCTCAAATAGGCTGCTTAGTGGACAGACTGTGTTTGGCCACTTTCCTTCTCTTCTGCTTCTGATTATCACTATTTGTTCAAATAATTTTCTGGCCATTGCATTAATAGAAAATTACAGACCTTTGATTATACTTCCGACTCATTATTAAAATGAGTAACTAATTTCTTCAATTCTTTATAAATTCTGGATATTAGCCCCTTAACATAAGTGTAGCTGGTAAAGATTTTCTCCTGTTCTGTGGGCTCATGTCTGATTGTCCTGCAGATGGTTTCCTTTGTTTACAGGAACTTTATTTTCTTATAATCCCATCTGTTGATAATTGGTGCTGTTGATGTTCTGTGCAGAAAGTCCCTTCCTGACCCAATGTCTTCAAGAGCATTCCCCATGTTTTCATCTGAAGGTTTTGGTAGTTCAGGTTTTAAGTTAAGGTCACTGGCCCCCTCTGAATTCATTTTGGTACAAATTGACAGATGATGAGTCTAATTCTATTCTTCTGCAGGTAGATATCCAGTGTGCCATCACGATTTGCTGAATAGTTTATCTTTTCTTTTCAATATATGTTTCTGTCTCTTTGGTCAAAAGTTAAGAGGAAATAGCTTATAGGTTAATTTCTGGGACCTAGATTGTTTTCTGTGGACCTGCCTGTCTTTTTTCATGACAGTAACTGGCTGTCTGTATCACTGTGTCTCTGTGGCATTGCCCAAGGTTGGGTCTTGTAACACCTCCAGCATGGCTCTTACTTCTCTTGATTGCTTTGGCTGTTCTTCATCTTGTGTGGCTCTATGTGAACTCTTGGAAGCATGTGAAATAGGAACTACAAATGGCAATTCACACATGGGCAAATGAATTGAAGAAACAATTTAAAAAGGAAAGAAAAAGAAGAAAAACCCACCCACCAAGGACTAAATACTGTTTTAAAGTGTTTAGCACCTAGATATCCAAGAGATGAAAACTGAAATTACTTTGAAATACCACCTTACCCCCGAGTGGCTGTCATGATGAAATATGACAACAATTGTTGGAGACAATGTGGGGAAAGAGGAACCCTTATTCACTCACTGCTGGTGGGTGGGAATACAAATTTATATAACCACTGTGGAAATAATTTTGGAAAATCCTCAAAATATTAAAACTAGATCTGAACTGGGAATTTGTGGTGTATGACTTTAATCCCAGCTCTAGGGAGGCAGAGGCAGGTTGATCTCCGTGAGTTCGAGAACAGCCTGGTCTACAGAGTGGTAATAGGACAGGCTCCAAAGCAATAAAGAGAAACCATGTCTCAAAAAACAAACAAACAAAACAAAAACTAGATCTGCATAATTCAGCTCTCCCACACCTGGGGCATACTCAGAGAACTCCTTACCTCATCACAAATATATTTGTTCCTCATATTTATTGATTTTCTGTTCACTATAGCTACAAAATGGAACCCACATACTTGTGCAATGGCAGACGAATGAATAGTGGAAATCTGGCACATACATAAATTAGAATACTAGTCTGCTCTAAAGAAAATGAAATCAAATTGGCAGGGAAATGGATGGAATTAGAATGTATGATACTGAGGTCACCCAGTCTCATAATAAAACAATAAATAAATAAAAACCTACATGTTCTCTTTCATATGCAGACTATAATGTATACAAATATGTCTTAGTCCCTGTTTTATTGCTGTGATAAAACACCATGACCATAAGAGAAAGCATTTAATTTTCTTATAAGAGAAACATTTAATTGGGGCTTGCTTACAGTTCAAAGATTTAGTGCATTTTCATCATGGCGTGTCACTGGAGCAATAGCTAAGAGCTACATCCTGATCTACAGCGGGGGTGGGGGGGCGCTCAGCTGGTGTGGGTTTTTGAAAGCCCACCCCTATTGACACATTTTCTCCAACAAAGACACACTTACTCCAGCAAGAAGATATCTACTAATCCTTCTCAAAATAGTGCCACTTCCTGATAACTAAGCATTCTGATGTATGAACCTACTTGGGGACTTTCTTATTCAAACTACCACAATATACATGTAAATAAATGCACACATGAGAGTAGTATATGGGTCTTATTCAAATTACCACCATACATATATAAATAAATGTGAGTGTAGTTTAACATGAGAAAAAGAGAAAAAGGAAGGGTGATGTTAGGTGACAAGAAGGGACAGAATCTAAGTGGAGGACAGATGAGTCCTAGAAGAGTTTATAAAGCTAATTGCTTTCTAGTTTTAACTCTTGTGGCTTTTTCCTTTTCCCTCCCTCCTTCCTTCCTTCCATCCTTCCTTCCTTCCTCCCTCTCTTCCTGCTTCCCTCTCTCCCTTCTTCCTTCATTTTTTTGGTCATGTATAATTACATAAAAGTGCGACTGATAGTAAATGTGTAAAAATAAAGGCAATGGTCTACAGTTTGGAATCATGATTCCAAAGGCATAGACGTTCATCAAGAGTTAAAGACTCCAGGTCCAGGTAGTGCTTGTTTGAGTGACTACATTAATATAGCTGTATGACTGTATTTTAAAATTTCAAGTTTGTTTTTACAGTAAAGTGATTTAAAATACAATGATTAATTAGATAACTAAAATTATTTTTGTGCAATATACAAATACAAAAGTATCCCTAACAGAATATTCCTCCAAACCTTACCCTGTTTAAAAAAAGTATACTATGGCTGTACTTACAAGGTTGGAAATTTTGAACAGCTGGATTTGTTTGTCCAGAATATTCCATGTTGTGACTTTGAATCAAGTACAATCTTCAAAAACTTATTAAGAGCTTTGCCTGTTCTTAATGCTGGGGACAGTATGAAGCTGAAGGGATTTCCAGCTCTAATGACTTTGCCAGGTTAGAAAAAGCAATTTAATAGTGCCTGAGACCCCTTTATGAATGTGAAGTTCCCCACTGCTTTTGAGGGGCAGCCTATTGCCCTAGAATCTTTGAACAATCACCGACGAAGACATTGCACCAGGAGGGTGGAAACGGTGCATATTAGCTGCAGCAACTGCACAGAATCCACAATGAATTGCTGGTCCTCTTCCCTCCCCATCCCTGGTGATTAGAAATAAATTTGTTAGGTATGTCCAGGGAACTAATTACATCATCGCGAGGAATATCCAGCGGGGAAATCTTTTCTTTTCAGATCAAAAGGATGGCTAGCAACTACTGTGCTCAATCTAGTCATCTGCAGGAGAGAGTGCCAGGGAACGGATAGCAGCTCCGCTCCCTGGGAACATCTGCTCATAGAAGAGGGTGGAAAATTAACTGTGTATTGGGGAAGCAGCTGCAAAGCCCACAGTAAACAGGAATCAGGGAAAGGCTCACACAGCCCAAGGAGATACAGTGGGAAGGGAGCTGATGGAAGCTGGAGACACAGCTCAGGAAGATCATCTTGAGTTGTTAAAAACTCCATTAAGGAGCAGGAGTCTTGGTTTGTCACCAGTCCTGATCCTTACCTTCCACAGTGTCTTTCCCCTCATGACTTAACAGGGACAAGCACAGTTACTAGGATGTTATGAAGACTAAATATGCTAACTCTTAGGCACTGTGTATATCATAGTTTTATAGACTAATACTAAGCATTAGTATTTGGGTTTGGTTTTTGATATTTTTCTGTTTTGGAGGAACAGATCCAGAGTCTTGGGCATGCTAGGGATAACATGCTATTACTGGGCTCTATTACCATCCTATATACTCCACCACACTTTTAGCACCTTTGGAAGTAAAAATGCTGAAAAAGAAAATCAAGAGATGAAATAGACAGTGAGTAGATAAACCAGAGATGACACAATGATTTTTTAATTATTATGGTAATAATTGAAATTGCTCCCCTTACCCTTACAGAAACCAGTTTTGGGGAAAGTTTGACAAAATTGGTAACTATTTCCATATATTTACAATGGTTGTTTTGAGCCAGGCATGGTGGCGCATGCCTTTAATACCAGCACTCGAGAGGCAGAGGCAGGCGGATCTCTAAGAGTTCGAGACCAGCCTGGTCTACAAGAGCTATTTCCAGGATAGGCTCCAAAACCACAGACAAACCCTGTCTTGAAAGCAAAACAAAACAAAAAATAAAAGAATGGTAATTTTGCTGTTGATTGGCTATTTACCTTAAGTAGTGGCCATCATGACAGAACCAAGGAAAAGTGTTTGTTGGTGCAAGATTACAGGTTCTGGAGCCAGATTGTCAAAGACTATATCTTGATAGCATTCCCTGGCTTTGTAGCCAGGGGAATACAACACCACCATTTTGGTCTTGGTTTCTTTATCATGTTCCCTAGTGTTATTTGGAGGATTACATGAGATCGAGTTTGTAAACTTCTCAACATAAAGACACCAAACACATGCTTTCAAAGAGGCAGAATTTGAAAGGGAATATACTATTTGATTAAAAGATTTTTGGGATATCATTCGGTTAAAAACATAAGTATAGGTGACTTTGGAAACATATCTTTCTTGTAGTACTTTTGTTCTTTGACTCTTAGAGAAATCAGGTATTTTCTATGGGTAAATGAGGACGAATGTTGTTGTTAGCTTACTGGACGGCACAACAGGCTGGGTAGACTTTCTGCTGTATTTACCTGTCTCCATCATTTCACAGAGTAACCAAGATAAGCCATGTGAAAAACCCTTTGTAGGCTGCAACCCTTTATTCTAATGTCATCAATTTGTTTTTCGATTCAGTGCACTTGTCAAGGGTTAAGGATGTCATCACACTTGGTTCAGAACTAGTGTGACTACTTGAATGCTCTGAGTGCAGACTAGCCATCCAACAATGTGACATGATAGACAAGAACATCAAGTTTTATAATCAAGTGTGCTACATGGCTGGAATATATAAAATGTTACAGGATAGAGAAGAAAGTAAACATGATTTTTATCATTATTGAAATGCCTTTTTAGAATAACTGATTGTCTCCCTTGGGCTTCAGTTACATTGGAAAGTCAGGATGAAAAAATTATTATATTTTTCTAATGTTAACAATAGTTACAACATGGAAAAAATCTGGGTTTTCTTAATATTAGGATTTATTACCTGGGTAAATATTGATCTAGACTACTTGGGCCAGTGTTTATCGTGGGTGCTTGCATGCCATCTCACAAATGTATCCTTTACCTTATATTAGCACACATATATTTGTGAAGTCTCAATTACTATTTGAATATACCTGCAGATTGTAAATGCAATCAACTAGGTGAAGCATAAAGTTAGGAATTAATGAGAGTCCAGTCACCTCGGGTCCCTGGGAGGGTTGAATCCCTTCAGAGCTTTGCATGACTGAGTAGTGTGAGTGTTCTTGAGTCCTAGTCTCATTGGAACATACAACTGCTGGCAGAAAGAGGTTTATGTCCTCAGTGCATGAAAAAAATCCAAAGTTCACCCAGAAAAGTGAATGACCGGACAGGGTTAGCAAAAGAGCAGGAAGGATTCATCTTTTTCCCTGTTTATGAGTCTACTTGCTGACTACAGTGTATGACTAATAGTGCTGGGATCATAGATGTGTTTGGAGAATAATTCTCAAGCAATACAGTTTTATGTCTTATTTTAATAACTTTTTTATTGTATAAGTAATACACATTCATTGCAGGGAACATAAAACAATAGATGAACAAAAACACAGCAAAAGCTTTCCATATCCTGTCACCCATGGCATATAGGCTTTTACAATGCATATATATTATTCATGTTTTGTAACTTTTGTTATTGTGAATGTCAAGGAGAGACTGAGTACAAGAAATGATTTTACATTGTCATTCTGCCCCAAGGATATCTGATTTTTCAGGATACCTTCAATATATACTTTGTCAAACATGACATAGGATGAACTTAGGAGTGCTATTTATGCACACATTCTCTCTTTACTGAGTCCCTTAAGCACTGTGAGAGACTGGACACCATAATGAGCTTTGGAAGCAGAAGACAGGAGTTCCAACTGTAATCTCTTTATTTTATGCTTCTGTCATCTTGGTACATTATGTTCCAAAATCATTTGAGACAGACAGTGTCCAATATTTTTACATGTTCAAATATGGCAATTTCATGTGGTTCAGTATTGTTCCTGTATATTTTGAATTTAACTTTTCTTGTGAGTAACACATAGGATAGAGTTGATGAAGAACTTGCCACACAGTAGGTTTTCAAACAGTTCAACTCCTTATTTTAAAGTTTTCTCTGAAGCAACAGAAAGATTTTTAGAACATAAATGAGTCCAGATCTTCAAAGGAGCAGGTAAGAAAATGAAATTAATGTACATAATAATTTTTAATGGCAACGTTTCTGAGAGAAACTAGATGTATATCCCTAGATCATCATGCAACTCGGTGAAAGTTTGTCAAGGTATCAGGAGTCCTGGAGCCAAAATTTCCCATCACAGGAGTCCCCTGTCTCATCAGTAGCTCTGTCTTGCTGTCACTGGCCAATGGATGGGTATAGAGAAGACAAGGTTTTTAGAAGGCAAAACCTGTGGGCTTAAGGCAGTGGTAGGTCAGACACATACTGAAAATCATAGCTCTACATTTTCTATAACATATTTGGAAATACTAGAGTTAGAACTGAGAACATATTTGAGTTTTAGAAAGCCTAGAGTGTAAGATTTTCCAGCATTCTTTGTGTCTCTTTCCAGCAACACTCCATCCCTACCCACAAGCTCAGTCTTGACCCTTCCCCTTCTTAGTCAGACCCTGCCTGTGTCCTCAGCCAGCTCTTCTTCCCACTCTTGATGCTTGCAGCACCAGCGGTCTCTAAGAATGAGGCTAGGCTGAGGAGACTGTTGACAAATTACCTTTATTTCGTGTTTTGTTCTTCCTATTAATATCGTGCTGACACGAAATAACTTACCATTTTATCTCTGAGCAAAGAGGACCCAGAAAGGGAAACTAGTGTTTAGGAACTAGACGCTTCATGGCTCCCTGACTATTACTAAGGGCATTATTGCCTGGGATCATGATAATGCCATTGGAATTTCTATGTATTAAAGAGATGATAAGATGCTATAAAATGTCAAGATACAGCTAATGGGATTAATTTTTTAATTCTGCATTTTTAGCTCATTACTTAAAAACAGAGGAATTCACAAAAACTTTGTGTTCTAGTCTAGAGTTATAATAAAACATTATATTGCCATTTTTTCTAGTTAACAACAACAACAACAAAAACATGCCAATGTCACCAAATCAGGGCAAGAAATGATTGACAAACCTGTTACATGTGCACATTTTCCCACTTTCTCTAGAGATTTAATATATTTTAACAGTCATTGCAATTGTGTTAGAATTTATTCTTTGCAAAATTGTCAAAGTCAATGTGCAAATATCAAAGTTTATATTAACAACTCAAAATAGTTCAAGCCTTTAAATTGTTGACATGGAAACACATCTTTATTCACCTTATCAGAACTCTGCACATGTGCCCATGTGGACTGGGTCCTGGATTAATCAAAACTGTGCCATTTGATTATGCCTTGAAGTCAGCAAGAGTTATGAGGAAAATTATTAGTCACTGTTCTGTATATCTACAGAAATCAGTCTAATGTGATAACATGTTAGCTGGCTTTTGGCTTTGTTGTTGTGGTTGTAGGTTTTTTTTTTGGTCTGGATTTAGCAAGCTGGTACCATTTTCACACAATCAAAGGTTTCCTAGTTTCTAGATCAAATCAACAAATGTGTGAGGCAGAAAGCCCATGTGTGTGTGTGTGTGTATAAATGTTGTATTCAAAAATTCAATATATTTTTTAATTAAGTAAATATAATTAGAAGAAATAGGTTCAGAAAATGATATTCCATCCAGGATAAAGTCTTAAAGCATGTTAGAAAAACAAACAAACAAACAAACAAACCCAGGGAAATGGTTAGGGTTAAGTATGAGTCTTCAGGAACTCATAGAGACTGTAGCTCAGTGGTTTACTTGGGTGTTTAAACCATAAACTAGCCGTCTGGGACAGTGTTATGGATACTTTCCTATGCCTGGGTTTGTGGTAACCAGATTGAGAATCTGAATGTTTCGAATCTGTTCTTAGGTGTTTTGTTTGGGAAGTGGTCTTTTGTCACTATCTACCAACTCTTTCTCGGATATCACTTAAAGAAGGTGGACTGTCTTCCTCAGAAGAAATGTGTTTAGGAAGGGTGGCCTGAATGTGTATCAAAGTTCGGGTTTGAGATTTTTCTCCTCAGGATTGTACCTAGGTGACTGAAATTAAAACGGAGTGGAGGAGACTTCTGACCTGCTTCAGTGCAGAATAACACAATTCATAGATGTTTCAAGAGTTTTGGCTATTAGACTTGTGGAGATTCTAGTCTGAAAAGTTGCTTCTCAGAACAGGATGTAATTTTCCTTTCTGCTAGTTCTGCTAGCTCACACACACAGGGAGTGAGGGTGGTTGTACCGACAAGCATTTGAGCAAAAGTAAAGAGAATGTGTTATTCTATGCAGGAGAGGACACTTGGCCTAGCACCAGTCTGAGACTTTATGGGATGTAACAGGGCCTGCCGATTATATAACTAAATACCTACAGTTTCATCATTTGTTAATAAGTGACAATAATCTCCCATCTGTATTTTGTTAGAGTGCATTTCACATCTATTCATCCGTTCATTCCTGCTGTGGAATAATCCTTTGCCACACTGTGAAGATTTGTCATTCAGATGGCTTTAATAAAAAGCTGATTGGCTGATAGCCAGGCAGGAAATATAGGCAGTACAATCAAACTGAGGATGATGGGATGAAGAAGGGCGGAGTCAGGGGAATTGCCAGCAGACTCAGAGAGAGCAAGATATGCTGGAGGACAGGCAAAGCCACAAGCCATATAGCAATATATAGATTGATAGAAATGGGCTAATTTAAATTGTAAGAGCTAGGTAGTAATAAACTTGAACTATTGGCTATGCATTTGTAAATAATATAAAGCCTCTTTGTGGTTATTTTCGAGCTGGCAGCTGGGACAGGAAAACTCCACCTACACATTCCTCCATCCAACCATCACACATCTATTGAACTTTTACCTTGTACCCCAAACTATGCCTTTGTTGGAGATAGAAAAAAGTGTTCTTTTCATGAATTGTAGATATCAAGGGCAGGGCTATGGGTCAAGTGAGCAGTGAATCTCTGTCATCTCTAAGTATATTGACAAGTCTTGTAGAAAAGAATTAATGTGACCTTGGTCCCCGGTGAAGGGCTTTGCACAACAAAACAGTGTGTTCACTGCGGCACAACTGGAACAGTGCAAACTACAGGTATTTTTCACTTAGAGCAAGTTAAGTCTATTCAGATTCTTTCTAGTGGTAATTAGACAATCCCTGTTATAATAGTTGGCAAAGACAACATTTTCCTTGTCACATTCCATCAACCCCTGGACACATCCACAGAGCTGGGGGATAATCCAGAATTCATTCTCCACAAGCTCTTCTGTGTGGGCCCAAATAGTCAAATAAAGCCACATGCTGCTATCAGCACATTTTAACAACTGGAATAAATCTAAGTTGTTGTTGTCAAGTCTGATAACAACCCATAGACATTAGTTAATTAAGTCACAAATACATTTACCACGTTTATCTTGACTCCAGTGACAGTAAACATGGGGGAAGTATCAATTCCCTATCAGACAACTTTTTGCCAGATTTGTGTGATTGGCTTCATGCTAGTCTTATTTTCTCTTTGTGTTTTTTAATTATTTTATGTTGTCATAAAAATTGTCATTTGCCAACGAAAATGTGGCTACCTGATTCAGTTTTGTAGGGTAGAACATAAGGAATCAAAGTATGTGAATAATTAGCCTGGAAGTTGTTTTGTTGTTGTTGTTATTGATGGTAAGTCTACATCCTGGTGACGAGAACTAGAAAGTAGCTCTAGTGGCTGTGACCATGTTTGCACTTAAGTGATGTGATGCCAAGAGAATGACTGCCTCACAGGCAGGATCTTTCCCACAGATCCTCCTTCCTCCTGGTACTCACTTCCTCTCTGTCAAACATACCTTCGTACCTTTTGTTCTTTCCCTAAATGCTTTTCATTGTGGTATCAAAGGCTGGCTATTTTGCTTAGGCCGGGAAGCACCCAGGGGCATAAATACACACAGAACAGGACTATTTCCAGAGTGATGGATGTTCCTGAGGCCCTTCATATACACCCAGGCACTAGAAGGAAAATTCACCCTGGGAGAGTGAATTCAGGTGCTATACCTCGGGGTCTTCCTCTTCAATGCTCAGACTCCTGGTTTCAATTCATGGAGATGTGAATATCCGTGAACTGAGGGCCTACCTAGGTCAGTCACAAAGTCAGATGTCTGACCTTGCAACAGAACTTCACCATCAGTTAGGATCAACTTCAGACTACTTTGCAGGTCGAAGTGCTTCCCAGGTTAGTTAAAGACCAAGCAGGACCAATAAATAAGTAGATTTGGGACAGGGGCACCATACTTTGGGGGCCTAAATATACTTGATCAGTTATTGTGAGTTATCTATTGACAGCTGAATTTAGGATTGACACATAGTTTGGTTTAGGACAATTTTAATTATTATTTAACAGTAATAATATTTTAAAAACATTGTTGTGTCCAAATAAATGATAAAAATGAAATTCCAGTTGTAGGTCTTAGATTAAGAATTCACTCATGCCTTCAATCCCAGCACTTGGGAGGCAGGGGCAGGCAGCTATCTGTGAGTTTGAGGCCAGCCTAGTCTACAAAGCGAATTCCAGGACAGCCAGAGCTGTTACACAGAGGAAACCCGGCTTCAAGCAAACGATAGAATTCTTATTTGTGTGCCCCAGGTTGTCTTGTATTGCAACCTCCTTAAAGCATGACTGCTGACTTAGTTTACCTGAGGGTCAGAATCTTGTTTTTCCTTTGACAGAAGAAAAGCCACAGATACCGGTTCCCAAATTCTATTCCCCAGGCTTTGGATTTCCAGCAAGGAATTCTTTGGGTCTAGCTGAAGATGCACTAAATTTTGGGACCTGAATTTACAGAAAGTCAGGGTGGTCTCTGAGAAAACAGGAACCAACCAATCCTGCAATGAAAGCAGCAGCCATCAGAAACAGAGCCTAATGGATGCCGTGTGGTCACAGAGTTCATCCCCGCGGAGACGCTGACGAACCCTTGACCCTCTCCTGACCTCCGTGTCTCACAAGCCCTGCTAGATGCATTGCTTCATTAGTGTCTAGTCTTGAACAAGAAATATTGCTGGTACATAAAAAGAAAATAAGGCTCACCAATGTGAGTTATCAAGGCAGTTACGTGGCTGGGAAGGAGTGGTGTTTAGAATGTAGCCCTCAGCCCAAGGGCTTTTATATCAAACCGTCCCACATATTGGAGCAGCATCACAGATGAAACCTAACTTTCCCCCTAAACTCCCACAAGGCCACACAAAGAACCCATGCAGTGATACAATCCAATTACAGAGTAACCTCTCTCTTAGCCAAATTACTATTTTTGACAACTGTTACTGTATGTGTCTAGTGGCAGTGGGAAATTAAAAATTAAATTATTAATAAAGCAAATTCAACCAATGACAGGCCCTGCTTTTCCTAATATTGTAGAGAATATATGCTATTTAAAACATATTAATCTAACTGTTGATGTTAATATTATTGATCAGAGGGCCATTTTATACTTAACAGGTCAATGCATCATTTTGACACAAAAATAATTAGATGATAAGTTCCATCACTAAAGAAATTTATATCTTTTTTTCTTCAGGAGCTCAAAGATATAAAGACATTACCACTTTCTTCTAGTGCGTAGGCAACTTTGTTAAAATCTAAGAAGTAAGTGTGGAGCTTGAGAGTTTTCTTCCCTCCTTCCCTCCCTCCCTCCTTCCCTCTCTCCCTCCATCCCTCTCTCCCTCCTTCCTTGCCTCCCTCTCTGTCTCCCTCCCTCCACCCCTTCCTTCCTTCCTTCCTCCCTTCCTTCTTTCCTTCCTTCCTTCCTTCCTTCCTCCCTCCCTCTCTCCCTTCCTTCCTCCCTCCCTCCCTCCCTTCCTTCCTTCTTCCTTCCTTCCTTCCTTCCTTCCTTCCTTCCTCCCTTCCTTCTTTCCTTCCTTCCTCCCTTCCTTCTTTCCTTCCTTCCTTCCTTCCTTCCTCCCTCCCTCTCTCCCTTCCTTCCTCCCTCCCTCCCTCCCTTCCTTCCTTCTTCCTTCCTTCCTTCCTTCCTTCCTTCTTTCTTTCCTTCCTTCCTTCCTTACTTCCTCCCTTCCTTCCTTTTCAATCTCTAATTCCTCTTCCTCCTTTCCAACTTTCTTCCTTTTGGTGATAGGGTCCCATGTAGCCCAGGCTTGCCTCAGACTTTCTATGCAGCTAAAGATGATATGTTTCTTTATCTCTGGCCTCCATTTCCCCTGTTGTGGGAATACAGGCAACTGCTGCTGTACCTGTCTTACTGTGGTGCTGGGAATTGAACTCAAGCCTTTACTTCATGCTAGGCAAGCATTCTACCAACTGTGCTATACCCCTGATCTGAGATTTTGCATTTCCAATGAGCTTCTGGGGTCTGCTGTTGCTGCTGAGACCATTTTTAGTAGTGACAGTGTTACTGTAGTTCTCTGTGGGTCGAGAGACTCCTAGCTTCAGAGCCAGCATGGTGTGCAGAAACTTCCAACTTGTTTGAAGTCAGTAGTTGAAAATGAAGTCTTTCCTTGAGTTTTTGTTTCATTTTTATTGCATTTTTTTCACAGTAATGTGCGACTTGAGTGGAAATGTTCTTGCATCCCTGACAGTAGCTTGTTATATACTGAATCAGAGGTGGCTCGTCTCACCATTCCTGAGAATGGCTTTTGCAGTAGCAAACATTTTCTAATTTCATACACTCAAAAACCTTTTCATTTTGTTGTCTGAACAATTCATATGAAAACCCCAAGCAATTTTGCCTTGTCTTCACATTTTCTTCCAAAGTAAGCAAATCCTTTGTGTCACATACATGGTTAAATGAAGATACAAATGGACTGTACTCACAGTTCCTGTCAAGCTGCCTTCTTTCTGGACCAGATAGATTTAGCTAGTCCTTTGATTCTCATTCCTTGTTTCATGTTTCCAGTCCTCTTTGCATTTTTGCACTGATGTCGAGGCTGGGAAGAATAATCAAGAGACTACTGATTTAGATGGTTTGTCAGAGAAATGAGGCTTACCAGGAAATGAACTAGCAATTGAGGAAACAGACAGAGCCCTGTCCTCTCCTTGTCCAGTGTTCTGCTCATACGGATTGCCTGTGGCCCTAGAGAGTGGAATCATACCAATTCTTCGTATTAGAAAGATTCTTTTAGGGTACTGAAATTCCTCTTACCTCATTTTAATATTTACATATAGTTTTGACATATTAAGTAAAATTGAATATTTTTACATATAGTAAATAAAACCTGGTACAAATATTACATATGTGTTTGTACATATACACAATACATATAGCAAGAGAAAGAGGTCTATCAGAAGGAATTGGCTCATACGTTTTCTGAGGCTGGTGAGTCTGAAATTTGTCAGATGGGTGTGGTAGTTTGAATGTAATTGGTCCCCATAATCTCACAGGGAGTGGTGCCATTAGGAGTTGTGGACTTGGAGTAGGTGTGGTATTGTTAGAGGAAGTGTGTCACTGTGGAGGCGGGCTTTGAGGTCTTATATGTGCACAAGATACCACCCAGTGTCACACTCCACTTCCTGTTGCCTGCAAGATGTAGGACTCACAGCTACTTCTCCCGCACCATGCCCTCTTGCACGCTGCCATGTCCCACCATGATGATAATGGACTGAACCTCTGAACCATAAGCTGCCACCTCCACTGAATGTTTTCCTCTATAAAAGTTACCGTGGTCATAGTGCCTTTTCACATCAGTAGTAACCCTAGCTTAGAGAGTGGGACATAGCCAGGGCAGTCTGGGACTCTCAGGAAGAAGTTGAAGCTACAGTTTAAAGGTGGAATTTTTTTTTTATTTTAATTTTAAATAGCTTGTTTTACATGTCAATCCCAGTTCCCTCTCCCTCCCCTCTTCCCGCACTCCCCTTCCCCCCTCCCTCCCACCCTATTGCCAAATCCTTCCACATAGGGGATATCTAGAGTCTGTCATTTTACTCTTGGTAGGGTCAAGGCACACCCCTAAGAGTCCAGGCTGAGAGAGCATCTCTCTTTGTGCTATAGGCACATGAAGACAGTTTGTATACCAGGGATAGACACTGATCCACAGCTCAGGGCCCCATAGGTTGCCCAGGCCTTCTCACTGACACTCATATTTGGGGGGGTCCAGATCAGTCCCATGCTGGCCTCCCCACTTTCGGTCTGGGGTCCAAGAGCACTCCCCTGTTCAGATCAGCTGTCTCTGCTGGTTTTGCCAGCCCATTCTTTGCCAATTTGCTCATCACTCCTCTCTCTCTGTCACTGGGTTCCTTGGGTTCAGTTCAGTGATTAGTTGTGTGTTTGCCTCTGCTTCCATCAGTCACAGGATGAAGGCTCCCGGATGGTTATAGACATCAAGTTCATTATCAGGAATGGGCATTCGAGGTGGTCCCTCCACTATTGCTTAGCTTGCCAATTGATGTTATACCTTTAGATCACTCAAGGTCACTCTGGTGCCTGATCTGTCTTCGATCCTATGATTCCCTCTTCCCCCTATTCTACCCCCACCCCCTCAACTTCCTGTTCTCCCATGACCAACTCCCTTCCTCTTTACCCCCTCTATTCTTCCCAGGTCCCACTCCCCCCACCCTCGCCGTGTTCCCCATCCATTCAGAGGATCTTGTCTCCATCCTCTTCTCTTGGGTACTACGCATATATGCATATCTTTTAGGTTCTTTCCTGTTTCCCAGACTCTCTATCTGTGGAAGTGCAGACTGGCACTATCCTGATCCATATCTAAAATCCATATATGAGTGAGTACATACCATGTTTGTCTTTTTGCGACTGGGTTACCTCACTCAGGATGGTTTCTTCCAGTGCTATCCATTTCCCTGCGAATTTCAAGATTCCATTGTTTTTTTCTGCTGAGTAATACTCCATTCTGTAAATGTACCACATTTTCTCTATCCACTCTTCAGTTGAGGGGCATCTAGGTTGCTTCCAGGTTCTGGCTATTACAAACAATGCTGCTATGAACATAGTGGAGCAGATGCCCTTGTTGTATGAACCTGCCTCATTTGGATAAATGCCTAAGAGTGGAATTGCTGGGTCTAGTGGTAGATTAATTCCCATTTTCCTGAGGAATCTCCATACTGATTTCCAAAGAGGCTGTATGAGTCGGCATTCCCACCAGCAGTAGAGGAGTGTTCCTCTCTCTCCACATCCTCTCCAGCATAAATTGTCTTCGGTGTTTTTGATTCTAGCCATTCTGACAGGAGTAAGATGGTATCTCAGAGTTGTTTTGATTTTCATTTCCCTGATGGCTAAGGATGTTGAGCACTTTCTTAAGTGTCTCTTGGCCATTTTAGCCTCCTCTACTGAGAATTCTCTATTTAGCTCTGTACCCCACCTTTCAAGTGGATCCTTTGGTGTTTTGGAGACTTGTTTCTTGAGTTCTTTGTAAATTTTGGAGATTAGCCCTCTGTCAGATGTAGGGTTAGTGAATATCTTTTCCCATTCTGTGGCCTGCCTTTTTGTCTTTTTGACTGTGGAATTTTTTATTCTTCATGATTTCCAAAGATTTTGTTAGTCTCCGAGAGACAGCAAATGTGGTCTTGGACCTGCCAGAGGTAGGGGCTTGAAGCATTTATCAAAAGATGGAAGGTAGGAGAGGTTTTCCTATGCAGTGCAAGAAAGTATTCTCTAACAGAGCAAAGAAACAAGAAAATTGCAGGGAATCAGAGAGAAAAAACTATAAGAGAATGAGAACCATATCACTTCAGTTCCCATACACATATTCTTCTTTTTAAAAAGATTTATTTATTATGTATATGGTGTTCTGTCTGCATGTGTCCTTGCAGGCCAGAAGGCGGCACCAGAACTCATTATAGGTGCTTGTCAGCCACCATGTGGTTGCTGGGAATTGAAATCAGGACGTCTGGAAGAGCAGTCATTGCTCTTAACCACTGAGCCATCTCTCCAGCTCCCATATGCATTTTCTAATGTACACTATATATGTGGCATGAGAAACTAAAATACACATGTTCAGTCTAATCCTGCATGTGTGAAGGACAGGCCACCATGGAAGCCAAGCAGGGGAAGTCTTGGAGGATGGGCTGGGCAGCTTAGGCAGCAATGAAGATAAACTCACAATAAGGGAATGTGTGTAGTAACAAACCTTATGAGGAGACAGAGGTGACAGGTGCATTCTCCCTTTGGAGCACAGACTGTTCCCTCTTTTTCTCACAAGGGAGGCAGAGGCAGTCAGATCTATGTGAGCTCCAGGCCAGCCTGGTTGTCTCCAAAGCTACATAGACAAACTCTGTCTTGAAAAATGAAACAAAACAAAAAAAGCAGCATCTAGGGGCTAAGGAGATAGATTAGTTGGTAAAGGTAAACACAACCACAGTAAAAATACACCAGTACAGTGGCTTGTGCAACTAGAATCAGAGGTCCCTAGAACTTACTGACCAGTGAGTGCCTGAATCGTGGAGCTCCAGATTCAGTTGAGAGATCTAGTTTCATAAAACAAGGTGAACAGCCAATTGAGAAAGACAATGGTTGTTGACCACTGGCTTCTACATGCCTATGTACACATGGGAATGCACATGGATACATATAACACCTCCAACTATTTCCCTGCAACCCGAGGATCTTTAACATCCTGTCTGTTTTGGCTCAGAATCTGTCTTTACAACATATAGTGGACGCCACCTAGAGCTCAGGTCCTCCTGCTCTTCGAAGACTAGATGATGAGTCTACAACTGAAATCTGCACAGACCATAGCTTTTGACTTCAGGCTTCTGTGGATTTTGAGATAGCCACAGGATCAGTGAGGAAGAAATTTAAGACCTCCTCATTTCTGACTAACAGTAAATCATTTTCATTTACTAATTTCTGTTTTCTAACTTCTTAATACAGTAAAGCTGAGACCTCTCATTAATGGACCTAGGGGCTTGGTAAAAGTATGACATAATGAAATAAATAAGTTATAAGTGACTCAGTAGATACAAATAGTAGATTACACAGTGAAAGAATTTTTGGATGGAGGACAGATTTCTAAAAGTTGCATAAAGAGCTTCAGAAAACAATAAAATAAGTTGGGAAATGTAATTCATAATTACAAATAAAATTTATGAGATAATGTTTAATACTTAATTTTTTCTTTTTTTTTTTTTTTGGTTTTTATGAGACAGGGTTTCTCTGTGTTGTTTTGGAGGCTATCGGTCCAGCCTGGCCTCGAACTCATAGAGATCCGCCTGCCTCTGCCTCCCGAGTGCTGGGATTAAAGGCGTGCGCCACCACTGCCCGGCAATTTTTTCTATTTTTTATTTAAATTAGAAACAAGCTTGTTTTACATGTCAATCCCAGTTCCCTCTCCCTTCCCTCAAGCTTGCCCCCCCCGACTTACTCCCTATCCCATCCCTTTTGTGCTCCCTAGGGAGAGTAAGGCCTTCCATGGGGGAATCTTCAGAGTCTGTCATATCCTTTGGAGCAGGGTCTAGACCCTCTCCCATGTGTCTAGGCTAAGAGAGTATCCCTCTATGTGGAATGGGCTCCCAAAGACATTCCTATGCTAAGGATAATTACTGATCCACTACCAGATGCCCCAAAAATTGCGGAGGCCTCCTCACTGACACCCATGTTCAGGGGGTCTGGATCAGTCCTATGCTGGTTTCCCAGCTATCAGTCTGGGGGCGATGAGCTCCCCTTTGTTCAGGTCAGCTGTTTCTGTGGGTTTCACCAGCCTGGTCTTGACCCTTTTGCTCATCACTCCTCCCTCTGCAGCTGGATTCCAGGAGTTCAGCTCAGTGTTTAGCTGTGGGTGTCTGCTTCTACTCCCATCAGCAGCAGGATTAAGGCTCAGGGTGGCATATAAGGCAGCCATCAATCTCATTATCGGGGGGAGGGCATTTAAGGTAGCCTCTCTACTATTGCTTAGATTATAAATTGGGGTCATCCTTGTAGATCTCTGGAAATTTCCCTAGTGCCAGATTTCTCTTTAAGCCTATAATGCCTCCCTCGATTACAGTATATTTTATCTTGCTCTCCTCTGTTTTTCCCCTGACTCAACCTTCCTGCTCCCTCATGTCCAATTCTCCCCTCCTCTTCTAACCGCCTCATTCTCCTAGCTCCCTCACTCCTCCTCCCATGCTCCCAATTTGCTCAGGAGATCTTGTCCATTTCCCTCTCTCAGTGGATCATGTATGTTTCTTAGGGTCTGCCTTGTTTCCTAGCTTCTCTGGTGGTTTGGATTGTAGGCTGGATCTGGTGGTAGACTGATTCCCATTTTCCTGAGGCATCTCCATACTGATTTCCAAAATGACTGTACAAATTGGCACTCCCACCAGCAGTGGAGGAGTGTTCCCCTTTCTCCACATCCTCTCCAGCCTAAACTGTCTTTGGTGCTTTTGATTTTAGCCATTTTGACAGGAGTAAGATGGTATCTCAGAGTTTTGTTGATTTGCATTTCCCTGATGGCTAAGGATGTTGAACACTTTCTCAAGTGTCTCTCAGCCATTTTAGACTCCTCTCCTGAGAATTCTCTACTTATTTCTGTATCCTGCTTTTTAATTGGATTCCTTTGGTGTTTTGGAGACTAACTTCTTGAGTTCTTTGTAAATTTTGGAGATCAGCCCTCTGTCAGATGTGGGGTTGGTGAATATCTTTTCCCATTCTGTGGGCTAATGTTTTGTCTTGTTGACTGTGTCCTTTGCCTTACAGAAGCTTCTCAGTTTCAGGAGGTCCCATTTATTAATTGTCAATCTCAGTGTCTGTGCTACTGGTGTTATGTTCAGGAAGCAGTCTCCTGTGCCATTTTGTTTAAAGGCACTTTCCACTTCCTCTCCTAAGAGGTTCAGTGTTGCTAGATATATGTTGAGGGCTTTGATCCATTTGGATTTAAGTTTTGTGCATGACCATAGACATGGATCTATCTCCAGCCTTCTACATGTCAGCATCCAGTTATGTCAGCACCATTTGTTGAAGATGCTTTCTTTTTTCCATTTTATAATTTTAGCTTCTTTGTCAAAAATGAAATGTGTTCATAGGTGTGTGAGTTAATACCATACTTTTCAATTCCATTCCATTGGTCTACCTGTCTATTTTTGTGCCAATACCAAGCTGTTTTCAGGACTATAGCTCTATAATAGATCTTGAAGACAGGGATGGTGATGCCCCTGGAAGTTCCTTTATTGTACATGTTTGTTTTGGCTATCCTTGGTAATTTGATTCTCCATATAATGTTGAGTATTGTTATTTCAAGGTCTGTGAAGAATTGTGCAGGGATTTTGATGAGGATTGCATTTAATCTATAGACTATTGTTGGCAATATTGCCATTTTTACTATATTGATCCTACCTATCTAAGAGCACAGGGATCATTCCTTTTTCTGGTATCTTCTTTAATTTCTTTCTTTAAAGATTCAAAGTTCTTGCTATACAGGTCATCCACTTGTTTTGTTAGCATCACCCCAGGGTATTTTATGTTGTTTGTGTCTATTGTAAAGTGTGATGTTTCTCTGATTTCTTTCTCAGGCCATTTGTCATCTTTATACAGTAGGACTACTCATTTTTTTTTAGTTAATCTTGTATCCTGCCACTTTGCTGAAGGTGTTTATCAGCTTAAGTGTTCCCTGTGTAGAGTTTTTTGGGTCACTTATGTAAATTATCATATCATCTGCAAATGGTGAAAGTTTTACTTCTTCCTTTCCCATTTGTATCCCCTTGATCTCCTGTCGTTGCTCTAGATAGAACTTTAAGTACAATATTGAAGAGATATGGAGAGAGTAGACAGCCTTGTCTTGTTCATGATTTAGAAGAATTTCATTGATTTTCTTTCCATTTAGTTTGATGTTGACTGTTGGTTTACTGTGTATTGCTTTTATATGTTCAGGTTTGTTCCTGTTAGCCTTGATCTCTCCAGGACCTTTCTCATGAAGGGGTGTTAGATTTTGTCAAAGACTTTTTTAGAAGTTTGTTTTTTATTGTGGATTACATTGATGGATTTTTATATGTTGATCCATCCTTGCATCCCTGGGATGAAGCCTACTTGATCAAGGTGGATGATTTCTCTGGTATATTCTTTGACTCGATTTGCCAGTATTTAATTAAGCATTTTCACATCAATATTCATGAGGGATATTAATCTGTAGTCCTCTTTCTTGGTTGTGTCTTTGTGTGGCTTGGGTACCAAGGTAATTGTAGCCTCTCACAAAGAGTTTGACAATGAGCCTTCTTTAAATTTCTGGTAGAATTCTGCACTGTATCTATCTGGCCCTGAGCTTTTTTGTTGTTGTTGTTGTTGGGAGACTTTTGATGACTGCTTCTATTTCATTAATGGTTATAGGTCTGTTTAAATTGCTTATCTGATCTTGAGTTTGGTAATTGATATCTATCCAGATATTCATTTCCTTTAAATTTTTGAATTTTTTGGAGTACAGGTTTTCAATGTATGACCTGAAAATTCTCTAGATTTCCTCAGTGTCCATTGTTATATCCCCATTTTCATTTTTGATTTTGTTAATTTGCATGTTCTCTCTCTGCCTTTTGTTTAGTTTGGATAAAGGTTTGTCCATCTTGTTGATTTTCTCAAAGAACCAACTCTGTTTTACAGAGATTCTTTGTATGTTTTTTCAGTGTAGTTAACTTCCTTAGGTTGGAGTTTTCCTTCCAGTACTTTCTATAGGGCTGGATTAGTGGATATGTATTGTTTAAATCTGGTTTTGTCGTGGAATATCTTGTTTTCTCCATATATAATGATTGAAATCCTGCTGGTTATAGTAGTCTGGGCTGGCATCCATGATCTCTTAGTGTTTGTAGAATATCTATCCAGGTCCTTTTAACTTTCAGAATTTCCATGGAGAAGTCAGGTGTGATTCTGCTAGTTCTGCCTTTATATGTTACCTTGTACTTTCATTGGAATGTCTTTCTTTAGGTTGGGAAAGTTTTCTTCTATGATTGTGTTGAATATATTTTCTGTACCTTTGAGTTGTGTTTCTTCACCTTCTCCTGTACCTATTTTTCTTAGATTTGGCCTTTTCATGGTGTCTTATATTTCCTGTATATTTTATGTTAGGGATTTGTTGATCTTAAGATTTTCTTTGGTCAATGAATCTATTTCTCCTACTGTATCTTCAATACCTGTGATTCTCTCTTCCATCTCTTGTATTCTATTAGTTATGCTTGCGTCTGGACTTCCTGATCATTTACCCATATTTTGTAATTTCATCATTCCCTAGATTGTGTTTCTTTTTTTGTTTCTAGTACAGCTTTCAAACCTTGAATGGTTTGAATTGTTACTTGCAATTTTTGGTTTGTTTTTTCTTCCATTTCTTTAATGGATTTTCTCATTTCCTCTTTTAGGGTCTCTATCATCTTCATGAAGTTGTTTTTAAGGTTGTTTTCTTCTGCTTCATCTCTGTTTGGATGCTTAGGTCTTGGTGGCGTAGAGTCCCTAGACTCTGGTGGCATCATATTTGTTTTTCTGTTGTTGAATGTGTTCTTATATTGTCATCTTCTCATCCCTTTTTCCAGTGGATGAAGTTGGGGTCTCTTCCTCTCCTGGTGGGAACCTGGTCCAAGGTTCTCTTCTGGTGGGTGGGTGCAACCAGGTCCAAAACTCTGATGGGTCTCATGTTGGGGCCAGCTGGTCTGAGATACTTGCTCTTCCAGTGGGTGGGAGCTGAACTAGCACAGTGCTGTCAGCAGACTTGAGGTTGCTTGGTCTGCTACGGGTGAGTCGATCTGCCTCCAGTACTCAGGACAGGAGTTCCCAAATTTGACTTTGGAAATTTTACAGATTTCTACTAGCAATTCAAAATATCAGGCCAGATGTTAAAGTGCTGCCTAATATTTTAATATTTTTCCTATGTGCTGTTTGCTTATACTCTCACTGTTCAAAATATCATGCAAAGAAACATCTAAATAATTAATTTCTACTAATAATGAAAATGAAGACATTTGAAATGACATTCCTAGATACACATGTATCTTAGCAAAGCTTTCCAAACCTTTAAAAATTCTCTGAGTTTGATAATGTGCCAGCATTACATTCGTTCCTCAGATGTCTTGTGACCATACACCTGTTCTCCAGTAATGGAGTACAGTTAACTTGATGTTTGAATGATTTCCCATCTCCTCAACTGGGCTGAAAATAAATCTTCTACTACCACAAGGTTGTAAATTAAATGCCATTGAATAGTGATTTCTTCTTCATCTCCTCATCTTCATCCTCATCCTTCTTCATTGATGAAATATCAACCCAAGGTCTGTGGCATAGATTTCTTAGACTCCTCTGTGGTCATTTACTCCATCTATGGAACATTCAAAAATTGTGTTTCCTTCTAAAACAGCAATTCTCA
Source organism: Mesocricetus auratus (assembly GCF_017639785.1). NCBI lineage: Eukaryota > Metazoa > Chordata > Mammalia > Rodentia > Cricetidae > Mesocricetus > Mesocricetus auratus. Next base: position 107,386,841 of record NW_024429184.1, on the reverse strand, counting down.
ACTTGTGGGTTGCAATCCCCTTGGGTGGTTGAATGAGCATTTCATAGGGGTTGACTAAGACCTTTGGGAGTAACAGATAGTTACATTATGATTCATAACATTAGCAAAATTAGTTGAGAGTAGCAATGAAACTAATATTGTGGTTGGAGGTCACCCCAACATGAAGAACTGTTATTAGTAGGATTGAGGACCACTGCTCCAGAGCAAGGGATGTTTCTTTTAGGCAACACTTGGTGACAGGAGTCCCAACTCAGATTGTAGAGTGTTTGATGATGTTTTATTAGATTCTTCTGTTGTATTTTAACCCCCTGATGCTTTGTTTTATTTTAAATCACACTGTAGACTACTTTCAATCTATTGTGCCCCCATCAGCTGTAGCATCCATCTACAGCACAGAGGTCACACTGGATCATTGTCCTTGTGTCTCCACACAATCTTGAAATTTTCACCTTTTCTGGCAATAGGAACATGTTCAAGATTCATATTCATGGCTTTCTGTACCTAGACCAGGTAACTCTTCTTTTTCAAGACATTCACTTTTCTTATCAAATAGTACTTAAACCTTCCAGATCTAGGAATGCCTAAATGTGTCAAGGGATGTATGGTAATACTGAACCCAGATTTCGAATTTGCGTTAATTAAATCAACCTTGCGTTAGGAGGCAGAGATAGCAACTAGTAGATAGAGATTAATCATAGAGCATCAAAGGAAGACTGGAAGATGGACAGAGAGATACACATGAAGTAGTAGGGTGGGACTTTGAGTGTGATAGTCTTTTTTGGTTTGGCTGAGAGGAAGGATCCTATCTTTCAGAGATACTATCAAAGAGGGAAGGTCAGTTATTTGCTCTTCAATAACCTGTCTAGCTAGCAGGTTTTCACTGTAGCCTCTAACTCCTGACTACTATTGATAAATAGAACAATAGAGATTTAGTTAAATCCACTTCTGTTGGCAAGGGCAGGAGGCAAACCAGGACATAAAAGTCACACCTGGCTATCACCAGAGAAGCGGGCTAGAGACTGTGGAGCCACAATTATTGGCTGAAATAGCAATAGATTCAGGTGCAGCCACTGTACTGGCAATAAAATAACATAAATGTGGGTGGGAGGAATTGATAGTCAGAGGTTGCCTTAGTGACATCTGGAAAAGACAGCAGTTTTTAAGTTGTGAGTGAGTATTGATATTTTTCATGTTAATATTCAGCTTCCTTGTTCCTTTGCATGATTTTAAAGGGCATATGACCAATAATTTAAGTTCCCTAATACATGTGTCTTCTATTTTTACTTTTCCACAAAATTTCTGTTGCAAGTATTCCCCTTTTCCCTTTTCCTTATTATTTTCTCACAATGGCCTTGTCTTTTGTATTTTATATTCAAATTATTGCCAAAAAGAATATTATTTGCAATTTCAGTAGAAACTTAAGCTTGACCTCAAACAAAGCAAAGAAAGACAAAGAAACTAAAAAAATATAGGACACAAGTTAAAAATTGTTAACAATTACATTTATCTGGTCTCCTTCTCTCTGTGTGTAGAGATCAGAGAACAAACTGAGGAAGTCAGTTCCTTTCTTCAATCATATCAGTTCCAGGTATGGTATTCAGGTCATCTGGTTGGGAAGCAAGTACCTTTACCTGCTGACTCACCTTCCCTTGCCCGAGATAATAGTTAAAGGAGGCATGAAGAGAGAACTGAATGAGAATTTCTAATTTTTCCAATTGGTACACACTCTAAAGTAACATAAAGACTGAGAGTTTTTAAAATGAATGAATGGCCTGCTCCTAAAAGACAAGATTGCTTCTGTCCTTGCTGAGTAACAACCATATTATCTTCACCGGATTGGCTGAGACCTGTGGATGTGACAGGGCTTGACTCTCATGATTTAGATTATGTTTTATGGAAAAGATGATAGGTTTGTGGATGTAATGAAGGCTATCAAGTCAGATAATTTTAGTTAATAAAATTGAATATGCTGATGCCTGGGAGTGTAGCTTAATCATACAGCATATGTTTAGCAGAGAAAGGCTTCTAGTTGGAGTCCCAGAATCATAAATAAGAGGGACGTAAGAGAGGAAAAAACATCTTCTAGTTGGATGGAACATAGTCAGATGGAGGGCTTCAATAGAGGAATTAGATTCTTCTTGAAGAGAGTGAGCCTCCTATTTATTGTGTAGAAGCAAAAGGCTGTACTGTGAATGTATGTACTGCATTTGACAGGGAACTAAAGGCATGTTCTAGACTATGAGTGGGTGCCAGGTAACAGTCATTGAGGAGATTTGGACAACTTGACCATATAGCTACATGAAGAGGAATTCTGTCAACAACTTGAGGGAGACTGAGATTGGATTTTCTCAAACCTTGGATGAAACTTAATTCTTAGCATGCTTTGATTATAGGCCCCTGAAACACAAAAGTAGAGAACTCAGTTAAACTATGCCTGAATTGTTGAACCCTGAAAGAAAATGTCAGATAATTTTTTTTCTAATTTTGCTTTAGGCCACTAACTTGACAGCAATGTGTTATGTAACAACAGTATACTAAAGTAGTCCACATTGATAAAAAGTTTGGTCACTGTAAGTGATAGTTTGTTGTAACTTTTATCCTTAGATCTCTGTAGATAAAATAACCAGTATATATACCACATCGAAGATTATAGATTGGATCCATTCTTCTGTGACCCTCATTGGAGTATAACATAGACCAAAACATCTGTGTGGCAGGATGACAGTCTGTCCTGGCTCTCAATTTGTTATAAGTCAACATGTTGGATAATGTCCAATGTGTCTATTATGAATAAAGAGGTTAGGAAGCATCTCAGGAAAATTCCCATAGAAAAACTGCAGGACCAACATGCTTGGTTCTGGAATAAAGCCACGCCTTTTGTAGCAAACAAATGTTCTTTATTTAAAAACAATTCCTGGCATGGATGACTTTTGTAGAGCCCGAGGAACTGATTGGATTTGCCCATTATCTACACAACCAGAGCTACCTACCATGAGCTATGCATTACCAGATGCCTCAAGAAATTAGATTAGACAAGGCAACAATAATCCACTGTGTGGTGAAAAATAGGCATATTTGACATTAAGCCTATGTAGAGTCAGAGACACTAACAAGTTGCGTAAATATGTAGACTGTACCCAGATGTCCTCTACTTGCATTAGTCTAACCCTACCTCATGTGCTCCTCATAATATGTTTTTCCCGAGTAGAAAAACGATTTTACGTACACATCAGTTAGTAGTTCAAGTAGAGATTGCTCATGCATAAGCTATTGTGAAGGAAAATTCCATTAGGCAAAGATGTTGATGAAACATTTGTTTATCTGTTTTGTGTAGGGAGGAGTGGTGGGAGATACAAGCATGCCACTTAAGTCCAAGTCCTGGGGAGAGATGAGTAAACACATATGCACTCTGGATAGAGCACCAACAACAGACTAAAGCATTAATTCCACTGAAGTCCAAGTTGGTGAGCCAACTGGGATTATTAGTGTTACCTACAGGAATTTTAATGAAGATTACTTACTTAGAGGAACAAGTATGACTTAAAGGCAGCTTTAAAAGGCTACCCAAGCACAAGGCTGTCTGCATGGCTTGCATACAGCTCAACAGATTGAAGAGTTTTTTTACCCACCATCTGTTTAATGCTTCTTTAAACCTCTAAGGGTCTCTATGTCCTGTTCATTTTAGGAACTTCTTGATACTTGTGAGTTGTTTACTTCCTAAGTGGTCTCATAACCCCCATCCCACTCCTCCCACACCCACACACTCCCCTTTGAAAAAAATGTTCCAACTTGGAGCTTTCTGAGCCTAAAGGAATCTCTAATCAAGATGGGATATTTTAACTCAAAGGGAGTTGTTATACAATAGAAAGGGAATTTATCTACATGGTCAAGATCATGCATTAAGTATGAAAAAATTCTAGAAAAGTAGCAAGAAGATGGGCCAATTAGACACAACCAAGTACAATTTTTTTTTGTCTCAGTTTGCAGGAAGTTTTCAGAGACTAAATGTGCAAGATAGTTCATTCCAGGAATATTACCCAGCTTCTCTCTTCAGCCACTGCTATACCACAATGGTACCTGGACAGATGGCCATGATGGCAATAATAGAGGTTCTTCATGGACCCCCAAAAGTTGACCTCAATAATAAAGGTTTTTTAGCTGCTGCCCCTGCTGAGCTGAATGTCTACTAGTCAGTGGTAGTGCGATACATTAAGTCTCTGACTTAGTTTTTTTTTTTTTTCGAACTAATATAGTTTGGGTGGGGAAAGAGTAGCATTCCTTTGTCAGTTTGGAGCTCTCTAAGAATGCCTGCTATTCCAACTTCTCAGCATTGCCCTAGAGATTCTCTCTCTCTACAAGGCAGGTCAGTTTATTTGAGGGAACTCTCTCAGAGAATGGTATCTCCAAAATGATGAGGAAGGGATTGTATTTCTGCTTATTGAAGTAGTTGCAAAAGCCTCTTCTGTTCCAAAGCACAATAGTATATGGCTTCACCAGTTTATAATCCAGAATTTAAGATTAATTAAATGGGGGTAGTAAATACTGTTCATCCTTGAGACATAATTTATTAAAACTTTTAATTTCAGAGTCAATGAAATCAGTAGTGTAAAGAGGATTTGGGAAGGTTGTTATCCTGTTGAAGATGTTTGTTTTCATACCAACAATGGTGTGATAATCACAAATTGCTCTTTTGGAATTCAGACATTAAATAAAGTCTTTGTTTGTAAAAAATTTCAGCTTGGGGCCATAAGAAAAGGGCAGGAATCCAAGAATTATTGTATAATTCTTGTTTTAATTTGTAAGGCCTAGGCCAACACATTTTTGTTTTTTTCTCCCTATTGTGCCAAATTTACGAATTTTTGTTGTGATAGCCAGTGAGCCTGAGAACATTGCCCAATTCCCTGGCCAGCGCTTGCAACTTTAAAACTTTTTCTCCCTTTATTTCTTGGCGTCTAATCCAAGGTGATCTCCTCTCAGTCACAAGCAGTTTAAGTGTTGATTTCTCCCCCGCACTATTAAATGGAGTTTGTGGAACATCGCAGTGTCTTTCCAGACTCAGTGCCTGGATGCACAAAGCCAATTTACTTCTTGCTGTTTTGTCTTGGGCGCCTCACTATGTGCTTTAATGACAGCTCAGCAGCTTTAGAAGCCCCTTTTAATGGGTAAAAACAGACCCAGTCTGTCTAAACATAGCCTATTCACCAGCTCTCATCAAAACAATTCCGTTTTTCTACATGATGGTGCAGTGGAGCATGGACAGCAGGCACACAAGACTCCATTCAGGTCTGAAGCTGAGCCCTGAGGCGATGGGTCAGCCCAGCAATGGGTCATAGGAAGAAAACCAGCGTTTCTGTTGCAGTGGGACAATACAGGCTCCTTGGCAAAAGCAACTCAGCACATTTAAAAGAAACCATTAGAGAAGCTTCCTGCTTGAAGGAGTGAGATTTTCTTTTTGACTGAGGAGTGTCATTTGTACTCAAACACCTTCATTCCACAGATCAGGAAAAGAAAGCCAACCTGGAACAAGATGGCGACTTGTTTAATTCTCTTGGCAAGGGGTTCGTTCATCATGCTTTCTTCCTCTTCAGCCAATGTACGAGATAAGTAGCTGTGTGTCACTGTCAGATTTTGACTACTTTATCTTTGTCATCAGGTGGTTTTCGTTTCCAGACCTTTATTGTGTCCTGACCTACAGAGCTACAGCAGTAAGGGGAATACCAAATGACACTTAAAATAAAAAATAACCACTTTCTCTGGGCTCCCTGAGGGATGTAATTTAAAATGTAAATGCATTAATGATCTTTCAGTGAAAAACCTCTTTCCTTGTAGCTTTCAATACCCTTAAGAAAGGTGGATTTCTAGGTAATATTTAACAAGGGAGCATTTAATGTTGCTTCCCTAAATTGATTCATTAAGCTCCTCTTTCTGCATATACACTAACTATAAAATGTTTATTTCACAATGATAATTTCTATTCACCCCATTTGCAGTTTTAGGTCTAGAGTTTTATTTCAGAATAAGCCATGTATGTGATTAAAAATATGACTACATAGTTAGTGGAACTATATTTTTAATCATTTCTTCCTCTGTCAGAACTTATATGTGCAGTGACAAGGCATTTTAGGCTCAGACAACAGCTGTGTGCACCCAAAACTGTGTGCTATGTGACCTTTTTGGACTCCAGGAAGATTCTAGAACAATGACTCAGAGTTTCAGAAAATGTAGTTACAGAGACATTCATTAATTTTTACAGGTATGCTTCTTAGATGACTTACAATCACTTGTTTTTGTCCCTAAAAAATAGGCATGATTATTAGGGTCAGAGGATGATTAGCGATCCCATCAGCAGCCTTAGAAAGTGAAACCTGAGGAATGGTTCAAACCTGGCCATCAGGAAAGGGTGGAGAATCGACTGGGGGATTAAGCCCAGGCTGGTGGTACGCATGCCATATTGCTGCTGAAAGGGGGCGGGTCTGCTTAGGAGTAGCTTGGCAACCATTTCTCCTGACATTTCCTGCTTATGAGCTTGCGCTTCTGAAGGGTTTCCATGTCGGATCAGGTGACCAGAGACCTATAAGAGTACTTCATGAAAGGAATGACCCATTTGACAGGCAAGTGGGAGTAGAGGCATGGACCAACCATTGCTCCCCAGTAACGCAGTGGGGAGCTCTGCCAAGGTCTGGAGTGCAGAACCTACGTTACATCAGCATGTCCCTACAGAGAGATGATGCTAGTTCACAGCCAAGGATGTGAGAAAGAGTGACTGGATGGACCAGCTGAAATCTTCATAAAGTCTACGGAGCTGTAAAGAGTTCTAGTGTATGGAGCAATGCTCTGGCGATGAGAGGCAGTCCATCTAATGAGGCCTGCACACGGAGTAATGAGAGCCTGCACAGTGTTTAGATATCAAGTAATGAGAGTCTGTGCAATGTTTAGTCAGCAGCCTGAGCACAGGTATTTGATTTAAAATATGCAAATATACCCTAGTCTCACTTTCCCTGTGTCTGGGTCAAGTCTGCTCCAGCTGAATCTGAAGAGGTTTAATTTGGGTATGTGAACTCAGTATTTCAGACCCAAGCATGGGGACCCTGGCATTTAACTGAAGAAATAAAATTGTAACTCCATGTGTCTGTATCCTTTTAAAATTATTTTAGATTGCAGCCTAGAAACAGTAAGAGGCCAGTGCAATCAGGTCTTGGGCTTTTGCCCTTGTGGTTGTTGGCTTTGTTCTTGAGGAGAGGGGTGGAGGCAGATTGTGCTTTTGTTATGGAGTGAAGCAGCAGAAGTGCTGTCCTCTGCTCTGAAGGGTGACAGTCCCTAGTTTCCTACACCTGCAGAGCCCTAGACAACACATTGTGTTCACACATTGCTTATACTATTTGTGATTCATTGTCTTTGGGGATGAGATTTACTTCAAGTTTGTTCTAAAATCAAACACAGGTGTCCCAGTATTGTTTACTAGGGAGAAAGCAAGGGAGTGGACCTGAAGCTTGGTCCAGGCTTTGTCACTTTTAATGATGTAGCCAGACTCTGCCTTCCCAATGATTGACTGATTGACTCTCAGCCTGCACTGTTTTTTTCCAAGACATTTAAGAAATACAGTGTTTTCTTTTCTCTGTTGCTGACATTCCCGACACTAAATATTTAATCACCGACAAGGACTGTAGAAGCTGTCCTCTGAGTGATGAATAATGAGCCCCTGTACATTTGTGACTCCCTGTTGTTGGCTGATTAGGTTGACTTTGTGTCATTTGCAGGGAAAGGCTGAGCAAGAATGGCTTTGTGCTGATGGTGGAAGAGAATGTGATACCAGGGGCTGTGATCACGGTGAATGTGTGTGGCTGCCGGCCTTGATGAGTAGTTCCAACCATAGCATGAATAATTATGGGCCTTTCAGCTTTGCTGCTTTGTTTACCTTCAAAGACATCAAAACACATTCTTAACAGCTAAGGTTTACCTTCTTGTACTTTTCTTTTCCTTATAGGTATAATTTTACATTTGTACAAATGGAGAAACTAAATAACTACTAATCTTTGACTCTGCATCAGTAATAATATGGGAGTAGAATCAGTTCTTCTGATTGAAGTGGCTTGTAGCACTAATCTGAGATGCAATCCCATTGCATCTGCTTTTATGGCAATGTGGACACTGACATGTACAGTAGGACGGCTGTGTGAGGATGCAGAAAGGAGACACTGTCCATGGGATAAAAGGGACTGAGCAGGGTTTTCAAGAGAGACCAACTCTACGACACCTAACTTCAGACTCTCACTAGATATGGAACCTAACTTTAACTTAATTATTGTTTCTATGATACTGCTCTTGAGAGGGAAAGGGAGAGGGAAAAAAGACAAAGAAGGTCACATTGGAGTCACATTGGAGGTACTAGGACCTTGGGGCTTTGGTTATTCAATTATGTAAAAGGGGAAGGATTCCACTGTTGTTCTCTCTCTCTCTCTCTCTCTCTCTCTCTCTCTCTCTCTCTCTCTCTCTCTCTCTCCTCCTCCTCCTCCTCCTCCTCCTCCTCCTCCTCCTCCTCCTCCTCCTCCTCCTTCTTCTTCTTCTTCTTCTTCTTCTTCTTCTTCTTCTTCTTCTTCTTCTTCTTCTCCTCCTCCTCCTTCTTCTTCTCCTCTTTCCCTTTATCAGCCTCTACCCATCTCTCTTTCACTTTTTCTATCTCTATCTCTAACATGTCTGTGTGTCCTGAGGAGTAAACCTAGAGCATGTGCCCTGTCACTGAGCTACTGCCACAGAACTTTTCATATTATTAGTATTGTTACTATTTTGGAAACAAGCCCTCACTATATTGCTCTAGAAGGCCTTGAGTTTGTTATCCTCCTGCCTCAGCCTCAAGGGTAGCTGCATATGGACCACAAAGCCCAGCTTCCGAATATACTTTCAGTAATAAGTGATAATAAAAATGACAAAATATGTCATCAGCCTTTGGAGACATACTTATTATAAGGGAGGGAGGGCAAGCAAGTGATTATTGCTAGATATGGAAGAACAGTCAGGGAAGAGATGTTGTTTCCAGTTCATGTGTTAAACCATGTCTGAATTTAAAAAAGAAAAAAACCCAAAACCCCCTCTAAACAAAAACAAAACAACAACAACAAAAAACTTCATCTTACACAGCAAGTGAACCTGAGTAATTTTGTTGGAGACAGGTGACATGCAGGCAGGGGAGGAGAAAAAAGGAAGTCAGTTCAAGGGGCGGTGCGGATCACGTTCTGCTAGGATAGCTAGAATCCTCAGGAATAGAGATGGTTTAGTACAGTGGTTCTCAACCTGTGGGTCATGACCCCTGGGGAGGGGGTCACACAACTCTTTCACAGGGGTCACCTAAGGTCATTGGAAAATAGGGAGATTTACATTACGATTCATAGCAGTAGCAAAATAACAGTTATGAATTAGCTGTTACAATTTTGTGGTTGGGGGTCACCACAACATGAGGAACTGTATTAAAGGGTCACAGCATTAGGAAGGTTTAGAACCACTGACTTGGAGAGTATCTCAGGGTATTCTAGATCAAGGAATATGACACAGCGTGTCAAGTCACCAGCTTCTGTGCCCTTTGTCTATAGCCGCTCCCCCAATTCTTCTGGCAGCTCCGGAGATCACAAGGAATACTCCATGATTACAGTAGAAATGATTGATACAGAAGTTTTGTGGGTGGGCATTTTCTCAGTATTTTTTAATATTAATAACTTAGTTGGTCAAAGTAACACAATTTCATGAGTGGTCATACTATAGGCCTATTAATGCAAAATGTAGTAAGTGCCTACACTCTTATTAATAGCAATACACAATGTGAGTCAGACTGGATAGAAAGCTAAAATGAAATCAACTGTTAGTCAGGATATTACATGGCCATTAACAACATAGGCTTTGAAATCAAACTGACATGGATATATACGCTAGATCTAATATTCAGCAACTGTGGGAACTTTACCACAGTTTACCATCCCCTGAGTGTGGGGACACCAGACCTTGAGCAGAAACCCACTTCCCCTTCGGCCTGGGAGCAGGCATCTGTGTAATGTTTACTGGAAACAATTCAGTGCTTTAAAGCTTCATAGGGCTCAGATAAGGGCTTGCTCACTGAAATACCATGACTGTCACATCCCCTACGGCTAGATGCCTCTTCCTGTCCCTGCGCCCTGTGGTGTCTCCCCGATTCTGGGGCCGGAGATTAAACCACCAGCCAGGAGGGTGAGAAGTGGAAAGAATGGTATGTAAATGGATGGCAAAAGTCCTTAAAAAGGGAAGCTCCTTTTTCTTAGAGAGACTTCTCCAGAGATTTCGCCAGGGACTTCTCCTGAGATTTCTCCTGAGAGCTCTGCTAAGCTGACTTGGGAAGCATAAAGTTTTCTTAAAGCAACCGACCGGTCTCTGTGTCATCTATCCTGACCACCTCGCTACATTCTTGGATGCAGGCCGCACAGCAGGTGCGACAATTGGAGGATCCCACCGAGATCATGAAAGCGAGGTAAGTGAGCGGGTTCGTCTCTTTTTCTGGCCAGGGACAGATTGGAAAAAAAAAAAAAAAAAAGAAAAGAAAAGAAACCATGGGGAATAGTTCTGGGAAGCTTAAATTACAGTATCAAGTTAAAAAGTTACTTGAAGGACATGGGACTACAGTAAAGCCTAAAACCTTGGAAGGCTTTTTAAAATGGATTGAACATGCCAGTCCATGGTTCATTACTGGGGGAGACTTAAATGTCCCAGATTGGAAGGATGTTCGCTATGATCTTTAGAGTCGGGTGTTGATGGCATATGCCTTTAATCCCAACACTCGAGAGACAGAGGTAGGTAGGATGGAGGCCATCCTTGTATATAGAGCGAGTTCCAGGAAAGCCTCCAAAAGGATAGAGAGAAACCCAGTCTCAAAAAAAAAAAAAAAGAAAAAGAAAAAGAAAAAAAAAGAAATGAAAAAAAAGTGTAAAATAAGAAATAAAATAAAAAATCTCCAGTCTTTCGCCTGATCCACTGAGGTCAGGAAAGTAAAGGGGAACTGAGAGATCTAAAAGGCTAGCCAGTAAGGCTATGTGGATGTGTTAAAAAGGGGTACCAAGCTAGGGGTACCGGATGAAATCTCCAGGCCTTCGCCTGACAAAGGTCAGGAAAGTAAGGGGACCCTGAGAGATTGCCCTCAGTTGGGGGGTGGATTGGATTAAATCTCCAGACCTTCGCCTGACAAAGGTCAGGAAAGTAAGGGGACCCTGAGAGATTGCCCTCAGTTGGAGGGGGTATTGGATTAAATCTCTAGGCCCTTGCCTGAAAAAGGTCAGGAAAAAAAGGGAACCTAAGAGATCACCCTCAGTTGAAGGGTGGATTAGATTAAATGTCTAGGCCCTCACCTAACAAAGGTCAAAAAAGAAAGGGAACCTAAGATAAAAAGTTGCCCTCAGTTGGAGGGTGGATTGGAGGATCATCCTCAATGGGAGGATAGATTAAAGATGGGTAAATTAAAAAAAAATTGGTAACAGTTAATAAATGAGGTATTAGTATTCAGTAAAGAAAAAGACAAAGGTATATAAAATAAAAATGTTTGGTTACATTTATATAGAGTAGGTTATTGAATTTTGTGAGTCATCTCTAAAAACTTTTGGCAAAAGCCTGGCCTTTCCACTTTGCATCTACAGAATTACAAGGAGTGGGTGTGGCTATAGCCCCTGAGTGTAGCTCAAAACTTCTCTAATGAAGAAATGACGAGGGACATACAGGACTTTTTCAACCTTTTGTTTTAATTCAAAGATTGACTGTAGTTGTTCTGTTAAAGAAGTTTCAGTTCAACAAACTAATCATAACCTAGGCAAAAGGAGAGATGTATGCATGGTCTGTGTGTATGGACGTGGCCACATCAGTATGTATGAAGTGTGAAATGCAAATGCGTGAATGTTGACAAAAGCAACTGTTCTAATTGCCTTGGATATGATTAAAAGGGATACTTAAATCCCTTCAAACAGTTAAAAACTACCTAAATCGATTTAGATATAGCCAAATGGAAACATCCATACACTGGACAGTGGAGTGGACCCTGGCTTGGGGTCGAGGGCATGTTTGTGTTTTCTTGCAGAAGAGGAGTGAAGCTTCGGTGGCTGTCACAGCATTTGGTGAGATGCATGGAGCAGAAAGGACTGGACCTGAGACCATGGGAGCCTGCTCAAGCCAGTTCGAGATCTCCTAAATCAGTGTTCCTGACCCTTGATGTCATCAAATCTATAGCCCGAGAAAAAAATAAACAGTCAGTTCGAGATTTCCAGTTTCTCATCAGGCTTGCTACATCAACCTCCTGGACCCGTGAGTTTTCATCCCAAAGCCAACAAAACTGGAAGATTAGCAGCTAGCCTTTGATATACCTTAAAACAACAGAATTCATTTTGCCAGCTTTTCCCTTTGGGGGAAAAAAGACCCATTTAAAACATTTGGACATTGGTATGGACTGTGATGAATGACAAAAGCCTCTTTTCAGTATTTGAACAGGACACGGTCACTTGAAATATCAGACTCGGTAGTTCCTGTTTTTGGAATCACAATGTGTTTTTCTGGAGAAATATGGTTTGTCCTGGTGCGACAAAAAGACTTTGACTCGGGTTGCATGTTCAGCTGATACTACTGACATTAAATCGACAGACTACATCACCACAGGAACAAATTCGTACTCTGTAAATAGTGCAACAAGCCTCTTGTTCATATTTTTTATAATGCTACATGTGTAACATCAATGATTGTACCTAATGTATCTGTGCAAGTGCACTCTCTAATGCTTTCCTAAGTAGATCTTAAAATGATTGTAAACTTTATCACTGTTTTGACCGTCAAATTGTAACTATAAATCACCCTTGTAGCAAAGAAAGGCTGGTGGTAGAATGCTATGGCCCAGATGGGGGGGGGGGGGATGGGCAGGTGACAGAGAGGCGCTATGTCAGTGGGGGTCCTAGGAATGGTAACAGTGGCAGTAGGCGTTCTGGCTTCATGCTGAGTTCAAAGTGTCTTAGCCCATGGCAATCCCGATAGCCATAAAGCCTTATTACAAATGATTTTAAAGTTGGGGCGCTCTTATGACGGGCAACTTGTGGGGAAGACCCACTCCCACCTAACAGGGGTTCAAGGTCCCCCAAAGACGGGCCAGGGAGGGTGACCCTACTTGACCTAAGACAGGAGTGCCTCATTTAAAAATAAAAAGGGGTGAATTGTGGGGACACCAGACCTTGAGCAGAAACCCACTTCCCCTTCGGCCTGGGAGCAGGCATCTGTGTAATGTTTACTGGAAACAATTCAGTGCTTTAAAGCTTCATAGGGCTCAGATAAGGGCTTGCTCACTGAAATACCATGACTGTCACATCCCCTACGGCTAGATGCCTCTTCCTGTCCCTGCGCCCTGTGGTGTCTCCCCGATTCTGGGGCCGGAGATTAAACCACCAGCCAGGAGGGTGAGAAGTGGAAAGAATGGTATGTAAATGGATGGCAAAAGTCCTTAAAAAGGGAAGCTCCTTTTTCTTAGAGAGACTTCTCCAGAGATTTCGCCAGGGACTTCTCCTGAGATTTCTCCTGAGAGCTCTGCTAAGCTGACTTGGGAAGCATAAAGTTTTCTTAAAGCAACCGACCGGTCTCTGTGTCATCTATCCTGACCACCTCGCTACATTCTTGGATGCAGGCCGCACAGCAGGTGCGACACCTGAGGGTTTCCTAAAGAATAAGAATACTACTGATTTCCCCCTTGCTGGGTAAGGTGAGGTATGAGTGGGCTTTGTTGCAATGATCTTTAGGTTACTAATGTTGAGTATAGTAATTGATATTTAGGCAATAACAGCAATATACAAAAAGGGTTATGGGCTTATCTCTGGTTGGTTTCAGCATCCCTGTTATGCATGATCAGGGACATCTCTTCAGTACATGGATTTAGAAAACTTTCTCTCTGTCATGAGTCAAAACACATACCATTTTTCTTTCTTAAAAACACACAGTATAAAACATGGTTATTTGCTAAGTCTACTCATCAGAATTTGCAGGCTCAACCTTGCTAATGAAATGTTTATGTTGTAAAATGAGATGTGGATATAAGCTTTCTGATTCAGCATGAATAACATCAGTACAACATCCCATTTCTCTTTCATCTGTTGAGTGGACATTAGGATATAGCATCAAAGTTTCCACTCTGAAGCAATGTCCCTTCTCCACAGACCCTGACAGCATCGGACTCGTACATGATCATACAGAGAACAGAAGAACTGTGTTAGGATGTAGGAGAAACCAGGTGTTTCCATACACACAGTTACAGAATGTTCACGTTCTGAAATCACCCACTGCCTCTGAGTTAATGTGCTTTAAAGCAGCGGTTTTGCTCTACACATTCATCACCTCTATTATCTCCCATCTCTGTGGAATTTTTTCCCTTCTCTCCAACTACCAGGTGCAAGCTTGTGATGTCAGATGAAAAACTGAACTCCTTTGCAGACACTTGACCCTAATCAAGTATTTGTTGTCTAGTGAATCACATGTAACATATCTTGCAGAAAAATCCCTGCTTCTGGCTACAGTTTGACTCCTTTTGATCCAGGTTTATTATATAGCACCATCCTTATTGAGGTAACTGCTCTCTCTGACTCCCTTCTTTCTACAAAATTCAACTGGGTGCCAGTCAAATCTAAGACAAAGATTTCTGATACAAAGCTTTGCACTTGCTAAATACAAGCATTAGGGGATTGCATTGTTATTGTGTGATATAAAGAGCTGAAAGAATGTCCCTTACAATGATGCAGTTTAGGACTGGAGAGATGGCTCAGGTGTTAAGAGTACTGGCTGCTCTTCCAGAAGACCTGGGCTCAATTCCCAGTACCCACGTAGCAGCTTACACAATGATGCAGCTTATCATTTAACAGGAATATTCTGCCATCATGTTCTATTGACCGTGTGCGGTCCCCTTTGCCCTTTTCTACTGCGTCAGCGTCTTCAAGTTATATTTGTTGAAATCCCTTCCTGGTTTCACTCTATTTGACTAAAGCCCTCCACACTCAATTCCTTCCTTCCTAAAGGGTGTTAGAATCCTCCCCTCAGAAGAAAGCACTTTTCCAGGTCAAAACCCACCAGATGTAATGTGTAAGCACTCATGCTCGGAAGGTAATGAGAACAGGAATTAAAATTCAAGATTCTTTTTTGACACCTATGAGAGTCAAAGATGGCTACTGGATGGATGGACCAGGGAGTCTAGGAAGAAGTATCTATTGGAAAAATTACAACTCTTAAGAGTATAGTTCAATTAAATTTTGTTATTCATATTAAAGGATAATTGCTTGATTATTGTTATTTCATTTTTCATTTGTTTTTCTTCTTGTGGCTTCATCACAGCTCTGATGTGATATGTCAACAATTAAAGCCATTTTTGCTGCAGTCATATAAGTTGATATTTAAGGATGAGTGTAAACATTTTGGCAGATGGGATGGTATGGACAGGGATGGATATGGCAGTTGGGAGTCAAAGAATACTGAGTATTACATCTTGGATGGAAAGGTATTCTGGAGCTCGGGGGTCACAGAATACTGAGTGTTACACAGCTCAGATGGAAAGGTATCCTGGAGCTCAGGAACCAAGGACTACCACAGGTCACAGTAAGCACAGCAGCTTACAGCCCTGCCTCAGGGAAAGGCTTCCCCAGTGTATCAGCTCTGCTTGGCAGGAGAGGGTTTCCTTAGCTTGGGATGTTTTCCCAGTGTATCATCTTTGCTCTAGCAGGAAAGAGTTTCCCGGGCGAAGTTGCTACAGTTCAGCTCTGCTTCTGGGAGAGTGCCAGCTCTGCCAGGGGAAGGTTTCCCTGGCAAAAGTATTACAGTCCTGCTCACTCTGCTCTGCTCAGGGTCATGTCTGCTCTGACACAAAAGAAAGTCTTCACCCAAAGCTCATCCAAGAGGTTTATTGGGAGGGAAGAATCCAGGAGAGTGGCTCTTCACCAGGTACCACCCCTAATTTAGGGCAAAGGAACGCCAGGGTATAGGTCCCTGACCACCTAGCACATAGGCAGTGGTATACTTGTATGCCACAGAGAATTGAAAAACACTGTGAATGTTTGGACATGGGGGCTGTGTGGTAGTACTAAGCACTATGGTATTATTGCAATTTGCAGAATCCAGAGTGCTTGCAAGGTGTGTTCCTGAGGAGTTAAAGCAGTCTGCCATACAGAAGAGAGAGATGTGGAAGAGATAAAAGATGGTAGTAATGCTTGGCTCAGAGCAGTTTATAAGTGATAAGGTGGGAAAGTCTGATAAGTAAGGCTACTGTTGGGAGTTTGACCCAGGAGGGACCCACAACTAGCATTCTTCAAAGTGGTTAGGCAAGGCATTATTCATATAGCTGATATGCAGAGATTGAAGTTTGAAACAAGAGATAGTATGATAGGGAGGTGGAATCAGTATCATCAGAAAGGGGTGCCATTAGGGAAGTAAGAATATTTGGGGAGCTTTGAGTAACTTCTTCTACTGTGTCTATACTTTGAGTTTGAGAGAGAGTGATGGGTACCTTCTGTATTTTGAGTGTATCTGATAGGTGGCTGTAATAATTGTTATAGTAAAGTTTACCAATGACAATTGTCTCCCATCTGGGGTGCCATGGGTCCTTAATTAGAATATAAAAATTTCCCATTCTGCATGAAAGGTAGAGTGTGTTCCTGAATATGTGTTGTGTCTCTTACAAGACCATAAATTTCTGGCCAGCTTTGACAATAATCTCTAGTCTGGTCATAGAGAAAACAAGCATAGGGGCAAATGTTTCAGAAATAGATTTAGGTGTTATAGGGATAAATACCTCCTTTTTGCAACCAGCTAGTGGGTAGTCTACAGATCCCACTATGTGAGTGGTCCATTTGGACTGCTGGACCTCATATCTCCATATGTCAAGCTCGCTACTGATGGGGTTGAGCAAAGGGAGTAGAAGAAAAGGCATGAACAAATAGGGTTGGCCTTGGTCTTGGAAGATGTGTAAGGCCTCATTCTTCTGACATGGGAGGCAGGCTGGTTGACCTTGGTATCTTCTGAAACTTAAGAGAACAAGGTCCTGCTGGGGTTGAAATGTAAGAAGTATTATCATGGGCTGATGTAAAATGTTTGAGATGAGAAAAATGAATCCAGTGAGGGAATCCTTTGAGCTTAATAGCAGTTGGGGTGGTAAGGATGACCCTGAAAGGTCCTGTCCATTTTGGAGAAAGAGGAGGGGGATTGTTACCTGGAGGAGAGAGAACTAAGTCTCCTATGTTGATTGGAGAGGGAAAGGGATTAGGATGGGGCTGAGGCAGATGATGGTGGGTGAAGTTCAAAAGAAGAGTGCAGAGACAGTGTAACAAGGGGGTAAGAAGGTGATTTGGGAGAGGTGACAGTTGAGATGTAAGACCAGGAGGCATAATCGGCCATCTATACATGAGCTCAAAAAGGGAAATAAGGGGGTTTCTTTGGAAGGGCTCTTAGTTGCAGTAGAGTCAATGGCAAGAGTTTATACAATCTATATGTATTTCGTGGTAGAGTTTGATAAGAATATTTTTCAGAAAATGATTAGTTTGTTCAACTTTGCCTGAAGACTGGGGATGGTAGGGGATATGAAAATGCTATGGGATGTTAAAGATTTTGCCAAAGTCTGTGAGATTTGAGAAGTAAATTCAGAGCCATTATCTGATTGAAGGGAGGATGGAACCCCAAAACGGGGGATGATCTCCCTGTGATCAGAGACTGTGATCTTTTATTAGTGGTGGGGAAGGCTTCTACCCATCCTGAGAATGTGTCCACTAGGACCAAAAGATATCTGAAGCATCTAACTGTGGGCATGTGGGTGAAGTCAAGCTGCCAGTCTGATCCAGGAAGGAATCCCCTGGCTTGATGAGTGGTGAAGGGGAGACTCCAATGCCCAGAGGTAAAGTTAGAATTTTGACAGATCTTTACAAGAAATAGTGATAATCTTTAGATAGGATAGATCCTCAGAGATAGACTTAAATAGGTTTTAATAAAGCAGGACAAAGCCTGATGATTAGCAATAGTATAAAATTTGTTGAGTATCTGAATATGGTGGTGGAGGCATGGGTTATAAAATAGAGTGCCTTGCAGCTCATGATGGGGACCTAGGCCCCTGAGAGTTGCAGCTCTAGCTGCCTCATTAGCTTGGTTATTTCCTTTGGAAATAATAGAATTGTTTGCTTGGTGTGAGCAGCAATGGACAATTACTATAGCTGTGGGAAGGTGAGAAGCTTCTAGCAAGTCAATAATTTGTTTTGAATTAGTTATAGAACCTCCTTTTGTTGTTAGTAGCCCAGGTTCCTTCCAAATAGCTGCATGTGACAAGAGAATGTGCAAGGCACAATAGAGTGTGTAGAAAGGTTTATGGACTGTCCCTTTGCTAGTTGAAAGGCACAAGTAAAAGTTATTAATTTGGCCTGTTGGTTTGTGGTTTGTGCTGGAAGGTCCTGTGCCTCACCCACTTTGGTGTCTGAGACAATAGCATATCCTGCTTTCCATAATCCTTCATGTAGGAAGGAGATGCATCTGTGTACCATGTGTATAGGTGGCCTGTGGCAGAGCTCCCTCATGTATATGTGGAGGATGAGGTAGTAACTCCTCTAGGGTCTCAATACAAGAGTGAGATGGGGAGTATTTTGAGATTGGTCGGGGGAGACGATTTGAAATATTAAGAGGTGGACATGGCTGAAAGGTATGTGTTGTATCCTCTACTAATGCTACCTGAAGGGAGAAAACTTGGAAGGGGGTTAACGTTTGGAGACCCTTGTATGTTAGAAGATGGGACAGGCAGTGAGGAGAGAGGACAGTAATAGGAGACCCTAAGGTTAACTTCTTTGACTCTCGTATGAGAAGTTCAGCCACAGCCAGAGCCCACAGACAAGGTACCAACCTTGGATAGTGTGGTCTAATTTTTTTGATAAGTATGTGACTGGTGTAAAGGAAGGTCCCAGTTTGTGACCCAGGACCCCGAGGGCATATCCCTCTTTCTCACTAACATAGAGAGAGAGAAGGGACACATTAAGTCTGGAAGGTGTAAGTCTGGAGCCTGTAGGAGGGCCTGTTGAAGCTGATGAAATGGTTTGGTAACAGGTGCAAGGAGAGGTTCATGTGATGGGCCAAGGGCTGCCTGATATAGAGGGCGAACAAGAAGGGAGAAGGAAGGAATAAAAAAATGTAAGAAGCTGGCCATTCCTAGGAAGGATAAGATTTCATCCTTTGTGATGGGGACTGTAAGCGATTGTATTAGGTTTTTTCTATCTAGGGTAATAGCCTTATGAGTTGGAGTAATAGTTAGTCCTAGATAAGTTACCTGAGGAGTGGACAGCTGGACCTTAGAGGGTGATACCCTATATCCCCGGCTACACAGAATATTTAACAAAGTAGAGGTGTCAGCCTGGCTTGTTTCTAGGGATGGACTACAAAGGAGAAGATCATATACATACTGTATCAGCTAGGGTTTAGGAAGAGACAAAGAGAATAAGTCAGAGGCTAGAATCTGGCCAAATAAATAGGGGCTGTCCTAGAACCCTTGAGGTAGGACTATCCAAGTGAGTTGGGTAGAAATGTGTGTGTCTGGGTCAGTCCAAGTAAAGGCAAAGATATTCTGTGACTGGCGGTTCAGAGGAATAGAAAAGGCATCTTTGAGGTTAAGGACAGAGAAATAGAAGTTTTTGAAGGGATGGTGGAGAGTAGAGTATAAGGATTGGGTCCTCCAGGATGAAGGGGAACTACTGCTGAGTTAATAAGTCGGAGGTTCCATTAGGGTTTTTGACTGTAAGTATGGGGGTATTAAAGGTGGAAGAAGTGGGTCACAGAAGATTTTTTTCTCAGAAGGTCAGAGATGAGATGTTTAAGTCCCCTGAGACTTTGGAGTGAAAGTGCTACTATATATGTGACAGGGTTTTGTAGTCGGATGATTAGAAGGGTGTGATGTTTGGCTATAGAGGGATTTTGGGTGTTCCATACCTGAGGATCTACCTGAGAGGATGGTAAGGGGAGAATTGTGTCAGACTGTGTGGTTTGTAGGAGGAGGAGAAGGGGAACAGCTGGCGAGCCTGCAGCCAAACAGACAGGGAGAGCAAAAGAAATAGAGGCTCCTATTTTGGCTAAAAGGTCCCTTCCCAGCAATGGGATGGGACAGGTTGATATCACTAGGAAGGAATGAGTAAGGGGGATACTCTTAAAGATACAGTTAAGTGGTGAGGTTTGTTGGGCCTGATAGGACTGTCCTCCTACTCTGACAATAGAGGAACAGGAAGGAGTGGTTGGTCCCCCAAAATTTGTCAGGACTGAAAAAGAGGCTCCGGTGTCCAGGAGGAAGGAGATGGATCTCCCTGATACTATGATAGCTACCTGAGGCTCCCTGTCAGAGATAGTGGTGGTCAGGCCAAGGGAGCCCGGGACCCCCTAGTCATTAGTGGCCAGGTCAAGGAGGTCAGCTGAAGGGCGATCCGGGATTGATGTCCCCATGCTCTGCTCAAAGTGTGTTTCTTTGACTGGCCCCTTTTCCCTACAATGAGTGTGCTAATTATTTATTCTGGCTCTTATCTCTCTGTCTGTGAAGATTGTGTCTTACTATGTTTTGTCACTTAAGGATATGTACTTGTCCTAGGTTGGAATTTTGGTGTGGGGAATCCTGACTTACATTTGCTTCTGTCTCCTTTCTTTCTTTCTTTCTTTCTTTCTTTCTTTCTTTCTTTCTTTCTTTCTTTCTTTCTTTCTTTCTTTCCTTCCTTCCTTTCTTCCTTTCTTTCTTTTTTGAGACCCAGTTAGGTTCTCAGTAGCTTAGGCCACATTTTAATGTTTATTTTTAGTTTTAAGATTTATGAGACATGTACATGTAGTATATTTAATTCCAAACTGACAAGGTTGTTTTTATGAATTCTACCTCAGTTCTAGATGTGATTTGTTGATGGTATCTTGAGCTGGTAGGTATTTTAAGCAATCCTGACTACAAGAGTTGATTTAATGCAATGGCAGTGCGATTTCCAAACCCCACTTTTCTTATGACATGTTCGTTTCTTCCTGGTTTCTAAGCATCAGCATTTAGATGAGACCAGCAATCATCCAGGAAGGCTGCAGTCCCAACAATCATGCTCTATTTTTGCTTTGCTTTGTCCTGTGTGGATTTACTGTCCCTAATTTTCAGAGATTGTTTGTGCTTTTAAGTAATTTAAAGTAGCTTTTAAAGATATTATCCATCTGCCATAAATTCACTTAAAATGATCATTCTGGTTTTAATACTTTGATGGACTTGAACAACCTGCACCACTGGAGCCTTTTCATTATCTTAAAAGAAGCTGTGTAGCATTTGGTCATTGCTACAGTTTTCCCATCTTCTGGGATCCCAGGCAGGCATTAATCTACTTTCAGTCTCTGTGGATTTACCTGTTTTGAACATTCACATCAATGAGATCAGACAATGTACAATCTTTAAAAATTCTCTTTTGATTTAGCTGAGCATTTGGGAGCTCAGATGTACAGTGTGTAATACATGTTAGTACTTTATTTTTTTCTTCTTGCTTTCCTAGTTAATAAAATTGAGCAGAAATTACAGAGAATATTATTGTACTGGAATGCATCACCTCCCTTCCATGGACACACTGTCACACAGGCTGTGCTATCATACTGTCATCTGAAGCTCTGAGTTTATATTAGGGCTCAGTCTTGGTGTTGTGTGTCCTCTGAGTTTTCACAAATGTATAACAAAAATATCTTCATAGCATTGTAGGAGAATTATGCTCTAAAAGCCTTTGAATTTTCTTCACCCTTTGCAGCTTCCTCACTATCTGCAATAGCAAAACATCTTAATTTTTCCACTACAGATGCCAGCTAGGTCTCATTTCTTTCTTTTTGTTGTAAATAGGAGTTTTGACTAAAAGGAAATTACATTATTGGTTTTAGGGAGATGGTGAGATGGCTGGGTGGTCAAGCTTCAGTGAATCACATATGATCTTGACCTCCAGATCACAAGAGACAAACTAGATGCAGTAGTCATGAATCTGTAATCCCAAGGATTCTTCAACATGATCATGGTGGAGATAAAATAATTCCCTAATCCCCTGGGCAAGGTAGCCTGGAGTTCATTGCACTAATCTATGCTTGACTTTCAAAAGCTGTTCATTATGCTAGGGTACATATTCATGAGCCTACATGTTCACACACATACAAAAATGTAAATTAAAATGCTCAATTAAAAACGTTTAAGTACATTCATGCATTAACTCATTTGCTTTGTGTTCATATGTGTACCCATGTGTGCTTGTGTGTGTGTGTGTGCGTGTGTGTACAATATCCAATATCATGTATGGAGGTTCGAGGGCAACCTGTAGGTATTAACTGTCCCTGTACACCATGTAAACACAGGATCAGACTCTGTGGTCAGGCTTGGGTGTAGGTACCTTTATTGATTAAACCATTTTATTGGCCCAGAAAAATTTAAAGAAAAAATATATATTCATATATATTATATATTTCTGTGATGATTAGATCTTTCATGTGATTTTGCTTGCCAGGTTGATTCAGATATTCTCCTTTGCTCCTATGGGTTACAGTTCTGTGTCTTTCTGGGACCCTGTGCACAGCTACATAATCCTGTATTTAGATTTTCGTCGGATGCTCGTGATTACTTGGACAAAATCAGGAATGATAACTATTCTTCTGTTTATTGCTTCAGCAATTTGGTGTTTCTTTGTTTTGGGTTGGTTTGTCTAGTTGAAATCTTTCCATTTCTCTGTTTAGAGAATAGATTTCTGGCTTTATTGATGTCTTCTATGTGTACTAGGTAGGAGCTCCATCACTAAGGCAAAGACTGGGAACCCATCTCTTCTAAGATTTTTTAAACTGGACCTCACTAAGTTACTTGAACTGTTCTGGACCTCCTTCTGCAGACCAGGCAGGCTTTTGCAGTCTTTGCAGTCTCCTGCCTTAACCTTCCAAGTAGCTTGGACCACAGGCCTTCAGGTGTTCTTCTATTTATTTGTTTATTGATTTATTTTAGGCTTATTTATTTGTATGTGTTTGTTTATGGATGTATACATGCCACAGCACATGTTCTGAGTCCAGAGAACAGTCTGTTGGGACTCTCTTCTATCTTTCTATTATATGGATTCTAAGACTGAGCCCAAGTTGCCAGGCTTGGTAGCAAGTACCTTTGCATGCTGAGTCATCTTGTCTGCTCCTTGGTGTTCTTTAGAGGAAATACTTTGTGACTATTGGCTGAGTTTTCAATGGATGTCTGGTCGGTCTAGTTGGTCTACAGGGCGACTCAGTTCTTCTAGTTCCTGTTTCTTTCCTGTCATTAAGGTAACTAGGCATTAGATATCCAATATTATTTAGAACTGCATATTTTCTTTCAATTCTGTATCTGCTTCATCTATCATGTTGTTTGTGCATACATATATACATATTTATAAACATTGCATATTCCTCATGTATTGATCATATTTTCATTATAAATGCCCTTATTTTCTCTACATCTATTTGTAGAGCCTGTTTTGTCTCTTAGTATACTCAAGTATATTCACCCATGATTTCTTATGTTTGATACTTTCAAAACCCCTTTTCATTATTTTTTTCAAATTGCTAATATCTGAATCTGATCTCCTCGCTTCTCAAAAGAAGAAATGCAAATTGCCAATGGTAAATCCTTAGCCATCCAGAAGTATGCAATTTAAACTGCACAGAGCTTCAATCTTATCTTCGTCTAGAATGGTTATCAGCAAGAATGCAAATAACAACAGGTAGTAGTAAGGATGTGGCAAAAGAGGGATCCTAATTTGTTTCTGGTGTGAATATAAACCATGACAGAATCTGAAACCAGAGATACCACGTTTCCTGTGCCATGCCTGTGTTTATGCCCCAAAGAATTTAAATAAGTATCCCACACTTTCATATAGATATTTTAATATTCAGGCCTATTGCTACATCATTCATAATAACAGTGGTCTACAACTACCTACGCTTTTAAGCAGGTGAATGGTTAAAGAGTATATGGTATATACAAGGAGGTTGTATTCAGATATAAGAGAAAATAAAATTATGTAATTTTTAGAAAATGTGCATGATTGGGGACCATATTAGTGAAATAAATCACACTCAGAAAGAGAAATACCATGGGCTTCTCATAAATAGAAAGTAGATTCGAGTGTGTGTGTGTGTGCATATGACATGAAAATAGAATTCTGCCTGTGAGAGGAGAGCAGAATATCTACAAGAAATAGAGAAGGTAATATGTGGTACAAGAAAAACAAAACTATATGTACATATATATGTATCTATATATATTATAGCATGAAAACAGAAGGGGTGTTATCTGTGGGGAGGAAGAGGATCATTGAGAGTTGAGGGTAGTAGAGGAAAGATGCAGAAGGTAGTGGTCAGGGAAAATATGACAAAACACAATTACATAAATATAAATAAATATATATATATATAAATGAAAGCCATTATTACATTGTTTTTTTTTATACAACAAAGGTAAAAAAGCATGTCCTGTGTAGACAAGAATATATAGCTAGGCCCAGCTCTTAATTCACAACTTAGTTTGGCAATCTGCTTTTTGCTTGATTTATCTAACCCATTCACACTTAATAGTATTCATATAGTTATTATTGCAGGTATGTGCCATTTACATTTTTAATTTTTCATGCACCTCATGAAATCTTTTTTAGTTTCATCTCTATTTCTGTCTTAGTCTGTTTATTGCATCATTTAATATGTTTTTGTGGTGCTATACAAAAGAGGACATCCTAGACTAGATATCTACTATGAAAAGCTATTTATTAGCTCTTAGTTCTAGAGGTCAGCAAGTCCAAACAGGGCATTGAGATCTTGCTACGTCATCACGTGACAGAAAAGGAAGGGCAAGTCTGCTTCAGAATAAACATGTTCAACAGAGCCCTTAATACCAAACAGCGCAAGAGCCATGCACACTTTGCCTCATTCTTCTGAACACGGTCACATTGCTATTTCTTGCAAGCCAGGGCTTTTAGTAACACATTGCCTATATTTATGTGTGTGAAAAATATTTTTTAATTTGTCTTTAGTTTGTGAAAGATAAATGTATTGGGTAGAAAAGATTCTTGAATGATGCTTTTCCCTCTGAGCAGCCTATCGCTGTTATCTGCTGTTTCTGGTTGAGGGCGTGCTATTTATCCCACTGGGGCCCCTTGAATGAGAGGGGCCTTTGCGTTGCTATCAAAGCTTTCATTTTATCTTGACGTTCACCATTGTGTTTTGATGTTTCTGGCAGTGTACTTTCTTTCAGTTGTTGGCTTGGCTGTACCCAATTGAATATATTTCATCAAATTGGAAAAATACTGTGTCTTTTTTTTCCACAGATTTTTTTTCCCTTTCACTCTGCCTCTCTGGGACTCCCATTATATATTGGTTCCATGATATCTTCATTTCTCTGAGGCTCTCTTGACTTTCTAATACCCATTTTCTGTCTTTGTTTTTTTAAAATCACGTAACCTCTAAGAGTACATTCTACTTTGCTGATTCTTCTGTGACTTCACATTGGCTTTGGACCCCTCTTAGTTCATTTTATATTTGGGTTTGTAGCTTTTTGTTTGTAGTTTTCAATCTAAGAATTTCCATTAGATTTTTTTTCCTCTGTGACATTTATAACATCACCAATAGTTCCTTTTCAATGATGCAGTTTTATTATTGTTATGTTTTTATGTCTTTCACTATGGTCCCTTTAGCTTTTTGGCATATTTATAATGATGTCTTTGAAGTTTTTTTCTACTGTCTTTCATATATGAACTCTTGTCACTTGGAGATTCTTTTTGCTACACTTTCCTAATGCAAGTGTCTCATGTTCCTGTGTGTGTGTGTGTGTGTGTGTGTGTGTGTGTGTGTGTGTGTGTGTGTGTGTGTGTTTCTGTGTCTGTTGCTTTAGATTTTGGCATTTCTCATATTCTTTTGTGAAAACCTTCAGGGTTAACATCTTAGGGAGTATCTCTGTTGCTTGCTTGGTATTTATGTGCTTAATATCTTGGCTAGTCTATTTTAAGGAAGTCTTTTTATCCCAGGGAAGATTACCAGAGTTTACTCCTCATAGGATACAATCTTGGGCAGGTGCACAGCACACTTAACTTGAGTAGGCCCCTGTTTATATCTTCTCTAATCTTTTCGTAGAACGATCTGCTTCATTTTGAATCATGTCTATCTGCTAACCCTCATGAATCAGCAACTGGTTGTTTTTTTTTTTTTTTTCTAGACCTGGAAGGCCTGTTTTCTTTTTTAATCTGTCTATCAGCATAAGGGAATCTGTGACAGATTAAGGCCCAAGACAGTGATTTTATACATTACTTAACAGGCTTGTTGGCCTATAGAACTACCCAAATCTCTCCTGTCTTTGAGAGAGGGGCTTATGTTATAGGTTACCATAGTTGTTTTCAAATAAAATCATTTCTTTTGTGAAACAGTCCAAGCTTCCTGTTGTGTGGATTGACTTTTACTCTGTGTAAAACCTCTGAGTCATTGTTATGAGTGTGCTGACCTCTTCTTCACTTTTTTTTTCTGGTCATTGAACCTCCATGCTACTGTGATCTGGGGTGAAGATAATCCAGGATTCAATGGTTTTATCCAGCTGTGTCTGTAGGGGAGGCTTAAGAAGAAACAAGGGATCTTGGAAACAGCCTAGATGCTCCTCAACTGAAGAATGGATAAAGAAAATGTGGTGTATTTACACAATGGAGTACTACTCAGCGATAAGAAGCAATAGCATCCTAAATATCAAAGACAAATAAACAGAACTAGAAAAAATAAATCCTAAATGAGGTAACACAAAAACCAGAAAGACAAATATAGTATGTAGTCGCTCATGAGTGGATACCAGACATAAAGCAAAAGATATCCAGTCTACAATCCCTAAATCCAGAGAAGCTTGAACCCTCCTTCAGAAACAGATGGAAGCAGATGCAGAAATCCACAACTAACTAATGGGCCAAGCTCCTGGAGTACAATCGAAGTGAGGGTTGTGGGAGTGATAATATGAACAAAGGAGTCAAGACCATAATGGGGGAAACACACAGAATCAGCTGGCCTGAGCTAGTGAGACATCACTGACTTAGGTCTGAAAAATGGGGAACCTGCGTAAGACCAAACTAGACTCCCTTAATATAGGTGACAATGGCATTATGACTGGGACAATATATGAGGCCACTGGCTAGGTTCAAGATCTAGCACTAATGCACAAACTGACTTAATGGATCCCATTTTTTATAGAGAGATACGTTTCCCACCTTAGACACAGAGAAGTGGCGGTATAAAGGTGCCTTGGTCCTGCCTCAACTAGATGATGGGACAGACTTAGTAGAATTCCTAGGTGAGGCCTTACTGTCTCTGTGGAGTAGATGGGAGGAAAAGAGGGTACAACTGGGATTAGAATGTAAAAATTAATAAAACAATAACAACAACAACAGAAGAAGAAACGGGGGAAATAGGAATTAGATATTGCAACTGGAAGTTGCTGGGATGAGAAATAACAGTGCCTTTCTCCTTGATGTGCAATCCCCTTACCTGGGAGTCTAAAGGAGAGAGAAGAACACACACTCTTGGAGTAAAACCTTTATAGGACTGAGCTATGGAAAGAGAGGTAAGGAGGCAGTGATCAGATCATGCCTATGTGCTTCAGCCTCTTCCTGTTTGAGATGTAG
Source organism: Mesocricetus auratus (assembly GCF_017639785.1). Taxonomy (NCBI): domain Eukaryota; kingdom Metazoa; phylum Chordata; class Mammalia; order Rodentia; family Cricetidae; genus Mesocricetus; species Mesocricetus auratus. The sequence goes on along the minus strand of NW_024429184.1, from coordinate 107,359,179 downwards.
ACATTCTTGGATCACTTCTTGCCATATTAGTTGTTTAATTGTGTCCATAACTAGTGTAACAAGTTATCACAGGTTGGGCTGTTGATGGTCCCACAACATTGACAACTTTGCTTTCCTGTTGTCTCCAGAAGAAAGTTTAGCCTCACTCCTTCTGCTTCTAGGGGTTTCCATAGTATTTTATACCATTTGAAGTCAGCACTACCAATCAGGCAACCATCTCCACCTCAGCTCAGAGCTCTGTCTTGCTCTGTCTTAAAAGCTCACTTGGTACTGCATTTGTGACCCATTCAAATAATCCACGTTAATCTTTCCAATTCAGGGCCTTTGAATAAATCATGTCTGCAAATACACCTTTCCCTTGCAATGCAACATTTAGTTCCCAGTGATTAGGACTTGGCATCATTCTTGGCCACTCTTCGGCTTACTATAAGCCACACATCACAGTTCCCAGATAACTGAAGTACCCTTTAAAAAATATCACACACTCTTAGCATTCACTTATTCTAGAGGAGCCAGGTCTGCAACTCTCACACTGCATTCAGTGTCTGTAAGCCTTTAAGATGCAGAATTCCACATTGTCTGAACAGAACAGTTTTTCAGCCTGTGCCCTCAGCTAAATTTAGAAAACAGGAGCTCTGTAATTTCATAAAGGCTCAGAGGCGTGTAAACTCAAATCGATACAGAAGAGTTCCTGGTTAATGGCAATTAACTCCCTGTGGCTATTCATTTATTCATGCACAGATGTGTTCTTGCAATTTCTGGTTGTAAAACTGGATATTTTATCATAATGGTTCACACAAATATCTCACTAAAGAAACTTTTAAGAATGCAATGACTTGTATCTCCTTGAAGTTGCCATACTAGCCACTAATACACACTGTAAGGGAAGCTGTGATTACTAGTAACTTGAAGGGTTTGACTTGGAACGTGTCTTACTTCTTACGTTTCATCTATCTACTCTGAATTTCTCCCTGAGAATTTACTCCACTACATGCCGGGCAGGTGACTCTCCTTCCTGTTCTAATGTAGATCACACTCACCACAAGTCCATGAGGACTGCCGTCTACCCTTAGTCACAGTGAGCGGCGTGCTACTTAAATGTGGGTGCTTGCCATTGATGACAGTGATGGCAGTAGCATTGTGGTACGTTTGTGTATCTATCATTCAAACGTCAGAAGCTTTATTTACTACTATTTAGAAAATTTGTGTGAAAACTTAGTCAACAAAGATGATGGATCTGAGGAACAGGTTGATTGTAGACAACATCATTTGCTATGATACAGCAATGTTTAATAATAGCAAAAGTATGAGGTTTTTATTTATAGTCATGTATATTTCTCTCTATACATCTCTTTCTCACCATGATTTAAGCCAATTTTATCAGACATCTGTCTTTTACAACAAGAATCTTCCTGGGAAATGGGTGTGTTAATGTTAGTTTTCTAAAAGTATATAAGCCCCATAACTTAAACAATGTAGACAGTAAAATTATCATTGTTCACAATATCTTTTGACTTCTTAAGATACACAAGTGACATGTTTTCTTGAAAGCTTTAGAGGCCACTTGTCAGGGGTTTGAGACCCACAAATCATAATGGTTGCTTCACAACTATCTAGAGACCAATGACTTCTTTTTTTTTAACACTGGTGTTGGATTTTTCCAGGCAGAACTTCTTTTGATTCATGCTCATGCAGGAAAAGCATGCATTTTGTAAAACGAGGCACTTAGGTAGTTCCCAGGGACACCCAATTACAAAGCCCCCTGTCAGCAGTTCTGTTGCCCTCCAACAGTGAAAGCCAAGAATAACTTAAGCCTTCTCTTGAGCCTTCATTACTACCAAGAACTCTAAACACATATACCTGAGGGAGCAAAGACATGACAGCCAGAGCTCCCATAGGCCGGTAAGCACATTGTTGAACAAGTTCCAGAATTTTCTCCTAAAGGGATTGTTGGAAAAACAAGGCATACTGCAGGCTTTGAGTCTACAGTGGAATTAGTTTAAGGTATGGTGCATTAGTGCATTGTACTTCTTTATGCTACTTCTGCTTTGGGAGTTTGAGGACAGGGAGTGCAGACCTGCAGGGATTCACCTGGCAACAAGGGTCCCTGTAAGAGGACTGCTAAAAACAGCCCAGGAAAGCAGGGCTCGGCCCAGCTGCAATGGCTTAGGCTCTTCTCCAAGCACAGGCTCAAGGGAGCTTGGGCACTTAAAAGAGCCAGTTGTGGGCAAAGTCTCATTTTTTTCTAAGCAGTGGAATTTTACTAAATTGAGAAGTACAAGAAAGAAGATAAATCAACTGTTTGTAACTTTGGCCCTTCCCCTACACAGTAAGATAGTTCTTTTCTAGTTTGGTGTGGGATCTTGGATAGATGCCCTTATTTATTGTTGTAGGATTCTGCTGGCTTTCCCTTTTCTTTCTTCCCTCCATTAATTTCTAGAAGATATTCCTGAAATTGAAGTTGTTATTTGCACCTGAGGAATATTCTTACCTTTTTGTTGTGAACTGCAGGGCACTTGACCCACAAAGCCTCAAGATTTACACCCCTTTCTCTCAACTCCCAAGTCCTGGCTTCTGTTTGTCTGTTGAGATATCTATGCTTAGTTTAACTTGAAACATGAGCAAAAGAAAAAAATGTTTAAATTGTAAATTATTTTTTATTATAGTATGGTAAAAGCTCTCCCCTGACAGATAATAAGGACAGTAGGATAAGATGTGAAGGTGGCAGAGAAGCTTAAATTTTAGCATAATGGAACCCTGGACTTTCTGATGAGTTATTCACAGTGTTCTGTTGGTGGAGTTGGGAGAGGTCTGAGTCTGAAGGATCCACAGGATGCCAACCTGCAGGACTCCTTGTTGCTGGAATGTGAGATAAGTTGCTTCATTTAGTCAGGGAAGCAAGACTGAACAAAGAGGACCAGCCTCGAGCCTCCCATGGGCAGAGTGAGCAAAGCGTGGTATGGAAGGATCTGGCACACTGAGAGCCCTTGCTGTAAAGTTATTGCCTTTGCTTGGGGGCATACTAGATCCATAAATTAAACTTTTCTTTTTACTATTCCTTTTGTATACATTATTAATCAGCTTAGCAGAGCGTTCTTAATAGGCTTAGGACCTCACATTCCTTTAATTTATTTTCTTCAAGCCTGTCTCTTACATGGCAAGGCATATTTCTTTTAGCTTTTTTGCCCAATTCCTATTATATTTTCCACTATGTTTTATTTGCAATTCTCTTTAAAACTATCTTGGAATGTTTTTAGACATAAGGACAATATCTTTTAAAAAGTCTGACTTAGGCACTGGAGGGATGGCTCAGTGGTTAATAACATTGCCTTTACTGAGGTTTGATGGGGAAAGTCCTTCTGTGTGTATGTTTGTCTTATAGGTTGATAAATAACGCACTGTTGGCCAATAGGGAAGCAAGATATATGGGACTAGGAGTCAAGGAGGATTCTGGGAAATGTAGTAAAGAGTAGAGTCACCATGTGATCCCAGGAAGTGAGGATGTATGAGTCTGGCATTCTTATTAAGGTAAGTCTTTGTAAAAATATACACATTAATAGCTATGGGTTGATACTTAAGACAGAAATATCCAATGAGAGGCCATGGACATGGGTCGACAGCACTGTAACTAGTAGAGTCTCTGTGTGCTATTTGGGGTTGACAGGACACTGGAACCAGGCTGGCAGGAAGAGTTGTAACAGAGGATCTGGTTTCAATTCCCACCACCCACATGGCAGCTCACAACCACCTGTGACACCCAATCCAGGGGATCTGATGCCACCTTCTGGCTTCTACAGGCACAAAGCATACACTTGGTGCAATTAATTCATGAAGCAAAACAACAAAAAGACAAACTCAAATAAATAAACCCCCAAAAGATTTATGAATTAAGCCTTAATCCCATTTCCCATATTTCATTTTTCTTTTTATACTAGTACCCTAGTTTTTCCTAATCTTGGTCCTTTGCATCTGGCTTTTTTGTGGAGGAGGGAAGTCTTCCCACCCCCATTGTGGCCATTTTTGTCTTTTTAAGTATCAGCCATTTCATTGGTAGATGTCACCATTTTGAATTTACTATTTTCTAAATATCAAATTGATACTAGGCATTTTTGTCAAGAGTGTTGAGAATGTGAGGCTGTGTCCATCCTAGTTGGTTGTGTCAAGAAGTTGTGGTATTTGGTAATGATGTTCATTTTGCTCATGTTATGGAGGAGGTATCTGCTAAGGTTTGGAAGTTATGTTACTATGCTCATCTACTGATGCTGTCATAGCAAAGCTTCAGAGGCTATGTAGTAAAGGTATCAAACAGAGCTTTGCTCTCTCATAGTCCTTTACTCTGGGAGCCTGAAGTCAACCTTTTCCTATGACTTTGTTCCTTCCTTAGCCTTTGTGGGAGGGTGGCCCTTTCTTTGCCCTTTCCAGATGCTGGAATCTTGGGGCATTTCCTGGTGTTCAACAGTAAAACACCAGTTTCTGTCATCATAGGCATACTCTATTGTGTGTCTGGGTCTTTGTCTTTTTCCCCCTTCTTTGTAGATACCAATCCTACTGGATTAAGTGCCCATTCTGGTGTGACCTCATTTTCATTTAACTAATTACATCTTCAATGTCCTTATTTATGTATAAGCCACCCCCTTTTTTTTCTTGTTACTGAAATGAAACACATAAGGCTGGGTACTGCATAAAGCAAAGATGTTTATTGCATTAGGAATATAGCTCAGTGTTAGAGCTCTGGCTTAGCATGTAGAGGGCTCTGAGTTCTGACACTGCTTTAAAACAAAAGCCATTGGATGAAGTTTATTAAGGCCACAGTTTTACTGGCTCAAGGGCATAGTGTCAACATTGCCTTGGCTCTAGTGAAGGTCTCATGGTGTAAAGCACCATAGTAGGATATTGTCTGAAGGGCACTTATGACATGGTGAAAAGGGAAGGGGGTGGGTGAAGGACTAGCCTTATTCTCTATATAGTGATACCCTAGAGGGCATGTACCTAGTGTTCCTGTGAACTACATTAATCCCTTCAGAGGTTTGCGTCCCAAAATGACCTAATGCATATACTTTTCATATATATGAATTCTTATTTACATATCAATCCCCCCATTCCCTCACCCTCTCATCCTCCCATGCTCCCTAATGGCCCCCCAACCCACCCCCACACACTCCCTAGGGATAGTGAGGCCCTCCACAGGGAGCCCTCAATGTCCATCACATCATTTGGGGGAGGGCCCAGACCCTCCTTCCCTTATGTGGGCTGCAATAGTATCCCTCCATAGGGAATGGGCTCCCAAAGTCCATTTGTGCTCTAGGGATAAACATTGACTCCACTGTAAGAGGTCTCATAGAATGACCTGACCTCCTAGCTGGCACCCACATTCAGAGGGTTTGGTTTGGTCCAATGCTGGTTCACCAGCTTTCAACTAGGGTCTCTGTGCTCTTACTAGGTCAGGCCAGCTCTCCCTCTCCTCCTCCCCTGCCACCACTAAATCCCCACCCATATCCCCTCTGCTTCTCAGGGAGTGTGAGGCCCTCTATGGGGAATCCCCAAAGCCTGTCATATCATCTAGGACAGGCCCTGGGTCCTCCCCCATGTGTCCAGGATGAGAGAGCATCCCTCCATGTGGCATGGGCTCCCAAAGTCCATTCACACTCCAGAGACAAATACTGATCAGTTCAATGTTTAGCTGTGGGTGTCTGCCTCTGATTCCATCACCTACTAGGTGAAGGCTCCAGGACAGCATATAAGGTAGTGATCAATCTCATTATCAGGAAGGGCATTTAAGGTAGCTTCTCCACTATTGCTTAGATTGTTAGTTGTTGTCATCCTTGTAGATCTCTAGAAATTTCACTAATGCCAGGTTTCTCTTTAAACTTGTAATGGCCCCTCTATTATGGTATCAAATATCTTGCTCTTCTCTATTCTTCTCCTGACTCAAACTTCTTGATCCCCCATTTCCTCCTTTTCCCCTCTTCTTCTCTGCTTCCTCTCCCCTACCACCATGCTCCCAATCAGCTCAGGAGATCCTGTCCCCTTCCCCTTCTCCAGGATACCATGAATGTTTCACTTAGGGTACTCCCTATTTCCCAGCCTCTCTGGTAGTATGGATTGTAGGGTGGCAATCCTCTGTTCCATGTCTAAAATCCATATATGAGAGAGTATATTTCATGTTTGTCTTTTTGTGACTGGGTTGCCTCACCCAGGATGGTTTCTTCTAGTGCCATCCATTTGTCTGCAAATTTCAAGAATCCATTGTTTTTTCCCCTGAGTGTAAATGTACCACAATTTCCCTATCCATTCTTCAATTGAGGGGCATCTAGATTGTTTCCAGGTCCTGGCTATTACAAATAATGATGCTATGAACATAACACCATTTGTTGAAGATGCTTTTTTTCTTTCCATTGTATAGTTTTAGATTCTTTGTCAAAAAAATCAGTTGATTATACATGTGTGTGTTAATATCAGGGTTTTCAGTTCCATTCCATTGGTCTACCTGTCTATTTTTGTGCCAATGCCAAGCTGTTTTCAGGACTATAGCTCTATAATACAGCTTGAAGTCAGAGATGGTGATGCCTCTGGAAGTTCTTTTATTGTACAGGGTTGTTTTGTTTATCCTGAGTCTTTTGTTTTCCCATATAAAGTTGATTATTGTTCTTTCAAGGTCTGTGAAGAATTGTGCTGGGATTTTTATGGGGATTGCATTGAATCTGTAGATTGCTTTTGGCAAGATTGCCATTTTTACTATATTGATCCTACCTATCAAAGAGCATGGGGGATCTTTCCATTTTTTGGTATCTTCTTCAATTTCTTTCTTTAAAGACATAAAATTATGGCTATACAGGTCTTTCACTTGTTTGGTTAGTGTTACCCAAGACATTTCATGCTGTTGGGGCTATTGTAAAGGGGGATGTTTCTCTAACTTCTTTCTCAGGCAATTTACCATCTGTGTATAGTAGGGCTACTAATTTTTTTTGAGTTGATCTTGTATCTGCCACTTTTTTGAAGGTGTTTATCAGTTGTAGGAATTCCGTGGTAGAGTTTCTCTGGTCACTTATGTAAACTACCATATCACTTGCAGATAGTGAAAGTTTGACTTCTTCTTTTCCAATTTGTATACCCTTTATCTCCTTTTGTTGTCTTATTGCTCTAGCTAGAACTTCAAGTAGAATATTGAAGAGATCTGGAGAGAGTGGACAGCCTTGCTTTGGTCCTGATTTTAGATGAATTGTGTTGAGTTTCTCTCCATTTAGTTTTATGTTAGCTGTTGGTTTACTGTATATTGCCTTTATTATGGTCAGGTATGTTCATGGTAGCCCTGATCTCTTCAGGACCTTTATCATTAAGGCTTATTGGATTTTGTCAGCATCTAGTGAGATGATCATGTTGTTTTTCTTCTTCAGTTTGTTTATATGGTGGATACATTGATAGATTTTCATATGTTGAACCAACCCTGCATCCCTGGGATGAAGCCTACTTGATCATGGTGGATGATTTCTCTGGTGTGTTCTTGGATTTGATTTGCCAGTATTTTATTGTGTATTTTTGCATCAATGTTCATGAGGGAAACTGGTCTGTAGTTCTCTTTCTTAGCTGTGTGTTTGTGTGGCTGGGGTAACAAGGTAATTGTAGCCTCATAAAAAGAGTTTGGCAATGAACTTCCTGCTTCTATTTTGTGGAACACTTTGAAGAGTATTGGAATCAGGTCTTCTTTGAATTTCTGGTAGAATTCTGCACTGAGGGTATCTGGGCCTGGGCTTTTTTTCTTGGTTGGGAGACTTTTTATGACTGCTTCTATTTCATTAGGGGTTAGAGGACTGTTTAGATTGCTTATCTGTTCTTGATTTAATTTTGGCAAGTGATATCTATGAAGAAAATTGTCCATTTCCTTTAGATTTTTGAATTTTGTGGAATACAGGTTTTTAAAGTATAGCCTGATGATTCTCTAGATTTCTTCAGTGTCCGTTGTTATGTCCCTCTTTTCATTTCTGATTTTGTTAATTAGCATGCTCTCTCTGCCTTTTAGTTAGTTTGGATAAAGGCTTGTCTATCTTATGGATTTTCTTGAAGAACCAACTCTATCTTTCATTGATTCTTTGTATTGTTTTCTTTTTTCTACTTCATTGATTTCAGCCCTCAGTTTGATTTTTTTCCTGGGGTCTACTCTTCTGGAGTGAGTTTGCTTCTTTTTTTCTAGAGCTTTCAGTTGTGCTGTTAATTCTCCAGTGTGACTGTTCTGCAGTTTCTTCATGTGGGTACCTAGCACTATGAACTTTGCTATTAGCACTGCTTTCACAGTGTTTCATAAATTTGGGTACGTTGTTTCTTCATTTTCATTGAATTCTAGGAAGTCTTTAATTTCTTTTTTTTTTATTTCTTCTTTGACCCAGGAATGGTACAATTGCTCATTGTTCAATTTCCATGAGTTTTTAGGGTTTCTGCAATTTGTGTTGTTGTTGAATTCTAACTTTAAGCCATGGTGATTTGATAGGATATACGGGGTTATTCCATTTTTTTTTGTACTATTGCTGTGTTGCCTAGGATGTGGTCTATCTTAAAGAAGGTTCCAGCCAGGCGGTGGTGGCGCACACCTTTAATCCCAGCACTTGGGAGGCAGAGGCAGGCGGATCTCTGTGAGTTTGAGGCCGGGCTGGACCGACAGCCTCCAAAACAATACAGAGAAACCCTGTCTCATAAAACCAAAAACAAACAAACAAAAGTTCCAGGTGGTACTGAGAAGAAGGTATATTCTTTTGTGTTTGGATGGAATGTTCTATAAATGTATGTTAATACCAACTGGGTCATAACTTCTCTTAGTTCCTTTGTTTCTTTATTAGGTTTCTGTCTGGTGGTCCTTTCTAGTAGTGATAGTGTGGTGTGGAAGTCTCCTACTATAATTGTGTTTAATGTGTGATTTGTAATTTGGTAATATTTCCTTTACTAATGTGAGTGCCTTTGTATTTGGTTTATAGATTTTCAGAATTGAATCTTCATCTTGATGAAGTTTTCTTGTGATGAATATGAATTGACCTTCTTCATCTATTTTGATTAATTTTAGTTTGAAATGTATTAGATATTAGGATAACTACACCAACTTGCTTCTTTTGGACATTTGATTGGAAAAATTTTTCCCAACCTTTGCCTCTGGGGTAAAGTCTGTCTTTGAAGGGGAGGTGTGTTTTTTACACAGCAGAAGATGGATTCTGTCTTCATATCCATTCTGGTAGCATGTGTCTTTTTATAGGTGAGTTAAGACCATTGATATTGAGGGATAATAATGACCACTGATTGCTGTTTGTTGTTTGATTTGGATTTGTTTTTCGTGTTTTTTTTTCCTATTTATGCCTTTTGGTAAAGTGAGATTATCTATTGCCCCTGTTTTTCTGAGTTTAGTTGACTTCCTTGGGTTGGAGTTTTCCTTCCAGAACTTTCTATAGGGCTGGATTTGTGAATATGTATTGTGTAAATCTGGTTTTATCATGGAATATCTTGTGTTCTCCATCTATAGTGATTGAGAGTTTTGCTGGGTTTAGTAGTCTGGCCTGGCATCCTTGGTCTTTTCATAATTGTAGAACATCTATTCAGGAACTTCTGGCTTTCAGGGTTTCATGGAGATGTTGGGTATAATTCTGATAGGTCTGCCTTTACATGTTACTTGATCTGTTTCCTTCACTGTTCTTAATATTTTTTCTTTATTCTGTATGTTTGGTGTTTTGATTATTATGTGGCAAGGGGACTTTTTTTTGGTCCAGTCTATTTGATATTTGTTGTTCGGTAAGCTTCTTGCACTTTCATAGGCATATCCTTCTTCAGGTTGGGAAAGTTTTCTTCTGTGATTTTGTTGAATATGTTTTCTGTACTTTTGAGCTGGGCTTTATTGCTTTCTTCTATACCTATTATTCTTAGGTTTGGGCCTTTCACAGTGTCCCGTATTTCCTGGATATTTTGTGTTAAGGATTTGTTGGATTTATGATTTCTTTGGTTGATGAATCTATTTCCTCTAGTTTATCTTCAGCTCCTGATTCTCTCTTCCATCTCTTGTACTCTATTTTTTATGCTTGCGTCTGTAATTCCTGATCATTTACCCAGCTTTTCTATTTCCAGAATTCCCCCAGTTTGTGTTTTCTTTATTGTCTCCATTTCAGTTTTCAGGTCTTGAACTGTTTGAATTGTTTCTTCCATCTGTTTGATTTTTTTCTTTGCCTTCTTTAAGAGATTTGTTGATTTTTTGGTTTGTTTTTTCTTCCATTTCTTTCATGGGTTTTCTCATATCTTCATTGAAGGCCTCTATTATTTTCATGAGGTTGTTTTTAAGGTCATTCTCTTTTGTTTCATCTGTGTTGTGATGTTCAGATCTTGGTGATGGAGAGTCCCTAGACTGGTTGTGTCATGTAAGTCTTTCTGTTGTTGGATGTGTTCTTCTACTGTTGTCTTCCCATGTCTTCTTCCAGTGTGTATAGGTGGGGCCTCTCTTTCTTCTGGTGGCTATGGGTTAAAGGGTCTCTCCTCTCCTCTCTCCCACATGTTGTAGGGGTAAGGCAGGAATGGAGCCTGATGCTGGCTGCTTTGGATGACTCCAGGTCCCTCTGTAGTATTCCTTGGCAGGAAGGGTCTGGTGGCCTCTGCAAGTCAGGGGACCTGAAGAGGGAGAGTTTGGTTGAAGGAGTCCCTGCCACTTACGGCTCTACTGGAGGGTGGAGGAATGAGGCAGAATTGGCAGCCTCCAGGCCCCTCTGCGGGATTGGGTGGCAGAAAGGATCTGGAGGCCTCCACTGAGTTCCTACTCTTAAAGGTCCTATTTACCTTTAAACTTCCACAATGTGAGCCTTTAGGAAAGAAGGCTCATCCAAACTGGATCTTAGTGGAACATCATCAAATGTTGGGCTACATCCTTAGAGCAATAAGCATCTTTGCACCACACAGTACTCAGACTCAAGTGTTTTGTTACAATAACAACAAATGTGACCTTATACATAACTAGGCTCACTGCAGATGTAATTAGTTCAATGAAAATGAGGAACTATTTCTTCTTTTGTGGTATTTAAGAGCTTTGGTTACGGTTGAACTGCAATCACACAAATGTCATTTTTCTTCTTGGACTTCTGCTCACTGTTTTATTCCAAAGATGGTTCTTGCCAGAACCCCCTCCTCTTCCGTTTACTTATTTAAAAACTTTTAATGCCAATATGAGATCATTTCTAATTTTTCCTTTTATTATAATATGCTACTATAATTATATTACCATTATTTGTTTTAAATGGTCCCATATTTGGTCTCTGGGAGGCTGTGCCCTTACCTCTCTCTTGTCCTTATAACCTTGTAACTTGCCATGTGCCAACCAGTAAAATTTCTTCTTGTGTCTCTGCTGAATTCCTGTTACATGTTATCTTTGAGCTTGAATAGTCTCATTTTTCCCCTTAAATATTATTTTGGTTTGTTTTTTCTCAACTCTCATCTCTCATACTAATTCCTGTATCATTGCAACTTTCTTTTTACTTTTAAGACAAAGAATTAGATCTCAAGGGTAACTATGGAAATAGCTCTAGCTTGGATAAGTCTTTGCTACCCACTTACTATCTGATATTTCATGGGTTTTTTTGAGGAATCTGATAACTGAACATAGAATGTTCTTTCTGAGTTTAAGAACACTCTACTTTCTCCTGGCATTGATTTCTAAGCACCTGGCTTTCTTTGTATTAAACACTAAGTACTGACAATGCTTGCCTGGCTTTAAATCCCCTACTAACTTTAATTAAATACACCATGCAACTTTCCCCCACATTCCTAAAGCCTTAATTATAGGAGCACAGACACTGTGACAAGGCCCTTCCTGTGACAGGGTGGAGTAAGTGCATCTGGATAAGTGTTTGCTGGAGGATTTAAGTCAGAGAAAGCCAAGCCATGTCTCATTTCTTCCCCTTTGAGAAAATGCATTTGCAAACCACTTTTGCCAGCTTCATTTGAGATTGAATTTGTGAACACATACACACTAGCAATAACTTGATTAAGAGCAGGGGATAGTTTTCAAGCGTGTTGCGTACCTGTCATGAATCTGCTTAAGAAATGAAGAGTGTGGGTACTCTGAAAAGTTGGGTTAAGTCCCAGGTGAGGTTTTTCTTGCATTATTAGAATATAGAGTCTATCTAGCTAAATTGAGAAGGTTTATGCTGCAAAAAATGTTGAACATTTTGTTTCTTTTACATCTTCGCCCTCTGCAAAGAAGTAAGTGCACACAGCACCAGGAGAATTAAAGAGGATTATTCTCTCACATGGCCACAGATCATTCTCATGGGCTTGTAGTTTCAAAAGTCCTTGATTATAGTTAAACTATGGTAATTTACTAACCCAGACATCATTCTATACAGGAGACTCCACTCAGCCGCCTATAGCAACAGCTTTATTTTTCTGTAGGGTTACCATAAAATAACTGTTTAATATGAGACAGATATTATACAAAATTATCTAAAGATTCTTTGGACAATTTTGATTTGTAGAGGAAAGACTATTACAGAATGGAAAAGTATAGGTATGGTGTATTCTTGATGGCTTAGGTTGTTCAAATTTGGGAGACCTAGAGAGAAGACCTAGCGTATTATGCTGAGTTTTGTATTCCAAGGACAATGTAGGAGATAGTGGTGAACTGTCAGCTGCAGAATATGAGGAGGAAATCTGCATGGGAAGAAAAGGAGTCAGAGGAGGTCCTTAGAAGACAAAAATCAAACCATAACCAATGAATCAAAATCTGAAAAAGGAGAAAAGTCTGCAGGGTACTTTCAGTTTGCTTGCCGTGGGATAAGAGTCATAGTTCTCATTTTATCACCAACAGCTGCAGCAGGCTACAAATTCTGTGTGAGTCCAGAGCTTTGTTCATTTCTGCTGCACAACTGCAACAACTCGAACTGGGGGACAGTTGTTTGGAACATGAAAGAAGGAATTCTTTCTAGGTTTTTTTGTGTCTTGGAAATATTTCGTATCTGAGGATATGAAATGAGCTTTTGCTGAGCTGATCTTCATTGGATCCTTGAACATGCAGAATCACACACACCAACTAATATCTCATCTGTCTCTAAACTTTACAGATTTGGGCACTGTTATCCCCCATATTACATTTAAATGAACTGAAACTTGGAAATTTATAGCAACTAACTAAATTTGAACCCTAACTGTTTGGTTCCTACTTTCCCCTGTCATCTTAATTTCCCTGGTTATAAAATTTTATAAGTTATCAGTAAATGCTAATAGGATTTTGTAAGATACATCCTGAGGTCCTCTTAAACACAACCCATTCCTGTAGACACTTAGAATAGGGTGGCAATAGGCACAAGGTCACGGTTGTGTGTCTGGTGCATGCATACACAAATGTTCTCACACCTCAGAAAAGTCCTACAGAAGAGGTGACTCAAGAGAATAAAGGACCAAAGCTCTGGTGCTTCAGGTGGCAGACCGGCCATCAGCATGTTGCTACCTGGCTCTACACTCCATGGTTGTCACTCTGTCCTATGTACCTAGTACCTCAGACACACAATTCCGTATGACTGAGGGACCCTTTTCAAAGGTGAGGGGATGTATTAATCCCAATATATGTCCTAATTAGTAGCCAATCAGAAGCAAGTTTAATAGGGCTCAAATGGAGGAGACACAACTGTAAATTCCCCAGGTCTCACACAGATTTAACTTAAGTATGTAATGGCATTGACTCCAACTAGGAGAATTATTCTTCACCTATGTCAGTTCCCAAAAGATGCTGTGTCAGAAGAATCAGAGATCAGCACCCATCGAAGACCAATTTTCTGTTCCCCCTACCATTTCCCTAAATTTGAGAAGTGGAGGAAATCATCCGCTGAATATGCCTCTTTCATTGTGGAGATAGATTAAATCTCATCTGTCTTTCACTTTGAATTCTAAACTTCCCATGGATGCATTTTCCAGTCAGTATTTTTTTTTCTACCCACAGCACCCCTTTGAAAACCATTAGCTCACACAGAGATTCTCTTCTGGTCCCCTGCCAAGTCCTAGGGTCCTCTGCTGGCTTTCATTTCAGTGATAACTTTCTCAACTAGGGCTGGCAAGGAGACCTTCTCCTCCTCCTCTTCCCGAGTTGCATCATGGACAGTCTGTGCAAGGACTTTTCGTAGAGAATAACAGACAATCATCTCTTTAGAAAAAGATGGGTGGCTTTTGAAAGAGTTGATTAATACCAAATGATCTTGCTTAAAACAATTGTGGGAAGGGTGTTGGCGATGGTAAAAGCATAAGCTGCAGATGGGTGTTGTGTCTTATTTTACTTGGCGACCATCGTAAGCAATAAAACTTGTCTTTTGTGCAACTTCTTGGCATTGTCATAGGTGAGAACTAGAAAGTCTGTGTCTATTCCTGACTCTGTCGTTGATTTATCACCAAGCAAAACACTCACCCAGCATGCCTCTTTTCTTTCCATTTCCTAAGGCCACAGAAATGTCCTTACTTGGACAGTTTGTCATGTATTTTCTATTGTGGTCCTAACTACTTTGCCTACACAGTACTCTAAACTGTGACAGAAAACTGTCCACTAGTGAGCGTCTGACACTGGCGAGGGAGGTCTCTAAATCCTGAGTGATTTCAGAGCCTAAGATGGACTTATACAAAGAACTGTGGTCAGTCCCAACAGATGGAAGTCTGTCTCTTTGAGAATAGGGTGAGCCTGTCATCTTCACTCAGTGTGCAAATGGTACCACAAACCATTATGTTCCCCATCTGGTCAGCGCTGAGGCCTAAACCTCTCTTCCTTCTGGGAGAGAGAGGGGAAAATACTAAAAGAACAAGCAGTTTGGAATAGCGCACCCATTCATGTAACTTATAAATACATATGTGAAGCTGCCTACGCAGATTCTGGTTGAACGAGAGTGTTTGCTGTGGAATGCTGTCACTCGAGAAATGTGGCTGCATCTGCTCCTTCCTGTTTTAGGATGTTGTCCTTAGAATAGTTCACCCCAACCCAGTTCACTGCTATGTAGGGATGATTCTGAGTATGGGTGGGAAGGGAAGTGGGAATCTGGTGATGTGTAGACAGATTGTACAAACAACACCCAGGATGAGGCCTCCCTGTACCTTTCCATTTCTCTCTTTCTTTCTTTCCTTCCTTCTTTCTTTCTTTCTTTCTTTCTTTCTTTCTTTCTTTCTTTCTTTCTCTCCCCCCCTCTCTCTTTGCAAGTGGCCATCACAAAAGAAGGGCATCATATACACGGGTCAGGAAGAGCTTAGTGTCTAGAATAACTGTACAAGAGCAGTGCTTTAGATAGCAAGCTTGTCCCACAAGACCCACAGCCCATCCCATAGAAGGGCAGTGAGGTTCTTGTGAATAAAGGCACAGATGTTGATTTAGACATTGCTATTAACGATGATGCAACAATGAAATATAACAGAAGTCTAAGCAGAACATATACATATGCTTTAAGGCAATTATGGACCCACATATCTACGCTCTCCTAAACACATTATGTAAGTGTGTATATGATATAGCATACTGAATCAGAGTCAACTTTCTATGCTATTTTATTCTATTTCAATGTAAAAATATACATTAGAAACAAAAAATGTATATATATATATGTATTTAAAATGGGCATTGCTTTATTAAAGGATTTTGTTTCAAGGCCAATTGCCCAATGTGTGTTTCTTGCATTAATTTTATTCTGCTTTTATTTACTGTATGTGTGGGGTGCATGCTTGTGGAGGAGCAAGGCCTTCTTGGAGGGGCTGGTTCCCATTTTCTACTATGTGGAGCCCAGGCCATGCTTGGTGGCAAGTGTCTTCTTTTATCCACAGAAACATCTCCTCAGGCCAACAAAAGGCATGTTCTGAAGGACAGTCCTTTAAGTTAGAGTGTCTAAGGGTGAAAGGGGGAGTATTTGTAGGCAGCATCTGTGAAAGGCTGTGTCGTTATCATGGATCTTAGCTTCTCGGAATCTGGACCACTTGTTTAGGATATGATCTGCAGTTCCTGATAGCACATGATAAAAATACTTCAGGTGCCTCCATGTGCTTAAGTTTGCATAGTTTATGAAGGAACAGGAAACTATTATTTCTTCTTATTTTGCTCTTTCAGGTATACTTGGGTGACTTTCTGGGTTCCTGGTTGGTTTTCATGTTGCTCCTGACCTTTTTAAAGTCCCAAAGATTCAAACCCATGAGTTTATACATGGTGAAATCAATAAGTATTACTAGTGAAATGAGGTGTACAGTCACTATGGTATCCATTTAAACTCCCATTAGTTACAATTTTACTCGCTAAGCATCATTAACTAAGCATTCTCTTTCCAGAGTATCTCACACCTCAAAGTCATACAGATGCTGCCTCATGAATCCTAATATGACATCATGTGTTTCAGTCAGCATGAGAGCAGCTGATTGAAGTTAGGCATAAGTTTCTACTGGCATCTGCAAGAAGAAAATGTGCCAAATGTAGCTATTGGAAAGTCCTATTCACAATAGTAAGAGTGTTTCTAGACAGTGGTTAGTATATAATATTAATTGTTCTTAGCTGCTGTTGCTGAAAGATGTTATACATGCTGGCAAGTCATATTCAGGGGCTGGCCTATATGCACAGAGAGGAGTAGTCCATGTGGAGGGTACTGAGAGTGTCAGAGTAAAGTTTGTATCCATAAACTATTCATGGTATTTATAGTTCAAGATAGATCACCAATTTTGAAATGAGAAAATCAGCAGGAGTTTAAGTTAGGGATAGAGAATCAAAGGTATCAACATGAGGTCCATGTTTCATATTACCCAGGCAAATAACATTTAAGAGATGTTTATAAGTCCGTTGTCCTCAGATCCCACCAAGAAGTCCTGTATGTGTATGCTGTGTGCTGTATGCAGATCAGTTTCATTCACAGTAAACCTAAGCAGTGTATGTTTTTGGTTTCTTAAGTATTCCCTTAGAAACCAATTTATTAAGCTAACATTTTCATTCCCCAACAACTTCTAATTTTGCAGTACCTTCCTTTACACTTGGCCTTTCCTAGTATATATTTAGACAACTGCTTTCTGTCGGTTTTTGGTTCCCAAAACAGTCTCAGTATCTTTCTTTAAATAAAGTCCTAGTTATCTCCAGCTGTCAACTTGACACATCCTAGAGACATCTGAGGGAGTAATTGGGGGATGTCTCTGATCAAATGGGCCTGTGCAAGGCTTTAAGAGACTGTCTGGGCTGATGATTGAGGGGGAGGCCCAGCACACTACAGGGTAGCACTATCCTCAGGCAGATAGTTCTTGGCTACATAAGAAAGCTAGCTGAACACAAGCTGAGAGACAGCCAGGAAGTAAGTAGCCTTGCTTTGTGGTTTCTGCTTGCGTTCCTGCCATGACTTCCCTCTATGATGGACTGTTACCTGGAAGTAAATCCATTTAAACCTTTTCCCCCACACCTCAACTTAATGTTGGCCATGTTTTTGACACAGTAACAACAAGGTATGAAGCTACAGGATAAATTAGAGATTCATTATGAATGACAGATTTGTAGAAAATATTTACATAATGTAATATAAAATACATTAGCATTAATAATCTGAATGTTATAGATAAAAGAGACAGTTTTAGCTTTTATTATGCAAATATGCTTCCCTTTATCCTTTACTTCCTATTTTACTCAGAAACTAGCTTACTTACTGTGTGGTCTGGTGATACATATTTAATTCTTTTAATGTGATATTCTAAGTCAATAATTTCTGGGTTTTCATAATTTCTTTTCTTCTTTTTCCTACGGAGTAATCCCTCTGGATTATGACACACCTTAAAATTTGTTTTAGTAAGAGAATAAAAGAAAAGAAATAGTTGCACTTATAGCAGACATCAATCTATGTAAGGCAATTAACCAAAACAATAAATAAAACCAGTTGTTCAGCTATCTTAGAAATCTCTCCATAAACCACAATATTGCCTCACATAAATTTAACCAATCAATGTGTCCTCATTATTTTTTAATGGCCATGTAGTGCAATAGTATATATATGACTCTATGCAAAATGTAGTTGTGTCTTGAAACCAATAAAATAGGGATCATTTAGCATGTAATTCCTAGGAGGATTAATTATTACCTGTGGATGTTTCATAACTACAGTGATCTTGTCCTGATGTAAAAATACAGTTATATTAGATGGGAGTAAGACATTGACACAGGGAATTATAGTTTCAAAGTTTTAAAAGACATTTTTAAAAACTGATTATCAAAGTTTTTTGGCATTACATGGTTTAACCAAATTTCCATTGTTGGTCAGATTTCAAGTTGAGTTGCTCTATAAAATGACTTCAGTTGTTCAGTTTTTTTTTTTTAGAAAACCCTTCTCAATGACAATCAAGTGATCACGTGTTTGAATTAAATAGGGCGTCTAAAAGTGTCGTATTAAGTTACTAAGCCTGCTGCGAGAAGCACCCACAGAGAACCCTTGGTTTTAAGACAGTGGTGAATGTGGAGGAGGGAATGTCAACAGTTCAAAAGGGAGAATGAATGAAAATAGGCACATTGTGTTATCAGCTTAGGTGGCAGAGGCATGAGGCTCACTGGAAAATTATTTAAAATGCTAAGATTGGCAAACCCTTCAACTTAATTAGCAGCTCCTTACATTTTTGAGAATCAAGAGGTTTTGAAAATGGATTTTCTTTCTTCCTTTTTCTCATCAGAGATTCAGGTGAAAGTAGGTAAAATTTTATTCTTTCCAATTAAAGAAGAGAAAGAGATGACACTGGGTCCTTCAGAATTAACAGAAGCTGCTAACTCCCTGTACTGTGGAAGACACAAACCCCTCCTTAACTTGGCTGAGAGGAGAGTATGTTAGAGTCCTTTCTACTGGACTCCCTGGAAATTTGACAGTGTCAGGTTGACCCACTAAGTGGAGAGGGAAAGAAAGCATACCCAACAAAACAGTTAATGAGATGACACAAAGAAATGTGCTGCCATAGGGGCCTTTCTATTGAGATCTTCATCCTATGGTTAGGGACAGCAAGGTCTCCTGGCTCCCCTGGTATCTCTCTTTTCTTTTTCATTGTCACTTTTCCATATAAGTACTGGAGGGACCCATTTTATAACACACCCTTATCACCAATTTTAGGTAGCACTCAGGATTCCTAGCCTATATTTTTCAACGTAGTTGAAATCTGTGTGTACCACTGAGCTTTCTAGCTCAAGAGACCTTGTATATGAAGTCTGAAGTTCCTATCCTCATGAGAATAAAATGTAAACTCGAAATTCAAGTTGATCAACTCATCAGTCAAACTGATTAGACATAGAAGGCAAACAGCCTATATTGTACCTACTTAAGGGGAAACCATGATGATACTGAATCCGCACTTTCCTAGTTGAGTGTCAAGGTATGTCCAACAGCCTTCATCGTCTGCCTTACACTTCTGACGAGTTCCTTAATCATCTGTGTGGAATGTTACTTGTATTTCTCCACTTGTGTGAAATGCAATTTTATTGTATAAGAAACTTATATTTCTGAAGTCAGAAGGAAGGCAATAGTGCATTATCTTAATGCTGTATCTTTATCTGTGGCTTTAGCTGCCTTCCTTAGTTCTACTTTGTTAGCACAATTTGGCTTTGTTGTTTTACCCACTCCTTTTGGAACAGGAAAATGGAAAAACAAAGATTTGTGCCTTTGATTCTCTTGAAGGTCCATAGTAATCCCTGAAACTGAATTTCAACAGGTTGATCCATGAAAGCAGTCACCTGAATCCACATCAGCCTCTCTTTCTCTGAAGTTCTCTCCCAGGGAAGGCACAACTTCAGCTCTCCATTGTAACCTACCCCGCCTCTTTGGACTTTCATCTCAAGTGTATCTCTTCCCCTCCTGATGTCCCTGCCCGTATCCGTTTCCAATTTCAGTTCTGCCCCTCTCTGATCTATGATCTTACTATAGCCACCAATTTAATTACCTTGCATGATTGACCCCTCCAACACACATGACTTCTTTCCTAGGATATATATTAAGTCAGCCAGTGTCCTTCTGGGCTTCTCTAATTTTAATAAAGCCATAGTCTTCAAGATGCTTCTTTGTCATAACATTCCTGTTAACCTGAGAGGAACACCTGTATCCACTCTGAAACCCCAAGCAGCTTGCTGTAGGATGAGTCAATACAGTTGGCTCAGTTTTCTTCCCAGGCGTACACTCTTCGCATTAGTTCATCCCAATCACCCTACTTTATTTAGTACTCTGCAACACCTGGTCCACTAGAGTCATTGTCTTCCATCTTACACCTCTAAGACTTGATTTCTTACTAGTGATGAACACGTGCCATCCCATCCACTGATTTCCTTTAATCCTCCAGTTAAGTCAAAGTTTTGCACTCACAGGACATGTCACCCGCTGGAAATTCTAGAACTTCTGACCCATATAAAGTTCCCTGTAAGTCAAATACCGCTTCCAAATTCTGTTGTTTTATACCAGTCTTTTATTTTGGGAGAATGCTCTTTTCTCACTGGCTTACCTTGATGTAAGGGACTGACTCTCCAGACCTCTTTGAAAAAGCTATTTCAGAGATGATTTCCATTCCTCATGTACCAACTTGGCTTACCTCCATCTTTGCACTTCTACAGTACTCAGTAGAAGCTACAAGGAGGAATCACTGGATTATTCAATGGAAAAATCTACTGATTTTATGTGATATTTAGGATGACAACTATTATCTCCTTCTATTGTGTATCCTCACTTTCTATTGTATAACCTCTAGCATGCTTAATGGTTGAAGTTATGTGCATTCTAGCTGGAAAGGGCTTATTTGACTTTTCCAAGGGTAGTTATCCCCAAGTGAAAGTTGAGAGTCTCCAGGAAAATAGGTCATACATAAATCACTGTGGATATTCTTTCCCAAGTATTTGTTTTTTAAATTTTCTTATTCTTTGTTAGTGGCATACTTCCTTCCTTGGTAACAAGAACACTGTACAGATTGGGCGATTGTTAGCTCACTTATGGCATTGTAAAGATATACGGGATAAATTAGCCTGTTTTAAAGACTTCAAATCTGTCTCAAGGAAAAAAAAACTACTCAATGACTGAGAAATTCTAATCCCCCAGCTGCACTAGTCTGGCCAGAATGAACTGTCAGTGACTGAATGAAGTGTCTGTCCAACTGGCTATAGTCTGAAATGCCAGCATGGAACTAAAAGAATGGGTTTGTTATATATGACACATTTCTGGTCTATAAATGCAAGAGGGTACAAGTGCAGGGGTTAAAAATAAACCTTCCAAAGTTCATAGCTAACAGAGATGTCCTGGTGAAAAGTGCTGTGGGAGACAACTTGAGAGCCAGGATAAAATAAAAAGAGAAATCATAATTTTATGATGGGTAAGTAATGAATAGTTCCAAACACAGAAATGCCTTAGGGATTCTCTGGAGCATATTAAGTTTGTTTAAATATACAGCAAGCCTGTATGCTCTTAAAAGTTTGGGGGTTGTCGTTAGCAACAGTGCAAATGGATGCCGTTAGAAGTTTGTTTCCCTATTTGAATTGATGAAGTGGAATGTTATTTATAAGTCAGAGAAAGGAGATATCATGATTTATTTTTTTAAACACAATTGTTTCGGCGGGCTGGGAAATGGGTCTCGGAACACCAAATGTCAAGCTTAAGATGTGTAAAGTAATAGGCATACCATTAGTTCATACTTCCCCCTTTTTGAAAATATAGCCCTGTGATGAGGATTATATAAAAACTTTTCTTCGCTTTGTTTTCCCAAAGCTGTAATATCTGAGGATGAACAGGCACTTTCATATACATGTTCTTCCTAAGACAGTCAGAAACTGAATTTGCATACAGAAATGGAGAATGAGGTTATTAGTTTCAAGAAGTTAGTTTGAGAAAGCTGCAAAATTGCTTAAAAGCATGCTTATCGAATTCTTCATAGAATTGTTAAGCTGGCAATTCAATTTCCCCACTCATGCCTCTATTTCCTTTGCAAGCACAGTACACTTGCAGTCTTCCTATATCATGAACGCCAGCAGCCTTTCTGGAGATTCCAGACTGCACCCCCAAGCCTTATCCTCACCCCTCATAATTTCCCAAGGTTAATGATTTTGTGATCTCATTTCCCAAAACATAGTCTGTGCTGACCCTTTCTTATCCCTTTGCCATTGAAGAACTGTGCTTCCTTACAGGGAAGGAAAGCCTGGAGGCAGGGGGAAGAAAGTGGGTATGCAACAAAAGCACAGTCCTGGGAGGACTTTCAATAGCTGTAGCGGAAGTAACCTGAGTCACTAGCTCACCCTTTGCCATTGCACGTAACCAGTGTGTTAAACCGTCCTCTGACCTGGTTTCTCTACACATCCCCTCTCCACTGCCTCTGCTCTTTCTAACTTCAACTGGGTCTGTGTCGCCCACTCTCTCCCCACTTACCTTTTTCTTTTCTCTTACAAGTAATAATTTCTGATAATGGGCTCAAGACAGAGGGAAAACGTCAACCGCACTAATTCTGTCTCCTGTGGGCCCCACACCCTGCTTTACAAATGAATACATTAGTGCACAATGCCATTTCATCTTATTTTGTTTTTTATGGGCAGAAGCAGATGATTTCTCACATGTTTTTGTCTTAACTCTGACTGTCTGTTCACATCCAAGTGTTTTCCATATGTTAACCCTGAGTGGTGAGAACTGCATACCGGTCGTATCATTTTTCATTTCTCTGTGATGTGAGACCACTATGACCTTGCCTGCAGAGCCATCATGATCCCCAGGAAGTTATATTTTGACACACCTTTCACCTTCTTTCAGAATCCTTTCTCTTTGTAAACTCAGTGTCATATTGAAAAATCCTTATAGAGCTGGGGATGAAGAATCAGAGCACTCTCCACAAAGGGGAGAAGAGAGAGTTTGTTCTGGACCGCTTAAGAGTGACCATGACCTGGAAGCACAGATTTATGTTATCCCAAATTCCATATTCTACTCTGGGAGCAGTTGCATAATGTTTTTACAGTAACATAAAAGAAAGTTGTAAGTCAAGACACATTTCAAGTACATTAGTAGAAACATCAGTGAAGTATTTTACAGCAAAGTAGAGAAATCGCACCTATAGGCCTTGGTTGCCACCTTTTGACAATTTTAAATTTTGGATTGGTGGAAGCTAATGGCTTCTAAGGTCATATACTCCCAAAGGGCTTTTTTAAATTAAAATTTATTTATTTATGGTATTTTTGTGTGTATGTATATGCATGCCATGCACGTCTGTGCTCACAGAAATCAGAA
The DNA here is from genome assembly GCF_017639785.1 of Mesocricetus auratus. NCBI lineage: Eukaryota > Metazoa > Chordata > Mammalia > Rodentia > Cricetidae > Mesocricetus > Mesocricetus auratus. The sequence goes on along the minus strand of NW_024429184.1, from coordinate 107,335,978 downwards.
AAGGGTGCTGGTGTCCCTGCAACTACAGTTACAGATGGTTATAAGTCACTGTGTGGGTGCTGGGAACTGAACCTAGGTCATACGCAAGAACAGCAAGTACTCTTGACCACTGAACCATCTCTCCAGGTCTTTCAAATGGTCTTTTATCCTTAGTCCAGTGGATCTCAACCTTTGTATTGCTGTGGCCCTTTAATATAGGTCCTCATGTTGTGGTGACCTCCCAACCATAAAATTTATTTGTTGCTACTTCATAACTATAGTTTTGCTACTGCTATTAACTGCAGTGGAAACATATGATATACAGGATGTCTGCTGTGCATCCCCGGCAACCCACAGGTTAAGAATTACTGTGTTAGCCAGAGGATGTTAGATTTGACACAGACATAAGTAAGGGATGGCTGTTTATGGAGCTAATGATGGCCCAAGATCAAACGTGATTAAACTCTAGGCCTGCAGCTTTCTGATCTCTCCATGGTGCTCTATAGCAGTCTTTTCCATCAATTAGCCATTTACACAGTGTCTTTGCAGAAATTCTTTCTTTTTTTTAAAAGAAGGGACAAGGTTGGAAATTTATTAGGGGACACAAGACCATTCTGACATTTCAGTAACAGAATTATACATAAATGTTTCCAAGTTACAGTTTACGAAAGTTTTCATAACAAATTTACCAAATAGTGCATTTGACACCTAATAGCTACTAGATACTTTCTTTTTCTTTGTTCTGAGTGGCTAAAATAAAGAAAACCACTAATGAAAACTTATGCTGGAGAGGATGTGGAGTAAGGGGAACACTCCCCTATTGCTGGTGGCAGTGTAAGCTTGTACAGCCATTTTAGAAATTAGGAATCGATCTCCCTCAAGATCCAGCAATACCATTCTTGGGTATATATGGAAAGGATGCACATTCACACCACAAGGACATCTGTTCAGCTATGTTCATACCAGCATTGTTTGTAATACCAGAACCTGGAAGCAACCTAGATGCCCCTCAACCAAAGAATGGATAAAGAAAATGTTGCACAGAAATTCTTATTCACACAACTCATAAAAGTTTATACATTCTTTCCTCAAACACGCTATTTCGGTACCCTTCTTCCAGCTGCCTGAATTCCAAACTCCCATGATTTTCTGCAACTTCCTCCCAACCCTCTCCCAGAAGGGTCCCATGTATTTTGTTTTTATTTATTTCACAAGAAACTGAGTTGAAAAGAATTGTACTAGTTAAACTTTCTAGAATATATTTTTTGTCTTATTTGTGTATTCTAAAAAGCACAGCAACTTGGAGCCAAAGACATTGAAATGACAGCATCTCAGGCAACTTTCTATGGTAAAGGAAATGAGAGAAAGGGAGGCATGGGAATATGACATACACAAGTCCTTTCTTATTTAATTTGTCCTGCAATATGTGGGTTCCATGGTCAGATGATGTTACTATATGAGGTCTTTAAAATCACATGAATCCAAGGTAGCTACAAGCTGGCCATGTTTTCCTTCCTTGGCCCTTGTAAACTTGTTGCATTTCAAAGCTGTGTGTACTTAGAACTTTCTTGTGCTTCTTTTGAAATATGATCACTCACTGTTTTTTTGTATTTGTCTGTTTCCTGTTACTTCTCAATTTAGCATATTTATTTTTCTGTACACACAAAGTGTCTTCAGAAGCTGCATAGCTACCTGTCTTTCTATAAATAAAACTATTTGTTTTAGTCAAGCACCAAGGCTCCAAGCTTATCCTTGCAATATTATAATAATCAATTTTTTAGGTGGAGGATGAAGCTTAATAGTAATATTTTGAGAATGGACAAACATGGGGGACTGATATAAAAATCATCAACTCCTGTCTCTAGGTACAAAGGAAATTATAGTGGAGTTGAGCCTAGTGTGCATGCGTCAAGTTAATTTTTGCCTGTTAAGACATTTTAAAAAGGCATTGAGAGATCTATGGTGGTTATGTGTCAGTTTGTCTTGCTTTCCTTGGTTTTATCTGAGTTTCCCTGCTGTTTATTTTTACAAGATCTTAACTGCAACCTCTGCCTCTAGAAGCAGTGCTTCCGAGTTGCACATCTCTTCCCTCCCCCTCAGGGTAACTATCACAACTTCCTCTGCTTTCTGGGTTTCCCTCATCTCCCCATTTACTTTGGTTTCTGTTTCTTCACTGTCCAAAGAATGATCCCCATTTTGGATCTATGAATTGAAGAGCATTACAAAGAGATTATTTTTTTCTCTTCCAATGAAAGATAGTGTTAAAGTTTATAGGAAAACTGGCCTTGTTGGCTGGTTTAAAATTTCAAGCAATGGGTAATCTTTTGTGAGATTTTATGTTTTTCTGCTTGGTTGAGTTTGTCTGGCAGGTGTAATCGTCATCTTTCTTTACATGTGAAGACTTCTGAGGTCCCAACACATTTCCTCCTGCTCTTCACTGCACAGCTGACCATTGGCTGTAGTAGGCCAGGATCTAGCCGTTTCCTCTTCCCTGTAGCGAGCTCTTCCTGTGAGCCTTGGGAAGCAGCAGCAGGAGTGTTCTGTTATTACACATCTTGATAAGCCCTTTGGACAAAGTGTTTATTGTCATCATAAGAAATGCATGTTGGAAATGATTAAATAAAGTATAAGGGTAATGGCCTCTGTGGGCTAATAAGTGGCACGCTGTCTCTAGGAGGAGCAGAAAACCTTCCCCAGCACAAGGGGACAGATGGAGTCTAGAAAAACAGAACTCACAGGAACAGGGAGGAGAGAGTTATCAGCAGAGATCTGAGGCAGACATAGAAAAAAGTTGGGTGATGGTGGTCAAAGAACAAAAGAATTCAGGTAGGGAGGGCCAGTGAATGTCTCAGTAGGCAAAGGTGTGTTGTGCAAGTTTGACAATCTCAGTTTGATTCCCAGACCCAAGTAAAAGAGGAAGGAGAAAACTAACTCCATAGGAGATGTCCTCAGAGCTTCACACACACCATGGCACATGTATGCCCTTCCCCCATAATAATAAATTTTAAAAATTAGTACACAGAGGAATAAGTCCAAGAAATATATTATGAGACAAAGTGATTACTGTTAATAGCAACATATTATATAACTGAAAGTGACTGAGAGATTTCAAGTATTCTCACAATGAAAACTAAGCATTTAAGCAATAGATGATGTTAATTAGTATTGTTTAGCCATTTGGCAATATGTGTGTATGTATGTATGTATGCCAAATTAAGTCAGTCTGTAATATTCATCCAACCGTAGATTTTCATGCACACACACACACACACCCTTCCTGTACATGTATGCTTTGTTGCTATTCCCTAAACCATGAAGAATAACAACTATTTGCATAGTATTTGCATTTCTTTCAGTGTTATAAGCAAGCATCAGGTGATTAATAATATATCAAAGTATGTGTGTGTATATGTGTAGGTTCTGTGTAAATGCTTTGTCTTTGTATGTAAAGGATTTGAGCACTTGTGGCTTGTGCTATCCTTGTAGGTCCCAAATCTACTTCCCAGTGAATACCAAGAGGTGACATGTGTACAGTCCCTATTATCCAATTTAAAAACCATAATAAAGCTTGAAATCAGTGATCTGGTCTCCCATCAGCAGCTGATGTCATTGGCCTTTACATATATATCAGTAAATTTTGTTACTTCTACTTTTTAAATTTCACATTAGAAAATGACATATTTTCTAATCAGGAATATTAGAGGGAGGCATGACCTCCTGCTCAGAGTAATGCAACTCTTGATTTTCCACCCGGAGTGAATCTCCTTTACATTCTAAACTCACTTAAACCTAAGGGCTTTTTAATGATTACAATAGTAAACATGAAAGCTGCCTGGAATTCTGCCTACCCCTGAATGACATGGCTTCTGTTTTATCATTAGTTACCTTAGTTGAATGTAAACTCCTAGTCAGTCTTTTCTGGAACAACTATCTACAGTTTCCCCACTGTTAGTTATATTCTATGACATCAAGATTCTTTTCCATAACATTTACCATTATTACATTTCCTTTAGTCATTATTTTACTTGTTTTTCCCATAATGGAAACTTTGTGATGACAGAAACCTGTCTCTTAATTCAACGTTACTATATTTTAAAAAGTGTTATAACTGGATGATGATTATATTTTGTTCTTATTTTTGATGAACATGCTGTATATCCTGGTTAACTAGTATTAGTACTTAGAAGAGGGATGGGCTCATAGCAGATCATTTTTTATCTGTTAGATAAATTGATGAAGTCAAAGGAGACATTTCTAACTCAGATTCCCAAAGGACAGGCTTCCAGGAACTTTGAGATAGGATTTCAAAAGAAAACACCCACCTTTCTAGTTTCTGACTCATTGAAACAGCTGATACACGTGTGCACAGAAGTAAACATAATTGGTAAAACTGAGCTGGACAGCAAGGGCTCTGTAATATGTTTTTATGCTTATTCATCACAAAATTCCTCTGGTTACCTTTCAAATTACTCTTAAACCAAGACTCCCTGACTTTCCTTTCTTCTACTCATTATGCAAATAATTTTAGAAACCTAGTAAATTCATGCAAATAATTAGCATTATTTAGATTATATAAATCACTTTAATTTTAGAACACACATATATATTCCTACGATGAAGAAAGGATTCCATGATTAAAAGCTGACAAGCATGTGTGAGGCCTTGCGTGTAACCCCTCACACAAAAGGAAAACAAAGAAATTGTAAAACAAGCCAACCTCTCCACAAGCGTACTATTCCAATCTTCTAAACTTTTAAATTTACCTTGATTTTTTGAACCAGGTATCTATTCCACCAACACTTTTGTTATCTGTAAATGTGTTGCACTTGCTTTCCACTATCCTTTATATGTTATTTAGTATAACTTGCTTGAGGCAGGACCAGAGCAGAACCATGTGGTTTATCAGCAGAGCCTTGGCTTACACTGACGGCTTGACCAGGATGGAAGTTGTCAGGCCTCTACCTCATCTCAGCCAAGCCATTTCTTGTTTTGTGATCAAGGAGCTTATTGAAGATACTGAAATATCCCCACTTTGAAATGTTTCCCACTGTGTGTGCAGTGATGCCTTGACGTATCTGTTCAGGGTGTTATCTGAAACAATCCTATACCATACTCTTAGAACATGTGTATGTTTCCCTAATGCTTACCACATTCTTTTCTAAATATTCCAGAACAATTCTGGAATGTGTTTATTAAGCTAATTTACAGACCTGACATCTGTCCTTTATACTGTAGAAAATGTTAATGGAAAATGAACTTTATTTCTAAAAGATGGCCATCAATTTTCCAAATCTGATCCCTATACTCATCAGTAGTTTGAAAGAAGGGTCTAGTCACAGTCTTACTCAAAGTCAGGGTGTTTACCTGCTATCCCTTTGCTGATCTTGATATCCAGTTTCCTTTTAACCATGTCTGTTCTCTACTTTCCAGGGCAATGCTTATTGCCTCCGATAGCCTGTCTGAACAAAAGTAATTTGACTGTATGTTAGCATTTAATCATCTGTCCAAGCAAAGGTCAAACTTCTCTTCTTCTGCCTATCCTCTTAGAGTATAGCTTGGGAACCTGCTAGTCATTCCTAACTCTAGCTCTATATTTCTTTTTATCTGCCTTTCACTTGCTGACAAGAGTCTCAAAAGACCCCTGTTACTTGTAAACACTTTCTCTGGGATAGAGTCATTTCTTCTGTTAGCATCATAATCTATCACACTGAACCAAACCCAGCAAAACACATGAAATGTCTTAGTGTGTCTTCTTTTCCCAAATTCATCTTTTGCTAGATTGTGATTCTATTAACATAGTTTAGCCTCTTGATATTGTATCCCTGCTAAGTTCTAAAGCTCTTCAGTGTCTCTTAGGAACAGTCTTATGGAAGTGAAATTGTTAGAAAAGAAATTAAAAAATATAAAATTTAAAAATTTGTCTGTGTTATACTTAATATAATGCCATGCTTTTGTTACAAGATTTATGACAATGTTTAAATGATATGATGAAATTTAATGAATGAGTACTATATAAAATACTGTGAGAAAGGAGCAAGCCCACTAAGTGTAGAAGGAACATTTATATCCGAGTCACACATGACTGGTATAAGCTAGTGTTACTTGATGATTTTTTAGCACTACAGAGGCAATGAAATAAATATATTTTCATTGAAAATGATGGAATTAAAGCTGTACATATTAAAGTATGAAGTTGTCTTTATCACAAATGTCCTCTTCTCCCACACTGAATAATGAATGACAACATAGGTAAAACTGATGAACATTTTCAAGAAAAAAAATTTTAAGTGAAGTTTTCATTTTTGATGATACTTGTTTTATTTAAGTTTCCTACCATCTGGTTAGTCAAAAATGATCACCTATTTCCTGAACCTATTGCCGTTGGTTGTATTTTTTTGTACCCAGGTATTTTCTTCATGTTTATCTCTTCTCCATTCTCATTCTCTCTCTCCCTCACCCCTCCTATCCATGTGTGTTCTTGGAGATCTGTAGACACAAACGTTCTGCTGATTCTAAAAGGTGGTTATTCTGTTTACAAAGTTAAATTTTGAAGGCATAGAAAAATTTTATCCCGCAACCCGCTCAACACATACCTGGGAAATGTGGATGGCGTGTTGTTGCCAGCTTGTTAAATTCCCTGAGGTTTCTGCTAGTATGAGAATCTGTGCATTACCTCTGCACCTTGGTGACTATGGGGATCTTTCGTTCGACCTGTCCACATCTCTGTGACCTCCATTCTTTCATTACTTCTTTCTCATCCTGGTCCTGGTTCACATTTTCATTATGCATGTTGCTCTGGCTTATAATTTGTTTAAATAGATTCATTCTTCCTGACTCTCAATGTAAATGTGATCAGGCTGGCCAGACCCCTCTGAGACACGCTTTATATCACAGAAGATGCATTTTGTTTGACAGGAAATTATTCTGCCATTAAGTGAGTGGTTTTCAAAACTGTCTTCATATTAACTGCCTTGTATACAAATTTACATGTTTTTACAAAAATGATAATTAGGCTCATTCCAGAACAACTGGCCGTTAATTGTAGGGCCTAGAAATATGCACTTTAGCAACTTTTCTGGGTGATTTCTATCCTTGTGGAGTTCAGATCCACTCAGTAAGATTTGTAACAGAAAACAAAACTCTCCTTTAGCCTACTACCTTCCCACTCTTCCTCTTCTTTTTAACTCTCTGATTTTTGGCCTTATTGACGTCCTAGAACATGGTGTCCTATATTCACAACTTCCTATGGACTTTTTTAGAAGTCAGGAGAACCAAAAAGTTTCCTTCCATCTAATCTATAAAGATGAGTGCTGTCATACACTTTCTAGTTTGTCTGAAAATTTTAAAATTGCAGACAGCATCTGTTGATATTATCATAAACTTTTCATTAAATACTTTATATAGTCAGGAGGTAGTGACCCACACCTTTAGTCACAACACTCAAGAGGTAGAGGCAGGTAGATTTCTGTGTATTTGAACCCAGGCTGGTCTACAGGATAGCTGAGGCTACTCAGAAAATCCCGTCTCAAAAAACAAAAACAAATGTTTTTCTTACTGTCTTTCCGATGAGTCTTTTGGGAGTCTCTGCTATAGATTATAGAATGAGGGACTTTCGGCTGCTAGTTAGGCTTTTTCTTTTTAACTCTACAACCCCCAACAAAACAAACAAAAGCAAGCAAAACCAAAATTCTCTTGTGTGTAAACTTGATTTTCTTTCTTTTCTCTCTCCTACATTCACTCTTCTTCTTTCTATCCTTCTTCCATCTGTTTCTTGAAGATTATTTTCACAGATTGTATTTTGGGAAGTGTCATTACTGGTTGAAGTGGAAGTAACTCCTTTTAAAGGCTCTAGCACATACTGCCAAATGATTTTTCAAAGGAAACTTAAAAGTACTGCAATCTTAGTAGCAGCATGTCTGAATGGTCTGGAAAAGTAAAGTTGTGATGTGGGATTTTCTTTCTTTCCTTTGCTTCTTGTCATGTTCTTTTTTAGCATTACCTGGTATCTTGTCCAGATGAGCCAAAGTAGGCATTTTAATTTCTGTACAGTGTGAAAAAGTTAGTCTTTGGGGGTCATTTGCCACTAGCTGGCTTAACCTAACAGTTCTGAAAAAACTGGTAGTCTCTCTTGTTAGAGACATCTTTTTTTTAAATGACAAATTCAGTCAGCTAGCTTGTGGAATTTCATTTATACCAGATGAAGTTGTGAACAGTGTGTGTGTGTGTGTGTGTGTGTGTGTGTGTGTGTGTTATGTATATGAAGGCATGCTTCATGCTTATAGGGGTATCTGCACTAAATTTTGTGTGACTGTGTAATCATCATATGATAGTTTCAAAACAGGCACAAAGTGCTTAAGTTACCTGATACCAACAGAAAAATGATGGAGGAAAAAGGGCAAAAATAGCCCCAGTCTCTCTAAAGAGAAAATGTTTTAACTTCACCAGAGAAATGAAAAGTATATTAGTTTTTAAATTCTACATTTTAAGACTAACTTATTTCTAAATTTTCTGGTGTCTTGGAAATGTTTGACTTGTTTTGTTACAGTTTGAACATTTATCTCATCTCCATCAGACATCATTTTAGGCCCCTCAGTGCTCTTTCTGGGGTTTCTCATCTGCCTTTTCCTATAAACCATGCAGTCAGTATCATGGTTGCTCTTCTGTATGCTGTGTGTCGGACAGTGGTGCTCCTTAGGACAATTTAGTTCTTGGTGTCTTTGGATGAACAGTTTTGGGAACCTTCCCATAAGTAGGTACGTGGGGCCAGATAACATCATCCCTGCCCACATTTAACACCATATAAATGTCAACTGAGGCAGGGAGACCTCAAGAGACATTCAGGCCATGAAGTTGACTAGCAGTGTCCAGGCAAGGTTGGCCCTGCTGACTACAAGTGACAGCAAATTCCACCTCATCTGCTTGTCAATCATTGGGAATAACTTTGTAAGCCTACAGTACAGATACATCAACATTCAGTGTTAAAGAAAGCAGGAGCTCATGCAAAGCCTAAGATGATAAGCTTGTCTATGAAATAGATATAAAAGTTAATTTCACTACCAAGTATGATAACTTTGGACACTTTACTGAATCAAGCAAACATCTATAAAATAAGTATAAAATTAGTTTATGTATATGTTATAAATCCTCAGTGTATAGCATATACACAATAAATGTAGCCTTTTCATTTTATATTACTTCAATCTATTATTTATTAAAGGGATAATTTGAAATTTATTCACAGTAACTATCTATGTGTAATTTCCTTAGTAATTCTGACTTTCTACTTACTCTCAGATTTTATTTTCTACTAAAATTTCAGAGTCTCAAGATTTCCATTATAAACATAAATCTTTGTCCCTAAAGTTATCTTTTGGTCTCTACAATAGATCATGTCAGATGTAGCAAATACAGATTTATTAGGATAGTAACCTAGAAGACTTTGTCAATCTCTGTTGTCCCAGGGGATCATAGGAAGACAAAGACAAGTTTTTATATTTTACTGAGGAGAGTCATGCTAGTATTCTATGGGGTAATAAACACAAGTCAGGACAAGAGGCTCAACAATATTTAAGAATTCAACACTTCACTTTTTTTTTCCTGGGACTTAGAGTTAGAAGCTAAATGAGTGGCAAATGACATTCCATTTCTACATGAATGTGACATTTATAGGGTAAAAAATAGGATGGAGGGCATGTACATTTAAAATTTAGGGGATTATAAACTTGAGATTTGAAAATCTGTCTCCTGTCTTTTAGTACATTAATTATAGGTGATGAAATTTGAACAGAATCAAGTCAACTAGGTCCCATGTTGACCCTCTTAGAAACTTTAGAGAGTAGCTGTTTGCTCTTGAAGAATTAGGGAACAGTTTAATTAACGCTTAGAGTAGCTAAGTTCATATATATTATAAATAAATATTATATATTTATTCCAGTATTTGGCATGAGATACTACTTGAAAAGCGCCTTTTATTTCTTACACTCTTCATCTTTTATGGCAACATGTTATACATATAAAAGACATTTTTTATAGAGAGCATTCAACTAGTTTCTATGACAAAGGTCACCCAGTAATAAACTGACATCTGACTTCCATTGGACTAAAAGCTAAGGAAATGAATTGCTATCTCCACCGCTGTAAATCTACAGAGGTGCTGGCCACAGAATCTAAAACAAATGACCACTTTCCATGTCCTGTGTCAAGCGTGGATTGTCCACAGGTGGCTGCAGTAGACATTTGGTTCTCAGGTCTATGAATACATAAAAAAAAAAGAGCTCTAGTTTTTTCTTGTCTACTTATCCCCAGGGAGTTACTGTTTGACTCTTTTATAGATTTCTTGAATGTGATCAAATGATATTTTGATGAATAACTTAAACAAACCTCTCCATCTAAGTCTTATGCATCTACTGCATGGTTCCCACAGCATGAGATTTCCTTTTTGCTAATATATCACTCAAAATGGAAAAATAAAATCACTTATGATTGATATTTTATGGCTCCTTCTGATTGCAGTCAGTTTAAAGAATCCTGGATTTGGAATCACTAAGACTGTGCTGGGAAGTCAATTTCTCCTTCACTCTAGATTGAGAGCCATTTATTCTTGAATGGGACCAAGAATTTCCACTAGTGACGTTCATGTCTAGAGAGTGGATAGTCTACGGAAGTCACTCCCTTTTCTAGGTCACAGTACAAACATTGGGTTCCTGACCACCAAATTTCTTGTGTTAGTTTAAATGAAGGCATCCTGAATGTACACACTGATACCAGGTGCTTAGCAAGTTATGCTGTCATCCTCTCCCCACTGGAGTAAGATCACCTCAGAGCAAATGTCTGTTAGACATACAGGGAATTCAAGGAAATGAATGCCTTTTCTTTTCAAATATACCTATTTATAAAATAACTGAGTTTCCAGATTGTTTCCTTTTAAGAAACAAAAGCATGATCAATAAAAATTTTGAAATTTTCTAACCAGAACTATGGGAGAGGTAGGTGTAGATAGTCCTTTTCCTTCAGTACTAGAGAATAAATTATATGATATTTAAAACCAAGACAAGATTGTATCTTCCCTTTACTTAAATTAAGGAAATTAAAAAATTCTCTGATTATGCAAGTTAATATTTTTTCACTTGGACTGTGTCATAAACCATCTTCCATCCTGTTTCTCTTATTTCTTATGTTCCTCCTCTTCCTTCATCCCTTTCTTCTTTTAACATTTAGAGTTTCTTTGTATCTTTTCCCTCATCATCTTTCATCTCTTCCTCCAGTTTATACAACCACATGGTGTCAACCAACCAACCAGCCAGAGACCAGCATTCAATCTGAAGATAATTCTGTGTTCATAGGGACACTGCTATAAAATCTCCAGGAATTCTGACCTGGGTGATGCTTCCAGTTAATTAATGGAACAAATGAATGCAGCTCTCTCCCCTCTCCTTTTATCTCCTCTAAGTTCAAGTCTGGGTCATTCCTACTGAGTTCTCATCTAAGCTGCTAGTCATCCCCAGCTTTGTGTCCTCCTCAGAGCTGACCTCTTTCTTCTATCTGGGTGGACTGGGTGATGAGTGGTCCTATGGGATTCTGGGTGATGAGTGGTCCTGTGGTTTTCTGATACTGAAATCCATGTCCCCATTCTTTTCAGGGAACTAACAGCACGCCTGTCATCATTCACTTCACTTTTCCCTTCAGATACACATTTAAAGAAATCTCTTTATGGCAGAAGCAGCTAATCCTTCTAAACCAGATGCTGTATGTCATTCTTTGTCAAAGTATGCTGACCCTGGATGGTATGGGTTTTTTTTTTTTGTTCCAACTGATAGTGTTTCTTTTTTATTTTGTCCATACTGTTAAGAATTGAAATTTTTTAAAGATGCAAATAAATATTGGATTGACAGCTGAACTGATTTAATTTCCTCATCTTGGGCTGCAAAATACTTCTTCATTATACAGAATCTGTGCCAAATAGCCTATCCAATAGAAGAAAAAAATTGTGAGGAAAGCAGACGATTCTAAAATCAGGCAGCAATCAACACACAGACCTTTTAGAAGTCATCCGTCAGGAAACATGGCATAGTCTGACTCAGCATCCCTCCCACGGGCAAACAGAAATGACCATCACTCATCAGGCTGACTTCATTTGAGAAAACATAGCCAGCAGATGAAGAATTTCATGGGATTGGACTGCACTTAGAAGATAAGTAAAAACATAGTAAATAATCTAACTTGGAAGTTAACTATATACACCAAAACTATTATGTTATTTTTGAGTTTTAAACAGAAGTACACTATGTAAGTCAAGGAAACAGTTACTTGTTTTGTTATCAAGTATTTATCCAAATACCATATGCCACCTTTAGAGTTTCAAAGCCAGCCACTGGAGAATCTTACAAATTGCCTTTCGGTACTTTAGCTAAGTAACATCTAAGCAGCTGAATGCTCCTAAACTGTTTCCATGGATCATAAAGTGCTTTATGGGTGGATGGGCTGATATGCTACAGAGGAGGCCATGTTTGCTGTTGAATATTTTGCCTATTCATCGTTTTTTATAAGTCTTCAGACACTAACTCTTTGAGTTAAAGACATGAGTTACAGAGGGCTATAAAGTCACCCAGCTGTTCTCAGCTTTTATTCGTGTTGGGTATTTATTTCTTTAATCATGTAGGAAGAGTTGTCATTGTAAGAGGTCAGCCAGCTTTTCTTTGTCTCTCGTGTGACAACTATTGAATCAATGAAGACTTTAGGATGCTTATATGTTAATTTTTACTGTTTGGTGAGAAATACTAGGGTTTAGTTCCTGGAAAAATGCCCTTATATACCCTTTCCGTGCCCTGTTATAACATTTTTATCGCTGGCTTCTCATGGGGTGAACCATATCACATTTTTCTTCTCAATTCTAGGAAACAAAATTAAACTCATTTCCTTTCAGGCTTTCTCATGCATGTATAGAAGAATGAAGCACCATTTGTTGTCTTACTTTGTACAACAAGATACCATTTTCTCCACTTAAAATCAGTGGGTCACCTTCTGTTTTATCTTTTTAGTATTTTCAGTGTCTCCAATCTTTCTTATGTCTTCCTTTAAAGACATACATGTAATCTCTCTTTTAGTTTCCTGAAAATAATCTTAAATGTGAAATTCAACATATGCTATATGTGTTAGCCATTAGTAAACGTATGTCTTCCAAATCTAAGTCACAGTTGAATTAATTCAAACACAGAGTAGCCAGTATCTGTAGCTAGTATTTATATTTATAGTTTATATGTTTAAATCAAAGGTTGTGCATAAAGTCACATAAGTAAATTAAAATTCTTTAGGACAAGGGAAAATAAATGCTGGCATTAATAATCGCATAAAATTGCAAGGAGTAGAGAGAGTGTAAAGGCCAAGGACAATGGGACTGTTTGAAGAAAACCACCTGCACACATGCTTAAAGTCAACTCTTGGTTCATGCTTCGCACATGACCAGCACCGAGGGAAAATGTGTATGATGATGCTTATGCCTCCATTTCAGTTCCAGAACTTTCTCATTAGTCCTGTGATATCAAGTGTTCCAAGAGCAGTCAGAAGACTTCTTTGCTGATGCACCCAAATATTTCTGAAGGGGTTGCTAACCTTTATATTCTCATTTTGTGAATAGGGAAGCTGGATGGGAATGGGCTAATAGGGGAAGCTACTGAAATGACTTCATATCCAGGAACGGGTAAGTGTGTCCATTCTTTCTACCCTGAGACTGCTTCACTCCTGTCTCCTTCCCGGCACTCTGTGAACTACCATAGGTCTCAAGTCCTGGTACTCCCTTGAAACATGATGTTTTTCAGTATGCATTTATTCTAATAAAAATGATTTTTCCAGGAGTCCTGTCTGTTGGAAGAATTGTTCAGGAATTGGTTAATAATACAATTGCCCAAATGGATGTTACTGCATTGATTATCCGACCTCAGAAGGGTGTTATTCACCAGAAATCTTTCCAGAAATACTACACAAGGGGAACACATTTGAGAGGAATGTGGTGTTGAAATCAAAGGCCTTTCAGTGGCTCTTGCTGTTTTCTGACTTAAAATGGCTTTTTAGTGACTCCCTGACAGCTGCAAGAGTTCCCAGTAGCATTACTGTGTGTTTGTAATATATGTGAATAGGTTTCATGTCATTCTGTCATAAAATGTGTGCTTAGCCTGTGCTCAGCTCAAGGGTACAATTCTATCTTGTGATACTGATGCTTTTGCAAGCTTCTCTTCACTATTTTAGAAGTTCTGAAAAGCTGCTGAGAAAGCTTATGCTTTTAATTCCCTCACCTGTCTCTGTACAATAAAATTAAATAGTGAATGTTGTTTTTGTGAATAGCAGAAATTATTAACTTGAGTGAACATTTGCAGCCAAAATATCTTGCATCATAGTAACACTTGAGAGTCACATTGCGTATTAAGAAATGGGATGAAAATTATAAAATCTTTAAAAATTGAGAGTCAAGTTGATAATCCCAGACTTTCTTTTATCATTTCAAAACAAGCTAGATAAATACAACAGTATCCTTCTTATTCAATGTGCTCAAAAATATATGTTGAAAAGTGAAAAGGAGATTATCCCAGACTTATGGCTTTAGTTTTGCTTTGTTTGGCTCAGTTTTTGATTTAAGCTTTTGATGATTCAGGGTCTCATGTAGCCCAGGCTAGCCTCAAGTTCAAGGTGTATAGCTGAGGCTGGATTCTACTACCCATTCTCCTGCTCCCACTGCCTGAGGGCTGAGATTAGAAGTGTGCTCTGTTAGGTCCAGCTGTTAAAATAGCTCTTAAAATGATTATTAGGTTAATCAAGATCACTTGAAGAAACTTACTGAAAATAAACTATAAGGAAAAATATATGTTCACCTACAATTTTTATCTTCTATGCTATTGGCTATTGTTAAACATTGCTGCATATGGCATTGTTATTTGTTCATTTTCTTAGTGTATGTGGTGTTAAGGTTGATAAAATGGTGTGTGTGTGTGCATACATACATACATACATATACACATTTTATGCATGTATTTATAGCTACATATACATACTTTAGAATAAAATTAATGGTTCTGTTTAAATGCCTTCTGTTTTAGGGTTTCTATTGCTGTGGTGAAACACCATAACCAAAAGGAGGGCTTTTTTGGCTTACACTTAGCTTTGTTGTTTATCACTAAATGATGAATTCAAATAGGGCAGGATTCCTGAGGCAGGAACTGATGCAGAGGCCATTCAGGGGTACTGTTTACTGGTTTGCTCAGCCTGCCTTCTTAAAGAACCCAGTACCAACAGTCCAGGGATGGTACCACCTAGCGTGGGCTGGGCTCTCATGCATTGATCTCCAATAGAGACAATGCCTTACAGCTGTATCTCAAGGAGGCATTTCCTCAGCCGAGGCTCCTTCTTCTATGGTGACTCAAGCTTGTGTCAAGTTGACACACAAAACCAGCCAGTCTACCTTCTCTCGTGTTTTAAAATAATGCATACTTTAAATTACTCTAGACCTAATTAAAATGCAAGTCTGATTCTGTCATTTGCTGTTATTTTGGCGAAATCTACCTATATCTGGGGTGACAACTACCCAACCTGAGATGAGCCATTTACCTGCTTTAATTGCTTGTTCTGAGGCTCCAGTAAGTTCTACATGAATGGAAGTTGACCTTTCTCCCTTCCCTCTTCCAGTTGTGACAGTCTGACTCTTTCTTTTCATCTGTAACATTTGGGGGCACTTTCCAGCCTCCATGATTCTTCAACATTAACTTCTTAACCTCCTAGCAAACTGAGACTATGGGGTAATGAGTACTGGGCTCCATTTCTCCTGCTCCAGCTCACTGGGCTCTGGGCATAGATCTTCCTGTGTTGGTACCACAGCCCAGAGATGAATGAGTTTCTCCTTTTTAAGATGGGCAGTGATTGGACAGGTGTACAGATAGAAAAGACACTTTCATTTAATCGATAAAGATGTCATTTCCACATCAAAGGACAGGATGACACACATGAAAAATTATTTAAGATGAGAGAAGAGTAAAATAAAATCCATGGTAATAAATTCACAGGTTTTCAAATGCTTCCTAAAACACTTGCAGTTTTCCTGAATATCCACAATGGTGTAGAGTTCATAATCCTACATTCAGCAATCTGGTACTCATGAGATATAATTGTGAATGAATCATGAAAATACAGAATAAGGACAGAATCCTTAACATCCCAGAAACTCTTTTTAACCCTTGAGTTAACTGGTGCAAAGAACCCTTCCTTTATAGAAAAATCAAGCCAAAAGATGTTTTGAAGCTGTTAAAAATAACTGCATAGGTAGAAAACATTGGCATTGTTTCCCCTTAATGGGAAACATACTGAACTGGTTTGATAAACTCTTGTATGGATGAGTAAGGAGCACTCAGCAGGGACAGTATGGAAGCAAAAGGGTCATGGGAGCTTCAGCATCAGTTCCAATGCTGTTGAGGCTGTTTTGGGGGACGGAGGTGACAGTCTTAGCTGCCAGCTGTTTCTTCAAGGGCATAATGGATGTTTTAATTTTCTCTTCTCTTGTATCACTGAGTAGTGGGGGATATTATTTTCAGGGAAAGGAGGAAGAGGACTTAACCCTGTCTTGATATCAGTTTGTTGATTCAAAGAGCAATTAATTATAACCATCTTGAGTGCCATCTAGAAAATTCCGGACCTTGGTTTCTCTAATTGTTTTAAGGGTTACAGACTTTGAAGAAAGTATTTAGTTATGAGCTCTTTCCACTTCTATCATAAACTAATAAAAGGAAAAAAATTATGGGACTGGGACGTTATTTATTTATTTATTTTGGGTAGTGCAACTAGTACTTTATTTCCTCAGATTCATGTGGCTTACAAATTAAAGCGTGAATAGAAATTTGCTATAACCTAAGAGGGATTAGGTGGAATTTACACAAACAAAACCTTTATATTCGAAATTAGAGCTCTGTAGTAAATATTTATTATGTACTAAATGTTACATGAAAGTGGGCTAATTAACACATGACTCTGTATTTTCCAAAGGTCGAAAGCCTTTCTTTCAGATCCATGCAGCTACACTCCGATGTGTCTCTTCACGTACTATTTTGAGATCTACTGCTTTAGGGATTTATATAATTCTTTAATTGAAATCAGGTCCACATAGCTTTATTTCTTCTGATGTATTTCTGTTTCTGACTGCTAATTTGATACCAGTTTAGATTTCTTTCTTTCTTTTCCTCAGTTTGCATATAGTTATCTTTCTTCTCCTATTAAAAAAGCATTTTTATTGATTTAAAGACGTAGGTTGCCCCCACTTTCATTTTCTGTTGAAACTGTGGACATGTTAATAATAAAATATCAATTGTTGAGCATTTCCCATGTGCTGTGTGAGAGACAATGCTGAGCCCTCACTTACATTACCTGCATTCCTCTTCACAGTGACCTTGGAAATGCTATTGTGATTGTCCTCATTTTATAGGCAGAGGAAAGACCAGAATTCCTTTCTTTCTTGTTTCCCCCTGACTAATCTTGAATGTTGAGAAGTTCTGTGATTCAGTCTCTGTGCTTCCTGGGTAATCATGATCTTTGGTGGAGACATGAAGCTAAGGATTGAACCCAGGGTCTTGCACGTGCTAATCAAGCACCCTAGGACTGAGCTATAGCCCCCTTCCCAGCCTGTGTTCTGGGTTTTTGCTTCAAATATTAATTATGTAATTCCAAGCTGTGTTTACTTGATCTTTTCTGATACTTCAGCATCATACCTGAATTCTTTGAATTGATACTTCCATGGCATCTCAAACATCCTGGTCAAGGTAAAACTGTTGTTTCCTAATGCTCCATATAGTAAATTTCTGTCAGTCTTTCCTCTCTGGGTTGATATCTCAGTATTCCTCCTAGTTCCTCAAAGCAAACTCGTTGGTCTTTTAAAGTTCCCCTTTCTCTCTCTGATCTATGCCTACTAGCTTTCCTCCTACGTTATAGTCCAAATACTTCCTCTTTTGTTCATATCCATACTACCATTTAATAGAGGATTTCTTTGTGTTCACCCAATTTAAGACTGGAGGCTTCAAATACATCTCAATTCTACTGCTATCCTCCAAATGTGTCCTCAATACAGCAATAATAGTGATAGCTCTAAAATAGCGATTCGATTATAAACATAGGTCCACAATGGGTTCCTATGACATTTATGATAGGTCAGAATCCCTTGTTCACCATGTTCCTTTCTATGTTACTCTTGTCACCCAGATCTTAGGCCAAGCAACTTTCCTTAGTGACACTGCCACTCACAATTCATTGCAAAGCAAGCTGTCACATTACTTATAGAACAATGTGTCCCCTGATAATTTCTTATACATTTATTTATTTTTACAAAATGGAGTCCATGGGAGAAGCACATAGATAACTGCAAAGGCGGGAAGTTTGTTAACTTTTCTCACTCAACACGAGGAGCATGGCTGATGCTTCTGTAACAACAGGCAGGATAGGAACAGAAAAACATAAATTTATTTTTAAAATTTATGCCATATGTGGTAATGCAAACTTGTAATTCCATCACCAGGGAAGCAGAAAGTGGATGATTGTGAGTTCCATGGTAGCCTGGGTTATGGCAACACACTGTCCCATAAAACACAGAATCAAGGCAAAAGTTTTATGTAGCATGAGACTTCAAAAATAAAGAACAAAAGGCCTAGACAACACAGTCTCCTTTTGTGCTCAGATGTGCTGGAGAATGGACAGGTAAGACTGGACCAAGTGTCACATGATGGGGTGAGGCTCAGACAGCTTCCAGCAAAGTCTGCTCAGATTCTCTTTGGCTTTGTTCGTACCCCTCTTCCCTTTCATCCTCTGAACTGTGGGGCCAGTGCTCTCTGGAATGAGCATCTTCAGGACAGGAAGGAGACAGCTGGCCTTTCTGGCTGCCGTGGCTTGCTGTGGGGGAGTGAGTCTAGGCCTTATGACTTGCCTTGAGGAAAAAGATCACTTACTGTGGCTGTAAAGTGGAGAGAGAGGACAGACAACCAGGGCAGAAGTGTTTCCAGTTCCTTCCAGCTCATGATCCTCAGGATACCAATTTATCATGCTTTGGGGGAGTAATGCCCTGATTTCCAGAACCAGCTTGTTTATTTCTCTACCTCAATAAATAAATAGTTTAATGAAATAAATAAAGCAAAATCCTACACTTCAAAATCTAATCTCTTAACAAATATTTCTAATTATAAACATGCTTGTTTGCATGCTTGGTTAGGGGCTAGGGTTGCGGCACAGTTGAGGGAGTGATTGCTAGGACTTTAGCTGGATGGAGTGATTGCTAGGACTTTAGCTGGGCCTGATGTTGCATGCCTGTAATCCCAGCGTTCAGGGTCTAAAGAGATAAATTTCTAAGAAATTGCTGGGACAAATCGAAGACGTGCTCTAGGTGTTTATAGATACTGTGCAATCGACTTGTAAAAATTGTAAAATTTACCAACAGTGGATGAGGCAGGCTATCTGTCCTGTGCCCTTTCCCAGAGTGGATGTGCTTAAGTTTTTCCTGCTTTTGCTAATTGTCAAAGTGAAACATGGTATTTCAGTACTCTCTAAATCTGCATTCATTCATTACTATGGGCTAGAACATAATTTCAGAATTTAACGCCTTCAACTGTTTTTCTTCATTGAATTGCCCTTTCGTACTCTGGTGCTTATGTTGTTGTAGATCAGACAGACATTTAACTTTTTATCCAGTGACTTTTAAAGCTCTCTACAGATCCTTCCTTCCCTCTTAGGTTCAGAAGCAGTCTTCTACCCCAATATTTTATACAGATTAAGTGTTATTTTGTCTTCTGCCTTTTAAATGTTTAGTTTTTTAGCATTTTAAATCTTTCTCTTCAGGGGTTTGTTATGTTATTGTAGTGAATGAGATGAAGTTTTTAAAAGCTGTTATATTTCTTCTTTACCTCTCTTATTAACTAATTATTTTTTCTCAATTTCTTTCTTCATGTTCAATAGTGCTACATATTTAGGTCTATTAAAAGATTCCCCCCCTGCATTATTCAAACAGTGTTATTTGTGATAAAATTCTGGGTATAATCTTGAGAAGGATTTCATAGTCATGTAAGTTGGGGAAATCTGAATTTCTATATGTTTGAATAGGTTTCTGTAGAGCAACATTCCTCTGGGTAATTAATATTCTAAGCTGGCTCATAAGAAATAGATAGATTTTTTGGCTATGTGTCCTTAGAAAGCATTTGTGAACAAATTTCATATACAAAACTACCTTGAAACTGAGACTAGCTAAAATCAGACATGAGAATGCTAACGTAATTTGACCATTACCATTCCAAACTACTGAGACTGACATAGCAAGCTTCAGAGCTGGAGAATAAGGGTTAAAAGTGAGGATTAGATCACAAAGTTTATTCATTTATTTTTTGAAGTGCTAGCTATTTTAGATCAACACAGAACTCCAAGCTTTTAAAGGTATAACCTTGACTTAAGAAAACAGGCAAATACTGAGCCAGGACAGATTTGTTGAGTGAGAGTGTTACATCAGAGGGCAAAGAAACAAAATGCACCTCCAATATGACGGTGTTCTGTGTAGGATGCCACTGGAAATTCAGACACTGTGGGCACTTTTCTAATGAGTGACTGTCTCATGATCTTGAATCAGGAGCAGTTGAGCCTTTCTTGTCCCTATCTGTGTGACTTTTAAAATTGCTTAACCTCTCTGACAGTGGAGTGTTGGAGGCAGCTCTCAAGAGAGAGATCATTGCAAGTATTTTGTCCCAACCCTGCATTTAGTGATGTTTATATGAGAGCTTGGAATTTCCCTAGCAGAAGTAAGTTGTCTGATGGAAAATGCAGAAGTAGTATGTCAGACTGCTTTTGTCATTGCTAGTATTATTTTCACATGTTATACTACAATACTATTTTTTATAATATATGCCAGTTTCAAAGAGTTACTGGGAGAGTAAAATTAATTTAATAACTATTAAGTTACTGTGCTGATAACCTGACACAGCTGAATGTATTGCCCTTAGTCTGATGACTGTCCCTAAACACTTTTTTCAAGGTAGAAACCAAAATGCTTTTGACTTCTAGAAAAGGCAGACACCAGTGTGTACAATTGCCAATAATTGTCCTTCAGGTAATTTCAGAACTATTTTACTTACTTTCATAAAACAGGTATTTCATAGTATTTTTTAGAATTGAGATGAAAACAGTAAGTGATTGTATATAGCATATTTAAATTACTGCATAGTTTCTGTAGAGTCTCTCTCTCTCTCTCTCTCTCACACACACACACACACACACAGAGACACCCTAACATTTCAGAAAAGTGACATAGTATTTCCCCAAAGATGGTCCTAATTCAGTTTAGATTCTCAATTTAACTGACTGTGAATTACAGAATGTTATTCACTCTCGATGTTCAAATCTTTGAGTACTATGTCTAAATGCTTCTGCAATTGACCCTAAATACACCATAGAAACTAAGTGTCACCTCCAGGCAGAGATGGTGTATACTTTCTGGTCTGGCATAAAACCTGTTGAATTCAGAGTCTGGAGTCCTAGGTTCTGATCTCTCCAAGAGAACAGAGGTGAAGGTTTCTGTAAGGGTGAGATTAGTCTGTTTTAAATTTTCTTCTAGTGGAATTTAATGGGTTAAATGACTTTGACCAAAAGAGAAATGTCCCTACACCTTATAGTTATGTATTTGAGCTCTTGGTTCCCCATGGGTGGTGTTGCTTGGAGCAGTCTTTGGAAGGTAAAACCCTGCTGGAGGAAATGTGTCAATGGAAGGCGGGCTTTGAGGATTTAAGGCATTTCCCTGTTTCCTTCTGTCCCTCTCTGCTTCCTGTGAGAGAACCATGACCTCACTGATTGCTGTTCTCCTTACCACACCTTCTCCATCATTATAGATTTCTTCTCCTTGGACTGGTAAAGTAAAATAACCCTGTTTAAATTTAAGTTACTTTTGGTCATATATTTTACTACAACAACAGCAAAAAAAAAAAAAAGTAACAGAACGTAGTCCCCCTTCCAAGAATTTATATTGCTCTAGCATGATCTCGCCAGATTCCGATCACTAAACACCCATCTTAGTGAAAGTCAAGTTTCTTTCCCTCTTTTGATAAATCTTTGTTTGTGCTTGGTTTTGTTTAGTATCTTGAACTTTAGAAAGACTCACACTTTGGTGTACGCAGGAGACATTAGTCAAGGGGACCTATTCAACTGATGCAAGAGAAAGAGGGCAAGGAAAGGCCAACCAAGAAGTGGCTATGCTCCTGGAGTCAGCAGGGATGCAGATGCTAATGATATTGACAGATCTCTAATTAGTCAGGTGACAGAGTTGGCTGTATAATCTTCACCCACTTACTTTGATGAAATGCCACAGTGTTCTTATTAAACGCAAGTTGCATTTACTTTGATGTTGGCTATGGATAGAGACAGATTTTGAATTAAAATAAGGACTTTGTGAAGATTGCACTCATTTTAGGAATTTAGATGCTTTGGAATAAATCTGGGTTTCTTTAAATGTGGCCTATTTAAAGTTAATTTGATTTAGTACTGAAAATTATTATTAGATTTTTACTTTGGTATTTATCACTGATAAGCAATTATGAAGAACAATGATCCATTTACTTAGTAGCATTGTTAAAGCACCCGAGCACATCCTACTGGGAGGCAGGAAGCACGGAAATCCAACAGCAAGGCTTGTTTCCCTAAGATTGAAAGCCATGGGGTTTTCAGTGTCCGCATGTGTTCTGACACTGGAGAGAATATGAAAATTCAACCTCTCACCCAATTTGCTTGTCACAGAGAAACATATTAGGTGTTACATTAAGGCCTTTCTTTTTTACAACTTCTCAGGAAAGGCTGCTGCTTAAGTGAGTAAAATGTTATAACAACATTTCACATTTTCCCCCAATTTGCTGATCCTTCAGTTAAATTCTCATCAATTTTAACAAATTAAAAATGATATTTAACCTTCTGAATTATTATAGAATTGTAATTTAATAGAGTAATTCCATTTTAAAGAAATTTTTACATCAGCAATGTAAAGCTATTTTGCATATCATAACAACATACATTCTGAGCGGAAAAGTGCAGGACTCCAAAATATATTAAGACATTCTAAAATTGTTACATATGTATTTGTAGCAAATTTATTAAAACCACTGAAAGTTTTTTGAGACAGTGTCTCACTTAGTAGCCCTGTGCTGATCTTTAATTCATAGTGTATACCAAACTGGCCTTGAACTCAGAGAGATCCACTTGCATTACTATATGTTAGGACTAAAGGCAGGCACTGCCATGCCCAGCACAATACTTTTTTCATACCTATTTCTACAAATATAATAATCCATACATTTCCATTTGACACATACTTAAGAACTCTACATTTTATATATCAGGTACTATAGAAGATGCTAGGAATATAATGATAAGTAGTTAGAATTATTCTACATTTTTATTTACATAAGGGGATAAATTAATTAAGCAGCTGCAGTTTCTAATGGACTGTGAAAGGAAGGAAATAAGCAAAGAAATGGATTATTGGCAGTCAGAGAGCTATTTTTCTACTTCTTTATTTTATAGACAAAGGTGTTGAAACAGAGAGTAGTTTACCACATGCTAGTGGCCATTGGCCAACTGTGATTAGCCCAGGACACCAGAAATAAAGCATGTGTACATTACAGTACACACTGTCACCAAAGAATATTCACTGAGTACTTTTTTAGTGAGTAGTAGGAACTAGGTATTTCATTTGGGGAATTTAAGATAAAATATTTTTGTCAAGTTTCAAGTTATTATTCAGAAAAATCCATTATTTATGTGAGCTCATAGATAATAAATAGCATAACAAGAAAACAACAGAAACATGCCTATGGAGAGAGATTGATATATATCAGAGTTATCATCACAAGCAATGACAAAATTATTAAACATTCAGCAAATAATAGTGCTAGGAAATTCATGATGCACATAGAGAAAAGTAAAACCTGACCCAGAACTTGAACGATATGAAACAAGTCCCCAAAGCATAAAGGGCATTGTCACTTTCCTGAAGCCACGATCAAGTGTCCTGACACAAGCAACTTGAGGAAAGGTAGGTAATTCAAGATTGCAGCCCATCATGGTGGACAAGTCAAGGCATCAGGGGCTTCTGGCATCACTGAAGCCAGGGAGACGAGAGCAGTAAATACTTAGGCTTATTTCACTTCCTCCTTAAAAAAATCAAGTTTTTACTTTCTTGAGAATTTCATTCATGAAATCTCTCCCTTTTTAAACTTTCCTTTGCTTCCATACTTGCTCTCAAATTCCTGACCTCTTTAGCTATATATACACATATGCATGCATATATAGGTGCATACACGTATCTATAACCTACTGAGTCCATTTAGAGTTGCTCGGGTGCACATGTGTTTGGCGCTTACCACTTGGGACTGAAGAAGCTATCAGGGGCTCATCCATAGTGATGACTAATTTCCCTTCCTTCAGTAGCCATGGGTTACCTGCAGTTTTTCATCTAGGGAGTGGAGCCTTGTGAACTTTCAGTCTCTGTCCACCTTAGCATGTCAACTGGTGTGGTCATTATTCGAGTCTTTTTTATTTATTTAAATTAGATATAAGCTAGCTTACCAAGTCAATCTGAGCTCCCTCTTCCTTCCCTACTCCTCCAACCCCCACCAATCCTCCAAACCTCTCACCCCATCCCTGTTCGATCCCCAGGAGGATGAGGCCTTCCATGGGGCATCTTCAAAGTCTGCCATATCATCCTGTGCAGGGCCTAAACCCTCCACAATGTGTACAGGCTGAGAGAGCATCCCTCCACTTGGAATGGTCTCCCAAAGTCCATTTGTACACCAGGGATGAATACTGATCTACATTCAGCGGTCCTATAGATTCTCGAGGCCCCCTCACTGACACCCACATTCAGGGGGTCTAAATGAGTCCCATGCTGACCTCTCAGCCATCAGTCTCAGTTCCATGAGCTCCCACTTGTTCAGGTCAACTGCCTCTGTGGCTTTTACCAGCTGGGTCTTGACTCCTTTGCTCATCACTCCTCCGTCTTTGCAACTGAATTCCAGGAGTTTAGTTCAGTGTTCAGCTGTGGGTGTCTGCCTCTGCTTCCATTAGCCACTGGAGGAAGGCTCTAGGATGACATACAAGGTAGTCATCAAGCTCATTATTGGGGGAGACAATTTAAGGTAGCCTGTCCATTATTGCTTAGATTATAAACCGGGGTCATCCTTATATAGCTCTGAAAACCTCACTAGTGTCAGATCTCTCCTCAAACCTATAATTTTCCCACTATTATGGTAACTGTCATCTTGCTCTTCTCTATTCTTCTCCTGAGTCAACATTTCTGCTCCCCCATGTCTTCCTCTCCCCTCTTCCCCCCTTCTCTTTCTCCTAACTCCCTCTCCCTACCCCCCATGCTCCCAATCCCCTCAGGAGATCCTGTCTCATTATCCAGGGTACCATGCAAATCTCTCTTATAGTCCTCCCTGTTTCCCAGATTCTCTTGTGATGGGGTTGTAGGCTGGCAATCCCCTGCTCATGTCTAAAATCCATATATGGGTGAGTATATACCATGTTTGTCTTTTTGCGACTGGGTTACCTCAATCAGGATGGTTTCTTCTAGTGCCATCCATTTGCCTGCAAATTTCAAGATTCCATTGTTGTTGTTTTTTCTGCTGAGTAGTACTCCATTGAGTAAATGTACCATAGTTTTTCTCCACTCTTCATTTGAGGGACAGCTAGGTTGCTTCCAGGTTCTGGATATTACAAATAATGCTGCTAGGAGCATAGTTGAAGAGATGTTCTTATTGTATAAATGTGCAACTTTTGGGCATATGCCTAAGAGTGGAATTGCTGGATATTGTGGTAGACTGATTTCCATTTTCCTGAGGAATTGCAATACTGATTTCCAAAGTGGCTGTACAAGTTGCCACTCTCAACAGCAGTGGAGGAGTGTTCCCCTTTCTGCACATCCTCTCCAGCATAAACTGTCAGTAATGTTTTTGATTTTAGCCATTCTGACAGGAGTGAGATGGTATCTCAGGGTTGTTTTGCTTTGCATTTCCCTGATGGCTACTGATGCTGAGCACTTTCTTTTGTGTCTTTCAGCCATTTTAGACTCCTCTATTGGGAATTCTCTATTTAGTTCTGTACCCCAATTTTCAATTGTATTATTTGGCGTTTTGGAGACTAGCTTCTTGAGTTCTTTGTAAATTTTGGAGATCAGCCCTCTGTCAGATGAGGGGTTGGTGAATATCTTTTCCCATTCTGTGGGCTGCCTTTTTGTCTTGTTGACTGTGTCCTTTGCCTTACAGAAGCTTCTCAGTTTCAGTAGGTCCCATTTATTTATTTTTTATCTCAGTGTTTGTGCTACTGTTCAGGAAGCAGTGCCAATTTGTTCAAGAGAACCTCCCACTTTCTCTTCTAAGAGGTTCGGTGTCGCTGGATTTATGTTGTGGTCTTTGATCCATTTAGACTTAAGTTTTGTGCATGGTGAAAGATATGGATTTATCTGCAGCCTTCTACATGCCAGCATTCAGTTATGCCAACACCATTTATTGAAGATGCATTCTTTTTCAATTGTATAATTTTAGCTTCTTTGTCAAGGATCAGGTGTTCTTAGGTGTGTGGGTTCGTAGGTGTGGGTCTTCAAATCGATTCCATTGGTCTACCTGTCTATTTTTTGTGCCAATACCAAGCTGTTTTCAGGACTACAGCTCTATAATAGAGCTTGAAGTCAGGTCTGGCGATGCCTCCTCCATTTACTTTATTGTACAGGGTTGTTTTGGCTATCCTGGGTTTTTCGTTTTTCCATATAAAGTTGAGAGTTGCAATTTTCAAGGTCTGTGAAGAATTGTACTGGGATTTTGATAAGGATTGCTTTGAATCAGTAAATTGCTTTTGGTAAGATTGCCATTTTTACTATGTTGATCCTACCTATCCAAGAGCATGGGAGATCTTTCCATTTTCTGGTATCTTCTTTAACTTCTTTCTTTAAAGACTCAAAATTCTTGTCATAAAGGACTTTCACCTATTTGGTTAGAGTTACCCCAAGAAATTTTATATTGTCTGTGGCTATTGTAAAGTATGAAGTTTCTCTGATTTCTTTCCCAGCCACTTTATTGTCTATATATAGTAGAGCTACTGATTTTTTTGAGTTAATCTTGTATCCTGCCACTTTGCTGAAGGTTATTTATCAGCTCTAGGAGTTCTCTGATAGAATTCTTCGGGTCACTTATAATAGACTATCACATCATCTGCAAATAGTGAAAATTTGACTTCTTCCTTTCCAATTTATATCCTCTTGATCTCCTTTTGTTGTCTTATTGCTCTAGCAAGAACTTCAATTACAGTATTGAACAAATATGGAGAAAGTGAACGACCTTAACTTGTTTCTGATTTTAGAGAAATTTCCTTGAGTTTCTCTCCAATTAGTTTGCTGTTGATTGTCAGTTTGCTGTATATTGTCTTTATTATGCTTAGGTATGTTCCTGTTATCCTTGATCTCTCCAGGACCTTTATCATGAAGGAGTGTTGGATTTTGTCAAAGGCTTTTTCAGCATCTAGTGAGATGATCATGTGTTTATTTCTTTTTCAGATTGTTTTTATGGTGAATTACGCTGATGGTTTTTCATATGTTCAACCTTCCCTGCATCCCTGGAATGAAGCCTACTTGATCATGGTGCATGATTTTTCTGATGTGTTCTTGGATCCGATTTGCCAGTATTTTATTGAGTATTTTTCCATCAATGTTCATGAGGGAGATTGGTCTGTAACTCCCTATCTTAGTTGTGTCTTTGTTTGGTTTGGGTATTAAAATAATTGTAGCCTTGTAAAAAAACTTTGGCTGCTTCTATTGTGTGGAACAATTCAAAGCCTATTGGTATTAGCTTTTCTTTAAATTTCTTTTAGACATCTGCACTGAAACCATCTGGCCCTGGACTTTTTTTGGCTTGGAAGACTTTTCATGACTGCTGCTATTTCTTTACGGGTTATAGGTCTATTGAAATTGTTTTTCTGTTCTTGATTTAATTTTGGTAAGTGATATCTATCCAGAAAATCAACCATTTCCTTTAAAATTTCCAATTTTGTGGAGTACAGGTTTTTAAAGTATGACCTTATTATTCTATGAATTTCCCCAGTGTCTGTTGTTATGTCCCCCTTTTCATTTCTGATTTTGTTAATTAGCATGTTCACTCTCTGCCTTTTGTTAGGTTGGTAATGGTTTGTCTATCTTGTTGATTTTCTCAAAGAACCAACTCTTTGTGTTGTTTTCTTTGTTTTTATTTTATTGAATTCAGCTCTCAATTTGATTATTTCCTGGTGTCTACTCCTCCTGGGTGAGTTTGCTTCTTTTTGTTCTAGAGCTTTCACGTGTTCTGTTAATTCTCTAGTGTGGCTATTCTCCAGTTTTTTTCATGTGGAACTTTGTGCTTTGAACTTTCCTCTTAGAACTGCTTTCCAAGTGTCCCATAGTTTGCTGTATGTTGTGCCTTCATTTTCATTGAATTTGAGGAAGTTTGATTTCTTTCTTTATTTCTTCCTTTACCCAGGGGTGATACAATTGAACATTGTTCAATTTGCATGAGTTTGTGGAGTTTCTGCAATTTGTGTTGTTGTTGAATTTTAATTTTAAGCCATGGATGTCTGATAATATACAGAGGGTTATTCCAATTTTTTTGTATCTGTTTAGGTTTGCTTTATTCCCAAGTATGTGGTCGATTTTAGAGAAGGTTCCATGTGGTGTTGAGAAGAAGATATATTCTTTTGTGTTTGAATGGAATGTTCTGTAGATGTCTGTTAAACCCAATTGGGTCATAACTTCTGTTAGTTTTTTGTTTCTTTGTTAAGTTTTTGTCTGGTGGTCCTGTGCAGTGGTGAGAGGGGGGTGTTGAAGTCTCCCACTATAAGTGTGTGGGGATCAATGTGTGATTTGAGTTTTACTAATGTTTCTTTTTACAAATGTGGGTGCCTTTGTGTTTGGGGCATAGATGTTCAGAATTGAGACTTCATCCTGATGGAATTTTCTTTCGATGAATATGAAATGACCTTCTTCATATCTTTTGATTATTTTTATTTTGAAGTCAAATTTGTTAGATATTAGGATAGCTACACCTGCTTGCTTCTTAGGTCCATTTGTTTGAAAAATCTTTTCCAACTCTTAACTCTGAGGTAACGTTTATCTTTGAAGTTGAGGTGTATTTTATGTATGCAGTAGAACGATGGATTCTATCTTTGTATCCATTCTGTTAGTCTGTGTGTTTTTATAAGTGAGTTATGACCATTGATATTGAGGGATATTAAAGACCATTGATTGTCGGTTCTTGTTTGTTTTAGATTAATTTTTGGTCGTGGTATTGTGTGTGAGTATTTCCCCTATTTCTAACTTTTGGTGAAGTGAGATTATCTATTGCCTATCTTTTTCTGGTTGTAGTTAACATCCTTGGGTTGGGGTTTTCCTTCCAGAACTTTCTGTAGGCCTGGATTTGTGTATATATATTGTGTAAATATGTGGAATATCTTGTGTTCTCCATCTATAGTAATTGAGAGTTTTGCTAGTTATAGTCATCTGGGCTGGAATCTGTGGTCTCTTAGTGTTTAGAGAAAATCTATCCAGGAACTTCTGGCTTTCAGA
Source organism: Mesocricetus auratus (assembly GCF_017639785.1). Taxonomy (NCBI): domain Eukaryota; kingdom Metazoa; phylum Chordata; class Mammalia; order Rodentia; family Cricetidae; genus Mesocricetus; species Mesocricetus auratus. The sequence continues at coordinate 107,306,379 of NW_024429184.1, read as the reverse complement.
GTTTCCATGGAGAATTCAGGTGTAATTCTGGTATGTTTGCCTTTATATGTTACTTGACCTTTTTCCTTTGCTGCTCTGAGTAGTCTTTCTTTATTCTGTATGTTTGGTGTTTTGATTATTATGTAGTGAGGGGACTGGTTTTTTTTTTTTGGTCCAGTTTGTTTGATGTTCTGTAACCTTCTTGTCCTTTCATAGGCATGTCCTTCTTCAGGCTGGGAAATTTTTTTCTATGATCTTGTTGAATATGTTTTCTGCACTTTTGAGCTGAGCTTCTTCTCCTTCTTCTATACCTGTTATTCTTGGTTTGGTCTTTTCACAGTGTCCCATATTTCCTCGATATTTTCTATTAAGAATTTGTTGAATTTAAGATTTTCTTTGGTCGATAAATCTATTTCCTCTAGTTTATCTTCAGCACCTGAGATTCTGTCTCCCAGAATCTGGGTTTTTTTTGTCTGTATTTCAGTTTTCTGTTCTTGACCTGTTTGAATTGTTTCCTTCATCTGTTTGATTGCGTTTCCTTGGCTTTCCCTGCTTTCTTTAAGAGATTTATTGATTTCTTGAATTTTATTTGGTTTGCTTTTTATTCCATTTCTTTAAGGGTTTTCCCATATTCTCTTTGAGGGCCTCTATCATTTTTCATGAAGTTGTTTTTAAGGTCATTCTCTTTTGTTTCATCTGCTTTGGCATGTTCAGGTCTTGCTAATATAGAGTCCCTATATTCTGTTGGTGTCCTGTAAGTCTTTCTGTTGTTGGATGTGTTCTTACACTGTCGTCTTTCCATCTCTTCTTCCAGTGGTCATGGGGGGAGGTCTCTCCCTCTCCTCTCTACTAGCAGGTGAATGGGCAACTCTGGAATGGTGGCCAATGATGCTGGCTGCATTTTTCTGCCTCCAGATCCCTCTGCCAGATTCGGTGGCAACAAGGGGATGGTGGCCAAGGGTCAGAGCATGAGTCTTGTTTAGGTAGCCACATTGCTGAAATTTCATGGGTGCTTATTCCCTGTCTTATATACAATACACTGTCTCTCAGGGATGTTTTTGTACTCTGTTTCTTAAAATGTTTAGCCTCCTCTTTCATAAATTTTGCTGAGTTGTAAGTGCAGTGGCTATGTTGTAAATGTATGTGTTATTCCTTGATCTACTCTTCTGAGTTCGACCAGTTATATCTTTCTGCAATGACCTCCAACTACTGAAAAAGAGGGATGAGAGCTAAAATTATCTGGGTGCAGGGAAAAGTATTGAAAAATCCCATTAGAAAGTGTACTGGTTTAGACACGAGACAGTAGTGGGTTCACCTCCATGACCTGGCCAGACACAGGGGGTTGACTAGGTTTAGACAGCTATTTGCTACCCCTAAGATGAAGGTCTCATTATTACACTGTTGGAGATGTCTTATTGGGCTGATCATTCGTATAGTTCATAGGCTTTGTGTTAGTTATGTCAACTTACCACAGACTAGAACCATTTAGAAAGAGGGGTTTTCAGTTGAGAAAATGCCTCCATAGTATTGGCCCAAGAATGTGTGGCATTTTCTCAATAAATTGTTGATATGGGAGGGCCCAGATTCCTGAGGAGGTATTATTCCTGGGTAGGTACTCCTGGTATATATAAGGATGCAGAGCCAAGCATGAGGAGCAAACCAGGAAGAAGTATTCTTTCATGGCCTGTAATTCAGTTCCTGATTCCAAAAACCTGCATGAGGTTCCTACTCTGACTTCCCTCAGTGACAGAGTGTGAACTGAGAGCTGTAAGTTAAAAAACCCTTTGCTTTGGTCATGGTGGTTTATTGTAGTTATAGAGACCATAAGGCATTCTTTATAGGTGGGAAGGACTATTAATTGACTTTCTCCTTAAGCATCACCCATAGTACCATTAGATACTATGGGAGTAGTCCTTAGGGAAGAGACTTCTAGGGCAATTCTGGTTTGATTCTTTTAAGTTCTTTGCTAAAAGTGTGTTGTACTCAGTGACAGGGTCTGCGAGTTATGGGAAGCAATTAAGGGTAATATCATTAGCATGCATTGTTTTATGGTCTTTTCGATGTTTCCCATGCCTGGCACTGGAGGTTTTGTTAGATACTCTATGGCTTTTAGATGGAGCATTTATGCTCCTTGTGGTATAACTACATTTAAACCGTATGTATGTATGTATGTATGTATGTATGTGTGTGTGTATGTGTATATATGTATTCATCTATACTTACATATATTATGCATCTGTTTATAATTAAAAATAGAGCATTATGTTTCCCTGTGGCTTTTTCTGACATTCATGTTGTTATTTATCCTTCATTTCTCTCATTCCCTCTGTATTAGTTCCCCTTCTCCTCCCCAGTTATAATCTGTTACCCAGTTCTGTAGCTTCTGTTCATAGTGTCTGTGTCTTACTTTTCCCTTCTCTAGAGTGTCCATCTCTCCCCTCATTCTGTCCCCTTTTACCTTCATGGTTTCTGTGGTTACTCCAGATAACCACATCTCTAGGTTCACATCGAAATATCTAAAACCAAGATCACAGAAAAGAGAGAATTTGTGTGTGGCATTTGTCTTTCTGGGTCTTGGTTACCTCACTCAGGATACTCTTGTCTAGTTCCATCATTTACCTATATGTGATGGCTAGTCTTGTTTGCCAACTTCACTACATCTGCAATTAGCTAAAAGTCAAGTGGCTAAGTGCATCTGTGAGAGATTTTTTTTAAATCAAATCATTTGAAGTGGTCAAATTCATCGCTAGTCTGGATCGTTGAGATAAGAAGAGCCACCATTAATGTGGGCTACACCTTTTACTGGCAGCCTATGGAAAGGACCAAGAAGAAAGGGGCTTGCTCTTTTTTTGCCTATTTGCTTTCCCTCTCTCTGGTAATTCACTCCTAAATTGGCATTAGAGCCTACATTTCAGGACTCAGAAGTATACTGAAGACCAAGTGGAACATCCAGTCTCATAGACCCTCCATTGGTAGACAGCCATTGTTGGACTAGCTGGAGCGCAGCCTGTAAGCCACCCTGCTCCCCCTCTATATCTCTCTGTCTGTGTGTCTCTATATATATCCTGACTGATATGCAGCAAGTTTCACGACTTCATTTTTCCTCTACAGATGAATAGTATTTCATTGTGTGTATGAATCACATTTTTATTATACACTCATCAGTTGAGGGACATTTAGTTTTTTTTTCCCACTTCTTAGCTATTGTGAATAGAACAACAACTAACCTGGCTGAGCAAGTATCTATTGTTTAGGATTTTGAGTACTTGGGGCATATGTGCGAGAGTGGTATAGTGATATACTCATACTCTTTGTCTACTTTTAACTTTTTGAGTATTCTCCGCAGTGGTTGAATACTGTTGTAATCCTTCCAACAGTAACTAGAGGGTCTCCTGTTCAAACATATTCATTTGCATTTTTCAGTTATTTTCTTGACCTTAGAAAAGATATCATCTTCAACAAATAGGACTTAAAAAAAAAACTGAGTCTCCACATATAAAAGAATAAAGTGAGAACCATGTTCATTGCCCTGCATAGAAATCAGCTCCAAATGTAGTAAAGACACTAATGTGAAGCCACAAATACTGAAACTCAGAAGGAAGTATAGGCAGTAGCCTACAACATACAGGTGCATAAAAGATCTTTTGCACCAGGATTAATCGATTAATCAGGGAGTTAGACCACCAACTGACAACTTGTACCTCCCAAAACTGAAAAGCCCTGTCCAGCAAAGGAAAGAAGAAAAGTACAATCAGTCAAGGGAAGAAGAAGCAGACAGAGTTGGAAAGAGTCTGTCAACTATACACCTGATAGGGAATTAATTTTTAGGATATTAAAAGCCTCATAAAACAAAGAATAAAGGAAACAAATGAGCCAATCAAAATGGACCATGAATCTATTAAGAAACAAAACAAAATGAAACAAAACTAACTTAAGATTCCTCTCATTCCCTTTCTTAGTCAGTGTAGGATCCAAGTTCATATAGAACCATTAACTAAAGTAAGTGGGTCTTTCCTCCCCAATCTACATTTTCAAGATATTTCCTAAACATGGACACCCAGAGGCTCATCTCCCAGGTGACCCTTGTCTCATCAAGTTGACAGTTAAGATTTACAATCATTAGAATGAATGCCAAGTTAACTGTAAATGCTTTAGGGAAAATTGTTGGTAACTTTCCCTTTGATGGAATAATACAAGGCTCTCAAGTCATAAGACCTGTAAATGACGAAGGGCAGTATTTATGTTTTATCTACTCATTTGTTTTGTGGTATGTGCATACGTTCTCTCTCTCATGTGTGCACTTGTGTGTGCATGCATGTGTGTATGTATATGGAGGTCAAAGTACAGTTTGCAGGAACCTGGTCTCACCTTTCACCATGATCCAAAGACCAAACTTGGGTCATAAGACTTAGTGACCAATACTTTTACCCACCGAGTGGTCTCTTGAGCCCTGGATCAAAGATGTTTAAAAAATCAAGTGTAAACTGATATTTAATATTTATAACACATACAAGTGAATTAGAATAGAATCTAAAATTGATAAAGGATTTTTACAAATATGGGAAATGTAAAACATTCTCTTTGAAGCAGCAGAATGACAGGTCAATGTAAGTAAGCATGCTTACTTTCACTAGTGAGAGGTCAATGTAAGTAAGCATGTTTACCTTCACTAGTGAGAGGTCAATGTAAGTAAGCATGTTTACCTTCACTAGTGAGAGGTCAATGTAAGTAAGCATGTTTACCTTCACTAATGAGAGGTCAATGTAAGTAAGAATGTTTACTTTCACTAGTGAGAGGTCAATGTAAGTAAGCATGTTTACCTTCACTAGTGAGAGGTCAATGTAAGTAAGCATGTTTACCTTCACTAGTGAGAGGTCAATGTAAGTAAGCATGTTTACCTTCACTAATGAGAGGTCAATGTAAGTAAGCATGTTTACCTTCACTAGTGAGAGGTCAATGTAAGTAAGCATGTTTACCTTCACTAGTGAGAGGTCAATGTAAGTAAGCATGTTTACCTTCACTAGTGAGAGGTCAATGTAAGTAAGCATGTTTACCTTCACTAGTGAGAGGTCAATGTAAGTAAGCATGCTTACCTTCACTAGTGAGAGGTCAATGTAAGTAAGCATGCTTACCTTCACTAGTGAGAGGTCAATGTAAGTAAGCATGTTTACCTTCACTAGTGAGAGGTCAATGTAAGTAAGCATGTTTACCTTCACTAATGAGAGGTCAATGTAAGTAAGCATGCTTACTTTCACTAGTGAGAGGTCAATGTAAGTAAGCATGCTTACTTTCACTAGTTAGAGGTCAATGTAAGTAAAAATGCTTACCTTCACTAGTGAAAGGTCAGCGTAAGTAAACATGCTTATCTTCACTAGTGAGAGAAATGAAAATTCAAGTCACAGAAACAGAGATTCTCAACTATCATGTTGGAAGGAAACCTGGCAGCACTGAGATATTATGATTAGAAAAGCCACAGAGAAACAGACTTATTGAGATTCATTATTCTAGCCATCAGACAAAGGTCTGAAGTAATTTTACAGAGCCATTTGGTAATATCTTGTAAGACTGACCAAGCATCAAAACCAACAGCAGTTAAACATGTGGTCTGATTCTGCAGGGACTCTGAAGCAAAAATTAGATCTCAGTGCATTCACTTTATACCAAGGAAGTTTTTGTTTTGTTTTTCTGCATCAGTTGCTTATTGGCTCAGCTTCAGACATGGACAGAGGGTAGTTTATCCTATTTTTTGGCACATATATATGTATATGAATATTTTATGTAATATTTAATTTGATAATGGGAAATTAGATACAAACTCCATCAATAAAGTAGTGGTATTGGAGAGAGAGATTAGTGGTTAAGTATCTCCTGAAGAAGTGAGAGGGCCTCAGATCAAATTTCCATAACATATGTATTTCTAGTGCCCCTACAGTCAGATGGGGGTGGAGACAGGAAGATCCCTAAGAGCTTGCAGTCTGAACCTGCTGGTCTGATATATGCAGTGGTAAACATTGAAAAGACCCTGGTTCAAACAAGGTAGAATTTGGGAACTAAAATCCTAAGTTGTCCTCTGACCACCCATGCTAGTACACATTAAAGTACACACACATGCATGCACTTACACACACACATACACACACACACACACACACACACACACACACGATGAAAAAGAATGACAATATTGGAGTTACTTATAGAATAGATAGCCAGTTGTAGATGCCAACATGATTCAATTTCAAAAAATAATTGTAAAGAAGTGAGTCTACCTTTATTCAAATCTGTGTAATGATTCAAGGATCTTCCTCCTTATAAAGCTTAGTTATTCTTAGTCTATTTATGTACGTGCAGGCATTAATATATGACATCATAGGTGCGATCTGTTAAAAAGGAGTGAACTATTCAGACTATTTTCCTCAATGGATATGATCTTAGTTGGAATTCTACAATGTTAATATGATCAAGAGATTTAGGGAAAATAGAAAACATTGAAATTGTATCACTACATACAGACACTAGCAGCAGATGGAGAAAACACCTCTGTACTACATCTATTTACTATACCATATATTTTACTCCACTGGGTAAAATTCACTTCCTCCTAAATAACTATCAAGCATTTTGATAAAAAGCAGTATGAATGGAAAAAATGAGACCAGAAGGATATACCTTTTTGTAATGTGCATTCTTTCAGGCCAACTGCCTGTGTCCTGCCACAGTCTCTGCTCCCAAATAACACATGAGACACTATATTAATTATGAAGCTGTTGGCCATTTGCTATGATTTCTTATTGGCTAGCTCTGACTACCAATATATATTTCTATAAGATCTTATCTTACCCACAACACCTGACTCATGCATTCTCTCCTCCTGGGATCCCATGGTGACTCCCTACTCTTGACTACATTTCCCAGAATTCTCCTTGACTCCTAGTCCCACCTATCTTGCTTCCTTATTGGCCAACAGTTCTTTATCAACCAGTAGGACAACATATACACAGAAGGACTCCCCCATCACCTTTTGAGTCATTCCAAGTTAAAAATATTATGTTACACCAAAAGCCATAAACAGCCACCAATTACATGTTCTTAACTCCAAAAACATATTTTAAAATGTTCCTTAATTGCATTTATAGCAAAAGAGCTAGAGGTATGGCTTTGTGACTCAGGATTATCAAGTAAGGTGCCAGCTAAAGACATGACATTTTGGGTAAAATTCTAGTGGCCTGGACTCTACCCTAAAAGTTGTGGAATTATATGGGAATTATAATGAATTATGATTGTGAAATTTTTTATTTCACACAATATAGGACTGTTAACTTTTGAGATTCAAGTTTTTCCATTTCTAGTGGTGAGGGAGCAACAGAAATATGTATTCAGAAATGACTCCAACAAGGCTGGAGGTCACAGAGTGGCTACTTCATCCAAAAGACAAATCTGGCAATGCAATCATATACAAGGGGGGAGTTCCAAGTTCCAAGCCATGCACTATTCCATTTCCAAAAAGGAGAGATATTTCTTCCTAAGAACAGAAAGAACACAAGATGCCCACAGTGTGAGCTCTTACAGAGATACAATACCTGATCCTTAACATAAACCAAAGGAGGAGTGACAGTAGCTCCCAGTCCCACATGACATTTCACTGAAAGGAAGCCTGGAGAGGAGTTGCTTAGCCAAATCCTGTGATGAAGTAAGTCAGGATAATAGGTCACAGGGAAGGAAGACGCCAAAACTCAAGGATGAAAGATGAAAAATGCAAGACTGAACTTCAAACCCAGACAAAATCTGACATGACTTTCCACAATTCATTCTGCATACAAACTCACTAAGTGAATATTGAGTACACAGACGTCAGTCCAGATCCTTTAGTGTGATGCAGTGAACCTGGACCCTTGGATAGAGTGGGGTTCTCTGTACCTTTTGTTTAGATAGGTGACTGCAAGCAATTCTAATACAAAAAAAAGTTTGTCAAAATTAAGTTGAGTGTGGATAGATGGAGAGATGGTTCAGCAGGTAAGGGAGCTTGCCACCAAGTCTGGTGCTCTGAGCTTCATCCCCAGAACCTACATGGTGGAAGGACAGAACTCACTCCCACAAGTTCTGCTTTGTGCCACAGACCATGGTACACATATTCTCCATTCCCACATACACATGAACAAATGTAAAAAAATGGACTAAGTTGACTCATCAGAACTCCCAGTTGTTTTATATTAGTAAAGCATTCATCTAAGAAGTAAGCAATGCCTTTATAAGCATACCATATCATACAGATAACAAAGTTTACTTGCTTAGAGGATTCTGGAAGACATGCAAGTTTATACAGTAGAATGTTCTACAAATGTAGGAGGTAGCATCGATTAATTGGCATTCTTGCTTCCAATGATTAAGCCCCATACATAGTTTAGAATAACTCGAGTACTTTTGATGTTCAGTTAATAGCCTGTTGGGGGAGAAAAAGACAACTGTTTAAGGAGTGGTCACCACATATTCATAATTGCTGTAAGAGTTCAGTGTTAGGGAAATTGTTAAGATTGCTGCTACTTAATGTATGACAAGGTAAACTTCTACTGACAGTATTCACACAGATATCCAGGATACACTGTTGTCAAGAAACACAATCATTCTGCTGTTTTAATCCTGAGAAAAGAAAGACTTTTCTACTCTACAATGAAAGTCATGCAGGGTAATCAACTTCCCACAAACTAGCACGTTGTTTCCTGAAGACATGACAGTTGTTCCATGTGTCCTCTAATGGTTAAAGTTGCTGCTGGAGTCACTCACCACCAGCATTGTTACTAAGAAGCTTAGTACCACCAACTTTGCTTTGTGTTACTGGTTCTAGATTGTCAGCACAGTCCTTATAGGATTTTCAATGGTGTGGTTCCCACTCACTCATGCTATTTACTACCTTCAGGTCTGTGCTATATGGGTGTTCCAAAGAGAAACCAGCTAATGTTGGGGTGGAGGTGGGGTGCAGTGTTTGATTTAAGTGTCAATTTGCCATAACTTAAAACCAATCAGTTATGAAGCCTCAGTTGAGGAATCATCTTAAATGTCTTTAGTATCCCAACTGAGGGTAGCACCTTCTGTAGCAGCCCAGAAGAAAAGATACAAAAAAAGATTATTCTTGCCTTTATCAAGTGTCCTTCACTCCGAAAGTTAATTTAGCCTGTTCTTCCTGCTGTGGTTGATTTGTTCTGTGATAGTAAAACCAGTGTTTCCAGGCTTTCGATATGGACTGAGTGAGTACTAGCGGCTTTCCAGGAACTCTCCATGTTTTCCACACCAGACTTGCAATGTTGAGGCATCCAGCCTTTTGGACTGAGTAATAACTGAGAAGCCTCTCTAGTGTGAGATCATCATTGTGGGACTACTCCTGATTCAGAGGTACATAACCTCAAGGATCTGGTGACTACTGGGTTCTTAGCCTATGAGACATGAGGTAGCACTGCTACTGCTTTAACTGTATTGTATAAGCTGATTTAATAAATCTATACATATGTATGTAATTATATATTCCATATGTATATATATTCCTTTCTTCAATTGTGTTCTAGTGAGCCCTAACTTGATGGGAGATGTCATTCTGAAATCTGTCCCTTATTGGTTGTTGAATAAAGCACTGTTGGCCAATAAGGAAGCAAGATATGTGGGACTAGGAGTCAAGGAGGACTCTGGGAAGGAGAAACACAGGGAAACATCATGTAGCCACCATAGAAGTAACAGGTCCGGACCCTTTCTCTGGCAAGAGAAATACTTAGATTTACAATTGTGGGGTAAATACTTAAGTCAGAGATAGCCAGTAAGAAACCAAGCAAACGGCCAACAGCTTCATAATTAATATAACCTCCTGTGTGTTCATTTGGGACTGATGCAGCTCTAGAGTCAGGATGGCGGGGCAGGCTAACTAATACAGAGCAATTTTACATTTTAATTACACAAGAGCATAGACAATTTCCCAAGCCTTATTCTCTCTTCTTCCATTCTGTGCCAGTCAAGTTCAGTATTTCCACATCACTTCATGAGGATCACTGTTATCTACTACTGAAAGGCCAAGAGTCATTAAAAAACATCAAATCCATCTCTGAGAGCCTTTTCTAGGAAGCTAAGCAAGCAGTCAGAATATCTTATCCTCCTATTAGCGTATTTTCCCCTCCAGATTCATGCCAGTGTACACTCTCTCAGTTTATGTTGATATGAATTGATCAGGTCCTAAAGGCAGTTTGTTCTGGAATTCTCTTCCAGTGGGATAGCTCTTCCCTATATGGGCCATCTTAACAAGGAAAAGGTGCCTATACTTATGATAGCCTCCAGGGATTCTGATAAATCTGTGACTACAAGATTTTCACCGCATCCATTACATAATCATTGTTCATCTCTCGGGCTCCCATTACTACCCTAGTAGGGAGTAAATGCAATAGTAAAAGACAAGTAATTTTCAATTTGAAACTTTTGTCATGTTCTGATGTTCTGTTAGTTAGCCATGCTTAATCACCGTTTGGGCTTATCTTTGAGGCCTTCTTGATCCCACCTTTTCCTTTAAGTTAGTACTGGGATAACTGTAGTTTGTCATTTTCTGTCTTCACTATGTCAATGTTACTTAGCAACAATCATATAATTCCAAATGCTAAAGATTTTTACCAAAGTCAGTGCATTCCTTTCTAATTCTTTTTATCTTCCTGGTTACGCACAGGTACCCAGGTCACTGTAACATGACTGGAGACTGTCATGGCTTGCCTTATTGCAGACCTCTATGGTAGGATGTTTATTCTTATCTGTCTCATATCTAAGATTCATTCATAGACTCTCAATGAAGGACCACTTCATACAACAGCTGTCTTAGTCTTCCCTGAAGCAGACCCTAAGTCAAAGGTTGTACCACAAGAACACCTCCACCAGGAGAGAGTGGTAAGAGAATATAAGGGGGAGATAAAACACTCTGCAGTTTTAGGTGTAGTCCAGGCTCAGATGAACAATAGGGTGTATACACTTCCCCTGGGTATCTATTCTGTTTCCTGGCAAAAAATAAAATAAAAATAAAAGAATAAAATCTAAAAATAGAGTGTTTTGACTTCTCTGTTGTCTGGCATCACTGTGTCCTAGCTTCTCTGAAGAACTAGGCACACAGGTGCACATTTCTAGGTACCTTTGCCTCATCACAGATGCATCCCACTTAAGAAGGAAGTGACACAGAATGCAACAAAGCACACAATACAGAGAGATAGGGTGCATTGGGATGACACTGAGGGGATCAGAGTGGGGCCTCAGGGGACGCAGCATGGGACATTGTTGAGGATAACAGAGAAGCAGGATTCCTGACCACAATGTCTCTGGACTTCCTCAAATCAGTCTGGCTCTTCCAGGATGTATCTACCTTCATGTTCATCTCTGAGTTTGTAGAGAAATGAGAATTAGACATGATTGTCCCCAACAAAAGCTCTGTTTCTCTCTGCCTTTCCCCCACAACCAGAAACTTTTTAACAACCAGTCCTTGTCTATTATATGTCTTCTTCCTTATCCCATAACATAAATAAGACCCTTGACTATAGTTTTCCACAGCATGATGCTTATTTTCAAGATGTCTCTCCTTGTATTTAAAGCCATTTTCTCTTTCAGGAAATTCCATCTCTCAAAAAACAAAAATTAAATAATAAATGCTTGTCTCAACCTGATGGGTCACATTAGACCAGAACATTTGCTGTTCAAACTGAAACCAAGCTATGCTGCTTGTGAACTTATTGATTAGTGCTCTGTGGCATTGATAGGACAAGTAGCATTGCCTGGGGCACAACTGAGATGAACAAAACACTGCCAACCTCATGATGTTGTCCTTGTCAGGCACACTGTTGTAGTATTAGAGAACATTCACAGTGCTTCTGAGCTACATAGCATTCCTATAAATCTTCCCATGCTGTGTACAGTTTCTCTTTTCTGTTCTGTCAGGCAGAAATATGGCCTCTCCTCTGCCTTCTCTCTTGTGTATGTCTCCAGAATCTCTGTCTCACTTTCCACACCTACCCAGGTTTCTCTTAATTTCCATAGGGCTAAGAGACTAGATAGACACATCAGATTTATATGATTAGAAATTGCAGCAACCAGGTAAGACCGTCCTCATCTGAAAATGGAACACAGACAGAAGTTTGTTAAGATTTTGTGACTAAATGTGTGAGCTTTGTATCCATGTGTGGTTTGTGGATGTCTGTGAAACATGTGACAACCTTGATTTACTAATGTTAGATACCCTTTTAAAAGATTAGTATGCTAAATTATCAGAAATAAGACATTTTTACAAGAGGGAATATTCTGTTCCCAACATAATAATATTATCAAGATTGCTCTATGATTTACATATTAAAAAGATTTAGGAAAATCCAGGAACTTGTCAGGGCCATTTAATTGAAAGACCTATGAGGAGTTTCCTATGGCTCTAATGGTTTCAAGGTACTTTGGGATATGAAGTTGGGCAGAGAATTAGGGACTATGAAAGGTAACTGGAACAAGAAGGAGCAGAGCCATAAGACAATCACATTAGCAGGCCATGTGTGAAGTTCATTGTCCACATGGGGTCTATGGCTTTCAATTAACCAAACCACATTGGGACATCTGGTGCTTGGAGCTTATTACTTCATTGCACAGCTCTCTAAATGGGAAGCTGCTTTGTCTTCTCAGAGGTCTCCTTGGAAAGATACTTTTAGAATCACTAGTAAGAAGAACCCTGTCAAAGTTTTGTCAGGCCCCAATTATTTTTTTCCCACTCATGTAGGAGAATCTCTTTTTATTACATTGAACAGATTTTCCTTATTCCTATGCACATTTAGGTAATGAGGGGCAGAAAAGCTTAGATAATCATATGGCTACAGGAGTTATGGCAGTAGATGCTGACTGGTAAAATGGAGGTTGCTGTAAAGATAGAAGAGAGAAAGTGGGAGATTCGTCACTAGACATTATGGTAGTGTTGCTTTGTTGATAGCAGGAATGCTTCCAAAGGCATATCCTTGGGGCTCTACTGATGAGTTCTTACCAACTGCTGATTTCTCTGTTAGATGGTTGGCCATGGTTATCAGGAAACCTCTTTTGACAGTGAATAGCATTAGCCACCTCTCTCCTTCATGCCTCTGTGCTCCTGGTCCTTGTTTCTGGCTGTGAGTTAAAGCAGTTGAAGACCAGTGTTTTCACTTGGCCCCTCAACTACTTAAAGATGTCAGTGATGTCTTTGTTACAATGAATGAAAATCTGAGACACCAATGAAGGATGTTCACACAGACTCCTCATCATTTGCTCTTGACATGCCGTCTTAATCTCTTCTGCAGGTTTGGAGGTTATGCCCCAGAGAGATAGTGGCATGAGGCAAATTTCCCTTTATGGTATTTCCAGTCAATTATCTATGGAGTGGAATCAGAGGGACAGGAGAATATTGATGCTTCTAGAGAAGCTTTCATGGCTCCGCTCAAAAACTTGAAACACATAGTGCATTTTAATGGAAAATCTTAGACTTCACTACAAGAGATGTTTGAGACTGATTGCATCGCTGATAATGTGCGCATTAAAGCATTTATTTTGGTTGTATTTCAGAATGAAGGGCTGCTTCATGGTTATTTGTTTTTGAAAGTGTACTGGGTTAGGAAACACTTTGTCTTCACACAAGGATCCATGCAGAAATGAAGTACCTACCTGACAGAGTACAGACAGGAAGAACAAATTAGTAGAATTCCATTCCTTTGCAACTTTTGTTTGCCTTAAGGGATCAGCAAAAACATATGCATGAGTATCACCGGATCCCACCTCCACGCTGAGATCTGAAGGCATTAAATGCAGAGTAGACAACACAGCACAAACTTAATGGTACACCCCTGACATGAGGCTGAATTGTGCCCCAGCCTTCAGCCGGCTGAGGGTGGACTGAGCTGGACAGGCCTGTGCAAACATGCAGGAAATGCTGGCTGCAACAGCAGTGACATGGCTTCACTTACTGACAGAGTGAATGTTCCTATAATTCGCTTTGCCCCCACACCAGTCCATCCCGTCCTTTGTGGCATTCATACAGACTAAGGAGAGCTTAGAAGACCTCTGAGCAGCAGCCCTGGGAGTCCTTTTAGCACTCCTATATACAATTCCCCCTTTCCCAGCTACCTTCTTCCTTTCCTTTACATTCTGTTTTCTTACGCTGGCTTTGTAATTTCCCACTTTGGAGTGCTATGCTCTGTCTTCAGGGCAGTGCATTCTCTCTCTCGTTCTATCTTGCCCTTGTATTGTTTGTCATTACAGGTTGGGATTTTTTAAATTCATTTTTTATTTTTTTTTCCAGTTTCTTGTTGGGAAACATGTTTCTGTTAAAGGGGAAGACATTTTAGTTCTTCTAAAAAGCTTGGATTGAATTGCATAATTAGGGCCATCCTAAGACATATATGTAGAGCAGCTATTCTCAACCTGTAGGTCCCTTTGGGGATTGAATGACCCTTCCACAGAGGTCAACTAAGATCATTCTGCACATCAGATATTTACATTACAATTGATAACAGGAGCAAAATTACAGTTATGAAATAGCAATGAAGCAAGCTTTATGGTTGATGTCACCAGCACAGGAGGAACCGTATCAAAGGGTGGCAGCATTAGGGAGGTTGGGCACCACTGGCGTAAGGGAACAAGCACCTCTGCAGTTGATGATACACAAGTGTGGGAGCAGGATATCTTGGAAAGCTCTCAGAACCAGACCTTAAGAGTGAAGCCAGGGGTTCATTCTTACAGCTTTATGTTACGAGAAGCTTTTTCCTTGAGAAGGAGCCATTCCACCAGCCTGGTTCCAGAGCCGCATCAGTCCCAAATAAACACACAGGAGGCTATATGAATTATGAAGCTGTTGGCCTTGCTTGTTTCTTACTGGCTAGCTCTGACTTAAGTAATTACCCCATAATTGTTAATCTAAGCATGTCTCTTACCGGAGAATAGTTCCGGGATCCTACCCCATGGCGTTACATCTCGAACTCTCTGTGTTTCTTCTTCCCAGAGTTCTCCTGGACTCCTAGTCCCTCCTATCTTGGTTCCCTATAGGCTCAACAGTACTTTATTGACAAATGCACAGGACTTCCCCCAACAGCTTTACTCAGGTACTGTTGGACAAAATGGTCAGCTTTCCCAAATTCGTGTTGTCTGAAGGGATAAGTCAGGCAGTGACTCCACATAATGGGTGTACTTTGCTGATCACTGAGGCGTAGACGAGACTTTACACAACCCAGTGAGTTGGAACTACCATCATCAAGGGGATACCTCCTTTGGTGGTTTCCACTAATGACTGGTTCAAGATGTTTTTTACTCTTAATGTTTAAAATGATTTATTTGTATTTTGGTTCTGTGGTGTAATGCTTAGCATTCTGGGCTCTAAAAGGCTTATTAATTTGTACCTTATGTATATGTGTGTTTACCTGCCTGTATGTACGCACACATCATTTGTGGGCATGGTGCTCATAGAGGTCCAAAGATGGTGTTACACACCCTACAGACAATTGTAAGCCAATATGTGGATGCTAGGAATTGAACCTGGGTTCTTTGCAAGGACACTAAGTGCTGTTAACTATTGAACCCATCTCTCCAGCACCTGATTTGGCTTTTTAGCTCTGTCACACTCATGTTTATGCTTAATTCTCTGCTTTGAATTGCTGGTCCCACTCTGAACATCTCCAGGACCGGAAACAACCTGTCTCTCACTGCTTGGGTTCCTTCAGCCTAGAGCCATTTCGGTTGGGCAAGAGGAGAAAAACAAATACAATCTAAATTCAGTCATTTTTTTGAGTTTTAAAACAAAAGAAGTATTATTATAGTGGTAACTAGGAATGGATAGAGCCCACGGGTCATACAAGCCAGTAGACACTTGCTTGCCCAGTATTGCTTAACTTTGGTAAGTGGAGAAACAAAGGAAGTTTTAAAAGGAAATTGTAATCTCTGGACATAATCTTTCTTCTTGAAAGTGGCATTTCCAGAATGCTAGCTTGTCACAAGACACATTGTAGGGAGGAACTCAGCTTGTAAGTACTTTCCAGCCCTCACATCTGTAATCGGGACAGCCTCTCTCTAGCTCAGGAAGAAAAAGAGATGGAATCAAGCCTGCCAAGACAGCAAAAGCCTTTTCAGGATTGTGATCAGTTAGATAAACAGTTTTCCTTCTCTTCCCCACCCCATAAATAACGTGCTGACTCAGTCTTATTTTTGTGTGTCTCTCAGAATATAACATCTTTTATTAGTTTCAAAGTAAAGAGGCCTACTCATCTACTTGGTCATCTTTCCATAGAATAGATACCCAGAACACACAGGCAAGGAAAGACAGGCAGAACTGAATAGATATGAGTAGAATCCCTGGATTGACTAAGTCAGCCTTGCCATATTACATTTGCATTTGAAAGCCTCATGTGTATTGGTATTAAAAACCAAATATCTTAGTTGAAGGGCTGATAATGATAATTGTTGTTTTAAATTTTGGGGTCTAAAAGTACCATGTATTGTTTTGCTTTTTTTCCCTAAGATTTTTGTGTACGTTTAACTGAGGGCAAGGGAAAGGAGACCAAAAAGGCGGAAGTGAGAAATAAGCAAGTACTGCCAGGACTGAACTATATTGGTACTTTCTCTTAAACAAACAAACAAACAAACAAACAACTAACTTTAAACCCTTGCTTTAGTAAAAAAAAAAGTTACAAATATATAAAAACAACCTATACTGAAATAATAACCAAACCTAAGGTCTATGAAATTCGGTGAACTTCTATACATCTACAATGGGGATTCAGAACTGAAGCTATAGAGCTTTGCTTTAAAGTCTATGCTCTTGTAATCAAATATATTTTATATATGTATCTACCACCAAGACAAACAGTAGATAAGTAAAGAAATCCATGATTGAATGAGAACTAGGAAAACAATTAGCTTGACATCCTCTTTCTTAACTCGTATCTATTACCTGCATTCAGTATTTCTGTGTGCTCTAATAGCTAGCTTTCTTATTCCCTTTCTCATAATATATATATATATATATATATATATATTATTGGATAGGTTCCACATGAGCGAGAAATTCCTACTGAGGTTGTGTGACCTCACTTAATATTATCAAAATACAACTTTTAAACTTCATTTTTTAGAGCTGAATAATATTCTACTACATACCAAATTTTTATTCTCCACTCATCTGTTGATGGACAGTTTGGGGGTATAAATATCTCTTTGGTAGAGTATGGAGTTACCTGGGTATATTCCCTGGAGTAAAAGAACCAAGGCACGTCTCATTCAAATTTTAGTTTCTTGTGAAATCTGCAGACTGATATCTATAATAGCTGTAATAATTTCTCAGTTAGTAAATAAAACAAATGTAATGGGTTAGAACTTTATACTCCTCCTTCCAAAAGGAAAAGCATGGAAAATAATAATTTAAAATGTCTGTATTTATAGAGAAAATAGAGGAAAACCTATTGGGAAAGACCAGAAAAAAGTCATATTTTTGTAAAAC
This sequence comes from Mesocricetus auratus, assembly GCF_017639785.1. Taxonomy (NCBI): domain Eukaryota; kingdom Metazoa; phylum Chordata; class Mammalia; order Rodentia; family Cricetidae; genus Mesocricetus; species Mesocricetus auratus. The sequence goes on along the minus strand of NW_024429184.1, from coordinate 107,288,909 downwards.
AAAGAAATTCAAAATCTCACTGAATTAAACCAGTCAGCCCTACATAGAAAAATACCCATTCACTTAATTAGTCTCAGCCACTAGTGAACACTGTCACTGTGGAGATTCATCAAGGATTGGCTTGAAATGTTTCAGTAACTTGTCTCTTTGGAACTGAGGCCCAGCTGTTTATCTGTGTTTTCTTTACTGTTGCTTTTTCCTGGAGACCCAAGCTGAGTTTTCAAAATGAAAGCAGCATAACTTCAAAGCCTAAAACATTTACCATCTGACTTTCTACAGGAAAAATCTCCTGACCCTTATTTTAGACATAAAACAAAAGGAAAATCCAATTATTAGATAAATAAACATTCAATTTTCAGAATTATTTTCTACATTCCTTCTGGGAAAAACAAAAAGCATTCCTACAGATGAAAGATAACACTGAATGCTGTAGGATCACCTTTAACAAAGATAAATGATAAACAGATAAATGGATATAGATAGATATAGAAAGATGATAGGTGAATAGGTAGATGAAGATGATAAATAGATGATAGGTATATAATAAACTCTTGACAGATGGATAGAGGAGAAAGAGATAGACAAATAGATGATAGACTTTTATAGCATCATTCTGAAAATAGGATAGTGGACCATTTCAGATGTACTTTTTAAGAAATTTGTTATATGAGGCAGAGAATGGATCAGCTAGATTCCTTCATATCAAAATCTGAGTGTTGATGTCCATCCAAATTAGATCTTTGAAGTTTTCGCTTACTCTTGGCTCTATCCGTAAGAAGATGCTGTTTCATTCAGCTTCATAAATCACATGAGGAAAATACAGTCGAGCAAAAGGCTTGCATTATGGACTCATTCAATTAGACATTCTGGAGGGCATGATTGCTTTAGGCCTGAAAGTGGAACAGCATCTCAGTAGAAATTAAAAACATAAAGGAATGTGTTCAGGTAATTGCTTATTAAATTTTCAAACCCCAATGACAATAACAAGTTTAAATTGATTGCTCAATATGTTTAAACTAGATGATGCGGAATATATAACCAGTCTGCACCAGCGAGGCCTAAAGTAAACCTTATTGAATAGTTAAGTACAGCAATATCTTCTTGCCTCTGGGACTTGGAAAGAATTCAATAAGGCTGGCTGGAATAGTGCAAATTAAATTGTTACTAGCAAGTACAACTCTCTCTAGTTTGTAGTGACCCTAGCTCATGAGGTATGGCATCAGCTTTGAACCTCAGCAATAGGAAGTAAAGTTAGGTGCCAATTGGGATTTTCCCTCAGGAATCCTCCTGGTTTCTCACTTGTTCATCTCATGCTCACGCATATGTTGGAAACAAGCCTCTGACTCCTTGTGTAATGAAATTTCCTGGTCTTTGAAAGCCTAGTCAGGCATATGTATTGCCTTCTGAGGAACTGTGAGGCATTATCAGCATTCCTTCCATAAATATTCCACTTGGTTGGAATTTGGGGAATTCCTATGTCAAGTAAAATGCAAAATGTCCCACTTAGCCAGTGTTTTTCAAATCAAGGTTTCCCATCTTTATGATGGCTTCCACTACAGATTAACTTACACTGTAGTCTGTAAATGATGAACAAAACTTAATGTCTGAATTTTTAATTTTCACTCTTCTAGGAATGTTAGGAATTAAACAAATAGAAAATCTCTTACATTGCCCCTCACTGTATCTCTTCAAGCCTTACAGTATTCAATAGTGTATGCAGTTGTCGTCTGAGGACTTTTAATCAATGTAGACAATGTGTTACTGGATCTGAATCTAAAATGTAAAGTTGGGAAGTGAAACAAATGTATTTTCAATGCAAGTCAAAATAAGAGCTGATAAATATGAAAATTAAGCTTTCCAAAGAATTGGTCCTCTTGGTTCACCTGGGACATAGCACTGGGTAGTTTTCTCTCTTATTTTTATACCCGGGAGAGACTGGAAATTGAACTGTGATATATAGGGAAGGCTGCTCTGTCTACGGTCTCTGTGATGGGGAAGTTTATTGCACACTCCCAGAGACTCTTAAAAATTGAGCAGTGGAAACACATCACAGGGAAAAGGAATGAGGATGGGAGCTGAGAACAGTCATTAGGAGGAAAGGCATGAGAAAAGAAAGAACTGCTCCAAATCCGAGTGCTGCCCTACATACGGAACTTTCGAAGGGTTTGCAATCAAAACTGGGCTTGCTGTAGTTGTCTTTTATAATTGCAGAACCGGACTATAAATGAGATATAGAGGAGACTCATGAGCAAATTCTCTTAGTAAAGATACTTCATTCCTACTACATTTATTGCAGACTTTTTGGGAATGATTAATAGTAATCAATGATTTCATTAGGCTTTTATTTACCAATATACTCTACTCTGGCGTTTGCCTGTCAAAACCACCATATGTTGGTTAGATGATCTTAATGAGCTTCCAAAAACAACTTCCAAAAATAAGTGATAAAGTCACACATATTTGTTTCTTTCTGAGGCATAGATCAGCTGGTACTTTGGGAGCCATGTTATTTGCACAATTGTACTCTGCCTCTTTAAAAAAAATCACCTTTTTCATACTTCACTGACCACAGCTTGCATATGATTGCGTCAATATAGCAGAGAGATGCTGAGTATTAGCACATGTATTATAGAAGGTCAGAAATATTTTATGGAGAGTAGAATTAACTGTCCCAACTGGTATTTTACTAAAGGCATTGGGAGTGATATCTGCCCTGAATAGCTTATAAATCATAGTAGGTGATGAAAAGAACACACATGAAATTAATAATGTGGTGAAATTAGTAAAACTGAAACATGTCAAAGAAGTTCCCAGGAGGATGTGATATAATGAGGTAACTAATGGTTTGAACATTATGTCCCTGATACTTAATAGTTGCATAGCAATGTACATGAGAAACTTGTTCATATGGGTGGCTCATTTTCTTTATTCCCAATATGGGATGACTGGTAATGATGCCCTAGTATCTCTTCAGTTATATTTATGCAAGATAATATATGCAATGTTCTTGAATGCATATTTACTAATATTTTAGTATTAATGAGAGCAAAGTACTGATTCACAGACTTATAACTAAGTATCTTAGGTGACTATGATTTTCAGAATAAGGTGAGTTGACCTTGCTGAATGTAATTTGCAAATAAGAACTGAGAAGAAAGTGAATAGAGTCTAAGAGGAAGGCTGTGATTATCAAGTATTGGTGAGAAAGGCAAAGACCTGGTGATTGTGACAGGGCGATTATGGAAAGCACATTTCTATGTCAAGCCAGCAACAGATGGAAGGTTTTGTGCATGAGATTTCAAAGTAGAACATGGGAAAATCAATTTGACGGAAGTGTGTGAGAAGCATTGGAGAAGCTACAGTGCAGAGCAAGAGATATCTGTGTAACAAGAAGAAATGGAGATAGAAAGAACAAAATACCTATAAGATGTTTTGCCTAATAGGAAAATATGAAAGCTATTTAACAGTGGTTAGCTGGCTGTAAGGTAATGAGAAGGAGAAATGCTGAGAGACAAAGAGTTGAGAGGCCCCAACTATCTAGTACTATATGCTTCAATACTTAAACATGACATAACATGCTAACGCTGACTGACTAAGTTGACTTCCTGTCCTTAGTTGACATAGCACAGCTCCAAATAGTACTCTGATGCAATTTTCCTTGTGCCTTGATGCTATTCAAAAAGTATAAAGGGACTCATTAAATTAAGTATGTTGATGTGTCTATTCCCTGGAGACAATGACAAATAAATATTTCATCCCATAAATATAAGAAAAGTTGTGAAAGAAAACAAAACTAGTGCATCCAGCGGAGCCCATCATGTGTTGAAGAACCATTCTGAATTCTGTCACTACAGAAGTTATTACTCCATGTGGACATAACAATGACTGGGTTCACTAGCAGGCAGTTGAGCTAGAGCCTGCTGCCAGAAGTTGCATTTAAAGCTGTTTTATATGAGAATGTAAGATGTACTGGCATTTAAAGTTTATAGTTTATGCATGGATTCTTGGAAGATTTCAATAGCAGACCAACCTGTGTAGTCATAGAAAGGCTTTCAACTAAGTTACAGATTAACTTAGGGTGTAAAATATGCTGGAGTCTGCCTTGTTCAGTAGGGACTGAAGATAAGACTAAGTCTAGACACTGTGCTTCTAGAAAACTCATGATGGTTGAACTGATGAATGTCTAAGTCGTTATGAAAGAAAAAGGTAGACTTTTTAAAAGCTTCAACCCTGTAAGACAAAGAAGGCTCTGGCTTGAGGGTTGTGGGCATCATGTGCACACTATTTAACAGCCCTAGACAGATTTTCTTGGTGAGAGAAACAGGTTTACATCTCTCTATCCTGTTTCTCTTTGATAAAGGAAGCTCTCCTCAGATTTGTTGTTTGTGTGTTTGGTGTTTGTTTTAGCTTTGTAGCTGATAGACAGAGGGTCAGGTTGCTGTCTCTGCTAGTTAAGATTAGCATAAGTAGCTCATGAAAACAGTCTAACACCTTTATGTAGGGTGAGAGTATATACATAACTGGCAATTTCTGTGGTTTAAAGAGTATCTAAGTGTGTCTAAAAGCACAGGCTCTTCCACTGGAGGACATTTGATAACTCCTTAGAATTTACTTGGTTTCTGAATGCTTCTGCTGCTTAGACTTAACATTTTTTTTGCTTGTAAATGTATTTTGCATTCTCCATTCAACATCAGGGGTTACTTTGATCCCTTCTCTTTGCTTTGCTGTATTCTCTTTGTTTTCCTGAGAAACAATGATAGAGAGTGTTCTCTGATCTCGCAAACTTCTGTGCCATCATGATTTTCTGTTCTTTAAAAATAAAGTAAATTCCTTTTCATTGATCTAACTCTACCTTGATTTCTTTCTCCTATCAGTACACGTCAGAATCTGAACTGTCTTCTCCAACAGGGCCCTGATATCCTTGGGGGCACATATTTAATTTTCCACCCTGCTTCAGGCTCTATTTTCTATATCCATTTTAAATGAAGTGAGCTGCTGTAGTTTTTGTGATATTATGATCATTCATTTAGTGTAGTCTGTCTTTGTCAGAGTACCTGAGGCAACACACATTGACCTCATGGGAACACTTTTTGGTATAGTCCTCTATCAGTGTTTATTGTTTATTGTCTAATATAGTCTATTATCATTCTTTCTCAGTCTGTCTGTCTGTCTCGGAAGAGCTCCCTATATCCAGATTTCCTTGAACTTTTAATATCTTTGAATATGTCACTATACCCAGTTTATAAGACATTGAGAATTGAACCCAGGAAGTCATGCATCCAAGGTAATCATGGTACCAACTGAGCTACATCTATAGCCCCTGATATCTTCTAAATGCTGAAACCGTATAAGCAAGAATAGACATGAGAACGCATTTACAGAATAAGTGAATATATGCAGAAAAAGGAGTATTGTTCTTAAATTATTTAAAATTCACAGGGTTGTTAGGTGCCTGTCATTTCCCAGCTGTGAATGGAGGCTTACAGGTTATTAGCCATACTTTGGCTAGAAATGCTATTGTTGTGCAGTTTAGCTTACTGCTGAGCACTTAGTCTGAGCATATTTTCTCTAATTCTTCAAGAAGTAGAAGGGTCCTTATCGTCCCAACTATCTATGTGTTTAGTTTCATGAATTTGTATGACTTCCAAATGCTTGCTTGCTTGTTTGGTCTCTCTCTCTCTCTCTCTCTCTCTCTCTCTCTCTCTCTCTCTCTCTCTCTCTCTCTCCTTTCGTGTGTGTTTGTTTTGAAATTAAGTGTAATTACATCATTTCCTCTTCCCTTTCCTTCCTCTGGTTTCCCCCATACATACCTTCTTGCTTGCTTTCAAATTCATGGCCCTTTTCATTAGTTGTTGTTATATATATGTGTGGATTATTTGGATTTTTTCATATTAAGACTATAATTTAAAAAGCCTACGTAGTAAAAATATATAACCCTATCTACTTGAGAGGACAAGTCAAAGGAATCACAACTTCAAGGCCACTCTGTCCCATACTAAAAAGTAAGAATAAGTTTATATAGTTCAGTGGTACAGGCCTAGGCAGGCATTTTCCAGGCCCTAGATTCAGTTCCAAGAAATACAAAAACAAAAACAAAAAAAATCCTGCAATATAAAATAAAGAAAAAATATGATTACAAGAACATTTCTGTGGTGCCTTAGTTAAAGGCAGAGTAGAGTACAAGGAAAGGCCAGAGCTAAATTTGCCATGAGAGTTAATAAAGGGATGCCTTAGCAATCACAGAGTTCAAATTCACTGCCTAGCACACCTAGGAAAGCAGACTACCCATTAAATGTTTTCATGACATTTTTTGAAACTCAACTGTGTGGTGTAGACCAGATTCAACTGGTTATATATGAGAGCAAAGACTACCAAAGGAACCATGAGGCTCCAACTCCAGGATGCAGAAGTGATACACATTCCAAACGTAACTTTATCTCTTTGTAATATGTTGTAAGTGACATATCAGGTGACACCTGAAATCTTGATGAGAAAGTGATAGTGCCCCCACCAGTGATCCCTCTGTTGCCAGGACTCTTCCCTTCCTCAACTGAGAAACTAAAAGAAAGAAAGAAATTAAGCAAAACAAGGCTTTGCTGTGGTATTAGTAAATTGTCATTTTAAGGTGTCTGTCTTTTAGGTTAAAGTTCAAAGGGGAGTTTGTTCCTTCTACCTATGAGTGTGACATAGTCTATAAAATTTCTGCTTCTTTTTGCTTATATGTATCTGACCTGTTTTTTTCTTTCTTTTTTTCCCCTCAAAACATGTTTACAAGTGAAACGTTGGTCTCAATTAGTAAAGCAATTGTAAAACGATCCTCTGAGGTCCATCATTTCTCTAAGAGAGTAACTCAGATAAATACTTGAGGTGAAAAACCAATTAGAGTGGAAAAGGCTTAATGGCAGAGCTACTTTTATTCTGGGTTCTTCCTGAGTCTGCATTCTGGGCTCAGAGACAGGTGAACTTTGCAGTACAGTTAATTTATGTTTTCCCTTGCCTTGAAAAATGGTTTTATTAACATGAGTATAAACCCTAAGTTACCAACCAAAATAAGTACTGTCAGTATACTTTAAGCAAAAATAAACTGTGTGCTTTGGTCTTAATTGTCTTTATTCTTCTCTGATACAAAGACAGAAATCTGCTGTCTGCACACAGACTGGGGGATGGCAGATATGGTGGGCAAGCCTGTTACATGCAAGGAGGGTCTGGTAAAGGGTGAGGAGGATATCAAAGCAGGGTTGAGAGAAACTTCACCCTCCAGAAGCATCACGGATGGCAGCTATGGGTACCTTCTCGCATCTTCCAACCAAGATCATTCTGCTCCAACGAATTCCATCGTTTTCTTCATTGCTAGCATGACCATCTCATCAGAAAGCAGCCCTGTCCTGAACACAGGCCTTTCCCCCCACATCCATCCTTGTACCATTATATGCCCAATCTGTTTCTGTCACCAAGAGCTGAAAACAGAACCTTCAGATCCACACAGGGGGTAGCTGGACTTCCCAATAGGCATCAAGGGAAGTTTATTCTCTAGAAGTCCAAGTGGCTTTTGATTTCAAGATGGCAGTGTGCGGTTAAGTTGGCTTTTGCTTGGGTTAAAAACAGAAAGAGAAAACTTCACCTCAGGAGTCACAAAGCTCTCATATGCCATCATCACAAGGTCCCTCATTGCAGGCAGCAGCAGGAGGGTCACCGCATGCCGAGTCCTCCATGAGGAGATGGCAGTTGGAAACAAATGGAGAGAAAAATAGAAATGCGGTTGCATTTGGGAACACATTATACAGACATCTCCCTTCAGTCTGGACTTGAATTTGCTTTTCCCATGATTTAAAGATTCTACTCTTCAGTGCTATTTTGCATTCTAAAATATATTTCTATTAGTTTTGTTTCAAAAACTCCATGCTTGAGGCTTCATATTAATTTCTGTCTACAGTAGGCAGACAGCTGGAAATACCTGCTTTGTGTCCTGAATGGCCCCATCTGCCCAAGTTTGGCAGTTCTCATGCAATATTTCTGCTTCGTTATGACCCCACAGGAGGGGGTGGCTAGAGAGCTGCAGGCAAGCAGAAAGGAGCTGAGCACACAGAGGTCCAGCCCTTTCATTTCTAAGTCACTGTTTGTTGATTTCTTCTCACTGTTCATGGTTGTTCTTTTCTCAGTCTGGCAAGAAGAAACTATTTCCTGCATCTATTTGGGACCATTAGAATGTGATATCAGACTCCCCTGAGGAGGGATCAGACACAGCAGACAGTGTGAACTGTAAGCCCCACCACAGGCTTAGACAGAATGAGATCGAATATCTTTGACATATGGTGGGAAGATTTTCTGGTCCTGATATTAAAAGTGTTAGCAAGGGGAGGGGGTGGTCCTGGCGGGAAAGAGGAGAAGGATTAGGGCAGGAGGTGCTTACAGATAATTTGCCATGCATGTTTCTGAGCTTCAAAATTTCTTTTATGAAATGCATTAGAAATAATATGGTATTTGATTTAGATCCATGGGGCAAGGGAAGAGAAGTTATGGTAGCAATTTGTTGTACATCTTAAAACGTAGAGATAAAGTGAGGAAAAGGAAAACCAACAGATTAGCTGGAAAAATGTGCACTGTGGATGGCATGGGCTGCCACTTTGCACCTATGTATGGGAGGAGACTGAAGCCTAATGAATGGATTTTCAGATGCTTAAAGAACATGATGTTCACATGATGACTTATGATTCAGCTGCCTCAGTTAAGCGCACAGAGAATGAGAGCTAATGCTAGCATTGTCACCATAGGACAGAGTATGTACCGGCTCATTCTATTGAGTGTGCCTGCACATTGTCCAGCAATTTTACAGTTGTTACAGAGTTGACCCCCCCCTTTTGTTGTGTCTTGGTTTTTTGATTATAATCTTTTGGAAGAAATATGCCGAAAGTAAAGGTTTAAGATTCCCCACCCTCCTAAACAAGGTTTTCTTAAAGTTCTTAACACATGTAGAGACAATGTGGTAAAACTACGGATTTGTAAAGTAATTTTTCAAAATAAGTAATTGCTCATGAATAAATGTCAACATTTTTCTAAATACAAGTATCTCACTGAAATTCATAAGAAGTGGTTATTAGAAAGCACGTGGTGCATTGCAATTATCATTTGTCAAAGCAAGGCAGTGAATGCCTTGTAATAATATGTTACGGATAACTTTTCTCAAGTTAGGCCTGGTTTTTTGTTGATGACAATAGCAAATCTTTCCTATTGTTTTCAGTTCTATAGAATGTTTAGCCTTTAATTAAACTAAGGTTTTTTTCTTCCAGTCTCCTCCATGTTCATGGTAAACTTACATAATGAATTACTACTCTTTTCCTTTTGTGTATTGTGTGGGTGGGGGTAGGCATTCAGATCCAAAGGTTGCAAACTTGGTCTTTAAAAAACAATTAATTTGTCTATTGTAATAAACCCTAGCAATTTCATGACTTCTTTCATCAAAATCACCTATATTAGTGAGGAAACAGGATCATCTTTCAACATAACACAACCTCAAGATGACGATTGGACTATTTTCTAGGTTTGATCCTTTGAAGGGTCATAGCCTGTATGGTGCTCAAGAGTGATATTTAAGAGATTTAATAGCCAATTCAACAAAAGATCCATCCAATCAGAACTGAAAAGCATCCACTAGTGCTGAGGCTGTTGGGTCCCTGATGCAGCAGGCATTAACCCGTGAGTTGCTGCAATGACTGTGGTACACGAGTCTTTCAAAGAGGCCAGACTAGCAAGCAGGGTTACTCAGATCTGTGGATTTTCTCAACATCTAGTAATGCATTATTTAAAATTACAATGGCTTCATAGGGTCTGAATATGTGTCATCTGTACCCACAAAACCCAAATGTGCATTTTAACAGGATCTCTGGGTGATACCTGTGTAATTTGAAGTTTCAAAGGGCCAGATAACACATTTCCCCAGCCAAGGGATGGATAAGAGTTTCGTTAGAAGGTTTTAGTTCAGACCACAGATTAAGAAACACTTTAGAAATAAACAAAACTAAGCTTTGTCTTATAAGAATCTGCTTTATTCAATTTGGTATGATTCTCAGGCAATAAGGGCATCCTTTGAAACCTCACTTGACCATTTTATGCATATAAGGTAAAAAATAATTTACATCTCCCTCTTTGTAATCAGAGGAAGTATAATTTGTTTCTCCATATGAATGAGTAGACCCACCTGGAAGCTACGTAACAAGAAAGTGGAGTAACTAGCAGACAGGACTCCTTGGAACAGGCATGTATAGGTTGTAGTTTTATGTCATTTTTTTTAAACCACAAAAGCCTATGAAATTCACAGAAGGAATCTGCTATTGTTTTAGCTAGCCCCATAGTGTCAGTAACAAAGGGTTTCTTTTATGACATGTAACCATGTCATCATAGGTCATTACTTTCATGATATACCACTAGAGTCCGTTCATTCATTCCTCATTCATTAATTTAATGTTTCATTCAATACATGCACATCTGTGACCATTAACATGACTGGCAAAAGGAACCTGATTCAATGTCTACAGTACGTTCTTAGCTATCTTCCATATTCTAAAAGAAAATGTGGACAATTTCTTTTCTGATCAAACTGAAAAGTAGACACCACAAATTATGGCATAATGATTATGTATTCTTTAATAACAGAGAGATGATCATATATTAAAGGATTTGTCCTGTTTACCTAAGTATTTTTCTGTTGACTTCCTGAGATGAGATATAGACAAAATTTACCCACCAGGCTGTTGGTCACAGTCTGTGTGTATTTCTCAGCTACTGGAACCTTCTACTATCTTCAGGGGAAGAAAAAACAAGGAATGAGTTTTTGCCAACACTAATGAATTATCAAGTCAAGCCACTCACTTGAGATATGAATTTCTGAGGCTCTGCATATAGTATATTGCTCTCACAGAGGGCACCACCTTACATTTGCTTATGGTGCCTAACTCTCTGAATTTCTTTCATGTATGCATTATGCATACTTTTATTGGCAGTCTACAGTAGGGGTTGAATTTTGATAAATTCAGTAAAGTCAATCAAGAAATGTTTCTTACTCTCTTGCATTTTGGATTAGATAGCACTTCTATTAAAACTTCAGTACATTATATTGTCATTAAATCTTTCTTTGTCTTTAATTCATCTACCAGGCTACAGATTTGCCAACAAAAGTTGTCTTATCTAGGGGCATATCCAAGTTGGTGTTTAGTTCCTTGAAGATCATTCCTTTTCTGGACAGATGCAGTTGTAATTGATCTCAACATGAGATTATTCACCCTAACAGTTTCTCATATGAACTGTAGATTCGGTCTCTTAATATACAAAAATCAATAAGTAACCAATGAAAAGAGGAAGTCCAGCAACTCTGTTTCCCTGAGGAACATCTAAGCCACTTTCTCTGATTCATTTTATAACTCCCAAACACCAAAAATTCCTATAAAATGACTGTAGGACTGAGTCATTGAGCCTGTCTTTTCTTTTCCTCTACCAACATGGCATTCAGTTACTGATTAAACATTGATTACCACCAAAGGAATGAACCCTTACTTTAGCTACTACTTACCAAGGCCACTGAAAAATCCATACCTCTATAATTAAATTTCATCCTTAAAATATATTTAAAGTATTGCTACATAAGTTACTTTTGCATATTTAAAAAGCTCAGAGAATGGCTACACATTCCCAGATACTCTTAAATGACAAAACTAGTGTTCAATTTTGTTGTTATTGTGTAAGAAATACAATGGACTAAACTTCATGCAAGAAATTGTTAGTATGGATATTTAACCTACAAGTCTTTCTATCTCTTTATTTTGCAGAAGAAATGTAAAAACCGTAGCCTAGTTAGTCTCCACTTTCTATCAGAGAACTCAAGAAATAGATGCAGAAATGTACGGAGTGAAAGGGTATGTATACCTGAGAGGTCTATAAACATTTTAAAAAAGTACCCACTTAGAGTAAACATCAGTGGTATGGAGCAGAAGTATGTAGAACCAATGTGGTAGAATACAGTCTTCAGTCCTAGTATCCTCCCTTATTGCTTTGTTACCTACAAGTGAATTATTTCCCTCATGAACATCACTAAGAGTGCATTAAAATGCACGTGAACGCACTTACAAATGTTAAAGTTCTATGTATCCTGTGACTTGGGGAAACTGCTGCATGGCAGGTAACTTGAATGTATACATTAGGGCTCTCTGCTAGCACATTAAAACTCCACTCCAAAACCTGAAGAGTTGATGTGGAACTGAGAGTTATCTTTAGCATCTTCTTCCTTCAGTAAGCAGTCCACCCAGTCCCACTGATTTTAGACCCTGCATCCCTCTATTCATGAATTCTTGTCATATGCACCATCGGTGCCTGTTTCAACCTACTGCTTTCTTCTGCATAGACTCCAGCAATAGATTCTCAGGCACCCCTCATCACTTGTTTCACATTATTCAGGCTTCATGTTGCAGCCTGAATATGAGTGAGCGTCTCCAAGGAGAAATGTTTAGACGACTCTTCTTAGATCATCACTCAAGATGCTTGAAGTACACAGCTCCACCTACGAGCTCATGCCCATGATGCTTTACTCTCATTTAGGGTCCTTGACAGTCTCTTATCCCTTATCATTGAAATGCCACACTTTTCATCATAAACCTTTAGCTGTGTGCTCTTCTGGCTGGAACATTCTTCTTGCCCTCTTTTGTTGGTTAACTCTTCCATCTTGAAACTCCACTTCAAAGTTCCCCACTAGCCTCAGAGCTATCCTTCCTGAAGTGGCAAAGTTGCATCTTGACTTTTCATTCTCTTTGCTTCACAGCTCTGCATCTCAATTTGAGAGCTTTGGAATTGGCATCTATTTGGTGCTTTTCGCTTACCTTTGCATTTCCTTGCAAGGTGACTAACTGCTTAAATAAATGCTTCCTGGCTAACAAAATGTATAAATAGTAATGGAATATGATATGCTTTTTTAAAAGGAGCCTTTGGAGCCGGGCGGTGGTGGTGCATGCCTTTAATCCCAGAACTTGGGAGGCAGAGGCAAGTGGATCTCTGTGAGTTCGAGACCAGCCTCGCCTACAGGAGCTAGTTCCAGGACAGCTTCCAAAGCCACAGAGAAACCCTGTCTGGAAAAACCAAAACAGGAGCCTTTGGTATATAAACAAAGAAAAATCATGTGCATATAAATGCTCAGACTTCAATAATAAAATAACAGTGGTAACATTTCTTTCATATTTACTGTGTTTGTGGTGTTGTGCTAAGCAAACCCTTCAGAACTATCTTATTCATTTTTATAATTAAATGTAGTCATGGATATTATCAGGTTACAAGATTATCATTGACTAGTGTCTTGATCTACTTTCTGTTGCTATAACAAATTATTGGAAGCTATGTTACAAATAAAAAAGGTTTACTTAGCTTGCAGTTTTGGAAGTTGGAATGCAAAGACTGAGCATGTCTTTTAGTTTAGCCTCAACAGACATGTCTGTCCATTTCACAGTACAATGAGTGACATTCTAGCAGAAACGTTTAGAAGAGAGTGCAGTCACATGGAAACTCAAGATAAAAAAGGAGCTCAGGAACTGGGGCTGTTAAGTCAACCTCATGGGAACTAATTAGAGTTTTGAAATACATTAATCCCTACTACTTGTGGTTCCCAACTGTCCTAACCCCATCTACTAGGCCTTGCCTCTCCAAGTTCACACCACCTTTATGTTATCACATTGAGGAGTAAGTATCCAACACGTGAAACTTTGGGGTACAACTAAAAGCATTTCCTCACCATAGCTGTAGGTTAATCTTTCTGTTCAGTGGTATCAGTGATCTGTCAAAGGTCACAGAGTCAGTCAGATGAGGCTATGTTGGATATTTATTGGAAGGATTTTAATCATTCACAAACATAATAGAAGGCGAGAGAAGAATATTAAGTGTGGGGGGCATAGCTGAGACATGGTAGCCAATAGAAAGACGACAGCCAAGTTCAAGTCACAAGAAGATTGTCTCAGCATCAAACTTGGCACTTATCTGTCTCTCTAGCTGTCTTCTTCACTCTTCTTCTTTAGCTGTGAATAATTGCTGTACGTATATCATACTCCCCGTATATTCGAAGCCCCCCAAAAAGAGCACCTTATTGGTTGATTGCAGGTCATATGTCTATCCCAGCTGCTAACGATGAGTAGGATGAGTCAGGATCCTTTCTCCTGCCAAGATTCTGAAATGGGAGATCACCCTAGATTGAAGAGGAGGCTGAAAACCAGCATCCTAGCTTTGACACACTACCAGGACTTTATTGTGCCTCTGTCTATTGACCTTGCCAATGTGTACAGACACATGGTGTGTTGTGATGCCAACATGCATACAGTTTGTGTGCCAAAAAAGCCATATCTCACATGTTCTGCTCTTCAGGCTGTTGGTAACTTGAAGGGCCTCCAGGATGATAGACTTGGGAAAGTTGATTCCTAGCTAAGAAACAAACATCTGCACCTCCACAGCATGGAAGTTTGAAGAATAATAACATGATACTGGAGTCTTTCCCATAATCCTTCCGAAGGTCTGCCTATCTTCATGAAAACCTCCTTTATGGAAGGTCACAACAGGGAAATTCTCACTAAGCCTTCTAATCAAGAGATACCTTCGTGAAACAATGGGCCTTTAAAGGCCGGTATTGTACAAAGACAGAGAAGGACTCAGAGTTCTAGGGCCTGGATTATCCCATAGACTTGTACAGGGATAGTTTAATTCCAATGAAGAATAAAATGATTCTTCCTGTGCTAGAATATACAAAAGGCTCTGTCTCATGATCTTCCCACACCTGTGTCTTAGAATGTGAAATGAAGAACTCAAGTGATGTAAACAGTGGACCTCAGGCATCAGTTTACAAAGACTTCAATCAACAGGTTTTCCAATTGAGATACAGAAAACTTAATTTGAGCAGAGACTGTTCTTATTTTCTTATGTGGGGGAAGTGGTCTCATGTCTAATAAAACATAGAACCCTACCCTCCAATAGGCCATCAACACAACTTGATTTTATGAATACAAAGTCTCTTTTTTGATACCAGAATTGCAGGGTACTTAAATTTTTCCGATATTTAATCTTTCTGTTTGATTGCTGTGGAAGTTTCTGGTTATACCCAGCATGGGTTCTCTAGAGAACCTGGCATCTCTTTAGCCCGGACTTCCCTGAATATGCTTTCCTACTAAGTATTTGTATCTTTGCCTGTTCTTTCTTTGGTCAGTTCATCAACCGGCGATGGCGCACAGCCCAGTGACTGAGAAAAAAAGGAGTCAAAGTTGATGTCTACATCTGTGATCAACAAGTAGCAATAGCTTGTTTTCCATTGATCTTCATCACTTTTCACCACCATGCTCAGACAGGCATCAAAATGATATTTGATGCTGGCATGGGAAGCTGGGGAGCGGGGGAAGGGGGGCATACTCCTGATCTGCCATTTTCACCTTGGCCTTGGAGTCATTTCTGATCCAGATCAACCTATGCTTGGCTTGGGCAGGGGGCCAAGCACCTCTATGGAACCTTGAGCCTGTGCCTGTTTGCGAGTTACGTACCCACGTGAGGGGAAATAAAAGGGTCTCTACGTAGAAAATTAGAGACTGACTATAAGTCACTCCTAAACGTTGAACCCAATAGTGTCCCAGCTTTTTTTTTTTTACCAGTTCTCACAGATGAAAATAGTAATAGTATTTACATCTCAACAGTTTAAGAATCTTTTATTCCCCAAGACTGGGTTTCTCTTTATAGCCATGGCTGTCCTGGAACTCGCTCTTGTAGACCAGAAGTTTAATTTTAATTTTTCCTTTGTCAACTGACACTCATTCTAGTTATATATGACATTGTTGAAGATGAAATGGGCCTTAACTAAACTTTGCACATCATTTGTGTGTACTTGGTTAAGGTGTGATTTTAGGTCTATTCTATTTTTCTTTAAGTTTTTTTTAAATGTGTGTGGATGATTTGCCCGTATTTACGTATGTATACAGCATGCATGCCTGGTGCATGCAGAGGCCAAAAGAGGGTATCATCCCCTAGAACTGGAGTTGCAGATGGTTGTAATTTGACACCTGGGTGCGGAGAATCAAATGCAGGGCTCTCTGCAAGCACAAGTGTTCTTCTTAACCACTGAGCTATCTCTCCATCCTCAGATTCTACCTTTACTAACTTTTTTTTCTTTTTTTCTTTTTTTTTTTCTTTTTTTTTTTTTTTTTTTTTTGGTTTTACGAGACAGGGTTTCTCTGTTTTGGAGGCTGTCGGTCCAGCCTGGCCTCGAACTCACAGAGATCCGCCTGCCTCTGCCTCCCGAGTGCTGGGATTAAAGGCGTGCGCCACCAACGCCCGGCTCTCTACTTATTTTTTTTAAACTGAAGTCCCCTTTCAGGTTGATTTCAAGATTGGTTGCTCAGCTGTTCCACAGATTCTTCCCCCCCCCCTCAACAATCCACAACACCTGCGTAGTACAGTGTATGTATTTTCCTGTTTATTCTGTGGTCATTCATCTCACAGCCTATAGATGGCAACGAAACGGCGCTGTAATACAGAGGGCACTAGGCTAAGGGTGGGAAGACCTGGCTCTAAGGCCAACTCCCCTGCCCTTGACCATGCCACCAGGCCTCATACCCACAGCCTCCTCCTCATTTGTAAAGTAGCAACATCAGTCATTCATACCTCAGGCACCTCCCAGCGCTATCATTTTACAGGCTTCAGGAAAGAAAACACTTAGTGAGCATTTTCAACTTGTAAAGGGGGTACAAGCATTTCACATGTTTAATCTTTTAATCCCCATAACAAACCTGTGGGGTTGGTATTGTTGCACCCATTTTTAATTAATGAGCTAGTATGCTCAAAGGGATTATGCTGGATGCCCTATAGCACCAAACTAAATAGTACTGGGCTTTGATCTAAATAAAAGACAGTTGGAGCATTATGCTTTCTAGAAAACCTTGCTTGATCTTTTAGGCTGGTCTGAATTCCCACCCCAGTGCTGTAATAGCGTTTAGTTCATTACATTGCAGTTAAGCACATATAGGCTGATGGTCCTTCCTAAGAATACAGTTTCCTCTGGGGAAGTGACCATGTGCTATTCTTCCTCAAATTCCCAACATCAAAAAACACTGTCTGGTTCATGGGAGGTATACTAAGCATTTTAGCTTGAAGTAAGCTCATCACATCCTTTTTCATATTAATGTCGTATGAGATGAATATCCCACTTCCATAGGCCCTGGCAATTCTATCAACCCGGTACCTTCACCATCTCCACTTGCATGTGAATCTTCAGGAAAATACACGGTGCCCGGTTAATTGCTTTTCCTCGTAGGAAAGCAGCATCTTCTCTGGGTACTTTTTATACTGTCCCCTTCATTTTGTTGGCAGACGCATCTCATTTTCTCCATATTGCTCTTAACATGTTCCAGAGGACTTTAATATTGTGGTAAGACATTTTAATAGAGAAGCAATTGTGCTCTCTCCCTGGGAAATAAGGCAAATTTGGCTCCCAGAAACTCCTGCCCCACTGAGCGTCTGCGCCTGAGGCTATCTTCACTGCAGCCAGGATGTTAGTGTCAAAGGCTGTCTTGAAAGAATAGAGTCACCTAGGAAATGGGTCTCCAGGTCTGCGTGTGGGGAATTATCTTGGTTGCATTCATTGATGTGGGGGGACTCATCTTAATTGTGGGTGGGGGCATTTCCTGGCCAGAGGAACCTGAATTATTTAGAGTGAAGAAAGCGGCCGGGCGGTGGTGGCGCACGCCTTTAATCCCAGCACTCCGGAGGCAGAGGCAGGCCGATCTCTGTGAGTTCGAGGCCAGACTGGACCGACAGCCTCCAAAACAATACAGAGAAACCCTGTCTCGTAAAACCAAAAAGAAAAAAAAAAAAAAAAAAAAAAGAGAAAGCAAGCTGAGCTCTAGCATTCATGCATTCATGGCTTCTCTTGTGACAGTTGATTAACGTGACCAGGTGCTTCCAGCTCTTGCTGTCTTGACCTCTCCACGATGACGTTTCATGAACTGTCAAGTATAGCGGCAGCCATTTCTCCCTTAAGTTGCCCTCGTTAGAGCAGTTTATCACTGCACAAGTAGCCAATGTGGCTGCATCTATACCATCCCCTTGCTGCATGTGCTTTTCTTATGGAAAAGAAGACGCTCCATGTAAGTTGGAGCAGGGTCCCCTGGGTAATTGTAGAGGTTGCCTGTGTGTGGCATAGCTTCAGCTGTGCTTCTGTGCCCTTTTTTCTCCACTTAAAGACAGAAGTTTCACAGGAAGAGAGACTGACCTTTAAGCCCAATAAAATGACCTAACTCTGGCTGCACACAGGAGCTGGGAGATCACACTGCTGTTTTGCTGACTTCCAAACAATACAAACACTGTTCTGCGGATTACCTTCCTATGTGGTATTTTAAGTAGCAGTCACTGAACAAAAAAATACTGATAGACTTTTATAATTGGGAGAAAATAAGCCTCAGGATATCGAGAATGCAACCATGGGAAGGGTCTTTATTTGTAGGATTATTACCCGCTGAGAAGTCTTTTTCAGCCTTTCTAGGTGTGTTATGAAGAAGTTAATTACATTTGTGAACAAATGCTCAGCCCTTAACCAGAAGTGTCACCTCTTAGAACTCTTTTGTGGTTATTTGCTTATTTTCACCTTGAGTTTTAATCCGTAAGTGAAGGTGATATTCCCCACAGTAGAATTCGTTGGTGAAGAGGACCAGCATATCCACCCTCAGGCTTCTGTGTAAACAACTCCACTCTCAGCCAATCTAAAACAAAACAAAAATAAATAAACAAATAAATAAGTGAACCATTTTTTTTTCCTGAAAAAGGAAAGCATGGAGAGCTTGACTCTACTTCCTGTGTCTGTCTGGCATAGAAATGACTTGCATGGTGACCAACTGAGGCAATGTGACTTTGCAAGACAGCTAGTCCTTTGTCATTGAAAGCTGATAGAGTACCACAGATTCGTAGAAGGATGTGGTATTTTATGAAGGACAAAGAACTGAATTAAATGCTGCATAGCCTCCATTAAGACATAGGTTTTGGTAGGTCCCAGCTCCTAGGCACAAGCCTTCCAGTCCCAGCACACACAAGTATAAAATTACCATTCTAATTTCCTCTGTCCCATACTCTTGTTTGCTCAGTAGTAAAAGGACCTTGTTTTCACTGATATTATTGGCAGCATGACAGACAATGAAGTAGACTAGATACCGAATAGATCCTCTAGCAGTGATCCAGTATGGTGATTTACGGCTGATAATTTTTTATTTATTTCAATTTTCTAGAGTATACGTAATAATCTAGTTATCTGCCAAGACCTTTGGAGCTTAATGAATAAGCAACTAATATTTTATTATTAGGTTTCTGGTTCCTAATTGTGATCTGTAGTAATAATAGTCCCACCAGATAATAGAAAAAGTTTTCTTTAAAGAGTGTCATCCCAAATACAACATATTATGTGATTACTCATTTGCTCTTTTAATAAAATCTTTTATTGGCTCTTGTGTGACTCAGTAATAATTAGGTTTTTTCTTTTTGGTTTGTTTAGAAATATTGGGGGTTCAACACTGCTTTTTAGGTCCAATAATGAGACATTTTATACCAACTAAAACAAACATAGTAAAATATAAATCTGTGAGGATTAGAGATATATTAAGAGTATAGCCCAGTCAGTAAAATGTTGGCTACTCAAACACAAAGAACTGAATTTTATCCTCAGCATTTACATTACAGATTGCATAATGTTGACTTCAGTACACATGTGCAAACAGGCTTAAATACCAGTACACACAAAGTAAAATAAGTAAAAATGTAAAAATCAGTAGACATACAGGATACAGACATGCTAGTTAACTTCAGCCTTTCAAATTGATCAAAAATGCAAACTAGCATGGAAAAGTTTATAAACTCTGTGTTTGTATTCCTGGAGACAAGATGTCATCCTGAGCCTCTTTCGAGTCACAACACAACTTAACAAAATGTCTGTCATGGACACAAAACATTCTGGAAAAATAAGGCGCCACCCACATGGACAATTCATTCACTATGTGTGGACTTCTCTATACCCTTTAATCGGGACATCCCAAATTCCACTGTCCCAGTTGTTACCAAGCTAATATTTAGCAACATGATCACAGGCTATGTGTGAATCAAAGGAAGAATTTATTACTCAGCTGGTCATTCCCTATATTGGAGGAGCTTATGGTATGCCAGAAATTCTTGCAATGGCCTCTTGTATAATTAGTTGCCCCATCCCTCAGCACTAATAGAATGGGTTTGAGGCCACAGGGAGGTTGTTTATATGAAATGTTTCCTCCATGGCTCCTTCATCAAAAGCTATCTTTCTTGTACAGGTAATTGTCAGGGTAATATCTTGACATGTCTTTCATAGAAATGGAAATATTAAATGCAATTTGAGAGAACCACCTTGAGCTTAATCAGTGCTAGCTGTTTTGAAAACATTCCTCATATAATTGGAAAGAAGGAAACAGAAAGGAAGGTGAGGATAGATAGACTGTAAATAGAAATGTTCTCCTAATTCTTTTTAAAATGTACAATAAACTAATACAGTAGGATGGTGATTGGAAATTTTGCATAACTGAGTTGAGTGATGTCTTTGCTAGTCCCTCTGAACAAGGCAGCACTCTATTTCCCATGAGCCCCCTTGCTTGCTTCCTTCCAAATCATCTTCATCTCATTCCTAGAGGCCGCTGTTTATAATGAAGTGGAAACGACCTTCTGAAGCTGATTACTTAAATCAAGCTCAAGTTCGGTAGGTCTCTTCTGTGATTCCCTTTAGACAGTAAATAGAATCAGAACTTCAAAGGGCAGCTTAGGGAAGAGAGAAAACTCTTGGAATGTGTACAGTGTAAACTGGGGAAGTCATCAGATATCAGTCAATTAAGTTTGAGATACAAAACAAAGGAATCAGAAATCTCTTCCTCCTGTGCCTGATTCTAAAATAAACACACAGCTCCCCCTAACAAGTTTAGACTGTTTGAAGCTATCAGCTGAGGGTTTCATTGCACAGCCCGCCTGCCTCTTGCTTGGGTATTGTAATCTTTGCAGTGACATCCTTTCCTTGGCTTCCTTGTGCCCAGGTGCCTCACTTCCGTGGTCCTTCCTCCACTAGTGAGGAAAATTCCACATTTCCTCTCAGGAAGTGTCTACTCTCCTCAAGAGTACTCACAGCATTTTTCCATCCAGTGGCTCTGAGGAACAGTCTCACATTTTTCCTCCACCTACTCTTTAACTTATAGTCTCTTTATGTGCCCTGGCTCTCAGGTAAATGTGTACCAGGGAGTGTTAGTGCCTGCATCAGAACTCAGCTTTGTTTCTGTTCTGAGTCTTTTCATGCTGAAAGGTGCAGCCCCAGACATCACCTGGAAACCTCACTGGTGATGCCTTACCCTTGGTGACTTTATGACACTGTGCAGCTATCATAGAATTTTTAGTCCCTTTCTCTTGAGGCATGTTAGTGTATGTAGCTGTTTTGTGCTTGTCTGTAGGATGTAGCCCTCTGGGTTATTATATTTCTCTTTACTTAGTATTTACATTTGGTACTTCAGGACTCCCAGAATAGTCCATTGCTTATTAACTTCTGCATAGAACAAGTGTACTTCATATAGAATTCTTCCTTCATAAGCTTTGCCTATTACAGCCACTGAACTAAAAGCACATGCATTTTGCATGCACTCTGGACCAATGCATCTGCAAGTGTGATCTTCTGTTTCTGAACTGCAAACAGAGCTTTACCTCTTAATAATGATACCAGGATATTATGTCAAAATGTATACTGACACACTGTCTCTTTCATTTAAAAAAATGCTGTGAAAAAAGCCAACTGAACTGACTGAAAATGAGACATAATTGGCATATTCTGGCCTAATCTCAGAATAGTGTCAGAGAGCAGTAACACCCCTTCCAGGGTCCGAAGTTTATACAGCAATGCTTTGTATACTTTATTATGTTATTGTTATGGGGGAAGCTTTTTGGTACTTTAAGATTTGAATTTCAAGGGCATCAAGGCCAGGTTTTCAGCTCCCTCCTGCACTGTTCTCAGTAACATGGCATGCATTCTCAGGTCTACAGCTCCACAGGAATGACTACTGGGTCAAAGGTGTCATCTATGAGACTTGTGACACTGGGAACTCCTCAGATATTGCTTATGTGCTCTCCAAATAAGAAGCAGCTTCTGATAAGTAAATTAAATGCCAAATAGTAAAAGTTATTAGCACCATTGAATCCTGGGAAAGAGTGAAAATATAAAAATCAAAGCAGATTTTATTGCATTGTATCTGTGAGTTTTCTATCTAGTGGATTCAATCATCTGTAAATACAATCATTAAACATTACATCTACATTGTGCACTTTTTCTTTCCATTATGTAAACACTACACTATAGCAACTATTAACACAGAATTTCATTAGGTATTATGATTAATCAAGGGATGATTTGAGTAGATCTGGTGACTTAGCCAGTAAGGGTGCCTAAGCATAAGTCTGACTACTGACTTTGATCCCCAGAACCCCCATGTTGAAGGCAGAAGGAGGAGTATATTTACTTATAGTCCTTAGACCTCCCCAGGTGCCCTTTGGGAGACACACCCTCTCATACACATTTGGCACACTTATACACACATAAAATGATTTAAAATGTACATAGTAACTTGTACATAGGCTGTAGGCCAATTCTAAATCAGTTTGTGTAAGTGGCTTGATCATTGGGGAGTTTGGAATCTATGGAGTTCATGGAATCGGCCACCTTCAGATAGCAAGGGACAACTGTCAGAACAACTGTTTATATTAATAAAGTCATATGTTCCCTTTCCTTTCCTTGAGACATAGTTATGAGCATCTTACAATTCGATATGAAATTGTGATCTCGGTTTCAATTAGCAAACTACAGAAACACATGGAGTTTATCATTATTGAAAGCATCACAATAAAAGCAAAAGCAAAAAATCCCTTGGAATTAACTCAAAATTAAGATAAATCTATTTAACATCTAAAACCAGTAAGTAAAAACTAGGTTCCGTGTCCTGTGGCTTTATTAATGTAAACTAGATGTGTAGATGAATTTATGATAGTTTGAAATCTGTCTGCTCCTTATTTTCAATATCTTGTCATCCTAAGTTTTCTAACAAGATAATAATATGACAAAAATTTATATATGTCTGGGCATGCATTCAGACATATAAAATTCATTATTCTGTGCTAAATAAATAAAAATGGTGGGAGAATTATTCTCCAGTTGACTTTACTGTAAACTATGAAAGCCTTGTAATATAGTAAGCATAAAAATGCATTATTATAGGCTGTTATTAAATTATCATTTAAGAGAACCCAACTCTTTGCAGTAGTAAGTTAGACCAGCAATTCCACTTTTGGATATGCAATGCTGTTTGAAGGAGATGAAATGGATTTTTTCTTTCTGCTGGCTTATTTTTTTTTCTGGTTTAGCATTGTGTAAGTCATGTTAAGAGCACTGTCAGAATATGATCCTTGAGACTAATTTGGGTTGCTAGCAGAAGTCATTTTGTATAATTCTCAAATTACCTAATATTTGAACTGAAAACATTATGTCAAGTCCCTGGATACAGTTGACCTACTTTCTCTCTCACAGCCTTTGTGTAGTGTGTCTAACACAGGTGACATTGATGGGTGACTCAAAGGGAACAGCCACAGAGCTTCGTGGCGAGATGTGAGTGAAGAATGCTCCTGCCCGCTACCCTCATTCTTGGTTTTGTAGCATATACACCTATCAGCTTGAGGATGCCCAACACAGACCTTTGAAATATTTGTGCCCGATTATGAGAGTAAAGAAGCTACTCTTTCTTTAAAGTATACTCATTTCAGTCACCACCCTGAATGTGCCATCTGCCTGACTGGTACTTGGATGTGAGTTGACTCTCAACCTTAAGCCTGTTCTTCATCTGCACTCTATTATCTGCAGACATTTCTTGCCTTCGCAACCCTTCTAGAGCAACTGTCCACTTGTCTTTTCCTCCTTAGCTATTGCAGCTGATGAGTCCCTTCCAGCCACTACTAGAATACCTTATTTTATTTGCTTATTATTTGTCCCATTCTGGACAATGTAACTTCATGAGAACAGTGAAGATATGTGTGCTTGTGTTAAAGCTCAGAGCCTATCACAATGTTGGGCATGCATTAAATGTTAGCTAATAACCTTCAGCAACTGATGAATTCTGCATATGTGGGATTGTTCTTTTGGCAGTTTGGTGTTTTTGGAAGAGTTTCAGATGATTTAAATTGGCTGAAGAGGAATAGAAAATGCATTTAAAATCCTTTTTATTACCCATATCATAAGATACAATAGTAATACCTGTTTTTCCTTGTGCTCCTGACAGTTAATACTGACCTAGAAATGAGCTTCAGATGAATTTCTGACTCTCAGAAGTCATGTGCTTCGTTGTTTTGGTATCTCTAAGGAGCACACTCTTCACCTCTAAGACAGATCTAAAGCCACTTTTTCAAATATAGCTTCTAGCATTCATAATTTACAAAAAATTCTTGAATATAAGATTTGTGCAAAAGTTTGGGGCAAATCAGAACACAGGGTTTTATTCACACTAAGAGAGAAGGAACTGTTTCTTTACGTGATGTGAAATGGCTGTTGATTGAGTTCTTAGTGTCAGTGATTGTTAATCTTTAAAGATCATACAGGAAGGAACAATAATCAAGGAATGTAAAAACTACAATTTGTGATTTTAGATAAAAAATTTTAACTGCTCTTGTCACTATTTTTTCAGGAAACGTCATCAAGAAACATCAAATATTGGGGGGGAATCACTTTACATCATTGGTTAAGATTATTTAGAATTCTCAATAAGAATCTCTCTTCAATGATTGTTGGATTCTGTTATGCCTGACCTACTTCCCAGTACTACTTTGTAAAAAACAGTAAGAGAAACTTTGAAACGTACAAAATACTTGAAGATCGAATCCAGGTTGGATCAAAGTAGCCTTTCAAGGCAACATGAGCTGGAAGTACTATTCCTGACGTACTATCATCCACATGACTAACCTATCAAAGTAGGTGTATTGGTCAAATGTTTATGATATTTTACACGCTGAACTGAAGATTTAATTCAATTACAAGATGCTTTGTGTGTGTGTGTGTGTGTGTGTGTAATTGAGAAATTGGCTCTAAAATATGTGCATAATTTCAAGGACTGAGAACAAAGTTGTAAAGTGATCATAAAAAGGAATAAGGAAGCCGGGCGGTGGTGGCGCACGCCTTTAATCCCAGCACTCGGGAGGCAGAGGCAGGCAGATCTCTGTGAGTTTGAGGCCAGGCTGGACAGACAGCCTCAAAAACAATACAGAGAAACCCTGTCTCTTAAAAAGCAAAAAAAAAAAAAAAAAAAAAAAAAGAATAAGGAAGAATGAAAGCTGAAAACTAACGTTTCTTTCATTGAGAATCATAATGTCATGATTACCAAAGAGTTATGCTAACATAATAATAAAGATATTATTTATTTTTATTATAACCAGATGAATGGAATAGAATACAGAACTCAGAAATGGACTCATATTCAGCTAGTCCATTTTTTAACAAATTAGCAGAAAAATTCAGTGTACGAAGAAAAATCTTCCTCACAAAGGGTGCTGGTTCAGCTCACCAAAAATGAAGACTTCTCAGCTCTACCAAATAATTAGAGATAAATTGCAGATCTAAAACAAAAGGTGAAATTATAGAACAATATAGGGAAATATCTTTATAAATTTTGTATGAACAAATGTTTCTTAGAACAAATATTAACCTAAGAGAAAAAATTGATATGTTGAAATCCATTTTTAAAAGTTTTACCTATCAAAATAAATAATTTAGAAAATTACTTGGAAGCACATATATTAAAAGATTATATTTATAGAACATTTTGGTCTGAAAATGATTATTGTTCTGGACATTAAAATATTTAAGGTTCACAAGAAAAAGAAAAACAACTCAAGAAAAATGAACAAAGTTTTAGAATATGTGTCTTACCATGAAATGTGTACAGAAAGCTAAAATTATGTAAAAAGATCAATCTTTGTTAATCCTTGGGAAATTTGCAAATTTAAACCATGATGAAAATAATTAAAATTTATAAAGGCTAAGTTTGTCCAATAAAGAACAAACTCTGAAGAAAATGGAACCTCATGTCTTATTATTGAGTATAAAATGACACCCAGGCTTTGTAAAATGGCCTGACAGGCTTTTGCTACCTTAAACAGTACTCCTGAGTAGTTTTTCCAGAGAAATGAAAACACATCTTCACAAAAACAATTGCTCTCAGGATATTTGAGCAGCTTTATTCAAAACAACCTGAAATTGGTAACAGTTCAGTGGCTCACCATAGGGAGCTGGACAGAGTAGGTTCATTCATATAAGAAGCCATGGATCAGCAATCTAGAAGAGCACAGTATTGATACCAAGAGAGAAATGGCTGAATCTGAAATTTATTGTGATGAGAGAAAGCTCAACATAAAATGGGCTTGCTACATAGTTTCATTTATGTGGAGTCCTGTTGGAAGTCATGCAGTGTCCCTGAGAAAAAGAGTCAGAGCTGTGGTTGGCCTCTGCTGGGAGCATGAAGGGGAAGACAGAGGTTGCCCAGGTTCTAGACTCTAGGAGGAAGTGTGAGGGAATCTTTTTGGGTGACAGTAACATACTACTTTGAAAGAAATTCTGTAACTTCCATGTGTGCACTCATCAAGATTAAGGGCATTCTCGGCGTGCAAGTATCAGCATGCAATGGAGAGCCTTATGAGAAGCAAATAATAAAAATGAAGTATATGAGATTACATTTTCAGAAGGTAAGCTCTCTGTAGCACCGTGTGCTTCAGTCTGGGCTCCATGGAGCAGTTGGTGGGCTTCAGTGCTTCTGCTTGTCCATCAAGTCTGTCACATTTTATAAAGGAGAATCCAGAATGTTTAGTTATCCAGGGGAACACTGATCTCTGTGACCTCTTAAGAAATGTTAAGAAACCCAAGTGTAGAATACTAATTTATGTTAATAAAATGCTTCATGAATTTATTAACCATGAAACATATTTTTACATTGAAATTTAATAAAACAGTTTTCTGTACATACTTTAGTGTCTTTAAAAGTCCAATTGTAGTGAATATGAGCAAATAATTGTGGAGTACCCATTGTAACATAAACCCTGATGTAAATTATAAAGGCATCAAGGTTAGTACAAAAATTTGTACATGTGCTTTACGCCTTTTGTGTTAAGAATCATTAATGCTTCAGTTAGTATTTTGTAATGACTAATAGAAAGGAATCCTCAGTACTAACAATTGTTTAACAATGTGATATTTCTGATTGAAGAATATTAGATTTCCCACAACTCTTTATTAAGCTCACATACAAGTTTGTAGCTCTTAGTGATAGTTTGGTGTCCATTGCACACTAGGGATAGCTACACTTAAGAATTCAAAGATAGGGTATTTTGGTTCTAAATTGCAGGTAGCATGTCTCAGTTAAAACAAAACATACAGTTAGAAATGGGAAACTTAATAACTATACTTCCTGCATTTTATGAAATAGGTGCTTTTAATATTTCAAAGAAATGAAACTATATCTGAAGTAGGCAAAAAAATAATATTGCTGTGTCCATTACTTAAAATGGTTACAAGTTTGAAGTATTTTATTCTGGAATATTATGTTCAATCAGATCTGGCTAGTGTCCAAATATGCATTACCTTTTTGTGTGTTTGGCTTCAGATTGTTTCCAGATATTCATTGATTCTGACCACGTTTCCTACAATGGTGATACATGGCCAGCTCTATCCTCTTTTTGATAAAGGGCAAGATCAGATTTCGTATTCCATTTCATAGTGGACTTAAACTATGGCCATGGGTTTCAGTGGAGTAGCATATTTGATCTTAATAATAATATGATTTTAAAGGTCAGCTTTAACTGTGACCATAAAATGTTATAAAACAAAGCAAGGTTTGATTGTGTTTAATTCTCATTTTATTTTTAAAAGTTATAGTTTTTAAATCAAACTAAAACACATCATTTGTTATTCTTCTGTTTTTTTCCCAATAGTTGAGTTCTTATGGAAACTCCTATTGCCTTTGTGGAGTTGATGAAATGTGTATCACATGGATGAGTGCATTGTCACAGGGGAATAGTTAAGTATAATTCAGGCACAGAGTGCTATAGATAAGGAAGGAGAAATCCTCAGGAAGTCAATATATACAATTAGCCCTGAGTTTTCAAAAGTGACAACACTCAGTCAGGCAGTGGTGGCTTATGCCTTTAATCCCAGCACTTGAGAGGCAGAGGCAGGTGGATCTCTGTGAGTTCAACACCAGCTTTGTTCCAGGACAGCCAGGACTGTTTCACAGAGAAACCCTGTCTTCAAAAACCAAAACCAAAACTATTAAAAAAATGTGACAACACTGCTGCTGCCTTGTCTTCCAAGCTACTTAAAAAATCAGATTATTACATTAAAATTGCTTGCTTATAATAGTAAATATTTCAATTATCTTTTCTGGCACTCCATGCGAGTTCACATGACTTATTTCTTTATAACTTACGCCTATCTTTTCCAGAATTCAAGGACATCTATGATTATTGTCATAGTTCCACTGCCAAGAAATATGTTAAAAAGTGTGGAAAATGTGGCCTAACTAGACACTGGAAGCCACTTGTACACAGTGCAGGCAGAGGTGAAAGATACCAGCTGGCACCACTGCTTCTGATGGCAACGGCAGTTTTGATTCAGCCTAAAGCACACATAGGCAGAGGGGCTGTGAAATTACTCAACATCACTCAGCATGGGAAAATGGCGTGTTTGTCTCTTAAACATGCATGAGAATATCACAGCAACAGCTTGGGCTGGCAACAGGAAGTTCTTGGAAATAAATAGTCATCATAAGGAGATGGTTTATTTCCAACTTCAGTTGTTTATTCTGTATTTTTAGTAGGGTCACAGTACAGTTTCAAAATTCTCTAAGAAGACAGCTGAGATTCTTAGGGAGTTTTTGTCATTTTTAAATTTCTCTTTTCATTTTAGATGAATGGGCAGTTCTAGGGTCTATAAAGGGTACATTGAAGGGGTCTCTGGTATGTGTGCATTTGGCAGTGGAGTTATGGAAAAAATGAGCATTGCTTGGCCTCATTCTACTGCTTGCAACTCCTCTGTAATCCAATTATCAGTCCAAAATTTGTCACTCTAGTTGGCTGTTTTCTCTACCCCATCTAACAGGAGATATTTTAATGTAATTGGCTTTTATATCTATTGTAGCTATAGAAACATACTACCCAGATTCCAT
The DNA here is from genome assembly GCF_017639785.1 of Mesocricetus auratus. NCBI lineage: Eukaryota > Metazoa > Chordata > Mammalia > Rodentia > Cricetidae > Mesocricetus > Mesocricetus auratus. Next base: position 107,259,624 of record NW_024429184.1, on the reverse strand, counting down.
CTAGGAAAAAAAAGTAACTGTGTCCTACCCCTCCATTCCCATTTATTTTCATCCTACTAAATTTGACATGGAATGGAGGGGGGGCAATATAGCTACTGTTTGTGGTCCACATCTATTTGGGTAATCACCTTGTTCTTACTGGCATGTGTTAATTTATCTTGTTTTTATCTTGAAAAGACCAGAGATTTACTATCAGGATAGAAGATAGTTTAGTTAATTTTAATGGCAGAAAAAATTCAATCACTATTTTAATGATGGTAAAAGAGATTAAAAGTGGCTTTAGGAAAAACTAGACCTAGACTTCATGGCAGTTTTTGACTAACAGATAGGAGTGAAGGACAGGTTTCTCTACTAGATGATATTCCAGTTCCTAACCCTGGGAATATTGGGGGTCTGAAGTGTATTTGAGAAACAGAGCTCTGCTGTGTAGGATGTTTTAGGATCATGTGAAAACATTCATACTTTCTTCAAAAGTGGGAGTCTGAGTCTCTAAAGCAATTTATTTGAAAAGGCAATACAAAAAATTACAAGCAAGCATCGGATAATCATTTCAAGCATGAGGAACAGGATCTCATATATATATGTATATATATATATATGAAAATATGCATGTATATTCTACTTTTTCCTTTCTTTGATTTCTTTTTCAATAGACATATATCCTGAAGGGCATGAACAGTGAAGCATAGGGAGGGTGGGTATTCATGAAAAACAGACCACTCCCAGGTGATGGAGGAGAGTCATGGGTCTATTGCCAAGATAGCAACTTTCTAATGTCTGTACTGACAAATATTTGTTTTACAGCTTTGGATAACTCGACATTTCTAGGTCCACTTTATCTGTAAATTCATGTTGTGCTATTGCTCTCCAAATTCTAGTTCTATTTTCTGATTACGGGGGGAGGAAAGTGCAGTATAAGTGGAAATGGTAATGAAATAGGAGGCGGACCAAAGACCGCCAAGGTTGAGCTTCAGAGTGCGCTTCTCACAACTTAATGAGAAGAACCAAAATGCAGCTGTGAATCCCAGCTTTGAACCACAAATAGGTGAAGGGTGGAAGGAGTCTGGAGTCATGGTGATTGGAACGATGGGAGTAGGGATGGAAGTTTAGAGTGAAGCAGGCAGTAATTGCCTGATGCATTATTTTGCTTATATAAAGAAGCTCAAGAGCCCTTGCATGGTTCAACCCCTTGATGCGGTAGAGCCAACTTTGTAGATAGAAAGAAAATACCTTACAGTATTCACCGTTTATCTACTTTCCATTCTTTACAATACCACCCTGTTCCAACTGTCACCTTTTCTCCAAGTGATTTTCAAGAGCATAGTTCTGTTTGGGTAAAGGTTTTGTTTTGTTCTTATTTCTATAAGGAGAAAGAACAGGTAAAACAATAGTAGCTCTGAGCTAGAAGGGCCCTGAGATTTTGGGTCCGTTGTAAACTGCGGCTGGGGCACCAGCTGTGGACTCCCCTTCTTTCTCTCATTATACACGACACTTCCATGGAACTCCCACTCCTACCCCACACCCCCACACCAACAGAATTTAGTTGCAGAGATAACTAGCTTTAACAGAGGTTGAACTATCTGGTGTTTATTGTGATCATCACATGCTTACTAAAATGTCTGGCTTCTATTAATAAAAGTAAGAAGAAGATAAAGATAGCAGGGACAACTGGCAGTCTCTGTCATGAGTCAAATCCCAGTCCTCCAAAATATTCATGAAGGGCTGGGTGCTGTAAAATTTACCGGAACCACTTAGTGCCGACATCTTACCAATTAAGCGTAATTCTTAGTTTAAGTTCTTTTAGATATCATCTCTCTAAAGATATAACTTTAAGTCAAAATAAGCAATTACATTTCAAGAAAACAACTTAAAGAAAAGTCAGTTGATTATAAGCAGAGGACCCTTAAAATGTTTTAAAGCATTGCTGCAGACCTTAATAGTTTAGAGTTGCTAATTCTGTGTCTAATACTTGCCTTTCAAGTTTTGTAAATCCTAATTCTTACTATCAAAAGGAGTCGACTTACAAGTTCCCATCATCTAGCTCTCTTTTCCCAAACAAGATTTTATGAACAAAACAAACACTAATCCCTTCTAAGTTAAGATGATTATTAATTCCTTAGATAATAGCCAGGCTTCCTATAGTAACAGAAAGAGACAATGGCTCCCCCACAGACTTACTGTGCCTATTCTTGCTTAACTGTACTGTAACTCATGCCCATAAATACATGGAAAATGTATAAGGTATGATTTTCGGTGTTGTTGTCCTACAGTTGTTAATATAACACCAAAATGCCTTAACCATAAAGATCAAAGGTGTTTATCTGCCCATGCTACTGAATTATCTCCAATATACATTTTTGATAATAAAATTCATTTCCAAAACCAAAATCATCTTTCTTTAAGGGGTCTTGCTTTGAAGGTCTTGACATGGATTATTTTGTGTCTAATTGTTCCCATCTGAGCTGTGGTGAGAAGTTTCTCCTGCATAGCCTTTCACTTGTCCCTGCATTTTTATGGCCCATGATGCAGTACTGGCTGTAAAGCTGTTTAGCAGAGATTTATCTTGATTTTCAGTGGTGCTGCCTAGATACTGGAATAACCTTAAGTTACAAGAAGTCAAGGAACTTAGAGGGAGCTAATGAAATAAATAAGATACATGTGACAGCGTCCCCAGAAGAGGCTCTTGATTTTAGGCTTGGAGAGGACCATTTTTTGGCACTTGTCTTGTTATTGGCATTTTGTTCTGCTTCTTTATTGGGAAACTCAATGACACCCCAACATGACCAAACTCTCTTCCCCTTGAACTAGTACAGAGATCTCATTCTGAAAGATGATCTTTTGATTGTCATCTTCTACCCAGGATTTTCCCAGCATGCTCGTGGCTCTCATCCTAATTCAGTGTGTTGCTCTGATCACCGTCAGCTTGTATTATAGCTATTATAATGGCACAATATTCTTTACTCCATGAAAGGTCTAAACCTATGCTAGAAAAATAGAATGTGTAGCATGAGAAAAATGTGTTTGTTCCCTAAGCTATAGAAAGATAAATGCAGCAGTAATTCACAGCACTCCCAAAACATCGATACAAAAAGTGAGAGCCACCTTAGCTATGACTCTCCCCGAATCTGATTCAAATGGTTTTGCCTGATTCCAGCTAATTGTATGGGAACAAAGAACAAGCTAGGTAGTGAATAAAACAAACAAACAAACAAACAAACAAAACTTATCAGTTGTTGTAAACATTCTAAGCCAGGAAATGCAATTTCCTGATTGACAGGAAAGAGCCTGTGTAAATCTAGGTAGTGTATTATATAACCCTGCCAAGGAAATGCATTTTAGCACTCAAGTGACGATAGCCTGATCGTGGTCATAATACAGTGTCATTGTCATAGTAGGTTGTTGAGGAAGTCAAGGAGATTTTAGAAACTTAAAGTTGCTTTGACTAGTGTGTTTTTATTGAAAATATTTGAGATAGTAGCTGTTCTATGTGTGCCTTCTTAATAGAGGGGAGTGTTGTGGGTGGACGGAAAAGGATGAATTAGATCTCGGAACGGATGTATTTATCATCCACATTGCAGGGTGTGGTGGGGACCCTCAGCTATCATGACTGCTAGTTTCCCCAGCTGTGGTACAGTTGCAAGCTCACCTTTCTAAACCTCATTTTCTGTTTGTTTAAATTGTCTCTCCCAGTCTCCGAAGTGTGTTGTGAAACTTGGATGGGACAAACACAATGAGATGCCTCATGGTAGGACCTGAGAAAATGCTGTTTAGTTACCAAACACACATCTCTAATGGTGGCATGTGTGTGGCTGCTGCAGTTGAATTTTTATAACCGGCATAATTAGTTGTAAAACAAACATAATTGGCTATTTGAAATGCAAAGCTGTTTGATTCTAGAGAGAATGTGGAGATTTTGATTTTGGAAGTTAAGGCAATGTGAATGCCAACCCTGATCTGATGTATCCTGATTATTATATCTATGAAGTCACAGGAATGTCACTGTTGCACACAAAACGTGCCGAGTATGAAAGCATCCCTATTTGGTAAAGGTCCGGAATTCTAGAAAACCACTTTGCCTCCTTAAATGTACATAATTCATACATTAAAAATAGGAGTTTTGGCTTTGTTCTGAAATATCATAAATTAATGTATATACATCTGATTATTTGCAGCCTGTAGTGTAAATATGTTTCTAAAAATGACCCTAAACATTTCCTAGATTGATAAATTACAAATCCATTTACTTCTTACCCTATTTTAGCATGTTAGTAAATAAACATTGTTTCTTATAGTGGCTTCAAAATGTCTAGAACTTTAATCAAGCGCACAGTTGACCTCATCACTATCACTTGTTCACTTGTTTGTCTGTCTTATTTCTATTTCATTACTTTTAATCCCATTATGTAGCCTTGAGAGACAGAACGATTGATGTATGTTTTATTTTCATCAATGATAGTGCACTGCAGTCTCATTCTTTTTACCAAACTCCCCTTTGAACTAATATAACATTTTGAACATATATTCACCTTAGTAAATAAAGCTACTTCACTCTTTGTTTTTACTGAATTGTGGAATACCATATTGTATACATCCACATCCTTTCACTCAGTTTCTCAGTTACTGTAGCAAACACCCGAGAAAACAAGATCCCCATAAAAGGAAAGTGTTACTTTGTTTCCAAGTTTTGGAGAGTTCAGTTTATAGCTGGTATCATCACTTTGGGGCCTGTAACAGCATAGTACTTTGTATGGCAGGAAGGCTTGATGGAGAAAGTTTGCCCCTCTTAAAATGGGAGCGAGAGAGAGAGAGGAAGGGAAGATTAGTTCTCAACATCTCTCTCAAGGGTGTGCTCCCAAGTGAACTCAATACTTCCCGCTAGTTCCCACGTTTTACTTCTACCACATTTCAATTGGTATGAGGTGAGGATTCAGCCTCGGGTACCTGGGCTGTTACGGTGTTTAATATACAAATCATAGCAGCCTACATTCACCGTAATCCAGAAGCCAAAGCATCGACTCTTATGCCCTCACAGGAGAACTGGAGAATGGGGCCGAGATTAGAAACACAGTTACACTCTGTTTCACTCACGGATTCCAGTGCTGTCTCACCAGTTTGGTCTTCAACAGAACACGGAAGTTCCCACTAAAACCCTCTTTAAATTAAAACCCCTTTTATTTTCCATTTTGAGTAACTGATGGGACAAAGGAAGGTCTGGCCAGTGTATTTTACAATTCTGTTAAAAAAGAACAGACGCAGCCCTGACTATACTACTGTGAGTTTTTGTGGTTCCTGGCAACTTGTACACATGCTATTAAAATGTCCTCAGAATATAAAACCAATGACTTTGAATCTGAGATAAAATATGCAAAAAAGCACTTTTACAAAATTTATCTTTGAAAATTGCAAATGTTTATATTTATCATTAAGTAATGATAGTATATTTGAAAGAGAATATTTAAGACAATTGTGCAGAATGAAGGATTATGTCTCTGCAACTTTTTAAGAAGTTCCAGAAATGGTGCTGTTTTAAGTGAAACCTAACTTTATTGTGAATTCACCAAGTACTTTGCAGGGAAAATGCATGTCCTTTCACTCAATTATTGCCAACATAATTAATGCTGTTTTGCTTTTGTATACGGCTGTAATTGCATTGTTACCTGAGTAAAATTTTAGTTTTGCATTCATTTGCATTGGAGATTTGGAATCTGAGACTTCTGGTGGGAATTACAGATGACATCAAAGCAGAGGATGTGGCTCAAGTGAAAACACAGGCGTTACAGCTCCCGTGCGTTTGCAGCGTCCTTTCATCTCCATGATGCACTGCAGATATCTGCCCTTTGTTCTGTGTCTCGTCCACTCCTTCCTTCCGTGGAGGGTCTGGCTCTCTCCACACCATGGGTCTAAAGCTGCCTTATCTAAACCAGGTCAGCTCATTTCTAAGCATAACAATGTTTCTAAGGCTTTCTATTTTTTAAAATGTTTTAAGTTTTTATTTTTAAGGTTACTAATAATGTCTTGTATTTTAAAATGTTTCTCACCTAAGTTTTTGGTCCTTTACTATTCCGGCTCTCTTTTCTCCGTGTCACCTGCCTATTGACTTTGTTTGTCCCCTCTCAGTATTTGTGTCAGCACTGCTCCACTTCTTTTGTTGTTCGACATTTAAAGTATTCAGGGCAAAGGTTTCAGTCACCAACTTTGTAAAGCCCACAGGCTTAAGGAGGCCATTGGGCCCAACACCTTTTGCAGTTGCTCTGGTTGGGATGTGGTTTTGACTTTGTCTGCACCATTCCATGTTAGGAAACTTTTTGTTTGTGGTGAGGCAGTGTTGGAAGTAGTGTGGAACCTTTGTGAGTAGTGGGAAGTCATTGGGTCAATTAAAACATGTCCTTTAAAAATGTATGGACATTGCTCTGCATGCAACATCTGTCTTATAAAGAAATCTCTTATCTCTGATGTGATCCGTCTGCCATAAGTCCTGCCCAATGTCTCAGACAATGGGGCTGCCCAATCTTTTAGTTTCAGACATTCAAACTAGAGGTAAATGATCCTCTTTATACAACTTTAGAAATTTTGTTATAGTCATATAAAAAGCAAATAGTCTTTACACAGCCAATTTAAAAAACAAACTCTGTAACACATCTTCTGTCTTTAGTGGCAATGTAACAGCAAATTGAGTTCTATAATCCAAATGACAGCTACATTTTTACAGAAATAACCCAAGCAATTTCATTCTTTTCTGTGAGCACCCTTAAGTAAGGATATGAAACACAGTAATTCAACTGTTTTTCCCAATACATCTCATTAATAATCTGAAGAATCAAAATTTCTATTGAAACAGAAATAGTACCATGTCCATCTAAAGGCACTATAGTTGACCCTTGTTGCTTCTGAGGCTTGTATTTTCATATTTACTTACTAAAAATTGTGTGTGGCCTCAAAGTCAGCGTCCTGTTGCTGTCATTTATAGGCACCTGCAGAATGTGGATAGATTTGAATTGTCTCACACATTTATACAGATAATAGGAGGCAACACTCACTTACCACTTCAACTTTGTAACTAAATGATCTTTGTGATGTATTTAGTGGCACAATTTTCATGCTTTTCTTGGTGATTTCACTGTATAAAATGGCCTTCGCCTACATACAATTCTAAGATGCTATCCTGTGATCCTAAGCCTAAGAAGACCATGAGCTACCTCGTGAAGGAAATTGCCTGTGTTAGATAAGCTCTATTAGAGTCCTTCTGACAATAGGCAAATATACATGCCTATAGATGGAAACAAACAAAAGAAGGGTGAAAGCAGAGAGATGTCTCTGTGAATGAGTGCTTCCTTCCATTCTTAACAACCTGACTACAATGCCTGGAACCCACATGGTAGGTGTAGAGAACCAACTCTGACAAGTTGCCCTCTGGCCTCTACACATGCGCCATTGTATCTCATACTCCCCTAAACTAAATGAACAAATGAAGACAGAGGTTTCTGTCCCGCCATGCCCCGCTGCTCTTCAGCCCCAAACAAGCACACAAAGACATATTAATTATTATACTCTTGGCTGGTAGGTTAGGCTTCTTATTGACTAGCTCTGTCTTAATTGTTAACCCATTTCTATGACTCTATGTATTGTCATGAGGTTGTGGCCTACCCATAATCCAGCACGTTACTCTGTAGATAGCCCGGCGTGTCTCTGCCTCCTGTCTCTGCCTTCATGTTTCCAAGCTTCCTTCTGGTCTGGCTGCCCCTCCTATGCTTCCTGCCTGGCTATTGACCAAACAGTGTTTTATTCATCAACCAATAAAAGAAACATATATAAAGAAGGACATCCCCATCAAACAAGTAATAAATAAATGCTAAACATTACTCACAATGCTTAATTCGTTTATGTGTTGATTTGCTGGCAGAGATGTTGTGAGCAATGACTTGAAAGAACTTAAGCTTGTGTCTCCCAGAAACAAGGTTTCAGTATTTTCTGATTCAGCATGTTGGGTGACTTTATAGAATGAAACTCCTACAGATAACAATAATTTATTATATTCTCTAATGAGTGTGTATGCCAGATAATTCATGAATATGGAAAGAGGAAATCATTTTGCTCCACTTCTCCCATTAGTAAAAAGTTTGAAGCAAGGGAGTAGAGAAACGTACACATCGTACACATGCCTTTTTTTTACATGTTTATGTTTGTGAACTGTGCGTGTGTGTATGTATGACGTATGTGTAGAGCAAGCATGCTCTTGCCACAGTGTGCAAACTGAGCAGAAGACAGCTTTCGGGATGTGAGTCTCACCTCCCACCTGTTCTGAGGTGGAGTCTCTCTTGTTTAGACACTGTGTACTGTGTGTTCCAGGCCAGCTGGCCCATGAACTTCCCGGAAACTCTCTGAGTTTTGATTCTCCTCTCAGTGAAGTGAAGGCATGCTAGGATTATGGCTATGTCTCACCTCAGCTAGATTTTTACTTGAGTTCCCAGGATTTGAACCCAGGTCACTAGTCTTGAGTGGCAAACGCTTTTGCTGAGACAGCTCCCCATCTCCCTACCTTGCTTTTTTTGAGACACAGTTTCTTTCTCACCCAGAGCTCACCAATTAGACTAATCTAGCTGGGCAGCCAACCCCAGGGAACCTTCTGTCTCTGCCTCTCTTGTACTGTGATCAGGTTACAAGTGTCTACCACCACACTCACCTTTTAAAATGTGGGTTCAAGGGGATTGAACTTAATTCACTATACTTATATGGCAAGTTCTTCACCCACTGAGCTATTTCTTTAGCTATTTCTCAACACTGTTTTAACAGTAAAATGTAATGCTGACAATTGAGAAAACAGGCAATGTATTAATAATGAGTAATCTATGGTCGACCAAGAACTCTATTGGAATCATCAGGAGAAAAAAGTAAGGCAGGGGTAGTTTGGACAAATAATGAAGAGGAGAAGGGGTTTATATGAAAGTAGATGGTGAGTAAGTGTGTATGAGGGGGTGAATGACCCTGTTCCATTACGTTTTAGAGCATTTAAGGGTCAGATTTAATCAAATACCTTCTTTTCTCAGTGATGTTTTGCCTTACCAGAAGTCTAGCAATGGAGCAAGCTGAGCATAGACTGAAACTTGGGTCATGGTGTGTCAACATAAAGTTTCCCTCCTTTGAAGTTGTTCTCTCAGGTACCCAAAAGAGTGCTTTAGTTTAGAATTTTCCCTATCCCTAATACATACTAACCTTTCCAACAATACACCAGGGAAACAGAGCTTGGGACAGAAGGAACAAGAGAGAGGAAGTGGTGGAAACTGACATGGGTGTGTAGGGGCTGAAGCATGGGTGTCTGGGTTGTGTCCAGACATCAAAGGGAGAGGAAGACACATTGGATAAGGACAGAGAAGGCACATTTGGGAGAGCAAGAAGTGAAACCAGCTTCCAAAGCCTGCTGGAACAAGAGCTGCTTGGCATATGGATGCTTTTATTTTGTGCTTCCTTCCCTGGCCATCACTGGCGACATGGGACCAGGAGCTTTCTGTGGGCATGGAGGAAAATGAGTTAATTTTATATGTGGTCGTATTTGCTTGCTAAGAACAGCAGAGTCTTGGCTCTACTCTTGCCCGCCCCTCCCCCACTCTCTTTCAATTCAACTTTTATCCCATTATATGCTTTTGACAATGAACGCATTGGAGTGTGAAACGGGCCTGTGTAGGGGTGGTCTCCTTTCATGGCTGCAGCACTGTACCCTTGAACCTAAATGGTTTCTATTAAGTTGAACTTGTGGTGTCTGCACCATCTGAAATAAAGGGCCATTATGTTCAGGTGTGTGAGACTCTTACTGACAGAGAGATTGGCATAATAACTTTTTCATTGATAATTAGGTTTCATACAATGGAAGGAATGTGAAAAAATAATATTTTAAGTTCTCTGAATTTGAATTCTAACAACGTCGAGGATTAAGGTGGGTAGAATGGCCTTGGACCTGTTAACTCTGAGAACTTACTAAACGGAGGAGGGGACTTTTCTAGACCCGGACCCGTTACACATTTGTGAATTGCTTCAGGAGCCTTTGTCCTGGAGAGGCCAGCATTCAGAAAGTGCAGCGGTTAGTAACATAAAGAACGCTTTCCTTCAAAGAGATGGGATGCTCCAGGGTTAGTCCGGTGTTTTAAAACCTGGGGTGCCTGTGGTGGCGGTCGGTGGGGTGACGGTGGAGGTGGTGGGGGTGGGGGTGGCAGGGTTGTGGGGGTGGTGGCAGTGGAGGGTGTGGGGTGTTGGGGTGGTGATAGCGGTGTGGGGGGTGGTAGTGGTAGGTAGGTGGTGGCGGGGTGGTGGAGTGTGGTGATGTGTTGTTGGTGGCGGGGTGGTGGAGTGTGGTGGTAGGTGTGTAGGTGTGGCGGGGTGGTGGAGTGTGGTGGTGGTAGGTGTGTAGGTGGTGGCAGGGTTGTGGAGTGTGGTGGTGGTAGGTGTGTAGGTGGTGGTAGGTGTGTTGGGGGTGCTGGCCATGTGGTCCTGATGGAGAGGTGATGGTGACGGAAGTGGCTTTTATCTTTGAACTTCTAGTTGCTGTGAATGACTTCTAGACTGTTTTTTCCCAACCTGCTCTTTCCTGAGGCTTGATAAGAGTGGTTACTCAACATCAGAGCAGTCAAATGATTGATGGTCCTCAAAGCTTATACACCAGAAACCTGGAGGCTTCTGTGGTGTCAGCTTGATGGGGAAGTGTTTACGAGTGCCTTGCAGCTAGTTAACAGTTGGCTAAGGTCTCAAATGGCAGCAGCAGGTGGACGACCAAGCACTCTGCAAACAAGCCAGTAGTGGCATGTCATGTGGGAGGAATGGACTGGAACACTAATCAGGATTGGTTTAAAAATGTCACATAACAAGTATGGACATTAATGGACTTCAGAGTCTGGGACTGGGTATTGTGACCTTCATCACCATCTCCTTGGTCTGATACCTGATACAAAGACAGCAGCCACCATTCCATTTTCAAGAGTCACTAATTCCTAGAAAGAATGGACAGCTGTGGGAATTATTTGAATGCACGTATCTGTTTTTCATTTTTCTCCTTTAGGTGGAAAGTTTGTCATATGTGATATCAGATAGCTTGTACGAATGACATCACATTGTATTTCAAGAACCTTGCTGTTATTTTGTTCTCAGAATATAATTACTATTTAAAAAGCAGTCTTTTCTCAGTAACTAATTCACTGAGTTTTCTCTCAGTTTGGAATTGTGCCTTCTTGAGCAAAAGCTGTTTTCCATATGAATCCACTTGGGGTGACACTTTTTCCAAGTTTGCTGCTCTGTTCTTCATGAAGAGCCACTCGATGGGTCCCTAAATAGATTCCCTAGCAAGAGAGATTTGTTAGAAGATGCTGTCTAATCACCTCAGCTCTTAGCCAGATTGGATACTGAATACAGGGCCTCTTGCATACCCATGAGCAAGAACTCTCTCACTCAGTTTCAGCCCCAGGACTCCACAGCACTTAAAAAATCTGTGTGGAGCCGAGAGAGATGGGAAAAGCCTCATGTTAGGCAAATAGTTCTCATGTGAATAGAAATGGTATTTTATTGTAGTTCACTAAACTATGTCAGAAGTATTCTGGGTTCATGTAATAGGTATAATTTATGATATGATAAAGAACAGACTTCGGCTATTAGTTTATGGTAACCAAGATATAACAAACTTTGTGGTGGTATGACAGCAATGGTGATAAGAATAATCTACAGTTATTGAGTGTATTCTATGCCACATGGTAGATTACATCTTCTGATTGAGTAATTTACTTTGTTCCCCACAAAGGCTATGGCAGGTGGTTTATATAATCTCAATATTCTATGCAGAAGGTCTGGTGAGGGTATATTAATATAGTACCTAAGTCTCAGAGCTTGTTTTCTACTCCAGAGCTGACGGCTTTCAAGGCCTGTCTCACCCCTGTGCATGGTGTACCAGAAGAACACAATGAGTACTTGGGCAACACTGTCACCCATTCCAGTGACAATGGGCATAGCCCAGGGGAGACTGGTTGTTTCCCTGTTCCAATCAACTACTACCTTTAAAGGAATAATGTGCAAGAGTCACCTATAGATCTTGTGAATACTGGGAATTTTGATTCATTTGGTCTAGAGTAAGATCTAGTGTTATGCAATTTCCACAAGCTTGCAGGTGTAGCTGATCTGTTGGCTCAGATCAGAGTTTGAAAGCGGGGGTCTTTCAAGTGCACTGTCACATTGTCTGCTTAGACTGGCTTAGGAGTCATGTTCAGTGCAGGGTAGATATGGGTTCAAGAAACATATTGTTGGAGGGGCAAGATCATTTTGTCTTCTGTATCTTTTAAAGAGCAAGTCATACGGCGCCAACATTGATGATTGGCTAAAACTCCACTCCATTCCCAAGTGGCTGAGCATGAAGGGAAAGATGTTGTTTCAGCTCTGAGAGAAATGACTTCAACCACTAGCTTTACTGTTCATCTTACAGGACAGCTGGGGGTGTTCTTTGCTGATGTGGCTGCTGAGGTTTTGTTGGCTGGTTGGTTTTTTGGTTTTGTTCTTTTGGTTTTTGTTTAGGGATTCTGTACAGATTGAAGGTAGCTGTGCTGTTGTTTCTATTTCTGCTAAAAGTGGAATGCAGGTACACACATATTTGGGATTCCAAATAAACGAGTTTCCTGTAACTTTTGGTTCTCGCTTAACAGGGATTTTATTCCAACTCCCATGTTCATTTTTAACCAAATTGACATATTTAGATACTTGAGCCAAGAACTGCTCAGTAAGTATTCTTTTGTATGATAAAATTCATTGCAATTTTACTCTGAACTGTTGGGAAGAAACTCTCATTTGTTCAGAAAACTGTCTAGGGATGGGTGAACAAAATGCTAGGTTCTTGTCTTAACGAGCAATCTAGGAAGTAAACATAAAATTGAAACCCTATTGCAAGCAGCCTTTCCCTTCTGTGAAATGGCACTCAGTCCACTCCCACATCGCTGAGCTTTATTCAGAACACTTTAGCTTCAGGAATTCTGTTCTCCCTGAGGTGTGGACTTGGCAGAAAGATGGTATGATCGCAAAACTCCTGTCTACCACTGTGCGATTTCAAAAACAAAAAAAAAGCAACAGTTTGAGTAAGTTAGACGCTAAGTTTTCTGTTGACTATGAAGCACATGACCTCTGCCTCCCTGCCCTGCCCCCTTTCCTGAGCTGCTATCATTCATCAAGTCTATCTTTGCAAATCAGGTAGGCGATACTGATGAGGCTTGTTGAAAAATGCCATTTTTTTTGTTTGCTAAATTTTATAGAAATAGACCGGCGGAGACAATACACGGAAGAACACCTGATACCACCCTAAGCAATAACAAGGCCCACCAGCATGCATGCATGCCTGTTGCTAAGACCTTCACCCAGGAGCTTACCTATCTACAACAGGGACGCAGCAGTCATGTTCAGTCCCGTTTTTCTTTTCACTCCCCACAAGTCGTAAACTTATATTCTCGTGGGTATGGAGCTGCCGACATGGAAAGCTTGTAACCTGATGGCAACTATCGACATGTTGCATGATGGGGTTCTCAGAAAGCAAGATGAATGTCTCAGAAATGCTATAGTATTATGTTGCCAGGCATAGAGGAGCCAGTTCAATAACTTCCATTGTTCATGTAGCACCATTGGAAGGATGGTTTTTGCTTCTGAAAGAAAACCCACTCACAAAATTGAACCACCACAACAAAGATCAAGTGTAGTATATAACTAACAGTTTCAATGTTTTGCCAAAAAAAATAGATTGTATTCACTTTTTTTAATTATGCTTTTAAAAATATTTTGATGAATAATCATTTTAATTTAATAGATGCTTAACTCTCAGGACATTGTAAGCAAAAGCATTTCAAGTCAAAAGCATATATGTGCATTGTTTCCCATGCTTCTCACATTGTCTGTGAAAGACATTTGTAAGTGTTTAAATACGAATGTGAGCTCTTGGTGTTGCTAACTATCACCAACTCACCAGTAGCAGAAGGAAAACACGGGGAAGGAGGCAGCCATCTCCTCCACCTAGCTCCAGCTGCCTGCTCTCCATTGCTTTTCCGTTCCTCTTGATGACTGCTGTGTTTCAGATAGTTATGTTCACACTGAATTTTATTTTTCTGACTGGTTGAAAAAATTTAGCATCATGTAGTTAACATTTTCCTCACTGCCTCATAAGCTCCAGAAGTCCTGTTTTAGCTGGGCATATGATCAGTGAGTATGTTCACTATACTTCCTTTACTTGCTCATTTCCTAATTCTCCAGCTATTGACTTGTCTCCAGTATGATGGTTATTGGAATGATCACACTATGTGTATTTTCCTTTTATTGTTTTTAAGGTAATATTTTATTAATTCTTCGAGAATTTCAAGTATTGTGATTAGCTTCATCTGCTCCTCCCACTAACTGTTCCCAGATCCACTCCTACCTCCTCACCCCTCTGTACTTCACATCCCTTTTTATTTAATATGAGCCCACTGAGTCCCCTCTGTGTACTTCACGCCCCTTTTTATTTAATATGAGCCCACTGAGTCCCATTTGTGTTGCTCATGTAGTCATGTATAGGCATCCACTAGAGTTTGGTAGACGGACCAGGGGTCACACCCTTAAGAAACTCAATCTCCCTATCCTAGAAGCCACAAATTTATCATTAAAAACACTTATTTAAACGTTTAAGTTTGAAATCACACATTTAAAAAACTAATACCTTTTTGTAAATAACTTAACCAGTTCAAGAAAGTAAATGGATAACTGAGTATCATGGTGTGTACCTACAATCACAGCATTCTGCTAAAGGACTGCCATGAATTTGAGGCCATTCTGGGGGTCCACAGTGATACCCTCTCTATCTATGTATGCTATATATAGTACATATATATATATATATATATATGTGTGTGTGTGTGTGTGTGTGTGTGTATTTAAAAGAAATAAGCAAAAAGTCAAAATATCATCAATAAGGTAGCTACATACCTGTAAGCTAGCATTATTCATCATTAGACCTGAATATAGACCTGATCTTTTTTAAAAATTTTGTATTAAAATGGAAAATACATTTAATGTTTCTGACATACAATTATAATTCATTATAATTTTTCTGCTAATTTGTAAGGAAAATTATTATATTACTTCATTTTAAATATTGAAAAACAATCAAAGGAGGAAGCTAAAGGAATTACTTAATCTTAAGTGTTCCCAACAAAGCTTTATCACAAATTAATGCTTAGTCCAAAAAGAGAGGTTGATAGAAACATTGAAATTAGAATTTTCTTTTTATTCATTTTTTTTTTTTTAGATTTACACTTGATCTTTAGAGAATTCTGGCTGAATTTGGTATGCAAATGTAAATGTTAGAATCTCAGACTCTGTCCTAACTTCCTTTCATGTGCACATTTCACTAGATTTATTATAGTTTTTACATAATATTTTGTTGTATTAACTTTAATTTGCATAAATTATTTTTGTTAGGCTGTAACTATTTTTGTATTTTTTCACTTCCAATCACTGATAGAATTTAGCTGTCAGTCTTTTCAGGAAGGGCTCAAGGTTGCATATGTTTGAGATTTATGTACTTAAGTTTTTAAATAAGATTTATTTATTTACTTAGTGTGTATGTGTTTCTGTCTGTCTGTCTGCATGATGATTACACAGTTTGTACATATGCATAGACTGTTATGCTGTCAGAACATTGCCAAAGAAAATATATATGCTAATGTAAAAACACTTCTGAAAAAAAAACATGTTAAATAGAAGATTCAAAGTGCTAGGCCAGTTAACTCAAGTACCATGGAGCAATGTTTCTTATAATTGTGAGGCACATATAATTGGTCCTATACAGCCTAGGGGGTAATAATCTGTGTTTACGTAAGAACATTTTAAGTGTCTTCAAAATAGTAAACCCACCACCCAGCATTTTTTTTCAGAAATTATCTGTCATTAAGTGGCACATGGTTTCTATGGTGTTTTCAAAGAAAATGACCCTCAAAGGGAATGGCACTATTAGAAGATATGGCCTTGTTGGAGTAGATGTGTTCTTGTTGGAGGAAGTGTGTCCCTGTGGAGGTTGGCTCTGAGGTCCCATATGTGCTACAGATACCACCCAGTGCCCTGGTCCACTTCCAGGTCACTGCATATTAAGATATAGCCAGCACCATATCTGCCTTTATGCTACCATGCTCCCTGCTGTGATGATAATGGACCAAACCCCTTAAACTGTAAGCTGGCACCTCAATTACATGTTTTCCTTTATAAGGGTTGCCATGGTCATGGTGTCTCTTCACAGCAGTAAAACCCTAACTAAGATAGTTTCTTTTTCGTAAGGAAGGTGTTACTTGGCTATTTATTTGTGTGGATTTGGGTAAAGAAACCTTAGGGGAATGCTTAAGAAATTGAAGGAAGGACTTCACCTGTGGTGGAGGCGAGATGGCTGCAGAAACAATGGTTAGACTTTGTTTTATTGAAATCCATTTTGCATTATTTTGTTACTTGAGCCACATGAAAACAAGATAGTAAAAAACATTGCATTAAAAATAATAACTTCATCGATTGTACAGGGATTGGAATTTGATTTAGTTCTCAACGTTTTAGAGCTGGTTCTACAGGCTGGTTCCCATGCACATGTGTTAAAGATGAGTTCTCTGGAAATATCTCTTGTAACAGCTCTTTCTCCAGGAGGAAATCATCAACCCAACATTCTCCACACACTCACTTTCCACTCCACTCAACTCAGCTGTTTCTTCCTGTATTTTTCTAAACCTCATGGGCTCATGAATCAAGTGCAAATTATTTGTGTTCTGTGAGACAATATTAAATACAACCATCCCCTTCTGAATTTGAGAGTCCTTGTGTATTTCTAGCCAGTGTTCATTGTGAATTTGTCTTTAGTCTTGTTCACAGCAAACAGTAAAGATTAGGTGTAGCGCTCATAAAACTAAGCTAGCTCTATGATGACCCACAGATTTTTTTCAATATCTTTAATTTATGGGAAAGTGACTGATAAATATTAGCAATACATAATTCTAGTATGCCTAAGAAAACAATGCACATAATAAAGGATTTGTCTGGTATCTTTATTTCTGGGCTTACTGTTTCTTCTTTGAGAAATAGGGAATCTCATATAGAGTCAAGATAGAATATTAAATAAGAATGAGATTTCATCTATGTCATCAAGATTCTTGCAATGAAATTAATGTCAGAAAATAGTTATCTCAAATAATCAAGTAGACATGCTTATTTATCTAAAAATTATATTATTATTCTAACAAGTTTATGCTTTTAAGAATGGTATAAATAGGCATAAATTATCACATTTAATGATTTAGCTTTATGTTATTCTCCTTTTTATGTTCAGTATTTCTGAGACAATTTCAGTGTAATGGTAGCTGAGTGGGGCTAGAGATAATGATACCCACGCTCTCGGGGAATATTGTACCTTAGGAGTCACAGAGTCAAAGATGGAGGTGAAGCATTAATCTAATAAGTCTTTATCAATAAGACTCAGAAGTCAACTATTGGGGTAAGCACCTGAAAGATCAGAGAAGCAGAGAGCAGCTGCCTCTTGATTCCTACTCCTTCTGTTCTTCTATCCAAAAAAGGCTGAGATCTTCCCTCAACCCTGTCTCACCACTTCTGTCTTCTGTCTTCACAGCCCTCCAAACCTCTATTTCAGCTAGTGGCTCGCTCCACCCTCTAACTCCAAGCATGTTTTTATTTGTCAGAACACAATCAAAATACCATACATTTCCCCCTTTTTGTCTAAATAAGGAGCAAAGATTTTGACTAACATAGTAAAACTATATACAGTAAGTACAATTGTACTTATATAGGCAATGATTACATTACCAAATGTCTAGTCTATTTGCATTGGACAAGTTCAGAGAAAATATTCCATTGTCTATCCTATCTAGCCTATCTTGGTGAGTCCAAAGCATTGTTTGTACCTAATTCATTTCCTATCCTAACTTGTATTACCAACCCAAAACTCCCTTTATATGTCTTTCAACCTTAAACACACTTTCACATCTTTTGTGAGTTTCTTTTCTGAATTTGGTAGCAAGGAAAGCTGCAACTATAACTATTTACACTTTAATTCCATCAGAGACCTGAAAATAATATAATGTTACCTGAATAAATATGAAATGAAGTGCAAACAACTTCCAAAACTAAGAAATGACATAAACAGCTGACTGCCTGGAGAGTCACCCAAGGTTCTTTTATAACATTGGAGCATCTATCTTCTGCCTACAGGCCTAGAATATCTGGCAGACATTTCTGTGAAGCAGGATTTTTGAAGGACTGTCACTCTTTGTCTTGGCAAAGTTCAGCAGTCACTTTCTTTTTTTGTCATCACTGTCTTTTGTGTCCTGCTTGACCAGTTTCAGCAGCATACTGTCGGCAGTAGAGGTGAAGGCAGTTTCTTACATAGTAGATAGCTTTTGCCACAAAGAATGTAAACTCTAGATGGAGTTTCTTTGATGCCCATTATCTTCTCTGAAGTAGATTGGTGTTGCCAGGAGCAGAACTGCCTCATTGTCATAAAAAAGAACCTTATGTTACTAAACCATCTTAAATCCCATATTCTATAGGTCTCTGAAGTGTTTAAATAATGTCTATCTAAAATACTTTGCCGTTTGACCTTGAAAACACACCTAACTTGACTACAAATTTGATTTTAATAGGTAACTAACTACTAACCTGCAATTCTTTATTATCTTAAGTAATAATAACAACTTTCAAGGACTAGAAATTTACATTATCTTGTTAAATGAGCTGCAGAGATACAATACCTTGGACAAGAGTAGAAACATATCTGTATTATGTTTTAACAAAATAACCTTAAATTTGTATCAATATACAAAATATCTTAAACAAGGGTAGAAGCATATATCCAGTATAACAAGAATAACCTCAAATTTGTATCAGTATACAAAAACTCAAACCAAATCGATCGAGTTTTTCATTTTCACTTCTACACAGAGCAACCCATCATTCTAACACAAGATGAATTCCGAAGCTCTTCATATGATGAGATGCTTGACTCCTGCCCCTCTCTCCTTCCTTTCAATCAATCCAGCACATCATTATTTTAAACAGTCTACAACTGTGAAACACACTCAAGCGAGCATGCAAAATTTCGTCCAACACATCTATAGTTCGAATTTACAACTAAAGCCACAAAACAATAGTTACAATCCTCTGACAATGTGGGTAGTAATTACAGAACCAATTCTGTATGCCTGTAAGTGTAGCTTCTATTTGCTGAGATGATATATAACTTACACATTTTATTATTAATATTTAATTGTAAAATAACAAGTTCTTGTCATTTCTTTCCTTTGTTCCTGATTGTATTCTTTAATTTAAAATTAATTCTGTCTTCACACTCTTGGGTTGTTTTCTCATTTCTTTGCCCCTACTCTTCGGAAAAATTTTCAGAAAGATTTTTTAAGTGGTAAGATTCTGAATATATATATATATATATATGTACATATATATACATATGTGTATAAGTATATACTTTACATATATAGTAATGAGTATATATTTGTACATATATAGTAATTTTTGCACTTCATACTTGATTTGATATGAGAGTAAAAAGGTAAAACTACATGTATGTAATTTTTTACAAGAATTAACATTTTTAACTTTTCTTCCATTTGGTGTTATCACTGACCCTCAAACTCCAAACTCTTAAAGATTTCTGTCCCTACAGCTAAGGTGATACTCAAAAATGACTACTTTCTCTTTGATAAACTCAGTCCTGTGGTGGTCAACTTGGCTATTGATGGGAATCTCCTGCAGAAGGCATACTTGGAAGATGATGTTCTTTGTGTGCTATCATGGCACAATTCACTTAGCAAGTCCATACTGGATCCCGGAGTTGTGAGGAACATGTCAAGTGCTAAAGTGAGGAGAATCACTGGAGTTCTCAGAAATTACTTGCTGCCATGGGTGTTTCCTGGATGTCTCCATTGTCTCTACAAACAGAATTCCTTGAAAAATGCATGGCGCATCAAATAGTTTAACTTCTGCAAGGTAAGAGGGATGGGCTCTCCTCAAATTTACTGTAAGGAAAATGTGTCTGTCTTCTGGGAAAGATGGCACTGAGAAATGAATTTGAGGGTAATGGATTTTTAACAATAAGTTCATTATATAATCAAAGGGAGGGAGTTTAAGACATAAGCAGGTTGTCTCGTCTATTCTACAATTTCAGTCGAGACTGTCCCAAAGCATTTGTGCAAGCTGTCCTTTGTATATACCCAGGAATCTAAGTAAAAGGAATCAAATGGTTTCTTTTGATAGGTCATTTCATTTAGCCTGTACATTCCTCTCCTATATCCTTTAGAATTTTGTTAAAGGCAATGAATAATAAAAACTCTAGGCAAATGGAACTTTTTCCAAATTATATGCATTGAAAAATTCACAGTTGGCCAGAGAAAATGAGTATTTAATATTTTGTTGCAGGGAGTAATTTAAAATGAAACAGTCAAAGTTCAGTTTGATTCATGTGAGAAGAAGATGCAAAGGAAAGCAACTTGGGGAAATACGGTAATTTCAGTGGGAAAAATTAGAAAAGGAAAGTCAGAGTGCTAACCTGAATTGCACAGATGGGAATGTAGTGGTTAGAATGGTAGGGATATTACTACACATTCTGAAAAAACTATATTATTCCATGTATACCATGTACATAAGTGGTGAATGTGACTTACAAGTAGCTGTGATGTAGGCATGAGCAATGAAGGCATTTACCTTTCAGACCAACTGTGATGTTCAGTACCTTACGCTGAGCCCAGCATTTTTGAGGGTATTTATTTTGATTCTACCACAGGCTTATTAGAGGGTCAGGGAAGAATACAATTATAACTTTTTAAAGGAGGTTAATTGACTAGCTCAATGTTAAATAGCTTGTCAATTAAGACTCATACTAGACTCCTTATCATTTTGAAAGTAATTCAAAATTTTTTGTAATTTTGTTGTTCCCATTCCAACCTTGACTCAGTGGGAAGAGAACAGAAAAAAATAATTAAATGAAATAAGAATTTGGCAGTTTGGTGCTCAACTTTGTCTCAGTGACAACAGTGAATGGGTGGATGGTAGGACAGGTTTGTACAGTTGGAGGATGCATACATAGAGTAGGACATATGCAGAGTGCACAGGTCAAATGAGAACATGCTCACTAGCTTTTATGAATTCTGGAGTTACAGGCTCTACCCATTCTTGGAGCTTCTGCTTGGAACAAGTTAGTGGCTTGTGTGGTTGGTAGACTTGGTGTTTTTTAATATAACATTTGCATGCTGTTGTGCCTTTTAATCACTAATGTAGAAATATGGGAGTGGAATTGAGTAGACACAATGTTGTATACATGAGATAAAGCTTCATAATTTTCATCTAGGAAGAATTTAAGTGAAATACAAAAATCATATGAATAACTTAATAAAATAGCATTTTGAAACTACTGTGTAATCAAGAGACTTTTTTATAAAATGACAATTGATTTAGAAAATATTTTTGTGATAACTATAACTGACAACATGAAGAATGTTATAGATGTTTAACAAGTTAAACCTGAGTGACTACAATCACATGAAAACACCCCATTCTGCACTGCTAAAATGCAAAGCACCTCCTAAGAAAGACTTGATGCTTCTTCACAGCATTGCTCTTCCCTGAGTATCACTTTCGTTTTTCATATAAAAAAATTGATAAAACAGCTCAATGGAAGACCAACTTCAGCCATTCTTTTCAACCTGACTACTGAGTGGCCAGAGTTTAACCTTGCCTGTGGGAGCACCAAGTATTGCTCACCACCAGGCAATTGCTTCCATCAGAAATACTGTGTGAGGCAAACACGTCTATGACCAAGCACTTGGTTGCTCCCAGTGATGTGTCCACTCTTTCTCATTGCTGAGACTATGCCCTTGGAATGGCCTCGCCTTCCTTTTTAAGCCTGATGCCATCTCCCACTCTGGGTTTGCTCGTGCACAAATCCTGCAGTTTTCTTTGTTGCACCAAAGTGCCTAATGTGCCAGGCAAACGGGTGTTTCATTTCACATTTCTGCCCCAAATTTTAAGTCATTCTAGAACAAGGTTCTAAAGTAGTTTTTATATAGCTTTCTGAAGAATTTACAGGTAAACATAAAAGTGATAAAAAGCCCTAGAGGGGCAGACTCACCCAGGGGTTACTTTGGGGGCTCTATGCTACGGTTGTTCTGTTTAGCCTCTAACAAACTGACACTTTGCACAAGTTGCTTCATCACGTTAAGCCTCAATTACCTCAGCTATAAAATGGGGATTATAATAGTAACTCCCTCAATGAGTTGTTGTGAGAATTAAATGGGTTGTAAACCATTTAGTAGTGGTCTAGGTGCATGTATACATTGAGTATATGTTAATTATTATTTGTTTGAAGGTTCCAGGAATCTTAGCATAGCATGATATGGCATTGACTGTATTCATGCTCTCGGTGGCAGGAGCATAGTCACACATTCCAGCTCCAATACCAACAAATGAACAAGGAGCACTTTCATACATCAGAAGGATGAATGCCCCTCACAGATGACGTCTCCAATTGAAACAGCACATCTCATGCAAATCTCTTCCTTCAAAAAAAAAATGCAAGAGCCTAATCATTTTGATGATTTTTTAATAGCAAAGTGAAGTTCTGCATTTATCGCCTGATGAGACTCCTGAAATGCATTGTGTGACTCCAGAGGAGCCCAGGCTGCTGAATGGAACACTATAAAACTGATCTCAACAGATTGAAAACAAGATGTGACAAGCTGCTTGACATTGGCCCTCCACTAATTTCCGCTCCTTGCAAAGAGGCACATCTGAATGGAAAGAGCTCTGCAGAATGGATCACTATGGCTGAGGCCATGTCAGTCCACACATAAACTGCAGTAAAGGGGAAAATAAGCAGCCATTGATTTCCTGGGAGCCCCACCCCACCCCCCAAGTCTGGGGAAAGTGGCCAATATGGGGCACCAGCTGTTCTCTGCTGGAATTTCTTTGTGGAGGGCATAACGAGTGGGAGAAGGCTACCAAAAGCTGGGAGATATAAAAGGAAGCACCACACGCACACACACACACACACACACACACACACACACACACACACACACACATACACACACACACACACACACACACACACAGCAGGATAGGAGAGGTGGTGACGACTGCAGAGCCTTGCTTCATTCTTCAAACTAAGCATGCTTCTTTTGCAGAAAATGGAGGTGGGAGGGAGACTTCAACAAACCCGACCTTTATTTATGCAACACGTTGGGAACATTTCCAATGGGAATTTCTCATGCTCTTTCCCACTCTCTGAATTCTGTTGGTGGTGAGACCTTGTTTCCTTTAAACTGCTCTGATCTAATAAGTATTTGCCTCAAAACTGGAACAAATACCCAGTGTGATTGTAAGTTCTCATTTACATAATTGCATTATGACAGCAATTTGGGGAGGATAACAAATGGAGATTATTGTGATGGTTGTTGGCTATGATGTACAAAACACTCCCAGACTTCTTTCTGCGTACCCCTGTGACAGTTTTGCTGAGCAAATGAGACTTAAAATCCCTTTCAAGTTTGGGTAGTGGGCAATCACTCTTTGTTTCTCACTGAGACACTGTGTGTCTCATAGTGGAAACGAGCATTCACAAGGTCATCCAAACAAAGCATGGAACACCAAGTTTCAGGTTTGGCAGTGATACTCCTCCATGAATGTTAGCTACAAATGCTGCCACAGAGAGAGATTGACCAAGATTATTTTTTTTCTTTTTCTCAGCAGGACATTGGTTATTGGCCTAAAGAGTTGTTGGAAAATAGGAAATTTTAAGAGGTTGCAGTTTTAAGATATAAATGCCAAGCCATTAAATAAAATAGATGTATTTAAACAGATATGTGATAAAATCATAGCCCATTCCTGTTAGTTTTTCTTATCCCTCTGCCTTTCTACTTGCAAGGGTACGCAGGTAACTTACTTAAAATATGTGGCAGTGAAGGGCAGGACATTATAGTTTAAACATAGCTTGTGTCTAGCATAAGAAAATAGATTAAGTAGTTTAGTAAAGATAGTATAAATCCTTTTATTTATTTTAATTTTGTTTAAAGATTTATTTATTTGTATTTTCAGTATTTATGTGTTTTGCTTACATGCATGTATTTACTTCACATGAATGTTTGGTGCCTGGAGAGGACAGAGGAAGACATAGAATTTCAAGGAACTGGAATTACAGACAATTGTGATCTGCCATATAGGTGATGAGAACTGACCTGTGCCCTCTGCAAGATCAGCCAGTGCTCATAATTGTGGGGCCTTCTCTCTAGCCCAAAATTCTTTTACTTATACCTCACTGAAAACAGATATTGTTTTCACTGGAAAGAAGTAGAATAAAATTTTAAATGTTTATTTAAAATATAAAATCAGAAAATATAGAAAAAACAAAATAAAATATAAAAACAGCTTACTAAGTACCACATCATTGCAAACATACTTCAAAGAGTAGATATATTAGACCAGGTTTTATGACTCAGGAATAATTAGCTGTCTTGGTAAGTGTTTTATCACTGTGTAGAGACATCATAACCAAGGCCACTCTTCTAAAGGAAGACATTGAATTGAATCTTGCTTGCAGTTTCAGGGGATTAGTTCAGTGTCATCATGGTGGGGAGCATGGTAACATACAGGTAGACTTGGTACTGGAGAAGTAGTGGGAGTTCTACATATGGATCCATAGGTAACAGGAAGAGAGATACACTGGCCCTGGCTTGGACTTTTGAAAACCTCTAGGCCCACCCCCAGTGACATACTTTCTCCAAGGCCACACAACTCAAATAGGGCCACATCTCCTAATCCTTTCAAGTAGTACCAAACTCTGGCGACCCAGTATTCAAATATATGAGCCCCTGGGAGCCATTCTTATTCAAACCAGCACATTGGTCTTTGACATCTTACATGCCAATGATAGACTCTCTTCTTCACAAAATAAGCCTTAACTCTGACAGCTGACTTCATTCTATATTTACAAGTAGTAAGGCCATGTCTCTTTTAAGAATTTATAATTTCAATGTTCCTTGAGCTCGTGCTTGTTTTCTTACTAATTTATGCAAATAATTGAGAAGTCTCTCTAGAAATAACTCTACCACTCTCACATGCTTCCTTCTTTCTCTCCAGTGTCTATATCCTTCATTGATCAATTTCTTGACCTGGTCCTTCCTCTCTTTGGACTATGATACTGCTGCAAGTGGTCCAGGTGTGTGGCCTTGTCTTCCATCACTAGTTGCGAATGGCCTGAGCTAGGCCACCTGCTCTTAGTGATTGATGTAGGGAAAACTTACATTGTGTGGTATAAACCAATGCAGTCTACTAAGGGCTCCCACATTCAGAGTTTGGATATTCACCTCAGAACAGCTTCAGGGGTTTTACTGAATCTTATAAAAACATGTGTTTTAGTTAATAAGCAGAGACTATGAGTAGATTATACTCCAGACTAAACAAAATCAAAGTTATTGTTTTTCAGTCCTTGAATCAGCATGACTTTTTTTCATTCTAATTCTAATTCTTTGCATTTTGTGTTTAAGATCCTCTATGTTTAGAAGTAATTCACAATGTTAGCCTATGGTACAATCCCCTTAGAATTCCCTTTTCTAAGATGTTCAAAGACCCTTAGGTTGCATAGTATAGAAATGTGTGATTTGTCTTTAACATGTACATGACAAAATTGATCAAATCCTCATCAAAATTACAGGGAAAATCAAGCCAACATCTTCAATCATCATCACAAATTAGCTAGCAATGTAATTACTGCAGAATTAATGACATATTCCAAAGCTATATTTTTTTATTTGCCCATTCTCTCAGGAATAACCTCAAATCTTCACTTAGGCACCTTAAAATGTATTTCTTAAGGTGCCTCTAGGATGCCACATATGGTTATTGCCACTCTACCTGAATGAAAGTCTTTCCTCAATATTGCCTTTGTGCATGTAGACTCTTGGCTGTGGATTCTGTCTCATGATCTTGATCTCAAGTATAATTTCTTTATTTTCATTGCTTATGGAAATTTGCTTGGATAAAAATATAAGCTGATGCTGGGCGTTGGTGGTGCACACTTTCAATCCCAGCACTTGGAAGGCAGAGGCAGGTGAATCTCTGTGAATTTGAGGCCAGCCTAGGATACAGAGCAAGTGCCAGGATAGTTTCCAAAGTTACACAGAGAAACCCTGTCGCAAAAAACCAATATATATATATATGCTGACAATTACTTTGTGAGTTCAGGTGGTTATAATATCATACCACTGTCTTCTGACTCTCAATGTTTCTTTAGAGAAATAAGCCATTTCCTCACCACAGGAACCCTTGATGCTTTTCTAGTACTGGTAATGTAAAGATGGACTCAGTCATGCTGCTGGAAGTTACTCTAGGATACACCTAGCTCTTTGGAGTTATAGAACTTCCTGAATATGTGAAAGTATGTCTTTGTACTAGTTTTAGAGGAGTGTTCCCAGCAAATTATCATCTAAAGGGTATGTTTTCTACATTCTTTAACATTTTTCTAGCAGCTAAATTTTTAACATTTTAATTGTTGCTAATGTCTTCTTCATGCCTTTTAATTCTTTAATAAATATTCATAATTTTAATTCTTCAGTCTTTATTCTGAAAGTATGTTCTGACAATCTTCCAATTTCCTGATGCTCCCTTCAACCATATCTAGTCCATTGTTGAACAAAATTTATTATTCTTTCAAAAGTGGATTTCCAAAGACTTTTAAACTTCTTTCTTTTTATTTAGTATTTTTGAAAAATTCTATATGAGCAATATATCTATATCATTCCTACCCCTTGCCTCCTTAACTTTTTCCATGTTTCTTCTACAAAAACTCATGAACTCTTTTCAATTATTATCGTTACACACACAACATATATGTATATACACACATATGTACAAATCCGCTGAGTTCATTTAATGTTGCCCACATGTAAATGAGCAAATACCATCTATTACCTCCACTATCAGAATAAAATGTTTTAACTAATTCTTTAATCTGTAGTAATATGTGGGTTTGTTTCTAAATGCTGTTATTGCTGAGTTTTTTCATTTTTGTGTATTTTTTATGTCCCTTGGTACCTATTTTTGTTTTTAAATTATGTATAAGAATAACTTGACAACTAGGCAGCATCAGTTAGTACAAAAGTGATTAATTGTTTTATTTTGGCTTATTAAGTACAAAGCTCACATGCAGGGATTACTCCAAGCAAAATAATGTTTGCTAGATGGAAGTCGAGTATCTTAAATTGTGTTGCTTGCAATTACCTGTGTGTTATAGGCTTAATTTTATGCCTGGGAGAAAAAAAATTCGTTTTTTCTAGTTGATTTTTTAAAATTTTAGTAACACTCCTATTTACATATCGATCCCCCATTCCCTGGCCCTCCCATTCTTCCATGCTTCCCAGTAACCCTTCCAACCCACCCCCACCTACTTCCTGGGGATAGTGAGGCCCTCCATGGGGGATCATCAGAGTTCATCACATCATTTGAGGAAAGGTCCAGGACCTCCTTTCTGTATCTGGGCTGCAATAGTATCCCTCCATAGGGAATGGGCTCCCAAAGTCTATTTGTGTACTAGGAATAAACCCTAGCTCCACTGTTAGAGGCTCCATAGACTGCCTTGGCTTCCTAGCTGACACCTATATTCAGAGGGCTTGGTTTGGTCCAATGCTGGTTCCCCCACTTTACGACTAGGGTCTGTGTGCTCTCATTATTCCAGGTCAACTGTTTCTATGTGTATCTCCAGCACCATCTTGGTTCATTTGTTCATGTCTCCTCCCTCTCTGCAACTTGATTCTGGGAGTATGGCTCAGTGTTTAGTTGGGGTGCCTGTTTCTGTTTCAATCGGCTACAGAGTCAAGGCTCTAGGAATGGTAACCAAGGTAGTCATCAATCTCATTATAGGGGAAAGGCATCAAAGGCAGCCTCTCTACTACTGCTTAGATTCTTAGTTGGAGTTATCGCTGTGGATCTCCTACCATTTCCTCTGTGCCAGACCACTTTCCAAACCTGTACTGGTTTCCTTTGTTAAGGCATTTCCTTTCTTGCCCTCATCTATTCCTCCCCTGTCTCAGTCCTCCTGCTCTCATCCCCACTTCTCCCCCTCTCCCCTTTCCATCTCCCTCCTCTCCCCTCTTCCCCCATGCTCCCAATTTGCACAGGGGTTCTTGTCTCCCTCCCCTTGTTTGGGGAAATCACACTTTCTTCTCTTAGGGTCATCCTGGTGTCCTAGCGCTTCTAGCGGTGTGGATTGTAGTCTGGTAATCCATTGCTCTATGTCTAAAATCCATATATGAGTGAGTACACACCATGTTTGTCTTTTTGTGACTGGGTTACCTCGCTCAGGATGGTTTCTCCTTTGCCTTTTATCCATTTGCCTTCTAATTTCAAGATTCCATTGTTTTTTTTTTTCTTTTCCACTGAGTAATACTCCATTGTGTAAATGTACCACAATTTTTCTATCCATTCTTCAGTTGAAGGGCATCTAGGTTGCTTCCAGGTTCTGGCTACTACAAACTACACTGCTATGAAAATAGTTGAACATGTGCCCTTGTAGTATGAGTGTGCATTCTTTGGTTATATGCCAAGGAGAGGAATTTCTGCATCTTGAGGTAGACTAATTGCCATTTTCCTGAGAAACTGCCATACTGATTTCCCAAGTGTTCATACAAGTGTGCACTCCAACCAGCAGCGGAGGAGTGTTCCTCTTTCTCCACATCCTTTCCAGCATAGAATGTCATTGAAACTTTTGATTTAGCCATTCTGGCCAGTGTAAGATAGTATCTTAGAGTTGTTTTGAGTCGCATTTCCCTGATGGCTAAGGTTGTTGAGCACTTTTTTTTTTTTTACATTTTTTTTGTTAAATTTTAAATAGCTTGTTTTACATGTCAATCCCAGTTCCCTCTCCCTCCCCTCCTTCCGCACCCCTCCTTCCCCCCCATCCTCCCACCCTATTGCCAATTCCTTCTGCATAGGGGATATCTAGAGTCTATCATTTCATTCAGGGTAGGGTCCAGGCACTTCCCTAAGAGTCCAGGCAGAGAGAGCAACCCTCTTTGTGTTATGGACACACGATGTCTGTTAGTATTCGAGGGATAAACACTGATCCACTGCTCAGGACCCCATAGGTAGCCCAGGCCTCCTCATTGACTCTCATATTCAGGGGGTCTGGATCAGTCCCATGCTGGCCTCCCAGCTGTCGGTCTGGGGTCCAAGAGCTCTCCTCTGTTCGGATCAGCTGTCTCTGCTGGTTTTGCCAGCCCATTCTTTGCCAATTTGCTCTTCACTCCTCTCTCTCTGTCGCTGGGTTCCTTGGGTTCTGTTCAGTATTTAACTGTGGGTGTTTGCCTCTGCTTCCATCAGTCACTGGACGAAGGCTCCAGGATGGTTTTAGACATCAAGTTCACTATCAGGAATGGTCATTCGAGGTGGTCTTACACTCACTATTGCTTAGCTTGCCAATTGATGCCATCCGTTTAGATCACTAGAGGTCACAATGGTGCCTGATCTGTCTTCTAACCTATGATTCCTCTTCCTCCCTATCCTACCCCCCCAGTCGACCTTCCTGTTCCTCCATGTCCTACTCTCTCTTCCACTTCTCCCCCTCTGTATTTCCCAGGTCCCCCTCCCGCCCACCCCTCGCCGTGTTCCCCATCTGTTCAGAGGATCTTGCCTCATTTCTCTTCTCTTGGGTACCATGTATATCTTTTAGGTTCTTTCCTGTTTCCCAGACTCTCTGTCAGTGGAAGTGCAGACTGGCACTATCCTGATCCATGTTTAAAATCCATATATGAGTGAGTACATACCATGTTTGTCTTTTTGTGACTGGGTTACCTCACTTAGGATGGTTTCTTCCAGTGCTATCCATTTACCTGCGAATTTCAAGATTCCATTGTTTTTTCTGCTGAGTAATACTCCATTGTGTAAATGTACCACATTTTCTCTGTCCACTCTTCAGTTGAGGGGCATCTAGGTTACTTCCAGTTTCTGGCTATTACAAATGATGCTGCTATGAACATAGTGGAGCAGATGCCCTTGTTGTATGAATTTGCCTCCTTTGGATATATGCCTAAGAGTGGAATTGCTGGGTCTTGTGGTAGATTGAGTCCCATTTTCCTAAGGAATCTCCATACTGCTTTTCAAAGTGGCTGTACGAGTTGGCACTCCCACCAGCAGTGGAGGAGTGTTCCCCTCTCTCCACATCCTCTCCAGCATAAATTGTCTTTGGTGTTTTTGATTTTAGCCATTCTGACAGGAGCAAGATGGTATCTCAGAGTTGTTTTGATTTGCATTTCCCTGATGGCTAAGGATGTTGAGATTTTCTTAAGTGTCTCTTGGCCATTTTAGCCTCCTCTATTGAGAATTCTCTGTTTAGTTCTGTACTCCACCTTTTGATTGGATCCTTTGGTGTTTTGGAGACTTGTTTCTTGAGTTCTTTGTAAATTTTGGAGATTAGCCCTCTGTCAGATGTGGGGTCAGTGAATATCTTTTCCCATTCTGTGGACTGCCTTTCTGTCTTGTTGACTGTGTCCTTTGCCTTACTGAAGCTTTTTAGTTTCATGAGGTCCCATTTGTTAATTGTCGATCTCAGTGTCTGTGCCACTGGTGTTATGTTCAGGAAGTGGTCTCCTGTACGAACTCGTTGAAGAGTATCTCCCACTTTCTCTTCTAAAAGTTTCAGTGTGGCTGGATTTATGTTGAGATCTTTGATCCATTTGGACTTAAGTTTTGTACAAGGTGATAAACATGGATCTATCTGCAGTCTTCTGCATACTAGTACCCAGTTATGCCAGCACCATTTGTTGAAGATGCTTTCTTTTTTCCATTGTATAGTTTGAGCTACTTTGTCAAAAATCAAGTGTTCATAGGTGTGTGGGTTAAAATCAGGGTTTCCAATTCGGTTCCATTGGTCTACCTGCCTATTTTTGTGCTAATACCAAGCTGTTTTCAGGACTATAGCTCTATAATAGAGCTTGAAGTCAGGTATGGTGATGCCTCCTGAAGTTCCTTTATTGTATAAGGTTGTTTTGGCTATCCTGGGCATTTTTTTTCCATATAAAGTTGATTAATGTTCTTTCCAGGTCTGTGAAGAATTGTGCCAGAATTTTGATAGGGATCTCAGTGTCTATGCCAGTGTCTTTCAGACATTTTAGATTCCTTCATTAAGAATTCTCTATTTAGTTCTGTACCCAACTTTTTAATTGGATTGTTTGGTCTTTTGGTGGCTAGTTTCTTGAGTTCTTGTATTTTTGGCAAATAAGCTGTCTGTCACATGTGGGGTTAGTGAATATCTTTTCCCATTCTGTGGGCTGCCTTTTTGCCTTGTTGAGAGTGTCCTTTGCCTTACAGAAGCTTCTCAGTTTCAGGAGGTCCCATTTATTGTTGTCAATCTCAATGTCTGTCTTACTGGTGGTATGTTCAGAAGCATTCTTCTGCACAAATTCGTTCAAGGTTACCTCCCACTTAATCTTGTAAGAGGTTCAATGTGGCTCGATATATATTGATATATTTGATCCACTGGGATTTAAGTTTTATGCATTGCAAAAATATGGATCTATATTCAGTCTTCTACATGTTTTCATCCAGTTGTGCCAGCACCATTTGTTGAAGATGCTTTCTTTTTTCCATTGTATAACTTTAGCTTCTTTGTCAAAAATCAGGTTTTCACATGTGTGTGGGTTAATATCAGGATTTTCAATTCAATTCCATTGGTCTATCTATTTTTGAGTCAACACCAAGTTGTTTCAACTATGGCTCTATAATACAGCTTGAATTCAGGGTTGGCGATGCCTCCGGAAGTTCCTTCATTGTACATGGTTGTTGTGGCTATCCTGGGATTTTTGTTTTTTCATATAATGTTGAGTATTGTTCATTCAAAGTCTGTGAAGTATTGTGTGGAGATTTTTGATGGGGATTGCATTGAATCTGTAGATTGTTTCTGGGAAGATTGCCATTTTTACTAAGTTCAACATACCTATCTAAGACCATGGGAGATCTTTCCACCTTCTGGTATCTTCTTCAATTTCTTTCTTTAAAGATTCAAGTTCTTGTGATACAGCTCTTTCATTTGTTTGGTTAGCGTTACCCCAAGATATTTTATGTTGTTTGTGGCTATTGTAAAGGGTGTTGTTTCTCTGATTTCTTTCTCAATCCATTTATCATCTGTATTTAATGAGGTTACTGATATTTTTTAGTTAATTATGTATCCTGCCACTTTGTTGAAGCTATTTATCAGCTGTAGGAGTTCTCTGGTAGTTTTTTGGTTCACTTATAAAACTATTTTATCATCTGCAAATAGTGAAAGTTTGGCTTCTTCCTTTCCAATTTGTATCCCTTGTAAATGTTTCCCATTTGTTGTCTTATTTCTCTAGCTAGAATTTAAGCACAATATTGAACAGATATGGAGGGAGTAGACAGCCTTGTCTTGTTCCTGATCACAGAGGAATCCCGTTGCATTTCTCTCCATTCAGTTTGATGTTGGCTGTTGGTTTGCTGTATATTGCTTTTATCATGTTTAATTATGTTCCTGCTATTCTTGGTCTCTCCAAGTGTTTTACCATGAAGGGGTGTTGGATCATGCCAAAGGCTTTTTCAGCATCTAGTGAGATGATCATATGGTTTTTCTTTTTCAGTTTGTTTATATGGTGGATTACATTGATGGATTTTCATATACTGAACCATCCTTGTATCACTGGGGTGAAGCCTACTTGATCATGGTGGATGAGTTTTCTGATGTGTTCTTGCATCTGATTTGCCAGTATTTTATTGAGTATTTTTACATCAAAGTTCATGAGGGATGTTATTCTGTAGTTCTCTTTCTTAGTTGTGTCTTTGTGGGGCTTCGGTACCAAGGTAATTGTAGCCTCATAAAAAGAGTTTGGCAATGTCCCTTTTGCTTCTATTGTGTGGAACAATTTGGGGAGTTCTGGTATTAGCTCTTCTTTGAATTTCTGGTAGAATTATACACTGAGGGTATCTGGCCTGGGCTTTTTTTTTTTTTTTTTTTTTTTTTTTTTGGTTGGGAGACTTTTGATGACTGCTTCTATTTCATTGGGGGCTAGAGGTCTATTTAAATTACTTATCTGTTCTTGATTTAATTTCTATCCAGAAAAATGTCCATTTCATTTAGATTTCTGAATTTTGTGGAGTACAGGTTTTCAAAGTATGACCTGAGGATTGTCTGAATTTCCTGTGTCCATTGTTATGTCCCCCTTTTCATTTCTGATTTTATTAATTAGCATGCTCTCTCTCTGCCTTTTGGTTAGTTTGTGTAAAGGTTTGTTTATCTTGTTGATTTTCTCAAAGAACCCGCTCTGTTTCATTGATTCTTTGTAATGTTTTCCTAGTTTCTATTTTATTGATTTCAGCTCTCAATTTGTTTGTTTCCTGTAGTCCACTCCTCTGGAGAGAATTTGCTTCTTTTTGTAGTAGAGCTTTCAGTTGTGCTGTTAATTCTCTAGTGTGACTATTGTCCAGTTTCTTCATGTAGGCACTTAGAGCTATGAACTTTCCTCTTAGCAGTGCTTTCAAAGTGTCCCATAAATTTGGGTATGTTGTGTCTTCATTCTCATTAAATTGTAGGAAGTCTTTAATTTATTTTTTTATTTCTTCCTTGACCCAGGTTTGGTTTTGTATTTGTTGTTGGTGGTGTTGTGGATTTTCCTCCCTTTTTTCCTTTTTGGTGTTTGGTAAAGTGGGATTATCTATTGCCTATGTTTTTGTGATTTTAATTATCTTCCAGGGGTTGGAGTGTTCCTTCCAGTACTTTCTGTAGGGCTGGATTTGTGGATGTATTGTTTAAATCTGGTTTTGTCATGGAATATATTTTTTTCTCCATTTATAGTGATTGAAAGCTTTGCTGAGTACAGTAGTCTGGGCTGGAAACCATGTTCTCTTAGTGTTTGTAGAATGTCTATTCAGGACCTTCTGATTTTCATAGTTTCCATTGAGAAGTTGGGTGTAATTCTGACAGGTCTGCCTTTATGTGCTACTTGGCCTTTTTCTTTTGCTGCTCTTAATATTTTACCTTTATTCTGTATGTTTGGTGTTTTGATTATTATGTGGCGAGGGAACTTCTTTTTGTGGTTGTCTATTTGGTGTTCTGTAAGTTTCTTGTATTTTCAAACATATATCCTTCTTTCTTTTGGTTGGGGAAGCTTTCTTCTATGATTTTGTTGAATATGTTTTCTCTAACCTTGAGCTGTATTTCTTTACCTTCTTCTATACCTATTATTCTCAGGTTTTGCCTTTTCATGGCGTCCCATATATTTCCTGGATATTTTGTGTTAAGGATTTGTTTTACTTGAGATTTTCTTTGGTTGATGACTGTATTTCTTCTAGTGTATCTTCCACACCTGAGATTCTATCTTCCATCTCTTGCATTCTATTGGTTATACTTACCTCTGTCGTTCCTGATTGTTTACCCAACTTTTGTCTTTCCGGCATCCTCTCATTCTGTGTTTTCTTTATTGTTTCATTTTCAGCTTTCAAGCCTTGGCCTTGAACTGTTTGAGTTTTTTCCTTTACTTGCTAGGTTATTTTTTCTTGGCTCTCTTTAGAATCTTTAAGAGATTTATTTCTCGAAATGTTTGATTTGTCCTTTCCTCCATTTCATGTTTTTTTTCTACTTCTTTAAGGGATTTTTCTTGTTTCCTCTTTGAGCATCTCTATCATCTTCATAAAATAAATTTTAAGGTCTGTCTCATCATCCGTGTTGGGCTTTTCAGGTCTTGCTGGTGTGGAGTCTCTAGATTCTGGTGGTGCCATATTGGTCTTTCTATTGCTGAGTGTGTTTTTATACTGTCATTTTCTCATCCCTTCTTTGAGTCAGTACAGGTGAGATCACTCCATCTTCTCTGTTCTCCTGGTGGTATATGTGGGCCAAGACCTCAGTGTCTGCAAATGTAGATGGTCTGGCTTTTCCTGGTATTCTTCTCTTTCAAGCAGAGCATGGTAGACACGGGGTGCCAAGAGTTGGGTGCATGGCAGAACTCACTTCCTTCCTGTCTAGGTGGGTCCGCTCAATGTGATGAGCAGGCCCAGGAAGATCCAAGGAAGAGGTGATGGGCAGGAGTTGGGGCCTGAGCAGAGCCCACACTTACCTGAAGCAGAGCACAGTGTGTGTAGTTGGAACCAAGTGTCAAAAAAATTCTTATATAAAAAAAGAATATTTAGTAATCCTTTGCCCTTAATGGTACTTGACACAGATGTCTTTCTTCCTGGCCATATACTGCAATGATTCTGAAAATTGCCATCCAGCTTGTTGTAGTATCTTAGAACCAGGAGGAGAGGTAACTTTGAGATAATGGTGTATGCCTTTGGCTGAAATCCTACCCAGTAGCTGGTCAGTAATTCTTTACTAATTTGGTAACTCTCTGAAACCTTAAAAAAAAAAAGGCTGGTCCTTACTGCTTCTTTTAAGATAGGTTCTCACTATATAAAGCAAAATGGCCTTGAACTTGCAGTTCTCAAGCTTCAGCCACCTATATAGTAGGATTTACAGGCATGTGCTACTATGTCCAATTCTACAGTTGCCTACATTGCAAAGCTCATATAATTTATTAGGGAGCTGTGAATGGAAGACATAGGTACAAAGGAAACTAAGTCTTATTTTTATATGAGAGACTTCTGTTTCTGGCTATCAGAATAGAGTTTATGAATGAATAAGTAAATGAGTGTAGTAAAATATTAGGCTCAAAATTGTTGAACCAAGAAATAAGTTCTGAAAGGAGGTATAGTATATGTTTCCTTTAATATCGAAGGCAAAAACAGTCTAACCTGGATAATGAATTATATAAGATAATGTGAGTGCCCATGGAAGACATTTAACTCTAAGTACATAATTTTAGAATATAAACAGAGTGTGATTCTATAGGCACCTATTTGCAATGCAAATTGCACTAACATTCCTGCAGGATCTACTCTTTTAGAGACATATATGACAGAAGACCCTAAAAGTTGTCATGAGACATCACCACAGATTCTACAAAAGTCATAATTATCATCTCGTACCTTCAGCGCTCCAGTGCTGAGCCACAGTTCTCTTACTCTCTGCCACCATATCCTTTAATTTAGAAAATATAAGGGAAATAGAATGTGCTGTCTTTGAACAAGATAATACAACCTATGCAAGAATGCTCTGTTGATGTTATGGCTTCACTTGTTATCCATAGAAAAGCTCATTAGGGTTTCATTTGTATAGTAAAATCCCTCAAAACTAGCATTAAACAAGTGTGTACTTTCATTTGACAAATATGCAAGTCTCTGCAGTGTGTCTCATTGTATTATAAACTCAATTATTAGCCTCATTCCAAAATAATTAAAAATAGCTTTTATTGTAAAATGACATCTTTTCCTCACACTTGAAATTATATTTTCATAAATTCAGTCCAGTGTACTTGCTACCCAAATGGTAGTTAATTTACTAGCATGAATTGAAGTCATAAGAACCTCTATCTCCTCCATAGTACTCAATTATTGCCATTAGTCTTCATTAATTATCTTCAGACATCTGAGACTGGGATATTATTATTAGTTATTTCACAACCTTTCTGGAGAATGGCTATGATAAAGGTATACCTGAAATACTATTTAATTAGTGCTATTAGTACAATAGTTAAACTTTATTAAGTTTCAGGGGCTTGACTCATCATATGTATTTTGGAAATTTTATTTAAATTCATAAATGAACCATGAATAAAATTAAAGAAATGAGATCAGCAAAATGGCTCAGCAGACAGAGGCACTTGCATCATTCATTAGGGTACAAGTTGACCCCTTAGATACACTTAATAAATGCATGTTTATTTTAAGTTTTTATTTCTGAAATTAGAATGTCCTGCACATTTTAAGTACATTATTTTGTGTTTTTTAATTACTGTATTTGAATACAACCAAGCCAACATTCAAAGGCAGCAATGCAGATCCAGTACAAGGTAAAAGTCTTCATGTCATAAGTGAAACTTAATTGACACAAACTTTGTGTCATTGCCTCAGAGAAACTAAACAAACTAAACAAAAATAAACTGTCCAAAAATGTCAGCAATGTCATACTCATTCTGTGCTGCAAGCATCACAGTACAGAGTAAACTGGGACTCTGATTCACATCTTAGAAGATGCATGGAAAAGAATTCTTTGGTGTAACAAGAGTCCAAAATCTCACACAGCAATGGGTTTCCCCATTGCTAGCAGATAGCACTGTGGAATATGATTCCTTGGTGGAATTACAGAAGTTAATATCCTTATTCATGTGGTTTTCCTTGGCAGTAATATCAGGAATTATGAGAAGGAACATGAATTAAGGTTTCTGAGCTTTTTGATTTACTCAAGAATATATGTTTTTTAATTATTACTTTATTCAATTATTTGTCTATGTGTCTGTGCATTTATATGGGCATGCACATGACATAGGATTTGTGTGGAGGTCAGAGGTCCTTATGGGTCTATCAGAGTCCTTCCATCCTTCCACAGTGTGTGTCCTTAAATCAAACTCAGGTTGTCAGGGTTGGCGGCAAGTGCCTTTATCTGCTGAGCTGTGGTGATGCTGGGTAAAGAAGAAAGACTAACTCTCAGTGTCTTTCACCCACAACTGGGCTGCTTTTCTCATAAGTTTTGATCTCTCCTGTTCTAATTTGAGAGTAGTCTAGTCCCATAGAGTCTAGTCTAAGAAGTAGCTTAAAAGTATGACCTAAAATCTCCCAAACTAAGGCCAGTCCCTCAAGCACCTTTTCCTTCTGAGACATCTCACTGGTCCTATAATAGTTTTATTCAGTATTTATTGCCATTAATTAATAGAGAATGCTTTTCTCTTCAGAGTCTATATTATCTCTAGAGGTAACATATCACTTATTATCCCTATATTTATTGATATTTTATAAGAATAAATCCATAATTTAATTGTAAATTGTACAACATTTTAGGCTGTCTTTTCATTTCTCCACACATTACTCAGTTTGAAGCCGTTGATATGCTAATATCTGTTTAACATGATGAGGAGCAAACATTTTCTATAAAAGTTTACAAAGTTTTTGTCACAGCTGCTGACCTCTGCCTTTGTAATGAGAAAGCAGCAAAAGATAATATATAAATGAAAAAGATTAGTTAGTTCCAATAAAACTTTATTTAAAATTAGGGAAGTTGGCTGACAAGAGCTGAAGTTTGTCTACTTCTCTTTTAAACCATGTGTGCTTCATTATTAACCAAATGAGTACCTTAATTTTGAAAACCAAAAATATCAAATCTATATTGTTGATACTTAAATTTTAATTCCATAGAATATGAAATTGAATGTAATCATATGAAGACTCTAGAATTTGCCAAACCACTCATCTCTAACCTTAAGCAGGTTCATTATGTTTTAGAGACATTTTCAGTATATCTACGACAACTAGAAATGGAGCCTACCCTCAGCCTCAGGATGTAGACGTAGGTCCATTTCTGAAAATGAAGATTCCATCGTTTTAGGATCATAAAACAATGGCAAAACAACAGGGTAAAAGGAGTAGAAATGGCAAATAGAAGAATTACAGAGGAAATTATTTTTAAAAATTATTGTGTTCATTTGTGACATACTCTTTTTATAATTGCTCATAGAGAAAGCCAAAATATGTCAACTACGCAAGGAAAGTTGCTGTAGTTAAATTACAGAAGAGTCTACACCATCCATGGCAATGAATACAATAGTTAATTATCCCCAAATGTTGCATTCTTCCAAGAGTGTTTTCTGAGGCTCCAAACTATGCATATTTTCTCTTCATAACTGTCACAGTTGGGATGTATTTTTTAATTTTCCAGGTTGGTGTAAATGGACCAGAAAACCATATCCCTTGAAGCCTAGAGATGGGGCAGCAGGAGCTGGCAAGCTCTGATTGAATACTAAGGGCACAATTGTCTTTGTGTCATTTTCAGTGAAGAAAAATTGGTTGGATTTCATCAGCTCAGGATAAACCATTCTCTCCTAAGGAGGGTTTTTCTGGATTGTGATGGTTTATAAAGCCTTCTTTGGACATCCACTGGGTCTTGGTTTAGGATCTCTAGAAAGATGTCAAAATCTGAGCAGGCACCAGTCCTTTAAATAAATGGAATAGTGTTTGCATAGACATGTGTGTGCCTTCACACATACTTTACCCAGTAAGCCCTTCCTTCCTTTTTTCTCCCTTCCTTCCTTCCTTCCTTCCTTCTTTCCTTCCTTCCTTCATTTCTTTTTTAATGAAGATCAGTCAGTGTTCCAAAGGCTCATCATTCACTCCAGAGTTCACGCAACAAGTAGTTCTTCCTAAGTTCTTGGACAATGGGTGTGCACCAATGAGCACAGCCTCCTGTGTAAGTGCAGTATTGTCTAAATTACTTTCACTGTCTAATATAATTCAAGTGCCATAAAATAATTATTATATTGTACTGTTTAAGAACAATAAGAAAAAATTGTGTGTATTCATTACAGATTCACTTTTTTCTTGTTAATTTACCTTTGATAGAAGTCATGTAGGAGGAATATGGTCATAGGGATGCTTGTGTCTGTGTATGAAGGGGACTAAAAGTAAGAGCTTGAGCTCCTTTTGTTATCATTTTTTCCTGAGATGTGTACTGAGAGCTAAAGAAAAGCCTAGGGGAAACCCAGAGATGAAGACAAAAGGTCCTTTGTAAAGGGAATTGGGCCAAAGATGTAAAAGTGCATATTTGTATTATATGCATTTCAGATGAACAAGGGTGATGTTTCAACTCACGAGAGAATAGCAAGTGCACACCTCTGTCTCTATTTCATCTCTGCTTATGTGCACACATGTGATACTTGAGCAAAACATAGGGATTCCCCAGATTTTCCTGCCATGCCTCTCTTTCTGTTCACTTGCCTCCTAACTCAGCAATGTGGTAGGTGCATGGATCTCAAACATGCCTTACCCTCCCAGAGACAGAGTGATGGCTTTGCTAGGTGCAATTTTATGTAACCTAACTTCTCCCATGCATTTACTATTATGATACTAGTTTAGCCATGGGAATCACTAAACCTTTCAGCTGATTACTAACTATAATTAGGATGAGGCTTAGGTTCGCATCACAATTAACATAGCTGTCAATGTTTCCTTCTGCTTGAAAAAATATTTTCAACCATAATCATGAAATAAATCAGTAGTTATAATTTCAGTTCATTTTTAAATACTGTAGCAATCAACAAATTGTATCATAAGTGTCACCTTCAGTAAAATATTTAACACAGGAATTGAAATTTTACACCTCCAACAAAAATCCCACACTTCATATAGTTGATTGTTTTAAGGACAAGAACCCTGGGTTTTTTCAGAGAATGGCAGAATAGATTCCATGCAGTTCAAGGTCAAGATTTTCATCTTTGGTGCAAATAAAGTTTGTTTAGAATCAGTTGCTGGAATTTGGGACTATGGAGTTCCATAAGGTTTTGAAATACTGTCTGTTCCAATGCCAAGTGGACCAACTTTGATTTGTTATGAAGTCACCCTCCAGCACATCTGCTTAACGTAGAGTCCAAAATAGATCCTGTATCAGTGCTGGAAAGAGAAACTGCCTCAATTATGCAGAAATTAGACCAATCAATTATTTTCAGAAACACTGTTTATCATTATGGTATTTAAATAGCTTCTTCGTGGAGATAATTGCAAGGTGAAGGACTTTTGGTTTGGTTGCTAGTGTTTGTCAGTTGTCTAGAGATGACATGGACTTTCTGAATGTTGGTATTCAAGTCTATTGATTAGAAAATGGGTGACCACTGAGTCTTACAGTCTTTGGAGGTAGCCATGTAGTCAGTGTTTATTTGTTCAGTAAGGAAGGTGCCAGGTTTAAGTGTGAAAGAGCTGTCTGCAGATACCACAAGTTTTGCATAAAACTGGAATTTTATCTGGGAGATTATTAACCGGCTAGTCACTATGCTGTAGTTTTTATTACACTTTTTCTCAGTCTACTTTGCCAAGTAGGAAGAAAAACATATACATATTCTATATAATATATACATAAATAGTTCAATAAATAACTAAAGCAAAGTGCTGAGATAGAAGCAGAACACTTAGAAAATGTTTACTTTAGAAAACGAACTGGTTAGGGCTCATTCTATTCACAAAACCCCTAGGCACAGAAAACTGTGTTTCTGAGGAATGGACACAAGCACAAGAACCTGTTTCTAGCATGCAGTTGTATTATTGCATATATCATCAAATATGCTTTTAATTTTGTTTCTGCAAATATGTGGAAGGCAGAGCATTTGCCCCACAAGAAAACATAATCTGTTTCCTATTTTTCTTCTTGAAAGTTCATCTCTTGTAAACCCTGAACACAAGGGACTTAAGCTGCTCTGCCTATCCACATTATTTTCTGGGTCTTTTACGTACAAGCCTGAAAACTG
Organism: Mesocricetus auratus; assembly: GCF_017639785.1. NCBI lineage: Eukaryota > Metazoa > Chordata > Mammalia > Rodentia > Cricetidae > Mesocricetus > Mesocricetus auratus. The sequence goes on along the minus strand of NW_024429184.1, from coordinate 107,218,216 downwards.
TACATGTAAATTATTAGAAAAGTGTCCCCTTTTGTTTGCTGTACATGGGCAAACATAGTCCCCAAAGAAGTATGCTGACCTGGATTTATAATTTGTCTCACATGCCCTAAATAGAGTCAAAACACTCATAATTTAAACCTGATTAGGTGGAATCCTCCAACTGTTTTCCATAACAGACCCTCAGAGAGAAGTTCTGAATATGCCTTTATTCCACAACAATTCAATTCTAGGTCCTTGTTATACACAAGAATCCATTAATAATTCTTCCTAATTTCCAAAGTTAACTCACGCCCTTTCCTCTTGATGCTCTATTGAAAAAAGACAAACATTAATTTTTCCAATGTCTTTTATAATTATATCAACATAAGAATAATCTGGGTCAAAAACATACCCTCGCAGCTTAAACTCATAAATCCTAGGCCTCCTCATAATTTGTCTTTTAAAAGCATATTAAACTCAGATTTCTCTTTGTAAATAGTGACACATAATTTAAGTTACAAGGGGAACGACAGCACTAACGCATGGGATTTGTGCTTCAGCTGCCCTTGCCACCCTACTAAAAGCATAATATTGACTCTTCTAAACAAAAGAAGGTTCATAATGGAGGTCTGCAAAATACGGTTTTTAATTTGTTAGCTTTAAAGACAGATAAGAAGTGAAAGGAAATGAACAGTAATGGCAAAGTTAACCTGCAGTCTTGGCAAGAATATGCTAATTCCATGCTCATGCTCTTCTATATACTGTGTGAATACAGCAAAATCAAGACATCCACTTTCACCAGATCCACAGATAGTTAGCTTCTAATTAAAGGCTTCATTGACCTGTGCAAGTGGATTGCTAAAATATCCCTTCTGACCATGAGTGGTATCCTCCTTTTTGACTCTCTCTGTAGGCTCATTGGTTGAATGATGAGCACACCAAGCATTATTCAGGTAAAGGTTCTCAAACGCTTGGGGCGTTGCATGTTTTACATGCAACTTTATATAAAAGTAAGTTTCTGAATAGCTAATGCAAGTGAGACTTGTAGACCTTGATCCCTGCACACGAATTTGAGGAGTTCATGTACCACAAATGCTTCCCACTTCAAGTGCTGCTGCAGTAGGGAACCCAGCATCCATTGTGGGTGTTCTGGTGAACACATGCATCTCCCATCGGAGTTCTTGCTTCAAGAAAGTAAAAGCACCCATTTAGGCAAATGATTTAACATGATCTCTATTTGAGACAGCGTCTTTGTAGCTCAGGCTGTCCTGAAGCTCACTATATTTCTGCAAAGGAATGTGAACCCTCAGAATCAAGGATGCTGAGGTTGCAAGCTTGGGGCACCATGTCCAGTTTAACATATCTTTTAAACTATTAAAGCGCTCCCGAGGAAGAGGTTAAGAAAAATAAGCTATTGTTTGAAATTTTAACGATTTTTTTCACATTTAAGATACAAATGATCTTAGAAGAGCTTTAAAAACATTTTATCCAAAGTAGGTGGGAGCATCCACTGCACTTGTTTCTGTTCTTTGATGGTTTCATACATTTATATAATGAATATTTGTTTTTAACCAGCCATTCCCTTTTTTCTCCCCTAGCATTCCCACTGAAACCTTTTTTTTTCTTTCTAACAAGTTCCCTTATTATTTTCAAGGAGTGTGTGTAGTGTGTGTGTGTGTATCCCACTAAGTTGAAATAAGTTTGCCTACATGAGTAGGAATGGGAAGTTATTTGCTGGAGAATGGACAGGTTATTGGTGGTTGTGCCACTGAAGAAAATGACACCACTCTCCCAGCTATTATTAGCTATCAATAGCTAATTACTTAGGAAGGCATGAGGCCACTGGCTCCTCCCCCATCCATAATGAAATATTGACAGGCTCAGTCTTGTGCAGTTTCTGTGCAGATAAGCACAGCTGCAGCAAGTTCATGATTGCAATGGCTAGATCATATCCAAGCACATGTCTCTTCATCCTCTGACCCTTACATTTTTTCAGTTCTCTCTTCCACAATGTTTCTCAAGTTTCAGAGTTATTTAAGTAGATATTTAAGACCAATTACCCAATAGTCCCTTACTCTCACCACTCTGACCAGTTATAATTCTCTGTATTAATTCCAACCCACTGTGAAAGACACTTTTGTGAACAAGATTTAGAGCAGCACTAATCTATGGATAGAAAAGCAAATATTTAGAAGGCATTTTCACAATAAATAAAAGTAATAAGTTCTTACCGCATCCAATGACCTCCAAATCATGTGCTCTTGACCAGGTTTACAGCATTAGGCATGAGATTTCTTCTTTGGAGCAGTTCTCAAATCCAATCAGAAAATGACTGGTTATCCCTATAACAGTCATTGCCATTATTGCACCAGAAGATGCACCTTGTCTGGTAATTATCTTACATTTTGCTTGTTATGCAAAACCAGTATGATTTTTGTAAATTGAGAGTGTTATCAGGAATTTGTCTCCCCCAGAAACATAAACTCAACAGGGATCACAAAGCAAATGAGAATAGCACTGTGAAATATCAAAAATCTTTTCTGTTGTCATCAAAGTCTCAGAGATTTCCAGAACATCTGGCATATAACTGTTGTGGAATATTCCTTTGTGAAGATATTTTACTGTGAATGGTTCATAAAAAGCTAAAGGGTCAATAGCTAGGCAGGATTTTCAGGACAGAGAGAACACTGGAAAACAAAGACACAGAGTAGTTCAGGCAGTAAATTGAGTCAAGACACCATTGGGGTTCGAAGCCAGAGTTCCCAACCCAGAGTTGAAAACTTTACTCCCATTAAGCATACAAGACACAAAATGAATTATTTACCTTGACTTGCATAAATATCCTTCTTCCAAATCTCTTATCTCATCTTGCTTGTGTGAGATGTTGTTTACTTAGAGATTCTATTGCTGCAATGAAACACCGTGGCCACAGCAGCTCTTCCAATGGAAAACATTTAGTTTAGGTGGCAGCTGAGTTTCAGAGGTTTAGTCCATTATCATCACGGTGGGGAGCATGCCAATGTGTGGGCAGACGTGGTGCTTACATTTTGTCAGAGGGCAACAGGAGTGGACTGTGACACTGAGCAAAGCTTAAGTAAGAGAGATTTTCAAGCCTGCACAGTGACACATTTCTTTCAGCAAGGCCACACCACCTCAACAAGGCAACACCTTCTAATAGTGCCGCCCCCTATGATTTCATGGAAGCCAATTACATTCAGTCACCACAGATGCTATAATAGTGATCATGAAGATAGTCACTGGAAGCTTGAGGGTAGAATCCCCTACAGCCACCAATTATGCAGAAATCTGAAAGGAGTTTCTTCAGCTCTATTCGTGTCTGTCTGTATGGTGATTATTGTGTTTCTTTATGTCATGCAGAATCCTTATCTCCTGGTATACAAAATGCTTTCTGAAACTAGTTTCATAGGGAGCTTCTATTTCTTTTCCCAAGTTCCTCTCATCCCAATGCCTGAATATGAACAATTTACCAGGGAGTGACCTCCATGTTAGATGGCTAACTTCCATTCAACAGTGCCTCAGTTAAAACACCTGCTTTTACTGATGACCGTAAAGATTATTTGTAAGACAATGGAAAACTCATTTCCTCACGCCTTTCCCCCTACTATATAGTATGAGAGTTATAGCTTAGAAAATTGTAAAAAATGAAAATAACTCATAATTACACCATCCAAATATTTTCCAAGATCCTTTCCAGCTTTTGACATTGTGGGTTTTATTTCGTCATTAAAACAATTCTAATTTCCCAGATTTTAAATTCCATTTAGAAAAAGTGAAAAAAAAACCTCATTTGGAAGGAATAAAGTCCATTTTTAACAGAAGTCAGTGAATTCACCAAGCCCTCTGCTACAAACAGCACACACCTGTTGCAGAAAACTTCAGAAATGTAGACAGTTGAATTTGGGGGTTCCTCTGCATTGGAATCAAGAAAAGGGCCGCCTGTAAGGCAGAGCGACAACCTGCCTAGACCCTGATCCTTGATACCCAGTGTCTAGAAATCTGGGGATAAACTGAGTTGGTTGTTTAGCCACCTGGTGTGGAGAATGTGTTACAGTAGCGCTAGAGAAGGTGAAGAAATTGCTTGAGAAGGAACAACCCAGCCATGGTGGTACACCTAGGTAATCCTAGCCTTCAGAAGGTTGAGCAGGAAGGTCATGAGCTTGAAGGTAGCTTGAGTTACATAGCAAGACTATCTTGAAAAGATACTTTGAAATCGCTGAACAGCTCTCGTTACTCAGGTATCATTCAGTAACATACATCCCCAGTTTCTGTCTTCTCTGTTTGCACTGGTTTCTGTCCTTACAGTCCATGAAATTCCCACCACTATTAGGATAATTTTGCCATGTCTCAATTCCATTTAACTATTTTTTAATTCCTACAGCTTCAAAATATCTAATATGCTGACATAATATGGATTTAATACCTTAATTTCTCAGAGGCTTTGATATTTATGTTGTTTTAATATCTGCTAAGATTATTTCCCTTCCAGTATTGGTCTTCTTTTCTTAGAATTGCTTTAGATGTTTAAAAAGTTTCTTCAGGTAGGAACTTGATAACATTTATCCTGTGATATTTAATTATGAAAACATTTATACACATGTCATTCTTGAATGAATTAGTAATTTTATAGTGTTCCTACTCAAGAAAACACATATTTGCATTTTCTTTACTGTCATTTGTTGTATTTTTGTGGATTTCCTTATATGTGACTTATTTATTCCATGAACTGGTTCTTTTTTTTTGCACCTTCACAAATAGGGCATTCTCTTCTGCTTCTAGTATGTGTGTGGACCATTCTTACGTAGGAATATAATTACATTGAAAAATACCTATTATTTATAATGTTTTTCATGTGTTTCTTAAGATAGATGATTGCATCATCTTGTTGTCTATCATGTCAGGATTTTGTATTGTTAGTTCCTGCTGGGTTGCGGCAACAGAATTCTTAAAGGAAATAATATTTGGTGTTGTTCTTTACACCAGAAGAGAAATGGCAGGCAACTGGTTAGCTGGAAGACTGGCTGAGGACTATTAGCAAGAGCCAAATTGGAAACGTCCAAGTAGCCCTTTTAGGGACAGACTTCCTGCCACCACTGTACATGGATCGCACAGCTTACTTAACCAGTACTGCTAGGACTTCCCCCAGCACTTGCTGGGGCAAGTGGTAGTAGAGAGGCTAGCTTGTTGCCATTGCCTGCACACTGTCTGGGTTGAGGGTTCCTTCTCTTCACTTGTTTGTATTATAAGATCTAGCTAAGTTTATATAGGCCAACAGAATAGTTAGAAACTGATACTAATGAGAAGGGGCGTCTATATCACCTCATGCCTGGAAAAATGACAATTGCCTGTCACATTAGCACTTTCACATCAAGACTAATATGTTGTAAAAAAAAAAAAAAAGGAAAAAATAGAGTTGATATGAGATACCTCCCCTTGTCCCTACACTTTCATCTTTTTAAGCCGTGTTTATCTACTTCTTATTTTTTTAGCAGTATTAATTGAAAAAAATGATGGGATGCTTTGTAACATTTAAATACATGCCCATGATTTTTTTATCATATTTACTCTTTTCCTCTTTTACATCCCGAGTCCTTGTTTTCTTCCTAAATATCACCCTTGCATATTTTCTCCTAAAATGCTACATGTGAGAGAAAATATGTCATACTTCTCTTTTGATGTTTGAACTATTTTTCTTAACATTGTGATCTCTAGTTCTATATATTTTCCCAAGATACCATAATCTAGTTCTTTTTATGGCTAATCCTCCATTGTGTTTACATATTACATGTTTTATTCATCCATCCATTGACAGACATGTAGACTGATTTCATAATCGTTATTGTAAACTAGTGCTGCAATAAAGAGTACACAAGTATCATTATTGTATACTGACTTTGACTCTTCTGAGTATATCTCTAAGAGTCATAGATAGATAATATTATATATTTCTATTTTTAGCTTTCCTAAGGAGTCTCCATAGCAGTTTCCATAGTGACTCTACAAATTCATATTCTCACTAGCAGTGCGCCCTTGTCCACCATATTATTTATTTATTCATTTTTTCTGACAATAGCCATAGTGGCTGGGGTGAGATGGAATCGCAGTATGTTTTTGATTTGCATTTCCCTGGTGGCTGAAGATGTATTAAATATTTCTTCCTCCAGATTGTCATGGGCTACTTGTGCCCAATTCGTCTACCCATATATTTATTGAGTTACATTTTCTGTGCTGTTAATTCTTTTGAGATTTTTCTATTCCTGGATATTAATCCTCAGGTAGATAAGCAGCTATCAAAGATCTTCTTGCACGATGGAAGTTGTCTACTCACTCTGTTGATAGTTCCATTGGAAGCTGTTTCATGGGATGCATTGCAATTCCATTTGTCAGTTCTTGCTATTTTCCCAAGGGATGAGGTCTTCTTAGAAGTACCTCACTCCTCGAGGTGTTCCCCCATGTTTCATCCAGAAGTTTCAGAGTTTCATGTCTTGCATTAAATTTTGGTCCATTTTTAATTGACCTTTGTACAGAGTGACAAAGATTTTCCATGCAACATTTGTTGAAAAGGCTTCATTTTTTCCAATGTATATTTTTGATTACCTTTATTAAAATTTCCATCATCAATTTCAGTAGAGTCACCTTGAGTTCTTACCATGAAAAAAAAATAGTGCTACATTTAGTTTGAAATATATATTTTATAATGTGAGATCTGTGAGTTTTGTGTAGCATCTCTTTAAATCATAAATGCATTTAAATTTTGATGACTGGCATTTGCTTAGAATGCCTGTTTTTGTTTGACATTACTATTCTGTGTTACTTTAGCAGGCTTCCTATTACTGGGGAAAACATACTTCAGTAATACACTTATTATTATATTCAGCTCTTCATTGCATGACACTCTGCCTCTTTCTTTCCACTTGACAATCTGCAGTTAACATTAGTATTCACCAGTGAGACTAGACACCATGTACCCACGTGGTATTTCTTCTAGAAAGTATATTGCTACCTCTTTTGGTATGATAGTGCCCAAATTAGATATTATATAAGATCATGAAGATATTTGGATGTTAAACCACTTATTTGGAAGTGGCGTTTATATGCTTCACTGATTAGTCATGACTTACTGCTAGGGAAAGTAATTTAAACTTTAGCATATTTATGCTAAAAAATTTTAACAGCTTTATCATGAATCTTTTAATTTCCTTGAAATCTGCGGTTAATGCTCCGTTTTTTTATTTTCAATCTATTAATTTTTGTTTAGCTTTTACTCTGAGTCATTTCCATGTAAAAGTATTTTTTTAAACCAAAGAACTACTTTACTGATGCTAGGTTTATTAGTGAATGGACATCTGACTTTCTGCTTTACTAAAGGATTAAATAATTTTCTATAGGTAATTTTTAAGCTTATCATTTTATTTAGATTCTTAATTAATTATAACTTGTATGGTTTAATCAGACGTCTCCTTCTGAGACATAGCTTTTGCAATGTAATCTGTGTTCTTATATGCCTCATTGTTTTCTAGAAATTTTGTGGTTGGTTTTGAATTCTTTATTTTGAAATTATTTTAAGTATATTTTGACAAATCGTTTTACTTTAACTACTGTTGTTATTTTTTATATTGAAGTAAAAATATAATGTCTGTATTGCCTACACTTGTGAAATATGAAACATTTCTATTATATTCAGAATTATTGTCAAGTAAAATAAATGAAATATTTAGCAAGTATAAGAATTAGAAATTCTTTTTGGAGGCATCATTTTATTGGAATATTAACATATACGTTAATGGAATATAAATTTAATTAGTATCAAGTATGTTCATAAAATAAGTATGTTTATAAATGTTATACTTTAATTGTTTTCTTCACTAGATATTTTTCACCAACTCACTGACAGAAATTAATACTGTCTTTTAAACTATTTTTGGTGTTTTTCTTACCCTTTATTGAATATTGTATAAAGGGTTAATAGAGTTATAACCTCATTTCATGTTCTCTTTGTTTCTTTTACACCTTTGGTAATATACGTTTTTATTTCTTTGAAATCAATAATATCAACATACTTTTCTTCCTGTGTCTTGGTCTACTTCTTTACTCAAAATCTTTCTCATGATTTTGTTTCATGAACTATATTTCATATAGGGCAAAATATAGATTTTAATAGTAATTTGAATATTTTATACAGTTAAAATATTTTATGCTTCTTTTCATGTTTTATGTGACTTCTCTTTTGCATATAAGTGTTAGTATATATGTATACATAGCATATATGTTTACAAAGTCTTAGTCATCAGAATTTTATTTCCATGTAAATTCATTCTCAGAAATATGCTTTTCTTTCTTGTATTCAACCTAATCTTCTTTCCAGTCTCTCCCTCTTCTTTTTCTTCAATCAACTGACTTTCCCCCATGTTGATTACTTCCCCGGTCACTGTGATCAGCGTCTGACAAAGGTAAGGGATGAATGCTAATCCCTAGCATCCAGGTGGACTTTGGGAGCTCATTCCACATGGAGGGATGCTGTCTCAGCCTGGTCACATGGGGGAGGGCCTAGTCCCTGCCTCGGATGATATGACAGACTTTGAAGATCCTCCATGAAGGGCCTCACCCTCCTTGGAGAGTGGAGTGGTTATTGGGTGGGGATTTGGGGGAGGGTTGAAGGGAGCAGGGGAGGAGGGGAGGCAGAGGGAGCTGGGATTGACATGGGAAGCTAGCTTGCTTCTAATTTAAATTGTTTTTAAAAAGGTAAGGGATGAAGCATTTGCTGTGTTTCACAGTTTGAAGAGAACGGTGGATCCTGCGGGGAAGGCATGGCTGCAGGAGGAAGAGGCTGCATGCTTTCATCTTCCGGACAAGGACAAGAAGACAAAGGAAAAACAGCAAGTGCTTGCACTCAGCTCACTTTAGTCCTTTTTCTATTTTTTTTCCAATTGCTTTGTCAGTCCACAGTGTAGTGTCTTCCCCATTCTGCCTTGTCAGAAGTTCGTCTTCTCTGAAGTGCCCTCACAGTCATTCCCAGAAATGTGTACAGCCAGTCGCCTATGTGACTTTTAAATCTAGTTGTTGACTATGTTAACTTTCACATTACCTGTCTTTACCAACTAAATGTAGTAGTCTTTTAGGAACATGTTCTCTGTGTTTCGATGACCTAAAGATTGAACCCAGGTCTTACTTGAAAGCCTTCTGTGCTGATGGAGATGCCTAGCTCATATGCATCGTTTGCCAAGAATGCCTTGTTTAAATTCAAATATGAGACTGTGTGGGATCAGCACTTTTTATCTACATGGTGGCATTGACATTGTTGCCATTGAGATGTGGCTCATGGATGAGCTATTGTATTAGATTCACTTCCCTCTGCTCCTCCTAACCTATTCCCCACCACGAATAGAACAAATGTCAGAGTAATCTTTTTAATTATTTATTTAATTTTATTTACAGATGGTAATTTGATGCATTTCTCCCCTTCTGTTCCTCCCCAGCCCCCCATATAGCCTTCGCTGCTATTTTTCATATTCATGGCCTGTCTTTCTTTTATAACTACTTGTCAGCACACACAGATAAATATATGTATATGCATACATATTCCTAAATATAATCTGTTCAGTCAGGTGTAATGCTACCTGTATGTGTTTTCATTACTGACCATTTGTCACTAAACAACTAATTTTTGTGCTCTTCCCTGATATCTCCTGTCCCCAGTTTTGCTAAGTTGCCCACAGTTTTTTTGTGTACAGTTGAGGCATCATGGGCTTTTCTCTATTGAATTTGGCATGTTCATTATTGTCATACTTTTCAGCTCACATTTGGACAGCCATGTCAGTTATAGTGTGTGGGTGAAGCTTTTGAGTTTACTAGGAGACACAATCTCACAGCAAACTCCCCAGTCATCTGGCTCTTACTATCTTTCTACCCTTTTGCAGGCATGGAGGTCCCTGTACTCTTAAATAATCACTAGGGAAACAAGGAATGTTAAACACACAGGGTTGTCTCTTCAATGGGAGATACATATAACCTGTTTTTTCCCCAGAAGGCTGGAAGCAGCAATGGTTAATAGCTAGGTGACCTTCATGCTATCTGTATGGCCAAGTCATGCTGCAACCCCACCAGCCACCTCCAGTGCCACCATGCCATCATACCTTGCCTTGAGCTCATATTCTTTACAGAAGATGTCACTTGTACTTTACAAAGAATTTGGATGTGGTCATGTCTTAAGCTTAAGCTGTTTTGTGCACATGGAATCTACTTAATTATCACTAAGACACTTATTTCCATATTGTGATGTGTTCTTTAAATATGCCTAAAATAAGCTCCTCAAAGGCAGACTCTCAAAGTTTGAACCAGGACCAGCTACAGAGTCATGTTGAATCAAACTACCCTTTTGCCTCTTGCAGATTGACACTGCTGGCTGTGGTGTTTGCAAAGACCTCATATTGTTCCCTCGTCCACAATATCCCAGGCTATTTTTCTTTTTGAAAAAAATCTAGAAGCCAAATGTTTGAAATTCAAACAAGGATGTGTTTTGTAAATTGTGTGATACTTATTTCTCCTATTGCTTTCAATGTTAATAACTTTTGTTAATTTCTGTCAAAATTTTCAACTGTATCTTTACACATCTTAACTTTTGCATCTCCATTTACCTCCTTCTTAATAAACACTAATGATGTTGTTTTATTGATAAATCTGTTTGGCTCATTTCCATTGCCTTTCTATTTATTTTGGAAAGGAGAGGCAGAATTTGAAATAAGTCAGGGAAAAATGGATCTTGATTGGGTCTAGTCCCTTAACATCAATGCTACAGTGCTTTGGGTGTCTGGGTCTAGTGCTTTTATTTTTAAGTAGAAATCTGAAGAATTTGTCTTATTGAGCCAAAGGCATACACTTTATTAAAAGAACATTTTATTTAGATACTGAAAAAAATGTTCAGAAACAGTGGACAATGAAAGAAATCCATCCAGTTACTTCATCATGTACGTATTATCTGTTTTTATAGCATCAAGGAGGAAAAGACATTCTATTTTAAGGGAAAGTCAGAAAATAGGTCAGTACATATTTCTTCACCATAACAGAGGAAGTCACATTGATAGGAAGGTTTTAGAAATTTTAGATAGTCTTTTTATTCCCAACCTATCAAGTTTGTAACGTGAATTAAATTTATGCATTTGTAATATTGTTTCTATTCATCAACTAGAGGAGAATTAAAATTAATTCCTGAAACATATCATTGATTCTATCCTTCATGGGAATATGTGCTATTTGGTAAGCACAAGTGATAGTCTATAGTTATTTTTTTTGTAAAAGCTATTACAACGTGCATGCTGTGAAATGAGAGCTACTGTTAAAATATTGGTATGCTACAGCTCCATGAAGTGTTTACTGCTTAAATGAGATTAATAATAATAATAATAATAATTTTTATTATTATTAACCCTCTGTTTAAGAAGGCGTGGACAACTGGACATACCATGTATCTCTACTATTTCTTCATCTTCTGGTTTGTCTTGCTTAGTGATTATCCAGTGTTTTCATTAATGCATTGTAATCATTCCAACAAAAAACAAGTTAAGATATTCCATACTCAAAAATTTGTTTCCATACCTGTTTCCAACTCAGATCACATTTCCTCATGGTTAAATGCTACCTGATTTCTATTATCTAGGTGTACACTTAGACACAAGCTTCATTTTCCTGAGTGGTATTTTAAGTTCACCAGGACCAGAAGCCCAAAATGTTGGTCCCACGTCCTTTATATTTCCCAGTGTAATACAGCTCTCATTGTCAGGATTTGTCAAACACTTGCTGAAGGAAAGGATAAGAGCTTACCCCAACATTCTTAGATGTTGGCCTTTATTGGTCTCACAATGAAAAAGCACTAAGTAAATTGTAACCTGAATGTTGTCAAATGAATGAAATCCTGTGCTAGGATGTGACAGCATAGAATCTACCTTAAAGGACATAAGTTGAAGCATGCCCTTCACCACACCTGAAAACAAGAAACTAAACAAACAAAACAGATTTTTTTCTCATTAAATTTGGTGCTATGCTCCACAAGTAAAGTCTATCATAGGGTAAGCAATTGTTCCCATCCTCTTTTGGCTGTAAGGAAAGTTCTTTAGGGGAGATTTTAATTTTTTACAGTAAACTTTTAACTTGGTATGCCTTTTTAATATTAACTCATACAGCCCATTTTTTTACTTTTGATCAACAATAAACCTTGTTGGGATTCACCTGAATTTCATAGATTAAAGGGTACATTGTATTTGTCACCCTAAAGTTTATTTCTGCTGCGTTAAAAAAAAACCTCAAGATTGGTTCCCAAAATTTGGCTTTTAAACAGGTTCTTACTTTCTTGGGATTAATAATTCATATATTTTATCGCATTGGGGGCATTTTCAGTAAGTCCATTATACCTATATTTTCTGTACAGTCAGTAAATTTTGTAGCTTTTAAAATCCATGAAGTGAAATATAGGTTTGAGAAGCCATAACACTATCAATACATTAATATTTATGTAGCTCTTTTCATGACAAACACTCTGAAATGCTCTCTGGTAAAAGAAAGTGAAATAAAACATGAAAAGAATGCCGATGATTACAAGCCAAGAGGTCACTTTCAAAGAGAAATGAAGCTGAGTGTGTGTGGTAATGTGATTGACCAGTTCCAACAGAAGATACCACATCAGGCACAGGGAACTCAAGTTTCAGAGACAATGTCTCAGTGAAGCCCAAGAGTATTTTTAATTACCTAGTCAAGTTTGGCACAGATGATGCCCTCATTCAAAAAACATGTTGTCAAAGTTATTTAATGATGAACTTACTAGTGCTTCAATCCATGGCCACTTTCACAGCTCTGTTAATATGACTTTGAGCCAAGCAGTGGCACATGCCTTTAATCCCAGCACTGGGGAGGCAGAAGCAGGTGGATCTCTGCAACTTTGAGGCCATCCTGTTCCAGGACAGCTAAGGCTACACGGAGAAAAACCAAAAATAAATTTAAAAAGACTCTAGCTCTAGACATAACAAGAGGTAAACAAACTGATAAAATATAGCCATAAAGATCCATTTCTTTACACCTAAGGTACCAAATAAGTGATAAAATATGCTAGTTTCTGTGATGACATCATCCATGAGTGAAAAGTGTCTGGAGGAGAAATGCTTTTCCGTGTAAACCTGCCTTTTCTCTGATCGTGGGTCTCTCTGCATGATTTCCTTCAGAAATGATGTTAATAAAAGGTATCTTCACTTGAAAACATTTTTAGTTCTAATTGGGATAGAAATGATGAAAAGGCAAAAGGAGTGGAATTGTATCATAGAACACTGGGGGAAATATACCATAACCATGAGAGGCAGGAATGGAAGTTTCTAGAAGGTCATCTAATCCCGAAAAACCCTGAAATACTGTGGCTAGAGCATTTTAGTGGACTACGGTTCGTCACGAGCAGGAAAGCATTTAGTATTTTGCCAGTGTGACCTTGTTACTCTACAAAAACATTCCTCTGATGCAAGACTGCTGCTTACTGACACTCCCCACATCTGGATCTGAGAGACCTGGGCGAAAAGCTGACCACTCACTGTTTGCTTTAACTACACTCATTTATCTTACAAAAAAGGAACATAAATGAGAAAGAACCAAGAATTACTCACATACTTTATGATTCTGTCATCTCACTTGAGGATCATGTTTTTCTGGTATAATTGCACATTGCTGCAATAAAACTTACTGGCTTAATGATCTCTCTCTCTCTTCTCTCTCTCTCTCTCCTTTCTCTCTCTCTTCTCTCTCTCTCTCCTTTCTCTCTCTTCTCTCTCTCCTTTCTCTCTCTCTCTCTCCTTTCTCTCTCCCTCTCTCTTCTCTCTCTCTCCTCTCTCTCTCTCTCTCTCTCTCTCTCTCTCTCTCTCTCTCTCTCTCTCTCTCTCTCTCTCTCTCTCTCTCTCTCTCTCTCTCTCTCTCTCTCTCTCTCTCTCTCTCTCTCTCTCTCTCTCTCTCTCTCTCTCTCTCTCTCTCTCTCTCTCTCTCTCTCTCTCTCTCTCTCTCTCTCGCTGTACTCAAAATTCCTAAGTGAAGAAGTCTTTATGCAAGTCCTAATTTTCTGATGTAAGCACGGTTTGGCTTTCCACGTGTTTTCCTCGCTATCACTCCATTGATAGCTCAGTTGTCTGGCTCTGGTTCTTCCGTATCTGTTCCGTATCGGGAGTGGTACCCCAGCTCTTGATTCCTGTACAAACCTGCTTCTTGTCACACGTCTTACCACATACCATGCTCTTGAATGCTATAGGTTGCCTTCCTCAATTCCCACTTGTCAGGCTCCCTTTCTCTATATTTACAGCACAAGGGAGGCACCAACTTTCTTAGACGTACATTTATAATGTTCCGTTCCTGCCTCTGAGACCGGTTCTGCCCTCTCTTCAGATATCTTCACAGTACCCCGCCCCATTCCCTTATCACTCTGCTATTGTATGACCAGCCACATCACAAAAGTGTGTGGTCACTTCAATTCGTTGCCCCCTTGCATTCTAAGCAAGTGCCAGAGTCTGCGGTAAGGTAGTTACGAGGAGCACAGGAGGCATTTAAATAAGGAAATGATACCAGTAAGCAAGGAGTTTTGACTTCACATAGCTACTACACAGGAGTACCCAGGAAAACTCACTGTATTTAGGGTGTCTTGTCAATAACCCTCATTTCCTCATGGCAATTCTTACCTGTAACTTCATCAGTTCCTCTCTCTGGCAGCTCAAATTGAATGGCTCTGTTTCTGCCCTATCAGAATTTACATCAGAATCATTTGATAACCCCACAGGCTATCTGAGAATTAAATTAATCAGCAAAACAAAACAAAGCAAGTCTAGCAAGTAAACCCAGACGCTTCAGTTTTGCTAAAGGTTTGCTAATGACCTCAAGACTCCAGGCAGCTTTTCTCCAGCTATTTATTTATTTATTTATTTACAGTTGTTTATGGATCCAGAATCTTAGTAAACTTACTCTCCGTGTAGTTTTATCTCTCATCCTTAATTAGAGGCTTCCTAAATTAACATCTGTTTCTTCTCAACTGTATTGCTTGCTGGCTTGCAACTTTCCCATGCAAGCATCTCTCAAACACAGCATAGATGCCTCCCACAGGTCTTCTATGGACCTGTGTTATTGCGGCAGCTGATGGTATTAATGGGATCAACTCTGGCTTTTATTGATGTGTTGTTGTCCATTGACCTTAGATAGAAACTAGGCATGGACGGAGCCCTTGGGCTACTGATATTTGTACAGAATTTGGCCTAATGGCCATTGTAGCAGATTTGTTTCTGTTTGTTTTGTGTGAGGCAGGGTTTCCCTGTGTAGCCCTCAGTTAGCTAGAGCTCTGGTCACATTGTCTCAGTGCCTAGGTGTTGCGATTCCAGACAATGTTTGGTTCACTGCTGTATCTTTGAACCTCAATTTCCAGATTTATTACACTCAGATGGTCTGGAATCCCTGCAGAAGGGAGACAGTGGAAGTGTACTAGAATCTGAGTTCATCGTAATTTCTTACACAAAACTGTACCTTCCTTGTTCTCACTCTTCTGTGCCCTGCACTCTCCCCATCCTCCTTCATTTTAAAGATTTACTTCATTTTGGTTTTCTTTTTAGGCATACATTTCTTTTGGTAAGAGATTTTAAAAAGTACCATTACTTTAGAAAATCAGATTCCATAGTACTTATTTTCTTCTGATGAATTAAGAATGACTTACTTGATATGCACTTATCACTGAGGACATTTTTGTTCAAAGTTTACCATATGCAGAAAACTTGGCAGTGAGGGGAAATAAAGATGAAAAGGAAAACTAAAACTAATATTTGGGAGATTGCCAGATAACATATGAAAAACAAGTAATGATAACCAAGGCCCCCTTCCCCTCTCCCCTCTCTCTTTTTCTTTCCCCTCTCCTCTCTCCCCTCTCCTTGCTAAAGCACTTTAATACACTGGAGGCTGAATATTTTCTTATGTGTAGATGGAAAGGTTTCATGTGTTTAATACCAGTCTTGAAGATTAAAGATGAAAGAAGAAAACATATCAGTTCTCCCAAAACTTAGATGTTATGCCAGCTTATTCAGTACAGCTTCCATTAAATTGGTTTATAAATAATAATCCTGCTTATTGCAGGCGGTCTCCTCCAGCTGATTCCTAAGAATGTAGCTTGCAATATTTTTTTAAATCTTTCTTAGACATAATTATAAGTTAGTTTGCACTATACTTAAAAGGGATGCTTTCTAGAAACTTGATTCATTTTTACTGGAATGAGGCCGACTGCTTGATTTCTGTGGCTTTTGGATTGCAATTCTGTCCTGTAGCAGAGAAGGCCTTTCTGTCTCTAGTCCTCATGTGTGTGTGGTAAGCTCTCTCCCCAAGAGGAGCCTCTGAGCCTTGGTATGAATTCTCAGCCAAGTCCCTTCAGAGCATGCATGGGTTCTGCAGTTGGCACTCAGTCCTTTTAACATAGTTTTCATTTTAAAATACCCATTTTCTCCATTGGTGAGTGTTGTGCCCAAGTTGCAAAGTCCCTAGAGACCACCAGGAAGAGAGACCCACTAAACTGCAAAAGCAAGGTTTAATGATTATTCATCCAATCATAACAGGGACCCCGACAAAAGTTACAGGATTACATCAGTAGGTATGAGTTGGTTTCTGATTGGTTGACCTTTGGGAACAATTAGGAGCATTTCTCAAAGTCATATTTTGGCATGAAATATACCTGTGTACCAATTATTTTCATTGGGTAGTGCTGAGAGGGAATATTCTGTGGTTTTTATGGCATTGTCTTGTTACTTGCAGGTGGCCTGTTTATAGATACCAATAGTTTTCAGAACTATATCCTGGAGACTACAAGGGAGGTTTTGGTCTACCCTGGAGTTTCTTTTGTGGCCACACAGTTCCCAGGAACAAAGCATCTAGGAGGCTGGAGGGGGGTGGTCTGGAGTTTCTTTGTGTGCAGTTTGTGTTCAGTCTTGGCCCTAGACTCTGGGAGGCCAGAGGATTTGGAATTTCCTTGTGTCAGAGGCCTACGTGTCTTTTCTGTAGCCAGTCATGGTTACTAAAGCAAGGGGCTGAGTGAGGGTCTGGTCCCTTTATTTCTAAATTATTAGAAGTGAAGTCCCTGAGTTTAGTTTAATCCTTTCAGTGGGCAGCTTGGTAAAACATTGCCAGTCACTGAATGGTCACCCTATGCTTCAGATAGGTGCCTGCTCACAACACAGTTATTGAGTTGTATGTGTTAACAATATCCTCAATAGTGTAAAAAGTATTACACTGGCTTATGCCTGAGCAGCACAATTTACTGACTTACCTGTAGTGTTTCTTTATAATACCTTGCCTCCTCAATATGTCATCAGTTTGTTCCACAGGACACCATCAGCACAGTCCTGTGGGGCTCTGTGGTGTATTTCCTGGAAGAATTCAGTGGCTCACAGTTTAATAGAGAATCATTCTCAAAGGTCTGACAGGAAAAGTTCCCAGTGCTTTGCTAAAGCAATTGGTATATCTTTATCTTGCAAACACAGTAAATTTCATAACTACTCAAGCTGTTCTGTCCCTGCTGATTGATCACAACCTGGTGATAGATTTGAGCTCTCTGTTGTGGGCCTTGGATTTTACACCATAAATATTCTATATTCAACATCCTGGTTTCATGCCATGTTTTATTACCCTTAATATTTCATTGCTTTAAATTTCATCCCAACTAAAAACACATTTTATTTTTCTACTTTGTGTTTCTTCATGAGATAAAATACCTTAAATTATTTCTTGAATTAGGTGGAGTTTTGTTTTTTTTGTTTTTGTTAAGATAAGCAATAATCATTGAATATTAAATTGAAAACTTCATCTTTTAAATAAAGAATTCAAAGAATGTTAGTGAAGTAGTATGTAGGAATAGATTGGTATGGGGAAATGATTAAAAAAAAAAGGGGGAAATTAGAAAACCCTAGTAAAGAGTAGCCTGTTAAGTGCTTGAAGTGGAGGTCAAGCCACTGAAAAACTCTTTTGGGTAGCTTGACTGGTCTTTAGAAGGCACAAAGGACGTACAGTAAGTAGAAATACATATAGGGAGTACACTAAAGTTGAACAATGAGGACAGAACATGTATTTTCTACCTTTACCTTTATTCATTTCAGCTACCTATTTACATCACAAATTTTGTTCCTGCTGTTATAGTCCCAAATTCAGGCAGATAGGAATTAAATGGCCAACTCCAGAATGTCCTTCTGTATGTTGTGAATATGTGTTTCTCTTATTGGCTGATGAATAAAGCTTTTTGGCCAATAGATAGGGAGGATGTAACCAGGCAGGAAGTATAGGTGGGGCTACTGGAGTAGGAGAATGCTGGGAAAAGGTAAGCAGAGAGGAGTCTCAAGAGATGTAATGTAGCTCCTGAGAAAGCAAGAGGTTTGGGCATCACCAGTAAGCCAAGACCATTCACAGATTAATAGAAATGGGTTAATAATGAAAAGACAGCTAGCCAATAAGAAGCCTGAGCCACAGGTCAATGAGTTGATAATTAATATAAGCCTCTATGTATTTATTTGAAATGAAAGTGTTGTGGCACCCAGCAGGACCGAAACTTCCATGTACAAGTTCTCCTGTGGATAGAGTGTTTTACTTGAGGTAGTTGCTGGCCATATGATGTTTGATGATATCAGAATTATCTAGTGAAATCTTAATCAATATAAATCATATACTTTAAGTAAACCTCTTTCCAGTCTTACTGTAGCATCACTAAATGTCAGAGCTAGACATTTAGTAACATCGTACTGTAACATTACTAAATGTCAGGCCTTCCTGAGTTTGGATTCAGAAGAGCAGAGAGCACAGAGCCTCACTGTGGCTCCCCACTATTGCAGTGACGGCTTCATGGAAGGAAAAGTACATTAGCTCATGAAAGAGAAAATTATTCTTCCCACCCCATAGCATGACTTAAGGTGAATCAGCTTTCCTGGGGATTCAGTCTTTTGGCCGCATTATTGACAGGCTTAGATAGATTAACTCTCACTGGCTTGTGTGTTGGTCTCCACCCAAGGTCATAGGTACATTCCATTCTTTTGATGAGAAGCAAATCACTTTCCCTTGATGGGTCTCAATGTAACATCGCCTCCTTGGATCCCTGACATCATTTAGGAGATGGGATGACATTAGGGGGTGTATATAACCCATCTCACCATGACAATCCAGTGGTGAAGGTAGACACTGTTCACCAGAAGTGATTAGTGTCTTGATTGGCATTTTAATCACACTCTCACTTCTAGCCTCCAGGAAAGGTGCTGCTGGTTTAGGGAGAAACCAGGGCTTCTTCCTGGCACTGCTAGCCAGGACATTCCTGCAGATACTGCATTGTTCCGTGACCTGAACCTCCTGTTCATGTTCTATCACCTGTTCATATTACTACCACCTGTCATAAATATACAGGAATAATTTCCCAAGAGCTAATAATATGAGGGGAGGGTGACTGTTCTTTCTAATGAAGTTAATCTCCCTATAGTTAACTTCACATTAGGTGTGGTCCACCTTAAGGAGCATGCCGATTCACCTCTGCTGTAGTTGCTTCATTTATGCTCTTTGGTAAGATGATGGAGATTCACAGGCTACATCCTGGACATCCTGTTGTCTTTATTTGCATGGTCTTTGACTGGACCAAAGCATTTGCAAATCAAAAGCAAAGAAAATAAAAGTTCCCAACGTTTTATCCAGAGTGTATGTTAAAGCATCAAAACTTTTCTTTTTGGAATAAAAGAGGTTAAGCACAAGCACACTGGCAAAGCCTAAAACACCCTCATAGCTTTGCACATTGGGAGACAGCGTGCTGTGCTCCCAACAGAATAAACTGTATCTACAAAGTAAGTTTATCAATTGGGGTGGAAAATTTATTATTTTTGAAAACATTGCATATAAAACAGACCATGCAACCTAAGACTGCAATTTGTCACCCTCTGGCTGAGAGGAGAATAAATAGCATGAAGGATGTGAATGTTTCAAAATTCTTCTCCAGTTTTCTCGTTACTATGTAGATAAGGCTAGTTTCAAAGGATCTATGCTATTGCAGATATGGCTTAATGTTAGAAATTAATGAGGTAAGTTTTTTCAATATTTAAATCAGTTCTTGGTAAGTTAAAAAGTTGTCAGGGCAAATCATTTTAGACCGTCAGGATTTTCCTTTACCTTGGTCAGTAGTTTATTAGGTGGATGAGGAGCTTGCTGTGCTGGGGTAACTGACTCCCTTTTCTTCTTGCTATAGGCTTTCTTATGAAAGAAAGGGACTAAAGGGGAGTCACGGAGTATTTTTAGTCAGTGACTTTTGTCTCAGCAAAGATGACTGATGTGATGGAGACTTAGGGGGGAACCAGGTCTATGTTGTGCAGCCACATTGGCTGTTGCCTCCCGAAGCCCCTACTGCCTTTGGGGTACATGTGCTTGTCTCTCTCTGAACCGTTATGCTCTTCTGACTTCACATTGCTTGTGAATATAGGCAGGTAAGAAACACATCTAGGCTGCATTAATTCAGTCGGAACCATCCTCATATTTTCAGAGAGAGCAGGGAAAGAAACATCAACACTTAAAGGACTAGAGATGGCACTCACTGTCAAGCAACTGCAGTGCCCTCGTGGAAATGCTCTCAGCCAGAATTGCAACTAGGAAACAATTATATACACAATTCATTCACTGTAAAATCAGCTTTGTTTTCTCTCTATGTGTCTGGGCAGTAAAGACACATGCACCCTTCCCCAGATATGGAAAACTGTTCAGTTTGTGATCAACAGATTCAGCAAAGCAGCTTGCTTTGGAAAGCGCACATTCCAGCCTCTTCGGCTATTACTTAAAGGGATGCAGATTCATTTTCAGACTAAGAACTCAGCACTGCCCCCAGCTCACAGCTCCGAGATGAAAGGTATCATTTATAAAGGGTTCCATTTGCTTTGAAGGCTCAAACGCCTTTTCTCAGCCCTCCCCCCAATTTGCCTTGACATCTATTTGAGACTAAAAGATTATTCAGCTTAAGATGAGAGCTTGTAAGTACTAGGACAGTTTCCTGGATGATATACTTTCTTGCCTTTTAAAATAAAAGATGATGATTTTCTTATGTGATAGGAGAAAGGAGTGCCTTGTACTTCAGATCTTTGCTTTTTGGAAAACACCATTATTTATTTGTCAATTTGAGGTTTTTTGTTAAGCTTTTTGCTGTAGAAGACCTTAAAAGGTTTTGAAATACAGCTCAGAATTTGATTATAATTTTATCAAAAAGCTAGTGATACATGAGTATTTGGCACACAACTTTCTCAACAGCCTGGCTGTTAAGAGGGTAAAACACAGAAATTCCTTTTGTATTTTTGCAGAGCACATACACTCATATTCGTGACCTAAAGCCTTTCTGTAGACATAACTTAAACAGCCCCTAAGTAGGAAAAGTTAACACCGACTTTCTAAATGTTTTGCCCTATGCAAAAGAAAGACTGATAGTTTCATAATAAAAAGGATAACTCGTATAAATAATAATCACAGACTCTTCTCAGCTGTCACTTCCCAGTATCAGAACCTTGGCTGTGGCTTTTATCTCTTGAGTACTTGCCTTCATTGGCCCTGTTCCTCCTCAATCTCCAGCGTTTCACCATGTGACAAAGGCGGAAGCACTCTGCCCAACCAGACGGATGAAGCAGCGTCCATGAGGCTAACCACAGTTCCCGCTGTCAATCATAAAGTCTTTTTATTTTAGATGAAAGGGTGAACATTTGATCTCTGTCCCTGGCTTCCTTTTAGATGGAAAACCGTGTCGTTTACCTGTTTTTTAAATACGACCTTGTTACCTGAGCCATCTCCATCTATGGGGCTTTTTGATCACTGGGTTAGAAACTGGCCTTGCCACAACAGTCCTAGGGGTTGTGGAAAGGAAATTAACTGAGCTTAAAAGAGTTGGACACATGAGAATGAACAGACACAAGCACCGTGAAGTTTAGCTAATCATTCCCTCAATTATAATCACAAAGTCCCCTGTCCCCTATGGAAAAATTCCACAAGGCCATGGGTGCAGTGACCCAGTCCTTTCAGACCCAGGTCTGGAGAATGTGAAATGATTTTGGTTATGTCTATCTGAGAGACCTCCAGTGCTGACCCTGGAGTTATCAAGTGGAGATCAGAAACAAGGCAGCAGGGTCTGTCACCTTTGGAAGAAACAAGATTTGTGAAAAGCACCGTTCCTGAGCTGGGGATTTCAGCGGAATTAAGTATGAGGAGGGTCAGGGATGGAATACAGATGCTGCTATCAAAATGGATGGCTGCGAGCAGCGGCTAAGCCAGTGTGCCTACTTACTTATGCTTTCATCACTATTAAAATGCAGTCCTGGATCTTCCACTGTGTAAAAATGATTTTGGTCACAATGCATTGAAAAATATAATGGAATAAATAGAAGAAAGATCAGTTTTCTGCTTGTAGCTCTGCTCAGATTCAGGATTTATTATTTTTAAAGTTAGTATATAAAAACCCCTTTGGAAGAATCTCCTGAATTTCAAGCAGCCTCCTTCTTGAGAAATGCCTTCTGAAGTTGAACTTATCTACAATGGAAATGCAACACGGAAACACAGTATAAATTAGACTGGTTCTTTTTTATATCACGTTGGTTGTGTGTTCCTATAGCAACTCCTCCAATTTTTCTTGCCCTTTATTGACCAGATATATTTTTAGTGACTCCTCACAGGCTCACAGCAGAATAGAAAACGGCGAAGAAAAAAAGCATATCTATATGAGATCAGATGGGAATTGGAGCCACTCCTTGCTCTTTTTCTATCTGAATTCACTGATTATAGATGTCTCCATGGCTTCAAATATGTGCCATGGATTTTTATTTCCCTAAGTTAGTGATTAGTGTTCTTGCAATCCAGGAATTTCACACACAGAGTCAGGCCTATATTTTTATCTAGAGAAACTGGATTCTTAGACAAAAGACTATGTATGCTTGCCAAATTCAGGCTATATTTACCCTACCTGTGCTTACAGCTACTGCTCTGTCAAGAGAAATATAAATATTAATGAAGTATCTTTCTCATGAAGGGGATATTCAGGGAGTGTTCTTTATCTGTCAAAGCTGACTCAATCAGCATACACTTTTCTGGACAGATCAAATGCTTATAAAATCACAAATTGACATTTATCTGACAATTTTTGTATTCCCATCACAGAGCTTTATTTATTAGGCCTTGGTATTTCAATATACCATAGGGTTTTCTGTGGAGAAATTAAATATACAACCTCTCCCTTTTCAAGTGAAGTTGAGATAAGTAGGACGCATAGCTCATGATCCTTTCAAGGGTTATTTAGATGTGAAGTGTCAACACTTGATTATGTAAAAAGGCTGTGGTCAGTCACATAGTCATCTTTTTACCCCTGTCTGTTAAGAGAAAAACTCTACCACATATGAAGTCATTCTTTAACAGAGTCTATTAAAATTCCAAGAAGAAATGCTTTTGCTATGTCCAGCAAAATGTTAGGGTGTGATATGGTTGTTCTTTTCTCCTTGTATCTTTGTTTCCATCCAAAATCTATAAAAAGACATAAACCAGAGTCACTTTGTTTCTCAAAAAAATTAGACGTATGTATTTCCAAGAAATAAAAAAATAAAATGTACATATTCAAACACACACGCACATACACACTTCAAGTTACTAACAAGAACGGGAGGAAAATGGTTTCTATTTATGGCTAACATTTCTCTACAAAATGCCACAAACACCATTAAATATGAAGTTGGTCACAGTATGTTTCACTCTGGTAGGATCCCTGTTTACCAAGCTTCTTATAAAAGTTACAAGATGATTAAAATGTAAATGTTGCAATCCTCGTAATGTTCACAAAATTATTTTTAATTTTTGAAATTATAAGTTGATTACATTTCTCCCTTCCCCTTCCTTCCTCCAAATCCTGCCATAAATGCCTTCCTACTCTCCCCACTCAAATTCATGACCTCTATTTTCTAAAAACAAAACAAAACCTATTTGTATATATTTTATATATATATGTGTGTGTGTGTGTGTGTGTGTGTGTGTGTGTGTGTGTGTGTGTTCCTAATATAACCTGCTTAGTTTGTATAATGCTAAATGTATGTGTTCTCAGGGCTGACCATTGGGCTCTAGACAACTAATTGGTCTGCTCTTTCTTTGGAAGGACCACCTCTCTCCTGTTCCCAGCTTTCCCCAGTTGCTTGTAATTCTTTGTGTAGATTTGAGGTCTCATAGGCTTTCCCCCTTCCAGATTGTCATGCTCATTGGTGTCATACTTGTTCAGCTGACATTTGGACTGAGACTCTTTTGGTGTAGCTTCTGCTATTACTAGATGACACGATCTTAGAAAACCCCATTTCTCTGGCTCTCACGGCCTTTCCACCCCTCTTGCACAGTGTTGTCTGAACCTTGGGTACAGGAGAGTTTCCTAGTTGTGCTCACTGGGACTGGGTTCTACAACTCCACATTTTTATGTGTTGTCTTTTTCTGTAGTGCTCTCAGTATGTTACAAAGAGAAGTTTCCTTGATGACTTCACTGATTTGTGGGTACAAAGACAAATGCTTATAGATCGTTGTTAGGAATACACTGGTTTAGTAAGTTAGTTACTGTAGATTCTCTCCAATAACCCTGACTTCAGCAATACTGAGTAGTTAGTGAGGTTTCCAGTACCAAGCACAATCTCCCTCTCATTGAGTGGGTCTTAAATCCAATTAAAGAGCTGTTTCATTATATAAACTAACCAGTCTTTTCACAGCATTCTATACACTTCTCACATTTTAATTTTCACCCATTTACTTTTATCTCCTAAATTTACTAATGTACTTGGATTCACAAATTACTAGGTTCACAAAGAGATTTTGCATTGTGACTTGTTTTTGTGTATTCGTTTTTGAAGAGTAAATATGCAGAGGCTATGTGGAGAGACAGGTAATATCATAAAGGTTAGCACCCCCAAAACATAATAGAACCCTATAGTAATATATTTGGGTCTGTTCAACATCTTCTCCTTTGAGATTTTTCTTTTCCTACTTGAGACTTATACTGTAGCATCCCTGTAGTACCTCATTGACAGGCCAGGAGTGGCAAAATAACTCAAGGCAAGGCAATTAGAGCTCATAGGTTTTTTTTTGTTTTGTGGGATGGACAGAAACACTGGAGTTGGGGTCTTTTCTTTATACCCCAAGGCCGTTAAAGATAATGGTTGCTGCCACACTGCAGATAGCACAACTTAGATTAAGACCTACAAGAGAAAATGAGAGTTCAGTAGTGGGAAGACAGTTAGATTGACTTCCCAATGACATCACTCAATTCCTGAATTATTCAATGCATCAGGTATTTGAATTTGCCACAGATTTTATAGGCAGATTAGCCAATATTATGTTTACTGTCATTGTTTATGTTTGTTTCAGTACAGCCTCACTGGTAACCTAACAGTTACTCCATGGGATTTTGTGACATTTACAAAATCCCCCAAGCAGCGGATGCAATGTGCAAGTAAATGATAGAAAAGAGCTGGCCAAGACAATAGCCCTCCTCACTACCGTGGGACTGTAGCCTCTTCCTCTGCTTCTTGAAGAATGTTTTATTTCTCTACAAATTTATTCTGTATGCATTCTGGCTTGCATGGTGGTAGATTGAACATTGTATGTACCATAAGGCCAGTATCATGTAGCTCATTTTTGGTGACTTTTACTTCAAGTAGACACTGTCATTTTCTTTAATAATTTTAAGCAAACTAATTTTTACTTTTTAAAATTAGCCTACATAGTAATGTGTTTCCATTAGGGATTTTAATACACATATAAATTGGGTTGATTCTGTCTCTTCTTGCATGTGCCCTTCATCTACCTGCCCCTGCCTCACCATCACACAACTTGTCTTCAGTATCCTCCTCTTCCACTTTGTTCTATTATCTCCTTCATATTCTTTTTAATTCCTCTACTTTTCCAGGCTGCCCTTTACCCATGTCTCTTACCACCTTGATATGCATATTTTCACAGTTAGTGTCTAGAATCGATTATTCCCCCCCCCTTACCTCTATAAAATCTTGGTTTCTATTGCTGTGAAGAGACACCATGACCACAGAAACTCTTATAAAAGAAAGCATTTAATTGGGCAGCTTACAGTTCCGATGTTCAGTCCATTATCATCGTGGTGGGGCTTGGTACTATTCTGGCAAATACTGTGCTGGAGAAGGAGTTGAGAATTCTACATCTTTGATCCACAGGCAACAGGAAGTGAACTGAAACACTGGGTATAGTTTGAGCATACATGAGAGCTCAAAAGCCCATCCCCTCAGTGACACACTTCCTCTGACAAGGCCAAACCTACTCCAACAAAGCCATACCTCCTAATAGTGCTATTCACTATGAGCTTAGGGGGACCAATTACACTCAAACGTCTAATACACCCTTCTTCAACCACCTCTTTCTAGTTGCCTGCTTCTACATATTCTCCTGGTTGAACACAAAGAAAGATTCAAGTCTAGGATCCATGTATAAGTGAGAACATGAAGCATTTGTCTTTTTGTGCATGTGTTACCTTATTCATAATATATTTATAGTTCCATTAATTGGAAAATTTTATAATTTCACTGTTTATATGTATCTTATTTTCATGATTCTTTTTGTGCTGATTCCATTTCCTAGCAATTGTAAACTATGTCAATAAACATGAATGAGTACCTACCTCTTGTAGCAATATGTGGAGGGAGTCCTTTGAGTATATACCCAGAAATGGAATACCTGGGTCATATGGTATATCTCATTCTGTCTTCTAGAGGACTCTGTACACTGACTTCCATCATGTTTGTGTCAGTTTATACTCCAATCGAGAGTAAATGAGAATTTCCCTTTCCCTATACCCTCACCAACATTCCTCTTTCCCTACACCCTTTTTCTTTTCTTTTCTTTTTTTTTTTTATTTTCCAGTTTAAATTTAGATAAGAATCAAGGTTGCTTCACAAGTCAGTTCCAGGTCCCTCTCCCATTCCCTCCCTTTCCCTACACCCTTAACCAACATTTGTTGTCTTTTCTGGGTTTTGGGGTTTTTTTTTTTTTTTTGCTATTTCCTTCTTTATTATTCTTAATGATTGCCATTCTGCCTGGGATGAGTTGGAATCTCAGAGTACTTTTTATTTTCATTTTCCTAATCCCTAAAGATGCTGAGCACTTTTAGAAAGCACTGATCTGCCCATGACCTTCTTATAAGAATACTCCATTGAGATCTATAACCCATATGGCCACTGGTTTGCTTGTTTTGTTTTCTTGTGGGTTTTCATTGTTGTTTGCTTTTAGTGCTGTACGTATATTTTAGATATTGATCCTCTGTTGATTTGTGTACTTTGTCAGGAGTTTTCCATTTTCATTCTGTATGCTGCATGTCCACTCAGTTGACTTCACAGAAACTTTTGAATGTTGTGAGGTCCCACTGTCAATTTTCAGTCTTGTTTTCTGAGTGACAGACTATCCAGTAGAAAGCCCTTATATGTACCTATATTCTGTAAGACACTATTGACTTTCTGTTCAGGCACTTTCAAAGTTTCATGTTTTACACTGGAATCTTTTGATCTTTGAGCTATTTGAAGTTGATTTTGTGTGTGTGTGTGTGTGTGTGTGTGTGTGTGTGTGCGTGCGCGCGCGCGTGCGCGCGCGCACGTGTGCGCAGGGTGACGGATAGTGTTGTAGCTTCCTTTTTCTACATATGCACCCACTTTTATTTTCACACCATTTGTTGAAGATGATATCTTTTCTCCAGTATGTATTGTTGGTGTCTTTGTCAAGTATCTGATATGTATTTGTCTGAATGATAAATGTCTCCCATAAATTTGGCCAGTTACTGCTGATGTTTGGGGAGGTAGAGAATCTGTTAAGACGTGGAGTCTTGCTGTAGGGTGTTCCTGAAGGTGGGATTCGAATTAATAACCTTGCCCCATTTCCAGCACATTCTCCTTGTGTTTCCTGTGTGGCAAAATATGATCAACCAGCCTCCTGCTCTAGCCACACATTTCCATGACTTCCTCAAAATTAGGAGCCCAAACCCCTCTGGGACTACAAGGCAACATAAAACTCTGTGGCATACAAACATACATCGTGTGTCCATAGCACAAAGAGGGATGCTCTCTCAGCCTGGACTCTTAGGGGATTGCCTGGACCCTACCCTGAGTGAAATGACAGACTCTAGATATCCCCTATGTGGAAGGAAATGGTGATAGGGTGGGAGGCTGAGGGGGATGGTGGGAGGGTGTGGGAGGATGGGAGGGAGAGGGAACTGGGATTGACGTGTGAAACAAGCTATTTAAAATTGAAATAATAAAAAAAACAAAATAAAAAAAACTCTGTTCTGTAAGTTGCTTTTGGTCATGGTGTTTATCACAGCAACAAAAAAGTGATCAATATACCATAATTGTGTGAACTTAATATGGGTTCTCTTCTATTTAAAAAAAATAGACTATTTTCAGTCTAGTACCATGATGTTTTAATTACTACATGCTTAGTTGCTTTTCAATTGCTGTGATAGGGCCAAATGACCTTTTCTTTGTTCACTTGTAGAGTGAGAACTGATATACATGGTGGTATCTGTGGCTATGGCAAAACGCCATGACCAAAAGCAGTTTGGGGTGAAGAGTGTATGTGGCTTGTACTTCCATATCATAGTCCATCCTCAAATGAAGTCATGACAGGAACTTAAGACAGGAACCTAGAAGCAGGAACGGAAGCAGAAGCCATGGAGGAGTGCTGCTTACTGACTTTTTTCCTATGACTTGCTCAACGTGCTTCCTTAAACCATCCAGGACCACCTGCCCAAGAGTATCACTGCCCACAATGGGATGAGCATTCCCACATCAAACATCAATCAAGAAAATGCCCCATAGGCTTGCCAATTGGTGGCAACCTAAAAAAGGTAACATAGGTGAGAACACAGTAATGAGAATCTAAGATCTAAAAGTGACAGACATCATAACAATGGCCAAGTGACAATCAGAACGCATGTGCTTTCTCATGCCATCAGGGTCTCATTTCCTAACCTTCCCATAACTAATGTCTCTGCTTATGCTGTGTTCTCTGGAATACAGTGAGCATCATTTGCAAACTTTGATCCACCAGGGCTGTGCTCTTCCATACTCATAAAAGATTCATTGATGGAGATTAGTACTGTCTGTCTTTGACATAAGGAAGATGACTAAGGATTACAGCAGTAAATAGTGATACTTTCAAGGTACAGTACAGTAATTCAGAGGTAATTCAAAATTTCAAAGTAACCATTTATAATTCTGTAGGTGAACATCATTTAGTATAAAATGAGGTCTAGTGACAGTGCAGACATTGTTTCCTGCCTCGGACTGACAGACTTCATTATGTTCTTGGTTTACAAGGGAAAATGTTATTTTCATAATTATACTAGATCTGCCTAAATCCCTACTAACTAGATTATTTTTCCACTAAGTATTGTTTGTTTCTCCTTTTAAAACTGAAATTCCATGACTCCCAGAGACAATTGGCATAGAATTAAAATATTTCACCATAAATTTAAATAATATTAAGTTTCTAAATATTTCCCAGATAAATTAAACCTTAAAGTTAACAATATTAAGCATGGCAGTTTTATGAATAAGTACAATTTTATATAATGCATTTTAATGTCTACATGCCCTAGAACTTTATTTAACTTCTTTATTCATGGAAATAATACATTAAAATGTATTCTGGCTGCTCTTTCTCCTTTAGGGAAGAATTTTTTTTAACCATAGGCCTCAATATCCACACCCTGGTCTTATCCTTTCAAACAGATTTGGCCTACAGTTAAATTAATTCTATCTAAGATACTTTGCCTGTATCTTCATTCTTTTTGTACTTCAAGTAATCTTATTTTCACCTTTAGTTAAATCTCCAATGTCTGCAAATCCCTTAAAGGGGTTTGATGCCTGGAGCATACATTAACACAATGTTGCCCCATAGCTTTTTTGAATCCAGCTTTGATGTTTTCAGCTCTCGTGCTATAGCAATTAAAAGACAAACCAAAATTTGCCTAGTCCTCCTCCCCCAGTCCAAATTAGACTGAATTTATGTTATGAAACATATATACTTTTTTATGTGATTTTCCCAAGATACATATGAATTATTAGCAATAATTTCAGTATCTTAAAACATGAGTTTGCCTTTGTAGATCATCTAATTCTTTCACTTTAGGAAAAGAATATCTAAATAGAAGGTGACTCTAAATATCATGTTATTGGTAGTTGTGAATGTTTCTGTTTTATTTTATGTGGGTGTCAGTGAGGAAGCTTATGTAATCTATGGGGCCTTGGGTAATATTTATCCCTGGTACAAATATATTTTGAGTGCCCAGCCTACAATGAGGGATGCTCTCTCAGCCTGGACTCTTGAAGGAGGGCCTAGACTCTGCCCTGAATGACATGACATACTATGGAGATCCACCATGCAGGGCTTCACTCTACATGGGGATCAGAGTGGAGATTGGGTGGGGGACTGGGGGGCCTGGTGGGGAGGGATGGGGAGGAGGGAAAGGAGAGGGAGCTGGGATTGACATGTGAAAAAAACTTGTTTCTAACTTAAATTAAAAAAAAAGAGGAAAAAAAAGTTGTGGTAACTCCATGAAAGTATGTAGTAAGCAGTAATATCTTGATATTACTGAAGCCCTAGAAACAAAAGCTATATTGAATTAAACACCCCTATTTTTAAGAAACTCCGCCACGCTGCTGGTGAGGAACAAATAGGAAACCGGGGCAATTATTCCAGATATTTTGTCTTGTATACAGACATTCAGAAGAATCCTAGATTTTTTTCAGGTATTACCATTCTCGCCACATTTTAAATGATTCATTCTTTTATTCATACTATATATAAATAGAGCTATACTTAGCTCCCTAGGATGATTCATTTCACCAGTCTTTTGGTAAAGAATGAATAGTAGGAGGATATGGGGTGGACTACCCCCTCGCTGTCTCTTTTTAATTTATTTTCCTTTATATTCACCTCTATTTCTAAGTAGCTTTCAGTGGGATACTAGATTTTTTCTGAACGTTTATTTGTACGAGATGGAGCATGCTTAAAAACAATCAATTGGAGTTCATTAATCCCCACCTTGGGTGTTTGCATTCACTACATACCAAATCCAGTTCTCAAGTCATTTCAAGTCTAGTAGAGAACCTTTTTTTGTCTTTTTGTTGTTGTTGCTGTTTTAGGTATCTTCTGACCTAGGAAAACATAATTTATTCCAGTGATTTTGTATGCTTTGGCAGGTATATCTATGAAACAGTTAACATAATTGTCAGACTGATTGAATGCCTAGTGTCATATAATTGCATCTTTGAACTAACACGGTATTACTGGGTCTTCTAATGGCATGTGTATGTCCTTTTACTTTGGAAAATATTTAATCATAATTGTTCAGGATGAAAATTATAGTTTTATAATGTTAATTCCCCACTATTTTATACCTTAGTTTTTATTTTCTTCTAAAACATAATTCATTATCCTTTGTTTTATTTTTGTTTACTGTTTTTTTAGATCTCAGGTATCGTATTACTTATTATGAATGTGTTTGACTTCTTTTTAATTATGTTAACTCCTGACAATATCATACATAGATATAATGCATTATGTTTCTTCCTTCTCCTACCCCTCTTTTTCTCTTCCTACACCTATTAGCCTGACCACACCTCATGACATGTTATTTTCCCAGATTCTTGATTCTTGACATTTAGTTTTGTTTTGTGATCTATTGAGTTTAATTAGGGCTAGGAACTCCCCATTGGAGCCTGGAGGAGTCAGCAATCCATTACACAACTGAAGACAATGACTCTGCCTTTCTTTGAATTTATCAGCAGTGAGCACAGGGTAGCACTCCAAAGGGGAGTTGGAGGATGTGTGGGACTGAGCACTCAATTGTCACATATTCACACAACCTTATTCTTGCTCTACCATGAGTCTCTGCAGCTACCAACAGTTCACTGGGAATAAGAGGCTTCTCCACTTAAGGCTGGCCTTGGGCTTAATTGCATCTAGTGAGAAGGCAGTTCACCAATGCCAGTGTATATAAGCAAAGAATTATGTTTCTCCCTGGGTTCCCCGATATCCCCAACAATCAGCTTTTGAGTCGGTTTACAGTACTAGTTCAGTATCCTTTATTTTGACAGTGATGTGTTTATGTGAAAGTAAGATATATCAGTTTCTGATATATGTCACAATTTAATCTGTATGCTTTGATCTGTTCTCTCTTAGGAAAGATTGTATACATGCAACACATGAAACTTTATGGTTATATACTGAACAAAAATCTGCATCAACAGTTTATAGAAGAGGTCGGTAAACCTTTCCTGTAAAGACAAGCCAGACAATAGTCAGGTTAGATTTTGATGTCCATTCTGTCTCTGTTGTTATTATTCAACTCTGAGGTTGAAGAGAGAAAATACCCAGAGTCAGTATGCAAACAAATGGGTATGGAAACACTCTAGTAAAATATTTTCTTCTTTAAAAAAATGATTATAATATAAATATATTACTCCCTTTCCTTTCCTCCCTCCAGATGCTTTCATGTATTCTTCCCTGCTCTCCTTCAAAGCTATGACCTTCTTTTTCATTAATTTTTATTGCATAAATATACATGTACATATATACATCTGTGTTCCTAAATACAACCTACTTGGTCCATATAATGTTTCTTCTATGTATGCTTTCTGTAGTTAAGTTTCAGCAACAGACAACCACTGGTTTATTCTTTCCAGCAAAGAATCATCTTTCCCAACCCCAGGTTCTCAGTTGCCTATAGTCCTTTGTGTAGGGTTGAGGCCTCATGGACATCTCCCTGTCTGTTTTGTGATGGCAATGATGACATCCTTGTTTGGTTCATGTTTGGGCAGTCATGTTGTGAGACTCTGTAGTTGTAGCTTCTGCCATTACTGGGAGACACATTTCCACAGCAAGCTCCTAGATTCTCTGGCTCTCAGAATATTTCCATCTTCAACTGCTGCAAAATTTCCTGAGCCTTAGGTGTGGGAACATTTTGTAAATATATCAATAGGGATTGAGCTCCACTAAACTTCATTTGTAAATACAGGCTATGGGCTGGAGTTAGCCTATGGCTGTCAGTTTTAGAACCCCTAATATGTTTTTTAATTTGGTAGATACATAATCTTTGTATAAATTTATAAGCTATATAGTGATGTACCTACAGTTTAGTGAACATATTAGTGTAGTTAGTGTATCTAGTACCTTAAAGTTCCTTCTTCCTTCCAACTTATATATTAAATCAGCACATAAAACGTATATAATTGTGTAGGGTACTATATAATGTTTCAACTTTATTGTTTACATGTAAGTCTCATTAAACATGTTTGTCTTTAAAAACATTTATTATTTCTTTAGAGTGAAAACATGCAAATTCCTTCCTTGTCAGTTTTTTCCCTCCCCATACATTTGTCTGATGCTTCATCTAATTCACTCTCATTGAAAGTCATTATTACAGGCATTGCCATTTTCATGAGTACAATTAACCTTCTTCTTGTGCATCTGAGATTGCCATACACATACGAGCTTAGATTATTGGTTAGGTTTGTCTTAATCATCCTTAATTTACTTTGGAAATATCTGTAATGTTCTAGAAGGACTAGGTTGTGGTAGGGTGAGGAGTCATTTATTTCTGCTGGACTCCAAGATTTCTCAAAAATGAGACCCTCAGTCTATGTGCTTGGGTTATCAGCCTCATTTTGTAGTACTAAATTAAAAATAGAGTAATGTTAGGACTAAGAGACAAGGAGGATACTGGGAAGTGTAGGCAAAGAGGAGTCGTCATGTGATCCCAGGAAGTGATGTAGCTGGGCAGAAACTGCCACTAACTAAACATAGAGGTCTGGAAGTCTGTACAGACAGGCAGGAAGTGACATAGCTGGGCAAAATCAGGATATAAGGAGGGCCAAACAGAAAATCACTCTCTGCGGAAACACTGAACAGTCACGATGTAACAGGCAGGTCTGGCATTCCCAGTAAGTCAAGACCATGTGGAAATACATAGATTAGTAGTCATGGGTTAATAATTAAGACAGCTAAACAATAGGAAACGATAGTCACCGGCCAACAGACTTATAACTAACTAAATAAATAATAGAGCAATGTTTAAAAATACTATTGGAGGTAAAAATCAATTAAGATACCATTACTCCTTTAACCCTAATCATTTTAGAGTATATAGGAGCAATGATATCACCATGTGCTTTAAGATATGAAAGGGAGTGTGAGTTTGTGAAAAGGAGGGTAGGGCTAGTTACTATTGTTACCTAGGAAATAATAGGAAAACTAATGGAGGGAAATGAAAATAGAAGGAGAACAGTAGGGGTTTAGATGATGAGAAATAGTTTAAAAAAATCAGATAACCTAAACCAATTCTAGATCTCAGAGCCCCAAGGCAGAGAGAAAACCCAAACCAGGCCAACTTGTGTTGTCTGAGAAAGCCTAACAAGGGGAAAATGTAAAATAATGGAGAAGGAAAAAATAATAACAGAGAATGGAAACAAAGAAGGATTTCACTGGCTAGCTCTAATCGACACTAGGTATTACATGAAAAAAATAATGAAAAATGAAAGAAGGGACGTGACTTGCGTGGGTGTGCAAAATCTGAACATGGTCTCTCTCCTTGGTGTAGAATCCAGTTTCAAATCCGATGCCCTTTTTGAAAACTCACAGAGGTCTATCACTCTCCTGGGAAGCTATTTACAGGTCAGATGGCTGACTAAGGTCCTCAAGTCCCCAGGAAGTCTCTCATTAGTCTGTTTGACAATACTAATCACACTTCTGGGTGGTCTTTTCCAAACTGGGTCACAAATGCCTTTCCCATGAGTCATAGGCCCCTCATAGGTCAAGTAGCAAATGTTGGTCATACTTTTGGGAAGACTTTCCTGATGTCTGATTTACATTTGTAACTTGCATCTACGTTTCACTGGAGACTGTAGCTCTGTCCTGATTTCCACCTCTCTGAATAGGGCATAGTTCAGACTCAAGGTCTCTTCTCTGCTATCTAGAAATATTTTGCTGACTAAGCATAAGGATTATAGTCCCATGATATTTACTGTGACATCAGGGTGACCAAGGATCAACTCAGAAGAGGTTGTTAAAGAAATAATAATAAAATGGTTTCTTGTTCCAGTCAAATACTGAAAAGGGGGATTTTCCCATGGCCTCCCTACCTCTACCCATACTGCTGCCTCAGGCGATGTTGTCTGCCTCTTCTCCCTTTCTTTTTATCATTTAAAATGCCTGTAACTTCCAGGCCGGGGCACATGCCTCCAGCCCAAACACTTGGGAGGCAGAGGGAAGCAGATCTCCATGAGCTGGAGACCAGTTTGGGTTACACAATGAGACCCTGTCTCAAACAAACAAGCAATTACTTACTATTGGAATTCAGGGCAGATTTTCTGAGACCCCCCTGTCTTACATTATGCCTCTGGTCCAGCTTCCTGTTCTAGTGCTCCTTCTCTCTGAGAGGAAATAACTCCTAAACTGTCCCAGTTACTCCAGGATGACTTCTGTGCTTACTCCTGTCCTACTCTGTGAACTTCCTTGTTTTACCTTGTCATCGAATATAGAGGTTCTAGCTGTCACCCACAGCTTCAGACAGCCATCCTTCTACTTATTTCTTCGAGATTCTGGCTGACCATGTCTGTGCACTGCCCATCATCTTTTAAGTCTCCTGCAGTCTTTTGAATCTCAATCCATTGAGTATTTCAATTCTGTAGCATACTAACATTCTGTTTCAGCGTATTAAAAGGCATCCTATATAAAATGCATGTATAGCAATTTACTTCCTATCACCCACCACACAGATAAAACACTACAAAATACTACATATGCATTATATATGGTGACTCTTCCTAGTTGTCTTTCACTGACTCATTATTCATCCTCATGAAGATAAGTGAACTTTTCATTCTATAGCCATTCCTTCATATAGTTTTATACTGTTACTAATGTGTAAAATAAACTACATTCCTAAAATTATAGTTTTATTTTATTATTTGCTGTGGTCTGACTACTTTGTTTTTCCAAAATTTATGTGTTGAAATAGTAATTCTGAAAGTATTAGTCCTAAAACATGGAAGTCTTGGGAGGTATGCAGTGTTATTTCTCTCTGTCTCTGTGTATCTCTCCCCTTCTCTCCATATGGGGCTATAAGGATAAAGGGAAGCCAGTGATCTGTGCAGACAGAAGTCTCTGTCCCGCCTAGTCCTGCAGATGTTCAGTCCCAAATAAACATACAGGGGCTTTTATTAATTTTAAAATGTTTGACCTATTGCCCAGGCATATTACAAACAAAATGTCACAACTTAAATTAATCCATAATTCTTATCTATGCTTAGCTTGGTACCTTTTCTCAGTAAGGCATTCTTGTCTTGCTTCCTCTGCCTCTGGCTGGCGACTCCATCTCTGCCTTTCCTGTCCCCAGCATTCTCCTAGTCTTGTAGCATTGCCTGTGCTTCCTGCCTGGCTTTTGGCCAACCAGCATTTTATTAAATCAATATGAGTGACAAATCTTTACAGTGTACAAGAGCCTTGTCCCATATCAGATCTGTCTTCTGGAAGAGGTATGTCACTAATCCTCTTCATCCCGGAAGCATGATCTTGGACTACTAGCCTCCTGAACTGATAGAAATAGATTTCTATTGTTAAATTCACCAAATTTGTGGTGATTTGCAATAGAATTTTAAGCCACTTAAATGGTACTATTGATTTCATGCATGCATGTAAGTATGCATATAACACATGGGGATTTTATGTATATAACCTTTGTCTTTTTACCTTCTACTAACTGTTGTACAGTGGTTCTCAACCTGTAGGTCACAACCACTTTGAGAGGTCACATATCAGATATTCTGCATATCAAATATTTGTGTTATGATTCATAACAGTAGCAAAATTACAGCTATGATGTAGCAACAAAATAATTTTATGGTTGAGGATCACTACAGAGCATGAGGAACTCTCTTAAAGCATCCCAGCATTAGGGAGGCTGAGAACCACTGGATTAAGAGGTATCTGTATAGGTTTATGAGAACTGTATTGACTTATATTTGTCTACAGTATTGAAACACAGTCTCCTGTCACTGTGTATCATTGATTCAAACCACACTTATTTATGCCACTCATACTTCTTTTCCATTTGTACTTATAAATATTTTTGCTAAACATATTTTTCTGTACCCCTTTTGCATGTTATGGGGACTTTAGAGTATGTGTATATGAAGATATGATCTATCAATAACTATTCCTACCAATAGGCAGACAGAGGAATAAATT
This sequence comes from Mesocricetus auratus, assembly GCF_017639785.1. Taxonomy (NCBI): domain Eukaryota; kingdom Metazoa; phylum Chordata; class Mammalia; order Rodentia; family Cricetidae; genus Mesocricetus; species Mesocricetus auratus. The sequence goes on along the minus strand of NW_024429184.1, from coordinate 107,180,914 downwards.
GCTAAGAAATCTTCTTCTCAATATTTTGCTAAATAGCCACGAAACTGGCTGCAGTAACTTGTATGGTAGTATTAACATTTGAGAAATGCAAACCTATTCATGTATTTTCTACTGTCAATCTTTTAATACCTTACACAGTCTATTGGCCACAAATGGCATTTTGTAACAGTTTTACTTTCATATATTTTATGAGTAGTTATAATTTTAATATATCTCTTGGTTCTTCCTCAAGTAAAGTCTATATTCTGCAGATTTCCTCTACCTACCATGAACTTTTCTATTGAATTCTGTCTTTTACTTATAGATTTAAATTGTTTTTTCCATATTTACAAATGTATTGATCGTCATTCATCTTAAAAATAACCTTTTTTTTTCAGTGAGAATGAGTGACCAAACTTTTACTTTCATTTCACTGTCTTCTGAGGCAGTTGGAATTAAAAGTCAAAGACTATTAAATTTAGCATGTGGGTTACTTGTAATAATGCTTTCCTATAATAAACCATTGAATCACTTAATCATAAAGAATTTCAGCATTTTTCCAATGCAGACTCAGACATGCTATTATTTGTAAATGATTATAGTGTCTCCTGATGTAAGGTAACCATATGTTAATTTCCTTCTCTGTAAATCAATCTTCCAAGTATTGTTTAATGAATACTCAATTTCTTCCCCTCCCAACTATGAATGTAATATATTTACCCATATGTAATTTTTATCATGGTTCAATCTGCTTCCCTGTCTCAATGCCATGTTTCTTGTCCATTTTTGCTACACAATTGACTGGAGAATGTAGGAAAATTTGTACCTTACCAATTCTTGTTTTCTTTTCTGTTGGAAAAACTCTGGATCTTTGCTTTTCTTAAAAAAAGATTTTGATTGAAATAGCATTTTACTTGTTTGGGGAATGTTGATAGTTTTAAGCCATTTGATTTTGTACTTCTGCTCAGTTCTTTACATTTTGTTGCTATTGACAATGAGTAGCTTAATATCTATGTGGGTGTGGGATAGAATTGAAATTTACTGTTACAAAGTGCTCTTATACCCAATAATATTCAATTTATTATATTGCTAGGAGTTTCTCTCTGCTGAGTATTTCATGCTCTCAATACAATTTTAAAAATGCACCTAATGACACTTTAGGTTTTTGTTTTGCTTTCTTTTTATCCCTAACCCTCATACTAAGGAATTGACATAAATGTGTCTCTAATTTGTTTCATGGTATTTTTTAAGTAAGAAAGAAATTTCTGATTTCTTTATTGTCCTACTGGAAGTTGAGTATAATTTTTAATAAGCTCAGATTGATAGAATAAGCCACAAATAGGGTGTTGATTTATCAGTGTTTGAACTGTCAGAAAGAAAGTCCTCCTTTTGTCTGGCCTGTAAGATGGGTGGGTATGGTTATGGGGATGTGGGAGCTTTGTGTTGCTACAGACCTAAGCTCAACGTTGGAAGAAGGCGGTACCAAGAAGTGTAGCAGAGAGGAAATTGAAAAGATGAATTGAGGATAACCACTAAGGTCATTGTCTTGCAGTGTGTTTTCCAGTTATGCTCAGTCATGGAAGCCATGGCATCATGTTATTTGACTAAGTTGGTTAAAATTTAATCATTCAATCTCATGCCATGAAGAATCCTGCAACACGAATTTTAATTGGTATTAATAATTAAAACTCAGAGTCAGCTATCAGGGTATGAAAACTGAAAGATCAGAGAGACAAGGCAGCCAGCCATTAGAGTTCTTACCTCTACCAATGCTTAGACCACAGGGGTGATCCTGTCCTCAGACTGCTGCCTCAGACTGCCTACACTGTTGCCTCAGACTGCTGCCTCAATCTGCTCTGAGCTCCAGTCTCCTCCTGTCTTATATTCCTCCCTTTCTATCTCCACCTCCTTAGTGCTGGGATAAAAGGCATGCCACTCCAAGTGCTGGGATCACCTTTGTGTGAACTTTGTTTCTTTTTTAGACAGGATCTTTCTATCTCTGTCTCCCAAGTGCTGTGACTAAAGATAGCCCGAACCTGGAAGCAACCTAGATGCCCCTCAATTGAGGAGTGGATAGAGAAAATGTGGTACATTTATGCAATGGAGTACTATTCAGTGGGAAAAAAACCCAATAGAATCTTGAAATTTGCTGGCAAATGGATGGCACTAGAAGAAACCATCCTGAGTGAGGTAACCCAGTCACAAAAAGACAAGCATGGTATATGCTCACTCATATATGATCTTAGGCCTGAAACAGAGGAGTGCCAGCCTACAATCACCAGCCAGAGAGTTGGGAAACAGGGAGGACCCTAAGAGAGATACGTATGGTAACCCAGAGAAGAGGAACAGGACAGAATCTTCTGAAGGGACTGGAACCACAGGTTGGGGGTAAGGAAGCTGAGAGAAAGAGAGGAGGTGAAGAGGAGGGGAGAGGAAGACATGGGGGCAGGATTGTGATTGACGACTTCCTTGTATGCCATCCTAGAGCCTTCATCCAGTGGCTGAAGGAAGACACAAAACACTGAACTGAACTCTTGGAACCCATTTGCAGAGAGGGAGGAGTGATGAGCAAAGGGGTTATGACTTCGCAGGTGAAACCCACAAAAACAGCTGACCTGAACAAGGGGGAGCTTACATACCCCAGACTTGTAGCTGAGAGGCTAGCATGGGACTGCTCCAGACCCACTGAATGTGGGTACCAGTGAGGAGGCCTCAGCACCCTTTGGGGCCTCAGGCAATATATAAGCATTTAGCCCTGTCATCCAGATGGACTTTCGGGAGACCATTCCACATGGAGGGATGCTGTCTCTGCCTAGACACATGTGGGAGGACCTAGAGGCTGCCCCAGATCATATGACTGTCTTTCAAGATCCCCCATGAAGGGCCTCACCCTCCTTGGAGAGTGAAGTGGGGATTGGAGGAGAGATCCGGGGTGGGCTGAAGGGGGGGCGGGAGAGAAGGGGAGAGAGAGGGAGCTGGGTTTGACATGTGAAACAAACTTGTTTCTAATTTAAATTAAATTTAAAAAATTAAAAAATAAGTTAACTATTTAAAAAAAAAAAGGGTGAGTACCACCACTGCCTGGCTTCTATGGCTAACTAGTATGGCTAGCTTTTCACTCGGATCTTCAGTCAAGCTTTTTGTGTTAGATCATAAACAAAATATCAACACAGAATCTGACCTAAGTCATTCCCACCCAGGCATATTTGATTCACTTCCTGTTTCTTCATTTTTCTGTGAGGTTTCTCACACTTGGTCCCTCTTGCTTTCTACTGGGTACTTACTTGGTCTAGGCTTCTCAGCCCAGTCGAGCACGAAGTTAAATGTATGCTCTATTATAGGAATTGATCTTTATTTTTTTTTACATTACTTCCCAAGGCAAATTATTCAGCCTGAAGAATGACTACCAGCATTATGTTCTTATCTATCTCCCAAGAGAACAAAAAATTAAAGTTATTTAAAGTTGTCTGCTATTAAATATATATTTTATTTGTATATATATGTTACATATAGTATTTGCATTTGTATGGTCACTGCTAATTAAATTGCTAGTTAATCTTTTTATACCTTTGTGTCTTAGCTTCATTTCCTGTAGCTGTGGCAAAATACCCTGACAAAATCAACAAGGGAGAAAAGGTTTATTTGACGCACACATCCAGGTGACAGTTAATCATTGCAAGGGAGTCAAAGCAGCAGGAATTTGAAGCAGCTAGTCATGTTACATTCACAGTCAAGAACAGTGAACAGTGAGTGAATGTATATTTCCTGGTACTCAGCTTTCTCATCACAGGGCCTAGCCCATGAAGTGGTACCCCCACACTCAATGTGGGTCTTCCTGTCACTATTAACCCAAATCAAAAAATGCCTCACAGGAATACCCATAGTTCAACCTAGTCTAAATAATTCTCTAGACTTCCCAGACAATTCTTAATTGTGTTAAATTATCAGTGAAACCTAACTGTCATACCTTACTAAAACAATAACTCCTAGAGACTAGATATTATGTCATCAAAATCTAAGTATATGGAGCTGAGATTGGCACCTTGGTAGGAAAGTTTTCCCTTGGACTTACTATTAACTATCAAATACTTTGCTGTAAAACATTTAATTTGCATATAAAAGATACATTTTACCTTTAAAAATTCTGCTTGGTGAAAGAAATTAGGAATTTTGAAGGTCAATTTTTTTATCACCAAGAATTTTATGCTTATACTCAAAATTTTGTGTAAAACTAATTGAGATTGCATTGATAGCTTATTTCAGTTTCCAAGGGACATTTAGTTGTAGCAAGTGTTGGTATATCATACTGTGCCTTTAGGTCTTTGTTCCCAGGGAGCAAAATAGTTGTTTAAAATTTGACTGAAAATTGAATCATTTATTTGTGAACATGTTGTAAACACAAAAGCAAGAATGAAACATGACTAGGAAGGAATTTAGTTTCCTCCTGGGTTTTACATAGAACTTTTTCATTGTTAGTTTTCTCCTGAAGATTTAGAGAAATGAGAAATTGCTTCCCACACTATTTCCCTCCTTAATGCTATGTTCAAGAAGCCTAAGAGCTGGAGTAAGTTTTAGGAGTGGACATTTAGCTAGTGTCTATGAGGTATGAGGTATACTAGAGCCTGATTGTAAATACCAGTCTTAGCTTCACGGTTATTGCTGAGACAATACGCCCTGAAAATAAACAGCTCAAAAGAGAAGGGATTTGTTCTGGATCACAGCTCCATGTTACAGTCTGTCTTGGAATGGAAATCATGGTGGCAGGAGTTTAAAGCAACTGGTCACATTAGACCCATACTCACGTAGCAGAGAGTAATGAGTGCATGATGCTACTTGTTCCTCCCCCTCCATTTATACTTTCCAGGATTCCAGCCAGGGAATGATGCCACATGCAAAGGCTGGGTCTTCCCACATCACTTGACTCAATCAAGATAATGCACTACAGGGATGCCCAGAGGTCCATCTCCTAAGTGATTCTAGATTCTATTGTGTTGATAGTTAACACGATCCATGACACTGACTAAAGCAAAAATGTGTGAGTGAAAAGAGAACATTGGAAATGCCCCAAAATACATTTATCACTACAGTATCTTTTATAAGCAAGCTTTCTATTGTCAAAACAGGACTTGGCAGCAAATCACAGATTTCATCAGAATACAACCTTAGAGCCTTTACCTCTTCAGTGTTCTTTTGGGTTTTTTAAGTGTTCTGTTTTATTTTTGATCTTTTGAGACTGACTCACTTAGAATGCTTCTTGCCGCTCCTTCCTAAGTATTGAGACCACAATCCTGTACTACCATGAAAACTATTTTTCATCTTTGTTGTACAGTATTTCTTTCTTTCTTTCTTTCTTTCTTTCTTTCTTTCTTTCTTTCTTTCTTTCTTTCTTTCTTTCTTTCTTTTTCCTGAATGGCAAATACTTATAAGCTGAATCAATTAGTATTTATGTGAATTCCAAAGATACCATTTTATCAACTTTATGTCACTCTATTATACTGTGTAATAGTTAAACAAGAACAGAGTAGGGAAAAATAACCAGTAAATAATTACAGCAGGATACCACCTTGGTTTTGAATTCCTTTGTTCCCACTTACACTTTTAGTACAACAATAGCTAAGTTACATCTTTAGAAAATCAATTCTCGGTTGTTTTATAACTTTTGTTCCCTGTGGAGTGTGACAGTGATACCCTTTCTCTATGTTTTGAGTAGATATTGATTTGAATACATTTAAGTCTATAAATAAGTGAATGAAAATATTGACTGAAGAATATGAGCTAGACATCTGGAGAAACTTACATTGGACATAAATGGACCTTATATTTGGGCAAACAGAAATTTGGGTAAAATTCTAACCACATAATTTCAGTGTGCCATAGTTTACCACTTACAATGCTGTTTTAAAGGAAAACTGAGTAAACAAAGACAAAATTAATCTCCTAAGGGGAGAGAACATTGATTAAAGATTCTGGGCTTTAAAAGAAAAGATTTATTTTCATTTTATGTGGTGATTATTGGCCTACTTCCTTGCATGTATGTGTACCATGTACATGACTGGTGCCCACAGAAGACAGAGAAGAGTGCCAGGTACTCTGGAACTGGAGTTACAGATGGAAGCCATGGGAGTGTTGGGAACCAAACCTAGGCCCTCTGCAAGAACAGCAAATGCTCTTAACCAATGATCTCTCTCTCTCCAGCCCCGACTCTGAAATTTTTAAATCTGGTATTGTATTGTTTTTCTTTACAGGTAAATTAAACCATTGACCATTTGTTCTTCCTTCCTCTTCTCATAAATATTCATATACAGAAAACTACAGCATCAATGTACAGATATTAAACTGGGATTGAATATTCCCAGATTATATGTTAAAAGTTTATGTGCAGGGACAGAAAAGCTACTTGTCTCCTATGATACAAAGAGTTACACTGATTTTCTACATTCTTCAGAACATGGGTGCATTCTCCTTTAGTAGCTGAGGATGCTGGATTCATCTAAGTCTATGCTGGAACTTGGAAATTTCTATATAAACCTGACGGGCCTTCAACTCACAGAGATTCACCTGTCTCTACCTCTGTCATCCCAAGTACTGGGAATAAAGGTGGGCACCACCATGCCTAGACCTTGTCCTCCCACAATATTTGTGACATTTAAGGTGGTTAATTTCCTTACTCCATCCTTCTCAGTTGTGCTATCCTTTCTAAAATAACAGGAATGACTTCATTTTTTATGTTAGTTATGTGCTATGTTGGCTGTCCAATGATTATTTAATGACCCAATAAATTAATGAGTACAGAGTATACCAATGAATTGAGTAGGTCAAGAATATATTGATAATATGCAAGGATATTTATAATTCAGTATCTGCCAGGTGGTAGTGATTCATGCCATTAATCCCAACTCTCAGGAGGCAGAGGCAGGCGGATCTCTGTGAGTTCAAGGACAGCCTGGTCTACAGGGCAAGTTCCAGACAACATTCAAAGCAATACAGAGAAACCCTGTTCAAAAAAACAAAATACAAAAAAAAAAAAAGAATTCAGTATGTTTGCATATAAATATACAAGATGATTTTACAAATATTACTAAGTAAACATGTGGAATCACTTCATTTCTTCTTTCATTCTTTTTTGTTTGTTTGTCTGTTTGTTTTTGAGACAAGGTTTCTCTACAGCTTTGGAGCCTGTCATGGAACTAACAAGTGCTGGGATTAAAAGTGTGCACTACCACCGCCCATAGGGAATCCACTTCTACATATGGTGGAACATGGTACTCCTGGGCATTTTTCAATGTACTTGGTATTTGACTAGAGTGGAGCTGAACTGTATCCCGGAACTCACACCTGTCTCAGATTCCCCATGCTTAGGAGAGAGTGTTAAGAGAAAGGAACAAGAGGGAGGGGGGAGCTCAAACCTCCTGCTTGCTTCTCAACTTTTACTCAGCTCAGTCCAGAATTCAGGCATCACAGCACTTTCACCACACGATAGAATTTGCAGAGGCTAGCTTTATTCATTCTACATAGCTTTGGTTTTTTGTTTGTTTGTTTGTTAAGGCAGGGTTTCTCTGTGGCTTTGGAGGCTGTCCTGGAACTAGCTCTTGTAGACCAGGCAGGTCTCAAACTCACAGAGATCCACCTGCCTCTGCCTCCCTGGTGCTGGGATTTGAGGCATGTGCCACCACCGCCCAGCTAGTTTTGATTTTTAGAATTGGCTTTGTGAAAACTTTAGGGCAAAAAGTTTTTTACTTTGTTTCATTGCACATTACTTAAAAATGCAGACTTGATAGCTGCCTCTTGTCTATTTGACAGTTTGCCATTCTTGCCAATTAGGTGTACTCAATTGAGAAAACACCTCCATAAGATTGGGCTGTAGGTAGACCTATAGGACATTCTCTTAATTAGTGATTGATGGGAGAGGGCTCACCCCCTTATGGGTGGTGTTATCCTTGGGGTGTGGTCCTGGGTTCTGTAAGACAGCAGGATGTGCAAGTCAGTAAACAGTCCTCCTCCATGGCCTCTGCATCAGCTCCTGCCTCCATGCCCCTGCCCTGCTTGAGGTGCTGTTCTGACTTCTTTTGATTATGAACTGTGTTATGGAAGTGCAAGCTGAATAAACCCTTCCCTCCCCAAGTTTCTTTGGTTATGGTGTTTTATCACACCAAGAGTAACCCTAACTAAGACAGAAAGTATGCTTTCTCCAAAATGTTCTGAACTTTTTAATAGCCTTTGAAAGATGGACAGGAAAATAAAATAAAAGAAACTCAAGAAGAAATGCTAAATTCTCATTCAGTCCACAGAGCTTCTTTGTAATCACAGAAGAAAATTCTAGAGCCAGATTTTCATGAACCATTTTCCCTGCAGAGAATTACAGCAAGATTTACCCACAGTAAATCTGCTGCCCTCCAAGCTAATGATCATGTTCTGGTTCAAAAGGAAGGTGACTCAGGAGAGGAGATGGGGGCGGGGTAGAAAGAAGCTGCTGGTTTCCCCACCACCATAGAATAACACTACACAGCAATGAATAAGAGAAGGCCATCCATGCATGTCAGAGCAAGAATCTACTCCAGTCAGGATGGTTCTGAGGTAAGTCTGAAGGCACTTAGTCAAACAGGAGCAGCTTCCAGCATTATGCTGGGGATGAAGGCCACGGCTCCCTTTCCAGCACTTGCTAGCTTATAAAGGTGTATGCTTGGGGTGGATGAGAATGGCTCTTCCTGAATAAATGTAAGCTAGAACAAACTGCATAGAGAAGATCCCCTGCAAGGAAAATGAAGGCTGTTAAAAATGCCTCCTGCAACTTTTGAAGATGGGAATGACGACTAATGCATCAATTAGATGCACCATCTTCCACTCCCTTTGTACTAAATAGTACTGAACAATTAAGTCTCATCAAACCATATCTGTAATAGCTCTGAGTGATAAATAGCGCTTACAGGAGCCAACTTTTTCTCCTGAAAATGTACTTTTTATCCTTTTCTACTAAAACTTTTGAAAGTAAAAGTTTCTGGAGGTAATAACATTCATTTAACTAAATAGAAACAGGCATCTCTTTCAGAAAATTATTTTCCCCTCATGTGCTGGACTTTTAAAGCTTTTTTACAAGTGTACTTAATCTTTGAAAGTTTTTTAGGAAATGAGGAAGTGTTAGACCACTTAACCATGTAGTAACAGATTTTCTTATGTAAATTTAAATGTAGGGCTGAGGAATATTCTAAATATCAAATACAACAATATTAAATTCTTATAAATTTATGAAGATGCTAATTGTGGCCTTTTTTAAAATTGAAGTATGATAATGCTGCCATGTTATATACAAATGCTAAAATTCTTTGTTCTAGTTTCATTCCCTTGCTGGGGCAAATAACCCGCTAAGAGCTCCTTAAGGAGGAGAGGACTATGTGGCTTATACTTCTGGGTCAAGGTCCATTATTGAATGATGTCAGGAGAATTTGAAGCAGGCACGCTTGCCATTCCAGTCAGTATTAACTCTAGGGAACTCACAGTCAAGGAAGGGCAGGCAAAAGCATGGAGGAAGAATGCTGCTTGGTGGCTTGCATGCAGATTCAATCTTAGCTATAGCACAGGGTGATTCCCAAGAAAAGTGCTGTCCAAAATGAGCTGGGTCAGGCCCTTCTACATTAATAAACAACCAAGAGACCCCACTCCGTGTGCCCACAGGCTAACATTATCTAGGCGAATCCTCATCTTCTCCTTGATGACTCTAGGTTGTATCAAGTACATGTAATAATTCTTGTGAGTTATGTAAATCCTTCTTATTTCCTTTAATTACTGATGAGAAACTCTGTACAAGACACTCTGAAGGATCTACTGATCTGACTCAGTAAAGGTTTTTCTTCACCAGATGCTCACCGTTGAGATGGGGAGATGGCTTAGGAGTTAAGAGCATTTTCTGCTTTGGGGGAAGGTGTAAGTTTGGGTCTCAAAACACACATGGTGACTCATGGTAACTTCAGATCCAGGGCTTCCAACACCCTTTTCTGATCTCTGATAGCACTGCACATACATATGTGCAGACAAGATGCTTATACACATAAAATAAAATTCAAAACTTAAAGTAGTATATGACTTGAATCCCAGCACTCAAGAGACAAAGTCTGGGAGATCTCTGTGAGTTCTACACCAACCAGTGTAGACCTTGTCTCAAAGAAAAAAATGTTTTAAAAACCAACTTAATGCAGTATTATAGAAAAATAAGTTTTGGACTGGCAAGTTAGCTCAGCCAGTAAAAGACACTTACTCAAAGACTGAGAACTTGGTTTTATCTTTTGGTACCCACAGGGTAGAATGAGAGAACTGACTCTTACACTTGCCAAGTTTCCTCTGATCTCCACAAATGAGGCTTGGTACTACAGTATACAATCACACATACACAGACACACAGACACAGACACACACACAGCCATACACACACACACACACACACACACACACACATAATGAACACATGTGATAAAAAAAATGAAATTAGAAAATAAATCTTAAATTAAAAAGTATCATGTTTAAAAAATAACTATTATTTTTTAAAGAAAATTATTAAAGTTTGAGAAAAAAGGGAACTGTATGCAGGTGTTAGACCTAAGTAAAAATAATTGTACTTTTTAGTGAAATAATTTTAGAACTGATTTACCTAGAAGCTCCCCTTGATGAGAAGTCAAATGGGGTGACTAATTTTCTCTTCTCCCTGCATTCATTCCCCTGAACATCAGGGAATAGTTAAAGTGGTTTGTGTTGCCTCACAAGTTCAAATGTGATAGACTCTTCAATAAGATGCAAATATTGTTTATTTTTCATTTTGATAAAAAATCTTTTCTTTAGATAACTTAACTTCTAGGGTGCTTTGTTTCTTTTGCTCCATCAGTGTGCCTGAATGAGAACACCCCCACTGTGACCATAACCATTTGACAAGTGATAGAACACATGTTACCTGAAACAGCAACTGCTGATTTCGTCTCACCGGTTCTGAAAATGTCTGTGAACTCCTATGAGTTCAAAGTGTTTCCTTCCTTGCTTCTTTCCTTCCTTTCCTCATTTCCTTAGCCCAGTTTTTCTTCCTATGAAACATTGCACAGATTTTATGCCATTTAAACACCGGAAGCCACACATCAAATTTCATTAAGGATGTCAAATGCTGCTTCATTTTGAATTCAGGGGTACTGCCAAGTGCAAGCTCTAGTTCAGTGCAAAGTACTTCCAAGTGTGACTCTCTCATTCATATGTGGGAGGGGAGCATAATCAGATATAATATCTATAGTGAGCGGGTAATTTCTTTGTTCACAGATAATATACCAGAACAGATTCACCACCTGTGTATCTCTATTGACAAAGCTTTATTACAAGTAATTATTCTGGTTATTCTTTGTGTTTGGCTCATTATAGGAGAACATTTGAGGCCAGGCAGAGCCCAGCACAATACTGTGGCCACATCCTAACTTAATATTCTCTTTCAGCTCAACCATGCTAGCAGAACAAGATTAAGAATTAATCATCGATGTGGTGTGAACCTGTTGTTACACAGATCTCATGCAGAGAACACCTAAACTAGAACTACATGGAATGTTGTGATAATACATGCACACTTGAGAGACAGAGAGAGCAAGAGACTAAGACAGAGAGAGAGAGGCAGACAGAGATACAGAGAAAGAGACAGAGGGACACACAGAGAGAAACGAATTTAGTAAAGTTATTGTCACTTGCTCATTCAGTATTCAGAGTCTACAGTAGGTTTCATGAGTTTTCCTTCTTAATCCTGAACATTGCCCTGTGTGCTGAAAATCAGTGGCCACTCTGATCATCTCATGGGGTTTTTTCTCTTCATTATCTAGGGGAGGATTGCTTGGAAAAAACATTCTCTGGTTAAATTGCCCATGACATTGGGATATATTTTTTGTGTAAATTATTGCTTCCTAGAAGCCTGTTTGTTTTTTCTACTCCAGTTCATACGGCCCATTTTAACGAGATGATTGATTAAAATGCACTCACATCTAACTATTCCAGATTAACTCTCTCACACCTGCTCCTCTTTGTTCCAGGGTTTCTTCAGCATGTGGAGGGTAGAAATATATATATTTTAAAAATTCGTGTTAAGCATTCAGATTCAAGTTCTGCTCTGGCGTGTGTGTGTGTGTGTGTGTGTGTGTGTGTGTGTTCCTGAGACACATTTTATACAGACATAGAAAGTTAACATATTAGTTTCTTGGCTGATTGATTAATGAAGAATTTAATAGCAGCCTTGTCTTTTAGACTCTGGAGATCCACCATGGAGGGCCTGGTGATCCGAGTGTAGATTGGGTGGGGGACTAGAGGGCCTGGTGGGGAGGGATAGGAAAGAGTGGAGGGAGAGGGAGCTGGAATTGACATGTGAAACAATGTTGTTTCTAACTTTAAAAAAAAGGTAAAAAAAATTGCTTTTTGCATCCCATTCACTATAACAGGAGACCTTGCTCAGCCTAGCTACAGCGGTGAGGGCCTTGGTCCTGCCTCAGTGTGTCACAGACTTTGTTGACTCCCTACAGGAGGCCTCATGTCGCACCTGCTGTGCGGCCTGCATCCGAGAATGTAGCGAGGTGGTCGGGATAGATGACACAGAGACCGGTCGGTTGCTTTAAGAAAACTTTATGCTTCCCAAGTCAGCTTAGGAGGAGACCCCAGTCCGCTTAGGAGAGAGCTCTCAGGAGAAGTCTCTCCAAGAAAAAAGAGCTCCCCTTTTTAAGGACTTTTGCCATCCATTTACATACCATTCTTTCCAGACTTCTCACCCTCCTGGCTGGTGGTTAAATCTCCGGCCCCAAAATCGGGGAGACACCGCGGGGGGGGGCCGGAAGAGGCATCTAGCCGTAGGGGGTGTGAAAGTCATGGTATCTCAGTGAGCGAGCCCTTATCTGAGCCCTATCAAGAGCTTTAAAGCACTAAATTGTTTTCAGTAAACATTACACAGCTGCCTGCTCCCAGGCCAAAGGGGAAGTGGGTTTCTGCTCAAGGTCTGGTGTCCCCACAGCCTCACCTTCTTTGAGGAGTGAAAGTAGGAGTGGGGTGGGGGAAAGTTGGGGGATTGGGAGCAGGGAAGGAGGGGGAATTGGGATTGGTATGTAAAATGAAAAAAAGGTTGTTAGAAAAATGCCTCTTACTTGTGGCATTTTCCTGAGTCCTGTTTGGCCACAAAAGCATAGAAGCTGCTTTGGGTATGATGTCTATTTGGGACTCAGTTCGTTTCCTAACATCCATTTGGCAATTGCAGTCATTGCATATGTGCTTCCATTCTCCTGGGTGGCAGTGGTCATAGGCCTCGGATTCGTGGGGTCAGAGTGCTCTTTTGAAAGAATGAGTGAAGCTCACATACAGGACTTGTTGTAACTTCTTAGTATACGGAGGCCAAAGAGAGAGCTTTCCTTTAGCTCCCACTGGCTATGGGTTCCCGGGCCACGGCTGAGGTTAAGAGAAAGCGCAGTTGTGCTCTGTCACGGTTACTGTGTGATTATTCTTCAGGCTCCTTCTCTGTGTTTCAGCAGAGAGCGCTTGTTCTGATAGATGAAGGGTTTCTTTTAGACCCTGAAATTCAATTGACTTCCCAGCTAAAGCCGCAGCAGGAACTGCCCTGGAGTGTGTGAGCTCTGTCCAGACTTTGTTTCAGGTTTCTCACTTGCTGTTATTTCCCCTCAGCAGGTACCAGCTCTGTCTTGCTGACCACACTGTCCCACCCACATAAGACAAATGGTTCCAGGAACTCTGTTAGCCAAACAAAGGTGTTTTTAACATTGAATTACTCTCTGCCCACATTTGAGAGTCACAGAACTCATTTGACAAAAGCTATGGATCTACCACCTGCAGATCTTCCATGACTAGCGAAAGAGGCAACTATTAACTTTTCCTGCTCACCCTTTGCATATCAACACCCACAATCCCTTGTCATCTTGACTTAGATGCACCTTCAGTGAAAGTACTTTGGGTTAGCTTCAGAATGTGCTCAAAATATTTAATGATAAAATTTGCTTTAATACCCACAGCTAAACACTGAACTGAACTCCTGGAACCTAGTGACAGAGATGGAAAAGTGATGAGCAAAGGGGTCAAGACCATGAAGATGAAACTCACAAAGACAGCTGACCTGATAAGGGGGAGCTCTTGAATCCCAGACTGATGGTGGAGAGGCCAACAGGGGACTGATCCAGACTCCATGAATGTAGTGCCAGGGAGGAGGCCACAGAAATCACTGGGGCCTTGGTGTTTACCATGGTTTATAAATGAGCTTTGGGAGCCCATTCCAAATAGAGGGATGCTCTCTCAGCCTGGACACATGGGGAAGGGCCTAGATCCTGCCCAGGATGAAATGACAGACTTTAGAGATGCCCCCCAAGGAGGTCTTCACCCTCCCTGGGGAATGATGTGGGGATTGGGTGGGGGACTGGGGGGCTGGTGGAGGGACAAGAGAGGAGGGGTGGGAGAGGGAGCTGGGACTGACATATGAAACATTCACGTTTCTAATTTAAATAAAAACATATATTGAGAAAAAATACCCTTTTAACATCAAAGAATAAGGAATGTGGTTCAATGTAACATCGCCCAAACACTGCCCTTGAGTTCTGAAAGTAATGATGGTCAAACTTACCATAAAGATGTGTGCTTTGGTCTAAGAACCACTGCAGAGGGACATTTGTCTTTGAAAACACTTAAATTATGATGAAGACAATCTAAATCAAATAAAGTGTGCTCTGTGGCTGAAGCGGGGTTTTCAATTCCTCCTGGGTTCCTTAAGGATGCTCCACTGGGTGTGCTTGTCCTTCATTCTGGCCTCTTCCTGTGGAGACAGCCCTTGCTGGTGATGCTGCTAAAATATACTCACACCTTGTTTTCTGAACACCACAGAATGTGTGAAGTGGATGTGTTCCCCTCCATTATAGGAGGACTCGATGAGTGTCCTGAGTTCTGCCCCTCAAGGACTTGAAAAACAGGATTGGGAAGATGACTCAGTCTTTAAGGGCTGCTCTTACAGAGGACTAGGGTTCAGTTCCCAGCACTCACATAGTGGCTCACAGCTATCTGTAACTCTAGTTCCACAGGATCCTACATCCTCTTCAGGCACCACGCATACATGTGGTGCACATACACACATGTAAGCAAACACCCATACACATAAAACAAAATAAATAATTCCTTTAAAAACAGGCGAAAATAATCATATGCTCTATCCTTCTTTACTCAAAAGAAAATCAAACTCCTTTCACAACACAAAATCAGTATCTTTCCATTACAGAGAAAACAAAAACAAAAACTTCTCTGTCCTATCTCCTTTTCCTTACACCCAGCCTTTAGTGAGTTAGATAAAGAGGCCATGAAAATAAACACACTACACAGACAGGGAGGACCCTTTGGGTTCTGGATGCTGGGGGTCTAAAATCAAAGTGATGGCACGGTTAATCTTTTCTTAGGTATGTCTTCTGGCTTGCATGTTGCCTTCATCACTTCTCAGAATCCTCACATTGTCTTAATTCTGTATGTTTCCTACATTTCCTCTTCTCATAAACACGTCAGCCATATCAGGTTGGAGTACAACGATGAGGTTTCATTTAAAGTCAGGTTCCTCCAAATTTGTGTTTTAGGAGCATACAAGAGGACTATGAAGTAATATTTGAAGTAATCACACATAGTTCTTCACCATTTATGGAGCGAGCAAGAGCTATATTTCAGTTACATTATAAACAAATTAAAAATTTAAAAAGCAAAGCTTTGTTCTTTAGATCATTGGATTTAATATTCAAATCCCAGAGAGCAGAAAATAAAATGTTAACACACATCCTTTCACTTTTTCTGGTCATCTGTGCCAAATCAGGGCTCTCAAGTTTCAAAGAGAACTTTTAACTCTGAATATCATATCGTTAGACATTAGAGTAGAGAAAATATATAACTTATGTGATGACCAACTGGGGAAAACTATTGCAATATGTGTGTTTATATAACGAACAGAGAAGCATGTTTGTTCTGTTTGTGATGAATAGATTTATTTACATGAATGATTCAGGTTTATTTAATAAAAGACAAATGAAAAATCATGATGAGGTTCTTGAAATGGAAGCGCTTATAGTAAAGTTAGTATTTTAGATAATTATTGAGGTCTTAGCTTCATCTTCCATTTTTTTCCCCTCTAAATGTCAGGGCATGGTAAATGTAAAATGTGAAGATTTTTCTTAGGGAAGGATTAAGATTGTTGTAGTTTAAGCAAATACTTTTTTTTTTAGTTTTGCTATTTTTCTGTTCTGTGCATTTTAGTTTTGTTTGGAGAGTCATTGAATTTCAGATCCAAATTTTACAATATCAAATCAGTTGCAAAAAATAATGACCTTTGACCCATTTACCAAAATGAAAAAGATTAGAAGTCAATAAATATATTGTCCATAACATAATAAGTTCTCTGAACACTAAGGCAAATTACATAACCAATGACCTGTATATCTCACCCCATAGTAGCCTATCAGAGAAGCTTCTCCTCACAGTAGATGGGAATTAACCAGAGACCCACAGCTGGACAATGTGGAGAGTTAAAGACATTGGAGTACTCAGTCATACGTAATATGACTTCATCAAATCCTTCCGCTCAAGGCTCAGACATCTCTGCATAAGAGAAAGTGGAAAGATTCTAAGAGCCAGAGAAGGTAGATGATTCCAAGGAGAAGGTTCCCCCATGCACAAGACTGATGCTTACATGAACTCACAGGGAAAGTGGTAGCATGCCCAGGGCCTGCACAGGTCAAAGCCAGACAGCATTCCAGCACTGAGAAGGGGAAATAGACAAGGGGTCCCACCCCTAACCAAACAGCTACTTGTATTTGATACCCACTGACAAAGGAAAAATGAGTTTTCTTCTATGGAATCTCCCTGGGTATGTCAACCACACTCCATTGTAGACCCATGCCCAGGAATACTTGGCTAACAGGAAACCAACTCATTTGATTTAGTGGAGGTTTTGTTTCCTGTTGCTTTGTTTTGCATTTGTGTGTGTGTGTGTGTGTGTGTGTGTGTGTGTGTGTGTGTCACATTGAACTTTTGTTTGTTTTGATTTTTTGTTTTTGTGGTTATTTTGTGTTTTTTGTTTTGATTTTTTACTTTTGTCTTCTGGTTCTTTTTTTTCCTCCCTTTTATTGAAATTCGATTCTTTCATCATACAGTGTATCCTGAGAACAGTTTCCCCTCTCTCCTCTTGCCAATTTTTCCCCACCTGTTGTAATCTAGGCAAACCCGGCCCCTCCTCTCACCCTCCTTTGTATGGCAGGTATATGTACCCTGGCTCTTTAAAAGAAAGACCCCACCTACTTCCACTCCCTTTCTTCTCTCTCTCTCTTTCAAGGCTCTCTTTCATGGCTCTCTTTCCTGCTATTCCCCTGGGGCAGGCAGAACATTTCCTATGTCCCTCTTTTCTTCTGTCCTCTCTCTGTGTCTCTGTGTCTCTTTACCTATTTTCTCTTTTCCTTCCCCCTCCATCTGCTTTCTAATAAAACTTCTCACTTAAGCTCTGTCTGCCTGGCATCTCTCTGCCTAGGTCAACCTGGCCTGCCATGGAATAGGCCAGGGTTCCCCTGGTGCATTATCATAACAGCCCCTCGCTTCCCTTCCAGATCCACTCCCTTTCTGTCTCTCGTTAGAAAAGAAATGGCTTTTAAAATAACAACCAAAGGTGACAAAATAACATATAATAAGATAAAACAAAAACTACCACATGAAGGCTGGGCCAGGTAACCTAACAGAAGTAAAAGCCCCAAGAGAAAGTACAAGATAGATCGGAGACCCACTCATTCATCTGTGCAGGAGTCCCATAAGAATGCCAAACTGAAAGCTCTGTGGTCGCGACTTGAGTCTCTGTGACTTCCTAAGAGCTTTGCTCAGAAGATCCCAAAGGGTCTTGTCCTCCATGCCCTCTTGCTCGCATACTCTTTCTGCCTCCTCTTACAGGGGCTTCCCTGAACTTTGAGGGAAGGGATTTGATACAGACAACCTATGTAGAGCTGTGTGAACCAAGGCCTTCCTCTCTTCATAATGTTTACCTGTGGATCTCTGTATCTGCTCCTATCTGCTGCAGGAGGAAACTTCTCTGATGATGACTGAATAAGGCACTGACCCAAGAGGGTGACATAATATCTTCAGGAGTCTGGATGGCTCTACCTTTTCCTGGGATGAAAGGTGTGAACTCTCTGGTAGCCCAAGGTGAGCTTGAACTCAGAAATCCATTTGCCTTTCTCCTGAGACCTGGGATTAAGGGTGTGTACCACCACTTCCTGATCTATGTAGCTTGCTTTCTGAATCCTCAGGCAAGCTTTAATAAATCATAAATAACATTTCACCACAGTTGAAGATTTCCCATTTCCTCAAAATTTAATAATTTCTAGATAATGAGTGGGAATATTTCTCCAAACTGATCTTGAAGCTCCCAGAGGTAACACTAGAGGCCAGAGAACTAGTGAATTCTTATGGTTGCACATTACTGATTTAGAGACCTCCCAGATCTGAGTATATGCTATAACCTTCAGCAATTAAACATTTTGTTTAATAACAAAGCAAAATATAACTTAATAGTTTATAATATTCATTAAGCAACATTATTTTCTTTCCTTGATAAAAATTATTCTATATGGATAATGTATTAAATTTCCAACCCTACACAGTTTTTTCTTACAATGCAACATCATAGATGATTTATGAATATGATTACAATCCATGATAAGATGTGCCTTTTAATTTAGTCAGTGCAATAAACTATTTTTAAAGATATATGTTGAGCAAAAGCTGAGTTGAGCAGGCAATGATATGACAGCCTTCATACATTACTGGCTTAATTGCCCTGTAGAGATTGCATCCAACGTGAAGGTGTATTTTCACAGATTTAGAGCTGGAGAAACAGATGCAAATTTGTAGAGAATTTGAACTATCAACAGCCTCAGAATGCAGTTATAATAGTATGGTGGTTTGAATGAGAATGACCCTCCCCCATACATTTGAATGCTAGATCCCCTGTTGGTGAAACTGTGTGGGAAGGATTAGGAGGTGTGGCCTTGCTGAAGGAGGTAGGATGGGCTTTGAGGATTGAAGAACCCATACCATTCCCAGTTAGCTCTCTCTGCATAGTGGCTGACTCAAGATATGAGCTCTCAACCACTGTTCCAGTGCCATGCCTGCCTGCCTGCTGTCATGGTCCTCGCCATTGTGGTCATGGACTCACCCTCTTAAACAGTAAATCCTAATGAACTCTTCTTTCTATAAGTTGCCTTGGTCATGGTGCCTTACCCCCAAAATTAAAAAATAACTAAGACATACAGATAACACTGATCAGTAATATGCAAATGTTACTTGGTTAAATTCCCCTTTCTCCTCTTACATCAGTTACTTTATTTTAACCTGTTTTATAGGCAAAGACCCTGATCTTCAGAGGTTCAACAATGTATCACACTGTGGTGTCATAAGTAGAACCTATATAGTCTGAGCCCAAAGTCATAACGTGTACAGTAAAGAAAAATCATTAAGTCCTCAAAGAGCACATCAAACAACTTTGGGACAGTGATAGAGGCCACCTTGATAAGCAGAGTGACACATATAATCATCACCATCTGTCAGCTGCAATGGTTTCAGTGTAGAGCATGTTGAGCAGATCCCCAGGGTGTCTAGCTAATGAAATGCTGTGCAAGCTTATAAGATGAATAATCAGTGCTTAGGTGTTCTAAGTCTGTACCTTGGATTGTTCATACATAAAAACTGACATGCTAGCTATGACAATGCAGTCGCCAAATCTTCAGCTATAGGGGGTATAATTCATCAAGCATGGCCAGCTACATAGTTTACAGGGACTGCTTTATTGAAAGGGCAGGAGAAAAGAGTGTTGATAAATGTAAATCATTTTCCTCTCTCCTGTAGTCCCTCTTTTGACTTTTCAGAGTGATTTTAAAATAATATTTAATGCTTTAAGTATATGGAAATTAAAATATTAAATGATCAGTTTGAATTATACCATTAATTTTTTTATACTGTGCAGTAGTGGCATTAAATGGGAGTACTTACCTTATCTAGGATTTTTGAATTACACAGTTTGTACTTGAAAGTTTGTATATGCATATGTACACTGTTTTTGTTAGAAGATTGAAATATCACTAATGTCAGTCAGAGTTTTTATTGCATTCTAACAACGTTCCCTTACTTCCACTCATGAACAAGCAAGGAATTCCTGAAAGGAAATGAAGTGCCAGGTATTACGTATTTCCTTTTCTTCTAGGACATCCTTTTCTGTAAAAACATTGGTTAATACACAAGAGTAACAGAAGGTGTTGATGTACTTCCTGTGCACTTTCTATTTCATAGAATTCATTGCCTTCTTTCATATGTATATATATATGTAGAAGTGTCACAATGTGAATTGCATCAATCAGTTATTCTACTGATTTATCAAATGCTGTTGGGATGGTGAAATCCCATAGTAATTTAAGTTCTGGTTAGCTGTTTCTTGATCACTCTCACCTTTGCTTAATCAGTTGTAGCCATAACAAACTATACTGACACAGATGGAATGGGAGAGACTGGAGGATGCTTGCAGATTACCATGGATTTCACTAAGTACTAGGCTCAGCCATAGCTGTTAGGCTAGGAAAGGCATTGTTTTTAAAGTGTGGGACTTATAATACTTTTGGTAAAGGGTTAGTTTTGTTTTGTTTTGTTTTTTTTCAGGAGCAAAGAAAAAAGAAAAAACTTCCAATGAGTTTCACTGTTGGGATACACCAAGTTACATGTTATATATAAAAGAAAAAAAAGTAGCTTGTGGTGGTTAATTTCATGTGTTAATTTGACTGTTGTTAGAAAATACTCAGACAATCAAAAGATTATTTTAGTTCATCTGTAAAGTTACATTTGGGAAGAGACTAGTTAGATTCAAATCACAAACCTAACAAAGAAAATCACCCTTGCAAATGTGGCTTGGTATCTTCCAGTTTGTTGAGAGCTATAACTGAACAGAAATGCCACGAAATAGTAAATTTGTTCTTGACTTGAGCTCTGGGACATTGTATTCTCTTCCCTTTAGACAAAGAGATTTTGGGCTCATGGGGCTTACAAGTTTCAATTAAGACTGCCACCATTCTTTATATCCTGGTCCTTAGGCATTTACTTTTTTATTGAAACTAAACCACTTCTTCCCTGGCCTTCTGATTACTGAAGGAAGTTTGTGGGACTCTTCTGTTTACATAGGCATCCTCTGATAATTAATATCTTCTTTCCTCCTTGCATAAGTGTGTGTGTGTTTCCCATGTAGAAACTTCAACAATATAAAAATTAAAGTTAGAATATATATATATATATATGTGTGTGTGTGTGTGTGTGTGTGTGTGTGTGTATTCTTGAGTAGTAACCAATGGTCTTGCCTTCTTCTCAGTAGCTTAGAAGATTAACAATGAAAATAGCAGAGATAAGTAATCCTAGAATATGGATTGGCATATGAAAGTAGATACAACATGTGAAGATGTTGTTAATATCCTATAT
Source organism: Mesocricetus auratus (assembly GCF_017639785.1). Lineage (NCBI taxonomy): Eukaryota > Metazoa > Chordata > Mammalia > Rodentia > Cricetidae > Mesocricetus > Mesocricetus auratus. Next base: position 107,159,422 of record NW_024429184.1, on the reverse strand, counting down.
AATTGACTGCATGGAAATATTTTTCATTACAGACACATGAACAATGGTAGCCAGCTGACATTAGTGTTTTGCCACACACAGGAATGAATGAAATGAGTACTGAAATATTGTTTGTTTCTGTTTTAGGGTTTTATTCCTAGAAAAAAGAATGGGTTTTCAGGTCAATACCATTTTCCAAGGAGACCAAACAATTCCTGAAGAATTGACCAGTAGGATGTCTTCTATACTAAAAGGGCTAGTAGTCACTCTGACAGACAGGTACTTTTACAAGTATGCCTTTGTTTTTTACTGATTGCATAAAATCAGTCATCATTTCCATGTAAGTTTATTGATTCTGAACTCACATGGGTGTGGAAACCCACATAGGACTGTATTTAATAAAGGATCAATGTCATACTGAAGGAAAAGCCATGACTATAGAAATTACTGGAAGTATCTGTTACAAAGCAACTGTACGTAGAGAGAAATGACCTCATAAAGACTTAGTTCAAATGTTTACTCAGACAAAAGTTTTAGGGTGCATCCTTGAGGATATAGTATGTTTCTTAAATTAGTGGCATCTATAGTGACTGCTCTGGTCCCAGACAGGGAAGACTTGTGGATACAGGATCCGAGGAGCAGAGGTGGAGGTGACCATTTTACTGTCATTATCAATGACCTGAATGGCCATCATTAGCCACCATTCTGAATGAATATGCTTTGGTTTCCCTTTCTCTGATACCAGTTTTTATGTAAATGGAGGTCTGGTTCTAAACTAAACAAAACACATTAGAGAGAGGAAATGGAGAAAAGGAAAAGAGAAAGAGAAATGAAGAGACAGACTCATACACACACACACAGGGGGGGAGAGAGACAGAGAGAGAGAGAGAGACAGAGAGACAGAGACAGAGACAGAGACAGAGAGAGAGAGACAGAGACAGAGACAGAGAGACAGAGACAGAGAGATAGATAAAAGAGAGAAGGACACAGAGATAGAAAGAAATAGAGACAGAGAAACAGAAAAGTCTATTATCTGGAGAATAAACAAGGTTCCCGGTAAACTACAAATTAAACATTGTTACCAGTAAGCTTTGGCCTCTGTTCAGAGAACATCAAGTTAATAACAAAGTAAATGTACTGATAAAGGTAAATGGTCTTTATTAGCAGGAGGATGTAAAACTTTTAAAACAGGCACGTAGGAAAACTGTAGAGCCTAGGTGATCCCCTAGAAAAATTTCTGATACTCCTTGGCCTTTACATAATCCTGCAAAAGCCCAACTGCTGTGCTCTGAACCAGTTTCCATGTTCTGACAAAGGTCAGGTTTTCTGTGGCCTTTCCCAGGAGATGACAAATCATAGTAGAAATACTTAATAAGACCTTCTGGGCGGGGGGTAACAGGAGTTTGTCTGACAGTGGATTTAAGCTGTAATATTTTCTGATGGCAGCCTCCTTATGCCTCATAGAAGTCCAGCATGACTCCCCACACCCCCACACACTATCCCTTCCTTTCTCCTCTTCTCAGACTCACACTAGTCTCAGACTTTGGTGGCTTTTTCATACTACCAAGGCCCTCTCCACTTTCTTTCGCAAGTAAAATCCTTACATATTTATTTCCCTCATAGTATATGTTGTTTTTTGTCTGTTTGTTTGCTCTTGGCCCAACACAACTGTGAACAGGACTTGCAGATATCCTATGGGTAGTCAAAGAAAGGAGATAATTCCTGAAACCTCTAGTGGGTCATGAGGTTGGGACTTTTAGTACTGGGGTCAATCTGGAGTCCTCATGTGGGCCTGAGAGTCCTTGCCTTTCTACAGTTACTTATTGTGTCGAATATTCAGGGATATTGGTAAATCTTAAGACAGCCTGTATTCACAGCGAATCACTTGCTTTATTCATTGGAAATTGCTACAGAAAAGCAAGAAGGAAAGAAAATCCTTAATTAAAAAGAACCACTGTCGTAAGTAAACAGACCTTGTTTTTTCTGTAGCTGTAACCCCTTGGCTATAGATCACACAGACTTCATAAAAAGGCAGCTGCTTCACTAATAACCTTTGGCCGTGATACAGCCAATTAATTATTCTGTCATCCCATAAGAGGTCCCATGTTGTCTCTTGCATAGTTTTTCAAAATTTCTGTCGTATTTCAATGTGCTAGCTTCAAATACAAATATAAAAATAACCTGTTTCTCTGGTCTTTTTTCTAAAATCCAGTGGTCTATATAGAATTTGATAGCTCCAGATAAAAGAGGCTTGGGATTGCCCAGTATATTTCTGATTGTGTAACTCTAAGATCAGCACAAGGGTGTTTTACAAAGGAATGAAAAATTATGGAAAGATTACTTGTAAAGTTCTCTTTTGGACTTTCGGTTAACATAGAAGGTGAGACATCTAGATTTCTAAGTTCCGGGATATTTATTAATTTATTCTGTGATCCACCCCAAACTCAAGTTCAAGCATTTTTATATCATCATAATTGTATTCTTTTGATGATATTTTTTATAATAGCACTGTCTTAGGTAGTATATCTATTGACATGATGGAACAACAAGACCAAAAGTAACTTGAGGAAGAAAAGCTTGATTTCAGTCATAGCACGTAGTCCACCATCCAGAGAAGTCAGAGCAGGAGCCAGGAGTCAGGAACAGATGCTGAGGCCATGAGGCAATGGTTACTGGTTTGATCCTTGTGGTAGCTCAGTCTGCTGTGTATGGCACACAGAATGACTAACCCAGGGTGACAAAGCCCACAGTGAGCTAGGCCTTCCCACATCAATCACCAATCAAGAAAAGACACAACAGGTTGTATTAACCATATTTCAGGACAGACTCCATGGCCAGGAGTAGTTGACCAATACAAAATGAACTCAATGGTATTTTTATTTCATTTTGGGTTTTTTTTTTCGGTCTTACTGGACTTTTTGCTTGCCTATTTTGATTTTTGTTTTGTGTTGTGTCTTGTGTGTTTGTGCATGTGTTTTCTGTATTTTTAAAAACTGTTTCTTTTTATTTTGTTTTTGTTTGTTTGTTTTGTTTTCTTTCTTTCCTTTCCAAAGACAGAACATAAAGTTGGGTGGGTAGGCAAGTGCAAGGATCTGAGAGAAACTGGGGGAGGGTAAAACATAATCAAATTATATTGCATGAAAAATTTTCAACAGAAAGAATGTGATCTTTAAGGTGTGAATGCATCTCTATTTTCAAGTGTTCATTGCAGAGTCATCGGTTTCGTTTGAGGTCCCTGATCTCCACTACACAGTAGATGCTGGGCTCTCACAAGGACTCTTCTTGGACACCCTTCTGGTGTTCTGTGTGGTGGAGCTCCTGCAGCTTTGGGTCTATGGGTCAGGTCCCTTCATGAGCTTCAGAAGGTAATAGATAGGGTGGATGTTGGGACAGGTCATATATAACCTTGCATCTGGGCAGCTGTAGAGTTGATCTCCCAGAAGGGAAATGGGGACTGCTGTCCCATGCTTGTGATCTTACAGCTGATTCACCCACACCTCCACTAACAGGATTGGATCTGTTGTGCTGCCCTGGCAGGGTACAGGGCTTGATCTTCTGAGTGTTGCAGATGGTGGGGATTAGGGGCAGCTCTTCACTCTTATGACCATAGCGCCAATTCTCCCACCTGCACCAGGCATTGGTGTGTGGGTTTGGGAGGGGGAAGGGTGTATTTTAGCTTTGTCTTTGACAATGTTCTTTATTTTGGTTATTTCAGCATGCTACTATAGTTACTCTTTTTACCATTGAAAATATTTCTACATTATAAATCATTTGACCACCTTAATTGTGAGCTCTAATCTGCTTTCAAATAACATTTCTCCAAAAAAACCGAGTTTTTGTCAATGTCCTTCAAGTGCTCATCTTTATGGAATATGTCAGGTTTAGAGAAAATGACACTTTGTTACCTCCAATAATTTCTAATAAATTTTCTATCTTACCAATTCCAGACTCCCTACTTACTTCAAATATCTGCATTTTCCAATAACCATTTTGAAATGTATTTTTTCTATTTTTTCCAGTAGAAAGGGGATGCTCCTTGGTTCCCACACTCACTCAATTCATAGGCTGTCTTCCAGCCACTTCAGACAAATGACAATGAATGTGCAGCTCTTCATGACTGAGTAATTCACCCAGAAAATGAATATAGAAGACATTAATACCACAACAAATCTGATTACCAATGAAGGCCACGAGTCCACAAGACAGGTGGACTGTTGTTAATTAAGCCATGAAGAAGGGCATGCCACGTAGACATTGCATCTATTTAATGTACTTGGGACATCATCCAGGTGCACGTATGTTTGAGTTGAAACATGAAGTTTAAGAGAACTTTCTAACCAGCAGAAACTGTCAACTTCATATACATGAGAAGTGTCAGGCTGAATGCCATTGTGAGCTGTGCAGAGGATTAACATGTAGTATGAGTGACATTTCTGTGTCCTTAACAGCTACCTGAATTTTGCTGCTCATGAACAGGTCTGTAGGATGTCAGAAAGAGATCATGACTCTGGGAAATGATAGAAAATTGTGGATTGTAGTGGATGTTTTGCCTAAGGAATAATACCCAAGAAATGGGGAAGCTTGCATTCCTTCTTCTTGGCTTGCATAAAATAGTGTTAAAGACTCTTAGTTTTTCCTTCAAGGCCTGGAATAGGAAGGAAACAGACTTTGGAAAGCAAATTCTCATTAGCAGTTTGAATGCATACTGACTCTCCTTTAATGTAATTAAAGCTACTATACTCATTTGGTTTTGAATAGTTCACAAAAATTCTCTTAGGAAAACTGCAGATACCTTAGATACAGTACTGTAATTAAAATTTATCTAAAACCATGAGTATAATAGAATTTTGTTTAACATTGTTTTTCATAGGTGGCTGAATTCTAAGGCATGGGCCCAAGCTAAAACACCTTTTACCATACCTCCACAAACTTCCAAGTTTACATTACACAATGAATTGCCTTCAGTGACTGAATTTTCCCCCTTACTGTCCTTATACCTACAACAGTGCTACCAGAATGAGTAAGGTTCTGTCAGGCATTAAAGAACACTGGAAAGGAGATTAAGCCTCTTCTGTCTCTGGATACACAGCTGAAGTGTGGACATACTGGTTGGACATAATACCAGCTGCAATAGCCTGCTTTCATGCTAAATAGATGGTGATTCCATTTAGTCCCCAGGAAGAACTGTAGAAAGGGTAGTGCAGATTTCACATCACCAAAAATGCCGGAGTCTAGATAGCCAAGTCATTAGAAACGCTCATGTATAAAATTCTGCCTGGTCCAGCAGCAGAATTTAGGGGTTTAGTACAAAAAATACAAATATAGGACTTCTGACTGTGAAAATACTTAAGCTTTCAGGACACCTAGCATAAAATTAAGTAAAAATTCAAGTATCAGTTCCTGTGTCAGCAGATTGGACACCTACCTGTGAAGCCAGCCTTGACACTGCAGCAGTTTTCCTGACTCTTCTCCCTAACCCATTCCTACTTCTGGGTGACATGGTACCCACATAGCAGAAGAAGTCACTTTTCCAACTGAAAGTGTAGGCCATGTGATCATATGCTCTAATCTTAAATTGATTATAAATTATAAAAAACTAAAGAGAAGCCATACAAGACAGTGGTCAAGTGAGTGTGCTCCAAAGCTAGAGACCCTTGCTTGCCTATTTTTCTGTTCTACCTATATGGCTTTGAATACATTTTGTAAACTCAGGTGACAGTGCTTTATACTGGATATGATAATAGGTATAATATATAGTAGCTTACACTGAGCGCTAGGCATAATGTTTGATGGATTCAATTGATGTGCATTAGCTACCATCATTTTAAGAGGACTCATCTTTGAGCGATGACTCCATGTGGTCCACAGGTTCTGCATCCACCATCTGCATGTGTCCGCGCTGCACAGCCATCCTCTGCTGCTCTTCTTTCACGGTTTTCTAGGAGCACTGATGATGTGGTTTGTTTTCTAGCCCTTGGACTTATTATCTTGCTTATCTATTAGAAAAATTTTTATGCTTACACACTGCTATCATCCTCTTTGATAGCTTGGCTGGTAGAACTGATGTTTTAACATGTCTGTTTGATCTTTGATAGAAGCTACTAATCTTAGGAGCTGAAGTGTGCACATTTTTATTAATTATTTTGTCTTGTTTTGAAGGCTGTCTCCTTTGGCTTAAGTTATTATGTCCTTGGTAATATACTGAAAATGTCCTTGGTAATATACTGAAAATGTAAAATTATTAAAATACAGAATTATAACAAAATTGGTTTCCATATACATATTAAAGCTTTCTGGGAAATGCATAGGTTTCTGTCCTCACCCCTTTGTGGTACAAGCTAATTTAACAATCAAAGTTCCTTTCTGACTCTTCAGAACTAACATTATTAATTGAATTTATTATTTTCCCCTTTTATTGAAAATATTCTTCTCTTATACAAAATATCCTGAGTATAGTTTCTCCTCCCTCTCCTGCTCCCAGTTTCTTCCTGCCTTTCCTCGACTTCCATCCAGATCCACACCTTTTCTGTCTCTCCCTTAGAAAAGAACATGCTTCTAAAAGGTAACAGCCAAATATGACAATACAAAATATAGTAAAATGAAAATCATCACACTGAAGTTGGACAAGACAAACTAACAGCAGAAAAAGAGCCCCAAGAGCAGGCACAAACATCAGAGATCTACTCATTCGTACACGGAGGAGTCCCTTACAAATACTAAACTGAAAACTATAATATGTATGCTGATGCACACCCATGTAGGGCCCGTTCTTGCTCCTTCAGTCTTTGTTAGTTCATAGGAGCATTGCAGAGTTAGTTTCTAAACCAACCAGGGCCTTGTTATCCTGGTGTCCTTGTGCCTTCTGGCTTTTACACTCTGCCTCCTCTTCCAGGAGAGTACCTGAGTTTGAGAGGAGAGATTTGTGGGAGACATCATCATATTTAGATCTGTGTGTTCCTAGGTTTCTCTCTCTGTGAGTATGACTGGCTGTGTGTCTCTGGATTTGTCTGAATCTGCTGCAGGAGGAAGCTTCTCTGATGATGGCTGAGAAAGGCACTGATCTATGTGTGTAGCCAAATATCATTAGGAATCATTTTTATGATCACTACTACTGTCTCTGATAAATTCAAACACACACACACACATACAGAGTACACTGACTCCTCTTATCCCTACCCTCTTCCATTTCCCTGAATCTGTTATCTACCAATTCTCTTCCCTTTAAATCACTTTCTCCCATTCTCATTTATGTTTTGTTATCCATTGGTTAAATCAGGATTGTCTGTATTACCTTGGATTTGGAGCTAACCTTTGGAGCAGGAGGGATGCAACTGAAGACAACAACTCTCCTTTTCCTAGAATCTATCATCAGTAGCCAAAAACAGAGCAGTAAGGAATAGTATCTCATGAGCTCTTTGCCCATCTATCACTGATTGTTGATAAGGTCAACCTTTTTTATGTGTGGGCGCCTTGTGTATGTAACTGCATTTGTTGTGAGTTAAGGATTGTAATAGCTTTTGTGTTGACTCTAGAGAAGGGAATTTTACAGTTCTAACTCTTCACTATTCACCCTATTTTTGGCTTTCAAATACTGTCCCCTCTTTCATAGTGTTTTCTGAATCCTAGATGGGGTGGTGTAAATATTTTGTTTAGGGCTGAGCCTTTAGCCATTACTTATTCTTAGAGAAGTTTTATCATGAGTCTCTATAGTCACTGCCTGTCACCGAATAAATTTTACTGATTAAGGCTGACAGTGGTGTTTTTCTATAGGTATAAATATATTTCAGTGTTTGGAAAGCAGTTAGATGCTCTATCTATTTAGTTAGTAATGGTAGTAAGTTTCCTCCTTGCATCTAAAACCTCCACCATTGTGGGTTGTTGGGTTACAGGGTTACAATTCCAGGGTTACAGTTCCAGGATGCAATTATCTCCAAAGAAGCTGTCCTCAAATTCAATCAGAAGCCAGTTGGTTCCTCCATAGCCTTTACTTCTCTTAATTCTGGCCCCTGCCTATTGCCTATCTCTAATTTGGAGATATACTATAAGTAAAATAGAACTCTTAATCAGACCTCAAACAATAAACACACATTATTTGGATTACTGTGCATTAGGTGCACAGCATTGCTCTAAAGTGCCATAGCTGTCATCTGGAGAGGTATGGCACATTTTCATCCTGCTCTCACGAAAGGGTAGATGTTTGAGTTGATTGTAGCTTTAGGCTAATATGAACAAAGCTGCCTGAACTTTGCTATGCAGGACTCGATGTGAATATGTAAATGCTGAAACTCAACAGGGAGGCAAAGGTATTTAAAATGGAGACAAACTTTAATGAGATCTTTAGAGGAAGGAACTTTAAAACCAATCATTAGTAGTTAATTTTTCAGCCTTTTGTAATTTCTCTGTTCCAGCAAAAATTTTTGCATTGTTAGAGAGTAAAAACAAACATGACTAAATCTGTAAATGACACTGGAAAATCAATACTTTTCATTTCTTGATAATTTATTTTTTCTTTTCTACAGAATCTCTTTCTCTTCATTCTTTTTTAGATAAAAGAAGGCAATGCATGATAATACATTTTTTAAAATTTTCTCAATATTAGCAAAAGGCTGTACTTTAAGTGGATCTTGGCAGGATTTGCAGGTGTGCATTGTGCTTGCCTAGTTCTTTAAGTGTAGTGGAATAAAATACTTTGTAGGCTGAGGTTGTGTGTCTTATGAGCAGCTGCAGATGGGAATGGAGAGGCAGGATGGCAGATCTTATCCAAAATACATATTCTCCATGGAGTACTCATTCCTCTGCAACAAGGGATTTTCTCAGATTACAAAAACAATAAAAAGGAAAGGAATTTAAACAATAATCAACAGGAAAGTGAAAGATGCACAAGTTAGAGGTATTTCACCTCCACCCAGGGGTACCTTCTCCCTGTAGACTTCAACATGAGTCTCATCTTGAATGATGTTTGAAAATTAAGAGAGAGCAAAACTCCCTGATGTTAAACACGAAGGATGGTTTTGTGGTTCAGAATTTCCAGTCTCCAGAAAATACCACACTGTTCTGTTGTTTGTGTTTATGACTAAACATAAAGGAACTTAATTTGAATTTTTAAGAATTATGACAATCTGTTCGATTTTGAAACTTACCAGTTCTCACTGTATACTTTCAAACTCTAGAAGAAGGAACAGGGATGCTATGTTACCAGTAGGCCATCAGTATCCTCCTAGTGATGATGGGATATTGTGACAAGGTAGGATGTATTACGAGACTAGCAACAGAAGAGAATTCAAAATCATAACTCCTAAATATAGTTATTGGAGTAATGCATGCTATAAAATTATAATGCTATTTCCAAATATGTAGATGTATTATTTATACCAGAGAAAAGAAGAAAATTAATGCCAGGTAGTATAGTTTTCATCGTTAATGTCCTTTCCAAGAGCATGCATCAAATGTTTGGTCTTCAGGGTGGGCCTGATAGAAGGTCCTGGAACCTTAAAGAGATTTGCCCTTGCCGAAGATAGTTAGCCCTTTGGAAGATGCCATTCTCAAAGGATTCTGAGATTCAATCCAAACTCCACCAACTCTCTCTCATACCACTCTTCTGAAAATGAGGTTCTGCATTTCCTCATGGATAGAACAATGGGCCCAGTTAACATGGCTAGAATTTTGAGGATATAGCCATGCTGGTGGGAAAGACAGAATAGCAAAGAGGTTGCTGGACCCATCACTACATCAACTTTACAGTCAGGAAGCAGGCAGAGATGACTACTTTCTGCTTTCATCAGTTATTGTTTTGTGTGGTGGTGGGAAGCAGAGTAACGCAGCCCAGAATCTGAATCTATTTAGAACACACTTAGAGCTCATCTTCAGAAGATAACTAGGTGAGTAAAAGAACTAACGAAAACTATTGCAGAGTAAAGTAGTAGTGTAACTAAGGATAATGATGGATTTTAATAAGTCATAAAATCCACATTGTGATGGTTAATATTGACTACCAAATTCACAGAATCCAGAATTCCTCATTAGATAAGTGTTTGCACACACTATCAAGGATGAACTATATTAGGCTGGCTTCTGGGCATATCTGTGGGAAATTTTCTTGAAATGAATGACCCGTCCTAAATATGGGTGTCATCACACTGTAGGCTTGGTTCTCAGACAGCATAAAAAAGGGAGAAAGCTAGCAGAGCTTAGACATTCATGCCCATGTTCCCTGACCAGAGAAGCAATGTGACCAGTGGTCCTTCCCCACCTTCTACAGTGCCTTCTTTGCCTGTGGTCGTGTCTTTTCTACTAAGATAGGATGTTCTTCTCAGACTCTAATCTAGAGAAGAAACCCTGTTTTTCCTTAAGTTATTTCTTGTCAGGTATTTGCTCAACACTACCAAAGTAATATGGAACCTATGTACTGAAAATAGGGGCTGTTGCTGAAAGAAACCTGTTAGGTGATCAGGGCTTTGAAAGGGGTTGTGGGAAGAATGTGGAGGAATCAGCAGCTGCTTGATAACCAGCCCTAGAGTGTTGCAAGCAGAGCCTAATGGGTCACATTGGTAGGCACTTAAAAGAAAAGAATGGTGAAGGTGTTGAAAACAGTGATGGCTCAGTTGTTGGGTTTCAGTTTTGCCTTGGTCCAAGCATTCCTTTCTATGCCCCAATTCCTCCATTCTGGAAAAGGAATTGTTGCCTTGTGACAGTACACTAAACGTCTTTCAGTTGATTTTAAATGCTACTCAAAGACTCACAGTTAAGTGGTTGTTTGGAGTTGAAGAAGAGATATTGCCTTTTAAACAGTACTGGAACTATTAAAGACTATTGAGAATTTGAAATTGGGTTGAACACATTTCAAATTATGCTGTGAAACTATGGGGATAAAGAAAGTTAAGTCTAAGTCTTAAATGTATGCGTTTGGATGTCAAATCCACAGGGATGGACTCGGTGGTAATTTTGACTGCCAACTTGACAAGCTCTTGAATCATCATGAGTCAAGTCTCTGAGTGTAGCTATGAAGGATGATCTAGATTAGGTTAGCTTTTGGGTATATCTGGGAAGGGTATTCTTCTTTAAGTTAATTAAGTGGAAAGACTTAGTCTTCATGCCTACTGTAATTTTTTTTCACTGTGAAGGATGGGATCCACTCGGACCACATTGAGACCAAAACCTTCTCCCTTTAGGTATATTTGATTAAGGCAAGGAGAAAAGTTGATAATACTTATATGGTTTTAGAAATGCACTCTTTAGAAAAGGAATGATTTCTGTTTCTAAAAACTACATAGTGGGTTGGCTTTCCCATAAAGAATCCTTGATAGGCTTGTATCATAATTGGTACTACACACTTAGCTAAGGGTTTAAGAATGAAAATTTCTAATGTATCAAATATTATACATGTGCCCATCATGACATATGTTTTTAGAGTTTTAAGGAGTCCTACTTCTTGTCATACTCAGTTTTAGTCAGACATTGCCAAGTTAAATATTAACTCCTTAGATATTATCTTATGTCTACATTCATATTCATTCATTTAGCTTTTAGCATCCATTGTAAAACCTGTTAAGGTACAAATATATGGTGTTATCTTTGCTTCTAATCTAACAAAATGTGACACTGAATGAGAGGTATTTACTTATTGTAAAATTTGTTATCATTTATTGTTTGCAGGAACATAAAACTAAAAAGTGTACCTCATTTGAAATTTCAAAAGTTTCCAGGATGTCTTTGATTACAGAACAGAGATATGAAGGTGTGGATGAGAAGTGTGTCTTATCATCTCTCTTTTCTCTTCTTTCCCATTCTTGGGTTCTTAGGGGAGGTGTAAGAACAGAGGTCACAGGAAATACTCACTACTTGTTAATAATATATTGGTTCAAACTTCAATGTAGTTTTGATAGCTTGACAGGAACCCATAGGAAACTCATTTGTTTTGAGGTACAGACACATTACAATGCCATCAATCTTCTACCTTTATAGGCAGGTATCATGGCTATACAGAACATTCCGACTAGACTACATAAGATAAAGTGGAGTCGATTTTCCTTTGTCTCAAAGAGCTAATATTGACTTCTCATGAATTGGACTACTTATTTTGACAAGATAGGCCGCAAGCTCAGCTTGCCTTATCCCCAGGAGATCTAGTGATGAGAAAGAAGGGTGAGCTTTAGGAACCAGGATACACAGTACACTGTTTCTCATTTCAAAGGGCCAAGCAGTCTCCTGCCCTATCTTACTCCTTCAAGATCCAAGACAAGAAACAATGCAGAGACAGATAGAAGGTTTGCCTACAGACTTCCCCCTGCTTCTGCACCATACTGTCCTCTAGTTCATTCTAATGAGTATCTTCTATTTTATTAATCCCTGAGCAACAGTTCTTCTTTGTGGGGCTGAGTGAGAAATGTATCAAGGATTTACTTGATACTACAAGTCGCAACATTTACATTCTTGGTTGATTGAGTCTAGAGTGAAGCATCATCCACTCTTTATGACATGGTCATAGAATCAATATTCTTTCTTGTTTTGAGATGAATCATAACTTAGAAATATTTATTGTTCTCTATCCTTCTGATTCTTATAATCTCCTGAAACTATTATAGCAGATTTGATAATAAAAAAGACAACTATGCATCAGACTCACAAACCCCCATCATTTATGTATATTCCATATTTACCCATCCACAGTCTTATAGAATACCTAGGCATATTTATGTGAACTTTAGCATTTAACAGAATTTCTTCTAGAACATGTCCTGCTGTAATAGCTGTCTGTGACAGCAGCCTCAAGAATTAGATTTCTTTTAAACCTGAAAATTTTATATTTGGTTTAATTTACATGGCTGCCTATGAGTTTATATTTTATTGTTCGTGGCTAATGTATAGTACTGTATATCTTATGTGATATTGGGAATCAATTTCTATTTAAATTTGCTTCAAAATTGCTTTTAATAAGATGTGTAAGTCTTTGGTGATGAAGGGAAAGAAGGATGCCAAAACCAAATAAGTAGGGCTAGAGAAAATAATTGAAACTTTTTCTTCTATCTAAAATTGTGCACAGCAGTATGATGTAATCAGATAATTACACAAACTGAACTCCTCTCCACATTTTTTTTTGCAAAAATCATCGCTCAAGCTGAAGCCATCAAGCTGGTGACAACCTGATGTTTTATCCATTCCTGTGTATTACCAGGGCTGTTGGCAACTGCATTCCAGTTGCTCGCCACTTTTAATCTCCATGTATAAAACTCCCTTATTTTTCCTGGTAGAAACTAAATTCACCCAGTGCATTATGTTATGTTTCTTCACACACATAGCTTTTGAGTGCTTTCTAATTAATAAGGAATTGGGAGCTGTTTTATTGGATTAATGAAGTGTTTAAGACCATGCTATTCAACCCACCACTGCTCCATTTTTCTCTACAGTTCTTATCAGCTCTTAGTGATTTCAGTATTTGGGCCCAATCTGCATGAAGTCACTTAGGAAAACAAAACTGTTTCTTTCAAAGGATCTAATCCTATAATTGAAACAAGCAAAATGTTTACCGAATTGAGTAAATACAATATTCTACCACCAGTATTAATAAGCTAATTTGCAGAAGTGTTTTACAGTGCATAAGTGTAAACCATGTAATGTTAAAATCAACAAACAGTGCTAGTGAAGGAAGGGAATGATCTTAAGGGTTAGTGCTCCTTAGCTCAGAGGGTCAGGGTGAGTGGGGACCCTACTATCACTTGTTACAATATTTGTTCAAACTGATTAGTTCATTGGAAATCTGTGGCTTATTGTTTTCAGTGATTTCCCTTTTGGTCACTCTATAGCCATCATCTAAGGCAATATTTGGCCATTTGACTTGAGTTTGTTCTTTTTTTTTTGCTGCTAGTAACACATCTTAATGTTTTTTCACAGTATTCATCCTTCAGTAAACTTTCAAGTATCGTTTTGTGTTCTGTTAGCCATATTATTCATATTGTTATCTGTTCTAGTTTAGCTGCTAAGATTTGATTTTGGATATCAGTACCTGCTTACGTATGTTTCAGAATGGTAAGACATAGAAGCCAGTGCAAGGCAGTCATGACTGAATCGTCCTTCATATTTGTCCTCCATGTGCATTTCTATGCTTCTTTCTCCCCTAAATGTTAGCTGACTGCACTACATTGCATTTTCTTGTCTTGTTTTTTTTTCTACTATCTATTATACTGTTGTGTGGATCCAATCCTTGTTTTTTCAATCTAATCTGAATGCATATACATTGATTTTCAATTTGGGCTCTATAGCTAATGTGAAGCTTCTTAAATTTCAGAAACAGAAATACCAGGTTTAAAACAAACAAGCAAGCAAAAAAGCCTGCATTTTCAGGGTTAGGGATATATCTCAGTTGGAGAGTGCTTACTTAGCATGTGGGATTCCCTGGGTTACATTGACAGCACTACATAAAACTGGATGTGGTTGTTGTACACCTGAAATCCCAGTACTCTAGAAATGGAGACAGTAGAGTCAGAAGGGCAAGGTCATCCTCCATTTCAAGGTCAGCTTGTGCTATATGCTTGTCTCTAAATAGGCAACTGAACAAACAAAGAAAAGATAATAGAAAATAGTTTTAGAGCAGAGAAATGAATCAGTGGTTAAGAGCACTTACTTGCTGCCCTTCCAGGGGACCTTACTTTGGTTCCCAACACCCCCACCAGGCAGACCACAACTGCATGTATCTCCAGCCTCAGGGCACAGGTACACACTCACACACACACACACACACACACACACACACACACACACATACACACACACACACACACACGAGAGAGAGAGAGAGTCCTTTCATTTTAATGTTTCAGATATGTAAGGTGCCCTCTAAGAGTTAAATATATATATATATATAATTGTTCAGAATGACTTCCCCATAGTGGCCTATACTACCCATTACCGTGTTTTTTTGATATATACTATTTAGATAGCTTGCAAACACATGGAGTTCTAGCTACCTGATCTTGTTTGAATTGCTGTTCCTCAATTTTTGACTGTAAGAACAGTTGCCAAATATTCAACTGAATATTAGGAGCTTCTCTTTCAATATTATTATTTTTAAATGTTTTCCTTCCTATGATTGAAATATCTTTTATATGTCCTGCAGAAGTGTAAAATGTTTCCTTCGAACTTCACGAGCTATGAGTAGGATAATGCTAGGAGGCAGGAACTTGAGGTGACTATGCGCCAATGGTTTCTCCCTTGTTAATGGAATTAAGCCCCTGTACCAGAGGCTTCATGCACAATTAAATAAGCATTCCCTCCAGCCTTCTGTCATATGAGAACGAATGCTCTTCTTGCAAGATAACTGAATCTGATAGTGTCCTGATTTTGAAATTCCTAGCATCCAGAACTGTGTAAAATAGATTTGTTTTTAATGAATAATATAATATCAGCTACTGTTAAGTAGCCAAACAAAACCTAGACACAGCCTTCACTCATTTTGTTTTCCCAGTGGTTATGTTTCATTTTTTAGTGTTTTGGGACCTATTAATATAGTGCACAAATTATTTTGTGATTCATTTGCATTAGCCTCTTCTGGTTCATAGCATGATGATATAACGCTTGCTGTAGTTTCCCAACTGGACCTCTCATCTCTGGAAATCTAGTCCATCATGGATTTTATATTTTATATTCTTAAAATATCACCTCTCCTCCAAGACACACCACTTCCATTGCCACATACACATGATTAGCCTTCTTTTAAAAAAAGTCTGTTATTTTATTTTGCCAATATGCATGTATGTGTACTACCTGTGTGGTTTGTGTCTATGAAAGCCCAAAGAGGGAAACAGATCTCCTGAAACTGTAGAACAGGGGGGTTGTGAGCTGCCATGTGGGTGTTTGGAATCAAACAAGAGTGCTCTGTAAGAGCAGCAAGTGTTCTTAACTGCTGAACCATCCCTCCAGCCTACACAACTGACTTCTTGGTAACTATGATACTTTTGAGACTGAACAATCAATTGAGATTTTTCTCAGGATACCTTGTTCTTTCAAATGAGAAAGAAACGTAATTAGTTTGCTTTTAAATTTGCTCTCAAAGCAATTCCCTATAAATGTCTGTAATATACATTTTCATACCAATCCTATAACACAAAGGAATTCATTAATGTGCTTATGAATTAAGGAAGAAGCAACTGATTATTAGCCTTTAACATGAAGCCCACTCATTCAAGGATATAAATCTGAAGATTTTATAGAACTATGAAAAGCAAAGAGGTGTGAAAAGCCATGCCTTAGCCTCCCACCCTGTGGCAGGCATTTTGAGTTACTCTACCTTACACCTCTATTAACTACTTGCCTGACAGTGTGCAAAGCACTGCACACTCCCCTTATGCTCTTAAACTTACGTCAGCTCTTTCAGTAGGTTCAACTCTTCTAGAGGCGACTACAAAGAGAAGCTTCAGGGTAGCCTATGACTTTTCAGTGGCACACCTACTTAGGACACAGTGGGGCCAGATGTCAGATCTTCTTGATTTTGGAGCCCTGAGTATACATCAGCTAATTCATGTAACTCTTTAATATATGGTATTCTAAAATGAAGCATCAGATATTAATTCTTTTTATTATAATTAACAGTATTTTATGCTTCAAAGTTTTTAAGATTAAAGAAACTGCCATTAGTTTGTGGACAATTTTTTTTAAATCAATGGGGTTTTAAACTTAAAGTAATTAACAAGTCAGGCTCCATAGTTACATAGACCAGAATTCATAGCCTGCCTTTGAACTGAGCTGTTATGTGACATCAGGCAAACTAATTAACCTCTAAATCCCTTTGTATTTATCTTCTGTGAAGTAAAGTTAATAATGGCATTGACTTGAAAGGATTGTTAGGTGTGTTAAATAAAAGTTAGGTTTTCAAGAACAAAGCATTTATTTATTTTCATTTCCTAGTAGCCAAAAGAATGTTTATACTTAGTAACTCTTCAATAAAGATTTGTTGAATAAGTATAATAAAAAGTTATTGTACCTTTGTTACTGTTGTAATTTTAAAAACCACACAATAGAAGTCACACCATACGGGACTCATATAGGAGGTTTATTAGAAGAGGAGAGAGAAGGGGTAGGAGGCAGAGACCAGTCCCCAGGGACAAGTGTGGTAGAAGAGAAGTAGATAGAAGGAGGGAGGAGGGGGGGAGGTGGGCAGGGTCCTTTTGAAAGGGAACACAGTGAATGTGCACAAATGGTGCTCCTAGTGGCTGCTGCTGAGGGTGCATCCTGTCAGAACCCCAAGGGCAGGAAGTACAGATGCCTGAATGCTAACTGTCACTGTTGAACAATACAGTGATAATAATATACACTTATCTAATTCTCCTTAAACATAGAAGAAGATTAATAATTATAGATGAGTAAAAGGTTTCCATTCTTTCTCTTGATATATTCAGTAAAAAACAATATGACAAAGGTTGGACCCTGTTGGATCTGTTTACTATTCAGCCTCTCCTACATTTATATATTCAAGAGATGTTTTACATTCTTCTTCATAACTGCACAGTAAAGGACAATTCATTAGTGGCATTTGCTATTTCAAATTTTATTGTTGCATGATATTTCACTTTTTAAGCAGTAATTTTAAAGCACCTCAGTTTCCCAAGACAAGTTCCCATTGAGCTGATGTATTTTGAAGAGAACAGCAGAAGGGAGGGATCTTGGACGACTAAAGCATGATTTTATAATGAAGCTTTTCATCTTAAAATTAAGATAAGGCTTTGACTATGTTAGTTCCAAAGGCAGGAGAACTACATCTGTTGATGACTCAGTGACCATTCCACTGACCCGGGGAAGGAGGCAGGTAGAGACTAAGTCTCAGCTCTTATGTCAGCATTATCCACATAGATGCCTTCAGCCACTGGAATACAGTTCAGTTGGATTCAGTAGACTCAGTTTTGGTCTTTATGGATTTTTCCAGCACTTAGAAATAAGCATTCAAAAGTATTTGTCATAAGCAGCATTCATGTGTCTCTCCTTGTAAGTCAATGTTTATAACTTGTTTGCCTTTCTCTCCAGGGTGAACATGTGAAGACCATATATATGCTAAGGTATGTCATAAACCATGCATGTCTTTTATTTATTATTTATTTTACAAATCATGAGAGATTAAGCAACTTGTGCTCTCAAAATAGTTTTAAACTGAAATAAAAAATGATCATCCCTTAGGAATAGACACATAATAAATCATTAGCAGATATTATAAATGAAAAAATGGTAAAGCAAAATAAGACCCTTCAGAAGACAAATGCCCTGTCAATTTGTGTGATCTGTAGCAGGTATTCAGCTCTAGGGATTAATCTTTACAGTCATATTTTTCTGGAACGTCCATCAAATTAGTTTCAAATAAGAAAAAAATAGACCAAACTTGTATTTCTGTGCTATAGTGTTTTGGGGTTTTGAATATGAATAATTTCTTTCATGTTTACCAACATGAGAAGACATATCATATTTCGCAGCCATGAGGAATAGTTTTAATACATACATGTATGTGTTTAAGGATGCATGTGTAAGCACATCATATCACTGAGAGATAAGCTGCATATGGGATTTAAATCATTGTTTTGTAAGCTGACAAGATGTTTTGACAGACAGTTAGACTGGTGCTGCGGTGAAATGCTTCTCACATACTTTCCATTGCTCAGTTATTTTGAGCCTCACCCAAAACAGGGATTCATCACTCTAGGGAGATGTCAGAAGATGTCAAGATGTAGATTTGTCTTTTTTATTCTTTCCTTCCAAATGAGATTCAATTGTCAAAATGAAAGAAGATTTGAGCTAGGAAAAGGCCCCCAGTGAAATGTCAGAACTTCATCACAGGGCATATTTCAATTGACACATTAGCAAGCATTCATTCATGTTGGGCTTGACCTTAACCAACCATTAGATTTCTGGAAAGAAATCACATAAGCACCAATCAGAAATATGGGCTACATAAAATACGACCAATGTAATTTAAAGATGCTGGAGAGATACCTTGCTCATCTGTCCTCCTTTGAACTTCAGAGAACTTCACTAGTAAGCATGGAAGCCAATAGACCAGTAAAAAGTAACATTGTTCATGGTGTCTTCCTTATGCCAAGTGCTCAGAGAGTGATCTAGTCTTGAGAAATGGGATTTGATTTTGAAAACGTGTGCTCAATTATTTCAGAGCGGGTTTTCCCATGGTGCAAAGCTAATGTGTTGCTGTATGCACACTAAAACAAAGTTTAGCTAGTGTACAGACTTCATATCCATTTTGTCTCTTTGACACTCACATAATCCATGAAAAACCCATGTCTCTCTACACTGGGCTTAACTGCACACACACACACACATACTCACACACATACTCACACTCTCAGCTTACTAGTCTAAATTGGCCATGGCGATATCAGTCTCAGTATTAACTTGGATTCAGGTGTATAACCAAATTCTCACTAATGAGCTAACTAGAGTTTGAGATCAAAAGAAGGTGCAGTTTAAAGAAAAAGCCCAGGTACTCTCCAATATACCTGGAACAGTATTTTTTCCTGCTATATGTAAAAACTAAGGAAAGGAAAAATTAGTTTTCTCGAATGGCATGTCACTAAGCATATTAACCACATTCCAGAGAAGTCCCCATGCTCAGGA
This sequence comes from Mesocricetus auratus, assembly GCF_017639785.1. Classification (NCBI taxonomy): domain Eukaryota; kingdom Metazoa; phylum Chordata; class Mammalia; order Rodentia; family Cricetidae; genus Mesocricetus; species Mesocricetus auratus. Next base: position 107,139,841 of record NW_024429184.1, on the reverse strand, counting down.
AAAGTTGTCTGACACTAAATGAACTCCAGGTTTATTTCTTGTGAATATTTTGTTTTGTTTTGTATTTTTTGTCCTACTAATTTTTTATTTTCTTATGTTTTGTGTTCTTTGACATTTGGTTTTGTTTTTTTCCAGACTGACTTATTTATTTATTTACATGTGTCTGAGAGAATGAGTAAGTATAGGTAGCAAATTGGTAAGAATCTGTGAGTAATTAAGGAGGGTAAACATATGATCAACATATATTGAATGAAAAAAATTAAATAAAAATGTTAGGTCTTATAAGAAACAAAAAGGAAAATAATTTGTCCCATGAAAAAACCCAAACTAAGATAGATTGCTTTATTTTATCCTAGTACATTAATTTGGATCTTAAGGAGACACAGAACATTATAGTGGATGCCTAAAATTAGCCCCACAATGACAATTGTATGTACTTAAATGTTTATGAGAACTAGTTTGAACCACTTTATCATCCCACTAGGCTATATAGCTAAGGAAATTATTCTGACTTAACTTAGACACTCTGGCAAAGTTTGTATAGTAGTATATCCTATGTGGGTCTCATTGAGATAACTGTTTCTGGAGATAAAGCACTGATGCAAAATATGTTTTTTTCATCATTATCGTCATCATTATCATAATTTCTTATCCCAGGGTTGATCAATTGACTCCTCACTAAGGTTTAGCTATTATTCAGAGATCCTGCTGTCTTCTGAATGGGAAGTCTGATCTCTCGACCATCCTTTCCCTTCCTAAGGTTGCTAGGCCCTCTGCCTTTCCCACTGTTCCATTTGAAAGATGCATTTCTGCATAAGACCAGTGATAATGCGCTGCATATTAGGATATTGAAGCACCTCAGTCTCAACTAACTTATATCCTAATTTGGCAAGAAAATGCATCTTCTACTGGAAAATGAACTAAAACAAAGACAGGCACATACAAACCACAAAAGACATAACATTCTCTCATGCCCCATCATTTTCATCAAGTGAGATCCAAATGTGTTTCATACAATAGCATCACAAAAGCCCAGACGAGGAAAGAGAGACAGGATGTATCATGAGTGACCTGTTCGTAGTATACACATATGTGAGTTTGGCTACTGATGCTGTTGTTAGAATAATGGCTATTGAGATATTTCAAGTCTACTTCCTTTATGCAAGCTATTCTCCTCTTTACAAGCTATTCTCCTTTTCACCATGGGAAGAGTAAGTAGCATAATTTCAAGCCTAATGTTCCACTAGCAGCACAGATTCTGAAAAAAAAAAAGCTAACAGGAATATTATGTTAAAATGAGAGGAAGAAATCAAACTTTCCCAAAGAGAGCAAATTACCAAAATTAATACATCATATGAGCACACATCCAACATTGAGGAAATGCGCAAGAGGTAGGAGGAAGAATAATGTTTCTTAGAATTAGTGGACAAAAGTTGTGAGAATGACTATTGTGTGTCCTCAATACTTCAAGGGATGAAGATGTAGTGGAGACATGAGAATGTATCACAACAGTGACTGATGTTTGGCTTCTGTGTGAACCAACAGTAGCAGGTTGGTGGGATTGGTATGATACAGAGAAGAATGGATCTAAGAAGAAGCAAACGAATCACTTCTCATATGTGACTTTTATAAGAAGCAAAGACAGAAGCACACAGGCCATCCATGGAAGACAGTGTTAGAAATGAGTGAGATTGATTCATTGTTAAAGATAACCTGGTGTAGATTCTGTCAGACATTTGTGTATGTAGGTGGCGGGAGGCACGTGCATATATACATGGTTTGATATATTTGTTTCAGGCCATTGATGTACATAAAATTATAGCAATCTAAATGCAATTATATATTTTTAGATAGTGTAGGTTGAAATTCTCAAATCAGCAAAGTACAGTCTCTAAAAATAATAGCTTTATTATAAATATAGTGCATTCCTTTTGAAAATGAATTCTTTAGGTACAACATAGTAAATTTTGCCTTTAAGAGACTCAAAGGGCATTGATGTTTGCATAAAAATTCTGAAAAATACTAAAAAAGTAAGATCAAGTAGATATTCTTAAATAATGGATGAACCAATTTAGTCTCATAGAACTTGAAAATATTATGTAGGCAGACAATTTTTTTTCAGATTTTAGGGTGCTTTTTGACAGTCCTCAGTGTACTTTTGTAAATATGATGATATACGGATGTGCTTTTCATAAAATTAGGTCAGTTTGTAGTTGGTGGAATTATTCTGCAGAGAGCATATTGACTAATGGTTTGCTGCCAACTCAACAGAAAATTCTCTGACAGAATGCCATAGAACTCTGTCCTTGGCACTGCATGCTCAGTTTGTTAATAAATAACTTGGCTAGAGATCTGAGAATTGGCTTGCACTTTATTTAAAGGGATCAATGCTGGGGAAAAGCTACTGTTCTTCCTGCTCTAAGAGCGTTATGTTTTAAGAGAGAAAGTGCTGTTTGTCAGATGCACCTGAGATCAGTTCCTAGCTTTTCTACTTATTCTCATTACTAAATTATTTGGTCTTGCATAGTCTCTGTTTTCTAACAAATGAAAGCAATTGTCTTTAACACAATAGTAAATCAAACATTAAAAGGCCCCAAACCTAGAGGAGAAGCCACAAGAAATCAATAGCTGCTGAAGGAGAGTCTGTTTTCTCCAGGGAGGTGTGAGTCTCCTGCAGGTTATCTAATCCCAAGCGATCAGTCTACAATACATGCACATGTGATCAGTTCTAACTGGACTCTGTGTGTGTGTATGTGTGTGTATCTGTATGTAGTAATAACAATTAAAGAAGGAGAGATCATGGATGTCATAAATTGAGAGTGAGTTACAGATCATAGGATGAATTTGAACACAGGGAGGAGGAGGAGTAAAAATGACATGTAAACACAATACCCATGTATAAAATTTTAAATTAAAAATGAAAGGTTTTTACTCAATGAGTATAAATATTTTTTAAAAGACTGTATTGAATCCAAGAGTCAAACTGAAATTATGGGTTATGACAAAAATAGGAGATATGTTTTAAAGTTAAATTCTATAAAGATGATTTTGCAGTTGACTTTACAGGTATATGTGAGAAATATTGAACTTAACTAGAATTGGTTTAGTTCTGTTCCTGGGAAAGTATCTGGTTTCAAGATACTCAATATCATGAATATTGCTGTAGCATCTCAGAGTTAATTCAGTCAAAATAATGACACTATAATGTCCGAACCAGGCAACATTTATTTTAACAGTGTTTACCCATATCTGTATATTCTGCCTGGCATAAACTCTACAGTGACAGGTTGTATCATATCTACTCAAGAGTGACTAGAAGAACAGGCCATCTTACAAGGTGTTTTGTAAGAGGAAGTAGGTACTGCAGAAGATTGTGTGGCTGTGGGCAGAGGCGTTAGACAACAGCCTTCAGGAGAAGGGACTTTGTGTTGGTGTTCCTTTATCTCCATGCCATCTAAAACTGGTTAGCAGTTCCAGGAACAAATAGAGTCGATTCAGTAGTAAGTTTTCTTATGTTCAAAGCTGATAATATTAGTAATATTCATGTTGCATTTTTAATAAAAGTTTGGGAACTTCTTTTACAGAGACAGCAATTTGGAAGACAAATGAAAGAGATTATTGCCAGATCTGCCTAACAATTTTTTTCAAGGATTGAAGGATTTAGTGTATATTTCCCCATTTTATTTATTTTATGTTTTAATAAAAATACAATTACAAAATTTCTCCCCTTGACTTTCTTTCCTCCAGTTCGTCCCTAGTTCTCTACCTCAATCTCTGCCCATATTCCCTCCACTCTCAAACCAATAGCCTCCTTTTCTTTGATTATTGTTACACACACACACACACACACACACACACACACACACACGTGAAAATATATACCAATACAACAATCTGAGTCTGTTTTATTCTTTGTGATTTTATGTGTTGGTGTTGATCACATTTTATTGGTAAGTTTGTTTTGGGCTCTTTTATTAGTTTTTCCTTTCCATTTTCATAAAACCTTGCCCTACATCTAAAATCTTCATGGGCTTGTGAGATAACAATTTAATGTGTAAAGTTGACTAGGCCAGAGGGTACCCATATGCTTGATCAAGCTTCAGTCTGGTGTGTCTGTGAGGGTGCTTGTGGACAAGATTAATGGTTGACTCTGTAAAATGAGAAGTAAAGATTATCCCTGGAGTATGTGGTTCTTATCCATTTTGAGGAAGGATTTAATCACAGTAAGAGATGGTTTCTTGTTGCCGATTTTCTTTGACTTGAGATGCCAGTCTTTTGTCTTCAGCCTTAGCTTGAGACAGAACTCATACTTGTGGCCCTGCTAGTTCTCAGTGTTGTGGAGGAGGACTGTACCTTTGCTTTTGTGGACCTCTTTGCCATATTGTCCAAACTGATAATTCATGGATAGATAGATAGATAGATAGATAGATAGATAGATAGATAGATGGATGGATGGACAGATAGGCTGATAGATGATAGAGAGGTAGATAGACTGACAGATAAATGATAAAATAGACTAAAATTCACCACATGGCTCTGTTTCTCAGAAAAAAATTTAATGCTGTTAACACACATTTCTTGACTCAGCCACTTACTTTTTAGAGTCAACTTTGTACCCAAGAAACTTAAAATGCTTAGAGTAGCTTACCACTTACCACAGTTACTGAATTCTACAACTTACCTCTATTTTGTGAAATACTCTCTTCATTTCTCTCCCAAAGCACCAGATCTCAGAACTTCTACACAAACCCTTAACTGGACAGATGTGTGTTAATGACTATGCACCATGAAGACAAAGGCAAAACAGATGCTCAGGACTCTGGTTCATTGAATTATACTCCAAGGTTAGGAGTGCTTTCCTTTGGATGGCATAACTATGTCTGTCATTTAATTATCCTTAGTATGAAAACATGAAAAAGTGGACAGATAACATTTGTTGTGGGCAATATTATAAAAAATAAATGCACAAATTGAAAGTCTTCATAATAATAAAATGTATACTCACAGGTAATAATATAGCCCCCATGAAAACCCAAGTTAGCTAATATGCTGCACTTGTTTTAAAAGACAGACTCAATGACTTTGTTATTCATTAATGAAGATATTTATTTATTTATTAATTTATTTTTAATTTTTAATTTTAATGTTAAATAGCTTGTTTTACATGTCAATCCCAGTTCCCTCTACCTCCCCTCCTCCCGCACTCCCTATCCCCCCCCAGCCTCCCACCCTATTGCCAATTCCTTACACATAGGGGATATCTAGAGTCTGTCATTTCACTCAGGGTAGGGTCCAGGCACTCCCCTAAGAGTCCAGGCTGAGAGAGCATCCCTCTTTGTGCTATGGGCACACGATGACTGTATTCCAGGGATAGACACTGATCCACTGCTCAGGGCCCCATAGGTTGCCCAGGCCTTCTCACTGACACTCACATTCGGGGGGGTTCAGATCAGTCCCATGCTGGCCTCTCTGCAGTCAGTCTGGGGTCCAAGAGCTCTCCCCTGTTCAGATCAGCTGTCTCTGCTGGTTTTGCCAGCCCATTCTTTGCCAATTTGCTCATCATTCCTCTCTCTCTGTCACTGGGTTCCTTGGGTTCAGTTCAGTGCTTAAATGTGTGTGTTTGCCTCTGCTTCCATCAGTCACAGGATGAAGGCTCCCGGATGGTTATAGACATCAAGTTCATTATCAGGAATGGACATACGAGGTGGTCTCTCCACTATTGCTTAGCTTGGCAATTGGTGTCATCCCTTTAGATCACTAGAGGCCACCCTGGTGCCTGATCTGTCATCTAACCTATGATTCCCTCTTCCCCCTATTCTACCCCCACCCACTCAAACTTCCTGTTCCCCCATGACCTACTCTCTCCTCCTCTTCTCCCCCTCTCTTCTTCACAGCTCCCACTTCCCCCACCCCTCGCCCTGTTCCCCATCCATTCAGAGGATCTTGTCTCAATCCTCTTCTCTTGGGTACTATGCTTATATGATTATCTTTTAGGTTCTTTCCTGTTTCCCAGACTATCAGTGGAAGTGCAGACTGGCACTATCCTGATCCAAGTCTAAAATCCATATATGAGTGAGTACATACCATGTTTGTCTTTTTGCGACTGGGTTACCTCACTCAGGATGGTTTCTTCCAGTGCTATCCATTTACCTGCGAATTTCAAGATTCCATTGTTTTTTTCTGCTGAGTAATACTCCATTGTGTAAATGAACCACATTTTCTCTATCCGCTCTTCAGTTGAGGGGCATCTAGGTTGCTTCCAGTTTCTGGCTATTACAAATAATGCTGCTATGAACATGGTGGAGCAGATGTCCTTTTTGTATGAATTTGCCTCCTTTGGATATATGCCCAAGAGTGAAATTGCTGGGTATTGTGGTAGATTAATTCCCATTTTCCAGAGGAATCTCCATGCTGATTTTCAAAGTGGCTGTACGAGTTGGCACTCACACCAGCAGTGAAAGAGTGTTCCCCTCTCTCCACATCCTCTCCAGCATAAATTGTCTTCGGTGTTTTTGATTTTAGCCATTCTGACAGGAGTAAGATGGTATCTCAGAGTTGTTTTGATTTGTATTTCCTTGATGGCTAAGGGTGTTGAGCACTTTCTTGGCCATTTTAGCCTCCTCTATTGAGAATTCTCTATTTAGTTCTGTACCCCACCTTTTAATTGGATCCTAGGTGTTTTGGAGACTTGCTTCTTGAGTTCTTTGTAAATTTTGGAGATTAGCCCTCTGTCAGATGTGGGGTTAGTGAATATCTTTTCCCATTCTGTGGACTGCCATTTTGTCTTGTTGACTGTGTCCTTCGCCTTACAGAAGCTTTTTAGTTTCAGAAGGTCCCATTTGTTAATTGTCGATCTCAGTGTTTGTGCCACTGGTGTTATGTTTAGGAAGTGGTCTCCTATACCAACTCATTGAAGACTATCTCCCAATTTTTCTTCTAAAAGTTTCAGTGTGGCTGGATTTATGTTGAGATCTTTGATCCATTTGGCCTTAAGTTTTGTACAAGGCGATAAACATGGATCTATCTGCAGTCTTCTGCATACCAGTACCCAGTTATGCCAGCACCATTTGTTGAAGATGCTTTCTTTTTTCCATTGTATAGTTTTAGCTTCTTTGTCAAAAATCAAGTGTTTATAGGTGTGTGGGTTAAAATCAGGGTTTTTAATTCAGTTCCATTGGTCTACCTGCCTATTTTTTGCCAATACCAACCTGTTTTCAGGACTATAGCTATATAATAGAGCTTGAAGTCAGGTATGGTGATGCCTCCTGAAGTTCCTTTATTTTATAGGGTTGTTTTGGCTATCCTGGGCCTTTTGTTTTCCATATAAAGTTGATTAATGTTCTTTCCAGGCCCTTGAAGAATTGTGATGGAATTTTGATAGGGATTGCATTGAATCTGTAGACTGCTTTTGGCAAGATTGCCTTTTTTACTATGTTGATCCTACCAATCCCAGAGCATGGGAGATCTTTTCATTTTCTGGTATCCTCTTTGATTTCTTTCTTTAAAGACTCAAAGTTCTTGATATAAAAGTCTTTCACTTCCTTGGTTAATATTATCCCCAGATATTTGATGCTGTTTAAGGCTATTGTAAAGGGTGATGTTTCTCTGATTTCTTTCTCAGTCACTTCATCGTCTGAATATAATAGGGCCACTGATTTTTTTGAGTTTACCTTGTATCCTGCCACATTGCTGAAGGTGTTTATCAGTTCTAGGAGTTCCCTTGTGGAGTTTTTTTTGGGTCACTTATGTAAACTATTATATCATCTGCAAATAGTGAAAGTTTGACTTCTTCTTTTCCTATTTGTATCCCCTTTATCTCCTTTTGTTGTCTTATTGCTGTAGCTAGAACTTCAAATACAATATTGAAGAGATATAGAGAGAGAGTGCAGAGCCTTGTCTTGTTCCTGATTTTAGAGGAATTGCTTTGAGTTTCTCTCCATTTAGTTTGATGTTAGCTGTTGTTTACCGTATATTGCTTTTTTTATATTCAGGTATGTTCCTGTTATCCCTGATCTCTCTAGGACCTTTATCATGAAGGGGTGTTGGATTTTGTCAAAGGCTTTTTCAGCATCTAGTGAGATGATCATGTGGTTTTTCTTTCACAGTTTGTTTATATGGTGGATTACATTGATAGATTTTCTAATGTTGAACCATCCCTGCATTCCTGGGATGAAGCCTACTTGATCATGGTGGATGATTTTTTTGATGTGTTCTTGAATCCGGTTTGTGAGTATTTTATTGAGTATTTTTGCATCGATGTTCATGAGGGAAATTGGTCTATAGTTATCTTTCTTAATTGTGTCTTTGTGTGGCTTGGGTATCAAGGCAATTGTAGCCTCGTAAAAAGAGTTTGGCAGTGAGCCTCCTGCTTCTATTGTGTGGAATACTTTGAGGAGTATTGGAATTAGCTCTTCTTTGAATTTCTGGTAGAATTCTGCACTGAAGCCATGTGGGCCTGGGCTTTTTTTGTTTGGGAGACTTTTGATGACTGCTTCTATTTCATTAGGGGTTATAGGTCTGTTTAGATTGTTTATCTGCTCTTGATTTAGTTTTGACAAGTGATATCTATCCAGGAAATTGTCCATTTCCTTTAAATTTTCAAATTTTGTGGAGTACAGATTTTCAAAGTATGCCCTGATGATTCTCTGGATTTCCTCAGAGTCCGTTGTTATGTCCCCTTTTTCATTTCTGCTTTTGTTAATTAGCATGCTCTCTCTGTGTCTTTTGGTTTGTTTGGACAGAGGTTTGTCTATTTTGTTGATTTTCTCAAACAACCAACTCTTTGTTTCATTGATTCTTCTCAGTGTTTTCCTGGTTTCTACTTTATTGATTCCCGCCCTCAATTTGATTATTTCCTGGCGTCTGCTCCTCCTGGGTGAGTTTGCTTCTTTTTGTTCTAGAACATTCAGCTGTGCTATTAATTCCCTAGTATGACTGTTCTCCAGTTTCTTCATGTGGTCACTTAGTGCTATAAAATTTCCTCTCAGCACTGCTTTCAAAGTGTCCCATAAGTTTGTGTATGTTGTGTCTTCACTCTCATTGAATTCGAGGAAGTCTTTAATTTCCTTTTTTATTTCTTCCTTTATCCAGGGATGGTGCAATTGTGCATTGTTCAATTTCCATGAGTTTGTAGGGTTTCTGCGATTTGTGTTATTGTTGAATTCTAATTTTAATGCATGGTGGTATGTTAAGATACAGGGGGTTATCCAATTTTTTTGTGTCTGTGGAGATTTGCTATGTTTCCTATTATGTGGTCAATTTTAGAGAAGGTTCCATGTGGTGCCAAGAAGAAGGTATATCACTTTGTGTTTGGTTGGAATGTTCTATAGATATCTGTTAAACCCAGTTGTGTCATAATTTCTTTAGTTCTTTTGTTTCTTTATTAAGTTTCTGTCTGGAGGTCCTGTCTAGTGGTGAGAGCGGAGTGTTGAATTCTCCTACAATTAGTGTGTGAGATTTTATATGTATTTTGAGCTTTAGTATTGTTTCTTTCACGAATGTAGGTGCCTTTGTATTTGGGGGGTAGATGTTTAAAATTGAGACTTCATCTTGATGTACTTTTCCTCTGATGAATATGAAGAGTCCTTCTTCATCTCTTCTGATTGATTTTAATTTGAAATCTAGTTTGTTAGATATTAGGATTGCTACACCCGCTTGTGTCTTGGGACCGTTTGATTGGAAGATCTTTTCCCAACCCTTTACTCTGAGATAACGTCTGCCTTTGATGTTGAAATGTGTTTCTTGTATGCAGCAGAAGGAAGGGTTCTCTCTTTGTGTCCATTCTGCTAATCTGTGTCTTTTTATAGGCTAGTTGAGGCCGTTGACATTGAGGGATATTAATAATGACCATTGATTTATGATTCTCGTTTGTGCTTGATTTATTGTTAGTGAAGTTATTTTGTGTAGTTTCTCCTCCCTTTTTCTTTTGGTGTTTTGTAAAGTGTGATCATCTATTGCCTGTGTCTTTGTGAGTGTAGTTATCTTCCTTGGATCTAGGTTTTCATTCTAGCACTTTCTGTAGAGCTGGATTCATGGATACATATTGTTTAAATCTGGCTTTTTCATGGAATATTTCGTTTTCTCCATCTATGGTAATTGAAAGCTTTGCTGGATATAGTAGTCTGGGCTGGCATCCTTGTTCCCTTAGTGTTTGTCGGACATCTATGCAGGATCTTCTGGCTTTCATCGTTTCCATTGAGAAGTCTTGTGTAATTCGGATAGGTCTGCCTTTGTGTGTTACTTGGCCTTTTTCTTTAGCTGCTCTTAATATTTTCTCTTTACTCTGTAGGTTTGATGTTTTGATTATTATATGGCGAGGTGACTTCTTTTTCTGGTCCAGCCTATTTGGTGTTCTGTAAGTTTCTTGTATTTTCATAGGCATATCCTTCTTTAGGTTAGGGAAGTTTTCTTCTATGATTTTGTTGAATATGTTTTCTGGACCTTTGAGTTGTATTTCTTCGCCTTCTTCTATACCTATTATTCTCAGGTTTGGCTTCTTCACGGTGTCCCATATTTCCTGGATATTTTGTGTTAAGGATTTGTTGGTTTTGAGATTTTCTTTGGTTGATGACTCTATATCCTCTAATGAGTCTTTAACACCTGAGATTCTCTCTTCTATCTCTTGTATTCTATTGGTGATACTTGCATCTGTAGTTCCTGATCATTTACCCAGCTTTTCTATTTCCAGCATCCCCTCGTTCTGTGTTTTCTTTATCGTTTCTATTTCAGCTTTCAATCCTTCAACTGTTTGAGTTGTTTCCTTCATTTTTTTGGTTGTTTTTTCTTGGTGCTCTTTAGATTCTTTGAGAGATTTGTTTATTTCTTGAAATTTTCCCCCATTTCATGGATTTTTTGTTTGTTTTTTCTTCTATTTCTTTAAGGGATGTCCTCGTTTCTTCTTTGAGGGTCTCTATCATCTTCATGAAATAACTTTTAAGGTCTGTCTCCTCTGCTTCATCTATGTAGTTCTTTTCGGGTCTTGCTAGTGTTGGTTCCCTAGATTCTGGTGGAGTCATGTTGTTCTTTCTATTGCTGAGTGAGCTCTTATTCTGTCTTCTTCCCATCTCTTCTTCCAGTGGATGCTGGTGGGGTCTTTCTGTCTCCACTGGTCTCCTTCCTTCCTGAAGTTGAAGCTGGGGATGCTGACACTGAAGCTTAAGCTGAAGCTGGGGTTGACGGAGGTTGGGGCCTGGAAGGGCTGATGTCTTTCCTGAAGCTGGGCTCCCTGAGGTTTGGGGCCTGGATGGGCTGATGTTTTTCCTGTGTGGGCAGGTCTTCTGGATGCCAGGAGTGGCCCTGGAAGATGGAGGGGATGGGTATTGGGTGGGAGATCCCCACCGGAGACCCAATCTCACCTGAAGCTGGCCAGACTCAGTGACCTAATGTGCATACAGTAAATTCTAAAGCCAAGGATTGACCTCACAGAACCTAACTCCAGTGTGCATGTGCTTTGCCATAGAACTTTATTGTGAAGAGCCTAGGGAGATGACACAATAAAGTACCTGTAGTGGAAGCATGAAGACCTGACGACTTTGCACTTCTAACCTCCTGTAGGGACAAAAGCAAGTATACCAGCCTGTGCTTATAATCTTAGAACTAGGGAGGCGAAGACAGAGGACCCCAGGGGCTGGCTGGCCAGCCAGACTAATCAAACCGAGGGACTCCAGGTTTAATGACTAATCATGTCTTAAACAAATAAGGTGGAGAGCAATTGAGGAAGATAGCTGACGCTAACCTCTGTTGTCTACATTTAAACCTGTGTGCTCATCACCTGGACACACTTGTGCCCCTGTGCACACATATGTGGCTGCACACACACACTAGAACATGTACATATATACCCAATAGTCACTTACTAGAAAAGAGGCACTGCATGGGGTTAAGCAATTGAAGAATAAATGCAGTGTATTCAAGCTTCTCAGTGTCATTATTAATCAGGAAGACACAAATCTTAAAAACTAACTTTGATGTTTTCTGACAAAAGGGCAAGATTAAATGAAGACTAATAATAGCTAACACTTGCAAGATTGTGGGAAGCAAACAATGTTTTTGAAATATATATATATAGAGAGAGAGAGAAAAGAACTTTTCTGAGATAAATTCAGCATTATCGATCAGACCACCAAATATAATATTTTTATCCTTTAATACTCCAAAGACATCATCGTACTGGTATGCATATGTATGAAAAGCGTATCTTTTGAATAGCTGCTCCATGATTTTCAATAGTGAAGTAAATTGGAAATACTCATATATCTGGAACAGTAGTGTTTTCAGGTGATGAAGGTAATATTTATAGAGAGACCATTGTGCCACACACTGTGCTCAAATTTTATTGGTATTATGTCATTTAATTGAAGTGAATATTAGTCATTCAGTGTATAAATGTGTGCACTTTTTTACATGGGGAATCTGGCTCTTTATAAGGCTCTCTGCTCTTTCCAAGAGTGGAGAGGGTCATGATGCAGCCCCAGAAGTTAGTCTTACACACAGGAGCATTCTCTTCAATGACTAGACAACAATAGGCTCTTCCAAGCAGAAACCCCTCAGAGATGTATGCTGAATGTAGAGAATAAGTTGTGGTGTGTGCCTTTATTGGAATTTACTGTTTTTAGTAACGAATTGAAGCTTGATGAATTTGCTGATCATGGTTCTTTATTTGTGTCTTTGTCTGAAGTGCCCTAACATACGTTTGTATACTACTTTATTCCATACTGGTATAATAAAGGATCACAAACTGAGTAACATGCAAAGCAAAAATTTCCTCATTCACAGCTACAAAGGGTGCAAGTGCGAGCTAGAGGTAATACTGCTGTGCCACACTTGGGGGATAGAAATTATACTGGTAAGAGGAGACAGTAGTAACCTACCCCTCCTGCAGCAGCATTAACTTCATTGTGACCATGGTCCTACCTTCACACCCACCTACCAACACTTCTGCCCTGTGTGTCTTCCATTGCATATTCCATACACGTATTGAGGGCAAATGTAAACCACAGTAGTTACTCATAAAATTTCCAAATTTTCATGTTTCTCTTTGAAAAATACATCTTCTGTGTAGATAACTATTCTTATATATTTTGAGCATGTTCATTATTTTTATAACTAAGCTATAGGTTTCCCTTTTATTCACCTTATTTGTTATATATTCTGGCTTTCAAACTTTATCTATCTACACTAAAAACCAGGTTTTACACCTTATGTGACTCTGTATGATTTGTCTCGTAATGTTATTGGTTTATGCTGTGTTTTAAGTATTTTAGAGAGTGTCCTTATTCAAAGCCTCTTCTATCCCCCTTCGTTAGTGTAGTCACTTTAAATAGCATGCATATTGTCCTTTGAGTACATGACAGAAGAATGAAGAAATGAGCATATTTCCAGGTTCTCATTCTTGCTACCTTCCCATCATCCCATTTTATCATCCCATTTTATTAGTTAATTATTTGTCTTCCCAAGTCTGCCACTTCCTAACAGTTTAGCTCTTCATGTGTTATGGCTTTTCTGTGCTTTGGATTATTCTCCTATATAATCTGAATAACAGTGGTAACATAATATAGTTGTTATATGCTGTTACTGTAATTAATGTTATCATTAATCTCCCTATTAACCAAATGGTACCTTTAATATATTAAACAGTACAGTAAAACCTGGAATTGTGATTTATCACTCTTAACAATAATGAATAAACTAGTATATGCACATTCTTTTTCATTCTTATTTACCAGTTGTTTATTTACCATTCTTATTTATCTATTGTTACCAGTTTCTCAGTGTTAGTGTCAATACTTATATGAAAACCTTACATGCATCTGTTCAGTTTCCCTTGTCTGTGTACGTGTGTGTGTGTGTGTGTATGTGTGTGTGTGTGTGTGGTTTGAATGCACACATGCACACACATGCACCGTGGCATAAATATAGAGATTAGAAGATAACTTTTGGGAGTCAGTTCTGTCCTCCCATAAGGTGAATTTCAGAGATCAAACTCAGATAGGAAGACTTGGCAGTAAGCACCAGCTGAGCTACCTCAACTGGCATTGTATTACATAGTATCCTTAAAAGAATAGACTGTAACCATTAGGTCTTGGTTTTTATTAGGATGATATTGTCTTCTCTGAGACATAAATATTAATGTATACGTACTGTACTATTTCATTCATTTTTACTCTGAGTTATTCAAAGCAATATATTTGCGAGTAAGTTAGGAAATGGGGAACAAAAATGCATGGACCTCATGATAACAAGTCAGCATCCCTTCATTAATTCCTGTATCAGGAGCTGAGAAGGCAGAGGAGGAACACTTTTCAAGCATTTGCCTTCTGGAATTCTCTCTGTCTTTACAATTTGGATTCCTTTGGGGCCTTTTCATGAGGAAGATCATGTGGTGTCTTCTTTGTCCTGTTTGTTTTATTTAGTACAAGTTGTTTTTCTTCTGTTATCATCCCTGTTGTCACTAGTTTCTTCTGCTTTATGGGTATATAACATTCATGTTCAGTATTTATATGCATAGACCCTCTAATGACTCTTTGGTTAGTCCTATAACTTGGCCATTGCACACAGGGCTACAGGGAACACAGAAATGAAGTCGATCTTTAAAGTATTGATTTAATCTCCTTTTAACGTAATATGTTGGCAAGTCTTTGTAATTAGTGATATTTTATGTGTGGATATGTACCTGCCTGTATTTCTATGCCATGACAAGCATATGCAAGTCGGAGAATAACTGGGGTCCATTCTCACTTTCCACAGTTGCTTCTGGAGATCCAAATCATTTTTTCAGATCACGTGACATCCCCTTCTTCCCTCTGAAATATCTCCGCAGCCTATTTTTATATCTTTTCTTCTCAGTCATCACGTTTTCTACAAGAAATTTCATCTTTTCCTGTCAAATCTTTATAAACTTACTTTCTTGTTTAATTTTATTGTCTAGAGTCTCCAGCTCAAAAGTGTTTAGAAGAGATGAGAAAGAATAGTCTCGTTTCATCTAGATTTTAGGCTCATGATAAAGGTATTCATAATTTTACTATCAAGAGTATGTTTTTATGAGTATTTCCCATTGAATATATATTGTCAACCAGGTGTGGTGTCTGATGCAGGAGGAAGAGGCAAATGGATCTCAACAAGTATGAAGCCAGCCTGGTCTACATAGTGAGTGCCAGGACAGTGAAGGCTACACTACAGGACACTGTTTCAAAAAGAAAACAAAACACTTCTGTTGCCAGATGACCCAATGAGATTTTCATAAATGAATGCTGAATAGACTAAGTATTTAATTCCTTAAGAAAAATTTGGCTGTCTCTAGCTTAGATCTTGAAACCTAGAAACTTTTGTTTTGAAGAATGTTTAAAGGTTAAAAAAAAGATACAATTTAAGTGCAACTGTAAACTACATTCTACAAAATTCCAGCAATGTTTGTGATTTTCTTTATTGCAAAATATGTTATCATTTCACCTTTTGTTTGGCTTCATATGTATGTAGACAATATATTGTTTACTTTTCAAATAATTGAGGATAATGTTGGTTCTTGTGTTTATAATTTGATGTTTTGCTCAAATGGGATATCTTCTGTTATTTCATTTCTTTAAAACATTGAGATGTTACCTGTGATGATAGGTGCTACATGTGACCTTTAACATAACGTAACAATCCAGGTATTAAATACAGTGTTCTGCAAATTTCAGTTAGGTGAATTTGAAAGATAAATTCAGCTAAGCTTTTCTACAGGCTCACTTGTATTTTTGTTTACTAAATCTAACGAAAAATGTGAAGAATGCTTTGAATATCCTAACAGAATTGTAGGTTTCTCTACATTTTTACTGTGAACATGTTAATTATGTTAAATTTTGTGTATTTTTGTTTGATATTTTCCACAATTTTTTGAGGAGTTAGTGTTTCATCATTACAAATTGTTTTTCATCTCTGGTGGCGTTTCTTGTTGTACCACTAAGTGATATGAGGGAAACATAGTCAATCAGTTCTATATGATTAGCGTTGATATAATACATTCTATTCCACACTAACTCTCAACCACGGTGTATTTTTCTGGCTGAATCTTTTCATTTGAAGTGGATCTATTTTAAAACCAACATAACTGCGTCTTGCTTCCCCTCATACAACATCCTAGGAATGCTTCTCCTCTAAGTGGAATAATTACCTCATTTACACTTAATGATACGTGGTGGTATCCTATGATTGTTCTACTACATGTTTGTTCTTTTCTATCTGTAATTTCTTTTCCTTTTTTTTCTTAGTTTCTGTCTTTGAATGCTTTTAGATTCATTTATTTCATTTTTATGTATATCAATGATTTGCTTGTATGTATGTCTGTGCATTCTGCGTGTGCCTGGAACTCACTGAGGTCAGAAGACAGTATTGGATCCCCTGGAACTGGAGTTGTGGATGGTTGTGAGCCACCATGGGGATGCTGGGAATTAACCCCTGATCCTCTGCAAGATCAAGTGCATTGAATCCCTGAGCCATCTCTCCAGCTCCTGCTCCTTAGTTTCTGATTTGACTGCTAGAATGTACTTTTTTAACATTCCATTGCATAACTTTTGTTAAGCTTATCTTAAAACATCATGTATTAATTTTAATGATTCTTTTAGAAATTAACGTATATCTGTTTTAAATGACCACAATCCATCCTAGAACAGTGCAATGCATCTCAAGGTAGAACGTAAATACACCCACAATGCCATAGTTCCACTTGTTATGCCATCCTTTGTTGGTTTGGCAGTATACTTAAAACTAGGAGATAAAACATGATGCTATTATGATTTTCTGGCTTGGAAGACCTACTCTACTGCTTTGTGTGAATAAGTTCTGGCAGCTTTTTAAAATTACAACTGGGATTAGCTATTCACATGTTTTTATTATCATAAGACAATACTGACTTAGCATGAACTGATTTGAGATTTTGTTATGCTGAGTTCCAAGAGTCAGGTTTAAAGAAAAATAAATGAAAATAGTGAGGTTGTGTAGGACCTGGACCTAGAAGGACAAAGAAAAATGTAGCAGTGACTGAATATCTTTGTACAGAAAAAAACAGATAATATTTAGATATGGGTTTCCCTGCTAGGTGTTTATCATAAGAACCTTTAGTTCATGCTGATGTGAGGAGGCATAAGAAGGAATTAACCAAAGATCAAAGCACAGAGTATTTTCTCTTTTTTTTTGTTTGTTTGTGTGTGTGTGTGTGTGTGTGTGTGTGTTTGTGTGCTATAAGCCTCATTTTTCTCAGATGTCAGCTTTATCATGGTGATATCATATATTAAAAAGGCACGTAGCCAACTGTTTTATCTATCTGACTATCCAGAGTTCTGGGGGTGTTAGCTATTAAATATGAATGTTAAGCTAGTGGAAACAAAATAGAACATCAGAGCCTCAGACTAGAATTGTTAAGAAAACTATCCTGATGCCACTGCATACTACCACAGGACTTGACAGGTATGGATGAGGCTGGGGTAAGGCCATAACTTAGTGGTCAGTACAGTGTTTGTGCAAGCTAAGGTTAGACATTGCAAACTGATTCACACTCTCTTTGATGTTGCCTAGCTTTTTCAGTTTTGTTCTGGGAACTGAGCACTGAGTGTCAACTTTGTGACCATAGGGTATGAAAACTTAGGATGACAAAGTGGACTGCTGAAGACAAATACATTCAATTACTCCATATTTTAAAAGAAGAATAAATTAAATAGAAAATCATTGGTGGGCAATTTTCACTGCTGGAACTCCTACCCATTCTCCCTTGACCTCCAAAGACTGACAGTAGAATGTTCTTTGTTGTAATGTCTTAAATCAGATATGTCATCATTATCACTGAAAACAGAAACTATGCCCCTCTCCTGTCCTTGACCCTAAATCAACTCTCCACATTTAACTTTACTACACTTAGTTATATTTGCCAAAAAAGAGAATGTGATCAATATTATAGATGCATTGCACTGATCATAAGAAATCCTAACCCACCCTGTTAGGATCTTCTTTTTTTGATGAGACCATATGCTCTTGGGAAATATCAGCTAAGAGACTGTTAATGAAGGGAGTAAAAGTCATCTTTGACTATCAAGGCCAACACAACCAGGACAGAAGGATAGCCATATTCTGCAGTTGTCCTGCATGTTTATTAGTGCAGTGAATCATGTTTATGAAATCATTACAAAGTTATAAGCAGTTACAATATATATTGCAATGTTAAGTAGTACATCTCAATAGTCAATATATAACCATTTTATTAACTGCAGTAGATCAACATTACAGTTAACTGAAAAAATAGGATGTTATTAGTCCTTTCAAAGGAAAAGAAAAGAAGCTGCCAAAGGTCAACCTTATGAATTACTTTAAGAGTGCATTCTGGAACGGCACACAGTGTTTCATACCTGAATGCCAGCACTACAGAGACTGAGACAGGAAGATTGCAGAAACTCTTGGCCCAACTGTGTTGCAGAGTTTAACACTATCTTAAACAAAAACAGTAAGACCACACTCTCATAAGTCAAAAGTAATTCTCTAGTAACCAAAATGTTGTTGTACAAAACTCATGATACCACTCTTGCTTCAATAATATTCAAGCTGCACAAAACATCTTAATTATTTTCTTTTTTTCCTTTTATAGAGTATACAATTTTCCCTCACGTAATGGTTTCCCCTCTTTCTACTCCTTCCAGTCCTTCACCACCTTACCTCCCATGCATATCTACCACCTTTCTGTCTCTCATTAGAAAAGAGCAGAATTCTAAGGGATAATAATAAAATAAAACAAACTAAAATAAAACAAAAGCTATCATTGTCAAGTTGAACAAGACCAACAGGAGGAAAAGAGCCAAAAAGAAGGCACAAGCATCAGAGCCTTACTCACTCGCACACTCAAGATCCCATAAAAACAATAAACTTGAAGCCATAATGTATATGCAAGGGTCAGGTGCAGACCCATACAGCTCTGTGTGTGCTGCCTCAGTCTCTGGGAGCTCATATGTACTTTTGTCTTGTTGAATTTTGAGTGTCTTGTTCTTGTTGTCTTCCATTGCCTCTGTTCTTACACTCCTTCCATGTCCTCTTGTTATCATGAAGGGGTTTTGGATTTTGCCAAAGGCTTTTTGGCATCTAATGAGATGATCATGTGGTTTCTGTGCTTCAGTTTGCTTATATCATGAATTACATTGATGAAATTTCAATTTGTCAGTCACATCATTCAATGTATGTGACTTTAAAAACATTTTCAAAAGTTTACTGATAATAAACTATCAGTCCATTTGAAATTTCAAGTAAATCATGAAATATTAGACCTTGTTTTGGTTAAGAATAGTGTGTCTGGCCGGGTGGTGGTGGTGCACGCCTTTAATCCCAGCACTCGGGAGGCAGAGGCAGGCAGATCTCTGTGAGTTCGAGGCCAGGCTGGACCGACAGCCTCCAATACAATACAGGGAAACCCTGTCTTGTAAATACCAAAAAAAAAAAAAAAAAAAAGAATAGTGTGTGTGTACAAGAAAGTGACCTAATTTATGCAAAAGAAAGTTTATTTAATTGTTCTTAAGTCCTTCCTCCTTAAAATACTATTGTGTCTAAATGGTGATTGAGGCTGCAATAATTAGTGTTTTGGTATTGATCTTATATAAGACCTTACCTTAAATAAACACATGGTAGGGATTGTGTTGATGGTACATATTCAATCTTAGAAATCATTTCCCACATTCTATTACTTACAGTAATAGCAAACTATCCAGTAATAAAACACTTAACTTCATAAGAATATTATCATGGGCCACATGAGAATAGAAGTGTATGGAAGATTTTAAGTCACTTAGTGGTAATACTACCTGAGTGTTCCAACTCACCCTGGGCATGATCTCAACAATTCTGTCAAAAACATGGGTTCCAGAGTTTTCCCACTCTTGAGAAAGCATTTCTCTAGTGCAGAACCATTTCCTGGTCTTATGACAGCTTCCTTTCTCTGCTGGGAATCAGTAAAGTAGGAAATAGAGTGCACTGGATTAGCTGAACAAGAGTGTCTGCGTTCCTGCTTTGGAACAGGGTCCAAGATCAAATGTAGAAATAGGGGAGGCGCATGGCCTTGGGTTAAATGTATAGGGCACACCTAACTCAAATTCTCTGGTTTTCAGTCCAACAGAGATAGTTATTTGTCTTTAAGAAGCAAAGAAACTATAAAAAAGCTAACACTTCTTGAAATCCTACCATGGCTCTCAACTCTCAGGAGTAGTTTGAATCCAGATGAGATTCTTACTATTGCCATCACATTTAGAGAATTAAAAGTAATTCTTAGTTCTCTGGTAACAAAATATTCTTTCTAATATGTAAGCTTCAGTTTTTACTTAAAATTGGGAATGTTATAAAGCTCTCAGTCCCCTTGATAGTCTATAACCAGTATTTACATTTTTTGCAGGCTCCCCCCCCCGTGTGTGTGTGTGTGTATTTTTCTGTCTCTCTCTCCCCTCCATATTTCTCTCTCTCTCTCTCTCTCTCTCTCTCTCTCTCTCTCTCTCTCTCTCTCTCTCTCACTCTCTCTGTCTCTCTCTCTCTCACACACACACACACACACACACACACACACACACACTTTTTCTTTTTCTTTTGAGACATGATTTTGCTATGTAGCCCATGACCATGCTGCCTTCAAACTCATGATCATCCTGCTTCAGTCTCCAGAGTACTGGGATTATAGGTTTCATGATACAATGCCTGGATATCAAATAGATATTTATCATCAAGTGTCATAATATTGTTGAAGAATGATGTGGTTTTTGGTTTCATGAGACAAGTTACAAATTGCAAATAGCTCTGTCTTTGAATAGTGTTATAACTTACATTATTTAAATATTGCATCTTTGTTCTTACCATATGGAAGATACTTATTTATAGATTATTCTTGGATCAGCTGAGCTATGAACTTAAAGGTAAAATTGTTTCTACAATGATGAGCTTTCTTCTGTCTGAATGTGGTAGTATGCATGAAAATCAGATTGCTTGATGTGATTTTCTTCCCAGCATGCCTTGATGTCTGTAAGGTATAGCATTCTCACTTTCTTAAGGACAGAAAGAGGGATTTCCTGACTAGGGTCCAGCCAAAATCATTACCTCATTTATGATTTTAATACAGTACTATTAATAATTTCCAGAACAATCTCACTCCCGCCCTCCTGTCGAGAAAAGTCATATCTTCAAACTTTATGTGTCTTGTATTTAAGATCCAGAGTTTGGGAAGGCTTTGGAACCTTCCAAATGTTCATTGTCTGGTAATTTCTGTGTTGGATGCTAGATTATTTTTCTCTGAATTTCTAGCTGCTGTTGGTAATGGCAGTACCTTGGTTTACTCTATGGAATATGATGCTTTCTTTTACAAGATTTGAAAAAGACCAGATCAAAGTTTTACTCAACTGAAATATAATTACATTAACAAATTTAATCTTTTCTGTAATATAATACTCATGTAAAAATAACCAACCACCCAGAGACAGGACATCTGGTCCTTAATCAGCTATATTCTTGTTTAAGTGAGAGAAATCAGTGCAGAGGTGATGGCTGGAAACAGACTTTATTAAAGAGTCTAAAATATAGCAGAAATAGAAAGGTAAATTGTTCTGGATAAACTCCACATGTTTTATTGCTTAGTTCTTTGAAAGTTGCAGCGGGAAAATTCTTTTGGAAAGATTCAAACTGCTCAAGTCTTTGTATTTTAAAAACCCTCTTATTCTCTAAATTTCCATAGAAATATCTCTCAATAAAGCCATTTCATTCCATGTCTTGCTTTTTGGTTGTGTGGTTATGTATTTGTCTCTTGTGAGCCTCTGTGTTAGGAAACAAATATATAAAGGTACTGGCAAGTGAAAAATACACAGCATTCAGAATCATTTCTTTCTTTCCTTCCTTCTTTCTTTCTTTCTGTCTGTCTGTCTTTCTTTATTCTGCATACACCTTTATGTGTTTATACATCACACACACACACACACACACACACTAAGAAGAGAGGCTGAGATAATTACTGTTTGTCTGAAGTTTTGAATTCATCTTGAACTCTGGGTGACACATATATGGAAAATGCCATCTTGAAGCCATACCCCCCTGTTCCTACCCTTAATTTTTAGGTCTTCAGTATGCAAGGGTCTTTCAGAGATGCTCATGTCTACAGTAGTGACATTGGAGAGAAAGTAGGTAATGGTTTTGTGATTTAATTTTTTTAAGGAAAATCAAAGTTGTAACACACTAAAATCTGTCAAATGTTTAGTATTCCTGAACTTGCAATCCTGGAAAAGCAGATTTTGTTATTCCTTATGAGTTGAGACAATATCATCTTAAAGTCATTGAGTTTGCCCCTCTATTATTAAACCAATACCTTTGTACACTTTTTGTTACCTATCTCCATCCAAACTCTCCCTGCTTTCTTCCTCTCTTGGTCTTCCCTCTCCTACTGTCCCCTCTCCTTTCTCCTCCCCACTTTCCATTTTTTTCTTTTTCCTTAATCACTTCCCCGAATTGTTTTGTTTAATGAAAATTATTTCTTTCTAGAAACCTAGTAACATCTAAGTAATCTTAGTAATGACAGACATTTATTGAGTTCTTAGAAATTTTTCTTCATGAAAGAATGAAAACATAGTAAGAACAGAGGAAATTTTTGTGGACTTTAATTTCTGTATCCTCTAGTTTGAAGTTTCTTGCTTCTAAATCACATAGTATCTTGCCTTGGATTTCTCTAAATAATTGTTTCTCAGATGACATTTTGTATACAATTATGTTTAGAGATCTCTTAGGGGGAAGGTTTCAGAAATGGATTAATTTAAGAATCAAGATAAAATGTAGCACACCTATGAAATTAAATAAAGCTCTGAGAGAAATTAAGAGAGTGCTTCCCACTGGGCCTTCAGGCTTGTGGTACCACATACAGCACAGATCAGAACGAGAACTCCAATGCTAAGTTGTGCTTTGCCAGTGCCAGGTGTGGGTTGGTCCTCAGCATCCGTGCAAATGGTTTTCATCTCTCCAGGATTATGTGCAAAACCGTTGCTTAAAAAGGAATGAAGACCTAGAGATGGACAGAGTAGGGCTGTTTAGAATGAGTGTAAATCCACAATGCTTTATTTCCATCAGAAAGTATGGAAATGTAGCAATAGTGTCATATGCAGTTATCTCTCCTCCATAGTGTTAATGATGCAAAAACAACAAAATCTTGGTAGAATTTAATATCAAGAATGGGATGGTACATGGTCCCATAGCAATAAAAATAATTTATAACTCTCTAATTTTAATGAATGAGCCTAGAGCCCAATATGGGATAGTTGGCAGTTTTATAAATAACAGATGAAGCATAAATGATGTCATGTGATTTAGCTTTATAAACATACAGTCGTGGATTTTTCACAAGAAACTTTAATTTCATAGGGGACTGTTCTTGTCATAGAAGTGAAAATATTACATTTACAATTTATCCTAAGTTTGAAAATGAATTTTACTCCTTAATTGGATGAATAATTTGATTCTTAATAAAGAATGTCTCATTTTTAACCTTTTCATTTTATTGGAGTTATCAAGTCTGAGAAACCAAATTCCCTCTGCTTTCTTTGTTATTTGAAGGCATGTCACCTTTTATGATAAATGTTGCATGTAAATAGACAACACAATTCTCTAGGCTCCTTTCCACATTTCCTCTATGAAAGAAGACTTCAGCCACTGGGAGAAAGTGACTAGAAAAGGACTCAGGTGGCTAGGTACTTTCATGGTGATGACTACTGGACCATAGGAAGTCCAACAGCGAAGACGTCAATCAGACTCAGTTCTGTGTATGACTTCATTGACTTTAGGTCATCACATTACACAACTTGAGTGCTTGTGTGTGTATGTTCATGTGTGTGCACTCTGGATATGAGAGAAAACATGCAGTATTTGTCTTCTAAATTTTTATGTATTTTAACCTCTCTCTTAATTAGTGATTGATTAGGGAAGGCCCAGCCCATTTTAGGAACTGCCATTCCTGGGCTAGTGATCCGGGTTCTGTAAGAGAGCAGGCTGTGCAAGCCAGTAAGTAGCATCCATCCATGGCCTCTGTACCAGCTCCTACCTCCAGGTTCCAGCTCTGTTTGAGTTCCTGACCTTAATTCGTTCAGTGATGGAATACAATGTGGAAATGCAAGCCACATAAACACTCTCCTCCCCAGCTTGCTTTTGGACATGTTTCATCACAGCAATAGTAATTCTAATGAGGACAGGGCCAGAGAATAGGAAAATAAATGTGACCAAAGCCAAACTCAAGAAAAGAACAGTGGAGTATAGAAGTTATGATGGGAAGAGGAAAGAGAAAGAAAGTAATGAAGAATAGAGATTGCCCAATATAAAAAAGAATCATGAGCAAATTTAAACTACTGTTTGCAAAATATACATATAAATTTTTTTTCAATAAAATAAAATGATAAATGAGGTATGGTGGCAATCACCTTTAGTCCCAGCTCCTTGAAGGGAGGCAAAGGCAGGCTGACCCCCAAGAGTTTAAGGCCAGACTGCTTTATGCAGTGAATTTCAGGTACACCAGGACTACAGACAGGCATATAAAGGGCTGTATCCAAAGCTCTTGGCCAGGAGTTAAGAAGGGTTTCTACTTCAAGAAGAACTAGTATGAACTAGTGGCTGAAATTGGTGTTGGGCCTATGGGACACTGTACAAGACCTGAAATTCCACACAGTGGCTTTCACGAGTGTGAGAGGTCTTAATGATGGAAGATCTTGAGGTGGCTTCCCACCTTGCTGAGAAGGCTGGCTTTTGCACATCTGGGTGTTACTGCTTTTTTCCAACTCACTCGGTCTGTTTCTCTGTAATTTTCATCAGTCCTATTGCTCCCTTTATGAATTTCCAAAGCTCCTCTCCTGTATCTGGAATAGGCTCCATCTCTTCTTATCCAGGCTCTTCTCCTTCCCTGAATCACATTGCGGCAGCTTCTAAGCTATCATTCTTAGCCAGAAGCCCTGCATCCTTCCTCCAGTTATCTTTAGGTTCTCTGAATAATCGGTCATTTCTCTTAAATGGTAATAAAGAACATAAACTTAAGCTTGTCCTCATCTGCCCCCAGAAAGAGCACAGGAGTTACTCTCACTTTGCTTTCTCTTTACCCTAGGGACTGGAAGTAAATGTGAGCATCATTTTATTCACACACATTTAAGAAACACTTGTTAAATGAACTCGGTGTCTCCTTAGACCTTTGGCAAGCGGCGCCAATGTTTGTAAAGGCGAGCTCTGTGGAGTAGGAGAAGCAGGTAAGCAAGATGAATGACATCATTATTAAGGATGGCATACCTAAACCATCCCTGGGTAAGGTGGCAGAGAGGTGCAGCTGTGGCTAAAGAATGTGGAAGAGATTGTGGGAGAGCTTTCTTATGCATGGGGAAGAATGGCTGTCATGAACAAGGTTGATGCATTGGGTGGGGAACACTGTTGTAGGTGGAAGGTGGGGCCCAGGGATGGGAACTGATACCAAAGAAGCATCTTCCAGCTGGGTGAGTCAGTGATGATCCAGGATACCCAAGACTGCTGCTTAGCTTCAGCACATATGCATAAAAGAAAAAAAAATCAGCATGATATTTTAAAAGAAATAACTGTCTATTAAAAAAATGTTGGCAAGAACTTACGTCCTTCTTCTCACTTCTGACCACACAGTGTTTTCCCTTCCTACCAGTGTCAACATGTCAGGAAGGTCTCACCAGGTACCCCCATGCCTTGGTCTTGGACTTCCCAGTCTCCAGATTTGGGAAAGACAGACAAATTTGTATTGTTTTGATTTTAGCCATTTTATTTTTGGTTTTTACGAGACAGGGTTTCTCTGTATTGTTTTGGAGGCTTTCGGTCCAGCCTGGCCTCGAACTCACAGAGATCGGCCTGCCTCTGCCTCCCGAGTGCTGGGATTAAAAGCGTGCGCCACCACCGCCCGGCAAATTTGTATTGTTTATAAATGGCTCTGCCCCATGGTATTTAGGACACCACAGATAGAATAGGATGCAACTTCCTAAGTGTACCAGGACAAATAAGATAGTCCTTGCCCTTTAGTTACCTGAGTTTTCAGGAGAGAATATAAGGAAGGAGTGGTCACTAGGGATGTGGGAGTTCATACATTCTGATGTGGGTTTGGACAGACTCATGTAACCCACGGTTTCCTTGCATGTAAAATGTATAGTTGGGCAGTTATTAAAACTACAGCTACTTCTACAGTTTTATGATAAATGAAACTTCAAAAACGTATTGCTTTTCTAGGTAACACAGGACATAACAACTTAGTAGTCATTTTATAGATGAGAAAGGGAAGAAGGAGAACACTGAACATCAAGTCGCAAACCTGGCATCAAGAGTGAAGTATTTGCTGAATAGCAGAAAGAGGACCGAAATGTCTTCATGGTGGTTAGAATAGCAAACTTCACTCAGGTTCCCCTTTCCTTTTTTCCTAGTGCCCTCTGCCAAGTTATGTATTGTTCTTGAAAACTGCAAATTTTTAAGCAGAGAACATTCAGAAACCAGTATCCAACCTGGCCTACTAACCTGGAAGAGGCAGAGGGTACTTGGAGTTCACACCTGCCCTTCATCAGCTCCTGTGGAACTCCTCTGAAGTTTCCTACTGTGAGATTCGTCTCTGGCCAACCTGACTCAGAGCTTGCTCTGTGAAATACCCTTCTGTTTTCTCAACCTTAGTCCAAGATTGTTTCTGGAAACAGGCAGCAGTTGTTGGCTCATACTGCAACTTACCAAGGCTGTAACACTAGCTAGGGGTAACAGGAAAGAACAGAACACTTAAGGAAAAAAATTACAATTGATGGTTTTATAAGGAATGTCAAAAAGCATTCACACAGACCTGAGAGTCTAGAAATTGCTACACACACACACACACACACACACACACACACACACACACACACACACACACACACACCTGTGCTCATTCCAGGAAAGACAAAAAGAAAGACCTCCCGGTGGAGCCAGGAGACCTATCTAAACACACATGGAACTCCTTTGACAGAGAATGAGAATTCACACCCCAAGGTGTTTATGAAAGGTTCTGATGACCATCTTCTGCTCCCAAGCAGCTGAAATCCAAATTCTGAAACACAGCAAGAGGTCTCCAACTTGCTGCCAGGCCACCAGTAGTGGCCTTCAGGGGAGCCTAATTGTATTAATATTAACCGTCATTGTGCATAGGAGAAAGGCATACAACTCAACTCCACAAAATCTGTGACTGATGAGAATGGCTGCATTGCTGACAGTAAAACTATGCAAAGTACCTTTAAGTCAGTGCGTTATTACAAACCCATAGTCACTATGTTTGGGAAGCCTGGTAAACACTTAAGAGATCATAAATGCTCATAAAGTATGACACAAGGAAGCCTCCCTCCAAAGCCAATGTACCATGGGAAGATGTTGAGTAACCAAACCCGTTTGTCTTTAAAGAAAGACATTACTCGGGATTTTGTTTCCCAGCTGTAACACATGGGATTTTCATGAGAGGAAACATGTAAGCATGTGCATCTCGGTGGAAAGAAAGCAAAGTTCAGAGCTTTTTTTTGTACCAGTTGACGCAGCTGACTTGAAAGCACAAGATTAGTGAAAGGGAGAGGTTCTCTGTCTGTGCAGGAATGGTGTCTGAAAAAGAAGACCAGACGTTCAGGTGCCCAAAATGGAAAAAAAAATCAGTTTGTTCTTTTCCCTTTAAGCACTGACTGCGCTAAAGAAAGATGCACACAGCTTCTTGTTTAAGATTAAACTTGAGATATGGGAAGGAAACCATATAGTTATCACTGTTTTGGTTCACCTAGTTGTCACTAGGAGGGAGCTGATTTGTCATGCTCGCAGAGTTAAAAGCACTTTGGGAAAATAAGTGAAGATTTTTGTGCTCTCTTTCCATTTTTCTCATCTGTGTGAATAACTCAATTTTGTTCTTCAAATCTACTAGAGTTGGTGAAAAAACAATAACAAGAACCAAAACAGTGCTGTATATTTAAGTCACCGAAACCAGGATTTAAAGAATTTTTATCAATTCCAAAAGCTAATTCGTCTTTAAGTTGAATATAGGTACCATAGAATCATATTGGCAACAGAGGTCCAACAGCTCTCTGGAGTTAGGATGGGAACTCTTCAGGGAGTGAATCATCCTCGCTGGAGTATTGACACCCCAGTGGTCAGGTGTGCTGCCCCTTTTATTGTGTGATCCTATGACTCACAGATAGCCATGTCTGTTGATTGCTAATGTTTAGAAAAGTCTGGAGTGTAGATACCATTCTTCTAAGGGGTCTTTATGCCCAGTTAACACTAAGAAATTTGTATTTATTCTGCAGACATAATCCATTAAATTCTGGTATGATTAATATGTTAGCATATATTGGTATACAATTAGATCAATTGTGCTTACAAATTATTGCACTCGAAAAATTGTTTTAATTTTGGTCTTTATTACATATGAAAACATTTTTCTCTTAGTACACGCTTTCTATAAGTTTCCACACATCTCTCATTTTAAAATTATGAAATTGTATCTAAAATTAATTTAGATTCAAATTTTAAGAAATAAAATTTATTTTGAATTTAAATATAACTATTGTGATATAATTCACATATTTTACAATGTATCTATTTACAGTTCACTATTTTGTTTTGAATGTTGCATTAAAATATATACAACCTGAAACATTCCCTTTTGAACACTGCCACCTCCAACACACACCTTTTGATGCTGAAGATAAAATCTAGGATTTTTGGTATACAAAATAAGTACTCTACTGCTGAGCCCCAATTTTGACATTCTTTTTAAAAGTAAGATTTATTGTTAAATATGTGCTTGTGCATTCCTGTGTGTGTGTGTGTGTGTGTGTCTGTGTATGTGTGTGTGTGTCTGTGTGTTGTGTGTATTCTACTTGTGTTTTGTCAGTATCTGTTGAGGATAGAAGAGTAAGTCAGATAGATACCCTAGTCCTGGATCTTCAGGCCATTGTGAACCATCTGATGTGGGCACTGTTGTCGCACCTGCTGTGCGGCCTGCATCCGAGAATGTAGCGAGGTGGTCGGGATAGATGACACAGAGACCGGTCGGTTGCTTTAAGAAAAACTTTATGCTTCGCAAGTCAGCTTAGGAGGAGATTCCAAGTCTGCTTAGGAGAGAGAAGTCTCAGGAGAAGTCTCTCCAAGAAAAAGGAGCTTCCCTTTTTAAGGACTTTTGTCATCCATCTACATACAATTCTTTCCAGACTTCTCACCCTCCTGGCTAGTGGTTTAATCTCCGGCCCCAGAATGGGGGGGGGGGGGACACAGCAGGGGAACAGGAAGAGGCATCTAGCCATAGGGGGTGTGAAAGTCATGGTATCTCAGTGAGCAAGCCCTTATCTGAGCCCTATCAAGAGCTTTATAGCACTGAATTGTTTTCAGTAAACATTACACAGCTGCCTGCTCCCAGGCCGAAGGGGAAGTGGGTTTCTGCTCAAGGTCTGGTGTCCCCACACACTGTGTACTGAATTCTCATCCTCTGATGGGTCCATACGTCCTCTTAACTGCTAAACACTGTCTCTAGGGTATATAATTCAATACCATTAATTATATTCACAGCCTGGTGAAAGCATGGCTACTGACTATTTTCTAGATATTTTCCACTTACAGACAGAAATTTTGCAACCATTAAGCAATGACTCCACTTTTTTCCCACCCTAAGCTTCTGATGACCTGGAATCTAACGGCTATCACTATAAAGGTTTCCTAAATATAATCATATAAACTTTGTCCTTGAATCGATCTGATTTATGTCACTAGGCATGACATTTTTAAGTATCATTCGTATTTTAACATGCCTCAAATCCTCATTGCTATGTATGGCTTGTTACGTAAAATAAAAGTAAAATCAATGTAGTTACACATATTTATCTACTCATCTGCTCATAGAGAATTGGTGTATAGAATCTTTTCCAAGTCTCTGCCTTTAGTTCAGTGGCAATTTTACACTTAGATTTTTGAGGAACAACAAGCTCCTCTACCACAGTTGAACCAAACATTAAATTTATTCTTGTATAATTCATAAAACATGGAAAAGGTTAGGCTGAATAAGTATTGGTTTCAGTGCATACCAGGTATTTTTCCAAAAGAAAGAAAAGAAACAGAAAGCATATGTGTTATTCTTGAGAACATGTTTATGTGTAAAGAACTATTTCTTAAAGTGAACTTTAAAAACTTAAGCCTTCTGGTTATATGTAATCCCAATGTTGCTGTAATATTTTATACAGCATGGTCATTGGAATTGAGTGTCATTTCAAATAGAATATTATTAATTCTTTGAGAATTTCAAACAGTGAAATTTTTTCACATTCACTCCCCTCGCCTTCCCTAACTCTTCCCAGCTCCATTCCACTTCCCTATTACCTCCAATTTCATGAATTCTTTTTTAGTATTATTTTAAATAACCCACGAAGCACAATTCATTTTGTCCATATACTCATATATGTGGGCCTTTCACCATACATGGTCAATCTACCAGGGGCCACACCCTTAAAAAATGCTGACTGTTCCACTCCTCAGGTATGGAGCCTATGAGCCCTTCCTTCTTCCATGCTAGAGTGTTGACTAGACTGATTTTGTGCAGGTCATGTGCTATGATTTCATGAGTGAAGCCATCCCATCATGCCTAGAAAACACTCTTGTATTTCTGTCTCCTCTAACTCTGACTCATAAAATATTTCTACCTCATGTTCTGTTTGGGCCTCTGAGTGGTGTGTGTGTGTGTGTATGTGTGTGTGTGTGTGTGTGTGTGTGTGATACAGATGTTTGATTTGTGTCTGAATACTTTATTGATACTTATTCTTTAAAAAATGGAAGCACAAAGGACCTAAGATAGTAAAAATCATCCTGAACAATAAAACTCTGATGGAAGTATCACCATTCCTGATTTGATGATATGTTGAACAAATTCTAATAGGTCTTAATAGTAAAAACCTAGAGACAGATATTGAGGTTAAAGCTGAAGATCAGAAAAGCAAAATATCCAACCAGTAGAGAGTTCTCACCTCTACCAATGATCAGACCGAAAGGGCACTCCTGTCCTCAAATTGCATCTGCAAACTGCACTGCTCCTCAGACTGCTTCAGATTGACTGCTGCTCAGACTATCCTGAACTCAAGTCTCCTCCACCTGATATTCCTCTCTCCACCTGGCCATATTCCTTCCATCTCCACCTTCTTAGTACTGAGATCAAAAGTGTGTCACTCCAAGTGCTGGGATAACCCTTGTGTGAGCTCTGTTTCTCTTTTAGACTAGATCAATTTTGTGTATCTCAGGGTGGCCTTGAACTAACAGAGATCCATGTCTCTTTCTCCTGATTGCTGGGGTTAAAGGTGTGTGCCACCACTGCCTGGTTTCTATGACCAGCTAGTCTGGCTAGCTTTGCACTCTGATCGTCAGGAAGGTATAAACAAAATATCACCATAATGGTATACCACAGAGCCACAGTTGTAGAAACAGCATGGTACTGGTACTCAACCAGACACATTCATTAGAAGAATAAATTAAGGACTTAGATGTAAGTTCTTACACATATAGTTTTACTTGTTTTTTTTTTTATAGACAAAGAGTCTGAAAACATAGATTACAGAAAAGCCAGTATCATTAACAAATGGTATTAGGAAAGCTGGATGTGTTTATGCGTGTATTGATTCTTGTCTTCTCGCCCTGCATATAGATCAATACCAATTGAATAAAAAAACTTAATATTAAACCTAAAAGGTCTAGAAGATAGAGTATGTAGTTCAACTCAGGATGTATGTGCAGGTGAGGACTTTCTGATGTAGGACCCTGTTCATCTGGGATAAAAGACCACCAGTCAACTAGTAGAACTTTGTAAAATGATAAAGCTTTGTACTAAAAAGGAAAACGTTAACTGACTAAAGAAGCAGTGCAAAGAATGGGGGGAAAATCTTTGAAGCTATACCTCTAGTAGAATGTTAGTGTCTACAATATTCAAAAGAAAACATCAAGGAAACACAGCCCCATCTAAAAGTGGGCTATGGAACTGAAGGGGATATTTTCAGAATGAAAAATACAAAAGCCTAAGAATTAAAACTATTCACTATTCTCAGCCATTAAGAAAATGCAAATCAGAACTATATTTGCAACTTACCTGTTGCAGACCCAGGGGAACTTTTATTCTGGGGTCTACCATGGATCACCATCTGAGTGCTCTCAATTTGGTTACTGTTATAGAAGAAGATGAAGGAGAAGGGGAAAATAAGAAGAAACAATTCACTGAAGGAAAATGAGGAGGAGGCTGCAGAATACAATGAAATTTTGGTCCAAAAGAATGAAAGGAGCCAAAGAAAAATGCCAAGAACATATGGTCAGGAGGTGTAGACTGTCCTTACTAAACGTTCCACTTCTTAGTCTGAGCCTAGTGTAAAACAAGTCTTTAAGAGCAACACATACATAACCAGGCTTTTAAAAAGCAGAAAACAAAAGACATCAATGTTTGTGGGGATTGGGAGCCCTCATGTCCATTGATGGGAGTACAGATTGTAGCAGCCATTATGGATACAGCATGGCAGTTGCTCATAAACCTATAAATAGATCTACATTGTGACCAAGCTATACTATTTCTGAACATATATGAAGAGAACTCTATGACCTATTGCAGAGACATGATGTCATCTGTGTTCACGGCTGCTGTATTTACAATAGTTAGGGAATAGAAATGCTCTAGATGTCTACCTGTTGATAAATGGAAAATGAAGATGTGTTACCTATACAACATGTCATGGAGAATGAAATAATGAAATCTGCAGGCATGTAAGTGTATGGAACTGGGGGACATTATACTGAGTGAGGTAACCCAGACCCAGACAGACAAATGATCCATATTCTGACTCATATGTAGTAGATCTTAGTGTCAATTCTTTAGATTTGTATGTTTAACTTGGAAAACCTGTGAAAATAAGAAAAAGGCTGGAAAGGGGCAATTGTGGAGCAGGAGAAGAAAGATGCTAAGTGGAGCAAGACAATATAACACAAGTTATATGATGGGGAAAGGGAAAGTAGTGTGGAGTGATCTTAGGTGGGGAGATGAATGTGAGGGTTGACTGAAGGAAGTGGAAGGGAAAGCCAATTGACACTAAGGATGTTTGAAAAAGGTCTACTATTTTACAGGTGTCAAACACACACACATTCAACGTATTCATGAAAGACTCAATGTTTTTCTCAGAAACCAAACAAGCCCAGTGCCAGTCTGGGATACACCCCCTGATTTTGGTTAGGGTACTCTGGAGTCCCCTAGTACCCTCTTTTGCTGCTGTTCTTGGAGGCGCACCAGAACTTGATTGGGAAAACCCTGTTGCTGAAGACACCACGCACTTTGATAACATTGCATGAAGAAATCCAGGAAGCTTCTTAATTCATAGTACCAGCAGGTGCTTCATGGACTGTTAAGGAAAACCAATCATCAAGAATTCTACCAAGCATCGTGAAATATTCCCAAGGGGTCAATAGTGATTGGATTTAAGGCTCACTCTGCAGCAGGAAATGCCTGCTTGGTACTATTAATCTGGCCAAAAAACCTGTAGCTGGGGAGCTCAAAGGCCCCAGGGGTGAATCTACTACTAAATGAATATAGCATCAAACTGCCCTCTAAATTAGTATCTCTTCACCTATTGATTAGTGCAGCTCTCAGACCCCATCAGGAAAGTTCCTTTATGCAGTGAACTTGAATGTGTTGTTACTCCCCAGAAACTTGCTTATGAAACGGTAGGTATTGATATTTCATACTTATTTCTTATAACTTGATATACTTCCTCCCATTTTTAAATTTTCACTTTTCTTTTATGTCACTCATATCTAACTGAAAAGTAGTTACAACACACATTTTATTAATTAATATCCATTCATTTTCCATTGTTAAGGTTTTCTAATAATCAGTGTAAATTAGAAGAAAAGTGTTTACCTGTTATTTTTAGCTAAATTAGGTATCACCAAGCAGAAAGCGGGGATTATTTTACTGTCTTGATAATAATGTGAGACTCAGGTAGTAGGGATCAATAGGAATCCCTAAAAAATAAAATTCCAATAGTTATTAAACATTAAAAATATCCTCCCAAACCTGTTTCTCCTACCCTCTTTTCTTCCCCTTTCCCCAGCCCTTAGTCCCTCACGTTTCCCTAGACAACTTCATTTTTATTTTAATTTAATGCACACTGTATTATCATTTCATTTGACTGTATAAACATCCAGGAACCACAGATGAGAGGAAACACACATTTGCCTTTCAGAGACTGGTTTTGTTTGCTTATGATTGTCTCCATTTCCAATTATTTTCTCACGAGTTACATAACTTCTTTGTGGCTTAAAGGAATTCCAATTACTTCATTGTTGAAAAATCTAGGTTGACCAGAAGTGGTGGCACATGCCGCCTTTAATCCCAGCACTTGGGAGGAAGAGGCAGGCAGATCTCTGTGAGTTCAAGGACGGTCTACGAAGTGAGTTCCATCCAGGATAGCCAGGGCTGTTACAAAGAGAAACACTGTCTTTAAAATTTCAAGAAAAGAAAAGCTAGGCTGGTTCCATAATTTATCTGCTATGAATATTGATGCAGTGAGCATCAGTGTACAGATTTTCTAATTTGTTTACTTGGAGTCCTTTGGCTAAATATGGCGTAATATAGTTGGATCACATGGTAGGTCTATTTCTAGATGGTTGAGAAGCCTTCATACTGGTTTGATCAAAAACTGGATGATTCTACATTCTCACAAGTAGCCTGTAAGGATGCCCCTTTGACTTCCTTTTCAGAACTTGTTCTTGAATTTCTTAGTGTCTGGCCTGCTGGCTGGAGTGAAATGGCATCTCTGGAATTTGCTTTCTGTCTCCCCAGTGGCTAGTGTTACTGAGCATCTTTTCATATGTTTATTGGCTATTTATAATTCCTCTTTGGAAAATTGCTTGTTCATTTTATTTGCCCTTTTATTGATTGTGCTGCTTGTTTCCATGGTATTCATGATTTTTGTTGTTCTTTATGTATCTAGATATTTATCCTCTGTCAGATACACAGCTGAGAAGATTTTTCTCCACCTCTTTACCTCATCTCTTCCCTCAGTAGCTTCTCCCTTTGATACACAGAAGCTTTTTTTAATTTCAGGGGGTCCATTGGTTGGCCTTTTCTGGAGTGATTGTATCATATTCACAAGGTCCATTTCTGTACCTGTATGTTTAAGTCTTCTCCCTGCTTTTTCCTTAAAATTTCAGAGGTTCAGATCAGATCTGATACCAAGGTCTTCCACGCATTTGGAATTGCAGGGTGAGGAGAAGAAATGATTCAACACACTTAAGAAGGCAGGTTGTTGCATAGCTGGCAAATATCCAAACTTAGGTCTCTTTGATTTTTCTAGCCCACATTTTCATTATGTCACATTTCTTAAATAAGCACCATAACAGTCAAAATACGGAACTACATGTCAACATTTCTGAAGGCAATATTTCATTAACCATCACAATTGTCATGTGATGAATGAATCTGATCCACAGCAGTTTTTCTATACAACACCATTGCTTGAATTTTTATGGTACCATCTGTTTTCATAAAAAAAACCTTAAGCTATTCTGGAATTCAGTATCCTAATTTGTCCAAATATTTTCCCAGTATAATTATAGTAGGTGTCTACAAGAGAAACCTGAGCGATCAGTGTGTCTTGAGGAACTGCTCCATGCACAGCACTACAGTGATACTCAATCCTCTTTGCAATGAAGAATCCATGTGATTAAGCTGATCTTTTTCATTTTCCTTTTTTGATGCCTAATGAATTGACATAGTACAGAGTGTGAGTAGAAAAAGGAAGGAGAGTTCTGGAAGCAAGAAATGTATAGGCCCATAAACTTAGTGGACAGGTGCATTTTGGGGTTTGTTGGTTTACTTGTTAGTTTGTTTTGAGACCATGTCTTGAGTTGCTCAGGTGGACAAGTTCATAGTGTTCCTTGATTTAGGCAGTGTGCTTTATCAGAGAACTGCATTTTTTCTAAGTTAAGGTCACAATTAAAATCTTACAAAATTCACTAGATAATTATTGTGATATTGATAAATTGCCTATATAACCTATAAGTGAAGAGTAAAATACTCAGCTGAAAATGTTTTAGGGAGCAGGAATTTCAATGGAAAAGGTGAGCATCTATATTATAAGTCAGTATTGCTTTGTATGTTCATAAATAGTTTATAACTAAATATCTTTACTTCTTTGAGGACCAAATAAGAGGAAATTGACTTATCCTGAAACCTTGGGGGTTTAAGATATAAGAGACAATAATTTATTTTGTACTAAAAGACATTCTACTATGAAAAGTTTGAAAAAAGAAGGTATCTAAAGAACTTGCCATCTGTCTGAAAGGACCCACTTGCAGAGCTATTCTAGAACAAGTGATCTTCCTAAGCCTATCCAACTCTAAATTTTATGATCTCAAGACCCTTTATATTAAACTTCCATTTTTTAAAACCAGAATTCATTTCATCATAGTTAATCATAACTAAAACATGGAAGATTATTGTCACAGCTGAGTTCAAGTAAGTGTTGGAACAATTTACCATGAATCAAGTCAATAAAATGGATAAAAAGTTGACTTCACTTCCTTCCCCTGTTCACCACCCAAATACTTTATAAGCATATTCTTTCTCGTGGTAGCTCAGAATGTCCTTTTCTGTTCTTGGTGAGAAGCTCAACTGCTTATAACTTTTGATGTTATTCTAAAGGAAGGCTAAGCATTGCTTATAAAACACTAGGAAACTTAAACTACTTTGTAAATATTAAATCATGGCTGACATAATTATAGAAATTCCAATTAAGAAAAAAATCTTCCACAACAGTTTAGTACCTATAGGAAAAAGTTGACTAATATTGGCTTTGCTGTGTACATATATATATATGTATATATATGTATATACATGTGTGTATGTGTATATGTATGTGTATATGTATATGTACATGTATACTTAGATATCTTAGGTGTCCTAATGGTTTGCCTTATCTCTTTAAGTGCACTGTATCTTTTGTAATGTTCCTAATTAGCACAAGATAATTGAATAATGGTTGAAAAGTCTATAAACAAGGGAAAATGTGAGCAATCTACCCTGAGTTGTTGTATATGATATGTTAAAGTACTTCTTTATGGTTGATTATCAAAACTCTTTGCCACAAGGTGTTAAGGTATGTGGTACTAATAAAAATGAAAACTAATTAACCACACTTTAATCTAAATTAATGATAGAACAAATGCACAGTTTCATTAGCTAGCAGTATTGCTTTTCTTCCCAGTCATTGCTTTCTTGCTTTTTCTGCTATGAAGGCAGAGGTGGGAAGCACTCCTGCCCTGCAGGATTTGTGATTGGGTCTAATGAGGTCACCTGCCTGTCATCAGTACTCTCATCAGTGACTCTAGACTCTGCTATAGGAGACTCAACAATCCTCTGGAGTCTTTGGCATAACATGATAGCTTTGACATTCCACACACAAACTGGAAACCTCATTTCTCCCAGGGATGCTTGTTGCCAGGGTATCCAAATGCTCTGGGCTTTGCATCAATTTGTATTTGCGTCTTCCCAGGGGAGTTGTCTTAGCAATGTGTTTGCTCAGGTTGCTCTTTGTTAGTGCCTAATTGGGGCATTTTGGCCTGTGATAGCGAGGGTACCAGCAGCACCACCTTGTCAGTCCTGGACAGAGTTTCCCAGGCAGTTTGTAGCTCATGGTATTGCCACACCTGTGCTATTACCCCTGCCTTATGGAAAGCTGCCCACAGTGCTCCAACACAGAATATATAGAGCCAGTGAAGTTTTTACTGCTCTCTGGCAGCCTTGCTGAATGATTTGTTTTATGATGGAATTCTTGTGAA
This sequence comes from Mesocricetus auratus, assembly GCF_017639785.1. Lineage (NCBI taxonomy): Eukaryota > Metazoa > Chordata > Mammalia > Rodentia > Cricetidae > Mesocricetus > Mesocricetus auratus. The sequence goes on along the minus strand of NW_024429184.1, from coordinate 107,101,987 downwards.
TGACCTCAGAAGTTTCAATGTGAGATGCAGAAACCTAAGCCAGTCTCTTGTTCTCCATTTGCAGTTGGGTACTAGTGAGACTTAGGGTGAACACAGTAGGCCTTGCATCCACATCAGCAGGACATGATTTTGTTCTAAGAACGAGTTAGTTCTTAGTGGGCCATTCACAATTTTAATGCCTTTGGAGTGCAGAGCTCAGTTGTATCACCTAGCAGAACCCAGGCATCCTCACTATGCAGCATGCCCATTTTACACACATTGGCTTCTACCTTCTTTACATAGGCTTTACTTGCAATCAAAATCCTATTTTCACACAAAAAACTACTAACTTTATAGTGTTTTAGAGTCCAATGAAACATGTGTTCAGCAAGTAAAAAGAAATTTCTAGAAATTTGGTCCAGCAACTATTCCAGCAGCAGTTATTACAAGGGAAGTTTACGCCTACCCTTACCTGGAGAGAAGTACAAACATTTGCTGTCACCTGCCTGAGTGACCCATTGTCCTTCATTTTTAAGTCTTGAAGATTGTGGACTCTAGAGTCTTTTCTCAGGCACAAAATCTTAAGCTACATTATGATAGCATCTTCAATGATTTGATTTACACCATTGGGCTTGAATAGGGAAAACTTAAAGTTAATTTAGTTAGTTTTCCTTGCATATAACTGGAATATTTAAAAAAGGCTGTGCATTAAATATTTCTGGTAAAGTTAGTTCCTACTTGCAGAATATAATAGCACACTGTGAGCACAGTTCTGCTTTATGTAAGTCCTGAAGTTCTACACATTACATTTGGAGTTGGGCAGACCTACTAACAGGCTGTCACGTTATGAATTTATGAGCTCATCTTACAGCCTGAGCATGAGGAACACAGGAGTTGAATTAAGACATTGTTTATGGTCTAACATTTAGAAAAAGAGATATTAGAATGGGTTACTACCAAAGACAACTTTAGTGTTCCTTCACCTGCTTTCACGGTATTGAAAATAAAAAGTGGCATCAGTGTCATTTTGCAGAAGCTTTATCTCTGAATGGGGATGTCCTTTTTGTTCCCATTAGAGAAAAGTCCTTATACAACTCCAGCAAACATCCTAGTACTCAGGAGGGGTTTCATTACTCAGCGTCCTTCCCAACACTCTGCTTACCTCCCATCCTTGTGAACTGGTGAATTGGTCTGAGTGGGAACTTCTTTGCTCCCTCTAGGTTGTTTGGTTACAGGAAGAGAAGAAGCAGGTTCACAGCAATAGCCTGGGTGTTCCCATGCTCTACCTACCCTCCAATCAAGAAAGGTATTTCTTACTACCTCGGCTCATGAAAGCATTCTCTCTCTTCCTTCAGCATATATTTCAAATTTCTTCCATGATTCAGATGTTAGGAGACCCACCCTCCACCCCGCATTTTTAAATCCTCATACTGTTCCTGTTTTTAGAGTCTCCTTCCTATAGAACCACATTTAAACACATGAAAACAGCACCATGTCAAAAACGGAGATTTGATTATGCACACATAACTTGAAGGCAGCAAACTCTCAGGTCAATGGCACCTGTCAAATGAAGTCACTAAAGTCTGCTTGCCATCTTTGGAGATAGACAGGTTGTCCTTCCTATCCGTGACTTCAACCCCACATGCCATTTGCTTACTGGCGTGAACTTCACCATCATAATGGAAGGCTGCGACTCAATAAATACTGTGTATAGTCAGTCCATTCTCTCTTGACTCTCAGCATTTTTATTAAAAGTGGAAGAAAGCACCACCTATGCGAACATCTGAGAGCACAAAGAAAAATATTAGCAAGGAAAAAAAAAACAGTATGCTTTTCTCTTTTGTGTCTACAGTCTGCAAGACTTCATTTACCTTAGTGTGACGAGCCTCCAGAGTCCCAGCCAGGCTTACAGTTTCTGGGAGGTGACAGTGTTCATTATCAAGCCAATTTTGATTGTGTCTTCAGTGAATTGCCCTCAGGTGGTGTATTAAAATCTTTAGCAATCACAAAATATATTACATATTTTATATAGTGTGTGTGTGTATGCAGTGTATGTGGATTGAAACTCTGGGCAATAAAATGAACCTAACACCAGTCTTTTTCTCTGTATTTATTTCTTTCTCTATCAGGATATCATTAGTTATCTGCCTCTGTCTTTCTTGTCATATATATCTCAACGATTTACTTCCCAATGAGGTTTGTGCTATATCCTGGGATCCCAGATGTTTTAGGACACTCCTGTCTTCTTCATTTCCCATTGCCCATTGACCTATGCTCAGTGTCATATTTTGAACCACAATTTATACATTTTTTAAAGATGGAAATAATCTTGGTTTTTAAATTCTTCCATACTCATAAATAACAATGTAGCATAGAAATCAGTGTGGATATACTTCAATGCAGAACAAAACATAACACATGTGACACATGAATTTAAATGAAAAACTTTGCTCCAAATGTCTCCGAGGAATAAATCACTGTAAGAGATTTACATTCCTCCAGCCACACGGGGATGCCTTCCCTTCAGAATTTCAACTCTGCATCCTCTAGATGATTTCTCCTTCTCTGGAGTTTACAAGACCAGCACTGAGAGATTTGTTTCGACATAGATTGCAGTTGCACTCATATTCAAGTGCTGATGTTGTCCACACAGCTGAGAAACACAGGAGCCAGGAAAGCCATGGAAGGTTCTCCTATGCAACTTCTTGCCTTTCCAGGTTCCCTTCATCATGTTTTGGGCTTCTGGCTTTCTGTTTTGAGCCAACTGCAGCATTTTAATTTTTTATAGGAAGAAGGAGGAGGCCTCACATTTATAATTCTTCTCTTGAAGCAAGGAAAATGTGAGCTTAACTGCTTGGATGCCTAATTTAAAGTGACTTGCGATGGTGGATGTTAATGATGTGTAAAAGGCCTAAAGCCAGAACAGCTTAAAGCTCCTTTTATTACACAACATGAGCTTCAGTTACACCTGAGAGCTTTACTGTTTCACAGTGGATATAACTTTCTCCCAATTTTTGTTTTATTTATGTCTAAGCCAGATTGTGCATTTGATGTGATCTCTTCGACTTTTAGTGTAAAATAATGTGCGTACATGGGCACACATGCTCATTCATTTCGGATTTCAGAGATAACTTGAAGTATAATGTATCTTTAAATAGGAGTTTTGCTGGTTGGGGCAAAATAAAGATGAAATTTATTTCTAACATCCATTTACACTTTTGCCTGGCCTGCAGTTACAGACCTTGATCTTTCATAATAGGGCTTATTTAGTCATTTTCCCTAATGCTTCTTGACAGGCGTCAGGCTCTGGCTTCTCTTTACATGTAGCACCATAAACCTCTCAAACAGGGTTCCATCGTGTATATCTAGCTGCTTCCCATCTTATATGGGTTTAATTAAATATTTGAATGTTTCTTTCTGTCTGTACACACTGCACTGCTACATGTTAAGTCTCACTCTCTGTGTATGCACAGCTAGAAAGGCAAGGACGGGGCCATGTCAGCACCCCAGATGGCTTGATAATGAATGGATTAACTGTATTTCTTTTTGCTAAGAATAATGAATAGTTATATTTCAAAGAATCAAAGTTGTGAATATTTGAAATATTTTGTCAGACTGCTCTTTTTTAGCTGAGAGAAATGTGCCCATCTGTTTTTTATTTGTTCATTTTTAATCTCCCCTCACAATACTTAAGATGCTGTACAAGTTTCTTTCAGTAACTTTAATATTTCATTTTGATCTATTTTATTTAGAAGCAATGAGGGCAGTGCCACAAACTCCATTTATACTGTGGGCATAGGCAGTAACCCTCAAACCTAACCAGACAAGCCCTATGTCTTAGCCATTCCATTTCCTCCACTCTTGATACACAGCAATACTCTGCCATTAAATCATTCCACCACTAGTTCAGTTTACACTTTTTCTGTGGTTTATTTGGCCTCTCTAAAACTCATATTAGAGCTTAATTGTCATTGTGATCACCGTAACAGGTGAAGGCTGAATGGATCATGAATGGATCAATGTTATTTCAGGAGAGGGCTCTTGACAAAAGGCAGGTTTTCTCTCTCTGTCCAGTATACTCACTCGCGTCTTGCCCTCTCCTATGATATGGCTTGCACAGGAGCCTTCCCTACAAAACAGCTAAGTCCTCCTGGGCTCCCAGGCTCCAGAACTGAAAGATGTGGCAGTTTATAATCAACCTACTGGCGCTCTTTACCAACAGTAGTAAGAAACTGACTGCGACAATTTTCATGATAATTTAAAATTGATAAAATGCGGTGTTCAAAAAATTAGCAAAGATCTGTACAAAAACAGCCACCCAGTTACAGCTTTCAAATACCTCAATATGTCTTTGTTTTCAAAATACCAAAATCAAGTTAAATGCCTATATTTTAAATAGATGGCATATTTCTCATTTTTGGCAATTAACTCTAAGTTAGAATAGATTTAGATTTTTAAAAATTGTAAAGACAATAATGTGTTTACATCTTGCCTATATTCAGCTTTCTCACTTGTTTGCCTCTTAGTAGATAGTTTGCATGGGAGACGAACACATGCAAAGATAGGATTATGAGCAACAAATAAGATTTCAGTCACATCTCAGATTTGTCTCTCGCTACAGCCCCCCTTTTGGTCCTGGGTCTTAACCACACTAGAAAATTTCCACTTTTCAAATATGCGCTCTTCTTTCCTCCTTGTCTCCTTTTGCCAATCCAATTTTATATGGATAATACTTACTTGAATCATTCTGCCCCTTTATCTTACTGTTTTACTTTCTGCTTTTCAGTTTGTGAAGATTCTACTAAGATTTTTCAGGTCACTGACTCTCTCTCTCTCTCTCTCTCCTCTCTCTCTCTCTCTCTCTCTCTCTCTCTCTCTCTCTCTCTCTCTCTCTCTCTGTGTGTGAACATTCTTAGAATGCTAACCTCAATTGGATCCAATTCCTCCCTGATATTTTCATCATTTGTGTTATGCTAATTATTAAAAACATTGGTAGAAAGCCTTACAGTTTCAGATTTGTAATAATTAAGCCAGGATTTGCTGTAGGACACAGTCCACAAGACCCTGTAGTTGTAGCTTAACATTCCTTCTCCCAGGTAGCATGCATCTTGAAGTTGTTTGGGCTTCCATCACTTTTATTTCATTGAGTCTGTGGGTGCAATGATAAGGTGGGTGATAGGGAAGCTATCAGGGTCAAAGGAAGCTCCAGTTCTCCAAAATCCAAAACGCAGTCCATGTGTTGAGAAATATATCAAGGTAGGATATACAAGGATTTCTGGTGGTTAGATAAAAGTCAACATTCCTCAGGAACGTGTGAAGCTGATTCCCACAGGTCCATTCTGCTTTGGCAGAAAGGAAATATGGCTACCTGTGGTATATGTGTATCACAGTCCATGCTGGCCTCCAGGCTCCTGCTATCTCCTAAGTACCTGTTCTACATTTCAGTGTCTACACTAGCTTCCTGGTCCCGCCTTCCTCTGAGCTGCTCATCTTCCCTTATAACCCAGCTATCTTTTGCTATTTCCTTTCTTAATAGGCTTTATTCTTGCCCTCATGCTATCTATACTTATTCCATCTCTCATTTCTCTCACAGATAACCTTGACCATACCCAGTCTGCTGCTGTTTCTCTGTCTCTCTGTCTCTCTGTCTCTGTCTGTCTCTGTCTCTGTCTCTGTCTCTGTCTCTGTCTCTGTCTCTCTCTCTCTCTCTCTCTCTCTCTGTATTATTCATGATAAAATCCTTCCTCCTAATAGTGGAGCAGTCATGTTGACAACTTCGTCACTGTACCCTCTCATATAGAGAAGTTTTCTGTGACATTTACTTGTCTAAGTCCAAGCCTTTTACTGGATCCATTTCAATGCTGTGGTTGACTTTCCAAAGTGTTATCTAATAAGAGGACTTGTAACTTTGAATTCAAACTCTCTCTTTGCTTTAGCATTTCCTATCTACTTCCGGAATTCCTGACCTCTGACCTCTGTTGAGCATGCTGCATTTTTTGTTGTTGTTGTTTGTTTGCTTGTTTGTTTGTTTTTATCACACAAGAGAGAATGGCAAGACATGTAGGGAGTCAGATGAATACTCTTTTTACAAATGGAATAAGACACTGGCCATCTTTCTTCTACAGGGAAGACCATGGCAAAGTCTGATTGTATTCTACAATGATTGCTCTCTGCTTTCTGCCAGAACCATGAAGAATTTGTCTTTTCTTTGAGAACCTGGTGATTAACTCTATGAAAAATTTGGTTTTACTTAATACCACCCCTTCTCAAGCTTTCTCATGCTTACACTGAGCCACTCTTAGCATCCATAAATTCATCAAAAATAGCTAATTTGAATATTTTTGGCAATGTTGCTTCAGGTATGTGAGTCTCCTCAACTGTTGGGGTAGTGGTTTCTCATGCAAGGTTTCTCTAATGGAACAAAATAAAACAGTTGACTTTGTGTCTATTATTTTCCTCTGCTTTCTTCTGTTGTAAAGAATCCTAAGTCCCATAGGGAAACTCCCAGGAATTCACAAGGATGACCTCAGTTATGACTCAAAGCAATACTGGGGAGGGTGCCTGAACTGGGCTTCCCCTGTAATCAATCAGATTGATGACTATCTTATTGTCATCATAGAACCTTCATCCAGTAACTGATGGAAGCAGATGCAGAGATCTACCACTAAGCATTGGGCAGAGCTCACAGTGTCCAGTTGAACAGAGGGAGGAATGATAATATGAGCAAAGGGGTCAAGACCATGATAGGGAATCGAGAAACAGCTGAACCAAGCTAGTGGAATCTCACTGACTCCAGACTCAAAGCTACAGTACCTGTATAGGGCCAAACTTGGCCCTATGAATATGGGTGACACTTGTGTGGCATGGGTTGTTTATGGGGCCACTGGCAGTGGGACTAGGATTTATCCCTAGTTCATGAACTGGCTTTTTGGAACCCATTCCCTATGGAGGGATACCTTTCTCAGCCTAGATACAGAGGGGAGGGCCTTTATCCTGCCTCAAAGTGGTGTGGCAGACTTTGTTGACTCCTCAAAGGAGAGGCCTCACCCTCTCTGAGGAGTAGATGGGGGGGGGAGATGAGGAGGGGAGGAAGGGCAGAGCGAGGGGGAATTTGGATTGGTATGTAAAATCAAAAAAGATCCTTATAAAAAAAGAATCATGAGTCAAAATTACTTCAATGCAAGCAGGATAGAATCGCCATTGTCCTGAGTGCTCTTGTGACATACCTACAACCAATTTAGTTGTTGACCTTTGCGTTTTCTATGCTGAAGAAACTCAGTCATTTTCTTTTTTCCCTGGAATTTCCCATGCTTCTGACTTTGCTCATCTCATCCCTACATTTCTCTTTAGTCTGATCTTTCTTCACTCTGTTTGGAGGACAAAGACTTACAGTGTTCAAATCATATTGTTTTTTCCCCCAAGACTCCTTTATTGGGAAATCTGTGTACTTCAGGAGGCCATGAAATCAGTATTGTGAAGCAAATAGGTGCTGGTGATCCATATCAAAATCCATTCTTCAATTATAGATTGCAAAGAGGTAATTATCATCTCTTTTTATAAATTTCTGACTTGTCAGTACTGTGTTTATGGAAGGGAAGTGTCTCTCACTTATCATTTGGTTAGATACCTATACAGCTGTTTAAAAAAGATAAAATAGATGAGAAATTCTTTTCTTGGATGTGCCAGTTTTAAAAATAATAATTTAGCTTTCAAACATCCTCTAAAATGGAGATGTATATATCATTCCTGCATTTGAATTATAAGTATGGCTGCATGATCATTGTAATTCCAACCACTTGGGTGGCTGGGTCAGGAGGATCAAGAGTTTGAGGCTAGTTTGGGCTACACAGTTAGAACTCATCTTAAACACTATGCTTTAATGTTTTCCAGTGTTGACAGGAAAAGCCATAGTGGTATTGAAACTTTATCTGTTGTTGGCCAGTAGGAGTCTGTAATTACCGGATCTCACTGACAACCATCTCTTTAGACATGATGTTGTAGCTTCTGTTATACCTGTACTTTTCCAGATTTGAAATAAATTGTTGCATTAAAATGTCCTATTTGCTTACTGGAAAATCATTGCAAACTATAAAAGAGGGATGGAGGGCTCATGATTTCTGAGCCTGTAATTGTCTCTAGACTTATAAGCAGATGGTACTAAAAATCTATTTCCAAAAAAGATAGACAAATAACCCCACTATATGTTTATATTGGCATGAATGTATAATATTTAAGTTTGTATGTGCTATAAATATAAATTAATCATGAGAGTAAATTTAACTTCTTTAATCATATATTTCTCTGCATGTTTTGCTCTTATGTTGAAAAACTGAATAATAAAAATATTGAAATGTCCCTTGAGAATTAAGTTGTTTTGGCCCAAAATATATTCATTAATGGCCTCAAAATATCAATACTAACAAAATAATAAAAACACAAATTGTGAAAACTATTTATCTGTTTCTTAGTTATTTTAACTCTTAAATCACACCAAAAGATAACTTCAAAGAAGCTTTTACAAATCTTCATTTTGCATTTGTAAAAAAAATATTTATCGTTCACACTATTGGATTTCATGGACACAACTTCTTTCAAGTTTGTCATGTACTTTCAACCTATTCAGCCTTGTCATTTCTTCCTGTTTGATAACTTTCTTTCCTTCTCTGATTAGTCTCTACTTTTCCCTTCGTGTCCCTTCTGCTTTCCAGCCACGCACACACATGCACTGACACATATGCACTCAAGTGTTTTGTGTATCTACAAAGAATTCTGTTACTCAAATGAGTGAAATATTTGAAGTTTGTATTTCTGAATCTGATTTGTTTCATTTAGCATGGCACTCTCTGGTTGTATACAATATATAGGAAGTTCTATAATTTAATTTTAAAATGTTCCCATTTTCTGGGAATCAGTCTACCACACGACCCAGCAATTCCACTCTTAAGCATATACCCAAAAGATGCCCATTCATACAACAAGGATGTCTGTTCCACTATGTTCATAGCAGCATTATTTGTAATAGCTAGATCCTGGAAGCAACCTAGATGCCCCACAACTGAAGAATGGATAGAGAAAATGTGGTACATTTACACAATGGTGTACTTCTCAGCGGAAACAAAAACAACGGAATCTTGAAATTTGCAGGCAAATGAATGACACTAGAAGAAACCATCCTGAGTGAGGTAACCCAGTCACAAAAAGACAAACATGGTATGTACTCATTCATATATGGATTTTAGACATGGATCAGGGGAGTCTCAGCCTACAATCCCAGGGCCAGTGAGTTTGGGAAACAGGGAGGTTCCCAAGAGATATGCATTATATCCCAGAGAAGTGGAAAGAGGCAAGATCTCCTGAGCAGATTGGGAGCATGGTGAGAGAAGAGAGGGAACCAGGAAAAAGAGAGGGAGATAAGAGGGGGGTAGAAGAAGACATGGGGGAGCAGGAAGGTTGAGTCGGGGTAAGAATAGAGGAGACCAGGATGAGAGATACCATAATAGTTGGAGTCCTTATAGGTTTGAGGAGAGAGCTGACACTAGTGAGATTTCCAGAGATGTACAAGGATAACACTAACTGGAAAACTAAGTAATAGCGGAGAGACTACATTAATAGCCCCTACCTGATGATAAGGTTGATGACTAACTTATGTGACATCCTAGAACCTTCATCCTGTGACTGACAGAAGCAGAGACAGATACTCACAGCTAAACACTGAACTGACCCCCTGGAACCCAGTGACAGAGATGGAGGACTGATGAGCAAGGCGGTCAAGACCGTGCTGGTGAAACCCACAACAACAGCTGACTGGACAAGGGGGAACTCTTGAAGCCCAGACTGATGGCTAAGAGGCCAACAGGGGATTGATCCAGACTCCATGAATGTAGGGTCAGTGAGGAGGCTTCAGAAATCTCTGGGGCATTGGGTAGTAGACTATTGTTCACCATGGCATACAAAAGAACTTTGGGAGTCCATTCCCAAAGTCTCTCAGCCTGGACACATGGGGAAGGGCCTAGGTCCTGCCTTGGATGAAATGATAGACTCTGGAGACCCCCCTCCAGGAGGACCTGACCCTCCCTGGGGAATGATGTGGTGATTGGGCTGGGCATAGGTGGGTGAGGGTGGGGCTGGTGGAGGGAGAAGGAGGGAGCTGGGATTGACATTTGAAGCATGCATGTTTCTAATTTAAATAAAAAATACTTTAAAAATGTTCCCATTTTCTACATTCACTTATTTATTTGTGTGTGTGCACAGTGCACAGTTGTCAGACAACAACATTCAGGAGTCAATTCTCTCCTTTTCTCCATGGTTACAGGAATGAAACCCAGTGCTGATGGTAAGTGCTTTTACCCATGAAAACATCTTACGGGCCCCACACTTTTATTCTTTATGGCTGAACGAAACTCCATCATTTATGTATCACATATTTTCTTTATTTATTCATCTGTTGACAGACATACAGGTCTGTTATATGACTCTTCTATTGTGAGTAGGTGTTGTAATAAATATGGATATGCAGATACTTTGTGGGATGTATGTTTATAGTTCTGTAGGTATACATCCAGAAGTTTTTGAGGAACTTCCACAGTGATTTCCATAGTGGTGAACCAGTTTACACCCCTTTGATAAGTGTAAGGGCTCCACCTTCCCTACACCATTTGCTAGCATTTGTTTGTTTGTTTGTTTTCCAATGAAAACCATTCTAACAGGGGATACATAGAGTCTTACCATACTATTAATATACATTTCCAAAATTGGCAACTATGTTAATCATTTTTTATATATTTTTTACTACCTGTTTATAGTTCATCTTTTGAGATCTGCTTTTTCATTGTATTAGCTTATTAGTTTATTTTCAATTATTAACTAATTAATTTGTTGATTTATTGTGCTACTTTTTGAGTTCCTTATATAATCTAGATGTTAAGCTTTTTTCAGATATTTTATCCTGTTTTATTGTTTTTCTTGCCATTAAGAAAACTGAATTTCATGCAATCTGTCAGTTCTTTAGATAATTTCTTGAGATGTTTTTGTCTTTCAGATGATCTCTGCCTTTGCCTATAGATTGACATGCTTCCCTTATCTTTCCGTGAACAATTTCAGAGTTCCGTGTACTCAAGGTCTTTTGTTTTGAACTGATGATTGTGCAAGATGATAAGCAGGGACCTGCCTTTTATTCTTCTGTAGATGGATACCTCGTTTACCCTGTACCGTCCATTAAGGAGTCTGTCTTCTCCAGTATGTGATCTTGGCATCTCTATTAGTTATTTTTCTCAATACTGTGACCAAACACCTGATCAAAATGCATCCCAAGGGAGGAAGAGTGCTTTTTTACCTTCCTCACAGTGCCTGCGCTTTAAGCTTTATGGCTGGAGCCTGGGTGTGTGTGGGGGATTCTGGTTCCCAAGACAGTGGCTGTACTGCAGCAGGCAGCTAAAGGCAGCTTTAACTAAATCTCTACCATTCTAGTAAAACTGGAGACTCAAAGACTGTGGTTGTGGTTGGAATGTAAAATGAAAAAAAGCTGGGGTGAGAGTTAGAGTAGCAACTGGTTAACTTTTTCTCTTTACTGGCATCCCTGGAAGGCTCTCCTTCTACACTGCCCTAACTAAAGCCCACTTATGCATCTCCCTGCTCCTTTTTGTCAACTAGTTGCTAACTCCACCTCTCTGAGACAAGGTTAATTAATGCAAATGCAGCATATCTTCACATAGCTAAGCAAATGTAGCATAAACAAATGAAAAACATTTTTGCACAGCTGAACAATACTCCACAACAGAAGGGTATATTCCGGCCTATAGCTTGAAAAGGTTTAGTTTCCATCCTCGTTGGGGATGGCATGGCCTAAGAAATGTGAAGCCGCTGGTCATAGTGTGTCTGAAGTTTTGAAGCAGGGAGTAGACAGGAACTAAGGACAGTTCCAACTCAACTGTCCCCTTGTTGTCAAGGAGCCCCTGTAAGAGAGTTCCTCCACATAACTCCATGAGATTATAGGAATATTTCACATTTAAACCAGACAATGTTGAAAAAAAGACATAACTGCTGTTTTATTGTCTCCAGCTCCCATTCTTTGTTCTATTCAGTTGATGAGTGTGTCTGTTTTTGTGAACATACCATGCTGCTTTTGTTACTATGGCCCTGAATTGTAGCCCACAGTCAGACATCCTGATATTTTCAGTATTCTTCTCTTTGCTCTTCTGGCTACAAAGGATTGTTTCGGTTCCAGGTGTAATTTTGGATCTTTTTTTCTTTTTCTGTTAAGAATGTCACTGGAATGATAATGGACTTTGCATTAAATCTTTAGATTGTTTTTATGATATGATTATTTTCACTATATTAATTCTATTGACCCATGAACATGGGAGGTCTTCCATCTACTATGGCCTTTTTCAATTTCTATTTAATGTTTTACAATTTTTGTTGTAGAGATCTTTCACCAACTTGGTTAAGTTTATTACTAGGTGAGGTGTTTAATCACGATTGTCAACTTCATTAAATCTGGAATCGAAGGAACCAGGACCAGTTGTTCTCTGAAGAGACCAGGGCCATTTATTTGTACTCTCCCTAAGGGGTCAGTTTGCTAGGACCTCTGTCCCATATTACCCAACATCAAATGATGACTCAAGTCTTGCTTCAAGCAGACCCTCAGGAAGTACATCCAGTCTGGTAGTCAATCAGGGTCCTCCCCAAGCAGGAACTATTCTTGCTATCTTCAGTCTAACAGACCCCTGACACTACAACAACAGTTGCTGATGATATATCATGAGTCAATCACTAAGTAACTCCTTTACCAGTAAGAGTCTACACCAGTCATTTCAAGGTACACCTAACCACAGCTGGAATTCCCCTAAGTGAGCTTAAAAGGGACTGCCTTACCCTCTGCCAGGGTAGACCCCAACATGCTGGCTTTTCTGTCTGGAGAATAAAGCTGCTTTCTGCAATTGGGTGTCTTCTGGTCATTGGGAGCGATCTAACGACCCTATAGAATCAATTAGGTATCACATATCCACTTGGATATAGGAAGATATTCCCAGGAGGTGTTAACTGAAGGAGGGAAGTCCTCCACCTGTATGTATGTAGCACCGTCTGCCACTAAGCCAGAAATAAAGAAATATGAGGAAAGAACCTTGCTGCCTCCAATTCCATCTGCGTGTGCATGCTGCTGTTGCTGCTGCTACCGTCCTCCACTGCTATCAGAACCCAGGTTCACTGGCTTTTCTATGTGGGCTTAAGTCCAGAGGTTGTTTAGAAATCCGCAGGCCTCCCTCTGCAGATCAGGTCTGCTGGGAGTTCTAGTATCTAAGACTCAGCAGCTATAAAATACTCTATCTCTCCAGTGAGCTGTCAGCCATTGTTGAAATACACACACTGGTTATGTATGTGTGTTTGTGTGTGTGTGTGTGTGTGTGTGTGTGTAAAAGGCAGAGAGAGAGAGAGAGAGAGAGAGAGAGAGAGAGAGAGAGAGAGAGAGAGAGAGAGAGAGAGAGAGAGAGAGAGAGAGAACTTATCAGTGATGTTCCTGGAAAGAACCCTAGTACACTAGAGGTTTTTTGAAGCCGTTATGAAAGAAATTGTTTTCCTGATTTACTTTTTCAGCTTATTTCCATTTGGTATATTGAAAAGATAATGATTTTACATGCTGATTTTGTTTGATGCTCTTTTCCTGAAACTGTTCAGATATTTTTTAGTTGAGTCTTTAGTGTCTCTTTGGTACAGTATCATATTGTCCACAAATAGGTTGATGTCTTCCTTTCCTATTTGTTTCTCTTACGTTTCTCATATTGCTGTAGCTAAGAGTTCAAACACTACATTGAAAAAGAGTGGAGAAAGTGGACATTCTTATCTCATTTCCAATTTTACTATAAATTCTTTATTTTCCTTTGTTTCCTATTTAGGTCCAAAGTCATACTAGTCTGAATATGTCTGATTTTGTATGTTTTCTATTTAGTGTAATGTTATTATAGATTTGTCATATATAGCCTTTAATATCTTTAAATATGTTCCCTCTGTTTTTAATTTCTTTGGGGTTTGTATTATGAAAGAATTTTAAGCTTTATCAAATGTCTTTGCTGCAACTATTGATATAGTAATGTGATCTTTATCATTGAATATATTAATATATTATTTAGTTATAAAGGCTGAAGCAGCCTTTCATGTTTTATGAAGCCCACTTAGGTATAGTGAATTATTTGATGTGTGATTTAGTCTAGTTTACAAGCATTTTATTGAAAATTTTTGCACTCATTCATTAGGAAGGCTGTGCAATACTTTGCTTGTTTGGTTGTATACTTGTCTAGTTTTTGTATTATTGTTATAGTGCCTTCATAAAAAGAATTTGACGGTGGGCCTCCTCTATTTTATGAAATTTGTTGAGGAATGTTAAAGATAACTCTTCTTTAAAGATCTGATAGGATTCAGGTAGATTTGAGATTAATCTTCAGTTGGAAAGTTTTTATTACCTTTTAAATATTGTCACTTGTTATAGGCCTATTTAAATTGTTTCTGTCCTTTTGGATTATTTGTCTGTATTTGTGATGTATTATTTCTGTGCAATTTGAACTACAATTGTTTTTATTATTTATTTTTAATTTCAGGATCATTAGCAATTTTTTAAATATTTTCCTCTCTGGTTTTAAGTTCCTATTCATGGAATCATAACATACATTGTCCATCTTCTTCTTATATCATGTCTTCTCATATTTTATTGTATCATTGTTTGTTTATTATCTTTTGATTGAAAAAGTTCCTTATTTTAGTTTTATGCCTTTTAAGGAAGTTCATAATGTGAATACGTATTAGAGTATTTTGTTGTTGTTGTTTGGTCTTTAAAACTGAAACAATTATCAATTACTTTCCAAGCTCTATTATTTCAATTATAAATATTTTTCAATTTTGGCTTAGCCGGTTTTTGAATTTTTTATCATGAATTTCTAGCTTGTTTTAAAAGATTGAGAGAGCACTAATTTGTACATGTCTCAGACCTTCTATTTAACAGTTTTCATAATGTCAAGAAAGAGGCCATTTCTGTTGGGAAAGGCAGAGACAAAGCTATCTGTAACTCAGGAAATGTTCACAAGTATTGAAAAAACAGTGCTTCCATTTGGCCCCCTAGTTGTCCTATTGATTAGTGAGACTCCTTGGGTCTGATCGGAGAAGTTCTTTGTCCATTTCTTGCATATTCTAGAGCTGATCTTGGATCTCCTACTACTAACAGAAAAGTTCGAGGGATTTCTTAACTCCTCTCACTTTCATTTTCCTAAGTAAAATGTGGCAATACCTACTGTGGGAAATCACTGTAAATCTCAAGTTACCTTAGTTTCCTTGTACCTGTTACTGTGTGATTGACTGATCAGTATAAATGACTACATCTTAAGACAAAGTACTTATCCCTGCTTAGTTAGGGTTTTACTGCTGTGAAAAGATACCATGACAATGACAACTCTTATAAAGGAAAATATTTATTTACGGCTGGCTTAGACTTTCAGAGGCTTAGTCTGTTATCATGGAGGGAACATGGCAGCATGTAGGCAGACATGATGCTGGAAAAGGATCTGAGAGTTCTACATCTTGATCTGCAGGCAACAGGGAGAGACTGTGAAAATATATGTGGCTTGGGCATATAAGAGACTTCAAAACCACCTCCATAGGGACGCATATCCTCCAACAAGGTCACATCTTCATCAACAAGGACACACCTCCTAATAGTGCCACTCTCTGTGACCAAGCACTCAAATACATGAATCTATTGGGGCCATGCCTATTCAAACCATCACAACAACCTTCTTCCAGAATGCAATTATGATATTTCTGGTTCAATAACTTCATATTTCTGCTGCCATTCAATCATCTTCCCCATTGCATACATTTATTCCTGGTTTGTGACCCAAAGTATATTCTCTTATCTTACCATTTACCTCATTATTTCTGTGATTGTCTGATTTTTTCCAACAAATGAAAGCCTTCACATGTTCTTAAGTTGACAAATTCTAAGTCAATGTCCAAATAAGTAGCTAATCTTAAACATTCTCAGAAAATGTCTGTATCATACATCAGAACAAAATGAAGGAAGGGACTGTATAGGGAGATTCAAAACTCCTATTATAGGATCTTCTTGTATGATATCTGTGCCCCCTAAATGGCTGCTTTCCACATTCTTATAATTTACATTATTTTGTATTTATTTTTTTCTTTTTTTGATAAAACTTATTCTGATTTCAACCACATTTTTCCCAGTTTGACATTGCTCCGTTGGGTTTGACTTGAACACACAAAACACATAAAGAATGTATGAGAGGGTAGGAAGACAGACATCTGCAAGAAACAGCGGACTTCTATCTCAGGGTTCCCAAGGGTCCTCCCTACCACAAACGGAGCTTGAGTGCACAGTATTAAGCCAATGAACTATGTAAGCAGGTCACTCACAGTGTAAGAGAAAGACTGCTTTAAGTTCAGGGTCCAAACAATCCAATGAGTTGGATTTTAAAAAGTCAGTTTTGTTTTTTATATATGTCCATTTCATTGTTTAAATTCCCAAGGCTGGTGCATATACATTGGTACACACTCCAGAACAAAGTGGTGGTTACGTACCCTCCTTGTGAATTGGAATAATTTTGAAAAAATGCAGACCCCACTCCCAGACAGAGTGATTCAGAGGCTGAATTGTATACCTCAGTGGATCCCTAGTCACACAAATTAGTTGATGGGTAGTCTTGAGCCACTTGTTCACATTCAATAGGACCTAATCAATTTTTAAATATAAAAAGTTAATAAAACAGAGCTAAGATTTGATATCTGTATGGATTAGTAATATCTGTATGGATTAGTAATAGAATCCCATATGCTCTCCAAGAGTGTTAGTATATACAGATGCTCCAGTCACATATAAGCTAGGGAATATAGTGTACACATATCCTTCCTTTATCTTGTCATTACTGGAGTATTTCTATTACATGGCATAATATAAATAATATGTGAATAGTTGGGAGACTGTTTTCTTTAGGGGCTAATGACAAATGAAATGGCTAGAACTCATTTATTGCAGATGTAATTTTTCTATGAATGTTCTCATCTGCAACTGGTTGAGTCAATTGTGCTTCCATTGGATAAGGCATGCATTTAACAGTGACTACTGCTTTTCCTAAAGGAATTGTGGATGTAGACTGAGCCAGGGGGTTTATTTGTGGGAAACTAACCTCAGAGGAAACATTGCAGTGCCTTTGTGCTCTGCTCACTTCATTTCACCTGTAAAATTTTAACTTAGACACAAATGCAGCATCGATATAACCCAACTGCAGTGGAGTTGATCTTCCTTCTCTTTGCTTCCCTACCTACTCAGCATTAGACTGAATGGAGAAAAAAAATAATCACCGACTGTTTCAGTGTTAGACTGAATGGAGAAAACAGTCAATCAGTCTTTAGCACCTTCTCCAGAAAAGGTGTATTAATATCACTTACTGTGACTCCAACCTGGGCACCCACTCTCAGCAGCAGTTCCGTCTCAGCTGGGAGATGGAGGGAGGTTTCACAGCCCAACTCAATAGCAGAAACAGAAATTTTACAGCCTGTGCAGTTATTACCCTTGCATCTTTGTTAACCAATTCCACTGATATACCAAAAAAAATTAAAAACACTTCATTTTTCTTTACTTTCTAATCAATTAGGACAGCAGGCGAGGAAGGATTATTATAGAGGATATAAAACCACATAATGTACTCATTTAAAGATTCATGCTATTTCTATGAATTTTATATAAAGAAAGTAAACTGGTCAACTCATAATAAGCCTCTTTGAGAAAAACAATAAATCAAATGTAGTTTAACCTAAATAAAATTTTAGGGTTGCCAGGGAGTAATTCAGTAGAGATTTTTGGTTATCACAATCTCTCTTACCTTGAGTAAGTACACAGGAGTCCTGTTAGGGTTCTGTGTGCTGTATTTCCTTCCTGTCTATCACTTAGCTTATTTGTTTTAGATGTGCCACATACATTTAGTCACTGCTGAATTTCATAATTGATGGTGTCTAATGGAAAGCCAATAGCACCTCTACTACATTTCATCTCATTCATTTTGAGTCTTTCCATTGTCAATTCTTGGTACTGGTAGTCTTTCTCTTGTCCCAATAGAACTGAGCTTTTATTTTGCTCCATTTCCTATGAAAAAGCTCATTATTCTATTGTATTTGGTTCTCAACCTTCCTAATGCTGTGAATCTTTAATACAATCTCTCAACCATAAAGTTATTTTCATTGCTACTTTATGAATGCATTTTTGCTAGTGTTACAAACTGCAATGTAAGTATCTGATATGCAGATAGTCTTAGGTAACCTCTATGAAAGGGTCATTAGACCCCCAAAGGGGCCAAAAGCCACAGTTTTGAGAAATGCTGCTCTGTTGATTTTTTCTTTCTGCTCTCAATTTTTCTGTTTCTTTTCCTACTATCATCATAATTCTCCACTCATTAATGTACTAGAGTAGCATCATATGGATGTGCATTGTTCTGTATAACTTACAGTTGAATAGTTTTGTTTGTTTTTGCATTGTAGTTTGTGAATTTGATGTGGTGACAGAAAGATATCCAAAGTCTAAGAAGGCGCAAGCATTGCTCACTGAAACTCTGATCCAGAACAACTAAGAGCCTAGTTGTTGGCTTTAGATTTGGGTTTGCATTTGGGCTCCATCATCTTCTATGTGTCTAACCTCTCTTACTTTCAGTGTCTGTATCTATATAATGAAAATAAAGTACTTCATTTCAAAGGCTGTTACTAAATTCTAGATGCTTTCTGGCATATACCACATGCTCAATGGGTGATAGCCATTTTGTTTCTCATGATTTTTTATAGTTGTAGAACACATTCAGTTTTGAGATACTGACCAGAGGAGTTCAGTGGTATTTTGATGTAGGCTACAAACCCCTCCTATATTACTAATTTTACAAACGTATTTATGAACACTGTAATTTTTGGTATTTTAAATTTGTCAACATATAGTTATTCAGTTTATTAAAATAATAATGTCACTAGATTGGAAGAGATAGATTAGCAGTTAAAAATACTCACAGTATCTGGGTTTGATTTCCAGCATCTGCATGGTGGCTCCCATATGTCTGTAACTCCAGTTATGGTAGATCCAGTGTTCTCTTCTGTTCTCTGTGGGCACCAGACATTCATGTAGTACACAGATAAATATACAGGCAAAACCTAAAATAATACACCTCAAATAATAGTAAGTAAATCATTAAAAATAACAAATCCATTACCTGTTATATTTTAGCAAATCTCTCTTGTTAATAGTGAGGTCTGTTTCTGTGTTCTATCTGCTTCAATGGCAGACGTCTTATAGCTATGAAGAACTGATGGTTCACTCAGAGAAATCAAAGGTAGAAAGGAAAAGAAAATGTTCTGTTACTACTACTACTATTATTAATCTGAGTTTTAAGAATTTCAGGATTTTTAGCATTATCAGCAACCAATGAGACTATCGATGTGTAGGAATAATCATTGACTTAATATAGATCTTAAGTAATTAATTATATGCAAGCATTTTGATTTTGTTTCCTGATATACTTGACTATTACTATTTAAAAGGCATACTTTATGTTACATGATCTATAAGATTAATTTTCATTTCAAAATTTGGTTGTATGATTATTTTCACTCTTTTAACTAATATCTTACTTCAGTCTAATGTGTTTCTGGTTTCTAATTTCTTCATGTGGAAGGATACATACACTATGAATGGTTTCTCATTCCCCACTAAGTAAATGAGAAAATGTATCAGGGTCTCTGTGGTGATGCAGAACTCATCCCATTTCCCCCAAAACTTGGGAAACCTTTTATCATCAGTAGAACAAACTTGTAGTCATATTGGCTGTCTTCATTAATGATATTTTCTTTTTTTTCAGCAAGAAATCCAAGGATAGACTTTAAGTGTGTGATGGTCATGCAAAAACCATTTATAGATGTATAAAACGTGTGGTATATCCTAATTGCTGTTTTGTGTCTTTAGCATGTAAACTTCATGAGAATAGGGTTTTCTTTTTCTATTTGTTTCCCTTTGAGAGTCTGGATGGATACCGACAGACAGCAGATGCTCACTAAAAGCTGTTGTGGTACTCAGTGCTGTAAGGATGGTGCTCTGATGTACAGTGGTCACTGTAGTATTTCAAGTCTGTGTAATGTGGATGGCACATCACTGGAAAGTGTTTGCTGATGCTAACTGTCTTACTGTTATGTATTTACTTCATCTTGCCCTTCTCACTGAATCATTGTAAATACAACACTATATCTTCAGGTAAATAATTTAGTTTAATTTTTTTCCTAAAAAATAGTGGAGAATATTAATCTGTAAATAAAACATTTTTTTATCTTTTTGTCCCCCCCGTGTCATTTTTATGTTGTGAAGTCTGTAGCTTCCAGGAAAAAATAGTAACAAAAACAAAACAAAACAACAACAACAAAAAACCAACCCACCCTAAAAAGTCCACAATCCTCTGATGGTAGAACTTCTAATACCTCTCTCTTGGTGGTGGGGGACTTTTCAGAAAGATATTGCTTTATTCCCCTTTTCATCTTCTAAAATATTTCTACACTGTAGTTTCAGAGTGCAGAGGTATAAGCTAATGTCTTTGATTCACACTGCCCATGGTCCACCTGCTGAGCTAACTTTTGATTATAGCTGGCTGCTTCTCAGCCTAACCTTTGCCAACATGTTTAGTGATTCTGAGTGAAGCCTGCCATCGTCCTGCATCTCAGCTCTTTGCTGAGGTCTGGAGAATTACATCGAAGAAAGGGCCTGTAATATCCTCTGCCTCACTCTTCGTCTTGGTAATACCTCATGCAGGCTCTGACACATTAAGTGAGGGACAGGAAATGACTTAATGAATACCATAAGCAAGTACATTATTTTTTTGTGGAAAACCTTGTCTTTGGGCTAAACTGTACTTAATCATCTCTAATGAGGAGGGTGGATCTTCTTCCTAAAGACATTTAGTTCTTCCTTTTCTTAGTTGGAGTCAGTTGGAGTTCTGAGCCAGCAGCCAGGCTTCAGTGACCCTCAGAAGGCTGATAACCCCCACTCCCAGTAATCCCTTAAGACTGTTTTCTCTCTGACTTATGTTCCACAGACAAAGTACAGGGTCCATGCAGCTATTGGGATAACTCATGTAATAAACCTGCTTTTTCTAAAAGATTTATTCTAGTACAAATGGAAAAACAATTGTTCACACCTAGATAACATTTTTTATAGGCATGGTTGAATTCCCTGCCTAATTGATTTTGGAGGTCATTATGTTAGCCCCAGGTGATTAACATTTCCTTGCTATTAGAGATATCTCATATCTTGTTATCATTTCGCCCTTCAATTTCCTTCTGTAATAGCTACAAGTTGACTTCAGTGATGCTTTAGGCTCTGTAGCTCTCTCAGTGTTATTGAGTGACAGAACCATGTTGGAAAATATCAGCAGTAATGTCAGTGAAGCAATCCTATCTGTGTACAAAAACAAACAGAAACACCGGAAGGATTTCTCTGTGATACAGTAGTCCTCGAGGTTGATGACATAAAAGTTACATCCAGCTCTGCAGTTTAATTTTGCACATACTTCCACATCTTATAGCTGATAACCTTTCCATACGAAGAAATAAAAATAATCTGGCCTTATCTCACACACAACACCGGAGAGGTCTGTGGATGGCTGTGTGTGGATCATGCTGACACTTTTGAGAGCTATTAGGATTCAGGGAGGTAGACAGAATGTACTAGAAAGCAAAGTTTCTTCTGAAAGTGTTCTCAGTGCTAATATGTGGTACAAAAGGGTCTACAGGGTGATGAAAGATGCCCAGGAAATATGAGTTTAGTTTGAGATTGTCGGTCTTTATAAAATCAGAATCTGCAACCCTGCACAACCAATCTGTTGCAAATGCAAACAAAAACAGAGACCCAAGGAGAGTTTGACTTAAATAAGCGAATCACTCTGCCTTTGTCGTCTGATGAGGCAAAATAACCGCAGTGCATTGTAACAGGGCTGCCTAGGATCTGATCCCATAAACAGAGACTTCTGGAGCTACAGCACTTTGTAAACACAAGTAGAGCCAGAAGATATCAAATGTGTGATTTTCCCCTCTCTGTATTTTAATGTCAATCAGAGTAAGATGTGAAATCTTTTAAATGAGAATAAGCTTGATGATCTATAGAAACAAACTGAGCTGGAGTTTCTATGAAGCACCAGTGGTAAACACTTGATTACTAGTTACTAGCACAAGCAGAGAATCCTTTTCCAGTATTTTCTCCATCATTTCTTTAGAGTTCCACCCTTTGTCAACAAAATTGCAAAATGTTAAACACAAAACAAACAAAGCGAATGAACCCTGAAAAACAACACACACACACACACACACACACACACACACACACACACACACACACACGTGCACCCCCCCACACACACATGTGCACACAACCACATGCACAAATCACACTTCTGATATGTTTCTTTCCGGATAATAAATTTCCCCACTGATACAGTAAGCTGGTTCAAACCAAATTACAAGTACACCATCAGGCTTATTAGCAAGAACAAAGCAACTCCCAGGCGGGTTCACTGGTCTCAGAGACAAAGCTAGAGAAGTTGTACTTGCAAGCTAAGGAAGGGAAGTTTTACAGGCATTAGGCAATGGGGGATGATGTGCCAGCCAGTAGCTGGGACTGTGACCAAGTATGGTCAAAAACTATGTCTCCGGGTGGACACTTCGGTGCCATTCCATTTTTCATAGTTTTCTCAGTGTGGACAGTGTTGGGAGAAGTAGGGGGTGAGCCGGAAGCTCCTACCAAACAACCCCTTATGCTAGGAAATAAACAAACACAGCCACTATTTGTCACTATTTATAGTATGTATATGTGCCAGCTCTTCACGAGTCATTGTTACTTGAGAGGCTGCTAAGCTTGAGTTGTTAAACCATGGCTTCTAGTAGGCATTTTGTTTTGCAAAATATTTTAGTTTTAGATACTTCCTGAAGGAAATATTATTTTCCCTGTTAGAAATATCACTCTAATTGGTAGTCATGTCCCCCGTAGGATAAGTTATTTGAGTATTTGGTTACCACTGATGATGCTATTTGGAAAGTTTAGGAAGTGTAGACTTGCTGGAGGAAGTGTGTCGCTAGGGGTGAGCTTTGAGAATTAAAGTTTCCTGCCAATTGGAATTTACTCTCTGTGCTTTGTGCTTGTGGTTCAAGATGTGAGCTCTCAATTCTCTCCGCTCCTGCCACCATGCCTGCTTTGATGCTGCCCTGCCATGATGGACTCTCATCCCTCTGGAACTGTAAGGCTAACTAAACCTTTCTTTCTATAAATTGCTATAGTCATAGTGTTTACTCATAGCAACAGGAAAGTAAATGATACACTATGTATGCAAAATATCCTTTGGTTACAAACCAGGAAATAAACATACCCTACTCATTTTAAAAAACACTTCTATGACTTCAAAATAGTAATTAACAAGCATTGAAAATGGGATGAGTGTTTTTTTTTTGTTTTTATAAGACCCTGTGTGATAAAGGAAATTCATAAAGTCAAATGACAATTATTTTGGTCTTTGATTTATTAGTCCCTTCCACTAAAAAGGGTTTGAATGTATGAAGTGCTTTTATTGATTGGCATCAGATGCTTGTAGCTGTTTCTTATATGATTTTGACACTGATGTAATAATGGGATGCCATCTATGATAGCAAAGTTGTGTGACATGACATAGTTGTAGCATTAAGAAAGGGTTCTGTGTGCTTTGTTTTCTCTAGTGAAGAATTTAAACAAAATTCCCATAGCTTTGTGCAATCAAACATACTGTACTCTGACAGTGAAATTGCAATTACTCAATGTGGCACTTAAGGACAACATTAAATTATTTTTGTTATGGCTGTTGAATAGAAAATCAACTATTAAAAACTTACATAGTTTGAAAATGATGTGCAGACATGTACATGAATAGTTTCACCCAAAGATACTGCCAGAACCACACATACTTGACTCAACTGCCATGTAGTAGACTGAAGAGATAGGAATTGCAGGAGAATAAGATTACTTTTAACATTCCTTGCATTGTTTCTTAGATTTCTTGGAAAATACTATTTCTTTAAGGAAATATGCTTGGTATACTTCTAACCACTCTCAAAAACTGGCATGTGAAATTTATACAGGGAACATAAGTTCAGAGTGAACTAAAACAGAAGAGTTAGCAAGAACTAGGGGATAACTTCAAAGCCTCTGTCATAATTTTATCCCACTACAAAGTGACAGACTCCTACCTGATACAGCTGAAGACTAAGACTAAGGGTGTTGCATTTGCCTAAATGAAATAGGAATTTCAATATTATAAAGGGCATATTTAACAATTTTAAGTTAAAGAAGAAAAGATAGTATCTATTTAAAGGTAAAACCCACTTTTCATGAAGTTCACCCAAGGAGCAGTCCATGGTAATTGAAAGTTCACCAAATCATATACATCTGGGTATATGTACATGCATGTGCTATTTTTCAATAAGTCTGTCAAAAACCTTTTATTTGAAGAGATAAATATAATCAAGAATTAAAATTTTATTAGAATTATAAGAGTTTCTCATACAAGTCTCTAGATCCAAAAGAGAGTTGAGTAAAAATCGAGTTTATTCATAATGGATAGATATAAAGAATCTAAACTTTGAGTTATTCTATACTGTGTTACATTTAGGTCATTGATTCTGTAGAATAGAAATGTGGAAACCATTACCAGTGATCACTAGCCATTTCCTCTCTGCTCTGACTAGTATTGCAAGCTAGCGTTACATCCTCTGCTATTGTGAGGAGCCTGACATACAGCTAGATTTAGTTGGCTGATGATGTGAAGATGATGGTGTGTTACCTTGGGGCTGGAATATTTCATGACTGATACAGTATTGTCATGATTGCTAATCTAGGGTTTTCTTTTTCTCCTTCAGTGTTCTCATTTTTTCTTCTGATGCTTGGTTCTTTAGTTATTAGAAGAACACAAAAATGTCTTTACCTTCACGGGATAAGCATATAGCAGAAACCACACACATGTCTCAGAAGTATAAGCAACCAAAAGTTCAGATTTGTTCAATCAGTCACAGTTTAGCCTGTTAGATATGGATAATGAACTTTTTTAACAAGAATTTAAAAACATTTAATTCTTTATAGATGAAATCTCACTATGGTCTAAAGTTGGTAAACTTGGAACTTAAAAGTTAGAAGGAAACTTAGAAATTGGGAGGAAACAAGCAACTAGCAGCCCGTGAACTTCCTCCCAGGTCTGTTTAATTCTTTTCAATGATTGATTAATTCTTAAGTATCCAGAAATCACTTAGTTCCTATTCTGAAGCTTTTCTGCAAACATTGGGAAGAGATCTGATGGTTGTAGGACTAGAAGGAGGTGTCAAGGCCGGGCATTGGTGGCACATGCCTTTAATCCCAGCACTCAGGAGGCAGAGGCAGGCAGATCTCTGTGAGTTCAAGGCCAGCTTGGTCTACAGAGTGAGTTCCAAGACAACCTCCCAAACAATACAGAGAAACCCTGTCTCGAAAAACAACAACAACAACAAAGAAGGAGGTGTCAAGTTTGATTCCCTATTTGGGGAATGACTTGGGTGGATGACATTCCCTTTCTGAAGACAGAAAGAAGGAAACCTTGGGGAGGAACCCATCATTTTACTGGAGACTGTAAATTCTTACTTAGATATGTTGACTTGAAGTAAACTTTGAGAGAGCCAAGAACCACCCAGACACTACTTAGACAGTATGTAACCCAGAACTTACAGTTGAATATACGATTATCTATTGATTAATTTATATCCTATATGTATACTAAGTTATAGAGAAGATTAAAAAGTAATGTGAGAGGAGGATTTAAGGACAGAGTTAAAGAATATAAATATTTGCTATATAAGCTAACTACTTACAAAGTAGACCCTGAAGGGGAAGGACAAGTACTAAATAAATAAAATCAGGGAACATTACTTAAAAATTGTGGCTTCACATAAACGTCATGTGAAAGTCAATTTATAAAATTACTGGATATAATATTGCATTTAAAGAAAATTATGAATGCATATAAAATAATAAATTTTATCATTGATTTTTACATATTGGGGATTATTTTCCACTTTATTAGTCAAGAAAAATGAAATAGTAGTACATATTTGATGGAAGTATTTTCTTCCATTTATTTCTTATCATTCCCCCACAAATCTAAACATTTGCAAAATTAAAGTAATTCTTTCTTTGCTCCATTATTTCAATTTACTCAACTATCTCTTTTAAATATTCATTTTACATGTAGCTAACTATTATCATTGGAGAAAAAGAATTCTTTCCCTGCAAGCAAAATCTAGGTTTATCAAACCAAAGTCTTACTGATGTATGTTGGAGCCTGTGCTGATTTTAATTATAGACAGAAATTTATCTACACAGCAACTGGACAATGACCTTCATATCCTAAACTAAATGCATTGTAAAACAATTCAATCAGCTCACATTATCGTTACATCAATACAGCACACAGAGCATTCTTAATTATAGCAATTCAACAACAGCATAGAAAACTAATAAATATTTAGACTACAGTCAATGGCTAACAAGTCACTGAACAGAGGATCAGATATCCAAACCACAAGTCTACTGTGGTCCTCTGAAAATTTGAAAATCCATTAAAATAAATGAAAAATTCTTGGTACAGAAATCAACCAAGGGAATGTATGCATATGCAAAAAGAGACGCTGAAACATCTGGCCCAAACCCAGTATGTTTTGGCCTCTGGGTATGAACCTCATGTGTGTTCTAACCCCAAATATCTTGGTTAATTCTCTACTGCTACCCAATACCTTCAATAGTAAAATATGAGAAAGTAGTATTCATTGGTATAATGTCAACTCAAAATTCATGTGGTAAATAACTCCAAATTTACTATTTTTTTAAACTGTAAAAGAAAATTCTCTTGTATCTAAATTTAGTTTCCTCTAGGTTTCATACATTTTATTGAATATCAAGGGCCCATAATTATTTAAGTTACTGGTTTATGTGAACATGGCTATGGTGATCATACAGAAAAGCAATACATAAGATAAACACTTTGTGTATTATGACAATTATGCCACTGTGAGTGAAAACTAGTACTTTTTTTGCGGGGAAATCTTAAGATGATTCTAATTTTCTTTGCTTTCTTTAGCTATGATATGAGTAAGACATGTCAGAAACAATTATGAACTCTTGTGGTTACATTCTTTGAAATGTCTAAAAACATTTTCACTATTAATATGGAATATTCTAGCTTCAAATTATTGATACTTATGATAGGAAGATAAGAAAAGGCGGAAGGTTGGTCCCACAGAGTGCAACAAGGAAACATTGTTAGGGCTCATCTGACATTGTGAAGGCATAGTCAGCAAAGGTGACAGACTTGTCAGTTTGCTAGATACTATATTTGCCATATGTCTCAAAGAAAATAAAATGACTGACGAGCCTATACAAATAGGAGACTGGGAGAAGTAGCATTTTACCTGCTGTATGTGCAATATCTCTGGATGTCTACAGTGGCACTTTAAGTATGCTATTAATATTCTGTCATTATTTCCTTCATATGTAAAGTGTGTACTATAATACTCTAAACATAATTTTAGTGAGAAATGAGTGAGATAATACTTATGAAGTGTTTTTAATGTGCTTTATTCTTAATAATTGGGTTTTAAGTGGCAATAATTAAAATTGTTCTTATTATGCTCATTTGCACATTCCAATTATGAATTTATTGCAATTCAAGTTTGAATTCATCACACTTGCAATGCTTCATTCTGTTAGGGGACCTAGAAGTCCTTTCTTGCCAGCTCGCTTAGCATTAGACACTGTCAATAGATGGGGCTGTCCTACGTGTCAGGTTAGAAAAATATATCTAGTAATATCCAACTGACCTACTTAGGGGTTATCTGAGGCCCATGAGCAGTGACTCCTGGCAGTCATTTGTTTTTATGGTGACCACATTTCACTAGAGGTCTCAATTTCTGTCTTAGAGAGGAAAAGTTCTCGGAGTTTTTAGTTTTTCTCACCGTTCACTGTCCCTGAGCCCTGGGGTAGTTGTTGAATCCTACATTTGCTACTTTAGACCCTCTAGACCAGTGGTTCTCAACCTTCCTAACACTGTGACCCTTCAATACAGTTCCTCATGTTTCATTGACTACCCAACCATAAAATTATTTTATTGCTACTTCATAACTGTAATTTTGCTACTGTTAAGAACTGATATATATATATATATATATATATGATCTATGACCCCCAAGAGGGTCGAGACCCACAGATTGACAATTGCTGCATTAGACTCTTCGACTTACTTTACTAGGTGATTAGTTTACAATTCTTTATTTCAAGTTATTTTCTGTCTCTGAACTAGATGCTAATTGATGTAACATCCAAAATATCTGAAGCACAGAAAAACAAACTTACTTAAGTTGACACAATCAATAAGTTGTAAGGCTCAGAACTGTGATGAGTTAAAGATGCAAATTGTTACCCATTTATCTCACCAGGGTCACTCTCAACCCATATCTTTCCCAGTGCTATAAGAAGCTTACTTTAAGTTCACTTTATCATCTGCCAGTAGGGATCACCAGCAAGGAACCAGGGGGAAGGCAGTGAAGTGATGCTCTCCCAGCTCTCCTGGCAGAGTTGCTGTAGTTTGCTGTTGATAAATGGCTTCAGATCCTACCAAAGACCTCTAGAGATTCTCTGCTGCAGACTATTTCCATTTTCTGATAATACTCTGCTCTATCTGAAACTAAGAAAGGTTGCTTAGCACTGCCATTTATTGCAAAACGTTACTGCACTGCCCCAGATGGTTTTTCCACACCTTGCCACACCTTTGCAAAATGTCTCTTCATTAGATACTCCTCCTTAAATTACCCTAACATTATTGCACCATCTGTTGACTGCAGGAACCTTGATCAAAACAATAATACTCCATACTCCCTGACTTAATTCCTCATGCTTCATTGGTAACCAATTATCATGATAAGTGCAAAGATTTATGGCCACATAATTTAACATTCTACATGGATTTTTTTTGGTGGGGGGATCTAGTCATCTAGATGGGCTAGGGAGATGGATCCATAGATGAAGCCCTTGACCTGAGGAGCAGAGTTCATGTCCCAAAAGAACCCATGTAAAAATCCAGATGGAGTAGTGACATTTGCATTCCTAGCACACCCCTAGAAAGCATTGGCAGAAGCATTGAAAGCTCAGAGAACTTGCTTGCACAGGAAGCACCAAAAGAGATCTTGTCTCAAACAAGTGACAGGACACAGAAGTTGTCCTCTGACTCCACCCACGTGTTGCAGCTTAGACTTCTCCTCTGTCTTTCTCTGAAATCATCTAGAGAAGAAAATCCACCTTGAATGTTAGCAAAACATTCTTGAATATATAATAAAGTTTATTAGGAAAAGAAATGTTACATTTGCTAATGTCTTCTAAACACGATTTCCTTGGGAGTAGGTGTATTTAGCTTATTTTTGTCATTTCTTCTAGAAAATGCCCTTTTATTTACAACAATACACTGATACAGATGAACAGAAAGATGGATAGTTGGGATACAGGTAAGTAAATATCTATATTTATATCTATATCTATATATATGTTGGTAGTAAAACATTGTATAAATGAGCATTATATGTATGAGATAATTTTCACACAGAAACTCCTTATCTGCATACATCTCATTTTCAAAGTATGGGCTTATACTTTGTGTATTTACACATAAAAGCATACTTTTAGAATTTAACCTAAAGGTAGGCTGTATGTATTTAAAAATAGGAATATTGTCAAAATTTTTCTTGAAGTTATACTAACTTCTAAGAATAAATGAAAATTTCCATTTCCTGTTACAATTTTCACCACAGTCTAATAGATAAGGATGTAATACAGTGACAATTTTGCTCTTATTTCTCTTTGGGTCAGTATTGGTAGAATTAAGTCCCTTTTGTTAGCTTTCAGGATTGGAGAGAGAGCCTTTTATGCACAGGGTCTTTAACAACACTGGCTAAACAGTGCAGTCTGAAGTAGGGAGTTTAGACACTACCCCCACCTAGACAAATAAGATGTCTTCTCTTTGGATCCCCCAGAGGAGGTAGGGGGCAACAACACCCTAGGGAAAGAAGTTCAATCATTCTCTTTAGGATAGGCGAGTGGGACTGAGCTACTCTGTGACCTCATTGTTTTCCTGCTCCCCGAACTCTCTGCTCCCAGTGCTCTCTGCTCCCAGTACTTTCTGCTTTGGGCTCCAGCGAATTTGGTTCTTTGCCACCTTTCTCTGTGTTCACAATTTGTACCTTATTTCACTGTGCTCTGTTCAGCAGTCATTATTCGTTTTTTTCTTTGCTGCTTGTTGCTTTTGGAGCAGTGGTTTTCATGGGGAGTTTTGTGTTAAGGACATTAGACTCCATCTCTGATACATTGCCTATTATTTCGCAGTTTGTTGGTTCTTTTAATTTTGCTTGGATGCAGCATTTTTCTTGTCATAAAATTATTTTTATATGGTTGAATATACAAAATTTCTATGGTTTCTATGTTTTGTTTTATATTTATAACTGATCAATTTCCTCCACTTCCTAATATACTTTAAGTTGTCCTCAATTTCAGTGCACATTATGTTTCTATGTGCTTTTGTTTGGTCCTTGTCATTGATTGAAGTATAAGTGGTGATTCAGTATAGTGATTCAGTATTTATTCTAAAATGACAATTGGCCATATACCTATTATAAAAACATTGACTGAGAATCCAGTTTCTATCATTATTTACAATTTTTTATGAAGTCAAGCAAATATATTCAGAATTATACATTCACACACATAACTTCTCTTACAGTTTTTTTTTGGAAACTTTGATTAAAAAGTCTCACATTGTGGCCCAGTCTGTTGCGACTCATTGTGTAGCTCAGGCTGGCCCTGACCTAGAGGGTAATCCTCCTGCCTTGGCTTTGGGGTGCTGAGATTACAAGCACGACTCATCGTGAGCAGCTGGGAGGTTAAAGTTTAACAGCTTTATAACACCAATAGAAGTTACCAGTGTCAGCACTGGTGCCTTCAGGAAAAGAGTTGACTGACAGTCTTTAGTCTGATTTATGAATACTTCATAAGTTTGTCCTTCTTTGCTTCTCCACCTTCTTCTGTTGTAATGTCATTCTATCTTGAGGTTAGGGTATAAAAATGACTTGTGTTTCCTCAATGAATTCAAGTTGTGACTCAGAGTCTTTGTATATTTGATTGTCTTCCCTGTACCCATCTCATCCTTTTCCCAATTATCCAGATTTTAGCCTGGGTATGATTCATTCCTCCAATAACTTTGCTGATCTTGCTATAGCTGAAGAAGGCAGCTTTGTTGACTGGGAAGTACCTTCATCTCAAAAATGACATCATCCTAGAAACAACTTATTTGACAAAGCTCCATAAAGCAAACAGCCATGTTTATTTTTATTTCTTTTAGTTCAAAAGAGTTTCTGGTATGTAATAGGTGCTTGGAAGAGGCTATGATACAAGTCAATTAAATTTTGAACAAAGAAATGTATGCCACACCCCTCAATCACAATCTGATGTTTCTAATTTGTTTCTGAACAATAAATTGTGTACCCAGAATTTAGGAAAAAGACATTACTTCTTTAGAGTTTGAACAGAGTGTTTCCTTCCTGATAGAACAAAACCAGCAAATAGAAGTGGATTTAAGCATGCAATATAATGGTGATTTAACGTCCCTTCTGGAAAAACTCTGGTTTTTCTAAGAGAATTATGGTTGTCATTCTTCCATGAAGCTATATTGCTGAATGTCTAGTTGTGTGTATTCTCATATTTAACATTCATTAAATAAGAAAAGTATAGCAAAGCTGAGAAATAACAAATTCAACTTATTTCAAAGACTTGGACAAAGTTGCCTTTAAATGTTTTATACCATAATCATAGAAATCTAAGCATTTATTAATTGGTAAACCAGTAGTAAAATGCAACATACTATACAGTATAAAAGAATTCATCTAAAAAAACCAATAGGTCACAAATGCATGGTATACTATATAGACAACATTGAAAAAAATAGAAAAATAGTCTTTTTCTCTCTCTGTTCTCAAAACTATGTACTAGGTACATATGTAAAATTACATATGTAATTCTAGTCACATAAAATTATTAAAAGGTAAAAATCCATAAGAGAAAGGTGGCTCATTGGGACAAGGGAGCAAAGATTGACTGAAGATGGGCAAAGGAGGCGGGTCTTTTTGGATGATGGTATGGGACTATCCTAATAACAAGATGATACTCAGAACTGCATAAATCTGCAAAAAGCTATTGAAGGATAAATGTCACAGGGTGGCTTTTATAGCAAATAAATTACAACTCAATAAAGTGCTTTGTAAAATCTTTGAAACACATCCTAGCAAATTTTCTATTAAAGTATAAGTTAGCAAAAGTTTCGGAGGCTATTTTGGTAAAAGTATATCAAAGCCTGATGATTATAATTCTCTCTGATGTAGTAATTGAACTTCAGATATGTTTTACTAAGGAAATAACATAAATTATAGATGTACCCGGCAGAAACCTAAAAATTCCATCTAAATTTGTTTATAATACCCTCAGACTTTTTATTTGTGCTTATATCTAAGTGATGCCTTAATCAAAGATGTACATTTTGGTCTAGGATGAGAATTAAATATAAAATAAATTGGAATTAATCTAATTAATGTTTGAGGAGATATTACCATAGTGTTAATTCTCTTCTATTATTAGTTTGCACTTTTAAATTCAAGTAGTTTTCTTTTTCTTTCCTATCCATGCCACCAACTTCACCCAGCTATGCACCTATACTGACAGACACTCCATTTCCTAGTACATGGCAGAGGTGGCCATATAAGGAAGTCTTAGGCACTGGTGTGTGGCCTCTTGACACACTGGACACTGATCTGTTCTATTCATACTGCTTGCAAACTACTTTGTTCTCAGTCCCTTGTTTGGTGCACTTACCTGGTATTTGTGAACTGCTTTAAGTCATGAGAATAAGAACAATTGAATATAAGAAAAAAGGTAGAAGGAACCTGGGCTCTAGATCACATGATGCAGAAATGCCCGTTGCTAATGTGAAAGAGAAGTTACTTTGATTGACTCTACGTACCTACTGTCTTTGTATTGCTATGCAGCTCATAGTTGAACTCCTGACACAGAATAAGTCAAATGTGATGCTAAGTGAAGTTTCATCCCTCATAGCGTTAGAATTAAAATTTAAAGGTTGAAAACACAAAGATTGGAGTTATGTGTGGGAGATTTCTGAGTGATTGTGAGAAAACATCAAGAAATCAAGACAAGACACTTGTAATTTCAGTTTCTTCAAAAACACAGAATTGTTCTCAGATTATGCTTTTGTGTCCCTCCCAGATATGTCAGACTAGAGTGAGTTTATTTCCTATTAATTGTTACAACTGACTGCTGTTGTTTGTTTGTATGCCTCTATGGAAAAATGTACTTGTCAATACATGTGGCTTGCCCTTGTGATTGGACACTTTACTCATATGACTCCACTTAACCTTCTGAGTGTCAATTGTCTGATGCTCTGAATACAGTTGGCTAGCTCATGAGATTTTTGTTTGCCTCATTTATACATTCTCCCAGGTTGCACTACCTCTAGAGCAATGAAACATTGCATTGCAGGACTTTGCCTTGTGCTATCATGTACACAACTCCAGTACTGTCCCCAAGAGGTGCTAAGTGTTGCAAAGATTTTGTCTGTTCACATGAATAAGTGCCTTTGACTCCAGGGAATCTGTCTGGTATGTAGCAGCAACTGTGCTCTGTAGAGATAAACCTCAGATTGATATTACATTGAACAGTAAAATCTAGCTCAATAGGAAATGATTTATCAAAACCTTTGGAGTTACTTTAAAATAGGCCAGTCAAGTCCTGTAGTTAGAAAACATGATATGGAAAAAATAAAATGCATGTTTTGACCTAAATAACCAATTCAGGATTCCACTTATTTCAAAATTTACATTTTATGCTATTATATAAGTCCAACCATTCAAAGGCAATGTTAACTACAAGTAGACTGCTTTGAAATTTTATTTTTCTTATCTTTGAAAATAGTGCTGCTTATGAAATACTAGGGTCTATGCTAGCTTGATTTATATACATCTTACAATAATAATATCTTAGTTACAGTGCTATTGCTGTAAAGTGACACTATGTCCAAGGCAACTTATAAATGAAAGCATTTAAAGAGGGGACTTGCTTATAGATTCAGAAAGTGAGTTCATGCACATTGTGGAAGGTGTGTCAGCAGGAACAGGGCACTGGAGCAGTGGCTGAGAACTTCTTTGTTTGAGAGAGAGAGGAGGAGACAGGAAAGATGATAGATAGATTATGGATAGATGATAGGGATATATATATATATGTATATATAGCCTGATTCATTGCCACATTAATGGATTGGTAGGTAGATGATAGGTAGAGAAAGATAGATGCTAGATAGATAGATAGACAGACAGACAGACAGACAGACAGACAGACAGATAGGGAGATAGGGAGCCTGTAACCTAGTATAGGCTTTTAAAATTTGGATGACACCAACTGGCAAACTAAGCAGTAGTGGAGAGACTACTTTAAATGTCCTCTCTGATAATGATTTTGATGACTATCTTACATACCACCCTAGAACCTCCATCCAGTGACAGACGGAAGCAGAGGCAGACACCCATAGCTAAACACTGAACTGAACTCCTGGAACCCAGGGACAAAGAGGGAGGAGTAATGAACAAAGGGATCAAGACTTGTCTGGTGAAACCCAGAGAAACAGCTGACCTGAACAAGGGGGAGATCTTGGACCCCAGGACAGCATGGGGCTTATCCAGACCCCATGAATGTGGGTGTCAGTGAGGAGGCCTAGGCAACCTATGGGGCTTTGAGCAGTAGATCCGTATTTATCCCTGTCACACAAATTGACTTTGGGTGCCCATCCCACAATAAAGGATGCTCTCTCAATCTGGACACTTGGCCTTATCCTCCCTGGGGAATGGAGTGGGGATTTGGTGGGGGACTTGGGTGGCTGATGGTGGGGAGTGGGAGTGGAGGGGGGAGAGAGGGAACTGGGACTGACATGGGAAGCAGGCTTGTTTCTAACCAACTAGTAAACAAATATTCAAAACTGTGAGACTAGGGGGGCATCCTCATTCAAACCATCACACACAGTTAGCCACATTCACTGAAAATTCACTGTC
Organism: Mesocricetus auratus; assembly: GCF_017639785.1. NCBI lineage: Eukaryota > Metazoa > Chordata > Mammalia > Rodentia > Cricetidae > Mesocricetus > Mesocricetus auratus. Next base: position 107,066,740 of record NW_024429184.1, on the reverse strand, counting down.
ATATGCAATTGTTGAAACTCTTGTTTAGGTATTTTGGGACCTCAAAAGATAATGCTGAGGTTTTTGTTGTTGTTGTTTTTGCTCTTTCTCGTTTTTTAATAAAACAAATGCAGGCCAGTAAAATGGCTCAGCAGTAAGGTGGACTGAGCTTACTAGCAGGACAACCTGAGTTTGAGGTCCCAGAACCCACGATAGGAGAGAACCGACTCCCAAAAGTTGTCCTTTGATCTCTGAAGATGTACCTTGGCATGTGCTTACATTTATACATACATCACACACCACTGCACCATCATCATAAATAATTTTAACATATATAAATCATAAAGAAAATAAACAAGATCCTTTGTGGAAACTGGAAATGTTTAGTTCCCTTGCATCCCAGCCAGCACCTGTTGTCATTTGTTTTCTGGACGACAGCTTTTCCAAGTGCAAATCAGCTAACATTTGTGTTAAGGTTGAGGTAATTTTTAGTCTACACGCTTTGTGACAATTCAAAGATTATGTATGAGAGCAGATGCAGCATGCACACGCGCGCGCACACACACACACACTTTTGCTAATATATTTTATATATTGCTATGACATACTGTGCAGAGAATAATACTCTGGTTTCTCTTCAGATCGCATAAATCCTTCGCCTTTTACTGTGCAGAGAATATTGACTTAAAATACACAGCAACAAAATCCCTATGAACTGTGGTATAGAAACAGTGAGGCCTTATATCTGTCTTTATTATTAAAATTCTTATAGAAAGTCATTAAACACTTTTGACAAATATTTACTGTTAAAACTAGAGATGCTGACTTTTAAAGCTCATTCATTTGATTTGACTGCTAAGCTGGTCATGAGAAACACAATGCTGATGGACTGAGTCCTGTGGAGAGTTTAAGACAACCAGCTAGACCTCAAGAATGTGACTCAGAGAACCCGCAACTGAGAAAGCCTAAAAGCCGAAATGTGCACATTCATCTCAGGGTGGAGACACCATTTGCCTAAATGACACCAACAGAATCCTCAGATACAACGTGAAAACGCTAAGCCTTTGGGTGCCTTCAGGTCCTCCTCATATCCCTGAAGGCATAGCTGCCTTGTCAGAGGAAACACATGGCCATAGTGATGGTGGCTTGGATGTGACAGGGAAGGAGGAGGGGGCTGTATACTTTCTCTATCATTATAACTGTTCAGTGTGAAGTGAATGGGGGGATGATCATGTAGCACAGAAAGAAATATGCCCCCAACATGCCCAACCTTCCTTGTTCCTTGCAAAATGTCACATATCTATAATTATTTCTTCTAGCCCCCTCTCCATGCTTTTGTGGAGTCAGTTAAACTTTCACTAGTTGTGTCCCCTATAAGTAAAAATAAAATGCAGTTGAAGTTTCAAAGTTACTTGTTTTTGCAAGAGTCCACTTGCTTCAGCAAAACAACAGCAGGTGAGGCATGGTGAATTACATGTATTTATAGATGATCCTGCAGGATTTCTGCTGTGAGGCTGGAGTCTGTAAGGTTGAAATCAGGCTCTGAGTGACTCTGCCATTGAGGTCAGTCACAGGCAGCTGCCTGGATTTGTATCTATGGCCTGGAGAGCAGCTGGCAAGTTTCAAGACTAGAGCATTTAAAGTAAGTCTTGGTCTGCTGCAGCCTAATAAATAGGATGAACAATGACAGAACTGAGTGTAAGATGTCATGGTCTTGATGCTAGGGAAATATTTCCCAAGAAATGATTTTGTGTCAAGTTGTAGTTATTAAAATGAAAATATTTAATTATTTTTGTGGTCTGAATAACAAGTAGAACAAAAAGATCAATGCAATAAAGTTTATAATTTAGATTTTGTGACTGTCTCATTGATTAGTACTTTAGCAGAAAAGCAGATGAGCTCTGATTAGGCTTATAAATATAGAAATGTATTGATTACCCCAACAAAACTCCTTGAAATGTTCTCTGCATGAAGTCAATGCATCTTTCAAAAGAGAGAAAGATGTGGCTTGTCCTTCCAGGCTCCAGCTAAGTTTGCAGAGTTGACGTCTCAATAAATTACAGAATTGTATTGACCTCTTTATGGGCTATCCACAAACAAAGGGGAATATGTCGAGTAGCTTTTGGAGAATATACAGAACCCCCATTTTGATCCTGAATGGAGGCAATTGTTGTCAAAGTTAGAGTCTGAATTAGCAGATGAAAATTTGGACTGTATTTGTTTGCAGAAGCTGCTGGACTTTCCTAGAAAATTGTGAATAATTTGGCTACAACCAATTCTGGCTATTCCCTTCAATCCCCCATTTTGAAAAAAAATGCGGTGGATGAGTTGCTTTGTACCCTCTGTCATCCCTGTCTCCTCTACACCCCCACCTCTGTGTTCCCTCTTCACAACTTCTAAATCCAAACAGCACACTGATGTTGCAGAGCCTCACCCTCATCTTAAGGGAAGATGCCTCTCATAATATATTAATCATCTTAGTTCATTATGCTGTTATTTTTATTGTTGGCTTGACATAAATTTTACCCTTTGGGGATTTTTCATGTTTTCCATGAGCCCATCAATATGCTTTAATTCATTTCCTACCTTGATTTTAATAGTGTAGTGTCGTGCCATCTGTCCTTACAGTTTGGGTCCTGTAACCTGGCTAGGGTGATGACGGAATGAAGAACTGACAAGCATGCAGACACACTTATAGAAATGATAGGATCAGATTGTTAAGGCTCTCTGATAGAGAAACCCCAAGCTTCTTTTTCCCAGCCCATGGAAGCTTGAGGTATTTTTTATATACAGTTGCACAGGGAGATAGGGTCATTGCATACAGCTGAACATGAGTCAGGTTTGGCTAATCTCTGGAGGAGAGCATTCTTCAGGCTGTAAACTTCTATGTGGAGAAATCTGTGGTGGACATTTTCTTCACTTCCTATCAACATTAGCATTTGGACCAGAGTAAGCCTTTGCCATCCTCTTGAGATTCACTTGAGGGAAGCTGTGCTGCTCCATTGAACAGAGGCATTGCAGTCCTTGACATGGAAGTGCCCATGTTAATGACACATATTCATTCAGGACTGCACTCATTCTCTACAGAATTGTAGTAGAAATGTCTTTCAAAATAACCACTCTACTATTGTACTTCCAGAAACTGAATTCATGTGCATGACATTGACGTCTACAACCCTTAACTGAAAGGCGTCATCATTCATTATCAGAGAAGTAATCTGCATATAGCACTAAAATGTGGGATGTGTAAGTGTTGAGGGTATGATTTTATGTGATCAACTTAGACAAATAACCGAATGTGTTACTTTAGAACAGTGTTAAGGAGTTTCACTTATGTATTCCCACAGTAAGAGAGGAAGGAAACTTTCTAACAACAAATCCTTACACTACATTATTCTTCTAAGTCAGTGGTTCTCAATCTTCCTAATGATGAGACTCTTTAATACAGTTCCTCATGTTGTGGTGACCCCATCCATTAAATTATTTCATTGCTACTTCATAACTGTAATTTTGCTACTGCTATGAAGAGTAATGCAAATATTTAATGTGCAACCCCTGTAAGAGGAGTAACAACCTACAGGCTGAAAAACACTGTTCTAAGTCAATACCCTGCGTTTTGACAACCACTTGGGAAGCATGAAATGAAGTGGAGTAAATGCTATTTTCCCCGTCATCTGGGATTTCAAGTGTCTGAGAAAAACTCTCTCTCCACTCATTGTTTTATTTCAAGGAAATACAATAAATTATCCAATTAACCTTAAAATCCTATGAGCAATTCCATGTATGTTGTATATCTATCACCTTTTTACGGACTCTTCCACTTCCTCCAAGAATCTGTCTCCCAGCCTTGGCAAGTGTTACCATTCATCACTATGGCTGAACAGATTCAGGAATGGATCCCTAGGGACAGCAGCTGAGAAACCCCAGGACTGAGCTGGAGATAAGTAAATGCTGCTGAAGCATACAGTTGACAGATTACCCTGGACCTAGATACTCAGCATGGAAATGGCTGTAAGTGAAAGAACTGTGGAGGGAGAGGAGGAGGAAGGAGTAAAGGAAGCAGAAGGAGGAGGAGGAGATTTATAATCTAGAGCCCTCAGTTTGAGAGTCAACAAGGATTCTACAATTTGCTTATTAAGTCAATTTCTTTGCAACAAGCATCTTACACTTGAATTATTCCTTGGCTTACTTTGCCTCTGCCTTTTGCAAGTTTGGAACTATTTAAGATGAATTTAAGATGATTAGAACATGTTAAAGTACACATGGTATTTGATCAAGGAACTAGAGGGCAATGTTTACAAGCCCAAATATAATTGGTTGATATAACCTGTACAGTATCAGCTCTAGAAGAATAAAGTGGCAATTATGCTTGTCCTAGGGCAAGGGACAGGGAATTGCCTTAAACCAGACTCTGTTAGTTAAAGAATAAAAAAAAGTATGATCTAATTAAAATTAGAAATATTTATAACAAGATGAAAATGGTAACAACACAGCACTGTAGGTGCTTAAAATAATGAAGCATTGTTAAGTACCTGATGTAAGTAAATTATCTAAAGTGCCTAAAAACAGTTTGCCATGTTCACTCCTTAGAGACCAGGGCTGCTGATTTAATTATTGCTCTTAATATTATGGGAAATGGAATAATTCTAAGTGAATGCTTGAGTCACCTTATAAAATCAAATTTGTCATATGAATTAAGCCCAGATGGCACATTCTCTTCATTAAGAATCCATGAAATACCGCAATGGACTTCCTCCTTAGTCACAAAAATAGCACTTCTGTAGTTTCTTCATAAAATTTCTTAATTATGCCTTACATTTTATAGCAAATACAGACACCATAAATACTCTTTTATAATTTTAGAAAACTAGTAATTTTAATTTTATACTTGTGGTATGCAATTCAGGGATTGAACTCATAATCTAGATCAAACACCTGGAAGAAAAACAACTGCCAAGTTTGTTAAATACCAAGAAAGTCCAAAAATAATTACAGTGCGTGCATGCGTGTGTGTGTGTGTGTGTGTGTGTGTGTGTGTGTGTGTGTGTGTGTGCGTGTTCACTCGAGCATACAGGAGCACATATGCACATTCATTTCTGCGTACACTCATGAGAGTGTGTTTTTACACAAACCCTCTAGATACACAGGGATTATCTATAGGATCTCCAACAGAAAAAATAATGATGATACTCAATGGCTATGGGAATTGTGTATTTGTATGGGACTTATACAGCCTCCCTATATCCTTTCAATTATCTCTTGATTACTTATATCACCCAATACACTATAAATGTTTTGTTAATAGTTGTTCTACTGTACTGTCTAGAGAATAGTAGCAAGAACAGAAAGATTTATCACATACAAACTCATTTTAAAAAATATATATATTTTCATCCCATTTGATTGAATCAAGGATAAAAAAATCTTCTGATATAGGTGGCCAGCTGTACAGTGATCTATTACAGATAATCTAATTCAGTACTTGCAAATTAAAAAAATCAATATCTTTTGTTTTGCTTATGTAATAATAAATTGAACCTAAAATTATCAACAATATAGTCAAATTTATGCTAATTGTACTTTCTAACATGGGTTTACTTTTGTCTGGCTAGGTCCCACTGCCCTTCTCTGCCCTAAAGAAACACAGAAGCTATATTAGTTATAAGCTGTTGGCTGGCGATTTGAGCTTCCTATTCTTTTTTTAATCTTTTTTTCAAATTTAATTTAGAAACAAAGTTGCTTTACATGTCAATCCAAGCTTCCTCCCTCCCCTCCTCCCACATCCTCCCTCCCACCAATCCTCCATCCTATTCTTAACCCATGATTACTAATCTATGTATTTACTCGTGGTCTTAAATTATTGGAGAATAGATCCAGGTCTCTTACTCCATTGGGGACTACATCATGTCTGCTCAGCATCTCCGCAGAGAAGAAAGAGAAGAGAGAGAGATTTCTTGCTTGTCTCTGCCTATATACTGATTCTGCCTGCTACCTCACGTCATACCTGGATCGCATGCCAACTTCTCTTTACTACATTTCCCAGAATCCTCTTTGACTACTAGTCCCACCTATCTTGCTTCCCTATTGGCCAGTAGTGCTTTATTCATCAACCAATATGACAAATATATACACAGAATAACATTTCCCATCATCTCCTCTTTTCTGTCTAAATAAAAAGAAGGGTTTTATCTTTAACATAGTAAAATATATAATAAAACGGTTTTCAAGTAATAACTATAGTCACAATATTTAGTTTATTAACATTTGGCAAAATTTATAGAATATATTCTGTAATCTATCCTATCTTTATGAGTCTAAAGTCTTATATGTAACTTATCTTTAATCCTAATTAAGGAAAACTATAACCATAACTATCTGTCTTCAACTCCATCAAAGACCACAGAAGGATAGTATATAAATTCTAGAACAGACACATACATCTCACTGCCTGGATAGTCACCCGAAGTTCCTCTGTAACATTGGGGCATCCATCTGCAAGGACAATTCTTTTGATTTGTCAGTTGTTTTTATGGAGGCAAAGGAGTCTTGTGCCTTTTCTAACCCAGGCATTGTCACCAACATTGTGAAACTGTGTCAGTGTTGAGGCTCTCAGAAGTTGCAGGCACTTATGGTGTACCCATTAGGAAGTGTGAATAAATGTATACCATGGTGAATCCTTCACTGGATTTAAAACAGTAAATTAGGGATGTACATGGCAACAGTGACAGGCCACTTGGTATTTAAGGAAAGTTTGCAATTTTATAAGTACACAGTTTGATGAAGTGTAAATCAAGGTTTGCCAACCTCCCAATTCCCTTATATTATTTTAAAATAAATTCTAGCCAATACCTTCTGCTACATTGACTTCTCAAATTTAGCTCCTCTCATGCTCCCTTTTACCTTATTTATTAAATATAGGCTGTGCCACTAGACTGATAGATTTTTCTTGTTTGAATAATATCAGTCCTTTTTAATTTTTGAAATTTCTACAGTCTGTCTTGGTAAATGCTTTATAATTTCTTGAAAATAATGTTTTCTGTTATTGTTGAGTTGAAAGTTCTTTAAATGTCAATTTTTGATTTTACGCCTTGAGGAATTCCTTGTTTTAAAACAATACTGTTTATGATATTTGTATGACAGATTTTCTTTCACTTCTGCATCAATGTTCTGCTTTGTTACTGTGTCTTTTTATATGTGTGTTTTGTTAACAGCACCTGTCTTGTTGTCCAAGTCATTTTCTGTCCTTCCATTAGATTATTTATGTAACTGGAGTGTGTTACAAGAAATTAAATCAGACTATTTGCCAAAGAAAGTAAATAAAAAATAATGACGTAATGATAGAGAAGGATTTTAGTCCTATGGCTGAATTGTGATGTAGAGATCAGAAATCGTAGTCCATCCTTGAGAGTATTTTGACAAACCACAGGTTTAAATAGAGGCTGTATTAAGGTGAGAGATGAGAGGCATGCATGACTAAACAGTTTGCATTAGCTTGTAGGCTTGTTGATCATTATTTCAGTCCTTTTATTAAAGTTGATTATAGAGAAGTTCTTTCCATATGAGGGACAACACAATTCTCATGAGATAATCAATCCTTATTGAGGGTCAGCTTCAGTTCCTATTTGGGCTAATTGTTCCCATTTGGCAAAGTAATTTCAGTCCAAGGTGATCTGATTACAAGATTCTACTGGTTTTAGGTCCAGGCTGACATCAGGTTTAAGAAAATGACTCACTATCAATATGGAGGTTTCTCAGAAAATTGGAAATCAATTCACCTCAAGACAAGGCTATATTAGTCTTGGGCATATACTCAAAGGATGCTCAATCATACCACAAGGACACTTGTTCAACTATGTTTATAACAACTTTATTCCTAATTGGCAGGAACTGGAAAAAATCTAGATCTCCATCTAACTGAAGAAATGATAAAGAAAATGTGGCACATTTATACAATGGATTATTACCCATCTTTTAAAAAACAATGACATCATGAGATTTGCTGCCAAATGAATGGAAGTAAAAGAGATCATCTTAAGGGAGGCTTTCCAGACCAAGAAAGACAGACATGGTACATACTCACTTACAGGTGAATGTTAGCTATAAAGTAAAGGATAACCATGTCACAGTCCATGAACCTAGAGAAGCTAAGGAAGGCTGAAGTGGGAGGGGAACACATGAATTTCACTTAGAAGGGGTAACAGAATAGATACCACAGATGGGCTTGGGGAGAGGTCCAGTTGGGGGGTGGGCATGGGAATAGGAAAGGCCAGGTGAAGGGTGGATGGAGGGAGGAAGTACTTGAAAAGACTGCTGGAATCAGGGACGTCTCTGGGGTTATCGAGATAGCCTAGTGCAATGGAAACTCCCATGAATTTATGAAGTTGTCTCTAACTAAGACTCCTAGCAATTAGGATACAAGGCCTGAACCAGACAATCCTGTAACCAGGAAAGACTTACAGTGAAGGGATTGGGAACTCAACCGAGCAACATAACCTCTGACCTACGATTTTGCTTGCCTACAAGATGTGCTGGACTAAAGGTGAAGCAGAAATTAAGATAGTGGCCAACCAATGACTGGTCCAACTTGAGACCCACGCTATGAGAGAGAACCCAGCCCCAACAATGCCTGGAGGGCAAGGGCCCTGAGACTGGTTAGCCCGTATGATAGAACCAAATATTCGTGGCAAAAAAAGAAAAAAAATCAATCGAACGATTCCTAATGATATTTTGCTATATTCACAGATCATTGCCTGTTCCAATAGTCATCAGAGAGGCTTAACCAACTTATAGAAACAGACGCAAGAGACCCATAGCCAGTCATTAGGCAGACCTAAGGAAATTCTGTAGAAGAGGGGAGAGGAAAGACTATGCGAACCAAGAGACCAAGGACACCACAGGAAAACACATAGAGTCAAATGATGTGGGCTCATGGGAGCTCATGGAAACTGAACTGACAACCACAGAAGTTCCGTGGTACTGATCTAGCCCTCTGCACATGTGTGGCTTGGTCTCCATGTGGTACTTCCGGTAGAGGAAATCGGAGCTGTCTCTGGGTCTGTTGCCTGCTCTTGGGACCCTTTCCTTCCCCTGGGTTGCCTCATCCAGCCTTAATAAGAAATGAGGTGTTTATTCTTGTTATAAGTTGATATCTTATGGCTGGTTGATGTACATGGAAGGCCTGAACTTTTCTGAAGGGAAGGGAGAAGAAGTGGATGGGAGGAAGTGGGAGTGTGGGGATAGGGACTGGGATGAATGAGGGAGGGGGAAAATGTGATGGGCTGGGAAAATTAATTAATTGTTTAATAAAAATTATAAATTTAAAAATACTAAATGTGTTACATTCACATCCTTCTTTTACTACAGCTTTTTTTATTATCACTTTTTATTTTAATTTTAAACAGCCTGTTTTACATGTCAATCCCAGTTCCCTCTCCCTCCCCTCCTCCCACACTCCCCATCCCCCCCAGCCTCCCACCCTATTGCCACTTCCTTCCACATAGGGGACATCTAAAGTCTGTCATTTCCCTCAGGGTAGGGTCCAGGCACTCCCCCAAGAGTCCAGGCTGAGAGAGCATCCCTCTTTGTGCTATGGGCACACGATGACCGTTTGTATTCCAGGGACAGTCACTGATCCACTGCTCAGGGCCCCATAGGTTGCCCAGGCCCTCTCACCGACACTCACATTCGGGGGGGGGTCCAGATCAGTCCCATGCTGGCCTCCCCGCCATCGGTCTGGGGTCCAAGAGCTCTCCCCTGTTCAGATCAGCTGTCTCTGCTGGTTTAGCCAGCCCATTCTTTGCCAATTTGCTCATCACTCCTCTCTCTCTGTCACTGGGTTTCTTGGGTTCAGTTCAGTGCTTAATTTTGCGTGTTTGCCTCTGCTTCCATCTTTATATGTTCCTGGTCCTTTCATTACTCCCAAGATCTTTCCACTCCTTCATAATTACTTTATACCATTTGTTCTCAATATGAAATAAAGTTTCATGTTATTACTTCTGGTAGCCCTTATGAAGAGATTATTCTAGGAGCTAATCAACAAAAGGTAAAGCTGACATTTAGAATAGCCATCTACCTTTTGATATCATCTATTGTGAAATTCAAAGAAATGAAAGATTCCACCCATATCCCATCCCCTCCTTTCCTGGCATGTCTCACAGGATAAGAAAAAAATGAATTGGGTAGCCAGACTCTGCCAAGGTAAAAATCCATGGCATTTAGCTAGAAAGCAAGGTCCAAGCTCCCATGACCTTTCCTAACTTCAAGATTTTTTAAGCTGTTTTGAACATAAGGGATTCTTTCTGTAATGGAAATACTATTATTATCAACTAAATATGATCTAAACATACATATCATAGTTTTTGCATGCATGAAACAATAGAAATATGAAGATCATGTCATTGTGAACTCTTTAGTTGATTGGGATGCCGAAAGAGAGACAAATGGCCTTAAAATAGTCTCCCTGTTATGATTTCAGGTTTAATTGTGAGGGAAAACAATCAAATAAGGTAGTTGAATTAGTTAACCTCCTCATGATTTTTTTGTTTGGCATTCATGTTTGAAGTCCCATAGCTTTTTCTGATGGCTGGTAAAGGGTAACCATTTAATTCTATTTAACTGTTTTTGACTGATATATTGCCTCTTTAATCGTGACAAAGAGTTCAGAAGGAATATCTATTTATCAACATATTTGAAAATAGCAACATTTCATGAAGTGTGACAAAGTGCAGACATCCTGTGACATTGAGGTTGTGCTACATTGAGGAGTTCCGCTCATTGCCACACAAGCTGGTCCACATCATTCCCCATTTTCATCCATGCTGTTTCTTACCCGGGTAATTTTCCGCCTTTTAAAACTTTCTGTCCTTAAGAGCACAAAATATGTGTCACCTGACAGGTCAGGTTGATACTTGATTAAAGCACAATTCCTGGTCTTTATTAATGAACAAGGCAGGTGGGGAGGGAGGATGAGAAAAGAGAAGACAGAGACAGGAGGAGGAGGCAAAGGAAAGGAAGAGAAAGGGGTCTGTCCAGCTCTTTCTCTTTGTCCTCACAAAGTAATAATCACACCAAGTACTGTCATTAGTACATGGTGCTTACTTTCAATATTTCATCTTTTAAAATTTGGCATGAACTAAGTGGAATATATAGATCCTAAATATCGTTTTAACTCAATGAACATTTTGGATCAAGTAAAATTACTTGCTGTAAAAAAAAATCCATTCTTGGACCTTATGCTTTCTGCACATTGCACCAGATTTATTTGCCTTCCTCCAGTTCCTACAATGACTTTGGGCCAATTTATTTAGTTTTGAGGTCAGAAATAGCAAAGTAAGTTCATAATTTCTACCTTTCCTGTCTCCCAAACCAGAAACTTCAGAATAAGTGATTAAATTTATATTTAATGATACACCAGTACATTATTACTATTATAAATTCATATTCCCCTTTGCATTTTCTACCTTTTAATGTAATATCAGCTTATATGGAGACAGCCTGAGAAAAGAGTCACTCAGCAGAGGTGAACAAATGGGGGGGTCGGTGGCTGTGAATTACGTTTCATAAAGTTAATTCTGTGTGTATAGGCTTCACTAATACAAATATTATCATTATTTGCTTCATACCATAAATTTGCCATGCATTTAGGCTTTACTTATTCAAGAAATTAGCATTCTGTTACATAATACAGACAGAACATATTTTAAAAGAAATCAATTACATTTACTCTAAAATCTAAATCAAATTCTTAGAATGATTTGCTTATTTATTATCTCACACATCACCTAATGAACTTCCAGAAGGCAAAAATATTTTTAAAATCATTTTCTGCTTTGGTGTACTTGAATGAAAGAGTGAGTCTTATCCCAATGTTCTGCTTTATGTAAAATCTTCTTGTCTTGTGTTTTTGATTTCTCAGATCCTGTAGTAATTTCTATTACTAAAACTTTGATTCAATTAAATAGAATTACCCTTGGGCCACAAGGATATTGTCCCTTAGCCTCAAAGTCAGAGAGAGCAATTACTTAGAAAATACCTTTAATAGGATGGTGCCTCTTATTATTTCTTTCTGCCTATGAACCTTGGTATTTCTTTAGGCAGGTGTCTTCCAGAATAAACAATATGCTGTGACTTGTGGATGCATGTCTTAACTGTTTCAAGAGAATACAAAAACTTTCCAAGAGATTTTTTTGTTTTTACAGAATATGAAGAATCATGTTCCTATGATACTTAAAAAATATTTACCTTTATTATTCTTACATCCTATACCAAGTTTGCTTATCATTTCCGGAAAAAAAATCCACACTATGTTCAGTACAATACAATGGCCCCTGCATAGATTTTGTTATATTGCCAGTCAACTTCTTAAAAGAATAATTTTTATTTAGATGGTTATTCTCATCCCATAAAAATATCAACTTGTGTAGCTGAATGAAAGAAAGCAAGTAACTTCAGAAAAGAATGTTTTGGGTTAAGATTCAAGAGACACTATTGGTCCTCTGGATTCCATCACATTCTAGGGGCTGGCAGCAGCCCCTCTTGTTCCAAGCTTCAGTCTCCACACGCAGTCTGCAAAGCACTTACATGAATCAGAGTTCGAAGATGGCGCTTATTCCCTGCAGAGCTCCACTACTATCTTCTGGCCTCTTTTTGGTAAGAAGAGCCAATTTATAGCAAGCCTACTGAGGGGAGTGCGCTCTGTGGCCTGGGGAGAACTGATCACACCGGAAGGACCTGCAGAAGTTGGCTGAAGCTGGCTCACTAACCTGGCAGGGGACGCCGTGCACTGTTCCTCAGTGTGGTCTTCAGCCACCAGCATCTTATCACCTATGAACTTGATAAAAGTGTTCCACATTGGTCCCGAGGCAGACGTGTAGAACCATGAGCTCTGGAGCATCACTCAGGAGTACTTGCTGTAATAAGCCCTTCGAGGACTTCTGAAGCCTGCAAAGATTGGGGATACAGGACCTCAGTCTTTTTTTTTTCCCTTACTGCAGTTTGTTCCCGCTCCTGATGGGGCCACTAACTTTGCTTGGGTTCTGACAGGAACAACCTGATAGTGCCATTCTCCAAGAGTGTGTCCTAGTATTTCTTGTATCTTGCTTGAGGGGCAACCTTGGCAAAACTTAAAGCCAAATGCCATGGGACTCATTTCAGTCCCAATGCTTATGGAATATGGAGGTCTGGCCAGTTCCCAACATCCTGATCATCATCCACATATGAGCCATAGGAACTAGGAATGTGCTCTTCTTATCTTTCTTTTCTGCTTAGATTCCTCCAATAATACATAATATGATTTCTTAGAGATTAAGCAGACACTAACCTCCAACTCAACAGTGCATTGTTTTTAAAAATCGAGGTGGTTTTGTTCATCACATTTTGACTTATCTATGTTTTATACCACTCAGCACATCTGATCTCATCTAAAATATAAAATTAAGTGGGATGTGGGAAATTCACAGTTTACACAATTATTACTATCTAGTTCCAGATCTTTCTAACTGTCCCCAGATAACCCTGTTTGAATTGGCAGCTATTTCCCATGCCGGCACATATACCTTGGCCATTAGAAATTTGTTTTGTGTCTCTGTGTAGTGAATGTTCTAATTCCCTACACAACAATAAGATGGTACATGATTTTCATGTTTGGCTTTTTTTTGCTATGCAATAGAATGCTTTTTACATGAAATTTTTACATTATTGTTTGTTGTATGGGGGTGAGGTGTGTCACAATGAGCATGTAGATCAGAGGGCAACCTGTGGGAGTACATTCACTCCGTCTGTCTTGTGATTTCTGAAATGAACTCAGGTCATCAGGATGCCCAGTGAGCACCTTTACTCACTGAAAAAGTCTCACTGGCCCAATGCAATACTCTTGAGGATGATATGTATAGCATTCAGCAGTACTTCAATTATTTCCTCTTTATGGTGCTTTTAACTTGCAGGCTTGCTATGTATCAATTATACCAATTAATGGGGTTCAGTTTGAGATCTCTATACATTATGTTTTGCTCATGCTCTTCCCTAAGTTCTTTTCCTGAAAGTCTCTGTTAATTTCCATTTCCAATTTCACTTACCTGTCTCCTATCCCTGTGTCTTCTCTCCATTTTTTACTTTTATACTCTTGAATTATTGGTTTCCACCCATGAAAGAGAACATTTAATATTTGCCTGTGTCTGACTTTCACTCAATATGATGTTCCCTTGTACCAGGCATGCTGTGACCAATGACAGGATTCCATTATTTTTATGGGTGGGTAATATTCAGTTGCATAAATATATCACATTTCCTTACTTATTCTTTTGGTGAAAGACAACTAGATTGGTTCCACATTTTGGTCTCTTTGAGTAGAGCTGCAATAAACATGGGGAAGGGAGTATGTTATTTTATATAAAGGTTTCATCTCCCTTAGATATGTATCCAATAGTAGGATTACTGAAATGTATTGTGGTTCTGTTTTTAGTTTTTGAGACATCACCATACATTTTTTCACAATGACTTTATTAATTGAATTTCCCACACACAGCATATGAGAGTTTCTATTGCCCTGTGTGTCAGCATGATCTGCCAAAATTTGTTATTGCTTTCCTTATGATGATAATCATCCTAACTGGGATGAGATGAAATCTCACTATGGTTTTGATTTCCAACATGACCAGTGAGCTTAGCATTTTTTAATGTGTTTGGAGGCCATTTATATATTTTCTTTTTTGTAAGTCTGTATTAATTTATGTTTCACCTTTGAACTCCTTACATATTCTGAGTTGGTTTTATTTACTTATATATCCCATGATGTATAAGGATATGCCAATGCAAATATATTTTCCCATATTTATGTTATTTATTTGTTTTGTTTCCTCTGTTCAACAAAAGCTTTTTAGTGCATGCATTCCCACTTGTCTAACTTTGTTTTTGTTTGTGCTTCTTAGTTAGCATCAGTGTATTCAAGTGTTTATCTCTAGGTTTGCTGTAATAAGTTCACAGTTTCAGGCTGGAGGATTTTCCTATATAGGCTTTTTAAATTTTGCAATATATTTATTGCAGATTTTGTTTTAGAGTCTTTTATTTTTTAAATGAAAGTATGTTAAATATTACTGGGTGATTTTATGAATATACTGAAATGATTATATACTTTTAAATTTTTCATTCTGTTGACAGGTTTATTAATTTATATGCATTTTTTAATTTGGAACATACTCAGAATGCATCATCTTGAGTATTGAGAATTTGTGCATTTTGTTAGTCAGAAATACACATCTGAAGTTTTATTTTGCTATTATTATTGTAGTATTATGAGTTTGTCATGAACATTGCATTATAAAATGATGCACAATCCCTTCTATTTTACTTTCTTCAAATGATTTAAGAGGAATTTATATAACTAAATATTGGATAGAGGGACTAGAGAGATGGCTTAAAAGTTAGGAACACTTACTGTTTTTGAAGGAGATCCAGATTTTGTTCTCAGCACCCACATGGTGATGTGAAGATGTTTGTAACTCAATTTACATGCAGTGCACACACATACATGCAGACAGTCATACACATAACATAAAAGTAAATCAATATTTAGAAAATGCTCTATAGAATTCAGCTGTAAAAACACTGGTTCCTGTGATTTTTTAGCAAGGAAATCTTGATTAGTCTATCAGACTTATGTTACAATGTGGGTCTATTCATATTTACCTATTTGTTCTTGATTAAACTTTCATAGATTATATACATTCAAGAATTTACACTTTTATGTAATATTTGAAGTCTTTCCTACAGCAAAAGATACAACTGATGGAGGTAAATCGGATACAAATAAAAAAGGAAGAAGTCTATTTAATTACAATATTATGGAGTGAACCTTGAGATGAAAAACAAAGGAGGAGCCTTCCACTGCTTTGTGTGGACAAGCTCCAGTGATGTCCAGCCATGGCAATCTCTGTATTTTGGTTTCTTTAGATCTTCGTGAGAAATCTCACCAGCCATGTGCAGGCAAAGGCTGTAGTACCTTGTTGCCTGCTCCTGGAATTTTGAGACTGAGGCAAGACCTGGATCCCTGTCAGCTGCTGATACTCAGACCTAAGACAGGGATTGCGTGTCTGAAAATGACAATCACTGGCAGATCCCAGAGCCTCGAGGCTCAGTATAGACTTTACTGAGCTATGGCTATGCAGGTCACCACACTGCAGAGGATATAAGAGTGCCTCTCTTAAATTATTCCTGGTACCTGCAGTCACTGTTATATCCTGATTTAGACATGCAGGTCTTTGAGCTTTGAATTGAGTCAGAGAATGCTTCTCACATTGTGCTGGGAAAATAGTCACTGACAGGTTCTAGATCCACCGGGCTCAGTGAGATCCCTTCCTAACTCCAGATACATGTCTATAGGCTCACACTGAAATGGGAGACCTTCCTTGTGATGGTGATGGGGGAGTGCTGGCACTTCTGGGTTCTGAGATACAGTGCTCAGAGAGAATTATGGTCATCTCCAGCATCACAGACCTTGAGGCTCTTGAGTGTGGAGTGGCCTCCTTCATTTCATGCTTCGGAAGTAAAGACTATGCAACCTCCAATTTAAAATGAAAACAACTTCTGCTTGCTTCTGAATTTCAGATTACCTATATACTGAAAAAAGTTCCTTATAGATGCTTGCTAATTTCTTCCCTGTTGCCATATTATCACTCTAGATAGCTGTTCACTAAGGCAGTATAGAAAATGGGCCACTAACATCTGAAGACCTAAGAATGCTACCCTGATCCTCAGAATAGTAAGCTCAGACAGTATAGCCCACCTCAATAAGGACCCTGATTCAAACACTATGTGAACATGCTGGGAGCTGTGGACAACATCTGTAGTCTCCTCTGCAGGGCTCAGGTCCCTTGTCTGTTGCTTATGTGTTTTCACGATGCCATACCTTCTGTGCATGTAGATCTTCATTTTTTTCACCTAAAGCTGTATTCAATGGTTTCCCTTCCCCCTAACAAATTGAGGAGCCCTCTGCTGTAGGTACTGTGTTATTCCTGGTATTCAGATACCCATTGTGTCTGGATTTTATCTGACCACCCTCTACGAATGCATACCAGCACTTTCCAACTGTCCTCTAACAAAAGTGCAGCAGAACACTGGGCACCCCTCGCATGCCACCTTGAGATCCTCCAGAATCCTAGACTCTGTTTAACATGGAGAAAGGGATGTACTTTTTGGCATTTGAGTTACTGACTTGGAACTGAATAGCTTGTTTTAAATGCCCTTGGTTAGGCGTCACTTACTTTGCAGACAGCACAGTGGAAATCAGTACTTCTCCCAACTTCTGAGCAATCATTGTAGATCTTTGTAAAAATTTAACTCAAATTTGATCAAAATGTGAATATAAAAACAATTCCTTTTTTTGTACAATCTGTAGTGGGGCCAGAATGTTAAATAACTCCTCTGTTGTTTGTGCTGAAGTTTACATAGGGACATTTCTAGTCCTGAGGGCAATGCTATTCTGAAGATGTGCTATCGTCTATGTAGTGATTTATGGGTAGTGTTTCAAAATAAAATCTCACCCAGTAAAATATTCCTTTGTTTGTTCTCTGTGGTATTACAGTTTTCATTTAAGATATTTGGTGCTTGGCATTTGTGGCTCATGTCTTTAATCCCAACACTTGGGAGGCAGAGGCAGGCAGACCTCTATGAGTTCACGGCCAGTCTGGCCTACAGAACAAGTTCTAGGACAACCAATAACCTCCAAACCAATTAAAAAACAGATATTTGGCATAAGCATAAGATTCCCAGAAAACTTGCTGTCTTATTTGCTTTTCTATTGTTGTGATAAAACAGCATGCCCAAGGCAGCTTGTAAAGGAAGTTGTGTGTTTAATATGATTTTACAGATCAAGAAGGTTATAGTATATGATAACGGAGCAAAGACTTGGCAAGTGAATAGTTGAGAGCTCACACCTCAAACTAGGGCAGAGAGCACAATGAAAGTGACACAAGGTTTTTGAAACTAGCCTACCCCTAGTAACACACCTTCTAGAAAAGGCCACACCTATGATTCCTTCTCAAACAGTTCTACCAAGTAGGGACCACACTTTCAAACACATGAGTCTATGGGTACCATTCTCATTCAAGCCATAGTAGTATATTAGTACAACCAGTAGTACTGTGTTATGAGGTTTTCATATATTAATAGATAACAGTACCCTAAAATGATAGATAAGTTGGATAAATGCAGAAGGAGAACAAAGGTGGGTGTCAGAGGTTTTAGTGATTTTATTTAAACATTAAAATGTGTCTTAAATGGAAAAAAAAGTATTTCTTGGTTCTGTTATTGAAACTGCCACCATTCCCAAAAAGAAAATTTCAGACCAATATAGCTTTAGAGTTCCTATAATTAATTTATTATAAAACATTGGGGCACAAGTTAAAGTGTGCTTTCTTCCGTTCTTGATTTTTTTTCTTCTTTCAAATTTCCAGTTTCTTGTACTCAATCCCACCTACTTTGCACACTGTCGTGCAGTGTTTGAAATAAAGAGCAGCTTTTCAGTGAACAAACTCTAATAGTCATAAGAAAGGCACTTTGGAAATTATTTCTGTAGCAGTCATTATTTTGTCACCTCCAGGTCTATTCAAGTAGCTCCTGCTTCAGTCCTGATTTGTTGGGTATTAACTACGAGTCATGACTTTGAGGGAGGCTTCCCAAATGAAGGCCTGTCAGAGGTGATGCCAACCTCATAGCCATCAACCTGAACTTCACCCAGAAAGGATGGGATTGGTTAGAATGGCAGACTTCTAGTACCAAAAGAAGGAGAACATAAAACCTGTAGAATATTACATTTTAACACAGAGAATATTGACAAAAAACCAAAACCAAAGCAAAACAAAACAAAAGCAAAGCCCAAAATTCATCCACTTACTTTCAGATACACAGTATGGTGTTATCTAATTTTCTAAAATCTGATTGCATTTTGCCTATTTCCATTGATTATGTATAAAGACTTTGTTTCCTGTGCAAGTATAAGGTTTAAAAGTATTTACCTACTTTACACACCCAGTGCTTGATTTGACCTCGTTTCTATATGTAATTATGTCGATTTTCTCTAATTTCTAAAAGTTAAGAGATATTACCATGAAAATCTGGTTCTTTACATAAGTAGCCCTCTTCTGTGTAATTATAGTCTCAGTTTAAATATTCCCAAAGGTGGAATTACTGAGTTAAATAAGATGAACATATTGTCTTTCACTGTGTATTGTTCATTTCAGAACAAACAGCTGTGTTCAATTATATCAGCTTCACCAAAGTCTTACAAGCTTTGAATGTTTTCTTTTAAGCAAAAGCATTTTACTCACTAATGAAAAATAAAGAATTGTTTTTCTATTTCTTTTATAACTGACAAAATGTACATTTTCCTGGTTTCTATGATTGCTGCTTAGAGAAAACATTTGTTCATATTCTTTTCTTTATTGAAATGAAGAGTAATAATGAAATTTCTTAAATAATATAAGATTAATACTTGAAAAAGTATATGTGATATAAATTTTGCAAAAAGACTTAGTTTTATCTTAGATGCTTTCATGTGTAGTTAAGGTTAATTCATTGTATGCATGTGTTTTAATCTGTCATTATTTTGTTTAAAAAATTCTCCTTTCTCAGTTGTAGATGTTGTAGTGTCTCAGGGCTAAGTTCCTTTTACAACATTTAATTTTTGTTTCTTAACATTTACTGGGCCTTTCTTTTCTTCTGCATTTGTTTGGACTTAAATATCATTTTTTTGTGAATAACTACTGTTTATGTATTGACTCTGGTTTTACCCTGAGTTTCACATGTGCATTTAGGTGCTTACTCTTTGTCTTTCCTTGGAAGGTACTTTGTATTTCATGCTCTGTGTTTTTTTCTTCCAGTGTAAAGCTAGAGTAGTATAACTCATTTCATACTCCAAAACACAGGATTCTATTGATTCCTTTCTTCTTTACATCAGTTCAGTTATCAAAAAATCCTGATTTTCCATGCTTATAGAAAAGACACAATGATCACGATGCACATTTTACTTAGGATTTTTATTGCTCTGAAGAGACACCATGACAATAGCAACTCATAAGGAAAACATTTAACTGGGGAGGCTTGCTTACAGTTTCAGAGGTTCAGCCCATTATCATTATGATGGGGAACATGGAGGAATGAGGGCTGACACAATGCTGGAGGAGTAGCTAGCTCTGAGTCCTATATCTTGCAGGCAACAGGAAGCTGATTGAGACATTGGAGAGTATCCCAAACAGATGAAACTTCAAAGCCATGGTAATGCACTTCCTTCAGCAAGGCCATACCCACTCCAGCAAAGCCAAACCTCCTAAGAGTGTCACTCCCTATGAGATTATGTAGTTCAGTTACACTCAGACCACCACACCATCCCAAAATATAGAGAGCAGAGTCAATCCTTTCATTTACTTAGAATAGGGTCTCATGGACATAATACCTTCCCCTACAGAATCATTCCAGTTGGAATGTAGTCAAAGTATATTGTTATGCACTATGAACATCCATAGTTCAAACACACACACTCGCACACACACACACACACACACACACACACACACACACGCCATCAAGGTTCTGGATGTCTCTTCCTTATAGAGTCTACATATTGCTTGCTTTATGTCACAGAGAAATGAACAAATTCTAACGTGGCACATCCACCTAGTCATATACAAACACAACAGGAAAATTAAAACACACCAGTTGCTCAATTGGTCAGAATGATATGGTAAATATTCCATTTTTAAAAGCATACTGTATTTGGAAGTGATTTCTATGACTAAAACATCATCAAGAACATAGGATATGAATGGACATCTCTTGGGTATATGCATAAGAGTGGAATTGCTGGGTCTTGTGGTAGACTGAGTCCCATTTTCCTGAGGAATCTCCATACTGATTTCTAACATGGCTGTACAAGTTTGCATTCCCACCAGCAATGGACAAGTGTTCCCCTTTTCCCACATCCACTCCAGCATAAGCTACCATTGGTGTTTTTTATTTTAGCCATTCTGACAGGAGTAATATGATATCTCAGGGTTGTTTTGATTTGCATCTCCCTGATGGCTAGGGATGTTGAGCATTTTCTCAAGTGTCTCTCAACCATTAAAGACTCCTCTATTGAGAATTCTCTATTTAGTTCAGTCCCCCACTTTTCAATTGGGTCCTTTGGTGTTTTGGAAACTTGCTTCTTGAGTTCTTTGTAAATTTTCGACATCAGCCCTCTTTCAGATGTGGGATTAGTGGATATCTTTTCCCAATCTGTGGGTTGCCTTTTTGTCTTGCTGACTGTGTCCTTTTCTTTACAGAAGCTGCTCAGTTTCAGAAGTTCCCAATTATTAAATGTCGATCTCAGTGTTTGTGCTACTGGTGTTATGTTCACGAAGCAGTCTCCTATACCAATTTCTTCAAGGGTACCTCCCACTTTCTCTTCTAACAGGTTTAGTGTGGCTGCATTTATGTTGAGGTCTCTGATCCATTTGGATGTATGCTCTATGCATGGAGATAGACATGGATCTATCTGCAGTCATTCACATGCCAATTCATACAACAAGGATGTCTGTTCCACTATGTTCATAGCAGCATTATTTGTAATATCTAGATCCTGGAAGCAACCTAGATGCCCCTCATCAAAATCCTCATTGGCAATACTAAAGCAGTATATATGCTCACAATGGTTAATTCCTCAATCAAAAGTAGATTCTTACGAATTTTTCAGATTGACGCTAAGTCATTAAATGGTAATATTTACCTAAAGCTTTTGAAAATAAGGTTTATGTATTTCAAGTGGAATTCTTGTATGAAATCTTTGGGAGGTGTTGGATCATGATACTGCCTTTCTTGTGCAAGTAGACACTTATTAGACAAATTGAAAGGTTAATAGTGCAAATGAAAAAGAAATTTTGAGAACACAGTCTTCTCAGTTAATCCTGCAGGGACCAGGTCTGCCTGATACTCCCCAGGATAGTAATATAAAAAATAAAGTTAATGTTTTGTTTCCTAGTGTCATATTTACCTGTTGACAAATACCCATAGTTCAAACAGAGGAAGTTGACTGAGATGTTTTCTTCACAGTTCCCATGATCAAGGAATAACTTACTTGTAATTGTTTGTCACTACCTCTTACTTCCGATCCTCACCAGTAAGGACGATGTTCCCTTCTACCTATGTTTGAGATCACAGTAAAGTGTTTAAAGGGATCCTATTGGCATTTGCTGAAATGTAGGCTATGGATGTGTAGTTCAAGACACCAAAAATGGTACCTCTAATATGCCAGTGACCATACACCTTCTCTGAGGGTGGATTCATCCTTATGAAAAGCATTCTTTGGGAACTCTGTCTGGCTTGCTATATATGGCTATTATAGAAACAAACACCAAATGATGGACCCCTCTCTTCCCAACCAAAGATATAATGAAGTGAATATAAGCAAGTTTGTTCTTTGCGTGTGTTACAAAGTAATTTAATAGATACTATGGTAAATTGAACGCTATAAGGCATAGTTCTTATTTTGAAGAAAATTATACTTGGGGCTTATTCTCACACTGCAATACTAACACATCTTATGTCTTTCAATTATATATTCTTTCCCCTAATACTATAGACATTCTATAAAGCAAGATCTCCCTTAAATACTTCTCTATCAGAATTTATTAATTAGATGTGTGCAACAAAGGGCGTATTTATATTTTAGATAAAGAGCAGTAGGGCACTGATAGTCAAATTTTAAAAATAAGAGGTTTTTATAGTACACATGGGCAAAGTCCAGTCCTCAGCTGTTCTATTGTCACAAAAGCAGTCATCAGTATTTCAGATAGTTTTGTATTCATGCAAAGTACTATTTGAATAGTGATCAAAGAAGGGAATAAATATTATTTAATGTAATATCATTCAAACTTATCTCTGCTTGGGAAAAGAATATATTCTACATCTAAATAGTCTATAGATGAAATATACATTAATGAATGGAAATAATTACTCAGAAAACTTCTACCATTTCTGCTGACTCAAAATGACAATTGGCAGAGATACTTTGTGGAAAGAATAATAGGTAACTAAGAAGTACACACACACATTTCTCTCTCTTATTGTGTTAGTTTTTCTGGGTCATATGAACAAACATCTGCTTAGTGATTACAGCCCAAAAATTGATTGTACCCAATTCTAGTTTAAAGAATAAGGAGGATGGGTGAGTCAAAATCAGCTGTTTCACCAGAAAGTCATAGTGGCAAGGGTGGTGACTCATGAATGCTATGTCCCTGAAGTGTCCTGCATAATTTAGGTCATTACATGGATTAAATGCCTCTACCTAAAATTGTTATTGATGATATAACCTTGAAGGGAAGCTTGTGAATTTTGTAAATTTCAGGCATTTCCTGGAGATGTAAATATTGTTAACCTTGTCATTCCAGGAGGGAATGTTTTAATCCTGAGGAATAGCTGAACCACAGTTCTGGATTTATGCACTAATTATATCACAAAACACAAAGGCAATAGGTAGATACTGGTAGAGATATATAAATACATTTGTAATCGTGTATTTGCTTTCCTATCCTACTGAAAATCAACCTAGCTTTCTATTGTTCACACAATTATCTAAAGAATTAGTATTAGTATAACAATACTATCAGTGAGGAATTCTTATATGGGTATGGCTATGACTTCATGATATCCTAGGTGCTAATAACTTTTTTTTAATAATCCAAATAAAACTATAATGAAAAGGTAGACATTTTGAACTTGCCTAATTCTACATTTCAACTTGGGCATCCTGGATTCTCAAGGTTAATCCCTCAAAAATTAATACAACCCACCTACCAAAGCTGGCCTCTCCTTCCTCTGTGTATCTTATATTATAACACATTTTTAGGATTACAAATAATCTATGTAGCTATATAATATTCATCATCATTTCTATCAGTTTAGACAGTTTCAAAAAACAGTTGCTGCATTTTTTCCTTTTTTCAAAATTTAAATTAGAAGCAAGCTTGTTTTACATGTCAATGCCAGTCTTCTCTCCCTCCTCTCCTCCCCTGTTCCCCCACTGACCTACCCTCTATCCCATCCCCTTCTGCTCTCCATGGAGGGTGAGGCCTTCCATGGGGTAATCTTCAAAGTCTGTCATATCATTTGGAGCAGGGCCTCGACCCTTCCCCATGTGTTTAGGCTGAGAGAGAATCCCTCTATGAGGAGTGGGCTCCCTAAGTCCATTCGTGTACTAGGGATAAATACTGACCCACTACCAGAGGCCACATAGATTAACCAGACCTTCAAATTGACATCCACGTTCAGGGGGTCTGGATCGGTCCTATGCTGGTTTCCCAGTTATCAGTCTGGGGGCCATGTTCACCTCCTTGTTCTGGTCAGCTGTTTCTGTGGGCTTCTCCCGTCTGGTCTTGACCCCTTTGCTCATCACTCCTCCCTCTCTGCAACTGCATTTACTTATTTAATTAAATAATGCAAAGTTTATCCCTGAGGGTAAACTGTTCTGCATTGCTGCTCTCAAACATGGTCTTCCAGTTGTCTGCTCCTGATCGTCTATTATCACATTTTCTGTCCTGAGGTATAGGTTTTATTTATCACATGTCTTATGACTACTGATTCTCAAATTCACAAAGAATGAGTTATCTCCTAAAATCTGTATCCTTTAAGATTTTTGTCACATATATAGTACAGAGCTATTCCAAATATCATTAACACTTATCTAAAAAGTTACAGAAAATATTAGATGAGAAGATGTCTCAGGGAGTAAATGGTTGTCCTGCAGATCTGAGTTTGAATCCTCAAAACCCCAGAACACCTAAGTAATTGCACTTCAACTGTGAAAATGGGAGGTTGAAACAGAAGAATGTCTAAAAGGTGGCAGCCCACTTGTGGTGAACTCCCTCAATGAGCAATGAGCTGACGCTGTCTCAGACAACATGGAAGGTGAAGACTCATCCCTGAGGTTGCCATCTGAGCCCCATTCACATGTCACGCCATTAGCACACATCACGCATGTACATACACAAATGGACAAGCCTGTGCCCTAGAATAGTACCTTGCAGTTATTGACAATTAAGTATTTAAATGTCATTTGCGGGTTGAAAGCCATTATCTCATGTACTTCTTCTAAGAGCTTTGTTAATTGGATGTAGGTTTAGGACTAAGACTATTTGTCAAGAGGCCACATGTCTGAAAACATCTCTTACTGTCCTTGTCACCAATTCCTCATTGTGTATATTGGTGTGACTTCATTTTGTTTTGAACAATGCATATGTGTAATACTCTGTTTTATCAGGTGGTTGGCAGAGGGTCTTCAGGGTAGCTATGCACTGAAATTCACACTCGAGTTTACATGTGCACTCCATGTTCTCTTCTCTAGGGACTGAGAGACTAGCTGGCCATTCTCCAATGCATGAGGCAAAGTACATGGACTTGGGCAGGGTTAGTAAATTAGTATTTTCTTTTCTGATTTCCAACTGACCTTAAAATTTTCTCAAACACTTTTTAAAGTTGTTTATGGATTGGCCTTTCTTACTTAAATTCTCTGTGGGTTCACAACTCCCTATGTCAGTCAGTGCACTCTGAGTGCCATGTTCTTTGACTCTCACACTATGATCCCGAGAAAGGCTGCTTTAGAATCACCAGGATAGGAAAATCCCAGGTTAACCCCAGGGATACTAGTTCACACATGAATTCTCCCCAAACCTTATTAAGTACAGTCTAACTAGCATCCTTACAATATGGATTCCTAAGCTCTACTCCTTGCTGGAACATGGGCACCTCAGAGTGCATCAATCTCATCCTTGTCCCACACATTGAGTCCTAAATTGCTTCAAGCTTTTGTGGTTTTTTTCTGCTCAATCTATTATCTCCCATCTATGTTTGGAAAACTCTTCATCAAATATTGTTTTCCTAAACTATGTCTCTAACTAACTCTTTTCCATGTATTCCCCAGCTATGTGTATCTTTTTCTATTACTAGCAGTACTCTGTTTTTTTTTCTTTGACATCAGGATGCAATTAAGTATTTGCTAACTTGATTTTCTCTTTGATTTTGAATTCTTAAGGAAAAGAATCATATCTTCTTTTAAAACACTATAATTACTAGATTTATTTCCTAACAGCCTTTATTGTGTTTGCAACAATCTGCCAAATTCAAACTTTGAAAATAGTTAGAAAATGACACAGTAAGATGAATGTTCCCTATAATATGTAATATGGTATTCTTTTACTTACTCTTTTTAGCATATCTTTTGACTTAGAATTGTGTCTTACAGTTTTTACAAAATTGTGCCATTTGCAAGTTATGAGTTCATAAATTTCAACTTCATTTACTAAGGCAGATTGGAAGAAACACATGTCTTTACCACCTTGAATATCTGGCAGTTACTGTTTTGGTTCAGTATGCAAAAGCTATTTTGGAAAAACATGTCTACTTTGTGCTTGGATAGACTGTATTTTTTTTATTAATTAACTCCGATAGGATGTATTTCCTTGTCTTCAGTTTCAACTCAAACTATTTTATATGCTTTTAGAAAAAATAGGTCTATATCCTGATTTATTCAGTAAACCATTTTCCTTCTGTTTTGACTTCCCAAAATATTGTAATCAGAAGGTTACTTTTCCCTGTGAAGAAAACCTCTCATACAACCACATATTTGAAGACTGTCCACAAACTGTCTTCCTGACAGAACCACCTCTGTGTCTATTAGGCTACAGGATGTCCTCTGTAGTAAAATTTGTTAACCACCTCTGTAACAGATTTAGCCTGCATTGAGCTGTGTGTTCTGCAATGATTTTCTAGGTAGATCCAGAAATTTTTATTTCTGTTTTCCTATCCTAATCCACATTTGTACCTGAACAATTTCATAGTGTTTAGAGGCACCTGTTTTCTAGAATATTCCATGTGCTCCAAAGATGTTTAAGGCAATGAATAAAGAGTATAACTATAATTTGATATATAAATTTCATTCACTAATTTTACTACAGCAGACTTTCAACAGATAGCTTATGACACAACTCTAGCAATACAAAATAGCTTGAATTCATTGAATTCAAAGCCCACAATGATACTAAATATACAAGTTGAATAAAACGGACACATGGCAAAAAATAAAACCATAGACTACCCACAAATAGCACATTATTGCAGGAGGAGTAACAGCCTACTATGGATTTGAGTACATCTGCCTCATGTTCTCAACCATTATTCATGGTAATCAAGAACCCAGACATGAATGGACATGGGCCAAATGTACTCTACGACCAAGAAGACTATAGCTGCAGAACACATAACAGGTCCTACACCCAGAAGAGAGATAGAAACCACTGGCAAGCTCCCTTAGATAAAAAGAGCTTTGAAAATCACCTTTTGCTATGATTTGCCCATCTTAGATTAGAACACTTCAGCACAAAGAGCATGGTTTCCCACTAATGAGAAGTACGTAATGGGATAACACTGGGGTTGGCAGAAGACTTTGAGTTAGTAAGATTTGGTTTTGTATCTGCTAGTGTCTGTTCTGTGGTCAAGATGCCTTCTATTATTTTCTCCATTAGTATCACATTAAGTGGGTTACTACAGAAATTAAGCCTAGGGTGATAAACTGCTAGCTAGAAATGAAATGCTTATCATGAACACTCAATAGTTTCCTGTGGAGAACTAGACATTTCTTACTAAACAGTAAGTATTTAGAGAAAGAAGCCTTCTTCCAGGGTTCATAATCAATGTATTTAAGATATTAACCTTCTGGCATTGCACACAGCTTCAGTTTAATCATCTTGTTAACATGTGTTAATTGTATAGTTTAGTGAGATTCACTATGATACTTTTGCATATGCAGATGGTATACATTAATTGTATGTACACAGACAGACAGACAGACACACACACACACACTCCTCCTACTTCCACTTTTACCCTCGTTCCATTTGGACTCCTTAATAATTACTCTTCGACATTCAGGGATACTATTTTCTTCTCTTCTACTTCCTTCTCCCTCAGCTGCTTTATAGGAGCAGAATATGTAATCATTGTCATTCTAGTTTGGTTTATTTTGTTTAATATTGTATTACTCTTCCATCCAATTTCCTGCAGGTGACATTTTCTTCTCCTTTTTGTTCATTGTATTCTTATCATATTTAGGTATGTGCGTGTGAAGTTGTACATGTGTCACAGCAATGTGCACAGTTTGGAGGAGAGCTTCTGGGATGCAGTTCTCTTCTTCAATCTCTAAGTGCATTTCAGGGACTGAAGTCAAGTCAACAGCAGAGCAATTCTGCTGACGCTGATGTTTGTATACTGTCTTCAGGGATGGGATTACTGGACCATAACTTAGTTCTCTGTTAATACAGAGGAATTCCATAAACTTGTCTACAGTGATTGCACTAATTTCCATTCCCACCAACAGTGTGCCAGTATTTCCATTTCTTCAGATTACCAGAACTTTTTCTGTTTATTCTTTGCTTTGCCAACCATTATTGTTGAATTGATGATTTTGATTTGCATTTTAGTTAAGACTAGTGATGTTAAGGATATTTTTATCTACCTGCTCAGCATTTGTACAGTCTTCTTTTGAGAACTATTTGAAAGATCTATTGTTTTTTTTAATTGGGTTATTTATCTTCCTTTTCTTACTATTAAATATTTGTATTTCTTATATATTTTAGAGATCAAGCCCTTGTCAGATATTGATATTATATTTTCTCTCATTCTTCACATAGTCTCTGCACACTGCTGATTGTTCAATGTGCATAATCTTTTAATGTAACCAATAACCAATTTGCCTAATTATTTTGTCTTTTGTTTCCTGTGCTTTGGTCTTATTTCTTTTAAACATTGTCCATTGTCTTGCAGTAGTGTCATAGTTTGGTGTTATGTTTAATACAGTTTGAATATCTTTCAAGCTAGTGAGGTATAGGGATAGAACTTCCTCTTATTGCATGTACATGTCCAATTTTCCTAACACAAATTTCCTGAAAAGACAGTTTTTTTTCAATGAGTGTTCTCAGCATCTTTGTCAAAATTCATTTGCCTATAGATGTGTGGGTGTATTGCTGAGTTCTCTATTATGGTCTATGGTTTATGTATGTTTTATTCCAATACCATGTTACTTTCCAGTCAAATAAAGTAATGCCTCTTGCTTTTGCTTTTGTTCATTTTGATCAGGAGGACATTAGCATTTCTCTCTCTCTCTCTCTCTCTCTCTCTCTCTCTCTCTCTCTCTCTCTCTCTCTCTCTCTGTACGTGTGTGTGTGTTTCAATGCGAATTTTAGATATTTTCCCCTAGTAATTTCATGAAAAATTCTATATTTTCTTAAGACTTGCATTGAATATATAATCCATTTTGGCTTCTATGGACATTTTAACAATAATGATTCTTGTAACCCTTAGGGATAACACATCTTTAATGTGTGTATGTGTGTGTGTGTGTGTGTGTGTGCTCAATTCCAATTTCTTACATCATGTGGTAGAAACTTCATTGAAGATATAATATATGTCTTTGATCAAATATATATCTACATATATAATTTTTGCAGTTATTGTAAATCACAGTGATTTGTTATTTTTCTTTTCTTTTTCTTTTCAGTATATGGGTATTTTGACTGTATTCATTGTCTATGCATCATGTATATGCAGTGTTTCTGAAATCCAGAAGATGATGTTGAAACCCCTAAAACTGCAGTTACAAATGTTTTTGAGCTGTCACTTGGGTGTTGGGAATTGAATCTGGATCCTTTGGGGGAGCAGTCAGTTCTCTTTACTGCTGGTATGAGTTTGTTTTCTTTACTAATTTCATCAAATTTCTTATTGTTATGTGGCAGCACTACTGATTTTTGCATGTCAGTTTGTATTATGAAACTTGGTTGAATTCATTTATTCTAATAGGTTCTCATTAAAGCCTTTTATGTCACCTGTGAAGTGTGATTATTTAACTTTACATTTTCTGAATTTGGTTTTCTTTATTTCTTTCTCCTGCTTGTACGATCCAAGCAGGACTTCACATAATATGTTGAATCAAAGTTGCAAAAGTGTTTATTCTTGTCTTGTTACAGGTTTTAGTGTGAAAATTTTAACTTTTTTATTGAATATAATGCTAGTTTTTTTATTTTCATAAATAGTATTTATTATGTTGAGTACATTTCTCGTAGGTCTAATTCATTCATTATTTTTCTATATCAGAAGATGTTAAATCTTAAAAAAAGTTGTTTATATGTACTTGTGGCATGGTGCATATATGTGTTATAGTTAGAGTTCAAAGGCAGTATTGCCTTCCTCACTTTTGAAGCAAGAGCTCTCACTGAGAATAGAGCTTACAGTGCCTTCTCTGTATTAATTCAGAGGGAGATACGGTTTGCACAGCATTCTGTTGACAAGACATTTCACATTTGCAGATATTTGTCTACTGAGCAATCTTTGCAACCCTAGAATGAATATAACTTGAACATAGTGAACAATCTTATATTTTTATTTCTATTTTTTAATTTAAATCAGAAACAATCTTGTTTCACACTGTTAATCCCAGGTCCCTCTAACTTCCCTCCTCCTCCACCCCCCAGTGGCCCCCTATCCCATCCCCTTACTGTTCCTCACAAAGGGAGAGGCCTTCTGTGAGGGATTTCCAAAGTCTGTCATATTATTTGGAGCAGGGCCCAGGTCTCCCCCACTGTGTCTGGACCAAGAGAGTATCTATGTGGAATGGGCTCCCACAGTCTATGCTTACACTAAGGATAAATACTGTTTCACTACCAGAAGTCCCATAGACTGCCCAGGCCTCCTGACATGCATGTTCTGAGGGTCTGGGTTGGTCTTATGCTGGTTTCCCAGCTATCAGTCTGTGGTCCATGAGCTCCCTCTTGTTCAGGTCAGCTGTCTTTGTGGGTGTCTCCATCCTGGTCTTGACCCCTTTGCTCAATCACTCCTCCCTCTCTGCAACTGGATTCCAGGAGTTTGACTCAGTGATTAGCTGTGGGCACCTGCTTCTGCTTCCATCATCTACTAGATGAAAGCTCTAGGATGGCATATAAGGTAGTCAGCAATGTCATTATCGGGGAAGGGCATTTAAGTAGCCTCTCCACTAACGCTTAGAATCTTAGTTGGGGTTATCCATGTGGAACTTTGGAAATTTCCCCAGTGCCAGATTTCTCTTTAAACCTATAATGGTGCCCTTTAGCATGGTATCTCTCTTCTTACTCTCCTCTCTTCTTCCCCTGACTTAATCTTCCTGCTCCCTCATGTCCTCCTCTCTCCTCTTTTTCTCCCCTCATCTTTCCCCTAAGTCCCTTTCCACTCTCCCATGCTCCCAATTTCCTCAGGAGATCTTGTCCCTTTCCCCTTCTCCAGGTGACCATGTATGTCCGTCTTAGGGTACTCCTTGTTTCCTAGCTTCTCTGGAGATGTGGATTGTAGGCTGGCAATCATTTACTGTATGCCTAAAATCCATATATGAGTGAGTACATACCATGATTGTCTTTCTTTGACTGGATTACCTCACTCAGGAGAGTTTCTTTCACTTCCATCCATTTGCTAGCAAATTTCAAGATTCCATTGGTTTTTCCACTGAGTAATATTCCATTGTGTAAATATACCTCATTTACTCCATTCATTCTTCATTGAGGGCCATCTACGTTGCTTCCAGGTTCGGGCTATTATAAATAATGCTGCTATGAACATAGTAGAACAGATGTCTTTGTTGTATGGATGTGCATCTTTTGGATATATGCTAAGAGAAGAATTATACTGGTATTTTGATGGGGATTGCAGCGAATCTGTAGATTGCTTTTGGCAATATTGCCAATTTTACTATGTTGATCCTACCTATCCAAGAGCATGGGAGATCTTTCCATTTTCTGGTATCTTTTTAATTTATTTCTTTAAAGACTCAAAGTTCTTGTTTTACAGGTCTTTCACTTGCTTGGTTAGTGTTACCCCAAGATGTTTTATGTTGTTTGTGGCTATTGTAAAGAATGATTTTTCTCTTATTTCTTTCTCAGCCAATTCACTGTTTCTATATAGTAGGGCTACTGATTTTTGTTTTAGTTAATATTGTATCCTGCCACTTTGCTGAAGGTGTTTTAACAGCTGTAGGAGTTCCCATATAGATTTTTTGGGGTCACTTATATAAACTATCATATCATCTGCAAATAGTCAAAGTTTGACTTCTTTCTTTCCAGTTTGTATCCCGTTGATCTCCTTTTGTTGTCGTATTGCTCTAGTTAGACCTTCAAGCACAATAATGAAGAGTTATGGGGAGAAGAGACAGCCTTGTATTGTTCCTGATTTTAGAGGAATCTCATTGAGTTTCTCTCCATTCTGTTTGATGTTGGCTATTGTTTTGCTGTATATTGCTTTTATTATGTTTAGGTTTGTTCCTGTTTTCCTGGATCTCTCCAAGATCTCAATCATAAAGGGGTGTTGGATTTTGTCAAGGGCTTTTTCAGAGTCTAGCAAGATGATCATGTAGTTTTTTCTTTTTCAGTTTCTTTATATGGTGGGTTACACTGGTGGATTTTCATATATTAAACCATCCATGTATCCATGGGATGAAGCCTACTTGATCATGGTGGATGATTTTTCTGATGTGTTCTTAAATTCAATTTGCTAGTATTTTATTGAGTATTTTTGCATTAGTGTTCATGAGGGATAGTGGTCTATGGTTCTCTTTCTTAGTTGCGTTTTTGTGTGTATTGGATACCAAGATAATTGTAGCCTTGTAAAAAGAGTTTTGCAATGATCCTTCTGATTCTATTGTGTGGAACACTTGGAGGAGTATTGGTATTAGCTGATATTTGAATTTCTGTTAGAATTCTGTACTGAACCCATGTGGCCCTGGGTTTTATTGGTTGGGAGACTTTTGATGACTGCTTCTATTTCATTAGGGGTTATAGTTCTATTTAAATTGCTTATCTGTTCTTGATTTACATTTGGTAAGTGATACTTATCCAGAAAATTGTCCATTTTCTTTAAATTTTTGAGTTTTGTTGATACAAGTTTTCAAAGTATTACCAGAAGATTCTCTGGATTTCCTCAGTGTCAGACATTTTCCCCTTTTCATTCTGATTTTGATAATTTGCATGTTCTATCTCTATCTCTGCCTTTTGATAGTTTGGATATAGTTTTGTCTATTTTGTTGATTTTCATGAAGAACCAACTCTTTGTTTCATTGATTCTTTGTATTGTTTTCTTTATTTCTACTTTATTGATTTCAGCCCTGGTGTCTACTCTAGGGTCAGTTTGCTTGTTTTTGTCCTAGAGCTTTCAGTTGTGCTGTTAATTCTCTTCTGTGTCATTCTACATTTTCTTCATGGGCACTTAGTGCTATGATATTTCCTCTAAGCACTGCTTTCAAAGTGTCCTATATGTTAGGGTATGTTGAGTCTTCATTCTTATTGAATTCCAGGAAGTCTTTAATTTCTTTTATTACTTCCTTGATCCAAGAATTGTTCAACTTCCATGAGTTTGTAGATTTTCTGCAATTTGTGTTGTTGTTGAATTCTAACATTAAAGCATGGTGGTCTAATAAGATACAGGGGTTTATTCCAATTTTTTTGTACCTGTTGTGGTTTGCTATGCTGCCAAGCATGTGGTTGATTTTATAGAAGGTTCCATGTGGTGCTGTGAAGAAGGTATATGCTTTTGTGTTTTGATCAAATTGTTAATACTAATTGGGTCATAACTTCTGTTAGTTCCTTTGTTTCTTTGTTAAATTTTCATCTGGTGATCCTGTTTATTGGTGAGAGTGGGGTGTTGAAGTCTCCTACTATAAATGTGTGAGGTTTTATATGTGATTTGAGTTTTAGTAATGTTTCTTTTACGAAAGTGGATGCCTTTCTATTTGGCTCATAGATGTTCAGAATTGAGACTTCATCTAGAATGATTTTTCCTGTGATGAATATGATTTTAGTTTGAAGTCCAATTTGTTCTATATTAGGATTGTTACACCAGCTTGTTTTGAAATGACCAGTTCCCTGTTTTATCAGCCATGACAGAGTAACATGTGGTTGCATGGCCTTGCTACTCCTGTCCTTGTAACTAGGAGACCAGATGTCCTCCTCATGGCAAGGAACCAATCAGAAGTTAGCTGGCAGGGCTGCGCTTTATGGTTCTAGTTGTGCTTTATGCACAAGTGCACAACAGTGATGTGCAGAGCATAGCACAACTTTGGGAGGGCCTATGGGCCATAACAACCAGTTGACTGATCAACACAGAGCAGGTCATCCGAACCTGGAAGGGCACCAATCCTGAGACTGTTGTATACCCCTAAACATGCCCCTTTAAGATGCCGCCTCGAAGTTTCTCAGGGTCTTTCTCCAGTCATCAGCCATGGTGAATGGATAAAAGCCCTGAGCTAACGGGGTTATCTCGTTAAACAACTACAATAAAAGACTCTTTGCTTTTGCAACAAGATGGGCCTGTTGGCGATTTTGGGGTTCAGAATTTGAGCACAATAGTTCCTTGGGTCCATTTGATATAAAAGTCTTTTCCCAACCCTTTACTCTGAGGTAACCTCTGTCTTTGACATTGAGGTATGTTTCATGTATGCAGCAACCTGTGTCTTTTTAATAGCCTAGTTAAGAACATTAATATTGAGGGATATTAATGATCACTGATTGCTAATTCTTGTTTGCTTTATTGTTGTGTGTGGTGGTATTGTGTGTGGATTCCCCCATGTTCTTTTTTTTCTTTTGGCTGTTGGTACAGTGGAATTATCTATTGCTTATGTTTTTCTGGTTGTAGTTAACATCCTTGGGTTGAAATTTTGCTTCCAGAAATTTCTGTAGGGCTAGATTGGAAGATATGTATTATTTAAATCTGGTTTTGTCATGGAATATCTTGTTTTCTCCCTCTAAAGTGATAGAAAGCTTCTATGGGTAAAGTAGTCTGGACTGGCATCCCTGGTCTCTTAGTGTTGGTAGAATATCTATCAAGGACCTTCAGGCTCTCAGAGTTTCCATGGAGAAGTCACATGGAATTCTGGTAGGTTTGCCTTTATATGTTACTCAGCCATTTTTCCTTTGCTGCTCTTAATGGTTTTTTTTTTATTCTGTATGTTTGGTGTTTTGTTTATTATGTGGCAAGGGGACTTTTTTGGTGGTCCACTCTACTTGGTGTTCTGTAAGCTTCTTGAACTTTCATTAGCATGTCTTTTCTATAGGTTGCAAAAATTTTCTTCTATGATTTTGTTGAATATGTTTCCTGCCACTTTGAGGTGGGTTTCTTCACATTCTTCTATACCTATTATTCTTTTTTATTATTTATTTTTAAGTTTAAATTTAGATTAAACAAGGTTGCTTCACAAGTCAGTTCAAGGTCCCTCTCCGTTTCCCTCCCCTCCTCCTGTGCCCTCCCGCAACCCCCCCAATATCCCCTCATTTTCACAGGGAGTGTGAGGCCCTCCATGGGGGTGTCCATAGTCTGTCATTTCATCCAGGGCAGGGCCTAGACCCTCCCCCAAGAGTTCAGGGTGAGAGTTCATCTCACATTGTTGGATGGGAGTCCAAAGTCCATTTGTATACCCGGGATAAATACTGATCTACTGGGATTCAAGAGTTAACCCTTGCCAGGTCAGCTGTTTTTGGGGGTTAAACCAGCCCAGTCTTAATCCCTTTGGAAATCAGTCCTCTGATAGGGGAAGTCCTGTGTATATGTCAACAAATTACTGTTGGCCAATAGGGAACCAAGATAGGTGGGACTAGGAGTCCAGGGGGACACTGGGAAGGAGAAAGACAGGAGTCAAGATGTAACGCCATGGGGTAGGAAGCCCGGAAAACTCCAGTAAGAGAAATACTTAGATCAGCAATTATGGGATAAATACTTAAGTCAGAGCTAGCCAGTAAGAAACAAGCAAGGCCAACAGCTTCATAATTAATATAGCCTCCTGTGTGTTTATTTGGGACTGATGCGGCTCTGGAACCAGGCCGGCGGGAAGGCTTCTCTTTACAGTCCTCCCTCCCTGTTACTGGCTTTCTTGAGTTGAGCTCAGTGCTTAGCCATGGGAGTCTGCCTCTTTTTCCATCAGCCACTGAATGGAAGTTCTGTTTCCCATACACTCTGGTCATGAGATTGCAGGCTGGCACTCCCCAGATCTATGTCTAAAATCCATATATGAGAGAGTAGATGCCATGTTTCTCTTTTTGTGACTGGGTTGGTTTAACCCCTAGAAACAGCTGACCTGACAAGGGTTAAATTTTGAATCCCAGGCTGATGCCTGGGAATCCAGCATGGGACTGATCAAGACCCCCTGAATGGGGATGTCAGTGAGGAGGCCTTGGTAATCTATTGAGCCTTGGGCAGTAGATCAGTATTTATCCCGAGTATACATATAGACTTTGGACTCCCATCCAACAATGTGAGATACACTCTTACCCTAAACTCTTGGGGGAGGGTCTAGGCCCTGCCCTGGATGAAATGACAGACTATGGACACCCCCATGGAGGGCCTCACCCTCCCTGGGGAAATGAGGGGATATTGCGGAGGGTTGTGAGGAGGATACGGTAGGAGGGAAGGGAAACGGAGAGGGACCTGGAACTGACTTGTGAAGCAACCTTGTTTAATCTAAATTTAAACTTAAAATAAATTTAAAAAAAGAAAAAGAAAAAAAATCACCTGATTTTCTTCTCAAATTGATTCTGCCTGATCACTTTTTGGAATTTCATTCAAAATTTTTTTGTTTATTTGTTGAGAATTTAGTGCAATACATTTCAGATGATACATTGAATTTCATGCAATACATAGTATATATTATTTCCACCTCCACTTAGATCCTCCCCCACTTAGGTATGTATCTGACTTCATGTTCTTAAAAAAATGGGATCCAATTTTTGTTGGCTAACTACTTCTGCCTATGGTGTCTTTCCCGGAGTGTGACTGAAGAAAGTTGCTACCTGTCCCCACCTGGCATATACATTTGAATAGTTAATGAGACCACTGTTTCCTGAAAAATCTTGATGTTTACTGACTTAGAATATACTCTCAGTGACTAGAGAATCAATTGGTGCTAATCTGTCCTTGTCTTTCTAGAAAATTTACGGAGGCCTCTTAATTTTCACTGTCCTTCATTTACACCATTTTAGTTGTAGATATCAGTCAGGTCCAGATTTCCTAGCCCCTCCTAGTGGAGGTTCCTCATTGTCTCCACTCAAAAGAATAACGTTTATATCAACCATTTGATTAGTGTGTGTTGAGAGTGCCAGAAAGAGCGATGTATGTCTACAGGGCTCATCCTGGGGTTAAGGTGGACCTGGTTACTTCATACATAGATGCTGGTCTATGATAATACACTGCAGGATTCTGCCTGACAGGGATACAGTCATCAACAGACTAGCATCCTGCTTCTATGCTATATTCATTGAAATCAGTGATGTCAACATGCATTGTGGCTTGAGCCCATAGCTTTTCCAGACCAGCACACACTGGGTTAAGATTAGATTCATATACATATGGGCTGGCTAATTATAAGGAACACTTGTGATTAAAAAGTACTTCAGCTATTCACACCTGGTGCTGTCTGGCAAAGGCAATGTTTAGACTGAGATCCTGTGTCTTCTACTGGTACTAAGGTTACTATAAAGGTTTTATCTACACATAGGCTCAGAGGGGAGGACCACTGATATCTATCTGCTTGTGTGTTTCTTCAACACAATATTAAATTACTGGCAAATTCTCATTCTTACTTCCTTATCCTGCTTTCAGAGAATTGGGTCTTCCATCACACTCTGTAGCCCAAAGTTGAAGCAATATCGAAGAAGGCAAGTCCTAGACAATCTAAGCTGGCTAATATCTATAGCTACAATGGCCTTCATCTACTCAAGGATAAACTGAGGCCCACACCATAGCCAGTGTTGATGCAGATGAACCACTAGACTGCATAGCCCTGGGAAACACTGTGAGCACCAATATGGTGAACGGTATGAAACCTGAGAGTGGAGATGAGGTGGTGATGTATAGGCCTTGTTGGGAAAGGTGGATGTTCAGCCATTCAAATTCATGACTAGGACTTAAGTTGCACAAAATTCAGGTGTGTCCCATAGGTCATAGGGTTCATTCTGATGGTAGAGCTGGCCTTGATGCTCTGATCTATATACCATTTTTAAGTGACATAATTTGTTCATGTCATTTTGAGTTGTAAGAATTCTTCTTGCATTCTGAAAATAAATCCACCAGAGCATATGATCTGTAAATATTTCCTCTAAATTTGTGGATACAGTTCTTCTCTTTCTGATGGTGTTGACCAAAGCACAGATGGTATACTAATGGTTTAATGGATCAATTAATTTTAAATGTTTTGTGTGAGTTTTAAAAACCAGCTGATGAGTTGAAGAAAGGGTATTGTAGAATGATTTAATCATAAATTAGAGACAGGTAAATGGCATGTGACAAGGACCATGGAAATGACTGTCTCCAGCCAAAAATACATGAAATATGTCTCAATATCTGCTTTTATGCATTAGCCTTATATTTATTTTCAGTAATACTCTTAGGTAAATACATAAGAATGTTTAAAGTAAACCATTTGAGTATTTGACCACTCTTGGTCTTTGTTTATTAATACAAGATTTTTCTTTACTGAATTTTGTATCATTCTAATGATATTTGGTTGTTCAGCGCCATAAAAAATGAAATACATGTATCAGGAATAATTATAAATATTACAGTAACACAGTTTATTTTTTAAAATTCTACATATTTCCTGATGGACAATGTCAAGTGTTACTTTGCAAATGAACTTTTTTTCATACAGTGACATCCAGAATCAATATGGCTCAGAAGATTCCTAACACCTATTAAGCTAGAGATGACAAATTGCTATCCTCATACAATAAAAGCATAGTTTCAGTGTCATTGTGACTACATTTTATGTATCTTCCATAAAAGGAGCCACATAACAAAGGCATCATAAATAATAATGGAAAATATACTACAATATTTTATATTATCCCACTTTACTTGTTCCACTCATTCAATTATCTAAAATAACCCACAATTTTAAAGTCACACATATGAGGATAGACATCTTTATAACTTCTTCAAGTTCATGACTTTATTTGTAGTATTGATATGAAGGAGGTGAAGGCTTTATGTTCTGTGCAAATTTTACATTGCTTGCAACATTACGTCAAGCCCTTAAAGTCACCCAGCAAGCAATTACTGGAGGATGCAGATTAAATAAAGGGACACATATCATAGATTTTGCCATTCTTCTTTATTTTATGAAAATTGTGTTTGAATACTCATAATTTTAACAGTGAAGGTAATTGGTTTTTTCTTTAAATAAAAGCATTGGCTATTTCTCTGCATTGAGGAAGCTATAACAACATAAATAATATTTAAGTGGTCAGTTATATACAGTTATGAATTGGTCGTCTTCCATTCAAGTAAATTATGTCTTATATACTCATTAAATATAAAAATGTGCTATAAATATGGCTTTAATAATATTATAATTTTCCCACTATAATTTGTTTTTCTAGCAATCAAATTTGAAATGACATATTCTAAAGCATTTCTAAATAACAAGAGAAGGAAACTCTAACTCATCATAAAGACATAGACAACTCATCCCAGATGAAGTTAAGGATGTCATGGAAAAAAAGTTTGTGACAAACAATAGTTCTAATGAACAAATGCACTTCAGTCTCCTATACAGTTCTTTTTTCTTAGAAAGTGAATTTTTTATATGAAGGGAGGGTCTAATTTAACATAATGTAACTTGAATAATCATCACCTGTGGAATGTTTTATTATGTAACTAATTTTTATTATTGTCCTAGATTCAGCTCAATCAAATCTAGTATAAGAGATTAAAATCCTGGGTTTTTTTTTCTCCACCGTAGTTGTCAAAGTTCTCCCACCCAGGGCCTGTCTTCACAAATCAAGGATTACCTTGGATGTTGGCAAATGCATAGTTACTTCGTGTAACTAAGCATCATTTATTTACATGAATCATAATTGCTCATCTTTCAGGAAAAAATATGTAAGCATACAGCAGCCTATAATAGCTGTGTCTATAATAGCTTGTTAAGTGTTCAAAATAATCTCATCCATATAACTAATTTTATAGATTTTTCACAGGGAGGGATATCCATATTTACCAATGCCCATCTTTACTTTTCAGGTTGTCTTATGCTGCTAATCTCACACCAAACCATCTCCTCCAGCCAACATCACTTAAAATGACCTTAAAATAACAGCAATTACAAGTGTTTGACGTGACTGCAACTCTTGGCTGACAACTTCATATACAGGAAGAATATTCATTATAATCATTTTCAGGTCTTTTGTGGTATAATGATTTCAAAAGGGTAGGGTTCGATGCAAGTTGAAATTTAGTTGATATCATGCACACTTGGAAATGAAACTTATAAGCCTCAATTTTTATGTATGTCACATGAGAAGGTAATCATAAGCTGAGGAATATTAAGATATCTCTCTGAGGGCTTAGAGCCAGACACAGTGAGTGTCCACATTAAGACTCACATTGGAAGTCCAGGTCCGTACCTGGTATGCTACTGTCATCACTATTTTTCTGTAGGTTTCTAAATTTAAGAGTATGGATGGAGATGTTTTAGACTAAAGAAAATGTCCTATTCATAGCTTATCAGGGAGAAGGAAACTCTGGAATTGTTTAGAATCTCTGAATACGATATGTGATGCACCCGCCTTAAGTTCTTGAAGCTTATGCACAGTGTTTGCTCTAGCTTATCCAATGACAATTCTCCAATTGCTCTGCTTTCCTTACTCTTTGTGTACTGTACATTGGGGTGGCGTCTACACAGAGAGGAATTGGAGAAATTAACACAATCAGCACATTTGAAGAATTAAAAAAAACCATTTTCTTTAAATTTTAAAACTTTATGTATGTTCTTTTCCCAATGAATTTCATTTATTATGATGATTTTGGGTGTTTTGTTAGTTACATCTCTTTGATAGTGAGAACCATTTGTTTCTCAATGCCAGTGATTGTTTCTAGTAAACTAAAGGTTTTGATTATGTTTTTCTTGACTCAAGTACAGAACATAGAAGGTAGAAATTAAGGAAGAGGGTGAAAGAAGGTAGAGTACCTTTTGATCTTACTGAGTTCTAGGCGATGACCATGAAAGGTTATATAAATCTGAGAACTTTTAGAATGAGAATTTTCCTTCTGTTTGGCTTTATGAAGAACTTGGAGTGCACTCGTGAACTCTTGGGCTCTGGTCATTATATGTACTTCATCCACATCCACACCAGCTTGTAGGCTAGATTATAGAAACTGCAGGGAGATTTATAAAGTTTAACTTTATCTTTT
This sequence comes from Mesocricetus auratus, assembly GCF_017639785.1. Lineage (NCBI taxonomy): Eukaryota > Metazoa > Chordata > Mammalia > Rodentia > Cricetidae > Mesocricetus > Mesocricetus auratus. The sequence continues at coordinate 107,025,496 of NW_024429184.1, read as the reverse complement.
TTCTATTGTCTATTACTATGTGCCCTTAAAAAAAGGCTGAAAGAATAGACCTCCAGATTTCAGTGAATTAACATTTATTTTTATCTAGTGGGGAGCAGGTCAAAGTCAATCTGTAAACTTAATTTCTGAGGGAAACCATGCCCTGAATCAGGAAGAAGAAAGATTATTAATCAAAATGGAAAAGGTCCTGCTAAAAGCTGAATAGTAATGGAACATGAGTTAAAAGATCACTTTCATGGACACAATTATTTTGCAGTTGTATTTTATGCCAAGATTTGAAAGAAATTGATGGTGATATATATATATATATATATATATATATATATATATATATATGTATATTTACCCAGTCACTCACCAGTGGGCAAGGCAAAAGTGGCATTAACATGGAGTATTTTAAAAAATGTAATCAGTCCATTTTATACCGTGAGCTTTTATTGTAAATATTTATTAACATTATGAGGTCTCCAGAAATATACTGTTGCTAACATGTAGATAGTTTCTGAGCTGTATATGCTTTTAGGGATAGTTAAGAAACATGTCTCTAAAGAGACAAACTACTGGCACTATTTATCCCTTTTCTCATATATTCTGCAGTTTTAGGACAGATCTAATCTAGTATAAATTCCTGCCACATTCTCTATCTTCCCTCCTATTTCCATAGTTGTAACCCAAGTCCATGCCTCAAACACGGTGAAAGTCCTTCATAATGCTAAAGGTTTAATTTTATCGTTTCAAAGAGACACTCATTTCTTTCTTTTTTCATTTTTCATTTTTGTTTTTTGATACAGGGTTTCTCTGTGGCTTTGGAGGCTCTCCTGGAACTAGTTCTTATAGACCAGGCTTGTCTCGAACTCACAGAGATCTGCCTGCCTCTGTCTTTGAGTGCTGGGATTAAAGGCATGCGCCACCACTGCCCGGCTAAGATATTCATTTATTTCTTAAGAGATAAGGCTGATAACGGAAGGATGCAGCCTAATATTTTGACTTAAGAACATATGAAAAAAATTAAAAACATTTTTCCTTTTAGTTCCTCTTGAAAAAGCTTGATCCCACTTAATATTGGAGACAAAGAGGTGTAAGCGGTTGTAATTCACTCATCAAAAATGTGAAGACATAACGAGCACAAATTCATTTCAATGGCAAATCTCTGAAAAGAGAGAGCCTTCAGCATGGTTGACTGGAAGATAATTCTTTGGCAGTGTTTTTCCAGATTTAGCTGTGAAGGCACACAGAGAAGTTTTCAACCGTGGACCAATGGGACCTGGCTCTATCTTTAACTAGCAGTGAAACGTAGCATCATTCCTGTGGTATTGCTTTCATCAGCAAGGCACATAGCTTACAAGAGTGAAGGGTAATGCACCAAAGTTACAGACGGCACTAGGCTAGGCTGCATGCAGCATGATGGCATTCTCTGAGTGGAGCTCCTGAGTATGTTGTGTGTGAAGCTATAGAGACGAGGTTTAGAATGCAGCAGAAAAATCCATAATATTGGAGATTCAAGAAATATGGGATGTTTACCAAGAAAAGCTACACACTCTTTGTAGACCTAGCCCAAGAGAGAGATCACACATTCTGTGAGGCTACTCAGATTAATTATCTTTAGCTGTGCAACTGGAAACCCAAGACGTGGGTCATGAAGCTCAGATTTTATTTTTTCCCTACTGAGTTTCAGTCTTATTTTGGTCTGTCTTTCCTGGGCTCTTTTTCCCCCCTTTGGAAGGCAAATGTTTATTTTATGCATTATATTTTGAAAGTATATATTTTTTTAAAATCCATACAGTTAATAGACTTCTGCAAGGCTTACACGAAACTGGACAGTGTTTGACTTGTTAAGACTATGCATGCTTTTGAAGATGGACTGAATGCATTTTGTTTTACCAGATAAATATGTGCCCATGGAGATAATGCCAGGATTTAGATGGGAACTGTTCCAACATATTTATATGTTTGAATGCTTGCCCTCCACTTACCAGCATTGTTTTTAGGAAGGTTTGTTTGGGAACCTTTGGAAGGTGGACCTAGCTGGAAAAAGTGGGTCACTGGTGGCAGGTTTAAGAGTCAATAGCCTGGTCCGACTGTCTTCTTCCTGGGCCACTGAAATATGAGCATGCAGCCTCATATTCCTGTGAGATACTCCCACCAACTGTAAGCCAAAAAAATCTCTTTTCACTAAGGTTTTGTCATGTATTTTGCCAAAGCAATAGAAAATTACCTAGTAAAACTAGCACCAAGAAAACATGGATATATACAGCCCATTAGGATACATTCACACCGGAGAAAGAAAATCAAACCTTAGCATGACAGAAGCTATTAGATCACAGAAAAATGTGTTAAAGTGGGAATGAGCAAAACCCATAGGTCAAGTAGAATATAGTTATCAATGAGACAGAAAGATTTCATGCTTGTCAATAAGAGCCTTTAATGTTAAGATTAATAACTCACTAACCAAAAGATGTAGACTGACTGTATTGTATAAAAAAGAGTTTATAAGCTGCCCAAAAGTAACTCACCTTACTGATAAAGAAGCAAAGAAATTAAAGTGAAATATTGGAAAAAGTTAACATACAAATGGAAGATAAGTGTAGAACTAAATGTTACAAAGCTATGAAATACTTTAAAAAGAAGTTCAACTCACTAATAATTGCAAATATCATATGTTTACATTTTGTATAACATTAATTATATTAATATATAGTGCACTAATTATACAATAATTACAATGATATGTAGATTAATACACATTTATGTTACATATATATGAATACACAACCAAATAAGACAAGTATCACTAGACCTAAAAGTAAAGGTAGGACCTAATATAACAATGGAGGACCTCAATATTCTATTTTCCTCAAAGAACCAATCATCCACAGAGAATCTGTCTCTCTGTCTCTGTGTTTGTCTCTGTCTGTATCTCTCTGTCTTTGTCTCTGTCTGCCTGTCTGTCTCTCACACACACATACACACAGCTATTCAGACAAATGAATTTTGTGACCAGAGGGCATTCTTGTAACAGCCCAAAGCCAGGTACAGAGGTAAGTACCACAGAATTTTACTAATTCTCTGAGAGTTATAAGCCCATTGTAGAGAGAACCAGAAAAGCATAGTAGTCACTAGGAAGTGAGAAAAGCAGTGGAAATAAAGGTACCAAAACATGGAGTGAAGTAGATGGATTACTTCTGCTTTTCTTGTAGTATGGTAGGGTAGCTTAGGCTGAAAGAAAGTGACGATGTATTTCCAATTCACTAAGAGTATAAAATTCCTGAACCAGACTTGATGCCTTATGCCTGCAATCCTAGCATCTGGGAGGCTGACACACAGGACCATAACTTCAAGGTTTCAGTGTGAGTCCCTGTCTCAATAACACAATTAAGTATACAAAATTTACCATTATCTGAAGAACTGAATATACTTGGGTTTGAAACACCTATCACATAGTTTGAATTCCCACAATTGTATAAATACATCTCAAAATTAAGGATCCTGGAGCTGAAGATAAGCAAGACTACAGAGATCTAAATACAGAAATAAAAAGCTTATTTTTGAGATACAAGAATGCACTTTTGTCTTGAAAGACAGACTTTTTCAGGTTGATCTCATTCAAAAAGTTGGCACAGACACAGTCCCAGTAAATGTAGCTGATTAGTTGGCAGTAGTTTTTCTCCAAGCTTCTGCTCAGGTATACTGTGATGGGAACCCAGGAGGTGAATGAAATTGATGAAATCTCTTTTTAAGGAGTGTTGTAGTCTGAAGACAGAGGTTCCATGGCTCTGACTGTCTGACTTGATTCACTACTGCCTCTTCTCATCAGGTGATGAGCAAGCTTTGTACAAGGGAGGATTTTCAGTAATTTCAGATAATTGAAAAGTACCATAAATAATTAGGTGGTACTGTTTGTGCATCATTGTAAACTAATTGCTTATTGATGGATACTACCAGAATGGCTAATTTATGTCTGTACTTGTTAGTACCAGAGCAGTGAATGTCTCTGTTGCACTTGCAAAGACAATCTGGAGGCCTTCCATTATTCCTTCTAGAAACTTCCATGTTCATTTGTCTACCCCATTGGCTTCACTGCTGTGTACTTGGGCTGTGCACAGACTGTCCCCGTGTGTCGTTGCAGGGATCTGGCTTTGGATGCTTGGAATTGTTGTCAGAAAGCACACAGAAAGTTCAGGAAGCCTAGGGCCTCCTGTCATCGCCAGGAGGAGCAAAGATCATACTTCTCAACATTTGTTTTATAGTATTTGTGACCTGTTTTCTGTCTGTTCTATTTGAAACTTCATGTCTCTCTCCAACCATAACACATATAATCCAATCATGCAAACATGCTCACCCAAGCACACAGTCCTTATATCTTTACCCAGTGGAAAGATTCTTCGCATATTCCTTATCCTTAGATGTCTGACTGACACATTCTCAAGGTATTATCTATAACATAATGTCCACATGTCTTTCCTTCACCTTGAAATCTGGAGCTAGAAAGTCCTCTGTTATAATCCTAGAATGTTTTCCATTTCTTTGGCAAATACTTCATTTGATGTTTTTGAATATTTAATTTTCCAGACAAAAAAATTCTAAACCTTAAGAGAGCAGAGATGGAGTTTTAGCTTCATTGAGGTAACTTCAGGCTGTAGCTCATTGCCTGGCAAATAGAAAATACTTAATAAATACACATTGGTTATATGAATAGTCATTGAATATATCAATTAAATTTAATGAACATAGCACATAAATATGAAACACTGACAATATCATATATTTTGTGCTCATAGACCTGTCTGCCAGTCTCTTTTATTATGAGGGATATTAACATTTCTATCCACACTGTTCATTTCTCTGAAAGAATGCAGGTCCGTTTTAGCAACTAATGTATAAACACATTAAATTAAATAATTAAAGATAAATATCCATAGGTTATTCTTTTTTTTTTAATTTTTCAAGACAGGGTTTCTCTGTATTGTTTTGGAGGCTGTCCTGGAACTCGCTCTATAGACCAGGCTGGTCTCGAACTCAACAGAGATCTATCTGCCTGCTTCTGCCTCCCGAGTACTGGGATTAAAGTCATTTGCCACCAACGCCTGGTCATAGATTATTCTTAAGGCATCATCAATCAACACAACACAAAAATTCATCCACAATCAAAGGAATTGGGGTTTTTGTTTGTTTGGATTTTTGTTTTTAACTGTTCAATAACTGGCATAAAATTTTAGATAACATTCTTTTTTATTTAAATTAGAAACAAGCTTGCTTCACATGTCAATCAGCCTCCCTCTCCCTCCACTCCTCACCCACACCTCCACCAGGCCCCCAGCCTACAACCCAATCCCCATTCCTCAGTGAGAGTAAGGCCCTCTGTGAGGGATCTCCAGAGTCTGTCATTTCATTCAAGGCAGGGCCTAGACCCCCCTGCAAGAGTACAAGCTGACAGAGCATCCCCCCTTGTGGGATGGGCATTCAAAGTCCATTTGTATGACAGGGAAAAATACTTATCTACTACCCAAGGCCCCATAGAATGCCTAGGCCTCCTCACTGACACCCACATTCAGGGGGTCTGGATTAGTCCCATGCTATCCTCCCAGCCACTAAGGGGTCCAGCTGTTTCTGTGGTTTAAACCAGCCCAGTCTTGGCAACTTTGCTCATCAGTCCTCCCTCTCTGTCACTGGATACCAGGAGTTTAATGCTGTGGGTGTCTGTCTTTGCTTGCTTCAGTCACTGGATGAAGGTTCTGTTTCCCAGACTCTCTGGCAGTGGGAGTGTAGGTTGGCACTTCCCTGATCCATGTCTAAAATCCATATATGAGTGAGTATGTGTGTTGTTTGTCTTTTTGTGACTGGGTTACCCCACTCAGGATGGTTTCTTCTAGTGCTGCCCATTTGCCTGCAAATTTCAGGATTCCATTCTTTTTTATTCCACTGAATAGTACTCCATTGTGTAACTGTACCAAATTTTTACTATATTCTCTTCAGTTGAGAGGCATCTAGGTTGCTTCCAGGTTCTGGCTATTACAAATAATGCTGCTATGAATATAGTGGAACAGACATCCTTATAAAAATGTGCATCTTTTGAGTATATGCCTAGGAGTGGAATTGCTTGGTCATGTTGTAGACAGATTACCATTTTCCTGAGGAATCTTTTCAAAGTGACTTTACAAGTTGGCACCCCCACCAGCAATGGAGGAGTGTACCTCTTTCTCCACATCCTCTCCAACATAAACTGCCATTGGTTGTTTTATTTTAGCCATTCTAACAGGAGTAAGATGGTATCTCAGAGTTGATTTATTTGCATTTCCCTGATGGCTAGGGATGTTGAGGACTTTCTTAAGTGTCTGTCATCCATTTTAGACTTCTCTATTGAGAATTCTCTGTTTAGTTCTGCAACCCACTTTTTAAATAAATCCTTTGGTGTTTTGGAGACTTGCTTCTTAAGTTCTTTGTAAATTTTCGATATCAACCCTCTGTCAGATGTGGGGTTAGTGAATATCTTTTCCTATTCTGTGGGATATCTTTTTGTCTTGCTGACTATGTCCTTTGCCTTACAGAGGCTTCTCAGTTTCAGGAGGTCCCATTTATTAATTGTCCACCTCAGTGTATGTGCTACTGGAGTTATGTTCAGGAAGTGGTCTCCTGTACCAATTCGTTCAATGGTATCTCACACTTTCTCTACTAAGAGGTTCAGTGTGACTGGCTTTATGTTGAGGTCTTTGATCCATTTGGACTTACATTTGTGCATGGTGATTGACATGTATCTATCTGCAGTCTTCTACATGTCAGCTTCCAGTTATGCCAGCAACATTTGTTGAAGATGCTTTCTTTTTTCCATTGTATATTTTTAGCTTCTTTGTCAAATATGTGTTAATATCTGGGGGGTTTAATTGATTCCATTGGTCTACCTGTCTATTTTTATGCCAATACCAAGCTGTTTTCAGGACTATAGCTCTATAATAGACCTTGAAGTCAGGGATGTTGATGCCTTTGGACATTGCTTTGTACAACAGGGTTGTTGTGGCTATCCTGGGTCTGTTGAGAATTTTTCTTTTAAGGTCAATGAAGAATTGTGCTGGGATTTTAATGGGTATTGCATTGAATCGGTAGATGGCTGTTGACAAGATTGCCATTTTTACTATGTTGATCCTACCTATCCAAGAGCATGGGAAATCTTTCCATTTTCTGGTATCTTCTTTAATTTCTTTCTTTTCTTAAAGACTCAAAATTCTTGTGATGCAGGTCTTTCACTTGTTTGGGTAGTGTTAGCATACCCCCAAGGTATTTTATGCTGTTTGTGGCAATTGTAAAGGGGGATGTTTCCCCGATTTCTTTCTCAGCTGTATATAGTGGGGCTACTGATTTTCTTGAGTTGATCTTTGTATGGCTTGGGCGGTTATTGATGCCTCATAAAAAGAGTTTTGGCAAAGACCCTTCTGTTTCTATTGCATGGAAAACGTTGAGGAGAATTGGTATAAGCTGTTCTTTGAATTTCTGGTGTTTATCAAATTGTAGGAGTTCCCTGGTAGCATTTTTTTGGGGGTGGTCACTTATGTAAGCTATTATACCATCTGCAAATAGTGAAAGTATGACTTCTTCCTTTCTAGTTGAATCACCTTGATCCCCTTTCATTGTCTTATTGTTCTAGCTAGACCTTCAAGTACAATATTGAAGAGATATGGAGAGTCGACAGTGTTATTTTGTTGCGTTGAGTTTCTGTCCATTTAGTTTTTACGTTGGCTGTTGGTTTGCTGTATATAGCTATTATTATGTTTAGGTACGTTCCTGTTATCCCGGATCTCTCCAAGACCTTTGTCATGAAGAGATGGTAGATTTTGTCAAAGGATTTTACAACATCTAGCAAGATGATCATGTGATTTTTGTATCTCAGGTTGATTATATTGATGCATTTTCATATGTTGAACCATCCCTGCATCCCTGGAATGAAACCTAATTGATCATGGTGGATGAGTTTTCTGATGTGTTCTTGCATCCGATTTGCCAATTTTTTTGAGAATTTTTTCCTCAAATTTCAAGAGGGATATTGGTCTGAAGATCCCTTTCTTAGTTGAGTCTTTTTTATGCTGTTGTTTCATTTTCTTATATATATTTATTTTTATTTTAATTTTAAATAGCTCGTTTCACATGTCAATCCCAGTTCCCTCCCCCTCTCCTCCTCCCGCATGCCCCTTCCCCCCCACCCTCCCACCCCACTGCCGAATCCTTCCACATAGGGGATATCCAGAGTCTGCCATTCCACTCTGGGCAGGGTCCAGGCACTCCCCTAAGAGTCCAGGCTGAGAGAGCATCCCTCCCTGTGCCATAGGCACACGAAGACTGCCTGTATACCAGGGACAGACACTGATCCACAGCCCAGGGCCCCATAGGTTGCCCAGGCCCTCCAGCTGACACCCACATTCGGGGGGGGGTCCAGATCAGTTCCATGCTGGCCTCCCCACTGTCGGGGTCCAAGAACTCTCCCCTGTTCAGATCAGCTGTCTCTGCTGGTTTTGCCAGCCCATTCTTTGCCAATTTGCTCATCACTCCTCTCTCTCTGTCACTGGGTTTCTTGGGTTCAGTTCAGTGATTAATTGTGTGTTTGCCTCTGCTTCCATCAGTCACAGGATGAAGGCTCCCGGATGGTTATAGACATCAAGTTCATTATCAGGAATGGGCATTCGAGGTGGTCTCTCCTCTATTGCTTAGCTTGCCAATTGATGTTATCCCTTTAGATCACTCGAGGTCGCTCTGGTGCCTGATCTGTATTCGATCCTATGATTCCCTCTTCCCCCTATTCGACCCCCAACCCCTCAACTTCCTTTTCCCCCATGACCAACTATCTTGCTCTTCACCCCCCTCTCTTCTTCCCAGGTCCCACTCCACTCCACCCTCGCCGTGTTCCCCATCCATTCAGGGGATCTTGTCTCCATCCTCTTCTCTTGGGTATTATGCATATATGCATATCTTTTAGGTTCTTTCCTGTTTCCCAGACTCTCTATCAGTGGAAGTGCAGACTGGCACTATCCTGATCCATGTCTAAAATCCATATATGAGTGAGTACATACCATGTTTGTCTTTTTGCGACTGGGTTACCTCACTCAGGATGGTTTCTTCCAGTGCTATCCATTTCCCTGCGAATTTCAAGATTCCATTGTTTTTTTCTGCTGAGTAATACTCCATTGTGTAAATGTACCACATTTTCTCTATCCACTGTTCAGTTGAGGGGCATCTAGGTTGCTTCCAGGTTCTGGCTATTACCAATAATGCTGCTATGAAATAGTGGAGCAGATGTTGTATGAATTTGCCTCCTTTGGATATATGCCTAAGAGTGGAATTGCTGGGTGTTGTGGTAGATTGATTTCCATTTTCCTGAGGAATCTCCATACTGCTCTCCAAAGTGGCTGTACTAGTTGGCACTCCCACCAGCAGTGGAGAAGTATTCCCCTCTCTCCACATCCTCTCCAGCATAAATTGTCTTCGGTGTTTTTGATTTTAGCCATTCTGACAGGAGTAAGATGGTATCTCAGAGTTGTTTTGATTTGCATTTCCCTGATGGCTAAGGATGTTGAGCACTTTCTTAAGTGTCTCTTGGCCATTTTAGCCTCCTCTATTGAGAATTCTCTATTTAGTTCTGTACCTCACCTTTTGCTTGGGCCCTTTGGTGTTTTGGAGACTTGCTTCTTGAGTTCTTTATAAATTTTGGAGATTAGCCCTCTGTCAGATGTGGGGTCAGTGAATATCTTTTCCCATTCTGTGGACTGCCTTTCTGTCTTGACTGTGTCCTTTGCCTTATAGAAGCTTCTCAGTTTAAGGAGGTCCCATTTATTAATTGTCCACCTCAGTGTATGTGCCACTGGTGTTATGTTCAGGATGTGGTCTCCTGTACCAACTGGTTGAAGAGTATCTCCCACTTTCTCTTCTAAAAGTTTCAGTGTGGCTGGATTTATGTTGAGATCTTTGATCCATTTGGACTTAAGTTTTTTACAAGGCGATAAACTTGGATCTATCTGCAGTCTTCTGCATACCAGTACCCAGTTATGCCAGCACCATTTGTTTAAGATGCTTTCTTTTTTCCATTGTATAGTTTTAGCTACTTTGTCAAAAATCAAGTGTTCATAGGTGTGTGGGTTAAAATCAGGGTTTTCAATTCGGTTCCATTGGTCTACCTGCCTATTTTTGTGCCAATACCAAGCTGTTTTCAGGACTATAGCTATATAATAGAGCGTGATATCAGGTATGGTGATGCCTCCTGAAGTTCCTTTATTGTATAGGGTTGTTTTGGCTATCCTGGGCCTTTTTTTTCCATATAAAGTTGATTAATATTCTTTCCGGGTCTGTGAAGAATTGTGTCAGAATTTTGATAGGGATTGCATTAAATCTGTAGATTGCTTTTGGCAAGATTGAAATTTTTATTATGTTGATCCTACCAATCCAAGAGCATGGGACATCTTTCCATTTTCTGGTATCCTCTTTGATTTCTTTCTTTAAAGACTCAAAGTTCTTGATATACAGGTCTTTCACTTCCTTGGTTAACATTATCCCCAGATATTTGTGCTATTTATGGCTATTGTAAAGGGTGATGTTTCTCTGATTTCTTTCTCAGTCACTTCATCATCTGAATATAATAGGGCCACTGATTTTTTTGAGTTTACCTTGTATCCTGACACTTTGCTGAAGGTGTTTATCAGCTCTAGGAGTTCCCTTGCAGAGTTTTTCGGGTCACTTATATAAACTATTATATCATCTGCAAATAGTGAAAGCTTGACTTCTTCTTTTCCTATTTGTATCCCCTTTATCTCCTTTTGTTGTCTTATTGCTGTAGCTAGGACTTCAAGTACAATATTGAAGAGATATAGAGAGAGTGGACAGCCTTGTCTTGTTCCTGATTTTAGAGGAATTGCTTTGAGTTTCTCTCCATGTAGTTTGATGTTAGCTGTTGGTTTACTGTATATTGCTTTTATTATATTCAGGTATGTTCCTGTTATCCCTGATCTCTCTAGGACCTTCATCATGAAGGGGTGCTGGATTTTGTCAAAGGCTTTTTCAGCATCTAGTGAGATGATCATCGCAGTTTGTTTATATGGTGGATTACATTGATAGATTTTCTAATGTTGAACCATCCCTGCATTCCTGGAATGAAGCCTACTTGATCATGGTGGATGATTTTTCTGATGTGTTCTTGAATCCAGTTTGCTAGTATTTTAATGAGTATTTTCGCATCAATGTTCATGAGGGAAACTGGTCTATAGTTTTCTTTCTTAGTTGTGTCTTTGTGTGGCTTGGGTATCAAGGTAATTGTAGCCTCGTAGAAAGAGTTTGGCAGTGAGCCTCCTGCTTCTATTGTGTGGAATACTTTGAGGAGTATTGGAGTTAACTCTTCTTTGAATTTCTGGTAGAATTCTGCACTGAAGCCATCTGGGCCTGGGCTTTTTTTGTTTGGGAGACTTTTGATGACTGCTTCTAATTCATTAAGGGTTATGGGTCTGTTTAGATTGCTTATCTGCTCTTGATTCAGTTTTGGCAAGTGATTTTGTGAATTAGCATGCTCTCTCTCTGTCTTTTGGTTAGTTTGGACTGAGGTTTGTCTATTTTGTTGATTTTCTCAAAGAACCAACTCTTTGTTTCATTGATTCTTCTCAATGTTCTCCTGGTTTCTACTTGATTGATTTCAGCCCTCAATTGGATTATTTCCTGGTGTCTGCTCCTCCTGGGTGAGTTTGCTTCTTTTTGTTCTAGAACGTTCAGATGTGCTATTAATTCTCTAGTATGGCCGTTCTCCAGTTTCTTCATGTGGGCACTTAGTGCTATGAACTTTCCTCTTAGCACTGCTTTCAAAGTATCCTATAGGTTTGCGTATGTTGTGTCTTCATTCTTTATGGCTTGGATATCAAGGTTATCGACACCTCAGAAAGAGTTTGGCAAAGATCCTTCTGTTTCTATTGCATGGAAGACTTCGAGGAGAACTGGTTTAAGCTGTTCTTTGAATTTCTGGTAGAATTCTGCATTGAGACCATTTAGACCTGGGCTTTTTTTGGTTGGAAGACTTTTGATGACTGCTTCTATTTCCATAGTGATTATATTTCTTTGTAAATTGCTTATCTGTTTTTTATTTAATTTTGGCAAATGATATCTATCCAGAAAATTGTCCATTTATTTAAATTTTCAAATTTCGTGGAGTACAGGTTTTTAAAGTATGCCATGATTGTTTTCTTGATTTTCTCAGTGTCCACTGTTATGATCCCCTTTTCATTTCTAATTTTGTTAATTTACATGTCCACACTGTCCTTTGGTAAGTTTGGATGAAGGTTTGTCTCTCTTGTTGATTTTCTTAAAGAACCAACTCTTCATTACATTGTTTCTTTGTATTGTTTTCCTAGTTTCTACTTGATTGATTTCAGCCCTGAATTTGATTACTTACTGCTGTCTACTCCTCAGGGGTGACTTTGCTTCTTTGTGTTCAAGAATTTTCAGTTGTGCTGTTAATTTTCTAGTGTTACTATTCTCCAGTTACTTCTTGTGGACATTTAGTGCTATGAACTTTCCTCTTAGCGCCGCTTTCAAAGTGTCCCATAAGTTTGGATATGTTGTGTCTTCATTCTTATTGAATTCTAGGAAGTCTTTAATTTCTTTATTTTGTCTTTCACCCAGTAATGGTGCAATTGCTCATTATTCAATTTCCATGAGTTTGTAGGGTTTCTGCAAATTGTGTCCTTGTTGAATTCTAACTTTAAAATATGGTGGTCTGATAAGATGCATGGATTATTCCAATTTTTTGGTACCTGTTGAGGTTTGCTATGTTGCCAAGTATGTGGACGATTTTTGAGAAGGTTCCATGTGACACTGAGAAGAAGGTATATTCTTTTGTGTGTTTGGATGGAATGTTCTATAGATGTCTGTTAAACCCAATTGGGTCATAACTTCTATTAGTTCTTTGCTTTTTTGTTAAGTTTCTGTCTGGTGTTCCTGTCTAGTGGTGAGAGTGGAGTGTTGAAGTCTCCCACTATAAGTTTTATGAGTTATTTGAGTTGTAGTAGTATTTCTTTTACCAACATAGATGCCTTTACATTTGGGGCATAGATGTTCAGAATTGAGACTTCATCTTGGGGAATTTCTCCTGTGTGTGATGAATATGAAATGACCTCCTATATTTCTTTTGATTGATTTTATTTTAAAGTTTTATTTGTTAGATGTTAGGATTGCTACCCCTGCTTGATATTTGGTCTATTTGATTGGAAGGTCATTTCCCAACCCTGAAGTTTGAGGTAATTTCTGTCTTTGAAGCTGTGGTGTGTTTCTTCTGTGCAGCAAGAGGATGTATTCTGTCTTCGAATCAATTCTGTTAACCTGTGTCTTTTTATGGGTGAATTAAGACTGTAAATATTGAGGGATATTAATGATCATTAATTCCTCATTTTTGTTTGTTTTGGAGGTGTTGGTGATGGTGGAATTGTGTGTGGATTTTTATCCCTTTTTTCTTTTGACCATGGTAAAGTGGGATTTTGTATTGCCTATGTTTTTCTGATTGTAGTTAACTTCTTTGGGTTAGAGTTTTCCTTCCTGAACTTTATGTAGGGCTGGGTTAGTTGATATGTATTGCTTGAATCTAGTTTTGTCATGGAATATGTTGTTTTCTCCATCTATAGTGTTTGAAAGCTTTGCTGGGTATAGTAGTCTGGGCTGGCACCCCTGGCCTCTTAGTGTTTGTAGAATATCTATCCAGGACCTTATGGCTTTCAGTGTTTCCTAGGAGAAGTTAGGTATAATTCTGATAGGTTTGCCTTTGTATGTTACTTGACATTTTTCCTGACCTCTCTTAATATTCTTTCTTTATTCTGTATGTTCGGTGTTTTGATTATTATGTGGCCGGGGAATTTCTTTGTGTGTGTGTGTGTCACTGTATTTGGTGTTCTCTAATCTTCTTGTACATTCATCGGCATGTCTTTCTTTAGGTTGGGAAAGTTTTCTTCCATGATTTTGTTGAATATGTTTTCTGTCCCTTTGAGGTAGTTTTCTTCACCTTCTTCTATACTTATTATTCTTAGGTTTGGTCTTTCCACGGTGTCCCATATTTCCTGAATATTTTGTGTTAGGGACTTGTTGGACTTAAGATTTTCTTTGATGGATGAATCTATTTCTCCTAGCATGTCTCTAACCCCTGTGATTCTCTCTTCCATCTCTTGTATTCTGTTGGTTATGCTTGAATCTGTAGTACCTGACCATTTGCCCATCTTTTCTATTTCCAGCATTCCTTCAGACTGTGTTTTCTTCATTGTCTCTATTTGAGCTTTCAACCTTTGCACTGTTTGAATTGTTTCTTGCAATTTTTGATTTGTCCTTTCCTCCCTTTCTTGAATTTCTTGTATTTTGTGGTTTATTTTTTCTTCCATTTCTTTAAGGGGTTTTCTCATATCCTCTTTGAGAGCCTCTATTATTTTACTGAAGTTGTTTTTAAGGTCATTGTCTTATGCTTCATTTGTCTTGGGGTGTTCAGGGGGTCTTGCTGGTGTAGAGCCTCTAGACCCTGGCGATGTCATATTGACTTTTCTGTTGCTGAGTGTGTTTTTATATCGTCTCCTTCTCATCACTTATTCCAGTGGGTGCAGAAGGAGACTCTCCCTCTCCTGGTGGGTACATGACCACGGTTCTCTTCTGGTGGGTGCAAGCAAGGACAATATTCTGGTGGCTTGCGTCTTGCTTGGATGGATGCTGTCCTAGTACGAGGACCTTGGCAGTCTTTTGGTAGACTGTCAGGATGGGATCCACAGTGCGTAGTCCCCAGGTCTCTGGTGGTTCTGTTCAGTGCACCAGAAGGCAGGCAGTAGACAGGCCCATGTTTACATCCCGTGGGTGGAGAGTGGAACTTGGACGCTGGCAGTCTCAGGGCAGGCTGACTCAAGTAGGGATGGGATGCCCAGTGTGGAGGCCCCAGGCCACAGCTGGTTGCCTGTAGCACACTGAAAGGCAGGCGAGAGACAGGCTTAGGCCTACCTAGGCCTGTGGTTGAAGAAAGGGATCAGGATGCTGGCAGTCTCTGGGTGTGTTGATTCCCACTGGGGTGGGAGCCACAGTCAATTTTTAGATAACTTTCTTTCCTCTCACTGTACTTAAGTGTATCTATTAAACAATTAGAACAGGGTCAGCAGCTTATTTTGCCATGATTATTCGGTTCATTTAGTGCACATAAACTGTTTTTCAAAGTCAGAGGTCTTTTTTTTTAAGCTTAATTTGAAAATTGACTGAAGTCACCAAGAATCTCTCCAGAAATATAACCTATGAGTGAAACTCTGGAGGCTTTGCTTCCAGAGCAGATGACACAGGAAGCTGAAGCAGAATTGTTATGAAGTGAGTGTAAAACTATGTTCCCATCTTCATTCAGTACTGGGAGTGACGAACAGTGCTTACCGATGAATTACATAGGTGATTTTTGGAAATTTTCAGGCTACAGCATGCCAAGGGGATTCACAGTATAATAGTGTGGATAACGCAAAAGGTAATTATCTGCTCCACTCGCATTTTAATCCTAGGATATTACTTTTAAGGGCAGGGCACCGAGGGATCAGAAGATTGAAGGCATAAAAGTCACACCTACTCACTGCCACTGAGAAGTACATGCCTTTCTGCCAAGCGGTGCCTGCATCAAATGAGCCCAAAATATTGTGTAAGGGAATAAATACCATTGTCGCGGAAAAGGAATAATCTTCATAGATAAATTTTGGGCATCAGAGTACTGTTTTTTAATTACATAAATCTTTAAAAATCAGACAAAATTCATATCATAACCAGAATGTTCTACACGTCCAAAGAACAGGATTAACATTTCCCATAGATTTGTTGGTCTGACAATCTTGGAAATGAGTTGTTTTAGTAATTAACTTCCAGGGCTTAAAATGAAAGTCATTTCAAAATGTAGTCATTTGAACTTTTAGCTTCTGTTCTCAAAGAGGACTTTCAGCAGTGCTGTTTCCACATGTAGTCAAGATAGGAAAGAGGTCAACTGTGTACTGTGCTTGACGTTTGGGTGTGAGTACTGTGCTCATTATTCAAGCTATGTTCTTCCTGTGTGCATGCCTGCTTTCCCTTGTCGCTGGCTGTTTGCTTGAGGATCACAGAACTAAACAGGGAGCTCCTCACCAAGGACGATGGTTGATGTGTTTACCCACTCAGAGACATTCTGTCCTGCCATGCTCCTTGAGCATCTGATGTGAACAGACTGGCTCCCTAGGGCTCTCATTCAAACGTTGCTTCAGGCTGGTTTAGTCGATTGGAGATACTGGCAGGAGACCAAGGTGCAAGAAGAAACACCAGTGAGACAATATCCTCCCCTGCTCTCACTCCCTTGCAGTGCTACTGTCTGTTTTGCAAGAGGCTCCAGCCCTGGTAATCATAGTTCCCCGACCTGTCCCTAGCTGTCTACGGGCTTGCTTATCCCCTTTGCTCCTGTTAGATATCATTAGCTTCTGATTAGCTAAAGATCATTTTTGAAGTTTGATTTTGTAATATGTCTCCCATATTGTTTGTCATTTCTTCATTAAAATCTTTCCAGTGACCCCATCAGACTTGGATTGTGTATTTCTAATATAATGAGTATATTTGTGTACTGAGTAGTAGGAATGCCCCCATATTTTAAGCCTTGTGTCAGATGCCCTTTCTATTTCATGGAGAATGAATTCTTGTCTGTCTACACAGCTCAGCCATCACTGTTGATGATCCAGTCCTGTTTTCCTGCTTAGCAGACCATGTGCACTGATGGGGGCCAGTCTGCAGCCTAGGTTCTCTACGTGCTGCCTGCTCTGACCTCACAGCAGATTGATTGACTTCTTGGTGAGGAGACTCCTTGCTGAGCTCTCCGGTTACCCACCGCACTTGCCAAGGCTTCAAGAGGCTCTAATGAGTTTCCCATGCACCAGCTGCAGCCCAACATGCCTTGTTTACAGTAAGCAAGGGCAGTCAAGTCTCTTATCTTTCCTCTGTTCTCCAGAGCATGTTCACAATTTTAAATAATTTACTTTCTTGGTAATGGTCTGTATAAAAAAGCCTGCGGAGATTACGTTTTGATTTTGACATTGTGAAAGAAAGCTTCTGGTAAAAGAGTATCCACTTGAACTTTTTGCAAAGTATAACTTTGAAATTATGTCTGTCTTGAAATAATAGAAAGCTTTGCATAAATTCTTGTGCCATCTCGCAAGAGACCCAGGTGTCTAGCTGGCCATGCATGCGCATAGTTCTGAAGACCTTGTCTGTTCGACAGAAAGCCCCATTGTCTCACTTTCGAATTCTAAACTATAATAGCAGTCAAGTATTTGATAGTTTCTCAGCAACACAAAACTCAAATGGGATGAAATTGGGTTTGTGCATCTATCTGCTTTCCCAGTCTGGATAGGTTACTCAGCATTTATTTCTAAAGATGATATTTTTTCATCTTTAATATGAGAAAAGGAGAGCTGATGTTATATGAGTTGCTAGTCTAACGTCTAATTAAATCATGAGCATTCCACAAATGTTAGTTTTTGTCATAAAAATAAATCACAGTTCTATATTCCTACTGACTGCTACATGCTTTCCAATCACTACCTAATCTTGTTGAGTTCTCAACTCGAGAGAATAGCACTGAAAACAATGAGTAAAAACACATTCTTCTTCCTACTGGCTAATGCTGAGAATGTATTTAATGTCTCTTCACTGTGGGTGTTAAATCTGGAATCCAGTTGCCTCCATTCACATTCTATCTTTATTTCAACTATGCACAGGAAGCCTGTATTTTCAGATGAATCTCTAATGTAGGAGTTTTTAAAAAGTGGGAGCCTTGAGTGATAATTTTGTCATAAGGAATCACATGGGTATATGATGTCATTACTGGTTCATTGTGATGGATGACTATAGCCTTATTACTTCTCACCCATGAAATTCCTTCTACTATTTTATGACACAGGAAAAAGGCACCCATCAGATTTCAATCCATTTAGCATGGGCTTCTTAGCCTCTGTAATTACGAGGAGTATCTACTTTTTCATAAAACACCTAGACACTTGAATTTGGACATAGTAGCACCAAATGGAAGAGTCAATTCCATTGTCAGCTATGCAACTACCAACATTGTACTTCATTTTTCTATGCCTCAGCTCCCTCATCTGTAGTTAGGTCTTAATACTAAATATAATCTATTTCATTGGACACTAAAGTAGATAATTGTGATAAATCTTGATATATGTTTAAACAGTGCCTTTTTAAGAAGTGAAAAAATTCTAATTTCTTTATAAGTCTTCAAGATAAAAGTAGTTTATAGTTATCATGAATATGAAATAAAATAATAAATTGTGTAGACCTAGATAAAATTTTGATATCTATAAGTTATATGGCAATTTAAATGTTATAATAAGACATAAAGCTAAAGTCATAATTTCTGACATAACTAAGCACTCACTAACTGTTATTTCCATTTTATCATTTCAGCATCTTCTTCTGGCTGTAAATAAGCAGATATGATATGTTTTCTACTGTAGATGATTTAGTTTTCTTCCACAATCACCACCCTACTTCAAGTGTTGTTGTTCTATCTGGCTTTCCCTTCTTTGAGAGAATAAGCATGAACTTTATGTTGCATTTGTTGATTGTTAATTTGAAAAATAATTATCCTTTAATATAGTCTCACAGGGGTTGGCTAAGATCTTCGCTGAAAGATATGCAGGTATTTTCTGCTACCTCACATGGGTCTCTGACATTTAATCTAGCTTGGGCTACTTCCAGATCACAGTAGTTAGGATTCTAAGGCCAGTTCTACCTTTTGGTTACAAACTCTCCCCCATTCAGTGTCTGTTGTTGGCATTTGACCAATTATCTGCTTGAAGCGATGGTGATTTCAGTAAGTAATTTAGTGGCTTTGTGTGGTCTAAGAGAGCAGCTGGCAAAACCTCTTGGTCCTTTTACTGAGCTGGACAGAGCAAGCATGAGCTAAGTACAAAATCAAAAAACTAGATGTCCTCACCTCTGTGGAAAACAAGGCATCTTAAAAGAGTTTTGAAAGTTAATTAATTGTAATGAATTTGCAAGTATAAAAACATCATCAGATTAATGTCACCAGTCAAGCAAGCATGATCCAGACCCAAAGAATTTACGTCCATATGAACATACTTCTCTAGAGTTAGCATTTGCCTGGTAGGTAAGCATGCTTATTGGCTATTTGTGCTTCATTTTTGAAAACAATCTACTAAAATCATCTCATTTGCTTATTTTCAGTTTTATTTTCTTTGTATTTAATTTTCGCAGTTCTGTGTAAATTCTGGTTATCTCTTTTCTGATGTATAGCTGCTAAACTGAGGAATGAGACAACGATGGACACTTCCCCCTCTTTTATTTGATGTAATTTTCCAAGTCTCAGTGATTGTAATTGCACAAGTGAAAGACATAAAAATAATGAAAATGGGAAAGACAAGTTAAACAACTATTATTAGCAGAGGACAAAGTTCTTTATATAAAAAACCTAATATGATTTACTAGGATAGTCTTAAATCTAATAAACACTTACAATAACAGTGCAGGGTACAAAATAAATATAAAAACAGTAGTCTCCATATGTACCCTCACAGGAAATTAGAAAAATACTCCATTCAAGATATTTATAAGTACCTAGGAATATATACAATCAAAGAAAAGGAAGGTTCTACAGTTAGAATTTCATGATATTGAAAAGGAAATCAAAGAAGACATTAGATGATGGAAATATCTATCACGCTCCTAAACTGGCAGAATTAATGATGGAAAAAGGGCGTACTACAAAATTTAATCTACATATTCAATGAAAAACCTATCAAAATTATGATTTCACATCTATAGGAAAGAATGCAAAAACTCATGCAGAATCACAAAAGACCACATATCAGCAAAGCAATATTAAAGAAGTAAGAATACAGATGGAAGTTTTGCGGTACTTGACCTCAAATTACACTGTAATGATAAAGGCAAACCATTGACATACAAACAGACAGTGGACTAACAGAACAGAACAGAGGATCTAGAAATAAACTAATAAAACTATATTCACCTAATTTTTGACAAAGACAAATATATACATTGGGGGAAAGATAGTCTATCCGACAAACAGTGGTGGCAAAGCTTGGTAATCACCTCCAGAAGATTGAAATTGGAATAATATATTTACTCTGTACATAAGTCTGTTCAAAATGGAACAAAGACCTTAATTTTGAAACCTGAAGTGCTGAAACTAGTTGACAGAATGACACACCTATAGACTACTTTTCAAGACACTGGAGCAGGCAAGAACTTTGGAAGCAGAATATTGGTAGTACAAGAAGTAGACCCAAGAGGGGAACATGTGGAATTAAAAAGTCTTTGTACAACAAAGGGAACAATCAGCAAAGTGTACAGACATCCCACAGAATGAGAGAAAATCTTTACAAGGCAGCTTTCCCAGGTCTTGTGAAGACAATAAGAGTGTTGAGACAATGCTTGGGCAAACAGCGCCTCCATGGCAGTGCATGAGACAGCCAGAAACATCTGAAGGGTTAGGTACATCATCTCACAAGTATTCACAGAGCCCATGCTTATGTTTGTAGGACCCCAAATCCGACCCTGATTCAAAGAGAACTGGGGAAAAATGTGTTGGAAAGAACAAGAAAAAGAAATCTTTGCTATAAAATATTTTATGAAATAATTGAAAAAATGGAACGAAACACCTGTGGTTTATAAATCAAAGTTCCATGTGGCATATAACACTTGCTAATAAATTATAAGCACAGCCCTAGAAATAAGCCTTAAAAAATCTTTGCTTGGTGCAATTCCTTTTCAGACTGGTTTAGGTTTACTTCATTCTACCACATGTTATTCCAAAGTCTAAGTCAATAGGTTATAAAATTGCACATTGAAGTTTATTTCAAACTCTTACTAAAGACAAAACCCACTGCAGAGAAAATTACTCACTCACTCACAAATGGCAGTAATGAATTGACAAGGCATTATAGTAATCTTTGGAAATCTTTGATTCAACACTTATTATTGCTCTGTTCTGTGTTGACTCTTTGGGATGATTGGAGAGGCAGTTTGTCAGGGGGAAGATGGCTGCGGCACACATCTGCTCATTTTCAGACACTGTGCTGTCTACAGTCCTAATTAATAAATACACATCTAGTCATCTCCTGGAAAGACAAAGAACAATGGAGACAACATCAGGATCATTTACTCAGCTATCTTTTCAGACTATTGCTTTTAACAATGAAAGAACAATTTGCGTTTGAAAAAAGCATGCTGTATTACTAACTCTCCATCGTGGGCAGACTGCTATAGGCCCAAATATCAATAACATCTTCCTTTACTTTGTATTTCATACTAATCATCACACTCCAATTTAGACATAAGGTACAGTGCTATCGAAATGAATTGATTAAAAATGTATTCTATATACACAGTGAGAGAGCATTGCTGTGCCCAGAACACAAAGAATGGTGATTGCTAAGGATTCTAAATTTGTACTGTACTGCCTCTGTTATATTCATCTGTAATTTTAATAATTTCAACTCTCTGCCCTCTGATGGGGGATTTCAGTTGCTAATTGCCCAAAGGGTCTTGGGAGCAACATCCATGGCAAAGGGAGCAGCAAAAGCTTTTTTGGACATAATTGCAATTAGAAAATATCAGGCCCACTTTGTCGATAAACCCAGGAGCCATTTACAATGAAATAGAATGTCATTTTTAAGAATTAAAATGTCTACAGAGATTTTGTGACATTTGGTGGGTGAATCTGACTTGGCAAAAAAACAATATTTGTGAAATAGACCTACAAGATGCCAGGAACATTTTTATTTTCTGAAAAAGCCAAGTTTAGAGAAATTTGGTGAAATATTTAAAAATTAATGTGTAATTAATAATAATAAACTAAAGAGATTACCACCGTGTTTCAGACTAAACAGTTCACAGTGTCATCAGATTTCTCCAACTTGTGAATGGTGATTTGATATCCACTGAACTATGTTTATATGCCAACTTTGTAGGGAGGGCTAAATTACACAAAAGATGTGATATATGACATCTACATGTTATATATAACATAAATGTGCTTGCATATATATGGAGAAAGAAGGAAAGAGCACGTCCGAAAAGATGATCATATTGTTGTGAACAATGTGATTAAGTTGCAAGTAAGTTATTATGAAGAGCACTTTTTTTGAATTTACTGTAGTTTTTGTAGAGGATTTTAAAACAGTGAAAGTTTCCACATGCTTTACTCTGCCTGTTCTCTAGCCAAATTTCATACAGACTAATTTCAGCACATAGTAACTATTTTAGTTACAATGTAAGCAGATAGAATTTTACTCTTTTAACCATTTGCTACAGCATACTATAAACCAGAATTTGAAAAGAAGTTATTTGCTAGTTCATATTTTGTTGTGCATAAAGCATAAATTATCTACCCAGCCAGAGCCAGTAGCAATGATTGGACTGCTTGGTTGCTGGGACAAAATACCCAAGATGAGCAACTAAAGGAAAGAACTATTCTCATTGGGCCTGTGTTTCAGTGAGTCAGTTTCCAGTCGTTTTCCAACATTTGATTGTAGGTCACAAATTTCATGGTGGAAGGACACAATGGAGGAAAACTGCTCATTTCATGGCACCAAGGAAGTAGGGGGTGGCGGGAAGGAGAGTGGGAGGGAGCAAAGGGAGAGGACTAAGAGGAGAAGAAAATATGAATTCTTCTTTGGGAGAATCAATTCCTCTAAAAAATTATTTTCCTTCCTAAGCATCTTGATCCGACTCATCAAGGCACAATCTATTGAATTATTTACCACCAAGTTGATATACACTTCCAGTGGCATTCTCTAATGATCTATTCCTCTATCTAAACACCTCCTTCTTCTTGCCCACCAGGTAGGAACTCATCAGTCTATTAATCCATTGTTGAAGTAAATGCCTTTGTGAGCCTATCATACCTCAACAGCACTATGAACTGAAAGCTAAGCTTCTACCATAGGAACCTCTAGGGATATTTCAAATCCAACCCATTTTGTGCATGGTCTTAAGACAGTTCCCACATCATTTTCTCTGTATCCTCTAAATCTATTGCTCTGATGTAAGTTGAATATAAATTTATTAACATATAGTTTTTAACAAGTTGTATTTTGTATTAAGGTACTAATAAACACTTCTTAAATGTTATAGGTAGTTATTATCTAATTACACTTATGGTATACACAGCCTCAATTTTTAAAATCCAAGTAAACCTCTGAGTGGCTAAAGAAAAAGATGGGAATCATATTTGCCAATTCTAACACCAACCAAGGACAGTCATTTTGTCACACAATCTCATGATGCTGTATAAAACTTAGCTAGCACTGACAACTGTCACCTCTAAACCATTAGACAATTTTCTAAGAAAATGATGAGAATGTTTGAATAAATTACTTTTAATAGAAAATAACAAAACTTAAAAAGTACAGTTATAGTAATATAAAGTAACAGCAGACTGAAGCTCAAATAAATGACAGCAGCCAGTTTCTGTAGGAGTTTAAACCTTGCAGATGATGACACAATGCAACAGGATGTCTTTGCAGGGTTCCCACTGCCAACTGCTCTCTGTGTTTTACCTTCTGAAAGAAACAGTGCCTAGATTTCACTTATTTTAACTCTCATGAGGCAAATAATTTGTGCAAATAACAATAACATTCAGGAAAGGGAAAAGTAACTTTAAAGACATATGGAGCTGCTGGGCATTGGTGGCGCACGCCTTTAATCCCAGCACTCGGGAGGCAGAGGCAGGCAGATCTCTGTGAGTTCGAGGCTAGCCTGGTCTACAGAGTGAATTTTAGGACATCCAGAGCTGTTATGTGATAAATAATGAATAATACTACAGAACTATAATTATAAAAATGGAACAAATGAAATTTGCTTGGAGCATGGGTATCAACCTTAACACAGCTGTTACAAAATTTGAGTTGTGAGATCTCAGTTATCAGAAAGTAATGTGAAGTTAATACATTATGTAACTTTTCAGGATCATAAACGTGACAATCTACTTCATAGAAAAAGGGCCCTGTCTGAACAGAATCATTCTAATTTGTTGATATTACTTATATCATATTCTTTGAAACTTACAGTTTGCTCAATGACTAAAAAATAACAATGAGCCGGATTTTTTGAGGTTTGAAGTGATACAGCAAAATATATGAACAAGTTGTAGTTAAAAAAACAAATAATATAATGCTCTGACCTAGAATGCTTTACAGTTGGACCAGGGTTCTTGGGCTCTCATAATGAGAAATATTTCGCACTTAGAAAAGTGTCATATAGAGCCATATTGATTTGATCACTAATTGATAGGTTTGTATTAGGTACTTTGGGGTCATTGTGGCAACATTTCTTTTATATAAATATCACAAGGAGTGAAAAGGTATGACTCACAGCTACAGAGAGTTCCTAACACAGTGAGGACATGATAGGACTACAAAGTTCATGTTACAGTAGGTAGGAAGTAGAGTAAATGATATCTACAACGAGGCTAGAACAAGATACAGCCATCAAGAACACTTCTGCAGGAACTACTTTCTCTGACTAATCCTAATCTTCCAAAAACAGTGCATCAACATTGCAAGTCCATCAAGAAATCAGTCTGCTGATTTTAGTCAGAGACCTCAAGTTTTCACTTTGTCTAGATGTAGTTTCCTAGACACAATCAGAAGTTCCAGATGCACACAGAGGTATGCTTTAACTACCACAGACTTCACATCCAGATTGTGCTGGAATGGGTCTCTACAAAGTGAATTATCTTTAACATCTTACAATATCAGTGTCACTGGTGTGTGTGTGTGTGTGTGTGTGTGTGTACTGAATTCTTCTATGCAAATGCTGAAACTATCCATTGCTCTCCATTGCTAAGTATAAAAGATGGGCATTGTAAGTCAATGTTGTAGCTTTTTAAGAAGGGACTGTGGAGACAGTATATTAGAGAAAGCATTTTCTGAACTGAGGACTGGCATGGATGGGGCCAACTGATGACTTCCAGAGTCCCAGAATCCCCCGATGAAGTCACATGCTGAACTTAATTTTGACGAACACGAACCTTCCCAAACTCTGACAAGTTTACATACATAATTGAATGGTTTATGACCCTTGACTCAACTTTAACATTCTTCAGTGACTTTGTAATTTTTTCACACATCTTAAAAGCTTTATGAAACATATATTTCAGGAAATTTATTTCTGTGCATATCTTCTACCTAATTAAACCTGAAGTTCAGCTGCAATATATATTTTAATACTATATACTATCATAAAAATGTTATACATAGCACCATCTGTTGGCTGAGGCATCTTTAACAGATGAAAAATGTTTCATGTATATTGGACTGGAATATTATTAAGAAGTTTGAGGAGTAAAAAGAAAAGAGATTTTTGTTTAGATGAGAAGATGATAAAGTCTTTATGTGGCCATTGACTGGGAATTAAGTTTAATAATTCAGATTATTTTGGTGTGTGTTGACACCATTGGTGTCTTAGTCAGTATTCTATTGTTGTGAAGAGACACCATGACCACTGTAACTCTTATTAAAGAAGTCATTTAATTGCAGCTTGCTTATAGTTTCAGAGGTTTAGATCATTGTCATCAGGGTGAGGAGCATGGTGGCATGCAAGCTGGTATGATGCTGGAGAAGTAGAGTTCTACATCCAGATCTGAAGGTAGCAGGAAGAGAAAGACACTGGCTTGACTTGAGCTTTGAAACCTTGAAGCCTACCCCAAGTGACATATTTCTTTCAACAGGCCATGCCTACTTACTTTAAGGACATAAAAGTACCACTAAGTAGTGCCATTATCTGATGTATAAGCATTCCAATACATGAACCTTTGGAGGTCATTCTTATTCACACCATCCTAACTGGTATGAACTATTACCGTTTGTCTTTGTAATAATTTACTGTAAACCTAGCCAACCATCCATGGGTGGTGAAACCGCTGAATCTAGGGCTGCCAGTTTCCTACACCATCATAATTTCTAACACATTCTAAATACTTATTCTGATACCCACAGTGGCTCCCATCCTTCACCAAAGCAGTTTCTCTTTGCAGCAGATAGAGACTGTCACAGAAAGCCTCACTGATCAAATACAGAGAACACTTGATCATGGGGTTCCCAATACCAGTGAATATATTTACATGATAAACCCTGCCTTTAAGGTTCAGGGAACAACATGAAAAAGTAGGCAAAAATATCATAAGAGCCAGAGGATCACAATGTCTAGTGTGAGAGTGTGACTTCTATATGTGACAGGGAAATGTACCCATGGAATCTCAACAAAACTGCTGACTAAAAAGACCTGTACAATGACAACATCATGTGATATACCAACATGGATGGGGGAAATCTCACCAGGTCTAATAATAGATGATAAGTTTTAGGCAATCAATGGCTTTTGAGAGAGGGAGAAGTAGTGTTCCCCAGGAATGAGACCCCTGTTTGGGTATCCAATACCAAGTGGTCTGTCATAAAAATATATACATAGAATCAACACTAAATGGAGTCATCATTTTTATTTATATTTGGATATATGCATAGTTAAAGAAAAATAGAAAGGGACATAAATATAATTTTCCTTTGTAACATAACCCTATAACATTTTATTGATTGATTGATTGATTGATTTTTTTGAGACAAGATTTCCCTTGTAGTCCTGGCTGTCCTGTAACTTGCTGTGTAAACCAGTCTAGTCTCAAACTCATTGAGATCCATTGGCTTCTCCCTCCTAAATTCTGGGATTAAAGGAATGGGCTATCATGCCTTGTCCTAGAGATGCTTTTAAAATTTAGACTCCTTATGTTTTTGGTACAAAAGCTTCACCTAGAAGATATATAAATGGTGAATTCAGTAATTCTGAATGAAAGAGAATGCCTTAAAAAAGTTATCAAATAAGGGCATAGATTACTATGTAGTTAGAAAATAAAATGAATGACAATGATATATCCTTACATATTACCCTTTGTTTTAATTTATCCCACTAATGTAAGGAAAACTACTGCTATAAGTGTATACATATTTCATAAATTAGGAACAAGATGTTATTTATTTATATATATTAGCATTACTTATCAAGTGAGATTTTTTCATAATTTCTCTTGATATTTGTCTACTTAGTAACCTTATAGATATTTGCATAGTTAGGATATTTCAATTTTTTTCTCAATAGTTTTGTCTCTTGTAAGAAACACCAGCAAGTAAAAATTATTAAAGAAAGTAAAGAATACTCTTTTAGTGTTGGGTTTTCCATATAGACTATGTCAATACATTTGTAAATATCAATTGTTATCCTAGGGTTACTATTGTTGTGGTGAAGCACCATGATCAAAGCAACTTGCAGGTGAAAGGGTTTATTGGGCTAAACTCCATATTTTTGTTCATCACTGGAGGAAGTCAGGACAGGAACTCAAGTAGGCAGGAACTGATGCAGAAGCCATGGAAGGATGCTTCTTACCTGCTTGCTTCCCCTGACTTGCTCAGTCTACTTTCTTATAGAATCCAGGACCACCAACCTAGGGATGGCCCCCATCAATCTCTAATTAAGAAAATGCCATATAGGCTTGCCTACAGCCTGATCTTATGAAGGCACTTTCTCAATTGAGGTTTCCTCCTCTCATATGAGTTTAGCTTGTGACAAACTAACATAAAAGTAATCAGGACAACGGAACATGATGGTCTAATGCTTGCAATTCCTCCATGTTTTTAAAAAGCCAATGTTATAAATAAAAATACATTTGTATAAGAAATGCATATGCAAAAAAGAAAGTATGATTTTAATACACCATGGGTATTCAAGACAATGCCTGATAAAGTTGGACAAAAGACACAGTATTTATAGATATAATACAATACAACAGGAAAGAGATAGTGCTTGTATATCTTGGCACTTTTGACTTTTGTGTCCACTGCTGGACTGCAGTCCACTGGCCTGATTCTCCTTGGTAGATAAACATGTAATATCCTTTAGTGTTCACTAATGCACTCATTATTTCAGGGGTTGCATGTTCATCGCTCTCACCCTTAAAGGATTTACTTTCATGTGGCTTGAGAGAGCTTTACCTGTTCGCCCCTGCTTAGCTCTCAAGAGTGTCTCAAATCTCTGATATGCTTCAGGTTTATAAACGCTCTCCTTTCTCATGACATGTCACATCTTCTAGATGGTTTCAAATGTTGCTTCTTCTATTCATGGTGTGTTCTTTCCTCACAATGCCTCCTCCCCATCTCATCTCTACTTTATAATCAAGTTAATGTGCTACCTGTCAGATCAGCAGTTAGACTCAAACTTTCCCATATGAACTAATAGATCTTGTCATATGCTCTTCTTGGCTCTATCTTGTAAATATTTACTATGACTATAATATCAATTCTCAGGTCCTTGCTAGAAGGCCTTTTCTGCATAATTTCTTTCAAAGACAGATCTCATCAGATAATACAGTTTCTAATGTATAGTGCTGGATCTACCCATCAATAAATTATTGTATATATGATGATTTTTCTGAGATGCAGTCTGTTGCTGCCCTTCTAGTTTTTTTCCTTTCTTTATTTTAATTTTAGAAGCACTCCTACTTTACATATCAATCCCCCAATTCCCTTGCCCTCCCATGCTTCCCACAGATCTGCCCAACCCATAACCCACCCACTCCCCAAGGATAGTGAGGCCCTTCACAGATAGGATCTAAGCAGAAACAGGCACCCTCAGCTAAACACTGAGCCATAATTTTGGAATCCAGTTGCAGAAAGGGAGGAGGAGGAAAGGAGCCAAGACTGTGTTGGAGAAACCTGCAGAAACAGTTGACCTGAACTAGTGAGAACACGAAGACCCTAGTTGCAAAGCTGGGGAACCAGTATTGGACAAAACCAAACCCTCTGAATGTTGGTGCCAGCTAGGAGGCCTGAGCAGTCCATGGGACCAGTGTTTATTCCTAGAGCACAAATCGAGTTTGGGAGTCCATTCCCTGTGCCATACACTATTGCAGCACAAGAAAGAGTGCCTAGGCCCTCCATCAAATGATGTGACAGACATTGGTGGCCCTTCTAGTTTTTAAAGATGAAAGTATTTTTTTCATAGCAGTTGGCTTATCTATTTTGAACAGTTGTCTATTTTTTAAGTGGGTTGTGGGCATGTTCTGCAATTCCAAAACCTAACACAGAGGCTGCTGAGCTAAGTGCTCAGCAAATGTTTACTGATATATTAATAGTACAATGAGTAGTGGCTCTGAATTATTAGACCTGGAAAACTGAGACTGTTTGCTTTGGATTCTTCTTCAAATCACTTGGGACACAACAGATATTATCAAGCAACCAACACTCAAAATTTTAGATTCCTAAGTATTTATAGATACTACAATCATTATTTTCCCCCTCTGAGATCCCTCTGTAAATATTTTTAAAATAGGTGGTACTGATTTTTCTATTATTACTTTTTATGGTTTTAAACAGTCTATGGCAGTGAACTGGAATGTAACTGTCTTTAAGTGTTTTGACAATGGTTTTTTGAATTATAAGGAAAGCTTTCCTTGTACATAATATTTTGCCTCTGATATTTTTCTCTGTGATTTTATGATCTCTAAAAAATAGAAATAATTCTAGGAGATTGTATTTAGGAACGGTATATAGAGAAATTCAAACAATGTCAGGTGAATTACAGATATTCAACATTTACTATACATTCTTCCAAATGCTGAGCTAGATCAGAAAAACAGCCAGGTCATACCCTAGCTCTCATGGGAGCTATAAAGTTTGAGAAAGGAATGGGGAGAATAAAAAAGAAACAAGGAGAAAAAAGAAAGAAGAATGGAGAAAGGTAAATAATGATAATTTACTTTATTAAAAAAACTACATCAGGTGATAATATTTAAGGAGAGAGAGAGAGAGTAATTTAAGTACATTGGCCAGGAAAATGAACAATGTGTGTAAATACAGCAGAAGAAAATCTAAACATGAACAATGGCTAGGATGAAAATACTGAGAAATGGCTGACCTGCTTTTTTGAGGCAAGCTAATATATTCTTAGGGGTCTCCAAAGCAAAGTCCTTCAGCTTCCTCCAGATGTGCCAGCCTGGGGCTGGAGGTGAAAACAGTTTCCCCTTACAGAATGTATCTCCTGATAGAGTGTACACTCTCAGTAAGAGCCCAGGAGGACTTACTTGAGCTGATCTGGGGAGTTTTGACTGGGAATTTTTTGCCATTTCTCTTTCATGACAAGAATAGTTTTAAAATAAAACACATTGCCTATCATCAATCAGGACACTAAGACCATGGAGACCATTATGGAAGGCGAGTCTGCTTTTAAAGATAACAACCTTAAAGGTGTCGCTTTGAGCAGGAAGCACTGTAATAGGAAGAAATAGCTTCATTATTTTGTCCTTTTTTTTAGATAATAACTGTGTTTTTAGCAAAGCCGTTAGTTCTGTCTCATGGGATATCTTGGAGAAGGAATGAGCAATTGTTGGTCTGGCTTGAAATGTTTGCATATGGTCATCCAACTCCCTGGGGATACCTGTAAGGTTCTAGCCAAGGCTGCTGCTATTGAAAATGATAAATATGTCTTCAGAAACCTGGAGCAATAGAGAGGGGAATAATTCACCTGTAACCCTTTGAAAACTTCCGTTTCCTTTGGGGAGCATGAATTTAGTCTCTTGCTTCATTTGAGTAACAATTTTGACTGCTCCATTAAAGCTCTCACTGAGTCAGTCCTGGGTTTCCACCGGGGCAAAGGCATGAAAAATGAGTGTACATAGATGCTTTTGAGATATGCTTTCTAAGCCCTGCCTTTTGAATTTCTGTCTACCAAATTTTAGGAAAACGTGTGTTATCTAAAGTGGGCTAACTCTGCTTTCAAAAACATAAAATAATCGATTTATTTACTAGTAGAGATATGTACATAAAATACAGCTTTGTTTATCAATCTAGTTTTTAAGGTAGGGGAAGTTAACCCATTCATATAAGCACTCAGATTGCTTTTGACAATAGTGTAGTTGAACTCTGTGTATGTTAGATTAAGCATGATCATGCAACTTTCTTAGGGTTTCTGCTGCTCTGATTCAACACTATGACCCACACAATTTTGGAGAAAAGGATTTCTTTCACCTTATATGTCCTGATCATAGTCCATTATGAAAGAGCATCAAGGCAGCCTCTAAAGGCAGAAAACTGGAGGTAGGAGCTGAAACAGAAGACATGGAGCAACACTGTGGACAGCCTTCCTCCCACAGCATATTCAGCCTGCTTTCTTACAGCATTCAGGATCACCAGCCCAGGAGAGGCACCATTCTCAATCCTCTCACATCTACCATCAATCAAGAAAGGAAGCATATTCTCAAATGAAGTTGTTTCTTCTAAAATAATTCTAGTGTGTTTCAAGTTGGCATGAGAATAGTTAACACACAAACATTTTGACAAGTGTGATCACCACTATGGAAGCTATGACAGTTTTTGCACATATACTATATCCTCAGATAAAGCATCAATCATCGTTACTGATGCTATCATCACAATGGAGATTCTGAGAGTTTGTGTTCTTTTGGAACTATTTTTAAACAAGTTTGTGTACATTACCTCATTAAATATCCTCATTATCCTTACTAAAGGCTCGTTCAATAGAATAAGAAGTGAGAGTTATAAAATTAAAATTACAAACTAAAGATCGCATAAAATGTATACATTGTGTCCAGCCAACATTGCCTATCTCACAAATCACTATTGGACGTATTTGAATAAATGTGAAAAATGTGGTCTTGCTTTAAAATGTGTTCCCTGCAATGTGTCCATGGGTAATCTTAATTCTCTTATGTAAACAAGAAGGAATTCAATCCTTAAATTAAAGGCAGTGTCCTTAAGCATCTGAAACAATTATGGTTCACAATTCTTTTAATTACAAGGTGTGTATCTGTGTACAGACTTTCTTCATCAGAAGACAATAACAAGTTGTCCCCCCTTTCTCTTGTCCACACTGGTACAAAACACTGTCATTTTTGTGACAGGATGATTCTGAACTTTGAATTCACATTACCAAAGTTAACAGGGGTTCTTAAGAGAAAAAAAGGACAGAAGGATCAGTTGGAGAGCTGCAAGGGCATTAGTATCTATGTTTTCCAAACTAAGATGCACTAGTTTGGCTCAGCAGGAACCCAAGAACATAAGGTATTTAGGAGAAGTGAACAAAGAGGTCAGGAGACCCATCAGGGTGTCTATGTAAAGACACAGTCTCATACAGCTATTCACTTACAACGTGGAAAAACTATAGATTTGAAATGTTCCAGAAAACAACATCTGGATGTGTGTATATGCAGGGCTCTGCTCTGACCACACTATCCTAAATTTATAATATGAAAGTGGTAGCTTTGAAACAATTAGTACCCAAGGTCTCTGCCTGATGTATCATTTTCTTATATATCCTTTATATCTATCTACTCAGTAAGCATTGTGCTCTCAGTAAAGGAAGTGTTCCCAAGTGGAGCTAAGAAGCAAGTACCGTAGCTCTCATAGTTGATCTGTGTTTTCATCATTTAATACTGCAAATTGGTTTATTATCATGAAAGCAAAAGACAGAAGTCTTTTTCATGTAAAGTATACATATCATAGCCAGAAATATTGCAAAATGTATTGGACGAAGGTATCAGATGACAAGGTAACAAGAAAGTGAGACAGCTAAAAGAAATATCTTCGCAAGAGTATCTTGTGGTGAGGTGTTAAAGCAGGAAACAGTGGTGCTCTGTGAGGAAAAACACAGACAGTTGCAAAGACAGGTCACGACATGAGTTCATTCACTTTTAAGCAGGTTGAAAGAAAAAGAATCAGGTTATTTCTGAAAGTCATTGTGAGCGAGATTGATGCTTACGGTCTAAGGAAATCAATACTCTGCTGTCTCTACAGTACATCTTGATTTGTAATTCATACGGTGTTATGAAATGTTATAAATCTCAAGGAATAAAAGGGGTTCGTAGCCCAAGAAGCTCATGCAGGAGAAGCTAAATTCAGAGCAAAATGATGACTATACCAGGTTTTTCCACTTGTTTTCTCTCCCTCTACTGAGTAACTCTAACTTCATGGTAAAAAGTCACATTATTCAAAAAAATCACTGATTGTGAAGCCACATTTATCTCCCAGTGATTGAAAATCCAATTTAGAAGTTACATAGAGCTCAGAGAATTTTATATTTGATAAGAATTAAAGAATATAAGTAGTTACATTATCTTTTTAAAAATACTTGAGAATACTAAAATCTCTTTCATTTTGTTTCTCATCTTACAGACCATATGCTGAGCATCCAGTCAAGTCATCTTGACATGAGAGGACTGTCATTTGGCAACACCAGAAAGCTCATTGCATTAGAGACAAAAGAACAACCTCAGGAAGGGGTGGTGTGTTTTAACTCACAAGTAGAGTTCTGTCTACCATGAACGGGAAGTTGTGGCACAGATAGTGTGATGTAACTGAACACGTTGCATCCCCAAGCACGAAGCAAAGATAGATGAGCTATGGAGCTCAGCCACCTTATCCTTTTCATTCAATCAAGGAGCCAGGTTCCGGGGCTGCAGCCACCCATTTAGGATGGGTTTTCACATTTCAGTTATCCTAATCTGGAGTTTGCTTCGATGATGATTGTCAGTCAAATCAAGTTGACAAACAAGTTTACACCTCATATAAATTTTTTTCAAGTTTAATAAAAATTTCTACATATTTGAAGGATGATTCTTTTTATACATCCAGTCTGTTTCTTGATAGTGTAGTTCATATTTACAGTGTTTAGGATTTCTAAGTAGGGTCTTGCCATCTAAGCTGGCATTGGCCTCAAACTCACTGTCCTTTCACCCCCATCTCTTGAGAGGTGTGATAACAGGTGTGAGCCATTAGAGCTGACCTGAACATTGATAGGTTTCAGAGAAGAAGGTTAGCATACATTTTTATACTGGCACATGATTGCACTCACAGCAAACACAGTCAGGGTGGCATAACATGGCATAACAGATAGAGATACCTTATTCCTCCAGCTCTTTCAGTGAGCTCTGTCTGCAATATGATAGTAGAAAAATGCAAGGCCTAAAAGTATGGTTTACAAGTTTGAAAAAAATCAGAAAAATAGAGGGTTCAGGTTTGTAATGACGAAAGTAGAATCTGGTGAATTTAGATACAAACCTAGTAAATTCCATTCTTGGGTAAATTAGTAAAGTCTTTCTTTGTTCAGCCTTTTAAAATACTCATTATTATTATTATTTACTATTATTGTGGTGAATGCTTCAGTGTGACTGT
This sequence comes from Mesocricetus auratus, assembly GCF_017639785.1. Lineage (NCBI taxonomy): Eukaryota > Metazoa > Chordata > Mammalia > Rodentia > Cricetidae > Mesocricetus > Mesocricetus auratus. Next base: position 106,991,243 of record NW_024429184.1, on the reverse strand, counting down.
GATATGTCTGACATGTATGAGTGTGGTACACGTGCATATGCCAACGTATCAGTGTGGACGTCAGAAGATAACCTGCAGTTATTTTTCCCCTTCTACTGTAGATTCCATAAAGTGAACTCAGAGCACCATGTTTGAGTGAGAAGTGCATCTACCCACTGAGCCATCTCAAGAGCCTCCTTCTTCTTTAGTGTACTATAAATGACTTTCTCATCAGTATCCTAATACTGTGCAGAATTCAGTCATCTTATTAACTAAAATTAGCACATTTTAATGTGTGTTCATTCTTTCTAATTACCCTCTTAATGCAACCTGACTTAGAAGCAGCCTTTGTCCTTCAGTACATGCTGCGATATCTATTCTGAAAGCAGATGAGGTGAGTTTTTTGGAGGTGTGTTATGGCCAGTAACACCAAGAATGCATTTTTGCACATTCTTTTCCACTTCAGATCAATAATATTCCAGCAATGTGAAATTGACTATAGTGAGAATATTCATATCAAAGAAATAGACAAATACTATGAATGAGACAATTTTGTTCTTGATCTCCATTTTTTCACAAATATACCAGTTTACCACTGGTTTTCCTTTCTCTTTTATTTGCAGGTAACCTGGTATCCTCCTAGATCTTCCTTTTGCTGTTGAATAAAGGAATGGGCAAGTGTTATCTACATTTTCTAATCTTATAACCATAAGAAGTTCACAGTGTTAGATAAGCCTATGAGTCAGAGAGGTGTAGATTTATTCTAGAAAACAAACAACATGGTTTCTTGAACATTTGTACTAGATGAAAGGAAACTAAAAACTTAAGGGGAAAAATACTACTTTTGCTATTCATTGCACATGTTTTTTTTCTCTGTTTCTCTATTCAATATTTGATGGTGTCTATAACCACTAATAACTTAAAATATGCAAAAAGTCTTTTCCAATCTGAGCCCGTAGGTTTGTCCATTGGGGATTAACTCTCTCCTCCTTTTATTCATACCTGCTAATCTGTTCTTTTACAGTTATCTCCAAACTTCTAGGTTATTGTAAATCAGTGATTAAAATAGTCCCATTGTTAAATTTTAATGGATGTATTTAACCATTAATGTTTATTCACTTCACTTTAGTGATTTTTAAATTTTTTTCCATTATTTTTCTGTATGGGACTGATTTCCTCCTCCTTAATTTTAGTCGAATTATGAAATGAGTAGGGATTTCTTATTGGGGTTGCTTCCCCTATGATCCATTATGCATGTCAGAATAATATGATTTATACTTTTCTCCTTAAGTCAAACAACATTAGTTTTTTTTGAACATCTGGCTGGCATCTGGGAGATCTACTCCATGAGCTATCATTAATCAGACTATCACTGTGAAGTATGGATAATGAGCCATGTGGATAGCTTGTATTTATATGGAGAAAAGTGGCTTTATTGATTTAATACTACTCAGCATCCTGGATCACCTCAGTTTTCAGCACTGTTTAAACACATTGCCAAAGCTTTATTTATTTAGAACTTAAGGTGCTCTTTCCATTTCAAAGTGCTGGTGCGCTGTGGTAATGGCAGCCAGGAAAGTTTGAAAAGGCCAGTTTGTCTTTTGCCGTGTTAGGCATTTTCTGTTAGCACTCTCCTAGGAGCCAGTCTGGTGTACAATATCCTAACTTCTCCACTGTCTTTCCCTGCCTAAATCCTGATAGTTTATCTGTTTGTCCCCAAATCCAGCATTGTTCAGTCTGTTTTTCTGCTTCTGCCTCTGATTCTGTTTCTAAGTGTCTATATCCTTGTCCTTTGTTCTATTCTTAGCCTACATAGGTATGCATAGATAAAGGAAGGCATTCTTGTTGTTAGCTTTTTGGAGACAGGGTTTCTCTGTGTAGCCCTGGCTGTCCTGGAACTCATTCTGTCGACTAGACTGGTCTCAATACCAGAGATCCTCCTGCCTCTGCCTCCCAAGTGCTGGGATTAAAGGCCTGTACCACCACCTGGCTTAGGAAGGCATTCTTCAGAGATAAATTGTCGCAATTTAAGAATGAGAACACAAAGTAACATTAAGAACCTATATAAAATATGTATTTACATTCACATAAAGCTAACAGTCTTTGCTATTTGAATTACTTGGCATTTAAATTCCTTTTATACTGAGAGGCACACGTGATTAGTCTTGACACTGAGGTAGCTGAAGCAGGAGGAACACTTGATCTCAGAAGTGAAGACTAGCTTAGGCAATAGAGCAAAACCCCAGCTAAAACCAAACAAATATGTATTTTAAACCTATTATGTAAACTGAAAGGCTCAATTTAAAATTGAAGAACATACCTAAACTTTCTATCATCAATTTCTGTAACTTTCTTGTTTCTTGGCTCTTCCTCTACTGATTAGTTGTTCATCTCCAAGGGGGCAGGGCAGTGTTTATATCAATTTAGAAAAAAACACATTCTTAGATGGAAATGTATGCTTCTGCAATTATTAAAATCAGTCTCAAATGTTAAATACTTTTACTGTTATATTCATTTTAGTTTAATTCTCAGCAGAGTGAGAAGCAACTAGAAAGCAACCCTAGCTTCAGTCTTATGACATATCTCCAACAGTGAAGTTCTGACCCAAGTGTAGCTCCGGTAGCATCTACTAACTCCGTGTCCCAGAACAACCAGAAGGCACTGCTTTTTCTGCATCGCATCAGATCTTTAAGATAACAGGAGATCAGTCATTTTCTCAATGACCTGGAAAATAGGGTGGTGATGCCACAGTTATAAACAGAATATACTCTTCATTTCTGTGAATTGTCTCCAAAGGTAAAAACGGACTGTTTCTGTATAATTTCTATCTGATTTCCAAGTGGCTTCACTCTGTACTACCCAGGATTGTTCCGGGGTGTGTCTGCATGTGTCACTGCCTTCAGAATTCCTTTACCGAGGTCTGGAAAGTCCCCTTGGAAGTTGGCGAGTTACAAGGTACTGACATATGTGAGCTCAGACTCCAGATTCAGGTACAGGACGTCTAACGAGCCGAGAGTTAAGTGCTAGGTGAAAGCACCCTGTGTGCCGCGCATCCTGTAAGTCTGTAATGAGAGACAGCAGGTGCACATCCCGAAGACAGGAAGCAGCGGAGCAGTCAATTTTATCATTGTTTTAACAATTGGCTTTAGCACTTACTGGGTCACAAAGCCGTTTCTGTAGCTAACAGCGGCTGTAGAGTAAGGTAATTTAAACAGGCAGTTCTACTTTATAAGCAAAAGCAAGACAGTCTCATGCAAAGGATTTATCTAACAGATAACAACTTAGAGAATTCAAATCAAGAAGAGTGATGCACAGGCACAAAATAGGGCTGACCTTTACTTTTTCTCTGAAAAGGCCCGTAGTGGCTGTTCTTGAGTAGTCACCTGGGCCAGTATGATGCCGAAGGGGAGGTTTGTCTCAGTTAGGGCCTTTATTATTGTGATTAAACATCAGGGCCAAAAGCAACTTGGGGACAAAGTTTATCTCTCTTACACTTCCACTTACAGTTCATCATCCTAGGTAGACAGGGCAGGAAATCAAGCAGGGAAGGGACTGAGGCAGGAATTGATGCAGAGGCCATGGAGCAGTGCTGTTCCCCTCTGGCTTGGTTAATGTGTTTTCCTATAGTACCCAAGGCCAGCAGACCAGAAATGGCATCACCCAAAATTAGCTGGGCTTTCCCACATTAATCACTAATTAAGAAAATATACTACAGAGTGGGCTACAGGCCATTCTTATGGAGGTATTGTCTCATTTGATATTCCCTCTCCCAATATGTTTGTAGAGTTTGTCAAGTTGATATATACTGAGCGAGAACAAAGGGCAATGTGGATGAACTCTTTTGCTCCACATTTTGCCAGTTCATGTACACTTCTGAATATACACATAGTCTTTCTTCCTGTCCATGATTTCTTTTTCTGGAAATTTCTCCTTATGGTATGAAAATAATAAAAGTCCAGATAGAGAAAACCCACATGAAATTTTGAACCTCACAGGAAAAACCCACTCCCATTCTGCAAGACTTTCAAAATCCAAATATCTTGGGATCGTAGGGGTCATGCTGATTCACTGATTTAACTAACTTCTCAAGCATTCACTTGAGTTAAAGACTGAAAGAAAGACAGAGCCAAGAGAGGAGTGAAAGAGAAAAAAATTTAAGAATTCATAAAACTGTACTATGTGACTTTTAGAACAGAAAGATAGACGGAAGTGGCAAGAAATAAAAATATTTGGGGGAAATGAAACCTTACCACTATTCTATCAATCAAAGTTGGGTCAGGCCCACACATCTGTCAGGGACACAAAGGGACACACACTTACAGGTGCAATACTAATGAAAGGATGTCAGTGTTCTTTGCTCCAGCTTCATCACTTGGATACAAAACAAATGTTGTGACGGTGACTGTACACCAAATATTCAAGGGGGGTTTGGTGCCGAGGAGAGAGTCATTGCCAAATCGTGCGTTCATGGTCTGTGTTCACCAGCACACTCTTGAATTCCCCCAGGCAGCTTATGTGCCTAACATAGGGATGGACGGGGAGAGCACCTCTTCTTGATCCTTTGTTGTGAGCTGTTGACAGTCATGAACTTTTCATTTTATGGGGGTCTCTTGATCTCATGGGAGAGGGAAACACACACCTGCTTGACTCACACTTAACTACACTTTTTCAAACCTCTAAATACATAACAGATGTACCAGTGAATTTTATTCTAAGACGAATTTACTTATAAATTCAGACAGTTAACACATCTCCCCAGTCACAGTCCTGTCCCTTTGCTATAATTATGATGGAGATCAGGGAAAATGGCATTATGTGTTCTGTAAAGAAAAGAATCTAATATGTTTTCTACATACTTGTTAGATATGCACAATAAAATGCACTGCATGTCAATTTAAAATATGAGGCAGTTTTATGTATGGTGGTGGAAACACAACCTAGTTAAATATTTCTGATGGCAGAAATGCTGAGTAGGTGAGATTGTGCTTGCAAATCTTTCCAGAACTTTCCATCAGGGCAAACAAATCCTTCAGAGCAGTCTAGAAATCCACTTCTTCAAGGAAATTTACCTTAACTGATTAGCGAGAGGTGTTGAAGCTCTCATCGTAGGAAACTCCAACTGTCTTGTGATGTATTTGGTTCTACAACTCAGAACTTTTCATTTTTTCTGTCCATTCTCTTGGTTACCTGAAGGTAATTATTCTGTACTACCATGCCTTTTGAGTCAGTAGATTTCTCAATCCAAATTCCCTAAACTTCAGAGCAGTGCAGTGTTAATAAAAGGCTCACCATAGACAAACACCAACTGTATGGCAATTTATGAAATTCACAAAATAACTGACTTTATATTACAATGTAATTGAAAAAGATGGTGTGTTACTACTATCGATGTACAATCAGAATTTTTATAAATAGGAGATAAATGTAATAATAAGTTAATAAAGAGAAAATAATGTAATTAAATTTTAGCTTTGGAGTTTTGACACCTGAAGCTATTTCAGTGCCAAATTTCAAATTATTACTAAGGGAAACAAATACATATTAGTTATCAATCACTTAACTCTACCAAGCTGAGACTTGTCTCTGTTGTAAGCAGAGTAAATATAAAAATTAGAAATTGTTTAGAAGTTATCATTAGAAAAAAATTAAAATGAAGTATCAGAGGCTAATTAAAAAGTGCACTAAAGCGTATCAGTACAATGAACAGTCTCATGTACCACCAATGTGTTTAGTCACACACATAGGGACATTGCCTTGTTAATGTGTAATATTACACTCTACATAAAGAATGCAGTATGGTGTATATGTCCCTAAATAGTAAACTCTGCATGAAATTTCCATTTCTGTGAACTTTACACTTAAATCCTTGGTGATAGGAGACAAATTAGTGTTCACTATTATAGGTTACTATCAGGGATATTCGATGCTATAAGGAAAACAATATATTTATTTACCAGAGAGAGAGAGTCACACAAACCAGGAGTTAGAAGCGTGGCTGGATTCCATGAGAAAAAGGGAGGTTCCTTTTCCTTTCACTTCCTTTTATATCTACCTGTGTCAGTTTACACGTCCCCGCCCTCATGGGTGGATAGCTTTGTGGGGTTCACTCCTACAGTTACAAATGTGTATGGCTTTTCGAAGACTTCTGGGTGACTGATAATGGTAGTAGTTAGCTATGTGGGTATTCTCACTCTGAAATAAATCAGGCTTTATACATAAAATATGTTCATGTTTCTGTGCTGTTGTGTGCTTCAACAGAATACCATGGAATATAATACAACTGTCAAAGGTACAATTCATTACTTTGAAGATGAATGGCTGATGCTCACTTGATTCTAAAGTATATTGAAATGGCTCATACTTGCTTGTGAGGGCCAATAGCTAGCTGGAGCTGGTTCTTACATGAAACATTGCTAACCTGATTATCTAATCTTGTAATTAAATAACATATCTATAAAAGAACAACAAACCTGCTGTTTCCTACTTCTTTTGTTATCATCTGTACTCTTGTAACTATCCATATTTTAAAATCATTCCACAATATAGAGACTAGCTATTGTTGAACAACTTTATCTCTTCTCAACTATTTATTAACCATTGTTGTTTTCTTGTTTTATTATAGTGAAATTATTATACCACAGAAAAGTAGGACATGCTATAATGATTCCCGACTCATGCTTAAGCCTAGAAAAAAAACATTGGTAAGTATTCATAGCACAGAGGTAGAAAATTCAGTAGTTTGGCCAAAATATTAGGACAGAAGATGTTTATAACAAACACAACTAATAATTGAGTAGTTAAAACACAAATAAATAAGTAATGTCTAAATTAAACATTCAAGAAAGAAGAGATAAAAGCAACTTTATGGAATTTCTGGATATTGGTATGTCTAGGAAAGGAAAAATCAATTAAAATTAACATTCAAGTCAAAGAACTAGAAAGGAAATATATTTTAGGAGAAAATATATAAAGTTAGAATTAAAATATGGACTAAAAATAAATAAAGGATTCAATGAAGCTAAAAGAATATTTTTTAAGAGGATAACATCTGCAAGACTTAAGACAGACTAAGGGACAAGGAAACAAGAAGATTCAAAACAAAATGATATTAGCCACAGCCTAACTATTGCAAAGCAGAGTCGCACACACAGGAGGTGGCCCTTTGGTTGGAGAAACAATAAAGACCCACAAGACTGCAGTGTCTTTCAGTTTCATCTCTATTGTTCTGTATAGTTTATCAATGAATCTGTAATATCTAAACGTCAGAAATGAGGACACAGTCACCTCAATGATACAAATAAGAGTTATTTCGTTGTTCAATATAAACTTACCGTGATAGGGCCAATGAGAGATCACAGTGACTAACGGTCCAGACTGCTAAACCACAGGGAGGAAGAAGAGAACTGATTCTTGCCAATCACCCCTTGACTTTCATTGGCATGACTTAGCACATGCATACCCACACATATACATATACACACCACATAGACACAAACAGTTTTAAAATCATCAAAGGTGAAAGAGAAGGTATTCTAATGGGTGTAGATACAAAAGGGATCACAAAGACTGCTATGTTCCATTATATACCAACAAATGGAAAAATTTTGGAAATGAACAGACTCCAAGAAACCAACTACCTATCGGCACTCATCAATTACTAATAGAAAGTCTGATATAATAGAGAAAAAACTAAAAGAATAATCATAATATTCCAACAAATCATGGCTGAGAGTTTGTAACTTGGTTTATGATACATTAAACATTAACCCTCTGTAAACTCTTCTAAGAAGTTGACCACCTTCAATTTTATTGTATCTTTCTAACTTCACCCTATTTCTAAAGCCTGTTAAAGGCAACACAGAGAAAAGGCAACTACAAGGAAGTAACTCTAGTGGCCACATGTACACATCCTGGCCAATTGTGCTCAATAGCATGATAGAAGAATGGTACACAATGATTGAATGGAATTTAAGATCCAAGACTGGTTGAATATATAAAGATTAGTCACTGTGATACATTAAATTAATAATGGCACATGCTAATACAATACTTGAATAAAAAATTTCAAGAAAATTCAATTCAGGATTTTTATTTTTATTTTTTTAGAGACAGGGTTTCTCTGTATTGTTTTGGAGCCTGTCCTGTAACTTGCTCGGTAGACCAGGCTGGCCTTGAACTCACAGAGATCTGCCTGCCTCTGCCTCCCAAGTGCTGGGATTAAAGGCTTCAATTCATAATTTTTAAAAAAGGCTTAATGAACTCTATTCTGCAATGAAACGATGAAGGACTTTAAAATATACTTATCGTTGCTTTTGTTTAAGACAGCATTTCTCTTTGTAGCTCTGGCTGTACTGGAACTCACTCTGTAGTCTAGACTGATCTCAAACTCACAGAGATCCACCTGGCTCTGCCTCCATAGTGCTGGGATTAAAGTTGTGCACCAGTACCATCTGGTTTTAAAAGATATTTAAAAAGGTATAAGTAACTATAATTTGCCCATGTTCATTAGATTGAGAAAAATAATAGGGTCAAAATATGTTGTTCTAGACAGCGTCTAGACATGGCAGTTTCTCCAATAAAAACCACCAAGAAATTGAACACACATACAGAAAATTAGCATGAACCCCAGTATTATGTGTAAGTGAAAATTGACTCAAAACAATTGAAGATAGAGCAGAAAACTAAAAAACTACAGAATTCTCAGAAGCAAAAGAACACTTTCGCACCGTTGCCTTGGCAATGATTATTCAAGCCTGACACCAGGCAGCAAATGACAAAACCAGACAAATGGCACTTCATCACATAGCAGAGCAACACATAGTAAAAAATCAACATGCATGATGGGGAAATACATCCAAGAATGTGGCTGAACACCTATAACTCTAGCACTTTGGAGAGGAAAACAGTCAGGCAAAGACTTATAGTCCAGTCACAGTTAGGCGGACAGCCTGGGCTATCTGAGAGGCTGTCTCACACAAACAAACAAACAACATCAAAGTAATGGGAAAATATTTACAAACTGTTACCTAATAATGGATGAATATCTGCATAGTTCTAGGAACACTTGAAACTATATAGACACTTCTCAAAAGAATAGTTTGGGATTGAAACAAAGAACTTATCATTTGTAATTGTTATTGAGATGCACATCAAATCACAGTTGTCATTTTGCATGTGTCAGAATGGCTGTTAACATGGTAACAAAGACACCATGTCTTGGAATCCAGAGATAAGGACGTCACTGTACACTGGATGGAAGGTTCTTAAATATATGAAAAACAGAACTACCATCCATCCATTTGCCTGTTTGATATACATTCCAAGGAAATAATGTAACTTTTTCTAGGTAACCATGTCATTTGCATGCTCACTGTAGCATGACAAAGATATAGAAACAATATAATTTTTATGGATAAAAGCAGAAAAATACAGCCAAAACAATGTTACAATTTATTACAATATGGACTGAGATAGAAACCTTTATGCTATCTCAAGAAAGTAAGACAGACAGAGAAGTGTTACATGATCTCAGTTATGTGTAGAATGCAATGAGTTTGTATAAGCTAGAAAGTAGAATTGTGTATTTCATAACCAGTGGATGGGAGAAGTGGAGTGGTTATTAGTTCAAAGTATGAAGTTTTTAGTAATGACACTTGAATAAGTTCTGGTGATCATATGCATGAATACTGACAACAATTTAAAATACTCTAAAAATGCTGAAAACACACTAAGAGGATAGGTTTTACATATCCATAAACACACCAATGGCAAATGTAAAGTGACAGAAATGCTAATTCACTACCATATGGGGATCATTTCATAATGCATACCAATGAACATATTTCACACCACCTTTACCCAACCTTCACATACTAGTTTTAAACTTTCAAATAAGGTTAATAGATAAATATATCATATAATTTATAATAATTAAAATGTGCACAATAGCATAATTGGAAGTTCGTGAACATTTTGTAACACATTCCATTACCAAATGGGCACATGATTACAACAGACTGATATAGGCACTTAAGTGATTCTGGGAAGTTAAATAACATGAGTCACCATGCCATGAACCAGGAGATCAATAAAATCATGATAATTCTTGGGAGCTTTCCAAACAAAACAGGTTACAGTATTTCCTGATTTTTACAGTGGTTGCATGACTGGAAAATTCAATATATATTAAAACTTACCCCCAAAGAAATAAAACTTTCCAACCCTCTCTCTTTATATGCAAAGCAGAGTTTACTTGGGGTTCATAAAATTAAAGATAGGTTATTTTCTATGATAATCACTAGAATGCAAGTTGTTTCCACACTGTGTACTGTGGTCTTGGTCTTAGAAGTATCAACCCTACCTCAGGTCCCAGTCTGGGGATAAATTTTTAAACTTAACAGAGTCTTTCAAAGATCTTGATAACCAAAATGTTTTCTGAGGATCTCCAGGACATTTCCAAAATAATCTGAAACAAGCATATAAACTATATCAGAGATTGCTAAGGTGGAACCACATGGTTTTCATTCTCTCTCCACTCTTCCACTAGTTTTGCGACCTACATATGTTAATTCATGGCCTTGGTTGTCTTTTCTGAAATGAGAAACATCACTACAGGATGTTATTTATCTATATTTATGTATTTTTAAATGATGTAGATATTAAGTATGGAATACATGCTCCCTAATCATCATTTGCTTCTTGGCCTTCATTTCTTCCCTTGCTTTCTGAATTACTTCACATTGCTCTTTTCATCATCTTTATTTCACATGACTATTGTCACAAAGGGAAATCATACATGAAAGATTAGCTCAAGTCCAGTGTTGACATCAGCAACCACACAGAGAAAAACATGAAAAGATATAGTCAATGACATTTCGTTTCTTAAAAATGATTAGTTGGGTAAGTCAATTTGATTACTTTGATATATAAGTATTAACTCACTTTTAGCTCTTAAAATTTGTAAACATAAATAAAAATTTCATCCACACCAAACTGAAAATTATCCAGACCATGTAACTATCACCTGTTTATACTATCTGTAGAATATTTTTGCAGGATGAGTTTTCAAAATAGTGATGGTGGGATATGTCTCAGTGGGTATGAGCCCTGCTGCACAATTATGGTGCAATTCCACTGCCCTGGTGCAGTCAACACCAGCCAACAACAGGTGAGAGACCAGCCAGCCAGTTGGACTGCTACCATCTACTAGATTCTGTTTAACTAAAGACTCACTCTGCAGCCCAGCCACACACAACTTGTCACTCTCCCCATGGTCAAACATTCCCCATAACTCCAGCAGACTTCGTAGACCTATGAGGCTAGGCTAGAGATCAGGAGATACAATTTGAAAAGGAAGAAGTCAAAGTATGGCCATTTGCAGGTGATACGTTTACATAAGTGACCACAAAAATTCTACCAGGCAACTCCAACAACTGACACACATCTTCAGCGATGTGTCCAGATACAAGATTAACTAAAAAAGTGAGTAGCTCTGCTATATACAAGTATTCAATGGGATGAGAAAAATAAGTAGGGAAACAACACCCTTTTACAATAGCCACAAATAATATAAAGTATCTTGGGGGTAACTCTAATCAAACAAGTGAAAGACTTGTATGAAAAGATCTTCAAGTCTTTGACGAAAGAAATTGGAGAAAATATAAGAAGACGGAAGGATCTCCCATGCTCATGAATCAGTAGAATTAACATAATAAAAATGGCAATCCTACAAAAAGCAATATAAAAATTAAATGCCATCCTCATCAAAATCCCAACACAATTCTTTACAAACCTTCAAAGAACAATGCTCAACTTCATATGAAAAAAACAATAAATCCAGGACAATAAAAAACAACCCTGTACAGTAAAAGAACATTCAGAGGAGTTACTATCCCTGATTTCAAGCTCTACTTCAGAGTTATAGTAATAAAACAGCATGATATTGACATAAAAAAGACAGGTGGATCAATGTAATCAAATCAGAGACCCTGGCATAAATCCACACACCTATGGATACCAAATTTGTGATAAGGCAGTCAAAATTATACAATGGATAAAGGGGAGCATCTTCAGTAGATGGTGCTGTTATAATTGATGTCTGCATGTAGAAGTATGCTAATAGATCAGTATCTGTTGTCCCTTACAAAACTCAAGGCTAAGTGGATCGAAGACTTCAACAAAATCCAGTTACACTGAACATCATAAAAGAGAAAATGGGAGATAGCCTTGAACTCACTGGCACGGGAGACAACTTCCTGAACAGGATACCATTAGCTCCAACACTGAGATAAACAATTAATAAATGGGACCTAATGAAACTGGAAAGCTACTGTAAGACAAATGACATTGTCAATAAGATAAAAGGCAGCCAACAGAATGGGAAAAGACATTTATCAACCTCACATCTGACAGAGGGTTGATCTCCAAAATATATAAAGTACCTAAGAAACCAGACATCAAACAACAAACTAACTAATAACACAAAAAATTGGTACAGATCTAAACAGAATTCTCAAATACCAAATGGCCAAAATACACTTAAAGAATTGTTCAACATCATTAGCTATCAGGGAAATGCAAATAAAATGACTCTGACTTTTCATCTTAGACCTGTCAGAATGGCTAAGATAAAAAACACTGATGACATCTTATGCTGGAGAGGATGTAGAACAAGGGGAACATTCCTCCACTGCTGGTGGGAGTGCAAAATTATACAGCCATTTTGGAAATCAGTATGGCAGTTTCTCAGAAAATTGAGAAAAACCTACCTCCAGATTCAGCTATACCAATCTTGGGCATGTATCCAAAGGATACTCAATCATGCCACAAGGACACTTGCTCAACTATGTTCAAACTATGTTTATGATAACCAGAACCTGGAAACAACCTAAATGCCACTTGATTGAAGAATGGATAAAGAAAATGTGGTAAATTTACATAATGGAGTCTTAAACAGCTCTAAAAACAATGACATCATGAAATTTGCAGGGAAATCTATGGAATCAGAAAAAATCATCCTCATTGAAGTAACCTAGACCCAGAAAGACAAAAACTCTACGTGGATATTAGATGGTAAGTAAAGGATAACCCTGCTACAATCCAAAGCCCTAGAGATACTTCCTTGTTAGAAGACCCCAACAGGGAAGCATGCATTTCCCTGAAAAGGGGAAATAGAAGAGATTTCCTGGGTAAACTGGGGATGGGTGGTCATGGGAATTTGAGGTATCAGATTGAGGAGGGATAGAGGGGGAGCATAATTAAAGAGATGTCTCAATGGGGTGTGCATTTTGGGGTCTGGTAGAAATCTGTGCAAGGGATTCTTACATAAACCTACCAGGATGACTGCAGCTGAGACTCCTAGCAATAGTGGATAGGATGCCTGAACTGGCCATTGGTGACTACTCGAATTGTTATCATAGAGCCTTCCTCCAGTAACTAATGGAAGCATGTGCAGAGATCCACAGTCAAGCACTGAGCTCTGGGAATCCTGTTGAAGAGAACGAGGATGGATTCTATGAGCCAGAGGGTTAAGGTCAAGGTCATCACAAGGGAACCCACAGAGAAAAATAACATAGGTTCATCAGAGCTCATGGACTTTGGACCAACAGCTAAGCAATGCACATGGAACTGATCTAGGTCCTTTACAAATAGCTGACAGTTGTATAGTTTGGTCTACTTGTGGGACTCCTAACAGTGGGAGCTGTGCCTGTCCCTTATGATTTGGCTGGCATTAGGGAACAGAGGAAGAATGGATTGGGAAGGGGTGTAGAGTGGAGGTGGGGAAAGGAATGGGAGGTGAGGAGGGAGTGGAAACTTCAGTCTGGGTGTAAAATAAATGAATAAACTTATTTTTAAAAAGAAAAGAAAATTGACAAAGAACTATTCATGCTCTCCTGAAGAAATCACATTATTATAGTGATTGTACATGGAGCTCTTAAATTAATTCTGAAACAACCATGTATTGATAGCTGCTGCTTTCCCATAGACAAAGCATGAAAACAATATTTACAATTTGCTTTTATAATCATTAATTATTAAATCAAGACTGGGTAAGATAAATGAAATTCCTTTTTTAAAAAAGGTAGAGCACCACCTGTGTTGCTGCATGGTGGGGTCATTTGTGATTTGCTACTTTTACCTTCGGTCTTATCCATGGATTACTATCACACTTGCAATACTAAAAGATGTGAGTAGAACACAACTTTCAGAGTTACAATTAGTTCCAGAATACCTGTAGTTACAAATACTATCAGTATTCACATCAGAAAATTTCCAATTGTTCTATTACTTCCTCAATGAACTTAGACAGTTTGTTCTTATGTTTTATAAAGTACTACATTTAGAAGGTCATATTCCTAAGTATGGCATTATTCCTAATATCAAAAGTATTTCTAATGGTGACCTAGTTTCAACAATCCAAATACTCTCAGTTTTGTTTTTGGATTTTTTTAATTTTTATTTTTAAATTTAAAATTAAATTAGAAAAAAAGTTGCTTCACAAATCAATTTCAGGTCCCTCTACCTTTCCCTCCCCTCTTCCCACACCCTCCCATGAACCACTCCAATATCCCCTCATTTCCCCAGGGAGGGTGAGGGCCTCCATGGGTGTCCATAGTCTGTCATTTCGTCCAGGGCAGGGCCAGGGTGACAGAGCATCTCTCATTGTTGGAGGGGCACCCAAAGTCCATTTGTATACGCGGGATAAATACTGATCTATTACCCAAGGCCCAATAGATTGCCTAGGCCTCCTTACTGACACCCTCATTCAGGGAGTCTTGATCAGTCCAATGCCCATCAGTCTGGGATTCAAGAGCTAACCCTTGTCAGGTCAGCTGTTTCTGGGGGTTAAACCAGCCTAGTCTTAACCCTTTTGCTCATCAGTCCTCCCTCTCTGTCACTGGATTCCTTGAGTTCATCTCAGTGTTTAGCTGTGGGAGTCTGCCTCTGCTTGCATTAGCCACTGAATGAAGGATATGTTTCCCAGACTCTATCATGGGATTGTAGGCTGGCACTCCCCAGATCTATGTCTAAAATCCATATATGGGAGAGTACATGCCAAGTTTCTCTTTTTGTGGCTGGGTTACCTCACTCAGGATGGTTTTCTTCTAGTGCTATCCATTTGCCTGCAAATTTCAGGATTCCATTTTTTTCTGCTGAATAGTACTCCATTGTGTAAATGCACCACATTTCCCTATCCACTCTTGGGTTGAGAGGCATCTAGGTTGCTTCCAAGATCTGGCTATTACAAATAATGCTGTAATGAACATAGTGGAACAGATGTCCTTGTTATATGAATGTGAATCTTTTGGATACATGCCTAAGAGTGGAGTTGCTGGGTCTTGTGGTAGGTTTATTCCCATTTTTCTGAGGAATCTCCATACTGATTTCCAAAGTGGTTGTATGAGTTGGCACTCCCACCAGCAGTGGAGGAGTGTTCCCCTTTCACCACAGTCTCTCCAGCATAAATTGTCATTGGTGTTTTTTATTTTAGCCATACTGACAGGAGTGAGATGGTATCTCAAGTGCCTCTCAGCCATTTTAGACTCCTCTATTGAGAATTCTCTATTTAGTTCTGTAGCCCACTTTTTAATTGGATCCTTTGGTATTTTGGAGACTTGCTTCTTGAGTTCTTTGTAAATTTTGGAGATCAGCCCTCTGTCAAATGTGTGGATAGTGAATATCTTTTCCCATTCTGTGGGCTGCCTTTTTGTCTTGCTGATTGTGTCCTTTGCTTACAGAAGCTTCTCAGTTTCAGGAGATGTCAAGAATTAATTATTGACATCACTGTCTGTGCTACTGGTGTTATGTTCAGGAAGCTGTCTCCTATACCAACTTGTTGAAGAGTATCTCCCACTTTCTCTTCTAAGAGGTTCAGTGTGGCTGGATTTATGTTGAGGTCTTTGATCCATTTGGACTTAAGTTTTGTACATGGCGATAGACATGGATCGATCCACATTCTTCTATATGCCAGCATCCAGTTATGCCAGCACCATTTGTTAAAGATGTGTTCTTTTTCCATTGTATATTTTTAGCTTCTTTGTCAAAGATCAGATGTTCATACATGTATGGGTTAATATCAGGGTGTTCAATTCAATTCCATTGGTCTACCTGTCTATTTGTGTGCCAATACCAAACAGTTTTCAGGTCTACAGCTCTATTATAGAGCTTGAGGTCAGGGATGGTGATGCCTCCAGATGTTGCTTTACTGAGTAAGGTTGTTATGCCTATCCTGGGTCTTTTGTTTTTCCATACAAACTTCATTATTGTTCTTTCAAGGTCTGTGAATTGTGCTGGGATTTTGATGGGGATTGCATTGAATCTGTAGATTGCTTTTGGCAGGATTGCCATTTTTACTACATTTATCCTACCTATCCAAGAGCATGGGAGATCTTTCCATTTTCAGAGGGCTTTTTAATTTTCTTTCTTTAAAGACTCAAAGTTCTTGCAATACAGGTTTTTCACTTGTTTGGTTAGCGTTACCCCAAAGTATTTCATGTTGTTTGTGGCAATTGTAAAAGGTGATGTTTCTCTGATTTCTTTCTCAGCCGTTTTATCATCTGTATATAGTAGGGCTACTGATTTTCTTGAGTTGATCTTGTAGCCTGCCACTTTGCTGAAGGCGTTATCAGCTGCAAGAGTTCCCTGGAAGAGTTCTTTGGGTCATTTATGTAAACTATCATATCATCTGCAAATAGTGAAAGTTTGACCTCTTCCTTTCCAATTTATATCCCCTTGATCTCCTTTTGTTGCCATATGGCTCTAGCTAGAACTTCAAGTACCATGTTGAAAAGGTATGGAGAGAGTGGCCAGCCTTGTCTTGTTCCTCATTTTAGTGGAATCACGTTGAATTTCTGTCCATTTAGTTTGATGCTGGCTGTTGGTTTGCTGTATATAGCTTTTATTATGTTTAGGTATGTTCCTTTTATCCCAGATCTCTCCAAGACCTTTATCATGAAGGGGTGTTGGATTTTGTCAAAGACTTTTTCTGCATCTAGTTAGATGATAAAGTGATTTTTGTTTTTCAGCTTGTTTATATGGTGGATTACATTGATGGATTTTCATATGTTGAACCATCCCTGCATCCCTGGGATGAAACCTACTTGATTGTGGTGAATGATTTTTTGATGTGTTCTTGGATCTGATTTGCCAGTATTTTATTGAGTATTTTTGCATCAATGTTTATGAGGGATATTGGTCTGAAGTTCTCATTCCTAGTTGTGTCTTTGTGTGGCTTAGGGTCAAGGTTATTGAAGCCTTGTAGAAAGAGTTTGGTAAAGACCCTTCTGCTTCTATTGCATGGAATACTTTGAGAAGAATTGGTATAAGCTGCTCTTTGAATTTCTGGTAGAATTCTGACCTGAGGCCATCTGGACCTGGACTTTTTTTGGTTGGGAGACTTTTGATGATTGTTTGTGGATCTTAATAAATTGCTGCCTATCTGATAGAGCAACAAAACATTTTGTTTTTGCTTGTAAGGAATATTCTAAATAAACTTTTAAAAATGTTTTTATTTAAATTGGAAACATATATGCTTCAAATATCAATCCCAGCTTGCCCCTCCCTTGTCTCTCCACCAGCGTCTGCCCCCCCCCAGCCCAATCTTCATATCATTCCCCAGGGAGGGTAAGGCCCTCCTTGGGGGATCTCCAGAGTCTGTCATTTCATCCAGGGCAGGACCTAGGCCCTTCCCCATGTGTCCAGGCTGAGAGATCATCCCTCTATGTGGAAAAGGCTCCCAAATTTCATTTGTATGCCATGGAGACCGTAATCTACTACCCAAGGCTCCAGAGATTTCTGAGGCCTCCTCACTGACACTACATTCATGGAGTCTGGGTTAGTCCCCTGTTGGCCTCTTAGCTATAAGCCTGGGGTTCAAGAGCTCCCCCTTGTCCAGTCAGCTGTCTTTGTGAGTTTCAACAGCACTGTCTTGACTCCTTTGTTCATCACTCATCCATCTCTGTCACTGGATTCCGGGGGGTCAGTTTAATGTTTAGCTATGAGTATCTGTCTCTGCTTCCACCGGTCACTGGATGAAGGTTCTAGGATGTCATATAAGGTAGTCATCAACCTTATCATCAGGTAGGGGCTATTAATGTAGTCTCTCCACTATTATTTAGTTTTCCAGTTGGTGTTATCCTTGTAGATCTCTGGAAATCTCACTAGTGTCAGCTCTCCCAGATTTATTTATTTATTATATATGCAGTGTTCTGTCTGTGTATATGCCCGCAGGCCAGAAAAGTTCACAAGATCTCATTACAGATGGTTGTGAGCCACCATGTAGCTGCTGGGAATTGAACTTAGGACCCCTCGAAGAGTTGCCAGTATTCTTTTTTTTTTTCTTTTTTTTTTTTTTTTTTGGTTTTACGAGGCAGGGTTACTACTCTGTGTTGTTTTGGAGGCTGTCGGTCCAGCCAGGCCTCAAACTCACAGAGATCCCTCTGCCTTTGCCTTCCGAGTGCTGGGATTAAAGGCATGTGCCACCACCGCCCTGCAAGCAGCCAGTATTCTTAACTGCTAAGCCATCTCTCCATATTTTAACTAAACTTTTAATGTAAAATATTAAAAGTATATTCATTATATTCATTATATAAGAGCTGTTCAGTCAATGAAAGAAACCACAATTTGAGGCTCAATAGGGAAACAATAGAATTACAGCTCCTTAGAAATTAATTTAATAAAATGCATAAATGATATTGATATGTACATAAAACATTTTTAAATTAAATATATAATAAGTTAATAAATGGAAAAATAGTACCTCTTTAGCAAATGTTCTAATACTCATATTTAGAAATTAACAGATTAGTTTTAAAATTTACATTGGAGTATAAACTTTCCCAGTTAGCCAAGAACATATTAAAATGAGATAGGAACATTAATTTATACATATCAATTATGTTTAAAGCTAGATAATTAAAGCTGTGCAGTACAGAAGTGCAAAAGAAAAGTAGATCAACAATGCAGAGAATTCAGATATGTATTCTCATAACTTACATGAAAATACAAGAGCAGCCCTTGCCAGTGATGGCTGACCACTCCTGTGCCAAGGTATCCCCCTGCTTCCTCATCCTCTGGCATTCTTATTCTCCATATCATAACAGTTTTAACCATGAAACTACCATCACTAAACCCTTATAATAATTTATATTGTTAAGCATCAATGCAGTTCAAATGAATAAACATTTAAAAGAAAACATAATGGAAACACATAGTCACAATACTAGAGTTTATGTAACACTTTGAAACCATCAATATGCCCCCAACATGGACCAGCATGGAGAATTGAAGTTGTGATCATCTCCCTCTAAATCTGGATGCTTTCTGGGATGTCTGGAGGGGGCATATTTAACATTAAATGCAGGAGACTTGATGTTGGTAATTTACACCCTTACTGTAAATTAGAGAATTGATTTCAGATCTGTTATTTCTCTTCATAAACTCCAGTAGGTGGTATTCTTTAAAAGTTATATTCTGTGAACTAGTAAATTAAAAGATTCCTAAAAATGTTTGACCAGTCTAATGTTTTAGATCATAAAACTCTCTTCACTAATGCAACTTTACTTATCCAAACTGAAAATATTGTGTGCTTAGGTGGCAAAAATTCTCCAAATGCTTCTGAACTGAGAGACCACATCATTCACAGGCTAAACGGTTGGCATTTGATTTGGCCATAGAAGAATTTTCTTTCATTAGATACTTCTGAAGAGAAAAAAAAAGAGTTTCATTTTTAGGGTTCTAACAGCTGTAAATCTCAGCAGCATTTACCTTGTAAATCTCCAGTGCATATGAAATTTCATTTGTCAAATGCAGAGTTTGTGATACCCTACTGTAGTGAATGATGATCTGCACACAGCATATCTAGTTCGCTCTGCAAAATAACCACTTCCCTTAGCTCATCACAGTAGCTGAATGCCAGGGCTATCTGAATCCTAGGCTAAGCCTTTGCTTTCTTCATCAAAAGTGCTACTGAATGGAAGAGGAGGAGGATGATGGCAAGGGTGAGGAGAAGGAGCAAGAGGTAGAGGAGGGAGAAAATGAGAAGGAGGGGCAAGGAGGAGACAGGGGACTGAGGCAACAATACTTAAAGGGACAGCACGTGAGTGTGGGAAAAGAGAATGTCTTACACTTTGTGTCACTTGGAAGGAGACAATATTTGGAGAGCTTTGAAGGTGTTATTTGATTCTCAAATCCACTCCCCGAGGATAGGGGTTTATCCACGATCATAAAGCTGGGAATTTATCTCTAGATTTGGGCACCATAACTCTACCATCTGTAATTTTAATTGTTATACCATATTGTCACCACCACCACCACTCCAAAACTGTGAAAGTGTGTTTATGATTCCACACCGATATTTTTCTACAGGAATTTGAATTATTTTATAGCAGTTTTTATCACCAATATTTCAAATTTCAGTTTTGACTTCCCTTTGCCTGCTTTAGCAAATGTGACTAGATTTTATACATTGAAGCCCAAAATATCCAGGTTAAATCCATTGCTTTTTCACTGGTGGAACCCCACATTTTTACATTAAAATTGAGTTAGCACACAGAATAATTTCACTATGACATATATATATGTATATATACACACACATATATATTATCTTACTTTGTTCACATTTGCCAACAACATTTCTTCACTGTCCCTTGCTGATTTCTTTTCCTCAAAAGTCATTAATTCTTCTTTCTCATTTGCACAGAGTATTGCTATCACTCCACTGCATGCAAACACACTTCATACCAAAAATAAAATGTGGGCAGATCTCTGAATGTATCAGTGTTTCTGCATCTATGTATTTAAGTTTGCTTTCTTGTTGTAGTTGACCTATATTTTTAATAAAACTGTGATCTCTATTTAGACACTGATATTTGATGGAATGTTTCCCTCATTATTCTGAGCTGTCTGTCTCTCTGTGTACATAATCTTATGAAATGGCTCTGCTGCAATCCTTGACTTTATTATCTCCATGTGTCATTAGAAGTTTAAGGACATAATTTTGAAGAAGGTTTTGTTATCCTCAAGTCTTCAAACAGTAGCAAAAAAAAAAAGAGCTACAGTTCCAGGAGGATTTAGTTAAGTCAGTACACAAACGTTGAGTTGGCACCTAAGAATTCCAACTGAATATCATGTAGTGATACATACAAATATTTTCTAAGCAGGCCTGCAAATGAACACCTTTAATGAATTTTACAGTTTAATTTGTTTCATTTTGAAAATGCATTCTTTCTGACCTCTGAAGATATGCAGGAAATGTTGGATAAAATGTTTAAAATGATGTTGGTAGATGAAGACATTCACCCTCTGTAAAAATTTCTCAAAAAGCAAATATATGTGCACTTTCATCTGAATCTGAAATTGCTGTAATTAATTAGATATCCCTGTTAATAATAAAATTGTACTTCCATTCACCTGGGTGCAGGAGGACAGCAGAGAATAGCATAAGTGGGGCACACTGCAGGTGTGGCAGGGTGTCGCTTGCCTAAGCGCAGAGTGGTGGGGTATACAACAGAACTAGGAAGCACCAGAAGTAGAAGAGGCTGTGTGTTAACTGATGGGGAAGCCCTGTGTATATGCCAACAAAGAACTGTTGGCCAATAGGGAAGCAAGATAGATGGGACTAGGAGTCCAGGAGGACTCTGGGTAGGAGAAACACAGGGAGTCAAGATGTAACCGCCTTAGGGGTAAGAAGCCCCGAAACTTTTCTCTGGTAAGAGAAATACTTAGATTAACAATTATGGGGTAAATACTTAAGCCAGAGCTAGCCAGTAAGAAACAAGCAAGGCCAATAGCTTCATAATTAATATAGCCTCCTGTGTGTTCATTTGGGACTGATGCAGCTCTGGAACCAGGCTGGAACAGTTAACCATTGTTTAGAAAATCCTGGAATCCATTAGAGGTGTTCATGTAGTGGATGCTGTGAATCAACTACACTTTCCAGCCAGTTATTGCAGCATCAATGCGGTCATTTAGATAGACGAAGCCTCCACTGCATGAGGCAGTGGCAGGGAGACCTAAGCACAACAGCTTGGCAAATGGCCCTGGAGCCAAAGTGTGTAAAATTCAATGGCAGGACAAGGAAAGAATAGGATGATATGCGTTTCACAGGAATTGAAGTGATGACAACATTCATCTCCTATTGCTGCTATTATAAATTACTACAAACTTACTTGTTTGAAATCATATAAATTTAGTGGTTTTGGTTCTGGACATGATTTTATAGGGCTGTGCTCCTCTTGCAGGCTCTAGGGAGAAACTGTTCACATCTTTTCCCATTGTTAGCTGTCACCTGCACGCATTGCTTTTCTTCGTTTCCTAATTGACATGCACAGCATCATCAGCATCATCATTTTTTCTTGTCTTCCTGACCTATGCTTCTTGACCTTGCTTCCCTCCTATAAGTAATATTGTTTACTGTAATGGACCAAAGTCGATTATCCAGAATACCTTTTCCATCTCAAAAGAGGAACTTAATGCCATCTTCAAATCCCTCTTGATCCACAAGACAGTGCATTCAGAGGTTCCAGGGACTAGCATATGGCATCTAGGAGAGGGTATTATTCTGCCAACCACAGTAACGAGTGTAAGATTGAATTGTAAAATGCCCTTCATTGACTTACCTTGGAAGAAGTGATAGTTGAGGATACTATTTACTGAAAAAATGTTGACAGGAAAGAAAATGAATTTATTTGTGTGGAAATTTAAGTTTAATCTTCCAGGCTTCACCCTCTGGCCTCTGCCCTCCACCCTTGACTTGAATCTTGGCCCCACTATGCCCTCTGCTTGAATGAGGAGAACACCAGGAGGGACCAGACCATCCAAAGTTGCTGACATTGAAGTCTTGGCCCACCTACGCCCTCCCTCCAGGAAACGACAGGAGAGGGAGAGACCCCACCTGTAACCACTCAAGAAAGGACAGTAAAAGAACACATTCAACAACAGAAAGACTAATATGACACCATCAGAATCTAGGGACTCTACACCAGCAAGACCTTAACATCCCAAAACAGATGAAGCAGAAGAAAAGGACCTCAAAAACAACTTTATGAAGATGATAGAAACCCTCAAAGAGAAAGTTCCTTAAAGAAATGGAGGAAAAGACAAACCAAAAAATTCAAGAAATAAACAAATCTCTTAAAGAATGCAAAGAAAGTCAAAGAAAAACAACCAAACAAGTGAAGTAAACAATTCAAACAGTTCAAGGCTTGAAAGCTGAAATAGAAACAATAAAGAAAACACAGAGTGAGGGAATGCTGGATATAGAAAAGCTGGGTAATACTGGGTCTCCTGGTCTGGGAACTACAGGCAGGTCTACTGGCCCCCTACAGAGCAAGCAACTTTAAGCTTGCTGAGATTGCTCATCTACTCCTGCCTCCACTCAGGGCAGAGGTAAACTCCTGCCCCTGCCTAGGGACCAACTTCTGTTTGCCCATTCTGGAATCTCCAGGCCTGGGGACTGCAGGCAGGTTGACTTCCCCCAGCAGACCAAGCAACCATGAGCCTGCTGAGGACACTATGCTACTACAACTCCCACCCACCAGGCTGCTGAATCCCACAGAAACAGCAGACCTGAACAAGGGGGATCTCACTGACCTCAGACTGATGGCTGAGGGACCAGCATGGGATTGATCTAGATCCCCTAAAATTGGGTGCCAGTAAGAAGGCCTCCACAATCTATGGGGCCTCAGGTAGTAATCAGTATTTATCCCTGCCATACCAATGGACTTTGGGAGCACATTCCACATGGAGGGATGCTCTCTCTGCCTGGACACATGGGGGAGGGCCTAGGCACTGCCTTGAGCGATATGACAGACTTTGGAGATCCCCCAAGGTGGGCCTCACCCACGCTGGGAGCAGAATGGGGATTGGGTGGGGGTTTGCTGGACTGGTGGCAGGGCAGGGGAGGATCAGAGGAAGAGGGAGCTGGGATTGACATGTGAAGCAAGCTTGATTCTAATGTAAATAAAAATAAGAAAAGCTGGGTAAGTGATCAGGAATTACAAACATACGTATAATCAATAGAATAACAAGAGATAGAAGAGAGAATCTCAGGTGTTGGAGACTCACTAGAGGAAATACAGTCATCAACCAAAGAAAATTTCAAGTACAGCAAATCCCTAACACAAAATATCCAGAAAACATGGGACACCATGAAAAGGCCAAACCTAAGAATAATAGGTATAGAAGAAGGTGAAGAAATATAGCTAAAGGGTACATAAAACATATTTTAAAAAGTCATAGAAGAAAGCTTCTCCAACCTAAAAAACAGATATGCCTATGAATGTATAAGAAATTAACAGAACACCAAATAGACTGAACCACAAAAAGAAATCCTCTCACCACGTAATAATCAAAACTTACAGAATAAAGAAAAATATTAAGAGCAGCAAAGGAAAAAGGTCAAGTAACATATAAAGGCAGACCTATCAGAATTATACTTGACTGATCAATGGAAACTCTGGAAACCAGAGGGTCCTAAATAGATGTTCAACAAATGTTAAGGGAACATGGATGCCAGCACAGACTACTATAACTATCAAAGCTTTCAATCACAATAGACAGAGAAAACAAGATATTTCATGACAAAACCAGATTTAAACAATACATATCCACTAATCCAGCCCCACAAAAAGTTCTGGAAGGAAAATTCCACTCCAAGGAAGTTAACTACAACCAGAAAACATAGGGAATAGATAATCCCACTTTACCAGTAGCCAAAAGAAAAAAAAGGGGGGGGAGAGATTGAATCCACACACAATACCATTACCACCAACAAATCCAAAACAGACTAGAAATAACAATTAATGGCAATTAATATCCCTCAGTATCAATGGTCTTACCTTACCTATAAAAAGACACAGGCTAACAGAATAGATACAAGATAGAGTCCATCCTTCTGCTGCATACAAGGAACACATCTCAACTTCAGAGACAAAGTAAAGGGTTGGGAAAAGATTTTCCAAATGGACCCAAGAAACAAACTGGTATAGAATCCTAATATCTAACAAATTAGACTTCAAACTAACACAATCAGAAGAGATGAAGAAGGTCATTTTAAATTCATTACAGGAAAAGTCTATCAAGATGAAGTCTCAATTCTGAATATCTATGCCCCAAATACAAAGGCACCCACATTTGAAAAAGAAACATTACTAAAACTCAAATCACAAATAAACCTCACACACTTATAGTGGGAGACTTCAACACCCCACTGTTAGCACTAGACAGGAACAACAGACTGAAACGTAACAAAGAAACAGAGGAACTAACATAAGTTATAACACATTTGGGATTAACAGGGTTATATAGAACATTCCATCCAAACACAAAAGAATATACCTTCTCCTCAGTGTCACACAGAACCTTGTCTAAAATTGACCACATACCTGCCAACATAGCAGGCTTCAACAGATACAAAAAATTGTAATAACCACCTGTGTCCTATCCGATCATCATGGTTTAAAGTTAGAATTCAACAACACAAATTACAGGAACCCTACAAATTCATGGGAATTCAATAATTTACACTTGTACCATTTCTGGGTCAAGGGAGAAATACAAAAAGGAAATTAAAGACTTCTAGAATTCAACGAGAATGAAGACACAACACACCAAACTTATGGGACACTTTGAAAGCATCACAAAGAGAAAGTTCCTACCAATAAATATAAATGCCCACATAAAGAAACTGGGGAATAGTCACACTAGAGAACTAACAGCACTACTGAAAGGTCTAGAACAAAAAGAAGCAAACTCACCCCACAAAGTAGACACCAGGAAATAATCAAATTGAGAGCTGAAATCAATAAATTAGAAACAAAGAAAACAATACAAAGTATCAATGAAACAAAGAGTTGGTTCTTTGAGAAAATCAACAAGATAGAAAAACCTTTATCCAAGAGATAGCTTAATACAGGGAGTTATTGTAGTTTTTGTTTGTTTGGTTTTTTTTTTGTTTTGTTTTGTTTTGGTTTTGGTTTCTCTGTATTGTTTTGGATCCTGTCCTGGAACTCACTTGGTAAACCAGGCTGGTCTCGAAGTCACAGACATCCGCCTTTCTCTGCCTCCTGAGTGATGGGATTAACGGCAAGCGTCACCAATACCCGGCATCTTTGTAGGTTTAAAGAGAAATCTGGCACTAGGGAAATGTTCAGAGATCTACAAGGATGGGCCCAACTAAGAATCCAGGCAGTAGTGGAGAGGATCTCCTTTGAGGCCTTTCCCCTATAATGAGATTGATGACTACTTTAATTGCCATCATAGAGCATTTGTCCAGTAGCTGAAGGAAGTAGAAGCAGGCACCCACAGCTAAGCACTGAACCATACTCCTGAAATCCAGTTGTAGAGAGGAGGAGGGATGAGCAGAAGAGCCAAGACCTTGCTGGAGTAATCCACAGTAACAGCTGACCTGACCTAGTGAGAGCACAGGGACCCCAGTCCTAAAATTGGGGAACCAGCTTTGGTCTGAACCAAGGCCTCTGTATGTGGGTATCAGCTAGGAGGCCAGGGCAGTCTATGGGAGCTCTAACAGTGGAGCCAGTTTTTATCTCTAGAGCACAAATGGACTTTGGGAACCCATTCCCTATGAAAGGAAACCATTGCATCCCAGTTGCACAGAAGAGGGCTTAAGCCCTCCTGCAAATGATGTGACAGAGTTCGATCATCCCCCAAGGAAGGTCTCACTAACCTTGGGGAGTGGGTAGGGGGTGGGTCGGGGGCGTAGGTGTGAGGCATGGGAGGATGGGAGAGTGAGGGAATGGGGGATTGATATGTAAAATAAGATTTTTTTCTAAAATAATAAAAGAGTGCTGAGTGCTCTTTTAGTAGTCCCTAGTTTAGTTCCCACCACCCACATCGTGTGTTTCACAACTACATGTAACTCTCTTGCTGAGAAAACTGCTCTCTTTCATCCTTTAACTATACCTCCAAGAACTTGTTAGACACTGGCACACTCAGGCACACATTCATATACATACAATATGTAAACAAATAATACAATAACCAACACAAATAAATAACCTAGAGTGGGAATTACATTCATCATCTTCTTCCTAAGATTGGGAGCAAAAGAACACTCAGTATGGTGTTCTGAATGCAGTGGTGTATCTTACAGACAATATCAGGATCTCCTGTGAACTCTTTTAGACTTTGTGGTGATGACAAAAGTTACACACAAACATCACTACATCTTTTAGCATCATTTTTCACATTCTGTGGACTGTGTTAACCCAATAAGGTAGAGGAAAAATACGTTAATCTTTCAACTTAAAACATACTAATTTAGATAAATAAATAAAATGTTTCTATCTATAATCTACTACACTACTCATTCTCTTCAACTTGATATAGTCTTTATAATTTTGCTAAAAGTCACAGCAGACATTTGAAACTTTTATAGAATCAGAAGAATGATACTAAGGCATAAAATAGAACTATGAAAGTCTTATGAGATAGTCCAAATAACTAAAAACAGTAAAGAAAACCAGCTTGGAGGACACACACCTCTCTGTTTCAGTATGTACGGAAGAGTGTTGTGAAGACAACAGGGTATTTTGAAATGAGTGACAGAAAAGCAGGTTTGTGTTTGTTTGGCTTATTGGTTTTCAAATAGACTACTAACATGATGGGGGAGACTGGTATTACAAACAAATGATGATACAAAAGATGGACAATTGTGCAAAACCATAAACAAAGTAGATCAAAACTCAGCACAGACTAAATGCAAATTCACAAGCGTGACCCTTGTGAAAGTAACAACAGAAGATCTCTTTCTGATCTTCAGAAACAAAGAATATTCAGAAATCACAATCATGGAACATTAAAATGTAGAAGCACACTTGAGTCCTCTAAATAAAAACCCACTTCAAGTAGCAGTTTAAAGAAAACTAAACTAAATGGTAAAACACATACAGTGAGTAAGTACTTGAAAGACATACACTAGACATTTAATTTGTCTATAGACAAATAAATTGTGTAGTATTTATAGTAAGGAATAAAATTATAAGGTATAGACAATGGAACTCAACAGTTACCAGGAAGCACATGAAAATTTCCAAACATCATGTTCATTTTGGAAAATGCAAATTAAAACAGTAATGAGATGCTGCCTCATAGCCACTGAAATAAAAAAAATTAGAGAAAATAGTGATGTGTCACCTAAAATGCAAATTGGGAAGATATAAAAGTCTTAATATTTTGGGTATATCTTTTTCTTTCCTGATAAACTCCTACTGAAAGGCCAATATATTTATGCTTTCCTCTCCTAAGAATTTACAAAGAAAGATAGTTGTGTTATGTTTTTAAAACTGCTTTAGTCATACCATGAAAGGATCAATTGATGGTCATTTAATGAATGAGTTGAACATGTATTTATTTTTCAACTATATAACAATAAAATAGAAAAAAATAATAAAAGACACAAAATACAAATATATCTCTAAAGTGTATTAAAATTAGTGGATATAAATGAATACTTTTGTATAATTTCTTATACATAAACTCTAGGAAAATGCAAAATGATGGAATACTTAGTACAGTAACTCAAGCTGAAAACCATTGCAATCATACAAACTTTTTTCTAGCTTAAATGTAATAAAAGTATGAACTAGAATGAGGAGGAAAATCCCTAAAAACTTAGAAAACAAGTAATTCTTTTAAGCAACCCATGAATTGCAAATGGACTTTTAAGGGACAGTATTATCAGTGAAGTGATAATGAAACTACAACACAGCTAAATATATTGAATGGGAAAAATGCTTTTTTTAGAGTAAATTTCATAGGTTTTAAAACTCAGATGAGAAAAGGTTGTCAGAAATGATTACATTTCTGCCTTAAGAAGCTTGGGAAAGAGAAGGGAGAAGGAGGATAAGAAGAAAAAGAGGAAAAAGGAGGAGGAATAAAGGGAAAGGGAGTGAGAGGTGGGGGGGAAGGAGGGTTAGGGTGAGTAAAAAGAACAAAATTAATAGAAAGGAAACAAAAAGGACACAAATCAGTAACATAGAAAAACATGAGAAAACATGAACCAAGCCTTAATATTAAAGCTATTCTCTGCCCACATTCCTTTCCAGATGAGCTGCTAACTCAGCCTCATCCTGATAGAACTTGGTATAATCTGCATATGTTAATAGGTCTTCTCTTTTATCTTGCAAGTACTAGTGAGTTACATGGCTATTGCATGAGTCTGGTTTCTGGTATACCGTCAACACTGGGCCCTCATCAAAACTCCCCCAAGATAGTCTTCTGTTGTCCCCAGTAATGGAAATCCTGAGACTATGGCTCTGGAGGGCCAGTTCAAGCACTGCAACATGTCATAAATGGGGAGATGTTGGGGTATGACAACTCAAAGTCCTAGTTGTGTGCCTGAGTGGTAGCAAAGTTGGATCAGTCCTGGCTGATGGTATCACTACCCTCAAGCAAGGGACAGAGCCAGCTCTGTGGGGAGGTGTGGGACAGACTTTCGATAGTGTTGGGAGCCAACTCTCCTATCTTATGAGGGAAGGGACCAACTTTCCTGTGCTGGGGTTATTGGGGTCATCGCTAACCCAGGGCCAGTGAGGCACTAGACCAGCTCAGCACAGCCCTTAGTCTTCAACACACATGGTTTCCATGGGCCCCTGTATTAACATGAACAACAAACAACACAGAGAACTCAGCTGCAGCAGAACCAGGGACCCAGGCATAGCCCTAAGCAGCAGCTTGCACCTCACTGTCACTCACTATGGTCCCAGGGGGATGTGCAGGCCACTCAGATTGCATGGCCTCTGCTGTGGCATGGCCCTTGAACTCCAAAATGGCCACAGGTGGTTATCTTCTCCCCACCAAGGCCATGTAGCACCAGGCAGACATGTAGATGTTTTCTACCTACCAGGGCCTAATGAGGCTGGGCAGGCCCATGGTTGTCTGTCTTTTTCTTAATGAGCTGTCTCTACTTCTGTTTCTAACCTGGCATACTTTGCACTGAGAAACACAAGCCTGGAATTAGGTTGTCCCTGAACTCAGACCCATGGCTTGGCATGAAACATGTTTCTCCTTTCCCTTTTCTTTATATCTTTTTCAGAAACTTCCTAAAGCCTACACAAGCTTTGTCTAATGCTTTGGCCTTCCTTGCTATTTTTCTGGTCCCAATGTCTAGCTTAAGAAGCATGACTTTTTCTCCAGCCACCTCCTTCTGATAGATGTAGAGATTTCTGTCTTGCCTGTGCTGTTGTTTTACTCTCAAACTTTAATAAAACTGTTCAAGATTCTTCCTGAGTCCTTTATAACTATTTAAACAGTGATACTAATACCTCCAGAGGAGATCTCAGTTTCCCAGTAACAATAACTAAGCAAGGAGGAGAGAACCTTTAAGGAAATATGCAAAATAGTCTAATCTTGCTCTTTCATATGTGCATTTGATAAGAAAAATTTTAACATTAAAAACATCCTGCCACCTTAATCTAAACAGTAAATTTGTCTTTGAACGCTACTAAATTAACATTGTGGCATAAGACCATATTCTATATTGGGCAGTCTTGCTGTATTTAAAGGAACATATTTCCCTTAAGCCTTGAAAATTTCACAATATTCAAAAGAAACAGTTGTGGTGATGACACTTGATGATCTCAAGAGATTAAAATCACACCAAGGACCTGAAGCATAGTAGAAGCAAGAGAGATCACACTCTATATTTTTGTTCTTAAAAATAAGGAAACTCAAATGTGAGTGTCAGTGAGGAACCTAGGCAATCTATTGGACCTTGAGTGGAAGATCAGTATTTATCCCTGGCATACAAATGGACTTTGGGTGCCCATCCCACAATGAGAGATGCACTCTCACCCTGGACTCTTGGGGGTGGGTCTAGGCCCTGCCCTGGATGAAATGACATACTATGGACACTCCCATGGAGGGCTTCACTCTCCCTGGGGAAATGAGGGGGTTCTTCAGGGGGTTGGTGGGAGGAGGGGAAGGACCTGGGATTGACATGTGAAGCAACCTTATTTCTAATTTAAATTTAAATTAAAAAAATAATAAGGAAATGCTAGTCAAACCACAAAGTGATAAATTAGTCTTCCACTGTAAGGTAATAAACATTTCAAGGAGGTGGGTTTTTTCTTTTTCAGTGTACTGATTTACAGATTGGATGGGTGTGATCAGTGTATGGATTAGGCATCTGAACTCAGATTCTTGAGATGAGCACGGACAGGCCTCATCTACACTCTCAACTTTAAGGCCAGGTCTAGAATAACAATGTCCCATCTGTAGTTCTGCAGGAGTGGTAGAGTATTAGGATATGCAGTCCACATTGGCACTGCTGTGTTTAAATGTTTCAGACACTAGTTTAACAAACACTACACTATAAATTCACTATAAATGCTTGCCTATTGCTGCCTTTTTATTATTGTTTTGTTTGCAATTAATATTTTAAGTTTTGGGTCATATTTTACATGTATGAAATACATCAAACTACAGAAGTGAATAAGTTGTGCATTGTGAATTAGAGTACATATTCATGGTTTTCATGAATCCTTTAGATCTTCAAGTGACCTTATTAATAATCCTCTCTTTAAAAGATAATACTTGAAAATTATTCAGTGTTGAAGAGTTCATAGAGTGAAATATGAAATGTTCCATTAATAGATTGGTTCAGCTTTGCTCACTCTTCCTGTGGCTTATTAACTTTGTAGGTCATGTTGATAATTAAGAAGGGACATTGTATAAAGGCAATGGGAGTTAGGATACAAGAACAAGGCACAGAAAAGACATGAGGGTCTCAGGTAAGAGGAGAAGAACAAAATGAAATGCATGAAGAAAGCAAGAAAATGACCATGCAATACATTATTCCGTGGCCCACAATTTTGTGAGTCCATGATGTTATGTGGAGAAATCAAGCTCTGTAGTGTTCTCAGTCTAGGACGTGACAGATGGTTGATGTCTACCTGATACAAAATCCCCAACTCCAATTATGGACTGGATTCCTGACATGCTTTGTGTTTTTATTATTCCCAAGAACTCAAATCAATCAAGGCTAAAATGGGAAGGCAGATTTATCCAGATTTATCACATTTTCATACTTCACTCATCTGTATCGCAACCACACATCATATTTATGGTGATTTCTCTCATGACTTCACCGAAACTCACTTGGGAAGCAAAATTTTATTCACGCTCATCTCTGTAGTTTAGTAACTTAATATATTAATATTTATGTTCATTTTTAATCACACTCAGGTTATACTATATTTGCAGTTATGTAGTACATTTGATAAACATGGTTTGGTGCATTTGGAAGAATTAACTTATGACCTACATGAAACTGTTTCTGATCCCATGAACAAGTGTCAAGAGATTAGGTCTCTCTAATAAGGGAATGCTGGCATGATGAGTACCAAGGCAAGTATGTCTGTCTCTTTCAACAAAAGACATATCTAAGGAATTTACACGAACATTACCCATTAACAAGCTGTTTACCAATATAGAATAATGCCTCAAAAATTAGACAATGAGCTTTCTCCATAATTCCCAGGAGAGATGTCATCAGGGATCACAGTAAATGACTGAATGAGGATAGAGTTAAACTCAGTAATATGTCTTTCTCAATACATACACATCTATTTTAAAAGGTTAACTTAAATGTTAGATGTAATTGCTGGGAATTGAACTCACGACCTCTGGAAGAGCAGCCAGTGCTCTTAACCACTGAGCCATCTCTTAATCCCAGCACTTGGGAGGCAGAGGCAGGTGGATCTCTGTGAGTTCGAGGCCAGCCTGGTCTACAGAGCGAGTTCCAGGACAGCCTCCAAAACAATACAGAGAAACCCTGTCTCGAAAAACCAAAAAAAAAAAAGTTAGATGTAGTAAGAGAATAGTAAGTATAAATAAAACAACATGTCATAGCAGTAGTTGTAAAATAAGGGTGGCTTAAAACACAAGCAATGCTCTACCAGTACACTTTGTGTGTTAACTGAGAACAGCACAATGACTGAGTGGATAGTATGTGTTTAGGCTTGCCAAAAATGTAAAGTGTGCCAGCGGGAGACAGTGACATGGACTGAAGTGTAGTGGATAGATCAGATAAAACTTATGATTTATTTCTTAAAAAATCATTTAATATTTTCAGACCTCGGCTGACTAATAGCTTGAACCACAGAAAGCAAACCATGCATGGCTGATTATATTTTCCCTAGAGGGACTTGAGTGAAAACTCCTTTATATGAAGTGATAGCGGACCTGTTTAAGTTTTTTTTGTGCCTGATTTTATTCCAAACATATGAAAACAGGGGTACAAGACGCTAAATAAAACCCACAGAAGCTCAACTAAAGTACTTATAAGTCACAGTTGTCATTGTAAAGATTGACAACCCCTTGAATCTATAATCCAGATTCGAAAACAAATGCCCAAGTGCGAAGGGCAGTTTTCAGATAAGAAGGCATAATTTGTAGAAAGTTCTTTGTGTTCCTTGAAAGAGTAGGCTTATAGGTTTTAATTTCAAACCATATAGAAATATTGACTAGTAGAAGTGATTTCTCTAGAGAAAGCTCTGTGAATTGTGGTAATAATTTGGCAAGGAATTTAATACACACTTTCCTATTTCATTTTCTCTTAGAATCTTTAAATATATTGTTAAAAGATAGTCTCTCACTTTCCCAGTGTGAGTCATCGTTTTCCTTCGACTTTAGCTCAACAACAATAACAACAAAAATTTGCTGATTCCTAGTTTCATTGACACATAAGAACCTTTATTCAATTTTGGTATACATGTTATTATTAATAATTTTAATAGTACTGAGTTCAGTAGAGAGAATATATTTGAAAACTGCAATGATTTCCACCATTTTGTCTTATAATGCTCTTCTCTGGCATGAAATCAGCTGGAGGCATTTGACAGTTTGCTCCTGGAAGTCATGTTTCTAATGGAAAGGGGCCTGCTAACTTGATGTGACACTATTTAGCTGTATCTTTTTATTTGGTAGTAACAACAATAATAGTAGCATAATTATGTAATCATACAGGTGTAGATATAGTATTGTTATATCTAATAATAGGATTTGCAAATATATTTTAAAATCATTTACTCAAAGATTACTGATTAAATGAGTAAATATGAAAATAGAGCAATTGATTTTGTGTAAATTTTTGTCTCCTTAATAGATATTAAAATCTCTGTTTCATAGTGGAGGTTATTTACACCCTGAAGATTTATGACTGACTTATCTTCAAAAGCCTTAGTAAACAATAGGGGCATACACTAAGTAAGTTCAACTGTTGTTTCCTTGTATCATATGGAAAAATTATTGCTGGCTGTCAGTTGATCCAACTGACTCTTCCCTGCTAATGTCTAACCCATATGTTACAGTGTTGTTCTATAGTTTTTATTTTACACTTCTTTCCTAGGTGAGTTACTAAAGTCACCTTAAAATGTCCAATCTCTGGGGTAAAGATGTCTACGGGCTGAAAGAACAAGTCTATACTTATTTAGAGCATAGCACAAGGTGGAGTGCACCTTAACTGTATCTATTCTTATTATAAGAGAGAGATTGCTAGGTTATAAGACACATTCATCTCTATATGCTAATTCCCCTAATAAGATTACCTTCCATTTTATGTTTGAGTCAATGCTAATAATATCTTCAAAAAGGAAAAAAATGAAGACATAAGAAAAGTAGCAAATCCTTAATGATGATAATCAAGGAAATGATAAAAAAGACTCAAGTAGGTAAAATTAGAGATAAAAGTGAAAAATTATAATTGACATCTCAGAAATATAACAAGACCATTAGAAATTATTTAAAGTAATTATATGTTAACAAATTTGATAACCTGGGAAAAATAAATAAAATTCTGGACACACAAGCCTTAGCATTATTGAATTATGAAGAAAAATGTCTGAAAAGATTAATAACAAGAACAAAATTCAGACATTACCAACATATGCCCCTCATCAAAGAATAATATGAGATAAGTTTCCTTTATAGCTGAATCCTGCCAAAGATTAGAAACTAGAAATATGTCTTAAGTCACTAAAACAGAATGAGAAAGAACTCCTCAGATAAATACAATGAAGCTGTTACTGCCATATAAAGTATATGCAGATTCATCTGTACAGACAGAAAATAAAGAAAATGATGAGGAAAGGAGAAAAATAAGCAACTATGAGCCATGGGTTCTTGAGGAACACAAATACAAAAGTTCTCAACCAAACAAGAGCTAACTGTACCCAGAAGATCCTATGAAGATTATTCTCAGTGTCAAGTGGGATTCATCCCATTGATCCAAGGATGTTTTAAGGTTTACAAACCAATAAAAGATACAACATAGTCAATAACATGAAGGAAACTGGTTCAGTTTGCAAGTATTTGATTGAGGACTTCTGTATTTGTATTCTTAGAATGCTAGCTTTCTTTGATGAAATCCAACAACCCTTCATGATAAAGGTCTTGGAGAGATCCGGGATAACAGGTACATACATAAACATAATAAAAGCTATATATGTCACACCAACAGCCAACATCAAACTGAATGGAGGGAAACTAAAGGCAATTCCTCTAAGATCAGGAACAAGGCAAGCCTGTCCTGTCTCCCCATATCTTTTCAATATTTTACTGGAAGTTCTAGCTAGACCAATAGGACAACAAAAAGAGATCAAGTGGATACAAATTGGAAAGAAAGAGGTAAAACTTTCACTATTTGCAGATGATATGATAGTTTATGTAAGTGACCCAAAAAACTCTACCAGGGAACTCTTGCAGCTGATAAACACCTTCAGCAAAGTGGCAGGATACAAGATCAACTCAAGAAAATCAGTAGCCCTGCTATATACAGACGATAAAAGGGCTGAGAAAGAAATCAGAGAAATATCACCCATTACAATTTCCACAAACAGCATAAAATACCTGGGGGTAATGCTAAACAAACAAATGAAAGACCTATATTGCAAGAACTTTGAGTCTTTAAAGAAAGAAATTAAAGAAGACACCAGGAAATGGAAAGATCTCTCATTCTCTTGGATAGGTAGGATCAATGTAGTAAAAATGGCAATCCTGCCAAGAGCAATCTACAGACTCAATGCAATCCCCATCAAAATCCCAGAATAATTCTTCACAGACCTTGAAAGAAAAATTCTCAACTTTATATTGCAAAACAAAAAACCCAGGATAGCCAAGACAATACTGCTCAACAAAGCAAAGTCTGGAGGCATCACCATACCTGACTTCAAGGTCTATTATAGAGCTATAGTCCTGAAAACAGCTTGGTACTGGCACAAAAATAGACAAGTAGATCAATGGAAATGAATTGAAAACCCTGCGATTAATCCACAAACCTATGAACAGCTGATTTTCAACAAAAAAGCTAAAATTATACAATGGA
Organism: Mesocricetus auratus; assembly: GCF_017639785.1. NCBI lineage: Eukaryota > Metazoa > Chordata > Mammalia > Rodentia > Cricetidae > Mesocricetus > Mesocricetus auratus. Next base: position 106,954,921 of record NW_024429184.1, on the reverse strand, counting down.
AAAAAGAAAGCATCTTCAACAAATGGTGCTGGCATAACTGGATATTGGCTTGTAGAAGACTGCAGATAGATCCATGTCTATCGCCATGCATAAAACTTAAGTCTAAATGGATCAAAGATCTCAACATACATCCAGCCACAGTGAACCTTTTAGAAGAGAAAGTGGGAGGTACCCTTGAAAGAATTGGTACAGGAGACTGGTTCCTGAACATAACACCAGTAGCACAAACACTGAGATCGATAATTAACAAATGGGACCTCCTGAAACTAAGAAGCTTCTGTAAGGCAAAGGACACAGTCAGCATGACAAAAAGACACCCCACATATTGGGAAAAGATATGCACTAACCCCACATCTGGCAGAGGACTGATCTCCAAAATTTACAAAGAACTCAAGAAGCAAGTCTCCAAAACACTAAAGGATCCAATTAAAAAGTGGGGGACTGAACTAAATAAAGAATTCTCAATTGAGGAGTATAAAATAGCTGAGAGATACTTGAGAAAGTGCTCAACATCAGTAGCCATTAGGGAAATGCCAATTCACACAACAAGGATGTCTGTTCCACTATGTTTATAGCAGTATTATATGTAATAGCTAGATCCTGGAAGCAACCTAGATGCCCCACAACTGAAGAGTGGATAGAGAAAATGTGGTACATTAACACAATGGAGTACTACTCAGTTGAGAAAAACAATGGAATCTTGAAATTTGCAGGCAAATGGATGCCACTAGAGGAAACCATCCTGAGTGAGGTAACCCAGTCACAAAAAGACAAACATGGTATGTAATCACTCATATATGGATTTTTAGATATTGGTCAGGGGAGTGTCAGCCTACAATCACAGTGCCAGTGAGTCTGGGAAACAAGGAGGTTCCCAAGAGAGATGCATGATACCCCAGAGAAGTAGAATAAGGCAAGATCTCCTGAGCAGACTGGGAACATTGGGGGAGGGGAGACGGAGCCAGGAATAAGAGAGGGGGATAAGAGGACATGAGAAGAAGGCATGGGGGAGCAGGAAGGTTGAGTCAGGGTAAGAATTGGGGAGAGCAGGATGAGAGAAACCATAATAGATCAAGTCATTATAGGCTGGAGGAGAGAGCTGACACTAATGAAATCTCCAGAGATCGACAAGGATAACACCAACTGGCAAACTAAACAATAGTGGAGAGACTACACTAATAGCCCCTCCTTGATGATAGGGTTGATGTCTACCCTATATGCCATCCTAGAACCTTAATCCAGGGACTGATGGAAGCAGAGACTGATACCCACAGCTAAACACTGAATTGAACTCCTGGAACCTAGTGACGGAGATGGAGGAATGATGAGCAAAGGAGTCAAGACCATGATGGTGAAACCCACAAAGACAGCTACCGGATAAGGGGGAGCTCTTGAATCCCAGACTGATGGCTGAGAGGCCAACAGGGGACTTATCCAGACTCCATGAATGTAGTGCCTGGGAGGAGGCCACAGAAATCACTCGGGCCATGGGTAGTAGATCAGTGTTTACCATGGTTTATGAATGAGCTTTGGGAGCCCACTCCAAATAGAGGGATGCTCTCTCAGCCCAGACACATGGGGAACGGCCTAGTTCCTGCCCAGGATGAAATGACAGACTTTAGAGATCCCCCAATGAGGGCCTCACCATCCCTGGGGAATGATGTGGGGATTGGGTGGGGGGCTGCGGGGCTGGTAGAGGGACAAGAGAGGAGGGGTGGGATAGAGAGCTGGGACTGATATGTGAAACATTCACGTTTCTAATTTAAATACAAACATGTATTGAGAAAAAAAGAATGCTAGCTTTTAGTTTTACTTTTCTTTTTTCTACTCTCCTTCCTTCTAGGTATATGCATTTATCTGCATCTAGTTATTATTATTATTATTATTATTATTATTATTATTATTAGAGAACACTCACATTCAGGAGCTGTGGTCTTTGTTATTTTTTTCTGGATTTCTGTGGCCTTGGATTTATGAAAATCTTGAATCTTGAAAGTAGCATGCCAGTGGTCTTGATTTACTCTCTACTGCTGGGCAGGGCCATAGGCTTGAATATTCCCTCAAAACTCATTCTATCTCCCTTAGTAAATACGTGAGAGTCTAGATCCTTTTATGTTGGTCATTCATCATGATATCCCCTACTGCCACTGTAGATGAATATTGGAGGAATAACAATTTTATTTCTGTAACAGAGTGATTCATAAGAGTTATGATAATATCCAAGAAGCTACTACTTATGGGAGATTAACATTACCACTGATGCCATGTCTTTGCAAAACTATTGGGATTTAGAGTTACATGTTACCCATCCTGGTATCTCACTCCAGTCTTTAATGTTGGAGCCCGGTGTTGCAAAATACATTATAACAATTCCATTTGACTAATACTAATACTAAAGTTTACTTTCATTCATTGGGTTACTTTTTAAGATTTTACTTATATTTATTTTTTGTGCATGGGTGTTTATGCATGCGCATGCATATGTGTACCACATATCATGTATGTAGTGGCAGAGGAGGCTAAGAAAAGGTGTCTGTTCTCTGGGGATTGGGGCTAGAGATGTTTTCAGCTACCATGTGGGTGCTGGGATCCAAACCTGTACTCTCTGGAAGAACAGCCATTGCTCTTCATTGCTAAATCATTTCTCCAACTCTTATTTTGCATTCACATCTATCTATCCATCTATCCATCTATCTATCTATCTATCTATCTATCTATCTATCTATCTTACTATTATAGTAATGTTTTAAAGAATGATCTCTGGGAATATTCTGAACTCTGAAGGCAATAGTTAAGGTTTTAGGTTAGTTGTATATTGTCAACAAGCTAGTCCTTAACATGCATATCAGGAACCCTCATACAAATGTAAAAGTTGCCTGAAGACAGGTACAGATAAACTGTTTATATATAGACAGGTCTGATAACCTGTTGTGTTGGGTGGCAATGGCTTTATTTGTGGCATTTGCCAATTTTTATGTTGTTAATATTTTTACTATGCATAGTTGATGCATGGTTCTCAATAGCCCCAAATACTTAATCTGCTCCTGCATGCTATCCCAATCTTACTTTAGCAGATGTTTTATAATCATATGTTTCCCATGTGGGGAGCAAATTGACCTCAGTATTGCTTCATTTATCTATCAAGATTAAGTAAGCCTAGTTACAAAGAGATCAATTCCCCTTTGTGTTTGACTAGAAACTGTATTGAACTTGTACCTGTCTATTTAGTTGTTATGTCACTAAAGCAAACTGGTTGGATACCTCTATGAGTATACATAGCTTTGACCTTGTGAACTAAAGCAATGCTGAAGTCAGATACACAGAGATTAAGCACAAGTTTGCTCTCATAACAGGTTTTGAAGTAAGAGGAAATAAAAAATTGCTAATGACAACAAATACTACCCCCCAATACTCTTAGAATTTATTCTTTCATTTAATGTTATTTGTGATACTTTTAAAGCCTTGTGTTGTTGTAGGATACAGGCTAACTAATTTTAAAAATACACATACAATAATCCCAGACAGCTATATAAGCAATATAGAAGATAATTAAGTAAGTGTGACAGATTTGGACTTATATGGTAACTTCAATAATATTTATAACCCAATTTTCTGCTTTGTTGCTATGATAAACATTGTCAAAAGCATCTTGGAGGATAAGGGTTTATTAGAATCCCCTTACATAGTCCATCGTGAAGAGAAGTTAAGGTGGGAACTCTTATAATTATAATTGGAGGAATGAACTGAAGCAGAGCCCATGGAGGAATGCTGCTTATTGGCTGCTTTCCATGGCTTGCTCAGTCTCCTTTCTAATAAAACCTAGGACCACACCCCTAGAGGCAGCACTGCCCACAATAGAGTGTATTCTTACAAGTATCCTTTATCAAGAAATATACAAATGACAGTCTGATGGCGACAATTCCTCACTGAAATTGCTTCCACCCAGGTTCCTGTCAAGTGACCAAACAGTAAACCAGCACAATATCAAATGGGCTAATAAACATTTTTATGAATTAACCACTAATTTATCTTGATTTACAATATACTTATTGTCTCCATAGTTTCTGTTTCAGTGATTAGCCTAGGAATGGAATAAACCATTTTTAATTAATCTGAACTTAAAAACCTTACAGAGATTTATTTCTTTATAAAAATTTTAAATGATACCTTATGAATTATTTTGTTTTAATTACACAGTTTTAAATTAGAGATTTGGTATGGCTTACATACTAATGTGCCTACAAATTAATTCATATAACTTACAGTGATAAGCTGTTCTTGGAAAACAACTTGCCTCTGTTGAGTCTTTGACCTTGTCACTATAATTTTAGTATAAAGATGTTAAAATATGGTAACTATCGTATGACTTAAAAATATTTTCTCTTTACAGAATAATTTTATATACAGGTAGAAATTAGATATATATCAATTTTCTTTGAAGGTAAGTGTAATGCTTGCAAGGGTTTCAAATATATTACCAAAAGTCAGGGGCACATATTTTAAAAGGGTAGTGAAGTAATTCCATTAGATTCATAATTAATATATAATAATTAGTTATTGGAAATTATTTAAAATATGTGAAACATGGAAATATAGAAGCTAGTTTATGAATATGAAATGTCCTAAAATATTATAGATAGAGACGTACATGAAGGACAATATCTGCAAACAATAGGTGACAATGTGCTCTTAATTCCTGAAATGCAAGTGGATGAATCTCATGGAACTTCCAGGACTTGCATGGTTACCAGCATCTATGCAGGATGACTACAGCAAACAGAAGGTCTTGGAGACATTCAAAGGCAGGTGAACAAGAGAGTGTTTCATCAGGATGGAACTCAGCAGGCAGTCCTTAAATTACTTAAATCAATTTACCTTTATTTTTATTTTATGTGCATGGATGCTTTGCCTTCATGTATGTCCGTGCATCAAGTGACCTTGAGGGGTAAAGAAGGTGATAGATTCTGTGGGACTGCAGTTACCGACAGATGTGGACCACCATATGGGTGAAAGGAATCAGACTCGGATACTCTGGAACAACCATGAGCCATTTCTCCAGCCACCTCATGAATTTTTTTAAGTCTAATTATTTGAAACTCCCTTTAGGAAAAAGTTGCTAATTATGAAACTAGCTATGGATGTGAGTGTTTATTATTTCAGTGTCTACTTCTGTATGTTTTAAACATTTTTTACTAAAAGACTTTTAAAAACAATAATTAAAATTTAAACAGAATATCTTTACATTATTTTTTCATAAGGCTCACTGTTTTTACATTAGACAGTACTGTAAAATATAATGGTATTTATGATATTTAGATTCATATATATGTATGTATACACACATAAATACATAAATATATGCACACGCATATGTTGCTTTGGTGATGTTTACCAGCCATTATCCACTATTGTCCCCTCATGGAGCCAATCTTTATAGTTAACTATTTTTCTGCATTATCATTTTCTAGAGGAAAAATTGCTAGAAATGGTATCTTAAAGTACAACACATGCAAATGCCTTTACTATTGATTGCAAAGAAATGATCGGGGACAGAAAAAGAGATAGAATAGGGAGATACTATGGGAGGAGGAGGGTGTGATCATAACAGGAGCAGGATGACAGAGAAGAGGAAGGAAGAGGAAGAAGGAAACAGAGGAAAGGAACAAACATGCAGTGGCTTCTGTTGTCCTTGGCTCATTGCCTGAATCTGGGAAGCAGTACTGACTCTCACCCTTCCTAGCCTGAAAATTCCAACTATGCTGGAAATAAGACATGAATACTTAGCTTAAAATGCTATGGCTTGTATTTTTCTAGCATGCCATTTTCTATATATGTGCTGCCAGATTAATTGTAAGTAGAAGACAATGGGAGGGTTACATTACATAGACTTCCACAAAGTTCTTCTGTTAGATTCATTCATGCTATCCCAACAACAGAAAATGCATTGTGTGGAGCATCAGGAACACAGTAGCCAAATCTCAGAGAAGAAGGCTAAGAGCCTAGAGCTCAGAATAACCAGGCCATATAATAGATTCCCACAGTATTATGCACTAAGCTGAACAGATTGTTTTTGTCAACCCCACAGCAACACAATTCCAGTGTATGCCACCTCTTTTTTACTGCCAATCAACTGTAGCTCTCCAATGTTTTGCTTGATCCCAGGTATCTGTTTCCATAATCTGCTTTTCCAGTGAATGCATGCTTTCATCATTTGAGCATGGCTTTGACACTAAGCATTCATGAAAGTCACTGCAAAGTTGTGTGTGAGTATCTCCACAAGGCTAAATCATAGATGCTGCTTCTGTCCAGGAAGCTGGGCCAGGAGGCTCAGACAGTGGGGGCAACAGCTACCCTTTCCTGTTGATCATAGACATTGTTGTTGACATGCTATTTAGCTTTTGCAGTGACCACATTTTTGAAAAGGGATTTAAACTATAACTCTGCTTGCTCCTGACTTTCAAAGTCTTAAAATATAAGCACTACATTCATTGGAAATTAAAGATTGTGTAAAGAATAAGAAAATAAGAATTTCTCATCACACTTAAAGATGAAAATTCAATGAAGTAAATCCCTGGGCATTTGAACATATAATTGATGAACATGTGAATACATTATTGATAATCTGTATTTCAGAAGTTGACAAAATAGGTCCCCAATACATACTTTTCCCCCATACCTTATATTTATAGGGCTTTAATAAGTTAAAATGAATCACAATTATCATAGAACTTGAAATGCTTTTATATTGGACATTAAATGGGCCTATCTATTCTGTTAAATGAGAGAGGCTACATTATCAAGTATGTTGAGAAAAGCTAGCTCTGATGAGTTGAGAGTTTCTGTGAGAAAAGGGAATGAGAAAAAACAAGAGTGTCCACCTGTAGTATCCCATATTGTTTTACCTCATGGTGCTAAGGATTAATATGACCTTGTCTTAACCTCAGTTGTGAGCCAACACATTCCGTACTCTGGATAAATACGGCCTTTACTCTCCAAGAAATGGGTGCCATTTTCCTTATACTGTGATTCCTTAGCACCATAGTAATGCATTTTTAGGAAGCCACTCTTGGCTTCCTTGAACTGCTTTGGATAAAAAGAAATTGCCACCTGGAGATAATATTTCTGAACAACGATGGGCTATCACGTGTCACAAAATTATACTAACAGCAGCTGAACGTGGATCCATCTGGAAACTCTAAACAATGCATCTGGCAGTTTGCAGGCAATAATGCACCACATTTGACAGAGAAGGTTATAAATAGTTCTGATTATCACCAACAAGACACCTGTGAGCTCAGAGCCAGAACATATAAATCTGAGGTTTATATTGGTTGGTTGTCCTGAAAATATCACAAAGTCAGCTAGATTATCAAATTAAAAGAAATCTATAAGCACAGAAAAGAGGCAAAATGATAGTGAATGACACTGATCTTTGGAAGGATAGGTTGTAGGTTAGATGGCAAGCATTACGAATTGTAGCGGGATAACTATAGATATTATTTTCCAGATTCTTCTAGTTGATGGTAATTGCATTGTGGTATTTATTATTTGTATTCATTTTTCTCTGGAATTTCTTCTTGCCCTTAGTTGAATTGGGAAAGAAGTTGTCTCTTTAGTTTTACCATACCTGTGGTGGCATATTATTTATGGCTTAATAAAGCCACTAGAGGACAAAACGCAAAGCTAGCCACAGCCATAGAGCCAGGCAGTGGTGATACATATCCTTAATCCCAGGACTTTAGAGACAGAGGCAGATAGATCTCTGTTAGTTCAAGGCCAGCCACCTTGGCTACACTAAATTGATCCAGTCCAAAAGAGAAAGAGCTCACACAAAGGTGATCTCAGCACTTGGGCTCACATGCCTTTAATCCCAGCACTAGGGAGGTGGAGACAGGAGGGATAAGACTGGGCAAAGAGAGAAATATAAAACAGGAGAGAGGAACTCAAAGGATTGCAGTCTGGGGCTTAGCAGAGAGCTGCTCAGTCTGCATATTGCCTCTGAAGATTCCTGGAGACAGGATCACCCATTTCAGTCTGAGGTAGAGGTGAAAACTAGTTGCTGGCTACTTTGCTTCTCTCATCTTCAGCTTGAACCCCAATATTATTATTCCTGTTAGACATAGATTTCCAACTGTTATATGATAGTAGGTAATATAAATCTGTTGCTATGGCTGAGGACAGTCTGGCCTTAGTAACTCTTAAAATACAATTGGTGTGATCTGACCTTTGAAGGAAACCTCCATTCGGTAAGTGCAGAGGAGCATTATGGCTTGTGTTACATACACTAGCACATACATCATATTCATATATGCATGCACATTTATTATACACAATGTTAGCCACATTCTTAGATGTAATACCTGTGGCTTACTGAAGTAAGGTGATCTACTCGCATTTTCCAAATCCACAGCAATGTCGATATTTTATGAAACTCAGTAGATTTGTTTTTATACATGTTCCAAAACCCACATAAAAAGAGAGAAAGCACATTTATAGAAAACGCCACCGCCACCTCAAGTCTAGTTTTATAAAGACCAGAAATAACCATATTGAGCAAAGAAATTCAAACTTCAACTAAATGGAATTAACTTAACGTGATGAATCCTGGCAAAGAAGATTGTCATCACAGCATCTCACTGAAAATAAAAAAAGGCTTTTGAGTTAATTAAATTTCAATAATATCTCTTGAGCACATAGCATTTTGTTGTGCTAAGGAATAGTTTCTTTTAATTATGGTTACTTTCCTCTTTCCTATTTAAATGTAGCACTTACCCCATGATTTGGATTTTTGTGTATCAAATACCATGTTTAACAGAGTAGTTAGCATTTTCTACAGAATTGAAACCAAATCACTTGAATCTCAGGATATAATTAGCCCAATAAATTGAATTAAGTCACTGAAAAGAATTAGGTGAAAGTTATTCGAAATTAATTTTTACTAAAGCAGATTATACAAATTGTCTCAATTGCAGATTTCAAATAGCTACAAGGAAATGGCAAAGTTTAAAAATAATCTGTAAGGAGACTAGACATTGTGCTGAACTTATTCAGAAGTATTTTCTTTGCAAATATTTTTTTTTCAAATTAGGTATGTGATAAAGACCTCCTCTATTAGAATTTTCACATTAAATAATTTTAGCTGGAAGTTGGAACAAATATGCACAAACTAGAAACTTATAGATTATAATTTTAAATCACACAAATATCCTGTTATCCATACATGAATACATTTTCATTAAAGGCTACATAGGTGATGAAAGGAGTAAGAAAATCCTAATAAATTGATTATTCTTTTGCCATCATTAAACAAACATGCTAATTATGACCACCCAAGTAATTAACATCCTAAGACACCCATGTAATAACTGAATTTCACAAGTCCTATTTTTTTCAAAAATTCTTTCAAGGAAATGAAACTGAATAATGTAATAAACACCCATGATTAATGCTGAAGCTTTTGTGAGGTTTGAAAGTACTATCTTCCCTTGAGAAATAAAAAACTAACTTGTGAAGCATAGCATTGTTTTCTTTCCCCCTACTAATTCAATGCATGGTGACATCACTTAAAACCAGGATTTGTCTCTGTACTCACATTTACATAACTACAATTCTTTCACTAGTGATGTAATAACATCCAACCTTATTCCATTGTAGTGTACCCAGGGAGTCTTTTGGGAAGAGTACTGTCTTCAAGAGGAAGGAGAAATACCTACAAAACTTGAGTTAAATAAGTGTCTCTGAGTCCCATCTTGATTACTAAGAAGATTAAAAAAATAATCTATGCAAAAAAAGACTAAGAAATTCTACTGCTGGGTCTTACATCCTTGAATATCATGTCTCTAGATAATCCCAGGTCTTAGGATCACAGTAATTAGAGGAGTTCTCTCCCTAACATCTAAGTAGGCCTTGTGGGAGTTAACTACTAGAAGGCCCAGTTCTTGAGTTTGTCTTCTTATAGATAATATCTACCATTACTCACCAAGACACTTGAGCTAGATTCTATCTATCTTCCTAAAGTATATTGTTAAATGTTCAATGTGAAATTGTTAATATCTGCAAGCATATTTTAAATAATGCAGCCTAGCTCTGTGCAACTTTTTGCAGCATATTTGTGATTTTTCTACCCTTCATTATTGCAAAGCATCATTCCTAGAAGACAGGGTTCTTCATAATAGAAATCTTCCAGATATTAGATCAAAAATGTTCTCTCCAGGTACTAGCTAGCATAATTAATCTGAACTTCCTTCACTTTCTTCTCAAGGCAACAGAGAGAGTTTGTTGTAGGGAGAGACCCAGGCACATGGGCCATTGACCACGCCTGTTTGGGCATGGCTACAGCAGATCTGTTCATCACTCAACACTCATCAGAGAAGCTTTTTCTTTCAATAGACAGTAATTAATACAGACCTTGTTATGTGATGCAAAGATGTGTTGCATTCTTTTATGTTGCATTTTGTAAAGGTATGTTACTTTGCCAGTCTAGAACACCTGATTGATCTAATAAAGCATTAAATAGCCAATAGCTAGGCAAGTGAGAAGAGTTAAGAGGAACTGCAGGGCAGAAACAATAAATAGGAGGAGAAATATAGCCTCAGAATAGTTAAGAGTGAGAAAAGGAGAAGAAGATGAGGATACCAGGGGTCAGCCACCCAGCTGAACAACCAGCCACAGAGTAAGTGGGGAAAGAAAACACAGAATAATGAAAAGTAAAAATCACAGAGGCAAACACCGAAGAGAAATGGGTTATTTAAGTTAGAAAAGTTGACTAGAAACAAGCCAAGCTAAAGCTGGCCTTCATAAGTAAGAATAAGTCTCCATGTATTTATTTGGAACATGGGTGGCAGGCCCTCAAAGAGAAAACACACAATCAAACAAGCAAAAACCAAAAGAAAATCACAACTACAAACTTATAGCTGGTTAATGTGTAGGGAACAAGAGTCTTTGGAATGCTCAGTTCTAACTTGGACATCTATGTCAATTTTTTCTCCTCAAGAGTTAGTAACCCATGTGTAAGACAGGAAAGAAAAGTTCTAAAAATCAGAAGTGGCAGTCTATTTCAAGCAAAACAAACAAAAAAACAAAAAAAACCCACAATGTTTTCCAGATACAACAGGTAAGATGCATTCTGGAACTCACAGAGACGGTAACTGCATTAATAGACCCAAAGCCAAACAAAATCCTAGCATGGAGAAGGCGAGGTTGGCATGAAGTCCAATCCACAGACAAGGATCTGCTCACAATTGACAGCTTCTGGGAGAGGGGGAAATCAGTTTTCTTCAATGGAGTGAATCTGGGCATGTCCATCACACATCAGAGCAGGTCCCGTGTTCAGTAGTCAACCAACAGAGAAACTAGATCATGCATTATTTTTGTTTGCTCATTTTGTTTTCTTTTTCAAAGAAAACATGAAAAGGGTAGCCAGGAAGATGGGGGAGGTTCTGAGAGGAGTTAGAGAATGGAATGTAATCAAAATATATTATGTGAATTTATCAAATAATAACTAGAAATGCTATTAAACATTTTAGAAAAAAAGTCAAATCAGATTTAGTTTTTCTCCTATCACATCAAGGACATATATCTCAAATAATACAACTGTATCTATGTCAATGTACTAACAATAGTTTAACTGAGAGCTCAATGCCTTCATATGCCCCTAGGAAACATGAAAGTTGCACATCACAGAAGTTAAAATACCTAACATTTTTTATATATTAAGCACAGTTTAGTCTTAGTTTTTCATTTTCCATATAACATTTTCAATATATACTTGATACATATTTGTACATGATCATTTTCAAATTTTGAAATTGTTACTCTCAATTTTTCATAGTTGCCGAGTTGTTTCATTTGTGATTGTCCATTCCCTGATTTACTACTATTGTTAAGCATCACTTTCTAAAATATACAATAATGAATAATCATGCTATGAAACACTTGGTTATAAAACCATATATAACAACTATAAGAAGTGAAATACTGAGAATGAGTAATCAATACCTACAAATGGCTCTTAAGAGAAATGTGTATAATTGCAGTGGGTTCTAGAGACAACACCCCTGCCATTATTGGTAGGAATGATGTTAAATCTGGATTGCAAAGGGCTGGAGAGATGGTTTAGAGTTTCACACTTGCTGATCTTGCAGACAATCTTGGTTTGAGTTTCCAGTACTTACATAGAAGCTTACAGTCATCTGTAACTCCATTTCCTGAGTACTTGATGCCTTCTTATAATCCATGTAGGCAGCAGGTACATTTATGGTGTACAAAATGCATATAGGCAAGACACATATATGCATTAAAATATAAAATTCTATTGAAACAGTTTTCTATTGGCAGGTCTCAGAGGATTGTCTTAGATAAGTCAAAGCCTTCTGTTACTTGACTCATCACCCCTTGAATGAGGCTGAGTGTTTTACTATAAACTTTCAAGTAAATTGTGGAACACTACAAATAGTGGAATTACAGTACAATAGTGGATCTCTATGCACAGTGGGAGATATTTGCCAAAGCTATATCTCTAGAGAAGAATGGTAGTACCTAGAGAGAGAAATAAGTGGTAGGCGTTTGGAATTGAGGAAAGTAGATGATATACATTTATGGAAATGTTGAAATGTAAGCCATCATTTTACGTAGTGATATATATGGGTTAAACATAAATACATTTCTTATCTAGCATAAATAACAGTGCTTAAAGACATGATTGAGAATGTTCACCTAGGAGCATAAATTCTGAAGAGATTTCTAAACAGCTGCTTTCCCAGTGTAGAAAGAATGCCTTCATCTGAAAATTATCCATGGGTCCTGATTTGGTTACCGTTAATACCTACACTTGTATTTGAAAGGTTTGGTGTCTACCTAATGATAGGTTTTTATGCAGAGTTTCAACTCATACCAAGCAGAGCATTTTCCCCTAAAAAGATGAATTACCCACTTAGTGCACTCATTTCATTTCTTTGCTCTGGAGTGGCTGTGTTCACCCCTGTTAGGATGTGTTTGACTTCTTGCTGTTGATTTATGTCACATTCTTTTCTTCTCTCTGCAAATTCCTCTCGCCTTCCAGCCTTTCCAATTCATTTGATGCTATGAAGGTCTGATGCAGGTGAATTGGCTCCCTGAAGACAAGGAGTTTGACATAGATTTTAAGAACTTTGCTATAAAGGTGTATATCAGAAGAGGAGTTGTTAAAAGAAATAGGTGCCTAGAGCATCTCATTTCATATTGCCCAGGGAAGAAGGATTTGTCAGAAGCCATCATACTGCTAGGTGAAAATACACTGCCTAGCACATTCACCAGCAATGCATTATAGATGCCACTTCCATGAATAATTTAGGTCATATCCCACAGAGTTCATATTATTAGTATTCAATTGAGTAACATGATAATAAATTCAGAAATATTCACTCTGAATATTTAAAAACAAGGATTTTATGGCATATATTTTCACAGTGAGATACCATGTTTTGGTGAATTAAGGAACCACACAAGGTATAGAGAGGAGTAAAGCTCATTGTGCCCACTTTGCAATTTAAGAATCAGGAGACCTGGGAACATGAGACGCTATTAACAGAGCTCCATAAGTGTGATAATAGAAAGCAGTAGCCTTGCAGACCCTTCTTGGATTCAGCAGCAGGAAGATACTGAACCAGTCTGAGGGAAAATGGGAAACTATGAAGTTTAAAGTTTGTTTAAAGATTTTTACCAATGTTCAACTACCCAAGTGTCACATACATGACTTCTCATTTAAAACAGAGAATGACACTAGCTCCTCAATTCCCTAAAATTCTTTAAAAGTAAGATTGACTAGAAGTTGGCAATAGAAGGATAGTCAAGCAGTGGTGGGTTCTGAACAATTTCTCTTGAGGTTCAGATCATGAAGAGTGTATAAACTCATGAACTTGCTGCAGTGCATATTACTAAGTATCTTATCATTGCTTTTTTTGTCTTCAACCCAATTTTAAAGCTGTGAAAAACGCAAAGCTAAAAAATTTTAAAGAAGTCAGGCATTCAAGGCAATTAGAAACAATTCCTGATATCGAAAACTAAGTGAGAAACTAAGTTTATTATGAAATATCTCTATTTTAGTACTTTCAACAAGCAGATAATGTCTGATAACCATTAATGTGAAATTACATTTAAAATGTGAACACAGGAAGATTGCTATCCCTGAAGTAGAAGAGTAGCAGAAGAATGGAGTGGGAGAAAGAAGGAGCAATTGGGGTGAATATGCTCATAGTATATTGCAATCATGTAGGGAAATGCCATGATAAAACGCATCACTTTGACAAATCAATACACACATTAACAATTTTTTTAAGTACCATTGGAAGAAACTCCTTAATTGATCTGAGAGTCATATTTTTAGCCAAAACTAAATATATAGGAAATAAAGTAATTTTAAAGAATCTTACAGTAGCATGAACAAAGTTATCTGCACAGTGAAGATATATATACATATACATATATATTTATATATATGAATATATATATATTTGTGCATGCATTAAGCATATCATGTATTTTTCTTTTAATGATTTTTATTTTCCTATATAGATTATTCATTTATTAGCTTAGTGGTTACCTATTCTTAGAACTTCCAACATTCCAGACTATCTCTGACTAAAATATGTATCTCAGTATCCACAGTGTATTGGATTTTCTTTATTCATTCATTTAGTGTCCATTCAGCCACTCAACTATGACTGGCTTGGTATAATCTATGTGTTAGACTCTGTTCTACTATTAAGTATGTATTTAATAACTAATGTTTGATTGAACAAGATTAACGAATAACAATTGCTATGAACGGACCTACAGGGTAAAATATAACTTCACAAAACATATAATCAACTTCTATATATAATTCAATGATATTTAGTAATACTTTGGGGTGAATAAATTGTAAGGTATTATTGTACAAATTCTAGGATATGAGGCAATTATTGCCAGGAAAGAAATGAATAGGTGACAGGAAGGTAGTTGAATCGATAGACAGATAGATAGATATAGGCAGACAATGGTGTGTTTGCGTTAGGTTCTTTCCCATCTTTAATATAGCACAAAAGACAAAGCTAATTTAGTGATTCTGATTTAATTTTGAAAGTTAACATTTACGTGAGTACTGATGGGCTGCTTTCTACATTCCTTTATATAATCACTTTTCAGAATATAAAGCATCTTCCTTTGAACCTAGTGAGAAAGCCCATGCAGCGTGATAAAAATATTAATAATAATTCTTTAGCATTACAATCATATACATGCAGGAATCCTTTAAAAAGACTTAAGGAAATTGGTTTGCCTGGCTAAAACTAACAAAGCAGCTTCAAAAAATATAAGTAGGCTTGCTTCTTGGGTTCTTTGTAAATTTTGGAGATTAACCGTCTGTCAGATATGGGGTCAGTGAATATCTTTTCCCATTCTGTGGGCTGCCTTTTTGTCTTGTTGATTGTGTTCTTTACCTTACAGAAGCTTCTCAGTTTCAGGAGGTCCCATTTGTTAATTGTCGATTTCATTGGCTGTGCCACTGGTGTTATGTTCAGGAAGTGGTCTCCTGTAACAACTCGTTGAAGAGTATCTTCCACTTTCTCTTCTAAGAGTTTCAGTGTGGTTGGATTTATGTTGAGATCTTTGATCCATTTGGACTTAAATTTAAGCAAGTCTCCAAAACACCAAAGGATACAGTTAAAAAGTGGGCTACAGAACCAAATAGAGAATTGTCAATAGAGGAGTCTAAAATGGCTGAGAGGCACTTGAGAAAGTGTTCAACATCCTTAGCCATCCGGGAAATGTAAATCAAAACAGCTCTGAGATACCATCTCACTCCTGTCAGAATGGCTAAAATCAAAAACACCAATGACAATTAATGCTGGAGAGGTTGTGGTGAAAGGGGAACACTCCTCTACTGCTGGTGGGCGTGCCAACTTGTACAGCCACTTTGGAGAGCAGTGTGGAGATTCCTCAGAAAAATGGGAATAGAACTACAAGACCCAGCAACTCCACTCTTAGGCATATATCCAAAAGATTCACATTCATACAACAAGGATGTCTGTTCCACTATGTTCATAGCAGCATTATTTGTAATAGCCAAAACTTGGAAGCAACCTAGACGCCCCTCAACTGAAGAGTGGATAGAGAAAATGTGGTACATTTACACAATGAAGTACTATTCAGCAGAAAAAAAACAATGGAATCCTGAAATTTGCAGGCAAATGGATGGCACTAGAGGAAACCATCCTGAGTGAGGTAACCCAGTCACAAAAAGAGAAACATGGCATGTACTCTCTCATATATGGATTTTAGACATAGATCTGGTGAGTGCCAGTCTACAATCCCATGGCCAGAGAGTCTAGGAAAGAGAACCTTCATTCAATGGCTGATGGAAGCAGAGGCAGACTCCCATGGCTAAGCACCGAGCTGAATTCAAGAAATCCAGTGACAGAGAGGGAGGACTGATGACCAAAGGGGTTAAGACTTGGCTGATTTAACCCCCAGAAACAGCTGACCTGACAAGAGTTCGCTCTTGAATCCCAGAGTGATGCCTGGGAATCCAGCATCAAGACACCCTGATTGTGGGTGTCATTGAGGAGGCCTAGGTAATATATTGAGCCTTGGGTAGTAGATCAATATTTATCCCAGGTATACAAATGGACTTTGGGCTCCCATCCAACAATGAGAGATGCACTCTCACCCTGGACACTTGGGGGAGGGTCTAGACCCTGCCCTGTATGAAATGACAGACTATGCCCCCCTATGGAGGGCCTCACCCTTCCTGGGGAAATGAGGGAATATTGGGGGTGTTGGTGGGAGGGCACAGGAGGGAAAGGGAGTGGGACCTGGAATTGACATGTGAAGCAACATTGTTTCTAATTTAAATTTAAATTTTAAAATAAAATATATAAAAATATATAATTAGGAATCACAAATGGTTATAAGGAAAAATTCAATACTTGTAATATTTTATTTCTGTATTTCTTTAAATTGCAAATAGTCTCAAATATCTTTAAAGATACATCACATACATTTGTAAGTTAACTACGTAACTTGTAACTTATATTTAAAAATATTTTAAAATAAATTTATTGAAAGGTTTCAATAAATACTTATATTTTTCTGTTTTGTTTTAAAAGATACCAATATAATATGTAATATTTTTTAAAAGTCTTCTTAAATGCTGATTGAAAACACAAGTTTTCAAATACAGAGACTTACAGGCAAATATTACATAGAAAGTGAGAGGCCTTGAAACACTCAGTCCAAAATGGGATATCTCAATCAAATCCCTTCCCTCAGGCCTTAGAGGACGCAGAAAGAGTATAAGAGCCCATGGTGGAGGACACCAAGAAAACAAGGTCCTCTAAACCAACATGATCAATTGAACTTACAGAGACTTGCAGCATGCTCAGGGTCTGCATGGTCTGTATGGTCTGCACCATATCGGGTTCTACAGCTGAAAGGAGAAGTGCACATATGTCCTCCTCCCAGACACAAAAACAATCTCTAGTTGATAACCACTTCTTCATGAAAATTTAGTTTCCTTCAAAGGAATATCAAGGGGAAACAGATTATATTTCGGGGTAGACTGCTGTAGAATATTTCTTTACACAGTGAGAATACATGTCACTGTGATTGGTTTAATAAAGAAGCTGACTGGCCAATAGCTGAACAGGTTTTGCAGGAGATTCAACTAAGAAAATGCTGGAAGAAAGAAAAGCAGAGTCTGGAGTTCCAAGTCAGATGCGGAGGGAGCAGGAGAAGAAGGTGTGATGCTAATGAAGGTACCACTATGTGGGACAGCATAAATAAGGAATATGGGGTAACTTCGAATATAAGAGTTAGTTAGTAACAAGCCTGAGCTACTGTCTTACCATTTGTAATTCATATTAAGCCTGTGAGTGATTATTTGAAAGTGACTGCAGGACAGGAAAACTTCACCTACATGTGGCGCCCAAATGTTCAACAAGAATTTTCACATAAAACACAAGAAATATTTAAAAAGGGGTTCTAAAACAGAGCCAGATGCAACTTACTAGTTTAGTGTCTTTCATGTATGCTGCAGTACAGACACGAATCTCCTGGCTGCTGCTAGTATGCCATGAGTTAAGTCACATGTCGGGTTCCAGCAGTCTCTCGAATGGCTGCAGCATAGAGAGGTGCCTCCCAGATGCTGCCTGTGAGCTTGAGAGCTCTGCCAGCATACTACATGGAGGGTTTAGAATTTTTACTCCGAGATCAGACAAGATCGGACACGTTCAGGATGGTATGGCCGTAGAATTTTTACTCATGCAGACCAAAAAGGTTACAGATACACACTAAAGATAGATTCACAAGAAAATAAAAAAGCTCTAAACAAGTCACAGTGTATTCGGAAATATACATAAGCATGGGAGAAAAAAGAAAAGAAAGGGTAGAGAAAGTACTTTTAAAAATAGAGTATTTCATTGTTATGTTTTTCCCACAGAGTAGTACTCCATTGTGTAAATGTACCATATTTTCTTTATCCATTCTTCAGTTGAGGGGCATCTAGGTTGCTTCCAGGTTCTGGAGATTGCAAATAATGCTGCTATGAACATAGTTGAGCAGATGCCTTATTGTATGAATGTTCATCTTTTGGGTATATGCCAAAATTGCTGAATCTTGTGGTAGACTGATTCCCATTTTCCTATGGAATCTCCAAAATGATTTCCAACGTGGCTGCATGAGTTTGAACTCCCTCCAGCAGTGGAAGAGAAGATGGAACTAGAAGGTACCAACCAGACTGAGATAATCTAGTCACAAAAAGACAAACATGGTATCTACTCACTCATATATGGATTTTATACATAGAGCAAAGGATTACCAGCCTACAATACAAAACATCAGAGAAGCTAGGAAACAAGGAGGACCCTAAGAGAGACATACATGGTCCCCTGAAGAAAGGGAAAGGGACAAGATCTCCTGAGCAAATTGGGAGCATGGGTGAGGGTGAGGAAGTTAGGAAAAATAGAAGGGAGAAGGGGAGGGGCGAGGAAGACATGACGGAGCAGGAAGATTGAGTCAGGGGAAGAGTAGAGAAGAGCAAGAATAGAGATACCGTTACAAATGGAACCATTATAGATTTAAAGAGAAATCTGACACTAGGGAAATGTCCAGAAATCTACATCTATGACTCCCAACTAGCAATCTAAGCAATACTGGAGAGGCTACCTTAAGTGCCTTTCCCCAATAATGACATTAATGACTACCTTATATGCCATCCTAGAGCCTTCATCTAGTAGCTGATAAAAGCAGAAGCAGACACCCACAGCTAAACACTGAGCTGAACTCCTGGAATCCAGTTTCAGAGAGGGAGGAGTGATGAGCAAAGAGGTCAAGACCAGGGTGGAGAAACCCACAGAAAAAGTTGACCTGAACAAGGGGGAGATCATGGTCTCCAGACTGATAGCTGGGAAACCAGTATAGGACTTATCCAGAAGCCCTGAACATGGATGTCAGTTTGGACTTCTGGGCAACCTATGGGGCTTCTGGTAGTGGATTAGTATTTATTCCTAATACACGATGGACTTTAGGAGACCATTCCATATTGAGGGATACTCTCTAGCCTAGACACATGGGGGAGGGCCTAGGCCCCACCTCAAACAATATAACACACTCTGAATATCTCCCATGGAAGACCTTATCCTCTCTAAGTAGCAGAAAAGGGGTGGAGATAGGGTGTAGGTTAGGTACAGGAGAAGGGGTGGGAAAGGGAACTGGAATTGATATGTAAAATAAGCTTGTTTCTAATTTAAATAAAAAATTTAAAAAAGAAAAAAGAGTAATTAAAAATAATAAACCACACAGAGATAGGAAATAAGCGAAGAGTCTGGATCCTGTACGTTGTTGTGTTGTCTGAATTTTTTTGTCTGCTAAGAGACAGTGGATTTTAAAAACTGCTAGATTCTATCAGCCTATATATTTAAAAATATCTTGACTTCAATATTTAATTCAAAAGATGTGTTACATTGGGGGAAGGATAGGCTTTTATTTCTACAGGAAACGAGATGCTATGCACTCCTTCTGAGTTAAAGGAAACTATATTTGATGGAGGAAGGCCCCCTGAATTCCTGACTACAGATAAAAAAAAATAAAACTTAACCTACAAGAACTACAAAACATGTGATGTGTGTTTTGTCTGCTCAAGCGCAAAAGAAAAATCATCTCATGCTAACTTGTGTACAAAGCACAATCTACACTTATATTAATGCATATATGTGTGTTACCTTTAAAAGTTCATGTATTTTCAGAGAAAGGAGGCCAGATATCAATGAAAACAGTCCAGGTGATCGTGATCAAGTACTCAAAACAGTTTCAAGGCTGTTGACTGAGATGTTCCAGCATCACTGAATACTCCAGTAAGACATAACAATTATTCTGATTTTCTCAAAGCACTCCCATATATGTCAGTGTCTCACATAAAATAGGAAGTTGTCCAGAGAACAATGCCCACATTAAAAAAATGGGTCATGAATGTTTATTTTCATTTAAGGTGGGTTGATTACAAGTTTTTATTGGTAATGGTCAGGAAAAGATAGGATCTTGTTCTGAAAAGAAAAACTGGGAATATAGAAACGATAGTATAGCTGGGTATAATGGCACACACATTTAATCCCAGTACTCAGAAGGCAGAGGTAGGTGAATCTCTGTGAATTTGAGATTAGCCTGATCTATAGAGCTAATTCCAGAACAGCTAGGGTTGTTACACATAGAAACTCTGTCTCAGGAAAAAATGAAAGGATAAAAAGTATAGATTGTTGAGTCTACTTTCAAACTAAAATATCAACTCCAATCTTAAATATGTTCTTCTTTTTCTTTCATTTTTAGTACAAACATGTATGTCTATTTGATATAAATGTTTGTATAAATCCATGCACACATATAAGAAGCACTGAATTATTTGTACAATGTATCATGCTTTTGTTTTGAATTGAAAATGTGATTATGTTCCTTTTTCATTCATCTTGATGCTCTTATTAAATAATCTTGTTTTGTCTTTTCTAGACAACAGAGAGCTGTCATCCTGTTTGTATTTCCTCTTTCCATTTTTCTTGCAATACTTATGCTTATCTTTTCTTCCTGCCTATCTATCCATCTATCTATTCATCCATCTATCTATCTATCTATCATCACTATCAATATCTATCTATCTATCTATCTATCTATTTATCTATCAATATCTAATGTATATAATATATATGGATAGATATGCCCCTCTAGTCTAACATATTCATCACTGTATTTCTATAATAAATTTGTCAGTATAAATCACCCAATAGTGTTACCTTTCTATAAAAACATATAATTCAGAGTTTTTCTTGATTATTTAGTTTAGAATTGGCTTTACAACTTTTAAGGGAGAAAAGTTTGGTTATTTTTAATTGGTCTCAACTTTTAAGATGTAAGTTTCTTAATTTCAATACATGAAACTCACTTATGAGAAAGCCTTGACTTAAAACTTTCTCAAGTTATCCAGATGTGTAAGCAAAAGTCTCTTAGTCTGTTACCTTATTTTCCAAAGCACACAACTCCTATGCATCTAAACTTTAAAGAGCAGCAGGGAAAGCTCTATCAGTTTTTCTCTGTTGTTACTCAGTACCACTGCAGGCAGTTCTCAGGGGGTACCTGGTATCATTGTTCCTACATGACCAAAGAAATGGCTGGGCTAATACAGTAACAGTATTTATTTAACTGTTTATTTATTTATTTTGATGTTTCCAGGTCATAGTCTCGCTTCTGAGAAACATCTGGAAATGATGAAATGAATAATTAAACATGGAATTAATGTCATGTTAGAAGTTGACTCTGAATGGAACTGTCTATGAAAGTATCATATTAATACAAATTAATCAATTGTGTATTAAGTTCCAATGAATACATAAGAAATGTCCCTGATACAATCTTTACCACATTTGAATCTGTGTGTGCATGCCATTGAAACCCGGTACGTTTCCCTAGTTCCTTTGAAGATTTCTTAGTGTGCATATCTTATGGTTACTGTGCATATTAATTTAATACAGTATATTTCAGGCACAATTATACTTTATGCCAAGTATCTCTCAATAATTGGCATAAAGAATGTACATAATTATTGCACAGCTTGCTCAAAAAGAGTACAACACTTAACACAATGGACATCATTACAATTTCCATTAGGGAGTATTAAATTATATATTCTGCTGCAAGAAGATGCAAACAGTTATATGAATATCACCAAAATGATGATATCTGTTTTTAAGTATTGAAGGATCATTGAGTATATCTAGTGTTTTCACATAGCAGATATTCAATACATATTCTATTCCTCATTATATTTTTAAATGCTACTATGATGAATAGATGATATTTAATATTTAATTCTTTCAAAATCAAAGTGCACTATGTTCAGGTATGAATAACTAAATTTAATTATTTTTCTTTGTCTCATTTATATAACATTGTCATCAATGGAGACTTTCATAAGGTAATAGAATGATACCTCTGATGAAAGTTTTGATCATATACTCTTCTCAGAAATGTCTGAATAAATTTGTAATTATACAGAAATCATATGTAGCTTGCAAGCTAATATATTATTTCCCTGTACCAGTAGTGTTTAAAAGTAGATACGATACTGGGTCCTGGTGGTGCACACCTTTAATCTCAGCACTTGGGAGACAGAGGCAGGTGGATCTCTTTGAGTTTGAGACCAGCCTGATCTACAAGAGCTAGTTCCAGGACAACCTCCAAAGACACAGAGAAACCCTGCCTCAAATCCCCCCAAAAACACCCAATAGTAGATATGAGTTGAAATTCTGGAGAAAATAGTCTTCGAATTATGTCATTGAGTGTACCTACACCAACCCTTCTCACCAGAGACTTTGCTGAGAAATTGCCTGGAAATTAGAGTTGTCAGGACTGCCTGCCTTCTTCAAGAAGAGATTTGGACTGTATTCATTGGTCATATATTCTATTCCAACTAAGTGCAGATCAATTCAATTGCCACTGTGGGTCTAATTAAATTGTAGAGTTCCCTAGCCTTCTCCTTTCCCATGTTGTACTAAACCAAGGGGAAATCATAAAGACTCACAAATGCTCTCCAGTCTAAAAGGAGTTATCCTAGATCACCAGCCTGCATAGCTATCTTTATCTGGAGAGAAAGAGAAAGGGCAGTTTTTCTGTATTTTGTTACTAAAAACAAGGGGGTATTTTCTCAAGTATTGATTATTCTTTCAGTCCATGTACACAATAGTGGTCTATATTATTTAATGAAAAGAAAGGAAAAACATGAACTACAATCAACAGCCTCTATTCTTAAGCTGATGATAGCTTGACTTGGTTCTAGTTTTTGTAGACTCCAGCATCTATCCTGAGTCATACATTAGGGGGTTCCATGTTGAGTATGAATCATTTTGTGCTATGGTGTGAAGCATCTGCTAATGGCTTCCTGTTCATAGGATTGGTCTACTAATTTGCTTCCATTTCTCCCACATATGTTTCTGTCCACACAAAAAGTTCTTCAAATGTTTACTTTTTACACTTAAACCTTGTTAAGTCAGTGGTTCCTATCAGATCTCCCTGGTAAGTTCCTATTGCTGAAGATATTACACTTTGGTCAAGGGACCTAGAAAAAATACTCAAGCTGGAAATGAGCTGAACACTGCCTCCCAACTGGCTAACTTTCCTTCCTTTAGGCTGTCTTTCATACTGCTGGAAAGTATGAGGAAGGCTTCTAGGAGAAAAATCAAAAACAATCTTTGTACTCAGTTTTGACTCCTAAGAGGTATGGTAATGACCTGCTAGGAGAAATGTGCCCTCTGTCACATAAAATAGGGACATGATGCTATGAGGATAAGTAATCATTTCTGGTTTGGTTTGAAGCTCACCCCATAGAAGAGAACACATGCTTGTTTCTCTAAAGCTGGTTAAGAGCCGATAGCCGGGGAGACTATATGTCTTAAGGAAAAACCAACTACTGTTGTGTTTCTAAATGGTCACACTCTCAAACAATCTTCTACATACTCTGTATATACTCATAGATTAGTGCTGTGCTCAGCCTTTGTCAAAGAAACTTCTTACTTTTGAGTATATGTGCAATGCAGAAACTTATGACTTGCAAACAGACTGAAAATTAGTGACAGTGGAGTGATATAGAGCATCATCTGTTTGACAACATTCATGGCTTAGGGAAACAACATAGAAGAGAGGAAAGGATAATTTAAGAGTCAGAGGATGGGAAGAGGTGCAGCAACAGTCATCTTCTGTCCACGAGGTAGCTGCGGCATGCATGAGCTCATTGCAACTGGGGTTATCTGCACCAGACTTGCACAAGCTTGGGTCTGTCAGCATTGTATTGTGCATTAAGGAGTAATGCATGTGGCCTCACCTCTTCGTGAGGGAATATTGGTAGTTAACAATTCCTGGGGGAAGAGATGTCATTTTCTTCAATGTTACAGCAACCGATATGCTGCCCATGTTGCAGTGATAACTTCTCACCCCTACATCTGCAAACAGCTGTAATTAACTTCAGTGGGTCACACACGCAAATAAGAAAGTGGGGAGGGAACTTGTTGGGAAGAAATGGTTCAGCTGGAGGGAGGAGGGACGAAAGAAAACAGAGGTTGAAAATGACTCAACTTCATCATATAGAATTATGAAACTGTCGAGTGATTTTAAAAGACAGAAACAAAAATTATCTTCGATGTTAAATAGAAGGGCACTTTTCCCACGGAATGTTATTTGTAGAACAAAACAAAATATTCTTGCCAGTTTCTGTTTCTAAAGAATTCAGTGTCAGGGCACCTGAACATTTTTCAGAGCACCTAAACAAAGAAAAACAAAAGAACAATTCCTCATAATAACTACTGCAAAGCGTATGGAATATGGCCCTCAAATCACAATCTTTATGCTGAACGTCTTCTTGCATTGTGAGATTTATTCCTGTCAGTCAGAAACATTTGAAAATAAATCTATCTGCATTTTACTTAAAGTATCAGTTAAGTCATATCAGATGGAAAGAGAATTTCCCCACTAATAATACGCTTTGATATTTTGAAGGAAAAATCTGATATTCATTAATTAAAAACATATAAGATGAATATTAGCTGTTTCCAGGTAGGATGACAGAGAAGAGGTGCTATGTGAGACCTTGAGGAAGGGAGTCAGAAACAGAAAGCATGGACTGTAATCCAATAAAGACAAAAAGAGCCTCTGAAATCTATAAAGGAAGTAAAAGATCAGAAAGAAAGATGGTAAATGCAGATGAGGAAGCCAAATCCAGGTTTCACCCCTACACCTTCCAGGAGGAAAAGGAGAAACTGAAATTGTTTTCAAAGGGTAAGCCAAGTGAGGCATCAGTAGTCCCACCACAGGGTAAAACAAACAGTGCCCACAAAGTTCAAGTCCAGTTGCTTGTGGTGGTGAGACAATTATTTCTCCTGGGGACAGGAGTTGTAAAAATGTCGTTCTGTTACATTGTATTACTTAGAGGCAGCAGTTTTGGGCATCTTGAGATAGAATCTCCTGTTGCAGACTGAGCTATACTGGAAGTCTGTCTGAGACCAGAAAATAGATCAGGAGCCGAATTTTGCCTGCCACAGGTCTTGGGTAAGAGAAAGCACAGTGTAGAAACTATGTGGGCAAAACACTAACAACCTCAAGGAGTGTTGGTGGCAGAAGGCTTGATGGAGGGAAATGCATAGAGAAAGACATAGCTGTTCTTGGTAGTGAGGAGCAGACTTCCTCAATTGAGAATAACCCTGGTGCTTGACTGGCAATGATGCATGCTCATCTCTAAACACAACATCCATTTCACTCCCTCCAAGCCTCAAGAAATACCCTGAAAGAGGAGGTGTAAAGAATATAGGCACTCAGGGAAGTTGTGGGGTATTGTGGACTACAGACTTCTTGCAATGGCTGTTGAACTCTTAGGAGCTGTGGTTACATGTTCAGTCATGTTAAGACACTATGTTTGGAGAAAGTGTGTCATGAAGCATTACCGCCCTTTGAGGATCTATAGGAAAACAAACATATTGTTTATAAAATTCCAACAGCTCAATTATGTAGAATGCTTCCATTTTTCTAACTTAAATATGTTTATAATACATTATTGTTTTTTATGTGTCAGTCCAACTTGAGAAGTACTTATAATCACTTAAACAGATGATGAGATTTGTAAGATGCTGAAACCTTTGAGATCAGTTGGTTTCCTCATATGTTAATGTATTATAATATGAAAAGTCCCTGAACATTCCAGGAAAATTAACCAGAAATTTATAGAATCAAAATCAAACAGGATCCACAAAACAGATTGCATGGATTTGCTTATAAGGAAAAAAAGAGATACATGGAAAATCATTTTCTGTCCTCAAGTATGGAAACATGAACACACAAGTATGGTGTTGTATGTTTATAATTTTAGCACTTGGAATTTGAGACATGAGAGGGATATACAGTGAGACTGTGTCTCAAAAAATAAAAGAAAAAGGAAGAGAAGATAGGGATGAAGGGTGAGGATGAGGAGGGAGAGAGGGAAGGAAAAAACAGGCCAAGAACAGAACACACCCGTTCCAGACAGCACAAGACAAACAGGAACATATCAAGGAGGTAACCTATCTGTTCTGCATTAGAGTGAATGTCCCACAACTGCTGCCATTCAACACTGAACTTGGCTTTCTCTAAAACACAGCACACTTTAAGAAAGGGCAGGATCGCTCCAGCCAAGAAAATAGAGTTTCTATTTATAAAGAGATATTGTGAGAGGATTTTTATTTCAAAGTAAATTTGCTTCTCCTTGATTCTGCTGTCTCTTTTGAGTTCATTTCAAATATCTAAATTTAGACAGCTAGGCCCCCAAGAAAGCCATGAAAAGTCTTTGGTTAAAACAGATGACCAAAGAATGGTAGGAAGTATTTTTAGCACCTTGTTAAGGGAATATAAACTTTCTGGAGATGAGAGCCCTTTTTCCAGAGAACATGAGAACAAAAGGTACTATTTTTCCCTGCAGTTATGTTTCTTTACTATCCAGATTTCAGTGCCATCATCCTCAATTTGAAGCAAACAGATTTTATTGTATTGATATATTTTGGGAATATCTAATTGTCCAATAATATTCATAAGAAACTATTGAATGAATATCTACAATGGCATTTATGCCTCATGTGGCATGAGCACTAAAAATAATAAGAGCATATAACATTTTTTGTTGTTGTATTCAGTGGTTATCTCTTCTCCCTCCACTTCTAATGTCTCTTGAAGAGTTTCAAAATATAAATAGAAAAATTGCAAAGCAGGATGAGGAAACAGATGGTTCCACTGTTGACAAAATCCATTTGATCCATTTGACTGTTACCACACTGGGATAAAGAGCTTGGTTAATAATTAGTCAGCCAATAAAACAATATGGAAAAACTGATTTGGCAAAATGTGCCTTAGATGAATATAAATATCTCATAATTACTTGCTTTAAATATTTCTTGCATAATCAACTTTTCAATGTGTTCATTTTATTCAAATGAGCATAAAACATCACTATTATTAAATAAAGAACATGCCATTCTTAAAATGCTATTGCCATTGACACAATGGATAAGAAAAACCTACCTATACACAGTTTTCTGAGAATACATAAATTCAGGATTGGGATGACCAACAATCTGTATTTCACCAGGAAAATAAAACGAGTCCAGAGGAAGGAGAAGACACCACTGATCATGACAGGAGATGGATGGTATCAGAGGTGTAAGGTGGCTGGCTGGTCACAGTGTATTTATAGACAGACAGGATCACACTCTGAAACCTTTAGACTCACCCACATGATTCAATTCCAACAAGGAACTGCCTCTTAAAGATTCCATAACTTTCTCAGTGAGTTTAGCAGATGGGAAGCAAGTGTTCAAACATGACACATTTCATATTCAAACTACAACACTACATGTTAAACTACCTCTGTCTACACTATTGCTGTACACCAATATAGATTAATAAATTAACTTTATTCCATACTAAAATTGCCCCCTATAGCTTGTGTTAAATTTGGCAAACTGGATAATCCAAATTAGTCTAGTCCTCACTCTTCACATTCCAGAAAATCTCCATGTTTTATAGTTTTTTTATTTTAAAATTTAAATTTAAATTAGAATCAAGGTTGCTTCCCATGTCAATTCCAGGTCCCTCTCCCTTTCACTCTCCTCTTCCCGTGCCCTCCCACCAATACCCTCAATATCCTCTTATTTCCCCAGGGAGGATGAGGCTCTCCACAGGGTGTCCATAGTCTGTCATTTCATCCAGAGTAGGGCCTAGATCCTCCCCCAAGAATCCAGGGTGAGAGTGCATCTCTAATTGTTGGATGGGAGCCCAAAGTCCATTTGTACACCCAGGATAAATACTGATCTACTGCCCAAGGCTCAATAGATTGCCTAGGCCTCCTCACTGACACCCACATTCAGGAGGTCTTGATCAGTCCCATGTTGGATTCCCAGGCATCAGTCTGGGATTCAAGATCTAACCCTTGTCAGGTCAACTGTTTCTGGGGGTTAAACCAGCCCAGTCTTAACCCATTTTTATATGAGACAAACTATTATTTGTTTGTTTATTCATTAATTATTATATTTAACATATGTCAGTTTCACTGTATGTAAAATTACCTCCCTAGAACTACCTCCGCAATGCCTTTGGTCTGTAGTTGACCATGGGTATGCTGAAGCACTTTGAAAGTGGAATGATTTAGGCAATTTGTTCTCAAACAAATAAAAGAGGACAGATACTTATATAATAAATATGATTCAGCATATGATTAATGCAGGCACAGTCTAATATTTATGTAGAATCCATAAAGTCTTGATATGGAGGATCATTATAATTTTGGCCTGGAATTCTGCACATTTGAAATTTTCATTAAAAGTACTAGAAAAACTTTGATATGTGAAAATTCTGTTTCATGCCTATAGATATTGGTGTCAATCATCGTAACCTGAGAGAGATTCTTGCATTTACAGTGATAAACATCCCCTCAAATTTTATAGTCACAAAAGACAGTACAACTAATTTGAACATTTAGGATTTGTGTCTCTAGATGTGAAGGGCAAGTCTACTTCAGATCAGGCATATTCAAGATTCACCTGCTTCTAAATGTAGTCTAATAGTACAAATTGTTGATAATACAAAAAAGCCTTGATTGGCATGTCAACTTTTCCCATTGGCTGAAGACATTTACTTATCTTCTCTTAAGTGAATTCTAGAAAAAAAAATCTCCCACTGTGTCCTGCCTACTGATACTGAATCTTCCCCATAAAAACCAACTCATTGTACCCAGTTTTCTAAAGTCTGACAAACAAGGCAGGGAGAGCTTGCAAGTGCTGTCAGCAGTCCTGACTGGAGTCATGATCTACTGTTTACAAACCCTGTGGGCAGCCTCAGGTGGAACTCCATGGAAATTCTGCACTGACTGAAAGTTGTGTTCCCAAGAACTGCTTTCCTGCCCCTGTCTCTTGCTTCCCCACAATTTGTTATTATGGACACTCTTCTTGGGATCATTAGAACCCATGCTCTGAAGCTTATATAACAAGTTTCCTTTCTTCAGTGAAAATTTTTCTTGTGACTAGCAATTTCACCATTTGTGTACTTATATGCTAATTTGTGCTCATTATTGGTAGAAGTTACTTTTGTGAACTGACTGTACAGCATATATTTACTTCCCCCAATTTTCATTCTCATATCTTTCTTCTGTGCTCTCAACACACTAACATATAATGTTTCATTTACAGTAAAATTTTAATTAATTGACTTCATTTGAACACAGACTTTCTCCAAATATCTTTGTGTTCTTTAAAAGACTGTACAGAAAGTTTATTTAGGAAATGTGGTGTGATATTATTTATGATTTATTAACATTTGCTATAGGATTCAGAAAAAAAGTCAGCCACAAGCTATGGAGAAAAATAAAAGGACCCAGATATTGATATTAGGGTTCAAACTTCAAGATGAAGAACAGAAAAACAATGTAACAGGTCACTGGCATTTACCACCACCTCGAGCTGGAAGGAATGATGCATAGGCTCTTTTCCAAGCTGCAAACTGCTGCCTCTTCTCAGTGCGGCTGGGGAATGAATGCCTCCTATTCTCAGTGTGGCATGAGAATGAATGCTGGATACTGAGACCTTGCTCCTATCTTATGTACATCCGTAATGCTGGGATTAAAGACCTATGATCCCACGTGCTGAGATCAACTTTGTGTGAGCTGTTTCTCTTTAGGACTGGATAAATCTTGTGTAGACCTGGGTGACCTTGAACTCACAGTCTCTTAATCCTGAGTCCTAGGATTAAAGGTGTTCACCACCCCTCCTAGCTTCTGGCTGCTGCTTTTATGGCTTGTGGCTGACTTTGTTTTCTGAATCCTCAAGCAAGCTTTGATAAATCAAAAATAATATATCATTATAAGGAAAGAACAGAAAGGCATGAAAACTCTGCAAAAATGTTTAGCCATAGAGATGAATGAGGTGAGTTATAATGAGAGGTATTAAATATTTAAATATGCTCAAAACACAAAGTTCTGTTTCTAGTTTTATTTTGGTTTTAAATTGGTAACCATCTTAAAATCAGTACAAGACAGTTTAGTAGCACTGTGTTCATAATCTTTTCACTTTTATTAGTGAAGTTCTTCTGAAGTCCTAGCTGAAGTTAGTATTTTTACAGGTATTGATGTTAAGACTCTAAAAATCTTCTTAATGTGGTAAAAAATTGAGTTCTAATTCTAATTTTTCCAGGCACAAGTCATGATATAAATAACTTACTTGATCACCCTGTCCTCCAGTCCCAATCTGTAAAATGGAGACTGTTGTGAGCATGAATTGAGTTGATATAGGTAATACGCTAACTATACATGAATAGTGCCTAACATACAGTACATTAGCTATTTGTTGTTCTGTAGCTTATTCAAGAGAAGTAAAAAGCAAATTTTAAAACACTAACTTTCTATATCATGTATTATTGCCAACTCTTTATTTTTTACTACTCAATCATTTTATGTAAATAAGCTACCACAATCTATATGCAGATAGTCATTAAATGGTCTAAACATTTGAGAGCAATATTTGATTTTAAAGAAGGCCAAATATTCAAATATTTGAAATCTTGCATTAAAGGAAAAAATGGATGAAATAAATGAAGAGGAATACTGAGAACTTTGGGTTGAGAATAAGTCTAAGTCTACTACTGTATCAATTAACATTTGTCTGTTAATGTTCTCTGGCCTTGAACTCACAGAGATCCTCCTGCCTCTGCCTTCCAAGTGCTGGGATTAAAGGTGTGCGCCACCAACGCCCGGCCAAGGCACATTCTCTTAAGGCTATAAATTAAATTACAACTCAAGGAACTAGTATAAAGTTTTTAACATATACTTGGCAGAACATATGGATTCAATGTAAATGACTAATATTTTAGGTATTTTTATGTTTCTGTTACTAAATCTGATTTTAGATTTTAATGACCACATATTTTATAATTATTAAAATAGAAATTAAAATGCAATGTAGTTATAGTTACTAAATATATTATTTCCCTTAATTGCAATGGATGTTCATATCAAGATGAGTTCCATTACAACATTTTGTAGTGTCACTTTTTTCTTGGCTTTTGATGAAGATGTTAATCATATATATATCAATATATATATACAATCACTATATATATAGTGCTTGTGTGTGTGTAAATGTGTGTGTGGATAGCATGTTCAGTAAGTCAGCTTTAATGCAAAGACACAGAAGTGTTACTATTACTAATTAAACATGAATGCTCAAGAGAAAGTTTAATAGATGATCTAAGTACATACTTAACTGGTGACCTAACTTGGTCTTTACAAGGTGAAATCCCATTGACTAGCTGTCTTTCATTCAATGTTAGTTTCTTTCTTTCTTTCTTTCTTAGCTCTGAGCTAGATCCCCTGTTGGGTCTCTGGTAAATATTGTCTATGTGTAACTCTTCCTGTTTTTGAGCTTTACACAATGCTTGACACAATTCAGTTATTAAATATTCGCAAGTTGAACTGTGTGTTGCTGGTGCTGTAGAGAGTTGTTAGATTATATTAACTATTGAGTTCATAATCCAAGATGAAAATTTCAGGGTCTAACAAGTGTCCACACTTAGAAAATGACAGTACATTGCCCCTAAGGTGTACCAAAAATTGCCAGAGAGTAACCCCAGATCTGAGCAGGAATATAATGAATGCATAGTTGAGAAGCCAGTGTTCTATGTCATAGCAAATGTAATGTTCAAGATCGTTGATTTCTCTGGCTTTCTGGAATTCTCGTTTTTTGTCTTTTATCTATTTATTTATTTATTTTTAACTTAAATTAGAAACAAGTTTGTTTTACATGTCAATCCCAATTCCCTCTCCCTCCTCTCCTGACTCTAATCTATCCCCTATCCCATCACCTATCAGCTTGCCAGGGATGGTGAGACATTCCATGGAGGATCTTCAAAGTCTGACATATCCTTTGGGGCAGGGCCTAGGCCCTCCCCCACGTGCCATGCGTCTAGGCTGAGAGAGTATCCTTCTATGGGTAATGGGCTCCAAAGTTCATTCCTATGCTAGGTATAAATACAGATCTACTACCAGAGGCCCCATAGATTGCCAAGGCCTCCTCACTGACACCCACATTCAGGGGATCTGGTCAGTTATACACTGGTTTTCCAGCTATCAGTCTGGGGTCCATGAACTCCCCTTTATTCAGGTCAACTGTTTCTGTAAGTTTCTCCAGCCAGTTCTTAGCCCCTTTGCTCATCACTCCTCCCTCTCTGCAACTGGATTCCAGGAGTTTGGTTCAGTGTTTAGCTGTGGGTGTCTGCTTCTGCTTCCATCAGCTACTGAATAGCATATGAGGTAGATATCAATCTCTTTATTGGGGAAGGGCTTTTAAGATAGCCTCTTCACTATTACTTAGATTGTTAGTTGGAGTCATGCTTTTAGATCTCTGGATATTTCCCTCATGCCAGATTTCTATTTAAACCTATAAGGGCGCTCTCTTTTCTTGTTCTCCTATATTCTACCCTGACTCAATCTTCCTGCTTCCTCATGTCCTCTTGTTCCCTTCTCTTCTCTCCTTCTCTTTCTACTAACTCCCTCTCCCCTCTCCTCATGCTCACAATTAGCTCTGGAGATCTTGTCCCTCTCCCCTTCTCCAGGGGACCATGTATGTCTCTCTTAGGGTCCTTCTTGTTTCCTAGCTTCTCTGGTGGTGCAAATTGTAGGCTGGTAATCCTTTGCTCTATGTGAAAATCCATATATGAGTGAGTAAATGCAATGTTTGTCTTTTGACAATTGGGTTACTCACTCAGGATGGTTTCTTATAGTGCCATCCATTTGCCAAAGAATTTCAAGATTCCATTGTTTTTTTCCACTAAGTAGTACACCATTGTGTAAACTTATCACATTCTACAGTTGAGGGGCATCTAGGTTGCTTACAGGTTTTGGCTATTACAAATAATGCTGCTAGGAATATAGTTGAACAGTTGTTCTTGTTATATAAGTGTGCATATTTTGGGTGTATGCCTAAGGGTGGAATTGCTGGATCTTGTGGTAGACCGATTTCCAGTTTCCTGAGGAACTGACATACTGATTTCCAAAATGGCTGTACGAGTTTGCACTCCTACCAACAGTGGAGGAGTGTTCCCCTTTCTCCACATTCTCTCCAGCATCAAGTGTCATTGGTATTTTTTATTTTAGCCATTTTGAAAGGAGCAAAATTGTATCTCAGAGTTGGGATTTGTATTTTCCTGATGGCTAAGAATGTTGTGCCCTTTCTTAAGTAACTTTCAGGCATTTTGAATGCCTCTATTGAGAATTCTCTATTTAATTCTCTACTGCATTTTTTAATTGGATAATTTGGTGTTTTGGTGACTAGCTTCTTGAATTCTTGCATATTTTAAAAATCACTCCTCTTTCAGATGTAGGGTTGGCGAATATCTCTTCCATTCTGTGGGCTGCCATTTTTGTCTTGATGACTGTGTCCTTTGCCTTACAGAATCTTCTCAGTTTCAGGAGGTTCCATTTATTAATTGCTGATCTCAGTGTCTATGCTACTTTTAGGTTCAGGAAGTGGTCTCCTACACCGATTCATTTGAGGGTGCCACTTATTTCGCTTCTAAAAGGCTCAGTGTGTCTGGATTTATGTTGATGTCTTTGATCCATTTGAACTTACGTTTTATGCATGGCGATAGATATGAATCTATCTGCAGTCTTCTATATGCCAGCATCCAGGTATGCCAGCACCATTTGCTTGAAGATGCTTTCTTTTTTTCCATTAAAAATTTTAGATTCTTTGTCAAAAATCAGGTGTTCATATGTGTGTGGGTCCATATCAGGGTTTTCAATTCCATTTCATTGATCTTCTTGTCTACTTTTTGTGCCAATAACAAACTGTTTCCAGGATGGTAGCTCTGTAATAGAGCTTGAAGTCAGGGATGGTGATGCTCCGGATGTTGCTTTATTGTACAGACTTTCTTTGGCTATCCTGGGTCTTTTGTTTTTCCATATAAAGTATTCTTTGAAGGTCTGTGAAGAATTGTGCTGGTATTTTGATGGGGATTGCATTGAATCTGTAGATTGCTTTTGACAGGAATGCCATTTTTACTATGTTGATCCTACCTATCCAAGAGCATGGGAAATCTTTCCATTTTATGCTATCTTCTTTAATTTCCTTCTTTAAAGTCTCAAAGTTCTTGTTATGCAGCTTTTTTCACATGTTTGTTTAGTGTTACCCAAGGAATTTTATGTTGTTTTTTGCTATTGTAAAGGGTGAAATTCTCTTATTTCTCTTTCAGTCCATTTATAATCTGTATTGGTAGGGCTACTGATTTTTTTAATTAATCTTGTATTCTGTCACTTTGCTGAAGATGTTTATCAGCTGTAGGATTTCCCGTGAAGAGTTTTTTGGATCAATTGTGTAAACTATCATATCATCTGCAAATAGTGAATGTTTTATTTCTTCGTTTTCAATTTATATCCTCTTAATCTACTTCTGTTGTCTCATTGCTCTAGCTAGAACTTCAAGTATAATATTGAAGAGATATAGAGAGAGTGGACCTCCTTATCTTGTTCCTGATTTTAGAAAAATTGAGTTGAATTCCTGTCAATTTAGTGATGTTGACTGTTGGTTTGCTATATATTACTTTTATTATGTTTAGATATGTTCCTGTTATCCTTGATATCTCCAAGACCTTTATCATTAAGGGGTGTTAATTTTGTCAAGGGATTTTTCAGCATCTAGTCAGATGATCATGTGGTTTTTCTTTTGCAGTTTGATTATATGGTGGATTACATTGATAGATTTTCATATGGTGAACCCTCCCAGCATCCCTGGGATGAAACCTACTTGATCATGGTAGATTATTTTTCTGATATGTTCTTGGATTTTATTTGCCAGTATTTTATTGAGAATTTTTGCATCAATATTCATGAGGGGTATTGTTCTTTATGTGTTTTGGGTACCAAGGTATTTGAAGCCTTGTACAAGAGATTACAGTGACTCTTCTGCTTCTTATTTGTTTAATATTTTGAGGCGAATTGGTATTAGCTGTTCTTTAAGTTTCTGGTAGAATCCTGCAATGAAACCATCTGGCCCTTGACTTTTTTTGGTTGGGATAATTTGATGAGTCCTTCTATTTCATGAGGGGTTATAGGTCTATTTAAATTGCTTATCTGTGCTTGATTTAATTTTGGTAAATTATATATATATATATATATCCAGAAAACTGTTCATTCCCTTTAGATTTTTGAATTTTGTGGAGTACATGTTATCAAAGTATGACCTGATGATTCTCTGAGTTTGCTCAGTGTCCATTGTTGTGTCCCCCTTTTCTTTTCTGATTTTGTTATTTTTCATGTTCTCTCTCTAACTTTTGGTTAGTTTTGATAAAGGTTTGTTATCTTGTTAATTTTCTGGTAGAACCAACTCTTTGTTACATTGTAACAAATCCTTTGTATTTTTTTCCTAGTTTCTACTTTGTTGATTTCAGCCCTCAATTTGATTATTACCTGTTATCTACTCCTAAGTGGTGAGTTTGCTTCTTTGTGTTCTAGAGTTTTCAGTTATGTTGTTAATTCTCTAATTGTGACTATTCTCCAGTTTCTTCGTGTGGGTACTTAGTGCTATGAACTTTCCTCTTAGCACTGCCTTCAAAGTGTCCCATAAGTTTGGATATGTTGTGTCTTCATTCTCATTGAATTCTAGGAAGTCTTTACTTTCTTTTTTTATTTCATCCCTGTCTCAGGAATGGTGCAATTATGCATTGTTCAATTTCCATGAGTTTGTGGGTTTTCTGCAATTTGGGTTGTTGAATTCTAACTTTTAAAGTATGATGATCTGATAAGATACAGGGGGGTTATTCCAATTTTTTGTACCTGTTGAGGCTTGCTATGTTGCGAAGTATGTGGTTGATTTTAGAGAAAGTTCCATGTGGTGCTGAGAAAAAGGTATATTCTTTTGTGTTTGGTTGGAATGTTCTCTAGATGTCTCTTGAACCTAATTGGGTCATAACTTCTATTAGTTTCTTTGTTAAGTTTCTGTCTGGTTGTCCTGTCTAGTGGTGAGGGTGGGGTTTTGAAGTTTCCCACTATAAGTGTGTGAGGTTTTATGTGTAATTTGTATTTTAGTAATACTTCTTTTAGGACTGTGGATGCCTTTGTATTTGGGGCATAGACTATCAGAACTGAGACGTTATCTTGATGGATTTCTCCTGTGATGAATATGAAGTGGCCTACATCATCCCTTTTGATTCATTTTAGTTTAAAGTCTAATTTGTTAGATATAAACATTGCTACTACTGCTTATTTCTTGAGTCCATTTGATTGTAAAATATTTTCCCAATCCTTAACTCTGAGGTAATGTCTGTCTTTGAAGTTGAGGAGTGTTTCTTGTATGCAGAATAAGGAAGGATTCTGTCTTTGTATCCATTGTGTTAGCCTGTGTCTTTTTATAGGAGAGTTAAGGCCATTAATATAGATGGATATTAATGATTATTGATTGTTCAATCTTGTTTGTTTTGCATTTGTTGGAGGTGGTGGCATTGTGTGTGGATTTCCATACCTTTTTTTCCTTTTGGCTTTGGTAAAGTGGGATTATCTATTGCCTATGTTTTTTGTTTGTAGTTCATTTCCTTAGGTTTGAGTTTTCCTTCCAGAACTTTCTGGATGGCTGGATTAGTGGTTATGTATTGCTTAAATCTGTGTTTTTTTCATGGACTATCTTGTTTTCTCTATCTTCAGTGATTGAAATTATTGCTGAGTATAGTAGCGTGGGCTTGTATCCATGGTCTCTTACTGTTAGTAGAATATCTATCCAGTACCTTCTTGCTGTCAGAGTTTCCATGGAGAAACCAGGTGTTATTCTGACAGGTTTGCCTTTACATGTTACTTGACCTTTTTCCTTTGCTGCTTTTAATATTCTGTCTTTACTCTGTATGTTTGGGATTTGATTATTATGTGGCAAGTGGAATTTCTTTGGTGGTTCACTCTATATGGTGTTGTGTAAGCTTTTTGTACTTTCATTGGCATGTTTCTCTTTAGGTTGGGAAAGTTTTCTTCCATGATTTTGTTGAATATGTTGTCTGCACCTTTGAAATGGGTTTCTTTACCTTCTTCTATATCTATTATTCTTAGGTTAGGCCTTTTCATGATGTGCAATAATACCTGGATATTTTGTGTTAGCAATTTGTTGAACTTAAGAGTTTCTTTGGTAGATGAATCTATTTCCCCTGTTGTATCTTCATTGCCTGAGATTCTCTCTTCCCTGTCTTGTATTCTGTTGGTTATGCTTGCATCTGTATTTACTGATAATTTATCCAGCTTTTCTATTTCTAGCATTCCCTCAGACTGTTTTTTTCTCTGTTTCAGCTTTCAACCCTTGCACTGTTTGAATTGTTTCTTGCAATTTTTGATTTGCCTTTGTTTGTATCCATTTCTTGAAAATTTCTTTTGCTTTTTCTTCCATTACTTTAAGGGATTTTATCATTACATCTTCATAAAGTTATTTTAGGGTCATTCTCTTCTGCTTCATCTATGTTGGGATGGTTAGGTCTTGCTGGTGTGGATTCCCTAAACTCTGGTGGCATCATATTGATCTCTCTGTTGTTGACTGTATTGCTGTACTGTTGTCTCCTCATCCCATATTACAGTGGGTATTTTTGGGGTCTCTCCCTTTCCTGGTGGGCATGGGCCCAAGGTTTTCTTCTGGTGGGTGTAGGCAGGTCCAATACTCTAATAGCTCTTCTCTTCCAATGGGTTGAGGCAGAACTAGGATACTGGCAGTCTCTGGATGGGCTGCTCTGCCAGGAAGGGTTCTCCAGGCCTTAGGAGGCTCAGTTGGTATAGTTTTTATGTGGAGTGTTTTCTTTTTCTGTAACCATAAAGAGGGCAAGAGGCATATGGCAAGTGTGCCAAAGGCAGAGAAAACAGCATGATCCAAACCTAACAAAAGGTGAAATGGAAATAATAGAAGAAGAGGAATCTTGTTGCATAGCATTCTTAATAAAAACACAAATTAAAATTGCCAAGGAATGTAAAGGTGAGATTATAAAGCAACAGACTAATGCAATAAGAAAACAATTACCATAAATTTTAGTGACACGGGGAAGATAATACATATGGAAATTGTCGGGCTGACTCTGCATGAGAGGGAGGAGGGTCAAGACTAGGCTGGAAAAACCCACTGAAACAGGTGACCTGAACAAGGGGGAGCTCATGGAGAGCTGATCCAGAACCCCTGAATGAGGACGTCAGTTTGTAGGTCTGGCTAATCTATGGGGCCTCTGGTATTTATCCCTAGTACTTGAATAAACTTTGGGAGTCCACTCCGCATAGAGGGATACTGTCTCAGCCAAGACCCACTGGGGAGGGTCTAGGCCCTGCTCCAAATGATATGACAGACTTTGAAGATCCCACGAGGAAGGCCTCCCCCTCCTTGGGGAGTAGAAAGGGGGTGGGATGGGGGGTCTATGGAGGGCAGGAGAGGAGGAGATGGAGAAGGAACTGGGATTGACATGCAAAAGAAGTTTGTTCCTAATTTAAATAAAAAAAAAGGTGACCCTTCATAAAGGTAACTAGTGACTTTTTGAGGGAGAAAAAGGAATTTTTGTTTAATAAAGGAGCATGTGAATTTCTTGGCATGAAGCAAGGACTCAATATGCGATTCAAAGGAGGGAACTAAATTATGGGGGTGATGGTTTGGACACAGAGCACAATCTAAGTTACTGAACTTAAAAAATATCTCTAAAAGATCCTTTAGATATATTGGCAAAGAAGAACAAGTTATTGCCTTGTGTGAAAAATGCAGACTGGCTTCTCCAATGGGATTCCGTTAACAGTTTGTGTTGGAAAGATGCTGTAGACATTCCCAAATACAAGAGAACAGAGCTCCCAACACTGGAAATTTAAATTATTAAGAAAGTTGTAGCAAAATGGCCTTACCAGAAGGGTCAGCACCACCTGAAATGCCATTACAAAACCACAGTTCTGAACATGACTCAAGACCCACTACATTGGTAACCCTAGGAACAAGGCCCAGAAACATTAACCTGTCTTCCAGGTAATTCTCATGTACAGCAAGTTTTCAAAACACAATTCTGGTCTGCACTCTTTGAAAGCAAAAGGCTAATATACTGGGTATGTTTGGGGATGGGTGTGAGGGCTTCAGTATGAGCCTTGGGCCTGCAACAGCAGATATCACAGGCATGACCTCTGTGGCGGGAGCCATGTGCTCAGTTATGTCCTGAGCCCTACCTTCGAATTTTGGTGGAGTTTCAGGCCTGCCTGTGATTGATTAAATGAATGAAATGGAACTGGCCATCTTAAAAACAGCTTGCCATGACCAATTAAGTCCAATGGCTTTGTGAAAACCAACAGAGGAAACAGATGGCATATGAATTTAGAAATAGGTAACATGGGGGTGTACAAAGAATAACAGAAAAGGCCAAATGAGCACAGAACCACCCAGGGATTTTTATGGCTGCTGGGGAGACAGAAACCAGCCTTGAAATGCACCAACATTGTGAAAGAAATCCTTGTTACAGGTGTGATGAACGCCATTGCTTTCCAGTTGGGGTGCTTTCACTGGATAGACACAAAAGACAAATGCTGTGTGTATAGGAAGAAAATGTTATGGCTTTTATTTCTGCTTTACTTTGTCCATTTAAAATGTATTATTCAAGTGCATGATTTATAAACTGCAAAGTAATACACAATATAATACATAAAAAATACATACTTGAAAAAAAGCCTCAGGGACTATAAATGTATGAATTGAAGACATTTCTCCATGATGAAATCTACTCGGCAATGAAATGAATAAAACATAGGATTACACGGACTTGTTAAATGAAGAGCTGAGACCAAGTAGCTGGGAGAATTTAGGGTTGCAGAACAGAAGTGTGATTTACCCAGAGAAGGAAAATATTTACCATACAACCAACACAGTGAGAATGTGGGAAGAATCATGGTTGTCGTAGTGCATAACTCCTGAATGGGCACTTTCCTTGAAACAAAATGTGCTCAGTGCTCCCTGGAGCTATGCAGTGAGAGAATGCTAGTATGAAGGAATGTGGATGGGAACGCAGGAA
This sequence comes from Mesocricetus auratus, assembly GCF_017639785.1. Classification (NCBI taxonomy): domain Eukaryota; kingdom Metazoa; phylum Chordata; class Mammalia; order Rodentia; family Cricetidae; genus Mesocricetus; species Mesocricetus auratus. Next base: position 106,914,328 of record NW_024429184.1, on the reverse strand, counting down.
GAGTGAGTCTCTTGTTGAGTTTCACATCAGGTCATCAACCAATATTGTTTCAGCCAAAACGTAAAATTGAAATTACATGACTCCGCGTGTACTGCTTTTCTTCCACAGACTTCATCTTTGGGTTCATCTCCTGTACTAAACTGATGGAAATCCACTTACACACCTTCAGCTTTCATTCAGCTTCCCTACTTCCAGTAAATTATGCTCAGAAGAAATTAATATTTTACTTAACAATTGCATGTGCTATAATCTTCCACCTTTCAACACTTACCTATCTGTGGGAAATGATATGTATCTCTTCTTATTGGGTTGGAGTTGTTAAATATTAAGTACCAACCAAAAACATAATTCTTTAAAATGTTTCCCCAAACACAAAAAGCAAAGAATGTTCTTTTATCAAAATGTGACTGATATGTCTCAGGGCCTTATGTTCTCACTTTTACAGTGAAGGCAATTGAGTTCTATATCGCCAGACAGTGAACATTGTGTTTTAAAGCCATTCACTAAATCTCACATTGAGTTATAAACACTGTCTTGTTTTCACCATTTTCTGTCTTAGGTTTCAAGGATCTTATGTAATAGAAACAAAATGAGCAGGGAAAACAATGATTGTATCCATCTTTTTAAATATACCTTATGGAAGGAATTGGTTTTCCATTATCCTCTCAATATTACAAAGCTCTTCTGCCAGGACAGCTGAGGAATGAATGCAAACATACACACAAACACATTTGTTTTGATTCAATATTTTTGGGAAACTGTTTACAATATAGCTCCATGAATAAAGGGAGCTTGCATACTTACAAGGAAAAAATGTAAACTGCTTATATATTGGGTTATCTCAATTCTTAGTATCTGTCATATTGACTCAAAAACTTTGCAAGTACAATTTTGTAATCCAGAAACCAATAAGAATTTATTGCAGAAATTTTAGAGTAGGAAATGGCTCAATGGAAAAAAACAACAATATAGTTACAATTATTTTTTAATTAAAAGTATTAAAAATCAGTTGTGACCAGAAAGTAGACTAAGACAATACAACTGCCAGTAACAGTCAGGTGCCTGTGACCAAATATTTCATGTACTTGATCTGCTTTTATATACAATGTACTAGGGGTACCTACTGAATCCACTGCCATTGGAGACATAACTGCCTACACCCCTCAACTGACACCCATGTTCAGGAGGACTCAACCCATCTTACGAAGGTTCCCCACCTGCCATCTGGAGTCCGTGAGCTCCCACTTGCTCAGGTCAGCTGTTTCTGTTGGTTTCCCCAGCATGTTCTTGACCCCTTTGCTCATCTTCCTCCCTCTTCCCAACTGGATTCCAGGAGTTTGGCTCAGTGCTTAGCTGTGGATGTCTGCTGCTTCTATCAGATACTGGATGAAGACTCTGTCATGGCAGTTAAGGTTGTCATCAAACTCATTTCAGAGGAAGAGCATTCAAGGTAGCCTCGCCACTGAACAGACTTTTTGGAGCACATTCCCTGTGGAGGGATGCTCCCTCATCCTAGATACATGAGGGAGGGCCTTGATCCTGTTCCAAGTGATGTGACCTCCTGAATGGGAGGCCTCACCTTCTGTGTAGAGTGGATGGGAGGTGGGATGAGAAGATGGTGGGGGGAATGGGATGAAGAGGGAACTGAGATCAATATGTAAAATAAGATTATTTTTCATTTAAATAAAAATTAATTAAAATATATCAACAATGGATATATTATGTTCACTTCTAAAGGTGAGTAACTTAAGATTCATAGGAACTATACAAAGTGCTTCAAGTTCCAGGGAATTCAAAGCAGAACTTGAACTCAAACTCTGGTGTGTATTTTCTAAAAATCAGCCTGTGATGTCTGCACGATTTGTCCTCAGCAATAACTTCATGTTAAAATCCCATAGTAAGTTTTTTAGAAACCTGTGACTCAGCATACTCAGAGTTTTGGTCCCAATGACTGGAGTAGATAAGATATTAGTAATTTTTTAAAAAATCTTCCAGATAATTGTGAGGGCAATTGGAAACATAGTCCAATGCCACATTATCATCTTATTTCAAGAAAAGTCTCCAACCCCACTCCAGACTTTGACCCTGTTCCTTGCATACATACCATACATTGTATGTCATTCCTTAATGTTTTCAGTTGTAAACAGAAACTCTAGATGTGATTTTGTGAGTGTGTAGAGAGGCAGTGGTCAATCAGGCACTGACCATCTTTTTGTTTCATTTTTTTTTCTTCCTTTTTGTCTTGTGGAATTGGGATGGGGTTACTCAGTGGCCTGTGTCTTATAATGTATGTAAACAGGTGTTGTGTGACAGGCTTTTCCTGGGAAGATGCAACACATACATACAGTCTACTGACCCTAGAAAGGTAAACCAAGACCGACCAAAGAAATGATTGTACCAATGTCCATCTTGGTGAAGCAGTTGATTTGTATTAGCGTTATTGACAGGAGTGTACTGGTTGGACAGAGCAGGGATGACTCAAATGGACCTGCATCATGGAATAGTCCATGCCAACACAGGTGTTGATTCACAAAAGCTTCAAACCTGGAGCTCTCTCAACATCTTTCAGGCCTCCTGATAACACAAGATTATCATTTTTGTAACTCAGCTGCCCCAAGTTTACCTCTCTGACAGTCATTTGCTTCTTCTGCAAACCTAGAGAGGGACCTTCAAGCATTTCTTCCTCTTCTCCCTCCTCCTCCTTCTCCTATTCCTCCTGGGTCTCATGAGCTTGTCCTCCCTCCTTGAAGGAAGGTTTCAGGCCCAAGGGAACTGCTATACAGCAGCTGGCTGGCAAGCAAACTCCAGGCGTCTACCTGTCTCCACCTTTCCACTTCTGGGATTTCACACATGCACTACCACACCTGGCTCTTTTTACATAGGTCCTGAGAATCAAGCACTGTGACACCTTAACTATTTTTTGTACCTCCAGACACTTGATACTTTTTTATCCCTCAAATCAAATACATCAATTGTTCTGACAAATATCGGGAGACAACACACTAGCACAAACCTGTTATGTTCTGCTAATATAAATCTTGAAATAATTGTATTAAAGGTACATCCAGCATCTGAAGAAACCTTTCACCCTGTCATATGATAGGTATTTTGAGGATAGGTGACAAGTCAATAGAGTTGTCTACTTTCATATTACTGAGGGTTTTGTACAATGATTTACATCAACAAATATTGCAGCAGCTCGGGGGGGCAGTTTTCACACACGCAGAAATCAGAGGAGTAAAATAAGGAGAAAAACTTGTCTTCATGTTTGGAAAGGCTTTGCAGGTATTGTTGCTGAAGGGCCCAGCCTACAGGTCTTATGTCCACCGCCACCTACAGGTGTCGCTGTAGTCAGAATGACCTTGTGAGGGCTGCAGAATCAGAGCAATATGCTAAGACATAACTCAAAACACAACTCTCTCTCTCTCTCTCATGCACACACACACACACACACACACACACTAGTATTAATAAAAACTCAGTAGTCAGAAATTGAGATAAAAGCCTGATAATTCCAAGGAACAGCAGAGAGTCAATTGGCGTACCCCACTCTTCACTTATTTTCCTGATCCAAAAGCCACAGAAGCCCCTCTTAGGCCCTCCTTCTCTCTTCCTGTCCGTTTCTATCTTACTTCCACAGTCCTCCAACATCTCTATGACTAATCCCTGTCAGTCTATGGCTGACTTTGTCCTTGATCTTGACACTGCATAGTACCAGTTAGAACAATTCCCCTGACCACCCCCATCCCCGCAAGCATTGCTCACAAACAGAAATATGTGTAAACACATTCCATCCAGTTTTACATTTTAGCCCCAGTCTGGCCCTGATGCCCACCATTTCCCTCTATTTTTCCTTTCCCTCTATTTTTTCCAAGTAGTATCTCTGTAGCATGGAAGAATGACTGTGGGATGGGCATTAATAATGTTGCTATCCCAGCCTTTGAACCTATAATTTTGGTGTTAATCTCCTGTGTTACTAATAGTAACAGATCTCACATATAAGTAATTTACTCCTAAAAACTATCAGCATCAGAACATGATACACGTTAATATATATATATATATATTTCATATTGGCATCACTTAATTAGAAAGAATATATTATAAGCCACTGCTCTGAAGGTTTAATAGAATGGGTAAGCTGATGTTTACAACAGTTCCTTAATACTGTCCCCTCAAATGCTATACTAACTATACATGGCACTGGACCTACTACAGAAAAAAATTTACTTGAGGATATGAGATGCCCTTCATCATTCTTTCAGCTTACCATATTTCCTCTTGAGGTTTGTCACACTATTTTGGATCTTAACCTAGTCTAATCTATCACTGCAGCCAGAAAAAAAAAAAGGAGGAAACAAATACAGGTGACCCATCACAACAGTGTTAGCCCTTCTATTATGCTTTGGGTGGGATTTCTCCAGAAAACAATCAAAACAGCAACAAATACCAACTGGGTGACCTTGAAATTGGATGCCCACCACAAGCGAGGGTGGCGTACATGATTTCAGAACAGTTAGAATTCTTTATTTACGGCAAATATGTGGAATTTTTAAAGAGTGTGCTCATTAAGATGGAAGCTTCTTTTACAACTCTCAGAAAGCCAACCAGATCACAAGACTTGGACAAAGTACAGAGATAAAGCAAGAGGTAGCAACACCAGCTTGTCAGTTAGGTTGGCCAAAAAAAAAATGCGATGATCTAGGAGTAGGCCTGATAAGCACTTGGAGGTCATTGCTAATTAAGAAGCAGAAGAAAACGGGAGTACAAAAAATGAGTAGCTGAAAAATGAGAATAAAGAAACAAGGGTTTGACTGGTCAGACAGCACAAAGACAAGCTGGATTCTTTACTGTGTGAGCCAGGTGGTGCCTGGCAACCACGAAGGAACAGGAAGGATTCCTGGGCTGAGGGGACGCTGGAGAAGCTGCTGTAGGGAGAGACCAACAAGCTCCAAGAAATGTCAGTCTGGAAGCACAGGCCACACTCCTGCTTCCTGCCAGCATGTGGATCTATTCCGTAAGAGAGAAGTCTGAGCCTGAAGAAAACCACAAAGATTTGGGGATATGAATCACATCTAGAAACTTTGGTTATTTTTTTTTTCATTGCTCAGGATGTGAACTAATTGCTTTTGAGAGGATAACTTCCTTGGAATTTGAACTCTTTGACTTTATAGCTGAAATAAAATAGGTGCACTCCTCAGAGCTGCCAGGTCTCCGTGAAAACCACAGTAGAAGGAAACACGTGTCTGTGCTTTTTTCCTCAGACAGGCTGCATATGTACTTTTCTTTTTCACAAATCAACAATTTAATGTATCTTTAAAAAAAATTCCAACACTATTTAATAGTAACATTCCTACGTCAGAAAATGAAGCACTTTAAACCCCTGCCAAGAATGAGAAGAGCATCCAGAGACATTCATTCTTCAGTAAATACGGGGATGAGGTGATTAGCATCCAGATGTTTATGTGATGAGTCAAAGTGTCATTGGTAAGGAACATGACATTGAATTTGGAGACATTTGACTATCTCAACAGAGGTAATGAAATTTCAATATCCACAATTTTTTTAACATATCAAATAATGTTTATTTGCCTCTGACAGCGACTTGGATAGGAAGAACACAGATGATTCTGAGAGAAATGGTACTCTAAATATTACTGGCACTCAATATCTTTAAGAGACATTACTAGGCCAATTCAATCTCTAATCGTAACTTTCATTAAATGAAAATACCTCATCATAGAGTTGTAAAGCCAGTCTTTTTACTATACACCCTTGAGGCTTAGTGATATTTTCTTAATAAATGAGTGTTTACAACTCCAACAGAACAGCATGTTATATTCATCAATGTCTATGTGTATAAGTGCACACACATACACACATGACAGACAAACATACACACACACACACACACACAATGACAGACAGACACACACAAAGACAAGCAGACAGACCTGCACACACATTGACAGATACACACACACACACACACACACACACACACACACACACAGATACACACAGATTCATAATTAACTACAATTAGAAACCCTAAACTATCAGGTGGACTTCAGATCATTCATTATTGTCATTCAATGTAAATTAATATATACTTTCAAAAAAAGAACAATAGTAAATTTTCATGGAATTACTGCTGGGTAGCACACTGAAGCTTTAAATCCTTGGGCTTGGAGAACTTGAATAAAGATAATAAAACAGTAATGGACTTAAATGAGCTGCACAACTCCATGAAGAAAACATTGCTTTTAACAGGATGACCTAACAGACAGATGAGCTGGACATGTCACCAAGAAGCATTCGTATTGCAGCAAATTTAGTATATAAGAGAAGAGATAAAATTGTAAAGTAAGTGACTAGTGCATGAGCTGCCACAAGGCATGCAGTGAGCTAGCTCTACCCCAGGGAAGTCATATATGTCAAGAAAGGCTCCTGGCAAATCCCACCTCTTGATTCTTTCCCATTTCTCTTCTGGTACCATCTATAAATGTAAATAATAACTAGCCTTCTGCTGTAAGGATCAACCTACGAGCAACATATGCAACATACTGTGGAGAGAAAAGCACACAGACACTTCACAAAATAGCATACTGGTCATTTCTAGGCCTGGGTATGATCCCTGCTTCAGTCCTTTCTAACAACAGTGCAAGAATATCTAACTAGGAGGTCCTATAATAAATAAAATAAAATAAAAACACAAAATATAAGCACAACTATGCATATGCATGCATGAATATGCGTTTGCTATACAATACATACTTTCTCTGTAAAATTTACATTGTATTGATGAGTAAAGGAAAACACACTTTCTGTATTTTTAGGTACTTTACTTGGCAACCATTGCAGCATGGATTACAGATTCAGTTTGGTTTGGCCCTTGTCTTGTACACTTCTTACGCTGAGTGAGGTCTGTGGCTGGTTTTGAATGATAGATGAAGTGGAAATGATCTGGCCTTTCTGTTCTCAACTCTGGTCCATGCTACTGTAAACCTCAAGAATCGGCATGGGCTGCTTACCGTCTTAAGTCGGAACTTTTCAATCTACAAAACAGAGGTCACAATTCCATGGTCCTTGTGAAGGGTGAATGGATTAGGAGTGCTTGACCTGTGCCTCACAAGTTAGGGGTAGTGCTTCATAGTGGTAACTCTGAGTGGTTGCTTCAGAGTCCACAAAAGCTGTGGCTGGGTGTGTTTTAGGAGGTTCAAGTAAGACAGAACCTTCTCAGTCACAGGGGATGCCTGAGAACCTTCCATCTCAGCATATTTTATTTTGCTTACATGACATGAAGGAATCTCAATAGCAGCCTATGTCTCAGAAATCCTTACAGGCACAGTATTTTACTGTATTTGAAATTGTGCTTGCAGTAGGAAAAGAAAGTATTCAGTGAGTGCCTGAAAAAATAAAATAAAAAGGAAAGAACGTAACTGCTCTTAGGTATGGTGGAGGAGAAAGTTTATTGTAGATTTTTGTAGGAGAGCATAGTCAAGGCAGGGATATCTGCAATGTCCAGAGTGGATATGACCAGGATGAGCTCGTCTATGGGAGAGAAGGGGAAGGAAAGTGACAAGGGAGAGAGGTAACCCAGGTGCAGCAACCAGGAGGCCAACAGCACAAGAGAGGGAGGGCAAACAAAATATATGGATTGTATAAGGAGGAGCCTCTAGAAGAAGGGCAGCCCAATCGCTGGGCTGGAGAGTTTAGAGTACAGGGTAGAGAATACTAGCCATACCCCATAACAGAAATGGACTGAGCGATACTGGGATACCTTGGTGGCCAGGTCCAGCATAGATAAGTTCAATAGACACCTCAGCTATTTCTCCTGGGCTTGATACTTACCATTCAGGAAGCTCTTACAGTATCTTGTGAAAGATCTAATTAAGCACTAGCTTAAAATGGCAGCAATTGAAATGACTAGCACAGAATGTACTTAAGGAATATTAAAAATAGGAAGTGGAATGGCCTGATGTAATGAGGACATGATGTCAGAAGAAGAGAAGGTGTTTCACTTAAAGGGAGATGACAAATAATGTGCTGTATAAGAGAATACAGGAGACACAGCAACCTCAGATATAACAAGTTTGGATTCATAACTTTTATTAACATATTTTCTCTAGCTTTCTCCACTTAGTTACAAAGTAACCTGACAGGGGAGTCAAAGACAATTTGTATATAAAGGCTCATGTTGACCAGCATCCCACATGAAGCTGACAATATCTGATCTGTACCTGGATACAGAGAAGGCATGTTTCAATAAAAACCTGTAAGAGACAAAATATTATAATAACATCTTTTAATTCCTACACAATTCTATTCATGAACAACCCAGGATAGTGAATTTTTGAAGGTATCCAACTGAAGAGAGAAAATGTAAATAAAAGTAATTCTACTTATACAACACTGAAAATTTAAACATATATGAGTAAATATGTTACACTATTAAACTAATCCAAATTGTTTGCAATCTTATAGTACTTTCTATTAAAATAAAACAAATTGAACAAGACAAGTAAACCAATAAACAAAAATCCCTGCTATTCAAGCTCAAGCCTTATCTTGTTTATATTTTCATGTTGGAAAAACTATATACAGGACAAGTAAAGTCAGTCTTGAAAAAAAAGGGTTGGTTAAACATGCAGGGTGTTAAATCCTATGGCTGTTTCCATCTGAAATGGAAAGTGTGTCTGAGACTGAGGTCTCCTGACTTCATAGCTACTTCAAGAAACTTCTTTTTTGACTGAAAATACCAAGCTGTCTACTATTCAACACCAATTCACTGATAATTCCTAAGCACAATGAAACTAGAACTATTAAAGGTTTTCATTTTAGACATGAGCCTCTCTAAGGTGATAATGAAAAATGCAAATGGGGGACTTAAGCAGAACATCAAGTAAAGTGATAGTTTCTGGTGTTACAAGAGTGCACTTCCAGAACCCATTCACCACAAAGAAAGGAAGCGAGGACAGGAAGATTTCGACAGTGACTGGTACATGCTTAGGGAAGATAACTGCCCCTCTACATGAAGCAGAGTTCAACAAAAAGTCAAGTTATTTTTTCTGATGTTTGAATATGAGAAGCTGTTACCAAGATTAGGAATGGAGTTATAATATTCTGAATGTTTTGCTCCCTGTTGTAATGTTTCCCTATTCCTCTCTGTTCCAGTTGATTTGGTCATCTCTTTTTTTTTTAATCAACTGGAGCAAGGTTCTGTGGTTCTTATTTACCTTTTAAGGAACCAGCTCTTGTATTTACTGATTCTTTTTCCCAGTGTTTTGTTTGTTTGTGCACCAACTTTTATTATTTCTTCCCATCCACTAGATTTTGAGTTTGATTTGTTGTTTCACTAAATTTTTGAGTCATTTATTTATTTGTGTTCTTTTTTAGTTTTTTCAAGAAAGTGCCTAGAGCTATAAATTTCCCTCCTGGGACTGCTTTTAATTTTCCCCAGAGTTTTCACCGTGCTGTGTTCCCCTTTCTCCACATCTTCTCCAGCATAGACTGTCATTGGTGTTTTTGATTTTAGCCATTCTGGCAGGAGTAAGATGGTATCTCAGAGTTGTTTTGATTTGCATTTCCCTGATGGCTAGGGATGTTGAGCACTTTCCTAAGTGTCTATCAGACATTTTAGACTCCTCTATTGAGAATTCTCTATTTAGTTCTGTTCCCCACTTTTTAATTGGATCCTTTGGTATTTTGGAGGCTTGCTTCTTGACTTCTTTGTAAATTTTGAAGATCAGCCCTCTAAGACAAAAGGATTTTAAAAAAACAAGAGTTATGAATTAAATCTTTCTTGTGCTTTCTGATTTTAAACTACTTACTTGAGCTACCCATTGATGGGGTTTCTTTCCTTATTATCAATTAATTAATTTAGCATTATCTTCCTTTCAAGATTAATTAGTGTTATTACATCACACCTTTGGTGCATTTAATAAAGATTAATGGGTGGTGTTTGAGAGAGAAATGTTGAGAAAAGAAAAGTTTCAGGTGATGGGTCATCTAAATATCCTAAATATTTCATTATTTTATACAAGTACACACACAATCATTGAAGTGTTACACTGCAAATCATAAATATATTCAACTATAATTAATTTAAAAAATGATGGGCTGACATAATGGCTGAGTTGTGAAAGCCTGAAAACCTGAACTCTATCCTCCAAACCCACTGTGGAAGGAGAGAACCAACACTTACATGTTGTCTTCTCACCTCCATATATATATCCTGGTGAGTGCACCTATACACACACATGCGTGTGCGCAGAGAGGGAGAACACATACAAACCAACATCTAATAGTAGTAAATAGAAGTAAAAGTAAAAGAATGAATTCTAAGTAAAAGAGATGATTAAGAGAGAAAAGGAAAAATGTATTTCAGTTGCCTATACTTAGCTACAGAACTCACTAGTCCTGTTGATTTTGGTGTCATTTCCTATACTGTAGAACACTGGTCATGAAGTAGAAGTATAATGGTAGAGGTATATTGAGATGTTTAGAATAAGGGGTATTGAAAGGAGGTGGTTAAGGGGTTTAATAAATAATTCTGTGAAAGGAAAGTGTGCAGATAATACTGAAATACAAACTTGCAGTTGAGTCCACAGTATGGGAGCTGCTATAAGATACTAGAGCAAGTGTCAGGCTCAATACTTCAAATCAGTGGAAGCATAATGGGTGAGGCCCTACCTCCCCTACAGAGAAGTCAGCATAGTAATTCCATATCATATCTGTGTTACTAGGTTCCTGCATCTAGTCTATATTAGCCAACATAAGCTCCATTTAAAAATAGCTGATAGAAAGACCAAAGATTTTCAAGCATAATAAGATATGAAACTGGCAACTCTGAACTTGCATGATAATTGTATTAAAGAGAAATAATCCAATCAAATGCAATTGTGGATTGTTTTTTCCCATAAAAGACAGAAATGATATAGATAGGTCTACATGAATGATTACATAATACATGATTGATTTTCATATGTTTATTAATTTTTAACTCTTCCTTAATAGTATATAATACTTCTATTCCAAAAAGTTATTCCATGAATTCAACATAGGGATCCAATGTACTTTTGAATAGCATGCTTTCTTCCAAATCAAGTATTCTTTCAGAGATAATAAATAATGTGCTCGGTAGATATGCAATATTTAAAAATAAATATGTTCCAAAGAAGGATGTCAGGAAAGCTGTATTTTGTCTTAAATAGATTTACCATAATTTAAAATGTTGTATGGCTTTCATAACTATTTAAACAACTACTCAGAGTACTGGGAAAATCAATAGACATTATAAATATAATTTACTATAATCATAATTCATCAGCAGCTGCTGTTTCCCACCAAATATTTAATTATGAACATGGGCATATGAAACATTCCTAATGACTGGATGGAAATTGCTCTTTAGGATTTATAAACAAGGAAGAACTAAATATTAAATCTGAGAATCTGAAGTGACAGCAATATAAAAAAATGTACTCACTGTAATTTCATGGTGATGTGGATTAAGAAGGCTACTTAAATGTGAGTTTTGTTATAACTGGTCTCAAATGTCACAGCAACACTTTCTCTTTTAAATTAGTTCAACGATTTCTTTTTTTTGAGTTTATAATGCAAGTATGTCATTTTGCCTTTGCTTTCTTACCCTCAGTCTTTCCCATATACCTCTCCTTGTTGCTTTTCAAATGCATGGTCTTTTTTATTTCATTGTTGTTTGTGTGAATACATACATTTTTAAATACATAAATACAGCTTGCTCAATCTGTATAATATTACTTGTGTATATATTTTCAGGGCTGACCATTTATTGGATTATCACTTAGTGCGTTCTTCCCTACTCTCAGCATTCCTTAGTTGCCTGTAGATGAGGTTGAGGCATGTCTATTTTTGTTGTCTGGACACATCTATAATACAAGCCTAACTGTCCAGTTGTGCCTGAAGTGGCAATCTCTGGTTCCTGTGTATTAACCACACATCTGTACACCTACACACGTGGGTGCATTCACACACATGTACAATGATATGAATATGCTAATGTATTGGTGGTGTATTTTTGTTAAATAGATGTGGTAACACATTTTCTGGCTTAGGAGGGTTATTGAGATTCTGATGCTTCCTATGTAAGCATGAATTTGTTATTGAACTTTCAGTAGTTTATTCATAACATACTAGTAACAGTGTAATTAGTATAAATATAAAGTTTCAATCAGAATATTAGATTTTTGAACTGAAAACTTCACTCATTGTTGGCTTTCAAATACAGCCTATAAATCCATTTCTGTTACAAATATCATCCTTGAAGGCATCCACACCTCCTTTCAAGGCTAAATATCTTTATGTATGGAGAATTAGAATATGGAAGCTCCATCAAATCAGAACTTTTTATCGAGTTTGAAGTGAGAATGTTGGCAGAAATCCGCTGATGTATTAAAAATATTATATCTAAAGATAGCAGAGATGTCTGTCAAACAATAAGTGGCACCATTGAAAAATCTGGTAAAGGATTCTTCTCGCTATTCAGGCTATAAATTCTACACAGAAAATAAGTCATTATATTGAACATAACTAGAACCATTAACATGTCAGCATGCAATAAGCACTTGTTTGAGTAGCCTTTGCACATGGTGATGCTGTTTTCATGACACCAGTGGATATGTCTTTGAAGCTATTGGCCTGAAATCAGTGATCGACCCAAGTTGATTTGCCTGAACTTCATTACAAATATTGGGTGCCCTTGGGAAGCACAATTTTCTTTTCAAGTGAATCCACGTGTCTTGAACTGACCTATTCCAAAGGATTGACTGTCCTAACCCTGATATACCACAACAACTATAGTAGCTATATGATAAAATATGTTCACAACTTTAGCTTTCATATCCAATTTATAATACAACATAATATAGAAACAATTCAATATTTTAAGGTCAAGGATTTCACATATTGGTATAGTAGTGTCCATTTAAATAGCTTAGAATGTGATAAAAATTTTTGCATGACCAGCAATATTAATGATGCAGAAATACAGTTTATATTTTTAGGTTAAGGAGATATTTAATTTTAAAATTGCTTTTGATATATAATATATTGTGTTTACATAGAAATCATCCTGTTTTTCCTTGATATAATTCTTAATAGTACCAATAATAACATTAATGGTTTACATATGAAAGTTTCGTTATCTGTTTTCTGCATTGATCAGCCACTGAATGAAGGCTCTAGGAATGGCAATCAACATAGTCATCAATCTCATTAGAGGGAAAGGGCATCAAAGGCAGTCTCTCAACCACTGCCTAGATTCTTAGTTGGTGTCATTCTTATGGATCCTCTAACTTTTCCTCTGTGCCAGAACTCTCTCCAAACCCATACTAGCTCTCTCTATAAAGGCATCTCTTTCTTGCCCTCCTGTATTCCTCCCCTGCCTCAGTCCTCCTGTTCTCTCCTGTTCTCGCGCCTCCATTTCTCCCCCTATTCCCTTCCCACCTCTCTACTGTAATCCAGTTGCAGAGAGGGAGGAGGGATGAGCAAAGGAGCCAAGACTGTGCTGCAGAAACCTACAGAAACAACTGACCTGACTTAATGAGAGCACAGAGACCCTAGTCATAAAGCTGGGGAACCAGCATTGAACCAAACCAAGCCCTCTGAATGTGGGTGCCAGATAGGAGGCCAGGGCAGTCTATAGGACCTCTAACAGTGGAGCCAATTTTTATCCCTAACAGAACAAATGATGGATACTATTGCAGCCCCAGTACAAGAAAGAGGGCCTAGGCCCTCCCACAAATGATGTGATGGACTTTGTTGGTCCCCTGTGGAGGGTCTCACTATCCTTGGGGAATGTGTGGGATGTGGGTTTAGGGTCCTTGGGGAGCATGGGAGGATGGGAAGGCAAGGGAATAGGGGGATTGATATGTAATAAGAGTGCTTCTAAAATAAAAAAGTCTTGTTATAATTTTCTTTTTGGCAGAACAAAATTACCAAAGCTGTTATATGTTTATGTCAAGATAAAAACTTTGTTTGAATGTTTATTTAATTAAAAACATGATAACCAAATTTAAATTTTATATCACACTATTAATTTATTCACAAACACCTTAGCCCAAGCATTCTGTCATTTAACCTTGAGTAGCAAGAATAGGTTTGAAATTTCTGAACTTAAGTCAAGATGGAACAGAGTCAATAACAATGGGCCCTGACAAAAGCCTACCTTCTAGTTCCCTGTACCTACTATATTCATATTTCCTTTCCTTTCCTAACATTCAGTGTTGATAATCCATATGAAGTCATTGAAGAATGTCCAAATGTTCATTTTTTCCCTCAAAACGTGGGAAGTAATTCAAAGCAAATAATTTGAGAAACCATTTCTCTTTGGTAAGATGGTTTGGATAGTAAACTGCTGCCATCCATAACTTAATGTGTGGATTTATTTCATCTCTATATATGTTTCTGCACTCTCATCAGAATGGGTAAAAGAACCATGACATTTTTAATTTAATGACATTTAAAAACTGCAAAAATTCTATAATTGTTAGAAAAAAAGGAAAACGTTATGAATTGTTAGCTAACGTATGACCCATGAACTGTATTGTTCTTTTTCTTGGGAACATACTAATATCATAAGAGGTTCTTCTCATTTTGCCACTACGAAAAATTAATACCTGCATGCCAAAGCTCACAGGGTCTATAGGAAAACACCCTTGTAGTCTATTGAAGACAGCTTTCATTTGTCATGACAAATCTGTAGAGCCCCTTACTGATCTTCTTTCCAGCTTTTGTAGAGGGGAGGTAATTCTGACACACATTCAGCTTGCTGCACCGTGATACTGGCAATTTCCTGTCATGGACCATCCCTTGGTACTGAATCCAATAGTTTATACTTTTATGGAACATCAGGTTAGCATTTCAAAGCTCCCAATGACATACTTGTTTCAAATGAAATACAAAGAAAAATTGGCCTTTTGAACCCAGAATCATTCTATGCCAAAACAATTACAAATATCATTTGATTTTATCCCCAGAAGAATAACTCAAAGGACCTGGATTCGCATTGCTTGTCCAACCCTATTTCCTAAGCAGCTTCTGATCACATCCTCTCTGAACTGCCCTGTCCTCTGCACTCTGATTCTCTTCAGGCTGTTGCCCTTGCTGTACTCTAGGAGACCCAGGGCTTCTTCATTTTATTTATGTTTGCTTAAAGCTTTCTCGATATATCTGTAAAATTCTATCCCCTCACATTGTTTTTCTTTAAATGCATTTGACATTAATGTATCAAATATTGTCTTAATGAATCTTCACTCTCTTGTGCCCTCTGTGGATGGCCTAGTACATTAGTAATCCCCAAAAATATGGAGCAAAACATTCCATCTGTAGTTCACAGAGTGCTGTATAGCACCAAAGAAAAACACAGGAGATGTATTACAGATGAAAACAACCTAAAGTCTGTGTGGGGTGGCACATACCTTTTATTACCAGCACTTTGGAAGCAAAGGCAGGCAGATCCCTGTGAGTCAGTGGGCAGTCTGGTCTACATAGCGATTTTCAGGTCATTTGGGATTAAAGAGTGAGAATATTTATCAAAAATTAGCAAATGAAAAACAAACAAAACAAATCAAAAACGAAAACAACCAGCCAGCAGTGAACTGGAAAATTCGGCTTTTTAAAGATTATGACTTAATAAACTTTATTTAAAAAATGTTAGTATGTTGTTGATCATGCTCATTGTTATTGCCTGATAGCAAGGCGAGAAGAGATTGGGATAGACATCCTGAGGTAGAGAGAATGATAGGAGGAGGAATGACAGATTCAGGAGATTTGAGAATAGATGCCAGCCAGCTGACCAGCAAGCAGCATGTAAAAATGAAGTAACAAGCGATGAGCCACATGGCAAAGCATAAATAGAAATATGGGTTAATTTAAGTGTAAGAGTTAGTAACAAGCCTGAGCCATCTACAGGCATTTATAATTCATATTCAGCATCTGAGTTAATTATGTGAAAACTGCAAACACGAGAGGAATATTCACCTACATATGGCATTCCAATGTGTGGCTGAAATTTCCGCATAACATCTGACAAAGCTTTACAAACTATATTAGATACACAAGAATGGAGTCAAGCATGGGTTTTGGGTGGCTGCATTTTCTCTGATGGGCACCGTTTGTTGGCAGTGAGCAGACTCTGCATGTTCCTTTAAGAGACAGCTTTCTGGCTCAGTGTTAGTTGCAGAAACAGGTAGCTTTTTCAAGAGGTCCTACTATGAAACACATACGGTGTGTATCAGTAGCTGGCAGCATGCTGCTCCTCTATGGCTGTATGGACCCAGAAACTTCCCAGAGTTGGGGAAGTAAACACAACTCCCAGAGTTGCTGTTAAATGTGCCTTGACCATGAGACTAGACTCTCAGGGAACAGAGGGAGAGGAGCCAGCACCAGCATGCTATGACCTAGATTAACAGCAAGATTTTGCTCATGCAGACAGATGTGCAGTAAGGACAGTTTCAAACAAAAAGAGCCTCTAAGGAGATCACAATGTATAAAAATATGTGTAGGGTTGGGAGACAGAAGAAAAAGAATATATATAGTATTTGGTTTAAAAAATACAGTTTTAAAATAAAATATAATCATTAAAAAAGGAATAAGGAGTATAATAAGCCATGTAAGGATGGAAAAGACACAGAGAGTCTGGATATTGCATGTTATTGTATTGTCTTTAAAGCTTTTGACTGCTAAAGAACAAATAATAATTGCTAAGAGACATGTGATTATGAATCTGCTAGATTAAACCAACCTATATATTTTAAAAATATCTTGACTTCAAAAATTATGTCAAAAACATGTTATTTTGGGAAAGATATTCTGGTTTTATTTCTATAGGAAACAAGAGGCTGTTCAACCTCTTGTTCAAGTTCAACCAAGGAAGACCCCCTGAAAAATCTCCAGTGGGAACAAATAGCACACATGATCCAACAGTTCGGAGCACCTCTGTTGCAGTTTCTTTTGAGTTCTGCATTCTGATCAACTTCAAAGCTGCTGGCTTAGATGGTCCAGCCTAAAAGACTACTCTAGTCAGGACTTGACCATAATCTTAATCTTTCTCAGGGTCCCCAAATGTTACCAGTGCTCCCAAAACAACAAGTAGCCTAGAGAACTATGCCTATATTCCCCAAGTCAATAGCATAAAGATGTTATCATTTAAGAGGGGTTGGTTACAATATGGTATTGGTAATAGGGGAAGATCTGAACAAAGGAGTATCAGATTCAGGGATATTGTAAAAATAAAATGGGGATATAGAAATGACAGGATTAAAAGGTACATTATTGATTGTACTTTAATTCAAAAAACAACTATTAATCTTAAATATTTAACATTGGTATAGATTTTGGTTGACTGATAGAAATTTAAAGTTAATTTTTATATTGTATGTATATTTCTACTCTTATTTAAGGTACTATGTTTATGCAGCCCAATTAAAAATAGAATGTATGATTAAGAAATACAGATTAATAGTCATCTATAATAGTCAAACTTATAGTCATGTTAGGTATGTTTCCAAGGTCATATACAGATATATTTCAGATAGATAGATTATCTTCAAACACCTCAAAGACCTACAGTATATATATTTTTATATAAGATATAAACATATGTGTTGTTTCTTTTGAAAGCAATGTCATAGTTTTTGGTTTTTACCTGCTGCATGTTAACCTCTAGATTTTGTTATTCCCTCACACTGCACAGCAACCTAGTAACATTGTCTGTTTTTATAAAAATTATTATTTTTTATCTTTTCAGATTATAATTATGTCATTTACCCATGTACTTCCTTCTTTCCAAACCCTCCCATGCACTCTTCTTTTCTCTCATTCAGGCCTCTTTATATTAATTTTTGTATGCACATTTGCAAACATTTATACATATATATTCTTTGTATAATAAAATAAAAACAAATATTAAGACATCAGAGTTGGACAAGACAAATAAACATAAGGAAAAGAGCCCAAGAAAAGGCACATGAATCAGAGGTGTACTAATTCACACACTCAGGAATCTCATGAAAACCCTAAATACAAATGTATTCTTAAGTACATAGATAAAACAACCTGTTCAAGTCTTATGTTTGCAGAGTTTAGGTATAGCCATTTGGTATTGGATAACCAACTAGTGTACTTTCCCGGGGGCATGACTGTATCTCCCACTTTACCATCTCTTAGGTATCTGTAGTTCTTTGGATAGGGCTGAGACCTTTCATCCTTCCATAATAGACTGTTTAATGTTGCCTGTATTCAGTTCTTCTTTAGGCAGCCATGTTGGTGAGACTTTATGAGTGTAGCTTCTGATACTACTAGTATATATTATCTCACAGCAAATTCCTTGATCCTTTGGCTCTACAATGTTTCCCCCCTCCTCCTGTTCAGTGGTCCCTGAGTCTCAGATGCAGGAATGTTTTGTAAATGTATCTACAGGGACTTGGTTTAACAACTCTGCATTTTTATTGGTTGTGGTTTTATGCAGTAGCCTCCATCTGTTGTCTAAAAAGTTTCCTTGATGTGGGGTAGAGACTGTGTTTATCTGTGGTAATAAAGACAAACTTAGAGTCTCACAAGGGATTAAATTTGTTTAGTAAAGTGGCAATTGTAGTTTCTCTTCCAAGATCCATGACTTTACTAAGATCCAGTAGTTGTCAAGGTTTCCAATACCTGCACATGATTGTCTCTTCCTGAGTTGGTCCTATGACCAACTCATTAGAGAACTTTAGTTACTGTAAAGATATGTGTGCCTCCACTGCATTCTTACTGTATTATGCTGATTATTGCTGTGGTTCATGGTCATCAGAATTGGGCAGGATCATTGATTGCTTCCCTGCTGCAGAAACTTTTAGAAATTTGTACTACATTTTCTGATGCAGTGGAAGCAAGTCCTCAGGGAAGAATCTTTCAAATCAGCTACAGTTCAGGGCCTCTGGATTCTGTGTTTGAGGTGCACGGTGTTTTCAGCAATAGATATGTATCTTCCACATCTGAAACGCATATGACAGCAATAACAACAGTGTGTAATGTTTTGAGAGTCACTTGGAGAACCCTAAATAGAAAATTCAAAGGAGGGTTGCTTATGGTTTGTGTGGTTTTTGTTGGATAGTCTTTGGTTCTTTGAGGGAGACTGTCAGCCGAGATGGAAAATTTCCATTAAAAATATGTGTGTGTACTACACACACATACATACACACACACACACACACACACACACACACAGAGAGACAGAGAGAGACAGAGACAGAGACAGAGAAAAGAGAGAGAACTTCCATGCATTCTTGTTTTTTTAAGGTGGATAAAATATGACTTGTTATTACTTTACAGACAATCTTACTGTTCTTCTATCCTTCTGTCTCCTTCTGTTTTTATCTTCCCCCATCTTTCCCATTTCTCTATATTATCGCTTGTATGCTGCTATCAAAATTTCGATTATTCTCCCAGCCCTCTACCCTGTCAGTGTTCTCCATTAACTTTCCAAATTTCTTCAGTTACCCTAGGATATATGTTCACATCTGAAGATTTGAAGTTATAAGCCTCAGATGAGGGAAAACATGACATTTTGCTTTTTGGATCTTGGTTACCTCATACAATATGATCTTTTCTAATTCTTTGCATTTACTTACAAGGTTTATGATTTAATATTTCTTTGCAACTAAGTATTATTCATTTTTGTGTATGTACCACATTTTAATTATCTACTTGTCAGTTGAAGGATAGTTAGGTTGTTTTTGTTTCCTATGTATTGTGAATAGTGCAGCAATGAACAAGGCTTGGCAAGTATCTGTGGGGTGGGGTGTTGGGTCCTTTGGTCATATTGCAAGGAGTAACATAGCTGGGTCATATGGAGTCTACTAATAGAAAAATAGCCCTTTCCTTCCAGCACACCTTCAATTATTCTAGTGAAGGGGGATGTCCGTGTAAAAAAATTCAGATTAAGGCATCTCCAGTATCACCTACATCTATTCTAACATCCACAACTTCCTGAACCTTGTAAAGTTTTCATCATTATGCTTCCTTCACAGTTTTGGGTTTAAAAACATAAAACATTTCTAGTAGTTACTGTTCAGAATAATTGAGAGTGCTGTGTATAAACTTCAAGGATCATTACCAGGACTTTAAGATGTCTTCCCCAAATCCCAGCCTATAGACACCCAAGCTTTTTTATAAATACCTTCCACTCTATTGTGGGCAGAAATTGGTATTTGCTGCTAACCAATAGTTTATGGCAAAGGTAATGGAATATAATTTCTTTTGTATCTTATTGCATAAGTAACTTTGCTACAGTGCTTTTGCAAGTACTTTTTTGAGGGCAACTCTTGGCATCAATCAACAAGACACTGAAGCCATTAGATTAACAGGACACACAACATCAAATATTGCCAACAACTGCATGATTATAGAAGTGGAGTTTACATGGCTCAAAGAATGAGATGAATCCAAAGCCTAAGTCAATGATTTTGTTATAGTCATGTGAGAATACAAGGCTTAGAAACCAGTTAACTGATGTCCAGATATATGATTCACACAAATTGGAATATAAAACACTGATTTTTTAAAAGCTCCCAAGCATGTTATAATTTGTAACACAGTAAACATTTCCTGTCTTTTCTAAAACCAAGTATTTTGTGTTATATAATCATTCTGATGTGTGAAAAAAGTGGATATCTACAGGAAAACAATATTTGATAATCACGATAGCATAATAGCACACATGATCTCACAGTTGCTTGAACAGCATTGACAAGGTATAAAAATCCAGCATGGGCAGGGAAGAGGCACTTCACATCATGTCTGTAGTTGAGAAGGTATTGGCAACTGACGACTGCTCTAGAAGACAGAGCCAATGATCTTCGGGGATATGGCCTCTCAGAAGCTGCTCATACACTATCTGGTTCTACACCAATACACTTGCATGCAGGAGTAAGTGGTCTCAGTGGGTTCTCAAAAAGATATTATGAATTTCAGAGGGAAATTGGTACAGAAATAGAGAAGTTGTAAGGAAGAACTGGGGACATTTTTTGAAACACATTTTACTTATACATGAAATTCTAGAACAATAAAACCCGACTGTGAAGCAAATTCCCTTTACTGCACCCTGGACGCTTTACTAGCAGTCTGTCACTGATCTTGTAATGCTCATAAACTGCCACCTAAGCCTGTGCCTTACTTTCTCCTGCATTTCCTTCCACTGGATCTCTCAATAATTATGGCTACAAAACTGTAGGATTTACTAGGCATCTACATTGCGTCTCTAACAGTTCTTCCAAAATTTTTTCTTGAATCTAATACCAAAATTCTATTCTGAAGGTTTCTTTTCTGCCTTCTCTAAGGTTAACTTGTATCTGAAAGTCTTCTCATTTACCACTGGAAATGAGTTTAAAAATACAATGTAGATACCACAATTCATTTTTATATTGGTTTCAGATACTCCCAGAAACAAAAACAAAAAAAACCCACAAAAACAAAACAAATAAGCAAACAAAAAACAGGGAAGAGGATTAATGGTTTGGATTCTGCTATACACCAGAGAGCTTGGTGTCCCTGAGACTTTCTAATGCAGCTCTGTAGAGCATAGTTTAGAAATGCCCTTCATAACAACAAAGGGGAGTTGGACCTGTATGCTAGCTTGCATTACTATGTTGACTATGAGCAGCCACACACATTATCTTTCCTACATTGATACAGAACTAACAGTTTCTAGAAAAATCTCACAAATGTGCTATAGCTTGTGGTCAGCAATGCTCTGGTAAAGGAGGGAGAAGATGGACAGATATGGCTGACACTCTTAGCTACTATGCTAACTTGAAATAACACAGTTGGACCTATTTTCTCCCTGTCAGAACTTTGCTAACACTGTACCATTGTACTGTAGTTTCCTAGTATTTTATGTTCTTCCTGAAAGATTAGGACATAGTCTGAGATATCTCCAACTCTAATAACTCAATTTAACTTTCTACATATTTGAAGAATCAAATTAAACCCTGGTGTTTTGAACTTCATTATGTTTTTCCTGAAATGCAATAAGGCTTTTTTACTTGCAATTTCTATGCTCCTTCATTTTAATTTTTAAAATAAATTAAAGTAATTTCAGTAATTTTGATGTAAGCCTTACCCTAGAAAACAAATTACCATTAAATTAAATTATTTTCTATCTTCTTAATTTCTTGCCTACTTTCAAATTGTTTTGGATTTGTATGATCATTGGCATTCGCATTAATTATCTCAAGCACTTCCTTTGTTAGTTTATGGTTGAAAAGCATGCTTATTTCACAATTTGATTGTTATTTTATGGGTGAGCTTTGAGCATGCTTTACATATATCAGAATCTAATCTTTCTATGGCATTACCTCAATATGATTTTGCAAATACTTTAATTCTATTCTGATTTTATTGTGTATTACCAACAACCTAGTTCATTTTGATGAGGTGGTGCAGTATCTTAATACTATTTTTCTGTGTGTTTCTAAATGTTTCAACTGGAAGATTTAAACAGCCTAACATATTATAGGAATACGAGGAATCTTCAAGGCCTGGGGAAATGGGTCAGTGGTTATGAGTACTTTGTGCTGTTGTAGAGAACCTGAGTTCAATTCCCAACACCCATATGGTGACTCACAACCACCCATAATTCCAGTTCTGGGGCATATGATGCCCTCTTCAGACACTTGTAGGCATGAAACACAAAGGTAGTGTGCATGCATATATGCAGGCTAAACACTTACACATAAAACAAAATAAATAAATCTACTGTAATAAATAAGGAAACTGCAGATGAACAACAATGGAGAAGTAAGTAAATTTTAATTGACGACATTATTATGTGAGTTGACTAAGTGGAGGTTTGTGCTCTATTATGAGTTAAATATGTGATAGCTTTATTAGGGTTGTCCGGAAAGCCTGTGATTCAGGCTAGTGTTCACAAAACCATTCACAAGAATTTATTTTAATAAACTACTTTAGTGAATTAAAAACAATAAGGAACTAAAACAACTTAAAAGAATCTTGTCTGTAGTCTTCCATCCTGCACAGTTCCTATAAGCCCTTTGTATATCCAGTGCTCATATATTTTATTTGAGGTTCCTGCTTCAGACTGTGAATATGGGCATGGTCTGGCAGCACTTAATGCCCTTATCAGTATCTGTCTTCTCTTTGATATTATGTGAACAAGAGTTGTCAATTGGCTAATTCATGATAAAAGTGGAGCTTGGCTGTGTTATTCATACTTGGTTTGGACAGGCTACAGAGACCATGTGTTATGTAATATTTTTTCACTTTCAGCTGTCGTCCATAAACGGTGTTGGTGTTTTACTCATTGCTTTAAGTAGAGTGTATTTATGTTTAGCAATCTAGTCTCCCATGCACATGTTTTAGCAAACAAACTTGTTCAACATCAATAGAACATATATCTTTTGTTCAAAAGTAGGTTACACACCCGAAGAGCATGGTCAAAACATATATCCACATTCTTTGTTATATCTAAATGGATGCAAAAATAGAAATGTGGCAGATGGGAACTTTTACAGCCTTTGTTATTAAAGAATAACTCAGAAAAGCATTTGTCAGAAGCTACAGTCTTAGTAATAAGATTAGCTGAGCAAATTATTCTATAACGTTATTAAGTAACATTGGAGTATTTTTCCAGAAATAACAAGAGTCAGTCCTAAAATTATCAGAAACATTTAGGGTTGCTGCTCATCAAGATTATGTTAATAGCATCTCCCTTGTAGAAACACAAGAGCCCAACTATTATTATAAATGTAACAGAGGTACCCATAAATACAACATAATTATTGACTTGGCTTTTAAAGATAATGCTACAATAAACATGGGAAACCATACTTTCACTTCTAGTGGGAGATGTCATGAAGCTACAGCAAGCAATATGTGATCCAGTTTATCATTTTAAAAAATTATTAACATTTCAGAACAATGATTACAGATCCCTGTTTAAATTCCATGTGCTTTTATTATTTGTCATTTGAATTAAATAGAATTTTAACATTGCTGCCATTTTTTGAATGCTTGACAATGGAAGGAATTTTGAAAATTATTTAACTATGAACAGTGATGCTTACAATTAATGATATGGAAGGAAAGTCCTTCATTACTTCACTTAATTCATAGTCAAAATATTTACTTTCGTGTAAGCAAAAGGAGTTGCCTGTCAGGAGATATATACTGATGTTATCTATACACCCCAAACATCTGTGATTTTACCTGGTTATGACTCATGAGTTTGTACTCGATTATTAATAAGCAATTGTGGTTACTTACTATATTTCCTTGACTTGTGGTCTCGCATATTTTAGGTTCTTAATAGCCATTCCAGGTGATTTTTGTACCCAATTTTTTGTACATAATAGAATATTGGGTTTTGCCGTATTTTAGAAACATGGGTAAAAATAATTATTTTATAACTAAAAACCTGCATGGTTTTAAACATATATAATTATAAACTCTTCTCCAGTTGGAGACATCTGATTATTTAATGGTACAACTGCATCTATATATCATATAAGAACTTTCAAACATTACTTTCATGCAGAAAGTTTAGGGAAGATAAATCATTGCTACCAAACAGGCAGGAATCAAACATCACAGAGATTAACGGTATCAGTATTCATTCTTCAATAACTATCTGATGAAATAATAGGAAGGTATTTCAGCTAAGGCGTTATTAGTTTTCTAACCTCTGTTTCCATTATATGCTGCTTTGAACGCAGGAAGTAAAGGAAGTCAGGAGAACCATGTGGGATTTTGAAGTGAGCAGTACTAGATGGATGAAAATATGGTTGACTCTATTAAAGCTGGTTGAATAAAACAATGTAAAAAAATGAATAACTGATACTCCCAAGAATGCCACATCCTGTGTTCACTGTTGGCTGCTGGGTCACCCAGTTAATAAAACTTTATGGTATAAATCGTCTCTCTACTTACATGGAAGTTTATTTATTTATTATTTAGTTTGATCAGTATAAGAACACAAAAGGATCAGCTCTGAACACTAGAATTATCTAAAGCTTTGGAGACTATTGATTGATGGAGGAGTTAATTTTTCTATTAATAATGCTGTTGATCATCCAGACAAGAGCTGAGGAGATAAACTTTCTTTGAAATGTAAATTATGATAAAGGCTTTGGAGTAGACATGAAACATGTTATCATGTTTGGATATGCAGTGACTGTTTTTGTATTTTAGTGTATGTTTGATGGGACGGGTATGAAACCTTAGCTCACAAATATATTTCTATATTTTAACTTTCCTTTGAAGCAGAATTTTACAATGCCAAAATACATTTTATTTAGTTCTTTCCATGAAAATTATCCACAGATTCTTATTTCATTTATGTATTTTAGATATGTGAATGTTTTATCTGTATGTAATCATATTTCCTATAACTGGAGTTACAAATGTTTGTGAGCCAACGTGTTGTTTCTGGGAATACAAGCAGGGTCTTCTGGAAGAGGAACCAGAATTTTTAACCATTGGCCATCTCTCCAACCTCAATCCCTATTGGTTCTTATTTTCTTATTTGTAAAATAGTCCCCAAGGACAATAGAGATATTAGAAATATATGGATGGGTACGTATGCTCCTTCAAAGGTTAAAGAACAAACCTACTCAATAATTATAACTATGTTCTTTAGCCAGTGAAAATACCTCAACTGGGCTGCTCTTTGAAGGATCTATCCATTTACACTCACAAGGAATTAGGAAGTCATTTTGGGAGAAGTTGAGGAATCTGTTCGCTGCATATTTTAGCTTAAAATTCACCCTCACTGAGCATTTATGAACATTATAAACTATGAACTGTTCACAAACTTGTATCCTGTAACACAGATGAGCCATAAGATTCCAAAATGAGGCATGGAATAATGAGAGACTGAACCAGGACATTATAAAAGCATCTCTAAAGAATCATTAGACTTCCTTGGTTATATTTTTTAATCAAACAGAAAGAAGTTTATTCAATATCCCCCACACCTAGCACATGCTACTTCATCTGGTACATAACTAAGAACTTGAGCCTCCTCTGAAGGCATTCCCTGCTTGCAACACTTCTGTGTGCTTCTTTATAAATGCGTTTTTGAGTTTCATTTTATCATCTCCCACTATGTGCCCTAGAACCACATGCAGAGATTGCAATAAACATGAGCAAGGAGAAAGCAGGTGGTATAATGTGGAAGAAAGAGTAAACTATGCAGAAATCACAGGGAAATGGCAACAGATAAGAAAGAGAGACACTAGTTCAGTACAAACACATATTAAGGTCTTAAGAATCAAGACTGAGGCTTCTCTGGGGTATTATATAGCTAGTATTAGATGCTTCGATGCATATTGCTATTAATTCTATACTTCCAAAGGCTCTCACTGAGACACTTGGCACTCCCAACAATTTTATAAATTCCCTGTAAAATTGGTGTCAACCCCTGTCTTGGTTTTGTCTCATGTTGCTCCAGTGAAATATTTTGACAAAAATTTTTGAAGAAGAGAAGGAAAAGTTAGGCTAACATCCATCATTATGAGGAAGTCAAAGTATCAGGAATGTGAAGCTGCTAGTTACAATACATTCACAGTCAAGAGTAGTTAACATGGATTCAGGCATATATATGAGGTCTCAGCTCAATTTCTCTGCTCTAACACAGTTTACCATGTCCTGTCACAGTTAGCAGGTTCCCCGACATAGATGACAGTTCTCACAAACAAAATAATCTGTCGTAGATAGACTTAAAGGCCAACCTAATCTAGGCCATGCCTTATATAGACTCCCTTTCCAGGTGAGTCTAAACTGCATCAAGTTCACAATTAAACTAGCAGTCTCTACACTTTTCCCACATTTTCTAGTCTTATAACCCAAGAAAGTCACCTGAATCACCATAAAAACATTCTTACCCATTCAAAAGAAGTGATCCGGTCCAAGACAGAGAAGCAATTTTTTGTGTGTCCATTCTTAGCCTACACCAACTCTATGTTTTCTATCAAGTATGCTTGTTGAATTTTTAAAAAGTATCTTTCTTAAGTAAATAATCTCATTAATAAACTCAAGATAGGAACTGGAAGGAGAGAGCCATGATCCCAAGACCAGCTCAAGCTACCTAGTAAGACTTCAAAACTAAAGCAAAAATTCCAGATGTTACTAAGGCATAGTTGTTCCTCACATCAAGTTTTCTGCTGATTCTCATGGCAGCTCATTCCTGAATAAGTGGTAAGCCATCAGTATAGGTGCCTGTGATGAGAGTGTGGTCATAAGCAAAGCATCCATTAAATTATTTCCTAGTTTTTTTTTTCATTGATTTTTTTGTGTATTTTTTTATTTTAATTTTAAATAGCTTGTTTTACATGTCAATCCCAGTTCCCTCTCTCTTTGTCACTGGGTTCCTTGGGTTCAGTTCAGTGCTTAGCTGTGTATAAATGCCATCATTGGAAATAATCTGCGATATTTTATTAAGATAATAAGGCAGAATTTTACATTAGGAAATAACACCTTCTGCTTGAAGAATAGACATTAGAGAAACCAAAGTACATAGAATAAATCAGATTTGGGTCAACAGTATTGAGTAGCAAACTGTATGGAAGATATTAAAGGAAGACAAGAAAGACTAATAACTAAAGAGTTTGCTCAAATAATTTGGACAACAAGAGTGCCTATAGTGTACTGCGGGACGGCGGGATACGTAACTGGAAGGAGTGGGGTGCAAAAATGGATATCTCTCTTCTGGTCATTTCACATTTTAAATGTGTATTGGATCCAAATGAAGATGGTGAACAAGCAGAAAATATACTCGTCTAAAACTCAAGGGAAATTTCAGGCCAAAAATTGCACACTAAGAAACATCTGTTTCCAAATGTTACTCAAAACCAACCAAAAACTAAAACAGTCAAACTCAGTCCACTATAGGAGCCTGCCCAAAGAAAGGTCCTCCATGCACGGACTGTAAAGTATCTTTGCATAGGAAACAAAAAAACTTTGAGTACTGAAAGTTAAAGTGGACAGAAATGTTCAGTACAGTCAAGCTGAGACACAGCATGTTTAGTTTAAAAAAAGATATGCCAAGCACAGTAAGGAAAAGGTTTTCAAAATCCATCACAAAGAAAGATAAAAACTGTCACTGGTCACTGTGGGTGTAGACAGATGGTCAACTTCACTAACAGTCAGGGAAACAGAATTTATGACAACTGAGTTTCATTTTTCATTCACTATATTGGCAACAGTTAAGAGTATGAAAGTCCTTGCTGATGAGAATTTATGAAAATGGATAATGCCATGCACTGCTATTGGAGTTATGAGATTTTACAGAATTCTGGGAAACAAATCTGGCCCCATTTATAAAAATGAAATCACATATATTTTTGACTTCATGATTTATTTTGATTTTGCACATCTATTTCAAGTGATAAAGAACAGTTTTATCACAATGCTTATTAGAATATTTCTTCTAACCAGTCAAAATAAAGTGGATGTTTACTATATAGGAACAAACCACAGTGATTTCATAGTCCACAGCAGAATTCAGTTATAAATATAAAATGTAGACATTTATACTGAATCAACTGTTAATAAAGGAACTTAAGACTATTTAAAAATAAAACATATATATATATACCTATACATATACATATATATATGGTTACACTGATTTAAATATACATTAAACAATCTAAACTTTTTAATATGAGAGATCTGAGAAAATGGTTAGGTACTTAACTTGTCCCTATTACTTGACTTATGGAAATAATCATGTATTAAAGTTATATTGAATTTAAGCATAAAATATTCATTTTAAAGATATAAACATATTTGATATTAAATCCCCTACTTGTATACTCTCCATTCCCCATCACCACACCACCAAGATTCATGAAACATGGAAAAATGGGAAGTGGAAAGAATTTAAGGGCTGGAGGATGGGGAAGAGTGTTGTGAAATGTTGCCTTCTGGACAGTATACCTGTTAAATTTATGGTGTCAAGGCCACTGTAGACTATACAAGAACTACAAAAGATCACGTCAACCCAAATCCTATCGTAGTAGGGGAGGTAATTTCAAGACCTTACCTTGTACTCTGGAGCTACTGGTAGTAGATAGTTGCTGGGAGAGAGAGAATTATTCTTTGTTGAATATGTGTCCTCTGGTAGGTTTCCCATAATCTAGTGGGTAGCCCCACACCCATTAGCATAGCGGGCAGCATTAACTGGCCTTAATGGGTTATTTAAAAGAGAGATGAAGTTGGGAGGGATATAGGGGAAGCTGAGAAGAAGGTTATGGGTGGAATTGAGAATATTTATGTACATAAAATTCTAAAAATAAAAATTCTAAATGAAAATAAAGGGAATAAAAATTATTGATTGGTGTTTGATGTTGATAACTGTCCTCTGCTCTTTCACTAAACCCCACTGACTACTGCTGAGATAGACAGAGGTGCGTGAGTAGAGGAGGAAGAAGAGATTACAATCTTCGTTCATCACCCAAAAAGCTTAGATGGTTTACAGGTGGGCTTTATGACAAACTGAATTTTTGTTTTCATCACTGCCTAGAGTAAGTTGTTCTAAAAGTTTTATTTAAAAAATCAAGAAATTTACATGTATAGGCCAACCAATGGGTTATATTAACAGTTCTGTAAAGACATATAATACTAAGAAATAAAAGGTAGATGCAATTTTACACAACAGGGTTCTCTACCAATGAACTCTTCTTAACCATATAAGAACAGTTCCACATCAACAGCCATGTTGCTGCAAATACAGTTAATTGTTAAATGAGTTTTCACTCAGGAGAAGGAAATTTTCATGTTGAGTATAATACATGAGGGATCAAATTTAAATAATCCAGAGATTAATCAACCTGCATTTTATCAAAGAAAGGGAAAATGTGTCTCTAATTTTATCCCATACTATTTGAACATTTATTTAAATAACTATAATTGGTTACCCAATATGAAATGATCAATCCTGAAAATCCTGAAAACATACAGAACTTCACACAGAATGACCATGTTGTACTTATGCATTTAAGATTATATGAATGCGTGTGTGTATGTGTGTGTGTGTGTGTGTGTGTGTGTGTGTATAATAACAATTAAAACAAGGGGCCATGAATTTTAAGAAAGAACTAGGAAGAGTTTATGGAAAGGTTTGCAAGGAAGAAATAGAATGGAGCAATTATGCAATTATATTATACTTTCAAAAAAAGCAATTACAGTAAATAAATGGAATACACAAATACATTTCAAACAAGAATAGTGGCAGGTGTGTTAAGCAGGTAGAATTATTGACACTGCTTTAAAAATAGTATAATGTAAGAGTAAAATCCATACAAGAATTTACCAGCCTAGAAATATGCCTAGAACAAGTTTATCCTCTACCTTGAAAGCCAGTGATTTGTAATTATCTACTTGATAGAAAAATTATTCTCCCCATGCCTACAGTGTCCTTAGATAACACACAATTAAACAAACGAACAAGAAAAATGACAGTTACATAAAGGGAACTGGTCTTGAAATAAACTGTTGTATTGAGAGGCCAAAATTATCGTAATAAAATAACATGGAAAGGGTTTCTAGCCATTATGTTGCTACCCTTCACTTTTACAAATCAAAGCAAAGAACCCCAATTCCTTGAGGTTTTGTTATACTCCATTCCCCATCATGGGAGTCTAGAAAACAAGACTGTCAAAACCTTGCAGGGTTAATCTGGATCACCCATCTGCACACTTTCTGTTATAGCAGATGAGTGTTTAAAAGCACTTCAATGCTGGATTGCTCTTATCTCCAGTTCTAGTTCTGCTGTGTTTTTAGCTATGAAAACACATGTAAGTGGTTGAATGACTTCATACTTCTACTTCTTTGTCTTCCTAGACAGAATGATGCAGAATCTAATTCTCACATGGGATTTCTTGCCAAAGTGTCTGTGATAGTTAATAGTCAATAGTAACTGTGAAAGCTCTGAGTGTTTTTTTCCTGTTTTAAACACTTTAAACATATGAAATCACCTCATTATCATAACTTTATCTTAGAAGAATAGCAATGGTACTGCCATAATTTGTGAATATTGTAATGTGTTGTTCAGTAAAGGCCATATGTTGAGTTAAACAGCTAACATGTTTCAACAAAACACCAAACAGTGAAATTTAACTCTGAAGTTATTTATTGATTTCTACATTTCTTCTCACAAAAATTGATCCCTGAAGATCAATCTAAAATAAAATGCCTATAGTGAATATGTTTTAATAAAATGCAAAAATTACAAGTAAAGATGTGCTAATTGAATATATACTCAATACCCATAGATGGTTACCTAAGCCAAGTACTGCTTTCCTTGATTTGCTATGTGTGTGTGTGTGTGTGTGTGTGTGTGTGTGCACGTGAATGTGTGTGTGTGCCCCTTTATATACACAAGGGAGTAATGGATTTTTCACAGAATAAGCCATTCAAAGTTTTTAGTTATTGCCAAGACTGATAGATTATCTGCTTACATACCCATTATTTTCTCTGCTCATAAACGGAGCAGTTAACCTCATATACTGACTATACCTCTTGATGGGTGAAGTCCTGTGTATATGTCAATAAAGCACTGTTGGCCAATAGGGAAGCAAGATAGGTGTGACTAGGAGTCGAGGAGGACTCTGGGTAGGAGAAACACAAGGAGTCAAGATGTAACCGCCATAGGGATAAGAAGCCCGGAAACTTCTCCAGTAAGTGAAATACTTAGATTAAATACATAGATTAACAATTATTGGATAAATACTTAAGTCAGAGCTAGCCAGTAAGAAACTAGCAAGGCCAACAGCTTGATAATTAATACAGCGTCTTGTGTGTTATTTGGGGAGCCCAGGAGACTGGCGGGGGAGGGGACCAAGCTGCTAGCAAGGAAAAGTCTTCTCTTTACAACCTCTCAATAGTCTGTTGACTTCATTGGCATGCATTCATGGTTAGATTCCAATGGATAGATGCCATTTATAATTTTCTCAGGCTATCTCCTGTCAAATAATTATCTATTATACTTTTATTTATTTTCAGTAAGAAATCTCAGCATTAGCCAGGTGCTAATGGTGCACAACTTTAATCCCAGAACTTGGGAGGAAGTGGCAGGTGGATCTCTATGAGTTCTAGGCCAACCTGTTCTTACAGAGTAAGGTGCAGGACAGGCTCCAAATCTACAGATAAACCATGCCTTGAGAAACAAAAACAAAAACAAAAAAAGGAAAAGAAAACAACTCAGCATTTATGTTGAATTCAGGCAAAGTATCCATCCCAATAAACAAAAATACAGATACACTGCAGAAGAGTCCATATAAGCCTCAGTCTTATAAATAACCTTCACCTTGGCATCAACACAATCAAAAGAGACCCAAGGTGAATGGTGTTAAAATCTGGAAAAACAAAGGCAGATGGACAGTTTACACCAAATGGTCTCTTGGGCAGAGCCACAAAAATACACAAATAGGTGAGAGAAAATGGAGGTTTATGCAAAATGTAATTTTACAGTCTGAGGTGGACCTAAACAAGAAAATAGACACTGCATGGGTATTTTGAATATATTTAGTGCTATGTAATCAGCATTTTTCCCATTTGCTTTTTAATATCCTGTCCATTTGGTACAGATATCCAGCCTCTACATGTTCTGCTTCCTCTGAAGAATTTTCTTACTTCAGAGTCCTGTAGGCTAGAATACTGCAATGAGATACTGACTAGACTATCACTCATGTAAAAGACAGCTAGCCAGGGACAGTGCTGACAAGCCAGTTACTCTGAGGGAGACTTCTTGCAAAAACAGAAACCTTGCCCACCAAGAGGCAGACATTATTGTCACAGGTATGAAGATGGATGTCTACCTAAGTTGGATAGATGTGGGCTCATATGTATGAGTGATAATTCAGCATGCTAATGCTGTGATTGAACATAGCATACAGGAGCTATGAGCCATACAATTACAGATGATCTCTGAGGACGAATTCTTTTTACTGTTTCTACAATTTTCCTATGATGTTTACAGGCTGTCTGTCTTTCATCAAATCATCTCTTTACCACATGTTAGTGTAAATATCAGGAGCATCAAGAAATGGAAAGATTCAGTGTTTACACTTTCATAGAATGTATCAGTTAGTGGCAAGAAAATTACTCAATAAACAATATAATTTCAGTAGTAGTACAAAATAAATTTATTTTTAAATGGAATGGTCATGTGCAGGTTTCTTCTGTGCATGTAACTTTTAATCTGAGAAAACAAAGGAAGGAAGAAGCCATAATATGATATCCTGTGTGAAAAAGGGAAATGCGCGTAAAATGAACTTCACTCTAACACCCTAAGTTATCTACTGTCAAACATGGTTGTTCTTAGAAGATCCAGAGATTTTTGTGTGATATTCAAAGTGAGGTGGAGTGGTAGGTGACCTGCTGTGAGAGCAATTGCCAAGTGAGAGACAAGACTTAGAGAGGATGGAACTAAAGGGAAGGTGCAAAAGCCATTTACAAAATTAAATGGGCACCTGGTTGACAATTAACTGTCTAAGGATGGAAGAAATTCATGAAGCAAATCATCATCATCATCATCATCATCATAATAATAATAATAATAATAATAATAATAATAATAATAATAATAAAAGCCTTGAAAAAGCCTAGAAGAGCCACGAAGAAATTTTGGTAACTATTCACCACAAGGGAAAAATGATTTGGAGTTTCCTTTAGTCCTTTCAACAACCTGTTAACAGGAAACTCACATACCTTTAGGGGAAATGATGGAAAATTCCAGACTGTCTTAAATATGACTTTCATAATAAGAAATTTAAAATTACTACAAAGAAATTTGAAATATTATAAAACAGTCACATTTCTTTCAGTTCATAGTCAACATTAAAAAAGAGTCAATTGCCATTAAACTGGATAACAAATATATGAATAAAGAGACAAAGACCTTAAAACAGGTCCTATAAATAAGCCGAAGTCTAAAGGGGATTATGATGATGGTCACATAAGGGGTCCTAGAATAACAGGACTTACATTTTAAGAATAATCAGCGGAAAGCTTAAAGTGTAAAATGAATAATCCTTGGATAATCATTAAGTCAGAGAGGAGACTCTAAGAAAAGCAAGTTCTTTGAAATGAAGATATATAAAATTATTCAATTGTAGAAGCACACACAAAAAAGATTGAATTGTAGAAGAATAGTAAGCAGACACCAACAAGCATAGTCTGCCTTCCAAACAGAGAGAAAACAGGAGTGAGACTGACAATAAGTATGTAAATAAGGAACTATGCCAAGTGTTCTAACTTTCTCAGCAATAGAAAGTTATGATTGAGAAATCTTTGAGGCCTACATCCATGGAATATGTTAACATACATTCAAGAAACTCATTCTAAACTACAGGAGAAATCAATGCAAAGAAAGCAATATCAGGCATATCACATGGCATACTAAGTCTACTGTATCTATAAACAATTTAGATAGCACAAGTTTTATACAAGACAATTAAAACTCTTATTAGAAACATTAGCCCAAAAGGAGACAGAGCAGTACTGTCTTTAGTCTTTTACATATTAGAGTGAGCATAGAGTTTTCTTCTCAAAAACATATTATTCAAAAGGAAGATAAGATAAGGGAATTTAAAAAACCTGGGAAGTTAATAACCTCTCTCCCATAGGTTTATACTACAAAATATTCTATCTTGCCAAAGTTTAAATATTCCTACATAGAAATTGCGAATTTACAGGAGAAGCAACAGGAATGGTGAACATATGGTGGATGTAAAAAGGCCCATAATTATGTAGTTCACTTAATTTCTTTAAAAAGCAAAATACTTTTAAAAGGACAGATTACATGTTTGTAGTATCAGGTTTATGGTTGTGGTTCATAGAATACCAGCAACACAACATATAAGTTAAAGGGTCAGATGAAAACACATCACATCTATAAAGTGACATGACACACTCTACAAAGCATTCTACACAGACATATGTTGAGGATGTATATCTTAATTCCTAATATAGTCCCATGAATATAAATGCTACTTCAAGTATCAAAGATTAAAATGATGATTTTAATCAACTATTAAATTATTTCAGGAAAGTAGAAGAGCAAGAACACAGGATCTGTAAAATCGTATCTTGTTTTACATTATTTATAAACACCAATTTAGTCATATTTAAATATATGAGTCACTGGATTAAAAAAGATGGTAATATATACTAATTGCAAAATAAGTGACCTTGAAGAGAATGATACAGACCACATGAAGTTAATGATAAGCAAGATACATCAATAGCACAGTAAACTGAATCCACTACATTACAGATTCCAAGATATGAAGATTATAAGAAATAAATATAAACAGCAGTTATGCTAATCTGTTTTTTTTTACTTTATGACAAATCTTTGAGAGAGTTTTGAAGATTGAACAGAACCACGGAACTAATATTGGAAAGGGGAAAGGGGTCTAGATATTTATTTAGAGAGAGCAATCACTTAACACAAAAAGCCAGCTCGATGGTCTTCAAACTGCTGCCAGGATCCAAGAGAGAAAGCGCCCCCTCCTCTACCTTCTCTTATTCCCTAAATCTTGCCACGTACCCGCATGGTCAGTTGCAGGTACATGGTCTCTTCCCACAGACTTTAAAAAGAGGAAGATTTTTATATCAGCTTGTGGTTCCTAGATTTTGATACAAAGTTACTTGGATTCTGTATTTGAGCCTGAGGCAAAAAATAGCATGGACTGTGGAGCATGTGTCACCTCAGAACAGTCAGGAAGCAGAGAGGAACCATCGAGGAACCAGCTCTGAGGCACATCTTACCAGAGCACACCCCAATGACTGACAACTGTCAGTCAAGCTTCATCTGAACTCCATCACTTTCCAATGTGGGGGCATGAGCCCTCAACACCAACCTGTTACATACACACTTCACTCTCAAACTGCAACAGGAATTGTGAAAAAAGTAAAACATAAAAAGGTTTATTGATTATAAACTTGCAAAAAATCCTCAAATTATATGAAACAGAAATTGAAATAATTATAAGGAAACACACATAAACCTCAAATGTTAAGTAGCAAAGAGATTTGTACTTGTTTGGTAATTATTGAAAGAACACAGAAAAGCAAAGAAGAGCTGTGATGGATACAGGCGTTTTGTGAAGAACATCAAAGTCTGTCTGACATTATTTAAATGCATTTGTGTTTGAGTGTATATTACTTAAGGGTGAAGTCTTTCCAGGCTCACAACGAATGCTTGTTATATACAAATTACAAAATACAAATGATTGAAATCTTACAGAATAGCATCTCTGAGAGCAAGGGAAACAGATTAGAAATCGATAACAATCAAGTGTCAATAAAAGTCTTTGTATTTGAAAACAAAGTCATTTGATTTTAAATAACTCGTGGATAAAAGGACATGCAAAGGAATTAGAAAATATTTAAATGAATGATAATAAAACATACCATATAGAAACTCATGAGGTATTCTTAAAGCAATGTTTACAAGAGATGGCAGAGTCTGATGTTCACATAGAAAAGTTTTCCTCTACTTGTTTTTTTTTTTTTTTTTGCACAGGGATGAACAAAAACATCATAACTTGTTCATCTGAGCAGATATAAATGTTTTCTCTGGTCCTGGTAGGCTGAGAAGCTGATTTGTACGCAAAGCATAGATCAGTATTACCCACAAATCTGACTCTGTGTGGATCTGCATGAATCTGTTTTACTTTGCTTCTCTAGCAAACATCTGTGTGTTGTCCCATCCAGACTGAATCAGCGATAAGCCCTGCAGTAAGTCATGTCAGTACAAAACGTTTAGCATCCCTACTGCTCTGACACATGGGTTTTAGAATGTAGCACTGCAACAAAGGGCAAATTTCCTTTGGTCTTGTTTGTATAATGGGAATATCTGGGACATTTTACTGGTCCTTTATCAGGCCTCCCTTTTTTATTCTTTTAGGTCTTTGACTCTTTTGGGGGGGGGCAATTCCCAAACAAATCTCACAGAGGCTTATGGTTTCTTGTGAATGCCAGGCCTTAGCTTGGCTTGTTCCTTACCAGACTTTCTTAACTTAAATTACCCCATCTACCTTTTGCCTCTGGTATTTTACCTTTCTCTATTTTTGTATAACTTTTTTTTTGTTATTCCGTTTCTGCCTGTGTGTCTGGTCCCTTCTTTTCCAACTCCTTGATCCTCTCTTCCCTGATTTCTGCCACTTTTGATCTCTCTGCCTGCTAGTCATCCTATCCTTTCTCTTGACTTGTTATTGGCTGTTCAGCTCTTTATTAGATCACTCAAGTACTTTAGACAGGCAAAGTATCACAGCTTCACAGAGTTAAACAAACTCAATCTAAATTAATGCAATATATCTTTGAATAATTAAACAAATATTCCATAGCATAAACAAATATAACACATCTTTAACTAATATTCTACTAAACTACTTTTCTCCAAATCTATCCCATCTACTGGAGCAAATACTACACCTAATTCCAGAACAGTTCTTCCCTAAGGAGAGTCAAGTGATGGGAAAAATAGAATCATTGCTGGAAAGGGAAAGATTATATGGGCTATACTTCAGATATTATCTTAGTTTAAGAAAATGCGCATTCCTTTCTTTTTCTTTTGTAGCTTCATAGATAGGCATCATTAGCTTAAGAAGAATCTGGATATTTCCTCCCTAAACATCACACAGAAGCATTTCTGTTATAAACTCAATCAGCAGAATGGGGTCCTCCAGGCTTTATGTTTTCAGGATGAGTTTCCACTTTCCCTGGAAGGATTCTACTGATGGCTCAAGACATCCTCTCCATGATTTGCACAGGCTAAGTGTCTCATAGAAAAAGCACTTCTCTGTTAATCCATAGGAACCTGCCTCCCTGTAAGCCTGTAGCGCTTATGGATTTGCAGTGGGCTTCTAATTCATAATTTTGTTACAGAGCCTATTTTTTCTAGATGATCCCTGATCTGCTGATCACTTTTTCTGAATTCTGCTGAACTATGATAGTGCATTGGCACCATATCAGCCTCATGATCTCATAAACAAAAGGAAACATCATCCTGTCTTTACCAAATCTTCATGTCAGCTGGACTCTCCATCTCTACACAGCAATTGGAAATACATTTCTGCTCAGCATTCTCCATATTTTAGGTGTCAACCACACAGATTCCACACCATTCCAGTAAAATATGCAGTGACAGCAGATTCAGAGCTAGGGATTCAGTTATAAGAACCACTGATTGCCTTTCCTTCCAGGGTAAGAATGTGTACCTTATAAATAAATAGAGGCAATCCAAATATAATTAAAACACATCCGTTACCTCACACAAATCCACTGACACACAGAATGAGTTTAAATGGGCATACAGACTCCAAAAAGCCTCTCAAACACCAATGAGAAGTAATTTTCTGTAATTATTTGATAGTGATCAGGGCCAAGAAAATTTCATGAAATAGCTTCTGTTTCCATGATGAACAGGGTAATCTTGCTCGGTACATGAAAAAAAAAATGCTGGTAATAGGTAAAACAACCCATGACAGCTGACATCAGCAATCTGTATTTTAAAGTGTTTGTTTTGTCTGTTACAAAGCTCCTTTGATGTGACCAGTCAGCATCAACAACCTGCTTTGAAGTGGGATGCCAATTACTACAAGCCAATTTGCGGTCCCTTCAGGTACACTGTACTTTAGACACTGTTGTGATTATGGCTTCCTGTGTTGACACCAAAGACGCCCAAGATTCTGGGGCCTCCAAGCTGCCCATTGTGGCTTATGCCTTTTGTGACACCTAAGAAAGTTAACTTTCTTATCCATTATTTGTTTCCTAGAATGATTATGAGTAATGATCCCAAAAGTTGGTAGCTAATAATTGAAATGACAATGATACTTGGCTAAAACATGATTTTCGTGTTGGAAAGTAGAGACTCAAAGCTGCTACCTGGAGTCTATAGAATATTTAATGAGGTGGCTGATTACATTAAAGCAAGAATGCTAACTAAAAACCATAGCTGTATGAATTCTTTCTGAAAGTTCAGCAGCTTTGGTAATATGCCTAGTGCATGAATGGACTTTGGGAGCCTATTTCCCATGGAGGGTTACTCTTTTAGCCTACATACACAAGGAAGGGCCTACGCCCTACTCCAAATGACTTGATCGATTTTACTGATCCCTCATGGAAAGCCTCACCCTCCCTGGGCAGTGGATGGGGATGGAATGGGGGGATCGGTGGGAGGCATGGAGGATGGGATGGAGAGGGAACTGGGATTGATATGTAAAATATGTTTGACTCTTATTTTCATCTGAATTCCTTCTGGTTAGAAGTCTCTGCTCTGCCTCTCTTACTTACAGTTCATTCTAAGTACTAGGGATAGCTGTGTTTGAGATTTCGGTAAATAATAATTTTACTCCTTAACAAAATGGCACAAGACTCAGAAGATATGTACCCATTAGGTCTTACAAATCATGTTCTATTTACATGACTGTACATTACATATCTGAAAATGCCTACTTAGGATTGACTACTTACTAGAAATTTGGAAAACTCATGCCTGTAAGATTTAAATGCCACATATTTCAATGATGTCAACACACAGATACTTGTTTCCCAATGGGAAATGTTTGCTTTTACTCAGCTACTATCAACCATCTATTAAATCACAACAAAGAGGTATGAATAATGGAAGTGTTAATAGAGACAGTTGGCTATTCTAAAAAAATGATTTTGAGAATCTAACACCGCCTAAATGTGAGTTATATTTTAGTAAAATAGCCACCCACCCCAACAAGGAAAATGTCAATATTATTCAAACTAGCTCATTGGGATGAATATTTATGCTGTTTAGAAGTAGAAGATTCAATAGTTTGAGTTTCCTCCAAAATTATTATGCCGGTACACCTAATAATTTGCACCAGTCTGAATGTACATGCTTCACAGTGAGGATTTTTATAACAGTCAAATATATGTCTTAGTTTCATTTCCTTTTACAGCATAAGGTCTGAGTTTTAATCAGCCAAAGGCAACCTGAGGAAGGAGGGATTTATTTGACTCACAATTCCAGGTTACAGTTCATTATTGTAGGGAAATCAGGGCAACATTTGTTATTAAGTAGCTAATCACATTGTGGTCCTCCCAATAGCCAAGAGCAAGGATGAGCTTGGTTTGCTTCTTTCCCTTCCATTCACTTCAGACTCTCCTACCTAAAGAATGGTGCTCCCCATAGTGGGCAGGCCTTTCCAATATAATAATCAAGACCTTATAATCTCTAGCCATGATTGTAGTTAAGGAAAAAAAATCCCCCAATTAGTTCTTGGCTCAAGGACTTAGGTTGGAGCATTAGAAAAATAGCAGTTTCTATGTGCTACGGAACATAAAGGAAGACGTACATAGATTTTTGCTGTGGCTGTCAGAAGTTTGTGGATTTTGAGGGTAAAGTTAACCTAGGATACTAGATAATAGATAATTTCCCACAGACATTCCGTTTGGCCAAGCTAGTTTAGATAAATCTCTTTTGAGACTCCCTTTTGAAATGAATCTAGATTATATCACTTTATAATTAAAATTAACCATTACAACATATAAGATTCTTGCTCCGAATGACCTTTATTTTACTCATGATTCAATTGCTTGTTTTAGCTGACCCCTTAGGGCCTTGTTGGTAATAAAAGATTCCATTGTTCTGGTTTAGTATTTTAACAACTAAAATTGCTAAATAAGTATGTTCATGAAATAACTGACAGAAGCCAAGGACTTAGTAGTCACATCTGCTTTCAAAAGAGCTTTACTCTTTACATGTTTTCACTCATGTATTTGCCGCACTTTTTACTGAAAACCAGCAGTCCCCACTCCCATTTCTGAAATGGCAGAGCTGCAGGTTGCTTTAGCCAGTGTTTATTACAAGTTTTGCTTCCAAGTCAAATGAATTCAAATTTCAAACAATTGGAGGAATAAACTGACACAAACAGATGATCATTTAATGTAAGGGTTAATCAAACACTAAATGGCATAAATGTCTTATTAGTTATCCTTTATTACATTTAAAGATTTATTTTATGTAATGCGTTTTGTATGGGATTAGACATATAAGCCATTGGAGGGTATTGGGTATCCTGCAGCTGGACTATAGCAGTTTATGATCTGGGACCTGAAGCAGGGTCCTTTGGAGGAATAGAATCAAGTGCTGAGCTATCTTTGAAGCTATTCTTTACTAATTTATTCTTTACTGATTATTTGTTATTGATTTTACGCCCAAAGCTTCATGTAGGTCAGGCAAGTACAGTGCCACTGAGCTATAGACCACACTTTATGCTGAATTATTTCTATTTATCTTAGGTTGGCTTTAATCTCAAAATCCACAAACTCCTGACAGCCATTGCAAAGTCTACATGTGTCTTCTTTTGACCAATAATGCACATAAACAGATACTTTTCTAATGCTCCAATGTAAGTCCTTGAGTCAAGGACTAATTCCATTTTTTTCTTGACCCACAACCATAACAAGAAATTTTAAGATCTTAATAGGAATATAAGAAGAAGAAATATGTGTTGTAGAAGAAAATAATAAATTCCCATACATCCAGAACACACATGTTTGCCATTTGGATCTAGTCACCTGCATCTCCCTTTAAACACTGTATGTGCTTCAAATATATTTTGCCCTTTCTAGAGTACAGCATATCAACTTATTCAGAGGTCTCTGGGGGGCATTCTTTCTCTTCTGTACATGGTGAACTCACTCATCCTTACTTTTCAACAGAAGTGGTCCTCACAGTTTGCCAGCCAGTAATACTCAGAACTATGACATGAATAGTAAAATTAAGATCATGTGTTCTCTCTTAACTTGGTCTCTTAGCAGCTGCGGGTTAATCGACATTTTAATGCTGCAGTACATAATGGTATCTTTCTCACACTGGGGATAAAACAAATTTAATCGTGTACTTGGCATATAGAAAGTGTCCAATAAATTAAAATATGACACTTCTTACAATAATGAGATCAACCTTGGAGAATATGTCTAGGAAACTACTTCTTTTTTATTTATTTCAGTCATAATCTCAATTACAAGTTAACTCTCTTTTATATTAAAGCAGGAGATACAAATAAAGGTCCATCAAATTAAAAGTGCCACACAATGTGTTATTTCCACAGAACAGAATTTGTATATTTTTATTTTGTTTCACACCATTGAACATGGTACTTATATATAAAACTGTCTAGTTCTGATTTCTTATAAAGCATATCATTGGCGCTCAGACAATTTTATTATTATTGTTTATTTCCAAAATGGTCCCTTTGGGTGTTTGTACTTAACAGAGACGATCATTGCAAGCACAGGACCAAAATGAGCAAATAAAGTTGTAGACCCCATAGGCATTCTAATGAAGATAATTCGGCAGTGTGTCTTCACCAAGAACCTGCTTACAACTGAAAGGGAGCACTGAAATGGAGAAGTTTAAGAGTCTGAATGAACTGACTTCCTTGTAGGAATGGGTTGGTTTAGAGGAATTCTGGTATCACTGTCCTGAAAGAAAAGAAAATTTAGGTGTATGGCTACTAGAAATAACATGGTAAAGAATGACAGGGAAATACAACGTGTAGGGAAATTGGAAAGGACCACCGTGTGCTACAGAAGGCAGAAGACTGTGCCAACTAAAGTTATGAACAATGTTTCTTCTGTTGAGATTCTTTGGCCTTCATATACTTTCATTTCCACTGTTTGCCTTTCATCAACACAACCTCAAAACAGCCAGATTATTTTTTTCTCCTCCTAATACACTGCAGGTCAGATGTTCTCTTGTGGCATCCTCTCCTACTGCTAGAAATTGGAAATAGTCAGACATTTATGTATTTTTTATGATTTGCCAATAATATTGCTTCCAATTTCTGTAACGCT
Organism: Mesocricetus auratus; assembly: GCF_017639785.1. NCBI lineage: Eukaryota > Metazoa > Chordata > Mammalia > Rodentia > Cricetidae > Mesocricetus > Mesocricetus auratus. Next base: position 106,871,443 of record NW_024429184.1, on the reverse strand, counting down.
ACCATCTTAACACCTGTAAACATTTGGCCTCATCATTCTCATAAAACACATTTCACAGCCTGCTAAAATATGCAGTGTTTATTGAGGTATAACAATGCTACATCTGCTATGATTCTAATAAATCTAAACCGAGAGTGTTAAATCCAGAATGTCTGTTGTCAGTGGCCTGGGAGAATTCTAGTGGAAACATTCATTGTTTTTCCCCTTGATTACATCCCAGATTCTCCTAAAAACAAGTGGGTTAGAATAAAATGAAAAGAGGTAAGGAATATTGTTCAACCATGGGGCAATTCTTCAGTGAGAGGCTGGCATAACAAGATGTATAAACAGGAAATTGGTGAGGGTATGAAGAAAGCTTGAGCTAGAAAATTTTAAGTGTTTTTCCATGTTATAAATGTTTTTTTTCCATGATCCTGTGAGCATTTCCATTTATAGTTCAAAATAAAACATTCTCCTTGTAAGGTTGGGTGAAAAGAATATAATGTTTTCCCTCTTCAAGGACAACCTTATTTTTCCTGGTTGAGTCCTTTATTTCCACTGACCCTCTTTTAAGAGCAAATCTTTCAGAGCATCCTGGTGGTATCACTATGTTGATACTCATTCAATAAAGAACGCATCTCTCATTCCTGTGGGTACCTAAAATGAGTTTCAGGTTAGCACACAGTCAAGTAATACAGATGTATTGAGTAAGGCTTTTGTTGTTGTTGTTGTTGTTGTTTATAACATCAGATATATTTATTTTTAAATTTTATTATTTAGGTGTGTGTGTGTGTTTCTATGCATGTATATAGAGGCATATGAGTGTGAAGTACAGATCACAACTTTTCAGAATTTGGTTTTCTACAACCATCTTGTTTTTTAGGAGGGATATTTCTTGTTTTTGCTTCTACTCCCTGCATATTTGCTTTCAAGTCAGTCTCTGCTCCCCAACTCACTACAGGATTGTCGGGATTATATAGGCATGCTGTTGAGTTGTCTGTCCTCCTCCCTGTTACTGCATTCCAGGAATTGCACTCTGGTTATCAGGCTTACACAGTAACAACATCTACCCACTGAGGTATGGCGTTGGCTTCCTAGATACATTTATTATAAATTATTTCCCCCATCTTGTTTTCTGTCTTTATTTTGGATAGCTAGCAATTCTTAGGGCAAGTGGTTCTTAACTTAAGACTTAGAGACACTATTGAACTATCACTGAGAATAGAATTTTTTTAAAAAGCACGTTTGGCCAAATTTGATACATTATTTATATTTATGGGTGGGTTTTGATTTTCCAGGTTACACCAAAAATACAGAGGACAGTTCAAGTTGGGTTGGATGTAAAAGAGTGATTGCCACAAGCACATAATCATTTTAAGGCTTTCCAGATATAATCTTTACTACTTATCTTAATTTGCGTTCTAGTGCTGTGATAAATGCCATGACCAAAAGCGAATTGGGAAGGAGGAGGTTATTTTCCTCTTACAGCTTGCAGCCCGGCATGAAGGAGAGCCAGGTGTCGGGGTACAGATGATGGCAGGAACCAGAGGTAAGGGGCAAAGCAAGCAGCATGGAAGAAATTTGCTTACTGGCTTCTTCCCCATGTTCAGTCCTTATGCTTCCTTGTGTCACCCAGGAACAGCTGCCCTCGGGTGGCACCCCCCACAATGTCCGGGGCCCTTTGATCAGTTATTGATAAAGAAAATGCCCGATAGACATGCCTGCAGACCAATCAAAGGTTATTTTCTTTATTTTTACTTATTTGTTTATTTTAATAACATACTTTTTTATTGTTTTTTTGGCAGTTTCACATCATGTAACCCAACCCAACCCTACTCATTTCCTGGGCCTTCCATGTCTGCCCTCCACCCATGTAACCTTCCCTGCAAACGAAAATTATTAAAATTAAAAACTATAAAAACGAAACCAGACAAACGAAAGCATCTTTCCGACCCGTCTGGGCAACAACCTGCTCCTCTGTTAACCGTAGCCTTCTCTCACTACTGTCTACTCTTCAGTACCACTGTGCACGTGCCAGTTGGCTCCTCCTTTTTTGCCGTCTCTCCATCACATATTCCTTTATTTGGAGCTGTGCTGGGTCAGGCAGTTTACCGTTCTATCCAAACAGCTGTACTTACTAATGTTCATTGCAAGGAGTCTTTGGTCTGGTTCAAGGCCCCTGACTTCTGCTACACCATCAGTGCTGGACTCTCACTAAATATCTGTATTCACACAGCCTGCTGTCGCACCGAGTCATTGAGATTCTGCAGCTTGGATTCCAACAGCTCTCCCGTGCCCACACCACTGGGGTCAGCATCCCTGCGTTTTTTTTTTTTTTTTAGTTGAGGGTCCTCTTAGATAACTCTAGCTGAGTCAAGCCGACAGTAATCTCAGCAGGACAATACTTAAAATCATTAGAGGCACATTTTAACAATGAGAACACCAAGACTCCATCATGATAAGCAGAGTACTAAGCCTTTCTCAGAAATAAACAGTAGAGGTGGGTGTGGCGCCAGGCTCCAAGGCACTGTTGAGCACGAGTCACTAGCACTTAGATGACAACAGTGTACCCTTAGCGTTTTAATGTTATACATAAGTAATGATTCTTGTCTCTATTACCTCAGTTTGAAAATGTACTGGTAATCATTTACAGAATGGCACTTGGAAATGATGTACTATGACAGGAAATGAAGATAAATAACATTAATTTATTCTATAAGAAAGAAAGTGACATTTTACAACACTAAAGAAACATGCAGATATTTCCATGGATTTCCACCATGTCTCATAGTAGTGTTATCAGCATTAACATTTTCTGTAGACATGATATATTCTTTCCTAAACAAATATTCTGTTTCCCATGGAGCATAATATTTAGTTGGTGATGACCAATATTAATAAAGATATTATTTTAGTTACTTTTATACTGTTTTGGTAAAGAAGCATGACTAAAGCAACTTGTAGAAGAAATTATTTATTGGGCCTTACAGTTCCAGAAAGTTAGAGTTCATGACCCTCATGGCAGAAAGCAAGGTAACAGGTAGGTGGACATGGTGATGGAGCAGTAGCTGGGAATATATATATATATATATATATATATATATATATATATGTATGTATATATATATGTGTGTGTGTGTGTGTTCATGTGTATGTGTGTGTGCATGTGTGTGTGTGTATATGTGTGTGTTCATGTGTATGTGTGTGTATGTATTTGTATGTGTGTGTGTGCATGTGTGTGTGTGTATGTGTGTGTGTGTGTGTATGAATTGTGGAGGTTTTTGAAACTTTGTTCTTGTGACACACCTCCTCCAACAAGTTCACACCTCCTAATGCTTCTAGAACAATTCAGTTCTCCAAACTGGGACCAAGCATTAAATATATGAGCCTATGAGAGCCATTCCCATTTAAACCACCACAGATAGTCACTGAAAAATAGCTAATACTTACAATATCAACCACACTATAGAGACCAAATACATAATTAAAGTCGTTTACTCTCAATTCTAAAAGTGGTCTAAGGTAAGAATTTCTATGAGAACATTATAATAGGACACACCTCTGAAACCATCATGATATTTATTCCCAATGTCATGGCAGCCTCAACAGCTATTCTATTTGCTACCACAGACAAACATCCAGAGAACTCAGAGCAAATAAATAATATGCATGTAACGTGGAGAACAGCCAGATGAAAGAAGTTCAGGAAGAGGTCAGGATGAAAGACACTTTTTATTATGATCAACACAACCCAGTGGGCTATTAGGAGATATAATAGTAGTAGCAAATATTGAAATTAGTAATAAAAATCTAAGCAGATTTTAGAAATAACATTTTAACAAAACTGGAAGTATTTTCCAGTAGGCTGGGGAAATGGATCAGTGGTTATAACACAAGAGTGAGGACAGACCTTGATCCTCAGAACCTATGAAAAAACCACTTACGTCAGTTATCTGCAACTTCAGAACTCAGGAGATAGACAGAAGGATTAATGAACTCAGGCAAGCTGGCTAGCTAGACGAGTAAACTCAAGAGCCATAGAATCTGGAAAGATCCTAGCTCAATAAATAAGAAAAGTGAAGCGTAATTGAGGAAGCCACCCAGTGTCAACTTTGGGCTGTCAGATACACAGGTACACAAGTGTATATGCCCTACCCCAACGCACACATTCATGTCCACAAGTATGCAAACAAACATACATGCACCCATCACTTACAATGCAAAATAAAACTCTGTACAAGGACACATATGTGAAGCCAAATTGTCTCAAAGAATGCATGCTGTTCACTGAACATGATGAAACTGCCAGCACTCAGTGAGGTGATCCTAGATCAGATAACCTAGGGGAAGTAGATGCCTCAGAATACAGCAGAAAGAGAACATTGTTTCTGGAAGACAAAACAGGAAACTTTTTTAGTCAAGTGTTAACTACCTGCATCTTAGGACTACTTTTATAAATGCAAAAATAAATTGAATAAATGAGTTCTACAAAATTACTAATTTATTATAGAACATGTTTTGTAAGATACAATAAAATGTACAAAAATGGAACTAAAAGACAAAGTATAAAAGCTTAATAGAAATATTATGTTTGGAAGTCATGAAAAGCTACACTATCCTACTATTATTAGTCAACTAAGTTCTTTCTAGTTCTACACTTAATGTTCATGTAACACTCTGCAGATGTTCCTCGACAATCTTTTAGGCAGCATCGATTTGTTCCATTGGCACCATATCAGTCAAGGGGCAAATACGCTATGGCAACAGAGGAGTCTTCATGTACAGGCTCCACATAATAGAAGTTAGTATCTTGCTCATAGGACTGTCCAAATTTGGTAATCTCAGTGTCACAGTGAGGGGAAAAGGGTCTTCCATCTTGTAACTTTATCAGTCTAAGTGTACCAAAAGAATGCCTTTAAAGAAAACAAAATTAAATTTATTTAAATGTATGCGTGTGTGTGTGTGTGTGTGTGTGTGCCTATATGTTCACCTCATGCATGCCATGTCCTTTGTGGTCAGCAGACGCATCATATTACCTGAAACTGGAGTGACAAGCAGCTGTGAAACTGCCTTGCATATGTGATCAGAATCTGTGCTACAGCAGCAAGAGCTCTTACATACTGAGCTATCTCTCTAACCCCACAAAAAAGGGTAACATAATCTGGTTGTGAAAAAAAAACAAAAGAAAGCAAGCATGAAAAATGATCTTCTACTTAAGACAGTGGTTTTCAGTTTGTGAGTCATGACCCCTTTGGTGGACATAGATCAGGTATTTACATTAAGACTTCAGTTATCAATAACAATAAAATAGTTTCATGGTGGGGATCACAACAGCATGAGAACTGTATCAAAGGTTTGCAGCATTAGGGAGAACCACTGGAATAAGAGATCTTCCCACTTCAAAACGAGCAGGCAATCAAACAAACAAACATGCTTTATTCATACATGGCTCCTGTTCATATGGATAAGCATGAGGCATGTGATTGCACACATACAACAGAGTCTGTGATATACTTTCTCACTTTATGGACATGTCACAAAAGTAATTCTAATTTTTTAATGCCATGTTCTTTATGTATTTCCCAAGGTGACATCAAATTTCTAGGTAAAAGTAATTCTCCTCCCAGCTTCTTTTTTTTTTTTTTTTTTTTTTTTTTGGTTTCTACGAGACAGGGTTTCTCTGTATTGTTTCAGAGGCTATCGGTCCAGCCCGGCCTCGAACTCACAGAGATCCGCCTGCCTCTGCCTCCCGAGTGCTGGGATTAAAGGCGTGAGCCACCACCGCCCGGCTGCCCCAGCTTCTTAAATAGTTGAGACTAAAATGCATGCTCTCATGCCTAGAAGTAACTCTGCCTTATAGATGAGGAAATGACACATGTGGTTGACAAACAGCTCTCTGCCTTATCTCATTAAAACCAATCCTTGTTTTGAATTAAGTATGCCTAAATTGGCCTTCCTCTATAATCAGATTGGTGAATACCCTGCCATCATAGAGCCTTCATTCAGAGGTTGATGGAAGCAGATGCAGATCCACATCCAAACACCAGACAGAACTATAGGAGTCCAGTTGAAGAGAGGGATGAGGGTCAAGATCATGACAAGGAAACCCATAGAGACTAGTGAGAGCTCACGAACTATAAGCCAAAAGCTGGGGAGCCTGCATGGTACCTAACCAGGCCCTCTCATTGTGGGTGACAGTTGGGGAGCCCTGACAGAGGAACCCGGACCTTTCTGTAGTTCATGAGATTGATTTTTAAAGTCAATTCCATTTAATGGGATGCCATGCTCAGTCTTGATTGGTGGGTGGGGGTGGGGGTGGGGTGGAGTCAATTGGTCCTGCCTCAACTGAATGTGGCAGGCTTTGTTGACTACTCATTGGAGTACTTACCCTTTCTGAAGACTAGCTTAGGGTGAGGTGGGAGGGAAGGGGGGGCAAGGCAGGGAGGAAAACTGTGGTTGGTGTATAAAATGAATAATATAAAATAATATATGTATGTATGTATAAGAATAATGTTAGCAACACAAGCAGTTATAGAAAGTTAGATAAAATAGTCAATTTGTACTGAGATACTGCTATGTAAGTTGGGAGGTGAGGTCTTTGTTATCAACATTTTATTACAAACAAACAAATTTATATTTAGGTTTTGATTTAGGTTCACTGAAGGTCCTGTTCTCTGATTCCTTCCAACCGAGTTTGGACCGGGAATTTCTAAACTGTTATGAGTCGTCCCTGAATTTTAGAGGAAGCATTTCCTGTAAGAATATTCTATTTCATACCTTCCTGCTGTGAATATATCAACAGAGCCACAGAATTTTAAACTCAATAACAAGGAAGTACCACAGCTTATGCAGCATTTGAAAACTGGAAATATGAATTGAAATGTGGTATTTTTTTCACCCTGGATGGAAAATTCATAAGAAGAGAAGTTCCTTCTCAAGTGTTTTGGCATTCTGTTTCCATGAATAGCTTCCAGGACAGACAAGACACAAGCAAACTTTCCATTTACAAATCCAAAGTCTAGGGGTCTGACTGGGAAATTGTATCACCCCGTTTCCACAGAAATTTTTAAGACATACTCATGAATAATAAGGTTTTTCCTTTATTTAATAAAACAATTAGGTTCTGAAGTATTTAGACTTATTCTAAAAAGAACATAGATATATCTGAGATGATATATAAACTGGAAAGGGAAAAAGTACAATGGGCAAGTATAATTTCCATAGAATTATTTTATAACATTGTCCTTAAGATTGAGTCAAAACCCAGAGACACAGTTCTGGCGGCACAGATGTATTGACCAACCCATGAGAGCAGCTTCATGCCTGTGTCTTAACAGGAGCCAAAATTTATAATCCTACTTGTAAGTAGGATAAGCTACAAAGAAGTGAGCAAAAGAGAAGTAATATCCTACCTACAAAGAAGTGGAATAAAAGATAAAAATTGTAAGCTCAGATAATCTCAATGAGAAATATAACAATATCTAAATGTTACCAAATTCATACATACTTAAAATTTGTCAATGAAGTAGAAAAAAATTCATCAATATGCTTCCTAAGACACATACTCTAAATATAGCAAGTGTAGGTTAAGAAGATGAAAAAAAGTAATATGAAAATCAACAAGAGTCTTACTAGAATGCAATAAAAGTTACTGATCCACATGATCATATGTGAATACAGAAGTGCTAAGACAAAGCCAGGCACAAAGGAGAGTGCACACTGTTTGGTTCATTTGTCTGAAATTCCAATAGATAAGGTTGAAATCAATAGTAGTGGTTAAGATCAGAAGTCCTTGTCTTGGGAGATTGAAAAGAATGGCACAAGGAGCCACCTAGGGTGACACTCTTTCTGTCTTGTTAAATCTTTCAATACCTAAGTGTGTATGAATTTGCCAAAACTTAATGTACTACATGGTTATGATCTGGACATTTCACTATATGTAAATGATATTGTAATTTAAATAAACAGAATAATAACAATAAAAAAAGAAAACCAACAAGAATACAATTAAATTTAGAGTGGGCATATTGGTTTCACAAGACAGGCTTTATATGAATCAATATAACTGCAAAAGCAGATGAATATTACATAGAGAGACAGAAATTCTGAGCTCATATGAAAAATTGTATCAGATCAAAAATATAAGTATACATATTCATGGTTATACACAGATGTCCTGTTGGTAAAATTATAAAACTGCCTCAACAGTGAACATGAACACCTTCACATATAATGTCATAAGCCACAATTCAAAAATTTAAAGAGCACAAACCACAGTAGTTATGTTCACTAGTAGAATAGAATTAAACCAGAAATCAGAGGACCTAGAAAATCACACAATTCTTGTACAGTAAACAATACACTAGCAAACAGGTAATTGCTTCAGAAGAATCAAGGACAACTATCAAATATTTTGCATAAAATAAATATAAAAACACTTCAAAATTCATGAATTAGTAAATATTTTGAATAAAATAAATGTAACATATTTTAGAACTCATAAACTACACCAGATTAGCTGTTAAGGGAGGAAACCTACCTTTAGTTTACAATGTTTTGGGGGATGAAGTCTCCCTACAGTGCCCAGGTTGCTCTGTGTCTGAATTAAGGCTATGCTCCTGTGCCTGCCTCTCCAGTAGATGGTGAAAGAAAGATTAGCAAAAGGCCAGAAAGAACTGATAAAATGTAACCATGAAACATAAATAAAGATAAATCAGTGGATAAAAACTTTCTAAGAGGGACAAAACCTTTTAAGATGTTAAAGTAGATTAATCAACAAACGAGAAAGGATACAGAGTAATAACATCAAGAAATGCAAAAGCAGGCTACAGAAGTTAGTAGAGCAGTTCTTAAGGATATTCTGGAGAATGGTATGTAGCAAGAATTACACAACTTAGAAAAACTTGAGAAACACAAGTTTAATCAAGGAAAAGAAAGAGTAACTTGATCATAACTCTGATATTATAATTGAATTTGTACTTAACTTTCCCACAGATTCTAAGATGGGTTGTTTTCCTGTGGAATTTGGAACAATTCAATTTCACAAAGTTCTCCAAGAATACAGAAACAGGGCAAATATGTCTCAGCTCATTGTGTGAGATAAGCATTGTGCTGATAACAAATCAGACAAAGATAAAACAAGATTAATATCACATATTAATACAGACAAAATAGTCCCTAACAAAATATCAACATATCTAATCCCTCAGTGAGTTCTCCAAATGCCAAATACATCATAATCTATCATGGCTTTTTCTGAAGAGACAAAGACCTTTCAGACTATGAAAATTAACCACTTATGCTGATGATAACAACAATGAAGAAAAAAAAAACATCTGACCAGTAAATTATCAGATAATTCAAATGCATTCATAAAAAAATTCTCAGCAGGCGATGAAAGAAGAGAACTTAAACTAGATAGTGGATATGAAATGAAAAAGGAACAAACTGAGGGTTGTTTAGTGGCCTAGCACTTAAATAGCTAGCATATGTGAGGATTTAGCTTTGATTCTCAGCACTGCAAAGAGGAAAAATAACAACAAACAACAACAAAAGGAAACTACAAAGCACTGTTGTAAACAAAATAATCAGTCTGTACGGTAGACATTGAACGTTTTCTATCTTATGTGTGATATGGAAAACAAAAAGTTATGAAATTCAATGTGAGGTTATATGATTGATGTATAGACAAGCCAATGATAGCCATTCTCATCACACCGTTTTAACATAATAATTGAGATCATAGATATTATAAAAATAATACAGAAACTCACGAATAAGAGTTAATATCTATCCCTGATGGATAATGCATAAATTGAATGAATGAATTTAACAAAGTTACAAAAATGAATTACTTATTTTCTCTTCTCTGTAATTTTCTCTCCCTAGGAGTTGAACCTGGAGCTGTGTGCTTGCAATGTTCTGCCATTCAGCAATATTCTGGCCCAAAAGATTTTACACTAAGCACAATCCTAAATTAAAGGTTAAAACAATTGGGTTTACAGGCAGAGAAGAGCAGAAGCAAGTTTTGAAATTTAAATTTATACCAAATTTTATTATAGAAGAAGAAATACATAGTTTATTCTTAAATGATAAACAAAATCATTGTGAATAAAAACATTTGCAGCTTAAAATATACTAGAAGTAAATTTTACACAGTCTGAGGTACTATATTTACAAATCATTTCAATTAAGATATGACAAGATTAAATGACAATGAACAGATTACCTGAATAGTTACTTCACAAACAATATTTGCCTTTGTAAATAAACACATAAAATGTCCAAGAAACTGTCATAAAAAGTACAGCAAAATATAAACAAATATATATTAGAGGGGTTAACACCAAAATTCAGTGCTTACTAAATGAACACCCAAAATGCTAGATCTAATCTTGGAAAAATGTTGGCAGTTTCTTAAAATTTACATAAAGACTGTGTAAAAGTCTACATCCTCATGGCTAGATATGTCTAAAAGAAGTCAAAATACACGACCACTCCAAGAAACAGACTTTCAAGCCAATAGCAGCTTTATGATCTGCATTCCCTACGTGCAACTTCCCACATTTCTACTATTGAGGAAATGGCCACATGATTACATTATATTCACATAATGAGGAAGTACTATGCAAGAAAAAGGAACAGATAAAGTTACCTGCAGCAAAATATTCACATCTTCACAGCATTATGCTGAGTGAAAAAAAGACAGACAAAAGTCGGCACAGTCCCCTTCACATGGCATTCTGCAAAGGCATTGCTATATATTGTCCAATTGCAAGTAACTGAACTCTTTAGGGACTGTGAAAACATCCTAAATCATCATTGTGATAGAAGGAACAAGACTATATATATATATTTAGAAGATCAATATCATTATATTTAAATTATCATTAATTAATTAATTAAACTTGACAAATAAAAGAATTAAGGGGTGGGTAATAGTCCTAATCAGAAATAATTGAAGAGAAAAAAATTATCCAATACAACTGTGCACAATTATCCTTACCTATAATTTTGCAGTTCTTAATAGATACCAGGTTTACCAGTTCACCAGCCTCTTAAAAGATAATGAAAGTCACGAATTTTGGTACAACTCAGGGCAAGCCTGTATGAGAAGACCTGTCAAGTGTGAGAAATTAAAGGTGGCAAACTAGGAAGAGCGTTCCTCCTGTGATGACACATCCCACCTACAATATCATCACTGCAAAAAATAGTCTGAGAAAAACTGTCTTGCTTTTGATTTGACCTCTGAGGTATCTCTGGAGAAATATAATCTTTTTTATTTAATTTTTTCATTTTACTTACCAACCCCAGCTCCTCTTTCCTCTCCTTTTCCCATATCAATGTCCTCCCTATTTCACCCGCAAACCACTCCTTAGAGGGGGTCATACCTCCTTTGGGGAGTCATCAATGTCTGACATACCAAGTTAAGGCAGGACCAACACCCCCATATCAAGGCTGAGAAGGGATCCCACCATGGGGAATGGACTAGGTATAGATCCTGATCCCACTGTCAACCCTCCACCGCACAATCTCCCAAACATTCACGTTAATATAATCTTTTTAAGTCCTCTTGAGTCACTTTGCTGTGAATAAAATAGGAAAATAAAACTGAGGAGAAGATGTGTTCCTCTTAAAAGAAATATTTGTGTGTGTGTGTGTGTGTGTGTGTGATGTATGCACATGTGTGTGTCTCTGAGTGATGTATGCACATGCCTGTGTCACCAAGTGATGTATGCCCATGTCTGTGTCTCTTCATGAATCTGTGTGCACATGATGAGGTCAGAGGAGGGTATCTCCATTACTCTCCAACTAATCCATTTGAGACAGTATCTGGCACTAAACCTGGAGCTCATGGTTTGGGGCTAAGTTGCAGGTAGCAAATCCTAGACATTCTCATGCCTCTTGTCCTGCTTAGGCTAGGGATACAGACGCAGGCAGAACATGCCTGGTTTTGAATGTCTGAGAAGGTACGTTCACATGTTACAAAATACTCCAGAAACCACAAGCAGGAGCCATGAGAGGGAAGATACCAGCTAACACAGTAAGAAAAATAATGGGTGGGTACAGTGTGAGTGTCTGAATTTTCCTATGCCTTGCAAAATGCAGGGCCAGTTTTAAATGTATGCTTTACTATACTTCAGGCAACACACTTTAGAAACTCGGGTTGCTAAGGGAATCATAGAAGATCTCTTACTGATTAACCCTTATAACAGTAGAATGATCTAGCCTCATAAAACACCATGGAAGTGAATGCTAGGCCCCTGACATGGGTTCAATGGGTGCTGTGTTAGGCAGGATGGAGCCACAGATGAATGCTCTGTGGATAAATATCCCTTCCTCCCCTTATCCATAGTCAAAAAGGAGCTATAAATACGAACATTCTGCATCTCATTACTCCAGGTTTCTTCACCCTTGCTTACATTTCATGTTAATAAAAAATACCATTAGAGTCCTGGAGAAGATCGTACACCTTTATTAAGTTTATTTTCTCTGTCTACTCCGAGAGGGATATGACACAAATACTGAGAAAAAAGTACCCAAACATCCCAAATTAAAATTTGGAACCTCTAGCTACAGGTCAACACATGTATGCACTAATTTACAAATGCAAGGTCTTATTCATACTTCATGAATTAAGACCAGGGAACTCAGGTATGAGAAAGCATCATGCAGAAGCCAGTGAAATGAACAACTGACCCTCCAATTTTCAGAAAATATGTAGAGCATCTCTCCTGTAGGATATTTTTGTCCTCTACAATAATTATATGATGGTTAAGCTTCATGGTCATTCTCACTGCACTTATCTCTCTGGGTTGGGGAGTGTGTCCAGAGAACAATGTCCAAAGAGAAAAGATCAAGCCTAAGCATAATGGCTGGAATGTTTCAAGAATTTTAAGAAATTAGGGAGAGGGGGAAAAAGTCAGTACAGTGCTAACTGCCTTCTCTCTATCTGGCTCACCATGGTGTGACCAGAGAGCTGTTCAAGGTGCTATTCCTCTGTAACCAGCTGCATCCTCAACCCCAAAACTGCTACCATAATGTATCTCTTTTAGGTTGTCCCTTGGGTCTTTTCAGTAGGTGCAAGAGCAATGAAAGTATCTGATTCACATGTTTTCAGTCTGGATCAGATCCATGTCTGCTATTCATCTTTTCAAATACGTGTTGCATTTACATTAATATTTTTGTCCCCTAATAGCAAGGAGCTGTACAACAAAGCGACAATTCATCTCAGCTGAATTTAAGGGGTTAAGTATTGGGCTATGTGTGGTGGCACACAGCTTTAATCCCAGCAATTAGAAGGAAGAAGCAGGCAGATATCTATGAGTTTGATTTTGGCCTGGTCTACATAGTCTACATAGTGAGTTCCAAGACATCCAAGGCTATGTAGAGAGACCCAGCCTCAAAAACAAATGAACAACAAAATGTTTAAATATTTTATAGGAAAAATAAATGATTCTATATTAAAGTGTAAAAAGTAACTGGTATTAGCTTGAGATGTTGACTAAATGTATTAATACATATAATCACAGTGGTCACATCATGGTACACAAACAAAAATAAGACAAGGAAAGGGGCTTATGGGAAGTTTTACAGGAGAAGGGGGGTTGTGAGAGAGGGTAATAGGAATTGAAAATTAATAAAATTCATTTTACAAATTTATGAAACTGTTAAAATATATGTAAAAATCCACCATTTATAGATATAAATGCTTCTATTCAAACGAAGCTTTCAGAATGGCCGTGTGGACTGGGATGGACAAAGCAAGAATAATTTTCAACCTTATTTGCGTAATTCTTCATCTAAGTTTTAAAAAAATGTCTTCTAGCCGGGCAGTGGTGGCACACGCCTTTAATCCCAGCACTTGGGAGGTAGAGGCAGGTGGATCTCTGTGAGTTCAGTTACTTCTTTCCCATCCAATAACAACCAAGCATTCTAAAAATTTTTCACAGGAATAATAAGATTGGTCAGCTGTGACACCAGATAATCACAGTACAAAGCTATAGTGCTACATTTAGAATAAAAAGCTACATTATAATCAAATATGAAATTTAATCACTTGTAAAAATCAAAGAGACCTATAGCAACTGTTTTAATACTTATCTAGATGTATATTTGTGTATTTGAAAATGAAAATTTGTGTGTATAAGTGAATTATCAAATTGATTTCATCTTTGTATCATCAATTCCATGCACTTTGAAAATGTCATTTCTAGAAGTATAAAAAAATAGCTTCTCATTTAGATGGTGAAAACATATGATTTTGCTGAGTTTGTAAAAGCAAATAAACTTTTAATGCCATTTCAAAGATTCTCAATGGTTCACATGTGCCTGGGATTACACATTAGTATTTTTGATGCCATACCATTTCCAATATTTTGATGAGAAAATTAACTACAGATAGACTGAGCCATTTCTTCAGGGAAATATGTAACAGCTGGAACTATAACTTGAATCTTGACATTTTGTGCTCATGGTCTATGTCTGTTTTCTATAGTTTCACATTGCAGTTTTGCTTGAACATTTCTGTACTTCAGTTACTATAAGGTAATTTGGACTCATCTGGTACAGTCATGTCCCAAATTCATAACTCACCATGGCTCCTGGAAGTAATAAATATTTTATTTAGGAAAAAAATGTCTGTGTGATAAGTGTTTTGACTATTACTGAGGTGTCATTGTAACAGGTCTTCTCCAAACACAGTCATAAAGTGTGCAAAAAGACACTAAGCAATGTTCATAAATGTGCCTTTTCATGGTCATACACATACCTGTCTGTGTCTACATTCAGCTCACTATGGTTGCACTTTCATATTCAGCTCAAAACCCCAAACCTTTCATTGTTTGTCTCTAGTTCCTAACTTCAATGGTGAGACCCTTACTTCCTATCATTATCCATCCATCCTGATTGTTTATTTAAGAAAAATAGTTGACAAAATCCAACACCCCTTCATGATAAAGGTCTTGGAGAGATCTGGGATAACAGGGACATACTTAAACATAATAAAAGCCATATACAGTAAACCAACAGCCAACATCAAACTAAATGGACAGAAACTCAACGCAATTCCTCTAAAATCAGGAACAAAACAAGGCTGTCCACTCTCTCCATACCTTTTCAACATGGTACTTGAAGTTCTAGCTATTGCCATACGACAACAAAGGGGGATCAAGGGGATACAAATTGGGAAGGAAGAGGTCAAACTTTCACTGTTTGCAGACGATATGATAGTTTACATCAATGACCCAAAGAACTCTACCAGGGAACTCTTACAGCTGATTAACACCTTCAGCAAAGTGGCAGGCTACAAGATCAACTCAAGAAAGTCAGTAGCCCTATTATATACAGATGATAAAAGGGCTGAAAGAGAAATCAGAGAAACATCACCCTTTACAATTGCCACAAACAACATAAAATACCTTGGGGTAACGCTAACCAAACAAGTGAAAGACCTGTATCATAAGAACTTTGAATCTTTAAAGAAAGAAATTAAAGAAGCCCTCAGAAAATGGAAAGATCTCCCATGCTCTTGGATAGGTAGGATCAATGTAGTAAAAATGGCAATCCTGCCAAAAGCAATCTACAGATTCAATGCTATCCCCATTAAAATCCCAGCACAATTCTTCACAGACTTGAAAGAACAATAATCAATTTTGTATGGAAAAACAAAAGACCCAGGATAGCCAAAACAACCCTGTTCAACAAGGCAATGTCCGGAGGCATCACCATCCCTGACCTCAAGCTCTATTATAGAGCTATAGTCCTGAAAACAGCTTGGTATTGGCACAAAAATAGACAGGTAGACCAATGGAATCGAATTGAAAACCCGGGTATTAACCCACACACGTACGAACATCTGATCTTTGACAAAGAAGCTAAAAATATACAATGGAATAAAGAAAGCATCTTCAACAAATGGTGCTGGCATAATTGGAGACTGGCATGTAGAAGAATGCGGATCGATCCATGTTTATCGCCATGCACAAAACTTAAGTCCAAATGGATCAAAGACCTCAACATAAATCCAGCCACACTGAACCTCATAGAAGAGAAAGTGCGTGGTACCCTTGAATGAATTGGTACAGGAGACAGCTTCCTGAACATAACACCAGTAGCACAGACAGTGAGATCAACAATTAATAAATGGGACCTACTGAAACTGAGAAGCTTCTGTAAGGCAAAGGACACAGTCAGCAAGACAAAAAGGCAGCCCACAGAATGGGAAAAAATATTCACTAATCCCACATCTGACAGAGGGTTGATCTCCAAAATTTACAAAGAACTCAAGAAGCAAGTCTCCAAAACAGCAAAGGACCCAATTAAAAAGTGGGCTGCAGATCTAAATAGAGAGTTTTCAATAGAGGAGTCTAAAATGGCTGAGAGGCACTTGAGAAATTGCTCAACATCCTTAGCCATCCGGGAAATGCAAATCAAAACAACTCTGAGATACCATCTCACTCCTGTCAGAATGGCTAAAATCAAAAACACCAGTGACAATTTATGCTGGAGAGGATGTGGTGAAAGGGGGACACTCCTCCATTGCTGGTGGGAGTGCCAACTGGTTCAGCCACTTTGGAAAGCAGTATGGAGATTCCTCAGAAAAATGGGAATAAACCTACCACAAGACCCAGCAACTCCACTCTTAGGCATATATCCAAAAGATGCCCATTCATACAACAAAGATGTCTGTTCCACTATGTTCATAGCAGCTTTATTTGTAATAGCCAGAACTTGGAAGCAACCTAGATGTCCCTCACCGGAAGAGTGGATAGAGAAAATGTGGTACATCTACACAATGGAGTACTATTCATCAGAAAAAAATAATGGAATCATGAGATTCGCAGGCAAATGGATGACACTAGAAGAAACCATCCTGAGTGAGGTAACCCAGTCACAAAAAGAGAAACATGGCATGTACTCTCTCATATATGGATTTTAGACATAGATCTGGGGAGTGCCAGCCTACAATCCTATGGCCAGAGAGTCTGGGAAACAGAAACTACATTTAGTGGCTGGTTAAGTACTGAGCTGAACTCAAGAAAGCCAGTATCAGAGAGGGAGGACTGATGATCAAAGGGATTAAGACTGGGCTGGTTTAACCCCAGAAACAGCTGACCAGACAAAGGTTAACTCTTGAATCCCAGGCATCAGCCTGGGAATCCAGCATGGGACTGATCAAGACCACCTGAATCTGGGTGTCAGTGAGGAGGCCTAGGTAATCTATTGAGCCTTGGGCAGCAGATCAGCAGCCATCCCAAGTATACACACGGACTTTGGACTCCTGTAGAACAATGTGAGGTGCACTCTCACCCTGAACTCTTGGGGAAGGGTCTAGGCCCTGCCCTATATGAAATGACAGACTATGGACACCCCCATGGAGGGCCTCACCCTCCCTGGGGGAATGAGGGGATAACGGGGGGGGGATGGGGGAGGGCACGGGAGGAGGGGAGGGAAAGGGAGAGGGGCCTGGAACTGACTTGTGAAGCAACCTTGTTTCTTATCTAAATTTAAAAAAAAAAAGAATAAAAAAATGGCTATAGAAAAAAAAAAAAGAAAAATAGTTATCAGAAGCTTTAACCCTTACCTTCATGGGAAGTTTTTATAAAATTCACAGGATAGTGCTTAAATGTTCCTACCTTTGCTTGGTATTATAGTCTTCATTCATTTCCAAGGTACTTAAGTTAAGATTCTCCCCTTATGCTTTAGTATGGTTATTTAATATACTAATAACAGTTCAATTTTGTCATCAAAGCATTTATTTAACGCTGGAATGCTCTGACTTCTTAAATAACTTTACTTTCAATTAAAACTCATACTATACCATAATTTCAAGATTTTCAAAGTTTTGTAATAAATGTATTTACTCCTTTAGTATCAGGATGGATACTAAATTGGAAAAATAGACTACTTACCCATGAAAAGTAATTCCAAATAAATTATATGGATGCTATATTATAGTATATTTTCAATGAGATGGAACACACTTCCTACCCCTGACCTGTGTACTACACATAGCACTATTCTTCTCAAGATTACAGAGTGAAAAAAGGGGAAATGGGGCAAACAGTAGCTTAAGAGAGAGGGGATCCAATTAATGTGTCTTTGACTTGGTGATCAGCATTAACATTAGAAAACTTCCCATGATGTTAAGTACCCTTAACTGGATGAAGTGGTAATTAATATTTATCTCCATGACTAGTTCAAATGTGCAGAAACTATATAACTATAACAAAGATAAAACAAAACAAAAACGTTAAAAACAAAACAAGAAAAGGCCCAGCTTAAGGCTATACTGCAGAATACACGATCAGCATTTCAAAAACTGTAAGGGTTACAAAAGCTGGTTTGGGAGACTGTGGCAGCCCAGAGGACACTATGAAGGCAGCATGACTAAATGCAAGCCAATGCAACGAGTGGGCAGCTTAAACGGAAATAGGACATTTGGACAAATGTAAAAAAATTCTAAGCAACTTACAGCTTCAATTGTGATGAATTTAACAATTGCCTTATTCAGTCTGACCTTATTTCATTATAATGTTAATTATGAGGTTTCTGTGCATATCATAGTTACCTGTCTGTATATCTAAGACTGTAAAGGCTTATTTCTAAAAGAAATACACAATGAACAACTTTGGAAAGAAATGTAACCATGCCAGAGACCAGCTTCAGTTATACATAGAGTGTATTAAATTCAAAATAAAAAGTGTCAGTGAAAAAGCAGTCCTTAAAATTCCATGCTAGAATTCCATGCCAGAAGGGTGGTGTGGTCAGTTTACAGACAATAATGATACTAAATTGGAGGCGCATCTGGGGCAACTGGTTTGGATGCAATTTTAAAATTCGCTGAAATACTCAATACATATGAGGAAGGTAAGGCATGTCATGATCATCTCTATATTCAAGAAAGTGCAAGTTTTTGAAGTATATGATCTGAAGAACTCTAGCTTCAGCTTCAAAAGTAGCTGGGAAGAGTGATGGTGCTGTTCCTTGGCAGTGTGGAAGGATCCCCGACCCTTGTCGGTTCACCACAGTAGCTCCCCGCAGGAAGTCTTGGCAGTAACTCAGGAGACTTCTCTTTTCCTACTTGAGACATCTCTGTGGATTCTAAGCAGTTTGTTTATTCAAATGTGTTCTGTTTCTGCACTTTGAAAAAGAAGGCATTTCCAAAAATCCCATTTTTTTTGTTTTCTCTTCCAAGTGTCATTTCACATTTCTTGGTTCAACAGTGAATAACTCCAAAGAGTATCTTATTTTTGTCTTTATTGGACAGGATGGGTCCGAAGTATTTCTCCTGACAATAGGAAATCAGTGGGGCCTCTGATGATAAGGCACTGGCCTCCTGTTTCACATAGTGAATTTCTTCCCTTGTGTTACATTTTCCCTCTTTTCTTTCAGCATGGAGATGATAGACACAAGATGTACCTAATCTGAACATCAGTGTTTTCAATGACTTTCTCTTTGCCAACTGATTACAATTTCCAGTTGGGAAGCCCTTTTCAGCTAAAAAGCATCAGACAGACACAGCAATCACTTTCGTAAAGAGAACAATGGTGTCTTGGTAAATTTTGAAGGAGTGCTACCATCCTTAATTTCCAGCTCCATCACCATCCTGCTTTCAGCTGGTTCCCAGACAAGCATAGCTCAGTCTGGAAGAAGAGACTCTTGGCAACCACTACAGCCAGATCTCTAAAATGGCCGCCAAAACTTCCATCTCCTCCTGACAAATTCTTACAAAGATTTGTGCTTAAATATAACATCATGAATGCACAGCTGCAGAGGATGTGCAACACGGCCAAAATTGTACACATTGCAATCTGTGAGGGATTTTTGCTTTCTTTTTATATCTGGGGTGTTGTTTCCAACAACCATGTGGATGCTGTCATTGGCACCCTGCCATTTCTCTGGCACATTCATAAAACAATTGGAAAGGCTGTACCTGTGTGCCATTCTCCTAGATGCGAATGTGATGCCAAACACCATTCCTTTCACTGAAGGCAGCCTGAGATAGGAGGAGGCAGAGGTTCAGGGATCATCCATCAATAATGACTAAGTGGATTCTAGAATAAACACTAGAAATCTCTGTGTCTTGGGTTTTCACATAGGAATTGGCTTTTACAGAATTTAAGGACTTTAAATATCACTTGGGAACACTGTCTTATTCCAGCACAGAGTGTGAAGGCATGCCCTTGTTAAGCATAATACTGTGTTAAAAGCTTAAAGGTGTCCTTGTCCTTGAGGGCTGGAGGCAGCAAGGGATCCCATGGCACATTTAGCAAAGACTGTAGTAAATATTCATGTACACAATCATACCATCTCTAAATATACCAGAGGAGAAGCTACACCAAATGAAACATGGATATGCCTGTCCATATGGTGTTTATTTTCAAAAGGAGAGACAGAGTCTCCCTTAGCAATGTTTTAAGAGGAACAGACAGAGTTCAGTTTTTCCTTTTAAACTCCCAAAATACTCAAATTGTTCTGAAGATGCAAGGCCCAGACAGCTCAAAATACATCTAAGGTTTTTTGTTTCCCCCTAAAGAATCACTTGGTCACTCTAGTTGAGCAAATTGGATGGAAGTGTAGGAAAATAGTGACAAGAAGTCAGTAATAAAACCTTCCAAAGAGGGACTTTGTGGGTAGGGGTAACAAGCATGGGCATGAGTCTGACATTTAGAATAGGGGCTCCCAACAGATTTTCAGTAGGTGTTCTAAAAGGTTGAGACATAAATGTTGGGCAGTAAGTACCACCTTTACATTCCTCTGACATTATTCATAAGATGACTCAATGTAATAAAACGCCGGTGGACAAATATGCTGGGAAAATTGAGCAGTGGGTTCCCATCTTAGAGATGCACAGTGCCCATTAGGAAATAAGAAGCCTCATAGCCTAACTGGACATTAGAGAACCAATTGAAAGTCTAAAAGCAAGGAAATGCACAAATAAGGTTTGTTTTTGTAAGAAGATATTCAAACATACAATGAAGAATTGTGTAAAATAAAAAGGCATAGAGAAAAGAGGAGGAGTCCAAGAGGCTTTGAGAAGATGCAGAGGTGGAGTTGGAAAGAGGGATGGGGATAATAGAAATGATTCTCAAGAGGAACTGGATCTGATTCCAGAGACAAGGGATACCAACCTGGCAGAGAGGTTGCTGCAGGATCACAGAAACTTCAAAGAGGGATAAATACTGATCTACTTACTCCCCAAGGCCCCATAGATTGCTGAGACTTGCTCCCTGACACCCAAATTTAGGGGGTCTGGAACAGTCTCATGCTAGCCTCTCAGCCATCAGTCTGGGGTCAAAGAGCTCCCCCTTGTTCAGGTCAGCTGTCTCTGTGGGTTTCACCAGCCTGGTCTTGACCCTTTGCTCATTGCTCCTCCCTCTCTGCAACTGGGTTCCAGGAGTTCACATTCAGTGTTTAGCTGTGGGTGTCTGCCTCTGCTGATTTAAATTTAAAAAGAGATGAATAAACAGAAAAACATTTTAAAAAACAAACCTTCAAAGAGGCAATATAATATCCCATTAAAGGTGATAGAAAAGATCATGTCTTTGTTTCACACTTAGCATAAGGAAAGGAAGTTAACAAAAGATCAAAGGAGAAGCAAAAGATTTAGAACACATAAAGGACAGCTTACCAAAGACTTATGCACACAAGCATGTCACAGTAAGAAGCAAGAAGTCTGCCCCATTCCACCACGAAGGAGTAGATGAGGATTCATATCCTAAAGTGAGAAATGGTGACCCACCGAATGGTGATTGCCCTGGGTTCTTTCAAAATATATTAACCTTGCATGTTAGTTAAATATTGTGGGTCTGGTTAGTGAGACAACATGCTTAGCTATCATAATGGCTTTTCCCAAGATGTTTGGGCTACCCGGCAACATTATCTGCCATAGAAAACATCCACTGTGACCAAGAAGCTTGGTCTTAGGCCAAGCTGTATCTGTATAGATGCAAATTTTAACAATATTGTCTCATTTTCTCTTCATATTATTGAGGAAAGCTAATAATATTGAAAGAGATGGTCCTCAGAAATAATGGGTACACTAGTCCATGATCATAAACTTAGCAACTAATTAAGTTACAATATACTGTGATATCTTAACAACAGAGACTGTATTAATGCTTGTACTAAGAATAAACATCAGAGAAGAATGTATACATAAAAAAAGGATCCTTCGGTGAAGACGCAGAAAAATTGGCTCAATAAGCTCACTGTTCTTTCTTAGGGTGAGGGACTCAACACTCACAAAGTGACACATTAATGAGTAGATAGTAAATAGCAAAACCATGCTAACTCTTTATAAAATACAGTTTGATGCAATGTATGCCATTTAAGGAAGGCAGATACCCATTTATGTCAGTTCCTCAAATATTTCCCAAAATTCAGGGTGAATGATATCGCTCTCAAGTGAAACTGAGTGCACAGGACTTCTCCTTTCTTTTGTACAAGAAGGCACAAGTACTCAGGCCTTCTTCACTGGAGGATACTTTTATTCCCACCGACGATGAACTTTCATTCATTTAAGTCATAAATTCTTAAATAAAACCGTAATCTAGTTCCTCAGGCTGTAGAAGAATGCATCCTCAAGGATGGACGTGGGCACAGCAGGCATGTAATATCCTAGTAAGTCCACAAATGTGCGCTGATGGGGTTAGACTGCCCAGGGGCTTAGAGGATGCCTCTATTTAGAATTCCACCAGTTGGATTTTATTTTTGTAGTATTCAGTGACTGCTGGGTGACTATTTGACAGTTAGCAGAGACACTTTTGAATACTTAATTGATTGAATTTCATTACCTCCGAAGTACTGCCACTTATTCTAAGATTGGAACACTATTTTTTGCACCCCCTTGGATGTGAGAGGAACTAACAGAAGAAGTGGAGTGGGGAAGTGAGGAGTTGTCTCCAGAGATGATTATAACTAGGTGAGAACTAAGACGGAAAGTCTTGAGAATTTGAAAAAAACCTGCAATTTTTCAATGATGCCTTCTTAAGTAAACAAAACTGTAAAATGTAACAAGGATGACAGTATAGGAATATATGTAACATTAGTAAATTTGTTGTAGGACAGCCACCCAGAGAATAAAATCTAGAAATAGAAGTCAGATCATCATTTGTGTGGAAAGGTTAACACAGACTAAAAAATGAAGCTAAATTGTAGCATTGGGTCAACAATGTATTATTGTCCAAAAATATTGTGTCAGTGTTCCAGTACACAGTTCATTTAAGGGTCTCTGCATGAAGGAATACAGTGGATCCAGGTTCCAGCACAGAGCTGATATAAGTGCTCCCCCAGTGAGGGAATAGCCTGGATCTGGAATCCAGTACTCAGCTGCCCAAATGAGTTCCTCTAAAAATCAACACTCGGGCTGGAGAGATGGCTCAACCATTAAAGGCTAGGCTCACAACCAAAAATATAGAAAGTAATACACTTTCATATTACTCACCATGGTTTCTTTATAGTCTGGTTTTTGTCATCCTGACAAAAGCTGTAGTCATTTGAGAAGATGAAACCTCAACTGAGAAAATACCCCCACCAGACTGGCCTGTGGAAAAATTTGTGGAGTAATTTCTTGATTAGTGATTTATGTGGGTAAGTCCATCCATGGAGAACAGTGCCACCCTGGGCAGTTGGTTTTGAGTTATATAAGAAGGCTAGATAAACCACTGAGAGCAAGCCAGTAAGGGGCACTGCTCCATGATCTCTGTTTCAGTTCCTGCATCCACGTTTCTGCCCTAAGTGATCTGAGGAATATAAGTGGAAATGAAACTTTCCTATGAAAGTTGCTGTTTGTCATGTCATGGTGGGGATTTTTTGTTATTATTACAATTGAAATCCCCAGCTAAGCCAGTTTCCTTTCGGTGATTTTATTTTGAGAATAAATTGATAGTTTTCTAACTATAGGGTGGTAGAATTTTTTTCTGTGCTCAAGAGATCAACAGAGAATTGCTTGTACTTTCAGATAGTGTGATGGTTTGAATAAGAGTGGCCTCTACAGACATAGATGTGAAGGACTAGGAGGTGTGGCCTTGTTGGAGGAAGTGTGTCCCTAGTGTTGGGTTTAGAAGTTTCAAAAGCCCAAGCCAAACACAATGGCTCTCTCATTTGCCATGGTGACATAACTAAAAAGTCAGTCATTGCTACTTCCATGTATTTAAAAGGCATGACAAATATTAAATTAATTCTAATAGTAAGGAAATAAAAGAAATCCTTCCTGCCTGGGCTACTTTCTCTACATTAAAAATATCTGCTATAGTGATTTCAGTTCCAAAAATGTTACTATGCTTATAACATTAAATTAAAAGTCATAACAATAAAACACAGTTTTATTATCCCTTCTCTTTCATATTCTAAACCATCCCTGAATCTATTTACAAAAACTGAACATTGAGAGAGATATCAAATCAGGCTGCAACTCTCTAAATGTCTTCATCTGAGTTGAAATCAATGAAAAGGAGATAGAACTTCTGATGGGGGCACTGCTGAATCAGGATTCTTTCTGGAATTTTAGATTCTAGAAACAAAAAGAACATCTGCTCTGGTCTCCATTTCCAGATCACTGAGACACAAGGCAGACTCTAGTATCCCAGGATACTCCTCAGTTCCCTTTGGCCATGCTACAAAACTTGGGCTCTTTTCTTCAAAGATGATCCTGAAATATTCCAGAAGCTAATTGGTCCCAACACTTAGAAGTCCAGTCACAATGAAAAAGAGTAGGTTTTACCTTTACACCATTTTGAAATAACCCCAGGGAAGTGTGGTCAACTAATTCAGGACCATTGGAAGGTGGATTCTGGTTCTGCCTATCATTACAGATAAAGCATAATGATGCCTGAGGCCTATTTTGTGAGATCATTGTAGGCCATAACCAATAATGAATTTGGAGGTCTCAGCTCTTACATCTGTGCAAGTGACAGCACTAACACAACTTTTCAAGATTAGCTTGTCAATATTGCATGGGGCAGGTATATAATAGTTATCTGACTTAATAAGTAGAAGGAATTTGAAGTTTTGTGGGTTTTTTTTTGTTTTTTTTTTCTTTCTACACCGTTTTCTTGCCTTAGTCTGCATGCACCCCCCAACCCTATCCTTTATAAAAACATTTTCCTCAGCCCAAGAACTTTCTGTGTTTTGAGATGAAAGCCTTCTCTCACACCAGATCCATTTCTTGTTCTCACTCCTTGCTGGTAAAAAAGAATCCTTTTGGATGCAAAAGTAAGAGATCTTCCTGAGATAGGAATAAGGATGCTCACCCATGGGTTCTATCTATACCTGTTATTTAAAACTTTCGATGATATTCCTTACAAAAATGAGATCCTCAGTGATGAACAAATACTTTAGTCCTCTACAGAGAGCTAGAAATTCCAAGCCTGAAAGATTTCCTTGGCATCCAAAACAGATGCATGTGGTTCCTTTGTTTCCAGTGTCTCTGGTATGTTTATCATCTTAAAAGCAAAGAAACTGCTAGCTGCCCTGCCCATTCTACCAGCCAGTCATGGAGAACAACACTATGAAACCACCTGCAGACAACAGTATTTTAAGCAACAATTTTAAAGCCTGCTGCCAAAAGCCAGATCCAACTTCTATGAGGCTGTTTAAATAGCTCTGCACTACCGTGACCGGTCTCCTACTAAGTAGTAGTCATTTCTGGTTCCGTTTGCTTTATCAGAATTAGGGTCTGCTGCTTGTGCCAGCCCACATTTGTGACAGAGTTCAGGCCACTGAATTACTACCCCATCACCGCCTTTCGCTGAAAACTTACCAAACATATATGTGTTCTTGGTGCCCAGCAGTCGATAGCTCTTTTGTTGTTTTCTAGTGTTCAGAATTCAGATGTCACCTGGGTTTTACCTATGGTAAGCAACTTGTCTATTGGAGCTCGATCCCTAGCCTTTCATAATAGGTCTCTCTTACTCAAGCTAAGACACAGAACACTATCCCCCCCCCAAAAGTTTTATTCTCTCTAATCATTTCTTCCACTTCAATGCATTGTGATATTTAAAATGTTTATTAGCTGTAAACTTATAAGTGTTTCTTAAATCTTCATCTGGTCAATAAATGCAAAATCTGAAGCCAAGTAACATTCAGGCTTCGTGTGTTGCAAACCTACACATCGAATCACATGGATTCAGATAATTTTATCATTGGCAGAGCTTTTTTATGACTCTGGTACCTGGTCTAGTGAGGCTGCTCCAACTGGAAAGAGCCATTTAGGTTTTGACATGATTGACATGATTTCAAATAAGGTTCCTTACAAGGAGTATTAATTTTCTAAATGACCTTAATGTCTAAGTCCACCATCTCTGTGCCAAATTAATGGGAATGATTGCATATATGTTGGAACTAATACCTAGAATTGATTTTTTCAATCACAGGCCAATTTCAACGGACTTTAAAAGATATTTCTATTAATAAAACGGGTGAAATAAAAAGTGGTTACTACGTATTTACTTTTAAACTTTGCAGTTAATTATAAAGCAATAATAATGCTTAATGCAAGTATCTTTTACCATGTAAAGTACTTCAGGATGTTATAAAACAAAAGAAATAAATAGTCCTGAGAACTTAGTGTTGACATTACACCAAGAGGTTTTAAAAGTAAAATAATTTTCTATATTGTCTCAAAGATTAAACAATTCCTTCGTATTTTATCAAGGGATAATACTATAAAATGATTAGCTCTTCAATAATTTGGGTTTGATCACTAAAGAAATCTTTATACTATCTTAAAAATGCACAATATGCTTCCAAGTGATTCCTTCAATGAATTTAAAGATTATTCAAAACCTAGATTTTAATTTAATTTCAACAACTGTATCGTCAAACACACGGAGAAGCAGAAAAAACATCCATTTGCCGTTTTAGAAAGGAAATTGTTGCTTCTGACTTGGGCAGAAGTAGACGCATTACCTGGCATTTGCCTGTCAGATGGGCAGAACTGAGAGGAAGTACTGAGTTGAGCTGCTGTGTCACAGCTCTAAATGCAGGACATTGAGTACAATTAAGCACTATCTAGTTGGTGCCAGAACACATATAAACTTTATCTCTCTAGATTATCAGGGTTGTGCTAACTATCGAAGTGAATGAAATTAAATAAAAAATATTTAGAAGTCAGCCAAAGCAAAGATTCTTCATGCAAGCCATGAATGCTGCTAGTGTGGCAAGGTGTATACATGCAGTATGTACCAGAGTCAAGAAACAAGTTTTCTCATAAGATTCACTTTATCTCCAAGAAAAAAGTGAGTGTTTGAATTAGCTACTAAACATTTAAGGCCATTTCCATAACAGATTCCCTATACTACACCCAGAATTTGGCAGCCACCTTCCCATAAATTCTTTACAAGAAGCAGTTTAAAGAACAGTACCTAGGTTTGGTCTGAATATTACCATTTTAGAAATAAGAACAACTCACACTGATTCTCAGAAAACTGGATATATGAAGACTAAAGAGTATAAGGACAATAAAATATAAAAATATACAAGCCTAAGGAAGTATCTAATATCTGAACCAAATAGGAATCTAACAAATTAAAGGAATTGCACATGTCATATTTGATTTATTTAAATTTTAAGAGTTCATTTTTTGAGTAAACATTTCCAACAACCTATTATGTATAAACTGAACCCATGTACATTCCAATGCCGATTTTGCATAGTCCCAGCTCTTCCCATTTGAGTGCAGACTATTGATTTTGAAATAAATATCAGAAGTTTTATGGACTGATGGACTGGTAACTAAAATGAAATCATAAGACATTCTGGAGTTTAACCTTTGAAATGTTCATGCATTTATGATTACATGTTATAATACGCCTTAAATTGCTTCAGTTTTCTATAAAAGAATACTAGTATCCACAAGAGATATATCAGATATTTTAAAAGGAAGACTTTATATAAATTAAATTTATCAATAATTATTTGATCGGAAAACTAGTTATAAATGAAGCAGTATGCTAACTGATAGATATCCATGCATCAATATAAATAGAGCAGCAAAGAAAGAAATTGACATGTTGAACAGATTGAGTGGTTCTATTTAATTTTTTTTTTGCTTTTGGCAGGGTTTGATAAAGCATTTTGCTTATAAGAAAATGGTGTGGTCAGTAGCCCAAGAATACAGAAAAGTAATTTGTTTTGTTTTAGTATGAATTATAAGAGCATATACACTGAGGTTGAAGCTTGTTAATTTGAAAACTGAGGTCACAAAGTGGGTATGTATGCAGGCAGCTCCAGATCAAATTTTATTTTACAGAACAATAATGGAACAAGACATTTGTCAATATATTATAAATAAGTAGAGATAAATAAAGATACAAATATAATTGTGATTGTTTTTCTGGGATTGGTATTTTAGTCATTTGCTTTCTATATATCTATGGATGAAGTTGATATTCCTCAAGGGATATGGACTGACCACAGTGTTTTGCTTACAGTCTGAGGATGTATAAATACCTACATGGGAACAAATCCTGAAACAAGAGACTACTAAAAATGGGGGGCACAAAAAGACTATGATGCCTCTAGCAAAACAGTCACCATTGTCATCTTTACCTTAGATGATTTCCAAAGAAAATATCTCAGTTCAGATTTATAGGACTAAACTTTTAAGACCCCTTTCAACGCTTCAATTAGTGAAAACTGAAACTAAATTTTTTATAAATTAAAAAACTTATCTTTTGTATTTTAAAACAATATTTTATCATTTAACATACCAATCCCAGTTCCCACTCCCTCCCCTCCTCCTGCTTCCCCTACCTTCGCACCACCCCAACACTCTCCAAGCCTCAAATTGGGTAAGGTTTCTGATGGGGAGTCAATAAAGTCAGGCACTTCACTTTGAGCGCAGGACTAAGGCTTTCCTACATATATCTAGTCTGAGAAAGGTAGCCCTCCAAAGACAATGGGCTCCAAAACCCCATTTCAAGCAGGAAGAATAAATCCTGGTCCCAATAATTATTATTTTTTTGGTTTTAAGAGACAGGGTTTCTCTGTATTGCTTTGCAACCTGTCCTGACACTCACTCTGTAGACTGGGCTGATCTCGAACTCACAGAAATCCACCTGCCTCTACCTCCTGAGTGCTGGGATTAAAGGCATGAGCCACTGACACCTGGCCCCAATAAAATTTTAACAAATTTTCCATAACAAAATACATTGTTGATTAATAACAATCACATTATTAGACTCAATAGCAATCATATTATTAGACAGTGAGCTCTCTGAGGTAACCTCATGTGCTTGTTTATTTCCAGGGAATTTTTCATGGAGACAACTGTATCAAGAGAAATGGAACAAGTACTTTCTCTCCTCACAGCCTCAACAAAGAAGCAGAATCTTAATAGGTTTTAGATTCCTATAGCCCTTATTGATCAAAGTTGGCAAAGTAAGACATCCCTAAACAAAAGGAAACATGAATGAATCATGCATGCAGATAATCAGATAGATGATAGACGACCAAGAGATACAGGCAATGGAAGAAACCTGGTAAACTGACTTTATTCGGGGATTAGTGAGTAATTTCTGTGATTTTCTGTAATGGCCTTAAACATATTTCTGTCATTTTGTGCTGAGTACTTATGCAAAGAGACATAGTCACTGAAGACGACTATAAAATCCAAATCTGTTTAACGTTCTCTATGATTTACAGTATTAAATGCTCAGGCAAGATTTAATTTTTAATGTAGAAATAAACACGTGCTTCTATCTCACTAGTCTATAAATTTACCTTCATATTTAATAAATGATAAAATTATAATGTGTATAAAATATTAGTTTTAAAATGTATGATTTGTTAATAATAAATATTTGAATCATATAATTCCTTATGTATCTATATACTCATGGTTCCATAATTAGCATGCAAAAAGTGTTTAGAGTGGAAAACATTTGAGAGTCTGGTACATGCTTCTCTGGAAGACATAATCTTTACTGACATCATCAATACTGGGAGTACTGCCCAGAGAAGGAGATTCAATATTAATTATTATTAATTATTGAATATTGACTGTGTACTTGTGATTACCAAAAACACAGAGACAAAGTCTCTGTCCTGAGGGTGTACAGGAAACTTAAATTAGTTAAGACAGGATGGTTCAGCTAATGCATAGACAAGACATTTTGAAATGTATTCTCTCTGCTCTTCTCCTAGACACTTCACAGTGATAGAGCTTAACCAGGTAATCATCAGTTTTGCAAAATATCCCTCTGAAAGAGGTATGGTCTTTATTACTATCATTTTTTTCCTTCTCACTATGTCTGGTTTTAATGCATTCTACCTGTTTATATATAGATATCCATTAAGTTGTATGATTTCAGAATTGTTGGATTATTAAACAACCAATGAACAAAACATAAAACAAAGAAGTGTCCAGTCATGTTGGCCCATGCCTTTAATCCCAGAACTTTGGAGGCAGAAACAGGCTGATCTCCCTGAATTCAAGGTCAGCCTGGTTAACAAAGGAAATTCCAGTACAATCAGGACTATTTCACAGATAAATCTTGTCTCAACTCCCTCTCCCCACACACAAACGAACAAACAAAAGATGCAACCCAAAACAACAACACAACAAACCCAATGAAGAAAGCAGGTTTGATAATATTTTTTGTGACTGTATTGCCAGAAATAAGATGCTCAGTGCTTTACATGTACTATCTTATTTAATAATAACCACAAGTTATTTTGTAAAAGTAAAACTATACAAACAGTTTGAAGGTTGTTGGTAGGATAAAATCACGACCCTTTAGAAGGGTAACACATCATTAGCAGACATAGTTTTTTATCAAAAGTCATTACTTTTCACTTATCCAAGACACTAAGAACTGTCTCCAAGAAGTCATCTTTTTATCTGTCTCTCTGCCTGTAAAAGAATTTCAAAGATTTTATTCCAACAGAGTAAGGTCTAAGGACTTGTGTAATTAAAACTGGGAAACAAAAACATTAAATAATGAAATCAGAAGAGTCCCAAGAAACTCTGAAGCGACTCAGCTGGAAGATATAACCATCAAGAAATTCCGTCCCAGAAAACTCTAAGGCCCTACCCCTAGATGAAGAGTTAAAGGTGATAAATTGGCACTGAGAGAGAATCATTTTTCTCTAGAGATGTCCCTCCTGAAAGCTTCTCAGTCACTAAACATGCACACATATGGGCAACATTAAATGGACTCAGGAAAGGAGGGGTGAAAAATAGGAAGTTGTGGGGAGGGAAAGGGAGGGGGGAGAGAGAGAGAGCAAATACTATTTAACAAGAGAAAGTTCTTGATTTGAGAGGGAGGAAGAAGAAATGGGAGGAATTGGAGGGGGAGAGAGAGGCATGGAAAATCTACTAGGGCTAAGGTGGCTGTCTGGACCTCAGACATGCATTCCTTACTACCCTCTGTTTAGCACACTGGAAATTTATACATGGTTCACACACATGCTCAATTATCTTGGAAACCCTGAATTACATCTATTCCTCCAAGGAAATTTCTCTGATCTCTGCTTTTACTTGAGAATTTTATTTGCTTCATATTCCTGAAAGGTTTTTTAACATTTCTCTTTTGGCATGAATGTAGTTCATGGTGGGGTCATTGTCCAGAACACATGAGGCCCTCGGTTCAATCCCTAGCATCCACAAAAGAGAAAAAAGAAATCTTTGTTTTTTGTATGACAACAAAACAGTTCAAGTTAAACATTCACAGCAAAAAATCACAGTGGATATCTAACTCCAGTGTTACACTTTAAATTCCTTGGGAACTGGATTTTATCTCTCTCACTGAGTTTCTTTCCAAGAGATTACTACACATGATTACTAGTATTCAGCAAACTATTTAAAAGGGTAAATATGTAAACAAAGATGCTTTTAAAACTCATTTTCAATAAATTCAATTTGTCATTTCCGTTAAAATCAAAATTACATAAGAGCTCAAATGAGATCACTTACACATGTAAGAATCATTTGAAATTGCTACCTATACATGAAAGTAATTATTTATATTTAATTTCCACAGCAGTACAAATTTGCACTACTCAAATTCCATATTTGACAATTACATTTACACATAAACTTTCCTTACATTTTTCTATAATCATCACAATAGAGTGCTTATTTGAACTCACACATCTAGGCATAAAGAAGTAAATTATTTGATATGACCTTGAGTTATAGCTTCATCATCTCAGCATACCTTTGTATCCAAAGTATAGAAAAACAATCTTCATTAGGAGAAGACTTTTGTGAAGGGCAGGGTGTTATTGAATCTCAGAGTCAGGCCATTAAATCTAAATTATTTTGAAGACTGTGCATTTGGAGGGGTTTTTCTTCACTTAAGTTGGATGAAACACTGAGTTTAGTCTCATGGACATTTGCTTCCCAATTTGTTTGAAAAGTTTAATTATCTCAGAACAGGAAGTTAGTGAATGGGCCACTATTTAATAAGTTGACTAAAATATACATGTTGAAATAGAGTAAATACTGACAAATAGTTATTTAAAAACCTGATAGTATAACACCTGATAGCTTAGTACCCTAGCATCATTTGTCATTTGATCCAGGATGAGAGCAAAGTAAACATTCTTTTTACTTCTTCAATCTGACTTTTCATTTAACCTTCAAAGGTTCTTGCTTTCATTCTGAATTCCTGAGTTCTGGGAAGTATGAATGATAAGCTTATCAAGGGAATTAAAGTGCAACTGTTGCATATTACTCTAATGGAATTGCCACTTTTCATTAATAATGGGAGTGTATCATTTGCAATCAATCAGCTATCCATTGATCAAAATAGCAAGGATTTTAATCTCATAAATACCTTTTAGATAAGTTATAGTCTTCCTCTATTTTTATAATTATTTTACAACACTTTAAAACCAGTCATCTTTTTTTTAGTGAAGTTAGTTTCTGTCATGTCATTGTGAATGTAACATAATTAAATTAATCTAATAGACTTACTTTAGATGATTTATTTACTCTAAAGTGGTTTTTGGCCATTGAACCTTGCTGGCTCAGATGGTGATGTCATGCCTGGAACTTGGATGTGTTTTATATTATTCATTATGTGTGTACATAAAAGAATAACAATGAATCACTTTGACAATACCAACATAGAGAGAAAAATCTCGAATTTGAGGTGAATGTCCCTTTGTAAGCCTTGGTTGATTCCTAAAGGTATCTAACCCAAGGGAATGATAGAGTAAGTCTGTGTCCTTGTTTCTTATAACTTCTTGATAAATTAGCCTAAAATTCTTTGCATTTCAATGTGCATTTTTACAATTTGGGAGTAAAAGAATTTTAAAATGAAATGAAATGTTGAGAAAGCACAGTTAATTTACTTTGATATCAGCATTCCTATTTTGATTAAGGCTTAAAGATTATTCATACTATTCCCTAATTTATTTTAGGAATAAACGCATATAATTTCAAACTCACTATGCAAACAATTAATAATTATAGAATTCATGTTAACAATTTCTTCTTTTTTCACCCATGGCCATGGTTATCATATTATTCTGTGTTTTATTTATTTAATATCATTATAAATATTAAAATAAATAATATAAGTATATTATTTAATTTCAGGTAAATTTATATTGCGATTTTCAAACATGTTTTACTAGCCTTTTATAATGTGTAGAGTGAAGACTTTTCCTTGCCAGCCGCTTTGGTTTTTTCCCACCAGTGGCCTGGGCTCTGCCAGGTTGTAATCCCCAAATAATACACAAGACGCTGTATTAATTATGAAGCTGTTGGCTGTTTGCTTGTTTTTTGCTGGCTGTCTCTGACTTAAGTATTTACCCCATAATTGTTATTCTAAGTATTTCTCTTACCAGAGAAAAGGTCTGGACTTCTTACCCCTATGCAGCCACATGGTGATTCCCTGTGTTTCTCCTACCCAGAATCCTCCTGGACTCCAAGTCCCACATATCTTGCTTCCCTATTGGCCAACAGTGCTTTCTTGACATATACACAGGACTTCTCCATCATCTCCTCTTTTCTGTCTAAACAAAAAGAAAGGTCTTAACTTTAACATAGTCAAATTATATATAACAGAACAGTTATCAAGTAATAACACAGTTACAATATTTTGTCTATCAACATTTAGTAAGATTTAAAGAAAATATCATCCATCTCATCCTTGTGAGTCCAAAGTTCTATATGTAGCTTATCTTTTATCATAACTAACGAAAACTATCATTATAACTATTTGTCTTCAACTCCATCAAAGACCACAGAAAGATAATATATAAAAACTAGGATTGACAGAGACATCTTGCTGCCTGGACAGTCACCTGAATTTCCTCTGTAACGATGGGGCATCCATCTTCAGCCCTTAGGCCACAGTGTATCTGGAAGACTTCTCAGCAAAGCAGGAATTCTCAAACTGTCCATTGGCACTGGCAGTCTGTCATTCATTTTTCTGTGTCCTACAGAAAGTCTCAAAGACTCTTCCATAAAGTAGGAACCCTGAAGGATTGTTTAAGTTCAGCAGTCACTTTTTTGTGGGTCCTGCATATCTACTTTATACAGCAACAGTCAAGCAGTCTAGGCAAGAACAGTTTCTTGCCCAAATGGCTAATCTTTCCATGTTGAAAGCAAACTCCATAACGAGTTTCTTCGATGCCCATCTTCCTTTCAGACATAATTGGTGATGCCAGGAGCAGACATTTCTCGTTGTCAAGAAAAACCCTAAACAATTTTAAATGCCATTTTCTTAAGGTCTTTGAAAGCTTTGAAGACTATATATTTCAAATATACTTCTGTATATCTAGAAAACCTAACTTACCTAGCTATAAGTTCTGACTATTATAAGTAACTATCTATATTCTGTATTCAATTATGCATTGCAGTAAAAGATCAGCATAAGCACAATACTTAATCAAAAGGAGAAATATACACATCACAAAATTGACCTTGAATTTGTATCAATAAATGAAAAACCATACCAATACAAAATACTCATTTCCATATCATAATCCAATTTTACCTTTAAAAAGATATTGGTTGTGATCACTAACCAATTATAAACAACCCCATTCAAATGAAAACAAATATTTATAAACAATATGGGGATTTGGACGTCGCTCATTCCAAACTGCTTCGTGCTGGATGGGGACGCTGTTCATAACATGGGGATCATGACAAACCTCAGAAACCTGTATAAGTCCTTATTTTCATGGTCTGTAAGGCTGTATCATCTTAGCTGTTTTAGATGTTGAATCACTTGGGCCACTGCTTCCGGGGGTCTTGGTTCATCAAATCACAGAAGTTTGGAAGGAATCCTCAGTTTTTCATTGTCTGTGGAAACATAAACCAAAACTCCTTTCCAAAGTAACATATCCTTATAGTTAAATTTTGAAGTCAAGGCATTTTCAAAAGATATAATTTGAATTAATTCAGCAGCATTTATAATCAAGTGTACTTTAGTAATTGTTCCTTCCTTAGCAATCAAAACACTGAAAAACACAATAGTGTACAGTATCCAGACTTTCTGTGTATTTACTATCTTTATGTAGCGTATTTGTTTATATATTATTACTTTATTTCTTTTACTTTTATTTATTTTTCTCTGAGACAGGGTTTCTCTTTGGAAATCTGCCTGCCTCTGTAGCAAATCCTACTGGCTTGTGCCACCACATCTGGCTTCTCTATTTATTTACCACTATGTCGTTTCTTTTTCTCTCTCAATCGTATGTACATTTTTAAACACACTGTAAACCTTTAGAGGTTTTTCTTCATCAAAGTCTGACTTTACTGTAAATCTTTATGTTTTTCTGGCCACGTGTCTTATCTGTTAAAACCGCTATTGTTTAAACTGCAGTTTTTCCAAGATGGCGGGCTTTAGCATGACTCTAGCTCATTGTCTCAGTCTATGCTGACATCCAGCAAAAGCTGCTTGCTTAGAGATGTGGTCACTGCCACTTCCAGCTGTACATACACACCTTTCAATCATTACCAGAGCCTCTTAAAAGAACTTTGTTGTTATGGGTTTTTTTTGATTATGCTGAGTTAGGAAGACTCTCTTAAGCGAGTCGCATGAGTTTCTGCTTGCTAGCAAAACAGAGCCCACCTGAGAAAAATGCTGCTACCAAGAACCCATGCTTTTCTCCTTTTTTTTGTTTCTAAATGCTTGTTTCTTGCTGGCTATCTCTGATTTAAGAATTTAAACCATAATTGTTATTCTAAGTATTTCTCTTATGGGAAAAAGTTCTGGACTTCTTACCCCTATGCAGCTACAGGGTGACTCCCTGTGTTTCTCCTTCCCAGAGTACTCCTCGACTCCTAGTCCCACCTATCTTGCTTCTTTATTGGCCAACAGTACTTTATTGACATATACACAGGTTTACCCATTAGTAATGTACTAATAAAATTACACAAACAAAACTTAAACAATATCCTCTATGCAGAAAATAAACCCACAAAATAACCATGTTCACTAAGACTCCTAGGAATAGTGGAGAAGGTGCAGGAACTGGCATTCTCCTGTAATCAGATTGGTGATTACCCCAAATGTCATTATAGGTTCTTCATCCAGCAATTAATGGAACCAGACACAGATATCCACAACTAAAAACTAGTCCTAGCTACAAGAATCCAGTCGAAGAAAGGAAGGAGGAGATGTATCAGCAATGGAGGTCAAGATCATGATGGAGAAATCTACAGAGACAACTATACCAAGTTCATGGAAACTCATGAACTCTAGATTGACAGTGGTAGGTCCCCACAGAACAAAGTAGACTCTCCATAGGTGGCAGACAGTTTTGCAGCTTGATCAGAGGGATCCCTGGAAGTGGGACCATGATACAAACCTGGTACATGAGCTAATTTGTTGGCACACATTCTCTGTGGTGGGATACCAAGCTCATCCTTAATGCGTGGGAGAGGGGCTTGACCCTGCCCAAACTTACTGTATTATACTTTGTTGATTCCTCATGATAGCCCGTACCCATGAGAAGGAATAGACTGCTGGTGGGTTGTAGTGGAGGAAGGGGGCGGGAGGAGGGGTGGGAGAACTGTGGTTGGAATGTAAAACCGAATTTAAAAGAATAAATAAAGTATAAAAAGTAAAAATAAGAAAATAAAACATGCTCAGATCAAGAAATAGGGCTACTAGTCATCCCGAAGAATTCTTGTAACGTCACAGAAACTTGCATCTCAAGAACTATTATCTTCAATCTTAACTATAGATTTTTCTCTATTTTATAAAATATAGAGAACATCTATTGGCTGGTTTCTCACATATCCCTCAAGTTCTTTAATCAAAACACATTGTAGCCTAAAGTAACAACTGTTCATTTTACCAATGAACTCTAACACTAAATATTCAGTTTTCTTGTCCTCTGGGACTAATACATAGTCATAACATGATAAAGCATGTCTTTCTATTCCGTACACACCCAAGACTGGGCTCAGTGTGTCAAATGACAGTAATACATTTAACTTGGTAGACACTGAAAATAGTTTTCCAATTTATAATCAGTACTGATATAAAAATTCCATCTCAACTTCAAAATTGCCAACTCGACGATTCCTGCATTTTTTTTCATCTCAGTCTTTCTGGTGAGAGAATGGGAGCACTATGCTGTTGCTTACTTTGCCTTTCTATAATGCCTAAATTAAGGAAATTTTAATTCCTATACTGCTTGGCATTCTCTGAGTTTCAGCAAATTCAAATCTCTTCCAAACTGGTCATTTGCGTTTGGGACCACACTTTTATTTTGAGACTACGACTCTATGTACAGGAGCAAAACAACTAATCAAAATGACTTCTATAATCTATCCAATACCATCCTTCCTATCTTCACACTCTTGCTAAAGGAGACTAGGCTAGAATGATGGAAATTGAGTGGATATAAAAGGAATGTTTAGTGAAATTGAGAAAATACCATCTTGATATTGATGATATCTCTACAGTGGGAAATAAATTTAAAGTTAAATATTCCAATCAAATAGATTTTAAAAGAAGGAAAACTAATTGCATAATAATATAGAGCATCTAAAGCAAAGGCAAAAAGAAGCTGATACCAGCATTCTGCACATTTGAAGGTCCATATAGAACTCCCATACACTTACTCAACACAGATATCACTATTGAAGACTGTCCTTATGAGAACTCAGTTAGTGTGTATAAGGCACTGTGAATTTAGAAATAGCAAGGACACTACAAGAAAAGAGCATTTCTGTTTTATCCTTTTTATCTTTAGATAACTGTTTTTTTTCTAACAAGAGTGAAAAAGAAGGAATGGATTTGAGTGGAAGCAGAGGGTATCTGGGAAGAGTCAGAGGTGGAAAAACAGTAATAAGAATATATCATATAAAAAATACCTTCCTTCAGTAAAAACCAGAAAACACCATGACAAAGACTACAATGGTTAGTGGTTAACTAGTGAAGCCCTGAAAAAGAAAAGAAACTTCCCTTGCCCACATTAGTTTAATACCCTTGTTATGTTGTAGAGTTCATAAATCTTGTTGAGAGGTCAACAGTACTTATTCCTCTTGTCCTCTTCTCCCCACCCTATTTTACACTCAGCAAATAGGGCCTAGAAGACTAAGATTTCAGACATGGGTAGGAACGTGGAATAATTACATTCTTTAGGCAATTTATATTTGCTCTCCTAAGATAACTATAAGTAAGCACAAATTATCCAGATTAAGACATGGAACAAGTAATTTGGAAAGTTCAAGATAAACAGCAAAGGCTAGGGAGATAGTTCTGTTGGTGAAGCACCTTCTAATAACCATTATACTTGAATTGGGATTCCTAGTACCCATATGAGTAGTCAGGAGTAAAGCAGGGGGGTAAAAAGAAAACAAAAAGACTAGAGCAATCCCAGTGCTTGCTGACCAGATGGTCTAACTGATAGTTAGCTCTGTTCTTGGACAGAGATCCTGTTTCAAAGCATACTGTGGAGAATGAATTATAAGGCCACCCAATATCCAACTCTGGCTCCTACCATGTGCACACACATGCACCCACACTAATACTTACACAAATAGACACATACACATAGAATTATTAAACAAAATATATGTTATTCTTTTTATATTGAGAACTGAGAGCTGAAGGACATGTAAGCTTGGAAGGAAAAATCCGTCTGATGATGACAGTGCCACAAATCCATCCCCAGAGAATTCTTGCATTCAGTGAAATCCTAAGCAGACCTCACGAAAATGCTATCACTAGGTACTCCTCAATCCTTCTCAACCCAGAATCCTCTATGATAAATATAAACAGACATCACAATGTAAAGCCTTCTTATCTTATACTATGCTATGCGTTGTTGTTGTTTTGTTTTCTTTTTTGATTTATGCTATTTTTTTGTTTTGGTTTTTGCAGACAGGGATATTCTAACCCTGGCTATCCTG
This sequence comes from Mesocricetus auratus, assembly GCF_017639785.1. Classification (NCBI taxonomy): domain Eukaryota; kingdom Metazoa; phylum Chordata; class Mammalia; order Rodentia; family Cricetidae; genus Mesocricetus; species Mesocricetus auratus. The sequence goes on along the minus strand of NW_024429184.1, from coordinate 106,832,127 downwards.
AAACTTGCTCTGTAGACCAGGCTGGTCTTGAACTGGGAGATTTGCCTGCTTCTGCCTACTGAGTGCTGCAATTAAAAGCTAAAGACCTGTGCCACCGTTACCTGGCTTTTGGTTTATGTTTTTAAAATGTCACTATAAAGCCTGATTCTATACTGTGTGCCTTATGAATGGACTTCCCCTTTTTATACCTTGGCAAGTGAGGGCTTCCCTTTGCTATCTCTGCTGTGTCAGTCCTCTCTGCTAAAACATTCTCTGTTCTGTTCTATAGGGAGACAAGCCTCTCTTCATTCGCTTCATGAAGGAATCCAGCTGCCTGGGAAGGAAGAGCTCTGTTTCCTAGTGGCATGCTTTTGGGAGTGCAGAATGTTGCATTTTGAGGTGATTGATTCTTGAATTATCAGTCTTATTTCATGATTTCTGCATAAAATGGTCCATTCAAATGCACCCAATTTATTTGTTTCATTTTATGGCTGGAGAATAAAGGGCTTTCATCTCTAAAAACTAACAGCTGGCAAGATGTGTCCCCGGCCTGTCTGATGAATGGTTTATTGAAAGCATAGTTAAATTAACAAGAACCTTGTCATAACACTGTAATTTATCTTTGGGACAGGACATGATTTGGCTGGCATTCCTTTTTCTTATCCCACTGTTAAATATATTTTCATCCTATTAAGTCCAGACCAGGTTTACCTTGGAGATGACACTGAACCGAACAGTTTTTAAGCATATAACCTTAGTTTTGAGAATCAAATTCAGATCTCATGCAACACTGTAGACTACTAAATTTATACTCATTGTGTAAAATGAAACTGATTCCATGTTCTTTGGTCTGTGGAGAAGCTAGAATGAAAGGACACCTGGCATTACCAAGCAGATAATCTCAGACTTCTTCTTCCATCTTGGTCCTGGAGATTTCCTAGCGAGTTTTCTACTTTTTCAGAATATAATACAAAATAGAGGGACTAAGAAAATAAATCATTTGAGGCCTCAGAGTAATATCATGTGCAGCTTAGTATTTACTGAGTTATTTGCTGTATCCTGCTGGTTCTCTACAATACACAATTATTATTTACTTTTAGACCTATAAATCACTGTTCTGTGAGCAACGGGTGCCCTAAAGCATCCATCAACAAAGTCTGCTTTCTTTGCAGATTTTTTGATCAAGTTTTGTTCCGCTCCTCTTCTTCTCAACTCAGTCTTTTCAAGTGAGTGTAATTAAGAAAAGTTCATTAACCAGTCATTGACGATGTCTCTGAGACCTGGGGTCCAATGGGCAATATTAAGAAAAAAATCCCAGGTTTCATGACAAAATATTCCCAACCATGAAATTCAAATCCAGACTCTGAAACTTCCCAAATATTATTTCATGGTCAGCTTCAGCAGAAAAAGATAATGATCTGGCAGATAGTGCTCTCCATGAGGGGTAAGTTACAGCATCAAGAAGCTAGGATCAGGACTCATTATAGGAACTCTGAGCGTTGCCTCAGATAATACCACCACAGGACCCCAGGTTTCCTGAGGGAAAGAGTCCAAATGAATACATCTGGGACATAATAAGCCAAGCCACATAGATTTAACACTGAAATAGCAAACAGCAATCCTGGAACTGAGCCAAAGGTTACAGCAAGGCATGATCATATCATATAATATGGATGTCCAAGATGAAATATGGATGTACCAATATGATGAATGGCAGGCAGCCAAAAACAAAAACACATCTGCCCTTTGGCATTAAATTCCAGGCATCTGCACATGGGGGACACTTGCATACAGGGAAGGGTGATCAAAACTGGAAAAAAATTAGTAATTGAGAGGTTGGTTTTGATAGAAAGGTGAAATGAATTTAATGGGCCTGGGTTGTCTTTATAAACAAAAGACAAATGACTATACAGGATTTTGAAGAATTTTTTCACCAATTCTTTAATATGTGGAAGATTTCTTGGCACATATTTAGTGCTTAATAAATATCTATTAAAGGAATGAATAACTTTAAGATATAAACATGACTATAAAATCCATTGTTCATATAGCAGCAAGATATTTTAGTGCCCTTTTAAGAATAATAATAAATAATGTAAAGAGAGAATAATAATGTATTCTTTTTTATCCCAAGGCAGCTAATATACTTCCACTATGCACAGAGAAATGTATACTTCTTGCAGAACTATCCCATCTAGAATTTGGGGCATTGCAGATCTAGGCACAGTCCCAACACTGCTCCAACATTTTCGGGCAGAAACAGGAGCTTCATATATATTAGAGATCATAGATTCTAGTAAAGAACGTTCTAATTCTAAAGGCTGTACCCCACTCATGCCAAATTCCACTCATGCTGAAATTTGAATGTCTGCTTGAAACTTCCTAAGTGCTATTTTACTGCAGATGAGGACTTGCCTAAGCTCAGCTCTGAATAATTTCAGCTACAGAATTATGCAGTCTGTCTTACTTGATATTTAAATAATAATATGTAGTCACTGTAGGGCTACAAACTTGTAATATGGCATGCACTTGATCACAGCTTTTAATGAATTATAAGAAAAGATGTATGTTTCCCACATGGGAAGTCAGAAACAAAAGAGCAATGCTTATGTTTCACCACTGCTTGTTTAAATAGTTGTTCATGGAAGAATGAATTCAGAATTCTATCCCTATAATGAAATGAAAAAAAATACCTATTTGGAAGATCATCTGCAACTAAAATGAAAAACGGGAGCTTGTATGAGTGATCAGTATTTGTGAGATGGTTACTTATTAAGAGGTCTACCAGTAGTACTCTTTTTAACAGCATTCAAATTGTGTCATGGGATATATATTGTCCACAGAATTCTGGGACACAGGAATAGAGTCTGTTTTGTGAACATTTCACTATTTTATCATTAATAATGTACAAAATAATGAATATTTGTTAGAAGATGTACAACAGACAAATGGAAACATATTTGCCAACACCAGGATCATCTGCACTTTAATATAGTTTCTCAGAATCAATCCTTCATAATTAACTCTTAGCTTTCTATAGGCCAAGACGCTTAAATCCCAAATGACCTACCAGTGCATTATTTCACACAATGAATTACTCCTTTATATGAGGACTTTATGAGGAGGCAGATAAGTATCATATGCAATTATTAACTCATTGAGATATTGTGGAGATAAAGTAGAAAAGTAGGGCTGAAATATCAGATCACTGAAAGAAGTCAAAGAGAAAGGATGTGACATAGATTCTAGTTTTGTTTTAGTATCCATTCCTATTCCACGATGGGCAGAGGAGCTTTGAGCCACGTTGCCCTTATCATTATTCATCTACCTTTAAGAATTAGGAATGACTTTCTGGATTCATATCTTGTGCACGCATGTCTTCCCTGTCTACAGCATTTCCCTGAATTACCTTTATTTCTGGCTTCTCTCTGGCACTAAATTGACTCTTCCTCTTCCTTTGTGACATAATATAAATTTGTTACAAGATTCTGCTATCTTCTTTCTTTTCTTCTCATCTCCTAGAGTGAATGCCTAATTTACTTCTGTTAAATAACTCTTGATCAATAATCTTCCAATTTCCTTTCACATGGGATAATAGCTATTATCACAATGACTTCCTGGTCTGTGTCTACAGTTTAGCATTCCTACAACAAATTATTTCCTTAACTCCTGTGTTCTATTCTCTTTCTCGTCAAATATTACTTGTCAGAAGCTATGGTCCCAGTGACAAGGACTGACAGCTTTCTAGAGCTGGTCTGAGTTATAGACTTAATGCTAATCTTTGCAGAAAGTAAAGGAATATATTGAACCTGATTTTTGCTGTGTTTTCTTTCTTTTATCTATTTCGTTAATACTACTAATAATGTAGCTAAAACTATCCTTTGGTTCTTGAGAATAACATTATGATATCACATTTTCTTCCTCAGATCTACATCTAAACCTCAAAAACAACTTTACCGATTTAGTTGTTATTGTGCAAGATGGCATGAAAGTATTACTGAAGTAGAAATCTAGTCAATTGTTTTACTGTACAAACTCAATAGATTCCAAACACTTTCTTAATAAGATACAGAACAAACAAAACAAGAAAGACTAATTGCAAATCAAGAAGACACTGGATTAGATAGGAAGGCAATCGAAGAGGAATCAAAAGTATATAGGAATTTTTTCCCCAGGAACAAACTGAAGGTCTCTGAATATATGGTAAGGTATTTCTAAGTTACATAAAGAACTACAAAGTTTTTGGTCCAAATAATTGCTGTCTTAGGCAACTTCCTTGTCTATCTCTCTTCATATTACTCTATGGAAGAGAAGTGCTGTTTGTCATCATTCTTGGGGAGAAACAAACTAGCATCTCCTCACCCCAGATAGGGAACTGACAAAAGACCTAATTACAAATTCCATGAACGTCTAAATTGATGAATCAGTATGAGTTTTATTAAGATTACCTACAAGTATAAACCTTTCAAGGTTATTTGCAGAAGCAGAAATGACTTGGACAGTTGCATTTTAGGAAGATTAGGCAATTAGAGTTTAGTAGTTTGGCTGGTCCAAGAGTCTCTCACATCATTCCATACTGCTCATATATGCTTGTGGAGGGAGGGTTCTAGTGAAGCTGGTCACTTTTAATGATTTCCTTAAACCTTTAGCTAGTTATGTCCTGAGCTGCAAGAACCTTTACTGCAGGGAAGAATGTTTTACCCCACTTTGTAAACCTTGTTACTTCAAAATCTTCCATTGTTAAAGAAACTGCAACAGAACAACATGTATAAAAGAAAAATGTGTTGTGATATTTTGTTTATGATCTAACAAATACCTAAAGATCGAGTGCAAAGCTAGCCACACTAGTAAGCTATAGAGGTCAGGCAGTGGCGGCACAGAACTTTAATCCTAGAACTAAGGAGGTAGAGACAAGAACAAATATGGCTGGGTAGAGAGAGGAATATAAGACTGTTGGAAGCAGGAGCTCGTTGCAGACTGAGTAACAGCACAGTACAATCAATCTGAGGATGCAATCTGAGGACAGGATCGCCCCTTTGGTCCAGACATTGGTAGAGGTAAGTACTCTCAAGTGGCTGGTCAATTTGCTTCCCTGATCTTCAGCATTTGTCCCAATATCTGACTCTAGATTTATATTGTTATGAAGAATTAAAATTCATACCACAAAATAAAACCCAAAAATGCATTATGCACAACAATAAATTTTGTCACTGTGATCGTGAGACTCTTGAAATAAATGATTGGACAGTCCATGACAAAGATTGGAGTGTCCTCTGCAAGGCTGAGCAATTTCTTTGCAGGGCCAGGTCAAGAGGGTTGGGATGCTGTTCTACTCTATCACGAACGATCATTAGGTCTCTTTGTGTTAATGACTATTTGAGACAGATACAAGAGTAGAAACATCATTAAGAGTTAGCAGCCCTTAATCTGTACCAATCAGATTTATTTCCAGTGAGACCCATCATTGAACAAGAAAATTGCACTTTCTCTCTGAGAGTCTCCATTATACCTAATGTTGAAAATCACAAATTCTCCTTCAAATCAGAATGAAAATACTCTTTGCCTGAACCTTTTTAAACCATTAGGAAAGTGTTGGTCCTCTGTGTTCTAGCAATTTATCTGAACCTCAGGTAAAATTTATATTATATCAGCTGCCCAATACATCACAAATTTTATGTTTAATTTTCTAATGTATTTCATATTCCTGAATGCCAGAGTGAATACTTTATACTTTGTTAGTAATAAAGGGGCATGTGCAAACAAAGCACTTGTAATGACAATCATGTCTTACATGTATGAGCTTTGTGAGGGACTTTGATTTACATTCTTAACTTTTGAAGCCTCATTTTCTTAATCCACAAAATAACAATAATAATGATAACTCTTTCAGAAGTGGCTTGAGAAATGTGCTGTTGATCCAGAAGCCCTTTGTAACACTTTTTCCATAGATATTACTTATTATGGATAACCCATTCTGCATCTAATCAGAATCAAATATATGAGGCACTCAATAAATGCTTGTGGAGTCAAATTGAATCTCAACCCTTTAAGGTGAAAGAACTATTTGTTAAAATGCGATTTATAATAGACCCTTTACATAGATTATTCTCACAGGTAAATGATTCCAACGACGAATATCAACTAATAGGAAATTGTATCAGTAGTAATTTGTCAGCTAGAGTGTTATGATTTAAATCATAGTATATCTTTATTATTTTTATTTGTGGTTATCAAGGAAATAGAATGAAGTCAGGCTTGATAATATTGCCTAAGATGTAAGAGACGGGAAGACGGGAAGACATATCTAAAAAACTGGAGGCAAACAGAATGTGAATGAGGAAGAGAGACATTGCTCACTATGGGGAGAGGCAGGGCTATGTCTCTTTTGCTTAATGACTGTGACATTTGCACTCGTCTTATTCACATCAGTGGAGTGAGTAAACACGCAGAGTAATCAGGAGCTGTACTGTTTTATAGAAATGATAGACTTGATATGAAGCATGAGATTCCTTAAGATGCAATCAAAGCATCTTGAGAAGAGGAAGTTTTTTTTCTGAATCCTTGTGTTCCATCTCCTTCTTCCTTCTTATATGATACTCATGCATGCTCTCATGCATGCACACACATGCACGCACACACACTATTATGTATGAAAATTTCTTCATAGAAAAGCAGAATTAAAATAAGTAAAAGAAAAAAGTCATGAACAGTTATATAATGGAGAGAATATATTTGATGAGAACTGTCCTGGGTGGTTTAAAATACAACAATATAGAAATATTCGTTTTATCTACCGCTTGATCCCAGGTAAAAGGTGCGAGATGATTCAAAAGTAACTTTCAGAATAACACTGGTACCTTAACTTTAGCTAGACTTAGAGACTAGGAGTTCTAGGAAACTTGGGACACTTTGGCAATAAAATCCATTTGGACTTTGTATGCCTTCATTACTTATACACATAGTCCCTTTAATATGACAACACAGGAGAGCTCATGATTTTCAAAAGTGACAATGTCCCTGATGCTGTCAACATGATTGTGCATACTGTCATCATGAAAATTTGAAAGGGATGCTGAATTTCATTTACAAATCATAAAAAATAAATTTATTTTTTTCAGTATTTGATTAAAAATTTCTGGTCCCACATTTCAGAATGCACAATGTGTTCTACCAAAGATTCTGCAGCTGGATTTTAAGTCTTAAGTGATAAACTATTAAATTTCCAGTATTAGTTGTTCAATGATAGAAGACTTAGGTAGCCTATCAGTTTTCCTTCTTCTCATTCCTAAAACCATGGCCTATATTTGAATATATTATATTTAATAATGTCCATAAATTTCCTTTATTTCTTGCCATTTGCCATCAAATGCAATCAAACTCCCATTTGTGAGGTGGTTAGGCAAATGCAATTAAGTAATGTATTCCACAAGATAATAATCATCTGTGTTTTCAGTCAAATACCTAGAATACGAAGATAACAGAGGCCAGGAAACTATGTTGTGGACACGTTTGTGGATGCAGGGAACTATGAAGATGGTTCCACAGAATAAAATGGCAGCTTCACCTATTATATATAAAAGTCAATGTGTCCTTTCATTTCATACAGAAACCAGTGAATCCTTCACATCTGGACATATCTATGGGAATTCTCCTTTCATTTATCTTCTGTCACATATAAATGTCATCTATGTGTATTTTACATTATTTAAATTTCCTTCATCATATTATTTTGATATAAATCCATGGAAGCGCACATGTACTAATTTTTCCTCATTGCCAAATAAGGATAAACAATATACTTATTATTAAAGACAATAGAGCAATGAATACCTTTTGCAATCTTTGTTGAACTCTTGTCACTGTTTCCATGAAATAAAGACTATACTTGGATACTTTTGGCATGTATATATGCTAATTGGTAGATTACCATACACATGTGAGTATATGTCTATATACATGTCATGACATATAAACACAAGCTATGTGTAAAGTATAGATATAGACATATATGTGCAGACTCATCTATGTAATAGATAAGACTGTCAACTCCCTATACTTTCTCTTACACGTGATTATGATATAAATTGAGACTGAATTTACCATTATTCTATAATAATTTACAGAAAGCTTGAGGAAGTGTTACTCAGGTTTTTAAATGGGAACTGCGGTATTCTCTTAAATTAGGTGGAAAAGTTCTCAAAGTTCATTAATGGTTAGGAAAACTAGTAATTCTAACCTGAATTGAAGCCTAATACAGAAACTCCTACTAAAGTCTAATACCCTAGATTTCAGTTTTCAGTCAGTGACAAATATGAGAAGACATTATAAGAAGGAATGATGGAGATGAATGGCAATGATGGAAGTCAACATTCTATTTGGAGATATGGTTATGCAGTAGACACTAGTAGAGAGAAAAAAATGTTTCTCAGAGAAGCTGCCAAACTAGAGAGGGAGGAAATAATGGTCATTAATATGAAACATGGCAAGTGTTAAGACAAAGGTGTTGAGGAACACCTGGTCCAGTGGCAAGGGATGCCAAGGCAGTGGGGCCAGCTAAGGAGCGGCCGTGTTCTCTAACACAACTATGTCGCTGGCCTTTCATGTCTAAAATGAAATATAGATACAGCATAATAAAGAGGCTGTTATCATCACCCATTAGTAAAACAGCCTGAAAACTCAGACAACCTCTTAATGAGTTCCTTTGGGATTTTGAAGGGATTCAACATGAACATGGATCTTCACAAATTCCATACTCTCCTATGTCAAAGAGAGAGAATTCATATAGTTTTAAAACATCGCAAAATTTTTAAAAAGTGGATCTTAAACATAAATACTATCATGCTAAAAGGGGCCAAGAGTGTTTGAGGGTTATTTTTTTCCTGGTTTATTGTATGTGAATTTATTCTTAGCACATGCAAAGAATGGAATGTGTGTAACTTCTGTGGCCATACTGTATATGGAAATAAGCTGGAAAACAAAACTTTCTGGCTATGAAATATGACAGGAGAGCAACAGGATAGATGTGTTTGTGTTTATGTATGTTCATGTTTATACAAAGCATCTGCCCACTGACAAATCTCTGGGTACATTTGCATAATTAAAAACAGGAACATAATCAGCCCACTGGAACAATGGTAACAACTAGATATTGTCCTCACATAAAATACTTTGAATATTCTCCAGAAATACACATTCCTCGTGAACTTTACAGACAGCAAGAGAAATAATTGAGACATATTCATTGTGCTGAAGGTCATAGGATGGTATTTTTGAGAGTTTTGATCATAAATATCTTTTCATGCAAGGGCTGCTTTTTCTAGTTATCTCAAAATTCAACAGTGTTCTTATGAAAATATGTGACTTCTTTGGTTCAAAGAACAAAACAATACTTTCTAATTGTACCCAGAAACACTCAGAGCACACAGTTGTTTGCTTATTGTGTTTGTGTGTCATTCATTGCCAGAGAAATTTCAAAGTACCAGCAGCTGTTATAGACAGCTGGGTCATCCCTACAGTCTCTTAGCTTTCTGTCACTTTTCCCTCCCTTTCCTCCCTCTGTTCAGTAAGTCTGTTGGGATATAGGATCTCTGCCAGGGACTCTTCCTTATCTCCATGCTATTTGCTGAAGCTTATTTCTGCTGTCTACTCCATGCACCATAATGAAATTCTATTACGCCTACCTGGCATGTTCAAAGATTTGATTGCCTTAAAGACCTGTAGGCTGTTTTCAAACAGAGTTGCTTCTAAGACTAAAGAAAGAATGACTTGAGAGCTTGTTTTGGAGGTTCTAGCAAGGGAGCAGAGCTACTCATATACCCTTGACTGAAGAGGACTGAGCCTCCTCTATTCGGGGAAGGTCATCCTCTTCAACCGAGCTAGCAGCTTCGGGAGAGATGCACATGGATCAGTGAGGGAGAAAGGGGACACCCACCTAGCCAGCCACATCAACTGAATCAACCCTGGCGATCAATGGGGTGACACATGTCGCAGCCCGATCACCCTCACATCCAAGATACAGAACTCTCAGACACTGTGTCTGCCTGCATGCCACCATGCTTCCTGCCGTGATGATAATGGATTAAACCTCTGAACTGTAAGCCAGGCTCAATTAAATGTTTTCTTTTACGAGAGCTGTTGTGGTCATGATGCCTCTTCACAGAAATAAAGCCCTAACAAAGACAAGAAATATATATATATATAAGGCCTGATTATTGCAAAGTCAGATAGTATGAAATAGCCTCCACTCTGCTCCATTTACATACTCCCCATTAGGGAAGGTAGACAGAATGGCAAAGCTCAACTATTTCTCTAGGTGGCTGATATAGTAAGGACTCATTAATGCTGTTTGGGAAAAAAAAGATGACTGAAACAGAGTGTAAGAATCTCTAGATAGAGTACAATTCCAGAACTATCTGGTCTAATTTATGTGTGGTTCTAGGCCCATTAATTAGCATGCAAAGAATTAGTTTTATGTGCTGGATATGTACTGCTTGCTTTGAATTGATGGCATTGAAAACCTCAAAGAGACATGTTGATACCTTGCTGATACTGTTACTCGGGGTGGGGGTCTTAGAATTAGACACATGTATTGAATTAGGACTTCCAGTAGTCTTTGTCCTGAGTCTACCTTTCTATTGCATATCATCCATGTTGATGGCCTTAATCCTAATAGCTTTGTAGGGCACTCATAATACATGACATCGAACTGTTTCCCAAAGTGTGAAACAAGATGTCATTCACACAGCAAATAGATTAATCTGCATGTCTTAGTAATGTGATTTTAAGCTCATTGTTAAAAAATTGCATAGATTATCAAACCCATAACTTTAATATTTCATGACAAGTTGAATCTACAAATAAAAATCCAACAAATATTAAAAATATTAAGAGCTCATGGAGGTTTTATGTACATATGCCAGAATTTTGAGGGGTGTGTTTGAAAAGCAGTGATGATGTGAAGATATTCATTATTCATAACTGATCTTTATGGACAATCAGTGGGAAACGCCAAAATGCTCAGGTTATTTTTAAACAGAATGGAGGACTCAAGCAGTGTTTGGAATCTGGGTATTTAATTACTCTGAATATTTTCCTTCTTGTGTAGAAAGTACCTGATTGAGATAAACTTGATGGCATGTATTGTGTCTATACTTTCAAAATTAAGACCCAAATGATACAATTTCTCAGAGTTCCCTTACATTTCAAGGGTCCATTTTATTACATTGTTGCTGTGTTTTCTCCCTAAATAAGTTCTCTTTGCTCAATCTCATTTTATACTGCATGAGTCTGATCCAGTTACTGCCAGTGACAATATGATCTGTTTCTTCATTACATGGGCCAGAATGTGAAGATAAACTTAATTTGGGGCTCCAGCAAGTCATATTTTGATCTCTTCTCCTTCCCTGGTAGAAATTCAAACAGGATTTCATGCCCCTACAGAATATATAAAGGCAAGAGCACTTTATACTTTTTTTCATCTATGAAATCCAAGTTTCAGTCAACAGTTTTGTCTTTGAAAATAACAAGTTTAATATTACAGGTTTCTGCTCCCATACGTTATTCCTGATATGTTTCTATGAAGGACCCTTGAGCATGATCCCTTCAGCCATTCTTGACCAAAAGGGATAAATCCATCTGGCTTCATTAGCTTCAAAGTAACAAGACTGCTCTAATCAAGGCTTATGGAAAATACCACTGAACTTCATTACAGTGTAATGCTGTGCATTCAGAACTTTTATAGCTAAGGATTTTACAACTATTGATTCAAACAATGATGGGCCAAAATATTGGAAAATAAGGTTTCTGTACTGAAATTATGCAATTTTTTCACTTACCGTCATTCCACAAACAACACAGCAAGAAAAAATATTTTCATGACATTCACCTTGTATTAGGTATTACAAGTCATCTGGAGATGATATAAAGTAAGTGGAAAGATACACAAAGATTATTTGTAAACACAACACCATTTAGTATAAGGGACTTGGGCATCCTTTGGTTTTACCTAGAACCAACCTCTCACCAATACCAAAAAAATAACTATGTCTACAGAGAAGTGCCATTAGAAACACATGCAACAAAATGATTGAAACTCACAGCATATTTTCCTCTCTAATCTGTGATCTTTCTTAGTACAATATTCAGATTGATTTTCTATACATAGTTTTTAAGTCATGGGAGTATTTGAATTAAACTACATAAAATTTTCCTAGTTTTTAATCTTTTTCTCTGCATTAGCTTACTTAACACATCACTCTGGAATCCTTTATTAGGGATGATTATCAAAGGTTACTTTTGCTGCATACGATGTCCGTTTAAAGTATAAAATGAATAGAAAATTCTACTTCACTCCTTGCATAAAACAGCATGAATTAGAATGGTCTAATGTAATTGGGGAAGTAACATTTAAAACTGGCCTCTAAAGGATGGCGACTGCGGATCTCAGTGGGACATTAATTCAGCTGAAATTGTTTTGTCCCCAGGTCAGGCCCTAACATCCTAATTTTTCTTTGGTGATATAGCATAATACCATGGAAGTATGTGCACAATCAAATTTACTTCCGTCAGCAGATGAAATAGCACATCTTTTATTCACCTAGGTCAGCCGTCATGATCTAAGCAAAAGTGCCTTATTAGATGAAGTGTCCCCCATTACTCAGAGAATTAACGCAAATCTGTTTATCTGAATGTACAGCTGGCAGTGTGAACCTTTCTCTGAGTTCACTGTTAACTCTCTTGAAAAGAAGGTCACATTGCTGAAGAAAGGAGAAAAAAGAAAGAAGAGAAAAAGAATAATCAACACAGTTGTTCCTGAGCAACATGGCATACTTCTGAAGAACCTGAAAAGACCTTTCATCCCAAATGACAGCTAAGAAAGCATCAGTACATCATGCAAATAATTCTCCCGTGAATTGAAAATATTGCATCTCGCTATCAAAGCTATACGCTAGGAATTTGGGATACACAGGCATTTTAATGCATGTTCTTAATTGTCTAATTCATTCTGACAATAGTCACGAAGAAAACAGAGAATCTACCATGAACTCTCTTACATTTGACATCATTAATGTCATTTGTTCCTACTGAGTATCCTAAATTCTCACTTCCCAGTCTTTTTGCTAAGAGCAAGAGTTGAATTTGCTAAATAATTGTACGAAAAGTTTTTATGAGTCAGAGATTCAAGAGAGGCAAAGAGAATCAAGGAAGAAATTTGTAGTAAGACTGTGGGACTATATAAATAAGGCACACAAGCTGGATTTCTGATTTATGGGTCCAAGGATTGAATCAAGAGCTTCAGACATGGTAGACAAGTGTTTCTCCTCTGATCTATATTCCAATCCCTTATTTATTATTATTATTATTATTATTATTATTATTATTATTATTTAGAAATGATCTGATTTTACATATCAATCCCACTTCCCTCTCCCATCCTTCCATGCCTCCTACTGACCATCACATCAAGACTCCTAACCACTCCCCAGGGAGGGTTAGGCCTTCCATGGTGGATCATCAAAATCTGTCATAATGTTTGGGAGGACCTAGGTCCTTCCCCATGTATCTAGGTCCAAACCCTTAATACATTTTTGATATTGAGGTATGGGATCAAAAAATTGAACATAATTTTCTGTAACTCATTCTGTAGGCCAGGAAAGTCTGGAAATTGTGGTCTTCCTGCCTTGGCATTTTTAGGATTTCAGACTTGCATCACCAAAACAATTTATAAACTGGGATTCATGTAGACTAGCATTGGTCTAAGGTCTGTGTTCTCAATACTGTATCATGTTCCTGAAAATACTTTGTGGGGACAATAAAATTCCATTTCAATAAAAGAAAAGACCTAGAACATAATCAATTTTATTTTATTTGAACTAGTAAATTTGGAGTTTTGGACTTCAGGGAGGCATAAAGGATATAGGAGTTCACAGTTGCAGCAACATTGGAGGAGTTACGAGTACTACAAAACCTAGGCTTCTGGTTCTGGGGAAATTTGTGAGAGGCTACAGAATAAGTGCAAATTCATCTATGACAGAGCTTCTTAAACCACTATGGACAAATATGAACTCATTAACATGACAATTACAATTCAGCAGGCCTGAGATGCAGTCTATCTTTCTGTATTTCTATTAAACTCTAGAAGATGCCAGTGCTGGCAGTCTGGGAACCATGCTTCAGGGATTAGGGATTTTTAAAAATTAAGCACACATTTTTAAGTGTTTCTGGAACCATGGCACCCTAGCAGCTGTCACTAGTCTGTGGAGCTACTAAGAAAAGTTGGAGCCTGACTTCCCCAGTCCTAGAAATCAGCAGCATGAGTGAAAGAATTAGGAAGCAGATTTCGAGGAAGACTCACGATACCATACATACTGGCTCTGCTTCATTGCTAGCAGAAGACTCTCCCAGGCCTGTGCAAGGAGGAGAAATGATTTAGGAAAATGTTAGCATCCTAGATAAATGTCCCCAATTTCAGAACGGTTCATGATAGTTATAAGCAATACAGTAAAATGAGGCAAATAGATTAATGAATTTGTTCATGAAATTCTAGTTGTAGTTAAATAGGCAAATGAATGAATGAGTTAGTAATCTTAAAAACCTGTGTTATTTATTGAGTAATTAAGGCCTTATGAAAATTTAGATAAACCATAATTGCCTTATGAGGTTCTATATTGCCACTTGGCTTATCTTTTGCCGAATAGGAAACCACCTTCAAAGTCAATTGCTTAAAATAATACATATTTAATGTAGTTGGATGTTCATTAGGATGTCTGTGCTGGGTCACCTGGGCCTCTGTGGGTGAGTTGTACAAATCAGCATCCCTCAAAGGCCGTGATTCAGTTAAGGATGTTCTGTACTTTGAGTGGCTGAAGCCCAATAAATTCATTTGTGCAGATTAGATAAATTGATTTTGGGTATTTCTTGAGATTCAGACAGCAAGAAGTGGGGGGCACTAGTGTATATGCTTATATGATACCTCTTCTTGTATAGTGTCAAAGTTAATCACCAGGTCAAACTAATGTTCATGTGTCATCATGCACATCTAATTCACTTTCTTCACCATCTCCCCATTTCTGGTACCAATTTTTATGTTAGCTAGGCAAATTTCCTGTATATCAGGTTGAATTTGTATACGTTTATTCTTTTAAATATGTAAGGTCTGGAGTAATTCTTGTTTCTCATTTCATACTTTTTCATTTGTAGTGGCTGGTAAACCATGGATTCCTGGGAATTTTCCTTCTTAATTTATCATGTGCAGATGGATATGTTTGGCTTTTACCTATGATGGTCTTAGAGGTTTTAGTAGTAAGAGTTCAATGAATATAATTTTTTAAAAATGTTTCTAGAGTGCTGGTCATGAAGGTAATTCAGGGTGTACAAGGCCGAGTGTTCAATTCTCATCACTACAAAATAAAATAAATAAAATTTAAAAAATGCCTGCATCACATTTGCTAAGGTCACTTAACAAATTAAGTCTACACAACTGAAGAAAAATTAGAGTAGAGAAACAGACCTCAGACCCTATGCTTGTACTTACCTAGGTTTATTAATCCAGCCACCAAAGAAATATAAGTTTATTATATTAAAATCTATATGCACAAATAAAAATGTTTTAAATATGTAATAGAATTTATGTTTTATGAAAGACATGTGTTTTTGCACATGCAGGTGTAAGTAGGTTTAGAACCATAATGCAAATACATATGAAGATGTTAAAAAATATTTTTAATACAAAGTCAAATGTCTCTATTCTCTACAACAGGCATGGAGTTTTTATCTTCTTTTCTAAATCCTATAATTTTTCTTGCTTCATTCTATTTTACATTTATACATACATGCTTAATTTTAACTTTTGTCATTTGGCAGAACACCTTTTAAAGTTCGAAATGTGGTCATAATCTAATTATTTATTTATATTGTATTTTACCATAAGTTAAGGTCTCAGTTTCTGGTCATAGAATATTTTCCAATATTTAAAAATTTCCTTTAGGTACATAATTCATTTAATTAGTACTGTTGAAATGTTTAGTTAGTACAACTCTTCATGCAATTTTGTTAGATATAATGATGATAAATGTAGACTTGAGTTTGCTACATTCAGTGAAAAGAATTGTTTTGGGGTGTTTGAATTTAAATTGCACATTTAAGTCTTTCCAAGTTAAACAAATGGTAATTTTGCATAATTTAAAATTTCACCCAAGAAATGGATTTAATTGCTTAAAAATTTAATTTCTCTCTGAAAGAGTACCATGCATGTATCATGAGGACTGTCCATCATTCCACTAGCAACTAACTACTTGAATATGGAGATATTTTGGCAAAATAATTGCAAAGCACTATTGTGATTTTTAAAATTAGTCCATGACATCTCAAAGCAAAACTTTAATAATAACACTGAGTAATTCAGAACTGCAATGGTTTTTGAACATAATACAAATCCAGGTAATTAAAATCAGGTAGACTATGAAAAACGTCATAAGAGACTGTACCCAAACCTCAAAGTTCTCTGTAGTACACAGTTGCTCTTGTTACCATGAATTTCAAATTATGTCACACTGGTACTGAGGACAGAATTGTAAAGAAATTAGATGCGGCCTTGTCCAGATTGCTTTTGAATGCAAGCAATGAATGGGTAATCCCAATACATTTTTTGTAGCTAAATAACCTAGAAGATATGTTTTATGTATAACAACATGCAACTACAAACCAGTGCTGAGAGACACAGAAGACTTTTACAAAAGGTTGTCCCTATGTTGAAACTTGGAGAATGAATCTAAATGAATATGTCTGGTTAGTTATGGTACAGGGAAAGAGTCAGGGAAGCTGGCAGATGGAAGTTTCTTTCCTACCTGGTCCCAAATAAACACACAGAGTCTTATAAAGTGTTCGGTCTATTGCTCAGGATTATTAATAACAAGCTCTTACAACTTAAATTAGCCCATAATTATTTTTTCTGAATATATGTTTTTATTTAAATTAGAAACATGCATGCTTCACATGTCTATCCAAGCTCCCTCTCCCACCCCTCCTCCCTTGTCCCTCCACTAACCCCCTTAACCCCCACCCAATCCCCTCACCATTCCCCAGGGAGGCTGAGGCCCTCCATGGGTAGATCTCCAGAGTCTGTCATTTCATCCAGGTCAGGACCTAGGCCCTCCCCCATGTGTCCAAGCTGAGAGAGCATCCCTTTATGTGGAATGGGCTCCCAAAGTTCATTCATATATCATGGTAAACACTGATCTACTATCCAAGGCCACAGATTTCTGAGACCTCCTAACTGACACTACGTTCATGGAGTCTGGATCAGTCCCCTGCTGGCCTCTCAGCCATCAGTCTGGGGTTCAAGAGCTCCCCCTTGTTCAGTCAGCTATGTTTGTGGGTTTCACCAGCCTGGTCTTGACCCCTTTGCTCATCACTCTTCCATCTCTGTCACTAGGTTCCAGGAGTTCAGTTCAGTGTTTAGCTGTGGGTATCTGTCTCTGCTTCCATCAGACACTAGATGAAGGTTCTAGGATGGCATATGAGGTAGTCATCAATCTTATCATCAGGGAGGGGCTATTAAGGCAGTCTCTCCGCTATTGCTTAGTTTGCCAGTTGGTGTTATACTTGTAGATCCCTGAAAATCTCACTAGTATCAGCTCTCTCCTCAAACCTATAATGACTCCATCTATTATAGTATCTCTCATCGTGCTCTCCTCTATTCTAACCCCGACTCAAACTTCCTATGTCTTCTTCTCCCTCCTCTTCTTCCCATCTCTTTTTCCTGGTTTGCTCTCTCCTCCTCCCATGTTTCCAATCTGCTCAGGAAATCTTGCCTCATTCCACTTCTCTGGGATATCATGCATCTCTCTTGGGAACCGTCCAGTCTCCCAGTCTCACTGGCACTGTTAACCTATATTTCTTATCTATGTTTAGCAACTTCCTCTTACTCAGAGATTTAATATAGTAGATAATGTATAACTCTTTTATTAGATAAATGAATGAAAAACTAAGAACCTGCATACTGTTATTAATATTGTTTATTGATTGGAATATCTAGCACTGGCATAGACACAATCTATTGCATGGATTGAATGCTGTGGCTTGTAGTAAAGATATGAAGTATCGAAAATGACATATGACAAAATGAAATACCTACAACCAAGTATTTAAAATGGGATATTCCACAGATTTGAAGGATAAATTAAGAATAAATGAAACATATTGATGTACATAGAAAATATGCATAATTAATTGGACTAAACTTCAGAATGGTCATTTGAAAGGATTAGGAAAAATAGAAAATAAATCGCTGAGAGAATTGTGCTATATTCCTCCCAGCATTTCCATGTAAAGACATCCCAGTATGATGCATTTAGATACAAATTTAAATAGAATATTTTCAATGAATATATGCAATGAATAGGTGTTATGAACATATGCAATGAATATATACAGTAAATACATGTATTGATTATGTGTAATAGCTTCAGTTAGGCACAGTAAAACAAGTCCTGCCTGAACTGCCTCACACAAAGACACCCAAACAAATGTAAAAAATAGAAAAAGGCAATCACAGGCTTGGGATATTAGAGACGAAGGAAGGCTAAAGTTGATGAATGGGTACTAAATTTTAGGAATGGAAAAGAAAATCCTTGTATTCTATTGTAGACAGATGAAAAAATAATGATAATAATAATGATAATATATTAGATAGATGGAGAGAGGAAGAGATGCATTTTAAAAACTAGAAGAAAGGTACTGGAGAAATTGTTCAGTAGTTTAAGACTTCCAGAAAAGTCAGTTTCAATTCACAGCTCCCACATAGTAACTCACAACTCTTTGTCACTCCAGTTTCAAGGGATCTGACACCCTTTATGGCCTCAGAGGGTAATGGGTATACATGTAGTGAACAGTCATTCCAGTGGTTCTCTACATGCTCTACGCTTCTCAATCTCTGTGGGAGCTTGGGAGCTTGTAAAAACAGTTGCCTAATTCTCTAAAGACTATGATAATGTCACATAGTGTGGTCCATAGGAAGCGCGTAAGTAGATGGTGGGTACAACCTTTACTGGTGATAATGGGAGCTTTGTATCTCATGTAATATTCTGGAATATTCCTTTCACTAGCTTTTCCATGTTCTTTCTGAAAGTACCGATATTCAGAAAACTAAATTTTTTAAATTATATCTTTTCATAAGTATTCAAACTAAAATATTTTCATTGTTCTATTTTACAAGGTATTTATTTAACATATTTCCGGGCTTTAGGTTTCAGTAAGTTTCCTTTTTCTTCCCACTTTTCTTTTGCCCTTACTTTTTGATGGCTCCTTTGCTTCTTTGAATATTTTAAATAGTAGCAGTTGATTTTTGTCTCATGGATGTAACATCTTCTCTCCTTTTTCAAAAAATATTAAGGATGACTAATTTGAAGAATGATTAGAATGATTATATTTGCATAATGCATTTTCTTTATGTTGATTTTTCTTTCTGTGTGTCTTCATGGAATACTAAGACATTTTCAAAGACACTGATTTAAAATTATTTGTGCCTTTGATTTTTTAATTATAAGCTTTCTTCAGATATTAATTCATAATTGCATACTTATTCTTAAAAGTGGAATTATGCTGACTAGATTCCATTATTAAGTTATTCTTTTGATAAGATTGCATACCCACACTGTAATATCTTTTTTTTGCCAAGTCTAACTCACCAGAAAAGGGTGCTCCAGTCTATAGCCAACATTTCAAATCCATTAGGCAGTTGGTGCAGAGCTTCAGTAATTTGTATGTAGACACCGACATGGGCTCTGATATATATATTTCCAATTTCATTCTTCTGGGTCTGGATACTCAGCTCTTCAAAATCCATTAGCTAAACAGACTGTATATTCTCCTTGTTTTTATGATTGTGCTAAAATGAGTAAGCTACAAATACATGATGCATTAGTCAATTTTGTTATCATTGCATAAATATTTGGAAGAAATCAATTTAAATAGAAAGGATTATTTTTGCACATTGAGTCAGAGGTTTCCATCCAAAGTTAGCTTGCACTGTTTGTGATGAACCAGAAATATCACAACTGAGCACTGCTCAGCTTGTGATGGCCAGGACACAGTGAGAGCAAGAGGGTCGGAGAAAAGACTGACCTTTTAAAGGTACATGCTTGTGATCCACTTCCTCCAACTAGGTTCACACCCCAGTATTATACGCAAGTAAAAAATTACAGGTAGATTAATATATTGATTACATTAGCACTCTCTTGTTCCAGCTACTTCTCCGTATATCCACCAGCAAGAATACAAAGCTTTTAATACTATGGGACTTGTGGGAATTTCATGCCTACTCCATTGTCCATGAAGTAACACTGTGGTTGTTTATTCTGAAACTTTGGTCTATGTATCTGTTTTTATGATAATTCCATGCTCTACTGATTAATACAGATTTGCATTACATTATGAACTTGGATAGTGAAATGCCACTCACTGGTTTTGTTCTTTTTGCTCAGAAATGTATTAGATATTCCTGATCATTTGAGATTTTAGCTAAATTTCAGCAAGTTTGCAAAACTCTATTTTTAGATCTGTGAAGAATTATAATATTATTTTTGTGGTGATTGTATTGATTCTGTATTTTCCTTTAGATCACCAAAAGATATTTTAATAGTTTAAGCTGGATTGTCAGGTTATAAACCTCTACCCGGGAGGACCTTTGGCATGAGGATTTTATTTATCAAGGGTTTGTACTTCTACTTATTTTCTTTCCATATTATCTTTTTAACATCCCAAAAAATTTTTGGAAAAAGTTTCCATTCTTTACTGTTGCCTGGCCTGAAATTTGAGATATATCCAAGCTAGTCTAGAAGTGAGGAACATCCTCCTGTTGCAAACTCTGAGTACTGAGTATAGATTAAAAACCACATTTCCAGATGTGTGATCAGGTCTAATGACGAAATTATGACAATTTACTTTTTTGACCCCTCATATATTAACATTTTTATGTACTGAGAACCGTCAAACTATTCTCTAGCCAATTGTTGTGTGCTATAGATGCTCCATCATGCTGTAGAATATAAGAATTTCTCTTAGCTCCCTCACTGTATTTTTGAGTGTATTTAAGTAGTGTAGGCTAGGTGGGTACCCACAGCATCAACAATCAAGCATCCAAAGTTTGGCCACTTCAGCACTAGGAGCTGCCGTATTAAGAATTTACTAGTCAGGACAGGAGTAAGCGCTTTTGCTGGTAGGTGCCTCTAACAATGGTCCTCTCCTGGTGCCAATCATTTGAAGTGAAGTTACTCTGTTGTGTCAGTGGTGTGGTACACATGCCAAAGATCGAGCCATAGCTTGGGTCAGTCTATAGCTGGCCACAGGAATCAGAGGTGCTAGTGAGGGAGGGAGATGGATGTACAAGCGTATAATCTCCTTGGTGTCTCAGATCACGGAAATGCTTTCATCCATTGTTGACCCAAACTGCTTGTTCCTGATAGATCAAGGCTCTGTGCAGGCATGGGTGCTGTGGTTACAATCACACTGCTGAGATTATGAGAGTGAAGTCCTTGTGCTGGCATGGAATCTGAGTGATACAGACATGCAGAGGCTTCTGCCATGGATTGATTCCTTCTCTGAATAAAACTACATTGCAAAAACCCTGAACAGGTCCCCAATGTCTTTGTGTTGACTGTGGAGCCATGGCCAGTTATTGCTGTGTTTAATTCCTCTCTGTAATCTCTGCTTCTGTCCCACTGTGTCTTATAGAGTCCAACCTCTTCCTTGCTTACTTTCAGACCTTTCCCTCAGTCACTAGTCTCAAAATGCAATGATCTTGTTGTCAGATTGAACTGTCTTTGTAGAAGAGGCAGCAAGCAGTGGGCACTTTGATTTAGTTGTTGTGGTTCTTGTTTTGTTGTTTCAGTTGATTTGGTCTGGTTTTTATTTTTTCATTTAAAAATGCTGTTATATTATTCAGAACACAGATAAACATTAAAAATTTGATTATGAAATGTATAATGGTTAAAATACAATGTCTATGTCATGTTCACGATAAGGTATTGAGACAGAACAGTTTGGTGTCATGGTTTCTCCAATCAGCCCACCTAGTCTCATACGCAGATACTTAGGCATCTTCAATGCTTGAGTTTCACAGTTGTTAGATTTTCCTTTTTCAGCCAAAATGGAAAGGTGAAAATGAAAGATTTTATTTAAAGTAGGCCTGGAAGTGACATTCCTCTCTATAATCTCTAATTCTGTCCCACTGTGTCTTATAGAGTCCAACTCTCCCTTGCTTACTTTCAGATCTTTCCCTCAGTCACTAGTCTCAAAATGCTGCTATACTCTACTGCAGAGCATTAAGGCAAAATCCATACTTACTTGAAAACCATTATGAGGAATGAAGACCAGCTGTGTGTTCAGTGTTCCATGGAAACACATATCTTGTTTTGCAACTAAGAAACACATATAGCTTGCGAAAAGATTTGTATTGATGAGATAAAAGTGTATCTTAGAATCTGAGCATATAATTGGTAATTTTGAAAGCGCTTAATTAAAATATCCAATTCTTTAAAAATGCCATGTCAATAAAACAGCAGAAAACACGTGATAATTTCAAGGTCTTGTCTGCTATGCCCCTTCTATTGCAGTTTGCATGGAGGTACAAATATACTCTGGTCTGCTACATAATGTATGTGTATTTTGTGAAATTTCCACTATCCAGTTGCCTTCATGGTAAATGAAATTTTGATCATTTTGAGAGTACATTTAAAAAATGTCCAGGGCTTATTTTCATTGATATATCCTTTTTATAAAATTCTGATACCAATATTGTATTCAATGATATATAAAACCAAAATGTCATGTAACAGTGAATGTTTCCTTTTATAAGATCAACAAAAGTCAAGTTTGGAAGTTTATGGAAATGCTTCGACTACCCTGCCTGCTGCTGACCAAGCTCTAATCTTTTTCCTCTTCTTAATGGAACATGGAGACTGCAAGGGAAATGAACAAACATGATACTTGTTTTAAAAATACACTCATGACTGTAAAGTGATGATCAGAGGATGTATTACTTATAAATAAGATTAAATATTAAAATATGTTCTGCTCCCCCAGCCTACAAATGTGAAATTTCAGTTCTACCCTTGATATTGCTCCAGTGGTATACAGGTATGAAGGTATATTTTATTTCTCTGGAAATGATTAAGGAACAGTTTTTCTTTTCTTTTAAAAAATGAAATTGCACAAAATAAGGGAAGAAAATAAGAGCAACTCTCTATTTGACAGGCTGTTTCCATTCACTCACATCTCTCTGTAGCACTATTCTTTTGATCTACTAGGGTCTAGCAGAAGATGAAAGTTTCCATGGGGCAGAAGCCAAATCTGCATGGCTGTTTTTAAGCTACCTAGGTATTAAGGGAAAACATCATCTCTAGTCTTTGGTTATTTTTGCATATGTGTAAGTTAGAAAGTGACTGAAATAGCTGAAAATTTCCACCAGGATAGTTTACAAAGGAAGCATCTCATGGCCAATTTAGAAAGAATAAACACTCAATTTTTAGATATTTGAAGAATGACTAAAGGCCATTTCTGAAGTGTTTCAGTCTCTCCATTTGCCCTCATTAACAGCAATCTAACTACTGCCAAGGGGAGCCACACAGGCAGCATGATAATTCTTCCCTGGGCTGGAGGGAGCACTCTGATCCATGAAACAGATCTGCCTGGCAGTTTCAATCCTACTATATTGAACAATGTATGGATGCATATATGGTATATATTTAGTAATTAAACTTCAGAGGTGACAGAGAACACACTCAGAAATGTTTCCTACACTTAGTAAGTTGAAAACATAACATTTTCTGGGACTCTAAAATCACCTGGAATAAGATTTCTTACCTCCGAATACAAACACAAACTGTTCAGCTATTTTCCCTTGTTTAAGGGGGGAGGAAATGAACTTGTAATGGTAAATTATCATTCAGAGCCTTATAAACAATAAATTTCCAGATGATTCTGAGATAAATGAAACTTCAGAATTCAGTATTAAAATGCAAACTAGGGCCAGCCTGCTGGTAGGCACTGGTGGCTCAAGTGTGGAGACCTGAGCACCACCCCAAGAACTCACAAAAGTGAAAATGTTGGTGACTCCACAACCTTGTCCTCTGATATTTGTGCTTATGCTCACACACATACACACACACACACACACACACACACACACACACACACACAAATTTTTAAATTAAGGAATTAAAATTACCTAATTATATGCTTTATACAAGTGCCATTTTACCAATAACTGAAATAAAAGAAAATGAGATTCTCAATTACAGATGAGAAAACTGCATGTTTCATTGAGTTGATGATCAGTGTCGTGTGATGTGAGCTGGGGTCTGAGATGGTGAGGTGAATGGCAGCTTCCTGGGTCTTTAGCACCACACCATGGCAAACACACACCTTGAATGATGTTTGTCTGAAACCAGGAGCAGAGTACAGCACACTTCTTCTCATTTCCCTTCTCTTCTTGGTTTATGTGTTATAGATTTATGTATCTCCAAATAGTTTTCCTTTACATTGTGCTGCTCTAGTAGTTTTCACAATGTGACAAATTGTTAATAAACAAATATATCAGAAATTATTTTAGCCCTTTTTTATTAGGCAAGGCAATCTAGGAGCATGTCACTCAGAAGAGTATCCTTCATATTTCAAACAGTCTCATAAGTATGTTATCCAAATATTCTATATAAAATACTATGATCGTGTTACTGACAGTACTCACTAATTGCCTCTTAGAAATGTTTAATCCCCCTGACTAAGCATTTCTATTAGACATTGGGGTACCACCTCTGATGTTGCCCACTTCCATTCTCACTGATTCCCTCTTCTCTCAGACACTCCTCTTTTTCAGCGTCTTTGTTATGTATCCTACAATGTATTTTATTCTACACAGTTTTCAGTATAATCTATACAAAGTACACATCACATCACCTTCCCCTCC
Organism: Mesocricetus auratus; assembly: GCF_017639785.1. Taxonomy (NCBI): domain Eukaryota; kingdom Metazoa; phylum Chordata; class Mammalia; order Rodentia; family Cricetidae; genus Mesocricetus; species Mesocricetus auratus. Next base: position 106,807,187 of record NW_024429184.1, on the reverse strand, counting down.
TAAATCCATAACATTAGTGGTTTCACCATGCCTAATGAAAAAGTTCCAGATGTGTTTTCAGATACTGTAGATAGGACCTAGGGTTCTTACAAGTGAGCACTCCACCACTGAGCTGTATCCCCATCCCACAGCTCCCTAAGTTTGTAATAGAGTACAGAATATGATGTCTTTTATGACTACCCACCTTTTTACCACTCTGTCACTCTGCTCTTGTCTCTTCAGTACTATCAGTAGTGAAACACCACAGTGCTAGTGTCTTCCTGTCTTTACTGCTTCCTTAATCTAGATAACATCTACTCCCTCTCTCACACGTGTTTGTTTTCGTAGCCTCCACACATAAATCTCTACCAGTAAAAGGAATTCCTGCAGATATATTTATTTTACTTTACTTATCTGCACTGATATCTCGAATTTCCACTGACTACACAATTGGAATTTTTTTTCTTCCAAGCACTGTTGTAGGCAATAGATAATGAACAAAAGAACATGTATGAATGTATGACATTGCTAGCATTTCTGCCCTCAAGTAGATCACAATTGAAGAATATGAGACAGACTGTAAACTAGAAGGGGAAAAAAGGCATAAATGAGTAAAAAATTCTGAAAGTGATGATTCTTAAGTAAACATATGATAATAGAGATTATTAGTCAATGGGAGAGACTGTACATTCTAAGGTGACCAAGGATGGACTCTCTCCTCAAGAAAATTTAATGGTAAGAAAGATTTGTTTCAAAGATCAAAGCAAGAACGTTCCCAGGCAGCAGAAGCAAGTCCAAAGTCTAAGTTATCATATGGCTCTGAGAGAATGACATGTAGCTAAATGGATTCCAGGGCTCAGATACACGAAGATGTTGGAAATTCATGAGGTGGCAGAGTATATGACACATGAGGCTAGGGTATGACAAAAGGATTCATCACACTTTACAATAAAACAATATAATGTATGAGTTCCCTTTGGGCAAAATAATATCATATATTCTTTCATGTTTAATTGAGTGCATGTAGGCAGTAGGTAACATTGATGTCTTCAACAAGCATAAAAACTTACCTGAAGTAAATTACTAGCACTAATCACATGAGCAGAATATTTTTAATTATTGCACATATTTAATTTGTAATTAATTCTTAGATTGTAGTCCTACTTTGAATGATCAGGGATATGTGGCCAACAGAAGAGGAGAAATGTTAAGACTCCTCTCCTGAGACATCTCCTGGTTGTCAACTTCAAAGTTAAAGTCTCTTAATTAAAGTATCTTACTTGTAAATGAGGCCCTTGTTAGGACAAGTTAATCTGTTATGCATTTCCTGACACCCTTATATTCATATTTTAGAATTTATTTCTGTCTTCATATCATCCACCATAATTGAACATTTTTTAAAAGATGCCACCAGACACCATTTTGTAAATAGGTTTCAATTTTAACAAACTAAAAATTCACACACAGAGATTTCAACTGAGTGGTTAGATTAAAAACAAAAAAGTTAAAAAAACCAACCCAAAAGAAAAACTTCCCTTAGCAAGATAATTGTGTTCTTAGAGAGCCTAATTCCTGTGTAATCAATTACCAATGGCTAATTTTAACACATCTGTACACTATAGAAATTTCACTTAGAGTTAGGCTTGACTGAGAGGGAAAGTCCCTTGACGAGGCACTTTTACCATAGTTTTCTGATTTCTTCCTGTTTCCAATTTATCATTCACTCCTATCTATCAATACCAAATAGAATATAAATGAAAGATAAATGATTGAGTTTGGATGCCAACAAAGATTTTAACACTGTGAGTGTCTCAGTTCATACCCACTGTTTTATATATAGTGGTCTGCTGTTAGATTCATGGGGTCTCCAAACCACTGAAGACATCAAAGCTCTAAAGCACAACAGACACATTCAGGACATGATCACACCTGGGCAATTTCCGGGCAAAGGCAGGTCCAACATGCCACGTAGCATTTGACTGATGATGTTGCTAACCACTAATCAATGACTTAAGTGTTACCATAAAGGTATATGCTTAAATAGCATGAAGACGAACTCTGGGAGACTGTTTCTGAGTCCTACATTTTCATTACTATTGGAGAAAGGCTTTGCACTTGGCAGAGCTTGTCACTTATACACTATAAAAGGAGAAAATGTTTTGTTCATTCTGGCAGGAGCAATATTTTCCCTTTTAGATTTATTTTTAAAATAATTTTCTGATTGAAAAGTTACCTAGGTAAATCATTTTCAGTAGAACTAATGACATTCCCAGGCTAGTAGGCTTTAGTCCAAAATGCTAAAAAAAAAATGCTTTCTGGAATATTCCTCTCTAAGCTGAATGCCAATGGGATCAAACTCTGACATCTTCTGTCTACATTTTAATAGGTAACACACTTTGAAAGTAGAATTGGAAAACCAAAACTTCTTAGATATCATCTGACCGTTGTTCTCTGTATAACATGCTTGAGGTTAAACTCTAATGTGCAAACCATCAACACCCGGCTGAAATGCGATAATAGTAGGAAGTGACATTTGATAATTAGTGAAACACACACACACACACACACACACACACACACACACACACACATACACACACTACCTAGAAGTCAGAGTTGTTCCCTAAGCACATTTCAAGAAGGCCTGGAAATGTCCATCCATCTTTCTACTCTAAATTGTGCTTTAATTAATCTTGCTAACGGTCTTCTGAAGACTTTTGTTATTCAATATTGTGCCAATCTTGATTTTCAAGACACATCCTGATTTCTGCAACTAAAAGGAAGTAAGCAGCTCTCCCATCTCTGCTGTGGATTTTACCAGGTTTTCACTCATTCAGGCATATTTGTTGCCTGCTGTTCTCTAAACAGCACTACTGAAGTTTGCAAACATAAATCAGTCTTCCCTCTTCTTGAGAGTTTCAGTCTAATGGGAAAGACAGCTATGTAAACAAGGCATTATTATTCACCGGGGTAAAGAAGCATACTGTAGGCATGTAAAGAATATTCTGGGACATTGACCTAGAGAGATATGGGAAGCTTCCCAGAGTTTTCTTTGGGCTTGGTGTTGAAAAATCAGTAGAATTTATATCAGAAAAAAAGAACATGTTAGCCAATAACAAAACCATGAGTCCAATTAAGCTGAGTGAACTTATATTAATTCTTGTCCTATTTATTTCTAATTAGAAGAAAATGCACATATCAGAAATTTTCATATAGGTAAATGATTTCTGTAGTGGAAACAGGGACATACTAAGAATATGTTTTCTGAGCAGATGTATACTGAAGTTTTGGGTAAGTAACCGAGAGCTTGAATATTTTTAGAGCCTGAACACATGCCACGGAACCGTCACCATCTTACTTTAAGCTTCAATGCCCTTCTATGAACTGAAGATGCTTTAAGTAGCTATCTTATATAATTTATTGTCTAGATTAAATAAAATCCTATAAAATATTGGAAGAGTGGTCATGTGAACACTATCCATAAATGTTATCTAGAAATGTATAAAGTTCACTCTTTAGTAGCTTTATTGAATTATATTCATATGGTAATGAATATTGCACTAAGACTTTAGTCTAAGTCTAGAATGTTCTTTTGCTTCAAATGGAATCCATATTTTCACCCAATCTACCTCCTAGATCCCAGATTTATATGAGTCCAATTATTTATATAATTGCTTTCTTGCTTGTTCAGATTCAAGTCTTTATATTGATTCAAATTTCTTGAGAGAGACAGAGAGACAGACAGAGAGAGACAGAGAGACAGAGAGACAGAGAGAGAGAGAGAGAGAGAGAGAGAGAGAGAGAGAGAGAGAGGAGAACATGCTCTAATGAACCAAAGAAGTTCCTTGTATTTCTCAACATTTATAATGATACAGGAAAATATAAGAGCATCTTTGGTAGTAACAGAATTTCCTGGTTCTTGGTGAATTCAGTTTGAGGTCTAGAGTCCCAGAAAAATCAATGGCCACCAAAACCACACCTAATCAATGGCTTTATCATTCTTTGGATTGTTTTTGTTTTTCCTCCCTCCCTCCCCAACTCCTTCTCTCCCTCCCTCCCTCCCTTCCTTCCTCCATTTCCTTTAATTCTTTTAAACAATCTTTTTATTTTACATACCAATCCTAGTCCCCCTTCATCTCCTCTTCCCACTCCCCTCACCATCCCCCAACTCCATCTGCTATCCATTCCTCAGAGAGGGTGAGGATTCCCATGAGAAATCAACAAATTCTATCACATCACTTTGAGGTAGGACCAATGCCCTCTCCTCTGTATCTAGGCTGGCAAGATATCCCTCCATAGGGAATGGGCTCCAAAATGCCAGTTCATGCACTATGGATAAATCCTGATCTTACTGCCAGTGGTCCCATAAACTGCTCAAGCCACACAATTGTCACCCACAAAAAGAGAGCCTAAGCAGGTTCTCCAGCTGTCAGTCCACAGTCAGTAACTTCTATTGTCTTGGGTCAGCTGTTTCTGTGTTTATTTTTTTGTCATGGTCTTGACAATTTTCTCTTATTATCGCTCCTTCCTCTCTTCAACTGGACTCCAAGATCTTGGCCCAGTGCTTAGCTGTGAACCTCTGCATCAGAAAGCATCTTTCTCTCCTTTTTCCCTTTCATTTCTTATCTCCAGCAAATTTTTTTCCAGCAGCATTTGGTGTTTTCAATACCACTTCATCATAAGAGCTGTGAATAAACAAGACCAGAAAGAATATGCATTGGCATTATAAATTATATAAGTGGCAAATCCATTAGCAACATTATAGTAAATGGGACAAAACTGAGAGCATTTATTGTAACATCTAGAGTAAGACCAGAGTGCCCACTTTCTCCACTGTTACTTAATAATGTACATTAAAATCCAGATAAAATAATAAAAGAAAGAAAAGAGCTTCTTACAGGAAATAATTCAAATAATACACACACATATATATGATATGCTCCTATATTTAAAATAATATATACTCAATTTTAAAAGGCCCCAAATAAGATAAACTGTTTAATCAAAGTAGGAGAATACAAGATCAACACACTGAAAGCAATAGTATTTCTGAATACCAATACTGAACAGGACAAGTAAGATATAACCTAGGAAAAAATTCTCAGTAACTTAAAATAAATTCAAAGAAACATACCTAATTAAGAAAGTGTAAAATTAAAGATATTGACAAGGAAAGCTTTCAAGAAGCAAAAAAATTAATTAGTTAAAGGCCCTAGAATGTAGAAAGACCGTCCGTGCACATATTAGTGGAACTAATATTAAGGATATTGCTTCAATATCAGAAAGAGTTCAATATCAGAAACACAATTCCCATGAAACTCCAACTCTTCATAGACCTAGGAAAAAATTCTAAATTTCTCACAGAAGCAGAAATAAACACCAAATAGATAAGCTAATCCTTGTTAGAAAGAAATATGCTGCAGGTATCACAATTCCTAACCACACACAGAGCTAGGGTGACGAAAACTACAGGAACAGCTTGATGCTAGCACAAACCATAGTATTGAGCAGTGGAACAGAATGGAGTACTCAAAATAAACTATCACAACCACAGCCAGTTAATTTTTGATTAAGGTGTCAATAAGGTGCATTAGAGGAAAGACAGCCTCTTTGACAAATGCTGCTGGAAAAATATTGATTTCTGGAAGTCTGAAAATGACACTAGATCTGTATCTTTTACGGTGCACAAATGTCAAGTAAAACATTCCAAAGAACAAAAAGTTGAAACACGTATTATTCAAAGGCTTTTGCACACAAAGGGGAAAAAAAAAACACCAAGGTGAAGAGACAGTATTCCAAATGAGGAAAACCCTTTGCTAATTACACCACTAATGGATTAACATACATGGTAAATAAAGAACTAAAATCATTAAGCACCAAAACCCCAAATCACCCAGTCAATAAATGGACTAATGATTTCAGAGGACAGCTATCAATAGTAGAAATCAAAATGGCCAATGATACTTGGAAAAGAATCCAACATCTTTAGACATTAGACCAATATAAATTAACATACCTTTGAGGATCTAACTTATAATGATAAATCTGCTAAACATATAATGATAAATGTTGAGAATGTAGGGAAAGAGGGAATCATATTCAGTGTAGGTGGTCAGGAAACTTGTGCAGCCACTATGACAATCAGTATAGTTTCCTTAGAAAACCATTATTGTTCCATTTTTGGTTATATGCTAAGGCTAAAGTTTCTAAGTCAATATAATACTGAGATATTTGCACATCCATGTTAATTACATCACCATCAACATTTGGGAGTGGAATAGTAAACCAGATGTAGAAAAACAAATACCAAATATCTTCTCTTTTATCCAGTATCTAGCTTTAATATGATTTATTATGCATATAATACATATATATGTGAATGCACAAGTGCACGTGTAGATATTAGAAATGTGATTGCCACAGCAGAGAAGGAAAATATTGCAAAGTAGTACAAATGATAAGAAATAAATAGAAGACTATCATGCAGAAGGAAAAGAACCAGTCAGAAGGGTTTAGGAAATTGGGAGAGGGCACTGGACAGAAAACACATAAAAATAAAGCATCAAGGCACATATGTATGAATATATGGTGAAATTCCTTGGTATTTTGATGAGAATGTGTGAAATGTATAGATTGCTTAGGATCGCATGGACATTCTGGCAATATTATTAACTCTAATCCAGAAACACAGAATATCTTTCTTTGTTCATGACATTTATAGTTTCTTTCATCAGTATTTTAAACTCAACTTTGTAGAAATTGTGGTAACCCAGTCACAAAAAAGACAAACATGGTATGTACTCACTCATATATGGATTTTAGACATGGATTAGGAGACTGTCAGGCTACAATCCCACTGCCAGAGAGTCTGGGAAACAAAACCTTCAACCAATGACTGATGGAAGCAGAGGCAGACACCCACAGCTAAACACTAAGCTGAACTCAAGGAACCCAGTGACAGAGAGGGAGGACTGATGAGCACAGATATCAAAACAGGGCTTGTTTAACTCACAGAAACAGCTGACCTGAACAAGGGAGAGCTCTGGAACCCCAGACTGATGTCTGGGAATCCAGCATGGAACTGATCCAGACCCCCGAATGTGGGTGTCAGTGAGGAGGCCTAGGCAATCTATAGGGCCTTGGGTAGTAGATCAGTATTTATCCCTGGCATACAAATGGAATTTGGGTACCCCTCCCACAATGAGAGTTGCTCTCTCAGCCTGGATTCTTGGGGGAGAGTCTAGGTCCTGCCCTGGATGAAATGACAGACTCTGGACACCCCCATGGAGGGCCTCACCCTCCCTGGGGAAAGGAGTAGGGGTTGGGGGAGGGAGGATGGGGGGTTGTTAGGAGGATGTGGGAGGAGGGGAGGGAGAGGGACAGAGAGCTGGAATTGACATGTGAAGCAACCTTGGTTCTAATTTAAATTTAAAAATAAAAAAGACAAAAAACAAACAACAACAAAAAAGAAATTGATGCTTTCGCTTCCACACAGAATAAATAGTAGTCTCAGGAGACTAAAACCATAAATAGCATTTAGTCTTGAAATGTTACTACTGAGAACACAGCAAAGAAGAAAAATTATTCACAGAGATGCTTGCAATCTTGTGCTCATTGTAGCACTATTTGTATAGTGTATATTCTATGGATCTCTGTTTCCTAGACATGTGGGCATGCTACCCATAGGTGTAGAGACAAGATGGAATCAGGAAAAAGACGCTTGATCTGTAAACTGGTGGCTCTGGGAGAACTATAATATGTACTATTCATACTCTAAACACGCACATACACACACACACAATTAAATTAATGCACTACAAATAAAAAATCAACATACATTTAAGACTTATCATTTGCACAGCTTGAGCAGGTATAGAACACATACTGCAGGAAATACTTCTGATTTTCTGTAACATCACAGAGCAGCCTTGAGTACAATGCATAAAATCTTTAAAATAAAAAGTAACAAAGTTTCCCATATTTTAAATTGATTATTATTTGAAGATCTGCAGATGCTTATTACTATGACTTGGTGTCATATGTTGTACTTCATGATGTACTATCAAATGCCCATAATATATCATATAAGATATGTAAGCACTGTGTCTGAATAAGAAGAAATCTGAGGGCCAGGTGTAGTGGTGACATGATTTTAATTCCAGCATTCAGGAGACAGAAGCATGTGGGTCTCTGTGAGTTTGAAGCCAGCCTGGTCTTCAGCAAAGGTCCCATGCTTATCAGGGCAACACAGTAAGACTGTCTAAAAATCTACAACAACAAATAATTATCACCACTTTGTTGTTAGGAGAGAATTGTGTGAGTCAATCACTCAGCTATTTCATTCCACAAGTTCTGCCTCCTAGAACCATTCATGTTTGCCATTACCATATATTTACAACTATATTACAGAGTACTCATTATTCTATTGTTTAGTTATATACTATGCCACTAACTACATTTAAGGATCAGTATTTACCCAAGTATGACGGGTAATAAAAACCTCTAAAATATTTTTGGATGATGTCATAAAATATTTCAAAACTGAAAGGCAGTGGCCACACACGACTTTAATCCCAGCACTTGTGAGGAAGAGGGAGATGTATCTCTGAGTTCGTGGTCAGCCTGCTCTATAGAGCAGGTTCCAGGACAGCCAGGGCTATACAGAGAAACCCTGTTTAAAAAAAAAGCATGATCGAAACTTTTAAATTGGAGCCTCTTGGATGGCCTCAGGTCTCATTAGAGTGGTGAAAATTTTAAGAACTCTTACAAAAAAAATTAAACCAATGTTTCCAGTAGTGTACTAAGCAAGAACATAGAGACAAAATGGAACTAAAAGGACAAGGTACGTAATGGGCCGAGATGAATTAGAGATGCCAGCAATAAAACTCAGGGCCCAAATACAAGCAATGGAAGCCAGTGGAGATGTACCTCTCCCAGAACACATAAACATGGGAGTCCCAGCCTGCTGTCTCTTCTAGAACTTCTCTGCTACTCAGTGGGAAGGAAGAAGTATAATATGGAAACTCTAACCTTATCATATATTACAGCCCAAGATACCGGTTTTAAACTAAATAGGACTCACTGATCTTGAGTTTTCAAGGCTAACATCTTTCTCCAAACAAAATGAATAGGTCAAACAATATTAGAAAAATTACAGAAATTTAAAAATAAACAGGTTTACATGCCTTATTGTGTAGTTTTAAAAAATTCTCTCTGTAACATTCTATCTCAGTATTCCTAAGTAAATGCCACTTGAAATTTTAGAACAAGAAATAAAAGACAGAAATGGAAATGTGAGTAACTTTATAAAGAATTAAAATTTATTTCCTTCTATACAAGGAATTTCATTAAAAGGAATAGTTGTTCTTATATTTTATTCATCAGTATATTTATTTTAATAGTAGAACATCAATATATCTTTCTGTTATGTATCAGTATATTAATTTACCATTAGCATCCACAGAAGTTGGTCCAACTCCCTTTACATGATTCTTGTGCTCTGAGGCAGGAAGCAGGTCAATAGAGACTCTATTGAAGAAGCATAATAACGTCACAGGTTAGAATTTACACAGTAGCTTTATCTACCTGCGGATTCAACCAGCCTGCTCTTGGCTGGGAGTTCCTGGAGTCCATAGTTGCACTGCCTTTTAATTTCTAGTATTTGTTCTTATTTTTAAGGCAGCCATTTCAAATTAGTCATTTCTCAAGGGCCTTTTCATAATCTTTTGTTTTGATTAGCATACTCATTTCTCCTCCAATTTCATCCCCACTTAAATGCTCTGATCCATGTATCCCCTCTACTTCTTTTATTTCACATAGGTCCAACTATCCGATATTGATTCTTAAATTCAATTGGGAAATACTATTCTTCCATGAGGGTATTCATACATTCTCCCTATGAATTAGCTTTCCCCTGCAAGGCCGGCTACACCTCATAATACTCTAGTACTCTCCCGCATTTAAGCCTTTCGGCTTCTAATACTCCTCCTCTTTACTTTCATTTTCTCTATTCTCTTCTCTAAACATACTCCATCAAATGGTTCCTTTCTAGTTTACTTGTGCTCCAGGTTAACTACACAATAGTTTGAAGCTGAGATCCAAAACTGAGAAAGAATATATGGTCTTTCTAGACTAGATTTAACCCACTCAATAAACTTTTTCCTGTGCTATCCATTTAACTGCAAAATTATGATTTCCTTTTTCTTTATGGCTGAGTAGCATTCCATTATGCATATGTGTTACACTTTTCTTACTATTTGTTGAGGGGTATCTAGTTTGATTCAATTTCTTAGCTATTCTAAATAGAGAAGTAATAGATATGTTTATGCAAGTGTCTCTATAGTAGGTTGTAAATTCTGTTGGGGTTAGATATATGTCCATGAGTTATGTAGCTGGGTCATATGATAGTTTACTTCATATTTTTTGAGAATCTTCCAGATTGATTTCCAAAGTGATCTCCTATAACCACATCTAATCCACTGTGACCTCAAAATGGAATGATTTTCCATCCAAATCCCAACCATCATTCTCTGTTAGGGCCACAATGGATAGATTTCTCATGTTCCATTGGTTGTACCATATCTATGCTCTTATAGGCAGCATTAACTGGATTTAGTGAGTTTTAAACACACAAAAAGGAATACATGAAGCTAGAAAGGAAGGCATGTTAGGGAACATATGGTTATCCTGGAGGGGAAAGGATTGGGAAGATAAGATTGTGTTTTCTTGTACATATGTATAAAAGCCTCAAAACTTAAAAATAAAAAAATCCCAGGAGTTCAGTTCAGTGTTTAGCTGTGGGTGTCTGCTTCTGCCTCCATCAGCTAAGGGATGAAGGCTCTAGGATGGCATATAAGGTAGTCATCAATCTCATTATCAAAGAAGGGCATTTAGGTAGCCTCACCATTATTGCTTAGATTGTTAGCTGGGGTCATCCTTGTACATCTCTGAACATTTCCATAGTGCTAGATTTCTCTTTAAACCTATAATGGCTCCCTGTATTTTGGTATCTCATTTCTTGATCTCCTCTCTTCTTCCCCTGACATAATCTTCCTCCTCCCTCATGTCCTCCTCTCCCCTACCTTCTTCCCTTCTCTTTCTCCTAACTCCCTCTTGCCTTCCTCTAATGCTCCCAATTTACTCAGGAGATCTTGTCCGTTTCCCCTTCTCTAGGGGACTAGGTATGTCTCTCTTAGGGTCCTACTTGTTTCCCAGCTTCTCTTGTAGTGTTGATTGTAGGCTGGTAATACTTTGCTTTATTTGTACAATGCATATATGAGTGAGTACATATTATGTTTGCTTTTGTGACTGAGTTACCTCACTCAGTAAGGTTTCCTCTAGTTCCATCCATTTGCCTGCAGATTTCAAGATTCCATATTTTTTTCCAATGAGCAAAGGGGTCAAGACCAGGCTGGAGAAATCCATAGAAACAGCTCACCTGAACTACAGGTAGCTCATTGAGCTCAGACTGATAGCTGGGAAACCAGCATAGAACTGACCCAGACCCCATGATCATGGTTGCCAATTAGGAAGCCTGGGCAATCTATGGGGCCTCTGGCAGTGGATCAATATTTATAGTATACAAATAGACTTTGGGAGTCAATTCCACATAGAGGGATACTCTCTCAGCCTAGACACACACGGGAGGGCCTACGCCCTGATACAAATGATATGACAGACTTTGAAGATCCCCATGGAAGGCCTTACACTACCTGGGGAACAGAAAGGGATAGGGAGTTGGTAGGGGGCAGGGAAGGAGGGAAAGGAGAGGGAACTGAGATTGACATGTAATACATGTTTGCTTCTAATATAAGTTTAAAAAAGGAAAAAAAGAATTTCCAAAGTTAAAGAGAGAAAGAAAAATTGTTCACCTTCATGATTTCAACGACTGAGATACTCTGATTACAATATTAAATGCATTAGCCAAAATCATATTCTATCCTTCATGCAAAAGGATGTTTGTACACTAACATATAGTTACATATACATTAATTTGGACAACTCTCTACTGTATCATCTGTAGAGAAGTATATATTCTGCAAAAACAATGACCTATAAACTAGTCAGCTTGTCGTATGTTTAAATGAGCTTAATGCATGCACACAATTTTGAAACAGTTAACAGGCAACTTACAAGCTTCTATTTATACAAAAATTGCTAACAGTTAATGCAGAAAGTGTTCATATCTCTCCACTAAATCAAGCCCCTATGGGCTATAAAATTACAGCCATTAGATGAATTTTAGGTATTATAGACTTTGAAAGCAAGTGCAGTTGAAATAGAATTATGCTTGCCCAAACTCAAGCAAACTATTCTTCTTATTACCTTTCTTTCATGCAAAGTTTCCATATTCGTATCTCATTTGTTAATGCCTCATATCTTTATTACACTAAAAGCACTTTATTCTTAAATATTTTTGGTATCTCAGAACATTCTTTTCTCCTTTACATACCTTATCCCTTCCATGTACCCAACATTTCTTTGAATTTTATGTTTTAAGGTCAGCAACTTCTCAAGTGTGCATGTCCTTCTCTAGAAACTTTCCTGTGCTCTTTCCCAGAGACAGTGTTTGATCTCTTCCCTGTTCTTTTCCTCTAGCATTACTGTACATATGAAACAAGGAGCTTCAGCGCCGGGATGATATGAAGCTCCATTTTTGGTGGGTCATGATAGAGAAGTGTCTATTTACTTTTAAAGACTGAAATTTTACAAGTGACACCCAACTACGCCACAAATGTGTAATGAGTCTTTTTTTCTATCCTGCCATCCTGCTCCCAGATAATGACAGGGAGACTTTTTATTAATTATGAAAACAAGACCTGTAGGTTAGGTTTGCTCCTAACTGGCTCTTACAACTAAAATTAATGCATTTGCATTAATTTACATTCTATCATGTGGAATTGCCTCCCTTTCATCTTTCACCTCCTGGTTCCTCTGCTTTTCCTTAGCATCTCCTGTGCACCCAGGTTCTTTCTACTTTCTTTCTCTTCCCAGAAGTCTCGCCTATACTTGATAACTATTTATTGGCTCTTCAGCTTTTTATTATACCAATAACATAAATATACCTTCACACAGTGTATAAATATCCCACAACATGAATGCTGTCAGACTTCTTTATCATTGCAAGTATATGTTCCATCCAGATCCCCTCAGCACTGAGAGGGAACAGCGATGGGTGAATTTAGTTGTTTTTTTTTAACATGCACTTGTAGAATAAGAACACTGCTTCTGCTTGCTGGAAAACAACAACGTTCCACCATATTCTTCAAATGCCTGTGGCAGTCAGAAAAGCATTCAGTTTTGTGAGTTATCAATAGTGCCTTATACTCTAAAGTTAGGTCTGGAGAATGGAGATTCATAACTATTTTTCCCAGAGAGGCGTTAACATAAGCAACAAGACTAAATAATATTTATACATGTTTAATGTTCACAGTATTAGTAGGCATTTTGAAACATGGAGAAAAGAGTTTTGACATTTTGCTTGAAGTGTGTTCCATATTTTGTAATTATTTTAAGGTTTTGGCTGGAAACTTTTTTCTGGCAATCCTTTCATTGAACAATGGATTATTTAGTTTGCATAAATTAAAGTTTAAAAATACCTCTACCCTATACATTTTTCTATATTAGTGCCAAGATATGTTTTTAAAAAACAAGACACTCTAAAATATGGGTAACTTTACTTTATGAAATGACTAATGTAGTTTTCAAAGCAGTAGTGTCTTCAAGAGCACCTGACTTCCAGAGTTGGGCATATGAGTTGCAATTTTAGTATTATTTCTATCATCTGCAGAGTCTGTATTGAATTTTCAGAAAAGAAGTAAATACTACCAATTTTCCATCTTACCTGATTTCAAATAAAGCTCCCAATACACTGATGAGTCCTTTATCACACTGAATGATGACAGGCATCACATAAAGGATATTTTGTTATTCACAAAGTGAAAAAGAGGAAAAATTAAACCGTCTTGAAAATGCTTCTAAATTTCAATTAAGTCAATATCTGTAAGAACTCTTGGCATTGGAAATGTTGGCAGCCTTCTCTTTTGCTTAGTGAAGCTAACACAGATCCTTCCATCCTTACTACATATAAAAAAATAAGAGCTGTCTCGTAAAACCAAAAAAAAAAAAAATAAGGGCAAGATGATAAGACATTAGCTCCATAAGATTTTGTATAAATAATTCAGAGATTGAAGAGGATCAATTTTAATTCAAATTTTTATTTTATTTTATTTTTCTTTTTAGCATTATCTTTGTTTCTAGTAAAACATTATGTACCAAATTAATTATGTCTACATTGTTTTAGCTTTTTATACACACACACACACACACACACACACACACACTATTCCTCCAAGAGACTACTTATCTTATTGTGTAAGCCTTGGGTGTAGGTATGCTTCCTGATAGTGTGTGGTTTACTTCTTGTTTATTTATTGGTCTTGAACTCAGAAATTTTTACATAACTCACATAAAACACCTATAAATACATGTAATACATACATATATATGACATATATACATATGCATATTAACATGTGAATATGAATAGTGATTATATGCTAACAAATATTTATTTTAGGAAATAAGAGTTTATTAGGAGACCCAAACTTCAACCCATATACACTTTTCCTCAATTTTGTGTCTGAATGTCCTTTTTTCCAATATGAGAAACACTGTTTTCAACAAAATCAAAACCCTAAGCAATGAAGTAGCTTGGTATGTGCAGAGCCCTAAACTTTACTCCTAACATCAGTAAATATATAAAATAAAATGAAAAATAAATTCAAGACAGTTGATTATATGTTCACTTCAATAAGAAATATGAAATGGGAACTGGAAAGATGGTTCAGTGGTTAAGAGCACTGACTGTTCTTCCAGTGGACCTGACTCCAATTCTCAGGGCCTTCATGGCAGTTCACAACTGTCTTATAACTCCAGTTCCAGGGGATATGAAACCTTCACATAGATATATATGAAGCAAAACACCAACATACACATAAAAATAACAAAAAGGCACATAAACTGCATGCAAATTCTTACAGTGTCTATCACTGCAATAATCATGAATATCAAATCTTATCTGAGTTCAGTACTAATTCTTCCCCCTGTAGAACCTACCTCTATTACCTAAGAAAGCAAGGCTGTCTAGTAAAACTTAAAAATGACTCATTTGGATAATGTCATTTTTCTAACTGTCTGGTCTCTCATCCTCACATCTTCTCCAGTTTCTCTCTTCTTTCCACCCGTGTATGATTTCTTTGCTCAGCATGGTTTAATTTTTCGTACATGGTATATTTTCAATAGAATTACAAAATTGGGTGATTAAAATAATGCCATAAAGATATGCAAATGAACAATATGGAGAAGAAAAGAGGTTAAACAGCACTAGCTATAAGGAATGCAAAACAAAACCAAAAAAGACGGTGTCACTTCACTGTTACTCTAACTCCATTACAAAAGAATTTTAAAAAGTCAGTGTTTGAAAGAATGTAGGGACACTGGACATTGGGAGGTAAAAGGTTACTTCTTTGGAATACTTAGTTTAAAATCTGTTATACCGTTTGGGTTCCCTCTTTCCATTATTATCAATTCATCTTCATGTTGTGAAGTTCAAAATCATTAAAACTCTTTCAATTTCAAGTACAGAAATAAGTACTCAGGGAAGTGTCATTTTCTCCAATTTCCCTTCTGAATTTCACCTAATTTCATTTTATGTTTGTGCTTCTTTTTGAAGATTTTTTATGCAAATACTAGATCTTTTTAATTTATTTATTAGTGTCTCTTGGAAATCATGTGCTGTCAGTTTAGAGAACTCACCCCTCTGGGTTTTTCTGTTATACTTTTGTGTTGATGTATTTTCATATTTTCCATGTTGTGTGTCTGGTTTCTTCTTACCAGTGTCTTCTAATTAGAAACAATATCACCATGGGACAAGGGTATTTATCTGTATTTTTGTACATGTTGGTTTGTAGTTTCAGGATTTCTCCTCCACACCTGTTATTAATATTTGGTTTTTTCCTTTTATTGAAAATGGATTTTTCCATCATATAATATATCCTACTATGGTTTCCTCTACTCTACTCCTCCCCATGTGCCCTCCCATGCAGATCCACTACTTTTCTTTTTCTTATTAGAAAACAGGCTTATAAGTGATAATAGTGAATAAAACAAAATAAGACAGATATTTTTGTTGAAAAATAAGTGTGATTATTTGTTATATGTCACTAATTTCTCTTAATAGAGTACAATCACTTTGACTCTGCTGGCAAACTTAGGGGGTGTCTTCTTCCTGAGGACAAGGTGTGCTTCTGAGTACAGTGGGTAGGCATTCTGGGGACAGTGAGTGGGCAATGTAGTTGGCCAGTCCTCTCCTACCTAGTGATGCTGAAATATGAAAAATCCTGGCCTTTCGCATCACAAAAATAAAATAATTCTTTGTTTCAAAATAACAATGTGAGGAATTTTCACCTCTTATAATTGTTCTGTATATAGGGAGATAAGAGAAGTTTTTAAATTTTTAATTGTCATAGACCCCCCTCTCTCTCTCTTCCTCCCTCCTACCCCCTGTCTCTCTCATAACCCAGTCTCAGATTGTACAACCAAACTGAAGGAATATAGAGACTATATTCATGAGGGAAAAAAATCTAGTCTTAGGAGTATGAATATCCTTTAAGACGGCTTCATAACTGAAAATGAGGCAAAGCAGAACAATAGGTACAGATCTGGAAAGTAAGTCACATCCCTGAGATCACTGAGGACTACTCTGATACTCTCTGTGAAAACATACTTTGATAAGGCATAGTTTTTGTTCACATCTTTTGTAGTTTAGAACTGTTAAACTTACTCAACTTGTGATATTCTGCAGATAACAACCATTTACTAAACAAAGTGTTAGTTTTTAAAAATTATTATTATCACTAACAGGTTTTTTGTTGGTATGGTCTATAGAAGACACACAGCTTTTGAAAACTAACAAATATCTATTAGATAAGTAAGTTATCGATGTCATCTTTGAAATTAGAACAGCTAATTTTAAAGTCAAAATGTAAGAAGTAGAGAATTATTCTGTTGTCTTTATGCCTGATTAGCTGATTGTATTAGGGATGGAAATTAGCAAAATATTGCTATAACTACAAATGTTCTGCCCTACCTATTGTGTTCTTTAATTTCACATCAAACCAAACACAGTGATGATAATCTGTTTCCCCTGTGGTTAGTCAAATTGTGATTTATTTTGTGGTAACTTATTTGACAAGGCTGGCCCCTGTCTAGAACCTTCAAAGTATATTGGATGATGAACATTTTCAAATTACATGGTCTGCAATTCCTGGTTCCACTACATTTCCACCTTGCTTTCAAACCCAGTGAACTGCATTTGATGGGGCTGCATTTGGTACAAAATCTTCCTTTGGGTACATAATTGAAACTGTTCTACCAAATCTCTCTTACACAGCATAGAGTGCCATTATTCTGTCAGACACTGAGAAGTATCTGATGCTACCACTGATATTTAGCATTTGTATTAAAATGATATTTAACTCTCTTCCAGGATATAGATAACATCAAATCTAACTTTTCAGGGAGAGTACATAGTCACTAGTTCTGGGGCAAATAATCACAGCAATAACAATAAATAATAATAATAATAATAGGGATGTTTCAAGTGTTATAGTCTCTGAGTATTCTGAGTCAGGATTCAGATAAGATGATATTAAAAATTATATGTACCAATACTCCTCCCATTCGAAAGGCAGAGATCTCAAAGACATGTAAATACATGTACATGCGAAGCCAGGCATAACTCTCACCTGTGGATCCTGTGTTCCACCAACAGGAGCATTAGAAAGCATTAGTGGGTAGAAATCCTTAGGGCAAAGATACTCCATACAGTTCTTTTGATTAGATTTTAAAGCAATTTTTACACACTTGAATCCTGGTGGATTGCTTAAGCCAGACATTTGGCAACAGCAGCCAGCTTCCGTGTTTGTTTTAATTCTATAGGAGAAGAAAACATGCCTCTGGGCTTTCCTCAGAAGAACAAGTTCATCCCAAATACAAAATGAGGAGGCAATGTTTGTTTACTAGTGAAATTAGCAGCAGAGGGCTTCCCGACCTGTGGAACAGAGTGTTGGTTCTATTGAGGTCAGTGTTGAAGTGCATTCACGGGAAAGTGTACTATATTACTAAAGTAAATTCAAACGAACTGCAAAGAAAACTGATGAAATTGGGCCAGTCTTCAGTCTATACCCGAGAGTCCTGTTAAAGCTTGTGAACAGAACCCTCTGGGAAAGCCACTGAGTTTCAAACACACAATCTCTGCCTTGTGTAGTATTATGTACAAATGCAATGTTGTAGACTCAAAAAACTCATGAATAAGTAAGTTCTAAATAAGGAAGAATTTTGTATTTACCCCCAGACAAAGACTCTGTGCCTTATCCTCTATACGACTTTAAACTGGGGAATCAAACTATTTCACACACCTGCTCCCTCAAGTGCAAGAAACAGCAGGAAAGAAGAATCTCCATGCCACAAACACTTTTGAGATGACCCAACAAGAGTTTATTTTGAAAGCTGTAAGCCAATACAAAAGTTGAACTTTTGTGGAAGTTGTATTTTGCCTGCTCAGACAAGGCTGCTTTGGTCTCTGAGTACTGCACCCTTGTCTTGTCTGTATCTTCTCTTGTCTTTGTCTGGGTAGTCTTTTTTTTTAAGATGATAAATTTTAACCATTCTTTGAAATTTTCATATGTATGCGTCATATGTTTTGATCGTTTTCATTTTTTTATCCTGTGTTTTCTTAAGGAATCTGTGACTGTCAATGGCTTAGGAACATGAACAACTAAATCTAATTTGACACCTGTTCTAGATCGAACACTGTGGCTTAATACAATGAGGTAGGGAATTGAGGCAAATTATTTTTAATATTTAGTATCTCAAAGAGTACATATGTCAGTGTATACTCCATTAATATAAAGCAAATGACTGTGTTGGCAAGTAAAATTAATTTAGAATAAAATATGATACTTTTATATAGCACAAACAATGTCTAAAATAAATCTGGACAAAATGTAGAAAAAAGAGACTTCAAGATTACTGTAACTTTCTCTCATCACAATCAAAACTAGTTACTGATGCTACATAACAATAAAAATCCATAACCTACAGAGACTGTGCTTAATTGCAATAGGGCTTGACAATGCAATATGTAACAAGGGCTCCCTGAGCACTCCGGAAGAAAGAGCTAGAAAAACTAATCATTTTTTGCCACCAAACGAGAGATCAAAAAGAAAACAGCCAGGCAATAACAGCCAAAAATACTACAATTGATTCAGGAATACAAAAGCTGTTTCTTTCATTCCGTTCCTTTAAATCTTAACTGGGTGAACATTTGTTTTCAGAATATCTACCTTATTCCAAGATCTAGGACATGACATGGCTTCCAATAAAATAGCCCAACAATTTATGGGTAGAAATTATAGCTTCTTAGATTGAGACCTTTTAAGAACTGATTGACTTACAGTACAAGCTATTCTGCGTTAACTCAACATTCATTCAGGTAATATATGTCCACAGGGAAGGCACTGGCAGAGAGAGTATCAGCTCAGCTTTTCCAGTCATCTCAGTGTCACAGACACATGCCAGCAATGTGGTCTTCCATCAAGTAAACTCTCTAAGGACCTGTCAGGAGGAAACACAGTCTTCTGTGTCACCCATCTTTCCAGTGGAATCAATGTCCAGCTAATTTTCAGTTACTTGCAGCAATAATTATTTATACTAGTATACTTTAACTTTTTTTGAAGGCTACATATTTTGTTCTTCAATCAAAGTATATTTTGCTCCTTCTTTAATTCCATTTTATTATTTCTACAAATTTAGAAATCAGACAGGGAATTTACACCTTTCAAATATTCCTGATAATATTTGATGATTATTATTTGCTCATCACTTAGAAAACACTACATGTCCTGTCAGTTTGGACTCTTGTATAAATTACTCCATTTTTTATCATAAGACTTTCTTTAAAGGTTTTTTATTAATTTTTGTCCAAATTAAAAAAATCTCATTTTACATTCCAATCCCAGTTCCCTCTCCTGCCATTCCTCCCATTACCCCCACCATCTTCCCATCCCATCCCCCCATTCACTCTTCAGAGAGGATGAGGTCTCCCATGGGGGATCATCAAAGTCTGTCAAATCATTTGGGGCAGAACTGAGGGCCCCCTGTATATAGGCTGAGAGAGTATCCTTCCATAGGGAATAGGCTCAAAAAACCCACTGGTGCATTAGGGATAAATGCTGGTTCCACTGCCAAAGATCCCAAAGACTGGCCAAGCCCCCCAACTGACACTCTGGTTCTGTCTTATGTAGGTTTCCCATCTGTCAGTCTAGATAGCTCCCACTTGCTTAGGTCAGCTGTTTCTGTGGGTTTCTCCAGCATGGTTTTGACCCCTTTGCTAATCATTCCTGTCTCTCTACAGTTGGATTCCAGGAGTCCAGCTCACTGCTTAGCTGTGAATCTCTGATTCTTCTTCCATCAGCTACTGGATGAAAGGTCTATGATGGCACTAAAGGTAGTCATCAATCTCATTATAGGGTAAGGGCATTTGAGGTAGCCTCTCCACTGTTGCTTAGACTGTGTTGCAGTCATCCTTGTGGATTCCTAGGAATTTCCCTAATGCCAGGTTTCTCATTAAGTACATAAGGACTATTTCTAACAAGGTATCTCTTTTCTTGCTCTTCTTCTCTGTTCTCCCAACTGCACCTTCTTGATCCCTCATGTTTTCCTATCCCCTCCTCTTTTCCTACCTACCTGCCTCCTGCCTCCCCACAAGCTCCCGATTTGCTCAAGAGGTCTTCTCCTTTTCCCCTTCTCTGGGGTTCATGTTTGTCTCTCTTAGGGTCTTCCTTGTTTCCTAGATTCTTTGGGGTTATGGATTGTAGGCTGGTAATCCTTTTCTCTGTGTGCTCCATGTCTAATAGAAATAAAAGTTGTATTTTTTCTCCCAGACAGAATTTCTCTGTGTAGTTTTGGAGCTTGTCCTGGCACTCCCTCTGGCCTCAAACTCATGGAGCTCTGCCTGCCACTGCCTCCCAAGTGCTGGCATTAAAGGTATACACCACTGCCTCCAAGATCTCAAAGAAAAATTTTGAGTTCTTTACAGAATTTTCACATTTCTTCTTCTAGTGGTTGTCTTCTAAAATTATATACTTTATTATATATACATATATATCTACTTTGTATATATGTTAGTATATACAAAACTATATACATTATCAGTACCTAATAAACACAACCAGATGAAAACAAAATGATAGAGATTTTTTCCTTTAATAATAACAACAGAAAGAATGGTAAAGAATCCTATGCAATGGACACTAGTATCTCAATTCATCCCAATTTTGATTGTAAGTGACATGAACTGAGTAGTAATTAGCCCTAAGTTTGGCCCTCTTTTGTTTTATTTTTATTTTATTCTGTGTGTAGGGCAGTTTTCCTGCGAGTATGACAATGGATCATGTTCATTAAATGCCCATGAAGGTCAGAAAACGTAGTTGTATGCCCTAGGACTGGAGTTACAGAGGGTTGTAAGCCACCATGTGGGTGCTACAAATTAAACCCAAGTCTCTGGATGAGCATCCAGTGATCTTAACTGATGAACCATCTGTCTAGCCCCTGAATTAAAACTTACAGAGCTGGAGAGATAACTTAGTAGTCATGGGCCCATTACTCTTTTTTTTTAATTTATTGTTTATTCATTTATTTTCCCCTTTTTATTTAAATTAGAAACAATCTTGTTATACATGTCAATCCCAGTTCCTTCTCCCTCTCCTTCTCCCCTGTTCCCCACTGACACCCTCCTATCCCATTCCTTTTCTGCTCCCCAGGGAGGTTGAGGTATTCCATGGGGGATCTTCAAAGTCTGTCATATTATTTGGAGAAGGGTCTAGGACCTCCCCCATGTGTCTAGGCTGGGAGAGTATCCCTCTATGTGTAGTGGGCATCCAAAGGCCATTCTTGTCCTAGGGATAAATACTGGTCCACTACCAGAGGCCCCATTGATTAGTCTGACATCCTCATTCAGGGGGTCTGGATCAGTCCTATGTTGGTGTCTGGGATCTATAAGCTCCTGCTTTGTTCAGGTCAGCTTGAAGAGGACTAAGTTCCTTTTCTAGCATCCATGTCAGGTGTCTCAAAACCTGTAACTCCAGCTGCAGGTGCTTTTGTGGTCTTCACAGGCACCTGCAACACCCCTTACCCCCACCACACACACACACAATTAAAAGTAAAAATCTTTTCGAACATCCTTCAGCCTTAGTGGCTGTACAAAATATGACCATAAGCAACTTAGATTTTGTTCAGTTAACTGTATAAAGAGTGGAACACTATTCATACTTTAATACATGTCTCTTTTCCAGTTGTGAAAAGCTCCAAAAATAGACACTGGTGATAAATAGTCATGTGAATTGTAAACTCTATAGTGCATTAAGATTATAAAGTAGGATTAGTCATTCATGCTTTATGCATCAGCTTATAAAAATGGTAACACTGCTACTTTGTCATGCCATCACTTATAACTGAGTTTAAGTCAGTGACCATGAATTCACATAAAACTGTAAGACTCCAATGAGGAAGTATTTCATATGCGACATCTCATCCTATTACTAGGGAGAAGGTGGGAAAGGTTACATACAGCCACATTAGAGTGAAGGAATGACTAAGCATTTCCAAAGAGGTGCAGAATGTGATTATTTTATTACAGAGAATATGAAAGGTCAGGAATGGAACATAAAAACAGGAAGCCCTGAATGGAGAAAGAAGCATCAGGGGGTGTAGTAAGCTTG
Source organism: Mesocricetus auratus (assembly GCF_017639785.1). Classification (NCBI taxonomy): domain Eukaryota; kingdom Metazoa; phylum Chordata; class Mammalia; order Rodentia; family Cricetidae; genus Mesocricetus; species Mesocricetus auratus. The sequence continues at coordinate 106,784,367 of NW_024429184.1, read as the reverse complement.
CTCCAGATGGCCTGCTGAAGCGTGGGAGAGGGGTCTTCAGGAACCAACTTAGACAGTTGATACAGACAGCAGCAGAAGATTATAAACCAGACACTGCCTTCCTGAGAAACAACACCCATAGAAACATTACCCTCTTTCTCATAGGACACACAATTTCACTCTTTCCTATTAGGATATACTCATAAGATTTTTCAAGAACGGTTTTGTTTTATTAAAACAAAAACTTTTTGTGACTTAACTACATCCATGTCTCTTTCTGATAAAGTAAGATTACAAAACGTTGGAGTTAGCACTATTACACAATCTTGGTCACACATAATTTGTCATCACATACCTATATGCTTTCACTATGATGCTTTACAACTTTAGCTGATGCATCAAAAATATTGTTAGATTCAATAAAATCATATAAGAATGAGGAAAAAGGAAATGTGAAAAAAATCACCTCACTTCATGGCATCATGGCCCTCCACCTAAGAGTCCAGCTTTACTGCCAAACATGGATCCACAAGGCAGATCAGTGTATACCATTTTTGCCATGCCAGCCTGATAATCTGAGTTCAATCACTGAGACTCATCACATAATCAGGATGCTGTAGTGCATACATGTGATTCCAGTACTCATCACTCATTCCTATAGCAAGGTGGAAGTAGAGACTAGAGAGTTACCCAAGAACTGGTATATGCATGCTAGCCTGGCTTAGACAGCACAGCAGGAGAATCAAGAGTCTGAGATCTGCTTTGATAAAGTGGAATATATCAGGATATGTAATATAAGAGAACTGATTCCCCCAAAGATTTCCTTTGACCTCTCCATGAATTGTTGTGGCACAAACACATATCCACACACAGATAGACAGATAGATGAAATAGATAATGGATAAATAAATGAATAGGTCATTCATTTATTCCTCTGCCATTATTACTATATGTGTACCAACTGAGTGACTTCAAAGTCTCGCATTCTCGTTTTGAGTTTTTCGTTGTTGCAGTGGTGACTAAGTGAACAATCTTCTGTCCAACTGCGAGGGTGTGATGGAAGCCTTTTATCCATTGTACATACAGATTGTGCTCATTCTATTCTTGTGGAAATCTTTCCCATAGTTCTTATACTCTGACATCTAGACTGCTTGACACTACAAATAAAGATGCAATAGTTTTCATGTGTTTCGTGTGTCAGTATTTATCACCCAGGAAGTGTTCCCTTGTTGTGTGTCTTAGGGTTATGTTGCTTTGAAGTGTTCCCTTGACCACAGCACTCTATTTTTTTACAGGCTTTTCCTTTTAAAAAAACATTAAATTAGAAACAAGCTCGTTTTACATGTCAATCCCAGTTTCCTCTCCTTTCCCTCCTCCCCTGCCCCCCAAGTCCCCTTAGCCCATCCCATTTCTACTCACCAGGGGGCCTTCCATGGGATATCTTCAAAAATGCCATATCATTTGGAGCAGGGCCTAGGCCCTCCCTCATGTGTCAAGGCTGAGAGAGTATCCCGCTATGTGGAGTGGGCTCCCAAAGTCCACTTGTATACTAGGGATAAATACTGATCCACTACCAGAAGCCCCATAGATTGCCCAGGCCTCCTAGCTGACACCCAAGATCAGGGGGTTTGGGTCATCCCTATATTGGTTTCCCAGCTTTCAGTCTGGGGTCCATGAGCTCCCCTGAGTTCAGGTTAACTGTTTCTGTAGATTACTAGAGTCTGGTTTTGACCCCTTTGCTCATCACTCCTCCCTCTCTGCAACTGAATTCCAAGAGTTCAGATCAGTGTTTAGTTGTGGGTGTCTGCTTCTACTTCCATCAGCTTCTGGATGATGGCTTTAGGATGGCATATAAGGTTGTTATCAATCTCATTATCGGGGAAGGGCATTTAGGTAGCATCTTCACTATTGCTTAGATTGTTAGTTGGGGTCATCATTGCAAATCTTTGGACATTTCCCTAGTGCCAGATTTCTCTTTAAACCTATAACAGTTCCCTCTATTATGGTATCTCTTTTCTTGTATCCACTCAACACTGACATCAATTTATTCTAGAGATGATGTGGAGTAAGGGGAAAACTCCTCCATTGCTGGTGGGAGTGCATACTTTTATAGATAGTATGGAAATCAGTATGGTGATTTCTCAGAAAATTAGGGATCAATATACCTCAAGGCCCTGCAATGCCATTTTGGTGCATATATCCAAAGGAGGTACACTCATATCCTAAGGACATTTGCTTAACTATGTTCATAGCAACTTTATTCATAACAGCCAGAACTTAGAAACAACCTAGATGCCCCTCAACTGAAGAATGAATAAAGAAAATGTGGTATATTTACACAATGGAGTACTACTCAGCAGTAAGAAACAATGGCATCTTGAAATTTGCAAGTAAATGGACAGAACTAGTAAAACCATTCCGAGTGAGGTAACCCAGATCTAGAAAGACAAATATAGTATGTACTCATTCATAAGTGGTTACTTTCTTACAGTTCCAATGTTTAGTCTATTATAATCATGGCAGAAACCAAGGCAGCATGCAGGCAGGCAGACATGATGCTAGAACAGGAAATTGTATGAGATATTAGGTATGGCTTGAGCATATATGCAGCCTCAAAGCCCATCTTCACAGTCACATATCCTCCCACAAGAACACACCTACTCCAACATAGCCATGCTTCCTTTAGGAGCCATTTTCTTTCAAACAACCACATTGTGTTGCCATGCTAACTTAAACTTGTACAGGTCATAGGTTTATGCTAGCTGACATAGAGATAAGACAATTGACATAGTTTCAACATGTGGGGATTTTAGTGAAGTTACTACAGTGTAAATCAAGGATAATTTGCATTAGAGGAAAATTTGAGACATTTGAAAAATAATCACTGTATATAATAGAAGTTCACAGAACTTTTACATATTCTGCCTCTAGTCTATGGAAATATATGACTACAATTGAAGTTTATAAAGGTAATGTAGGCTCAAAAGTTATAGATGAAAAAAAATACAAGTGGCTTACTTTCATATAGATAATCATGTATATTTTTAATATTATAACAAATATCAAAAAGGAATTGTTTTAAAGATGGGATGCAGTAAGGATTTTAAGACTATAGTAATTTTCAAATGCTTTTATATTGTAAACTGTTAATTTATGTTGAATTTTAATATATTCACCTACCCATTTTAAATGGTCTTTTTGGAAACATTAACTTACTGAATTATACATGTCTTCTAATGCTATTAGTATTTTTTATAATATGCCCAAAATCCTCAGGAAAGGTTTGTAAGAAGCCATCTATGGCTCAAAAGCAAGTTTCTAAAATTCCAATTTTTGTTAATTAAACAAATGTTGTAATTTGATGTAGTTTCTATATTGTTTCCTTGATGTGATAGACTCACGGCTTTCATTTTTATGACAGTATTGGTCAATACGCAAGTCTAAAGAGCCATCCATTGCCCACTAGCTGTTCTTTCAAGTTACAATTACTTCCATGACCAAGTTCAGCTTGACATTTCAACAGAAAACATTTTCCCCCTTCAGGCAGCTGTCATACAAAGTAAAGTGTTTTATATGTACTTCTCATCTCACTACCCATAATATTAAAAAGACATGCTCACAAGGGTCATATTTAAAAAAATTAGTAATTGCCTTTCATCAATGGCATTCTTGAGCAAAACCAGTACCTTACAATTGTTATTGAGCTGCAATAAGGAATATAAAGATTGCACACTCAGGTCAGCACCCCAACTTTATGCTGAAACTCTAGAAGTTTTGACAAATCGCCACTTTGAAATCATCATTACAAATTTTAAACCAATATAAAAACACAACATCCAGCATCCAAATTAATATGAAAAATAGTTTGGCCCTTCCACATTTTCTGAGTGTAATTGGGGAAAACCAGGGGAGGCACAGTCCATAGTTTGAGAATTATCCTTTTCAAACAAACTCTCTATTAAAGATTTCCTTTTTTTTTTTGTTCTGCTGCCAAGCAAATGGAGTGGCTGTTGCTCTGAACCTTGAAAATCTGAGTCAGGTTAGTCTTTACACTCTTGGGTGTGACTCCTGTAGGGCATGAACTTTAGGCTCATCTGGCTCTTGAAACTCCTTCATGTCTGTGCAAGTTCAGGATTTGCCTCTGCTTGCATGAAAGTGTTCTTGTCACCCCCTAGGATCTATTTGAAATATTGGGACATTGATACCAGCCTCCTCACTTCTGCTCACAAACTACTGTCCTCCTCAGAAACATTCATTCTTCGCAGTTATTTCACTAGCTTCTTTCCTACCTCAGCCAATCCCAGACAAAAAACAGAACTCAACTTCAGACAGTCTGGTCTATTTTAAGAAAACAATAGGAGAAGCTAAAAAGCTCAGAGAAACAGAAAGGTTTACCCTTCTCAGAGTTGAGGAGCAAGGAAAAGGTACATGAGTCAATTAAGAGAAAGGGCCTGGCCCTCCATCAGGGAGAGCAGGGAAGGTAAGCACATGGTTTAACAAAGCAGTGTAGAGGAGCATGAAGAAAGGATTTGGCAGACACAATGGGAAATAACGCAGCCTTGCCTTAATCAGCTCAGGCTGCCATAACAAATACCATGGGCAGGGTGTGTTAAGCAACAGAAATGCATTTTTCTCTTCGAGACTGCAAGTCCTATGGCTTCAAAAGCATCAGCAGAGCTTTTGTTTTGTGACTTCTGGAAGTCTGTTCTGTCCTCCAGATGGTTTCCCTCTTGGAGGACTTTGTGAGTGTGCATTCCTGGTGTATTTGGTTATCAGACTGGATTAGAGCCCACTCAGGCAGTCCCATTTAACCTAGGCATTCTTTAGAGAGCCTTTCTCTCATTAAATGGATATATTCAGAGCTACCTGGGATTAAGGTTTCAATGCTGGAGTAGGGGAGTGGAAGTCATCCCCATGACAAACCTCAGGGTAGTGTGTTTAGTTGTGTGTATTTGTTACTTACACGTTTGCTTGTTTTTATTTTTTTATCATTTTTTATTTTAATTTTAAATAGCTTGTTTTACATGTCAATCCCAGTTCCCTCTCCCTCCCCTCCTCCCGCACTCCCCTTCCCCCCCTCCCTCCCACCCTATTGCCAAATCCTTCCACATAGGGGATATCTAGAGTCTGTCATTTTACTCTTGGTAGGGTCCAGGCACTCCCCTAAGAGTCCAGGCTGAGAGAGCATCTCTCTTTGTGCTATAGGCACATGAAGACAGTTTGTATACCAGGGATAGACACTGATCCACAGCTCATGGCCCCATAGGTTGCCCAGGCCTTCTCACTGACACTCACATTTGGGGGGTCCAGATCAGTCCCATGCTGGCCTCCCCACTGTCGGTTTGGGGTCCAAGAGCACTCCCCTATTCAGATCAGCTGTCTCTGCTGGTTTTGCCAGCCCATTCTTTGCCAATTTGCTCATCACTCCTCTCTCTCTGTCACTGGGTTCCTTGGGTTCAGTTCAGTGCTTAGTTGTGTGTTTGCCTCTGCTTCCATCAGTCACAGGATGAAGGCTCCCGGATGGTTATAGACATCAAGTTCATTATCAGGAATGGGCATTCGAGGTGGTCCCTCCACTATTGCTTAGCTTGCCAATTGATGTTATACCTTTAGATCACTCGAGGTCACTCTGGTGCCTGATCTGTCTTCAATCCTATGATTCCCTCTTCCCCCTATTCTACCCCCACCCCCTCAACTTCCTGTTCCCCCATGACCAACTCCCTTCCTCTTTACCCCCTCTATTCTTCCCAGGTCCCACTCCCCCCACCCTCGCCGTGTTCCCCATCAGAGGATCTTGTCTCCATCCTCTTCTCTTGGGTACTATGCATATATGCATATCTTTTAGGTTCTTTCCTGTTTCCCAGACTCTCTATCTGTGGAAGTGCAGACTGGCACTATCCTGATCCATATCTAGAATCCATATATGAGTGAGTACATACCATGTTTGTCTTTTTGCGACTGGGTTACCTCACTCAGGATGGTTTCTTCCAGTGCTATCCATTTCCCTGCGAATTTCAAGATTCCATTGTTTTTTTCTGCTGAGTAATACTCCATTGTGTAAATGTACCACATTTTCTCTATCCACTGTTCAGTTGAGGGGCATCTAGGTTGCTTCCAGGTTCTGGCTATTACAAACAATGCTGCTATGAACATAGTGGAGCAGATGCCCTTGTTGTATGAACCTGCCTCATTTGGATAAATGCCTAAGAGTGGAATTGCTGGGTCTAGTGGTAGATTAATTCCCATTTTCCTGAGGACTCTCCATACTGATTTCCAAAGAGACTGTATGAGTCGGCATTCACACCAGCAGTGGAGGAGTGTTCCTCTCTCTCCACATCCTTATTTTTATAAAACTATATGCCCACTCCTGAATTCCATCCTTGACTCCATTCCAGACTCATTTCTTCCTGAATTGTCTGAATGCTTCTTAAACAACTGATAATTATTGATAACTTAAAGTTTGAAAGATAGTTGTGAATACTTTCCGTTTCACCCCATTAAACACTTATTTATCCTTTGATAGATATGTCATTATTTTACAACAAGTTTCTAAATGAATAAACTGTAACAGAAATTTGTAATTTGTCAAGGTCAAAAGTGGTTTTAATTGTGACGTTCAGGCATGAGCCTGGAAGTCTAACTTCAGAGCCTGGGCTCTAGTCGGCAAGCTAGATAGCCTGTACTCTCCATCATGTCTAACTGAAATCCAGCCCCTAACTGCTGATTGAAACATCACTGCCATTCTCTTTTCTTGGAAAGTTAAATTGGAAACAGGAACCACAAATAGAAAGAATTAGAGAAAATATATATTTCTATAAGGTCTTATCTTACCAATGATGCCAGCCTCATGAGTCCTCTCTTCCCAGGTTCACATGGAAACTCTCCACTCTTACATTTCCCAAACTCCTCATCGACTCCTAGTCTCACCTATCTTGCAAACAGTGCTTTATTTATCAACCAATAAGACACTCATATACACAGAAGGACTTCCCCCATAAGATGGTGGAATCAGAAGCAGACACTCAAAGCTAAACACTGAGCCATACTCCTAGAATCCAGTTGTAGATAGGGAGGAGTGATGGGCATAGTAACCAAGACTGTGCTGACAGAAACAGCTGACCTGGCCAAGTGAGAGCACAAGGACCCTAGTCATGAAGCTGGGGAATCAGCATTGAACTGAACCAAGCCTGCTGAATGTGGGTGCCAGTTAGGAGGTATGGACAGTCTATGGGACCTCTAATATTGGAACCAGTATTTATCCCTAGTGCACAAATGGACTTTAGGAACTCATTCTCTATGGAGTGATACTGTCTCAACCCAGATACATGGAGGAGGGTCTAGGCCCTCCCCCAAACAATGTGACAGACTTTAATGATTCCCCATAGAAAGCCTCACCCTCTCTGGGGAGTGGATTGTGTGTGTGATGGGTGGGTCGGTGGGGGTATGGGATTATGGAAGGTGGAGGGAACTGTGATTGATATGTAAAATAGGACTGTTTCTAAATTTAAAAAATAAACTAAAAAACAACCTAAAAAGTAAGTGGTAAAGTTTTAAACTCTTTGCTTTGTATTCTTTTAGTCTGAAGATCCATGATTTATGAGACCAAGGTAGAATGCCTCAGAGTGAGCAATGCAATCATAAAAGAGATCTTCGGGCAATACAGGTAAAGGTCAAGGCAAAGTTCTGCTGAATGTAAAATCCATGCAGAACGTAAGGCACTGTGTCTCTCAGGCCTGGTACAACTAGGATCATGTTCACACAGGTGGGTAACTCACATCCTACAGTCTCCCATGAAGTAGTCCACCTAATTTATACTCAGTGTACAAGTCAATCAGGCAAACATGCGTGGGTTACCAGCACCACGCAATTCTATGGGGCAAATAGAAGAATTTAATAAGAATTTATGATCTAAATATGGGAGAAGTACAGGAGAATAGCACACACACATACACACACACACACACACACACACACACACCTAATTAGCAAGGTGTTTGAAATAATAAAGGGAAAAGAGACTCAACTGAAGTGAAGGCAGGTAAGACTTGAGAAAATGAGGTGGCTCAGCAGTTTTGATGCCTTTTCAGAGGATCAGAGCTCTGTTTGCAGCACAAACATTAGGGGGCTCACAACCACTTATGAATCTAGTTCTAGAGGATTCATAGTGGACATTAACACACACACAAACACAAACACACACACACACACATTTTAATAGAAAAGATTTAAGGAACTGGAAGACACTAGATGCTCCAAACAAAGACAATAAAATTCAAAAGCTAAGATCAGCCTCACTTGGATTGTTGGAAATGTGAGACATCTAGGGAAAGAGTAACCTTGATAATAACGTGGCTCCTGGTTTCATAACATCTGCAAATGTCACTTGCAATTTATCCAAGTTCTCATAGAACACAATCAAATAGAGTTGATGAAATATCTAGCAAACTTATCCAGACAGTTCATTGTTTTCAGGATGCAAAATCAAAAATTTAGGTTTTTTTTCAGGATGCAAAATCAAAAAATTAGGTGAGAATGATCACTTTTCTGACATCCTTAGTTTGATTATTTTTTTGTGCATGATTTTGAAACAGTTTCAGTCATTGATCTTCCATAATACATTTTGCATCAAGTTAAACATAGGTTATCAAATAACAGGACCATCTTCAAACTTCGAAAATTAAATTTTAAAAAGTTCTTGAACACTAGGTTTACTACAAATCTTAAAGAACTTTATTCAGAACATCAGTCCATATTTGGAAAAAACACATTACAAAAATAGAAGAAAATAATTTACAAACAGCAATGCCATTTCCAACACTGAATGTTTCATGTGGGTCCTTGGGTTAATACTACCTATATAGTACTCAGAATTTTCTCTGGGACATGGAAAATCAAAAAGTGTAGGGTTTGTCTTCTGTACTGTTAAAAATCTGTGAGATACTGCGTAGAGAAATGGTTCAGTGGTTAAGAGCACTTTCTACATTTGCAGAGACGCTGGGATCAGTTCTCAGAATCCCTATGGGAGCTCCTAATAACCCATGACTCTAATTTCAGAAGACCAGCACCCCTCTGCAGCCTCCAGGAGTATATGTTATGTATTGGTTGCTTTTACATACATACAGACAAAACATGCACATATATAAAATAAAATATAAATAAATCTTTCAGGAAACTGTAGAGTATGCAGGTTGTTAGTACCAACTAACTATGTGCACTAAAAACTTACTTATACATGGAAAATGCAAAATCTAACCTTCAAAATGTATTGAAAAATGAAATATATGCTTGAAAAATATAATATTACACATTTACATTTTCCACATTGATGTAATGAAAATTTTATAAGAGATGTTATTTTGATTTGATCAGGTGTAACAATCTCATTTCGGGGGAAGTTTTACCTTTTTTTCTAATTCTGCTTTCACATCCTTATATTAAAATAATAATAATAATAACAATAATAAACAAATCTAAGGGATATTTTCTTTCAGGGAAACTCATGTCCCTGACTCCACATGGAAGGAATTCGTAGCATTACATGCTGACAATGCTGAATTATAAGCATCTCTCCTGTGCAAGTATAGATGCAGTTCTCACAGTTCTGCACTATTCTCTGTGCAGTAGCCCAGCTAATCCACAGTATTGCAGTATTCAAGGTTGCTACCACACTGCAGGACTTAATACTGATTTTCTTATCTTTTTATTACTTTAATTTTAAATAGCTTGCTTCACATGTCAGTCCCAGTTCTCTCTCCCTCCCCTCCTCCTGCAACCCCCACCATCCCCCCAGCCTCCCACCCTATCCCCACTTCCTTTCAAATAGGGGATGTATCTTAGGAGTGCTGCCTTCACTTATTTTCCTGATTTTGATTCCAAACACTTTTTTTTTGGCCCTCATGTTTCTTATGGGTTTAAAATGGTATCTTGACTTTGAGAGTTTTCTTGTATACATAACAAAGAAATTTGAAAACATTTTCCTCTATGGTTGTAATTGATTTATAGTTTTGAAGGGGAGCTTTAAAAAACACTTCTCTTGATATTATTAAATTCATACACATTTCTTGTATGTAAAATGCAAAGCATCTGTTGATCTCAGTCGTTAACCATCTTGAATTATCATATGGAGTCAATTCAATAATTTATGGACATAACTTTGATTCATAGCATATGCATCATTCTCAATGCTTTTATATTATAATCAATTACCGAGTCAGTATAAAGGTATCTTACTATTCATTCATCTTTCTAAATAATTCTAATTCAGCATACAAGAGGAACCATAAGGCACACAATGTGGACCTGACAGATGAGTCTCAGTTACTTTTAACTTAGCTGTCAGCATTCTGTGTTGTCTCTCTGTCTCCAGTTGTATTTTTCCAAAATGTCAAAAGAGGTTGAGTCTCTACGCTGTGTTTCAATAAACTGTCCTGATACATCTTACTGTGTGGTGAATAACATTACAGTCTCCTCTGTGCTGGGAGACATTGCAGTTGAATGCAGTCACCTCTTTTGCAAAAAGGAAATAAGACCATGGCACAGTCATCAGCAGCAGTGTGGCTCTGATAGATGTAGTTATCCAGGGTTATTGCCATCAATTGGAAATGCCTGGTCTACCTCAGTGCAAATCACTTCCGCCAGTTTTTCTTTAATCAAACAATAACCTAGAAGATATATTCAAGACAAAAAGGAAGCATAAGCAAAATAAAATTGGGAAAAATATATCTTTGTTCCAAGGCATTTGTTTTCCCACACCTGTTTGCTTGAATTCTGCAAATTTTAAAGATCAAACAGTGAAATTCCAAGTTAAAAAAAAAGTTTTACTTGTTCTCGGGAAAGAGAACAGGGCATAAGGCTTTTTTGGTTTTGTTTTGTTTTTGTTTTTAGGTTAGAAACAATCTTGTTTCACATGTCAATCCCAGCTTCCTCTCCCTCCCTCCTCTGCCTCCCTCTCCACCAGGTCCCACAGTCCCCTACCCAATCTATAAGTTTTAAATCCATGGATCTTATAGTCTAAGGTGAAGACTAGATTAGCAGGGAAAATTGATACTATCTACAACTAAAATTTTTTTTAGTTTCTCTTTGTGTGCTGTTGTTTTCGTTTTAGAGCAAGATTCGCTGTAGTACAGCTTAGTGTTGAGTATTTGTATACCAGATTGGGTTCATATTGGTCATCCTTCTGTCTGGGATTACAGACCTGTACAACTACACTCATCTTAGAGTTATAATTGATGTTAAACAAACTTGGTTTGTAGACATAGATGATATGTCCTCACTTGGTGGATTTATGTGTGATTTTAAGAATACATCTTTTCCATATTTGAGATGGAATATGATTTTTGTTTTTGTTGTTTGTTGTTGTTTTGAGACATGGCTTCTCTTTGTAGCTGTCTTGGAACTCACTCTGTACACCAGGATAGCCTTGAATTTAAAGGTATGCCTGTCTCTACCTCTGTCTCCTGAGTTCTGGGATTAAAGGTGTGCACCACCAGACCTGGCAATAAAGTATTTCATGAATTATAAAGCAATAAACTAGGTGTTGAATACAGAACTCAATTAATAGCAACTGTGAGTCTATTTACATGAAATCTATGATTTTAGAAGTTGGAAAATAAGATATGTATATACGGACCAGGGAGATGGCTCACCAGAAAATTTTTTTCTCTAAATTTTCCTCTCATTTCCAAATGTGTGCCTTGGCAATGTGTCCCTACACATACAGAAAACAAAATCAAAAGTGAAAACTAACAAATAAACAATGAATGAACAAGTAAAGTTGATATACTGGAGATACTATGAAGTATGAACATGGTACAAACTCACCAAATTTTTGTGTGTGTGGAAGTATATACACATGGGCAACATGTATGTGGAGGCTAATGTGCTACTTAAGATCATTTTTCAGGTGCTTTGGTTTTTCCTGAGATAGAATCTCTCATCATCCAGGAAGTCATGGAGTATGTTAGGACAGCTACACAATGAGCCTGAGAGCTCAAGGAATCATTCTTGGTCTGGGTAAGTTTTTCTGAGTGGGATAACAAGTGCATGCCACATATCTAGTTATTACTATTAGTTTTTTAAAAAACAGCATAAAATTCTGGTTTATTGTTGGACGTTGTTTCATACATATATAGAACAAAAGCAAATGAATAAATAGCAACTTCTATAAAAATAAAAGGTTGTGGGGAAATTTTTATCTTTGGTCTTTTAACCATCTCATACAAATCAACTGCTTATTCAGTTAGGGGCATACACACTAAATATCTACTGGAGTTCTTGGAATATGGTTGTTTCTGTTGTTGTTATTTGCAATTTGTGCATTTTTCTCCTTTAAGATCCTAATGAACATGGTCATACCACAAGTAGAATGAGATACTGTGCATAACAACATATACAGAACTATAAAGTGTAAGTAAAAATGAAAAAACTTTCTTATTAATCACTTGTAAAGGAAAGAGCAGTGGCATGGAAGTTTTGCTTCTTTGTCCTCCCCTGTTGACCTAGGTTTAACAGTACTGATGGAAATGTACTAAATTTGCACAATGGAAGATTAATCAGCTGTTAAGAAAAATGAAATTATGAAAATTTCAAGAAAAAGCATGGAGTTAAAAAAAGAGGTAATCATCAGTACATTCCAGGTACAAATCCTGTGACCTACCTAAAATGTGGACTAGTGTTGTAGTGGGAAAATAGTATGGGACTGAACAAGAACTTTCTAATTGGATTTAAGATTCATTCCATGAGATAGAACCCATGCCTGACACTGCTACAGTGACCAAGGCCTTAACACTAGATAGGCTGTGAGCCTAAGGGAAAACTTATTAACATTATTCTGCTAATGGAACAAAGCAATAAAATGACCCCTGACAATATATCCTCAGTAACTCTTATAACCCACACCAGAGAAACTTCTTTCAGTAGATAAAAATGAATACAGAGACCCATAACTGGACCATGTCAAAGAGTATTAGAATTTGGGATATGCAGTATTAAATGGGACATCATCAGATTCCTCTTATTAATGCTCAGGGATCTATGTGGAAAAGGAGGCATGAAGATTGTAAGAGCCTTAGATGGTAGACGACTCCAAGAAAATAGTGTCTTCCAGATACAAAGACTAGTATATAAGAGACTGTGACAAGTTCAGGTTCAAGCCAGATAGGTCCCCACCACTGAGATGAGGAAGTGGATATGGGCTCCCACCCCTAACAAAGAAGTTATTTGTAGTTGATGTCTGACTACAGAGGGATAATCACTCATTTTAATGGAGTTTCAGTGGGTATATCATCCATAGTCAATGACAGGCACTTAGCACTGGAATAGTTGACCAACACAACACAAAGCAAATTTTCTTTTTCCTATTCTTTTTGTTTATTTTGGCTTTATCCAATTTACTGCTCTTTTGTCTATTTGTTTTTACTTTCATTTGCATGTTTGGGGGGCCTTGTTTTTATTTTGTTTTGTTTTGTCCACTAGTTTACAAAGTATACTTTATATTCTCACATTAATGGGAATGTGGGTCATTATTTCACCAGAAATTTTATGCACTGGGTCAATAAGCCATTCATACCAAAAATCACCATTGTCCAGTAGCTAGTAACTTGTTCTAGACACTTCTAAGAGCAATCTCATCAACTAACAGATGGTATCAGCTCACTGTTTCCTGCTACAGAACAGTTTGAAATTCCAGTGACTTGACAAGAAAAAAATAAGTTGGTTTTTGTTTGTATTACTTTTTCTCTTTCTTTCATGTACTATGGCCCTCCATGGCATGAAATGTCTGTTACAAACATTAATGGAGTCTCACGGGCACATTCTAACAAGCCTAAGCGAGTTGTGGACTATGTAATTTGATTGGACACATTAGGAGAACACAAGCACCTCTATCCTGAATTGTATTGTGAATTCTCTATACTGACTTGAGGAATGTTTGCATTTCCATATACACTGTGCTTCAGAATATAGAATAAAAATGAGCAAGTTTCACTTCAGTGGCATTAGCTGAAGTTCAGAAACCAGGCTACCTTCATAGAATCAATATGAACACACCATTTTCACATACTATCATGTGTTTTACAAGGGATCCAGGACAAGAGACTTGGTGCATTAAACTTTATGTGAAGCAAAAATGAAAGGAGTTAAAATAAAAATTTTGTGTGGAGCCAAAATAGTTCAAGACAAACTGGGTAACACTTCAAATTCCTGCAAGGAAATATGTTCCCATGTTTTACATCATCTTCTATGTTGACCTGGATGCTTCTGAGGGTTAGAAGTGCTTAATCTGTTGCTATCACACTGCTGCTTAACATGATGTCTGGCCAGTGGTACATCTGAGATAAGGTGGCCCCTTTCCACTGTCACCCCACACCGAGGCAGCCTGTTCTTTTTTCATCACTGAATGACCACTCTGTTGGAACCACATCCAACAGTAATTGCCTTAGGAGTTTTAACTTTACAACCAGTGACAGTCTTTTACCACTTCTTCCTTACCAGTGCAGTATAAAATTCTACCACCTTAATATGGCAACTCAAAATTCAACATCAAGTTAGAAACTTTCAACATTTTTCCCAGTGACATCTGTGGTCCTGAAAAAACAGAAAGTAAAGTTGCTAATTTTCTTGTGGGTCAGCTCCTCCTGATCTTCAGTGTTTCTTATTTTCTCCTGTGATGGCTACTTCACTTAGCTATGAGTATCAACATTCAATTCAGCCACATCTGTGTTTTCATACATGTACAACAGCAGCAGTGCTCTCCGGGTGTTTTACTGGCTTTTCTTAGCCACAGGAAAGAAGAAAAGCACTTAATAGTTTATAAGACATAAATTTACAAATATATCCATAAAAAGACGATACTGTCCTGCAAATTGTTGCTATTGAGTGTTCCTAAGGGCTAGAATGTCCTTCGAGCTTCATCAAACCTGGTATCTACAGACAAACAAAACACAACTTTTCAAGCTCTGGGCTGATGGAGTCTACTCTTGAATGTATACAAAATGAAGCCACTTGCCTTGTAAACTTTGGTAATGAGCTCACATAAGAAACAGTGTGAAGAGATTTCTGCTTTCTGGTAATGAACATGTTATTCAGAATACCCCTCTCTCACCAGAATGATATAAAACATTGTGAGGAACATTCCAAATATTTTTCTTAGATGAAAAAGTACTGGGATGTGGTAGTAATGAATCACTAGAATTAACAACTAAAGGACATTGTGGAATCTGTTAGTGTTCTATTTTTCTTTTTTTTGTATTTTATATCTATTTTTTATTTTATTTTCCAGTTTAAATTTAGATAAGAAACAAGGTTGCTTCACAAGTCAGTTCCAGGTCCCTCTCCCTTTCCCTCCCCTCCTCCCGTGCCCTCCCCCCAACCCCCCCCCCATTATCCTCTCATTTCTCCAGGGAGGGTGAGGCCCTCCATGGGGGTGTCCATAGTCTGTCATTTCATATAGGGCAGGGCCTAGACCCTTCCCCAAGAGTTCAGGGTGAGAGTGCACCTCACATTGTTCTATGGGAGTTCAAAGTCCGTGTGTATACTTGGGATGGGTACTGATCTGCTGCCCAAGGCTCAATAGATTCCCTAGGCCTCCTCACTGACACCCAGATTCAGGAGGTCTTGATCAGTCCCATGCTGGCTTCCCAGGCTGATGCCTGGGATTCAAGAGTTAACCTTTGTCTGGTCAGCTGTTTCTGGGGGTTAAACCAGCCCAGTCTTAATCCCTTTGATCATCAGTCCTCCCTCTCTGTTACTGGCTTTCTTGAGTTCAGCTCAGTACTTAACCAAGGGAGTCTGCCTCTTCTTCGATCAGCCACTAAATGAAGTTTCTGTTTCCCAGACTCTCTGGCCATAGGATTGTAGGCTGGCACTCCCCAGATCTATGTCTAAAATCCATATATGAGAGAGTACATGCCATGTTTCTCTTTTTGTGACTGGGTTACCTCACTCAGGATGGTTTCTTCTAATGTCATCCATTTGCCTGCGAATCTCAGGATTCCATTATTTTTTTCTGCTGAATAGTACTCCATTGTGTAGATGTACCACATTTTCTCTATCCACTCTTCGGTTGAGGGACATCTAGGTTGCTTCCAAGTTCTGGCTATTACAAATAAAGCTGCTATGAACATAGTGGAACAGACCTCTTTGTTGTATGAATGGGCATCTTTTGGATATATGCCTAAGAGTGGAGTTGCTGGGTCTTGTGGTAGGTTTATTGCCATTTTTCTGAGGAATCTCCATACTGATTTCCAAAGTGGCTGAACCAGTTGGCACTCCCACCAGCAATGGAGGAGTGTCCCCCTTTCACCACATCCTCTCCAGCATAAATTGTCATTGGTGTTTTTGATTTTTGCCATTCTATTTTTCAATCTATCTTCATTTGGATGGTACTTGCTGATCCTAAAAAAAAGCCCTCAGATTTGTTTGCAAAACTTTGCGAGCAAAAACTAAAATCTATCTTTATGCTGACAACACAGTATGCTCTAATAAGGGAAAGTAACCATGATACCCAGGCTAAGACCTCCTGCTGTGTTAGAAGAAACTAACTTTCATGTTACACACTTAGCTTAGCCTTGGATCTAAGTGTCCTGTATTGGTAGTAACCTATAGTACATGTCAAAAAATAAACCTCCCTGGACACAGTCTTCTACTTAATTAATGGACACTCTCTTCACACAGGCTGACCAAACACAGAACAATCAGGTCATCATGGCAGCATGTATGAAAGCAAGCAAATGATACTTCAATTTTGATAGAAGAAGTTAAAAATGATTTCCTTGATGTTAATGAAAGTAAAACCTACACAATAAGATCTGTGGGCAAACACAATAGATATGTGCAGTAATAGTAGATCTTGAAGAAGAAGGGAACATTATAATAATCAAAATTAAGCGGTAACTAGATAAGTTTAAAAACATATAAAAGTAAATATATGCTTATGACTGTACATAGAAGATTAGTGAGTAGCCAGCAAAATAAGCATAAAAAGGAAAAATATATAGCTGCACATAAAAGGCATAGTAGTTACTTTGAAATGCTTGGTATAATATTAGTCTGAGTCCAAGAAAGAAAGACGAAATAAAAATTGGCTATTATTCAAGGATAATGAAATGTCCATGGCTACATATTGAAAATGAATCTCCAACTGAATGAATAAAAAACTTTAGTCTTGTGTAGATATATCATAATTAAACTGTAGAAACAAAATTCTAGGATCACATTTAAAACAATCTGAGAAAAAATGGTAGACAACTTTGGGCAAATGGCATCAGAAGAAAAAGGCAATAATTAATTACTATCTTTGAGATATAACAAGAAAGAATCTAGGAATATGTGAATTTGTACCCAGTCAAGTCATCTTTAAGGATGACAGAAAAAAATATTGCTTTTGAACAAAACTGAAAGAATGTACCACTTGGAAAACAAAATGGAAATGATTTCCAGTGCATTTAAAGAATACCAGAAACCTAAACCCACAAAAGAGTAATGGCATGCTAGAAGAAACGTTAAAATGTGCCTAAAAGCATTAAGGAATAAAACAAATTGATATGTTTTGAGGTTTGCAACTATTTATGGTCTTGAGGATTATTTATAAATCAATTTTTATAATAAAAACATTCCAACATAATTTCAAATAAGCTAGGTATATGTAGATAATTTATATCAAACTTTTGGTAGCATATTCTAGCAATTTTCAGGATGATAGAAGAATGTATCCACTTGATAACTACCTTTTAATTATGTAAGTGAATGAAAACTTCCAAGACAACCAAAAGAAGAAGTAAATATAGGGACCAGTAACACAGCTTAATGGAGAAAGATTCTTGCCATCACAATCTCAGTTTAATATCTAGAACACAAATGTGGGAAAAGAGAAACCTTTGACTTTTGCATTGCATACTCACTCTTATGCACACATACAGAAGCAAATGCACACACACAATTAATAAATGCCAAAATTTTAAAAATCTAAGTACCAGAAATTATTAAGTAGGATCAATCATTGATTAAACAAAATGCCATCAGCAATCTCGCTTCTGTTCTCCGCAGTAGTAGTTAGCAGCCCATGATGTTTAATACAAAATCATTATGAACACATTTTGCAATGTGAAGCAAATGCATTATTACCTGGAAGCTTGGAAAATACAATGTGCTGAATTCCTTGGGCTTCCTTGTTGGGTCAAATATCACAATATAGGAAAGGAAACCACCAGGAAACAACAAAAGATGTGGTTAAAAATTGTCTTTTAAAATACTCGTATGAATATAAAGACCAGTAAAAGGGCAACTGGGCAATACAGAAGGCAATTCACTAATAATCACCATCATCTTGTTAAGGGACACGAAAGAAATGATGTCCCCATTAAGACAGAAAAAGTCAAGTCGAATTTTACTTTCTTAAGACTGTAATGAGTCATAACAGTAAAATACAGCTTAGACTCTAGCAGAATCAGACAATTCCAGCAGGGGTCTTCTGAGGATCAGAGACAACGCACCCTAAATGAAGTCTGTCAAATGCATACCAATTTGGTTTTTTTTTTTGTTAGGACAGAATATTGTGAACTTTTATACTCATGTCCCCTTTTTATTGAAGAAAATTGTCTTAGTTTCTATCATGTTGCTGTGGTGAAACACCATGAACAAGAAAACTTATAAAAGACAGAGTTTATTAGAGGCTTAGAGTTTCAGGGAGTTAAGAACTTGACCACCATAGTGAGGAACATGGCATAATATATTTGAGGACTATTTCAGAAACTGTTCCAGTCTCAAGCCAATTTTATTTAATGATTATTATTTTTTATACATCTTAGTTGCAACTTAGCTATCTTTAAGATCAACCATTCTAACACATTGCAATCCAAAGATATAATTCTTGTACATACATACTACAGAACAATGGTAGAAAATATTAAAAGTCTATTTCCTGTAACAAAATATTTTATTTCTATAAGAGCAGAAAATGTAAAATGAACAGTAAAAACAATGTCATTATTAACATATAAAACTCTCCAACATGAGCTGAG
The DNA here is from genome assembly GCF_017639785.1 of Mesocricetus auratus. Lineage (NCBI taxonomy): Eukaryota > Metazoa > Chordata > Mammalia > Rodentia > Cricetidae > Mesocricetus > Mesocricetus auratus. The sequence goes on along the minus strand of NW_024429184.1, from coordinate 106,765,372 downwards.
TATTTTTAGGCAGAGCTCATTAGTATTGCAAGATATGAAGGCATGTCCATGTAGAGCACTCAATGTATGTTGTATGTTTAGAACCAAGTTTCCTGGTGCAATGCAGGGAAACACTATTGGGAAACAGAGGTGTAAAGGTCAGATCTATAATTTCTGGAAATAAAGATGAGGGGAGAGGGAAGTAGCATGACTATAAAGAGGTGGCACAGAGAGAGCTTTGAAGAGTTATCCCACCTCTGTGTCTACTGTAGTTTGACAACTGCATAAGTACACACACATGACAGACTAAAATGCTTCCTAAAAGTCTACCCTCAAACAATAGTATCCACAAATACGAGGAAAAGGAAAAAGTAGATTATATTAATATGTATATGATATAAATAAAATCATATTTACATTTTAATACCTTAGTTATGTGTTAGATTAAACACTTTAGTCAAGACAATGCTCATAGTTTCAAAATCACATACATGTGTATACTGATTACCAGAACAATATTCATACACCACAAAGCTTGAAAATAATGGAATAGAAACATCCTATGAACACACTAGTCAAAACTAGCTTACATAAATTAACAATAGGCAAAATGGACTTGTAGGACACAAATTGCATGACCACACATGAGAACTTGGTTGAACAACAGCATGTATTATATTCATAACATGAAGATTATTCTGTCCTTTTCTTTACACCCAGCATAAGAGAGATAGCCTGAACATGCTCTTTCTGGGAGCCCCATCACACTCAAGTTTGTCTGTCTTGCAAATGCAATAAACTGAAGATTATGACTCATAAGGCAAGATGGTTAGGTTTCAATCGGTTTGGATATGATGGATCCATTTATATGACTTGCTCTTAAATTAGAGTTTTCTAAGTGTGCTGTATAAAACCTGTGAAGTCATTAACTATCTTAAGGAATTAAAAAGCTATTTTGTTTCTTGACAGTGATGAAAGTGTTTATAGAGCTGACTCAAACTGAATCACATCATGAAAAATAGGATTACAACTTTGGAGTGAAAATCAGTAAGACCAGAAACATCAGTGTTCTGAATAACACAAGAAAGACATATTTCATTGCTTTAAATATTCTCTTTAAATATTCTCTGTAAAAGAAACACAGGCTTTATGATGGGTCTTTGTAAGTGTGTTTTTGTTTTACGATATAAATTTCAAGAAAAGAAACAGGGAAATAATATCATTTTAAAATTCTTCACTTTTAGCCATGCTTTGGTGGCGCACGCCTTTAATCCCAGCACTCAGGAGGCAGAGCCAGGTGGATCTCTGAGTTTGAGACCAGCCTGATCTACAGGAGCTAGTTGCAGGACAGCCTCCAAAGTCACAGAGAAACCCTGTCTTGATAAACCAAAAAAAATTCTTCACTTTTATTTTCATTGTGGTAATTCCTCATGATTCAAATATCACATTAATTTTTCAATAATATACCTATGAAATTATATTTTCAATTTAGCACACACTCTGATGACTCAAAAATTTGTGCATATCTGAAATCTCTAGTTCCACATGCAAAGAAATGAAATTAGGAGCAGGTAGTTTGGTTTTACAAAAAAGTGTGTATATCTATATCTATATCTATATCATCTAATGATACATAGTCTGGGAAGTTCTTGATTGTGACTCCATTATTCCATAAGCATTGGGATGAATTGTGGGAAGAGGGCTCATTCCTATGTGTGTCATAGGCCCTTGTCTGTATATTCTTTTAGCTTCTCTGTAGCATCCAATTCAATTTATCAAATACCAATGTGGAATTTCTTATAGAAATAGAGAGAGTTTATAGGCTAGAATACAATATAAATGTGAATTCATTATCAGTTGTCTACCATGTTCATGTTATTTATCTGGATAAATTTTGTTTATTTATTGTTCTAGATGAGTAAAAATAGCATGGAAGAGATTTGAAAGATATTAATCTTTGCAGAAATGGAGAAAGTAACCAATTGCATATGTAACTATATAATAACACTGAAAATGCTCAGTCATGTTACTGTTTCCTCTGGCATCAGTGGTCTAGCATTTCCATCTCAACCCTTGATTACAGTCCATGAGAGCAGATAGATGGGTATGTGTAATGCAACTAAGTACAAGAAACAATCAATAAACACTTCTGATATGTTTAAATTTGTTATCAGGTTATACTGAGAACATTTAAACTTTTGCATTACACATTAAAATACTTCCTAGTATTACTTTTCTCTAACATTTCTAATTTTTTTCATTTAGACAGAATTACTATCATAATTAAGTAGATAAAATTTAATGAAAACCATTTAAATTACGTGAATTTCAATTGAAGTGAAAATATTTATACATTCAAAACCATTTTGTTAATAAAATAAACTGTATTGGAGAAGTTGGATTTGTGAGTGCAACAGAAAAGTGGGTTGTCTTAATCCCCCACCAAACCAACATCAAAACAAGGTAAAAAGAGTGCCAAAGGCAGGCAAACAGATGCATTTGTGTAAAACTATGTCTGTGACTATTACAACTCCATGACTTTACTTTCTCCTAATCACAATCAAAGCCATTTAAAATATAAGTCGCACAAACAATGGCAAGTAAGCCACATAATCAAAATTATAATTCTCATTTCCAGAATGAGCCTTCTTTCTTTCTCTCTCTCTGTCTTTCTTTCTTTCTTTCTGTCTGTCTGTCTGTTTTTCTGTGGTGATGAGACTTTCCCATTATTTTAAACCTAGAAACAGTTTGATAAAATTTTCAATTTCATGCACCAAAGTTAATTTTTTTCCTTCTTGCCTAGTGTTTCTGTAGTGAGTAAAAGTTATCATATAATTAATTGCTTATGCTAATAATCCTCTGCTTGAATTTCTTCTGTGTAGTATAGTGGAAATATCTATTTTATACTGTCTTAGGGTTACTATTGCTGTGATGAAACATCCTGACCAAAGAAACTTCATGAGGAAAGGTTTTAATTGTCTTAAGCTTCCACAGGGCAGTTTATCATCAAAGGAAGGCAGAATAGGAAGTCAAAATGAGCAGGAACCTGGAGGCAGGAGCTGATGAGAGACCTATGACATTATGTGTTTATTTGTCTGAGCCCAAAGCAGAAATAAAGGACCAGATGGACTCTAGAATGTAAGTAAACCTCAAGAGGCACACACAAGAGTTCTGATCCTTTTGCTTCTAGCTGAATTAGAATTTGTTTTACTCCTCTGATATCAGAGCAGCGCAACTTCTTCTGCCCTGCATTGCCCACCTTAGAATACTTTTAAACAGTCCCAAAGGGTCTTTATCCTTTCCTGAATGACCCACCTCCCCATCCAAGGCTTCTTAGATAAAGTCCTAGAGGGTCTATTTTTCTTCTTTATGAAATATAAATGTATGCAGATGCCACAGATAAATTTATTTATTGTCTTTAATCTCATGGGAATATTTATTTTTTAAATATATAATATTGGGTAAGGAAAAATATTTTAAAAGTACCCAATTCAGTTGTATTAAATGATTTCCTTTGTCACATACCAGTGTCCATCTTTGCAAATTCTTAAATACCTTAGCCTTGTAACATAATAATTATATTGAACTGTATCTATAATTAAATATCAGATTAAATATTCTGAAATACCTCAAACTACATCATAGGTAGAGATCTCACCTACCTTTGACCATGCTAAATGGGCGTGGTCAGTGCTGCTGGTACGGGACTTTCACTATACTAACATCTTCCTACAGGATCCCATTTCAGCAGGAAGTAATTTTGAAAGTACTATGCTCCCTTTCCCTACTGTTGACACTACAGGATAAATACACCTTTTAGGGTTTGTTTTCAGTTATTTAGGGTTTGGATTGGAAGGAGGTGTTCAGACTTGGGCATCTCTTTCAGATAAGTTTAGGGTTTAGATGGGATAGATATGTTTAGGATAGGATATAGGTAGATAATAATTTGTTTATCACTTTCTGTGTATATATGGTTTATATATATTTGAGACAATTTAGTTTGTTTCAAGTCTAAACCTTTTCTTTAGGCTAAAAGTGGAATTGTGGGGCATGGTCACAGGTATGTGGGGAAAGGCAGGGGTATTGGCAAAGAAAGACGGGCTGCACGTTCTCTTGGGGCTGCGATCAATGTCAGAGACAAGCAGAGGGCTCTCCTTAGTTCTTGGCGTCTCATGTGAGTGTCTTCTCTCTCTCTAGTAAAGCATCATATGACTCTCCTTCACCATATCCTTGGAGTGGCTCCTTTTAAATCAAGCTGGTCCTCTTAAGGCAGAGCAGTTACCAAGCAGGGATCACATGTAGATTGTAGGACACATAAGTAGAAAAGGAGAAAGCATATGTGACCTCTCTTTAAGAGTGAAAAAAACCCTTAAGAATCCTCCTCTAGCCTACCTTCCTTAGCAGTACAATGGCCATACATTCAACATTAAAACAAATACAGGCAGTGATGTGAAGGCCACGGGTAGACAAAAATAATACAATTGCCTGTGAAATAATACAATTGCCTACGAAATAATACAATTACCTATGAAACACTCCTTTGGTGCTTCTGAGCCAGCAATCAGAAAGACAGACGAAAGAGTAATTTCAAACTACCAGAATAAAGAAATCATGGATGTCTCAGCCGGGGTTTCTACTTCTGTGATAAAACATCAGTGTTAAAAGCAGCATGAGGAGGAAAAGCTTTATATCACTTTATAGCTTGTAGTCCATCATCCAGAGAAGTCGCTGCAGGAGCCTACACAGAGGAACCGAAGAAGAAGGCTTGGAGAAGTGCTGCTTGTTGTTGCTGCTTATGGCTGCTGTTATATAGCGCCCCAGGCCCATGAGCCTAAGTGTGACACCACCAACAGTGAACTGAGCCCTCCCTCATTAATCACCAACGAAGAAATCAACCGCACACCGTACCACAGGCCAACCAGGTAGGACCTTTTTTCCATTGAGGCTTCCTATTCGAAAATGAGGATTACCAAGAGTACTTAAAATGAGCCACCACAGTGCTTATGGGAACTGTTACTTAAACTTTCCTAACAAAAGTTTTTATAATTATTAGGAATAATACCTCTCTTTTAAAGCTCATTATAAATTTTAAAACGTGTAATATTGAGAAAGTACAAGTATTTCATATATCCATTTTTTTCCAAAAGTACCTAATTTGGGGACTTGAGAGATTGCCTAAAGGTTAAGAACAATTACTGTTCTTGCACATAACATGGATTTGGATTTCTGGACCCACATGGTGATTTACGATAGCCTGTAGTCAAATTCCAGAGCACTTGACACATTCTGGCCTCCACGGGCACCAGGTATACAGGTAGCACACATCTACATATTCTTTAAATCCTTACACACAAAAAATATGTTTAAAATGCCACATTTTCCTTACAATTTTTAAATTGGAAAAGCATATATCTCATTAAAATTTCTGGAAATATTTTAAAATAAACCAAATTTATTGTTTTGAAATCTTTTTGCACATTTCTAGTTTGGATGACTTATATATTACATATGTATACACATACACACACAAACGTTATATACATATACTTTAGTCAATCCTAATGGTAATCTTTCATTTTCATCAAAAATATAAAAGTTAATTCTTATCTGACTTATTTATTTTTTATTTTTAAATTTAAATTAAAAACAAGATTGCTTCATATGTCAATTCCAGGTCCCTCTCCTCCCCCCATGCCCTCCCACCAAGCCCCCCAATATACCCTCATTTCCCCAGGGAGGGTGAGGTCCATAGTCTGTCATTTTCATCCAGGGCAGGGCCTAGACCCTCCCCCAAGAGTTCAGGGTGAGAGTGTATCTCTCATTGTTTTATGGGAGTGCAAAATCCATTTGTATACCCGGGATGAATACTGATCTACTACCAAAGTTTCAATAGATTACCTAGGCCTCCTCACTGGCACCCACATACAGGGGGTCTTGATCAGTCCCATGCTGGATTCCCAGGCATCAGTCTGGGATTCAAGAGCTAAACTTTGTCAGGTCAGCTGTTTCTGGGGGTTAAACCAGCCCAGTCTTAACCCCTTTGCTCATCAGTCCTCCCATTCAGTCACTGGATTTTTTGAGTTCAGTTCAGTGCTTAGTCGTGGGATTCTGCCTCTGCTTCCATCAACCACTGAATGAAGGTTCTGTTTCCCAGACTCTCTGGCCACAGGACTGTAGGCTGGTACTCCCCAGATCTATGTCTAAAATCTATATATGAGAGAGTACATGCCATGTTTCTCTTTTTATGACTGGGTTACCTCGCTCAGGATAGTTTCTTCTAGTGCCATCCATTTGCTTGAAATTTTCAGGATTTCATTGTTATTTTCTGCTTAATAGTACTCCATTGTGTAAATGAACCACATTTTCTCGATGCACTCTTTGGTTGAGGGACATCTAGGTTGCTTCCAAGTCCTTGCTATTACAACTAATGCTGCTATGAACATAGTGGAGCAGAGATACTTGTTGTATGAATGGGCATCTTTTGGATATATGCCTAAGAGTGGAGTTGCTGGGTCTTGTGGTAGGTTTATTCCTATTTTTCTGAGGAATCTCCATACTGATTTCCAAAGTAGCTGTACAAGTTGGCACTCCCTCCAGCAGTGGAGGAGTGTTCCCCTTTCACCACAACCTCTCCAGCATAAATTGTCATTGGTGTTTTTGATTTTAGCCGTTCTGATAGGAGTGAGATGGCATCTCAGAGTTGTTTTGATTTGCATTTCCCACATTGATGAGGATGTTGAGCACTTTCTCAAGTGCCTCTCAGCCATTTTAGACTCCTCTATTGAAAATTCTCTATTTAGTTCTGTAGCCCACTTTCTAATTGGATCCTTTGATGTTTTGGTGACTTGCTTCTTGAGTTCTTTGTAAATTTTGGAGATCAGCCCTCTTTCAGAAGTGGTGTTAGTGAATATTTTTTCCCATTCTGTGGGCTACCTTTTTGTCTTGCTGACTGTGACCTTTGCCTTACAGAAGCTTCTACGTTTCAGGAGGTCCCATTTATTAATTTTGATCTCACTGTCTGTGTCACTGGTGTTATGTTCAGGAAGGTGTCTCCTGTACCAATTCGTTCAAGGGTGCCACCCATTTTCTCTTCTAAGAAGTTCAGTGTGGCTGGATTTATGTTGAGGTCTTTGATCCATTTGGACTTACGTTTTGTGCATGGCGATAGACATGGATCGATGCACATTCTTATACATGCCAGCTTCCAGTCATGTCAGCACAATTTGATGAAAATGCTTTCTTTTTTCCATTGTATATTTTTAGCTTCTTTGTCAAAGAGCAGATATTCATACATGTGTGTGTTAATATCAGGGTTTTCAATTCGATTCCGTTTGTCTACCTGTCTATTTTTGTGCCAGCACCAAACTTTTTTCAGGACTAAAACTCTATAATAAAGCTTGAATCAGGGATGGTGATGCCTCCGGACCTTGCCTTGTTGAACAGTGTTGTTTTGACTATCCTGGGTCTTTTGTTTTTCCATACAAAATTGATTATTGGTCTTTCAAGGTCTGTGAAGAATTGTGCTGGTATTTTAATGGGGATTGCATTGAATCTGTAGATTGATTTTGGCAGGATTGCCATTTTTACTACATTGATCCTACCTATCCAAGAGCATGGGAGATCTGAGGGCTTCTTTAATTCCTTTCTTTAAATACTCAAAGTTCTTGCAATACAGGTTCCACACTTGTTTGGGTAGCGTTACCCCAAGGTATTTTATGTTGTTTATGGCAATTGTAAAGGGTGATGTTTTTCTCATTTCTTTCTCAGCCCTTTTGTCATCTGTATATAGTAGGGCTACTGATTTTCTTGAGTTGATCTTGTAGCCTGCCACTTTGCTATAGGTGTTAATCAGCTGTAAGAGTTCCCTGGTAGAATTCTTTGGGTCATTTATGTAAACTATAATATCATCTGCAAATAGTGAAAGTTTGACCTCTTCCTTTCCAATTTGTATCCCCTTGATCTCCTTTTGTTGTTGTATGTCTCTGGCTAGAACTTCAAGTACAATGCTGCAAAGGTATGGAGAGAGGGACAGACTTGTCTTATTCCTGATTTTAGATGAATCACGTTGAGTTCCTCTCCATTTAGTTTAATGTTGGCTGTTGGTTTACTGTTTATAGCTTTTATTATGTTTAGGTATGTTCTGTTATCCCAGATCTCTCCAAGACCTTTATAATGAAGGGGTGTTGGATTTTTTCAATCGCTTTTTCTGCATGTAGTGAGACGATCATGTGATTTTAGCTTTTCAGTTTATATGCTGGATTACACTGATGGATTTTTGTATGTTGAATCATCCCTGCATCCCTGCGATGAAACCTAATTGATCATGGTGAATGATTGTTTTGATGTGTTCTTGGATCAGATTTGCCAGTATTTAATTGAGTATTTTTGCATCAGTGTTCATGAGGGGTTATTGGTCTGAAGTTCTCTTTCTTAGTTGTATCTTTTTGTGGCTTGGGGATCAAGGTTATTGAAGCCTCATAGAAAGAGTTTGGCAAAGACCCTTCTGCTTCAATTGCATGGAATACTTTGAGAATAATTGGCATAAGCTGTTCTTTGAATTTCTGGTAGAATTCTGCACTGAGGCCATCTGGACCTGGGCTTTTTTTTGGTTGGGAGACTTTTGATGACTGTTTCTATTTTCATAGGGGTTATAGGTCTATTTAAATTGCTTATCTGTTCTTGATTTAATTTTGGCATGTTATAGCTATCCAGGAAGTTGTCCATTTCCTTTAAATTTTCAAATTTCATGTTTTCAAAGTATGATCTGATGATTCTCTTAATTTCCTCAGAGTCCACTGTTATGTCCCCCTTTTCTTTTCCTATTTTGGTAATTTGCATGTTCACACTCTGCTGTTTGGTAAGTTTGGCAAAGGTTTGTCTATCTTGTTGATTTTCTCAAATAACCAACTCTTCGTTGCATTGATTTCTTGTTTCTAATTTATTGATTATAATCAACCCTCAGTCTGATTATTTCCTGGCATCTACTCCTCCTGGAGGAGTTTGCTTCTTTGTGTTCTAGAGCTTTCAGCTGTGCTGTTAATTCTCTACTATAACTATTCTCCAGTTTCTTCCTGTGGGCACTTAGTGCTTTGAACTTCCCCTGTTGTGTCTTCATTCTCATTGAATTCTAGGAAGTCTTTAATTCCTTTTTTATTTATTATTTGACCCAAGTATGGTGCAGTTGTGTATTATTCAATTTCCATGATTTTTTAGGGTTTCTGCAATTTGTGTTGTTGTTGAACTCTAATTGTAACACATGGTGGTCTGATAATATGCATGGAGTTATTCCATTTTTTTACCTGCTGAGGTTTGATATGTTTCCAACTATGTGGTTGATTTTTGATAAGGATCCATGTGGTTATGAGAAGAATGTATATTCTTTTTTATGTGGATGGAATGTTCTATAGATGCCTGTTAATACCAATTGGGTCATTACTTCTATTAAACCATTTCCTTCTTTATTGAAATTCTGGCTGGTATTCCTGTCTAGTGGTGAAACTGGGATATAGAAGTCTCCCACTATAAGTGTGTGAGGCTTTATAAGTGTTTTAAGTTTTAGTAATGTTTCTTTTACGAACATGGATGCCTTTGTATTGGGGGCATAGATGTGCAGATTTGAAACTTCATCTTGGTGGATTTCACCCGTGATGGCTATGTAATGACCTCCTTCATCTATTTTTATTGATGTCATTTTATAGTCTAATTTGTTAGATATTAGGATTGCTATCCTGCTTGTTTCTTGTGTCCATTTGATTGGAAAATCTTTTCCCAGCCTTTAACTCTCAGGTAATGTCTGTCTTTGAGGGTGAGGTGTGTTTCTTGTATGCAGCAGAAGGATGGGTTCTGTCTTCGAATCCATTCTGTTTTATAATAATATAGGATACATACTAAGGTGATTTCACATGTTAACAAACAAAAGAAGAAAATGCTACTCTATCATTTCCATAAGGTATTTCATAATAGTAACACAAATGTGTTTTGACTTATATTGTTTTATCAAGTATGAAACATTCCAAGGTCTAGCTGAACATTAAAATATTTCTTTAAATTTAGATAAAACATAGTTGGGTATCAAACTGCCTTTAGGGAAATTAAACACCCCCTCCCCAACACACACACTTACTCATTCCTGAGGGAACCCAGGAAAGACAAAAGTAAGAATTGCACCAAAAACCAAAGTTCAATTTGTTGAGGGATTTTATTAGGAATGTGGTCAAGGGGTTGCTTACAGGAGCAGGAATGACCCAAAGATGCAGTCACATCACCAAAATATTCACACTTTTGCAATGACTCATGAGAGCTGTATCCCTGAACTCAACGCACAATGTACAACATGCGGGCATCTCAAGCAGTCTGAGATACTCTTCTCTGCATTGCTGTGGACAACTCAGGTTTTTTTTTTCTTAAAAGTTGTCCATTTCGCTTATAAGGCCATGAAGGAGCCTTCTGGAATTCTCCAAGTTTCCAACTTCCCTGACATGGAAATTTTTCTTTGATTCCTGGTCTCATAAGCCTCTCTCCCTCTTATAGGGGATGTTTCAGAGAAAATAGCTGCAAAACAAACTGTTACACGTATGTTTAGAAAATAGTGGGAGAGAGCACAGAATGAAACAGAGAACACTCTAGAGCCTGAAAATCAGAGTATTCTTGTAGATAAGTTTAACTGAATGAAGATGAGAATCTATGAAAGAGTATATCTTTGAAATATTTCAGATTATGAAAAAGATGCCTGTATAAAAATTAATTTCACAATAATAATATATAATCAGAAAGCTTAAAGATAAAGCCCTTGCCTCAAAAAAGCAGAATAATCAATAATGTATCCAAACACTATTTTTAAACAATTATGAAGAATGGATACAGAAAAGAGTATAATGAAGGAAAATTAATACAAGGGAGTGTGATCAAAGTGCAACAGTTCTATAATGTCATATCTTCAAGTTGTCAGTTTTGTCACTAAATTAAAGAGTAACTTCATTGCAGTTTACAACCAAATCCCAATTATATTACATATTACATATGAATATTTATTTATAGCCCAAGATTGTCTTAAAATTAGTATCTTCCTGACTTAATCAATTGAACAATGGACTATGGAGATACAACATAACAGAGATTTTGTAATCTTATTTTTTAGTACTGATGATTTAACGTGTGTGTGTGTGTGTGTGTGTGTGTACATGTGTGTTTGTATTCATGATTCACACAGGTGTGCACTACCTAAGAGGCTTTTGTACAGAAAAATGACATTTTAAAAATAAAATGACAGACTGCAGAATAAAAGAGTACATTCTTAACCTATTCATCTGTCAAAGTATTTGATATACAGAATACATAAAAATAAAAGCTCAGAAATTTTAACAACAAAAATAGTGATCCTTTAAAAACTGCTAAAGAACTAACAAACAACAAACATATCTTTTAAAAGACATGCAAATGGCCAAAAGACTTAAGAAAGGTATACATCTCACTACTCCCAAGAGAAAGGCAGGTGATATGAAGCTGAGATATAATTTCATCGTATTTCAAAGATGCATCACAAAAAAAATGCTAGAAACAATGTAGATAAAACTGAACAAATAGAGGGAGCCAGTATTGGTTTAGAGAGAGATCTGGCACTAGGGAAACATTCAGGGATCCACAGGGGTGGCCCCAACTAAGAATCTAGGCAGTAGTGGTGAGGGTGCCTTTGATGCCCTGCTCCTATACTGAGAATGATGACTACCTTGGTTGCCATCTTAGAGCCTTCATCCAGTAGGTGATCGAAGCAGAAGCAGGCACCCAAGGCTAAACAATGCACCATACTCCCAGAATCCAGTTGTAGAGAGGGAGGTGGGATGAGTAAAGGGGCCAAGACCGTGTTGGAGAAACCTGCAGAAACAGTTGATCTGACCTATAAGAGACACTAGTAATAAAGCTGGAGAACCAGCATTGGACAGAACCAAGCTTTTTGAATGTGGGTGACAGCTAGGAGGCCTGGAAATTCTGTGGGACTTCTAACAGTGGAGCCAGTTTTTATCCCTAGTGTACAAATGGACTTTGGGAGCACATTCCCTATGGAGGGATACTATTGCAGCCCAAATATATGAAAGAGGACCTAGATCCTCCCTCAAATGATGTGACAGACTTTGAAGATACACTGTGTAAGTTCATACTATGTTTGGGGAGTTGGAAGGGTGGGTTCTGGGGGTTGGTGGGAGACATGGGAGGATGGGAGGGTGAGGGAATGGTGGGATTGATATGTAAAACAAGATTATTTCTAAAATTTAAACAAATCAAAAATGAAAAATTGAACTAAGACATTTTCACAGGAATTTAAATTAAGGTAGCAGTATTAAAACAGTAAGGCGATAACTCATAAAAACTAAACCTACCACATGTTTGGACAGTTCCACAACTGTCCATATGGCCAAAGGAGACAGTGTAATACCAAGGGAAACTCGTACCCCATAAACCCTGAAGCACTTATCCCAACTGCTAAAACAGAATCAAACCATTTGTCCATTGATTGATTAAGGGATCCAAAAAAGTGGTATATACAATATATTTTGCAACCTCATATAATGAATGAAATCCTGTCATTTGCAGCAACATGGATGGAACTGTAAGCTATTTTGTTAAGTGAATTTAGGTAGGAGGTACCATGAGAGTAGACAAAGAGATCTTAAGAGAGGTAGGAAAGGAAAGAAACAGAATACATGTGGCATAGAAAAGATAGGGAATATTTGGGTCAAAGAAGGGAAACTGTCACAGTAAGGCAATGGTTATAGTGGATGGGGAGTGGAGGAGAGGGATTAAGGTGACCAAAGTATGAAGACACAATATTTTGTGTGAAAAAATCACAATAAAACCCATAATTTTGTAGACTAGTCTGAAAATTTAATTAATATTAATAAAAGAAATAAGGGGATAATAAAACAAATATTTCAGGTTTTCATTCGTTGGTGTAAATAAACTAGTAAGTCTACCATGTAGAGGAATAGAATAGCAGTAATGCAGATTAAAAGTATAAAAGGCACCAGACCCCAACCACTCAGCTTCAGGTGAGCTTGGGTCGCCATGAGAACATTCCCCATCCCCCGCACATCACAGTTCCCCTCAATCTTCTGGGGCACCACTCCTGTCAGCCAGAGGACCCGCCCACACAGGAAAGGCATCAGTCCTTCCAGACCCCAACATCCAGTGATCCTAGCTTCAGATGAACTTGGTTCCCACTGGAACCAACCCTCCCCCGCCCATCACCCACTCCCTCAATCATCCAGGGGCCTGCTCCTGACACGCAGAGGACCTGCCCACAAAGGAAAGACACCAGTCCTTTCAGATCCCACCCTCCAGCACCCCAGCTTCAGCCAGAGGACCCACCCACATAGGAAAGGCATCAGTTCTTCCAGACCCCACCCTCTGGCATCCCCAACTTTAGACCCCAACCTGCAGTGTCCCCAGCTTCAGCTTCAGGAAAGAAGGAGACCAGAGGAGACAGAAAGACTCCACCTGCACCCACTGGAAGAAGATATGGGAAGAGGACAGAGTAAGAGCTCACTCAGCAATAGAAAGACTAATATGACTCCATCAGAATCTAGAGACCCAACACCAGCAAGACCTGAAAAGTACATAGATGAAGCAGAAGAGACAGACCTTAAAAATTATTTTATGAAGATGATAGATACCCTCAAAGAGGAAATGAGGAAATCCCTTAAAGAAATAGAAGAAAAAATAAACAAAAAATACATGAAATGGAGGAAAAGGCAAAGCAAAAAATTCAAGAAATAAACAAATCTCTCAAAGAATCTAAAGAGTACCAAGAAAAACAACCAAACAAATGAAGGAAACAACTCAAACAGTTGAAGGATTGAAAGCTGAAATAGAAACAATAAAGAAAACACAGAATGAGGGGACGTTGGAAATAGAAAAGTTGAGTAAACAATCAGGAATTACAGATGAAAGTATCACCAATAAAATACAAGAGATAGAAGAGACAATCTCAGGTGTTGAAAACTCATTAGAGGATATACAGTCATCAAGAAAAGAAAATCTCAACCAACAAATCCCTAACACAAAATATCCAGGAAATATGGGACACTGTGAAGAAGCCAAACCTGAGAATAATAGGTATAGAAGAAGGTGAAGAAATACAGCTCAAAGGTACAGAAAATATATTAAACACAATCACAGAAGGAAACTTCCTTAACATAAAGAAGGATATGCCTATGAAAATACAAGAATCTTACAGAACACTAAATAGGCTGGACCAGAAAAAGAAGTCATCTTGCCATATAATAATAAAAACATCAAGCATACAGAATTAAGAGAAAATATTAAGAGCAGCTAAAGAAAATGGCCAAGTAACATAAAAAAGCAGAACTATCCGAATTACACCTGACTTCTCAATGAAAACGATGACAGCCAGAAGATCCTGGACAGATGTCCTACAAATGCTAAGGGAACACGGATGCCAGCCCAGACTACTATATACAGAAAAGCTTTCAATTTTCATAAATGGAGAAAACAAAATATTCAATGACACAGCCAGATTTAAACAATACACTTCCATGAATCCAGCTCTACTGAAAGTGCTGGAAGGAAAACCTAAACCCAACAAAGATAACTACACTCACAAAGACATAGGCAATAAAGATTCCCACTTTACCAAACACCAAAAGAAAAAGGGAGGAGAACCTACATACAATAAGTCCATTACCAATAAATCAAGCACAAACAAGAATCATCAATCAATGCTCATTAATATCCCTCAATGGTCTCAACTTGCCTATAAAAAGACACAGACTAGCAGAATGGATATGAAGACAGAACCCATCCATCTACTGCATACAAGAAACAATCTCAATATCATAGACAGAGTTTACCTCAGAGTAAAGGGTTCAGAAAAGATTTTTTCCAATCAAATGGACCCAAGAAACAAGCAGGTGTAGAAATCCTAATATACAACGAATTAGACTTCAAATTAAAATTAATCAAAAGAGATGAAGGAGTACATTTCATATTCATTAAAGGAAAAGTCCATCAAGATGAAGTCTCAATTCTGAACATCTATGCTCCATATACAAAGGCACCCACATTTGTGAAAGAAACATTACTTACTAAAGCTCAAATCGCACATAAAATCTCAAAAATAGTAGTAGGAGATTTAAACACTCTGCTCATACCGCTAGACAGGCCCTCCAAACAAAGAAACAATAGAATTAATAGAAGTTATAAGCCAACTGGGTTTAACAGACATCTATGGAACATTCCCCCCAAACACAAAGGGATATAACTTCTTCTCAGCGCCACATGGAACCTTCTCTAAAATTGACCACATAAGAGGAAACATAGCAAAATCCACAGATACAAAAATGAATAACCCCCTGTATCTTATCAGACCACCATGAATTAAAATTAGAATTCAACAGTAACACAAATCGCAGATAACCTACAAACTCATAGAAATTGAACAATGCACAATTGCACCATCTCTGGGTAAAGGAAGAAATTAAAGACTTACTGGAATTCAATGAGAATGAAGAAATAACATACCCAAACTTATGGAACACTCTGAAAACAGTGCTGAGAGGAAAGTTCATAGCGCTAAGTGCCCACATGAAGAAACTGGAGAAGAGTCACAATAGAGAATTAATAGAACAGCTGAATGCTCTAGAACCAAAAGAAGCAACTCACCCAGGAGGAGTAGACGCGAGGAAATAAACAAATTGAGGTCTGAAATAAATTAAGTAGAAACCAGGAAAACATTGCAAAGAATCAATGAAACAAAGAGTTAGTTCTTTGAGAAAATCAACAAAATAGACAAACCATTGTCCAAACTAACCAAAAGACAGTGAGAGAGCATGCTAATTAACAAAATCAGAAAATGAAAAGGGGGACATAACAACGGACACTGAGAAAATCCAGAGAATCACCAGGGCATACTATGAAAATCTTTACTCCACAAAATTTGAAAATTTAAAGGAAATGAACAATTTCCTGGATAGATATCACTTGCCAAAACTCAATCAAGAAAAGAAAAACAATCTAAACAGAACTATAACACTAAATGAAATAGAAGCAGTCATCAAAATCTCTCAACCAATAAAAAGCCCAGGCCAAGAGGGCTTCAGTGCAGAATTCTACCAGAAATTCAAAGAAGAGCTAATTCCATTACTTCTGAAAATATTACACACAGCAGAAGCGGGAGGCTCACTGAAAAACTCTTTTTACGAGGCCACAATTACCTTGGTACCCAAGCCACAACTATGAAAAAGAACTATACACCAATTTCCCTCATGAACATCGATGCAAAATTACTCAATAAAATACTAGCAAATCGGGTTCAAGAATACATCAGAAAAACCATCAAACCTGATCAAGTAGACTTCCTCCCAGGAATGCAGGGATGGTTCAACTTTAGAAAATCTATCAATGTAATCCAACATATAAACAAACTACAAAAGAAAAACCACATGATCATCTCACTAGATGCTGCAAAAGCCTTTGACAAAATCAAGCACCCCTTCATGATAAAGGTCCTAGAGAGATCAGGGATAACAGGAGCATAACTAAACCTAATAAAAGCAATATACAGTAAACCAACAGCTAACATCAAACTAAATGGAGAGAAACTCAATACAATTCCTCTAAAATCAGGTAAAAGACAAGGTTGTCCATTCTCTTCATATCTCTTCAATATTGTACTTGCAGTTCTAGCTAGAGCAATAAGACAGCAGAAGGAGTTCGTGGGAATACATATAGGAAAAGAAGAAGTCAAGCTTTCACTATTTGCAGATGCTATGATAGTTTACATAAGTGACACAAAAAACTCCACAAGGAAACTCCTAGATCTGAGAAACACCTTCAGTAAAGTGGCAGGATGCAAGGTAAATTCAAAAAAATCAGTGGCCCTATTATATACAGATGATAAAATGGCTGAGAAAGTAATCATAGAAACATCACCCTTTACAATAGCCATAAACAGCATCAAATATCTGGGGATAACCTTAACCAAAGAAGGGGAAGATCTGTATATCAAGAACCTTGAGTCTCTAAAGAAAGAAATCAAACAGGATACCAGAAAATGGAAAGATCTCCCATGCTCTTTGATTGATAGGATAAACATAATAAAAATGACAATCTTGCCAAAAGCAATCTACAGATTCAATGCAATCCCTATCAAAGTTCCGTCACAATTCTTCACAGACTTTGAAAGAACAATAATCAACTTTATATGGAAAAACAAAAGACCCAGGATATCCAAAACAACTATATACATAAAGAATCATCAGGAGGCATCACCATATCTGACTTCAAGCTTTATTACAGAGCTATAGCCCTGAAAACAGTTTGGTATTGGCACAAAAATAGACAGGTAGACCAATGGAACTGAATTAAAAACCTTGATTTTAACCCACACACCTATAAACACTTGATTTTAGACAAAGAATCTAAAATTATAGTATGGAAAAAAGAAACCATCTTCAGCAAATGGTGCTGGCATAACTGGGTATTGGCATGCAAAAGACTGCAGATAGATCCATGTCTATCACCTTGCACAAAACTTAAGTACAAATGGAAAAAAAATCTCAACATAAATCCAACGACACTGAAACTCTTAGAAGAAAAAGTGGGAGATACTCTTCAGTGAATTGGTACAGGGGACCACTTCCTGAACATAATACCAGTAGCACAGATACTGAGATCGACAATTAATAAATGGGACCTCCTGAAACTAAGAAACTTCTGTAAGGCAAAGGACACTGTCAACAAGACAAAAGGCAGTCCACAGAATGGGAAAAGATATTCACTAACCCCACGTCTGATAGAGGTCTAATCTCCAAAATTTACAAAGAACTCAAGAAACAATTCTACAAAACACCAAAGATCCAATTAAAAAGTGGGGTATACAGGCACAAAAAGAGAAAAATGGCATGTACTCTCTCATATAAGGATTTTAGACATAGATCTGGGGAGTGCCAGCCTACAATCCCATGGCCAGAGAGTGTGGGAAACAGAAACTTCATTTAGTGGCTGATCGAAGAAGAGGCAGACTCCCTTGGTTAAGTACTGAGCTGAACTCAAGAAAGCCAGTAACAGAGAGGGAGGACTGATGACCAAAGGGATTAAGACTGGGCTGGTTTCACCCCCAGAAACAGCTGACCTGACAAAGGTTAACTCTTGAATCCCAGGCATCAGCCTGGAAATCCAGCATGGGAATGATCAAGACCCCCTGAATGTGAGTGTCAGTGAGGAGGCCTAGGTAATCTATTGAGCCTTGGGCAGCAGATCAGTACCCATCCCGAGTACACACACGGACTTTGGACTCCCATAGAACAATGTGAGGTGCACTGTCACCCTGAACTCTTGGGGAAGGGTCTAGGCCCTGCCCTATATGAAATGGCAGACTATGGACACCCCTTCCCAGGAGGAGGGGAGGGAAAGGGAGAGGGACCTGGATCTGACTTGTGAAGCAACCTTGTTTCTTATCTAAATTTAAACTGAAAAATAAATAATTAAAAAATAATAGAAAAATTAAAAGTGGGGTATAGAACTAAAGAGCGAATTCTCAATAAGGGAGTCTAAAATCACTGAGAGACACTTGAGAAAGTGCTCAACCTCCTTAGCCATCAAGGAAATACAAATCAAAACAACTCTGAGATACCATCTTACTCCTGTCAGAATGCCTAAAATCAAAAACATGGAAAACAATTTATGCTGCAGAGGATGTGGAAAGAGGGGAACACTCCTCCACTGCTGGTGGGAGTGCCAAATCGTACACCACTTTGGAAATCAGTATGGAGATTCCTCAGGAAAATGGCAATCAGTCTATCACAAGACCCAGCAATTCCACTGTTAGGCATATTTCCAAAAGATGCATTTCATACAACAAGGACATGTGTTCCACTATGTTCATAGCAGCATTATTTGTAATAGCCAGAATGTGGAAGCAACCTAGATGCCCCTCAACTGAAGAGTGGATAGAGAAAATGTTTTACATTTGCACAATTGAGTACTACTCAGCAGGAAAAAAACAGTGGAATCTTGATATTCGCAGGTAAATGGATGGCACTAGAAGAAACCATCCTGAGTGGGGTAACCCAGTCACAAAAAGACAAACACGGTATATGGGTGCAGAAACAGAGATGGGACATTCAATAGAGACACTATCTCATAGGTCTGGTGGGTCAATTATTTATGTATTTTCGACAGTGAAGTAGGTAGAATACGAAAATTATGAATTGTTTCCAAAGCCTAGCAGAAGAAAATATTTAGCATATAAACACAATGCATGTTTGAACAGAAGGAAATACTGCCTTGATTTGCTCATTATACATTGTCCACATGTAAAGATTCATCACAATGTATACATATAGCTGGCCATCATGACACATGGGGACCTGGAGGGAGGAAGTTCAGATGTCTGAGGCCAGCCTGAGCTAAACAACCAACACATGCAGATATTATAGCTTACTAAAAAATCATAAGAAAAAATAGCATTTCTATTTGTTGTTCAAAATATATTAGAGAGAGCTTTTTTCTAATATGTTATAAGCAACAGCTCACTTACTTTATATGCTCTATGCTTACAAAGTTATTTATATATTATTTTCCCTCTGGAAAAATAGTGTTTCCAGATGAAATATGTTGTAATAAGAAACAATAGTTTATCTTAGAATATTGTGAGTGTTGGTGTGTGGATGGTGTTAGTGAAAGCCAATATAATTAAGAATGATATAGGAAGTTGAGAGACAAGCATATTAAATTATATAAAGTATACTAAACTAAATCACAATTCAACCTTCTATTTTAAACCCATTTCTACTTATTTAATGACCTTGGTAGAGCATTTGTCTTTTCTTTGAGTATTCAATTTCTTATCTGAAGAGGAGGGCACATCTAATTAGCTTAAGTGCATTCTAACCTTTGCATTTTATGATTATATTCAATTCAAATAATTTACTAATAATAAGTGTGATATATATAAAGAATCTGTATAGTGTAAAGCATTCTAGGTGACTTATAAATCCCAGTGTACAACACTTCCATGAGGCACAATTAATAACTTCTTGGAAAGGACCCAATAGTCTATCAGAATTTCTTCTTCAAATTCACTAAACCAACATGAAGTACAACTTGTGAAGAAAAAGAAGTACCTAAGAGCAGCTGAAGGACAATGAGGTTAGCAAAATCCTCTGCCAATGTGTTTTTCAGTATTGAAAATCATCTGTTTAGAAACATATTTCATAAATGAAAAACAACAAAAAAGGCAGTCGCTACAAGAGCTACCATGAGGTTAATTGGGTCTGTTTATCTTGCTGAGAAAGGTATGACGTTGCTATTCCTTATTTCTGTGTTTTTCTTTCAATGCTGGCCAAAAGCAAAGAATGCTTTTCTATGTAGACTTTTTCTGTCTAAAGTCCATTCTTCCTTATGTGGCTATGCTGCCATATGGCTGCCCTCCATATTAGCTTCTCAAATGACAAGGTATTTTTTTCTTTTTCTTCCTCTCAGATTTCCCCTCCAAGAAGCTGCAGAGATTTACAGCGTGATTGTCCTGGAGTTATTCTTTTAAACTCATAATATTGTCCTGGAATTAAAAAAAATTATCCTGAGAACTTGTTCCTTATGTTCTTCCCTTTACCAGATACACATTAATGAGAATAGCATATCAGAAGATGGAGACATTGCTTTGCCATTCAGTAGGATAACAGAGGAGAGAAAACCATGATGTGTGTGGTGCCTAGAGGGAAAATGGATATACTCCAGATTGAATTCACCCATCCATTTCCTTTAGAAACCTATAGACTTCATTTCCCCAGTTTAGCTCATTCTCCACTGCTCACACATAGCCATTTACTGACTCATAAGCATTTCTGATATTTCCAGGATAAACTTCTCCCCTCAATTAATCCTCTCCTATTTTATTCAGTGGGTTTGAGATAGCAAAGAAGACAAAAATAAGAAGAGTAGGAGAGAACAGGTTGGGAAAACAGGCATAGATAATACAAAGCTGTTAGGCTCCTGGTTTATCTCCTCCCCTTTCCTTAGAACTCCAATCCATTATGAAGCTTGAGAGGGTTTATCAGCATGGTATATTGCAGAGTTGAACTTCCCTAAGGAGCAACCTCAGCCTGAGCCTGCTACAACTGCTTTGACAATATTTAGTAAACACTGTCAGAGACTTGAATGACCAGACTCAATTCCCCATTCTTTTGCCTTATGTAGTTCCCTTTTCTCTTTCATGTTGAACAAATTTTGTGTCTATAGAAAGGATTGACAGCAATATTATTTCTTAAGGTCAGGTTCCTATGAAATATACCCCATACACATAGAGAAAAAATATGTCTGTTAAATACATATGTGGATAAGTAAGTTATAATATTTCAACTCAAAGATATGGATTTGAACTAAAAAGATACTTTTCTCTATATAAAATGTGAATTTAGTTACACTGTAAAAATGACTGTTGTGGCCATGCTTACATGATGAGAGAATTTTCATTGGCCTTTTGTTTTCTATTTCTGCATCATTTACATCCATCCACTTATTTGTTGGATAGATCTCATATCCAATTGGGTTCAACTGCTATTACACATCTGAATTATTATTTCAATCCGTGCCTCACATAAATGGCCTGGTAGAAAGAAGCAATAAAACCGCACTTTGTAATACTGAGTCCACTCATGCCATTACAGAAATCACAGTGTCAGCGCTTTCATTCCCATTATACAACCTATTTGTCCAGACATTATACACACAGCCATAAAAATCTGTTTGGCTGTGAGGTATTAGTTCAGTCCTTGAATAAATAATTAGATAAAAACTATAAAATTACTAAGACAATTGATTAGGAGTGAAGTTTGAGTCAACGATGCCCGTGACCTGGCTCAGTGTCACTCAAAAGGGTTCTCCCTGTCACAACAAGGAAAAATTTCTTAATAATCTCAGGAAAGACACAAACATCTTCTGCTGCCTCTCTGTTGGGTGATTTACTTGTTTGCTTTATTTTTTTACCCTATTTGTGAAACTATAATATAATTATAACATTTCCACTTTACTTTATCCATTCAAAAGCTCCCATATACCCTCCCAGCTTCCTTTCAAATTCAAACACTTTCATAATAATTGTTGTTACATGCATGAATGTATATGCCTAGACACACATATATCTTGCTTGATCTTTATAATGTTTCATGCTTGTTTTCAACTTTATTGCGATATTTGGGAGAAAAAAATCATTTAAAATAGGTATGTAATTTATATTTTAATGATATATTGAGGGCATTGAAAGAAATTTTGATTGAAAGTCAGGTATGTTTTATACAGAAAGGCCTGCTGTATAAAAAAAACGGAGTAAGATTTCAAAATTCTAAATGTTGACTTGTATCATTAAGGATTTGGAAAGAACAAAGAAGATACAAAGAAAAACAAGGATTAAAAGGCAGCAGAAAAGGTGACAGATGGCATTTACATGATGTGGGATGGAGACATCTAAATGAAAGTCATTCAAAACAAGAAATGTTTTAAGAAATTTAAAATCATTATTATTAACATAGATAGACGATAAGTGGTCAACTGAAAAATCCTATTTCTCTTACAAGGGGAATTCACAAATGTAGAAAAAACATCCAAAAGTGACATACTAGAAATGTTACAAATGTTTGAAGACATTCAAAGATTCTAATAATGAAGAAGACAAGTAAAAGAGAAGACAATGAACACATAACATATAAGAGACATTGTAAGCATCACTGATCACTAACAAAGAGTTAACTATCAAACTTTAAATAGACATTGAAGATCCTTGGTACATATTAAGGGAAAGGATTCATCCAGAAAAGGTACATAATCCTGCATAATTTCAGTGATTCAGCATCCTATAAAACATTAGAGAATATGAACTTCAAGATAAGATGGGGGTGGTGAACCAGCAATGAATAGGACAATGAAATATTTTGTTTGATGCTGAACTAATGAGTCGATTAAATGTTTTTTTAAAAAATTTTATTACTTAAATTCTAAATAGCTTTCTTCACATGTCAATCCCAGTTCCCTCTCCCTCCTTTCATCCCACACCCCCCAACATCTGCCCCAGCCTCCCACCCTATCCCCATTTCCTTCCACATAGGGGATATCCAGAGTCTGTCATTTCGCTCAGGGCAGGGTCCAGGCACTCCCCTAAGAGTCCAGGCTAAGAGAGCATCCCTCTTTGTGTTATGGACACATGAACTCCATTTGTATGCCAGGGATAAACACTGATCTACTGCCCAGGGCCCCATAGGTTGCCCAGTCCTCCTCACTAACTCTCACACTCAGGGGTTCTGGTTCAGTCCCATGCTGGCCCCTCAGCTGTCGGGTCTGAGGTCCAAGAGATCCCCCTTGTTCAGATCAGCTGTCTCTGCTGGTTTTGCCAACCCTTTCTTTGCCAATTTGCTCATTTCTCCTCCCTCTGTCACTGGGTTCCATGGGTTCAGTTCAGTGTTTAACTGTGGGTGTTTGACTCTGCTTCCATCAGTCACTGGATGAAGGTTCTAGGATGGTTATAGACATCAACTTCATTATCATGAATGGGCATTTAAGGTGGTCTCTCCACTATTGCTTAGCTTGCCAGTTGGTGTCATCCGTGTAAATCACTAGAGGTCTCACTGCTGCCAGATCTCTCTTCAAACCTATGACTCCCTCTATTTTAGTATTTCTCATCCTGTTCTCCCCCTATTCTACCTCCCACTCAACCTTCCTGCTCCCCCATGACATACTCTTTCTTTCTCTTCTTCGCCTCTCTCCTTCCCAACTCCCACTCCCTCCCCCTCCCACCTCTCACAGTGTTCCCCATCTGTTCAGAGGACCTTGCCTCATTCTTCTTCTCTGGGATACCATGCATATCTCTCTTAGGTTCTTTCCTGTTTCCCAGACACTCTGTCAGTGGAATTGCAGACTGGCACTACCCTGATCCATGTCTAAAATCCATATATGAGTGAGTACATACCATGTTTGCCTTTTTGTGACTGGGTTACCTGACTCAGGATGGTTTCTCCTAGTGCCAACCATTTTACCTGCGAATTTCACGAATCCATTGTTTTTTTCTGCTGAGTAGTACTCCATTATGTAAATGTACTACATTTTCTCAATCCATTCTTCAGTTGACGGGCATTTAGGTTGCTTCCACATTCCGTCTATTACAAATAATGCTGTTATGAACATAATGGAACAGATATCCTAGTTGTATGAATTCGCATCTTTTGTATATATGTCTAAGAGTGGAATTGGTGGGGCTTGTGGTAGATTAATTCCCAATTTCCTTAGAAATCTCCATACTGATTTCCAAAGTGGGTGTACGAGTTGGCACTCCAACCAGCAGTGGAGGAGTGTTCCCCTCTCTCCACATCGTCTCCAGCATAAACAGTCTTCCATATTTTTGATTTTAGCCATTCTGACAGGAGTAAGATGGTATCTCAGATTTGTTTTAATTTGCATTTCCCTGATGGCTCAAGATGTTGAGCATTTTCTCCTGTGTCTCTCAGCCATTTTATACTCCCTTATTGAGGATTATCTATTTAATTCTGTACCCCACTTTTTAACTTGCTTCTTGAGTTCTTTGTAAATTTTGGAGATCAGCCCTCTGTCAGACATGGGGTTAGTGAATATCTTTTCCCATTCTGTGGACTGCCTTTTTGTCTTGTTGACAGTGTCCTTTGCCTTACAGAAGTTTCTTAGTTTCAGGAGGTCCCATTTATTAATTTGTCAATCTCAGTATCTGTGCTACTAATGTTGTGTTCAGGAAGCAGTCTCCTGTACCAATTCGTTGAAGAGTATCTCCCACTTTTTCTTCTAAGAGCTGCATTGTGGTTGGATTTATGTTGAGGTCTTTGATCCATTTGTACTTAAGTTTTGTGCAAGGTGATAGACATGGATCTATCTGCAGTCTTCTGCATGCCAATATCCCGTTATGCCAGCACCATTTGTTGAAGATGCTTTCTATTTTCCTTTGCATAGTTTTAGCTTCTTTGTCTATAATCAAGTGTTCATAGGTGTGTGGGTTAAAATCAAGGTTTTTAATTCAGTTCCATTGGTCTACCTGTCTATTTTTGTGCCAATCCCAAGCTGTATTCAGGACTACAGCTCTATAATAGAGCTTGAAGTCAGGTATGGTGATGCCTCCTGAAGTTCCTTTATTGTATAGGGTTGTTTTGGTTATCCTGGGTCTTTTGTTTTCCCAGATAAAGTTGATTATTGTTCATTCAAGGTGTGTGAATAATTGTCCCGGAATTTTGATAGGGATTGCACTGAATGTGTAGACTGCTTTTGGCAAGATTGTCGTTTTTAATATGTTGATCCTTCCAATCCATGAGCATGGTAGATCTTTCCATTTTCTGGTATCCTCTTTGATTTCTTTCTTTATATACTCAAAGTTCTTGTTATGAAGATCTTTCCCTTCTTTGGTTAAGGTTATCCCCAGATATTTGATGCTGTTTATGGCTATTGTAAAGGGTGATGTTTCTCTGATTTCTTTCTCAGCCATTTTGTCATCTGTATATAATAGGGCCACTGATGTTTTCAGTTAACGTTGTGTCCTGCCCCTTTGCTGAAGGTGTTTATCAGCTCTAGGAGTTCCCTTGTGGAGTCTTTCAGGTCACTTATGTAAACTATCATATCATCTGCAAATAGTGAAAGCTTGAATTCTTCTTTTTCCTATTTGTATCCCCTTGATCTCCTCTTGTTGTCTTATTGCTCTAGCAAGAACTGCAAGTACAATATTGAAGAGATATGAAGAGAGTGGACAGCCTTGTCTTTTACCTGATTTTAGAGGAATTGCCTTGTGTTTCTCTCCATTTAGTTTGATGTTAGCTGTTGGTTTACTCTATATTGCTTTTATTAGGTTTAGGTATGTTCCTGTTATCCCTGATCTCTCTAGGACTTTTATCATGAAGGGGTGTTGGATTTTTTCAAAGGCTTTTTCAGCAACTAGTGAGATGATCATGTCATTTTTCTTTTGTAGTTTGTTTATATGTTTGATTACATTGATAGATTTTCTAATGTTGAACCATCCCTGCATTCCTAGGAGGAAGCCTACTTGATTATGTTGGATAATTTTTCTGATGTGTTCTTGAATCTGATTTGTTAGTGTTTTATTGAGTATGTTTTCAGCGATGTTCATGAGGGAAAATGGTCTATAGTTATCTTTATTAGTGTCTTTGTGTGGCTTGGGTACCAAGGTAATTGTGGCCTCGTAAAAAGAGTTTGGCAGTGAGCCTCCCGCTTCTATTGTGTGTAATACTTTCAGAAGTATTGGAATTCGCTCTTCTTTGAATTTCTGGTAGAATTCTGCACTGAAGCCATCTTTACCTGGACTTTTATTGGTTGGGAGACTTTTGAAGACTGCTTCTATTTCATTAAGTTTTAGAGGTCTGTTTAGATTGTTTATCTCTTCTTGATTTAGTTTTGGCAAGTGATATCTATCCAGGAAATTGTCCATTTCCTTTAAATTTTCAAATTTTGTGGAGTACAGATTTTCATAACATGACCTGATGATTCTCTGGATTTCCTCAGAGTCTGCTGTTATGTCCCCCTTTTCATTTCTGATTTTGTTAATTACCATGCTCTCTCTCTGTCTTTTGGTTAGTTTGGACTTAGGTTTGTCTATTTTGTTGATTTTCACAAAGAACCAACTCTTTGTTTCATTGATTCTATACTGTCCATGTCCCTCAGAAGCACAAGGGAGAAAGTGAACCTTAAAGTAAACTGTGATTAATAGAAAGTCATCATTTGTAACAAAAATACTACACCAATGTTGATATTTATAGTTAGAACTTGGGGGAACAAGAAGTACTGTATGGGAACTATAAGTATTGAAAATATTTTCTGTAATCCTTACATGTTTATAACAACGTATTTTATGAAAGCAAGGCAGCTTTTTATAATAAAAGAAAGACACGAAGAGATTAACAATAAAATGCTTATGAGGTACCTGGAAAAATACCTACTTATTGACAATAAAAAAGAAATAAAAACCTTCCTGAAGACTGAGGGGTTTGCTAGAAATACATAATATAAAATTGAAAGGCTTATGAAGGATCAATAAACATAGGTGACTATGGCCTCTTAAAGTGACAGTCCTCTCCTAGTGGGAAAAATAGGAAGAATATTTTGTGAGAACATACAGCCAATGCCAAAGCCAAGTCAGAGACAAAATTTTCCTAGGAATATTCTGTATGATACAAACAGACAGACATTTCATATCAGGTTATATAAATGTATATGATAATCAAGTAATATTAAAACAGCAACAACATGTGATTAGATTAGAGAACAGTGTAAGAAAGGTGGTAAATAGAAGCCACAATAAAAACTGTAGAAATAATTATCCCTACTAATGGTTCATTCTTGCTGCTTGACTGAGCTGTTGTTTGCCATGGAAAACTGTCATATATGTTACTACAGAAACTCCAATAGTGTACATATTTTGGTCTTTCAACAATTCCTTTTATTGACATGGAACCATGTTCTATCATTCTCTCTATATTTCCCCCTTTTATATTTTTTGTTTTGTGTGTGTGTGTGTGTGTGTGTGTGTATGGATGTGTAGATGTCAGAAGAAACTTATTGAAGTATATTCTTTTTTTTTTTTCATCATGTGAATCCCTGGGAAAGAACTTAACCCCTCACCCTTGGCAGCAAGTACATTTATCCACCTACTCATCTTTCCAGCTCTCTCTGCTCTATTACGGGTCAATGTATTGTCCTTCAGTTGTGGAATTCTGCCACACATTCTAAGCAATAATAAAATTCTTCATCTATTTTATACCTAATACTTTTCAGGACTTTAAGTGTTTTGCACAATGTTTTCTCATGTTGCCCTTGGTATTTTTCCACGGTTAGAAAACATTTAAAATTTAAAATCCAAGAAAAAAATTTTGCTGCATCAAGAACATTTCACATTTTTGAAATAAAATATTGAAAGAAATGAAATAAACAGTCTGAGCAAAATTAGGTGATAGGGAGTCTACCATCATCTTTGTTTAAAATAACAAAATATTGAAACCAGAGTGAAAATTGGAAAGATAAACTAATTCCAGAAAATCTGGGAAGACACATAGTGTTAACTATCTCATGTAGTCTAGAGATACACCAAATTTCAAGAATGGCCTAGACAGCATGACAAGACCCTGTCTCTAACAAAATAGAGAAAATACTGGTACTCTCTATTCCCATTTTCCCTCTTACCAAGTAAGTGATTGACATATTTTTATTCAGTGATAAGAGAAGTTATTTTGTGTACAGAGAAAGATATTGCAGAAACCTCTTGAAAAGAGCAAGCAAATGGATTTATTAGTTAGCTTCTTGTTGTAGGTGTTAACTAAAGAGTTAAACCAGTATAGAATAAACTTGCATTTTCTTGGATGAGTAGTCATTTCTGACAAAAGGAACAAAGAAAAACTAATACATCTACCATCAGTCCTCTGTTCCTAATGGGATCCCAATTTGTCAATAATTTTACCAAAGCCATAAATAGAATATGCTCTAATATAATAAATGAAGTATATTTAACAACATAATTTAAGTAGAGAGAAGCAACTAAATTTCCTATCAACTCTTTCAGGCTTATGTACACTAAGCAAAGTCCAGTAGAAGATAATTAACTTCAATAAATTCAAATTATTTCTAAAAGAGAAGAATGGAAAATATATAAGTAGTACTACAAAAAAAATCATCTTTGACATAGCAATTTCAGCCAAAAGAATGTCAGTGGAAGCCATTCTTTAGTTTGACTGTATAGTGAGGAACAAAGGAAGATGGAGACAATCCAAAAATGTTAGCTTAAATGTTGAACCAACCATACACTGAATCAGCTAACTTTGTAAACTTTGAAAATATAGGAAACCATAGAGTTAACAATGGCAATAGCTGTCATGACCTCTTATGGCTTTGCAAGACATAGCAACTGAATAATTATTCATGATGGTTCTCTAACGGCGTGAAATACACTGAACAATATCTAGTCCAATTGTAAGGAATAGTGACTGATAAAGTGACCTGTGTAAATGAAAGAATTAGGCATGCAATAAATAAAGCACAGGGCTTTCAGTAAACTACCAATCGTTGATTAACTATCATTGAAAAGATAAGTCACACTATATAAACCTGTCTCAATTAAAAATTTGTCCACATTAGATAGTAATCTAGGTTATTGAAACATTGTTATACCAAAATCTGCTCACATATGTGAGGCCAATAATGGAGCAATGATTCTCTTTTTTTGTTGTTTTTTATGAGACAGGGTTGCTCTGTATTGTTTTGGAGGCTGTTGGTCCAGCCCGGCTTTGAACTCACAGAGATCCACTTGCCTCTGCCTCCCGAGTGCTGGGATTAAAAGCGTGCACCACCACCGCCCAGTGCAATAAATCTGTTTTAGGAAACCAAGTATGTTGTTTTCTCCCTGCTCCCAACAACCCAAATCCTCCCCACTTTAGTTTATGTGCAATGGTCCCAGAAAAGACAAATAATGTATCTGTTGAAAATAGGAGACAAGAATGCATGAAAGAATTTGAAATATACCCTCTTGGTATGCCATATAACATTTGCATACTTCCATATGTACTCTTTGTATTCAGGAACTGTTTTAAGTAGAAACTGTATTTAGGGCACTAAAGTAAAGTACTAGCTTCAACTTTTAGCAACACTGCACACTGTAGAATATTGATTGTTTACCATTGCTACTCAGTGGCTGATGGAGCTCAGCTGAGCCTCTGTTGGCCATGGATTACTAGTCTAAGAAAAAGTCACCATTTGTAAAATTGATAACATTTTTATATGTTTTATATTTTGTTTAGAATGTGAAACATTTTAGTAATCATCAAAAACTAGAAAATTAGTGTAAAGTTATAGATGCTATTGCTTATAATTGAATAAAATTGAAAGCATATACTGCAAGGAATAGCAAAGCTTATCAGAAAGTATCTCATATGCCTCCATGGGGTGCAGGTATAGGCTTCATCTTTCTACACAGGATTCGGCAGACGTATTTTGCCATTTCACATTTTAGGAAACACTATGTATAACACCTCAGTGCTAAATTACCTATGAAAAGATGATGCCAGGCATTCTTCCCATTATCTGTTTACAACCAATGAAGATAATTAGAAAACAGTCTAAAAATAGACATCCATTATTATACAAAAAAAAATCTCTTTCCCTCTCGCTACACCCCCCACCTCACCCCTCGCTGCTCTGTCTGACTCCTCTGACTCATATAACTATCTCACTGGTAAGAAATCTAAACCTCAGAGGATAATTGACAATCAGAATCATTCAACATACAATTGTGATAATTAATCAATGAATGAGTTAATCACAAACAAATGCAAATCAGCAGCCCCTGGACACTCTGTGTTTTTTTTTTTTGTTTCAGGTGAGGTGAATACTGCAGCCAACCCTGACACTGACAGATGCCCTTTTATAATGAATAGAAAAGACTGACTTTCCTTCCCATGCCAAAATCGTGCCCCAAACACACACAGGTCCCATTCTTTGCACTGCAATTGCATTATGCAAAAATAATTGACTCTAAGGAAACTTTAAAAGTGCTTTTTAATAGATGAATTCATGACTTGTAACTCAGTTCACTTTAGTCATTGGCTCAGGCACTCCTTCCTACTTCTAGACAAAAAGAAAAGCTACTTAAATTATTCTAAGTTAATAAGGTGTCCTACAATTTTGACTGCCTCGGGCTCTGAAAGAAATAATGAGAACTGTTGAGAAAATGGGCAGCCTTAAATTATGAGACATGGACACATGCTTCCCAATTGAATGCCAACATTTAAAAAAACACACAGAAGTGTTGGTTGTGTGCATTTTTTTACATGCTAAAGCCTGAAAATTTGTGCAGGACACTTTTCAGAGTATTCTAATTGCCAAACAGGTTTGATTTCCTAAAAAAGGCACAGGAACAAAACAGACTTAAACAGAAAGCAAATGTCCTCATTTCCTTAAAGGATCATAATTTTCTGGACCACTAGACTTTCTCGTATGGAATCTAGACAAACATTTACAGACACAGGCTTGGGTGGAAGAATAGTTTTCAGATAAAAGAGCCTCCTTGGGGTCCTGTGAGAATGGCTCAGAAGGTAAGAAAGCTTGCTGCCAAGTCTGACTGCCTATTTTCAATCTCCAAGACCTACATGGTGGAAGCAGGGAGTGGGGCTTACTTCTACAAGTCATTTGCTGACATCTACATAAAATACATATGTCAATATACAAAAATCATGTGCACACACACACAAAAACATGTTATATGTTATTGTTGTTGTTGTTTTAATTTTTAAGAATATCCTGGTCCAATGTTCCATCTTTAATAAGTAGAGCCAATTCTATTTTATTTTATTTTATTTTATATTTTATTTTCCAGTTTAAATTTAGATAAGAAACGAGGTTGCTTCACAAGTCAGTTCCAGGTCCCTCTCCCTTTCCCTCCCCTCCTCCTGTGCCCTCCCCCCAACCCCCCCCGTTATCCCCTCATTCCCCCAGGGAGGGTGAGGCCCTCCATGGGGGTGTCCATAGTCTGTCATTTCATATAGGGCAGGGCCTAGACCCTTCCCCAAGAGTTTAGGGTGAGAGTGCACCTCACATTGTTCTATGGGAGTCCAAAGTCCATGTGTATACTTGGGATGGGTACTGATCTGCTGCCCAAGGCTCAATAGATTCCCTAGGCCTCCTTACTGACACCCAGATTCAGGGGGTCTTGATCAGTCCCATGCTGGATTCCCAGGCTGATGCCTGGGATTCAAGAGTTAACCTTTGTCTGATCAGCTGTTTCTGGGGGTTAAACCAGCCCAGTCTTAATCCCTTTGATCATCAGTCCTCCCTCTCTGATACTGGCTTTCTTGAGTTCAGCTCAGTACTTAACCAAGGGAGTCTGCCTCTTCTTCGATCAGCCACTAAATGAAGTTTCTGTTTCCCAGACTCTCTGGCCATAGGATTGTAGGCTGGCACTCCCCAGATCTATGTCTAAAATCCATATATGAGAGAGTACATGCCATGTTTCTCTTTTTGTGACTGGGTTACCTCACTCAGGATGGTTTCTTCTAGTGTCATCCATTTGCCTGCGAATCTCAGGATTCCATTATTTTTTTCTGCTGAATAGTACTCCATTGTGTAGATGTACCACATTTTCTCTATCCACTCTTCGGGTGAGGGACATCTGGGTTGCTTCCAAGTTCTGGCTATTACAAATAAAGCTGGTAGAGCCAATTTTAAGATGCATTTGTTTTTATTTTGTTTTGGTGATTGTATGTATCTCTTTATGCATATGTCACATGTGTAGGTACACATGGAACTCAAAAGATATTATCTGATTCCTCAGGAGCTAGAGTAAGTTGCTTGTGAGCCACTGACATGAATATTGAAACTAAAGTCAAGGTCTTCAGTAGAGCATCAAGCTCTTTAAACTGCTGAGCCATATCTTAGCTCCTAAAGACATAATAATAAAAATCTTAAATAAGTTACATAATAATTGATGAATTATAGGAGGAATAAAAGTCATAAATTTCTTGTTTAAAAGATGTGAACAAAGAAGAAATTTATTATGATTTTTGTTAATTTCCCACAACACTTTGAAAAGGATGTGGCTCATTCTAATATACCAGGAAACCATATAAGAGTGTCATGTAAGAGAGATCATGTTTAGAAGGAATTGTTTCATTTAAAGAAGGTTCAATTATCTTACAGTTAATTTATATGATGAAAATTTGTATTAGCATTATAAGTGGTTTATTGAGGTGCATAGATAGAGATAGATAACAGATAGATAGATACATAGGTGATAGACAGATAAATGATAGCAATAAGAAGATATAGATAAATACATAGATAGATGATAAAGATGGATAGATAGATAGATAGATAGATAGATAGATAGATAGATAGATAGATAGATAGGGAAGGATGGGGAGAGATAAGTAAGAGTGAGAATTGCTGTTGAGATTTTATGCATGAGATAACTAAGGGAACTCTTCATGTCAGCTCTCTGTATGGTCTGTTCATTAACATCAAAAATAGGGGCACCAACTGAAGCTTTATATAGATGGTTAACTATAAGGAGAGGGAAAAGGGTTTGCACTGATCAGTGACTTCTCAGGACATGAACAGAAGATGATGGAAGCAAAGAAACAATGGGGGAATTTCTCATCTGTTGCTGTAAAACCTTTGCTAAATGTTTGTGTGTGTGTGTGTGTGTGTGTGTGTGCACAGATACACACAAATACAAAAGAGAGACAGAGATATCAAAATTCCTCGTATTTATTTCCATATTATAATTGCATACTCATTTTATTACAGATAAGTTGAATTAGCTTTCCTATCCATTATACTGAAAAAAGTAAATGGCTTAAAACAGAAACATTCTCAACATCCAACAGGCAAGCCACTTGAGACTATAGATAAAACAATATTACCAATATGATTTTGATTCAAAAAATGTATTATGAGGTGTGCAAGACTTTTGGAGAAGTCACAATTTTTTGCCTGTGATAGAAATCATTAGAGTACATGTAAGTGAAGGAACCAGAGGTCTGCATCTGTCACAGTTGGCATCAGGAGCTCAGTCTTCTGAGAAATGACATACACCAGATGAGATCCAGAAAATTTTGTGGTTAAGCAGTATGGCTTTTACTATGAGTTTTGACTTAAGATTTCTGAAAAGATAAATATTTGTATGATCATGGAAGACACCTTGATGATATTGTTGTCATGAAGTCTATCTTTCACGAACAATGCACTTCATAGAGTAGAGGAAAGCAAGTAAACACAGGTATTTAGAGCCACCTGATGTAGGAAACTGGACAAGCAGGATGGGCAATAGAATCACATGCGGCTTGAGCATGCCTTCAATGGTAGATGCTTGGGTGAACATGAAAGTCACCATACCCTGTCTGACAACACTTAACTCCTGTATGTCTCTCTCTTTCTGAGTTATTGAAGTTAGTGTTCAGTTGCCCCTTGGTCCATGGGTAATTGGTTTCAGGACCCTTTTAAAAACCACAGTTGATAGATGCTCACATCTCTTATGGAAAATGACATAGAGCACATGTGTATTTATATATACTACCTTGTACTTTACATCATCTGTATATTGTCTTATAAATCCTGTACAACTTGCATATTATGTAATTGTTACGTGTTGTTTAGAGAATAACAAGACAAAAGTTATCCATACATATCCAATATACACAAATATATTATTAATTAATAATGTATTTTATACAATAATTTAATTCACAAGTTGGTATATATGCATGTGTAAGCTTATGCACACAAGAGTACACAGGTCAGAAGAGGATATTGCATGTCATATTCATCACTCTCCATACATTCCTCTTATATCTCACCTAGACTGGAACTGAGCAAGCCCCAGGAACACCCTCATTTCCTGCATCTTCAGTGCTGATGTTATAGGCATTTGCAGAGACCCTGAGGCATGTTACATGAGTCCTAGGATCTGAACTCCAGCTTCTGTGACTGCTTAGCAAGTGCTCTTAACCACTGAGCTATCTTTCCAGTCCCACAAACTAGTTTTTAAAAATGTTTTTGACATGAGGTTAGACAACTCAGTGCTCACAAAACTAATTGACTATTTGTATAAGAAATACAGTATGTGTTCTGGATTATTGTGGAATAACATTAGTCTAGACTAGTGGGCTTAATATCACTTCAGAATCTGTCCATCTCCATTCTCTGTTTCCTTCCACCAGAAATAATCAACAGGAAGACAGAATTCTTCTCTCTTCTCAATGTATTGCTGCTTTCTGAGGGCTAGGAATACAGAGTGGATGATATATCTGTTGATATGATTAAAGGACATAAATTGACAATTAATGGGACATTACATTAACATGATTATTATACATACCTCCTCTCATCAGGAGCTCAAGATTTTCTTTAATAATTATATAAAAATCAATTTCATAAATGGCATTTGTGGAAAAATAAAAACTATACATTTCTGGCTCCAGCAGTCTAGTAAAGCTAGTTGGGTCCTTCCATATTTGCATTTCTATGTTATGTGCTTTAACCTCCCCCAAAATAATGTAAGAACACCATTATATCCCTTAGAAATCCTCAAGTACATTTCCTAATACCCTAGCTATCTTACACATAGAGTATATTTGGAAGTTTTGAATATAAAATTTATCTTTTAAAAGAAAACAGTAGGTTTTATATAATCTAAGTATACTGGTTACTTATATTACTGAATTATTTAATCCTATATTTTATTTGGCTTCTGTGGAGCTCAAAGGCAGATTTGAACTATCTTACCATAAAATATTAGTATAATTTGGATTTGCAAAGTTAACCAAAGAATGGCTACTATCAGTTAGGGTATATTGTCATGAATAGTGCTAAGCATCAATTCCCTTGTAAGATCTTATTATGAATGAGAAACTTGATGCTGAATATGGAGTAAGGTTATTTTTACCATAGGAGAGGAAAGGAAATCAAATCCTTTACACATTGTCACAAAGATGGCATATAGAAAGCTAAAACTCAAATTTTGATCAGAGTAATCCCACATGTGTATCTACCACTCTGCTATCCTTACTTTTCTTGATTGTATTTATATTTGTGAAATTTTTACTGTAGTTCTTATTCATCTTCAATTCATATCCCACTACATATATCTTGTTTTAACTGATTCTGATACTAAATACTAAAACAACAGTGTGAACCTTAAATTATGAGCCTACTAAGAAATAAACGAGTAGGAAAACCATGCTCCTTGTATATCTTGTCTTCTGCTATAGAAAAAAATGTATACCATTAAAACCCAAAACAAAATGAAAGAATATGTAGCAACAAGTGTTCAGCAAGTGACCTTATTTGAAAACAGGTTTATTTCCAATGTGATTAGTTAAGATAACCCAATAAAAATAAAGGTCATATCAACGAGAGAGAGAGAGAGAGAGAGAGAGAGAGAGAGAGAGAGAGAGAGAGAGAGAGAGAGAGAGAAGAGAGGGAGGGAGGGAGAGAGACAGAGAGAGACAGAGAGAGAGACAGACCAATAAAGGAACGAGTGATGTGAATGCTATGTGTTGAGAGAAGTAGAGGCTGGAAGACACATCTGAAGCCCAGGATTACCACAGGTTCACCAACACCAGAAGCTCAGAGGAATGAAATTCTTTTTATATGTAGACTTAGGGGTGCACAAGACTCTGTCTACACCTAGCTTGCTTTATGACTATACGACATACAGTTTGGTATAGCAGCCCTAAGAACCAATACTTTCAAAAATGCTCTCAGAAGGAAGATCAAATTCCTAACAAGAAGAAGCCCAGCTAAACTCATTTTGATAGCAGTTAGGGAAGCTAGAAGCACTGCTTACATATAATGGTTAACATTCTGCAGATGCTTACATGTATTGAATGAGACAAAAGATTTTGAAAAAAGAGAGGAGAGAAGACATCTGGAGCTAGGAGCTGATAACTACCTCATTAACCATGTCTGTGGAGAGAAGTTGAGTGGCTCCACTATCAGCTATTATTTACTTTGGGCACAAGTAATAACAGAGTCCCCATGAATATCATGTTGTTTTGCTTCAGCATATAACTATCTGCAGTTTAAAGGATGTCTTTTAAATTGCCCAATGGAGTAACACTGCATGTGATGGTAGACTTAATCCCCTCAATTTCTTGCCTTAAAAAGGTTTCAGCGGGCACTTTTTCCATTATAGGCTGTGAATCTCACCACCCACAATCTTTTTTAAGCCTTAAACTTCAACCAGTTTGCTTCCAGGCACAGCATTCAGTGTTACAGGAACATCCTGCTAAGTGTCCTGTAAATCATGCATGTGTAGAGGGAGTTAAAACTAAGGAAACTAAGGAAACTAAAAAGTAACTGGAAATATCCAAACATTAACCATTCCAGTCATGCCTCCACTGCATGGGGCGACTTAAGTGCAGGAAGCAAAAAGAAGCACTGGAGACAGATCCTGCCTTTTAAAGCTGTCATGTACATCCCAAAGAAATTGGTATCATTAAAACTTATACCCAGCTTCCAGATACTTTACCAGTACTTCACTAAGACAGAAAGTTCACTGTTATGTCTTTTCAGTAACATATCTGTGACTACACGGTAGCAGGTAGTGAATGAAAAAGGTTTTCTTAAGAAACTAGATATGGTGGCACACATCTGTAAATCCAGCATTCTCCAGTCTAAGACAAGCCATAAGTTTGAGGCTACCCTGGGGGAGGCTTTGTCTCAAAAGGAAAAAGCATGAGAAAGCCACAGCAGCATTTTTGCACCAGGACAACATATTTGACATAGGATGAGCTAGATGTATTTCATAATAATCTTGCCACTTGAAAATTTCATACATGCATATAATGTGTTCTGATCAAATACATTATTCATTCTCTCTCCAGCCCTCAATTCCTCCTCCACCTCTCCCTCCCAACATCGTGTGCTCTTTTTATTTAAACCCAATGATTCTGCTTAGTACATCAGTATGTGTATTGGTGTCTATGGGAGGAGGACTAGTCTCTGAGGGGCATCATCCCTAAAGAAAACTGACTCACCCCAGCAGTCACCAACTGCCAACAGTTCTTAATGTTTGGGGGTTGTCTACTGGACCCTGCTCACCTGTCAGTGGACATTTATTTGAAAGCTAGAGTTTGAAGGAGACATTTTCTAACCTAATCATTGTAGAGTAACTCCATTAGAACCACACACACACACACACTATATGTTATTACCACTGCTATTGGTTACCATCAACATTGTAACAGAAGATCCTTTCACTGAAAACACGACATAATTGTGTCACTGTTAAAGGAGAAATCCAACTGCTACTGACTTCTTTGCTTTCAAAGGATTGGAAGTTCTCACACATGCTACCAAAGGAATAAAAGTAATCAACAGTCTTACCAGCTGTGAACCCCGGGATCTGTTATAATGTTTGTTCTATATACTTTTTCTGTACATTGATCCTGTGTCAGATATATAGCTACTAAATACTTTTTCTTATTCTGTAGGTTGTCTTTTCATAGCAATGATGGTGGTGTCCTTTGCTATACACAGACATTAGAGTTTCATTAGATCCCATTTGGTAATTGTTGGACTTAATGTATGCTGTACCAGGAACTTATTCCGAATGTCATTTTTATTATTTTATTAAGATTGAATATAGTGAATATAGTGCATGCCAATTGAATATAGTGAATATAGTGCATACCAATCGCAGTTCCCTCTACCTCCCCTCCTCCCCTGTTTCCCAACAACCCCCTATACCATCCCCTTTCTGCTCCCCAGGGAGGGTGAGGACTTCCATGGGGGAATCTTCAAAGTCTGTCATATCATTTGGAGCAGAGCCTCGGCCA
Source organism: Mesocricetus auratus (assembly GCF_017639785.1). Taxonomy (NCBI): domain Eukaryota; kingdom Metazoa; phylum Chordata; class Mammalia; order Rodentia; family Cricetidae; genus Mesocricetus; species Mesocricetus auratus. Next base: position 106,727,045 of record NW_024429184.1, on the reverse strand, counting down.
TCCCCCATGTGTCTAGGCTGAGAGAGTATCCCTCTATGTGGAGTGTGCTCCCAAAGTCCATTTGTATACTAGGGATAAATACTGATCCACTACCAGACACCCCATAGATTGCCCAGGGTTCCTAACTGACACCCATGATCAGAGGGTCTGGATCAGTCTTATGCTGGTTTACCAGCTATCAGTCTGGGTTCCATTAGCTTCCCCTTGATCAGGTCAGCTATTTCTATGTGTTGTTCCAGCCTGATCTTGACCCCTTTGCTCATCACTTCTCCTTCTCTGCGATTGGATTCCAGGAGTTTGGCTCAGTGTTTATCTGTGGGTGTCTTCTTCTGCTTCCATGAGTTACTGGATGAAGGCGGTAGAATGGCATACAAGGTAGTTGTCAATCTCAATATCAGGGAAGGGTATTTAAGGTAGCTTCTCCACTATTGTTTAGATTTTTAGCAAGAATTTTTAAAGATACATACAATGTATAGAAATAAGCTTTATATATTGAACACAAATGAGAATTCAATTTTTCTTGAATCTAATTAAATACAATTGAACCTGTGAAATGTAAATTTTAGCTGCTGAAAGCATAGTTGTTTTATATGTTGAGCAAGACCAATTTTTATGTGAATTGTCTAGATAGAAATTAATGGGTTTCTTCAAGTTCCAGAGAGCAACTTTCATGTTATAGCAGTTAAAGAGTAAGGTAAAGCTAATACAACAACTTTGTTCTTAATTAGTTACTAAACCAATTTGTAGAATCAGATGTGCTGGCAATGGCCTTGTTTCACTGAATTAAATAGAATTTTTTTCATTGATAGGAGAGTTTGGGTAATAACTCCAATGACCTATGTGGATATGGGAGCATGAGCTATTATCTTATATTTTTGGTTGTGAGCCTAGCATTTAATGGCTGAGCTATCCCTTCAGCCCATGAGCTATTATCTATATACACATTATTTCTCCTCATAATATGCTGACATCAACTAACACAAACCACAATGACTACAACAGAGATTAGAAAAATAATATACTAACTTACATGATTATGTATTTTAGGAAATTTAGTCTCTCTCACAAACATTTAAAATTTCTAGCTTGTAATAATTGATTGTCAGAACAAATCCATTATCTGTAGTCTAGAGACATGCACCCTATTATTTTACTTACCAAATTGTTCCAGTGCTATGTCCACATGCAAGCAAAAAACCAGAAGATTAAAAGTGTCTGTTCTTTTCAGGGTATTTTTATTTACTCATGATAAAGTGTTCTTTTACTTGTTATTTTTAATGTTTTCATGCCTACATATAGTATCATGCTTCATAATGATGTTTTTACACACATACCATCAAACCTTGGTCAGATTTGCCCTAGCCTTCAGTATCCTCTCTTGTCCTTCTCCACTCGTGCTTTGCCGACTCTCCTCTTCATACTTTCATGTTACAAACATATTTAAGTGATTTGAGGGCTTGCATCCAATCTTGTTAGGCCAGATTCAGTAGATATCTCTGGGAGCCTTGCCCTTCTTTTCTATTTTTAATAGGAAAACAGAGGAGGAGTTCATCTTTGGGGGGTGGGTTGGGAAGAGTGGAAGGTGGGGACACTTCAATTGGGATGTAATATATGAGAAAAGAATAGAAGTTAAAAGAAAAAGTATCTAGGAAGGACTCCATGATCTTGAAATTTGCAGACAAATGAATGGAACTAGGAAAAAAATCATCCTAATTGAGGTAACCCAGACCCAGAAAGACAAACATGGTTTGTACTCACTCATCACTTGATATTATATATAAAGCAAAGGATAACCAGTCTAAAATAGACAACCCCAGAGAAACAAGGTAAAGGGGGGACCCTAAGAAGGACACACAAGAAAGACCCCAGAAAGGGAAAAAAGTTAAGATTCCATGGGTAAACTGAGAGGGAGAATAGAAGAGAGGGGATGGGGGATGGGAATATGAGGGATCAAGATAACCCAGTTGGGGAAGGGGCTGAGGGGAAGAATAATAAGAGAGATATGTTGACAGAAAGAGTTATTATGGGGTTAGGAAGAAACCTGGTGCTAATGAAATTCTCAAGAATCTACTAGGATGACCCCACTAACACTCTGAGCAATGGTGAAGAGGGTGTCTGATGAGCCTCCCCTTTAATCAGATTAGTGACTACTCGGACTGTCATCATGGAGCCTACATCCAGTAACTGATAGAATCAGGTGCAGTGACCCACAGCCAAGCATTGGACTGACCTCCTGGAATTCAACTGAAAAGAGGGAGAAGAGATCATATGAACAAGGGGAGTCAAGAATGTTATAAAGCAAACCACAGAGACAACTGCTCCAATCTAGTGGGAGCTCACAGACTATGTACTCACAGCTAGGGAAACTCTATGGGACTAAACTAGGTTCTCTGAATATTGGTGACATTTACATGGTTTGATCTGCTGGGGGGCCTAGCAGTGGCACCAGGGCCTATCCCATGGTCATGAACTGACTTTTTAGGGCCCATTCCACATGGAGGGATACATTGTTCAGCCTTGTAACAGGGTCGGGGGGAGAGGGGATGGGCAGTGGGAAGGGGGAGGTGGGGGAGCACAGAAGAGGAGGGAAGGGGAACTGGGGTTGCTATGTAAAGTGAAAAATAGATTTTTTGAATAAGAAACAAATGTACTTAAATCTAGTGTGTATAAGAGAGGCCATTTATATATTGAGACGTGGTTCTATAACTGAGGTGAGGTGGAAAGGTAAGAGGAAATACTAGTGTTTATGACTATACAGGGTACTATGAATACATCCTATACATATGCAATCAACCTCTCTGAGGAAACATTTGTTACTCCATTATTCGGACAAGAAACTAATTAGAAGTCATTAGCGAAGACAGCTAACTAATATAGTAAAAATCAAGAAGTACAGTGTGTTTGTGTACATCTACCCAAAATCTGCCCTGTGGTTATTCCATTAATTTTTTCATCTACAAATTAATTAACTGAAAAAATCCATAAACTTAGCATTTTGTTATTTATAAGAAGACCAATAATTTATCATTATTATTATTATTAAAATAATAAATTGCTACAGACTTCCTAAAGGGAAGTTTTTACACACAGTGATTTAAAAGTTATTGTGGAACTATGCAAAGACCATCTGAAAATGATATGGAGAATTGTTTACTGAAAATCCACTGTGGCATGGGCAGAAACACCATTACTAACACTTTGCTGGGATATCTAGGAGATACCTTAATGCAAAAATTAGAAATTTTAAGGAACACTGTGATTGGAAATTATAGACCTGGGGCAATTGGAGAGAAGTCAGAATTGGGCTTAACATGTATTTGTCTTGGAAGCATGTTTGATTTTTCTATTGTTGGTCTTGAGGTGAAAGTTGCGAAATACAATACAGAGGCTAGCTGCTCCATCCCAGATCCTCTTTTGGAAAGGTGGTGTTTTGGTATTCTGGGCCATTGGCTAAAGAAACTATGGGTCAGTGATCTTTTGTCGTATGTGGCCTAGTCATTATTTGTCTGTATATTCAATCTGTCAATGTTACTGAACTGAATTATTATTTCTCAAAATTCAAAAGGAAGTCTGCAGTGCTATGAATGTACCTGGTGAATTTAATGCATGCATATTAGCAAGTATTTATTGTTCCCTTTTCACTCACTTTATCCTCTACTCTTATGTTAGACTTGCTGACTTCCTGAAAATTTGCAGTTTCTGTCATAGGACCAGCACAATTTAACTGCCAGCAGAAGTTTAGATTTTCCTTCCTTCCTTCCTTCCTTCCTTCCTTCCTCCTTTCCTTCCTTCCTTCCTTCCTTTTCTTCCTTCCTTCCTTTCTTTCTTTTTTAAGGTTAATTTTTAAATTTAAATTTATTTTTATTTTTTAGACCTTTTCATTTTTGAGAATATACATTAATTATGGCATTTCTCTCTTCTCTCCCACACAACAATCCTGACTTTCCTTCAGATTCATGGCTTCATTTCACTAGTTGTCATTGCATGCGTATATGTATATGTGCACACATATATATTTCCAAGTATATCGTGCTCAGTCTATATGTATGTTTTGAAGGTGGACCATTTGGCACTGGGCAACCAGTTGGTGTGTTCGTCTCTGATGAAGATCCCCCTCGCCGGTTCGCATCTTTCCTCATTGCCTACATTTCTTCCTGTAGGATTGAGGCCTCATGGGCCTTTCTCTGTCTTCTCTGACATGTTCATTGGTTCCCTCCTTGTTCATCTCACATTTCAGCAGGCATGTGGGAGAGAACTTGTGTGCCTCGCTTGTGATATCACACGAAGCCACATTCTCACAGAAAATTCCCTCATCTTTGCCCCCTCTTCTGCCAGCACACACACATGCTAATAACACAATGGGAGGTCTTCTCAGACTTCCCATCCAGTTTCATTCAAAGCTCCTTCATATTGCAAAATTTCATACTTTTCTGCGTTTTCAAAAGTTCACAGTCCATACTTTCATGAATCCATGTGCTTTTTACTAATGGAGGCCAATTTGCTGAGATTAAATGATCAATAGACCACTATATATTTCATATGCAGGTGAAATAAGATGGACTTTTTTTGATAGTTTCTTGATATTCTGAATGTATGCTGAAAAAAAATTCATGCAGACCCACATGTATTAAACTATTAAGATCCTGTTAAAGATATTGTCGCCATTCATTAATTCATTCTGCTTTTTAATCTATTAGAATATGTGAGACTATATATTCCAATGTACATAGTAAAATATGTTTTGCACAGGGAACATGTTTCTAATAGACTGAAGGACTTTGGAATTTAAAAGTGCTTTCTCTAAAATACAAGGAATATTTCTTATAAGGATCCTGGGTAGGAAGCAGTAACATGTGAAAAAATATCTCCAAGCATCCTACAAGTAAAAATTTATTATATTCCCTAAGGCTTGACATATTGCTATGGAACACTTCCTGTATAAATGGGCTTTTAAAAGTTTAAACTATATAATTATTATTCATTCAAATGCTCAAATAATATAACCTTCTGATTCTTTAATTACACTTCCCCCAAAGACCTACTGAAATATATGTATATGAATATATATATACATATGCATATTTATAACATAAATATCAATATAAAATAATTCAACAATCTTACAATTAAAAGCGAACCATTGTGATAACTAACAAATATATTTCTGTACAAAATCTTGAAAGGAAACCCTGCAAACTGACATTCTCTATCGACTTTTAATGGCTCTCTTGCACTGCATACCTGGAACATAATCTTTCCATTGGTTCATTTTCTGGTTTTTGCATTTTCCAGCAAATCTTACAGTTAAAATCACACAACATGTAGGCTTTGCAGAACATTTTCTTTAGTTATCACAATGTTTAAGTTTCTTTCATGTTTTTCAGAGTTTGAAAACTCATCTCTTTTTTATAGCTACATATGTCCTGGTGATAAAATAGTGGAATGTAATTATTTGTTAATTTATTGAAAGGTACCTTGGCCACTTCTAAGTTTTTGAAATTATGAATGAAGCCACTCTATACACTGATATGCAAGTTTTTAATTGGATGGCAGTTTATTGTTCATTTGAGTAAACACACATGCTTCACTACTGGACCTCACAGTGATGGAAGATGCAGCTGGTAAGGAATGGCCCATTTTGCCTCCCAATGTCATTGAACTGATTTGCATAAGAATGTTCCTGCACATCGTCATTTATTTGAATTCTTGTTCTCTAGCTGGTGACACTGTTTGTGAAGGATTAAGGGATGTGGCCTTGTGGAGGAGGTAAACCATTGTGGGTAAGAGTGTGCCATTCCCTATTCACTCTTCAGTTGAGGGGCATCTAGGTTGCTTCCAGGTTCTGGCTATTACAAACAATGCTGCTATGAACATAGTGGAGCAGATGCCCTTGTTGTATGAACCTGCCTCATTTGGATAAATGCCTAAGAGTGGAATTGCTGGGTCTACATTTACACAATGGAGTATTACTCAGCAGAAAAAAACAATGGAATCTTGAAATTCGCAGGGAAATGGATAGCACTGGAAGAAACCATCCTGAGTGAGGTAACCCAGTCGCAAAAAGACAAACATGGTATGTACTCACTCATATATGGATTCTAGATATGGATCAGGATAGTGCCAGTCTGCACTTCCACAGATAGAGAGTCTGGGAAACAGGAAAGAACCTAAAAGATATGCATATATGCATAGTACCCAAGAGAAGAGGATGGAGACAAGATCCTCTGAATGGATGGGGAACACAGCGAGGGGTGGGGGGGAGTGGGACCTGGCTGGGAAGAATAGAGGGGGTAAAGAGGAAGGGAGTTGGTCATGGGGGAACAGGAAGTTGAGGGGGTGGGGGTAGTATAGGGGGAAGAGGGAATCATAGGATCGAAGACAGATCAGGCACCAGAGTGACCTCGAGTGATCTAAAGGTATAACATCAATTGGCAAGCTAAGCAATAGTTGAGGGACCACCTCGAATGCCCATTCCTGATAATGAACTTGATGTCTATAACCATCCGGGAGCCTTCATCCTGTGACTGATGGAAGCAGAGGCAAACACACAACTAATCACTGAACTGAACCCAAGGAACCCAGTGACAGAGAGGAGTGATGAGCAAATTGGCAAAGAATGGGCTGGCAAAACCAGCAGAGACAGCTGATCTGAACAGGGGAGTGCTCTTGGACCCCAGACTGACAGTGGGGAGGCCAGCATGGGACTGATCTGGACCCCCCAAATGTGAGTGTCAGTGAGGAGGCCTGGGCAACCTATGGGGCCCTGAGCTGTGGATCAGTGTCTATCCCTGGTATACAAACTGTCTTCATGTGCCTATAGCACAAAGAGAGATGCTCTCTCAGCCTGGACTCTTAAGGGAGTGCCTTGACCCTACCAAGAGTAAAATGACAGACTCTAGATATCCCCTATGTGGAAGGATTTGGCAATAGGGTGGGAGGGGGGGAAGGGGAGTGCGGGAAGAGGGGAGGGAGAGGGAACTGGGATTGACATGTAAAACAAGCTATTTAAAATTAAAATAAAAAATGATAGAAAAAAATCCCCAAACTAAAAAAAAAAAAAAAAAAAAAAGAGTGTGCCATTCCCATAGTGCTTTCTCCCTCTGCTTTGGGCCTTTGAATGAAGTAAAAACTCTAACATTTGGTCCCATGCCATGTCTGCCTATCTGTTGTCACCTTCCCTGAAATGATGGTCTTGGACTCTAACACTCTGTAATTTTGAGCCACCAAATTAAATCATATCTTTTACAGACATAGGTAGTGTATGCCATTAATCTCAACACTCAGGAAGCAGACTCCAGTGGATTTCTGAGTTCGAGGCCGGCTTAGTCCACAAAGCAAATTTCAGGGCAGCCAGTGATATACAGAGAAATCCTGTCTCAAAAAACCAACAAAACAAATAAAACCAATAAATCCAAAACAAGTATGTATTTTTAAGCTGGGCAGTGGTGGCACACACCTTTAATCCCAGCACTAGGGAGTCAGAGGCAGATGGATCTCTGAGTTTGAGGTTAGCCTGGTCTACAGAGTAAGTTCTATGGCAGCCAGGCCTACACAGAGAAAATGTTTCAAAATCAATAACAACAAAAACTTATAATAAAAATTCTTTATTTTATAATCTACCGTGATTTACAGCAATAGGAAAGCAGCCAAGACAGTCATGGGATCAGTTTTCAGTGAATGGGATTCTTTTTCTCTTGGATTCACCACAATTTGTCATTGTAAGTATGTTCATATGCTACTCAATTTGTATTACTATCTCTTTGTTACTTGAATTTGTAATTCCCTTGTAACCTTTTTAATGTTTAGTAGCTTTGATTTGTAGTGACTATAGTAAAACATTACAATGTTGAATTTTCAAACTTGATTTGTTTTTTCCTTCTTTCTTTCTTCCTTACTTTCTTTCTTTCTTCCTTTGACAGCATTATTTAGAAGTACTGTGTCTACATGTTTCTGGCCCATCCTCACTCTGCCAAACCTCCTTTGTCACTTTCCTCCTCCTAAAACCATGAACTCTTAATATTACTGATAGATGTATATACAGTATATAAACATATATATACATATATATGCACACAAATGTATATGAAACCTAAATGTCCATTTAACTTTGCTCTCTCTCTCTCTTTCTCTCTCTCTCTCTTTCTCTCTCTCTCTCTCTCTCTCTCTCTCTCTGTCTCTATCTGTGTGGTGTGTGTGTGTGTGTGTGTGTGTGTGTGTGTGTGTGTGTGTGTGCCCTATGGTTGGCCACTTGTGACTGAAGGATCTATGTGGGATCCTTTTCCTAGAGAAAACTATTTTCTCTCAGCAGCCATTGACCATCTGTAGCTCTTTATCTATGGATGACACAATGTATACTTTTCTTTGTGTTGTCTGTTTGACATTTGAATATCTTTTTGGCAACATACACTTATCATGAATATTTAACATTTACATAGCATTGTACTATGTCCTATGGTAATTTCTCTTTCTTACAGAGGAGTAAATTTATATTTAATAATAGATGATTAAAAATATTAAGGATGGACTTTTGGAGCCCACTCTACATAGAGGGATACTCTCTCAGCCTAGACACATGGGGGAGGGTCTAGGCCCTGCTCCAAATGATATGACAGACTTTGAAGATCCCACATGAAAGGTCTCACCCTCCCTGGGGAGCAGAAAGGGGATAGGATAGGGGGTTTGTGAGGGACAGGGGAGGAGGGGAGGGAGAGGGAACTGGGATTGACATGTAAAACGAGCTCATTTCTAATTTTAATAAAAAAGGGGAAAATATTAAGGATACTCATTTTCTTAGGAAAGCAATAGCTTAGCTAATGATAGAACTCTTAAATAAGGACAATTGTCATGGAAACACTGTTCTCATTTTTAATTAAATAGGTGTAGGTTTGAATGAAACAACTGAAATTTCCCCTTCTTAACAGATTTCTACACTGAGAAATCTGTATGGTTGCTTCATTCTTTTGAGAAGGGAGCATCACTAAACTCAACGTGTCAATCATATGAGAAAGTCATTTTGGTCTCAAAATATTACCACTTAATATGTACACATATATTTAGGGACATGTAAAATGCTGTTCATAACATGAGTAGAGATTATCATATAAAACCTGTCAACATGTATAGTCTGTATTGCCAGACAGAAAGAGTATTTTGTGATGCACTCACTCAAAAAGTAGAATATTTTTAAATGGCAGTGTGAATGAACAAGTTATTGCTTCAAGCAACAGACTTTGATAACATGATGTTAAAAAGTAGACTCCAGGAATAAACACTTGAGCACAGTAAATGTGCTTTTGAAAACTAAGCGAAAAATATCTAAAGTGGCATAAATCAGTGCTCAGGAGACTCTGGGAATCCTGTTGTCTTTTGAGGAAATACTCATGTGCTTCTATTCACTGGGTTAAATTTTTTAATTATATACTTTTTATTTGTGCTTCCTTATTGGTGTACACATTAATAAAGCATTCTAAAACCATATGTACTTTATTAACATTTTAACTATCTTTAGTTTGATCAAATTGACAATGGAAGATTTGTACTTTAAATAAAAATAACCATGAGATTGCAATTATAATAACAAAGGAGTAATATTATGAATCTAAGTAATTTTATGGCATCTGTATTGCTAAAACCTAGAAAGAAAAAAGTATATACCTATCGCATTGTATATAGGTAATATGCTCATGTGTTCTACATGTTGTAGGGTTATTTTTTTCTTGTTAATTATTATTTCTATCATATGTAGGTATCCCTTAAAGAGCAATTGTTTTTTGTTTTCTGTATTGTGGTCATGTTCTGAAGTGTCAGTGACTGACCCTCCTGAATAAATTGAAAGACAGAAAGCAAAAACAGGCCACGAAGTGTTCAAGTAAGTACAAAAAACGTGACTTTAGGACAGCACAGCTCTGTTTCCAACCACGCTCAAATTGTTACCATTGGTGTCACTGGAATCTAAAGCTACTTTCTTTTTTTAATATTGCAATAAATAGCTGTTTAAGTTGTTTTAAGTAGACTTAGATCACAAATTGATTATAATCTTAGTTTGTGAAAGACCTCCTGTCCTTTTAGTCATATCACGGACTCCTAAACGGCAATGTTTGTGTTCTTTCTGAGTCCAGACAATAGGGCTGAAAGCAAACTTTTGATTTGCTGAAGATGAAAAGCAGAAGACTTGAAGAAACCAGGTCAGGAGGTAGGATCACAGGCCATTTGGTGATAATTAAAAATTACAGTTAACATAAATGAAATGAGGGTAAAGGTCAATAGTAGTGTTGGAGAAGAATAACTGCCAACATGTTCTTCTTAATCTAATAATCATTGATCACATACACTTAAAATAAAAAGACTGCTTAAAAGCTTCTATAGTGATGAGTTTAGATTATACTTCAGAGTAAGGATGCGAAGCATCTTGGTCAATCTGTTTCTGAAAATATGGAAATATTTCTGGTGCAACACTTAAATCTGATCATTCCTTCTAAAGTCAATGGATATGCTAATTGGTTGTGTAGATACTGGGCTTTTAAAAATGCAGTTCTTCAACAAAGTATCTTTGATAAACTGTTCCTCACATCTTTTCTTATTGTACTGTTCAAATTATACCCAAGACACATATGGGCATTCATATATGTACATACACAATCACAGTCATATCTTCTACTGCATGTTAATACATTTCATTCTTCAAAGTCACATCAATTTCAATGTAGGAAACATGAAACAGACCATTAATTAGATCTTCAAAGGGCTGTTATCACCATCATTGAATAACATTTTCTTGATATTTTATTATCTGCCCCACTTTTTTGAGTTAGATCTTCAAAGGGTTCTTATCACTGTCATTGAATAGCATTTATGTTTTTTATTTTACTATCTGCCCCACTTCTTCGATTTATAATAATTAAGATGAGGTAGAGGTACTGCATATTGTATAGTATTCAGTTTGTTCACATGCAAACGGGTAATTAATTTTCTCAATTATCTCAAGAATGTTTCTATAGAAGAATGAAATGCAGTATAGAAAAGTTAAAAGGTATATAAATTCACACAACTGGCAAATATATACAGCTCATAAAATCTGTGCCCTTTGGTATGTTAAATATTTGTGAGATAAATGAGTAATGAGTGAATGAATAAAGTATGATATGTATAACTGAACATCAAATTTGTCACATAGTAGCAAAAGAATAACTATTCAAACAATATTTCCCTGAAGTTGCTCAGAACACACCAAGATCAAGTTTGTTCCCAAAGATATTATGCTCTGTTTGCTAAACTTGGTTCAGTGTAATCTCAATGCCATAAGCACATTGACACATTTTGTATTCTACTTAATGCCTCTAATTGCATGTTTTGCATAAGTTCTGTATTTTTAAAATATTTATGAATATATCAAATCATCTTTAGGAACTCACTGAGAAGAGCCTTGGGCTTAAGCTGACTGAAGTTATGAGCAAGGATGAAAGAAGCTATGAGTATTCTGATTCTAGAGATTCTTCAAATGTAACTCGTGACCTAAATATATTAGAAGAAGAGAAGTTTCCGGGTTAGTCTCTGATGTGAGTTACATAAAACCAGTTAAACAAATTAGGTACCATAGAACACCATACATTGCATTTCAAAAAGTTTTGTCTAACAAGCTAGTAGAATAGAGATTACTGCCTTCATTTCCAGTATTTATTATTTTATGAGCCACTGTCACCTTTTCTGCAGCAGTCCAGGAAAATGCATACAGAAATCATTATGTCTCCTGCTTCTACATGGAAAACGTACAGTTCTATAATGATTTCTAAGGTAATACACTGTCCATATAATTGAGCAAAGGTTTAATATGCACTTTCTTCTATTTTACATTTTTTAACTGTCATGCCTTTCACAAGAAACCCCCAAATATATGAGAATCACACTGCAATACTTATTTGTGAGTCTGAATTCATTAGAAACAGTTTACTGTTTTGTCCAGGAAAAGAAGAGAGATGGTTTGCTTTTGGTGTAATTTTTGTTATGTGTTATCACTACTAGCATACAGTCCAATCTCTTAGATGACTCAAGTTTTAAAATACAGCAGAGTCTTGTAAAATCAGAGATCTGATGTAGGGGAGTGACAGAGGGGCCCTAGAACTTGCATTTACAGCATGATTTCTTTTAGCCTGAGGAACACGAAAAATATGCTTGTGTTTTACTGAAAAGTATTTGAATCTCTACTCTGAAATACTTTTTCTATGTTAATTGACTGGAAAGATCTATTCTAAGAATTTTCAGCAGAAAAACAATTCAATGACTTGATGACAAAGCAAGCATAACATTGATGTTGTCTTACTAAAATAAATTATTTGTGACTTTGTTTAGAAAATAAGTTGCATATTAATATTCGTGGACAAATCTGGGGAGGAAAGTCCATTATAATGAACATGGCCATGTAGGGTGTTTTAGATTGTACAATCTTGTGCTATATCAACAGAATTTAATTCATTTATTACTGGATATCTTCAAAAGAAGTGTGGACTGTTTGAGAGAGAGAGAGAGAGAGAGAGAGAGAGAGAAAGTCTCAAAGATAGAAACAAGTAAGTTGGACATTTCTGAGAATGAAAATGTTGTACTATGAGACAAAAGATTAAATTATGTGACAAGTACTTGCTGAAATATGTAATTGTGTAGGTTGTTCAATATTAATTTAGAAACAAATGTCTCACACAGTACTCTGCCCAAGATCGGGCCTCAGATTCTCACTACAAATTAAATTAAAGCTTTAAGCCATAGCTCAGTAAACCTGATTTTCTCCATAAAATTTAGGATTCAGAATTCCAGACCCCATACACTTCCCATACCAATGATAAGGAGATGTAGCAAAATCTATGTAAATGACTTCAGTAAACAGAACAAAGTACCCCTGATTATGAAAGTACTAGGCAGATAATGTATACTATGCAGTTACTCCCTAGAAAATATTAACACATGCTAAATCATTCTTTAATTCTTCATTACATAAGTGCAGAATATACAGGAAATAGGGAGACTCGCATAATGGCCGCAAAGGAAACAATCCTCGAAATTCAAAAGGTAGAATGTTTCTGGTTTCTTCAAAGGACAATGACAATCCAGAGAGGGGTGTTTTTAGTTAAAGAGCACTCAGAAGAAATAACCACAAAATACAGTGGTGGAAGCTTTGTACATTATGTCTTAGTGAATGTGGTAAGGTCTTGCATGCCACCACTCCCGTGCAAATAATGAAAGTTAAAAAAAAACCAAATGTAATATAGTGACTTTAGCAGACCAAATCAGGAGACTGGCTACGGGACAGATGGTAGATAATATTATGGAATTATCATTAGATATGACTATTGCCTTAGTACTTTCTAACAAGTCTGTTTTTATTACTGAAGTAGCTATATATATATATATATATATATATAGCATTATTCTGTTTTCTCTATAATAATTATATTAATTGTTAAATCTAGTGATAAATATATTGATGTTAGTTACATATTCCCTTTTGAAAGTATGAAGCATTTATAATAATAAAGCAAATGCTGTAGAAAAGTGAATGAGTAGCACTGTGCAATGATACTTTTTTGAAACACTTTTTTATTATATATTTAAATTAGAAATGAGCTTGCTTCTCACGTCAATCCCAGATCCCTCTCCCTCCCCTCCATCGCTGCTCCCCTTCCAGCCTCTCCCAGTGACCCTCTAATCCCCACTCCATTCCCCAGGGAGGGTAAGGCCCTCCATGGGGGATCTTTAGAGTCTGTCATTTCATTCTGGGGATGGCGAAGGCCCTCCCCCAAGTGTCCAGATTGAGAGAGCATCCCTCATTGGGGGATGGGTACCCAAAGTCCATTTGTGTGCCAGGGATAAATACTAATCTACTACCCAAAGCCTCATAGATTGCCTAGGTCTCCTCACTGAAACTCACATTCAGGTGGTCTGGATCAGCAAAAGCTATAGAAAAGTGAATGAATAGGACTGTATAATGATGTTTTTCTAACCCCAATCAATTACCATGCACTACAAATCTCAAAATCCTTTATCTATGGAAAAATAATGTAGTCTAAAAGACATTTCACCTTAATGCATTTTGACTTAGACACAAAGGATACATTTTAGTAGTTATTTTGCTTTAGGTAGTCTGAGCCTTGTACCTTGGGGAAGTCTTAGGAGGAAGAAGTAGGAAAGAGAAAACAAAAGAAAGAAAAGAAGCAAGCAGGGGAGTTAGTGAGGCTGGCCCATGCTACATTAACTACAGTTAATTTTTCACCAACTTTAACATGGGACCTTCCCTAGAGAGTACAGAAAAATGTAGACATTGGCATCAAAAGTTATAATACTTCTGTGAAAGCTGTGAGGATTCTGATTAATGATCTTGGAAACACACCAGAGATACAGTAGTTGTAGGAAATCCATCACAGCTCTGCTTGTAATGTATTCCAACAGACTCTAACTTTGATGGTTGTTGCTGTCAGTTCCCAGTAGTTCTTGATTTTATTTTTAATTATTTATTAAATACAATTGAATAGACAAATTTTACTGGGCATTTACAAACCCTTTAATATACTATGAGGTACATTGATTTGCCAACTTAATCTCAGAATGAAGATTTTGGTTTTTAAAATAATGGCACTAGATGGCTCAACCGTTAAAGGCTAGGCTCACAACCAAAAATAAAATAACGGCACTAGGAAATTCTATGCAATATTTTGAGTTGTTCTGCTAAGACTTTCTTAGCTCTGTAAGTATCAAATGAAGTTGTCTAGATCTACCCTCCACATTAGTAATAATAATAATAATAATAATAGTAATAATAATGGCATTCACAGGTTGCATGAAGGTATAAGGTCTAAAGTATAAAGGAAGGAAAATAGGCATTACTATTTGTGAGAGGGAATACCTAATAAAGAATGCACTTAGTTGATCTCTGCCATCAACAATAGGAACAGATTGCTCTCAAGACCTTCCAAGGACCTTAGAAAGTATTTCTAAACTGCCCCAAGAGAATTCAGTGGGAAATGTTTATGGATGCAGTGATTCCCCAATTAATTAACGGTTGCCTGGTAACTTAACCCCTCCTACATGCTGGTTTATAACTAAATTAGAATAGCTTCTGAAACTCCTAGGGTTTTTGCACTTAAAGCAATCTTGGCCACATCTTGGCCTAAAGGTGGAGCAAAGCTCACAACAGATGCTAGTAGGGCTGTGGACTGACATTGACAAAAAGAAGTATAAGAAACAGATCTCCTTGGAGTGCAGAGAGGAGTCTAGAAAGGGGAGACAGAGGCTGGTTTCTCTTTCTCATTGTTCCATGGACTTCAATATAAAGACCCAGAGAAGACAATCAAGCAAATCATTAATAACTACAAAATTTCACTAAAGAAGGATCATGAACTACAAGCACCTTGACTGAGCTCATGACATCTTATTAGAAAGTATGTAAAGCCCTTTCTATGTGTTGTCTCCCTTTCTGCTCCTGTGGAGATCTATGTATTGTTTCTCAGCCCTATAATAATAGGACCCCCACTCTAATGCCTGTTCTTACAGCGCTGATATGGCAGGCATGCATAAAACAAACTACCGTGGCCAATAACTAAGTGGATGACTTGCCTTCACAGAAAACAGGGCACAGCTACTGTGGAACTGGCCTCACTACACAGTGTATCTCGAGTGTCCTCAGAAGAGGAGCAAGACATTCAGTCCTCCTAATGATCTCTTTCATCATTCTGTCTCATTATTGGCACCCAAAACTTCAGGTACACCGTCTGGTAATGGCATTTCCTACCACCAGCCATCAGGCTCCTGCTGCCCCTGGTCATCATGCTCACCCCTCATCCTCACTGTTAGCAGACTTTCTGTATTTACTTTTGAAACCACATGTCCAGATTTGACAGTCTACCACATAATGGCAATGCTCCTGGGATGAGGCATGAAATACATTTGATATGCTTCCATAGTTTACATCCCTGTGAATGAATCCCTCCAATTATGATCTGGACATATAACTAGTTTGCACCAGTAATCCTGCATTGCAACCCTGAGATAATGGCCAACAGAAAGCTAACAAAGTGTTTCAGCCTGACTATAATGTCTCCAGACAGATTATCTAACAAGCATCTTGATTGACTTTATTTCTGCTCTTTACCTTCAAAAGCTTCACTTCAAGGTTACAAAAGACTGGTAGTATTTTGATACAATAGAAGGGAATCTATAGATATAAACTTCAAATTAGTTGCTGATGAAAGCACATTTCTCCCATATGCATTACATTCAGCAAGTAAAACCTGAATTTTTAAATTGAGTTTATTCAAGCCTAAACTAGAGTGAAGGTTGAAAATCTCACTGCATTTGGTTTTGCTTATAAATAGTGTCTTACACATTCCAAATTCAATTATCTCCAGTTCTTACAAAGTCATATTATGAGTGAAACCTGGGCCTATAGACCACTCTTAAAATTGCAAAAGAATAGTTTACTATATGAGATTTTATTTTTACTTTAGCTTGTAAAGTAAAATTAAATTGTGACTGCACTTAAGAAGATAAATTATTTTTATCCTGAATATTACATTATTGAAAAAATGGATAAGTGGAGTATTGCTTGATCTCTTTTCAGAATTTGTACTGGTTAATGAAGTCAGTCATATTAGATTTTGGAGAGATTTTTGCAGTTGTTTTTGGCCTAATATCAGCAGGAAATGCCTTGGTAAATATGTCTGTATATAGTAAATGTCTGCAGGGGAATTCTTCTTAGACACTTAAAATTTTAGTGATATTTGAAGGTATTTTCGATAACTATGGTAGGCAAACATTTCCTTCCATTGAAATGCTTTCAAAAACAACTTTTATGTGAACCAGGTTAATAAACCAAGTTTTTAAAAGAAAAAAAAACAAGATGAGGAACAGAGAAAAACTAGCATCTACTTCCAAGGATGAATAAAGATATAGAGTAATAATAACTCAGGAATGCTGTCACATTCCCATCTCCCCAAATCTTTGGTGGTAGAATGTTAGTTTGAAGTCTGTCTTGACAACTATGCAGCAAGGCGTTTTCTCAATAAAACAAAGTAGAAACAGGTGAATTGACTTACTTCAATCACAATCAGGAAAAGCAGTGTGGCTATAGTCAAGAGCACACAGACAATGATTTCTGTAGTTAGGAAAAATCAAACAAAATGCGTTGATTATCTATGTCAGTCTCTCCATTCTTTCATGAGTACTTCTGACCTTCAGTCTACCCGTCACATTTTTAAGCACCCAAGTAATTGGTAAGAAAAAAAATCCCTGTGTAAAATGCTGGCTTAAAAATTTATGTTTGTGTGTGGACAATGTAAGTAATATCTGGACTTGATTCTGTGATCAAGATCTGAGTGAACTCAGATAAGATACAATTGGAAACAGTCTTCAACTTTGTCTCCTCTGTTTAGAAAATGTTAACATCAATTTTCTTCCATGCCAGTGTTTCCGTGTTGACAAAATGGCGCCCTCACTCATTATTGGTTAATTGCACACTGTACAAATTATACTTCTACTAGTGCATTCTAGGCTAGCTGTGGGTACACATCATGGCCTCATTTTTAATCATGCCCAAATCATAAGAAAGACTTTTATCATTGATGAAAACATAGTCAGTCATGCATAAGGGATACAAGTTCTCTCCAGTAAAGGAAAGAAAGCACAAATCAGGAAAGACCATTTGTCCAGACTGTATGAGCAACAAGAGGAGAGGGAAAGTAAAGCTTCTGATGCTGAGGCAGGAATATCTTCCTTTGATTTGGATGATTTCTTAACTACTGACCTCAAGAACAAAGGCAAAGCTGTTACAGAGATCTAAGTGCAGGAAGAGAAGTCCTTATGGGTTAGAATCATTTATCAAAAGAAATTACTACAATTTTTGGGGGGAAAGAATAAGTCAACTATCCCTGATATGTTTCTCTGTGTATCAGCCTTGGAGGAAGAGGTTGCTGCCTTCCCATAATTAAACACAGAGAGGGAGAGCTTCATTTGAGGAATGGTTAAGAGAAGACAGTTTCCAAATTTAAGGGGTGGATAGTCTAGGAATCTTTGAATAAGTTAAATTTCAAGAAGTAGGAGTAAAACAGAGGAAAGTGGTGAAAGACAGATTAGAAGCTAGTCAGCTTCAAGAAGGATGGAAGAAGGAAGAACTATCTAGACACACCAGCACGACAGATAGGACTAAATGCCTGCAAGGATTTTTGAAACACAATGAGAAAACTAATATAAATGTATATATAATAATTTTATTTGTCAATTTATTATGAGTATAGTCATTTTCTGTTAAATTTTGACAAGAATTTGTAATTTGAGTACAAACACATGGCTTTCATCCTGTCCGATGCTGTGACTGCTGCAGCTAAGTCCAGCACAGTCTTTATGCAGTATTAACCCTTCGTTACAGCATGGATCTTAAATGCTCACAAAAACTTATGCGTTCTCAATGCATCAGGGCTCGGAGCTGAGATTTTGCTGGGAAATTATTGAAAACTGACGGCTCTCACCAATCTTACTGCTCTACCGTGGGCCCACAAGTAACTCAGACAAGAACTGTTATCTGAGGCCTCTGAAACTAAAAGCCAAGATGAAGCCTTCTTCCTTTGGTGTGATTTTCTGAAGTATTTTCTTCACAGTTACAGAAAGATGACCAGCAGACGCGCATGTCAATTTTCAGGGGTTGCAAATCTGAACAGATTGGTAGGGATTCTCAGTCTTTTCCTCCTTTCCATGATTTGTATCTCATAAAGTAGCAGAGTCAGATTTACCTCAGATTACATAGCCTTGGAGATCCTAAGAAGTTGCATCTTATGAAAGAAAGGCAACAGAACAGAATACGTCATCTTGACAAGGAGTTGTTTTCCTATGAATGACCCTAAAAAATCAACAGAATCTCTGTTCTATATTTGTAGGCATCCCAGGAAAAGAGCCCAGCAAAGTTCATCTTCCTTTCCTATATAGCAACATGTCCTTAGTTTGCTATCAGTTTGTAGAAGTAGCTATGACAAGATATTGAAGATGGTAGCAAGAAAAGTATATTTGATTTCTGCTTTCTAAATTGTAGCAATCCATGATTCAGGGTATGAAGAGAAACAGCCCATAAACTGTGCAATATAAATGTTCAATTTTGTAGTCACAGCTTATGTAGCTAAAATCCTCAAGGACTTTCTAGTTGATGATATGGAGAAATTACATTATTATTTGTTTAAATTGTTGTGTGGCAAAATGTATTTGCTCTAAGAAGCAGGTATAATCTAGACAGTAAAATGTGCTTTTAGGTTCTAAAACAGAGCTAAGTCTTATCTGAAAAGTAGTCTATTCTAATAAAAGCAGCCTAAAATGTGACTGGGGAGCAAACCTTAAGCAGACACGCACATGCACACACACACACACACACACACACACACACCATTGAAACCCTATCTTAGAAAAAGAAACAAAAAATTAATGATATTTGAATTTGGTCATAGTGGGCAAATAGAGGAGCAAAATAATTCCATTATCTACCAGAGATTAAGTAATAGCAGTCTAATACATTAGAAACAATATGGTTTATTTAAAATATATATCTTTTTCATTGTGATGACAACACAGTTTTAAATTACAATATTTTTAAAAGGAGATAATAAGATACATAAATATAAATAATAAACCTCTACAAATACAAGCTTTCTATGTGGTTTAGTATTTTGAAATAGGACGTCACTATGCAGTCCCGAGTGGTCAAGGATAGCCTCAGGCTTATGACCTTCCTGCAGTTGTCTGCTCTGAGATCACAGGTGTACACTCCCATATATAATTAAAATAAAGCATTTATAGACAACTCAGATGACACTTTCATTCACACTCCTTGTAAATTCTCATTCTTATGAGATAGAACGTGGAAAAGCAGAAATAGTGTCAGCAGTTTTTTTCTGTTACTCTTATACTCAATCCACTTCATTGGATAAGACCACTCATGAAATAAATCAATTTGTATTTACTGCTTTCCTACCATGCTTTAGAAACTGTCCTCAAAGTTAGAAAAGTGGCCAAGGTTCCCAGTCCTCTTGGGATTCACATTTAAGTAGAATGAGATATACTATGGTATTTATGGGGCTTGTTTATTTAGTTTTGATCTCTCTCTCTTGCCCTCTCTCTCTCTCTCTTGCCCTCTCTCTCTCTCTCTCTCTCTCTCTCTCTCTCTCTCTCTCTCTACTCACTCTCTCACTCTATCTATCTGTGTGTGTGTGTGTGTGTATGTGTAGGGTGTTTGTGCATTTAGATGCTTCTGCTACTACTAGTTATGTGACAGGATAGCGATAAGTGTTAAGAAAAATCTAAAATAGTGCTACAGAACTGAGTTAACAGAAAGTACAAAAAAGTTATGATGGATTCTTGACCACTTAGGTAGGCTTTTCTATCAACAAAACATTCACAAAGACTTAAAGAACAAGTTCATAGCATATGTACTTAGAAGACAATGCAAGTTCTTGAGGAAAAAAATTGAGTAACAACAAGATGGTGGGGACATGATGAACACTGCTGACCATTCAAGCATCTTGAATTTCACTGAGTGCAATGTTTTGTTACCATGTGCTTTTCACAGAGTGGAGGCATGCTGTCACATATAATAGCCGAATTTTGTCTCCTATGCTATATCATGAACAAATGGTAAATAAATGTGAATGAAAGGGATTAGGCAAGGGATGAAAATTAATTAAACTCTTCAGGTCACAAACAAAAAGAAGGCTTGAAAGTAGAAGGCATGCTTGCTGGAATTAAAGGTTCCAATGGGAGAAAGAAAGAATGTGAGGGAAAAATGTGAGGTCAAATGACGAAAATTCCTTTTATGAATATATGAAATATCAAACAATATGTTTAACAATATTAAACAAAATAACCAGAAAGAATATGGCTTCCATAGTCCATGTGAGCAAAGCTGAAGTCTTAAACCCAGAGTGGTTAGTGAAAGAATGCAACCAAGAATGGTATAAAGGTCTAGATAGGGAGAGGTTAGTTTTGTTAGGTCTGTTATATAGGAGAGTGAGCAGTTCAATAAAAATATCAGATTAAAGGTGTAAAAGTGACAATAATTACCTGGCAATCAATTCTGACAGAGGGAAAGAGGTTTGAGGATGTAGTTCTAGAAAGCCTAAACCATTTATGTTGCAGAGCTGGTGGATAGCCTGCAAAGGAAGAAGAAAAAGAAAAATGGATGCAGGAGGAGAAGAGTAGGGCTTGGTGAGTTAGAAGCATAAAAAATTATTTCAAGGAGAAGGATTTGATGAAGTCTTTTCTCATGCTAAACAATTAGATTTCCTAGTCTGACAATCCTTGATAGGATAACCAAATGACGTTGTTGCTTGGGACAGACCATTCTTGTGTACAATGCCTCCAAATTTGAGAATATGTGACAAGGTTAACCAAGGCACACTGGAATCTGTAAAAATGGATTTATGGGGTGCTGTGGCAAAACCATATTACAAGTGAGATTAAATGATAACTAAAGTGGAAACATGTAGACCGGAGCAGACTTGTGTGAATCAGATTTTTTAAAAAGCCGACAAATAATGAGTAATAAAAGGAGAACTTCATCAATACAAGGCTAGCATTGTTATTGATGTATTACTTGGAAGAATAAAATTTTTACTGGACTAGTAAGAGGGAATTGATAGAGAAGGAGAAACAGAATGCAGGAGAGAGAGGAGAATGTAGGGATGAAGAGGTAGCCTGTAAGGTATGATTGGAGAGATGTTCTCAGATTAGAACAGAAAAACAATTCAAACAAAAATTGGAAAGCATACAGACACAGATGGGCAGGTGCTGATGTGATGCTGGGCAAATAAAAATACTCAACTGTTATTCACCAAAGTTGAATACTTGTTGAAACCATCAGCTAGTGAAAAGGAGAGAACGTGGATAAATACAGAATGATAGGGACCAAAAAGTTTCATTTAAGATTAACAATCACTTGTATGAAAACTCAGTATGTGCATGTATTATTCTCTAGCAATTCAAACATGAAAAAGTAACAAAAATATTAGTAATCATAAATTTCGACTGACCCGATACCAGAATTGTTTTAAATATTTTCTTTTCTTTTTGTATTCATATTTAATAAAAATTTGAGCCTTGATTAACAAATTAAAATGAAATCATTATGGGTAAAATTTAGGTGATTTTTACAAGAGCATGTTTGTAATGAAGTTACAGAGTTTAAACCATCCAAGGAAATGAATGAATAGGTAGAATATAATTAGTCTTCTTATTGAGGTCATGGAGTTGATGTAATAAAATATTTGAACTGGGGATTCCATGAGCATCAGGAAGAAGTGAGTGCATAATATTGCAATTATTTTGGTTGTTGAACTTTTCTGTGGGGTAGAACACCAGCTGCCAAGCCTGAGGACCTGACTTCAATCACTACTTTCCACAAGACAGAAGGAGAGAAGAAATTTCTGTAAAGTGTCTTTTGACCTACACAGATAGGGCAAAGGAAGAAAGAAGGAGAGGAAGATAAATTACTAAAATTATCAATATAGAATAACTCTAGCTACCTGTTTCATATTGCCTAGAGTTTGCAAACTATGCTTCACTAGAGGTGCATGGGAACTAATTCCCCAGGGTCTGCATGAAAGCTGTGTATTTGTTGGTAGATGATAGATGGACACTGCATTGTATAAGGTAATGATATGATTTAAATGTGAAAATGATTGGCCAAGAAATAAAGGAAGACAATCTGAAAATAGTAAAATAGCAAGGAATATCTCTTCCATTTTAAGTACAAATGTAGGAGGAATATGAGAGAAGGATGCTGTACTGTGTGGTATATGCTAGAGAGGGCTTCTACATGACATCAGTCAGAGAAAATTCAAATTTTCATTCAATTCTAAAGATACAGGACCATTATGATTATGGAGAACTCACTGAATGATAATGATGGCTTTTGAAAAATTCAGTAGAAATATTAAAAGAGTTTAAAGAAGGATAATACTATTAATACTATTGAAACTTGAGAAGTAGAGGTACTAGGTAAAGATCAACAACTTTCTAGACAAGTCTACATCATAAACTACTGTCCAGGTTACTAACTACACTATGATATCATCCTAAATAATGAATAGTCGACTATACTGAGGATATCATCATAATCATAATGGATGAAAAGGATCAATCTTATTGAATACACACAAAGTCATTTCATTAGTTAATTCACCAACCATTCGTTGAGTGCCAAACAGGTGTTAGTCATTATGCTAAGTGCTAGGTGTAGAGCAAAGGTCAACACATCAAATATGGTCTCTGCCTTTGCTGAGCTCAAATACAATAGACAGACAGAGACTGAACATGCAATGAAGAAGAGTCATGCCTGAACCTCTGTGGTTGCCTTGGATTTGGGGGATGGGACAGAGTGGTGTTAGATTAAAAAGGAGGTAAGGCTTATTAGATAAACAGAATATGACAATGATGTATTCACTGATAAAATACATGACATTTTGGAGAAACCCTGTAGAGTGCGGCAGATGTTGACAGGACAGGTTTGAGGGGTTTTATTCATTTGTTAAATCCATCTTTTATATTTACTATTTTCTGATCATTTGGTCCTGCCCTGACTTCTTTAGTATGACTTCATTGCATTAAAATGTATTCATTTGCTTTATTTTAATATCTTAAATAGCTATACTTGAATTTTTCTATCATTGTTTTTTGTTAGTGCAATATTGAATAATAAGATAGAAACCATTTCTTATAAGTTTGGTTGATAGCTCTTTCTTCTTTTTCTTTTTACTTTGTTAATATACTCACCCCTCCCACCCACCCAACTACCCATTCTTCCATAATACACAATTACACAAAGGGGCATAGCTAAGACCTATTATATAAATCCATCACACAAGTAGGTTCTTAGGTAGACTAGGCAAATTTCTGGAATGTGTTTCTGCAAATAGTAAGGTAGAAAACAATTCTTCCCTGATGTATTAAAGGAATGCTGGGAATAGTCCCTAGGGAGTGACTATGACCCATCATAGCTTCCTGTAATAGGTGAGTGGTTCTGAGTAGGACTGGAGAAGAATTCATAAAGCTTTTCACAGAGGAAACAAAGTTGTGTATGGTAGTTATTAGTTCATACCCAAATTATCTTTCTAGGCTTTGGCAGCTCCCTTCTATTCCCCTTTTGGAAATACAATATCCTGCATTTCCATATAGTAGCCATCACTTCATTCTTTTTCCTGTTTTATACAGAGCAGAAATTAATGCTTTGAAGTCATGTATGTGCAATTTACATCCAAAAATAATGGGATACCTGCATTTCACAACCATAATCAATAAAATCTATGTAAAAGCCTCAGTACTTGATTAAACATCACCATTAATTTTTTACTGAAAGGGGCTTTCAAATGTCCTTTCTACTGGTCAGTTCATTAAGGCCCCAGAGAAGAGGCACAGACTCATTGTTTTATTTCAGGCTAGACTTTCCCTCTATGAATCTCAAAGACAAAAACAAAATAATTTTGAATGCCTTTGAGGTCAGCGTGCTTTTTACACCAGTTTATGCAAATAACCTTCCATATCCACTTGACTTTTACTTGGAAGATTTAAATTCCACATAGTTCTTTTCTTACTGGAGGAAAATATTAATGTAAACCCACACAACATAAACATAATTCTAAATATGTCATTAACAAACCCACAATAGCTGTAGACACTTACCAATATGACCTGGAATGTTACCACCACTATGCATGATTAGTTTTTTTTCAGCATGAATAAACAACTTACTACCTACCATTTTTCTTCCAAGGTCAGTCACAATTTGCATGTCAGTCAAAATCTCTAAAAGGAAAGGAGTTCCAGAGCATTTTGGAGATCTTCACCTATGCATTCTCCCTTTCAGTTTTTAAGTATCTATTCTTTTAAAGCTGTTCTCTGTTATTTCCACATGCAGTTTTATAGCTTTTCAATGAAAGTGTATTTCAATAAAACATTAACATTACCACACTCAGGGCAGAGGGCTGAAGTGAGCACCAGGTCCCCATCTTAGAACTGATTTTCTCCCGATTGCCAATTCTTGGATCCCCTGGCTTGGGGACTGCAGCCAAGTGGACTCCCCCAGGAAAGATGACCAAATGACCAGGAATCTGAGAGAGAGCTGGTCCACTTCTGCCCACACTCAGGGCAGAGGGCAGAGGACAGACAACAGAGACCAGAGAATATTGGATTTGCTTACACCCACCAAAAGGGAACCCTGGTCGCCTAAACATCAGGAGAGGAAGAGACTCTTTCTACACCCACTGTAAGAAGTGATGGGGAAGAGGCAATATAAGAACACACTCAGCAACAGAAAATCTAATATGACACCACCAGAGTCTAGAGGTTCTACACCAGTAAGACCTGAACTCCCCAATGCTGATGAAGCAGAAGGGAATGACCTTAAAAACACCTTCACGAAAATGATAGAGGCCATCAAAGAGGATGTGAGAAATCTGTTAAAGAAATGGAAGACAAAAACTAACCAAAAAATGTGCAAGGAATAGAAGAAAAAAACAAACAAAAATTCCAACAAATGCAAGAAAGGGAGGAAAACACGAAGCAAAAATTACAAGAAACAATTCAAACAGTATAAAGTTTGAAAGAGGACATGGAGACAATAAAAAAACACAATATGAAGGAATGCTGAAAATAGAAAAACTGGGGAAACGGTCAAGTACTACAGATGCAAGCATAATGAACAGAATACAAGACATGGGAGAGAGAATCTCAGGTGCTGAAGACATACTAGGAGAAATAGATTCATCAATCAAAGAAAATCTTAAGTACAAAAAATCCCTAACACAAAATATCCAGGAATATGGGATACCATGAAAAGAACAAACCTAAGAATAATCGGTATAGAAGAAAGTGAAGAAATCCAACTCAAAGGGACAAAAAACATATTCAACAAAATCATAGAAGAAAACTTTCCCAACCTAAAGAAAGACATGCCAAGGAAGGTACAAGAAGCTTACAGAACACCAAATAGAGTGGATCACAATGAAGGTTCAAGAAGCATACAGAACACCAAATAGAGTGAATCACAAAAAAGTCCCCTTGCCACATAATAATCAAGACCCCAAGTATACACAATAAAGAAAGAATACTTTGAGCAGCTAAGGGAAATTGTCAAATAACATATAAAGGCAAACCTATCAGAATCACACCTGAATTCTCCATGGAAACTCTGAAAGTCAGAAGGTCCTGGATAGATAGTCTATCAACACTAAGAGACCATGGATGCCAGCCCAGACTACTATACCCAGCAAATCAATCACAATAGATGGAGAAAACATGATATTTCTTGACAAAACCAGATTTAAGCAA
This sequence comes from Mesocricetus auratus, assembly GCF_017639785.1. Classification (NCBI taxonomy): domain Eukaryota; kingdom Metazoa; phylum Chordata; class Mammalia; order Rodentia; family Cricetidae; genus Mesocricetus; species Mesocricetus auratus. The sequence continues at coordinate 106,700,708 of NW_024429184.1, read as the reverse complement.
TACATATCCACTAACCCAGCCCTACAGAAAGTTCTGGAAGGAAAACTCCAATCCAAGAAAGGTGACTACAACCAGAAAAACATAGGAAATAGATAATCCCACTTTATCAACACCCAAAAGAGAAAATAGGTGGAAATCCACATACAATTCCACCAAGAACAACCATTCCAAATAAAATGAAAATGAACAATCAAAGGTCATTAATATCCTTCAATATTAATGGTCTTAATTCACCCATAAAAAGGCACAGGCTGACAGAATGGATTCGAAAACAGAACACATTCTTCTTCTGGATACAAGAAACACACCACAGTCTCAAAGACAGATATTAACTCAGAGTTAAGGGTTGGGAAAAGATTTTCCAATCAAATAATCCCAAGAAACAAGCAGGGGTAGCAATTCTAATATCTAACAAACTAGATTTCAAACTGAAATTAATCAAAAGAGATAAAGGAGGTCATTTCATATTCATCACAGGAAAAATCCACCAAGATGAAGTCTCCATTCTGAATATCTATGCCCCAAATACAAAGGCATCCACATTCATAAAAGAAACATTACTAAAACTAAAACTTCACATAAAAACTGACACACTTACAGTGGGAGACTTCAGCACTCCACTCTCACCACTCCACATGACTGCAATACAAAAACTTAACAAAGAAACAAAGGAACTAATAGAAGTTATGATCCAATTAGGTTTGACAGACAACTATAGAAAAATCCATCCAAACACAAAAGAATATACCTTCTTCTCAGCACCACATGATACCTTCTCAAAAATTGACCACATACTTGGCAACATAGCAAACCTCAACAGGTACAAAAAATTGGAGAAATTCCAGGTATCTTATCAGACCACCATGCTTTAAAGTTAGAGTACAACAACAGCACAAACTGCAGGAACCCTACAAACTCAGGGAAATTGAATAATGCGCTATTGCACCACTCCTGGGTCAAAGAAGAAATAAAAAAGGAAATTAAAGACTTCCTAGAATTCAATGAGAATGAAGACACAGCATACCCAAACTTATGGGAGACTTTGAAAGCAGTGATAAGAGTAAAGTTCATAGCACTAAGTGCCCACATGAAGAAACTGGAGAGTAGTTACACTAGAGAATTAACAGCACAGCTGAAAGCTCTGGAACACAAACAAGCAAACTCACCCTGGAGGAGTAGATGCCAGGAAATAATCAAATTGAGGACTGAAATCAATAAAGCAGAAACTAGGAAAACAATACAAAGAATAAATGTAACAAAGAGTTGGTTTTTTGAGAAAATCAACAAGATAGACAAACCTTTATCCAAACTCACCAAACGGCAGAATGTGAACATGCAAATTAACAAAATCAGAAATGAAAATGGGGACATAAAAATGGACACTGAGGAAATCCAGAATATCATCAGGTCATACTTTGAAAACCTGTACTCCACAAAATTTGAAAATTTAAAGGAAACGGATGACTTACTGGATAGATAACACCTGCCAAAATTAAATCAAGAACAGATAAGCAATTTAAATAGTCCTATAACACCAGAGGAAATAGAAGCAGTCATCAAAAGTTTCCCAACCAAAAAAAGCCCAGGGCCAGATGGCTTCGGCGCAGAATTTTACCAGAAATTGGAAGAACACCATATGCCAATTCTCCTCAAAGTGTTCCATGCAATAGAAGCAGAGGGTTTTTACCAAATTCTTTTTACGAGGCTTCAATAATATTGATACCCAAGCCACACAAAGACACAATTAAGAAAGAGAACTTCAGACCAATTTCCCTCATGAACATTGATGCAAAAATACTCAATAAAATACTGGTAAATCAGATCCAAGAACATATCAGAAAACTCATCCAACATGAGCAAGTTGGCTTCATTCCAGCGATGCAAGAATGGTTCAACATATGGAAATCTATCAATGTAATCCACCATATAAGCAAGTTCAGAGACAAAAATCTCATGATCATCTCATTAGATGCTGAAAAAGCCTTTGACAAAATCAAACACTGCTCATGGTAAAAGTCTTGGAGAGATCTGGGATAACAGGAACATACCTAAATATAATAAGCCAACAGCCAACATCAAACTAAATGGACAGAAACTTAAGGTGATTCCGCTAAAATCAGGAACAAGACAATGCTGTCCTTTCTCCCCACACCTCTTCCATATTGTACTCGAGGTTCTAGCTAGAGCAGTAAGACAAGGAAAGGAGTTCAAGGGGATACAAATTGGAAAGAAGAGGTAAAACTTTCACTCTTTGCAGATGATATGATAGTTTATATAAGTGACCAAAAGAACTCTACCAGGGAAATCTTACAGCTGATTAACACCTTCAGCAAAGTGGCAGGATACAATACTAACTCAAGAAAATCAGTAGCACTACTATATATAGACGATAAAAGGGCTGAGAAAAAAATCAGAGAAACATCAACATTACAATTGCCACACACTACATAAAATACCTTAGGGTAACGCTAACCAAACACGTGAAAGACCTGTATTTCAAGAACTTTGAATTTTTAATGAAAGAAATTAAATAAGACAACAAAAAATGGAGAGATCTCCCATACTCTTGGATAGGTAGGATCAGCATATTAAAAATGGAAATCCTGTCAAAAGCAATCTACAGACTCAATACAATCCCCATTAAAATACCAGCACATTTTTTCACAGATCTTGAAAGAACAATTGTCAACTTTATATGGCAAAACAAAGGGTCCAGGATAGCCAAAAAAAAAAAACCTTACTCAACAGAGCAACATCTGGAGGCATCACGATCCCTGACTTCAAGCTCTATTATAGAGCTATAGTTCTGAAAACAGCTTGGTATTGGCACAAAAATAGACAGGTAGACCAATGGAATCAAACTGAACACTCTGAGATTAATCCCAAACATATGAACAGTATATTTTCAACAAAGAAGCTAAAATTATACAATGGGAAAAAGAAAGCATCTTCAACAGATAGTGCTGGCATAACTGGATATTGGCATGTAGAAGACTGCAGATACATCCATGTCTATCACTATGCACAAAACTTAAGACCAAATGGATAAAAGACCTCAACATAAATCCAGCCATACTGAACCTGTTAGAAGAGAAAGTGGGAGGTACGCTTGAGAAAATTGGTACAGGAGACTGATTCCTGAACATAACACCAGTAGCATAAACACTGAGACTAATAATTAATTAATGGGACTTCCTGAAACTGAGTAGCTTCTGTAAGGCAAAGGACACAGTCATCAAGACAAAAAAGACAACCCACAGATTGGGAATAGATATTCACTAACCACTCATCTGACAAAGGGCTAATCTCCAAAATTTACAAAGAACTCAAGAAGCTATTCTCCAAAACACCAAAGGACCCAATTAAAAATTAGGTGACTGAACTAAATAGAGAAGTCTCAATAGAGGAGACTAAAATGGCTGAGAGGCACTTAAAAAAGTGCTCAACATCCTTAGCCATTAGGGAAATGTAAATCAAAACAACCCTGAGATATCATATTACTCCTGTCAGAATGTCTAAAATCAAAAACATCAATGACTGCTTATGCTGGAGAGCATGTGGACAAAGGGGAACACTTGTCCATTGCTGGTGGGAGAGCAAACTTGTATAGCCACTTTGTAAATCAGTATGGAAGTTCCTCAGGAAAATGGGAATCAGTCTACCATATAACCCAGCAACTCCACTCTTAGGCACATACCCAAAAATGCCCATTCATACAACAAGGATGCCTGTTCCACTATGTTCATAGCAGCAATATTTCTAATAGCTAGATCCTGGAAGCAAACTAGATAACCCACAACTGAAGAGTGGATAGAGAAAATGTGGTACATTTACACAATGGAGTATTACTCAGCAGAAAAAAATGGAATCTTGAAATTTGCAGGCAAATGGACAGCACTAGAAGAAACCATCCTGAGTGAGGTAACCAAGTCACAAAAAGACAAACATGGTATGTACTCACTCATATATGGATTTTTTTAGACATGGATCAGGGGAGTGTCAGCCTACAATCCCAGATCCAGTGAGTCTGGGAAACAGGGAGGGTCCCAAGAGATATGCATTATACCCCAGAGAAGTGGAAAGAGGTAAGATCTTCGGAGCAGATTGGGAACATGGGGGAGAGGGAACCAGGAAAAAAGAGAGGGGGATAAGAGGAGGGTAGAAGAAGATATGTGGAGCAGAAAGTTTGAGTCATGGTAAGAACAGATGAGACCAGAAGGAGAGATACCATAATAGTTGGAGTCATTATAGCTTTGAAGAGAGAGCTGACACCAGTGAGATTTCCTAAGATTCACAAGGATAACACCAAATGGCAAACTAAGTAACAGCAGAGAGACTACATTAATAGCCCCTTCCTATTGATAATATTGATGATTTCCTTATATGATATCTTAGAACCTTCATCCAGTGACTTATGGAAGCAGAGACAGATATCCACAACTAAACATTGAAGTGAACTCCTGGAACTCAGTGACAGAGATGGAGGAGTGATGAGCAAAGGGGTCAAGATCATGCTGGTGAAACCAACAAAGACAGTTGACTGGACAAGGGGGAGCTCTTGAACCCCAGACTGATGGCTAAGAGGCCAACAGGGAACTGATCAAACTCCATGTAGTGTCATTGAGGAGGCCTCAGAAATCTCTGGGGCCTTGGGTAGTAGATCAGTGTTTACCATGGCATATGAATGAACTTTAGGGGCCCATTCCACATAGAGGGATGCTCTCTCAGTCTGGAAACATGGGGAAGGGCCTACGTCCTGCCCTGGATGAAATGACAGACTCTGGAGATCCCCCCAAGGAGGGCCTCACCCTCCCTGGGGAAAGATGTGGGGATTGGGCTGGGGGTGGGGTGGTGGAGGGTGGCTGCAAGGGAGAATGGGGGAGCTGGTATTGACATTTGAGGCATGCATATTTCTAATTTGAATAAAACATAAAATATAAAAAATATTAACATTATCAATGATGCATTATATATTCTGAAACTTAATATTTGCTTAAATTTTATAGTTATACATGTGACACTTCAGTGCCCCTATTACGTTTCACAGGAATAAATAAGTTATCAGGTTGGTGAATCTTTCACTTCCCTATAATGAATACACTAAAGAAACTCCTTTCTTTCTCTACTATTTCTGTTTCTCTACTAATATAACAATGCTATAATAAACACCCATTTGCTAATTTGTCATACACATAAGATGCATTTTGAGTAACCTTTGGAAGCACTGTCTTTAGTTTACTCAGAATTCCAGATCATTCTTTACAGTGATTTAAATAACTTCACCCAAAATAACAATACCCAACTGGCCATGGTTCCATCAACTCTACTGTCATTTCATTAAAGTTTTGGTTATACTATTCACTAAATTTTTAAAACTTATTTTAAAAATTATTATTACTTAATACTTGCTGTGTCACAAATACCTGACATAAAACTGCCCATCTCGGCTGGAAGCTATTTAAGAATGGTATGTTCTAAAAGGAGTTAAGACATTCTGTCATGCATGAAAGCTTCCTAAGAAGTAAAAAAGCTCAAGGCTTTAGGAAGTTCCTGAAACCAATTGCTTTCATGAGGCCTCTCCTTCTTCAAGCATGTAGATGCAGCAAGAACTTCTGAAAGACACTGTCAGTTAAGCTGAACTGCCTCATAGAGGCTCATAAAACTTACACTGAAGAAAGGATTTCCAACCTGTTGAGCTCCTTCAAGTTATGGAAATATCCTCAGGTTCACAGCTATTGTGTGAGCAGTAACCCATCCTTTCCAGATGCTGTTGTCTTTCTGGTCCTGTCTGCTCCTATCAGCGACCCCTCATCCATTCATCTGTAAAAAAAAAAAAACAAAACACTGTAGATCTCACTGGTTCACCAAGATGGACTTTGTGGGTACCTTTACTTTGGTCTGTGTTCAGTTCCTAGTATGTAGTGAATAGACCCTTGCTCATAGGTCTTAAGTGATAGAGTTAATACAAAAATGTTACATTAAAATTGATCTAACAATGCTTATTTTTAAGTATAAATTTCAATCATAAATTAACTGAGAATAACGTGAAAATAAATCCTTGGAAATGTCTCTGACTAATAGGAAAATTATTTAAGAATAAAATCATGAGTTGAACAATGAAAGATTTGAGGTAAAGAATGAATGTTAGATAATTAATTGTCTAAAACTTGATTAATTATCTTTTAGTGTGTGACTAAAAAATTCTCAGTGGTAACAAGAAATAAAATAATGCTTCATTAAAAAATAAACATATAGACCAGCTATTCTGGTGGGACCAGGTAAAATAGGCTCTGCATCCAGGCCTGTGTCCCAGTGCCTGGGGATTGCCTGGGAACCGCATGGAGCTTCCAATCCTGGAAGGAGCCAAGCACCCCAGATTCCAGGTCTTTTCTCCCACCAACAAGACCAGGAATCCAACAGATCCAGCAAAGGGACCAGGGGACCAGGTGGGAGCTTAAGCACCCCAGATTCCTGGTCTTCTTCTCTACCCATGGGACCAGAACGAGGACGAGGAATAGAAGAACTACCAGATTATTGGACTTACTAGCACCCACCAGAAGGGAAGTCAGGTCCCCTAACCACCAGACTAGTAAGGGATACATTCTGCACACACTAGAAGCAGAGATGGGAAAGAGAGCATATGAAAACACACTCAGCAGCAGAAAAACTAATATGACACCGTCAGATTCTAGAGACTCCACACCAGCAAGACTCCAACATTCTAATGCAAATGAAGCAGAAGAGAATGACGTTAAAACCACCTTCATGAAAATGATAGAAGCCCTAAAAGAGGATATAGGAAAATCCCTCCAAGAAATGGATGAAAAAACAAACCAAAAAAATGAAAGACATGGAAGAAAAAACAAAGCAAAAAATGCAAGAAATGGAAGAAAGAACAAACCAAAAAAATCATAAAATGCAACAAATGGACAAAAAGATAAACCGAAAATTTCAAGAAACAATGCAAGCATTGCAAGGGTTGAAAACTGAAACAGAAACAATAAAAATACACAATCTGAGGAAAGGATGGATATAGAAAAGCTGGGCAAACAGTCAGGTACTACCAATACAAGCATTGCCAACAGAATACAAGACATGGAAGAGAGAATTTCAGGTGTTGAAGATACACTAGGAGAAATGGATTCATCAACCAAAGAAAACTTTAAGTCCAACAAATCATTAACACAAAACATCCAGGAAATATGGGACACCATGAAATGACCAAACCTAAGAATAATAGGTATAGAAGAAGGAGAAGAAAACCACCTCAAAGGGGCAGAAAACATATTCAACAAAATCATAGAAGAAAACTTTCCCAACCTTAAGAAAGACATGCCAACGAAGGTACAAGAAGCTTACAGAACACCAAATAGAGTGGATCACAAAAAAAGTGCCCTTGCCACATAATAATCAAGAGCCCAAATATACAGAATAAAGAAAGAATATTAAGAGCAGCTAAGGAAAAAGTCCAAGTAACATATAAAGACAAACCTATCAGAATTACACCTGACTTCTCCAGGGAAACTCTGAAAGACAGCAGGTCCTGGATAGATATTCTACCAACACTAAGAGACCATGGATGCCAGCCCAGACTATTATACCAGGCAAAGCTCTCAATCACAATAGATGGAGAAAACATATATTCTATGACAAAACTAGATTCAAGCAATATGTATCCACTATCCCAGACCTACAGAAAGTTTTGGAAGGAAAAATCCAACCCAAGGAAGTTAACTACAACCGGAAAACATGGGCATTAGAGAATCCCTCTCTACCAACAGCCAAAAGAACAAATGAGTCAAATTCCACATATAATTCTACCACCAACAACCATTCCAAATCAAAGAAGAATGAGCAATCAATGGTCATTAATATCCCTCAACATTAATGGCCTTAACTCACCCATAAAAAGACACAGGCTAGCAGAATGGATTCAAAGACAGAACACATCCTTCTGCTGCATACAAGAAACACATCTCACCCTCAAAGTCAGATATTACCTGAGAGTTAAAGGTTGGAAAAGATTTTCCAATCAAATGGACCCAAGAAACAAGCAGGGGTAGCAATCCTAATATCTAACAAATTAGACTTTAAAATAACATCAATCAAAAGAGATGAAGGAAGTCATTACATACTCATCACAGGTGCAATCCACCAAGATGAATTGTCTATCCTGAACAAGTATGCCCCAAATACAAAAGCATCCACATTCGAAAAAGAAATATTACTAAAATTTAAATCACATATAAAGCACCACACACTTATAGTGGGAGATTTCAACACACTACTCTCACCAGAAGACAGGAATACCAGACAGAAACTCAACAAAAAAGCAAAGGGTCTAATAGAAGTAATGACCCAACTTGGATTAACAGACATCTATAGAACAGTTCATCCACATAAAAAAGAATATACCTTCTTCTCAACACAACATGGAACCTTCTCAAAAATTGACCACATACTTGGCAAACATATCAAACCTCAGCAGCTTCAAAAAATTGGTATAACTCCATGCATCTTATCAGACAACCATGCTTTAAAATTAGAATTCAACAACAACATAAACTGCAGAGAACCCACAAACTCATGGAAATTGAATAATGCAAAACTGCACCATTCCTGGTCAAAGAAGAAATTAAAAAAAAAGAAAGTAAAGACGTCCTCAAATTCAATAAGAATGAAGACACAACATACCCAAACCTATGAGACACTCTGAAAGCAGTGCTACAGGGAAAGTTCATAGCACTGATTGCCCACATGAAGAAACTGGAGAATAGTTACACCAAAGAATTAACAGCACAGCTGAAAGCTCTAGAACACAAAGAAGCAGACTCCCCCAGGAGGAGTAGATGCCAGGAAATAATAAAATGAGGGTTGAAATCAATAAAGTATAAACTAGGAAAATAATACAAAGAATCAATGCAACAAGGAGTTGATTCTTTGAGAAAACCAACAAGATAGACAAACCTTTGTCCAAACTTACCAAACAACCAGTGTGAACATGCAAATTAACAAAATCAGAAATAAAAAGGGGGACATAACAACGGAGTCTTAGGAAATTCAGTGAATCATCAGGTCATACTTTGAAAACCTATACTCCACAAAATTCAAAAAATTAAAAGAAATGGACGACTTCTCGGATAGCTATCACTTGCCAAAATTAAATCAAGAATAGATAAGCCATTTAAATAGACCTATAACCCCTATGGAAATAGAAGCAGTCATCAAAAGTCTCCCAACCAAAAAAAAGCCCAGGTCCAGATGGCCTCAGTGCAGAATTCTGCCAGAAATTCAAAGAACAGCTTATACCAATTCTTCTCACAGTATTCCACGCAATAGGAGCAGAAGGGTCTTTGCCAAACTCGTTCTATGAGGCTTCAATAACCTAAATCCCCAAGCCACACAAAGACAAAACTAAGAAAGTGAACTTCAGACCAATATCCCTCAGGAACATTGATGCAAAAATACTCAATAAAATAATGGCAAATCTGATCCAAGAACACACCAAAACAATCATTCACCATGATCAAGTAGGTTTCATCCCAGGGATGCAGGGATGGTTCAACATACGAAAATCCATCAATGTAATCCACCATATAAAAAAGGTGAAAAACAAAAAATCACATGATCATCTCACTAGATGCTGAAAAAGCCTTTGACAAAATCCAACACCCCTTCATGATAAAGGTCTTGGAGAGATCTGGGATAACAGGGACATACTTAAACATAATAAAAGCTATATACAGTAAACCAACAGCCAACATCAAACTAAATGGACAGAAATTCAATGCAATTCCTCTAAAATCAGGAACAAGACAAGGCTGTCCACTCTCTCCATACCTTTGCAACATTGTACTTGAAGTTCTAGCCAGAGCCATACGACAAGAAAAGGGGATCAAGGGGATACAAATTGGGAAGGAAGAGGTCAAACTTTCACTATTTGCAGATGATATCATAGTTTACATAAATGACCCAAAGAACTCTACCAGGGATCTCTTACATCTGATTAAGACCTTCAGCAAAGTGGCAGGCTACAAGATCAACTCAAGAAAATCAGTAGCCCTACTATATGCAGATGATAAAAGGGATGAGAAAAAAATAAGAGAAACATCACCCTTTACAATTGACACAAACAGCATAAAATACCTTGGGGTAACACTAATCAAACAAGGGAAAGACCTATATCGCAAGAACTTTGAATCTGTAAAGAAAGAAATTAAAGAAGCCCTCAGAAAATGGAAAGATCTCCCATGCTCTTGGATAGGTAGGATCAATGTAGTAAAAATGGCAATCCTGCAAAAAGCAATCTACAGATTTAATGCAATCCCCATTAAAATCCCAGCACAATTCTTCACAGACCTTGAAAGGACAATAATCAATTTTGTATGGAAAACAAAAGACCCAGGATAGCCAAAACAACCCTGTTCAACAAGGCAACGTTCAGAGGGAGGCATCACCATCCCTGACTTCACGTGCTATTATAGAGCTATAGTCCTGAAAACAGCTTGGTATTGGCACAAAAATAGAGAGATAGACCAATGCAATCTAATTAAAAACCCTGATGTTAACCCACACACGTACGAACATCTGATCTTTGACAAAGAAGCTAAAAATATACAATGGAATAAAGAAAGCATCTTCAACAAATGGTGCTGGCATAACTGGAGGCAGGCATGTAGAAGAATGCGGATCGATTTATCGCCATGCACAAAACTTAAGTCAAAATGGATCAAAGACCTCAACATAAATCCAGCCACACTGAACCTCTTAGAAGAGAAAGTGAGTGGTACCCTTGAACAAATTGGTACAGGAGACAGCTTCCTGAACATAACACCACTATCACAGACAGTGAGATCCACAATTAATAATGGGACCTCCTGAAACTGAGAAGCTTCTGTAAGGCAAAGGACACAGTCAGCAAGACAAAAAGGCAGCCCACAGAATGGGAAAAAATATTCACTAACTCCACATCTGACACAGGGTTGATCTCCAAAATTTACAAAGAACTCAAGAAGCAAGTCTCCAAAACACCAAAGGGTCCAATTAAAATGTGGACTGCAGAACTAAATAGAGAATTTTCAATAGAGGAGTCTAACAACTGTTAGATACCATCTCTCTCCTGTCAGAATGGCTAAAATCAAAAACACCAATGACAATTTATGCTGGAGAGGATGTGGTAAAAGGGGAACACTCCTCCATTGCTGGTGGGAGTGCCAACTTGTTTAGCCTCTTTGGAAAGCAGTATGGAGATTCCTCAGAAAAATGGAAATAAACCTACCAAAAGACCCAGCAACTCCACTCTTAGGCATATATCCAAATGATGCCCATTCATACAACAAAGATGTCTGTTCCACTATGTTCAAGACCCCCTGAATGGGGGTTTCAGTGAGGAGGCCTAGGTAATCTATTGATCCATGGGCAGCCAATCAATATTTATCCCGAGTATACACATGGACTTTGGACTCCCATCCAACAATGTGAGATGCACTCTCACCCTGAACTCTTGGGAGAGGGTCTAATCCCTGCCCTGGATGAAATGACACACTATGGATACCCCCAAGGAGGGCCTCACCCTCCCTGGGGAAATGAGGGCATATTGGGGGGGTTGGGGCAGGGCACGGGAGGAGGGGAGGGAAGCAGAGAGAGACCTGGAACTGACTTGTGAAGCAACCTTGTTTCTAATCTAAATTTAAATTTAAAAATAAAAAAATTTAAAAAAGAATAGTTTAAAAAAATGAACACATAATAATTTCTAAAATAATAAATAATAAACTATCACTATAAACACTGATTTCTCATCAGATATTACATGCAAAGACTAGATAAACACTAAGTACATCATATTTAATATTGGCAAATACTATTGTATTGTTTGTATGTGACAAAACTGGTCTTTCCAAAATCACAGACACTTTTAAATATTATATTTTAAATTTTTTTCAAGTCATTATATATTTTGCTTGGTGACTGAGAGTTTGAGTCAACTTTGTTAGACATTTCATATCCCCTTTCCTTTCAGCTTTGTCATACTTTTTTATATCCTACTTATCTCTCTCTTTTCCTGATATTTAATTTGGCTTTGGAGTTTGGAATATGTTTTTTCAATAAATTTATAATTGTTATCACTATTCTAATCAAGTCCACATGTGATCTGTTTTGTCTTTACTGTGCTAGGTACTTAGGCAGTTGGTAAGTTAATTCTCAAACTGAATTTACATTTTTGAAATAATGCAGCTTCCTCAACATTTATAACCTCGTTTATTTTAATTGTTCATTGCTGTTGGTATAACTTTTAAAACAATGGCATAATAAATATCAGTTCTTGGTTTATTACTTGGACTATTGCTGACTTTAGGATAATTGCTGAATTTAGAATACAGTCTGTTCTAGTAACAGTCATTTTGAGATAAGTATTGATTGAGATAACCATTGATTGTGAGATAGAAATATCTAGCACTACAAACTTACAAAGACATATAAGCAAATATTAAAGTAGCCAATATAGTAATATTAGTTACTACTTTACTAATACATTAAAAATTACTGCCGGGCGATGGTGGTGCACGCCTTTAATCCCAGCACTCGGGAGGCAGAGGCAGGCAAATCTCTGTGAGTTCGAGGCCAGGCTGGACCGACAGTCTCCAAAACAATACAGAGAAACCCTGTCTCGTAAAAACCAAAAAAAATTTACTATGTGGATTTCCTGATATTGAATGTCAGCTCTGGCTTCCAATATAGCCACTGACTAACAAGAGCTCTGTCACTTGGAGGCAGTGACACCCAGGTAATCGTGAGCTCACCTAACCTCCAAATCATACTTTTAAATACTCTAAAGTGTGTTGAAGTGTACTACAATTAATTACAGTTCTGTTACAAATAAAAGTAACCAGAAGATTTCGGAACGTATGAATGATAGGACACAGTCTATGGGCAACTTCTTAGATGAGCTAGCATTCAACTCACAGGGTTTAGGTGTTTTGATGTTTGTTGTTTTCTACCTGTTCTTCACAGTAGCTGCCCTGTAACAACCATTGCTTAAATTAGAGGGGGACAATGATGATTATACTGACTCAAACTCAAATATAAAACTAAAGTTTGGGATTCTAATCCAACCCCAAGATAATTTTGCAGAAAGACATATTGTTGTGGTACACATGAATCACAGAAGTTCTATTTACTTGTACAAGACTGAAAAGATCACGGAGAGGGGAAGGACATATAAGTCCTACCCCTAACTGAGGAACTACTGGCAGTTGATCAGTGCTGAGGGAGGAGAAGACTTCTGTTTTATTGGGGAGAGTAGACATTGATTGATTGCCCCAGTCCACAATACTGATGACCCGTACACTCAGGTATATACTGGGCAGCACTAATTAGAATCAGTATATTTCTGAAAACCAATGTAAATATAATGTTGGGAGGGAGATGTGTTAGAGGATTAGGTGGTGTTTGAAAGGAAAGACTTGGAGTTTGTAGTGGATATGATCCAGATACACTTTTTAAATTGTGGTATTTTTTTATTTTATCATTTTTTATTTTAATTTTAAATAGCTTGTTTTATTTTTTTATTTTTTATTTTTTTTTTTTTTTTGTTTCTTCCCCTCTCCTCACAGATTTGTCCTCTTTATTCTCTCTGCCTGCTTATCCTTTCGGGCCAAGCTATTGGCCGTTCAACTCTTTATTAGACCAATCAGGCATTTTAGACAGGCAAAGTATCACAGTTCACAGTTAAGTAAATGCAACATAAAAGAATACAGCACACCTTTGCATCATTAAAACAAATGTTCCACCACGGAAACAAATGTAACACATCTTAAAATAATATTCCATCACACAGGTCCCATCCAGCCTTACTGACTGAGAATGTTTCTTTTACATTTACATTGACCGTTCATTTTTTTTACCCTCAATTTCACAGAACTGATTGATAAAACCAAAATGGATTAGTTGCAGTAAACAGCTGTTTATTTACAAGAGAGAGTAACAAATGAATAGCTTGTTTTACATGTCAATCCCAGTTCCCTCTCCCTCCCTTCCTCCCGCACTCCCCTTCCCCCCCTCCCTCCCACCCTATTGCCAAATCCTTCCACATAGGGGATATCTAGAGTCTGTCATTTTACTCTTGGTAGGGTCCAGGCACTCCCCTAAGAGTCCAGGCTGAGAGAGCATCTCTCTTTGTGCTATAGGCACATGAAGACAGTTTGTATACCAGGGATAGACACTGATCCACAGCTCAGGGCCCCATAGGTTGCCCAGGCCTTCTCGCTGACACTCACATTTGGGGGGTCCAGATCAGTCCCATGCTGGCCTCCCCACTGTCGGTCTGGGGTCCAAGAGCACTCCCCTGTTCAGATCAGCTGTCTCTGCTGGTTTTGCCAGCCCATTCTTTGCCAATTTGCTCATCGCTCCTCTCTCTCTGTCACTGGGTTCCTTGGGTTCAGTTCAGTGATTGTGTGTTTGCCTCTGCTTCCATCAGTCACAGGATGAAGGCTCCCGGATGGTTATAGACATCAAGTTCATTATCAGGAATGGGCATTCGAGGTGGTCCCTCCACTATTGCTTAGCTGGCCAATTGGTGTTATACCTTTAGATCACTGGAGGTCACTCTGGTGCCTGATCTGTCTTCGATCCTATGATTCCCTCTTCCCCCTATTCTACCCCCACCCCCTCAACTTTCTGTTCCCCCATGACCAACTCCCTTCCTCTTTACCCCCTCTATTCTTCCCAGGTCCCACTCCCCCCCACCCCTGGCTGTGTTCCCCATCCATTCAGAGGATCTTGTCTCCATCCTCTTCTCTTGGGTACTATGCATATCTGCATATCTTTTAGGTTCTTTCCTGTTTCCCAGACTCTCTATCTGTGGAAGTGCAGACTGGCACTATCCTGATCCATATCTAAAATCCATATATGAGTGAGTACATACCATGTTTGTCTTTTTGCGACTGGGTTACCTCACTCAGGATGGTTTCTTCCAGTGCTATCCATTTCCCTGCGAATTTCAAGATTCCATTGTTTTTTTTTTGCTGAGTAATACTCCATTGTGTAAATGTACCACATTTTCTCTATCCACTCTTCAGTTGAGGGGCATCTAGGTTGCTTCCAGGTTCTGGCTATTACAAACAATGCTGCTAAGAACATAGTGGAGCAGATGCCCTTGTTGTATGAACCTGCCTCATTTGGATAAATGCCTAAGAGTGGAATTGCTGGGTCTAGTGGTAGATTAATTCCCATTTTCCTGAGGAATCTCCATACTGATTTCCAAAGAGGCTGTATGAGTCGGCATTCCCACCAGCAGTGGAGGAGTGTTCCCCTCTCTCCACATCCTCTCCAGCATAAATTGTCTTCGGTGTTATTGATTCTAGCCATTCTGATAGGAGTAAGATGGTATCTCAGAGTTGTTTTGATTTGCATTTCCCTGATGGCTAAGGATGTTGAGCACTTTCTTAAGTGTCTCTTGGCCATTTTAGCCTCCTCTACTGAGAATTCTCTATTTAGCTCTGTACCCCACCTTTCTAGTGGATCCTTTGGTGTTTTGGAGACTTGTTTCCTGAGTTCTTTGTAAATTTTGGAGATTAGACCTCTGTCAGATGTAGGGTTAGTGAATATCTTTTCCCATTCTGTGGCCTGCCTTTTTGTCTTTTTGACTGTGTCCTTTGCCTTACAGAAGCTTTTTAGTTTCAGAAGGTCCCATTTGTTAATTGTCGATCTCAGTGCCTGTGCCACTGCTGTTATGTTTAGGAAGTGGTGTCCTGTACCAACTCGTTGAAGAGTATCTCCCACTTTCTCTTCTAAAAGTTTCAGTGTGGCTGGATGTATGTTGAGATCTTTGATCCATTTGGACTTAAGTTTTGTACAAGGCGATAAACATGGATCTATCTGCAGTCTTCTGCATACCAGTACCCAGTTATGCCAGCACCATTTGTTAAAGATGCTTTCTTTTTTCCACTGTACAGTTTTAGCTTCTTTGTCAAAAATCAGGTTTTCATAGGTGTGTGGGTTAAAATTAGGGCTTTTGATTCGGTTCCATTGGTCTACATGCCTATTTTTGTGCCAATACCAAGCTGTTTTCAGGACTATAGCTCTATAATAGAGCTTGAAGTCAGGTATGGTGATGCCTCCTGAAGTTCCTTTATTGTATAGGGATGTTTTGGCTATCCTGGGCCTTTTGTTTTTCCATATAAAGTTGATTAATGTTCTTTCCAGGTCCTTAAAGAATAAAAACTTTATTAAATTCAGAATAACATCTGAATATTTTCTTTTTAGTGTTGTCTTTTTAACTTTCACATTCTTCATTTGACCTGCTCAAGCAATATAGGCTACTTTGCCCTCAAGCTTACCACTAGCATTTTTGTTTGCCTTTCCCCATGAGACATGATTCATGCATTACTCAGCCAAACAGATAATTTAATGATTTCTTTTCCTTAATGATAATGATGGTATAAAAACAGTACTATATGAGGAGCTTACAGATTGGCCTACTCTTGTTCTGATGGTCATTGAATTTATTGTGATGAACAGATGGTGAGTTGAGACTCATAAGCTATTTCACACTGACATTGTGCTATTTTTTTATTTTGGCTTACCTCAATCTCAAATATCACTTAACCTTATGTTTTTTTCTAAATGATACATATTGCCAAGTTCTCCATTAGCTAAATTCCACCAGCTTTAAAAAATCCTATCAACAGAATGTAAGTAATCAAGAACAAAAATGTTAAAAGTATAAGTATCATATAAACTCACAGCAATCCTGAACCAAAATCGCTTATCTCATCAAGAAAGAACCAAAGAGTGAATAGAGAAAGAGCACAGAAAACTAAGCAAAAGAAAACAAACATATAAAATAGTAAGGCAAAATTTTGGGTATATAGTTTAGTTATTAAAAAAATAGAATCATTATCTGTATGGTTTTATTTCCAATACAAAATAAATAAACTATATTGTTATTCACAAAATTTACTCTGCTTCAAGTTATCTTTTTAAAATCTATTCCCAGTTACAAGAAAATAATAATGAAATGAGTCTTTTTCTATTGCATCCTTAGTGAAGAGAGATCTGTTTCTCCAATACATTAAGGTGTCTTATTTGAGTATAATAATTTCGTGGTTATTAAACTTACTTTTCACCTTAAATTCAGTTAAGTAGTAATAACAAAAGAATTCTGATTCACCAAGAATCTCTTGTACATGCTCCCAAAAAGTAATTCCCATCCAAACAGTTTTATTTTCCTTAAAATACATATTTAACCTTTGTGCAACCAAGACTCAGGCATGTAAGAGATAGGTGAATGGGCACAATTTTAGTATGTATGTAATACATATGTACATATGCATGTACATATACATATTTGCTCTTGTACAAGCAAGCTGTCACATCCCAAGATGTACCTACCTTTCCAGTAATATGTGACACTGTCATCTTTATCTAGGCAAATAAATTAAATAGGGAAACCAAAAGCGAGAGTAATATCCTATAAATATTTATTTGATATCCTAATATAAATATTTTGTGATGTATATAGAGGAATCCAAATTTTATCCTCACAAGAATTACTGTAAATGTGATGTTTCTATTTGGTCCACATTTTTAGAATGTATATCCAGTGAATGTGTTTCTACATCCTTATTGTATATTAATTATTCTTATGCACTTGTGCTTAAATTAAAACCCCACACGTTTCTTTTTATGTTTCTGGAGTACTATCCCCACCTTAGTTTTCTCACATTGCTTGGGACTACATTCAGTCATTCTGTGACTGTTTGGATATACATGCTTTTCTCAATGCTGTAGATTTATTGGTTATGAAAGACACTTCACTTTTGGGTCACTGGCATGATTTGGTTCATTTGTTTCCTTGACGGCTTCAATTGAAATTTGTAGCATTTGAAGAGAACATATGGTTCTGTATTATCACAAACATGGATACCACATCTCTGACATTACTAGGAGATGCAATTTCACAACAAACTCCCTGTTCCTGTAGCTCTTACAACTTTCCCATCCCCTCCTCAACAATGATCCCTGAGCCCTGGCTGAGAAAGTTGTGTTGTAGATTTATCAGTTGGGACTGGTTTCCATAACTCTGAATTTGATCAGTTGTAAATTATGAACGAATAAAGAATGCTATCATTCTTCCATATTGGCATCAAGTCTTTTTGTTTCATTTTTTGTAAATAATGGAGATTATACAATTGAATGACTCTTGCAAATCTCTGCTCTCATTTTTCTGTTCTTGCCCCTCAGGGAAATACTATTCTTAAGTTGGTATATCTCCTTTCCATTACTTTAGCTTCTGTGAAGGCATGTTTATTAAAAGGTTAGTGTTTAAATATATGTAATCCTTTTTGCAAAGCTCTTTCAGAGGTGGGTTGCAAACATCTAGAGTAATACATTTCCAAAGTTATAAGTCTAAATGAATACCTTCTTACTGTTTATGGCCCTGGAGCATCAAATCTTATTTTAAAGCAAGCAGATGATTTTGCTATCTTTTCTGAATTCACTAAAGGTTAAGTTAAAGAGGAAAATTGCATTCTTTTGTGAGAGCTTTTTCTTAAACATAATTTTTACTGACTTCAAAGATAAATAAACAATGGCTGTCAATTTCAATGTCAAGAAAATTGATCCAAATTATCTAGGCCAGATTTACTCTTTGAAAAATGTAAGCTGTAATCAGTCTTTAAAAATGTAAGTGATTAAGGATATAAAAGGTTATATGCAGATTCAAAAGCTAGATATTTAAACCAGACCAGGAGTGCCCTTTACAGATGTTTGGAGTTTTCCTTCATGAGCCTCATTCTTCAATTAGAGTAGGAAGAGAGCATTCATTGGGAACTGTCAGTGGGAGTTTCTTGGTAACCAAACTATGTATTTTTAAGTGTCTACAGTATATTGGGTGATAGATTAAAGCAATTGAAAGCCTGGTGCACACCTCTGTCCTTGTGCAATTAAACACAGAAAAGTTTTCTGCAAACTATAATCCTATCAGATTTTCAATAAAGGAAGATCAATGAAGACTGAAAATAACCAAAGAATGTATAATGAGAAACAGCGATTAGAAGAATGGGTAGAATTTGCATAAGTTTGGGCAGGGAAAGCATGACTAATAGAGGGATGCATAATTGGAGTAAATGGTACACCCTGGGAGATAGGAGAAATACTAAAATGATAGAAGATCAGAGACTAATAGAATTTGATGTGAACTAAATAAGATCCTTGTTTATATTCCTTTCATTCTGGTCACAGTGCTGCAACTACCGGGTAGCTCTTAGTCTATCTGTGGGGATTTTTCCTCTTTGAAAGGAAACTCATAGGAGTTAGGGAAACATTTAAATGTCAAGTGATATAAGTTTCTCAGTACAAGAGTGTAGGTTAAAATAATTTGTGGGGATGAGTTTCATTAACGACTACTCTACCAGACATGTTAGAGGAACAGGGAGAAATTCATCAGGATGAGAAATGAGGCATGGAAAAATAAAGTGGTTCAGCCATCAGCAAACAGTGCTTCTGGGATGAGTTGAAGAGAATTCTAAGGTGGGAGAGAACATTCTTAGATTATCAATTGCTACTCTCGCTGGGCTGCAGAGTTTCTACTATTTAACATCCTGCGTAGAAGAAATGCTTATGCCCTTCCTTACTAACTTTTCAAAAGACAAAGGGTCTCTATTAGCTATCTCTACCTCAAGTAATATTTGCCTCTCCAGTACCACTCAAATAGAATGTTCTTTCTGCCAACAATTGGGTGTCTTTGTATTTGAAGCTAGCTGAATATAAAAGTAATAGAACTAAAGCTAAAGATACGCCTAGACTGCGATACACAGGATTTGAATAAAAGCATTCACCTGATAAACTGTTTCTATTCAGTTTGATATGTCCCTGTCTGTGAAAGGCAATTGGGTGGAAAAGGAAAATATAAGCCACGCAATTAGAAATCACTTATTGCTATCTCACTGTTGTACTCCAGATTCCTGTGTCATCACAGTTCCATTCCTAAAAAGTTCATATCAGATATTATGCGGGAAGAAAGTACAATGCTAGAGCTTCAAATTTCAAGGGACTTTCAGAGTCAAATTTCACAAATAGGAAAATCATCATTTGCAAAGAAATTTACTACCATCCAAGCACATTATCCACATTATGGAATGGTATGTTAATTCTGTACATCATAGCAACACAATGCTTTATATACACTTTCTATCAATTATTAAATGGGACTTCTGTATAAGAAAACATCTGTGTCCACTCACAAAATAATGAACTTCGTAGCAACAACCCTAAGAATACTTAGGATCTTCCCTCTCAGAAACAGCATTAAGCAATTGACAATGAAGCTGAATTACAGTCACACATTTAAACTCTGATTATTTCAATGGGACAATGCTCTCAGAACAACCCCTATAAATTTCTCATTTTCTTTTACCCTGGACTATGTGACCATACACTTCAACTCTTAGGTCTTTTATGGTTTGTCATATAATAACTGATAGTGTTGTGTTGCTAAAACCCCAGATATTTAAGCTTAGTTTAAGGACTGTGTAGGGCTACTTTGAGTCTGCCTCGCAATTCAGTTTTTCTCTTCATTCTGCTTTCTCCTCCTCCACCTCACAAGTGTTGCTTCCTAATAAACATTCACCATGTCAAAATCTGTGTCACTCTCTGCTTTTACAAATTGCCACCAGAGATGACATTCTTATGAAGGACATCATTGTTTTTATAGTAAATCGCCAACATACTATTTGCATTTCCCATCACACTTGAATTCATGACTGGAATTGCAGACTCTTCCTTTTAGACCATTTCCTTAAAAATATTCTTAGAATATAAATGAGCAGCCAGTGCATGCTCTTAAGATATAACTCATTTCCTTCCTCTGCTCAAAACTCTCCACAGCTTGCCTTCTTGACTTTAATAGAAGCTAGTATCCCTACAGCATTTGTCAAGGTTCATATGTGAACTCCTTCATTCCACCATTTGACATGACAGTCTAGAAGGTTCCCAGTGTCCCCATTGCTTCAGCCCCATTAGTTTCAATGCTGTTTCTTGACTGTGGCAGCCATGTTCCGGACAGTATATTCCAATTCCACTCACTTTGTTGCTCTTGAAGAGAGGCTTGGGTAACTGCATGCCACTTCTTCCAACCTTATATTCATTCCTGTGTCTTGGTGATTGGCTTTCTGCTTTTTCCATATCCCTTTCCACCATCTGGCATACTCTGTGCTGATTTTCTTTCCCCACTGAAGGTACAGTCTCATAATGAATGTTGTCCTGCTTGCCACTTATTATAGATACAGAAAGCAAAATATTGCTAAGGGAAATGAGCAATTATTGAATAACAATTAACTAAGAGCTATATAGGAATTAAACTTGTAGCCTATCAGTTTATGATGTGTTAAAAATCCACAAACTATATACTCTTGAAGTAAATATAACTCCAATACTCACAAGATTTTTATTTACTGCCATTCAAAAATAAGTGCTTTTTTAAAAATGTGGTAATTGAAAGCTCATCAAATTCTTTTCTTTTGATCTTTTACAAATTCTATGACTGTTCTGTAAGTTGTTACTACATTTAGAAATGAAAATGAAAATTTTAAAGTTAGAACTTAATTAAAGAAAAGGTTAGGAGACTCAGTCATTATGAAAATGACTATGACACATATTAATTTGCAAACATAATGAACCTTGATGGAATTGTTCTTTTTCAACATAACTCTAATATTGAGGAAATACTTATAAAATGCCTCCATGACAACTTTAGGGTAAATGCATTTAAACACACATTTCCTCAACCAGACTCTGACACAGAATAAATGGTCAAGGATACTAAGGATTTTTGAGTGTTGGCCAAACTGAATCTTTGCTAAATTTAACAAATTTGGCAAAACAAAAAGGGCAATAGAAGGAAATTGTGGTTATGTGGATCCTCATGTTCCATTTGGGTATCTCTGAGGAGAAAAGGCAAAGAAAACAGGGAGAAAACATGTTTTAGATTCCAAACTAAACATTGATTTTATTAGGGAAAAAGAGAATCTAGCTATTTTTACCTCCCAAAACAATCACTTAAGGTGGGCAATGCAGACATGCATTGGAGTACAAAGTCCTCATCTATGCACTTGACAATGGGATAAACAAGGCTTTATTAACAGTAACGAATTTAACACTAGCAATGACTGATTTGAAGAAAAGATATACAGACAATACTATCTATGGCTGCAGCTTCCAAGTTAAATAAAGAAGTCATTATTTGCTCAGTAAGTGGTTTACTACAGACAAATAGAATGCTGTTACTTTTTAAAATTAATTTTACAAAAAGGTATAATTTGAAAATAAACTTCCAATTTAAGCATATTTATAATATATGTAGGTATGCCTTTAATAAACTATCTTATACTTTAAATCAAACAAATTGACTTGATTCAAAATAGAATGGAATTAAGATGTAAAACAAGTGACTGGATTATGGCTCAATTAGTAAGCACATTAGCTGCTCTTGCAGAAACCATGGTTCAATTCCAAGCACCTGCATGACAGTGCACAACCATCTGGAGTTCCAGTCCCAGGTGATCTGACATGCTCTTCTGTCTTCTATAAGTACTGGAGACATGTGGTGCAGAGACATAAAAGCCAGCAAGACACATATACACATAGAGTTGAAATAAAGGGAAAAATACAACAATATTTTATTAGAAGTCTATAGGCAATTTAATAGAACTATTTGTAACAGTAACAACAGGGAAACAATAATGACTAAAATTTGTCAATTGCCCATTCAAGTTAGTACTCTAAGAGTCTTCCACATATTTTTCTACATCTTCACAAACCTTTTCCTCCATGCTCCTCTGCTACCATTTCAGAGACAAGGAAAGTGAGCAATGACTCATGTGGTCCAGGCATAGAACCAGAAATATAAACTGATGGGACCAGCATCAGATCTGGGTGCTTTGACTTCAAAGCCCATGCTTTCAGTATCTGTCCTGTTCACAACACCAATTAACTTGGGAAATATAAATTTGAAATAGAGAAATCTATCAGCAGGCATGATATCTTAGTATCAGCAGCAAGTGTCATTTATGAATAGTGAAATCTAGGTGTTCTTTGTGTCATTTTCTCTCCCCAGCATTTAACAAATGCCCAGACTAGTAGTTTCGATAAGATACTGGTTGATATGTCCAAACTAGGAGAGCCGTAATTTAGCTTTTATGTTCTACTGGCAGGCTCTTGTCTGGAGTCCTCATCCACGTTGTCCTGTGACACTGTTTAACGTGTACTCCCAGCAGAGGTTCAAACCACAACAAAGTACATTAGGCCAAGTGTTTTACAGCTCAGAGGTGTTGAAAATTTATAGGACTTTCGCACTTCTCGCCATATTCCCAATCCTGGGCAACCTATGGGGCCCTGGACAGTACATGGGTGTTTATCCCTGGCATACAAACGGACTTTGTGTGTCCATAACACAAATAGGGATGCTCTCTCAGCCTGGACTCTTAGGGGAGTGCCTGGACCCTGCCCTGAGTGAAATGACAGACTCTAGATATCCCCTATGTGGAAGAAAGTGGCGATAGGGTGGGAGGCTGGGGGGGGGGGATAGTGGGGGTGTGTTGGAGGAGGGGGAGGGAGAGGGACCTGGGATTGACATGTGAAGCAAGCTAATAAAATTAAAATAATAAGATAAAAAATTATAGGATTTCACCATGCTCTATCATCTTGCGTCAAACTTTGTTAACAAAACAAGTATAGCAGCAACTTACATCAAATTACCAAACTCATAGCTAGTACCATCCTAATGTAGAAAAGATATAGAATTTCCTGTAAGAGCCAGAACAGTACAAGCATGTTTGTCTTTACCAATTTTATTTATTATCATATTGAAAGTCTTACCATAGGAACAGTGTAGCAGAAGTTTCTGTCCCACAGCAATTTAGTCCCAAATAAACACACAAAAACTTATATTAATTATAAATTGTTCAGCCTATAGCTCACACTTCTTATTGGCTAGCTCTCACTTCTATTAATCTGTGTATTTCCATGTGGTCTTGGCTTACTGGTGATGCCTGGTCTCTTTCTTCCTCCACAGCTACATGGAATCTCACTCGCTGCCTTCCTCTTCCCCTAAATTCTCTTAGTCTTTTAGCCCTGCCTATACTTCCTGCCTGGTTACTGGCCAACCAGCATTTTGTTAAACCAATACCAGTGGCAAATATTTACAATTCATAAAAACATTATCCCACATCAAAAAGGAAAGAGAAATAAGAAAGGACAATCAAACTAGCATGGAATAAATTATGTTATTCTACTTTCTCATAATGTTATATGTATAAAAACCTCATTTTTGCAAAAAAAAAAAAAGCAGTTACAAGTCATTAAATCCAGTAAGATACAACATACAAAATGAGCAGGTAAAGAAAAACTTGCAATTTATATATCAATAGTGAACTCAATAAGACACAGAAAATAACAATGGAATCTATGCTATAATACCTAGAGAATAAAATGCTTAGTAATATATTTAATCAAAGAACTAAAATCACTCTATAATAAAAACTGAAAGACCCTGCTAAATGACAGAGTGAATGAAAAGTATATAGTGTTGCAGATTAAAAGGATTAATGACTTGATCACCTAAGGCAATATATAGAGTCAATATAACACCAACAAAATATCAATTGTTTTCTTCACAACTACAGAAAAATGTCTAAAATTCTAATGAAAACAAATACTTAAATATCCAAGGTTATTCTTAGTCAGAGTGGAGCTGAAAGAATTCCAAACTTCTGATTTCAAACTTGTTACAAAGTTTATTAATCAGAAATGTAATACTTACATAAAACCAGACTCAAGGACTGAAGAATAGAGAATCAAATATTAATCTCTTTTTATTAAAAATTAATATATTTTGTCAAAAATGAGAAGCCAGTATTTTTTTAAAAAAGGGCACTCACTTCATGTAAAACCTGAAAGCATTAAATTACTGTAACAAAAAAGAGGGAAAAATCTTCCAAGTCACTGTTGTGGACACTTATTTCTTAGGTAGGAATATAGATCTACATAAGGAGAATTATATTATACTCAAAAGCTTCTGTAGTAATATTAACCATGAACTTGGAAAGTAACCTGTTGAAGGGGAGAAATGGGCCTGCGTAGAGATTGCTATCCAGAATATATAACAAGCTAAAATAAATTTATAATAATTATAGTAGCAATAATGATAAAGTAGTCGAAACTGGGTAAAGAACAAAACAGAGCAAAAGATACATGTGACTGGATAAGTTGTGTAAGTTTGTAAACTCTCAAAAGAAGACATTCATATGGCCAATAAACTCATGAAAGACATGCTCAGTTTTACAAATCCTGCAGAGAATGCACACCCAAACAAAATGAAATTCTCTCAATCCACTTTGACTGAGATTTGAATAAGTGTTGTCAAATTCACCCACCCACCCACATACACATACAAACCAAATGATGACAGGATGCAGAAAATCAAAGAGTTATACACCTACATAGTACTACCAGTTTATTTTTGCTTTTGTTAGCTCTAATTTATTATTTCTGATAATTCTGAAAATGAGATTTTTCACCCTTCTGTTTCAGACAGTTCATTGTTGGTATGTGGAAGTATTCTTCATTTATGTGCGATATTTTTATTCTTTAAGTTTGCTGAGATTGCATAATTCTTCTGAATTTTTTCAGTATTCTTCAAGCTTGTATGTTATGATTTCTCTCTATAAAACT
The DNA here is from genome assembly GCF_017639785.1 of Mesocricetus auratus. Taxonomy (NCBI): domain Eukaryota; kingdom Metazoa; phylum Chordata; class Mammalia; order Rodentia; family Cricetidae; genus Mesocricetus; species Mesocricetus auratus. The sequence continues at coordinate 106,674,980 of NW_024429184.1, read as the reverse complement.
AATACTCAGCATGTTTTCACTAGTGATATGTCATTTTCTTTTTAAGCCTTGTTAGTGTCAAGTTTGGAATTTGGGGGAAGTATTTCATGTGATTTTTCTGCTTAACAAAATTGTTTCCACATAAAATGTTTTTAAATAGAAATGGAATTGCCTAAGCATCCCCTCTTCCCTTTTCCTTCCAAGTTTCTCCTAGCAGTCCATCCTTGAACCATTCCTGTGTCCTACCTTTGTCAGCCTTTTACTTAATTGATTGTTACATGCCTGCATATGCATCCTGCTGAGTTCATTTTTGTGTTTGTGTGTCAACAATTTCAGAGCTCACTCTTCTGCATCGGTCAGCCACGAAGACAGTCATCCTGGGGAGAGTCTAGCAGCCATTAGTTGCCTGTAGTGCTTTATCTATGGAGTCCATGAAAATTTTCCCCTCCCCTGTTAGAAAATCCATTGATGTCATAATCCCAGTCTTGGTTATGCTGCCATTTCTATCTGAGACTGTTTTACCAAAGACACCCTAGTATTTGGTATCTTACAGTCTTCTAAGATGTTACTTGAGTCATAAGAGAAGGAGATGGTATGCATATGCATCTCTTTGGGGCTGGGTTCCCAACAAACTGTTGATCTCTGCCTTGAGTAATGTGGGCTTCTTTTGTGAGAGATGATAAGAGAAAAATATATATAATTTCATTAATATGTTGGTGGTGTTTTTACATTTTAATTGTTTTCTACCACAAATTCAGAAGAGTCACTAAGGCTGAACACTGAAATTTGATCATTTTTCCTCAAACAGAAGTTTCTGCCATTGTCCTCTCTTTTTTTTTAAATTTATTTTTCAGTTTAAATTTAGATAAGAAACAAGGTTGCTTCACAAGTCAGTTCCAGGTCCCTCTCCCTTTCCCTCCCCTACTCCCGTGCCCTCCCCCCAAACCCCCCATTATCCCCTCATTTCCCCAGGGAAGGTGAGGCCCTCCATGGGGGTGTCCATAGTCTGTCATTTCATACAGGGCAGGGCCTAGACCCTCCCCCAAGAATTCAGGGTGAGAGTGCACTTCACATTGTTGGATGGGAGTCCAAATCCGTGTGTATGCTCGCATTATCCACTCTTATAGAGCTAAGTTTTAGGATTTTTCTTTGGGGAGACTATACATGATTTCATTAAATTGGCTTTCAAGATTTATTCTTTATCACTGTAAGCAATTGCTTCCCCCAAAAGATCCTTGCACCCTGCACTCACATTGCCATGAGGCCTTTCAGGCTGCTTGTACTAGTTTCTTCCTGGTAAAGCAGGAATTAGAGATTCCAATAGCTCCTGTGTTTTCTTTAAAAGCACACAGAAGTAAAAGGGGTTTTCAGAAAGACCATGCACAAATAAAGCATTTACTTTTTGACTCTAAGGAGTAGTTATCATTTGGAAATGGAGTGAAAAGGATAAAAGTTTGGAAGTCAAAATATTCAATGTCACCAAATGGAAATTTTGGCTTAGCTAATTTTGAAGTCATTCTGTTCTCGTTAATTCACTTCATTCCCAAACAACATTTGATCATTTATGACTATCTAGCACAATTTGATTAGAAATATTCCTGAATCATATTTGATTAATTTTTGCCTTTAATATTTGGGGATAAGTGGGGTGTTGATATGCCAGCCATTCTCGAGCTGTTATATATATAGTGGTAAATAGGTGAGATTTTTAGTAAATGCTCTTGACTGGCTTTTCCTGCAGTGTGATATTGCTGATTTGAGACAAACCTTGAGTTGTGTCACCATTAACATCACTCTGCATTTTCATCTTCTGTCTTCTGTGTCTTGTGCTCACATTTTAATCCACATCCTGGATTCAATTTTCTGCCATGCCAGGTCTGTTCACCGATCACTGTGATAAGTGTTTATTCAACTTTATTCACTTTTCTAGTCTCCATTTTTCATTAACACCTTTCTTAACTCTTGCTTTTCTACATAATAGAAATGCATATCATCAAGCATTTAAATAAAAATTTAAATTTAAAAGCTTCTCTTGGGAATATGCAGGAACACATTCCTCTCAGTGTACTGTAATGCTTCCTTAAAGAGCCCATGCTGGCTTGTTTAACATTCTGTCATTCACTTCAAATTCTTTACTATTATTTGAATGAACTTAATCTCTTTAACTTGACTTGCTACTTGCAATTAGACAAGGAGAAATCATCTTTTTATTCCTGGTGAAGGCCTTCTCTGAGACCTCAGTAGTAGGGTTGGGTTTCTAGGCAGGGTTCCCAGGCTAATGGACACTTGTCAATATGAATTCTCTGTGTCTACTGGAAACAGGGATACAGGTAAAGAGGATAAATACAGAACCATCTGGAATTCGCATTGCTCCCACAATTATTTAAGGTTTCAATCTGCAAATCTATTTTTTGTTCCTTACATTTATAGGCACTATACTCCAGATGACACAATGTGCTACCAAAGCCCCCTGCCCATCAACTTCTAGCCCCTGCAACATACTCCACTTCCCATCCTGGTTATATACTCTGAGGAGAACACGAAAGCTCACACAATAAGTGAAATGTATGGTTTATCTTTGGACTGCCACAGTCTCTATCCTACTAATCCTTAACAGCTCATCAGAATAATCAAGTCCACTTCAGCTAGCTTTTTGCTTCTGAGTAGTTCTGATTATAAGAAATCGGATGTAATGATTTTTGTAAATATGTGTTATAATCCCCAGCATGTGGGAGACATAATGAGCCATGTTTATTTTTGACATCATTATGCAGATCCATGTACAAATATATATATATATATATATATGACAACATATTATGAATCTTTAGTGACCTTACTTTTATAATTTTTTAATTTAAATTACAAACAAGCCTGCTTCATATGTCAATCCATGCTCCTTCTCCCTCCCCTGCTCACCTGCCCCCATCCCATCTTCCCTCCTCTCCCCAGGAAGGATGGGGTTCACAATGAGGGATCCCCAAAGTCTATCATATCATCTAGGGTAGGGCCCAGGCCCTCCCCCATGTGTCCAGGATGAGAGAGCATCCCTCCACATGGAATGGTCTCCCAAAGGCCATTTGCCACTACCAGAGGCCCCATAGATTGCCAAGGCCTCCTCACTGACATCCATATTCTCGGGTCTGGCTCAGTCCCATGCTGGCCTCTCAGGCATGAGTTTGGGGTCCATGAGCTCCCCCTTATTCAGTTCAGCTGTTTCTGAGGGCTTCACCAGGCCTTTATTGAACCTCTTGCCTATCAGTCCTCCCTCTCTGCAACTGGTTTCCAGGAGTTCATTTCAGTGTTTAGCTGTTGGTGACTACCTCTGCTTCCATCAGGCACTGGCTGAAGGCTCTAGGATAGCATGTAAGGTAGTTATCTATCTCATTATATGAGGAAGGGCATTTAAGTTTGGGGCATTGTGATAGATATGGATCTATCTTCAGTCTTCTACATGCCAGCATCCAGTTATGCCAGCACCATTTATGGAAGATGCTTTCCTTTTTCCATTGTATAGTTTTAGCTTCTTTGTCAAAAATCTGGTGTTTGTAGATGTGTGGGTTAATATCAGGGTTTTCAATTCGATTCTATTGGTCTACCTGTTTATTTTTGTACCAATACCAAGCTGTTTTCAGGACTATAGTTCTATAATAGAGCTTGAAGTCAAGGATGGTGATGCCTCCATAAATTCCTTAATATGACAGGGTAGTTTGGCTACCCTGGGTCTTTTGTTTTTCCATGTAAAACTGATTATTTTTCTTTCAGGTCTGTGAATAAATGTGCAGGTATTTTGATGGGGATTGCAGTTGAATCTGTAGTTTGCTTTTGGCAAGATTGCCATGTTAACTATGTTGATCCTACCTATTCAAGATTTTATTTAATTATATTTGTAAAAACCCAAACCAAAACACTTATGAAATTGAATATGGATCATGTTAGAAGAAGTCAGAGTATTATTTTGCCTATAAAACAAATTTTAATTGTTTTCTAAATCCTGGGAAAAGATACTTTGTCTGGACAATATGCTAGCTTCCTCGCATTTTCACCCTGGCTTCAGTTTGTTGGTAGATTGTTTGCTTTTTCCTACATCCTAGTGATGCTCATAATAGAACTAGGATCAGCTAAGTTATTAATATCATCTTTGTATTATAAGGGCAGCTCATTAGTGATCTTATATTCCATTCACAACCCTATATCTCCTGTATGATATAATCTATTCACTGGATCCCAGTAAAAGATATAGATGTCTTTAGGGCATGGACACTTTCTTCCTACCCCACTACTCTGCTTCAAATTGTTACCTGATTCCTAATGATTTCATGTTAACAACAAAGAGTCTCTGTTATTTTTAATGCTGCCTGTAATCAGTTACTGAATTACAGGTTTTTTTAAAGTACCTTCCCTAAGTAAACACATCTGTAACTGACTTCAAAAGTTAAGGTATATTTTTTCTAACTTTACAAAGGAATGAGCCATATTTATTTGTTTTCAAGGAGCTAGGATATATTTGGTCAATGTAATTTGCTATTTATTTTTCTGCTTAAATATGAATTTAAATCCATCTTAATTGTGTCACATTTTCTTGTATTTTATGCAGTTTGGAGCAACATTGCTATGATTTTAAGCACTTCCTCCCTTACTAACATTTACAGTATGCCCTACAAAGGCTTATGGCTTTCCTGTATACCATTAAAGAATTTTCTGATTCACCAATTAATTGCACCTGTCCAATTAATGCATTTTGGTTTTTTGACTGTGCATATGGACCATACACGTTTTGTCTCTTTGATGTTTTCCTGTTCTTGGATTGTGGCTTCAGCAACTTGTTCTTTACAGGTGGCTAAAAGCATTGGGAAAATATTTCTTCCCCAAATTCTTTGTTCAAAAGTCCAGAAATAGTATGCAATACTGTGATGGCTTGAATGAGAGTGAAACCAGGAAATTCCTGCATTTGAAACTTAGTTCTCAAACTGTGGGAGGGTTAAAGAGTGTGGGAACACCAGACCTTGTTCAGAGACCCATTTCCCAACAGCCTGGGAGTAGGCAGCTGTAAGATAATGTTTACTAAAAACATGTTTACTAAAAACAATACAATGCCCGGGGCAATAAGTTCCTGAAAAGGGCATGCCCACAGGAACCGCCCTGTCTTGACCTTTTCCAAAGACTAACCGCACCTTCAGACCCACCCATATCCACCTCTGGTGTCAGGGTATATAATAACCAGCCAGAGTAGGAACAAAGAGAGTCTTCTTGAGGAGCCTCCGGTCTATGTGTTGTCAATCCCCGACATCCTCCGCACATTCTCGGATACAGGCTGCTCAGCGGACGTGGCAAAGGAGTATGGCTTTATTGGAGAAGTTATGTCAGTAGGGACAGCTTTTGAGATTTCAGAATCTCACAGCATTTCCAGTTAGATCTCTCTGCCTCCTACTTTCCAGTCAGCTCTCAGCTATTCCTGTTGCCTTACCTTTGCTCCGTGTAATGGACTATGGCTCTCTGAAACCGCCAGCCCAAATTAAAACTTTGTGATAAGTCTTTTTTCACGTTTTATCCAAAAATAGGAAACTAATGGAGACACATACCTATTCCACTTTTCTAAAGTTATGTCCTGTGTTTTATGCCTACATGAAATCTGAAATTTTACCTATTAGGCCTGTATAAATTGACAGCAAAACATTCAATTGAGTAAACCAAAACCAAATATTTTACACTAAGAGTTTAAAATCTTTAGCACATGGTGATGGAAGTACATTTTCTAAATTAATGTAAAATTTATGCTTCTGCCAAATCATAACCAAACCATATTTATGTCCCTGAGCAAATTTTACTGATGAGCCAAATCCCAGCCACAGTTAATTTAGATCCTAATGCACTTTTTACTGATGAGATAATTAAAAACTCTAATACAATTTTGCCAACTTAAAACTAAACGAGGAACCAATAAACAGAGTCAACAAACTGAATGAACACAGAGAACACCTGCTTTAATAAACTGACAAGCAAAATGGACAGGAGGCTTCATCTTGAGGAACAGAGTTAGAGAATGCACACTGAGGAGTTTTCATTCTTCTTGACGCGTATAAACCCACTGCTACCATGTGTGTCCTCTTTTGTTTCCTCAGAACAGTCAAATGATATCACATGCTAGAAGCTGAGAACCTCACTTGAAGCCTCTCCCACCTCTGTGGTCTCAGATCCATGATGATCTCTCCAAACCTTGCCCACAAAGAAAAACCACCTAAAGGAGAAAGACAAGAAGAAGCTCCCTGGAGAACTGCCCTCTGTTTGCTTTTGTTTCTTCTGAGCACTAACATAGCAGAAGTTAAAAAGCACAGGTAGCTTGGTCTAGAATAATGCAGACATGGAAGAAATAACTGTGTGTTCCACCGTAGGATAGAAAGATAGCCACAATGTCTCATATTGCAGAGCTGGCGAAGTCATTGAGAAACTAAATTGATATTGCTCCTATCAGCTTTTACAGTCTGAGGCAAAAACCAGAATAAAGAAACAAAGAAACAAATAAAAATAAGCAATGGAAAAGGACAAAGAAAGATGTTTGGTTTATAAATGATTTTCTGGTATGAAGAGGATGCATATGAGCCACACAGGAAAAAAGAAACAGCAAGCGTGCTGTCTCTCAATGCATAAGAACTCTGCTTCTGCACATCACAAAAGTACCAAGAATATGTGCATACGCACAGATGCCATGTATTATACAAAACAAGAGCTCATACCTGTGCTATATAATTGCAATTAATTTTAGAATATATATAAATATCATAAATTATACTATTTGGGACAAAGAAAAATAAAATAAAAGAATGTTAAGTGTTTCCAGACATGGTAGGTTGGGAGGCCGAGGCAGGAGAACGAATTCTGGGAATTTATAATCAGCTTGAGCTTAAAGGTGGATTACAGACACGGTTGGGCTACAGAGTGAGATCCTGTCTTAAAACACACTAATACATTGGCAGACTTATAAATTGGCATAAGGTCAATGTAGGTAGTTAAATATGGGATAGATGAGGGCTGATTGGTATGAGGGTCTCCTTATACCAATTTTATTTCATTATTTCACAAGGAAAGAAAGCAACAAAGATTCATTTGATTTCTTTTCAGGTTCAAACAACACAAATGCCTAGAAATGCTTATTAATTCAGAGAAGAGAAACCCCTCCACTTACTGTCTTTTCTCCCACAGAATTCTCTCTTCCATACTAGAATATTACAGCTAGGACTACACAAACAAATTATTAAAACAAACCACATGAAATTAATGCTGTAATTAAAAGATATTCTAGAATATATAATGATGGCATTAATAAGCAAAACAGTACCAAGCAAAAGTTAATATCCTTTGGTAATTAAGAAATGCTGGGGTATAGAGTTTATTTCTATGGTTAAATTTTATGTTCTTAAACACAAACAGTTCTAAACCTAAATTGGTTTACAAAGTACATTTCCTTAAAAATTAACTCCCTCTTCTTCCTCATAAAAAAGTGATAATATTTGTTCTGTTTATTCTCAGTATGTTCTTCATTTAATAAATTCTGATTCAAATATTTTATTTAATTTTGGCACCATAGAAATTTCAAAACTGCTTACATATTCTAAATTTGATGTAGCCATACTTTATCTTGCATAAAAGCACTTTTTGAACAGTGAAAAGCACTATGGAAAGAAGAATAGCTGTCAAGTTTGAAACACTGACATGTTGATTACAGAAGACTGTTTATTTTTGGAAAGCTAATGCTCAATTTTTCATCAGTACAGTACTTTTTTGAGAGTCTTTCCTGTTCTGTACTGTAGAGAATGTCTGGTAGAAACTCATGCCAATATTCTAGGAAGGAAAAAAATATGCCTCCAAAGTGATTCCAATCTAATATCACTCTTGCTTACTCCCAAACAAAATGGCATTTGCAAGTATATAGTGTCTGAGGCTCCATTTTCAAGGAAGTATGTAGTGTGTTTGCAAGGTCTAGGCAGACAAACAGCAAGACTATTCAGGTGTTAAATTGAATATACCGGTCTTTGAGAATACCATCCTTGCCTTAAGGAAGTATAGGTGTTCGGCAAACACATCCAAGCTCCAGGTCGAGGTACAGGGAGTCCAGCCAAAGAGTGGGAAGAGGTATTATATGAGCAGGGATGGGAGGCCTACATCATGATGAGGAAACCCACAGAGACAGCTGACCTGAACTTGTAGGAGCTCATGGACTCTATACTAACTATCTGGAGAGCCTCCACGAGACCAAACCAGGTCCTCTGCATGTGGGCAACAGTTTTGTAGCATGACCTGTCTGTGGGTCCCTGGCAGAGGTACTAGGATCTATCCCAAGTGAATGACCTGACTTTTGAGACCCATTGCATATGATGGAATGCAATGCTCAGCCTAGATGATAGGCGGGGGAAATACGGTCTTGCCTCAACTGAATGTGCCAGGCTTTGTTGGCTCCCGCATAGGAGGCCTTATCCTTTCTGAGGAGTGGATGGAGGCGCAGTGTTGGGGGAGTGTGGTTGGTATGTAAAATGAATAAAATATAAAATATTAAAAAATCAAAAACAAAACAAAAAACAAATGTAATTTCAAACACTGAAAAGCACTGCTGGGCTAATTGTAGGCGAAAACTCCCAGGAAGCTAAATTTCCACTGCTGCTCTGACAAGCAGAACTGTACACTGCCAGCTACAGCAAGGCTATTGTGCCTGCTTCTCAAAACCTCATACTCAGTTCATTTCCTTTTGACAAATGTGCTAAATAGCGCATACCTAATAGAGTTGATCTCTAATTAAAATTGCAGGCACATTTTCAGAAAGCCCACTTCCAATTGCAGAGGACTCCAGAGCTCTGATTAGAGGATTCTTAGACATAACCAAGGCAGTGAGTTTGGGTGCCTTATATTCCTAGATCTTATCAAGTCAGTTACATTCTTTTAATCGTTCAGAAAGCATTTATGAATATCTCCATTGTATCAGGTGGCTGCATTGGCAACATAGCAATGGGGAGATTCTCTGCCTTGGCATTGAAGGTAGACGTTAGACTAATACACACACAGTGAGAAGCTTCGGAAGCAAAGAACAGGGTAATGCTTTGCTGGAACTCACTGAATTGAGGCCATAGAAATTTTACCACAAGGAAAAATTACAAAAATTTTACCAGAGTTCTGCACTTGAAAAATTCTACCTGGAGTTCTCATCAATCACCTGCTGTTCTACTACAATCAAGGTGATTTTATGGTTTTCCAAAATTCAGATATTCTCCCAAGATCCTCGGTACACAACCTACTGTACGTAACAGCATTTTTGTCTTCTTTTCTGTCTTAGATTGATTTAGATTAATTTCTGGGAACCTTAGTGTCCCTTTGATTTTCTCCCCTCACTTTCTCTATCTCTAATTTTCTACACACTATTGTATTGATCCCAGTTTCTTTATTATCTTTTTTTTCTACCCTACTGATTTAAAAGTTGTGTACTGTATCATATCTGAAGTCAACTTTAAACTTTAACATGCAAAACTGACCTAGACATAAAGTCAAGCCTGTATCTCTACTCTTATCTCTTATTCCAAGCCAAGAAGTACAACGTTTTATTCTACAATAACAATGACTACATATAATCTCTCTTTCTGTCTCTGTCTATGTCTGTGTGTGTGTGTGTGTACATGTGTTTATCTGTCTGTCTATATGGTATTTAATTAAAAAATTTAGTCTGTAATTTTCTTTATTCACAAAGGAATAAACAAATTACTATATAAAAGGAATAAAATAAGTGCTACCAAATAGAATTTACTACTTAAAAACTGTTCAGGGCTTCTCAGAAGTTACCAAATTACTTTCATATTGTGTATTAGGTACAGGGAAAGGAAGGAGTTGCATAGAAAAATGATCAAACTTTGGCTCCAACACTTACAATTAGGTGACTTTTAGGTACCTTCTACACCTCTCTGATTTTTCAATTGTGGCTTTTAATCTTTTTTTTTTTTCCTTTGGTTTTTCGAGAAAGGGTTTCTCTGTATTGTTTTGGAGGCTGTCCTGGAATTGGCTCTGTAGACCAGGATGGCCTCGAACTCACAGAGATCCACCTGCCTCTGCCTCCCGAGTGCTGGGATTAAAGGTGTGTGCCACTAACGCCCGGCTCAGTTGTGGCTTTTCAAATCATCAGACTTTCACTTTACTTATGAAAAAATGAAGAAGTGAGTGTGGCAATGTTTATAAACAAAAGCCTTGGACAATGTGTGGCATAAAGAAAGAAAAATCAGTTCATTCTAGTTCATTGACATTTAATGAAAAACAACACTGTGTAAAACAATAGCCTCTATTCCAGCAACTCTCAGGACATAACATTCAAACAGAGTTACTGAGTAAGGCTCTGCTAATGGTAATGGTTCACTTATTTAGAAGCTATAATAATTTCTGACAAAGCATCTTGTAAAATCTATCACTTGAAAACTGCAATATTTATACTATTATGGCTTGAAATACTAAATTACTACTATTATGGCTACCACATCCATCACACTAGCATACACTTAAGGGCTGCCCATAAACTAAGCTGTAGCTTGTCATATCTAAGATATAACTGAATCCTGTAAAGGCTACAACTAATTGTTGGTTATAGATAAAAATCAACATATGGACTGTAGATTGGCATTTTATTTAAGAAAGACTTTATGCTAAATAGCATCAAGTAAATAAGTTTTGAACAGAACCAGTAAACATTTCCATACATCAGCTTTATATTTAGCTATTATATGAGGACCTATATGTCTGAATATCATTGGATAGGTCAGATGTGATAAGAGAAACAAAATGATAGTTTTCATTTAATTGAATTTAAAATGGAGATAAAAGAAGATAAATTAGCATGAAAATAGTGATGAAATATGAAATTTACGATGCTTAAGCATCTCTGAGGAAAATCTCACTTCATTATTTCTTCAATAAAATTTAATCACTGACAATATTTACCAAGATGGTATTTTTAAAAAGCACTTTTAAATCCAAGAAAACTATCAAAGATGCAGAAAACTTACATGCTGAAGCTATTTTTATATCCGAAGTAGTTTTTTTTTTGTTGTTGTTGTTTTGTTTTTGGAGACAGGGTTTCTCTGTGACTTTGGAGGCTGTCCTGGGACTAGCTCTTGTAGACCAGGGTGATCTTGAACTCAGAAATCAGCCTGCCTCTGCCTACCCATTGCTGGGATTAAAGGCGTGTGCTGCCACCACCTGGCCTGTAGTAACTTTTAAGAAATCATTTAGTTTGTATTCCAAAGATCAGATGACACTTAAAATATGGGCACTGCCTGGTGAGAATCACTGCAAATGAGAAGCTAGTCTAACCTAGGATCATGGAGGAAAAATGAAAAGATAGATTCGGGTCCTCACAGGAGATTAATGGCCTGTGGACATGCAGGTAAACCATAAGAACAACCAGTTTGGGTTTGGGCAAAAAAAAACTAAGCACAGAAAATTTTAACATGACACCTACTGCTACCATTTAGCAAGTTGTAGTCAGGACCTAACTCATACAGAATAACAGAAGGCTACTGGTTCAAACGAGGTAGTCAATCAAAATAAGTGGTACTCCACACAGCTAACCAGAAGTGATGTTTGTCAAAGTTCAAATGATTTGAGTCTGATTTTAGCTATGGAGAAGCTTGATCTTGGCCCAGCATGTCACAGAAAAGCAGTCTAAGATGAAGGACAATCTACCCAACTGCTATTTGTCAAGCAACTATTACTATGAGCTGGTGTTCAGTGGTGGTTGAGAAGGGAATTTAAATGGCACTTTTTAAAACAGAGTTCACAGAAACTGAAGGGGAGATCCACTAGGGGGTCTGAGAGACAGAAAATTTAAAAGAATATGTCCAAATAGCATAGATGTAAAAGTTTTTTTTACACCCCCCCATGGGAGGATGGCCTGTTTAGATTTTTATTTTAAACAAACAAAAGAAAACATAGTAAAGTGGTGGTGAATCAGAGTAGGAATTATGCCTGCCTAAATTTGTAAGGCGGAGCAATTGCAAAGAAGAAGATAGGCCACCAAAGAGGTCTGTCTTGGGGAATAGCTCATTTCTCATAAGTGTGGAAGAGTGAGCTACAGAGAAAAGAAAAGACATGATGGAAAAGAAGGTTTTGTGATGTATTGGGTACAGAGACGGAGGGGCACGAGGGAAGAAGTGTTATTGAGGCTAGAGATATTATATTTCAAAATTCAAGTTATGGTTATCAATAAACATCCACTGCTATGCAGAAAATAACACACGATGAATAAAAGGCTTTCTAGGTTCTGCATGGAAAGTGTCTTTAGTGACCTGTCAAGAGTTACTTTCTGTGAATTAGTGGCTGAACTCAGGGACAAACTCAGATGCAGACTAATATTTTTAAACATAAACACTGGGAAAATTAGTTGTGAATATCTCAGGAGTACGAAAGTGCTCACCACAGATTGAGCAATTGAATAAAATGCACTCGAGGTAAACAGTGTCATCAACATGCCTGGGTATCACATTAAGAAAATGAATCAAAGAATTTTCAGTTCTTGCACTCTCCTCCTTGTGTCTTCTCTCTGTGTACTTCATAGTTTCTGGCCTCTCTGTAATTTTTCTGTTGAGTGATTCTGGATCTGTGTCCCTCTGCCTGCCTGAATACCTGCTTGTCTGTGTCTGCCCTGTGTCCATGTTCTTAACAAGAGGCTTTTACTCTGTATTTATTGAACATCACAGGAAGCATCACATGAGTAGGAACTGAGAGATACTTTAGAGAATTTTTTTTACAAGAAACTTACATTTTTCTTGCTATTTCTATACAAATAATCCTTATTAATTTTTATATGGACATATGTTTTCATGATTCTTGGGTAAGCATTAAAAGAATATTTAATTGGTGTATATGGTTTTTTGTTTTGGTTTTTCCTATTTATTTAAATAGGAAACTGTGGGAACACCAGACCTTGAGCAGAGACCCACTTCCCCTTCTGCCTGGGAGTAGGCAGCTGTAAGACAATGTTTACTAAAAACATGTTTACTAAAAACAATACAATGCCTGGGGGCATTAAGTTCCTGGAAAAGGCCTGCCCGCAGAAACCACCCTGAGCTCGACCTTGTCCAAAGACTAACCGCCTCTTCTGCCACGCCCAGATCAGTTTCTGGGGGGAGAGCAGAACCAGCCAGGAGAGAAGAGAGAGCAGAAGCTTCTCTGGTGGGAGCCTTTCTTGGGAAGTTTTCTTGAACCTTTTTGGAGCCTGCTTAAAGTTTTCTTTACGTCGTTGAACAAGTCTCTGTGTTGTCAATCCCCGACACCCTCCGCACGTTCTCGGACACAGGCCGCGCAGCAGACGCCACAATTGGAGGTCCTACCGAGATCATGAAAGCGAGGTAAATGGACTGGGTCGTCCCTTTTGCCAGCTAGGGACAGATGGAGGAAAATAGGAAAAGAAACAATGGGAAATAGTCCCTGGAAGTTTAAATTACAGTATCACGTAAAAAAGTTGCTTGAAGAACAGGGGACTACAACCATGGCAGGCTTTTTAAAATGGATTGAACGAGGGAGCCCATGGTTCATTACTGGGGAAGGCTTAAATGTCCCAGATTGGGAGGATGTTTACTATGATATTCAGAGAGCCGGGTGTTGGTGGCATACGCCTTTAATCCCAACACTCGGGAGGCAGAGATAGGAAGGAATGAGGCCATCCTGGTCTATAGAGCAAGTTCCAGGACAGCCTCCAAAAGGATAGAGAGAAACCCAGTCAAAAAAAAAAAAAAAAAAGAAAAGAAAAGAAAAAAAAGAAATGAAAAAGAAAAAGGGTAAAATAAGAAATATAAAAAATCTCCAGTCTTTCGCCTGATCCACTGAGGTCAGGAAAGTAAAGGGAACTGAGAGATCTAAAAGGCTAGCCAGTAAGGCTATGTGGATGTGTTAAAAAGGGGTACCAAGATAGGGGTACCGGAGTAAATCTCCAGGCCTTCGCCTGACAAAGGTCAGGAAAGTAAGGGGACCCTGAGAGATCGCCCTCAGTTGGAGGGGGGATTGGATTAAATCTCTAAGCCTTAGCCTGACACTAAGGGGAACCCAGAGATTGCCCTCAATTGGAGGGTGGATTGTGTAAATCTTAAGGCTTTTTGCATGAGGGAATATCCTGGGTCGAAGAGTGGATTGAAAATGGGTGAATAGCCGGGCGTTGGCAGCACACGCCTTTAATCCCAGTCCTCGGGAGACGCAGGCAGGCAGATCTCTTGAGTTCAAGGCCAGCCTGGTTTACAGAGCAAGTTCCAAGACAGCTTCCAAATAATACAGGAAAAAAAAATTTGGTAACAAGCTGGGCGGTGGTGGCACACGCCTTTAATCCCAGCACTTGGGAGGCAGAGGCAGGCGTATCTCTGAGTTCGAGGCCAGGCTGGACTGACAGCCTCAAACAATACAGAGAAACCCTGACTTAAAAAAAAAAATGGGTGAAAAAAAAATTTGTAACAGTAAAAAGGTACTGGTATTAAGTAAAGAAAAAGAAAAAGACAAAGGTATATAGAATGGAAATTTCTGTTTACCTTTGAGTTCTATTTTGTGAGTCATCTCTAAAAACTTATGGCCAAAAGCTTGGCCTATCCACCTCACATCTACAGAGTTACAAGGAGTAGGTACAGCTGTACCCCATGACTGTAGCTCAAATGGAGGAATGATAAAGAACATACAGGACTTTTTAACCTTTTAGTTCAAGGATTGGCTGGAGTTGTTCTTTTACATAGATTTCAATTAAGGTAGCTTCATTGCAACAGACTAATCATGACCTAGGGAAAAAGGATGACTGAAAGATGCATGTATGTTCTGAATGTATGGTGTGGCCACACCGGTATGTATGAAATGTGATTGTGAATGCATGAGTGTGAACTGCTTATATGATTAAAAGGATACTTAAATCCCTTCAAAAATAGTTAAGAAGCTACCTAGATTGCTTTAAATATAGCCAAAAGGAACATCCAGCCAGTCTGTTAATGTTTTTACAGAAAAATTTAAGATGCAAATGAGGCCTTGTCAGCTAGTGAGAGCTCTACAGGTTAGATTGGGAAAGACTGCTCACAGACTTCAAATAATTTTCAAAAGTTATTTGGACACAGTATAGTTTACAATCTTTGAGTGATTTTCAGAAGTTTTTGGGAAATATTTAATGGATATGTCCTTTTTAATGGTCATCTACAAATAATCTAAATTTACCTAGATAGTCAACCAACCTTCTACTATTATGGTCCAGCTTCAACAGTTCAAAAAAATTTTTTTAGAAAATAAAAAAGGGGGAATAATGTCCCCAGTCCCCATATGACTCATCAAATAATACACTCCTCATTTAAAAATTTTATAAAGTGAATGCCAGTAAGCTTCAGACAGATTCTGGCATGATGGAACTTGAGCAACTATTGCTCAGGTCAAATGGAGACATCCATGCACTAAACAGTGGAGAAGACCCTAATTTGGGGTCAAGGGCATGTTTGTGTTTTCTTGTAGGAAAAGAATAAAAGCTTCGGCATGGAGCAGAGAAAAACTGGACCTGAGACCATGGGAGCCTACCTAAGCCAGTTTGAGTGAGATCTCCTAAATCAGTGTTCCTGACCCTTGCTGTCATCGAATCTAGAGCCCAAGAAAGAAAGAAAACAGTCGGTTCGAGATTTCCAGTTTCTCAACAGACCTGCTGCATCAACCTTCCAGACCCATGAGTTTTCATTGTGAAGCCAACAGAAAAAAAATGACCCATTTAAAACACTTGGACATTGGTATGGACTGTGATGAGGGGCAAAAGCCTCTTTTAAGTAATTGAACAGGACATGGTCACTTGAAATATCAGACTTGATGGTTCCTGTTTCTGGAATCACGACTAGGCCAGTGTATTTTTCTGGAGAGATGCAACTTGTCCTAATGTGACAAAAAGGAGACTTTGACTCAAGTCGCATAATCAGCTGACGTTAAATCAACAAACTGCATCACCACAGGAACAAATTGGTGCTCTGTGGATAGTGCAACAAGCCTATTGTTCATATTTTTCATAATGCTACATGTGTAACATCAATGATTGTACCTAATGTATCTGTGCAAGTGCACTTTCTAAATGCTTTCCTGAGCAGATCTTGGAACAATTGTAAACTTCATCAAATTGTAAATGTAAATCACATGCGGGTTACCCTTGTAACAGAATGTAAATCACGTACATGTTACCCTTGTAACAGGCGAAGGCTGGTAGAATGTTATGGCCCAGATCTGGTGATGGGTACGGTGATGGAGAGGCGCTATGTCAATGGGGGTCCTGGAAATGATGGCAGTGGCGGTAGGCATTCTGGCTTTATGCCGGGCTCAAACGTGCCTTGTTCCAGAGGCAAGAGATCCGTAACCAAGTATTGCTTAGCCTAGCCCATGGCAATCCCGATAGCCATGAAGGTTGGTTACAGATGATTTAAAGTTGGGGTGCTCTGATGACGGGCCACCTGTGGGGAAGACCCCTCCCGCCTAAGACAGGGGTTCAAGGTCCCCCAAGGACGGGAAAGGGAGGGTGACCCTACTTGACCTAAGCCAGGAGTGCCTCATTTAAAAATAAAAAGGGGTGAATTGTGGGAACACCAGACCTTGAGCAGAGACCCACTTCCCCTTCTGCCTGGGAGTAGGCAGCTGTAAGACAATGTTTACTAAAAACATGTTTACTAAAAACAATACAATGCCTGGGGGCATTAAGTTCCTGGAAAAGGCCTGCCCGCAGAAACCACCCTGAGCTCGACCTTGTCCAAAGACTAACTGCCTCTTCTGCCATGCCCAGATCAGTTTCTAGGGTCAGAGCAGAACGAGCCAGGGTAGAGGGGAGAGCAGAAGCTTCTCTGGTGGGAGCCTTTCCTAGGAAGTTTTCTTGAACCTTTTTGGAGCCTGCTTAAAGTTTTCTTTACATCGTTGAACGAGTCTCTGTGTTGTCAATCCCGACACCCTCCGCACGTTCTCGGACACAGGCCGCGCAGCAGACGCGACAGGAAACAAACTTGTTTTAAATGTTAATTGCAGTTCCTTGTCCCTCTCCTCCTCCCCTGTATCCCACCTACGCCCTATCTCATCCCATTTCTGTTCCCCAAGGAAAATAAGGCCTTCCATGAGGAATCCTTAAAGTCTGTCATATCATTTGGAGTCACTGTCAAACTCTTTTTAGGAGGCTTCAATAACCTTGGTACCCAAGCCACACAAAGACACAACTAAGAAAGAGAACTACAGACTAATATTCTTCATGAACATTGATGTAAAAACATTCAATAAAATATCGGAAAATCAAACCCAAGAACACATAAGAAAACTCTTCCACCATGATCAAGTAGATTTCATCCCAGGGATGCAGGGAAGGTTCAACATATGAAAATCCATCAATATAATCCATCATATAAACAAACTGAGAAACAAAACTCATATGACCATCTCACTAGATGCTGAAAAAGCCTTTGACAAAATCCAACATGATAAAAATTCTGGAGAGATCAGGGATAGCAGGAACATATCTCAACATAATAAAAGCTATATACAGCAAACAGACAGCCAACATCAAACTAAATGGAGAAAAACTCAACATTATTCCTCTAAATTCAGAAACAAGACAAGGCTGTACACTCTCTACATACCTCTTCAATATTGTACTTGAAGTTCTAGAGAATTCTTTAACAGAGTTTCACAAGGGATTGAACGTTACTGACTCCAAGTGACCCCATGGGCCAGGTAAGAAACAGCTGATATCCAACAATATCTGCTGCTTTCAAAATTTATGTTGTTTTCTGTTTTCAGAATCTAATACCATAGCATGCACACGTACACACACACACACACACACTGCTCTCTGGATTGGGAACATAGAATCATGCACAATTTAAGATTACAGCCATGCATTAACTTAGGTTTTGCATGAGAAATGCAAGGCAAGTAATATTGGTTGGCACGTAGATCTCTTAAAAGCAAGTTAAATATACAGGCTGAGTAGACTGTAGGGCAATGGTCTTAAGTATCCTTGAGCTGTGTTATTAACTCTGGCTCTGTGATCAGAGAAAGTTCCAGGCGTTTAAATGTAAAAGATGATTTTATAATAATCCAACACTATACATAATGGCCTGAGTTCCATCCCTGGGATCCAGAATGTGGGGTAATACAAACTCACCCTTGCCCTTGCCTTTACGTGTACTCACGGCACATATAAAATGATTAAAAAATATTGGTAACAATACAGAAAAGGAAAGAATATCTATAGTCATGGAATTATGGTTATACTGAGATTTATATTTGAAAACCTGAGTATATCAAAAGACAATTACACTGACCTTGAAAGTAGGATGAGAAAATGTCTGCTACCAGTACAGTGATGATGAGTTCTATGAATACACTCACAGTGTAATTGTGGTGGCAGTTTGCACAGGTAAATGATGTTTAAAATAAAATCACTCTTTGTATGCCTTCAATAGTATATGAATAAAAAATGACATAACAAAAGGCTTTACCTCTTATAAAAATTATTTTTATCACCCACATTTAAGCAACTAGGCAAGACTTCCAGACCATGAATGAAGGAAGGCATGGTCAGTAGTGTTTTGCTTTTTCTTCCTAAGGAGAATTTCAGCAAATCACACAAAGGGAAGTATATCTACAGAGCACAGATGAACAGCAACAGCTGGATCTGAACTTTAACAAGCTCTGAGTCATGTTATACATACAGATTCCAGTCTCTAAACTAGAGATACAGACTTAGAGAAAATAGTATCTGTGAACTTCATTGAGGGAGATTTGTTTTCAAATCAAGAAAGAATAGGCTTCACGAAGACAGTATCTCAGAGCTGGGATGTCTTCTCCCTTACTGATGAGTCTTGGAGTTAGTTGCTTTTGCTCTCACTGCCTTGAAAATTAGTGGCTTGAAATAACTACTTCCATTTTGGACACGTAAAACACAGAGTACGACAGTGTCCTCAGGACCGTTCATGTCTGCTAGGAACATGATCTGTGGTGAAAGCTGAACTAAGTTATAGAAGGTTATAAACTAACTTATGAGAGACATAAACTCAGCGGAATTTTGGTGTTGGTGAATACCTGCAATCTCCTTGGTAACTGTCACTCTGTGCCCAACTGTTCTGTGTAAGCTGTGGTTTTTCTTAAGTCCAGTTTACAAATCCAAGTGTTCAGAGAGACAGAGAGGAACTTGAAATCACCTGTCTCTGTGATCTGGAAACAAATACACCTGTTTCAGTATGACATGGTCCAGTGTAGCTACATAATTAGCCTAAATACAAGGGATGAGAAGCTGCAGCTTTGTGATGAGAGGTGTGCCAATGCACCATGATCATTTCAACCTACCAGTGTTTGGTTTGCCTTTATTTCCACATTTCTCTAACAATAAGAGCCATGTTTATTGCTCTGCAAATCAGTGCTTTCCATAGAGCTATCATTCTTTGGGATGATAACACTGATTTCTTTGACTGCCACCACCACCACACCCACATCCCATCCCTCCTTTCTCTCTCTCTCTCTCTCTCTCTCTCTCTCTCTCTCTCTCTCTCTCTCTCTCTCTCTCTCTCTCTGTGTGTGTGTGTATGTGTGTGTGTGTGTGTGCATGGTCCCTTCAGATGAAAAAAGGGATGAATTTTAGAAGAAAATATACTAAAAGTTCATCGAGGAGGTGGAAATTTCTAAAGAGTTCTACCAAGTGCAAAGCCTAATCAGTATTTCCCCTGGCAGTCCTGGTGGGCTGCAGATACTCTCAGCTGTGCATCTGCCTTCATTTGCACTGTTCTGTTCCCATCTACAGCATAATTACTAACTTTAGTGATGCTGCCCAAGGAGCTGATGTCTGCTAGAGTCATCCAATCGCATTGCTTTGGTAATTGTATTAGAATATTTAACCAAGCAGAGCCTCTTGGTATTTTGATAGATTGTACTGCATAAATAAGTGTTTATTCAAAGTGGTAAATTTGTTTCCAGATTTTCCTTGGAGATGGCAGTTAGCATATGACCTTCTGCTATTATATTTTAGGATCCACAGTCTGCATTTTCTAAATGCATTCTGAGTCTCAAAGCAGGAAACAATAAATTCTTTGCCAAGTATTTCTTTAGCAGAATCAGCAAATCCACCTCTTCCAAATAGCAGGAGGAAGCATCTCCTGGTCTTGTTTTTATTATTCTACTCTAATGAACTGAGTCCAAATTTGCTAAATGTGAGTCTTTTTTTTTCTGCTTTAGAGGCTGAGATTTGTAACCCTAGACTGGTGCCAGAGATTCTGTGTTGCTCTCAGCAAACATGGGCAGACACATTTGCAGATTCTTTAAGTTTTCCAAAGTCAATCTGTTAGAAGATTGAGAATCATCATTACAACAGGATTTAGTCTGCAATTTATGTGTTGCGCCACAGTAATCTCCTTATTTATTCTGATTGAAGGCAATCACCGTTCTGTTTAATACTCGGAGTTGATGGAAGCCAAACCTAGTCTAAATGTGGAGGCCAGGACATAAGCACCAAGGAGGCTTCAGGGCAAATGTCTGTGTATGCTGGGCTAAGAAAATCTTCCACAAGTGTTCAGAATCTAAGACTTCATCCTACCAAACTGAGTAAGCTTATCTTAATCTACTGTAGTGATCACAGTTTCTTAGACAGTTTCTAAATAATAGCCTGGCTAGATTATAAAACTGTAGTGTGGCAAGGTATACATTCTATAGTCTTTCGTCCTAGTCTTCAAATACATGTGCTTTATCCCTAGGAACTAGCAAGAATCTGCTCAGGTCTAAATTACGTTTGGGAACTTTGATAAACTAATATAAATTAGTGATTGTTTTAAATTTTTCTAACAGTATGTTGAACAGGCTTGAAAGTGTCTCTATAGGTGGTCTTCTGGACTCTTCAAAACATATTTACTATATAAAAGTGTTGATTTACCATTAAAATTATGGGAAACCTGCTGACGCTTATTCATTTCAATATGTTCTTTGATGTCTAATGCTGGCTATTTTAAAACAGCTAGTTTATTCTTCTTCTTATAGAAGGAAAGAAATAAAGTATCACATGTGAGATAAACAGACCCATACAAATACTCTATTTATACATAGAAAAGTATAGAACCTCCTACAGGGTGAAGGGTTTGAAAAGATTAGTGATTGAATTGCTTTATTCAAAATGTTTAAAAATTGCCATAATCCAGGGAGCTGACAGTTTCTGTGGAAAGCAATGGGATCTGTGAACAGCCTGGCTAAGCTTCCTGAATACCTGAAATTAAGTCATCACATTAAATACATGGTAAGGACAGCAGGTGAGTGTCACAAAGGCAACGCATAAACTTTTCATGCATAGTCCCAAAAGTCTGAAAGGAAGGAACACATGAAACTTGAAAGTCCCTATAGTCATGTGTGGACTTGCTGATGGTTTTTCAGATAAAACAAAAACAAAGGAAGCAGAGCTTGCAACTGAAAGTCTAAAAGACTGGAAATAAAAAGCAGAGTCAAAAGCATGAAGTGCCCACTGCCCACTGACTACTGCACACACTGCCATCAAGCATACACAACCAAGGCAGAAAACTTCACGAAGATCACTTTACTGGTGTTGAAAATTAGCAACACTCATTTTTTTCATAATAACATGCTCTTGCTAATGGAACCAAGATGTGTTAAGCTACCATGAGGTACCCATTAGATTAAATTCTTCAATAATAAGGAAGGGCATTTGATGAGTAAGCTTCACTTGTGGGTATTGAACTTTATGCTTAAAAATGATTCCAAAGCATGTTGTGATGTCCACATACACCTCTTCCATCAGTTGACATGGTAATTTTTAATGTGGGGTTTTGCTCCACATCCTTTCTCTCATGTAGCATAATGGCAAATGCAGCATTGCAGTGGAAAATACTAGAAAAGACAATCTAAGCATCTTTGCCTATAGTACAAGTTTGAATGTACATAGATGACATAATATTTTGGAGTTCTACAAAATCCTTGATGCAAAGTCTTATTCCCTGGCTTATACATATTTTCCTTATTTTGTGATAGTCTTTGTAGGAGTGGAGAAACCTTCTATTGATTCTAGCTGAAAAAACCATTATCATTATGGTAATAATTTCCAGTTGTCAGAGTGGTAAGAATAAACATTGAGGAAATGTTCAACATATTTGGAAACAAGTGTCCTTCCTACTCTCCCCCATCAGCTTAAAGAAAAGTTGCCTTTAAATGAATTGCTACAGACATCCTATCTATTTCTGAAATTAGCAGAAAATGCCTGTTTCAGGACTCATTTAAATCAGCTGTTTGGCTGCCACAGACAATACAGAAAAATGAATTATGGCTTTTGATTTCTAAACAAATAAAGTCTTTGGATAAGACTATTATATTTTGCCATGCAAAGACTTGCTATCAGATCTTTATAATGCAGTATGCAAATGTCATGCTTACAGAAGATCTTCATCTGCAATCTAATATTTTCATTTAAAATGAGTAAGCCAGAAGTTCTCAGGATTCATTATCCCTATGTCTTTATTCTCATTCAAATTACTGTGTTAACATTATCCTATTTATTAGAATAAAAATCCACTAAGAATATTAAAGATCGCTGATACATAAAAACCAAATCTCCCCTTAAATAAGATTGGCACAGACTAACCTCAAATGCTTTGTGGGAAGACAAAAACAATGTAGAGGCTAAGCTCCCAGTCTCCAGATCAAACAGCAGAAAGGTTCCACCCTCTTTTCAACAGCTTAACTCTTTACAAGGAAAGAACCCAAGGGGCCAAATGACAATACCTAGTCAAAAGAAATGTTGGCAAGTATAAACCCTGAAATAAGAAAAATAGTCTGAAACTGAAGTAGCAAAGACAACTGTCTATATCACACCTTACCTGAATTCAGCTAAGGAAGTGGCCACACAACTATGAGTCTTTAAGACAGTGGAACATGAAACAAAATGAAGATGCCCAAGAGGGTTCCCTGTGATTTCTCCAGCCCCAGTTGGTAAGGAATTATGAACAAGGTAGTGTAGCTCAGCATAATAGATCCATGATATTCATGATTATTCTGGTGTAGTGTGCTTGCTATGTATCTAAAATGAAGAGATATGTACAACAGAATATAATATGCAGTTGTTTCCTTCAACTGAACATAGCAAATGTTTTTATTTTGATAAAGAAAATAAGCCATTTTATGGATATGGTAAATGTACTATAACATTTGGAACGTTCTTTACATTTGAAACATTCTTAACAGTTTGAAAGTTTTAGGCAAATATATGTTCACAAACATGACACTTATCAATAGGCCTTTTCACATTTCAAACTGTAAAGCCTCATAATGGCATGATCTTACTGATTAAGCAAAATGCCTAGGATACACACACACACACACACACACACACACACACACACACACACACACACACACAAACACACACACTATGGATTGCTAAGTAAAGATGCAAGGCTATATAATACATATATTAAATATAATATAAAGAGATTTCTCTATTCCTGCTTTAGATTCTAGAAAATTTTACTAATTCCCTTTCATCTGCATTCTGTCTCTGTTACTAACTATTCTAACACAACTTACTTTGAATGACAATTGATTGCAATCTAGCCAAACATGTCTTGCTTCGACATTTATAACCACACAGCATCAGGAACAGATAAATTCAGCACAATGTCTATATTCTACATGTGTGAATGGAATGGATGCTTCTGTTTAATAAAGATCATATAGCATTGCAAACATTAAACAGTATGACAGAACTATCCCTGAGACAAAAAGACAGTAGCAGGATCACAGTATAATCTGAAATGACCATTGTATCAACTCATATTAGGGCTTTACTATTGCCTCATGCAACATGATATGCAGTGACTGAGAATCAGATAACACTGATTTGCATTTTCTTCAGTGCACATATATTGTAGAATATTAGTTGAAGATGTATTATATTCTTTTATGCTATGGAATATTTGTTTAATGATGCAAACATGTGTGGCATTCTTTCTCATTAAATTTGTTTAACTCTGTAAAGCTATGCTACTTTGCCTGTCTGAAATACATGATTGTTCTAATAAAGAGCTGAAAGATCTATATCTAGGCAGGAGAGAAAAGTAGGTGGGTTAGTGGGTTAGAGAATGTATATATATATATATATATATATATATATACATATATATATATGTAGAGAGAGAGAGAGAAAGAAAGAAAGAAAGAAAGAAAGAAAGAAAGAAAGAAAGAAAGAAAGAGGGAAGGAGAGAAGAAACCAGGAGCAGGCCACATAGCCACACAGCCAGCAATGGAGTAAGAAGGAAAGAAAGGTATATAGAATAGAGAAAAGTTAAAGCCCAGAGGCAAAGGGTAAATGGGCTAATTTAAGTAAAAAAAAAGCTGGCTAAAAATAAGCCAAACAAAGTCTGGACATTCATAAGTAAAAATCACTCTCTGTGTGTTTCTTTGGGAGCTGGGTGGTACCCCCGCAAAGAGAAAATAAAACTGCATACGTATTTGGAAAATGAGAAAAAACCTGCTAATGCATAAATAACATTTCAAATTTCTGTTAAAAATTCAGATGAAGATGAGATGATTGAGCTCTTCTCATATGGTCCAAGAAATTCTTGGTCATCAGTCATTAGAATGTCTTGTAAAAATGTAACTATTGGAAATTTCTAGATAAGCCACACTTTAACAGTTTAAAGCACCAGAGAATTACATTAAAGAGCTCAATACCTCCATCATAGTTTCAATTTTTGGTAAAACTGATTTTAGTTTCCACCAACCATTTTTCTTTACTTAAGATGCTTTATCTTGATTTTGATAAGGATAAATATTTCCTGAGAAAGATGTTCATTTAAGAAACACAGGATACCAGTACCACTGAAGCAAAGACCAGGTTTTTCATTTCCTAACATGAAAATAAAGCAGTTTACCTAATCAGACCTTTCCGAGAATGTTTCGCTTATAGACCACATTTTCAGGAATATAACCACAATTAGGAGACTGAGAAAGTGGCCACAATTTGGACCTAGAGTGGACATCTGGCAGTGTATACTCAATTATTACTTTTCAGGGTCAGTTCTTTCTTCTGACATCTCACTCTCATAGTCTATGAACAGAGTCTCCTCAAGGCATAGAAGAAACCCCTCCCTGAAACAAAGAATCATCTAGCACAAAATCAGAGTCCTGGCCTTAAGAAGACTTGACTCCATTAACATCTCAACACTGCATGATGGCCAGTTTCTGCTCATCTTTCCTTCCTGTAGATTTCACTGCTTGCCATGAAGATTTTCTTCTGAGGCACTGGTGGCCCATGTTTGCATCAATGTCATCTGTCATTCGAGTTTCTATAAGTCGTCATTACTCTCACAATCTGCCCTTGTCACCTCCAGCGTAGGTAGTTCAAAGTCACTGGCCTAAACCTCTATTTGGTGGCCACATATCTAGGTGTAATGGGTGGCTTGGGATGCTGTAACAACAGACTGTGAAGATTCAACAACAAAAGTCCTTCCTTTACAGGGTTAAGGAACTAGACACTTTCTAAAATATACATTATTCCTAGCTTATAAGCAAACCCTCTTCATATAAGTGTCTTTAATCTGTGTTAAACAAAGGAAGGAGAGCACCCTGGTGTCTCCTGTTCCTAGAAGGACCCAAGTTCTACTGAATGAAGGTCTCTTCTTTGTGACCTCATTGAACCTTAATCGCCTCTGCAAAGGTATGGTCTTCAAGTGCTGTTACCTTGTAAGTTCAGTCTTCAACACAGGACATTTTCAAGGAAGCACAATTCAGTTCCTAACACTGTCCTTTGTGGGCTGTAACAGCTGGCCCATTACTAGAATTTTCCTTATCAAGAGCTGAGTACAGTGATGTAGGCTTTGGTTGTCACTGTCTTGACCTGCTTTCCTCTATTGCCTGTGTATTTGAAAGTCCCTGGCATGTTGGATATTTAGAGCCTCAGCCTAAATTCATGATACCTGTATAAAAGGAAATTACCCCTTCTGTTTTGAGAGGATTCACAAATACTTATCTGGAAGATAAAATGCAACAACTGACTATTTTAATCTGTTAATTCTAAATCTTTCTAGATTTCTATAGCCACTTACCTGATGGACTGAGTACTGTGCTATGCCACACAATCCCCCTCAAGATTCCCACTCCCACATGCCCACTTAAAGATTCAAACCTGTTGTAATTTTTAAAAAGTGTTCCTGTAGAGGAAGATGGTATGCAACAGAGGTCATGTGGAGGGATTGTTTTATTAGGGGAAAGGGATCATAAAAAGGGAAATGGGGGGGGATGTAGACTGGCCTTTGGGGACAAGAGAGGCAGAGAAATGGGAGGAGACTGAGAGACAGGCAGAGAAGCAGGGGTGGGGGGACATACAGACTGACAGAAAGAGGGAGATGGGGGGGTAGGCAGCTTCTTTTAAAAGTGAACATAGTGAATGTGCACTGATGTTCTCAGTGGCAGCAGCTAAGGATGTATCCTGTCAGAAAACCAAAGGCAGGCCAGTAAAGATGCCTGAATAGTAGCAATACCTTGACCCATGGCAGTGCCCCTCCTTTGAGCAACCCATAGAACACAACAGATCTAGGGTATAGGGGTCTTGCCCACCCTTGAGCATTTTACTTGGAGGATCCACCTAGGCATCAAGGTTTTGCAAGCTAGTCTGAAGCCTTGGCATTAATGCTTCAGAACCCAACATTGTTTTTCATGTGATTCAGGATTATTCCCTCCCTAAAGTGATCTGCAAGAAACATTCTGCATGCAAATCTTTATGTCAGGGCCTCAGTGTCTACAAGCTAACCTGCTGCTTTAGATTTGTTAGATAACCACATACTTACATTGCAAAGAGCATGTATTTTATTCAACAATGATACCTATTATATATAAAAATAGGTAGTTCTCATGACAGTGAAGATGAAATTGGGATTTAGACTTTCATTGTTAAATGAAATGTGTTCAACCCAAATGAGTGCTTTCTTTTCCTTGTATGTGCAAAGGGTTTTAATAGCAGGCTATATTTACTCCCCTTCCTCTCACAGACTCAGTGTACAGATGATTATTTGCTTGCTGGATGCAAACATAGAAGGGTGTAATTTTGCTAACAGCCTTTTCTGTTTCTGCTGTTTTTTTCTTTCTCATTTTTTTGACAAAATCTAGATTGATGGGCTCCAATGCTTACTCATAGGGCCTGTAATGTGAGACAGGCCTCGGTTTGATTATCAGCACTATCTCAAGTAGAGGAAGTAAAATCACCACGCATTCAATTAGTTATTGATTCTTGACACAGCAGGTTGAGGGGTCACTCCAGAGAGTGGTTGCTTTAGAGTAAAAAACCACATTCAGAAAGGGGTTTAAAGATGCTTGGCATTGCTGACACATTCTATGATAGATGACCTGAAATAGTCTATGTCCAACATCAGAACTCAGCTGCTTTGACAGAAGGTGAGAATAAATCAATATATTTGGCAGAGGTGTAAACAAATCAGTTTTTTAAAGAAAGGAAAAAATGAGCTTTCAAGAAAGTTTAGAAGTACTCTATGGATTTAGATAAAAGAGACTATATTTTTCTCCCAGAGATCTTCCAGATTAATAGACAGAATAAACCAGCTTAAAATAGTACCTAACCCCCCAACATTACCCATGGTTTGCCATTGAGTCTCTGATTGCTCCTTAGTAATAAGCAGACCTGGGGGTCGTGTACACAGAAGAACTCCAAACGCTTTATGATTCCAGCTCTTAATGGAATCAAAAGATGAATCACAAATGATAGACAATGGTGACAATGGGATGGGACTTGACATTCTGTCATCTTTGCTATTTACTTATAGGGTTACAACACCATTAAGCATCAAAGAGACAAACTCATCCAAAGCCCTAGCCCTTATGTTTCAAATCCATACACTATAGCTCCATATACTCCTGCCCTGTACCTAAGATAGGAAAATTCAACTTATTTTCCGACAGTTCCATTAACTTCTTGGAAATTCACAGACCATAGGTTTATTGCAGGTACAACTTCCTTTCATGTGGATGCCCTTGCTCAGCACTCATTAAGGAAGTAGAGGCATGCAAGAAAGAAGGGTACCTAGAGTTGCTGCCAATCCCCACCCGCTGGGCTTTGAGCTTCTTGAAAAATTCCTTAGCATTAGGGAAGTCACTTGTTGATACCAGTGGACATTGTGTTCTTTACAAAGAAAAGTAACTGCCATTCTGCATGCCTGCTTGCTGAAACTGCTCAATCAACCTCTAAATGGGTTTTGAAAGCCTCCTCCCAGGAGCCAGTCATTATGGAGGTCTTGCTCTGATGATTGCAAAGCCATTGTGCATATTCTAAATGATTCATCTCAGCGTTTATCTATGACAAAGAAGAGAAATTTTTTGAGGCATTCTTTTCAAAAGCCACAAGTCTCTCTTGAGAAAAATCATCAGATCATGTCTACATACACTATGTTTTCATGAAAACACTGTATGCCTTCATTTCCTTGGTGGAATTGTAAGAGCACCTTTCTTAAATTTTCAAGGGTATTGAGGGTGTTAGATATCACTAAAGACTTGTTTACAACAGTTTATCCTGGCACATAATGATGTTGCACAGTTGCCCTCTTTCATAGGGCTCTTCTCCACAGCACAGAGCCCAATACTGAACCTTTTACATAAACTGAGAGGCTACACATTGGAACTCTCCCTTCTATTCCCCTTGAACAAAATCAGAGTCCAGTTGAAACTTTATCTGTGAACATACCCACATTCTTATGTTTTGTTTTCAAAAGATCTGTGCCTCACTTTAGGGAATTTGGTCACTTCATTTAATGTAAAATATCCAATTCCTTATTGTGGTACAGGGTAGCTCAACAGAGATGACCATTGACTACTCACACAGAGTATATATTCAGTTTGACTGTATACACAACACACAAACACACACATACATACTCACACACAAAAAGTGTATAGCCTTTATACCAGCCAGATGACCCCACACACAAGCTTGGTCCTAAGAGTCCAGAACACCAGGTTTTTAAGGTCAGAGACCTCATCCAGGCATCTTGATCAGCAGCTTCAGTGGGAGCTTCTCAGAATAGTAGTTTGAAGCAAGAAATTTCAACAGAAGCTAAGATAAGTGGTTAGGCTAGAGGAGGTTCCACACCAACAAGCAGTCTTAACAAAGGATAAGATAAGTGAGCTAGGACATCCTGACCTTTGGTTCCTAGAACAGAGTTGCCTATGTTTCCACAGGATTCTCCATCAAGATCAAATTTTAGTTAAACCTGGAAATGGCATCAGCAGGAAAACAAGATGGAGAAACCTCTGAACTGTCTTGTCATCTCAGAACTGGTTCCTATCTGCTCTGGCAAAGTGTGTGTTCTGCCTCTTCCAAAGACTTCAGTCATGGGATGTTAAACAATGAAGTCAGAAAACTTTTAGTGCATGTTAGTGTGCCCTTGAAACCTTTCAGGTTCTATATGCCATATTCTAATTTAACAAAGTAATAAGGTACAAACCAAGGAAACTAAGATAATTGCATTGAAAAATAACTTTGGGAACCACATCTAATTTTTGGTGTCCATTTTCATTGTTTACATAACATTTGTTCATTTTTTCTTTGTGTCCAACAAACTTGGTAAAGGACCTGGACATTTGAATTCAAACCTAATCCATGAAGTTTCATGGTAGCAAGAACAAACTATTTTCACACTTTCGGAGGAATCATACTTTTGTAAGAGCAGATAGATCATTCCAGCACAAGCATTACTTCTTTGAATAGCAGCCTTCTTAAAGTTTTAATCATATATACCTCCCTTAACATTCATGTTTTACAAAACTTTTTAAAAGCCAGTGTTTAATAAAAGTCATGGAAGAGGCTACTGTATTCAAGTAATAATTTAAACAATGATAAATGTGTGACCCATGGAATTCTAGATAGAAACCAAGATAAACAGAAGCTTGGATCAAATCTGGTTTTAGAGAAGGAATACCTAACTTTCAGACAATCATAAGTCTTAGGCTTTGTTAACCTTTACCAGAAGCACTTACTACATACCCAAAATTGTTTTCCAGGGGTTCCTAGTCACCTACCTCAAGATCAAGAAGAGAAAATTTATCAATAAGGATAAAACACTTCATGGAACACAAAACACATAAGACCTATGTTAATAAATACGTTGTACAGTTTTATTAATCAAAAATGTTTACATTGTCTAAGGAGGTTAGACTTCAATGTAGAGATCAGTGATCTTGTAAGGTTTTGCATGCAGATGGTGCTTCAGCGAAGCATTTGTGTTATTCATATATGGGAGAAAGGAAGAATTTTTGAAAATCACAAATTCAAGCCATTTTATATATTTATTTAAATAGTTATGTGAAGACAAACAAACGGTGACATTTGTGCCAGCACTGAAGTTAACAACAGCTCTTAAATGGAAACAGTTTTGTCATGTGTATGTTAAGTAAATGTTAAGCCCACATTATGTTTTAGAAATGAAACACCTTAGGCATTTCTGAAGTTAACATTATTACTGTAGCCACGGTCTGGGGTTTGTTCAGAATTTTGAGAGTGAAAATATTCCTTTAAAGAAAGGATATAAAATCATTCCTGACATAGAATAGATCACCCAAGATGTAGGAGGTAGAAACAATGGAATATATTACTTAGAGAGGGTAGAGAGGAAAGTTAGGCCACTTCCCAATAATAGTTTTTGGAGAATGTCAGCAGAAAACTATTCAAAATTTATGTGGAGCTCACACCAAGGGTAGTCACTGGAGATGTGCTCTTGTTACTTGGTAACACTGTTCAACCAACCTAATGGCTCCCTAGAGTGTCCTTCTGATCACTCTCACACCAAATGCTTTGTAGATTTTTCAGTTTTCTATAATTTCTTAATAGTCTCATCCATCTTACTTAACAGACAAATTGATTTTTAATTCAGAAAATATGGAAATAATGATGGATTCTATATATTTTGTCACACAATTTATGTTTCCAACATCCACTAGTATGGTTCACCATCTTCTTTTTGTTTTTTCACCATTTTCTTTTATAATGAAGAATTCTCTGCTCCTTTCTAAGCCAGATCACTCTACATCATATGGGGCACCCATCTCCTCTCCACCTCGAGGGAAACTCAAACTATCCACACACTTTTTTTCTTTGTTTAGTGTCTTTTACTTTAAAAAGCAGAAACTTCAACTCATGTATGTTCTTCCTAATTATCCAAGATGAAAGGTTTGTGATGTGGGATGTCCTTCTTTATATATGTTTATCTTATTGGATGGTGAATAAAACCCTGATTGGGCAGTAGCCACACAGGAAGCAGAGGTGGGACAGTGAGGGGAGGACAATTCTGGGGAGAGGAGGCAGAGCAGGAGCCACCAGAGGAACACCATGTAGCAGAAAAGGAGTAATATGCCAGGACATTACTGGGTAAGCCAGGAGCACGTGGAAATACTTAGATTCATAGAAATGGGTTAATAACTAAGAGAGAGATAACCAGTAAGAAGCCTGAGCCATTAGCCAAACAGTTTACAATTAACATAAGCATCTCTTTGTTTATTTGGGGCTGAAGGGTGGCAGGACAAGGGGGAACAGAAACCCCATCAACAGGTTTGCATATAAACTCAAAAGATCTTGGCATTAAAACATGTTTTATCTACTCTTCTAATTTGGCAATCAGTGAGAAAAATGTAAAGGAATAACTTATACCTGAAATTTTGGAAGCAATAGACACACACACATACACACACACACACACACACACACGCACGCACGCACACACACAAAGCTTAACAAATACTAGAAAAATCTTTTAATCTTCTGTTTAGAATAGACCTTCCTCAATTTCCTTACAGAAATTCATACTACAAATAATTATCCTCACAGTGTAATCATGTCAATAGTATCATATTTTACAAAGTCTAATCTGTGACGTCTTCCCAAAATATCACATTGGCTGGCTGCTGACAAATTCTGTCCTTCAATTTACAACTCTACCCTCTACTTTACACACACACATAAGTGATCAATCACCCCACCTATAAAATTTAAATAATAGTCTCTCCATATTTGCATAATCAATTCATATGATCAATAAATTCTCTAATATATGATAAAGCTATTTTTTCAACATCCTAAATGTGTGTTTTGGATATTATTTGTGTCAAACCCAGATTTTTCACAAATCCTACTAAATGTTCCTTCCTGAGGTCCCATGAGTACACTGGGTCCTTCCTATTTGCATTAGAGGATGTATTTCTTTATGGAATTACATTAGTAGAAGATTTACAACCATTGTAGAAAACAAATGCATTCTTTAGTAACATTCGCAATTCCTTTTCTGGGATTGTAATAGATCCATATTATATAACTAACTTCTGAATAATTAGGCAATTACACTGCTCCCTCCATGAAGATTTGCCCCAGAACCAACAAGAGAACATGGGTATTTTTTTCCTGTCTCCTCAATCTGTAAACTTTTTGCTGCCCAAGAGTCTATTAGTTTGCCTTTAATCCCAACACTTGGGAGGCAGAGGCAGGCGGATCTCTGTGAGTTCGAGGCCGGGCTGGACCGACAGCATCCAAAACAATACAGAGAAACCCTGTCTCATAAAAACCAAAAAAAAAAAAGAGTCTATAAGTTTTCATGAGAATAAATGTTACCTCTAAATGCAAGCCTATATTGTCCCTATTTAAGGGGAAGTCATGATGATTGGTATTGGCCCTTCCCTAGTTAATTTTTAAGATATTTCTGACAGTCTTCAATGTCTGTCTTACATTTCTGATGAGTTCCTTAGCCATCTGTATGGAATATTACTTGCATTTCTCCACTTATTCGAAGTTAAACTTTCTCTTATAATAAAAAAAAACCCTCATAAATCTTAAATCAAAATAAAGGTCATAGTGTCCAGTGCTCTTGCTCTTCTTGATACTTTTTAGAGAGGAGAAACTATTTCTGCTTCAGCAGCAGAAAGTAAAAATTGTGAATGTGCTTTGAAAATGATTCCTTTCTCATGGGCAGTTTCATTATATTTCTAGAAATTATTCTTGTAAAATGAATCAATACATATTGAGAAGTATGAGTTCCAAGGCCATGATGGTGACAAACTTGTATCTTTCTTAATTTGCCTCCTTCTGTGAGGTTGCAGATACAGTAATATCGAGTCATTATTTCATTCTTGCCATGAACCTTAACTTCTCATGACTTAATGATCTAGTATACTTGTACATTACATTCAATTTACAGACACAGGCATTCCTTCGTATCTTATTCTAGCGCAATAATGAAGACAGATTGAAAATCAAAATTTGAATAACTAAACACTTCATTTTACTGTATTATGTGAAAAATGATGCATTTCCATCCCATTCCAAAATCTTAATTTTGCCCCAATACTGCTAAATGCCCTTAAACATGCACATGGCTCAGTCCTCATCCCTTTATCTCATTGAGTACATCAATTATCTAATTACTCAATAGTTAAGCCCATGAAAGGAGGCACTTGTGTCTGATATGAATCAAAGTTCTGTGTAGGAGTGCAATGACAGGACATTATATACTTATTTCATTTTGAATCGAGGGGGAAAATTTAAAACTTTGAGACCTTTGGAAGGTCACCTGAGTTTACTGCCTGGTAAAACAGAGAAACTCTATATCTGAGGTTATAGAATCTGAGATGCAATTTTCATGAAAAGGAATTTATATGTGACTTTTTTTGAGCCAAAACTTAAGCAAGTTTAAACTAAAAGAGTACCAGATACTAGGTGCGTCATTTGGTTGCTGGACTTCTGGCATCCCAGTTACACTGTCCTGCATTCAGCCACAATGTTAACTTCCTATCCTTGTGGCATGTCCATAGCTATATCCTGCTGAGGTCTGACCTACTTCCTGTCTTGTGGTTCAGTGAACCACAGCCTCTGGTCTCTAGACAGTATTAATTTCAGGTAGGTTTTATACCTGACAATTATTCAAACAATCCCTAACAACAGAACCATAGGTGGATATGCTACCAGAGATATTTCCACTGATTAGTTCATGTACCCTGCATCAGGAAAGTATTTAATTTGCTTTATCAATTCAAAATGTATATAGACAGCAACCTGATTCACCAAACTTTCCCATCCCACCCAAATCCTGATGATTCTAACAAGGTGACTAGGAAAGCAGGACTCATAATATTACATTCACATCATATAAGTGAGAATCATAGTATACAAGGTTTAAAATTGATCCCAGTATTTCCTATCTCATCTTCCATTAACTCAGTGAATATGGATCAAAATTAAAGTCTAAGTCATTAGATTTTCATTTAGGGTGTGAGTGCCTTTTTAATATATTGCACATATTATCCCCGTTATGTAAAATAAAAAGAAACTCCCGGTTTCT
Organism: Mesocricetus auratus; assembly: GCF_017639785.1. Taxonomy (NCBI): domain Eukaryota; kingdom Metazoa; phylum Chordata; class Mammalia; order Rodentia; family Cricetidae; genus Mesocricetus; species Mesocricetus auratus. Next base: position 106,640,640 of record NW_024429184.1, on the reverse strand, counting down.
TTCAGAAACCCTTACTATATTCTAGTAGTTTCTATCTGTTTGCTTGCTATTCCTTTCCTGAAATTGCTTCCTATTTACAATTTCCTTTTCAAGACATGTCAAGCTAGGTAGTGATGAACAGTGGAAGAGCTCTCATTATGCATTCATGTATGGAGCTCTAATACTGGTCAGAACCAAGGTAATGATCTTGGTTTGGCACTAGTGTATTTTTTTCTCCCTTCCACTGTCATGACTACGCTCATTGCCAGGCTGGTACAGAGGCCAACAGAAACTATATTGTCTGAAACCTGGAACTGTGCATCCTCAGAGGCTAAAAAGCCACAGGTAAAAGCAATTATGAATCCATCTCAAATGCTAAGTTGATTTGTTTTTGTAAATTAGCATCAGTGTGTTAAATATTCTAGATATGGTATTCTAAAATATGTCAAGTGGACACATTTACAGGCATAAATAGCAAATTGAGAGTCAGAAATTTCAAAGAGACACAAAAATGTTAATTTACTAAGAAAGAAATATATTTAAAGTGTCAGAAAACAGACCAGTGGGTGTACATTATTAAAAAGGAACTTTATTTCAGGGCTCATTCAGTCCAGAGTTATAGCCCTACAGACTTCACTGTAAGGGCTGCTGGAGTAGCTTAGTGTTGTTTTACACGGTGCAGTCAGTATGCTCTGTATCATATATTTTGCACAAATTATTCTCTTAATCTTTAAAACTTTGTTACTGCTAGTCTGTATTACTTTTTGCCAGATGAATCTTGGACTTAAATCTGAATCAGCAAATCGTGGTCCAGTGAAATGACTCAGATGGTAAACGGAAGACTCGTGAATCAGTCAGGCCTGACTACCTGAGCTTTATCCCCAAGATGAACATGGCGAAGGGGAGAACCAATCTTGCAAATTGTCCTCTGAGGTCCACATGAGCTGGCTAGCGTATGATCATGAATATATACACCTGCACATACACAACTGCACACACAATAATAAATAAAAATGTCTTACCTTTAAACTGAATAACAAGTATTCTATAGTTGGGAGAGATAACCCAAAATGTAATTGAGTGTCCTTACTAAAAATCTATTTCTTATTATGACCTTTGTATCCTCTGTGAGCAATCATAAAAGGAAGATTATCTTTGGCATTGTTTTATTTCATTTGATGTATAATTCATTGGTTTTGCATCATTTCATTTGCACTATTTTAGAATTTATGAATCACACTATGAATTTCATTTAATAATATACAATTTTTCTCTGTGAGAGTTTAGTAATAATGTTCATGAAATATTTGTCTTTCTAAATTCCTGACTGTTTCAGAGTACAGACTTCAGCCACGGTGTGCGGAGAGTCTTCTTGCCAGTAGGTTGGTTCAAGTTGCTTGGAACTTACAGGATGGCAAGAATCAAAAAATGCCTTGGGTGTGGACTTTGTTGGACTTGCACTGAGATTTATCTCTTTGCAATTCTTATTAATTTTTCAGAAAGGAAAGAAAATGCTCTTTGACATGACTTTGTTCTTCATTGTGTCTCTATGAAGTTTTTGTCTTCTCCAGACTCACATGAAGAATTAGCCTCAGCATCTTTAACAATGTCTGCCTTTCGCTGGGCCCTGTCTCTTCATTACATGTTTTAAATTCAAAATGTCAACTTCTTGTAGTAGCTGTAATGAATAGAAAAGCATTTCTAATTAAATAATTTGTCTAGATAAATCTATCCACTCAAGGGAATGTAAATGTAAAAGAAAATCACAATGTAAATATAAATGTAAATGTAAAAGAAAATCTGCCTTTCTGCTAAGCTGTATCTATATACCAATTATGACTTGTTTTTTTCTTTCAAATGAAAATCATACACATTTAGGTGGATAAGGATAACCAAACTAATTTTATCATAAGAATCAATAGAGCACAACAAAGGGAAGAGATTTTAATTTAAAAAAGCATAAAGTTACTGTCATTATTATTGATATTTTATAAAATATTGAATGAACTTTGACATCAATATTAATAAAATATCAGGAGTGATTTAGGTAATGCTTCCAGATTTTGAGTTCACATAGAGTTCTCCAATTATCCCAGAAATAATTATGAGTCAGGTGTTTTAGTCATACTCCTGTCACTGTGACTTAGTTTACTCGCAGTTTCATCAAATTTAGTCCGTGGTTGCATAGCACTTCATAGGCACCTGTGGCGAGGCTGTACACAGTGTGCCAGGGGAATAGAGCTCTTTATCCCATGACAACCAGGAAGCAGCAAGGGACAGGAAGAAGCATATCTTCAGGTCTATGCTCCCAACGACCTGCTTCCTACAAACAGGTCACCAATTCCCAACAACAACACCACTGTGAACTCAGCAAAATATCAACCACACAGGTTAGGATAGAATCAATAACCTTTAGGTGACTTAATTTCTCCCACCTCCATTGGGGTGGTGGTAGCAACTAAACTTTCAGTGCATGAGACTTGGGGAAGATAATTCATACCTAAGGTCTAATAGCAGGTGACAACAATCCACGATTTTGCAATGAAATCCAACAACAATTGCCAGTTTATAAATGCTTGTACTGTTATTAAATATAGAAACTATTCACCAATTGAAGTTCCCTTGTTTTACTGTTCTCTCACAAAACTGGTCTAATCAATCCCCAGTTAATATCAAATATTTGATGTTTGAGTGTAGGATTTAGGTTTGATGATCAATGTTCTTACTTTGGATCTTCTGCTATATAAATGAAGGAACACTGGAGAATATTTTAATTTCCTGGAAGTTTTTATACCTGTGTAATCTGGAAGTTAATGACAACTCTAAAACAGTGCTGAATGCACACATTGCAGGAAGATTTTATTGTCGTTGTTGGAGGAAGATACACAAGAAAGCTATTTTTGGCAAGAAGCAAATAAAATCTTTAGATTAATATTAGTGTGTTATCCAAAAAGTTAAAAATGCTTTCTGTCAATGCATCAGTTTCTTAAATCTTACAATCTTTTCACTAATATACCTATTTTAATCTTCTGTCTTGTTTCCATCAACTTTGCACAACTGTAAGGGTTTCCCTTTTTTCCTTTTTTTTTCTTTTAAAAGCACTTTATTTACACACCGATCCCCTAATTCCCTTGTGCTCCCATCCTCCTGCTTTCCCCACCAACCACCCAACCCACCCACCCCCACCCACTCCCTAGGGATAGTGAGGTCCTCCACAGGGGACTATCATTTGGGGTGGGCCCAGGCTCTCTCTCCTTCCTGTATCTGGGCTGCAATAGTATCCCTCCGTAGGGAATGGGTTCACAAATTCCGTTTGTGCTCTATGGATAAACAATTTCTCCACGTTAGAGGTTCCATAGACTGTCCTGGCCTCCTAGCTGGCACCCACATTCAGAGGGCTTGGTTCCACAGTTTTATGACTAGGGACTCCATGCTCTCACTAGGTCAGGTTTCTTCTGCACCATCATGGCTCCTTTGCTCATCCCTCCTCTCTCTCTGCAACTGGATTCCAGGAGTATGATTCAAGTGTTTAGCTGTGGGTGCCTGTTTCTGCTTTGACCAGCTACTGGATGAAGGCTCTAGGAATGTCAACCAAGGTAGTCATCATTCTCATTAGAGGGGAAGGGTGTCAAAGGTAGCCTCTCCACCACTGCCTAGAATCTAGGTCGGGGTCATCCTTGTGGATCCCCTAATATATCCCCTGTGCCAGACCTCTCTCCAAATCTATGCTAGCTCCCTCTGTCAAGGCATCTCCTTTCTTGTCCTCCTTTATTCCTCCCCTGTATCAGTCCTCCTGTTCTCCTCTCACCTCCCCTTCTCCCCCTCTTTCCTTCCCACCTCTCTCCTCTCTCTCCCTGTGCTCCCAATTTGCTCAGGGGTTCCTGTCCCCCTCCCCTTCTTCGAGGGATCATTCATTCTACTCCTGGGGTCCTCCTTGTTTTCTAGCTTCTCTGGCAGTGTGGACTGCAGGCTGGTAATCCTTTGCTATATGTCTAAATTCCATATATGAGTGAGTACATACCATGCTTGTCTTTTTGTGACTGGGTTACCTCACTCAGGATGGTTTCTTATAGTATCATCCTTTTTCTTGCTAATTTCAATTTTTGTTTGTTTTTTTTTACTTCTAAGTAGTACTCCATTGTGCAAATGTACCACATTTTCTCTGTCCAATTTTCAGTTGAGGGGCATCTGGGTTGCTTCCCAGTTCTGGCTATTACAATTAATGTTACTATGAACATATGTCCTTGTTGTATGAATGTGCATTCTTTGGGCATATGCCCAAGAGAGGAATTGCTGGATCTTGAGTTAGATTGATTCCCATTATCCTGAGAAACCACCATACTGATTTCCAAAGTGGTCATACAAGTTTGCACTCCCACGAGCAATGGAGGAGTGTTCTCTTTCTCCACATCCTCTCCAGCATATTCAGTCATTGGTGTTTTTGATTTTAGCCATTCTGGCCGGATTAGGATGGTATATCAGAGTTGTTTTGATTTGCATTTCCCTGATGGCTAAGGATGTTGAACACTTTTTTTAGTGTCTTTCAGACATTTTAAATTCCTCTATTGAGAATTCTCTATTTAGTTCTACATCCCACTTTTTAAATGGACTGTTTGGTGTTTTGGTGGTTAGCCTCTTGAGTTCATTGTATATTTTGGAAATCAGCCCTCTGTCAAATGAGGGGTGGGTGAAGATCTTTTTCCCACTCTGTGGGCTGCTGTTTTGTCTTTCTGACTGTGTCCTTTGCCTTACAGAAGCTTCAGGAGGTTCATTTATTAATTGTCACTCTCAGTGTCTGTGCTACTGGTGTTATGTTCAGGAAGCAGTCTCCTGTACCAGTTTATTCAAGGGTACTACCTAGTTTCTCTTCTAAGAGGTTCAGTGTGGTTGAATTTATGTTGAGGTCTTTTATCTATTTGGACTTAGTTGTGTTCATGGCAACAGATATGGTTGAATTTGTGATATGTATTCTTTAAATCTGGTTTTGTCATGGAATATCTTGTTTTCTCCATATATAGTGATTGAAAGCTTTTTTGGGTACAGTAGTCTGGGCTGGCATGCTTGTTGCCTTAGTGTTTGTAGAACATTTATCCAGGACCTTTTAGCTTTAAGTTTCCATTGGTGTAATTCATATAGGTCTACTTTTATATGTTACTTGCTCTTTTTATTTAACTTCCTATAATATTTTTCTTTAAACATCTGTAAACTTGATGTTTTGATTATTATTTGGCAAGGGAACTTCTTTTTGTGGTCCTTTCTATTTGGTGTTCTTTAAGTTTCTTGTACTTTCATAGGCATAGCCTTCTTTAGTTTGGAGAAGTTTTCTTCTAAGATTTTGTTGAATATGTTTTCTGTGCCTTGAGCTGTATTTCTTCACCTTCTATACCTATTATTCTTAAGTTTTGCCTTTTCACTGTGTTCCATATTTCCTGGATAGTTTATGTTAGGGATTTGTTGGGCTTGAGATTTTCTTTGGTCTATGACTGTATATCCTGGAGTGAGTCTGCAAAAGCTGAGATTCTCTTCTATCTCTTGTATTCTATTGATTACATTTACATCTGTAGCTATTGAACTTTTCCCCAGCTTTTCTCTTTCGAGCATCCTGTCATTGTGTGTTTCCTTTATTGTTGCTATTTCAGCTTTCAAGCCTAGAACTGTTTGAATTGTTTTCTTCACTTGTTTGGTTGTTTTTAATTGGTTTTCTTTAGATTCTTTAAGAGATTTTTTTTATTTCTTGAATTTTTTTGTTTTATCCTCCATTTCATGTATTTTTGTCAGTTTTTTCTTCTATCTTTTAAGGGATTTTTCTCATTTCCTCTTTAAAGGTCTTTATCATCTTGATAAAATAGTTTTTAAGCTCACTCTCTTCTGTTCCATCTGCGTTGGACTTTTCAGGTCTTGTTTATGTGGAGTCCCTAAATTCTGGTGATATCATATTGGTCTTTCTGTTGTTAAGTGTGTTCTTCCTATCCCTTCTTTAAATGTGTGCAGGTGAGTCTTTTCCTCTCCTCTAGTCTCCCGGTGGCGTACGTGGGCCAAGACTTCAGTGTCTGCAATTCTGGAAGGTCTGGCCTCTCCTGGTATTCTCCTCACTCAAGTAGAGAGTAGAGGGAGGAGGGAGAACCAAGAGTAAAGTATGGCCAGACTCCGGGTTGTCCTTCCTGCCAGGGCTTGTCCACTCTATGCAAGGAGCAGACCCCGGAAGATCCAAGGAGGGGTGGTTGGCGGGATTTGTGCAACTCTAACCATTTCTATTTTAGGTGTCAGCATGCACAACATGCTCTATCAATGGAAGCTAGTATTCTTTAGGTTTGACCAAGTCACAGCATGGGATTTAGGACATGAATCCCCACTTGTTAGGTGGTTCTCACAGTCAACATCAATGGCTACACATTTACTCTGTTGTGCTGACAAGGGTGGAAAGCAGAATTTAATCATTGCATTTAATAAATATGACACTGAGGTTGCTGGAAAAGTAGATTTATACAGTGTCTGAAAGTTATTTAATCTCACTTTCTGACATGTCATCAAGCAAAAAGAGGTCCACAGCCACCAATTACCCAGACTTTCCTTCTGGGATGTTTCACTAATCTTTGTCCTGAATCTACAGTTTATCATTCCATGCTCAGCAAGTAACATTGTGACATGTCACTTTTCTGTGTCAAAATCTCCAGGGTTTCTCTATTTCCAGTAGAAGAAAAAACTATTCCTAGTGCTACTACAGTTCCCTGTGATCTGATTCTAAAATGTTCTCCTATCTATCATCACAGAATAAACAGCTTATACTGAGGCTAAACTTGAAGGCTGCTGTTGCCAGTGTTTATCTTGAATCTACTTGATTATATTCAGATAAACGATAAGTAACCCCTTATTTTCCAATTAAAATTTCCTGTGGCCTTTACGCAGAACTTAAGTGACACTATCTTCAAGCAGGAGCATTTGATGGGAGTTCTTCCCTTGTCGCACCAGCAAAACTCACTTTGCAATATTGATCTGCATACACACTGGAATTCAGTGACATGCAAGCAGCGTTACAGTCTGTTCTACATTATGCAATGTGTTGCAGTTAAAAAGTTGTTTTATGCCTATGTCTCCCTCAATGACAACTGTGATTTCCCATGACCATCCCTTTAGCAACTCATCTTTGCTACAAAACTGACAAAACACTCCAGGTAAACAGCTAATTACAATTACCACCTCAGAAAAGCAAACTTGGATTTATTATATAGACATAAGAAACCCTAAGACAAAGCATGGAGAGAAGGCTCATAGACTGAAGGCTCTTGATGCTTTTGCAGAGGACCTTAGTTTGGTTCTTAAAACCCAATGGTAGCATAAGCATACATCTGTCTCCAGCTCTAGCCGCAAAGGATTCAATGCTCTATTCTGGCATCTACAGGAACCAGGCATGCACATGGTATGCATAAACTTATAATCAGGCCAACTTGTATACACATAAAATAAAAATAAATACATCCTGTGGGTAATTTTAAGAAAAACATAAACATAACATAAGAAAACATTGGGCATAACCTTTGTTATTTATGATGCTTGTATTTATTTGGACAGGATTGTTTCTTACAACAGTAGCTTGATGTACCATGTGTGGCATCCTGGGCTATGAGAGATGTCCTACTTTCCCAACCTGCTTGCCCTATCTTCCCATACATGCTTCCCTGTTGCCTAACAGCATTCTTGGCACTGCTAGAGGTTAAAGGTAAATCTTATCCATGATTTATTGTTTTTTTTTCAGTACAATAACTTATTCAAGGATAGTTTGGTGGAAGTAATGATGCTATTTATACTTTCCGAGTCTGAAGTTTTCACTATGCACCAAATCCTGACGGCATGGGAAAACCATTGTTGTTCTCTTAGAAGGAAATGGGTTCATTCCTAGGTGACAAATTATATGAGCTGCCTTTCAGAATACATTTGTTTTTATACCTCCCCATGAAAATGACTTTAAAATATAAAATTTTCAAACATTTATAATTTTTAAAGATCAGTTTTAGGACCAACCAGGTAGCAAAGAGAATTATTAAATGTACCTAGAGACCAAAATTCTTTTCTCCTGATATTTAACCAATTTGAACTTTTAGACTCCAGACAAAAGACTCTCCTAAGATAATTTCTAAAGTCTAAACTGTTAAGCAAAATGAATTATCTGTAGATGTTTTCTATGTCTCTTTCATAACACATAACTGCCAAAATTAGAATAATACTACAATAATAACTGCAAAAGTTTTACTCTCTTGTAAGCTCTTCCAGGTCATCCTCATACCTATCCTACAATGTAACTTCCTCATTTTCCCATTTAAAAAATTAGGAAACCACAGGAGATAACAAATCACCCAGAGTTACACTGGCGTGTATCAGGACATGTAGTCTGACTCCAGAGACAAGAGTGTTCCATAGCATTTCTCATTGAAGGTTTTGTCTACAAAGCAACCCCATCAGCATGGCTGGAGATGTACTACCGTTTCTCAGCCATGCTCCTCTGAGCCACTCCAAAGAGGTCACTCCTAAGTGAAAAAGCTGAAAAAGTACTGGGAGATAAATTGCCTCCTGAGTCTTCCTGTTATTGTGGTTCTAGTTGAATAATGTACAAAGTATCAATGTCAGGAACAATGTCTTATGTAATGTCTTATGTTCCAAAGATACATTGAGATTATGTATCACCCTAAATTCAATGTTCAGTCTTTGAATTTACCATAGGAGACAAAACATAATGGAAATAAACCACTGACTCCCTAACTCCACTGACTGGTTGTTGATGACCTGCATTTTTCAGACATTTCATGACTAGAGATGTCCTCAGTAATTCACATTAAAAATCAAGAGTCCAGTGAAGTCTTTCCACATAATCAGGCAATAATGTTTCCTTTTTTGCATGAGTCAACTCAAAGACACGTTTTGGTTTTTTTGAAAACTAAAATGCATTTTAAAGTATGAGTTTTTATATGTATTTCCTTCAATTTTTCATTATTAAAATATAAGTTGTCTCTATTCAATGAAATATTGAAAATAAAATGCCCAAAACAACCTGCTGCTATGCAACATCTTTCTGAAATTTTTATCTATTATGTGATTTAAATTATTGAGGTAAAATTATTAAGTTTCTCTCACTAAAACACTGATATTTTATAGTATGAATGCACATCTTTGAAATTATTGTTTTTAGCTATAAGTTAAAATAAACTTATTTATAATAGGTCTAAAGTATTTCCATTTACAAGGAGAGCCATAAATCATTTTTACTTAATTTATTCTAACAACTTAAAATCACTGTGTATATGCTGTATCTTATGAAAAAGAGGTAAATTAATCAGTGGGAAAATGTTTCTAACACCACTGCTCTGCAAATCATCTATGTCAGGCTGCATCTCTCTCAAGAGGTTTAACCTCTAACTATATTTTATGTTATTTTCTAATCAAGGCAACTCTTACTGAAGTCCTCATTTTAAATTCGTCTCTGCCAAATGTACAATTATTCACAACTTTAAAGCTTTTTATATAATGCTTTTATACTATGGTTTATCACTCTAGATAATATTTATAGACATTCTTTCATTGCCTTGGAAATAATTTATACTGCTCAATATTTTCCAGGGGAAATGTGTGTAATGCCCCATTTAAAGCAAGCATAATGGTTTTTACTGAAAGTTGCTAATAGCTTTGGATTAACTACTTTAACAAACCTGGCCATAGTGAAAAACTACTTTGGAGGACAGTTATTTAAGACCAGTCCAAGTAAAGATGATGTATTCAAATACCCCTAGGTCACAAGTCCAAGCATTATCTTTAAACAGCTTCACTGATCTTGCATATTTATCATGGAAACTGAACACATGAATAAAAAGAATAAAAGTTAAAAAATAAAATATTACCTCCTTGGGGAGTACACATACTGAGCTATAGGATTGAACTAAAACTAACTTCAGTATCTTCAACATCATCCAAATATATACTAGGTGAATGAGGTATATCTTTCCTGGTGTAAGTCAGCATTCACTGGTAAATCTTCCTCAGTCATTGATTTGCTTGTCTGTCCCTCTGTCCTTATCTTTTCCCTAGAGCCCTATCTTAAAAACAGTATTGCTAAACCTAAACTCCATATTTTCAAGAAGGCACAGATTTTAGTGACCCTGGGCTACTGAGATAGGTTACTACATATGGATAAAAATAAAGCATGAAATTAAGAAAAAAACATAACACAAATTTTAAAATGGGTCTCTTTCTCTCTCTCTTTCACACACACACACACACATACACTATATATTGAAATATTACAACTTTGAAAATAGTCTAGTTTATGACACTTGAACCAATATAGACTAAAAAAACACTAATGCTATATTTTTTTAAATATTGTTAGCAATGTTTTAAAAAAGCTCGTGTAGTCAGTATTGGTAATTATGAGTGAATATTAAATTCTTCCAATATTTGTGTAGAAATTGATAGTATATTTGTTCAAATATGTTGGTAGTATCCAATATACTATTAAATGTACATGTTAGTTAAAACAACTTTAACTTCACTATTATTTAGAATAATATTGAAGGTATGTTATAAATAAAAAACTATAATATTATTTAAAATACAAAAAATAGTATTATTTGCTAAAAATCACTGAATCTTTCCAGTAACATAAAAAAATCTGGACTCAGTGAGATATGTCTAAGTGTAAAGTTATATGAACAACTTCCCAAGAAAGTTCATTAAACAAAAGAGTCAATGTACATAAAAAAGAATGATTCTAGTGTTGCTAAAGATAGTTATTTAGCTTTATATAGTTTTGTGTGTGTGTTGATATAGACACTTAGGGATAGTTAGATTTTTGATGTATGATTCTATAAAAAAATATCAAAACAAACTCAGAGACACTGAAAGTGTTTGTATTATAGTCTGGACTGCTGAAATCACACAACAGAGCACGTTGTTCCTTTTTTTCATTTGGGTGGCTGGTCTCATTGATGTTTTGAGACAGGGTACTATATTACCCTCAGTGATCTTTAACTCATTGTATAGCTAGCTCAGCCTGGCCTGCCTCTTCCTCTCAAATACTGACATTAGAGACGTATTCAACCACACCTAATTGGAGACTTTGTGTCTTAATCATTATTTCTCCATAATTTATTTTTATTTGTTTGTTAAGATATAATTACTTTTAATTAACATGGATGAGTGTTGGGTCTGCATGTATACTTATACACCAAATGCATGCCTGCTACTCATGGAGGTCAGAAGTGGGCAGAGGATTCTGGAACTGGAGTTAACGAAATTATGAGCTGCCATGTTATTTCTCAGAATTGAACTCATGTTGTCTTTAAGTGCAGCAAACTCACTTAACCACTAAGCAATCTCTCCAGCCTCTGGTTTCATTTTGAACCATCTGTTTTGTGCATAAAGAAAACCCTACATAATGATAACTTAAAAAGCAAAGGATGTCAGCACAAAAATCTTTCTATATTCCCTTCATTAAAATCCTTTGGTAATTGCAGAAGAATCAAGATATAGCACTTCTACAACTCAAAATAAAATGAAGGGGACAAAGCAATGAATGATAGTGACCTAACTGAAACTTAAGATAGTAGGAGCAAAAGTTCTTTCATTAGTTCTCATTCACCAAATTCAAATGAAAAGCAGCAGTAAGCCTCAGCATAGCTTGTAGGACACAAGTCCCATCCCAGTGATCTATGTTTGTCACCAGTACATCAAAGTCATGTAGCTGGACACTCACCTTTGGCTCTAGACACTGAAGATTAACTAAACCAATAGTCCAGTTTTTGTGTTTGCTTAGCTGTGCCATCCCCTTTAAATATTAAAGAGCATGACATGTGATGCATTGCATTTGAGTCATGAACTCACAGCAGCTGTGGTTCCAGCAGAACACCTATACAATCTCAAGCCAGTCAACATTCCAAAAGGTTTTCATAAAACCCCTACCTTTACCCGAAGAACTATTGAGAGTGGCTGGCCTCAGGGAGAGAAAGAATCATGACTTTTAAGTTGTGGACACTGGTTGGTTAACCATTCTTCACTGGGTGTTCTGACACCCAGGAGCACAAGGGCAGCAAGTTGGAACTCACAGGTTACCAAAAGAGGGGATATAGCTTGGGGGAATAGGAGTAGGGAAGAGTGAGGGGTAAATATGACCAACATCCATTGCATACATTTCTCAAAGAATTAGTGACCATCTTATATTAGAATTAATATAAAATGAAATATCTGAGAGGTTTTGAAAAGCTAGGTAATATCTAGGACAGAACAGAGACTGTAAACTTTCTTAGGGTGGGAACAAAGCTCTGAATTTTTTTCCTGTCCTCTACAGTGAATCCAGCATTCTGCACTTTAAATTTGCTGGGATGTGTTTCAGAAGTACAAGGGGATTTTATTTCTTTTGTTTGTTTTTTTTAATTTTATTGTTCACTGATACACTCCAAAATTTTATAATAATGCTTTGAATTAATTAAATATTGCTGACAAACATATTGTATTTAATAAATATATTCATTATTTTCAAAGTCATACCAACAGCAGAAAATCATTTTTGAAGAAAACAAATATACATAGGAAACACTTGGGATCATTTCAGTAGTACAAATGGTTTCTATGAAGCTTTTAATTTGCTCAGAATGTACATTCATTTTGTTAGACAGAAATCTGACATTGTAGTAAGGTAAAGAAAAATAGAGGATAAATCTTGATTTATATAGATCCCATGACTTCAAAGAAAATAAAATTTCCCCATAAAGCCATGAGAACAAAGGCTGATACCCACCCATTCTAAGTGAACACAACAATCCAATAGACCTTGTTTGTCCTCTTTTCCCTCCTTTTTATGTCACTCATCATTTTTATTTGCTTTTCAGCTCTGTCAATGTGCTGTGATTTTCACAGGCTTCCACAGCTCCTCAGACTCATTTTGGAACAGGGTAAAGTCTTAATGAACAAAGTTTTAAAACATACACTGAAAAAAGTTCCTTACATTTCACAATTATTCTAAGAAACCACTGAACTTTGGCTTATATTACACTTCTTATTCAACCTAAGGTCAGAGAGAATAACTAATTTCTCCTAAGGTTTCATGTTCTCTAGTTTCACACTAAGGAGTTTCTCTTTTCTACACTGCTTGGATTTATGTGATGGGGATGTCCTTCTGTGTGATGTGAATATATGTTTCTCATAGTGGTTGATGAATAAATGCTGATTGGCCAGTAGGCAGACAGGAAGTATAGACCAGGCTATGAGACAAGGAAAATTCTGTAAAGAGGAAAGGCAGGGAACACTCACCAGAGAGGGATGCCATATAGCCGCCAAAGGAGCTACATGCCGGAGAATTATGGGTAAGCTACAGCCTCGTGGCAATACACAGTTTAGTAGAAATGTGTTAATAATTAAAAGAGAACTAGCCAGTAAGAAGTCGAAGCCATGAGCCAAACAGTTTATAATTCTAGAAGCTTCTGTGTGTTTATTTGGGGTCAAATGACTGCGGGACCAGGCGGTATAGAAATTCTACCTACATTTCTGGCTACAGCCTAGAATAAGGAATATCAGAGAAATAGAAGAGAGGTTATGAGAGCAGATCTTTGCTCAGGGATGCCTCAGAGGAGATGCTTACATGGCAGAATAGTCACTTATTATATCTCCTTTAAGGCTAAGAGAGTCTCCCCAGACCCCTCTCCTTTCCCTGATTTTCATCTGTAGTTTATTGTGGCAAAAAGAATTTTCTGACAGACTTCAGTTCACATACCTGGACAAAATGTGGTAATCACAACTATTTGTAAAGAAATAGTTTTAAATCCACATTTCAGAAGAGTGTGAAAGGGAGAGAAAATAAATCACTTAAAAAATTCCAGCTAAAAGGAATGGATGTTTGGGAGCGCAGCCCCTATGGAGGGATACTCTCTCAGCCTAGATACATAGGGGAAGGTCTAGGTCCTGCCCAAATGATGAGACAGACTTTGATGATCCCCCACAGGAGGCCTCATCTCCCTGGGGAGTGGATAGGGGGTGGAAAGGTGGGTGAGTAGGGGGGATGGGAAGATGGAAGGGAGAGGGACTAGGATTTGTATGTAAAATATGATGGTTTTTAATTTAAATTAAAAAAATCTATTCCCAATCACAAAAAATAAAGCTAAAGTTTAAAGCTATTCAAATTCAAATATGCAGCCCTAAAGAGTATATTGTCATACTAACTGCAATAGTGCTGCTTCAGAAATGCAAAGCATGTGCATTCAGATGGTAAGCAATGACTTTCTACCCCATCCTCTCTGAGGCACTCAGTTGGTACAAACACCTCTACCTGCGGGCCAACTTCTGACTCAGACATCAAAATGGGCTCTGCTCCTGTGGAGTAGAACCAATCACAATAGCTTAAGAGGTGGCATGACTACCCATGTTATCTCTGAGCCCAAAGCCACGGCCTCCTTCAGAACAAGAGCAAGCAACTCTTCAGGGTTGGAGTGTACCCCTCCCACACACACACACAGGCCACCTACAATTGGTAAGTAAGTTTCTCTTAACAGATGACTAGCACTTTGTCTTGATCCTTAGGGGACTCCTGAACCTGACTTTCTTTCTCTGGACTGACAACTGCCTCACCAAATGTAACCACCTAACTGAACTCTGTTTGCCAGATTCACCTAAAAAAGATGTGCACATATATCATTTACCATTTTACAAATATTCAACTCAAGTTTCCCAATTTTCTTAAACTTCAGGTTCCTTTATTTCTACTTTCATATTCTATTGCACTGGAAAACAATTGACTAAGTCAGATAAACTCAGTTAATGTTCAAATATAACCAGTTTTGTAAACTCCTCAATTCTTGACCTTCTATCTAGAGTGATATTCAAATTCCAGTGCCTTGGACAAAAGCCTGGATAGGAAATATTTGAAGAAAGCAGAATTCTGTCATCTTTCAATTTTAGAAAATGGCTGATTTTATTAAATGAGATGTATGTGTGTAAAACACTAGTGTCCATTCTGATACATGATATTCTAAAGAGATAGGCATTTTGTCTTAACTTCAATTGTTACTAATTCTCATTTAAATGGAAACCCACCACCACACCTTTTAAATTCCTTTCTTCTAATCCTGATTTGCCACACGGATGGTTAGCTTTCCTCTCTGGAAGTCCTCAGAAATGAACCTGCCCACAGTTCTCTTTTTAATGGCTTCTTCCTGGGGGCAAGGCCTTCTCTGACAGTGGACTGAGTTGCCTCACTCCCCACTCCAGGTCTTACAAGATCTAGAGAATAGAAGTAGATAACTGGTGGGGGGTAGAGAGGTTCTGTTGCTTTTTTTTTCCTTTTTTTTTCTTTTGCCTCATCATCTCTGGATTGCCTTAGGGGTAAGATAGAGGCAATCTTTGACTCATGACACCTGCTTTTAACTGGGTGGGTTCTCCATACCTTGGAGGGAATTGTTCCTTTTGTAGTTAACAGTGCTTTGCTGGACACACTATGAACATGGGAGCTTATAGAATAGTTTCTTGGGATCTTAGAGTTTCAGAGCATTAGAGCCCATGACCATCATGGCAGGAAGCATGACAGCAGGCAGGCAGGCACAGTGCTGGAAAAATAGCTTAGAAAGTTCACATGTTGAGACACCATTATGAAGTAGAAAGAACTAATTGTCACTCTTGTGGTCTTTTCAGACCTCAAACTCCACACCCAGTTATCCACCTCCTCTATCAAATTCACACCTTCCAATCTTTTCCAAATATTTCTACCAATTAGGAACCAAGCCTTTAAGTACAAGAGCCTATGAGAGCCATCCTCATTCAACCACCATGGCATCTTTCCAAGACAGCAAGATCAGTGCCAGATATTTCAAACTGTACTTTCAAGCACTTACAATTTTTATTAGACTCCTAAATGCTTGGCGCTTGTTATGAGGTAGTAGGACTTTTGAAAGATGTGTCTTAAAGGACATTTCTAATCACTTGGAACATGGGTTCGAAATGAATATTTGAATAGCAACCCTTCTTAACCTCCTTCAAAATAGGAGGTGAGGGCCTCCTCACTGACACCGATTCTCACCTCAATGAACTTCCAAAGGCTCCAAACCAACAGGGCCAAGTGACTATGGATTAAACTTTCCAAGCTGTGAACCAATATATACTTTCCTACTGTGGAGAGGATTAGCTTAAGTATTTTTGTTGTGTAGAAAGATGACTAACACAAAAATCCATCTGGTCATCAATTATTAATGTATATTTCAACTCTAAATTTGAATTACTCCCATTGTTTTAATTTTTAAGTGTGAAGTATCACTCCAAATCCTTTCATATTACTATGACTTGTATTTACTAGTAACCTTATGATAATATAGGAAGTGAATTGCCCATCACAAAGGGAAAAGAATATAGTACAAACATTGAAAATGTTTTATTTTTCTGATAAAGATGCTGCAGGTTGCTTCCTTTAAAAAGAGGAAGTGCATTTCTGATTCCATGAAGTGACAAAGTTCTAAGATAAGTCAGGGTGTTTCTGTCCAAAATTCCAATTAGGAAAATATATAGTCTGGCTAGTTTATCTGAGAACAGATTTTAGATAAGCTCTCATAAACAGAGACACCAGAAAAGAAGATAATTGTGGTTGGAAAATGGATGGTAGAGACTCTGAGACAGAAATGGTAGTGCTAAGTAGATAGTGAATTGCAGCCATAAAAAGTCAGAATTGCTCAGGTGTGGATCTAGTGTGGACAAAAAAAAATCATAATCTTAAGATATATCCCCAGAAAAAAACAGGGTCTGATATTGTTTTTAGTTACTTTAGGAACAGTGAAAGCAAATGAAATGCCACCAAAGTTTGCAAAGACATAGTTAGCAGAGTAGAAGCAGAGAAAAATGATTGGACAGAGAATCCAAGAGCCTCAGACTCACTTGCTTTTGATGCTCATGAATTCCAGATGAAACTGTGCGGAAGTCAACATTTCTTCGTCCTTGTCACTTAATAACACTGGCTCAAATATGTTTCCATTTATATTTTCCAACATTTTTATATTACAATGATGGAATTGATAGTTTTAAATATAATTCATTGCTTTTGGCAACTGGGTAAAAGAATCTTCAAATCTCAATCAACTACCTTAGTGAAAGAGAAATGACTAGACATACTTGAACGTGGCCTCCAAAATGATTTTCCCTTTTGTTTAACAATGGCTAGGAATCCAGACCATGCCTGTGATTTGGCAGCCAGTAAAATGGAATGGATAGAACAGTTCTCCATTTAAAAAACAGAGAAAAGTAATGTACATCAAAATGGTTTATAAAATAATAAAAATGTATAATTTAAAATAAAATATTTTTGAAGAAAGGTGTTCTAGACTTTTTACACAGAGAACATGAAAAGGAAGAAGGGAGAGGAGAAAGAAGATTGAGATCCTATGGTTGTCAACAGATGCAAAATTCTAATTAAAATCTGTATGAGCACCATAAGTGACTATAAAAACATAAAAGAGCTGCGTCATTAGAATAATTCAGGTTGGTTAAAAAGAGACTTGCATCCTTCAGATATCTCAAACTCTATAAAAATTTTCAGCAGCTTGCGCTATGCTACCAAAACTCTTCTATAACTCAAGCATCCCCCAGTTTAGCAAAGGTAGGTAGATATCTCTAAGATATTTTTTAATTTTCTGCAAGATGACAGGTAAACTTTAGGGACCATATCCTCAAGCTTATACTTAGGAGTCATGCTAGCAATATTTAGACCCAGCATTTTTCCATAAAGAATAAAAGTAAGAAAAATCTTTTTATTTATTAAATTTATTTATTTATTAATAATCCCATACATACATAATGTATTACACATGCTGAGTACTCTTATTCTCCACACTCTTTCATCTCATTCCACCACATCTTCTCTACAAGTTCCTTTTCAAAATTCATGTCTTTGTTTTGTGACCCATTGACTTTACCACAAACCATCTGTGTCCACAGGATTGGAAATATCCATTAGGACCTGGAAGGGTCACTGGTGGGTACACAACTCTAGAAAGTGACTACCTTCCAATCCATCAATAAATAACAAACACTTTAGCAAGGAGGGATGATCACTGAAGCATCACTTATTACTACTCATTTGTCTCTGTTTTCATTTCTGGTTGTTACAAAGAGAAACTTCTCTGATTAAAGCTGAGAGCATTATATTTATGGATATAAGCATAAATATCTAGAAGGAACTTTGACATCATATCAACTTAGCTAAGTGATAACAGTTAAGTTCCTCTTAGTGACTGTGACCTTCTCAGTCTTGGACTTTGGCTAGATTTTTAATACCACGTTTGATTCCTCATTTGCCTCCTATGAAGCAGTGTCTAACCTGAGCACGGTTGGTTACAACCATCATCCCAGGACAGTTGTGCCACTATTGAATGAGTGGCCAACCAAAAGAAACTGATTTCAGTAGAGAGGCAGCCTACAAAATAGAAGAAAATGTTTTTCAGCTGTATGACTAACAGAAGATTAATATCTAGAATATACAAAGAACTAGAAATATTTAAACATTAAGAAAACAAACAACCCTATTTTAAAATGGGCTTTGGAACTAAACAATGAGGATTTTTAAAAAAGATTTTTCTCATTTAAATTAGAAACAAGCTTGCTTAACATGTCAATCCCAGCTCCTGCTCCTTTCCATCCTCTCCTCCTCCCATCCTCATCCCCAGCCCCCACCAAATCCCCACTCAGTTCCCCAGCAAGGATGAGGCCTTCCATGGGTGTTCTCCAGAGTATGTCATTTCGTTCAGGGCAGGTCCTAGGACCTCCCCACAAAATCCAGGCTGGATCAGGTGAGTAAACAGTAAGTTTTTAAAATAAGAATTATTAATGTCTAATAAACACTTGTAAGGGAAATGTTCAACACCATTAGCCTTCACAGAAATTTAAACTACATGAAGATTCTATCTCACCCTAACAAAAGCGACTTTAATCGAAAAAAATCAGGTGCCAACAGATGCAGGTGAGTCTGTGGAGAAGGAGAAGCCTCATACAGTGCTGGTAAGATTGTAGACTAAACTGATGGAAACACTATGGAAACCAGTATGAAGGTTCCTTAAAAACTAGAGAAAAAAATATTGATTGTATCCAACTATACTACTCTGGGCAAATAACTTAAATATGCGTTCTTCTATCTTTTTCAAGAAAAACAAAGGAAATTTTGTGAAGATGAGGCATATCCTTGCTTTGTAGAAATGTTTACATTTGCCATCAAACTCAGTTGCTGTGTGTTAAAATTAAAAGTTCCTGTTTTCAGTAGGTTGAGGTATTTGCTCTTGTTTAAAAGAGATCAAGATATATGTGTCTTATATGCCTCCTTTTGTGAAGCAGGAAATTTTATTTTGTTTCTTTATGTGACCCAAAAAATTTCATTCAGAAAAAAGGGGGGGGAGGGTGTGAATAAGTTTTAAAAAGTGTGCAACTTTGTTTCCTTTTTGGGCATGAGATTCTATATTTCTATGCTTAAAAACTCTTCAACTAGTACTTTTATGCATGAAATAAAAACTAAACATTGTGATTCCTTGCAAATTTAGTTACAGCATCAGGAAAATATAGTCAGCATGGATGAAGTACTCCATACATTTGTAAAGGTCTATCCTGTACTATCCACTGTGTGGATAAAGAAGAATGTACAGGAATATTGACCTGCCACTTCCTTGCTCTGAAGTACCTTTCTAAAAATTTGTATTACAAACAGACTGTCATATTTAACGATTACAGGTAGATTATTTTTATGATTATTATTTCGAAGCCCATCTCCAACTTGAACAAACACACTAATTTACCAGAGATAATTATGTGTGATTTTCTCCTTTAATGAAAGATAAATAATTTGGCAGTCTTGCTTCAAGTATTTTTCTATTTCAATGCTGTTCATTGTTTGATAGGGTGTCCTTTATTCTTGTATGAGTTGGTGTGCTGAATGGAAGAGCTTTCTTTAGATCAATTGTGCTGCTTTTTGGTATAGCCCTGCTATTCACACCACAGTCTAAGAAAAGAGCATTAAAAGCAGATATTACATTAGTTTCTGTTCACAGAGATGTAGCCCTTTGTTTATGACTTACATAACTTGCTGTGGTAGCAAAGCTTCATCAAATTTGGAACAAAAGAAATACAAAGTACATTTTTGAGAATCTAAGCATCATGGGCAAGCTTTGACTAGATCAACTTTTCATTACATTTCTTTTGAATTAATGCAGAAGTCATATTCTCAAGTCACAGTGTAGGAGGAGCAGTGATTTGTTGTTTCATTATGTGAGACAGTACATGTGCACTGAAATTGTAAAAGACTAAAAGTAACATAGAAGAAATAAATGCAGGGGCATCTGGCTCCAATTATCCAAATGGTTTCTACCACAACCTTTCACTCTAAATGCAGATGTAGACTAGGTTCTTCACAGCAAATAATATTTGCATTTTGTCTCAGTAGAGCCTGAACCAAAAGGCAGAAATGTATTTATTCTCAGTCTGTCTCTGTATATATTAGGCTTGTCCAAAAGAACTTCCTGTGGCAATAAAAAGTAGATATAAATCTTGTCCAAAAGTGCAGTTAGCACTTGGAGTTCAACTAGTACTAGTAAACTGAAAATTTAATCTCACTTAATTTTTATACCTAAATTTAAATAGCAACGTGTTTAGCATCTGTTTTACTAGTTAGTGTAAGTTTATGCTGTTCTGCAGTAGGCTGACCAATCAGGCCAACTTCAGGAAGAAGGAGTTGGCTCTCAGTATGTGCATTACCCTGAAGTTCAAGATCTTGAGTTCTGCTCTGTAGAGATCTATTGAGTTAAATCAAGACAGGATGTCTTCCTTTCCTCTTCCATCAGAATCTGCTTGGTTTGGCTGACAAACAACATCCTGGGAATTATTTAAATCATTCTACCCTACAATACTATGAAACCCAAGTTATATTTATAATTCATACTGTCACTCATCATTTCTTTATATCATCACTTATACATTAAAAATTCACTTGACTATATAGTCTTGTTTATAAGAGAATGGAGTAGAAATAATTCTTCACCAATAGACTTTTCTACATCAAATTCATGGGAGAACTTTCTCTACTCAACTGCATAATCATGTCTTTACTTGACTGTTTATAAGGCACACTGGAATGCACAGTTTAATACTGTAGATATACTAGAAACAATATAATAGAATTTGTAGCTTCTCATACTTGCTTTTGTCTTCATTTAAGTATAATGCAGTAGTAAACCCAGAGAGATAATACCAAACAATTTCTCCAACTTATTTCCACTGCATTTTTACTTATATATCATACATCTCGGTGGTTAGGGTCTATCTTCAAATATTTTTGAAATCTTATCTCCACTCCACAACTTTTTATTAATCTATTACAACAGCTTTCTTAATCTGCATCTCACCTTATAGCTTCCATTCTTCTCTTTAAGATCCTAACAGTATTTCATGTGGAAGCACACTAGTACATATGACTAGTAAGATATCCAAACCCACCTTAACTTAGCTAATGGCTTTTTAGGAAGCCATTGGCATATCCGCAATGGTGTCCTTTGGAAACAATGTTTATGTGTGCCTTAACCCTTTTATAATTTTTTAATATAATCTATTAACATAACTCATTCCCTTCATTCTGATTTTCCCTGATTACTCTCATTATCTCAGTTTTCTTCATAGTTCATGTTAGTACATAATATTACATTATTTCACTATTTGACTTAGGGTTTTGTTTTTATGTGAGTATATTTTCCCATAAGGATATTCCTATGAGACTGATAACCTCATGTATCTCAATCCCAGTCTACTTCTGCTTCCATCCAGCCTTTAATAAGTGGTTAAATGTGTGTTGAGTAGATCAACACAATGTGATTATATGACTCATTTACACATAGCAATACAGATGTACTGATACTCACTGTTAAAGAATTGCATATTGACACTCAAATGCCTCAAACACATTCATCATATAATAGCACACACATGCTAGACTCTCAAAACTCATCAGTTTTTTTCTTATTAAAGAAACAAATATGCCTTTAACATGTATAACAAAATTTTATACAATATAGCTTTAACTTGTTTTCCCAAGGTGATTCAAAACTATACCCTATTCTCGGGCTCACCATATTTCTCTTCTTTCTGCTTCTTGTACTCAACAGACTTCTTCATGTTAAAAAGAACTTTTGTTATTTTTCTACTCTGAGAAACCGCTTTAATTTGTACAACTTAATTTCTAGTAACCATTCCTGCACCATCACAAAAGTCCTTTCCCCACAGAAGGTTTTTGTGACCTCCCTAAACAGGTCAAACTTCCCATTTAAGCATGATGCTCCTATGACTGAATAAATGGATGGATAGATGCTGATGGTCTTGCTAATGATTATTGGTCCTCTGAGAGCATCCAAGCACTAAAACTTTATCTTTTCTTGTGGCTGTGGCATTTCAGAGTAATTAAAACTCATATGTAGTTACACATTATTCACATTCCCCAACTGCTAGTGATGCAGCCCTGAAGACAGAATGGGCCAGCAGCCTTCACATGCTTTCCATCAACATAATGGTGACAGAGATGAAGTTGACATTGCAGAAGTTACCAGTCCTTCTATTTACCTACTGACAATTACTGTGTTCCCCTAGGACAGCAAATAACATCATTTACCTCGGATAACGTAAGTTTGACAAAGCACTGAACATTAAAAGGAAAAGTGACTGGATAGAATGAAAACACACTGTGTTATGGCAAGAGGAAGAGATAGATGGGCTATATATAAACCCGAGTTCATCAAGCATCCAGAATGATGATTACAACAAAGATTGACATTGGACTATACTATTTCATGTTAATTGGCATATCTTCTAAATATCATTTACAAAAAAAGTAAGCAAACAGTCACTGGGAAAAAGGTATACTGAAAAAACAAAGGAATACAAATTTCTTCTAGTAACAACTGGTTAAGTAATTGAATGTACTCTAATGCAAAGGCGAAAACGTGCATTTAAATTTGAGAACTTATCAACAGGTGATTAAGAAACTAATAATAAGTCATTAAACCATCTCTCCAGGCTCCATCTAACTGTCATGTGTATGTGACAGATAAAGAACTCACAGAGACATTAGGGCATGGGGGACATCATTAGGATATCTGAGTTATTAATGAGATTAGTCTGTACTCAAATTCTGCTTGTTAATCATCCAAGATGTTGTACACACATGAAGATGCTGTGCCCTCAAATAAAAGGGAACCGGCAGCCAAGAGTATCTCTTTCACAGCTTAGATTGTGCCTACCCTCCTTGATTGATTGAGGTTAGTTTTACCTTGGAGACTAGAGAATTCATTTTTACTACTGTCATCATCTCTACTTGCAAATTCTCCTGTAGTGACAGCCCTGCTGTCCATTATCTAGCCAGATGGCCACCAGTCCACTCAGGCATGCCCTTCCCCCAAGCATGCCTGTCTTCACTTATAGGTGCCAATACTTGGTGACACATCAAAATAGCATCACTTGAATTAGGTAGTATAGAGAAGCTCCAGCCCAAAAAAGTTAAAAAATAAATAAACTGTACTCAAGATTCCAAGCATGAAAAGGCAACATGCCACATGTCCTATGAAACTCAAGAAGATAATATGGATTGGATTTGAATAAGCTAGCACACATCTTGCATTATGAATAATAAAATGTCAATTCTAAGCATAGCTTGGGAGCATTCAGCTGTACTTCCATGTCTATTTTAAAAAGAACATTTCAGATAATGGATTTCAGTTCCAACAAGTAAAAATATTAATTATTTGATGAATATTTGTTATACAGTCACTAATTTAAGTACATTGATTTTCGAGTGAAAGGAGAAAGCCTATTTTAGAGCTCAGAATTAAATACAGCACTGTCAATATGACACTTCATGGAGGAATAGTGTTCATGTGGAGGAGGGAATGTGGGGCTTATGGAAGTAAGTAAAAGCCAATGGAACCTGATGCAGATAAATACCAAAAACATTAAAAAGCATGGAGGTCCTAAGCCAAGCGTTGGTGGCACATGGCTTTAATCCCAGCACTCAGGAGGCAGAAGCAGGCAGACCTCTGTGAGTTCAAGCCCAACCTGGTCTACTGAGGGAGTTCCAGGACAGGCTCCAAAACAAAGCCTGTCTTGAAAAACAAACAAACAAACAAAAAAGGCATTGAGGGCCTCTAAGTGGGAAAGGAGGCAACCAGAGAGCCTCTATATACACAGAGAATAGGCTTGAAAAGCTTCAGACGGAGAGAATAATGTGTCATCCTAACTAGGATTATTCATGTTAAACAATGCTTTAAAATCTTGAGAATAAATCTGGTAAAAGTAGGTTAAAAAGACAACACATTTCCACATGGAACCAAGGTAAATGTGTACGTGATTCTCCTTGTGGATTCTCATGTCAGGTAGTTGAGATCTGTAGTAAGCTGAAGTCTTGTTACATATCATGATATATTTAGATTATCCCTTGAGGCAATGCCAACAGAGCAAGAAATATTTTAATATAGATATACATTATAGGTAGAATTTAGACCCAACATGTTAAGAAAGGCATAAAATCTCAACATGCTTTTCAAAAGCAAAGAAATGATTTTCCTGCAGACTCAAATATTTGACAATCAAAATAGGGACTCCATCAAAGATAATTGAGGCAAATGAAAGTATGTAGTTCAATCTGTTCTACCCTTTCTTCTTTACTTCCTTTACTTATATCTAAAATCAACATTTATTTCCCACAAGACACTTGGATGGGCACAGAGATATTATTTAAGTGAGCAAAATGAAGTCATTTTCCTAAGAGAAGAACAGATGAGAAAATCAATAATTTTAATGCCATGTAATAACTTCTGCAATAAAATAGGGAATAGAGACTATATGAAAACAAACTCTAAAGTGATATATCCACTTAATAAAGTGGAACTTGAAAACTTCTGAGCAGAGTCCACACTTTCTTCATAATGCTTGTAAATTATCAGAGTCCAACAGGTGACTCTACTCTGGCCAAGAAACATGAGAACACCAAAGTTTTGAGAATCCTTCAAGTGTCCTAGAAGGATGTAGACAAGATTATATGTAGATCAAATGACATGCAACATCAGATCCCTGGTAATCTATCTCAGGTCATTTCACAGTCTTTCTAAGGCAATCATAAATTGTCATGAAAAAGCCAGCATGAAACCACCTGCTATTTAGAAGAAAGAATTAACACAAATTTTTGAAAAGAGCAATAATGTGACTCAACCCTGCCTTACCACTCAGAATTTACTCATACTCACAAGTACAATATATTCTCTAGGAACCTAAACAATTCACTTAAAATATTCAATATATAATTATTGTGAAAAATCACTTTGTACTTTAATGACTATTGATTATATAGTATTACTTCTCTTGGAGGAACTGAGAGGTGATAGACAGAGACAGAGAGAGAGAGAGAGAGAGAGAGAGAGAGAGAGAGAGAGAGAGAGAGAGAGAGAGAGAGAGAGAGAAGAAGAAGAAGAAGAAGAAGAAGAAGAAGAAGAAGAAGAAGAAGAAGAAGAAGAAGAAGAAGAAGAAGAATGAATGAATGAATGTTAAGGAACTCTTATTCCTTTGAACTGCTCAAATAGATGTGAAAAGTACCTACCCATATAATACTTAGTATAGTACATTATCTAAAATTAGTAACTTAGAGGAATATTCTAAAGAATACAAACAAATGCAGATAAGAAAAAATTTCTTAAAATAAGTGAAAGTTCACCCAACACTATCTGCCTAATAATTTCTGATCAAGGTTATAAATAGTGTGTAGTCATAAGAGCTAGTAGCTTAACATTTCTGCCAGGAGAAAAAGAAAGAATTCAGCAAGCCACAGTGACAGATTTGCAGTTAAATAAACAAGCAGACAGAAACACCACTGTGCAATGGCTTTTCATATAGCTGAGCAGGCTGGTGGCTCAGAGAGGAGAGAGACTGCTAAATATGAAACAGCCTGGGGCCTCGCTGAGCCAAAATAATAGTTATTTCAGAGTAGGTCAAGCAACAGTTGACAAAAATGAAAGCAGTAGTAGCTATTGGGTTCATAGCAGACTAATAATGCCCTTCTGGGACAAACTTGGTCTGGAATGAGAGAATCAAAACTTAACTATCCAATACGTTTCTATAGACTACTAGTTCTAGAAAGATCAAATGCATAGATAGAAAACTGATCTAGTCAGCAAACCAAAATCATCCTTAATCTGTAACATGTGTTTCAACACTAAATGGAAGACTTATTAACAACAAAGAGCTTTTTGGTAACAGGAATGGAATGGAGAACAAGGATCCTCATTAAATATACATACTTGGGGACCACCTCTGGCCTACCATGTGTGTATATATATAGAAATTCACATATAAATAGATATATCAGAGTATGTGTTTGAGGCAGACAGAGAGAGAGGGAGAGAGAGAGAAGGAGAGAGAGAGAGAGAGAGAGAGAGAGAGAGAGAGAGAGAGAGAGAGAGAGAGAGAGAGAGAGAGAGAGAGAGAGAGAGAATTTCAGGCTAAAATTTGCTTCAGTTATAAGTAAGGCCTCAAATTGTGCCTCCTGAATAATATAATCAAATAAAACAGGAAGAGGAGAATACAAAAGTGCAAGCATGGGTGTAACAATTAGAAAGCACGAGAAGTAGCTCACCATTCAGCTTTCTTTTCTTCTTTTTAAAAATACATTATTTATTATTTATTCTTACATTCTGTTTGTAGTTTCCTCTCCCTCATCTCCTTCCAGTGCCTCCCCAGAAACCCACCTCTGTTCTAACCCACCAATATACTCCTCCTCTGTTTCTGCTTAGAAAGGACAGGCCTCCAATGAGTATCTACAAAGCATGGTATATGAAGTTGCAGTAAAACTAAGCACCCCACAATTAATTCCATACAGGCTGACCCAGTATGAGGAGTAGGGACCCAAATGCCAGTAAAGAGTCAGAAACAGCTTCTGTTCCCACTGTTAGGAGTACCTCAAGAGGATAAAGTTGCACAACTGCAATGTACATGCAGAGTGCCTAGATCAGCCTCATGCAGGCTCCCTGGTTGTCTGTTCAGTCTCTGTGAGCCCCTATGAACACACGTTAGTTGAGTCTGTGACTTTTCTTGTGGTATCCTTGGACTATCTGGCTTCTACAACCCTTTCTCCCTGTCTTCTGCAGAATTTTCCAAACTCTACCTGATATTTTGCTGTGGTTCTCCATCTGTTCCCATTATTTTTTTGTGAAGCATCTCTGGTGAGAATTGGGCTAGACACCAATCTATGTGTAGAGTATAGTTAGACATCATTTTTCCCCTCCAGCCACACTTGTTCCCATTCTAAGTCTCTGGGTCATGTAGCCTGCAACACCTGGGGCTCCAGGCGGTGACAGGGATAGATTTACTCTCCTGTTATGGGTTGTAGGCTAAATTGGTCATTTCTGGGCAATAGGAATCATGGCATGGGCTTCCCTTTGAGTTTTCCCACTGCTACCACATGCCAGTCCCTTGAGCGGTTAATAATTATATAATATAAGATGTTATTGAATCATAATTTAGTAAGCCTTCTAACAATTATACATTAAATATTGGTTGAAGAATTTCATAACATTTTTTGAAACAATGAAATATTGCCTGGTGGAAACAAAAATAAAAGCAAGTTGATACTACAAGCATTTGGTAGAATATGCTAGCAAACCATCTTCAAGGGCAGCTGGTTTTCATAGGTCAACTGAATCTTTAGAGAGAAAAATGGGGCATGTCCCTGCAACACACACGTAATGTTCTCAGGCTTCACAGGAAGTTTCTTCTAAGGAACACAGATGAATAAGGACAAATATATACAGTGATGACCGTTTGCAGCAAGTAGAGAATTTCATAAGCCTATGAATATATTATGTATATGCACAAACCCTGAAGATATACACTTGCCTATTTATTGCAATACTATAAATTCTATCTCTGCAGACCATGTACATATCCAGAGAGGGAATTGAGTATGCACGCTTACCAAAACAAACCAAAACAAAGCACCAACCAACAACCAAACAAAACCTTAGAAGGAAGTTAGTAAAGACATAAATTATTTACTAGTGTATTTCCATTTAGAACAGCAAATCCTTCCCTCCTGATGGGTAACACACAGAGTAAGAAAAACAAAATTATTTTTCCTCCATAAGATGCCATAAGATAGGGCACATCAGTGTATGGCAATTTTTGTTCTATAATTATTAATATTGATTCAGTCACATTTCCGGTTTTGGATTAAGATTGTCATGAAGTGTTATTTTAAAATGACAAATTATGAATGTAAATTTAAAATAACCTTAAAGAAAATAAAATACCAAACTAATCTTGCAAACATTATACTTGCTTCTAGATCCCAAATCCTCACTGACAAGTCAATTCCATTCCTAGCAGGTGGGCACAGAAGGTGGTGAGAGAAAGATTTGTCTTGCTGATTTACAGTAGCCTATTTAGAAAGCATTCAAATGGCACCTAACTAACATAATTGTCAGCTGTTCCTGGTACAAACCTGGGGTAGAAGTGTTTTTCCATCACAGCTGACCAAAACCTTCCAAAGCACAGCAGCAGCAGACTTCAGAGAATAAGCACAAAGGGACAGTAAGTGAGCAAGCACTCTTTAGGTTGGGTCCAGCGTCCAATGCTTCTGTGAGAACTTACTTAAAGAAGTATAAAAGATTAAGGTGAGGGTTGAAGAGATGGCTCAGCCATTAAAGGCTAGGCTCACAACCAAAAAATATAAGATTAAGGTAAAATTTTTGCTTCAAAATTAGTGTTTGTGTGTGTGTGTGTGTGTGTGTGTGTCCTCATGTGTGCTTTGCAAGCACTTTACCAATGTGGCCCCCGCCCCAGGGCCTCCTTCCTTTTAGATGAAAATTAAAAGATTACAATCTGTATATTTACCAATTTCTGTTGTCCTTTTCTTTGTTGTTAGACACATAGGTCACCTAATTGTGTATTAGGAACAGAATTGCATTAACCACAGACATATGAGAATCTATGTGATATCTTGACTTGGAAGACGTTAGGTAAATACCAAAGACAATAGCGTGTATCTTAGAAAAAGTAAAAGAAAGGTAAAGGGAGGGCTAATTATAGTACAAAATGATCTATTTTACAGTTTGTGCCAAAAGAAATTAAATTTCAATAACACTGACCCACATGTTCTTTATCCATTTATATCCAGAAAAGTTACTACTAATTTTGCCTAAATGTTGTTTTTGTAGCAACATTAAAATAATTGGTTAACCATTAAGTTATGTTCTATTGCTTCTCTTGGGAAACACACTCTGATCCATCACAAAAATCCATATGTACCTACAGGTTTGGGCAAGTTAGTTTCCAATATCACCTCTTATCGGGTCTTTTACTGTGGAAAAAAAAGTAACATATTACTGGGGGGTTTCTGTAATTGTTTTTTTCCATCCTCCCTTCCGTTTTCCCTCAGAACACAGTACATTTACAGAGTGCCACATAGGCCCCGAGCATGCTGGAACAAACAACCTTTGCTCTTTCTACATGTCTACAGGGAAGCATTCTTTACAAGTTCGTTATTGTCAGCCTTGGTTACCTAAGCAGATTTTCAGCTGTTTGCTGCTTTCTGTCCTCCACCTTGGTAAGTGTTCAGCCGAGATTTCAAAGACATTGTGCCAGCCACATTCCAATCCTATATTGTTTGTTGTAGAATATTGCATGGACCTCTGTGGTTATGGTTTTTGGCTCATCCTTAGTCCATATTATTAAATAATAATGGAGATAAAGAGCATTCATATCAAGCTCTTGTCAAGACCATCTAAATTTAAGACAGGTGTTAGACTCACACCTGCCCTATGATGTGAGCCAAAATAGAGGCACCTTATACATATTTATGGAAGCCATATTTATGATCACCTGGCTTTGTAACTAAGAAGTCACAAGGCATTTTAAAAGTCGGTTATTTCTTTTTATGTGTGTATGAAGCATGGTAGATCTCCCAGCTATTTAAGATAATCAAAAATATGCTTATACAGGATTAGATTTATCTATTCAAATATAAAATAAGCATTACCAAGCACTCTCAGGCAATTCACATGCAATCTCTGTTACAAATGTGCTAATAATCTTGCTGAGTAACTTTATAAAGGCAACTGATGTGTGTGTGTGTGTATGTGTGTGTGTGTGTGCGTGTGTGTGCGTGTCTGTGTCTTTATAGCTGTTTGTTTTGAGACAAAATTTTACTTTATAGCCCAAGGTAATCTGTAACTCACTATATAGTTTTGGATGGGTTCAAATTCATGGCTAATTTCTTGCTTTAGCCTCCCAAGTACTAGAGTTCTACACATGAGTCACCATATCTGGTGGCAACTGGACTTTTGCTAATACATTTGTAAATGAAATCATAAATAAAATTAATAAACTGTTACCTTATTAATTTTAAAAATACATTTTCAAATATTTATTAGTAAAACTACTAAGGACAATTAATCTGCTTATATAAACATAACACATGCAACCCAGAAAGAAAAACATGGCATGGTCATAAGTGGATATTAGACATAGAGAAAAGGATTACCAGCCTACAATGCACAACCCCAGAGAATCTAGGAAATAAGGAGGACCCTAAGAGAGACATACATGGATCCCCACCCCAGTAAGGGAAAGGAATAAGATTTCCAGAGTAAATTGGGAGCACAGGGGATGGGGGAGGTAGGTAGGAGAAAGAGGATGGAAGAAGGGGAGAGGGGAAGAAAACATGAGGGATCAAGAAGGTTGAGTTGGGGGAAGGACAGAGGAGAGCAAGGAAAGAGATACCTTAATAGAGGGAGCTACTATGGGCTTAATGAGAAACCTGCCACTGGGGAAAATCTTCAGGTATCCACAAGGATGACCCCAAATAAAAATCTAAGCAATAGTGGAGAGGCTACCTTAAATGCCCTTCCTCTATAATGAGATTGATGACTACCTTAAATGCCATCATAGATTCTTCATCCAGTAGCTGATGGAAGCAGAAACAGAGATTCACAGTTAAACACTGAGCTAAACTCCTGGAATCTAGTTGTAGAGAGGGAGGAGTGATGAGCAAAGGGGTCAAGCTGACCTGAGTAAATGGGACCTCAAGGACTCCAGACTGATAGCTAGGGAACCTGCATAAGACTGAACTAGGCACCCTGAATGTGGGAGTCAGTTGGGGGGCTTGGGGAGTCTATGAGGCCTCTGGCAATAGAACAACTATTTATCCCTCACTCACAAATGGGCTTTGGGAGCCCATTCCCTGTGGAGAGATATTCTCTCAGCCTAGATACAGGGGGAAGGGCCTAGGTCCTGCCCCAAATGATGTGACAGACTTTGATGATCCCCCATGAGAGGCCTCACTCTCCCTGAGGAGTGGAATGGGGTGAGATAGGTGGATGGTGGGGGAATGGGAGTGCAGGAGGGAGAGGGAACAGGGACTGATATATAAAATAAGACTGTTCTTTGTTTAAATAAAATTAAAAAAATAAATGCTGTCTGTTTTTCAACTTTCAAAATTTGTTTCAATTTCATTTTCTCCAGGCTTGTGATTCTGCTTATGTTCTAGGTTTCTGCTTTTGTTTCTTTTCATGGAACTCTTGAACTAGAACTTGGTTGGGTACAGTTCACCTCAGTGTATTCTGTATCTCTCCTGACAATATGCTTTTCTTGTTGTATTACACTCAGGTGGTGGTGGTGGTAGTGTTTGTGTGTGTGTGTGTGGGTGTGTGTGTTTGTGTATGTGTGAGTGTGTATATGATTATGTGTCGATGTATCCATTTGTACATGAGTGTGGGTGTATGAGACTGTGTGTTAGCGTATGTGTGATTCAGTGTGTGTGAAGCCTGTGCGCATGAGTGTAGTGATACCATGTGTGCACATGTATGTATGAGTGTGTATGTGAAAGAATATGTGTGCTCTGTGTATGAAGCCTTTGCATATGAGTATACTCTCTCCCTCTCCATCTCTCTCTCTCTCTCTCTCTCTCTCTCTCTCTCTGTGTGTGTGTGTGTGTCTGTGTGTGTTTGTGTGAAGCCTGATAGAAATTATTTCATAACAGTAGGAAGAAGAAGTTCTGCTATAATGATTTTCCTATCTTGACTTCTCATGTCTGATGGTAGTACAATGCCTTGTCCTATAGAGGACACCTTGAGTCTTGAGGAATGTGCCCATCTGCCTTCCTTGAGGTGAGGGACAAGTCTCTTCCCTGAATACCACAGCACTCTCCAAAGCTTCTGCTCACAAAAGCTCTTCCTCTGATTTAAGCCTCAGGAGGTCTTGATTTTGAGTCTACCTCACCAAATAACAATTACTTTCCAGTTGAATGTAGCATCATTTAGTTGGCAAAACTGGATACAAACGAAATTCTTAGAATTTTCTTTTCTTTGAGACTGGTCCTCCCTGCATAGATAATGCTATTCTCAAGCTAGTGCCTTTTCTGCTTCATCCTCCTAAATGCTCAGATTGCAGATGTGTGTTGGCAAACCCTAAGTCTTTTAACAGTACTCTATCTAATTTATATGTTTTTTAACTTTCTTCCCTCTTTACTTTTCCCTACCCCTTAAGCCTAAGTTAAAATATTCCCTCATTTCTATGACCCATCTGACATAAACCCAAGTTGACAAGTTCTTGGATCCACATTGGATTATTTCATTGCATTCATATTTCTTCTCTGAAATGCTTTACTAAGAAAGTGATATTGAAGTCTATAGTTCCTTGTCTAGTAAATAAGTTTCTTTCTCCCAAATCCTGTGGCACGTGATAATACTAGCAAATTTCCTCAAAGTTTGAATCCTACATTCTTTTTCATCATCTAGTTACTGAAGTATATTAAGCGATAAATACTAAAATAATTATTTTCATTTGTGGTGTTCTCTGTTGACAAAGAATACTTTATCAATTACTTTTTATTACCTTTTTAGTTTCAGAATATGTAAGATGTATCACCTAATAAATTGAAATAGATTTGACTAGGGATTAATGATACTGCATTTCAATGTCAATTATATTGAATATTTAACTGAGTTATAAGCATAAATTGATATTCATGTTAATTTCCATAATTTCAGAAGAAAACATTTCATCAACATTTACGTAAAGACCACACACAAGTGAGATTTTAAGAGGTTCCAATGTAATGTTCAACTTTGAGTGCACATTCTTTATAGCATATCCCTTTATTATAATTTAACTTTAAATTATGCAGGTAATTAAATTAATATTTCCAAATTTTAATCTATCCTTAAGTAACTTTGTGAGTCTCAAAAAAAGAGATGTACTAATAAACACTATTGGGTGGAAAATTTTCAATTTCCTCACATATAAAATCACTGCTTGGTTTAGTTAGCACATTTCAGAGGTTAACTCTAGGTCTCACAAATATCTAACTAGTGTGTCTATCTCCAGTTCCAGTTGTAGCCACTATAGGTCATGTTCCCATAAATGTCTCAAAATGAACACTCCCACACTGTAAGTGAAATGTCATTGTCATACATTTCCACATTTTTCTTAATGAATAGAATTACAGTTGCATTTAACATTAGACATACATTTAAACATCACCAAATACATATGATTGAATATGGTCAAGTGTATTTAAAAGGAGTACATTTATTCTGATTTTCAGTACCTCTGTATGAAAATGAGAAATTTGTACTTTCAGTGAATTGTGATAAAATCCTTGCCCTTTTTGAGTTTAATTCTAGGGAGGTATCTGTATCTAGATCTTCCATGTGTGCAGCATGCATTGCTACTAATGACCACCTTTCCATTAGTTTCAACATAAATAATAGAAACTTGGAGCTGCAGTATTTTGTTCTATCAACTCCCAAGCCCCCATCATCCCTCACCTCTTAAATCTGCTGTTCAGGGTTCATAGCCAGCTAGATACTGATGTTTCTATGACCATAAGCAATCATCTCATAATTTTCCCATTTTCCTAGGCAGGTGGGCAAGAAACTACTTCTGTTGTAAATAGTAGTTGTAATAAATAATAGGATTTATCCAACTCAATCCTCTTTATGTCCTGCAGAGTAAAGCAGAACTATCTTAATGGCAGGGAATAAGGGGGTAATTTTGTTGGCAGAGTCTTGATTTTATTACTTTACACTCTCCTCAGATTCTCTGAGCACAACTAGCTGACAATAACCTTTTTGGTTCAGAGCTTGCAAAATCTCAGCATGAGATTTTGGCACAGGATGGAGATGACTATTGCAGAAAGATTAATATAGAAAAGGCCAAGTGTGTTCTAATATGGATCACAGTTCCTTTTGGATTATACAGAGAGGTCCAGCAGGACTTCAAGTTGTCAGTGGCCTGCCTCAGTTTTCCCCAAGGTTATTACTCAGTAGGTATATATCTTGTGGTTCCTATTCTGACCCAAAAGGAAATTATGCTCTGTCCAGAACTTTGAGGAAATGCACACCAAAGCATATAATACACTCACTTGTATATGTGAATTACACACACCCACACACAAACACACACACACACACACACACACAGAGAGAGAGAGAGAGAGAGAGAGAGAGAGAGAGAGAGAGAGAGAGAGAGAGAGTTCTGCCTTCCTATTACCTATTATCTTTTGAAATATGGGCACCCCGAATAATTTCTAGTAGATGTAAGGACAGTTTTGCATATCATTTAATATTGTGTTTTCATTATCTTTTTGAGATTTATATAAATGAACTAATACTTATTAGTTAAGTATACACTGAACTCTTTGTTATTCTCAGTGCTATTAATTGGGCCTGACTATGAAATACCTAATAATACCAATATTCATTGGTAGAAAACTTGCGATTCACAGAGTTTGACAACCTGCTCAACTCTAATAAAGTCAAAGTCTAGATTGGTTTCGTACTTTTGAAATCTCACAGCTCTGTTCCTCCTATGATGTTCAATGAATAAAGATTTAGGGTTGTAACATTATGATGTAATTTCTGGGGAATATTACCGTGTTTCCAAAGTTCCTAAGACTTCCCTCGTGAGATTTCAGTTACTAAAATAAGCACATAAGTTCATAACTAGAGGGGTGAACAATGATTACTGTTTTTTAGGTTTTTGTCATCTCCTATTTATTAAGGAGATTGAGGTTGTGGAAGGATACATAGTTTCTTTAGGGTCAAGCATCATCTCACATGTGACAGAACAGAGTCTTTGTAATTCTATATTAACTGCTGGAGGGAAATATCACCAAGGCTTCCTTGATCTGGACGTCTGAGGATAAAGACAACAAACTGACAGTATTTGAATATCAGTTCAATTTTTGTTCTAATTTTTAAAAATATTTTATTAATTCTTTGATCTTTGATACTTTCATGCAACATATTTTGTTCATATTTGCCCCTATTCCTCTGACCTCTTTCCAGATATACACTCTTCTAACTCTTATTTTGTGTGCACTTTTAAAAAATTATTTCTTTACTAGAAGAGGCTATCTCAAAGTATGAATTCTTGTCCTCTGGCTCTTGCTCTCTTTCTGCACAACTCTCCTACAAAGTTCCTTGAACCTTACACGTAAGGATTGTGTATTAGATGTGTCATTTGGCTTGGGTATCCCACAACCAGTTGTCCTATGCATTTGACTAGCTGTGGCTTTCTATAGCAGTGTCCATCTCTGTCATAAATAAGTGGATCTTTTGACCTTTGTGAAATATTCCGGATCCCAGAAATTCCCACATGAGAATTAATTGGTTAAAGGCTTTATTGCAAAATTACAGAATGATTTTGACTATAGTTCCTGTAAGGTGAATCTGTGGATAATGGCACTTTCCACCAAGCCTGACAGCCTGAGTTTAATCCTGGGATTCCAAATAGTGAAAGAAGAGAAGTCTGGCACAAGTTGTACTCTGACAAGCATACATGTGCCTTTGTATGCGCCCTTCCTACTACAAAATATATAATTGAATAAAAATATGGCTCACATGTGAAAATTGAGCATCTGGGAGGTGATGACAGGAGGATCAATTGTTCCCATCTTACCCTACATAAAGGCCACGTACGTTACATGATGCTCTGCCTCAAAAATATTATCTAAACTATTTTATTGGATTTGATCTCTATGGTAATATTTTCTACATGAGGAATAAATTGAGGTATAATCTGACTACGTGACATGCAGATTCTGGCAGATATTTAAAATAATTCTAGTCCTGTAGAGCTGCTGGGAACTGTACAGGAATAATACAGAGCTGTGCTGTTGTTCAAGTCTTACTCATTCCCTTTAGTTCCCCTGCAGCTTTGGTGGTAACATGCTTTAAGCTAACTACCCTGTACCTCAAGCAGATGTGGACAGACTGTTTCGGAAAACACGAATATCTGGGCTTGTGTTTTTAGTAACTTTCCCTTGATAAGAGCAACTGGAATTGGTCATGTAGGAAGAACCATTGAACAGGCAGGTAGGTACTGCTTTTCAAAGCATCAGCTTCTGCCTTGATCCTTCTGAACTGTCAAGATTATTTTCCCTTTGCTGATATGTCTGTAACAGCATAGAGAAGAGATAAGCTCTTATTGATGAGCATTTTTCTTATTAGAGAATAATTGCATCCCTATGAGAATGAGGATTTATCATGTTCTCTGAAACTGGAAAAAACAGAGAAGGTGGGTCAGGGAGGAGGAGAATTAGAAGAGGAAAGATAATGTGATGGGAGGTAGACTCTTCAATCTTGCTCTTTCTGAGTACTTTTCAAGTGATATGTCTGGGTCTCCCTGGTGACATTGCTACAATAAGCTGTTTGTCCATTGCTTCTAACTTATGAAGAAAGCACATGGGAATGCATTTGGAGGTAGATAAAGCCAAAATTTGGTGATTAAAATGTCAACAAGACTGGACAGTGATCCATCAGCCATGACTGTGTTACTCTCAAACCTTAAAGGGCATCTATGTCTATGAGCTCAACACATTTGTCGTCACACTCCAACATTGTCAGTAGGAATGCATCATGGCAGACTGAACAGCAATACTGGCCTCTTGTATACAGCATGAAATCAATTTTATTTTCCCTTTCTCTTACATCTTGTTGGTAGAAGAATAGATGAGATTATCCATGCGGCAAAATAGAGGAGGATGGTATGTCTGATGGTCAACATGAAGGACCATAGATTTATGCTCAGAGAAATATTCCTTAAAGTGAACTCTAGCCCTCCTGTCCATTTTTCATAGTTCAGTATCAAAGTTTAAGCTCCCATCAGAACCACTATTGAAGAAAACACTGAACAGCCTTGGAATCACATCACTGTTGCTGCTGAGATAGTTCAACTTGACTGATTTTTACTTAACAGGAAATGTTCAGAAAGCACAACTCTAAAAGCATTGCATGTATGAAAGTAGAGGAGAAAGTGATGAGAGTTAGATCAGGGTGAACCAACATTTCCTTATTAAATTCATAAGAGTGCAGATGTTAGGGGTGGAGGAAGAAATAAACAGTCTGTAACAAGCAAAGGGAAAGCAGATTTGATACAGGACAGTGCAGTGGATGCAAACATTTAGATTAAGGATTGTAAAGACTCCCAAATCTTCCAGGATGGTACCTCTCTCATAAAACATCCAATCACCCCATAATAAAAAACTATCACTTTTCAGTAACAGGAAGGACTTGAGGGAGAAGATACCTGGAGAGCAAACACTTGAGATTAAACAGAGATATCACTGCTTATCATTCAAAACTTATTTTTACTGTTAACATGGGAGGCATACTGTAGTAGTCCTATGAAATAAGCTCATGAGGAAGCTTCAGTATGTTGGAGATTAAGTCACTAAAAGTCACTTTTTCCCAAAGGACTTAACAAATAACTTACGTTGTGGTGATTTAATTTTTATGATCTTTAACTTTTAGCTTATTGGTTTTGAGATCTACTTTACATTTAATGCTTTCATACTTGAATGTAGCCAATAAATGCTGGGATCAATAATGTTAATAGAGCTTTGAGTTACCATGGTTTTAGTTCATAAGCCCTGTTTTTGTCTAAGGAGCACTGTGAACTGTGGTTTAATTCCGTTGTAGGACTTTTGTGTAACTCTACCCATGTACACATAGTCACTATTTTCCAGTGACGATTACTTAATTTTCTCAAGTCTCTTCCTTTCTTATCATCCTTTCCTTTGAAATGTATTATATGAAAGTATTATATTATTATAAAATATTATATAATGAAAATAAGAAATGTTATGTTCAGCTGTCTATTGAGATCCTAAAGTAAATTTAGGCGATAGAATAAATAACACAACTCAATAAAGGCTGTGAGATTACCATGGGTATCAGCTTTAGATATATTTATAATTTATAGCTATGTGTTTTGATGTCCTATTTAGTGTGATTTGGGGGATATATTGTACAGAGGCCTATAATGTGAATAGGAATATTTATTGGTAACTTTTTGTCCATGGCCCTTTTATGTCTCACACAATGTATTCCCACTGGGATCTCAGTGTAGTTGAAATTTTCTATATATCTTTCTGATCTCTGAGGTTTCTTCTCATTTCTACTTTTACATATGTGTTGTTAAGCACTCAAAACTAACAGACATTATTTATTGGTTAGTTCCAGATTTTTGGCATTGTAAAAAGTTACTGAGTTTTCTGAAGATACCAAAAATAAATCAATATTCATATTAAAAATATGTCTAATGGTTTACATTATCTTGAAACCATTAGTCTGATTTGTGAAATGTGTGACAATGTCATTTTACTTGCAGTGTGGCAGTGTTTGCCTGCGAATTTCAATATTCCATTTTTTCCCACTGTAGAACTCTATCGTGTAAATGCACCACATTTTCTCTATCCATTCTTCAGCTGAAGAGCATCTAGGTTGCTTCCACACACCAATGGACACCGAATTTTTGAAAAAGAAGCCAAAATTATACAATAGTTAAGGAAAGTATCTTTAACAAAGATCCAACCAGATGTCAGCATGTAAAAGAATGCATAGAGATCAATGTCTATCACTGTGCACAAAACTCATATCCAAGTAGATCAGAAACCTCAACATAATCCAGATACACTGAACCTCATAGAAGAGAAAATGATAAATAATTTCGACAACACTGGCACAGAAGACAATGTCCTGAAGAGAACACCAATAGCACAAGAACTATGATCAACAATTATTAAATGGAGCTCATGGAATTGAAAACTTTCTGTAAGATGAAGAACAATGTCAATAGGACAAAACAGCAGCCTACAGAAAGGGAAACAATCTTTACCAACCCCACATCTGACAAAGGGATGATTTCCAAAATATATAAAGAAATCAAGAAATTAGATATCAACAAATTGCATAATATAATTAAAAATTGGGTATACATCTAAACAGAGAAAGAATGGACTTTGGGAGCCCATTCCAAGTGGAAGGATTCTCTCTCAGTCTAGATGTACAGGGGAGGCCCTAGTTCCTGTCCCAAATGATGTGACAGATTTTGATGATCCCCAATGAAAGGTATCACCCTTCCTGGGCATTTATGGGGGTAGGATGGGGGTTGGTGGAGGGCATGGTAGGATGAGAAGGT
This sequence comes from Mesocricetus auratus, assembly GCF_017639785.1. NCBI lineage: Eukaryota > Metazoa > Chordata > Mammalia > Rodentia > Cricetidae > Mesocricetus > Mesocricetus auratus. The sequence continues at coordinate 106,601,160 of NW_024429184.1, read as the reverse complement.
GAGAAAACTTGGATTGATACGCAAAATAAGATTGTTTCTGATTTAAATAAAAATATATAAAAAAGATAATTCTCAAAAGAAGAATCTCAAATGGCTGAAAAACACTCAAAGCATGTTCAACATCTTTAGCCATCAGGAAAATGCAAATCATCATGACTCAGATTCCATCTTACACCTGTCAGAATGGATAAGATAAACAATGGCTAATGCTGGAGAGTATGCAGAGCAAGGGTAGAAGTGTAAACTTGTATAGACACTTTGGAAGTCAATGTGGCAGTTTCCCAGAAAACTAGGAATCAATCTATCACAAGACCTAGCTATACAACTCTTAGGCATATACCCAGAGGATGCTAAATCTTACCACAAGAACACTCACTCAGCTATCTTCATAGCATCTTTATTGTAATAGAAAGAACCTGGAAACAACCTAGATATCTTTCAACTGAGGAATGGATAAGGAAAATGTGGTACATTTATGCAACAGAATATTACTCAGCTGTTAAAAAAAAAAACAAGGATACCAGGAAATTTGAAGGCAAATGGATACAATGAGAAGAAAATCATCCTGAGTGAGGTAACTCAGTCCAAGGAAGACAAAATGGTATGTACTAGCTCATAAGAGGATATTAGCTATAAAAAATAAAGGATAACTATGCTACAATCCACAGACCCAGAGAGACTAGGTAGCAACCAGGTTTCATGGGAGAATGCCCAGATCTCCCTGGGTAGGAGAAATAGAAGAGATTTCTTGAATGGTCTGAGGGTAGGTGGGGTGGGAACATAAGTATGGGGGGAGGTGGGCAAACAAAGGGGGAAAGTACTGAAAGAAATTATTGAAAATTAGGGTACGTTTCAGATTCAGATAAAAACCTGTTGAAAAGAAATCTCCCAGGAATCTGCAAAGGTGACCCCATTTAAGACTCCTAGCAATGACCGAAACATAGCCTGAGCTGCCCATCTCCTGTGACCAGATTGGTGCCTGCCCAATTGTCATGAGAAAGACTTTATTCTGCTACTGATGGAAGCAGATGCAGACCCACAGCCATACATTAGGTGGAGTTTGGGGAATCCTGCAGAAGTAGAGGAGAAAGGATTATAGGAGCCAGAGGGGTCACAAGAATATCACAAGAATGCTCACATTGTCAACTAACCTGTGCCCAGAGGGGCTCACAAAGATGGAACCAACAGGCAAGGATCCTGCATGGGACTGACCTAGGTAATTTGCATATACATTACAGATGTGTTGCTTGGTTCTCTTGTGGGACTCCTAACAGAGGGAAAGGGGGCTGTCTCCGACTCTTTTACTAGCTTTTGGGAACCTACTCCTCACACTAGGTTACTTGGCCCAGACTTAATACATAGGGAGCTGATTAGTCTTACTGCAACTTGATATGCCATGTTTTGTAGATACTCATGGGAGAACTGCCCTTTCCTAAACAGACACAGCAGAGGAGTAGATTGGTGCAGAAATAAACAGGGGTGTTGGGGAGGTGCTTGGAGGAGAGAAGGGAGGTGTAACTGTAGCCTGAATATATAATAAATAAATAAATTTACTTATTTATTTTTCAAAAATTACAAGGGAATTAAAAACAGCTCTTAATTCTAGAGGGACATACAGTCAGTTATTCTTAATCACATCTGGACACAGAGCAGATACTCATTTCAACAAGATACAAGTGTAATGAACCAGGGATTTGAGCTTGGCTTCTGGTTCCACAAACTCTAGTGAATATTTGGCTCGAACTAGTGACTTAGTTCCACAAAGATCTGTGTAAATGTCTTACCACATTAAACTACAAGCCAGAAAATGTGAAAATTTGGGGGGAGAAAATACAAAATAAGTAATTTTTTCTGGAACAAAAAATAAATGAAAGCCGGGTGGTGGTGGCCCACGCCTTTAATCCCAGCACTCAGGAGGCAAAGGCAGGAGGATCTCTATGAGTTTGAGGCCGGGCTGGACCGACAGCCTCCGAAACAATACAGAGAAACCCTGTCTCGTAAAAACCAAATAACTAAATAAAGAAAGAAATAAATGAAAAGTTAAAAATATAATATAGAAAGTGAAATTCCTGTTACTGTGTTTTTCACTAGAAATAATGAAATTCACAAATTGAGATACTTATCTCTCAGTACATTGCTATTATGCTCAATTTCCATTTGGGCAAAAATTGGTCCCTGACATACATATTGTTGGGGCAACTCTTGGTTTGTTCTGTTAAGTTATGCTCATAGTTTAAATTAACCCATGTTGAGTTATACACCAGTGATAGCTAATTGTACTGCTTCACATTTCTTGATATTTTCAACAGTGCCTGAGTTAATATATGTCTGTATATATATATATATATATATATATATAGAGAGAGAGAGAGAGAGAGAGAGAGAGAAAGAGAGAGAGATACAGATACAGATATAGATTAAATATAGATATGCACAAATGTACACAACTCTCTTTCCCTAACAGAATTTCCCAGGATGACCAGTGAAGGATCAAAGCATTGATATTTTTCTGATTTTAGTAGATTCTTCCCATTTATCCTGAAAATAACATACTGATTTGCGGTGTATGTGACAGTGTTTCTATCTTGACACATTTCTCTGTATAATAGATATAGTTTTCAACACATGGTGTGCATGTTGATTTTTCCAAGCTGAATGAGTAAATGCATCAGTGTGAAGTAAACAAATAATTTATTTAAGCAGTTATCAAGTGTATGAAGGCACATGGGAATGTGTTTTTTAAACAGCATGTCAAATACCTCAGATTCAAAGTATCTCATTCAGTTTTATTGACCACATAATACATGACTTCTCCATTCTTTGATGAGTTATATTTAATTACATTTAAATTTATGGCTTCTGTGTAGAAATGACTCAACAATGTGATCCTTTGTGGGATTTTTCACAATGTATATTTATCTTTGAAATCTTGAGATCAACTGAGTACACCTTTTGCTGGAGGTTTCAGCTCTAACCATGTCAGTTATTCCACATTGTGATGGCTACTGTTGGCTGTCAACTTGACTACTTCTGGAATTCATTAAAACCCAAAATGGGGGGCACACTTGTGAGGGATTTCTGCTTTATATGAAGTGGGAACATGGAAAAAGGAAGCTCTCTGTTTGCATGTTCTTGCTCTCTTCACTAACAAGTTCATTTCTTCACTGACATTGAAACTTACTTCTTCAGAATTTCAGGGTACACTGAAGACCAGCTTAGACATATAGCATGATAGACTGAGTAACTCCTGGATTCCTGGGATTTTTCCTTCATAGCCAGTCATTTTTGGATTGGCTGGAACATATGGCACACTTTTGTTGTCTCTGAGAAGGAAAATTGCATTTTCATTTACACAATTTCTCAGAGGAGAAGGTACTACACAGAAAAATTTAACACCAAGTGGAATATAGAACACAAATAAATTGATTGATTCCAAACAAATAATAATTATTACTCTGATATTTTAAGGTCATCGTTTCATTTTAAGATTTTATAATTGATAGCAATATCATCATATTGTTAAACATAGATCTTGGCTTCAGAGCCCCATGAGGGCAACACAATGCTGTCAAACCTATTAGCTCATTTGGACATAACAAAGGGAAGATTCCGAACCTAACAACCAAGGTCACAGTGAGCAAGAGAGCAAAGCAAAGAAATGTCTTAAATTCGAGTAAATATTGCAACAGCAGAGGTCATGAAGTCTCTGAGACTGGAGACAGATAAGTGGCAGAAATGTGGCAGATAAATGGGGAAAGAACTAACATATATTGATTTTTTTCAAGATATACCAGGCACTATGGCAACATCTTTTCGACAGCTCTTATTTCTCTTAATCCTCTCAACAACCTCTAACAGTCATTTATACTGTTATTTATAGAAAAGGAACTGAGGTTCATAGGACCTAAGCGGAGTTCCAGAGGGTTACCCACCTGCTAAAAGTCAAGGTTAGAGTAACAAAAAAGATGCTCTTGAAGCCACTTCCTGCTACAGTTCAGGGCAAAGACACAAGGCAGAGTCATCACTCTAAAAATAGACAGGAAGCCTGTCTCTAGAGTGAATTTCTGAAAGTATCCTGTGAAAAGAAGGGATAGATGATTCCCTAAAATGCATTAATTTTAGTCTTAGAATTTTTCTAAATAACATTCCAGACCTCATCCACATATTTTCTCTGGATTGTATTAACAATGCATTCTCTAGAATTAGTTCAGTTTTGTGAAAGCCATATGAACTGTAGCTTTAGCAAACAGCTCACATGGCTTTTTAAGTGTGGTAATGCTTTAGAAATCAAGATTTAAAGTCTCAAAGTTAATAGCAGCCTCATAAAACCTTGATATCTTGTAGAATTAGGCTTTTAAAATTCACAGGATAGATATCTAATTTTTTATGGTTTCTAAATAGAATTGAAAACAATTATAGCACAAGGAAACAACACATGTCTTCCTTTACTGACAAATTAAATAGAAGCAGAAGACAAGAAATATACACATATTATAAAACAATTTTGAGATTCATCATTTAAAATTTGCCAGAATTTACTAAACACTAACAAAAATGTAGCTTATGTGACACAGTTTAAAGGTGGCTTTCCAGGTAAAGACGTTTGCCACCAAACCACGTGACCTGAGTTCAAATCAGGGAACCAGAGAGTAGGAAAAAACTGACCACTGCAAGATGTCTTCTGACCTTTACATGCGTGCCATATTGTTTCTTCACATACAAACATGCAAGCATGCATACAAAGATAAGTAAATAGTAAAGACATTTGGTTTTTTGAAGAGAATGGGAGGATTCTTAATAGGACAATTGTCTTTAAGTACATAGGATGGTTTCTACTAATATAAAGGAGAAAGAAACATGACAGAAGATATATTTTCTTTACATTTATTTATTCTCCATGTCTTTTAAAAATACTATTTCATAAATTGGTAGGTTTTTTGAATTCCAAATATTAATTACTACCACTGTAATTTTATCAATCTCAAATAATATTAGTTATTTGTAAACTTCCAGGTCCAGCAACTAAGCATACAGACAGTTTTAGCCATGGATAAGTTGTTTGGTCAGTCAAGGAAATGCAGTCAATATTTTCTTTAATTTCTGCATGTTTCTAGCACGACTGAGGTTGTTTAAGTGAATCACATGATTTAATTCTGTCACGGTTATTTGAGATGTAGTATTATCAATATACACAGTTTATAAAAAATATCCAGGCATAGGAAAGATAGGAAAAGTGCCCCAGTTACAGGATTTATATGTAGTAAATCTAGAACATGGTCTTAATAATTGGGCCTCAGGGCCCAAACACTAACCACAGTGTTTTCAGCAACCCTAGGCATAAACGTGAACCTATCCAGTATCCAAGCAGCATAAATGTCACCAGCAAGAATACTTAATTCTTTAAAGAGAATAAATTTAAAAATCAATTTTTAAGGGCATGCCGTCAAGATGACCTCCATAGGAACTTCCTCAGCACAGTATGAAATTAGTTTTGACTTTACTTAGCTCAGCGTTCAGCACCTGTCACTTTTATGATAGGGATCAAAGCTGATACTGAGAAAGCTGTTTCTCAAGTTGGTTTTAAAGTAACAAAGGAAAACCTGGGAGTTTTCATGTGGCTTAATTAACAAGCTCATCAATTCTCGGAAAATTGAAAATTTGCATTTGTTTTTCAACAAGGCAGATTGAGCTCAAACCCAAGTATAATCAAGTTGTAAGTTAAGTCAAGATACGCAGTAGGTTCCACTTGTTATCCTCAGATTGCTTGTGATAGAGGTAGAACACTCATTGGCCAACCTCCTCTTGCTCAATCTGCAGCAGAATTCTGCAGATTCTAGTGTAGGCTGCATACTAGAATCAAGACCCAGAGGCACCATGAAGCATGCTGAAAGTAGGAACACAAACACTTCAAGTTTATAAGTTCTTTATGACAATGACAGCTTTTCTTTTATATTTTAAAAACAGAGCTAGTATTCTTTCAGTAAAATAACTGATAGTGATTAATAAGGATCTCACAAAATATTGCAAATTTACAAAGCAAGAAAGGACTTCAAAACTTATTAGACATTTTCCCTTTAATTAGATATTATTCCTTATGATTTTAGGCTCTACATTTGAAATATGGCTCATTTCTGATGTGGAATATACCCTCTGTGCACTGTGAATGTGTATTACTCTCACAGGTTAATAAAGAAGCTGATTGACCTATAGTAAGCCAGGATAAAGTTGGATGGGACAATCAAACTGAGGATGCTGAAATGAAGAGTGGAGGAGTCATAGTGTCAGACAGCTGCCAAGGAAGCAGGCCATGCAAAAAATGATGTAATGAGCAATGAGCCATATAGTGAATCATAGATAAATATGGATTAGTTTAATAGTGAGAGCTAAGTAGTAACAAGCCTGAACTATTGACCTAGCATTTATAAGTAATGTTAAGATTTTATATCAGTTATTTAGGAGCAAGCAGGTGAGACAGGAAGACTCCACTTACACCTTTCCATTATTGTATTTCTCAAAAATGGCAATGATGTGTAAAATGGTCAACAAATGCCTAGGTAGTTGCACTTTCAAATGTATATTAAATATACCACTATTAGGTGTAGAAAATATTGCCTGAAATTGATTTTTGTTGAAAGCTAACTTATCCTTGCGTATAATTCTTTGACTTTAATTAAGCAGTATACTTCAACCCCAGAGTCCCATAAGGTTTCCTAGACACATTCTTCAACAAAGAAAATATCTTGGATCTTCTATTGTCTCCTAAAACAAACCTATCACTTTTGTTTTGTTTTTCGACACAGGGTTTCTCTATATTGTTTTGGATCCTGTCCTGGAACTTGCTCTGTAGACCAGGCTGGCCTCAAACTCATAGAGATCCACCTGCCTCTGCCTCCCGAGTGCTGGAATTAAATGTGTGTGATACCAACGCCTGGCCCTATCACTGTTTTTTAACTCTAACAGTATCTGGCACATTATTCTGTGTCTACACAAGTTAGAATGGAATAGATTTCTGAATATCATGAAGGGGGATGATGAAGATAACAACTAATTGTTTTCTTTGTTATTTGAATCCTATCACAGAAAACTGGATAAAAAACCCTCACTTAGAGAACACATACCAGAATAGGTTACCATGGGATAGATGACTGGCAAGAAACTCACAAAACTGAAGAACTCAAAAGACCATTCTTATTCATCATAGTAAAGAAGTAAGGGGATTGAGTTCTTGAAGGTCAAGTCTTATGTCAAAGAGCTGGATGTGAGCTTAGCACTATTTCTTTCTTAGAGTATTCATGGAAATTTCAGCAGGATTACTGTGGCATTTGAATAAGGATGGCCCCCATGGGCTCATATGCTTGAATGTTTGGTCCAGAGTTTGTTGAGCTGTTTAGGAAGGATGGGGATGTATGGCATTGTAATAGGAGGCATATCCCTGGAAGCAGGGGTTGAGGTTTTAAATACCCACACCTTTACCAGTTTACTCTCTTTCTCTCTGCCTCATGTCTGTAGATCAGATGTAAGCACTCGGCTACTGTTATAGTAATATGCTGTCCTTCCTACTACTTTGTTCCCTGCCAAGCTGGTCATGGATTCTAAGCCTCTCAAATAGTAAGCTCCAAATTAAATGCTTTATTTTGTAAATTGCTATGGTTATGATTTTGTCACAGATACTGAAAAGCAACTAAGACAAATACTTTTGACTATTTCTTCTAAACTCTCATCCCACTGACTTAGGATTCTAAATAGCCAAACAGGTGTAAGAGAGACTTCTAAAAAGCAATGAAAAGAGCAAACATGCCTTTGATCCAGCATCTTCAATGTCAGTGGCTTGAGGAAAAAAATAGAGCCTGTGGTGTATAGGACATCCAATTAGTCAGTTAAAGAATATGTTTATGCTAATGATTAAAAATCTTGGGTATCCTATTCCCTCCTCTATGTTCAGCATTTATGACATAGCCTAGCTAGTTTGCTCTCAACCATTAAAGAAAGATATGATGACAAACCCATATCAAGAAAGAGGAAATTAAACATTAAATTTGCTTATTTGTCTTGAAAAAATAAACTGTGTGGTACTTATTGTTATAATGAAACAGTTAATTGAAAATTGTAACTCTCAGCCAAAGGTAAGTTTTACTTGAAATAGCAAAAAGTTTTAAATCTTTATCAATCCTACTCACACACACACATATATATATGTAGATATTTATGTATGTATATATGCATAAAATATAAACACATGCCTGCTTTGTGTCTTTGCCTTTGACTGTGTTTTTAATAGAATAATTAGATATTTCAGTTTTACATTCTCACAGCCAACTGTGCAGTAATTAAAAAGATCATTTCAAGTGGTATTTACATTTAGCAACATGTACCAACTTCACCATATGTTTCCTACCTTTGTCAACTTGTTCATGTGGCATTTTATCTGCAGGTAACAGCTTTGTTCCTCATGGCTTGAGACACATACTGTGTAAACAAACATTAGATGAAGTAGAAAGAAACTTCTCAGAGAACTCACCTGTGCTGAAGATGACATCTTCCATCAAGATTCTAGGCATGAACTCCAAGACAACTATCAAATAAAGAGGGTCCTTTTACTATCCCCTTTCTTCGGGCTGAATCCAAGACATGAGAACACTGGTGAAAGCCAGCTGGAAGAAGCATCGGTATGTGTGTGGTATACACACTTGAATTCATACTACCATAAGTGTGCTAGTGCTCTATGGATGAACTCCCCACCAAAATACAGTAGTAGTTATATTTAGTTTGATGGACCAGTAAGATGGAGATAGAAATTTAGCTCTTCATTTTCTGCTCATTTGGGTATAATACCTGTTCGTTTGTGGTCGATGATCATTTGATGAATAAATATTAAAATAAAAAATTCAAGCTCTCTTGAATTAGTATACCATAATTTATAGTGCTTAGTTTAAAGCTAGATTTTCCTAAATGAGTAGAAATTTTATATGAAAAAAGACTCAGCATTTTTATGAACATAAAAGCATTAATCTCTGGTTTGTGTCTCGCAGTGAAAAAGAGAGAAGTTTATTCATTAATGAGGCTTTATGTGGTTTGGCTTTTTTTTTTATTCTTACTATTTTGCATCTTTGTGGGGCCCACTACATAGCTCCCAAATAATTACACACAAAGATTTATTATTACTTAAAAATGCATGGCTTTAGCTTGGCTTATTTCTAGACAGCTTTTCTTAATGTAAATTATCCTGTCTACCTTTTGCCTCTGGGCTATTACCTATCTCTATTTCTTTATCTTTTCTTTCCTTCTTATTCCATGAATGGCTGTGTGACTGGGTGACTGGCACCTTGTATCCCCTCTCCTCCTTTTTTCATTCTGCTATTTTCTCTTCCCAGTTTCTCCTATTATTCTTTCTGCCTGCCAAGCCCAACCTGTTCTTTCTCCTGTCTTGCTATTGGCTGTTCACTCTTTATTAAACCAATCAGATGTTGTAGACAGGCAAACTAACAAAGCTTCACAGAGTTAAACAAATACAATATAAAGAATGCAACACATCTTTGAATCATTAAACCAATGTTCCACAGCATAAACAGTTGTAACACACCTTACTATTATACAACAATTTTACATGTATACTACTATAGATTCTCATAATGATAAAGAAGGAATATTTTGTCCTCATTGGTTCCAGTCTTGTCCAGTCAGTGGGAGAAGTACCCTTCTAACCTGAAAGTCTTCAGTATATGCAATACAAGATTATCCAAATATATGCCTTATTGTCATTGTCTGTCCACAAAAATCTTAAAAATCTTCCCGCCTTCAAGTTTTTCACAACTTCAAAATCCTGAATCTCATAACTGTGAGTACTTTTAAACTAAAAACAAATGTAGTTGAAACATACAATGCTACAGAGTAAATATTCTTATTTTAAAAAGAGACTTGGGGCATAGCAAGACACAATCATACCAAAGTAGAGGCCTAAAGATACCAGGGAAACATCAAATCCATTAGCTCAATAATTACATGTGGACTCCATAATGCAATGACCTGAGCTCTGCATGGCTCTAGTACCTTCACTCCTCCATCTCTGCCATCTTCTGCACAAGATTTCTCCTAGGACCAATTCACTCCATTGCCATAGCACTCCTTGGTAGATATCTCGACTAAACTATAGAACTTAGCTCTAGTATCCTGGGAATTCAACTTCAAGTTGAATTGCCTTCTCAACATAACCTTGGCCTCTCAGACAGGTTCTCTGTAAGGGAATCCAACTGCATCATACATTGCCTAGCCTCAGCTGTGCTCTATCACTGCCTCAGTACCGTATCTTTCATCCTTCCAAAATCATTTCCGTATGTGCCATGCTGCAAAGCCCTGAGATCAGCTGGGGTGTCTCTACTTCCACTCTCAGATCAAAGCTACATCAGATTTGATATGTTGATCACAGGAAATACCTTCCTAAACAGTTCCTCAAAGAATTAGTTAGTCTCCTCAGTTTAAGATTTCTCTCTTTAGATGAATTTGGAATTACACAAGATGAGGTCCCCAAAGGAGTGGAGCCCAACCCTCAGTATCCTTTCCCCTTCTCTCACTAGGAAATAGGGGTTTTCCTTTTGTAATAAGGTAAGGCCCAAATGTGATATTTCAGATATAGGCCTCAGCTCAATTTCAGGAGCTTGAATCTCCTACTGTCTTTTAGTTGTCAGCTGGTTACCTTTGGATGGCCTGGCCACAATGGAGAATGGCTTCTAGTTTGTGTAACAATAGATCTAAGCCCTAGGACCATCATGAGGGCTAGTGGGACTTGCCTGGGGACTAGTGGGATGTGTCTTAAGACTGGTGAGATATGCTGTGCAGTTATGGAATGTCTGAGGGCTTGGGTACTTGCATTCTAGGACTATCTCTAGGGTTAAAGGAAGTGTTTCCTAGTCAGCCCTCTATACATAATAATAGATGTTTTCTGCCAGTACCCCTGCTTTAGGAAAGCTATCTAAGAAGATGTTTGAATAAATTGTGGAGTCTAGTATTGATTGAGAACCTTCCTGAAATGACAAGATGTCTCTGTCTCCTTCTTAACGTGGCTGGGCAGCTAGGACTTCCCTGATTCACACTCTGGAGCTCAGGGCCAGACCAGAGGCTATTTGACTGGTTCTGAACACAGCCCCAAATATATCAGTTCAGAATAAATGCCCCTGCAGCATAGGACTGATACAGGCTGGACCCCGACAAATAAGTTCTTACTTATTAATTACAACTGCTTCTACTGTACTAGCCTGGATATCAGCATGTCTTGATATTTGCACTGTCAAAAATTTACTTTATTATTTGTAAATTCAACTTCACCTAGATACTTGAAACATTGGAAAAAATCATATGAATATTCAATTGCTCAATTTCTGATAAAATTACTGTCCCCTACTGCATTTCTCTCAACATTGTTGTCTTTCAAGTTCCCACCAGAACAGCCCACTAAACTCTGCTCTTAGCATTCAAGGGCTTTTCTGGCCTAATCTTTGCAAATCTTCAACATTCTTCCAAGAAGCCAGTTCCAAATGCTTAAGAACCACATGGTCAGGTTTATTACATCAATGGTTCTATTTCCTGGTACTGACTTTATCTTAGTTTCTTTCCTTTTTGCTATGATAAAACTCATGACAAAAGTAATTAAAGGGGGGGAAAGCCATATATAGATTCACAGTCACATGTCATAGTCTATCACAATGAAATAGTCACAGAGGCTGAAGCTGGAGAGAACAATTGGTTTGATGTAAGTTACTTGTTCCTTTTTCCTAACTGACTGTGATGTGATCAGTTTTTTAGCCCATGCTGTCTTTACTCTCAGATCATGATGGAGTTTAACTTTGACATTAGCTAAAATAAGCCTACTTCCCCCTTGTTTCAGTCAGTGAATTTTATCATGACAAGAAGTTAAAACAGAACTCTAACATTGATCAATTGGGAGTTTAAAGAAGAACTAGGTAAACAACCTAACATCCCATTTGTATTTTGTTGCTGCACAAATTACAATACATGGGACTGGGATAAAGTAAGTTAATTATGTTGAAGAGAAAATCGCTTACATTAGAAACCAGTATCCCAGGATCAGTGCTCCGTGCATGCAGTCTCAACTCTCTCCCAGACCTCACCAGATCCCCAAGAGAAAGACAGCTTCCTCTCCCCAGGTCTTTATCTCACACCCCACTTATGTACCTGTGACCATGCCCAAGTGGACATGGTTAGCGCCACAGGTGCCTAGAGAGATCCCTCCCTACAGTAGTTGGCCCTGAACAGACTGATTTTAGTTCTGTTAAAAAAAAAAGACTTGTTAGTAACTAACCTTGTGGTTAATCGTCATTGTCACCTTGATGTACATATTTAAAAATCACTGTGGAGACACTCTATGCACCTATGAGAGTGTTTCCTGAGAAGTGTATATGAATACAGAAGACCCCACCAGAATGTGGGAAACACCATTCAAAGAGCTTTGGTCTCAGTAAAATAGAAGAAAACAAAATATAGAAAGTAAACTCAGCAGCAACATTCGTCTCTTTCTGCTTCCTGACTACTGACACAATGTGATCTGCTCCCCTACAATTCCACCAATACACGTTCCTCACCATGACTGACAGCAATCTCAAACCAAATGACAAAATAAACCCCTTTTAAAGTTGCTTTTGTGAGGCATTTTGTCCCACAACCACAAAGGAAATTAATAGAAACTTCTTATTACAACATATATAAGGGAGTCCCTGGTCCCAAAGGCAACTAGCTGAGAAGTGGGCACTGGGTTCCATGTTCTACCAATAAGGTTTCATTAATGAAATAATGATGGATAAAGGACAGGGGTCTGCAAAATTCTGCCTAAATCTACATCTCTATAATGCTAACTAAAATCCTGCTGTTCAGAAAAAGAAGCACAGTCATATCAAATAAGTGTTAGATGAAGTACGTAGTGAAGACAAGAATCTCTGACTGGGAGGGGTCTAATTGATGGAGTCTCAGAATCAGTACTTCAGTTACTGAGTGACAGGACACAAAGAAAATAGCCAGGGAGTTTCTCACCTCTCCCAGGAAGGTCAGACCTTCTGACATATATGAAACTATATTTTATTTTATTTTTATTAAGCCATAACATTTCCTTTATTGTTCTTCCCCAAGAACACACATTAATATCAGCATTACAATAAAATTTTCTAAAATTTAAAAGTATTGTGGTCTTTAAAAACTCAAACACTTAAGAATTCAGTCTCTTTAAAATAGCCAGTCTCTATCTCTTTTTTCCATATTTTTTATTTAACATTTTACACATGTCACCCTCAGTTCCCTCTCCCTCCCCTCCTGTCCCACCACTAATCCTCCCAACCTCTCACCCCCACTACTTCCCCCCTCTGCTCCCCAGGGAGGGCAACGGGTTCTATGAGGGATTTTCAGAGTCTGTCACATCATCCCGGGAAGGGCCTAGGTTCTTCCCCATGTGTCCAGGCTGAGAGAGCATCTCTCCACGTGGTATGGGTTCGCACAGTCCTTCTGTTGCTAGGAATAAATACTGCTCCACTCTCCCAGGTCCCACAGATTGCCAAGGCCTCCTCTCTGTCATACAGGTTCGGTGGGAGGGTGTCTGGGTCAGTCCTATGCTGGCCCCTCAGTCATCAGTCTGGGGTCCCTGTGTTCCCCCTTGTTTAGGTCAGCTGCCTCTGTGGGTTTTGCCAGCCTGATCTTGATTTCTTTGGTCATCACTCCTCTTTGCAACTGGTTTCCAGGAGTTCAATTTGGTTCACAGCTCTGGGTGTCTGCTTCTCTTTTAAAATCTTTTTATTTCAGCTGTCCTCCACGTTTTATCTATTTATTTATCTGTTTGTTTTGAGACATGGTGTCTTTTTATTTAAATTAGAAACAAGCTTGCTTCACATGTCAATCCACTCCTCCTCCCCCTAGCACGACCAACCTCTCCCAAGCCCCATCCAAACCCCACTATGCTCCCCAGGAAGCTTGAGGCCCTCCATGGGGGATCTCCAAAGTCTGTCTTATCATCCTGGGCAGGGCCTAGACCTTCCCCCATGTGTCCATGCTGAGAGAGCATCCCTCATTGTGGGATGGGCACCCAAAGTCCACTTGTATGTCAGGGATAAATATTGATCTACTATCCAAGGCCCCATAGATTGCCAAGGCCTTGTCACTGACTCCCAAATTTAGGGGGTCTGGATCAGTCCCATGCTGACCTGTTAGCCATCAGTCTGGGGTCCATGAGCACCCCCTTGTTCAGGTCAGCTGTTTCTGTGGGTTTCACCAGGCTGGTATTGACCCTTTTGCTCATCATTCCTCCCTCTCAGCAACTGGGTTCCAGGAGTTCAGTTCAGCATTTAGCTGTGGGTGTGTGACTCTGCTCCAATCAGCCACTGGATGAAGACTCATGGTTGTCTTTTTGTGCTGGGTTACCTCACTCAGGATGGTTTCTACTAGTGCCATCCATTCTGTGGGCTGTCTTTTTGTCTTGTTGACTGTGTCCTTCTTCCTGAAGGAATTTTCCTGTGATGAATATGAAATAACCTTCTTCATCTCATTTGACTGATTTTAGTGTGAAGTCTAATTTGTCAGATACTAGGATAGCTACACCAGCTTGTTTCTTTTGTTCCTTTTGTTTGGAAAATCTTATCCCAATCCTTTACCCTGAGGTAATGTCTGTCTTTGAAGTTGAGGTGTGTTTCTTATATGCAGCAGTAGGATGAATTCTGTCTTAGTATCCATTCTGTTAGCCTGTGTATTTATAGGCAAATTAAGACCATTAATATTGAGGGAAATTAAGGACCATTGAGTGTTAATTCTTGTTTGTTTTTAATTGGTTGTTAGTGGTGTTATTGTTTGTGGATTTATCCAGCTGTTTCTTTTGACTTTTGGTAAAGTGGGATTATCTATTGCCTATGTTTTTGTGAGTGTAGTTAACTGCCTTAGGTTGGAGTTTTCTACTGTAGGACTGGATTAGTGTATATGCATTGTTTAAATCTGGTTTTGTCATGGAGTATCTTGTTTTCTCCATCTATAGTGATTGAAAGCTTTGCTGGGTATAGTTGTCTGGGCTAGCATCTGTGATCTTTTAGTATTTGTAGACTATTTATCCAGGACCATCTGGCTTTCAGAATTTCCATGGAGAAGTCAGGTGTGATTCTGATATGTTTGCCTTTATATGTTACTTGGCCTTTTTCCTTTGCTGCTCTTAATATTCTTTTTTTATTCTGTATGTTTTGTGTTTTAGTTATTATGTGCCGAGGGGACTTTTTTGTGATTCACTCTATTTGGTGTTCTGTATGCTTCTTGTACTTTCATTTGCATGTATCTCTTTAGGTTGGGAAACTTTTCTTCTATGATTTTATTGACTATGTTTTCTGTGCCTTCGAGTTGGGTTTTTTCACCTTCTTCTAAACCTATTATTCATAGGTTTGGCCTTTTCACAGTGTCCCGTATTTCCTGGATTTGTTGGGCTTATTATTTTCTTTGGTTGATGAATTTACTTCTACTAGTGTATCTTCAACACCTGAGATTCTCTCTTCTAACTCTTGTATTCTGCTGGTTATGCTTGCATCTGTAGTTCCTGATCATTTACCCACATTTTCTAATTCCAGCATTCCTTCCTTCAATTCCTTCTGCTTTGATTTTTATTGTCACTATGTCAGCTTTCAAATCTTGCACTGTTTGAAATGTATCTTGCAATTTTTGGTTTGTCTTTTCTTCCATTTCTTTAAAGGATTTTTTAAAGTTCCTCTTTTAGGGTTTCTATCATCTTCATGAAGTTGTTTTCCACATCATTCTCTTCTGTCTCATCTGTGTTGGGATGTTCAGGTCTTGCTGGTGTAGAGTCCCTAGACTCTGGTGGTGTTATATTGCTTTTTCAGTTGTTGAATGTGTTCTTATATTGTCATCTTCCCATACTTTCTTCCAGTGGGTACAGGTGGGGTCTCTTCCTCTCCTGGTGAGTACAGGTTCAAGGTTCTCTTCTGGTGTATGCACGCAGGTCCATCACTCTGAGGGGTCTCATGGTAGGTGTAGGTGTTTCTGAGGCACTCCCTCTCCTTGTGGGTGGAAGTTGGATTAGCACAGTGCCTTCAGCATACTTTCAGTTGCTTGCTGAGCAGTGGCAAGTCTACCTGCCTGCAGTTCCCAGTCAGGAGATCCCAGAGTGGGTAAGCAGAAGTCAGGGACCAGGCCAGAGCTAACATCTACCCTGAGTGGGGGTGGGAGTAGCCCAGCAATCTCAGCAGGCTAGCAGTTGCTTGTTCTACCTGGGTTGAGTAGACTTGCCTGTAGACCCCAGGCCAGGAGATCCCAGAGTGGGCAAAACTCTATTTTAAAAGCCTTTTAAATACAACAGTTGTTGAACATCTATAGAACTTATTTATTTAACTGTAATAAAACAAAACACAAAAAATTAATTGTACCAGTATAAATTTAACTCTCTTGCCAAAGCAGCCTCCAAAGAACATATATCCTCCATTATCTTCATAATACTGGCACTACTTAATGATCTCAATGCAACATTGCTAGTTGTATATTGTGGCTTGAGGTGAAATAGTATAAAATAGGATGCTAAATTATGTGAAGATTATCACTTTAAACAAACAAGTGAGGCTTCTGCTTGGTTATTTCATTCTAGCTTCATGGAGCTTGGAGCCAGATTTATTTTTTATGTTTTTCATTGTTTATTACTTTTCATATTGGATTTATTAGGAAAGACAAATAAAGACCATTAAGGGTACAATATAAATATTATCACACAGGTCAATCAATATTGAAGTTTCCCACCAAACTGGTAACCAGAAATGAGAGCAGAGGGAAGAAATCCATCTGCCCTCATCTGACTCAGCACATCATTTGCAGCTGCTTGAGGAGTTACAAAGTGCTTGCTTAGTCATAGCATTCCAAATACTTTCACTTCCATCTTAAATCCTAATTTTTAATCTTTTATCAGTGTTTCAATTTTTTCCTGTTCATTAAGCAACATTTTCCAAAGCCATTTCCATGTAATTTATACCTCATTTAACATTATTATCACTTGAAATTGCTTGAAAATATGGTCAGTTCCAAAGATTTTTCCACAAAAATAATTCTACTTTTCACCACTCAGTTCATGGTACAGGGCATCTTAAAGGAATAGGGATGATATACAATCTAATTTATATAACCCTGAATCACTCATATGGAAAAAGTCAGAATTCTTCCACCAGGTTGTCTACATTGTTGAGTGAACACTTGTGAAATATTTTCTCATCACCAGAATAAGGGAGACAAATGACCTCTCCCCTTTGAATCTTCTGAATGAAAGCTACATGGTTTTCCTCTGCTAGGTTGACTTGAAACGTTTTCCCCGTAGTTATTAGTTACTGGGACCTCCAAGAATTTCTTTCACACTGTCTGTAACTCGTTCCTTACAAATGTAGTTGCTTCAATCTTGATTTGAAAGTCTGAATTGTTACGTGAAGGTTAATTCTTTTGTCTAGGCAAAGTAACAGAACCCAAATTATGTCAAGTTAATACATCTGGAAGTAAGATAATAGCATTACGTTCAGTGAGAATTTACAAATGGAAATAATTGAGAAATGTTAAATTGTGTGCAAGGGAAGAAGTTAAACATAGGGTCACTGAGTCTTTTCTACTTCAGATTTTGGAACTTATGATAATAAGTAGGAAGATGGATGGAAGAGGAGGGGGAGTAGAGAGGACACACACTGTAATCACACCACAGAAAGTAGCTCTCAAGGCTTTCTTGAGAGTAACTTATGAGTTATCACTTGGCACCTCCCTTGGGGGACCTAAAAGGGGCACCTTCTGATTGGTGCACTCATTCTCTTCCCATTTCCTCTTCACATGCTCTTCTCTCGTTGGTACCTTGACCTCATTGGTGAAAATGACTATGGTATAATAGCCAAAAGTTATTTGTTTTACTTCAGCCTCAAGTCTACCTAATCAGCAAGTATTAATTTTGTTTTGTTTCAAATCCATATACATTATCTTAAAAAGAAATGCTGTGTGTCTGAGTGTGGTCATCAGAAACATCCCATCTACCATCATAATCACGAGCATCAGATTCATCAGCCGCGAGTCACGAGAATCAGCATCATCAGCTGCAACTCTTGTCTTCCTAGTCCTTCTCCACCTGTAACATTCTTCACAGTCTATTCCTAAAAATACCATATGGTTTCAGTCAATTACTTTTACAAATATTGATGTCTACGTAGGTCTCTGTACCAATGAAATATTTAAGATAACTGAGTTTTTTGGAATCACTTAAAAATAGAAGAGAATATACCCTGAAAAAAAATGGAATTCTTTCCACAGAATTAACTGGAAATAAAACTTGGAGGTATCATATGAAAATAATGTCATATTATCATAATAATATAAGTCTTTTTGTCATATTTTCATAACAATAAGTATCACCTCCAAAGACATAGTATTACTTTCACTGTTTCCCTTTTGACCTATAATTATTCATGTCATTTAAAGAGTTTTAATGAATTATGACATCAGCAGGTTTTATTTTCATATACTTCAATGAGAACTCTCATATGATAGATTTTTAGAACACAATAAAAAGTGGTAGATAAAATATATGTATATTTCAAAGTAAATGCCATAGACTATTATGAAGTGGGAATTGACTTGCTATTTCTTGTGCTTCAGAGTTGTTGTCAGTGAGACCTTTGTCATGGAAACCTTAATCTTGGCAACTTCAGACAGATATGAATCTGCTGAAGTTATCTTTGACATGGGATATTTCTGATTTATTCCCCTGTCTTGATTACTGATACCCATGTCTTGTTATAATAGAGTTTTAAAGCAACAAACTACTTTCTTACATGCTAGAAACACAAAGAGAGACTTTTATTGGTCTTGAGAGTATCTGTAGTTAATGTATTGACCTGTAAAATCAATGCTCTGAAGGAATTACTTGGAACATCATTAGAAGTTCACCTGGGGTCACAGGCTTTGACTGATTCTCTGCAGAGGCTAAGCTAGTGGCCATGCTAAGAAATTGTTCTGAATGAAGCTATGAATTGTATTCTACTGGCAAAGGTAAGAGAGAACTTTATAGAATATCCATCCATAATTGCTGAGTAAGAAGAAACCAAGACATTACTCAACTGATAAATGAATAAAAATATATGATACATACAATAGAGCACTAACAATAACAAGAAATGAACTGCTAAGCTACAGAGTTTATGAAGGAGTCCTATTACATGACTATTTCTAAGTGAAAGAAGCCCCTTCAAAAGATAATCATAACACTCTGAGCATATGACTATGTAGAAAAGGAAAAGCTAGAGAGATAATAAAGCCATCAATGGTAACCAGAGGTTGGAGCCTATTAGGGAAATTAAACCATTTATTTTTATCATACAGCAATAATAGATACATAAAATTATACATATGTTACCAGTCAAAGTCTGAAAAACTCAGAAGGAACTCTAATACAAGTAATTAATTTTGTTGAAGTTAATGAGCCACGGTTCTACTAAATGTACCCAACTATAACAAATTGCTAATGTAAGATGTTTTACATAGGATAATGTGGAAAAATTTGTAATTTCTAACAAAATAAATTCTGTTATTTATTTACTTTCAAATAAGAAAGTAAACAAAATGAATGGTGAGCAAAAGAGAAATACGGAAAAATAATATCTCAAACATTTCTCTGGAGTTCCAAGTTGAAAAGTAAAATCTACAGTGATATGTCACAATATGAGTAATTTTCAAATAATTCTATTAAAGTTAATTAAATTTCACTATTTCTCTATTGGAAGATTTAAAGCCCAAAGTATTTTTTAAGCATAGTAACAGCTCTGGAGTGCAAAAGTCAGCAACTATCAGAATTCCTAGAACACTTAGATGCTTTTGCCTGTTTTCTGTTAAAAGAAATATATTTTCTTCTCCTTAAATAATAATTTGTGACTGAAGACAATTTTTAGTGAAAACAAGCAAATACAATTTAATTATATAATTAAGATGAAATAAAAATATTTTATATTTAAATAGGGCATTTATTTAACCAAAAGAACAAAATAAGTAAATATAAAAAGAAATCTTAGCCATATTCCAAATAGAATTTGTTGTCCCACATAGGTCAGAGTCCTTTGAAAAGAAGTACAAGCACAAGAAAGTATTGAAAATTACAAAAGTGTTAATTAGATAGCAAATGACATTTTAAGCAAAGGTTATAAAGCTAGAGAGGCCAGGATACACTGAAGAAAATTCACAGTCAATTTTGGCTGGTATGTCCTTAACACTTTAAATTTAAAATTAAAATAGAGAGAAGAGACATGAAAGGAGAGAGACAGAGACAATAAATGTCATCACCTCTTGCCATGAAAGCTATCTAAAAGTTCATGAAAAACAGGACTAATAATTTCTCTGAATATTGAAAGAAATACTTTGGAATTTATTTGAAGAAAGCCTTTCAAAAATGTTGAGCCAAGAGAAGGACTAACACACAGGAAATGAGAAGTGCTCAGAAAGCCTACTCAGGAAAATTTCAAAGAGAACATAAAAAGCCCTTCATCTAACCAAAGGTGGAAGGAATAGATGTAGAGAAAGAAAGAAAACTTGGACTGAGCCATGCTCACTTCTAAAAGGTTGGGGCCAACCCTGGTCAGTCTAGATTTCTTAGGATCTGCAGTGAAGTTTCCTAACTCTATGGATGTTTCTGTGCTCAACAGGTGTACCTGTCTTTAGGTAAACCAGGACCATTCCTGATACAGCATTAGCACATCAGCACCAAGTGGCCATAAGACTAAATGTGAGGCACCACACAGGTGATCCAAAGTCTGTCAAATTGGGCTAACAGCAAATAGACATCCAAAGACCCATTCAAAAATAGGGAAACAATTATCCATACGAAGAGACACAACAGATAAACTAACTCCAGATGCACAGGCCCCTCCAAAGACACTGCATGAAAATCCAAAATGATGTCTCTTTCAATATGTATCGCCCTTATATTAATATGCCCTGAGAAAAGCAACTTGGATGACTTACAAGAAAAAATAACTAAGAATGGTATTTATAAATATTTTCAGGGAATTCAGAAGATATGAATAAATCCCTGAATAAAGACTAAAAAGATACAAAAGTTGAATGAAATAGGAGTGCAATTTAATAAAGATAGAATATCTGGAGAAATCCCAAACAGAAATAAAGCTGAAAAAAAAGTCAGTAAGCTAATATAAAGGTCAGTTGGAAAGCCTCACCAATGGACTGGATCAAATGGAAGGGAAAATATCATATCAGGAAAACTCAGTTGAAGAATTGACTTAGGTAGTTAAAGAAATGGCAAATCTAAAAAACTCTTTTTTTTTTATTTTTAAGTTTAGATTAGAAACAAGGTTGCTTCACAAGTCAGTTCTAGGTCCCTCTCCATTTCTCTCCCCTCCTCCCATGCCCTCTCCCCAAACCCCCTCCCATTATCCCCTCATTTCCCCAGGGAGGGTGAGGCCCTCCTTGGGGGTGTCCATAGTCTGTCATGTCATCCAGGACAGGGCCTAGACCCTCCCTCAAGAGTTCAGGGTAAGAATTCATCTCACATTGTTGGATGGGAGTCCAGAGTCCATGTGTATACTCGGGATGAATACTGATCTACTACGCAAGGCTCAATAGATTACCTAGGCCTCCTCACTGACACCCATATTCAGGGGGTCTTGATCCAGACCCCTGCTGGATTCCCAGGCATCAGTCTGAGATTCAAGAGCTAAACCTTGTCAGGTCAGCTGTTTCTGGGGGTTAAACCAGTCCAGTCTTAATCCCTTTGGTCATCAGTCCTCCCTCTCTGTTACTGGCTTTCTTGAGTTCAGCTCAGTGCTTAGCCGTGGGAGTCTGCCTCTTCTTCCATCAGCCACTGAATGAAGGTTCTGTTTCCCAGACTCTCCAGTCATGGGATTGTAGGATGGCACTCACCAGATCTATGTCTAAAATCCATATATGAGAGAATACATTCCATGTTTCTCTTTTTGTGACTGGGTTACCTCGCTCAGGATGGTTTCTTCTAGTGTCATCCATTTGCCTGCAAATGTCAGGATTCCATTGTTTTTTTTCTGCTGAATAGTACTCCATTGTGTAAATGTACAGAGTATGCAGGAACTCTATGAAAATCTAAAAATTTAAAACCACTCATCTACTTACTTTTTAAATAAGATTCATGAAGTACTATGTACAATCTTTATACCCAAACAAGTTTTAAGTGCTGTGTTCTTTCATGGCCTCACAGATTAACCTGCCTAGAGTAATAAATAAGTTATTAAAAGACAAATACAGATAACAGAAAAGCTGCGGTCAGGTGAATTGGGCTCTTTGATGGAGAAGCAACGACAACTGGGAATCTCAGTGTGTTATATACAGTTGAACAAGGAGCAGTAGGAGCAGTCTGTAGGGGACCAATCTCCAGGCTGGAAATATCCATGGGGAGAAAGCTATAGTGGACATTTTCTTCACAAACTCTCACATTTGAACACAGACCAGAAGAGATTTTGCCATTTGCACAAGCTTATTCTGGGGAAGAATTTGCTATTTCTGGAAGCTTGTCCCAGAGAAGGATTTGCCATTTTCTGACCGAGGCATTGGAAATGTGTACATCAAGAAATACACATTTACTTGGTGCTTCACTCATTCCCTACAAATAATAAAGCAAAAATCCAATCTTATCTTCATGTGTTCCTGTTGCAAAGTAATTCCCTCTCTAAAATTTTCCCACCTTCCCTTCTGCTCTGAGCAGCTCTTTCTTCTTTTCAACCATGCAAGCTTCAATCTGAATACACATCTCGTACAGGAAAGGAAGTAGTCGACTGGAAGACCACAACCCCATACCCACATGCTGTAAGATAATCTTGTACACTGTGAAAACATGTTGC
This sequence comes from Mesocricetus auratus, assembly GCF_017639785.1. NCBI lineage: Eukaryota > Metazoa > Chordata > Mammalia > Rodentia > Cricetidae > Mesocricetus > Mesocricetus auratus. The sequence continues at coordinate 106,578,292 of NW_024429184.1, read as the reverse complement.
CTTCATTGTTAATAAAATGCTGATTGGCCAATTGGCCGGTAGCCAAGCAGAAAGTATAGGTGGGACAGCCAGACACAGAGAGAATTCTGGGAAGAAGGGTAGATTCAGTGGAGTTGAAAGAAAACACAAAGGGAACAAGACATGCTGGAGGACAGGAAAAGGCATGAGCCACATAGATTAATAGAAATGGGCTGATTTAAGTTGTAAGATCTAGTTAGTAATAAGCCTAAGCTATCTTCCAAGCATCTATAATTTATATTTCAAAAAAAATAAAATATAAATAAAAAAATTGCCGGGCGGTGGTGGCGCACGCCTTTAATCCCAGCATTAGGGAGGCAGAGGCAGGCGTATCTCTGTGAGTTCGAGGCTGGGCTGGACCGACAGCCTCGAAAACAATACAGAGAAACCCTGTCTCGAAAAACCAAAAAAATAAAATATAAATATAATTTATATTAAGTCTTCTGTGGTTATTTGGGAGTGTCTGTTAGTATACAAGAAAACACCACCTACACCCACACACAGTTCAGCTCTGCTTTGTTCTAGATTCTGACAAGAGACAGTATGAGTCTAGAACCTGCTGCAATGACATCATCATGAAGGAGCTGCTAACTGTAGACAAAGTCAATCCACAAAGGAAAAAGCTGAAAGAAAAATTCCAGAAAGACTAAAGTTTCCTATCACAGGAACAAACACCTTTGCTACTAAATTCCTGTTGCCTGATAATACTGATGTTTTAACTCCTATCACAAAAATGTATCTAATGCTTAAAAAAACATTATGGAGTCCATATGAAAATGCATCCCATTATCCAGAGCCAAACAGTGAATCTAGCCTTCTAATAAATTTCTCAGTGGTAGAGTATTGACCAAAAGGAAGATAACATTTAGATTTCTTCAATGGACTTTCCTGAGTTTTTGCATGAGCATCTCTTATTCATTGTCTCAATGTTATTTCTGCTGGTATTTGTCTCTTTTCTACCATGTAGTCCTTTAATTAAATCATCTTTGTTCAATTTCATTTGTTGTCTCTTCCAACTTGTTTCAGTAATTTTAAATTTTAATGTCAATGCTTCTGTCACTAGACATTCCACACAATATAATGTCATTAGAAACCAAAATAGCTCACTGTCTGTATCATAATCCTAGATCAATACTTAAATAGAGATTAGAGCAAAACTCTTAGTAAATTACATATTGGACTTTAGTCATTTGAATATTTCATTTTCACTTTAGGCCCCTTGCATTTGAATCTAAATGAGAAGAATGATCAAGGCCATTCATCTTACTGAAATAGGAAAGCTGGGTTCAAGGAAGGGCCTCATCTATCATTTACCACTGGGGTGATTTTATGCAAGGCAGTTAACCCTTCTCAGTCTCACACATGTGGTCAAAAATAGGCTTAATATCAAAAATACCTGATTATTTTATAAACTGTAAAATATCATACTACTTTAATGTCTCCATCTTTTTATTCAATACCATGTTTTGAACATCTACTTACTCAGTAAATAGGCTAGCCTTTAAGAATTTACACATAAATGTTGTCAGTGACTCCACTGGACAACGAGGAAGTAGGCTAAAGGAAAATCCAGAGGAATAATGTGGGGGAATATCCTCCAAGAGTAGGAAGAGGAACACAGTCCCTGATTGATTTTTTTAAAGGTCTGTTTATTCTAACGTGGTACACAGCTAACCATATTTCTAAGCCTTATCCACAGAGAGGGCATGTACTAACAGAACATGGAAGTATGTGTGGAATAATTTGCATACTGCTGTTAGACCAAATACAAAAAGTAGACAGGCTCTTCAATAATCTTCCTCCTTCTAAGTATTAAATGCAAATAGTGATGACTTGGAAATTGGCAAGTCCAGACTTAGAGGGAACCTGGCTAGCTGAGTTGTTATATAAAACACAGGTGACTTTTTCCTTGGAAGATATGTCTAAAAACTATCTATTATGCTGAAATCTTTAAATATTTGTTCCAACCTTTCTTTCTGCTTGCCTGGCCATTTTCTTTTCTGGTCCCTTTAAAAATTTACACTTGTATTTCAAAACATTCTTGAATTGCTTTGGAAAACCTTCTCTTTCCTCATTGTACCCTCTTAATTGATGATTATAGAATTTTTATTTTATTCTGTGTAAGAAAATACATCTGGTGTTTGCTTTTCTTGTCCCCCCCCTCCCTTTTATTTTGTCAGGCCCACAACCCAGCCTCCAAATAAATCACATCTGGAGGCCTAATTCTTAATTGTAAATACCCTACCTTAGCTTGGCTTATTTCTAGCCAGCTTTTCTTTTCTTCTTATTATTTATTTCTTTTTATTTAAATTGGAAACAAGCTTGCTTCACATGACAATCCCAGCTCCCTCTCACTGGGCTCCTCCCCCACCCTCCCCGACCCTCCCCTACTCCCCATCCAATCCCTGTTCCACTCTCCAAGGAGGGTGGGGCTTTTCATGGGAGATCTCCAAAATCTGTCATATCATCCTGGGCAGGGTTTAGGTTCTCCCCCATGAGTTCAGGGTAGGAGCATCCCTCTATGTGCAATGGGCTCCCAAAGTCCACTCAGATGCCAGGTATAAATACTGATCTGGTACCTGAGACCCCAAAGATTGCTAAGGCCTCCTCACTGACACCCACTTTCAGGGGATCTGAATCATTCCCAGGCTGGCCTATTATCAATCCTCCCTCTCTGCAAATTTAGATGTCATCTACATGATGATAATTCTCTAAAAATATTTTGAAAGATTATTTTATTCTGTGTGTGTGAGTGTCTGCATGTATACATATATACCACATGCATGCATAACATCTACAGAAGCCAGAGAGGACACTGGATACTCTGAAATTATAATTATAAGCCACCATGTGTGTGTTGTGACCTGAATCCAGGTCTTCTGCAAGAGCAACAACTGTTCTTAACTATGGAACTATCTGTCCATCTCCGAATATTATTTTTAAACCAATATATAAAATCATAAAGGGTTTACAGATTTATGGGGTACCATGAGGCAATTCAGTACTTGTATGCATAGGCGTATCTATCTCATCTATATTTATCATTGCATTCTGATGCAAACACAAATGGGAAGAGACTTCCTACCTGTTTAATTCATAGAGCACCATTGGTCAATATTTCTCTACTCCTTTCCATTAACCTGTGTAGTCTCTGGTACCCACAACTCTACTCAAATTCATACATATGAATGCCTATCTGTAGCAAATTTTTTCCTAGAAATTTAGACTAATTCCTCCAACTGATAACTTACACATCTAATCTATATAATTAATTCCTAGTCATTTCAAATCTAAGATACCTGACAGCCCCTTGTACTTCTGCCTAGACATGTTCCTCTCTGTCTTTGTATTTTAATTGCTTGTGCCAACATTATTTACTTATATAAATACTTGTACTATATATATTGAATGTGCAGATTGCACTACTATGTAGCACCTCTGTTACCTGAGTAAGCCACCGTCATCTCATCATCTCACACTAGACTAATACAATGCCACATTAGCTTTTTTACCACCTGTTCTTGTGTTCTCTACTGTCAGCTTTACATCCTTAGCCCGGTTCTGCTTCTCCTGTAAGTTTCTCCAGTAGCTTCCTTTAAGATTAAAAAAAAAAAGATTCATCGAAGAAAGTCTCCACACTCTTTTCTGACAGCCTGTGTATTTTAAACTTATTTTCTCACTCTTCTCCCCTTCACTAATTACTCTTGTCTCTTTTTTTATTTTTGATTCATGGGGTACTCCAGGTAGTCTTTCACCACAAGTTACTCTATATTTTATACTTAACTTTCTTGTACCTGCTTTTCTTTTCCCAAGGAGTTCATAAAAAATGATCCCTTATCTTGTCTGAGTCTTTACTAAGAAATCATCTCCTTAGAACATTTCACCTAAAATTACAACCTCAAATAATACTCACTGATTTCTTTTGTTTAATTTTCTCCTTGTTATTTCTCCCTTGATAATACTTTATGTATTTTTATATTCTCAGCAGAAGTACTAGGTATAGGAATTTTTGTCAAAATTGATCATTGCTTGTTTTTCTGATAATAAGAAAATAGCGAGGTAATTGAATAACTATTTGTTGAATAAATAAATAAATCATGATTCCAGTGCCTGGGGATTACCTGCAGACTGCCACAGAGCTTCCCATCCTGGAGGGAGATAGGCACCTCAGATCCCAGGTCTTCTTTTCCACCAATGAAACCAGGGGACCAGGTGGGAGACTATGCAAGCCAGATTCCTGGGCTTCTTCTCCACCCATGGGACCAGAACTAGGAGGAGGAATAGAAGAACTACCAGAGTATTGGACTTGCTTGCACCCAATGAAAGGGAACTCTGGTCCCCTAACCAACAGACTAGTAAGGGGCTCTTTCTGCATCCACTAGAAGAAGAGATGGGAAAGAGACAAAACAAAAACACACTCAGCAACAGAAAAACAAATATGACACCACCAGATTCTAGAGACTCCATACCAGCAAGACTCCAACATTCCAATGCAAATGAAGTAGAATAGAATGACTTTAAAAACAACTTCATGAAAGTGATAGAGGCCCTAAAAGAGTTTATAGGAAAATCCCTGAAAGAAATGGAATAAAAAGTAAACCAAAAAATTCAAGAAATGGAAGAAAAAACAAACCAAAAAATGCAAGAAAAGGAAGAAAAACAAACTAAAAAATAATTCCTCCAACAACAACCATTCTGAATCAAAGAAGGATGAGCAATCAATGGTCATTAATATCCCTCAATATTAATGGCCTTAACTCACCCATAAAAAGACAGAGGCTAACACAGTGGATTCGAAGACAGAACCCATCCTTCTGCTGCATAAAAGAAACACACTTCACCCTCAAAGTCAGACATTACCTGAGAGTTAAAGGTTGTGAAAAGATTTTCTAATCAAATGGACCCAAGAAACAAGCCGGGTAGCAATCCTAATATCTAACAAATTAGAATTTAAATTAAAATCAATCAAAAGAGATGAAGGAGGTCATTACTTACACATCACAGGTGAAATCCACCAAGATGAAATTTCTATTCTGAACATCTATGCTCCAAATTCAAAGGCATTCACATTCGTAAAAGAAACATTACTAAAACTTAAATCACATATAAAGTACCACACATTTATAGTGGGAGATTTCAACATTCCATTCTCACCACTAGACAGGACTACCAGACAGAAACTCAACAAAGAAGCAATGGGTCTTATAGAAGTAATGACCCAACTGGGATTAACAGACATCTATAGAACATTTCATCCACATAAAAAAGAATATATCTTCTCACCACCACATGGAACGTTCTCAAAAATCAACCATATACTTGGCAACATATCAAACCTCAGCAGCTAAAAAACTTGGAATAACTCCAGGCATCTTATCAGCCCACCATGCATTAAAATTAGAATTCAACAACAACACATATTGCAGAAACCCTACAAACTCATAGATATTGAATAATGCACAACTGCACCATTCCTGGGTCAAAGAAGAAATAAAAAAAGAAATTAAAGACTTTCTAGAATTCAATGAGAATGAAGACACTACATACCCAAACCGATGGGACACTTTGAAAGCAGTGCTACGGGGAAGTACATAACACTGAGTGCCCACATGAAGAAAGTGGAGCATAGTTATACTAGAGAATTAACAGCACAGCTGAAAGCTCTAAACTACAAAGAAGCAAACTCCCCCAGGAGGAGTAGATGCCAGGAAATAATCAAATTGAGAGCTGAAATCAATAAAGTAGAATCTAGGAATACTATACAAAGAATCAATGCAGCAAAGAGTAGGTTCTTTGAGAAAATCAACAAGATAGACAAACCTTTGTCCAAACTTACAAAATAGTAAAGCACACACTTGCAAATCAACAAAATCAGAAATGAAAAGGGGGACATAACAATGGACTCTGAGGAAATTCAGAGAATCATGAGGTCAAATTTTGAAAACCTGTACTCCAAAAATTTGAAAATTTAAAGGAAATGGACAAGTTCCTGGATAACTATCAGTTGTCAAAATTAATTCAAGAACAGATAAGCAATTTAAATAGACCTATAACTCCTATGGAAATATAAGCAGTCATTAAAAGTCTCCCAACCAAAAAAAGCCCAGGTCCAGATGTCAACAAGACAAAAAGGCAGTCCACAGAATGGGAAAAGATATTCACTATCCCCACATCTGACAGAAGGCTAATCTCCAAAATTTACAAAGAAGTCAAGAAGCAAGTCTCCAAAACACCAAAGAATCCAATTAAAAGGTGGGGTACAGAACTAAATAGAGAATTCTAAATGGAGGATGCTAACATGACCAAGAAAGTGCTCAACATCCTTAGCCATCAGGGAAATGCAAATCAAAACAACTTTGAGATATCATCTTACTCCTGTCAGAATAGCTAAAATCAAAAACACCAATGACAATTTATGCTGGAGAGGATGTAGAGAAAGGGGACCAGTCCTCCACTGCTGGTGGGAGTGCCAACTCATGCAGCCACTTTGGAAATCAGTATGGAGATTCCTCAGGAAGATGGCAATCAATCTACCACAAGACCCAGCAATTCCACTCTTAGGCATATATCCAAAAGAGGCAAATTCATACAACAAGAGCATCTGTTCCACTATGTTCATAGCAACATTATTTGTAATAGCCAGAACCTAGATGCCCCTCAATTGAAGAGTGGATAGAGAAAATGTGGTACATTTACACAATGGAGTATTACTCAGCAGAAAAAAAATGAAATCTTGAAATTCGCAGGTAAATGGATAGTACTGGAAGAAACCATCCTGAGTGAGGTAACCCAGTAACAAAAAGACAAACATGGTATGTACTCACTCATATATGGATTTTAGACAGGGATCATGATAGTGCCAGTTTGCACTTCCACTGACAGAGAGTCTGGGAAACAGGAAAGAACCTAAGAAATATGCATGGTACCCAAAAGAAGAGGAATGAGGCAAGATCCTCTGACAGATGGGGAACATGGCGAGGGGTGGGAGGGAGTGGGAGCTGGGAAGAAGAGAGGGGGAGAAGAGTAGGTCATGGGAGAACAGGAAGGTTGAGTGGGGGGTAAAATAGGGGGAAGAGGGAATCATAGGTTAGAAGGCAGATCAGGCACCAGTGTGACCTCTAGTGATCTAAAGGGATGACACCAATTGTCAAGCTAAGCAATAGTGGAGAGAACACCTCGAATGCCCATTCCTGATAATGAACTTGATGTCTATAACCATCCTGGAGCTTTCATCCAGTGACTGATACTAGCAGAGGCAAACACCCACAGTTAAACACTGAACTGAACCCAAGGAACCCAGTGACAGAGAGAGAGGAGTGATGAGCAAAGAATGGGCTGGAAAAACCAGCAGAGAAAGCTGATCCAAAGAAGGGAGAGCTCTTGGACAACAGACCGACAGCTGGGAGGCCATCATGGGACTGATCCAGACCCCCTGAATGTGAGAGTCAGTGAGGAGGCCTTGGAAACCTATGGGGCCCTAAGAAGTGGATCAGTGTTTATCCCTGGAATACAAACAGACATCGTGTGTCCATAACACAAAGAGGGATGCTCTCTCAGCCTGGAATCTTAGGGGAGTATCTGGACCCTACCCTGAGTGAAATGACAGACTCTAGATATCCCCTATGTGGAAGGAATTGGCAATAGGCTGGGAGGCTAGGGTGGATGGTGGGGAGTGCAGGGGGGAGGGGAGGGAGAGGGAACTGGGATTGACATGTAAAACAAGCTATTTAAAATTAAAATAATAAAAAAGTCTAAAAAAATAAAAGAAAATCAGTAGCCATACTATATGCAGATGATAAGAGGCTGAGAAAGAAATCAGAGAAACATCACCCTTTACAATTGCCGAAAACAACATAAAATAGCTTGGGTAACACTAACCAAACAAGTGAAAGACCTGTATCGCAAGAACTTTGAGGCTTTAAAGAAAGACATTAAAGAAGCCCTCAGAAAATGGAGAGATTTCCCATGCTCTTGGATTGGTAGGATCAATGTAGTAAAAATGGCAATCCTGCCAAAAGCAATCTACAGATTCAATGCAATTCCCATTAAAATACCAGCACAATTCTTCAGAGAACTTGAAAGAACGATAATCAATTTTGTATGGAAAAACAAAAGACCCAGGATAGACAAAACAACCTTACTCAACAATGCAACATCTGGAGGCATCACCATTCACGATCTCAAGCTCTATTATAGAGCTGTAGTCCTGAAAACAGTTTGGTATCGGCACAAAAATAGGTAGACCAATGGAATCGAATTTAACACCCTGTTATTAACCCATACTTGTATGAATATCTGAACTTCGACAAAAAGCTAAAAATATACCATGGAAAACAGAAAGTATCTTTATCAAATGGTGCTGGTGCTGGGCAGTGGTGACGAATGCCTTCAATCCCAGCACTCGAGAGGCAGAAGCAGGCTGATCTCTGTTAGTTCGAGGCAGGGCTGGACCGACAGCCTCCAAAACAATACAGAGAAACCCTGTCTTGTAAAAACCAAAAACCAAAAACAAACAAACAAAAACAAAAACAAAAACTAATGGTGCTGGCATAACTGGATGCTGGCATGTAGAATGCAGTTAGATCCATGTCTATCACCATGCACAAAACTTACGTCCAAATGGATCAAAGACTTCAACATAAATCCAGCCACATTGAACCTCTGAAAAGAGAAAGTGGGAGGTACCATTGAATGAATTGGTACAGAAGACAGCTTCCTGAACATAACACCAGTAGCACAGACAGTGAGATCAACAATTAATAAATGGGACCTCCTGAAACAGAGAAGCTTCTGTAAGGCAAAGGACACAGTCAGCAAGACAAAAAAGGCAGCCCACAGAACAGGAAAAAATATTCACTAACCCCAGATCTGACAGAGCGCTGATCTCCAAAATTTACAAAGAAGTCAAGAAGCAAGTCTGCCAAACACCAAAGGATCCAATTAAAAAGTGGGCTGCAGAACTAAATAGAGAATTGTCAATAGAGAAGTCTAAAATGGCTGAGAGGCACTTGAGAAAGTGCTCAACATCCTTAGCCATCTGGGAAATGCAAATCAAAACAACTCTGAGATACCATCTCACTCCTGTCAGAATGGCTAAAATCAAAAACACCAATGAAAATTTATGCTGGAGAGGATGTGGTAAAAGGGGAACACACCTTGTGGGAGTGCCAACTTGTACAGCCACTTTGGAAATCAGTGTGGAGATTTCTCAGAAAAATGGGAATAAACCTACCACAAGACCCAGCAACTCCACTCTTAGGCGTATATCCAAAAGACGTCCATTCATACAACAAAGATGTCTGTTCCACTATGTTAATAGTAGCATTATTTGTAATAGCCAGAAATTGGAAGCAACCTAGATGCCCCTCAACCGAAGAGTGGATAGAGAAAATGTGGTACATTTACACAATGGAGTATTATTCAGCAGAAAAAAAAATGGAATCCTGAAATTTACATGTAAATGAATGACACTAGAAGAAACCATCCTGAGTGAGGTAGCCCAGTCACAAAAAGAAAAACATGGCATGTACTCTCTCATATTTTAGACATAGATCTGGGGAATGACAGCCTACAATTCCATGGTCAGAGAGTCTGGGAAACAGAACCTTCATTCAGTGGCTGATGGAACCAGAGGCAGAATCCCACAGCTAAACTCTGAGCTGAACTCAAGATATCCAGTGACAGAGAGGGAGGACTTATAAGCAAAGGGTTTAAGACTGAGCTGGTTTAACCCCCAGAAACAGCTGATCTGACAATGGTTAGCTCTTGAATCCCAGTCATTAGTCTGGGAATCTAGCATGGGACTGACCAAGACCACCTGAATGTGGGTGTCAGTGAGGAGGCCTAGGTAATCTATTGAGCCTTGGGTAGTAGATCAGTATTTATCCTGGGTATACAAATGGACTTTGGACTCCCATCCAACAATGAGAGATGCACTCTCACCCTGGACTCTTGGGGGAGGATCTAGGTCCTGCCCTGGATGAAATGACAGACTATGGACACCCCCATGGAGGGCCTCATCCTCCCTGGGGAGATGATGGGATATTGGGGGGGTTGGTGTGAGTGCACGGGAGGAGGGGAGAGAACGGGAGAGGGACCTGGAATTGACTTGTGAAGCAACCTTGTTTCTAATTTAAATTTAAATTTAAAAATAAAAAAAGAAAATATAAAAAAGAAAATAAACCATACCAAAAAATAAATCCCTGCATATTTTATTTGTTGTTCTATTTATTTGACCTAGTTGGTTATAGCACATCCTGGGAAAGTGTAAGAGACAGATTGTTTTGCTGAGGTTTATGAATGAAACCAGTAATAGAGCATGTATAGCCATAAGATGATCTTTGAAAAAAAGAATATATTGTGTTATATATTCAAACAAAGGCCAAATTCCAAATTCAGTTGACATTTTCTCTATGGTAAAGATGGAGGTTTTACTAGATTCAACAGAGTTAGTGAACGTTTTTTAGGCAGCAGAATGAAGCAACCAAATTTTTCCTTTATAAAATTTTATCTAACAGTCAATGTAGATTGAACTGGAGACAAGCAAGGTGAGATAAAGAGAATAACTTTTAAGAGCTGTTTCAGTGATCCTACAAATGCATGATTTAAGAGGAGGCAGACTGAGAAATATCATGAGAAAGAAATGATATTTCATAATGAACCCAAAGTGAAATTTGATACATATGTGTTGTAGAATATTATTTTAAGATGTGTTACATTGGTTTATACTCTGGAACATTTGTTTAATGATTCAAAAATGTGTTGTACTCTGTGAAGCTATGTTACTTTGCCTGCCTAAAACACCTGATTGGGCAAATAAAGAGCAGATAAACAACTAGGAAGGCAGAAGAAAGGATAGGTAGGTTTCCAAGCAGAGAGAATAAATAGGAAGAGAACTATTGGAAAAAATGATCAATGAGCCAGGAAGATAGGAGAACATCAGGTACCAACCACCCAGGTATAAATAAAGCCATGGACTAAGAAGTAGAGAGAGGTCTATAAAATTGAGAAAGGTAAATAGACGCAAAAGGTAGACAGGTATAATTTAAGTTAAGAAAAACTGACTAGAAATAAGGTAAGCTGAGGCCAGGCATTCATAAGAAACAATAAGACTCTATGCATATATTTATTTGGGAACTTGGTGGTAGGCTTGCTAAAAGAATAAAGAATGAAGAGCAAAAACAGCAACTACACATAAGAATCTATTTGGCATAATGGATTGGGCTTGCAATGGCACCAAAATCTTTCTCACATTAGCAGTTATCCACTACCTAAGAATGGTATTCAACTTAAAAGGAAGTACTCTAACATGCTAACTGACCATCAAGAACTTGGCTTACATAACTTGAAAACTAGTCCCTCACAGTGTTGGTACCAAGAAGGGAAACATAGTAACTGGCTATCAATAGGTGAATTGTTTCTTCCTTCAATCCCTGTTTCTTTAAACTGTTCAAATCCACAGTTCCAGAGTTTAGCATGATTAGAGAAGGAATAACGCTAAAGAAACGCAACACACAAAGAATTCCTGCTTCTTTAGAACCTGCTGTAAAAGCTGGAACTTACAAGGGTCATGTCACATAGCTTCTGTATTTCTCGCTGCATACACCATTGGTTCTTTTCATCATGAGGGTAGTCTTCCATTTCTCTTATAAAGTGTTATTATTTGAATCTTTTTCTCAGAATAAATTATGCCCATGTGTACAGTTCTGGTGTTTTAACTTGGAGACTGGGTGAATTGTGATTCCATTCAGTCCTATGGGGAAGATGAATCAGTTTTATATCCATAACATGAGGCACATGATACTAAAGCAGCACAGAAGTAAATATTGAATAGTCTTCTGCAGTTTAAGAAAGATTCTGAATGATAGACACTGACTTAGAAGTTATCAGTCTAAGAACCATGTTATAATATTAAGTAAAGGGGGGAGAGAGAGAAACTATCTATGGAATATAACTATATAGAACAAGATAGAGACTTAGAACTATATGCAATATAACATAAGAAGAATTAAAAGTTTCAGTGAAGTTAAGGAAGAGTTATAACAGTAATGGATATAGCTGAGATGACAAATACAAGGACTAAAAGATGACAGGTTTTGCAACTTCCTGTTAATGGCTGATATGGTGTGGATTTCTTTCTCTGAAACGGAGGTGTCAGAAAGCACACTACATTAGGTTAGGCAGTGTCAGAGAGGTTGCAAAGCAGAAAAGATTATAAATTCCTTTTTTTAAAAGCCATTACTCAGAAGGGAGCAAGGTCACTGGCGTTTTTACCCTAAAGAGAAATATCACTGCAGCATGATTTTCTAAATGGCAAGAAATAGCAGTGGTATTTAAAAATTATGCAAAGCTTATTAGAGATACCATCCTCTATATCCATTGCTAATATTAAAACTGGCAATTTTTGTAGCTGGAAGACTTCACAAATCACACACAAGCATTGAACTGGCATTATTGGGTATGCCTATGCTCTTGAAACAAAATAACATAGAATAAATCCTCCCCCTTTGCACTCCGAGTTCACAATCTTGCTAGAAGATAATCTGCCAATGGTATATTTAACAGTATTCCATGGAGCTTCTTCTCTTGTTGTCAAGCAAAACAACCACTCGATTTGACCTATAATGAATATTTACAGAAGAGAAAAGGCACCAGAAATTCCATAAGTAGACAGAAGCATACAAGAACAGATTTAGCTCCAAGGGTGTTTCTAAGCAAGCATTCTGACCAGTGAACAATTGCTACAAGGAAATTAATAATGCCCTGGTCTTGCTGAAAACTTTCTGAGCCGGGAAGATGCTGATTCAACTCTGATGAGAACAAAGCAATATAATGATACACAATGACCAAAAGAAAAAAACAGTGGCAAAAATTGGGATATGGATGTGCTGAGAAGAAAAACATCTTTCACCTCAAGTGTTTATGATTTTGTCAATACATTAACTACTAACTTCATGCCTGAATATGTATTACTTACATTTTAGTTGCTGAGTAAATAGAAATGTATATTCCCTGTGGATCTACAGGCATTTCCCCCTTAGTGACTAATTAAAAACTATATAACCCTCACCAGATCTGAGCTCAGCAATTTAACTTTATTAGAGTAGCCTCTCCACATAGCTGGGAATCCTTACAGAAATTACAAAACCTCCCATAAAAGAAGTGAGCTTTTTTTTTAATCTACTCAGCCTCTTGTGTCATTGAAAACACCAATTCAGATTTGTTTTTGTTTTTCTATTGCTCAAATACCAGTCATCTCAGATTCCTACCACTCAGGTTATAGTACCTTACCCAAATTCAGAGACAGATCTTACCCTAAACTCCATCCAATGAAAGTAAGACCAAGCCCGGCATTGGTAGTGCACGCCTTTAATCCCAGTACTCAGGAGGCAGAGGCAGGCGGATCTTTGTGAGTTCGAGGCCAGCTTGGTCTACAAGAACTAGTTCCAGGACAGCCTCCAAAGCCACAGAGAAACCCTGTCTCGAAACAAACAAACAAACAAACAAACAAAAAACAAAAAAAAAAAAAAGAAAAAGAAAGAAAATAAGAAAGTAAGACCAGATTGTGTGGCTTAACTAAATGGTCTTAAAGCCTCAGGAGTGGAGCAAAGGGTGGGGAATGCGCATAATTACAAACAACTTCTAACCAGACACTGAGGTAGACCATGTGCCCAGCATGTGCTGGGCTTAATCTTTAATATTAAAAGCAAAAGACAAGAAAATGATATGAAATAAGGGCTATCATTGGAGCATCTAAACATTTTACTTCTGAGCCTTTGACCTCTAAGGTGCTAATTGCACCTAAACCTGGAGATGTGACTTGATAAGCCTCCTAGGTAGGTTCCTCACTCTGAGGCTCCTCCCAGAATAAAGACACTCATTGTCTAAAATTAAGTCATCCAAACACATAACATGAATCTTTCTATAACATCATTGTCTTGAAATTGCTATTTCTATGCTTCAATTTGCATACTGAAAATGTCTATCAAGATTTTTTTTTCTCTTCTAAACGCAGTATGCCCTCAGAGGTCTACCCAATTACATTTCCAGCTTAATTCTCATCAAAGGTGGAGTTATTAAGATCAAATTACAGCTAGGCACATAAAATTTATTTTTATAAGATACTGTCAAACAATAGGAGCCAACATATCAGACATCAAACAGTAAGCAATAATGAGAGCTGGAGGACAAATGATGAGGTGTTCCCTCTAACTGCAGTGGCTTAATGCATGAGAAGGCTTCGAGAAAACCACACAAGGCTAAGAAAAGTGTCCAATGTCCTCAATGAATCAGGGGCCAAGGAAGCTGTAATTGCTAGTGCTCACAGGCAGACAGCATACTAGTCTAAACCCTTTGTCTTGTCAAAGAAAGTTCTAGTTATGTTGTTGTTTTACTTCTTCTTTGTTTTGGAACTCTCACCCCCCACACACACCAGGTATTATTTTTAAGTTACCTCAAAGTAATGCCTGTTCTCTGAGCATGCCTAACTTTGTACTCTACCATGAAAACGATTTTCAGCGATTGTTTTGCGAGGAGCATAATTTATCAAGCTTGCCAAATTGAAACTGCACTTTTGGATGACCTGACTGTACCCACAGTCACATCTGATCCTTTCATTCTCCTGGTTTGTACCATGCCTGTGATGGGCTGAGTGACCCCAATGTTTCTTCACATGATGAAGGTAAAGAGACCCTTTATAGATTTTGTTGTGAGAAAATTATTCTTGATTGACAAGATCATTATAGTAGAATTATTAAATCCTATAGAGGAGAAAGGGAAGAAAGACCCAGTTGCATACTGGAATGGGAGAATGAGGAATGGAGGGGATTAGAAGGAGGGAGAGAAAGACTTAGAGGTGTAATACTGTAGGATTTGAAGATGGACACTGTGACTGAGAACCAAGAAAGGCAAAAATCTCTCGAAACTAGAAAATGCAAAGAATGGATTATTTCCTAGACTTCCAGAAAGAATCTGGCTTTCCCAAAACCCTTATTTCCTAACTTGAGATAATTAAAGTTGTGGGATTTAAAAAAAGCCTTGTAAAGTCACTTACTCTGTTTTTGTTAAAGCAGAAACCTGCGAATTCTCTAAATACTGATTATCCATGAATGCACCACTTTATTTATATACATCTCATGATACTGGAATGTAATTTAAACAGCAATGACCAAGTCATCTTGATATTTCTTTTTAGAATAATTTATTTTTTATTTTCTTTGCATTGGTGTGTTATTTGCATGCATTTCTGTTAAAGGTGTCATATCTCAGAGTTTCAGACAGTTGTGAGCTGCCATGTTGGTGTTGGGAATTGAACCTAGTGGTCCAGAAGAGATGTTAGTGCTCTTATCCGCTGAGCCATCTCTTCAGTCATCTTGATTTCTAAGTTCTTAATATATCACAATACCTGAACCTACATCCAGTATATCCACATATATTTTATCATAGTTCAATGATCCTTCCTACCATTAAAAAAACATTCTTGTATTCTTGAAATGCAAACAATAAAGCAAAAGAAATACCTTTTGAAAAAATTAGATCTAAAGGGCTATTAATATCAAAGAAAGTAAGCTATAAAATTGTCCTATATATTTGTGATATTACTTAATAAACTGTGACGTAACTCTCTGCAAAACTGATGAATTAAAATTAATTCGTAGTTAATGAAAATAAGTCACTTCTCAAGCAGGGATGATAGTAGTTTTTAGGCCACTATTTGGATTCTACTGAAAAAAAAGTTCTTACTAACAATGCTTTGTTTTTGTCCTAGCATACTGTCTTCTTTTTTAAATTTTGCTATTTATGTCGAATCAGTTACCAGCATGTCATGAGTTGCAAGCCATCGTATACTACACAGCACAGTGAGATCATGTGAGTGTGTGTGAAGAGGAGAGGGAGAGGGAGGTTGGGGCTAGACTATTTCAACCAATCAATGTTTGTTACTTAATTGCATGTGCGTAGTATCACATTTGAATCACTTACTGTTATGATGAGAATTATATTGTATCTATAAATTAATTCAGATATAATTACTCATCAACAAGGCTGAATTATTCAATCAACACACCAAACAAACTTTGTCTATTTTCTTTTCTTTCAGCAATATTTGTAGTTTCTCTTATATAGGCTTTACACATACCTAAGTAAATATGTCCCTGAGTATGTGATAATTTACATTATTATAAGTGATAGTTTCTGTTGTTCATAAGTGGTTGAGTGTGTATTCTTAAAAGCAAGCTTTCTTTCTCTGTTGTTATCTGTGAGTGCAGAGATCTACCAAAAGGTATCTTCACTTTAAAAAGAAATTCCAACAAAGCTGTGTTTCATATCTAAGAAACCATTAGCTAAATATATAATGACATGTACATAATTTACTTCAAGAGCTGGTGTTTTAGCTCTGATATCTAGGTCTTCGGCTCATTCAGTTAGATTTTAGTATATAGTTTGACAAAGAAGTCCATTTGAATTCATTGTACATGAGTCTCCCATCATCCTTGCACTATACTTTTTTTTTCTTTTTCTCTGGAGACTGTGTCTCACAGGGAAGAACTGGCTGGCCTACAAGTCACTGTATAAACCAGGCAGATCTTCAACTCATAGAACTCTAGGTGCCTCTCCTCTTAAGTGTTGAACTGAAGGCTTGTTTTCTCTACAACCAGTTTTCTTTGTAGTCTTTCCTTTTCTCATCTTTCTGTACCATTTTTAAAGAAATACTCCCCTTTCTCTATTGAAGTTTCTTGTTAAAATAAAAATTCATTCCAGAGTGAGTACATCTTAAATATTGGGTTGCTTTCTGGACTTCTAATTCTATTCCATAGTTTGCTATGTTCATCTGTATGCTAGTGCTCTAATAATTTGACTTCATAGGAAGTTGGTGGCTTAATGTCAGATGTATTTGCCCAATTATTTATTTGTGGTAATTTCTTTGTTAATTAGTCCAGATTTTAGAACTTTTACATATACAATCATTTCCTATCTTATGTAAACAAAATTTTGCTTCTTTCTTGCTGAACTCTGTGTCCTTTATTCATGGTTCTTATTTGACTTAGATATCTGATACAAAGCAACACAAAGGTGATATGGGGAAAAGCACCAAATCCCATGTGAGTGGCCACTAACCCTCAAAATAAACATATGGAAGTGGATGGGTAGATGAGAAATAAGTGGCTGATGAAAGTAGATATACAGTCAAATTTGATGGTTTTATGCCACTTAATCCTAAAAAGTGAGTCCTTAATGTCTCATTTCCTTACTGCTATAAAACATTAACAACTCTTCAAAGTTGCAGAAAGTATTTTCTACAGAAACCATAGACAAATGGTTATATTCCCAAACCATTAACAAAAAAAATCTGTTCAGCCACGAGTGTTCCATTGGTTTTAAACTGTCTGGCATGAAAGTCTGTCTCTTCTTTTTGGGAATTTCACAACTGTGCCTGATGTCCTAACCATCCTATTCTATCCACTTCCTCACCTGCACAGCCAGAATCTTTCTCGTGTCTATACTAGTACACAGCTGTGAATATTTATTGGAGCAGAACACACAAGATAACTGGTGCAGTGCCTGGTATACTTGATGTTTCTCAGTTATAATTTTACTTTCACTCATAAGTCCATGAAATAAAATGCCACTTGTGCTAACTGAGTTAAACCTTATCATACATTTTTATATTTCTTTGGGAAGATCAGTCTGAATTCACAATATAACATAGGCCCACAATTAACAGAAACAATAGTAACTTCAATGACAGCAGGGTAGGACCAAGGTAGAAAAGCTGTGAGTTATTACCAATTTTCTGGGTCTGTCCTTCATAACACTTCCCCAGGCACACATGTGTGCTGTTCTGTATGAGCCCATTATTATCGAAATAGCTAAATGATCTTGTTACAAAGAGTCCGTAACAGATGTCTAAAGAGTTCTATAAAGATACAATAAGAATAGGCATAAACCTTCATATCAAGGCCGGACCAGGCATCACAGTAGGAGAAAAAGAGTCCCAAGAGCAGGCAAAAGAATCAGAGGTACCCCTGTTCTGCTATATCCCTGGGAGAACTGCTCTTTTCTTAAGTGAGGAGTAAAAGATGGATGGAAGAGGGAAATTATGGAGGAGTAGAGGGAAGGGAGCCTGCTGTTGAGATGTATTATATGACAGAAGGATAAAGAGTACTAAACATATGTGATCTCTCCTATTCATATTCGACTGTGTATGCACACTTAAACACATGATTTATCATTCTGTCATAATCGTGAGAGGAATTCATGCACTAACCATAACCTAAAAGGAAACGATTGTCTGTACTCTAAAAACAATCTTTGTAAAGCTAGTTTTGAACATGCATCGTGATAGTTGAGAATTTTTCTCACTCACTTTATTTTTTTAATGTTTTATTCATAGTTCAGTTTCCAGGAGCTACAAAATTATATTCAGAATACCCAAAGTGTTAAATTTTCTACAAAGGCCCACTGTTACCTCAGCTGCAGTTTTTTAAAACTATGCTATGTGGATTGGAGGGTAGAAAAAAAGGTGACAGAAAGAAAAAAAAAGTAATAAGAGAAGAAAAGGCAGCAGAGATTCAGTGAATACACAAGGTGAAAAAATGCTTCTATAATAGGAAACCTGCTAAGTAATTTTAAGAACTGTAATATCCAAACCTAAAAATGCTTCCATATGCTGTTTGTCTAAGGGTAGTGTACAAAATAAGAGTATCAATAAACCGCATATATTTTCTAGCAATATTAACCTAAATAAAGTGAACTGTGTGTTTTAAAATACTTTACATAGAAAAATATATGTTCTAAAAATGTCACAAAGAGTTTTTTGTTTTGTTTTTTTAATTAAAAAATTTTATTTTTAAATTTAAATTCAAATTAGAAACAAGGTTTCTTCACATGTCAATCTCACGTCCCTCTCCCTTTCCCTCCCTTCCTCCCACCCCCTCCCACCACCCACCCAATACACCCTCCTTTCCCCAGGGAGGGTGAGTTCTTCCATGGGGGTGTCCATAGTCTGTCATTTCATCCAGGACAGGGCCTAGAACCTCCCCCAAGAGTCCAGGGTGAGAGTGCATCTCTCATTGTGGGATGGGCACCCAATGTCCATTTGTATGCCAGGAATAAATACTGGTCAACTACCAAAGACCCCATAGATTGCCTAGGCCTCCTCACTGACACCCCCAGTCAGGGGGTTTTGATCAGCCCCATGCTGGATTCCCAGGCATCAGCCTGGGCTTCAAGAGCTAACCCTTGTCAGGTTAGCTGTTTCTAGGGGCTAAACCAGCCCAGTCTTAATCCCTTTGCTCATCAGTCCTCCCTCTCTGTAACTGGCGTTCTTGAGTTCAGCTCAGTGCTTAGCCATGGGAGTCTGCCTCTTCTTCCATCAGCCACTGAATGAAAGTTCTGTATCCCAGACTCTCTGGCCATGGGATTGTAGGCTGGCACTCCCCAGATCTATGTCTAAACCCATATATGAGAGAATACATGCCATGTTTCTCTTTTTGTGACTGGGTTACTTCACTCAGGATGGTTTCTTCTAGTGTCATCCATTTGCCTGCAAATGTCAGGATTCCATTGTTTTTTTCTGCTGAATAGTACTCCATTGTGTAAATGTACCACATTTTCTCTATCCACTCTTCGGTTGAGGGGCATCTAGGTTGCTTCCAAATTCTGGCTATTACAAATAATGCTGCTATGAACATAGTGGAAAAGACATCCTAGTTGTATGAATGGGCATCTTTTGGATATATGCCTAAGAGTGGAGTTGCTGGGTCTTGTGGTAAGTTTATTCCCATTTTTCTGAGAAATCTCCACACTGATTTCCAAAGTGGCTGAACAAGTTGGTACTCTCACCAGCAATGGAAGAGTGTTCCCCTTTTACCACATCCTCTCCAGCATAAATTGTCACTTTAGCCATTTTGACAGGAGTGAGATGGTATCTAAGAGTTGTTTTGATTTGCTTTTCCCGGATGGCTAAGGATGTTGAGCACTTTCTCAAGTGCCTCTCAGCCATTTTAGACTCTTCTATTGAAAATTCTCTATTTAGTTCTGCAGCCCACTTTTTAATTGGATTCTTTGGTGATTTGGAGACTTGCTTCTTGAGTTCTTTGTAAATTCTGGAGATCAACCCTCTGTCAGATGTGGGGTTAGTGAATATTTTTCCCATTCTGCGGGTGGCCTTTTTGTCTTGCTGACTGTGTCCTTTGCCTTACAGAAGCTTCTCAGTTTCAGGAGGTCCCATCTATTAATTGTGGGTCTCACTATCTGTGCTACTGGTGTTATGTTCAGGAAGCTGTCTCCTCTAACAATTCGTTCAAGGGTACCACCGACTTTCTCTTCTAAGAGGTTCAGTGTGGCTGGATTTATGTTGAGGTCTTTGATCTATTTGGACTTAAGTTTTGTGCATGGCAGTAGACATGGTTCGATCCGCATTCTTCTACATGCCAGCCTCCAGTTATGCCAGCACCATTTGTTGAAGATGCTTTCTTTATTCCATTGTATATTCTTAGCTTCTTTGTTAAAGATCAGATGTTCATACGTGTGTGGGTTAATATCCGGGTTTTCAATTGGATTCCCTTGGTCTACCTGTATATTTTTGTGCCAATACCAATCTGTTTTCAGGACTATAGCTCTATAATAGAGCTTGAGGTCAGGGATGGTGATGCCTCCGGACTTTGCCTTGTTGAACAGGGTTGTTTTGGCTATCCTGGGTCTTTTGTTTTCCTATACAAAATTGATTATTGTTCTTTCAAGGTCTGTGAAGAATTGTGCTGGCATTTTAATGGGGATTGCATTGAATCTGTAGATTGTTTTTGGAAGGATTTCCATTTTTACTAAATTGATCCTACCTATCCAAGAGCATGGGAGATCATTCCATTTTCTGAGGGCTTCTTTAATTTCTTTCTTTAATGATTCAAAGTTCTTGTGATACAGGTCTTCACTTGTTTGGTTAGCGTTACTCCAAGCTATTTTATGTTGTTTTTGGCAATTGTAAAGAGTGATGTGTCTCTGATTTCTTTCTCAGCCCTTTTATCATCTGTATATAGTAGGGCTACTGATTTTCTTGAGTTGATCTTGTAGCTTGCCACTTTGCTGAAGGTGTTAATCAGCTGTATGAGTTCCCTGGTAGAGTTCTTGGGTCATTTATGTAAACTATCATATCATCTGCAAATAGTGAAAGTTTAACCGCTTCCTTCCCAATTTGTATCCCCTTGATCCCCTTTTGTTGTCATATGGCTCTGGCTAGAACTTCAAGTACAGTGTTGAAAAGGTATGGAGAGAGTGGACAGCCTTGTCTTGTTCCTGATTTTAGAGGAATTGCGTTGAGTTTCTGTCCATTTAATCACAAAGAGGTTTTTAAATGAAAGTGAAAGGAACACAAAATGGTAGAAACTTCCATAAAGACTAATTTTTTTGTATAAGAACATCTGAGCTAATCCTGATAGACTTGGGATATGATTGAGTCACATACCATATAACTGGGATAAATATTAAGTACTAGCTATCAGTTTTCTACAACAAATCTCATTTTATTGTTTTCTCTCTTAACACCATGATTATAAAAATTCAAGGATTAAATATTTAAAAATGAGTTACCATTTGGGGAATTTTCTATTGCCTCTGGAATCAAACCTGTGTTTCCATGTGATCAGCACAGTGACTGCTATTCAATAGCTCACTGCATGAAATGTTTCGGCCTTCCCATCCCATCTCCAGTCCAATAAAGCAGCAGTGAAGTCACCTTTCCATTCTGACTTTTGTTGTGAAATGGCTGTTCATGTTGAACTATTGCCTTTACAACCCCACTAAAATTTTAGAAAGCAAGTCAAGACTTGTTTCCAAAAAATTAAAGAACTATGTATTCTCTCTCTCTCTCTCTCTCTCTGTCTCTCTCTTTCTCTCTCTCTGTCTCTTTCTCTCTCTGTCTGTCTGTCTGTCTGTCTCTCTCTCTCTCTCTGTGTCTGTGTATGTGTGTGTATATGCATGTGTGCGTGTGTATACATGTGCGCATGTGTATAAATAACAAAGCTGAATTTGCACACAAACATCGCTATCATAGAATTAAAAACTCTATTGTCATTTTCAACACTAAACACAAACTTGTGTATTGACAATTAATAACTGATGTTCCCAATCCCGGAAGGAAGGCTTTACTGACACCTCTATAGAGCAGAATGAACTCCAGAGTAGGAATCAAACTTCTTCTAGTTTACTAAACAAGCTAACCTATCTATCACTGGACAGACAGAAGATTTGGTACAGGTAGTCATAAGCTACCTTACAGTGCTGGAGGATGATAGCGACCTGGAGATCTCTCTTGTCTGCTTTCTTTTACCATGCCTTACTTCCTGCCCTGGGATTCCTTGACTTGTTACACAGGCCCATATCTCCTAGTACTGTTGACCCAGGTATTTGACACAAAAGTGTCATGTGACCAATTCTTTACACTCTACACTTAAAAGCCAGAACTTCACACAAGTCTCTTCCTTACAATATCACCAAAATATTCCCTTTCCTTAGAAGGAGAAAAGAGTAAGAGTGAGTGTTCTGCACTGCCAATGAAGATGAGATGGGAAGAGGGTAATGAAGAAACACAGACACCGGGCACTTCCATCCAGACACACTACAAGAACCTAGTTTGCTTGTGATTGGTCCAAGAAAATAAAGCAAACAGAAACCACTCTTCACCATTCCTGTGGTCAAAGAGTCTTTTTGGATTCATTTAATCTCAACACAGTGCTGGAGCTCTGTTTCAAAATTTCTGTCATAATTTGTTTATAGCTTTGCATCTGTAAGTTTGTGATATAGAAGTAAGAATCCTCATAGCCATTTTCTAAATAAACAAGAAACAGATTGTCTTGTCATGTACTGGAATGTGTGTGCTTTTCACATGATGAATAGATTTAAAAATATCCTGTGTAGTAGTGTCTTTAAATACAGCATTATTTTACAAATACAAAGAATTTTAAACAATTTGTATGGTGATTTTTCAATCGTCTAAAAATACTTCTTTGGTAATTATGTGATTTTTTTCTTTTATCCACACTTTATTTCTGCCAGAATTTTCCATTATAAATAACTAGTTTATTTAAACTTTCCCCCACTGAATTTTGTTACTTAGTTAAAATATGTGATGACTTAATATTTTCCAGGTATGGCAAGTGGTATATGGTTCTTTTAGGTAATGTGATCACATCCTATCAACAGCTTTGAAGTCCAAGCAACTTCTACTGACAAATTTAACTCTGGATTGCGTATTTATTAGCAGTCCTTTCTCACTTCCAGCTTCTTTGGGGAATACCCAACTTTCCTTTACCTTGCAAAAATAAACAAAATATGTCCTGTAAGTGGCACATTAGGCAATGGGGTAGAAGATAGTCACTCTTGTTTTACCTAGACTTTTTCAACTCATGATAAAAACACTGATTTATAAGCAGTGACAATATTATCCCTTTTGAAACTTCTTAAAAATAGATCACTTCAATATTTATTTTTTCAATGAAGCATGAACACACTCTAAAACAAAAGCTTTTGTTGCATACTTGTTTGAACTATGTTATTTCCTTTCAAGAGAATATGTGTTTTTAACTCCCGAGAAAGTACTTGTTTCAAAAATATTTGATAATTTTGAGAGTAATGTGATGAATAGCATTTACCCATAAGACTACATGGAAGCACCAAAGTAAAGAAATTGGCTGAGGGAAAGTTGCTTAGGTGATGTAAATAGGCTAAAGAATAATAAAAAAGGATTAGCAATCAGTGAGCCAGTTTTTAATTAAAAATAAAAATTCATGAGGTTCTGTGCAAGCATTAAAGTACAGAAAGCTAATATTTGTTCATAAAACCATCTCAATGAAAGTTGAATGAGGAATATTAAACTATCAGTCTACTTATGAGATAGAGCAGAAGAGTTCATTTAATCTATTAATAAATGAAAATGCAAAAGCCCTCTGAAAGGCAAAAGTGGACAATAAATACCTTGTAAATGACAAATTGGGCAATGGGATAGAAGATCAACAAATGTATTTTGTAGTATGATTGTCATTAGAATAACTGCAGTTGTCATCTTTGAAAGGATATGATATTTCTATGCTTCTCTGACTGTATTCCCTAGTCATGAACCCCAGTTGGTCTTGGTTGTGATCTAAATGTAAAGTGTCCTCTGCAGACTTCATTGTTTCAATACATGACCACTAGCTGGTGGCTCTACTTGACAACATTGTGAAACCTTTAAGAATTAGAACATTAGGAAGAAGTGGGTCACAGGGGAAGGACACAGAGGCTTTATATTTGAGCCCTACTTCCAACTGACTCACCCCTTCCTGAGAATGGATATGGTGTGAGTGTCCAAGCTACTGATACTTCCACCACATCTTCCCTGGCTGCTGTCATGTTTTAAAACCCACCATGATGGACTGCATCTCTCTAGAACCAATAAATCTAAACAAACCTTTTTTCTCCATGTGGTGATTTTGGCAGGATTATTTTATAACCTTTAATAAATCCATTGTTGAATGTTCCCATGCAAGCATGTGATACACGCTGAGTGCCACTTACCATTAACTGCACATAACTCCTTTACTACCTTCTTCTCTGCAAGCGACTTTTCTCTCTTTCGTGTGTTTTGGTTCCTATTATGGCTTTGTGTCTATGTGACCATGGATTTGCAGCTTACTTGGATAGGCTACACACTATAGTCTATTGTCTACAAATTATAGACAATTGCTGCCCTTCCACTATAATACATCTTTAGCCTGGTGAGCCTCTCCTACATCCTTAATTGACTGTTGACTCTAGCAGTCTTAAACAGGCACACTACAGGTAGTCATAGCTATCATAAGATTGTGATCATATTGGTTGTGTCATGCCAAGAATAATTACCCCTGTTTTCCCTTTCTTACATTCTCTGTTCTAAATTATTCACTGAACTTGTGGGACTGGCATAAATGTCCTGTTTAGGGATGGACATTCAACTGTTACTTATCCCGAGTACCTAGATAAGCTGTGTGTCCTTGTACTACTGCCCTTCAGCCATTCATTGCAAAAAGAAGTTTTTCTGACTGAGGTTGAGAGCAACATGCAACTGGGGGTATAAATACATATATTTATTTTTTAATTTTTATTTTTAAATTTAAATTAGAAGCAAGGTTGCTTCACATGTCAATCCCAGGTCCTTCTCTCTTTCCCTCCCCTCCTCCCATGCCCTCCCACCAACCTCCACAATACCCCCTCATTTCCCCAGGGAGGGTGAGGTCCTCCATGGGGTTGTACATAGTCTGTCATTTCATCCAGGGCAGGGCCTAGACCCTCCCCCAAGAGTCCAGGGTACAAAAACAGATATTAAAAAACAACTTCAACCAACAATAATAATTTAACTAAGTAACAGTAAGAGTTTCCCCTCTCTGTGCAAAGACCTCTTCAGCCATAGGGTTTGACTGGGTTTAAATTACTGACTGTGAATAGTCTTTTGTGGCACAGGCCTCCTATCTAATTAAGAGTGTTGGTTAACCCCATAATTACTTACAACAACTATACCAGTGAGAAAAATCTTACCTGGAAGTTTGATGTTGGAGTTTTTAGGGTTCATATCTGGGTAAGACCCTTAATGCCTTTTCCCCACAGCAATCTGATAAATACCATAGAAAGTAGCCAA
Organism: Mesocricetus auratus; assembly: GCF_017639785.1. Classification (NCBI taxonomy): domain Eukaryota; kingdom Metazoa; phylum Chordata; class Mammalia; order Rodentia; family Cricetidae; genus Mesocricetus; species Mesocricetus auratus. The sequence goes on along the minus strand of NW_024429184.1, from coordinate 106,552,632 downwards.
CAAAGAGGAGACTCAGATAGTTCCAGCTTACTTTGCCCATGACTGTCAACCAAGATGTGTGTTAACTTAAAAGAATAAATAGGGTTATCAACTAGTGTTGTGACGAAGAATCTGTATTATTAGAGCAGAAGTTTCTTCCCTAACCAAAATTCATGAGGAGGTCTTGTATCTGAGACTGAGGTTTTTATTTGGTAGCCCATTTTCTAGCTGTACAGGACAGCTCTCAGATTCCTCAAAAATTCAAAGTAGAACTACAACACGATTTAGCTGTTGTACTCATGGTTATATAAGCAAAGGACATAATGTCAGAGTAAAGCAGAGATCACTGCATCTTAATTCATATTGTGGTGCTATTCATGTTGTAGAAGCTATGAACCAGCTAGGTGCATATTAACATTTGAATTGTGAAAGGAAATGTGGTATGAGTACACAGTGGAGTACAGTTCAACCATGAGGAACAATAAACTTATGTAATCTTCAGGACAATGCACAGAACTGGAGGGTATTATAGTAAGTAAAATAAGCCAGAAACAAACAAGTACAATGTAATAGGACACCTGAAAGGAAAAGAGGAGCTAGTAAGTAACGAGAAGAGGCCCAGGGAATGAGATTGAAAGAGGAGTGTTAGCTCGATCAAAGCACAATACATTTATTAATTCCATGATTTCATGTAATTAATATACACTGGTAATTATTATTGTTAAAATAAAATACATCAACACAGGAATTATCAAAGAATATGGAGGAAGTCATAGAGTGGGTTCATATTAGATAAGAACAGAAGCCACATGTCTGATAGACTTGTTTTGAGATAATTTATTATTTAGTGTTTTCCTGAGTAAGGAGTCATGTCTGGCGATCTATGAGCTACCTGACAAGGTAAGATGAGGACTTATCCATCCTGTGATTCTCTTCCTGTCCTAATTATTTGGCTTTTATCACTGAAGTCCAGAATTTGCTGATTTGGTATGGTAAAGGAGAATTCTAAAGGCCCCCTATGCCAAGTAGAAATAAACCACTTGGAAAAGCTTTGTCTTAATAATGTTTCCCAAAGCAAATATTATTTTTAGCACAAATTGTAGCTTCCTATCATTGAAAGCTGATTGTTCCCTGAATCCCCAAATTCCCTAATTTTAAAATTTATATCTTTGAAGAAAAAAAAAACTTCTTCCTCCAAAGTTATTTCCCGTGAAGGAAAGAAGAAGCAACTGGGGAAGAACAAAAAGTCATGCCTCCAGGAATAGAACTCAGTTCAAAGACATCAGATTGGTTGCCAGTCCGGAGCCAGTTTCCCTTTCAAAGATGCTAGCTAATAGAACCACTTTCTATCAGATCTCTGGCCTGAGGCTGAAGGGTCTATGACATTAACCTCTTTGAGTGGGCAATACTTAGAAATGGAACATGGAAATTTCATACTGTTTCAGTGAGTTGCAATGGTTTGTAATCATCTAATCAGCACATCATCATCAAATGAATAGACATTGTTTTTCAAATATCTTTACAAGAGCTGAATCTAATGAAGCACTCCAGACCAGCAATTCTTTATCACAAAAAGGTTGCATCTAAAGTTGTCTCCTTGAAATGGTTACTTACAGGGGCCAGGCAGTATTTACTTCTCAGCATACTGATTCTAACACATTCGTATTCATGTTTATCTTCAAGAATAGACTTTTCTCCAAATAGGCTGTAAAGATAGCCAACAAGTACATTAAAATTGTGATATTTCATTTATAATCAGGTCAATGAAAATTAAAACCCAAAAGATCTATCTCTTCACAGCTGTTGGATGTCTATTATCAGAAAGTTGAGTTGGAATTGCTGGAGAGAGCAAAGAGAAAGGAAAATTGGGCCTACTATTGGTGGAAAATGAGATAGAACAGCTATTATAGAAAGTCTTATAGAACTTCATTCTCACTCTGCTCCCAAATAGAAGTGTCATATGATCTAGCAATTCCTCCTCTGGGTATATATCAAAGGAAATGAAGTCAATACCTCATATAATTACTGATATTCTTCTCAGTTACTCATAGCATACAATGTAGGGAAACAGCATGATTACTATACACAAGCTAATGAACAGGAAAACTTGTGTTTTTATTACATTTTATACATTACATATTTTAATACCAATAAACCATGTATTCAATACATAATGAAATAGTATATTCAAGAAATGTAATTTGTGTGGTGAGATATTATTAAATCCTATAAAATCTAAAAATACCTTTTGTCTTAGTTTGTCTTTCTATTGCTGTGATGAGAAGTCATGACCAATTTGGGAAGGAAAGGATTCATTCACGTTACCCATCCTGATCACAGTCTGCTACTGTGGAAAGAAGTCAGGGAAGGGCTGGAGGCAGGAGCTGAAGCAGAAACCAAGTGGACTGCTGCTTACTGGATTGCCTGTCTACGAGTTCCTCAGCCTGCTTTCTTGTACCTTGCAGAGCCACCTAACCAGGAGTGTCATTGTCCAAAGTTAGCTTTGCTTTCCAACATCAATCATAAATCAAGAGCCTGCATCCAGTAGCTGATAGAAGCAGAGGCATACATCCAAAGCTAAACAATGAACTGAACTCTGGAATGCAGTGGCAGAGATGGAGGAGTGATGAACAAATGGGTCAAGACCAGGCTGGTGAAATCCACAGAAACAAGGGGGAGCTCATGGACCCCAGACTAATAGCTGGAAAACCAGCATAGGACTGATCCAGATCCCCTGAATGTGGGTGTCAGTGAGGAAGCCTCAACAATCTATGGAGCCTTTGGTAGTAGATCCATATTTATCCCTAGTGTACGAGTGGACTATGGGAGCTCATTCCTCATAGGGGAATACTCTCTCAGCCTAGACACATACATTGGGAGAAGGCCTAGGCCCTGCTCCAAATGATATGATAGACTTTGAAGATCCTCCATAGAAGTCCTCACCCTCCCTGGGGAGCAGAAAGAGGATGGGATAGGGGGATATTGGGAGAGAGGGGAGGAGGAGAAGGATATGGAAGTGGGATTGACATGTAAAACAGGCTTGTTTCTAATTTTAATAAAAAAAGTCAGAAAAAAAGAAAATGAGCCACAGAGGAGATGCCTGCAGGCCAATCAAATAAAGGCCACTACTTAAATGAGGTTCCCTCTTCCCAGATGATTTTTGTTGTGCTGTGCTGACAAAAAACTAACCATCATGGCTTCTTATTTATGACAACCTGCCTGAACATTATTCTACATAAGTGAAAAGTATTAGACATGAAAAGAAAAAATACTGCGTAATCATTCTTGTACAGAGAATCTGAGGGGAAATTTGACTAAACACATGATGTCAGTGTAGAACAATAGCTTCCATGGGTGGAGTTTCAAAAGGGTTCAGAGAGCTGGTGCAAAGTTCACAACTGTATTTATACAGGGCAAACACATCTAGAGATTTAAAGAACAGCATATAGAATGAAGTTAATAATACTTTTATGTGCAAAAAAATTGCAACACAATACTTTTCATTTGCATTTGTCATACAAAAATAACAGAAATGTAATAGGCAACTATTTCAAATAAAGAATATGCTAATTGACTTGACATTATAATAATTTTGCTAGATATGTTCATAGAAACACTGTATTATACACATTAAATGTATCCAATAAAGACATTACAAACAAGGGCATTATCTGCTACAAAAATTATTTTCTCAACAGAGTGTAAATTGTTCCTGCTATCTAAACTCACTGAATGTATAGATAATGCTGTGGAAGTCTGGGTTTGTAAGTTCTAGTAATGATTTTAACAAATTGTTTTTCCTCTCAAGCTAGCCAAAAAATAGTTGCAATCTTATCTGAAATATTTCTGATACAAGTGAAAAAGTAATAGCTTTTCTATATAGCAGCAAAGTATAATTTACATGAATCCCATTTCTAAAGAAACAAAATTGATTTTATAGAATATATCCGAGGATACAGACAACACAATACAAAAAAATAGAAGAACAAATTTTTAAAACTGTACAAAACATAAACTTTCTTATAATGATATATGATATTTTTGAATGGGAAAGTAAATACGTTAATTGCTTACATTTTTACAATACAAAATGCCATGTTCATACACTCCAAAGTGAAATGCTACTAAATTCCATTTGAATGAATTAGGCTTAAAATATGATACAGGGAAATACATGTGACAGAACAGCTAAACTACAAAAAATAAAAAAAAAAACACTTGAAATATGAGATATATATAAGTGTGTTGGGATCTTTAGGAATGGTTTGGATATTAAAATCTGTAAATATATTAAGGAAAACAACAGAATACTGGGATGTATATTTTATAGCATGTGAAGCATTTCAAGGTAGTGAAATAATGAGTTTCCACAACAGGTTCTATAAAACAGGAAAAAAAGAATCACAGGCCAGAGACATCACGCCTTAGACAGAAGTGGCAGTTAGCACCTGTAATCTACTAGTCTGGAGGATTGAGAGTTTAAGACAGCCTGTGATGCTTACTGAGATTTTGTCTAAAATGTAAGCCTAAATTAACAGCCTCAAAATCACAGTAAAAATGTAAAACTATAATATACATATTTAACACAGAAGGAGATGTTTATGGTATTTGATGAAAAGTACTCTCTTACATGAGATCAAACAAATATAACTGAGATACCACACTTATGATCCAAAATTAAAAAGGCTGAAAGAATGTTTTTTTGCCATCTAAAAACACTTAAATTACATCAAAAGGAAGCAAGTAAAATAAAGACTTATCATGAAGTACAACTTTGAAACAGACAGAGAGAATGAATGCCAAGGTGAGAGCAGTAAATGTTCATCTGCAAGCAACAGAGAAGCATAAAAGGTTTTTTGACAAGGATAGCAAAGTGATCAAAGGTGCCTTTTAGCAACGGAGTGTGCTCAGCCACATACAGAATGGATTGGAGTGGCCATACAAGGCCAGGTGGTGAGGAGAGGGCTATGCACACCACTGCTGAGTTGGAAACAAGATCAAGTAGAAAGTAGTTACAATATTCAGGCAACTAAGAACAATGGCCATTTTGCTAGCCACAAAAAAATGAAATTCCAGTCTGGGACTCTGAAACTCAGGAAGGGTAGAATGGTAATATTTACTGAATGCCAATATTTTATTACCAATTCTGACTTTACCATGGGACAAGAACTGTGACTAGATTGGGCCCTTAGAGTCTGCGTGTATACTTCCTTGATCCTTCAGTATCTTCTGGATATCATCGCTGCGTTTCCTCCCTTTGCTTACTGTATTCTGGGAGCTGTCTCAGTGGTAACCTATAAATGTAATTTAAACATTTTGCTGAGCCCTGTGAATCTTTTTCCATGAATCACTAAGATTGAGAGTTATCTTGGGACCCTTGACACAGAACAGCTGTGTTGATGAAGGTCTTCTCTCGCATAGATATTTGTTTTCTCATATCACTAGTCAAGAAGCTTAATAAGAAATTGGACACAGAAGAAATAAAGGGCACACTCATTTAAAAAACAATAGGGATAGATGGTAATTAGACAGATAATAAGGTAAAGAGATTTGTTGAGTGTTAAGGGAGAGGGGGTTTCATAATAAATAAATTTACAATTGGCAATTATATTAAAGCATCTGAAAACAGGTAATAACCAAGAAGAAAATAGTTTTGGTATCATGAAAAATTCTAAAAATATTTAAGAATCAGTAGCAATCAGTATCACATGACTGTGGTATCACATGACAGTAGATGATCTACACAATTAATAGGGATGAAGAGAAATGTTCAGAGTTTGAGTGAGAATGGTAATATGCTAATTTTTATTGTAAAGAAAGGTTAATGAGATGTATGTTCAGCCACAAAATTTCAGTTTAACTGTGGCTCTATATAACTCATACTTAACTAAATTTTTATGGTTCTCAGATATATCATCTGCAATGATAGGGCCTAGCCTATTTTTCTTCAGGGTTGCTGTGGAGAAAAATGGTAACATATGAAGATGTTTTGAAATATAGATGACAACAAATTTATATTGAGTTATTTTTCTTATTTAATGCATAAACAGGGTGCATGATTAAGCAATATAATAAAAATCTGAAAGTGCACTTGTTTTCTATAATTTTAATTAATAAACATTTGAAATATGTATGTAATATACAAAGAGCGTACCCTTATAGTACATGGCTCTCTCTACCATCGTTTCTAAATTCTTGGCATTATTGAGGGCATTGTTCATTTTCTTTTCATCTCATATCATTATATTACTAAGTAAAAGTTTCATTTCAATTAGGGTAGGGATTAATATCAAACATCAGCCTTCCATACTCAGGGAGTTCTTATCCAAGCACCTAATTAAGACTATAGCAGCAAAGGAGATCTATCGCAACCATTTCTTTCTAGTGATAAATGTAGGTTTTCACAAAATCTGAACCAGGTCATAAAAATGGTAGTGTAGTGTAGGAAACTTTCAAATATCTATCAAGTTCTGAATGTTAGAGGAACAAAGAAGCAGGTGAACAGGCCTGTAGTTCATTTTTGTTTTATTTTGATACTCTTCCTGTAGCAACATTCAACTCATCACATTTGATATGCCCATCTCATTAACTTGATTTTGTAACCTACATTCCCATGATTGAAAATGCTCCATTCAATGGAAAGAAATGAGTAGAGTCAGGATCTACCTGGTGATGTCATGGAGAAGACACTTGGAACACCTGAAAGTTAGTTGCTCAGTAGTAGCTTCATAAAACCAACCAGTGCATTTCACACCAGACTTGTTTACAGAAAGCATCTCTTCAGTTTGCAATACAACAGTGAATATTCTCTGTTACTGAAATACCTCGAATCTGACATGTTGTGTTTAAAAGGAAGAGTGAAACTGCAAAGATGTGCACAGTAGAACTAGTATAATCAGTCATGTACAGACAGCACCAAACTAAAGCATTTTGCTGTAAATCAGGGCAGCACTAGCTTCTTCACACATGTTGATACAGTCTTAAAAGTCAGTGGGCCTTGAAAGGACAAGTGCTAAAGGCACATGGTCATAATAACTAAGTAAACTACCGATGTCTATGAGATCAAGAATGAATTATAACTCAAGAAATGCAAGGTCAACCCATATTTCTTTTGGAAGCTACAGGTTAGATGTTTTCTTACTGAGAAAATAAATACTGTACACCTTTAAACGTGCCTTATGCATCTTCATCTTCAAAGGTGAAGTCTGTAAATGCTATTAGACCACCTAGCTCTTTAAAATATATGAAATGATGTATGCTTGACCTTAGTAACCAGCTATTTAAAAATATGAGACAGTTGGGCAATTGATTGTCATTTTTAAATTTCTAAATATTTGTTCATGGGTTATTTCCATAGATACTCAAAATTTGGTAGTTAACACACACTGAACTTCATCCCAAGTATCCTATAAGAGAGAGGAAGGATAAGAAAACAAGTGTCATCTGGAGATAAAACCTCAGTAGGGAAAAATCTCTGTTGCCCAAACATTAGGTAATGAGTTCAGAATTCCATCAACAGGGTGAAAGCCAGGCATGGTGGCACAAGTCTTCAACCCCAACATTAAAGGAGTCTGGGAGAGACAATAAGGTCTCTGGAGCTCATTGTCTGTGCAATCTAGCTAAACTGTTTATCATGAGTTTCAGTGAAAGACTTGTCTTAAATAATAATAATTACTATTATTATTAATAAGATAGAGACCAATGGAGGAGTTAGACACCTGACACCAACATCAGATCTCCACTTGCATAAACAACCCACTCACACACACATGAATATGTTCACTTAAACATGTACATGTGTACATATAGCACAGTAATACTTACACACCAATACTGTTTCCCATACTAGATAAAGGAAACAAACCAGAACACAAAAAACACTTTTCAAAATCCTGAATGGAACTCTGGCATACACCAACAAATAAACCATAAAGTGCAAATTGAATATAGCATTTATCTAGAGCTGGATGCTTTTAGAATATCACCAGAATGCAGGAAAATAATTCCTACATTGCTACTAAATAGTCAGCATGGTCTTGAAATTTTACAACATAGGAACCCACTTTGAAACACATCTTGTCATACCTTCCTTCCCTATACTAGTTCTCACATTCACGCTCCTTCAAAAGAGACATATAAATACACCAAGTCAGATTATTTGATATTATGAAACAGGTGTTAAAATAGTTTATTAGTACCCCATAGGCCATGTGTCAAGACATCATTGAGGTTATTAAGGTCATGGTATAAACTAAGTTCTTGTATAAACTAAGACCACACTCTACCACTGAGACCAATATTTTTAAGAATATTAGTAGTATCAATTCAATATATATTTGGAATATATCTTAAAGTCATGAATTTATTTAAGTTATACTGTAAATAACTCCCATGGTTTTAGTCAGCTGATGAAAATTAGAATATTTTCACAGTTAGGTTTTCAGAAATTTGGGGATTTTTTATTTATTTCTGATAAGATACCTATTAAATCTGAATCTGTAAATATTGCCTCTCATTTTATGAATATCTCTGTGTTCCTGTCAAAACAAAACCTAAATTACTGTGCACATGAGGAGAATAACAAGAGTACACAGAGATGATTGGATTTTGCAGTCTGTAATTATTTTCCCTTCCTCTTCTCACCAGCCTCTAGCAGAAACAATATGCTGAAAAGAATATTATTTGCCTTTTATTTGTCAATTAAATCAAAATAGACTTTCCCTCAGTACCTTTACTTTCTGGAAGACAGAAAAAAAATTATTTCCAAGCATCTTGTCTGAGGACCTGTGGAAAGATTGAAGGAGGTTCAGTGATACTAGTCAATGGGCATAACACCTCTTGGTCAAAGATGTTCCCAGTAACCACTGGTCTCAAGAAGTCATTGTTTGTATAACTATATAGCCAACTAGTCCTTGAAGTGGATAATAAAAATGCATTTGAAAACCAGGGCCTGTTTCCGGGCTGCCTGCCTGGGCTTGGGGTCTGCCACTGCAGCTTCCACCCAGGCAGGAGCCAAAGCACCCCAGCATCCTAGTCCAATTCTCCACTCACAGTAAAAGGAAGAGGAGAGCTACCAGAACATTGAACTTGCCTGCACCCACTGGAAGCGAGCCCTGACCCAGTACCCAGCAGGAGAGGAAGAGGTTCCTTCTGCACCCACTGGAAGAAGGGATGGGAAGGAGACAACATAAAAACACACTTATCAACAGAAAAACCAATATGTCACTGTCAGAGTCTAGAGACTCTATACCAGCAAGACTGGAAAATCCAACGCAAATGAAGGAGAATAAAATGACCTTAAAAACACTTCAAAAAATGATAAAGGCCCTCAAAAGTGATATGGGATAATCCCTTAAAGAATTAGAAGAAAAATCAAACCAAAAATGCAAGAAATGGAAGAAAAAGCAAACAAAAATCCAAAAAGATGCCAGAATTAGAGGAAAAGACAAAATAAATTGCAAGAAACAATTCAAACAGTGCAAGGGCTAAAATCTAAAATAGAAAAAATTAAAAAAAACACACTATGAAGGGATGCTGGTAATAGAAAAGCTGGGCAAACAGTCAGGTACTACAGATGCAAGCATAACCAACAGAATACAAGAGATGAAACACAGAATCTCACATGTTGAACACGTACTAGGAGAAACAGATTCATCAACCAAAGAAAATCTTAAGTCCAACAAATCCATAACACCAAATATCCAGGAAATGTGTGACTACTTTCAATCACTATAGATGGAGAAAACAAGATATTTCACAACAAAACCAGATTTAAACAATATGCATGCTCTAACCCAGTCCTACAGAAATTTCTGGAAGAAAAATTCCAATCCAAGGAAGTTAACTACAACCAGAAAAACATAGGCAATAAATAATCCAACTTTACCAACAGCAAAAATAAACAGGGATGGAAAGCCACAAACAATTCCACCACCAACAACCATTCCAAAACAAATAAGAGTGAGCACTTAATGGTCATTAATTTACCTCATTATTAATTAATGGAATTAACTCACCAATAAAAGTACACAGGCTAACAGAATGGATTCAAAGACAGAATCCATCCTTCTGCTGCATACAAGAAACATACCCAAGCTTCAAAGACAGATGTTACCCCAGTTAAGGGTTGGGAGAAGATTTTCCAATCAAATGGACTCAAGAAACAAGTGGGGGTAACAATTCTGATATCTAACAAATGAGACTTTAAACTAAAATCTATAAAAAGAGATGAAGGAGGTCATTTCATACTAATCACAGGAGAAATCCACCAAGATGAAGTTTCAATTCTGAACATCTATGCCCCAAATACAAAGGCATTTATGCTCATAAAAGAAACATTACTAAAATCAAACCACACATAAAACCTGACACACTTACAGTGGGAGAATTCAACACCCCACTCTCACCACTCCACAGGACTACCAGATACAAAATTAATAAAGAAACAAAGGAAACAATAGAAGGTATGACCCAATTGGTTTGAACAGACATCTATAGAACATTCCATCCAAACACAAAAGAATATACTTTCTTCTCAGTGCTACATGGAACTTTTTCAAAAATCAATCACATACTTGGCAACATAGCAAACTTCAACAGGTACAAAAAAGTTGGGATAACTCCATGTACCTTATTAGACCACCTTGCTATAAATTAGAATTCAGCAACGACACAAATTGCAGAAATCCTACAAATTCATGGAAATTGAATAATGCACAATTTCACCATTCCTGTGTCAAAGAAGAAGTAAAATAAGAAATTAAAGACTTCCTAGAATTCAATGACAATGAAGAAACAAGATACCCATACTTGTGGGACACTTTGAAAGCAGTGCTAAGAGGAAAGTTCATAACAGTAAGTGCCCACATGAGGAAACTGGAGAATAATCATACTAGAGAATTAACAGCACAATAAAGATCTAGAATAAAAGGAAGCAAAATCACCCAGGAGGAGTAGAAGCCAGGAAATAATAATTGAGGGCTGAAATCAATGAAGTAGAAACTAGGAAAACAATACAAAGAATCAATGTAACAAAGAGTTGGTTCTTTGAGAAAATCAACAAGACAGACAAACCTTTATCCAAACTTACCAAACATCAGAGGATGAACATGCAAATTAACAAAGTCAGAAATAAAAAGGGGATATGACAATGGAGAGTGCAGAAATCCAGAGAATCATCAGGTCATATTTTGAAAAGCTATACTCCACAAAATTTGAAAATTTAGAGGAAATGGATGATTTTCTGGATAGATATCACTTACCAAAACTAAATCAAGAATAGATAAGCGATTTAAATAGACCTATAACAACTAAGGAAATAAAGCAGTCATCAAAAGTCTCCACCCAAAAAAGAAAAAGCTCAGGCCAGATTGCTTCAGTGCAGAATTTTACCAGAAATGCAAAGAGCAGCTTATATCTATTATCCTCAAAGTATTCCCCACAATAGGAGCATAGAAGCAGAAAGGTCTTTGGCAAACTCTTTTTATGAGGCTTCAATAACATTGATACCCATGCCATACAAAGACACAACTAAGAAAGAGAACTTCAGACCAATATCCCTCATGAACATTAATGCAAAAATACTCAATAAAATACTGGCAAATCAGATCCAAGAACACATCAGAAAACTCATCCACCATGATCAAGTAGGTTTCATCCCAGGGATGCAGGGACAGTTCAGCAAACAAAATTCATCAATGTAGTCCACTATATAAACAACCTGGGGAAACAAAAATCACATGATCATCTCAGTAGATGCTGAAAAAGCCTTTGACAAAATCCAACACCTCTTCATGATCAAGGTCTTAGAGAGATCCGGGATAACAGGAGCATACCTAAACATAATGAAAGTTATATACAGCAATCCAACAGCCAAGATCAAACTAAATGGAGGGAAACTTAAAGCAATTCCTCTAATATCAGGAACAAGACTAGGCTGTCCCCTCTCTCCATGTGTCTTCAATATTGTACTTTAAGCTCTAACTAGAGCAATAAGACATCATAAGGAGATTAACAGGATACAAATTGAAAAGGAAGAGGTCAAACTTTCACTTTTTGCAGATGGTATCATAATTTACATAAGTGACCGGAAAAACTCTACCAGGGATCACCTACAACTGACAAATACCTTCAGCAAAGTGGCAGAATACAAGATCAACTCAATACAAAATCAGTAGCCCAACTATATATAGATGATAAAAGGGCTAAGAAAGAAATCAGAGAAACATCACCCTTTACAATTGCCACAAATGACATAAAATACTTTGGGGTAATGCTAACCAAACAAGTGAAAGACCTATATCATAAGAATTTTGAGTGTTTAAAGAAAGAAATTAAAGAAGACACCAGAAAAACGGAAGGAACGCCCATGCTCTTGGATAATGTAGTAAAAATGTAGTAAAAATGTCAATCTTGCCAAAAGCAATCTAGAGAATCCATGTAATCCCCATCAAAATCCCAGCACATTTCTCCACAGACCTTGAAAGAACACTTCTGAACTTTTTATTGAAAAAAGATCCAGGATAGCCAAAACAAACCTATTCAACAAAGCAGCATCCAGAGGCATCAGCATCCCTGACTTCAAACACTATTATAGAGCTATAGTACTGAAAAGAAAATAGACAGGAAGACAAATAGAATGGAATTGAAGACCCTGATATCAACCCATGCATGTAAAAACAACTAATCTTGGACAAAGGAAAAAAGAAAGCATCTTCAACAAATGGTGCTGGCATAACTAGATGCTGGCACATAGAAGTCTGCAGATAGATCCATGTTTATTGTTATGCACAAGACTTAAGTCCAAATGGTGCAAGGACCTCAACATAAATCCAGCTACACTGAACCTCTTAGAAGAGAAAGTTGGAGGTACCCTTGAATGAACTGGTACAGGAGATCGCTTCCTGAACAGCAGCACAGACACTGAGATCAGCAAATAATAAATGGGACCTCCTGAAACTGAGAAGCTTCTGTAAGGCAAAGGACACAGTCAGCAAGACAAAAAGGTAGCCCACAGAGTGGGAAAAGATATTCACTAACCTCACATCTGACCAGAGAGCTGATCTCCAAAATTTACAAAGAACTCAAGAAACAAGTCTCCAAAACAACAAAGGATCCATTTAAAAAGTGGGGTACTGAACTAAATAGAGAATTCTCAATAGAGGAGTCTGAAATGGCTGAGAGACTCTTAAGAAAGTGCTCAACATCCTTAGCCATTAGGGAAATGCAAATAAAAACAACTCTGAGATATCATCTTACTCCTGTCAGAATGGCTAAAATCAAAATCACCATTGACAGTTTATGCTGGAGAGGATGTGGAGAAAGGGGAACACCCCTCCACTGCTGGTGGGAGTGCCAACTTGTACTAATTTCACTTTTTCATTTGCTCAGATAAATTAAAAAGACATCTATGCAAAGTCTGCATATAGTTATTTATAGAAGCTTTAAACATAATAGTCAAAATTGGAAACCAGCAAAATTCTCTTAAGTGAATCTACTTTACCCATTCATTATTGAACTGTATCTTGGTGATTTCCAAATTGTATTGTAATGTATTTAGTCCACAATATAAACAGAAATGGACTTTCATTCCAAAAATAGACATGGAAAATGATAAGCACATAATGATATGTGAACAAAGTCAACGTGTAAAGTGCACATTTTTGATGCCATTTATGTAACATTCTGGAAAAAATTGGGACAGGTTAAGAATTAGTCATCACTGGGACTCTTGGTACAAGAGAGGAGCAATAAACATATCAGAACTGATTATGTTTTAGATAATGAAAATATACTGAATGATACTATAAGAGTGCATATAATATGCATTTATATATTTGTCCTAACCCACAGACTTGTCTACATCTGAACGTCCTCTGATATTATAAAAATCATACAAATTAGTTATATTAGTGTAAGAATATTGGATGACCAATTGGATGACACTCAGAAATTCTTACTGAAAGATGTCAAAGGAAAATGTACCTGGAATACAAAGTCAGGAGTACATGGGGTTCTCCTACTTTCTGCTATATATTCTATAAAGACAATTGAACAGATAGGCTGTCTTAAAAGTCATAAATGCATTCATGTATCATCACACACACAGCACATACATGCACAGAAGACTGGCTGTAAAGACAAAGAACTACACACCAAGGACATTTTAATTGACAATAAAATTAATAAGTAGAAGAAAGAAAACACGAAGAGAGAATTGAGGCATTAGTGAGGATACAGTGAGACATACAGCATTCGGGCTTAGGCAAGAAATAAGAGACAACTTAAGGAATACTTAGTGGCCATCTCACCAATTCATGGTGTCTTTTCATTTTCAATAATGGCAACCTCGTAGTCCTAGATGCTCAAAGATCATTAAATATCTTATGAGCTTTTCTTGAACAAAAGTCCTTGAATTGATTATACAATTTTCTAATCCATGTTGCAAAGATGAAAAAGTTAAGCAGCTTGCCTAAAGAGTCTTTGTGAGTCAAACTTGAATTTAAGCTTTAGTGGCTTTACCCTAGACTGTACTCTTGATATCCATCTGTTGCCACCAACAATTACTGAGCCTATAGAAGAGACTTATCTATTGTAATGGTTAATCTTGATTTTCAACTTGTCTGGACTGGGATCTACTAAGTGATGTGACAATAGGCAGATATATGGGGGTTTCTAAAGCAGATTAACTTAAGTAGAAAGACTTCCCCTAACTGGCTGGCAGCTTCTGGTGGTACAAGGGTACAGAGGTCCAAGGAAAAGTCAGTGCTGCTTGCTTGACAGCCTTTGTTACTTGCTGGTCACTGTGTCTCTCTCTGCATTTCTGTGGCTATCATCCTTTGACTCCAAGCTTCAGCTTTCTTGGCCTTCCAACCAGGGTCTGAGTACTAATGACTCTCAAAGCATCTTCCAGGCCTTCTGCATCAGACTGAGATGGCTGATGTATACAGCGTTACAGAATAGGTGGCTAGCACATTTTCAGCCTCTCCAGCACACAACGGCCTTGTTAGACCACTCAGCCCCTAACAGTTGTAAAGCATCCTAGTAAACCATCTTTTATAATATATGATGTGCATATGATATATTCATTTAATTGGTTCTGTTCCTCTACATAACACTGCCTCAAAGACTCAGCAACCTAGTTCCTACTTCATGTTTAACAACCTACGACCCCTGAGCAGGACTTTACCATTTCTTTTTGTCATTCATGCATCATTTTCCTCATAAAAAATAATCACATTGATGCTTTCTCCAAGAGACTTGTCTAGTTTTATAACTTTGCCATCCATGCTTCCCTTACCTTTGAATGAGACTAACGTTAACTGGACAGACAACTTGAGTTTCAATACATACTTAAATCAAGCTTAAATTAGTTCATAAATATTATCCTTGGGAGTTATTTCAACAGATGAATCATGGTCTCTCTCTTGACAGATATTGTTTCAGAACTCTTTTATCTGAAACTGGGTATTTTGAAATCCATTACACTGTGTGAAAAACAAGCAATACAGAGAAAGTGTAGTCAAGTTTTGCACAGTTTAAGGCTTTTAATGGTCTTAATTTATAGGAGAAAAGGTATCAGGAAAGTATTTGGGGTCTCCTAATGAGGTTCTGAATGACAAAAATAAATGTGAAAGAAAGACAAATGGGGATGTTTACTCCTGTGGACTAGCCAGTCTAAAAATAAAACAGATTTTCTTGAAATTGACACAAATTGCAGCTGTACAGAGTCTGAGAACTCTATGATTTACTTCAGCCTTGCTTAGAACTCCAAGGTTGGTTCATGGTTCTTTGATTTTAGTATATTAGTTTTATGTTCAATATCTCTGCAATCGTAATAACTGAGTTTTTGTAGAGATTCTTTATAATTCTATTTTTAAGTATATAAAATACTTTGAACAGAAAGATTGGTTTCCCTGATGTGTTTCAACTAAACTATTCCCTGATAAGGCACCAAAATAATACTGCTTTAACAAAAAAGGCTTAAAAGAAATGAAAGTTAACATGAGTTTCCAAAACCATGCAAAATATAATTAAAAGAAAAAAGAAGGAAGGAGAGGAAGAAAAGAAGGAATTAAGGAATAACGTAAGGAAAGAAGGATCAAAGGGAGGGAGGAAGGAAGGAAGGAAGGAAGGTAGGAAGGAAGGAAAGAAGGAAGGAACAAAGAAACAAGAAAGAAAGATGTTACATGAAAATATATAAAGATGGACCCACAACATCAATACCCAAGTGAGGGATTAAAGTCCAAGAGATTTTAATTGTCCTCTCGTCTAAATTACTCTCTAATCTACAAAGATTCTAATTGCAAAGACAGATTCTTAGCATTGGAAACTCGTAGGATGTGCCCATTGATGGAATTACCGTTGACATGAACAAGGAACTTCAGTCTTCAGGTACCTTGCTAATACCTGAGAGGAAAACCTGAAAGAACATCAGTGCAAAGAAAACAAGAGCACAAAGGATCAACAACTAGTGACTCGAGGACCCCAAAAAGATAATTCTATATGAATAAAATAAGGTGAATTAGTATATCTATTTCAGCAAACCATCTCGCTTGTTATAGAATTTCTTCGAGAAAAAGTGGAAAGCAGGAGAAACCACCTGGGTTGTTAAAATGTAAAACTACAGGAAAGGTCTTAAACTCGCTTTTTAAAACTCACTCTGTTGCCACTTATGAGCAGAAGTATACTTTCTATATCTGCTCATTATCTGCATTGCAAAACACACTGGATTCTTAGCTGTTGATTCCTATGCATCAGTTACTCTTGATCTTACAGAGCCATTTCTGAATGCTTCATAGGTTTCAAATCTGGAATTGGGAAAGCCTTTTGTTCGATAGGGCTTCACACATTCACTGTCAATGACACTTTGCTTATTTGTTGTGGTTCCTGTTATTTCAATACCTAGAACGTTGAATTCACTTATCCACCATAGAAAATGAAACAGGAAAACTATGGTGGAGTTCAAACTAGAAAACCAATGGCCTTCTAAATTTCCACGATTTGTGTATCCCTCTGCCATCTTTCCTCATAATTAATATTATTGTTCCTTGGTCTCCTTACCCACACTTACATTTGTTTGTATATATGTGAGTATACATTATAGGATAGGGTTCACATATGAGGGAGAACATGCTAGTGGTTTTTTTTTTCTTTCTGAGTTTGAGTCAGCTTGTTTAATCTTTTACTTGCCAATTGTATCCAGTTCCCTCAAATTTTCCCTGTATATGGTACAGCAGTTAATAAATTCTACAGAGTAAAGAAAACTAGAGAGAAGCACAT
The DNA here is from genome assembly GCF_017639785.1 of Mesocricetus auratus. Taxonomy (NCBI): domain Eukaryota; kingdom Metazoa; phylum Chordata; class Mammalia; order Rodentia; family Cricetidae; genus Mesocricetus; species Mesocricetus auratus. The sequence continues at coordinate 106,535,373 of NW_024429184.1, read as the reverse complement.
AGGCATGAATTGGGTTTACCATCCTGATCCAAGTTAATCAATTCAACCACTGCAGAAGTTAGAGGACATATATGATTATTGGAAACAAATGTGAATTTTACAAATATATGAGATTCCTAAAACCATCTGAGAAAACTGAAGTTCATTTCTCCAATAAGTACAGGAAAGAACTATAAAGCTATTTCAGTTGAAAAAAAAACATGAAATTTCTTACTGATTTACATATGACCATAATTTTGAGTTGACTTCCAACGTAACAAAATGTTAATTCATGATTTTTAAAAGAATTTTCAATTGAAGCATAAATTTTGTACTGGCACAAGTACAAACATAAAATGGAATGTATAATATATAAACAATGGCTACTTGTTCAATTTTTCTCAATTTTTGGTTTTGCTTGTTAATAACAGTGCTTTCCATTCATAATTTGTAAAAGCAGCACCTTGAATAATCATTATAAGGCATAATTTCTAGTCCAGTGCAGATATTCTAAGAAGGCAAACCAAACATGTATAATTTCTGTGTAAATTTTATATCTGCAGTCCTGAACACATGGCAGAGACCCCAGTTACTGATTTCCTGCCTCACTTCACTGCCTTTAATACAAAACATCTACCAAATAATGAGGGAGGAGACCAAGAATTTAATATGAATTTTGTGCAGCCCACTCAGATCTTTTTCTCATAAAATTGTTTTTGCTGTTTCACTTTAATTAATACTACATCATTTGTGATAGCACACTGAGTTTAATGTGTCAGAGATGAGACCACCTCATAGAAAAAGCAGAACTTGAACTCCCCAAGACTAACATTAGCCTAGAGCAGCGGTTCTCAACCTTCCTAATGCTGGGATCCTTTAACAAAGTTATTCATGTTGTGCTGACATCCTCCCAACCATAAAATTATTTTCGTAGCTACTTCATAACTGTTATTTTGCTACTGTCATGAGTTATAATGTAAATATATGTGCTCCTCTTAGAAACATCTGTGAAAGTGTTATTTAACCCCACAACGCAGTCTTAACCCATAGGTTGAGAACCAGTGGCCTACAACAAAGCGGTGAAGTTTCTGCCTGGGAAAGTTAGGCTACTTGTAGGAAATGCAGAAATTGAATTTCTTCTCAACAAATTAATTTTATGGTACTCCATAATGGAGGGCTCTCAGTAAATTTAAAGACTATCTGCAATATATATTATAGAAGAAATTATATTCATTCATAAAAGTGATTTTGAAACTGTTTCTAGAGATGTAACAGGCAGCTTAATACAAACAGGGAAGAGGAGTCTGCATTTTCACTGCTGAGAAATTAGAATGACAAAGCTGCTTCAATAGCAGCATGAATGCAGCCATTGTGATGGAAATACGGAGATGGAATTAGGTATCAGATCAGAAAACAGATTTTATTCTTTCATAATTGTGCATGAGTCTTTGACTTTTCTTCTATTTGCCAACTGACTTCCATTTGTGCCACACAAGTTCTCATCATTCCCCACATGTAGAAGGCTTTCTTACATGAAGAGGAGGAATGTGACACTCTAAAAGAAACTCTGTTTCTCCCTCTAACATTGCCAAGTTCAAATATTGTCCATTTCTGCCTAAGAACAGAAACATTAATGAACTCTCTATCCTAGAGGCAACATCCACCACACCAAAGCTTCAGAAGACAGCATCCGGTGCCAAAACACATCTTCAACCTAAACTAGAAAAGTAAATTTGTGAAAATGACCTCCTGGCATAGGGCTCCAGGGACCCTTATCAGACACAGATGCTTCAACTTACACCCTCACCTACCTGCCACTCATTTTTTTCTAGGAAAAACTGATTGAAAATAAAATTAGGTTTTATAATATTGCACTGTTAATTAAATAGTTTAGGAATGTTATTATTCCTGCCCTAGAATACCACCCGGCATCATGCCATTTCCCAAGTTACTGGAGTTCATTAGCTGAATCAAGGCAGCTCTGCTGCCATGAATTTTTGTGAAGTTCACCTTTCTCAAGGAGCAAATGAAAAGGGCAGAGCATGACAATTTCTCATTCCATAATGGGAAATTTATTCAAGACTTTTTCCCTCCATTTATCACTGAAGACACATTACAATTAAATGCCTTCATTTGCACACAAGTCGCCTATAAAGTCTTTTTTTTTAATTCCCCAGGTATTTACAGTATGTTTCGTTCTAGAAATTTTATGTTTCCTGTTACTCTGTTCCCCTATTAAACAGTCAGACTTAGAACCTGAATTAACACTGTCAGTAGTAACAAAGGACTAGCAAAGAACAAATTTCATCCTGCACAGGTCAGTAAAGACAGCATGATAAGAGCCAGTCATAAAGGGAACTACCTTTCAGACTCCAGACTCCCAATTATCCAAACACTCTACGTTATTCATAACCTAATTAAGGACTGCCTCTAAGTGATCCATAGTGCCTTTCCTAGGAAGCATGCTCATTTCCTCCTAACTAAAATGTCCTGAATGGAAACCTTGCCACCTATGCCCCATTACATGATACCCCATTTCAGCACACTACTTTGTATGTACTTTTTTTTCATTTAGTTAGGAGTGATTACATTTGTTTTTGTAATTAGAAGAAAATTTTCTTGATACATTTCCTTTTTCTAATAGCCATTACATTTGTAGTTGCTGCACAAAGGCCTAGAGCAGAAATCTATTTCATTTTAGATTTATTTAATTTTGTAGTATAAATATTTCAGTGTTGGCATTCAGTCGTCCAAATTCAGTTCCAGGTACAAATTATTGTCCATTATAAATATACGGGCCATGAACTTGGAAATGCCCATAATGTGTCAATTCAACCCTAAAAACTATATAACACTTTGTTAGTTACAGTTCCCACAATCAAATACTCTTTAAATATTGGTAGTACAGCTGTAATTACATATTTACCTAACAGGTTATATAGTTGAATTAAACAATCTGTAAGATTATTTCCATGCTAAAACTAATAAACTCAAAAATAAATAGTTTGCAGAACCATAAGAAATCATTTTAACTTTATTTACCTGTGTGTGTGTGTGTGTGTGTGTGTGTGTTATGCCACTAGAGTGACAATGTTCCCTTTAGGAGTCACAAAGTGACAAAAATACAAATACAAAAAATTCAAAATAATTTAAATCAATATGGGCTAGGTTGTCTCCTAGAAGTGAAAACGTGAAAATGAGGCCCTATTTGTGAAGTGTTAATCCCGTCAATTAAGAAAAAGACCACTACCACATTTTACAACCAATTTTGAAGCAAGTTATATTTAAATACTGGCCAGCTGGATGGGCACTGGCCAAGTTCATACTCAGTTTCCCAGGAAATGGCCACAAGTCATGGTTTGCAGTGCCTTAAGATGGAAAATCCATAACTCATTTTATTTCCCAATAGGTCCAATCGGGACAAGCATATATCCTGATGTACCTCCTGCCTACATCCCATCAGGGGCAAGCATATATCCTAACATATTTTCTGCCTGTGAACCTCCCACCTACATATGATCAAGCACATCTAGTGTAGATGGGTTGCTCACTTGGTGTTCAATAAAACTTAGATAGCAAGCCAAGAGCTGAAGAAGAGTCTTTTGTGGTACACCAAGCATTTGAGGATACAGGCACTGCTGCACTGAGTCACTGGGATCTGTCTGAGGGATGAATGGAATTTTCCTTTGTCTTAAAGTAATGTAGAAAAGGCAAAATAGAAGGGGACAGTGACAACTGCAATGTCTCCTGGCAAACAACAGAAGATAACATCAGAAACGTAATTAAGCTCACTAGTGGCCTCCTAGGTGAATAGAGGACATAACAAGGCTTAACTTTTTTGTGGCGGGAATCCCAATCAGAAATGTCCACTTGAAAAATGTTAGAGTTTCTTAACATATAAATACCACATTCTAAAACTTGAAATTAGTATTCTAAAATGAAATCATGACTGGTTTGTTATAGAGAAGAGTACAGGAAAGTCAAGCAAGGGTTTCCATCTTGGTGTGAGGGAAAGATATTATTTGACAAAATTAATTTTAAAGACAATAGAAAATGGAAACAGCATTATGCTCCACTAATTTATAGTCCTACCTTTCCAGAGCTGTAATACCAGCCTATTTCTGGACCCAGGTATCTGAATACAATTCAGAGAAATTTTACTTCCCACCACAACTACAAAGAAAGAATATTTTAAATATCCAAAATTGTTCACACTAATAAAATCAATAGATAAATTTCAGTCATTGGTGTATTCCAACTTGATTTCCAGGTATTCTTTTTATCTATAACCAGTCAAGCTTTCTGAACCTTGGATATATAAGACAATACCCACAAATCAGGATATAAGATACATGCATATATACATATATGTATAACATTATGTGTATGTGTGTATCAAAATCCTCTTTATAAGACAAAATTTCTGACTTTGAAGAAGGAATATTAAGCAAAAAATTGAATTATGATGAGAAAACAAATCTATATTATATCCCCAAAAAGACAGAGCCAATTATGTTTCAGAAATAAAACAAAATCAAACCAAGAAACCTTCAGAAATTATTTAAGTTTCAAATATATACACTGAAAAATTAAATTATCCATACTAATTACATTGTGATTTAATTCTGCTTGACAAACAGAACCCATCTCAATGTGGAGCCAAGGATGTTTTAAAAACAAGAAATAATTTGGAGAGGAAACTATCATCAATTACAGCTTATCATCTGTTTGCAAAAGGGTTTTAGGAAGAGTGTGGGGTAGAATCTAGGAGGAGTTATGGTAGGAAAATGAATATGATCAAAACATATTGCATGATATTCCCTCTAAATTTTAAAAATCATTTGTTTGAGATAATAAGATACTGAGGTTTGTGATATAACATTTAATAACATAAATTCATTTTAATTTTCTCAGGAACTATCAGTTACAGATTTTTTTCTAACAGTATTAGAAACTAAACAAATAACACAATAAATGAACTTTGCACTTTTCTCTATATGCAAAGCAAAGTAAATATGCTATCAATTGTTTTTCCACAAGCAAAATTTTAAGATGTCTGAATACAATGTAGTGTTTTATAATACACCAAACTTCTGGAAATGTAGAAATTCTTATGTAAACTTGATTTTTCCAATGAACATTTTGTAAATTAAAAAAAAGCAGAATAGGAACAAAGCAAAACAACAAAACTTTAGGTAAAAAAGGAAAAAGTAATTTAAAAATACATTAATTGAAAAAATGATTATCATAGAGTGCCTTGGTTAAACAAGAGACAATCAAGAGCTGATTAAGATTCAAACATGTAAGCCGGGCGTTGGTGGCGCACGCCTTTGATCCCAGCACTCGGGAGGCAGAGGCAGGCAGATCTCTGTAAGTTCGAGACCAGCCTGGACTACCAAGCGAGTTCCAGGACAGCCTCCAAAGCCACAGAGAAACCCTGTCTCGAAAAACAACAACAAAAAACAAACAAACAAACAAACAAAAAAACAAGATTCAAACATGTAAAATAGCAGGTTGGGAGGTCATTGTTACACTGATTACTTATGTGTGAACTTAAACTCCTCAGATGTTTTCTAGTTTGCAAGTTCAGTAAAAACAATGTGAAGATCAGAACCTAGTGAAATATTAATTGCATAAATGTTACCTAAAATAATTACTGAAATTGATTTAACCCCATTTAGTAGATAAATTTCTGTAAACACACACACACACACACACACACACACCATGATTCATTCATATACAGCAGACACTGGCATACTAGGTAGCATATTGACAGAACAATAACTGAGACTATCTATACAAAATATATCTTCAATATTCTAATATCTAGATTCAGTTAAGTTTCATTTAATGTTGATCCACATACATTTTAAGTCCATATATATGTGAAGGAAGTCATCTACATGGATTCAATGAATTGATACTTAATTATTCAAGGTGTAATTATATGCATATTTCCAAATGTAAAAAAAGAGAAGATTTTTTTCTGTCTTTATTGCATTTGTTAACAATTGAAAAGGATGGTTTGTTATATTATGATAACAAACTTAAATATTGAGAGGCTTTCACTCTGGTCTTCACCATGCAATAAAAGTTCAAATAGAATATCCGCTTGCAGAATTCTACTATAGTTAAACACCTATTTTCCATTAGGTTACACAAGGATAATGAATACTTTTTAAAGTCGGAAAGATTTAGTAGCTTACCAATAACATTACAGTCTAGTTGGTAAGTAACATGCATTTCAAATTGCTAAACAATGTGGGTATGATGCGCACTGATGAGCCTGAAGCCCCTGTGGAGACATTGCAATCTGTTGTGCAACATTGACTTGGTATTTGCAAAGATCTTTGTCTCCTTTTAAAAAATGTTAATTTTATAAACTCAAAGAGCCCTGAAACCAAATACTAAGTACATAAAAATAATGATCTTGTTTACAACTTTTCCCCATGAATTTCTAAGTAAAATACAAACACATCTGCTTCCTAAAGGATATGAAGATATCCCCATTATTTTATGCTTATTAAGTTAGAACGGCAACCATCAAGTGCTATGGGAAAGCAGTGTAGATGACTATGCTAAGTCATTAAGTCATTATTTCTGGCAAAGTATACATAGAAGACAAATTTCCCTACCACACAATTAATCTATTTTTTCAGAACGGGTGAACTATGAAGTCACAGACTTATAACTTGTGTGCAAAATTTATTCTCTTATCTATGTTCTGTGGCTTCAATGATATAGCAAAACAGCTGATTGGTTGCCAACATTCAAAAATCAAGGAGATTTTGCTCAGAAGACTTACATTTAAAACCATTTATAATAATTAAGGTTCTGGCTTACAATCCCTAGAAATATAAAAAGCTAATCTGAGGAATGAGGCCCCTGATATAGGGTCATTCACTCATTAGTACACCATCCTCACAACTGTTCTCATTCTAGAATTATAAAAGCAACTTGAGCTGTTGTTCCTTTACAAAATGAGGGAATTGGCCTTAAAAAAATATTTAAAATTGTCGCACCTGCTGTGCAGCCTGCATCCGAGAATGTAGCGAGGTTGTCGGGATAGATGACACAGAGACCGGTCGGTTGCTTTAAGAAAAACTTTATGCTTCCCAAGTCAGCTTTAGGAGGAGATTCCAAGTCCTCTTAGGAGAGAGAAGTCTCTCCAGGAAAAAAGAGCTTCCCTTTTTAAGGACTTCTGTCATCCATCTACATACAATTCTTTCCAGACTTCTCACTCTCCTGGCTGGTGGTTTAATCTCTGGCCCCAGAATCGGGGAGGCACAGCAGGGGGGGACAGGAAGAAGCATCTAGCCATAGGGGGTGTCAAAGTCATGGTGTTTCAGTGAGCAAGCCCTTATCTGAGCCCTATCAAGAGCTTTATAGCACTGAATTGTTTTCAGTAAACATTATCTCACAGCTGCCTGCTCCCAGGCCGAAGGGGAAGTGGGTTTCTGCTCAAGGTCTGGTGTCCCCACATAAAATGTTATATTTAGCAACAAAAATTATCACTTTATGAAACAGGTAGCATTGTTTTATCTTTTTTGTCTAGATTAACATAATTACATTTACCTATTTCCCCTTTAGCACCCCCTGCAAACCCTCACAAATATCCTCTTTACTCTCCTTGAAATTCATGGTCTCATCTTTCATTAGTTGTTATTGCATTCACACACATGCATGCATGCACGCACGCATGCACACACACAGAGGCTTATGTATAATCCCAACATATCTTACTCTGTATGTATGTTTTCAGGACTTTTGGAAACTAAATAATCATTAGTGGGTCTTTCTTGGGGAAGACCTCTTTAACTCCCAGCTTTAAGAAAAGCTGAGTTTGTTGCCTTTACTTCTTGTGTAGGGTTTAGGCCTCCTGGACTTTTACTTGTCCATTTTGCCAAGTACGTTGGTGTCATTCCTGTTCAGCTCACATTTGGGCAGTCATGTTGGTGAGGCATGTTATTTCTGACATAACTAGAAGACAAAATCAAATGGCTGCCTTCTATGTGACCCTACACATTGTAAAATCTTTCTGTCCCATCTTTCACCATGTTTCCTTAGCCTTAGGTGCGTGAGCATTTGGTAGATGTATCAATTTGGGTTGACCTTTACCACTCTGCCTTTTGATTGGCTGTGGTTTTCTGTAGGGGGTCACCGATGCAAAAATAAGTCCCCTTGAGGGGTGAGAACTACACTTATTTGTGTTTATAAATTGTTTCTAGAGATTATATGGGGATTATATTTTTCCCTTAGAGGTTTTCTGCTTTAATCTGTTACACTGCAGCCTACTTCCCATGATACATATTGAGGATCTTTTTTTTTTTTAAACAGATTTAGTCCCTTCTTGAGAAATTCATATAATCTTCCATAAGTACTTAATGTATTTGCTACTCATTGCTTATAAAAGTTTTAACATGAGCTAAAAAGATTTCAGAAATTCCTTCTTTTATGTATTCTCTATCCTTTTCACTACAAATCTTAGAACCATTCTCCCAAGATTTTCCGCATGTTCCTAAGCTCAGTTATACCCAAAGTGGCAGGGAAAAGTGGTACATTGAGTACTTACCATATAAACATAACCTCTAATCTAACCACAGGCTGAGTGATCAAGCATAGATAAACAGAGTATCTATATGAAGAATAAGGGCAAAAGCAAAGACAAACTTCAAGATGTAGATTTTGTTATTTGAATGAAATCAATAATAAAACAATGACCAAAGTGCAAAAAAGCTAAAATCAGTGCAAAAGTTTCTACATCATATTAGCAAAAATGTCCAGTTGCAACAGCAGTAATACCAGTGTGCTATACCCATGTTCACAAAACAAAACAGACATAGGATACAGTCTTATCCTGGCTTTCTCAGTGACATTCAGTTTAAAAATAGATTTCAAACCAGCAATTTATTCTAAGCATGGTCAAAAAACATACTGTGACTGTGAACGAACAGTTAGAAGATTTAGTAGGGAAGAATTCATAAGATACAAATCACAGTTAAAGAAAATAAAAGCAAAATAACTGTCATGCAGATTTCACTAGTTGGGACCAGTGGTTGATTAGAGATGAAAATAAAACACTGAACTCAGATAGAACCTTTAGAACCACTTCATGTCAAAATATTTGAAGGATCCTTAAAGAATCAAAAAGGAAGTACATCATATCATGTAAAACAACAGCAATATGATTCATCATGCTTTCTCATATAGAAGAAGACTAAGATAATAGATAGCATTTGATTATGTGCTCTTTGGAAGCATCTTCAGGTTTATATGTTTTTTTTTCCTTTGCTCATTGACAAAATGAAGTGAAAATAGTTCTAGAATGTCTATGGTTTGTGTTCATACATGCATTTATTTTCTTGTGTTTTAATAATCATATAACTATCTAAAGAATATGGTTTAATATTGCATAACAAGTCTCATAACACACATAGAATAAATTGAGTAATATTTATATTGTTGTGAATTTGATATATTGGCATGAATTAAATACGTACATATACTTATATATATATACATAAAACACAGATAACTAATTAAAATTAGGTAAAAATTTACTATATGTTTAGACAAATAAGGGTATGCTAACAATAGTGTTTAAAATAATTTTAATGAATTTCTACTTCATTTTTAAATATTATTATTTTTATTAAATTTATTAAGGCTTCTTTATACTTGAGTGAGATATGAGATAGATAAAACAGAAGGTGAAAGCACATCTATTTCCAACCATAGCAATAATAGTATTAAATGAGAATTGATTGAACCTTCTAAGTAAAGGTAGATGATACCAGTTTAGAAGTGCTGCAACACCTAATTGTGCCTTAGCATAAAAATAGGATTTAAATGCAACTATGAATTCAAATTCAAACAGGAAAAGGTTGAGAGTAAATGGTCTAAGACGATAAACAATACAAAAAATAACAAAGTCACGTGGAAGTCACCTAAAATAGATCTGATGATGAAGATTAATTATAGAAGCAAAGAGATATTATAGAATGAATGACACATGTATCAATGTATTATTAGCATAGAACAAAATCCACATATGAATATGTACTTAAAATCAAGCTGAAAATTTACTGCTAAAAGAAATATTTAAAGAATTAATGGAGTTATAAATAAACAAAAATCACAGAGTCTAATAATTCCAATAATTGATAATATCATTAGAAAAAATAAAAAAATTAGAAAATAAAAGTATCTACAATAAACCTATTAAGCAACACAAACTGCCTAGCAGCTGTAGAATAAGCTGTAATAGTAGAATGCAGTTTTGCTAAGTGTAAAGCTTTTCAAGGATAATCCATATATTAGATTATCAGTCTCAATACATAAACCTAACCCATACAAAATATTTAAATCACTACTGTAGACATAAGTAAATGCCATAAAGAAACTTAGGACATTCTAAAATATAGGGAATTTAAAACTATGCACTCCTAGATAGACCATGATTTTAAGAGAAAGTTATACATAATTTGAAATTTACCAATATTCACACAGCATCAAGGATACAAAGTAGTAAAGGGGGTAATGGTAAAGGGGAAAAATCCAATAACACACAAAATGTGCTAACAACCTGACTGTTTTTTATTGACTGAATTCAGAGAAGATTACAGGGTTACAAAGGCCAAGCTTTCTTTCCATTGCATACAGTATTTTGGAACAAAGTAGAAAGTAGACAGACCACCTTCAGGGCCACTGTTTTGTGAGGTGAGAATCAACATGTCTCAGTAATTTAGTACAGCATATCAGGGGATTCAAGAATACTTTTCTTCTAGGTTTACTGTTCCTATTCTTATTAATTTGTCCTAAACAAAGGCTAAAAATATTTACATCAAGATGTACATAACTCTGCTTAATGTAGATCTATTTACTATTCAAAATAGTTAATTTATTTAAGTATATTTTAAATGTAGATTCATTTACTATTAAATATTTGAGAATCTTCAGTACTAACAAAAATTCATAGGATAAAATATCAACAAATATACATGCTTTATAAAAACAGATAATATCATGTAAAATGTTTACAAAAATTGACACAATATAAATGGAAAGAAATTATTCGGAATATCAATACCATATGGATTGGGGCTTTGACTGCTTATTCCTGTAACTGGAGCTCTCCGGGTCAGTGCTCGAGCCCTGGCAGAACAAACTGAGCTAAGCCACTATCGGAAGAAAGATAATTGGAGACAAAGAAATACTAAAAAGCAGATTTGTTCAGTGTAGGCAAGTTTGGAGAGAGGAACAAAGAAGTTCAGGGAAGTCTCATCTTGAAGTTCAAGGTGAGGATCTTCTCCTGAGATAGAGGCTTACATGGGAAGCTGGATATAGCCAGTCGTCCTGACCAAGGTGTAGTCCCACTCACACACATCATCTTTGTCTCAGCTTGTCTGTCTTCCAAGTAGCCTGACAAGGTATCCAAACTGTGAAGTCTCACTTTCATGCAGGAGAGAAGTTCTCCTCTGGATGGTACCAGGATTCAGGCTTTTACTTTGTCCAGAATAACTGGAGAAATTCTGTCTTGGGCCCCTCCTATTAGTAGTCTGATATCCAAAGGGAACAGTTTAACTGCCTTGCTAGAATATCGTCATTCTTACAAGGACATTCACCCTCTTATATGTTGAGCATCCAGAAAACACCTAGAAACCCTGATTATAAAGATTGTATCAAAATGCTAATAGGGCCAGCCTCTCCTTGAATGTCAGAATTAAGGATAAGGTGTGTTAGTTCATGCTTTTAATTTTTAAATTCTCTTCTTTTATTACAAATGTCATTTAAAAATTACTTCTAATTTTTAGAAGCATAATTATAGGGAGTCCATAAAAGTCTGCTGAATTATAAGAAGTCTGAGCTTTCATCCTATGGACATCAATCACCATTGGTGGAAAGTCCCCTAGGGAAGTCTAGAAATAAGATTAACAGCTCAAAAATAATTTAAAAATTCACTCATACTTCCATCAGCAATGGGAGCTACTGTAGGATTTTTACTCTTTTGATAATTATAATACTGTTTTATTTCCTAGGGCTGGAGTTAGTCATCTCCTATGATGATAGGAGCATTAGCCTTGAAACTCTTCTTTGTAAAAAAAAAAAAAATAGAAAGTTGTTCCCAATAATGGGGGTGAACTGTATTTTACAGCAATTATGTTGTTAATGAAGCCATATTATAAATAATTTAAAGGACAAAGGTTAATAACTCTAAGACTTTGTAAACATGAGGTGCAAAGGCTTTGGTTTATTGATAAGGACCACTGAATAGCAACATTCAGTCATTTATTCTATTCTGCTGGTCAAACAAGCATGGAAACAGCCTTGTGAGGCCTGGGGTATATAAAAATGAGTTCTGACAAAACAGTTCAAATCCTCAACCAATGCCTCTCCTACTTTTAAAATTAAAGATTTATTGTTTATTTAACCTGGAACACATGAAGTGAATTGACCACTTAAATTTTACTCTATGCATATAGTCTAATGCAAACTAGTTGCAGTGGTTTTCAGATTACCAGTTACAGAGTGTTCCAGAAAGATGTTTTCTAAGCTACTTGAAGAATCAATAAGTATATGAATCTAGGTGCAAGCAGACGACAGAACCAATAGAATAATCTCAACAAAGGATTTTAACATAACAAATTGCGGTACATGACCAAGAATAACTGGAATTGAAGGCATACTTCATGGCAGAGAGAGCAGACCCAGGAAAGAACAGACCTGGGAAGGAGACATCCTCTCTAAGGTTAAGGTTCAGATCTCAATGCCCAAGAGCTGACTGATAGTAACACTCAGTAGGAAGTCCAGATCACATAGACAGACCACTGTGAGAAGGAAGGATCTCCCAGCTGTTGAGCTGCACATGTTGAAAACATACACTAAGAACGGAAAGGCTGCTGCAGCCAGCAGGAGAAAGCCTTCCTCCCCCAGCATCCTTCAGGAAGCTTACCTAAGCTCATGGAAAGGACAATATAAAGGAATCTCATCAACCTTTGCAGAGCAGGATTGTAAGCCACTTTAGATGTGGAAAAGAAGGCCTGTGAGATTAACATTTGGATCACCAATTCAACCAGGGTACTCAGATTTTCCTTGTTTAAAAATTTAGCTACTCACAGAATTTATTGCTAGGATAAACAGTGGATAGTAATAGATAAAACAACAAAAAACTTTTAAATTTAAGGATGAAACATCATTAGCAAAATTAAAATGTTGACTGAAAACCTGTTTTTTACTCATTTCTTATTTAAACAGTTTCATATATTTTGATCACATTTTTCTGTCCCCCAACTCCTACCATATTCTCTTCACCTCCCTACCCATGCAACTTATTGCTCTTTTTCTCCTTCTTCAAAAATATAAAACAAAATCAAAGAAAAACAAAAAATAATAAGACAAACATGTTGAAACAAAACAAATGCCCCCCCATACAAAATGGACCCCACTTTATGTTGGTCAACTCTCTCTAAGCATGGGGCCTGCTATGGGAGGCGGTTGATGTACTAACAACACTCAGCCTGAGAAAACTGGTCTTCCTTCTCTGGCTGGGTATCCACTTAAACAGCTTGTTGGTTAATAATGGGATGTTGTGTTCACTTTTTCTTCTCAGTGCTGAGATTTTTTTCTGGTTTGAGGCTGTACAAGTCTCATACATGCTCTCAGATTCCCTGTAATTTCATATGTGAATCTGCACTGTTGTGTCTAGAAGCTGTTTCTTTGGAGTCACCTTCCACCTCTGGATCTTACAATCTTTCTGCCTCTCTTCTGCATGAGTCCCTAAGCATTGAGGCAAGGTGTTTCATAAAGATATCCCATTTAGGGATGAGAGCTCTCCACAGTCTGGCAACCTTTGATCCCTTGGGTAGAATCACAAAAGAAGGCTCCAGGACATAAATAGCAAAATTAGAAGTTATGTGTACTAAGGATTTTAAAAAAAAACCAAAAGCATTAATTGCCTGTGATGAGGTTTCTTGCTCTTTTCTTCTTCCTCCTACACCTCCTCCTATTTTAATCTCCATTTACTTCTCAAGATCATCTCACCAGAAATTAAAGTGTCCCCTGGAAATTCTTATACAGATTAAGCAAATTTTTATTACATATTTGAAAATTTCATACATGAGTAAAATATGTTCACCTTTTCACCATGTCTCTTTTCCAACTGCTCAACTGTCTCCAAAACTCCCATCCCTCTCAAATTCATAAGCCCTTCACAATTGTTTTATATATATATATGTGTGTGTGTGTGTGTGTGTGTATGTGTGAGTGAGTGAATATATATATGTGCATACACATACAAAAATTCACTGCTGAATTTAGTACTGCTCATGAGTACATATCTTTAGCACTGCCTACTTGAGATAACATACCAGGGGGCTCATCCCTGTCTTAGCATCTATAATTACATATGACTTATCTTCTAGGAATAGGACCTTATGATATATCCTCTATCCTTGTTTAGGTGATCATGTTTTTAAGACATCATTGATATAACTATTTGTCACATATATGGAGACCTTCTTGAATCTCTCTGTCCAACAATATGAAGGGATATTTCCCATGCTCTGGGACTAGCGTTTTTGTTTTCTAATCCTTGGCTACTCTGGGAAACATTACCACCCTTAGTGATATAATTTTATTCAAATTATTTATGTGCATCCAGGCATTTATTTACATATGCATTATTAAACAAACATAAAACATAGGCTACGCTAGATTCAAACTCATGTTTTTCAGACTTCACCTCAAATTCACAATTCTCTTTCTTGATTTGCTGCAGGTATGGGATTATAGGCATGTGCAACCATGACAAGTTAAGTCATCACACAAAAAAGGGTAAAATGAACAAAATAAGCATTAATTAGAATAAATATCATGCTATAATCCATCAAACAATCAGGGAAAGAGGAAATGCAAAGATAGCAATAAAATCTTGCTCAGTCTCTCAGAATGCATATTGTCTAAAACGTAAATTAGAGAAAGTAAATACTGAAATACATTTTTTATTTAATTGAGAAATTTAGAGGCAAACATCAAACGTTGTAAGAAACAAAGTTTGCAAATACTCAAAATAAAATGAAACATAAAAAGTTCCAACTAATAGCAGTAATTTTAACTGCGTTCAACTTATGTTTATGCACAAGTTTGATTTAACACGCCTGCAATGTTAAATCAAAGAAAATCAATTAGAAAAAAAAAAGAATACCACAGTTCCTCTAAACTCTAGGCACATTTTATTCCTTCCAAACATTCTAAACTGATGATTTAAAATAAATGTCCAGTGTTCAAAGTAAACAAATTAAGTGATTAAATGAAGACATGACATTCATATATTACTGCTACCAGGGTAGCAGTATTTATTGAGTGACCAGTATAAGGTCAGCAGTGCAGATAGTAAACAAAATGAAGGAAATAAACATTGCCCACTCCTTTGTGGCACTTAAATTTAAATGGAACCAAATATAAGCTATGGAAATAAAAGTGAGATATTAAGTTTCATTTTAATGGCAAATAAAGTATAAATAATTAAAATCTCGGCTGACAGGAAATTTAGAGATTGAATAATAACTGAAATTTAGTAGAAAATGGAGGAATAACCCTTCCTTTACTCCTGCTCCAAGTATTAATCATTGTGAATAGAGATCATGTAAAACTATGAAGATTCTTGCAAAGTCACAAAGGATGTGTGATTCAGTTTACAAAATGCAGCAGTAAACAGGCTTTGACCCCAAAGGTTCATCTTGTGAATTCTTGAGACATCTGATGATTTTGATGTCAGTGCTAACAGACGTCTTTCGTTCTTTCATGGCATTTACTATTGTCTTGTAACAGTTTTCTGATAACAAATAATAGAACATTATGCCTCCCTTTTAACATCTACCTCAGATGGGACTTACCCCAAATGCTAATGTATCTTAAAGGTCAAAGTTTTCCTTGGGAATATCCTTTCTGAATATATGTAAAATGAATAAAAGTAGGGCACTTTAACCAAAATTAGTAAAGATTGCTGTCTCTTCTACTCAGTTTCACCCTTTACCACACTTCCCATGTAGAACCGCATCTGCTTGGCACCATGGTTCAAGAGAAATGACCCTCTTGGTGCTTGCTGATGTTGTTCTTCAGCAAGATTATTGAACATTTTACAGGTAAGCCCCACTGGAGGAAATGAGTCTTTAGGGATCGGTCTATACACTTTACTGTTTGCCCCTACTTCCTGTTTGCTCTCTGTTTCCTGAGTTTGAGTAGAGTGTAGCCAACTAAACTCCTGATCTTGCTCTCAAGCCTGCCTGCCTTCTCCATCTCTTCCTCTCATGGTGGACCATGTCCCTCTACTACACTAAGACAGAGACCTTTATTCCTTTCATTGTTGCTGTCAGGGTACTTTATCATGGAAATAGGAAAAAATAAGACTGAACACAGTGGGGCTGGGAACAACTGTGATTGGTTTAATTGGTTCTATAGAAATAGTACAGCCTCCTGGCGTGATTCCGTCCTGCGTGTCTGTTCTCAGGAGCAGCAGGCAGTTTCCTCCGTCCGACTTCTCTCACACCGAAGTGTGCACCTCCACCTCATGGAAGACTCGATGGACATGGACATGAGCCCTCTTAGGCCACAGAACTACCTTTTCGGTTGTGAACTAAATGCTGACAAAGATTACCACTTTAAGGTGGATAATGATGAGAATGAACACCAGTTGTCACTAAGAACGGTTAGTTTAGGGGCAGGAGCAAAAGATGAATTACACATCGTAGAGGCAGAAGCAATGAACTATGAAGGCAGTCCAATTAAAGTAACACTGGCAACTTTGAAAATGTCTGTACAACCAACAGTTTCCCTTGGGGGCTTTGAAATTACACCACCTGTGGTCTTACGGTTGAAGTGTGGTTCAGGGCCTGTGCACATTAGTGGACAGCACCTAGTAGCTGTAGAGGAGGATGCCGAGTCAGAAGATGAAGATGAGGAGGATGTGAAACTCTTAAGTATGTCTGGCAAGCGGTCTGCTCCTGGAGGTGGTAGCAAGGTTCCACAGAAAAAAGTAAAAATTGATGAAGATGAGGAAGAGGATGATGAGGACGATGAGGATGATGATGATGATGATGATTTTGATGATGAAGAAGCTGAAGAAAAAGTTCCAGTGAAGAAATCTGTACGAGATACCCCAGCCAAAAATGCACAAAAATCAAACCAAAATGGAAAAGACTTAAAACCGTCAACACCAAGATCAAAAGGTCAAGAGTCCTTCAAAAAACAGGAAAAAACTCCTAAAACCCCAAAAGGACCTAGTTCTGTAGAAGACATTAAGGCAAAAATGCAAGCAAGTATAGAAAAAGCGCATTGAACAGTCCTGGGCACTACTGGTAAATTAAGCCCAAAGATGGGGAAAGAGGAAAAGGAGAAACAAATATAGCCCATACTGAGTACCATCAACAATCCAGACTGAAGTCTTCTATTTTAATCTCAATCCCCTTTCCTGATTGGCCATCCATTTCCCCCCTTGCACGTTGGAAGCAATCTTTTGTTTTCCTAAAGCATTTTTCTTTCACTCTGTGATACAGACTTTACTGCTTTCTACACTTGTGCATATGCCTCATCTTTGACCATGTTTTAATACCTTTGTATCCTTAGCTGATCAATAAATTTTTGAATGAACCAAAAAAAAAAAAAAGAAATAGTACAGCCATATCTGTCTCGACCTCTACTCTTCTAGATACAGATATTTGAGTTATGTCTATATGCCCTGCAATAGATATGCGTGCCAGAGTTATTTCCTAAATTAGCTGCATTAGCACATTTTATCTCTGAGACAGAAAATCTTGAAACAGAAATCCCACTGAACTATTAGCATATTTTATTGAAGCTAACCCTGGAAGAATATAAATAACAGAGAAAATGGTTGAATTGCAAACCATAAAACATATATGATGTAAGAAATCCCCCAGTGAGGATATCAGTGACAAAAGAAATGTTTGAATACACTTTCTAGTATTTGATAGCAATAATTCATTTACTTGTCATTAGAATAGGGAATTATGAAGCTGAAAGAAAAAATAAAAATTGTAAAATAATGTAAAGACAAAGTTGAATACAAACTGCATTGTCTCTCTAACATGAAAAAAATTATAGTGGTAGTCAAGTTTGAAGCTGAAACAAGTAGGAAATAGCAAATAGACAATTATGGTTGAAACATGAGGTGGGAAGGGGAGAGGGTCTGAAGGGAAGAGGGGAGGAGAACAAGAGAGAACAGAAGAACTAAGACAGAGGAGGAATACATGATGGCAAGAAAGGAGATGCCTTGATAGAGGGAGCCAGTATAGGTTTGGAGAGAGGACTGAACCAAGAGAAATTCTAGGGAATCCACAGGGATGACCCCAATTAAGAATGCAGGCAGTGAATCCCAGTGGCAGAGAGTCTGGGAAACACGGAGGGCCCTAAGAGAGATATGCATGGTATCCCAAAGAAGGGGAATGGAACAGGATCTCCTGAGGAGATTGGGAGTATGGGGGAGGGGAGAGGTAGCTGGGAAAAAGAGAAGGGGAGAAGAGGAGGGGAGAGGAGGACATGGGGGAGCAGGAAGGTTGAATCAGGGGAAGAACAGAAGAAAATAGGATGAGAGATTCCATAATAGAGGGAGTCATTATAGATTGGATGAGAAATCTGGTACTAGTGTGTTTTCCAGAGATCTACAAGGATGACACCAACTGGCAAACTAAGCAATATTGGAGAGGGTACCTTAAAAGCTCTTCCCCGATAACTAGATTGATGACTACATTATATGCCATCCTAGAGCCTTCATCCAGTGGCTGATGGAAGCAGAGGCAGATACCCATAGCTAAACAGTGAACTGAACTCCTGGCACCCAGTTGCAGAGACGGAGGAGTGATGAGCAAAAGGGTCAATACTGGGCTGGTAAAACAGCTGATCTGAACAAGGAGGAGCTCATGGACCCCAAACTGATGGTTGAGAGGCCAGCATGGGACTGATCCAGACCCCCTAAATTTGGATGTCAGTGAGGAGGCCATGGCAATCTATGGGGACTCAGGTAGTAGATCAGTATTTAACCCCGGCATACAAATGGACTTTGGGAGCCCATTCCACATAGAGGATGCTCTCTCATCACATGGGGGGGGCTAGGCCCTGCCCTGAATGAAATGACAGAGTCTGGAGATCCCTCATGGTGGGGGTTAGAAGGTCTGGAGGAGGACAGGCATGAGTGGAGGAAGAGGGAGCTAGGATTGACATGTGAAACAAGCTTGTTTCTAATTTAAATTAAAATATCAAAAAAAAGAATCTAGGAAGTATTGAAGAGGCTGCCTTTGATGCCCTACCCCTATAATGATTGATGACTACCTTGGTTGCCATTCCTAGAGCCTACATCCAGTAGCTGATCTAATCAGAAACAGGCACCCACAGCTAAACACTGAGCCATACTCCTGGAATCCAGTTGCAGAGACAGAGGAGGGAGGAACAAAGGATCCAAAATTGTGCTGGAGAAAACTGTAGAATGAGGTGACCTGATCTAGTGAGAGCACAGAGACCCTAGTTATAAAGCTAGGGAACAATGGACATTGGACAGAACCAAGCCCTCTGAATGTGGGTGTAAGCCAGGAGGCCAGGGCAATCTATGGGACCTCTAACAGTGGAGTCAGTGTTTATCCCTAGAGCACAAATGGATTTTGGGAGCCCATTGCCTATGGAGGGAAACTATTGCAGCCCAGATACAAGAAAGGGGTACTAGGCCCTCCCGCAGATGATGTGAGGGACTTTGATGCCCCCCACATGGAGGGTCTCACTATCCTTGGGGAGTGGGTAGAGGGTAGGTTGGGGGGGTAAATGAGGAACATAGGAGGATGGGAGGGCGAGGGAATAGAGGGACTGATATGTAAATAACAGTGCTTCTAAAATAAAAAATAAATATGATAGCTTTCTTCTGATTTGTTAATGTTTTAAAAAATTTTAAGGTGTATTTGTATGTGTGTGTGGGGTGTTTGTGTGTGGGAGTGTGTGTGTGTGTGTTTGTGTGTGTGTGTGTTGTATGTGTTGTGTGAGGGGTGTTTGTGTGTGTGTGTGTTGTGTGTGTGTGTGTGTGTGTGTGTGTGTGTGTGTGTGTGTGTGTGTGTGTGTAAAGTCAAGAAGAGAGTATTGGAGCCCTTGGAGCTGCAGTTAGAGATATGAGTCTCCTGATAGAGTTGGTGGGAACAGACCTCAGTTCTCTGCAAGATCATTGAATGCTTTTAAATGTCTCTTCTATTTATCCAGTCCCATTCTTGAATTTATAGTTTTTCTCGTACTATTAAACTTTCAAAATTGGCAACTTGTAATTTATTTTCTTACCCTTATCGCAAGTTATTGTGTATTTATGTCCATTTGTAGTTTTATTTATTTTCAGTTTATACAAGATTGAGACTTCATAAGCTTGAGGATAACCTAGATTTTTCGGTATGTAAAATGGTTGATCATGCTATGTTCTGTAATCTCATATAACAAACTTTGAGCAAGTTATCTCAAGATAAATCAGTTTCTTATAGACTTTATTGGCCTATATTCCTATACTTACCTTTTTGGAACCAGGTGAAAAGAATTCAGAGCTCTGGCCTTTCCAGAAGAAATTATTCGAGAAACTGACAAAACCTGAGGTGAAAATAGTAACCAATAGAATGAGGAAGAAAATGTACATTAAGCTGTTTCAGTAACCCCTCCAACTGATGTTCCAACAAAGTATAAAAGAAGAGAAAGTGTCACTCCCGAAGCTTCATTTCAGTTATGCCCATTTACCAACATCTATCCTTCCAATCCCTGCCAACATTGCTGTCAGCCTCAGCCACTGGCCACCAACAGCCTCAGCTCTGCAACTGTATTTGATTTTTATTTGTACATTATTTTCTATTTCATTATTTAAATTAGAAACAAGATTGTTTTGCATGTCAATCCCACTTCCCTCTTCCTTCCCTCCTCACCTGCCCACCACTAACCACTAACTCCCTACTCTATTCCCTTTTTTAATCCCCAGGGAGGGTAAGGCCTTCCATGGGGAATCTTCAAAGGCTGACAGAGTATCCCTCTATATGGAATTGGCTAACAAAGTCTATTTGTATGCTAAGGATAAATACTGATCTAGTAACAGAGGCCCCACAGATTGCCAAGGCCTCCTCACTGACATCCAAATTTAAGAGGTCTGGATCAGTCCCATGCTGGCATCTCAGCCATCAGTCTGGGGTCCATGAGCTCCCCCTTGTTCCGATCAGCTGTTTCTGTGGGTTTCATCAGTCTGGTCTTGACCCCTTTGCTTATCACTCCTCCCTCTCTGCAACTGGATTCCAGGAGTTCAGTTCTGTGTTTAGAAAATGGAAAGATCTCCCGTGTTCTTGGATAGATAGGATCAACATAGTAAAAATGACAATCTTGGCAAAAGCAATCTATTGATTCAATCCAATCCCCATCAAAATACCAGCACAGTTCTTCACAGACCTTGAAAGAACAATAATCAACTTTATATGGGAAAACAAAGGACCCAGGATAGCCAAAACAATCCTGTACAATAAAGAAACTTCTGAAGGCAACACAAAACCTGACTTCAAGCTCTATTATAGTCCTGAAACCAACTTGGTATTGGCACAAAAATAGATAGGTAGAACAATGGAATCAAATTTAAAACCCTGGTATTAACCCACAAACCTACGAACCTGATTTTTGACAAAGAAGCTAAAATTATACAATTGAAAAAATAAAGCATCTTCAACAAATGGTACTAGCATAACTGGATGCTGGCATGTAGAAGACTGCAGATAGACCCATGTCTATCGCTATGCACAAAACTTAAGTCCAAATGGATGGAAGCAGAATTTGACATTTTTATATGCAATGCAAGGTACAATATTATGCAGTGTTTGTTTTTCAACAGATGGTTTATTTCCCTAGTAAAATGTCCTCATGTTTGATCTATGGTCTCACAAATAACACCATTTTCTCCTCTCTGTGACTGAATAGCACTCTACTGTGACCCACAGACTATGTTTTCTTTATTCACACATTTGATATAGACATTTGGATTCTTTACATGACTTGGCTTCTGTGAGTAATGTTGTAACTGTTAGAGTAGTGTTCATGTCTCTGTGACATACTGTTTTGGACAGATACTCAGAAATAAGATTACCCAATCATGTAGCAGATCTAGTTTTAATATTTTAGACACATTCAAACTGCAGAATGGCTGGACACATTTGAATTTCCAACACCATTCTCTCCCTTTCCCCCATCTTAGTAACATAATGTAATTTGTTGTTTTATAGTGCCCATTTCACCTAGAGATGAAATCCCATTATAATTATTTGTATTTCTCTGAGAACTGATGATTTTGAGTAATTATAGTAGCTTGTTGTTCATTTGTATATAGTATTTTTGAAAAATGACCTTTATAACCAGGTCATTTTCGGTCTCCTATTAATTTGCTTGGGTTCCATACATATTTTAAATAATAACCTCAAATCACCTGATTATTTAACAAATACATTTTCCCGTTTTGTAGGCTAAAAATAGTATTATAATATCTTTTTATTCTTTTCAAAGAATATCTGAATTTGATAATAGTTACTCTTGAAAACTGAACATTAGAAACCAAGACTACTTTCTATTTTCTGCTTCACAAGAGTAATTTATAAAACCAATAAAATTATATACCATAATGTAGCCTATCTATTTTGACCATTTATTTAATATTATGGCAGACAATGAAATAGTCAAGAAATAAGATTTGTTTTATTTTTATATATAAATGGGAAATACAGATCTTGGAACTCAATTGTCTATGTCAATATTCAGAATTATCAATAATTTTAATTAGTCCCAGAAATATTAAAAAACTAAACTATCATCGAGGAGCAGAAACAGAGAATATTCTCTGGTAAGATAGATATTCATAGTGTAGCCTCAGAAGCCTTGAAAACACATGAATATACAACTTTCTGAAATACTCAGAGTAACAAATTTAGATAATATTTTGTCCTCATGTACTGGTGTAAAACATATGACAAGTTAATTGCATTTTGGCCCTACAATTATATTATATAAGAGGTTTCATTGACAATAGTTGGATTTCTAAAAGTCATATGCTACTGACATCTACAAATACGGACAAAGGCAACAGCACAAGGATGTCATGAGTGTGACCTCATGGACTTAGCATAGGGGTCCAACAATAAATGTTTGACTAAAGAAAAGGTTTTGGATATACTATGAAACATTGTTCAGCCTTTAAAAAGAATAAAACTAAGTCATTTGAGGGAAAATGAATGGAACTGAAGATTGTTAATGTAAGTCGGAGTTAAAAAGAAAAACAAAAAACAAGTACATTTTTCCTTTCATATCTAAAACCCAGATGTAAATAAATTAAGACATTAAAGTAGAAGAGGGGCTACTTGAGATCAGTTGATTCCAAGAGAAGAAGATGATAGGGGAAGAATGGGGATGAATATGACCGGAAGATAAACCTGAAACACATTGATAATAATGTCCTAAAACTCATTTTTAAATTAACAGAAACTAATGAATTTTTAAAGCGAAGGCATTACTTATCATACTTTTATTAATGTATCAAAATTTTTCTAATAAAGATTCAGCTCAATTTTTGAAATATTAAGTCCTTATTGATTTGAATTCACACTAAATCCTACAAATCCTTAGAATTTCTTGACTATTTCAAGGGGCCTGCCACTTCCAGTATGATGGGTTAGAACTTAAGTCACCAGTGTACCAACACATGTGTCCCTCAACAGCTTCCTTAATAGAAACTCCTCAACTGACAAAATAGGAGTGCTCTATAGAGGGCCTGGTGAAAGCCCAGTTCTTATTTATATTTGTGCAAAAAGCCACACATTATCAAAATCGAAGAGGGCCATTTTCATGATGCCAGTTCACTGTAACATCCATGTGAACACACCATGTCCCCTTCCTATAGTGGAGCTGCACCTAGCCAGCTGCAGAACTGATTGTTGTACTGAATTTTATTTGTGGTTCTGCCTAACACTCTGGTTCTACATGTGCTGGGATTTCTATGTGTAAAATTATATCGATTTGTCTTCATTTGGAAAAAAATCCCCACTACCTTTCATTTCGTTAAATTGGCAAAACCCCAACAGATTAAACATCTCAAATTCTATTGCTAGAGCATCTCAGCACAACAAAGATTTAGTTGACTAATTCAAATTACCACCAGGATAATTATCACTTTTATCTTCATCATGTGAGCTGACTGCAGCAATTCTTAATTCCATCATTCCTTCAGGTGTGCAGGCAAAGCAGCCAGCCAGCAGACGCTCTCACTCTGGCTCCTGGAATTCTGCCTGATCCCATCTTTGCGAGTTGACATCACACTCAGGAAGCAGATCAGATGATACTGATGATGAGCTGTGGAGATACTGTGCAATTCAGTAAACCTGAAAGAATACAACAGGCAGCAGGAACCTGAGGGTTACTCTGACATAAGTTTGAGTCATCACATTATGAAGTATTGGCCACAGAGAGGAATCAGGCAAGTCAAGGAGCATGTGGAAAATGAGCAAAAAGTAATGCGAATTGGCCACGACATAAAGAAGAAGGAAGAGGGGTCAATGTGGACAAAAGGTGATTGCTCACCCTTTTGACTGTGTGCCTCAACTGAATGAATGAAAGGGGTAGAAAGTCTTCTAAAGCCACGCTGCCACATTGGAAATGCAAAGAAAAGAAGATTCAACAGGGGATTCCCATGGGGACATGGCAATATTGTCTGCATGAAGAAAATCCATTCTACTCTGATTTTGTTTTTCTTTGGTGTTATCCTGTAGGTCAAATATCATCAATTATAGGGGACAGAATCAGAAACAGGTTGTGTGCTCAAAGAAAAAGCTGAGTAGTTAGCACATGTTAACCACAGACCTGTGCTTGCCACAGGGTTTCTCATCACTCTAAGGAAACCAGCCTTCCAAGGAAATGCTTTGTATATCATCAGTGGTTCACAGATGGATAATGGGAATGCTAGGCAGATCAGGTGGAAATGAACTTAGACTTACTGATCACATTTTGAGTTCATTGCTTTGGGTGACAATAGCCAAGACAGTGGATAAATGAAAATGGAAAAGCTTAAAATACCAAATAACTGGCTTTTCACTTACCTAGCCACTTTTTAAAGAAGTTCATTATTTAAAAACTTTATCTCAAATAGTATGGTGTGCAGAATTCTAAGATACTCCATCCTATGGTGCATACATCCTCTGTAGCACCTTGCTCGTGAATGTGGTCAGGACTTGGAAATGTGACAGGGTATTATTTTTACAATTAGCTCACTAACAAGTAGGCAAATAACAAGCCCAAATAGAGATTATAACAGGCAGGGCTGACTTAATCAGGTAAACCTTTTAAAAGAAAGTGAAGCGCAACTTCCTGCTGGCCATAGAGACAGTCTCTCCATGAATCCAGCAGCTGCAAGGAAATGAATTCTGCCAAAACAATGTGAATTTCTAGAAGACTCCCATCTCCAAAGTCCAGCTGTCTCCTAGCACTGGCTGACAACTTGAGAACCTGAGCCCTAGACCCGTCCAACCTGGCACTAATGTCTGACCTTGACAAACTGTGAACTAATATAGCTGTGCTGGCTCAAGCCCTAAATCTGCTGTAATTTGTTATAAATAGTTAAAAATAGCTA
This sequence comes from Mesocricetus auratus, assembly GCF_017639785.1. NCBI lineage: Eukaryota > Metazoa > Chordata > Mammalia > Rodentia > Cricetidae > Mesocricetus > Mesocricetus auratus. Next base: position 106,509,722 of record NW_024429184.1, on the reverse strand, counting down.
ATAGAATGGATGAGAAAAATTCATCTCTTTCAAGATTCTTTTTCACATGTGTGTGCATTTGGATAAATGTAGGTGCAACTCAAGGCCTTGTGCATACTCAGCAAATACTCTACCATGAACTACATCTTATTCCTGCATTTCCATATTTAATATTTCTGCATATGGGATGTTCTCTCTTAAATCAATATTATTATTGAGAATCATGTTACTCCTGACCTAACTAAACTGAATGCTCTTTTTAATTCAACTCTGCTCCATATTTTATAATCTAAATATTACTATTGAGCAGCATATAAGTAAAGTCAATATACCTCTAGACATGGAAACACACAGGTCATTATTATTTCTTAACAGTTGGGCATGCCCCAAGATACACTTGGGAATCATTTTAGTAAAAGGAAAAGAAATATTTGGGTTGTTTTGAAACTTTGAAAGCTTAAGCAAAAGATTGATATATAACCTACTCACTGGATGGAATTTCTCTTACAATGCTTTGTATGACCTTTGTCTTTACACTCTGTCAAACTTAGCATGTGCTACAAATGAAGGAGATTATAAAGAGGCATGTTCACCCCTGTGGGTGAAGAAAACAATCTTTCAGAATATTTTCAGGATGTGTTTTATGAAGTATAAGGTAACTTGAAATATTCCCTTTGACATGAGAGTGTTATAAGCCAGGAAAAATCCCTACAATGGAAAAAAAAACATGAGTTATATCCATGAAGAGCAACAGCTCAGAAAGATTTATAATTGCTCAACTATAGTGAATCATCTTCTCCAAGATAGATAGTTTCTCTAGTCTTGCTTACTAGTTTCAGACCTTCATCCTGCTGCAGAATTAGATAGCCTTGCCAACTTGCTTCCTCCTACCTTTCTCACTGTTAAGTATCTGAGAATAAGATACAATAGCCACCAGCTATGAACACTGAGATCTCCTACCAAGAACTTCCAAAACATCATAGTGAAACTTTCATCCCTTGCCACCTCTTCATAAGAGATGAGGGAATGGTTTAGAATTCACAGTTTGGGATTGTTCATGGCCATTCTAAGGTTCCTCATCCATAATAAGTTTCCAAGGCAGTCATCATCAAACTCACTTTGTTCTGATCTAAAAACATGGAAAATTCCATTTACATTATTTCAAAATTTTCTCAAGTAAGGACTATAAAACACATTATCTGGAAACTTCATTCAGTGGCTGATGGAAGAAGAGGCAGACTCCCATGGTTAAGCAATGAGCTGAACTCAAGAAAGCCAGTAACAGAGAGGGAGGACTGATGACCAAAGGGATTAAGACTGGGCTGGTTTAACTCCCAGAAACAGCTGACCTGACAAAGGTTAACTCTTGAATCCCAGACATCAGCCTGGGAATCCAGTATGGGACTGGTCAAGACCCCCTGAATTTGGGTGTCAGTGAGGAGGCCTAGGCAATCTATTGAGCCTTGGGGCAGTAGATCAGTACTCATCCCGAGTATACACACGGACTCTGGACTCCCATCCAACAATGTGAGATGCACTCTCACCCTGAACTCTTGGGGGAGGGTCTAGGCCCTGCCCTGTATGAAATGACAGACTATGGACACCCCCATGGAGGGCCTCACCCTCCCTGGGGAAATGAGGGGATAATGGGGGAGGTAGGGAGGAGGGCATGGGAGGAGGGGAGGGAAAGGGAGAGGGACCTGGAACTGACTTGTGAAGCAACCTTGTTTCTAATCTAACTTTAAACTGAAAAAAAAATGCAAAAAAAACACATTATCTGTAGATCTCATTGTATGTAGATCCCCTACCATAGATTGTTCTAGATACTATCATAAAGCAAAAAGACAAAACATTAAATATAACACACATGTGTATGATATTAATAAAAAATATATTCACCATTTATAGCCAAAGGAACTAACAAGAAAAACAGTCAGCAAATAACCCAGTTTACCATAATCAACTATCAGGGGAGATAATAGATAAAGTACAGCCAAACATGGTCAGCATATTGATTGTTCTGAATACCAAGTGCCACCTGCCTACTTTAAGAGCAAAACTCTCGTAATGAATACACACAGAAATCATGTTATTAGTAAAAGGGCAGCAATTGACAAGAATGACAACTATATTATCGTCAAATTGGTAGACGTGTCAAAATATTACTACAATGTAGTCTCTAGAAATGTTCTCTAAAATATAAATTTGTGAAATAGTGTTACTATGCAAATTTAGGCATAAAAGAAAATGAGGGTTGCTCAGATCCTGCATTCAGTATGTGTTAACCACAACATAATCTGCTCTTCCCTTGGTTATAAACAACATCAGATGAGTTGGTGCTGTCACAGGGCAAGGATACAGTATTTATATATGAATCTAGATTGAGTAGAAGTCAAAAGAACAGAAAGGATCAAAGAACCAAGAATCTAGTTATGTGAAAATACAAAAATATTGATAAATACTTTACCAAAGTAACCCAGGAAACAGAGAAAGTCTAAGATGAATCCACTGTTGACAGCCTCCACTTGAAGGTCTTCCTAGCTCACATTCTCAAAGTTTTTATAACTATTCTTTTTACCTTTTATCTCCACCCTTTCCTTATCACTTCCCAACATTAGGCAGTTACTCCTGCAAAATCTTTAATCAAATGCCATCTAAGGGAAGGCAATTAGAGGTTAGAGTCATTGAAAACTGTTTCTAGTGATGGCTAGTAACCTATTGGAAATTTAATGTACAGTGCACTTGCTAATAGTGAGAGAAATGAAATGCTGCAGAAGTGAATAGAGAATTTTCAATAGAGTAGTGTAAAATGGCTCAGAGGCACTTGAGAAAATGCTCAACATCCTTAGCTATCCGGGAAATGCAAATCAAAACAACTTTCAGATACCATCTTACTCCTGTCAGAATGTCTAAAATCAAAAACACCAACAACAATTTATGCTGGAGAGGATGTGGAGAAAGGGGAACACTCCTCCATTGCTGGTGGGAGTGCCAACTTGTACGGCCACTTTGGAAATCAGTATGGAGATTCCTCAGGAAAATGGGAATCAATCTACCACGAGACCCAGCAATTCCACTCTTAGGCATATATCCAAAAGAGGAAAATTCATACAACAAGGGCATCTGCTCCACTATGTTCATAGCAGCATTATTTTTAATAGCCAAAACCTGGAAGCAACCTAGATGCCCCTCAACTGAAGAGTAGATAGAGAAAATGTGATATTTGCATGTAAATGGATGGCACTAGAAGAAACCATCCTGAGTGAGGTAACCCAGTCACAAAAAGACAAACATGGTATGTACTCACTCATATATGGATTTTAGACATGGATCATGCTAGTGCCAGTCTCCACTTCTACTGACAGAGAGTCTGGGAAACAGGAAAGAATCTAAGAGATATGCATGGTACCCAAGAGAAGAGTGAAATGACAGACTCTAGATATCCCCTATGTGGAAGGAAATGGCGATAGGGTGGGAGGCTGGGGGGGATGTTGGGGAGGTTTGGGAGGAGGGGAGGTAGAGAGAACTGGGATTGACATGTAAAACAAGGTATTTAAAATTAAAATAAAAAGATATAAAAATAGAATATAATAAGTGACAGCTCATTCTGGCAAGGATGGAGAGAGAAAGGCAAGAACACTCCATCATTGCTGGTGGGTGTGCAAACTTGTACAGCCACTATGGAAATCAGTCTGGAAGGAATTCCCTACCTCAAGGTCCAGCTTTAGCACTCTTTGGTATATACTCAAAGGAGGCTCCATCCAGCCAAAAGGACACTTGTTGGACTATGTTCATGGCAGCTTTATTCATAATGGCCAGAAAATGGAAACAACCTCAATTGAAACTGAAGAAGGAAAAAAAGAAAATGTGGCACATTTACACAAAGGAGTACAAAGGAGTACTCTTCAGTTGTTAAAAATGACATCAGGGCTGGAGAGATTACTCAGTGGTTAAGAACACTAGTTGGTCTTCTAGATGTCCTGAGTTCAGCAACCACATGGTAGTCCACAATCTTCTGTAATGAAATATGGTGCCCTCTTTTAACCTGCAAGGATACATGCAGGCAGAACACTGTATTCATAATAACTAAATCTATAAATAGAGAAAAGAAAATCAAAGTGTTTTTTTAATGACACCATAGCTGGATGTGGTGCACTCAAGTTTAATCCCAGCATTGTGGATGCAGAAGCAGGTAGATCTCTTAGGTTAAGGCCAGCCTGATCTAAAAAATGAGTTCCAGGATAGCCAGGGCTATTACATGAAGAAATACAAAATATGCTATGTATTTACTTATAAGTGGACATTATGTGTTAATTAATCAAGCTACACTCCAGAGAGATTAAATAAAGAGGAGGGCTCTAGGGGAGACACATGGATCTCCTGGGAAGGGGAAATAGAATAAATATTGCCAGTAGATTTGGAGTGGATGGGGACAAAATTAGGAAGAATCAGGTGTTGGGGAATGATGGAGGATGAGAAAGCTGTGAGAAACTGCTGGAATTGGGGAGCACTGAGGCCTATATGGAAACCTAATGCAGTGTAAACTTTCTGGAATCTATGAGGGTGACCCTAGTGAGGATTTGTAGTAATGGAGGATACCAAGTCTGAACTGGCCATCTTATGTAGCCAGGCAAGGCTTTTGATGTTGGAATTAGGCTACATTTGTTTGAGCTGTTGACTAAGGGGTCTTGTGGTGAGCCCTATAGAATCCAGGCTGACACAATGACAGAAGACTTCTATATGAAAACTAATAGGTGGAAGTTGTGGCATTGGACTTTACTGAACATAACAACAGCTCATGAATGTAGAGGTCAAGTGAGTGTCTGCATGGAGCTTTCACTCCTACATTCTATTTTCTTTGTAGACTACTGAAAGAGAAACCTGGACACAAACACAAACACAAAACTCTCAATCTACAATGTCCTGCCTGTAAACGTGCTGGGCCAATGGTGGCACAGAACGTGTGAGAGTTGCCAACAAATGTTTGATTTAATTTGAGGCCCATACTAGGAGAGGGAGCCCATGACCTACACTGCCTAGATGACCAGGAACGAGAGAAGGGTTATCCCATAGACCTAGGAGAGAACCAAACACATCTTGTTAAAAAAGTTAATGAACTCTTTCCTAATGATATTCTGCTATATTCAAAGATTAGTGTCTTGTGCAGTTGACATCAGAGAGGAATCCTCTAGTAAAAGATGCAAGCAGGTGCAGAGATGCATAGTGAGAAAATATTCAGAGAGAGACAGAGTCTAAATTGGGTCCCTCCCCTTGGAGACGGGGCCTGTGGAAGAGGGGAAGAAACATTGTAGGAGTCAGAGGGGATGGAGGACACTAGCAGATAATGGCCCATGTGAGCCGAGCAGGGTTCACATGGGGTCACAGTGACTGAAGTGACAAGCATGAGCCTTGCATGGGTCAGTTACAGGTTCTCTGCATATATGTTAGGGCTATGAGCTGGGCTTTTTCCTGCTCTTGAGACTCTTTTCATCCTATTGGATAGTCCTGTCCAGCATCAATGAGAGGGCTTTTGCCTTGTCTTATTGTATCTTTTGTCCTGTTTGGCTGTGGTCTCCTGAAGACCTGTTCTTTTGTACAGAGGAAAAGGTGGTAGAGTGTTGGTGGGTGCTGGGAGTGATGGGAAGAACAGAAAAGGGAAGCATGTGGTCAGTATATACTGTGTGAGGGAAGAAACTATTTTCAATTAAAAAAGAGAAAATTAAAAAATAAAGTTACTGTTAAGTAGCTTTCAAAAAATTTTAAAAAATGGAATTTGAAAAAAACACCTGATGACCAAAGGGATTAAGACTGGGCTGGTTTAACCCCCAGAAACAGCTGACCTGACAAAGGTTAACTCTGGAATCCCAGGCATCAGCCTGGGAATCCAGCATGGGACTGATCAAGACCCCCTGAATGTGAGTGCCAGTGAGGAGGCCTAGGTAATCTATTGAGCCTTGGGCAGCAGATCAGTACCCATCCCAAGTATACACACGGACTCTGGATTCCCATCCAACAATGTGAGGTGCACTCTCACCCTGAACTCTTGGGGAAGGGTCTAGGCTCTGCCGTATATGAAATGACAGACTGTGGACATCCCCATGGAGGGCCTCACCCTCCCTGGGGGAAATGAGGGGATAATGGGGGAGGGTTGGGGGGAGGGCATGGGAGGAGGGGAGGGAAAGGGAGAGGGACCTGGAACTGACTTGTGAAGCAACCTTGTTTCTTATCTAAATTTAAATTGAAAAATAAATTAAAAAGAAAAAAACACCTGAAGAGAAGAGACACAGAAAATCCATACCTCACTATAATAAAGGCTAATGATGACAAACCCACAGTCAATGACATACTGACAATGACAAAGCAAAATGCATTTCTTTTAAAATAAGAATGAAGACAAAATGTCTTCTTCAACATAGTATTTTAATTCTGAGTTGAAGGATTCAGGCAACAGGTAGAAGTAAGGGGGATACAGATAGTAAAGCAATGATTGATATCATTCTTGTTTTTAAGTGATGTGATTTAATATATGGACACATCACAGATTGCATAAGATACAGAAATGACAAATTAGAAAATTAGCAAGATATTTAATCAATGTACAGAACTATTACTTCAATTTACATTAGTAAAAAACTCACTGGCAGAAAAAATATGAAAAAAGAAATCTCATTCACAAACCTCTGCAGACTGACTTTAATCCCCATTAAAATTCTAATGACATTATTTTTTAAATTTTTTTTATTTTGGTGATTATAACGTAATTACCTGATTTCCCTCTATCTTTCCTCCTTCAAAAGCTCCCACTGATCTCTTTCAAGTTGTGACTTTATTTCTTATTATTTTTGTATATGCATCTCTGTTTATGTCTATACATATATACTCCTAAATATAGCCCGTTCAGTATGTATAAAATCATCCATATTTGTGCCCTCAAGTCTGACAATTTGGTATTGATAAATTCTTATGGAAACACAAAAGGCCCCTGTATCAAAATTTATTCTGAGCTGACAGAACAATGCTAGAGGTGCTCAAATCTCACCACATAGCCATAATATCAAAACAATACATTTCTGCCACAAAAAACAAACATGTCAATGAATAAAATAGAGCCAAGCATTCAAGAAGGAAACCTGTGTGAGAGAGAGACAGAGAGAGACTGAGAGACAAAGACCCATGAAGGTATAAATAGACTAGTGGGAGAGGGGATATTAGTTCAAAGGGAAATGAGGTAAGGGAGACTAAACACAGTGAAAGAGAGGGGCTGAATATAATTAAAGTACATGATGTACTGGAAAGAAATGTCATATTTTGAATTCAAAACTTCACGCAATGCATAACTGCTAATAAAACAAACAAGACTGCTTTAATGTTTGAATATATGCTTATGACCATTAGATATAGTAACTTATATAAGATATGAATTGCTGTTATTTTCCCTTGTTAATCTGCTTTTGGATTTTATATACATGACATTTACTGTTGTAATTTTTTATAAATATGGTAAGAATCATATTATTAAAATTTTTGTTGTAACTGACTGTGAACAATCAATTGATTGGGAGCATGGGGGAGGTGAGAGGGAGCTGGGAAAAAGGGGGAGAAGAGGAAGGGAGAGGAGGATATTGGGCGCAGGAGGGTTGAGTTGGAGGAAGAATAGAGGAGAGCAGTATGAGATACTATAATAGAGGGAGTCATTATAGGTTTGAGGAGAGATCTGGCACTACTGAGATTTCCAGAGATCGACAAGGATGACACCAACTGGGAAAATAAGCAAAAATGGAGAGACTACCTTAAATACCCCTCCTTGATAATGAGTTTGACTAAAGCCTTGTATGACATCCTAGAAACTTCAACCAATGACTGATGGAAACAGAGGCAGACACCCACAGGTAAACACTGAACTGAACTCCTGGAACCCGATGACAGAGATGGAGGAGTGATGAGCAAAGGGGTCAAGACTGGGTCAAGATTTTAGCTGACCTGAAAAGGGGGGAGCTCTTGGACCCCAGACTGATGGCTTAGAGGCCAGCTTGGGATTGATCCAGACCCCTGAATATGGGTGTCAGTGAGGAGGCCTAGGCAATTTATGGAGTCTTGGGTAGTAGATCAGTATTTATCCCTAGCATACAAATGGACTTTGGGTGTCCATCCCATCCCACAATGAGGGATGCTTTCTTAATCTGGACTCTTGGGGAAGGGCCTAGGCCCTGCACTGAATGAAATGACAGACTCTGGATGTTGCCCATGGAGGGTCTCACCCTCCCTGGGGAATGGAGTGGTGACTGGGTGGGGGGCTGGAGTGGTGGTAGGAGGGCATGGGAGGAGGGAAGGGAGAGGGAGCTGGAATGGACATGTGAAGCAACCTTGATTCTAATTTAAATAAAAAAAGACAAAAGAAGTGTTGTGTTGTAGACAGTAGCAAATAGAATATGGTCAGTTAACCATTTATACAGCACTGTGAGAGTTAACAGAAGTCTTGAGAAATCAAATTGTGGTACTTCAAGGTAAAAGCCTCAGGACTGGATCCTGGGAATCTCAGATTTCTAAGGGATAGAATTCAATAGCAAAACAACAGGCAACTCCCTTCAGAAAAACCCACCACATTAGAGGAAATTTCAGTTCCAACTCCTATAACAGAGCCTGCCCTATTGGCATGAAAGAGGCATTGCTATTCAGAAACTGAGCAACAACATGCAAATAACCAAAACAACTGATGATATTTTTAAAAGTGGGAGGCACCCTATATTTGACGCTACAATACTGACAAGGTGAGAATGCATTCAAGTGTTCTCTGTGTATTCCTTACAGATTAGTGGAAAATATGATAATACACAAAATATTCTACTGTTTAAAGTGAAGTGACTTTGAACTATTTTCCAAAGTATTCATATAGTATTTAATCTTTATGTCTCCAAATTATTTCTTCTCTTTAAATTTAGTATATTTGAGTCAGTAAGAGGGCTTAGCTGACATGAACCTTTGCTACTCAAGAATCATGAGCCAAGTCTAATTTTGAACCCAGGAAAAAGTGAATTGGCTCCCTATTGGCATTTTCTGACCTCCAAATGTGTATCACAGCATGTGTGCTTGGATACAAACATGCATGTGCTCACACATACACACACACACACAAGCACACACACACAAATATAATGATGAAAATTTTTATGACATTTTATAAAGAAAAGTACATTTCCATTATAACATTTAAAGATTAGTATGTGGTTGGGGAAAATACACAAATGTGGAAATGGGCAAAGAAACCCTTCTTGGATTATTGAACATTATACTGGGACTTTTTTCTAGCAGGTCTCTTTGATGGGCATCTCACTATTTCATGGAATATAGTTTTGGTCTAATCACCATGATTAGGACTTGTGTCTTGTAGATTACATGATGAGTTTGAGTAAATGAGTTGTAACCATACTTTTTCTGCTGCTCAATAAAGAAGATAGCAAACATTGTTTTATTTCTGTGTAAGATATTAATGAGCTTTATATAAAAACAAATACACTTATTACAAATCTTCTTTTTTATCTTTTTCAATTTTCCTTTATCATCTGTTCTTATCAATCTGAATTTCTCACATTTTCTTGAGTCAGTTCTTTCATTCTGTGAATTCCCATGTTAGTAAGTTAAATAAATTAGTCATGGCTGGAAATTTGTATGACTATTATCTGTATCACAATTTGAGAACCACTTTTTTATGTGTAGAATGAATGAGCCAAGTTCCAATATTTTGTGCCAATAGTTTATAGTTTTTCAGTCTCACAGTTGCTTCAGGAAAGATATAGCTGTGTGAATGAAACTCAGATGAAGGGTAGGTCACCGTCGTACAGGTTATGAAAGGTATGGTCTCTGCTGCCTTCTCAGGGGCTTTGAAAATTGCATGGTATTAATTAATTTTTTAATGTAAAGATTTAAGAAGTATTATATCAGATAAGTCAATGAAACTGCTCCCTTGGAACAGACGAAATTTCTGTATTGGAAAGATTAGTCATATCCCTATGCTTTTGTAGAGGCACCAATGAAACCAGGTTAACATATTGCAAAATTTTGCCAAAAAATCATTACAAAGCTTATCGAAGGAAACTGTGACAGAGTCCATATAGGAACGTGAGAATGTGTACTACAACTCTAAAGTACACAGTGTCTTCTAATTCTATCATGGCCTCATGGGGGCTTGTCACTCAGTGATATACCATTCTGATTAGCAATGAGAAGAAGACATGTAAACAAAGCTCATGCTCATGTTTTCAGTTAAAGCCATTTGCTGGCTGTTTCAAACACAGGTGTACAGTGTTTTCAAAATTATTCATCTTTGACATAAGCCTAATGGCACTGAGAGACAAAAATTGTGTTAATGACTGGTAAGTTTTGAGGGAAAATTAAAGATTAAAGACAATGTCAGTACCAAAGACCATGTTCTGATGTAGTTGTGTGTGTATGTACCACTGTGAAGTTTCTTTGAAACATTTGGCAGTTGAACAAATATCAGCATGAAGATAAGGGATGATGTAATTACATATTTAGATTGATGAACAATAAATAATTTTGTAATATGCACTGTAATACTGTAATATTCTTGGAAATTTTTCAATATGTAAGCCCTGTAAAGTGGTAAATAGAAAGCAACCTATCTAAAAGAAAACTTCATCACTGAATATACACAAAGTCATTCTAAAGTTGACAAATAATTCTAAAATAAAAATCTATGTGTTTTGCTATTGCTCAATTCATCCAAAGTATATTATTTTTCCTTATATTTAGAATTGTGGTCCTTAACCTAAACAGTACATGGGAATTATCTACATATTTGAAAAACATATACACAGAATTTACTAGTTACCCCAAATAAAACTCTTATACATATGGTGTTACCTATAGCCTGGGGACAGGATGTCAAGGTTGCACAGGTAATCAACGTGTGCACATCAGATTGAATCTAGTACCTGCTCACCAGTCTTGAATGCTTCACCCACAGTGTATGGTCATCCTTGTTATCTTCTAACTTTCCTTTTACATTTGTTATTTACTAACAGAGCACCCATGTTTTGATCTCCACAATAATACTTCATCTCTTACTTGCTATTTCTTTTTGGCAAAGTTTAATCAGTGTTTTATAACTAGAAGGCCTTATCTACTGTTTTTACTTCAAAGCTCTAACCTCTTCTTTTAATTTGACTCTTCATGTGTACTCATGCTGTCACCTTCCTTAGATTTTAATTTGGAAACCTTACTTTAGTTTCTTGATTGTGTATGAGCACTATGCAATTTTCCTGTAATATTCCTGATCCAAATGTGACAAACTATCTGTGTGTTTATTTAGAATTAAAAATGTTAGAATTTTGTCTTTGCCCTTAATGACTTATCTGTATATAGCGTTCCATATTCAAAAAGTTTTCACTTAAAGATATTTGAAGATGTTTCTGCCATTTTATTCTAAAGTATACAGTTGAGAAATATGACATATGTCTGCTACTGCTAGACTGATTCTTTTGTTCTTTAAAAATAATATTTTCTGTATATTTTGTTTTATTACATTTCTGTATATTTTCATTTTCTTTATTAAATCCACAAAATAACCATAATTTTAATTTACATACAATATCTTTATTTTCTTTTAGTATACTTTTTGTTTAGTCTCTTCAGGTTTTATAGCCTGGTACCGTGTGAAGAAATATATTTCTTGAATTATTTTCTTTATTTGCACTAGGCTCATGTTCATGTCTTTACTTGCAATGCACTTTTTCATACTGATGAATTACCTTAAGCATTTAGTGGTTGTTATTCTAATCTTTCTATGGTTCAATCTGAGGAGTTGAACGGCATTTGGAAATAGCTTGGTGACATGCACCACTTTCTTAAGTGTATGGAAATAGCTTGATGGAAGACTTATATTTTCTTTAAGTAATAGAAGTTCCATTAAGATGGAACTACCGAAATGTTCACAGAATTTGTTTAACCTGTGCCCTGTGCAACTTCCGGTGGCCAGGAACAGTTATAAATGTGAATCAGCACAAAAGCCTAAACTTAAAATATTGTAAGTTTTGTTTGTCTACTTGTTTTGTAACTTAATTCTGTAGATCTCTGGTATGGGTTTGTAAAAATGGCAATGTTGTGTTGCCTTTTTGTAGCCCTAGTCCTTTTGATAAGTTAATGTCTTTAAAAAGAAAAATATTCATTCCTACTATGGATTTGTATGACATGCACTGTAGAATGAGACAAGACAGAAGTTGTATTTCCAGTGTCTATATCTGTTATATCAAGTAACTTCAGTTTTCAGCCTCTTAACCCATTCCCATCTAAACCCAATTCTGGAGTATGTCTGAGTGCCGCCAGAGAATATCATCTGTCTGACTTCTGTGTGACCTTCTGTGCATTCTGACATATAAGTCCCTCATCTCCCCTCTATTTGTTAAAACACCCCCAATAGAATTTGTTGGATCTGCAATTTACTAATAAACTTTGTGCATGGTACTATCTCTATTGATAAGGATTTATTCTTTTTAAGTTTCCCTTGCTGCCCCCCCCCCGCCATGTTATCTTATTGATTAGCTCTTAGATGACAGGAGACTAGTCAGTACACACAATGTGTCATCTGAAGTCAGAGTCGTCAAGGATTCATGCTCGGTTTTGCTTCATAATTTTAACCTGACCTGAAGAACGTCTCCAAAGCATTGGCTTTTACAATCACAGCTGATAGATGAGTTTAAGATGAATTATTTCAAGTTACTTGTATGCAACTAATTGCATTAATGTCTAGATTTTCTCTTATATGAAGAACAAGGTAGGTCTGTTTATCTTAGATAGGCAAGTGTTAGCCTAAGAGTCAACGTTTGTAGGAGATGTAAAAACAAATGTGATTCTGAAAACTCTAAGCCAGATTCTAGCTATAGACTGGGACACCTGAAACCCACCCACCACCCTGCTCCAGCATCAGTTTTCCTTAGTACTTACAATATCAATTATGACAATTAGAAATACAGAGAAGATAAAGTAATAATGTTGAAGTATGTGTAGCAAATATTTAAATAACTGATTAATTTTGAACACTATTGAAGAGCTAAGCATTTTTATCATAAATACTAAGATTCTCCCCTAAAAGCGGCACATGAAATATTTGAAGACAGAATAAGGAAATGACTGATAAAAACTAAAACAGAAACAATACGACATGTATTGGGTGACTAGGTCTCTCTAGGAGCCTAGACAGTTGGAACTATCAGCACACGCACATTGATGCTATCTGCTAGGGAACTATATTTCACTTTCTCTTCTTGCAAACTTGTTGTAGCCCTAGTCCTAACTGTTGACTGGGACTCTGACATAGTTCTGAACTTAGTATTTTTGCTATATTAACTCATATATGGGTAGTGTTCATTCTCAATACCTTTACCTTTCAGCATAGAATGAAGAACATGGTAGAAGCTCCTGCATTTTCATGCACAGATACAAATCAGGCAATTATGTAACAAAGTATATGGAATTTATTGCCCAGCAAGCACTATGTGATCCTTTTCTCTTCTGATTTACCCAATGCATGATTCCCCCAACATATTCAAAATGCTATAAAGTTATCAGAGGAATGGCCTAAGTTGACACATAGTTTTTTACAGGCATGGAGTTATTCCTGATAATTTTTTTAATTAGTTATGATCACTGATAGTTTTTATCTTCAATTTTATGACTCCTCCCCTCAATAGAAATGAAATAAGTATGGAAACTAGTAAGACTAAATTCGTTTTCTGTACACTGTGCCCTTTCTCTATATTTCTCTTCAGCGTGTAAAGTGAAGAAAGTTGTAATGTGAGAAGTGTTGATGTTTGCTACAGGGCCTTTAACAAAGCCAAGTTAACAGTTTCTATATTATATACTTCATGTCTGAAAATTACATCTCATGGTCTATTGTTCCATTCTTATGTTTTCTTTAGGATATAACTTGGTTTGAACTGACCCCCTTCAGATACTTAGCTGAGAACAAAAGTTAATTGTGAAATTTACCTTAAAAATTGAGAATCTTTATTTTACTGACAACAAAGACTGCTATAGAATAACTTTATAACATAAATCTTACTGAAAATTGGAGAATAAGATTGTTGGATGCTCATCTCATGTCCCAGAAAGAAAAAAAATGTTGAAACATAAGTATTTTCCTGTGTGCATGACCAACCAACAATCACCAGAAGTGATTTTTTTTCCTAACTACTAGATAAGACCTGCATTAAACAATGGAAGCATCTACACTTACAGAGGGCTTGTTCTATTCAAAAACTACCATAAAATCACCATATACATAGCTTCTACTTTGCTATATTTGGGAGCTCATGAACTGTAAACACATAAGTAAGGGCATGATATCTGTATTAATTATCCACAGCTACCTGATACATTACCTCAAAGCATGGTAGCTTAGAGGTACCATTACTTATGTCACAGTGAATTCAAAGATAGGACAAGCTTAGCTGGGCCCCCTTTGGCTCTCAGCTCATCCCCCACAAGGCTGCAATTAGTTGTTGGATGGAGATGTCATCTTAGATCCAACTGGGAAAAGATCCACATAGATACTTGGTCCTCTGGGGACTGTCAATATTCAATGCCTCACATATGGGTAGATTGAAGACTTCACTTTCCCACCAGATATTAACCAAAGGTTCATCTCTTCATTCCTTGTCATGGAGATCTCTCAAAGCATTAAAAAACATGACAATTGTTTTTACCATGTAAGTACACTAGATGGAAGACATTTCTTTTACAAGATAAGCTCAGAAGCAACAATAGGCTTTGAGCTTTTTATCAGTGTTGTAATCAATTTTGCCATGTCCAGCTTGCATTTAGGAGAGAAGACTACAAAAGGTCTGAACAGCAGGCATTAGCCATCATCACATACTACCCCAGGTTTCAGGCTATGACAATGTTCTTAAGAATCAAGCTGCCAAAGGGGATTAAAGTTGGGACATAAAGAGGACAAAGCATAGGACTCTATTCACTAAAGTGACAGAAGCTGCCAAATGCTGTCAAGGGCTTCTCATTCCTGTGTCACAGCAGCAACCTCACACCTACCTTTTACAGAAATCCTGTTCACTTCTTCCCTGTCAGAGACATGGTTCCTCACAGCAAAAATGAAAGTGATCAAATCAGAGTTCCCAAATTGCCTAGGACCCACTAGAAAAGATGACTGTTTTTGCTCACTCTTCTCTTTGTAGTCTGATTTCAGAGAAGCTGTTCCTGAATGAGGGAAACACCAATACCTTTGCTGCTAAGCTCCTGCATTCTCAAGGATTTCAATGTTCACTTATCTTTTGTTGTGTGACTTCCATGCAGCATCTCTGATGGCTTCTTTCATGACCTGTCAATTGCCCGTTTCTCTCCGATTTGCCCTTTGGCCCCTTCAGATGCCTGCCCATTGTTCTCCAAATGGGTTTTCGTGTTGAGTGTCTTCAAGAGGCAGCAAACACTTGACAATGTGATCCATCTGCAGTTAAGTTCAATTTTTCTTCCTAGAACTCAGGTGAGTTTCCTCTCTGCACCATTCACTACTTTTGGCCATGCTACCGTCAAAGGCGTGATCGTCACCTTCCACTATGTCACCTTCCACTGAGGTTGGTCTACCTGTCTATTCACTGCTTCTCTGTATTTTTAGGAGTGGAGTGGGAGTACCAGCCTGGAACAATCACTTTTAGAGTTCTAGACAAGTCCCTGCTGTGTTCTCATTATGTCAGTTCTCCTGACATACTTTGAGAGCACATAGAGGAAGCAGGTGCTTCATCCAAATGGTGCAGTGGCCAAAACAGACTGTATTTTTACTTGTAATGATAATAATGCCATCAAGAAAACCAAGAGCACACTGGTGTGTTTATTTCAAGGAACTGCAGCAGAAGGTCTAAACATCAAAGGATTTGCATCTTCACAGGCAGTGCCTTGGTTCATCACTAGTAGTGGGATGGGGAAGAAAGGAAAATAATAAACACACAGAAGTATGGGAAGTTAGTGGTGGGTTGTGACATTCACAATGCCATTGATAGTTGAGTCTCTCAAAATGTATACTAAGGATTTTGTCAACTCTCAGGACAGGAATTACCTGTGAGAATGAATAAGTTCAGCTCAATGGGAAAATTGCCAGTGTCCATATTGCTACTTTGATATAATTTCATTTTCATTACTGTGTTCAATCACATTTATCATGACCATTTTACATATAACCCATTTCTACTGTTTATTTCAGTCACATTACCCTTTAGTAAGTGAATAGATGTGTTTGTGCTGATTCAAAGTAAAGAAATCTTAAGATTGCAGCTTGAAAAATAGAATGTAATTATAATTAATGCATGTCAAAACTACATGACAGAAGCAGATTACCTAATGTCAGTACCATAAAAGTCATCTTTTTCTCCTCTTTGGAGAATGACAACATCCTATTTTCAAATATTACACAGGCGACAATTACAATTGAAAATACTACCAAAAGTCAACTCACTGTGTTACCATTTAACAAAAAAGCATCAATCTTACCTTTTCTGATAAAAGTCATTTATCATTCACTACAAAGACAAAGAGAAAAAAAGAAACTCAATACATTTGATTATATGACTATGCAAAACCATGTATGAGATGCTATTCTTATAGTAAATAAGCATTGGGTTTTTTATGTATGTTTTTATTTAAAATAGAAACCTGCATGCTTCAAATGTCAATCCTGGCTCCCCCCTTCTCCCTCCACCTGCCCCACCCCCACTCCACCACCCTCGGCCCAATCCCTACATCATTCCCCAGGGAGGGTAAGGCCATTCTTGGGGGGATCTCTAAGGTCTGTCCTTTCATCCAGGGAAGGACCTAGGCCCTTCCCCATGTGTCCAAGCTGAGAGAGCATCCCTTCATGCGGAATAGGCTCCCAAAGTTCATTTGTAGGCCATGGTCTACTACACAAAGCCTCAGAGATTTCTGAGGCCTCCTCACTGACACTGCATTCATGGAGTCTGGATTAGTCGCCTGATGGCTTCTTAGTCATCAGTCTGGGGTTTAAGAGCTTGCCCTTGTGCAATCAGCTGTCTTTGTGGATTTTGCCAGCATGGCCTTGAATACCTTGTTCATCACCCCTCCAACTCTGCTACTGGGCTCCAGGGCGTCAGTTCAGTGTTTAGTTTTGAGTATCTGTCTCTGCTTCCATCAGTCACAGGATGAAGGCTCTAGGATGTCACATAAGGTAGTCACCAACCTTATCATCAGGTAGGGGCTATTAAAATAGTCTCTCTATTATTACTTAGTTTTCCAGTTGGTGTTATCCTTGTACATCTCTGGGAATCTCACTAGTGTCAGCTCTCTCCTCAAACATATAATGACTCCGAATATTATGGTATCTGTCATCCTGGTCTCCTTTATTCTTACCCTGACTCAGCCTTCCTAATCCCCCATGCCTTCTTCTCCCCTACTCTTATCCCCCTCTCTTTTTCCTGGTGCCCTCTCTTCTCCCCCCCCTGTTCCCAATCTGCTCAGGAGATCTTGCCTCTTTCCACTTCTCTGGGGTATAATGCATATCTCTTGAGAACCTCCCTGTTTCCCAGACTCACTGGGCCTGGGATTCTAGGCTGACACTCCCCTGATCCATGTCTAAAATCCATATATGAGTGACTACATACCATGTTTGTCTTTTTGTGACTGGGTTACCTCACTCAGGATGGTTTCTTCTAGTGCCATCCATTTGCCTGCAAATTTCAAGATTCCGTTGTGGTTTTCCGCTGAGTAGTACTCCATTGTGTAAATGTACCACATTTTCTCTATCCACTCTTCAGTTGTGGGGCATCTAGATTTCTTCCAGGATCTAGCTATTGCAAATAATGCTGCTATGAACATAGAGGAACAGACATCCTTGTTGTATGAATGGGCATCTTTTGGGTATATGCCTAAGAGTGGAATTTCTGGGTATTGTTATAGACTTAGCCCCATTTTCCTGAGGAATCTCCATACTGATTTCCAAAGTGGCTGTACAAGTTTGCACTCCCACCAGCAATGGATGAGTGTTCTCCTTTCTCCACATCCTCTCCAGCATAAGCTGTCATTGGTGTTTTTGATTTTAGATATTCTGACAGGAGTAAGATGATATCTCACAGTTGTTTTGATTTGCATTTCCCTAATGGCTAAGGATGTTGAACACTTCCTCAAGTGTTTCTCAGCCATTTTAGTCTCCTCTATTGTGAATTCTCTATTTATTCAGTCCCCCGACCTTTAATTGGGTCCTTTGGTGTTTTGGAGAATACCTTTTTGAGTTCTTTATAAACTTTGGAGATCAGCCCTCTATCAGATGTGGGGTTAGTGAATATCGTTTCCCAATCTGTGGGTTGCCAAGTATGTGGTCCCCCTTTTCATTCTGATTTTGTTAATTTGCATGTTCACATTCTGCCATTTGGTGAGTTTGGATAAAGGTTTGTCTATCTTGTTGATTTTCTCAAAGAACAAACTCTTTGTTACGTTGATTCTTTGTACAGTTTTCCTAGTTTCTGCTTTATTGATTTCAGTCCTCAATTTGATTATTTCTTGGTATCTACTCCTCCGGGGTGAGTTTGCTTCTTTGTGTTCTAGAGTTTTCAGCTGTGCTGTTTGCTCTCTAGTGTAACTATTCTCCAGTTTCTACATGTGGGCACTTAGTACTATGAACTTTCCTCTTACCACTGCTTTCAAAGTGTCCCGTAAGTTTGGATAGGTTGTGTCTTCATTCTCATTGAATTCTAGGAAATCTTTAATTTCTTTTTTTATTTCTTCTTTGACCCAGGCATGGTGCAATAACGCATTATTTGATTTCCATGAGTTTGTAGGTTTCCTGCAGTTTGTGTTGTTGTTGTACTCTAACTTTGAGGCATGGTGGTCTGATAAGATACATGTAGTTATTCCAACTTTTTTGTACCTGTTGAGGTTTGCTATGTTGCCAAGTATGTGGTCAATTTTTGCAAAGGTTCCATGTGGTGCTGAGAAGAAGGTATATTCTTTTGTGTTTGGATGGAATGTTCTTTAGATGTCTGTCAAATGCAACTGGGTCATAACTTCTATTAGTTCGTTTGTTTCATTGTTAAGTTTCTCTTGTAGTCCTGTCTAGTTGTGAAAGTGGGATGTTGAAGTCTCCTACTATTAGTGTGTGAGGTTTTAGGTGTGGTTTGAGTTTTAATAATGTTTGTTTTATGAATGTGGATGCCTTTGTATTTGAGGCATAGATGCTCAGAATTGAAACTTCGTTCTGGTGGATTTTTCCTTTGATGAATATGAAATGACCTCTTTCATCTCTTTTGATTGATTTCAGTTTAAAGTCTAGTTTGTTACATATTAGGATTGCTACCCCTGCTTGTTTCTTCGGGACATTTGATTGGAAAATCTTTTCCCAACCCTTAACTCTGAGGTAATGTCTGTCTTTGATGCTGACGTGTGTTTCTCATATGCAACAGAAGGATGGGTTCTGTCTTCGAATCCATTCTGCCAGCCTGTGCCTTTTTATGGGTGAATTAAGACCATTAATATTGAGGGATATTAATAACCTTTGATTGCTGGTTCATGTTTGTTTTGGAATGGTTTTTCTTGGCGAAATTGTATGTGGATTTCCACCCCTTTTCTCTTTTGGGTATTGGTAAATTGGGATTATATATTTCCTATGTTTTTCTGGTTGTAGTTAACTTCTTTGGAGTGGAGTTTTCCTTCCAGAACTTTCTGTATGGCTGGGTTAGTTGATACGTATTGTTTAAATCTGGTTTTGTCATGGAATATCTTGTTTTCTCCATCTATAGTGATTGAAAGCTTTTCTGGGTATAGTAGTCTGGGCTGGCATCTGTGGTCTCTTAGTGTTGATAGAATCTATATCCAGGACCTTCTGGCTTTCAGAGTTTCCATGGAGAAGTCAGGTGTAATTCTGATAGGTTTGCCTTTATATGTTATTTGACCTTTTTCCTTAGCTTCCCTAAGTATTCTTTTTTTATTTTGTATGCTTGGGGTCTTGATTATTATGTGATGAGGGGACTTTTTTGTGATCCACTCTATTTGTTGTTCTGTAAGCTTTTAGTACTTTCATTGGCATGTCTTTCTTTAGGTTGGGAAAGTTTTTTTCTATGATTTTGTTGAATATGTTTTCTCCTCCCTTTGAGTTGGGTTTCTTCACCTTCTTCTATACATATTATTCTTAGGTTTGGTCTTTTCACAGTGTCCCATATTTCCTGGATATTTTGTGTTAGGGACTTTTGGACTTCAGATTTTCTTTGATTGATGAATCTATTTCTTCAACACCTGAGATTCTTTCTTCCATCTTTTGTATTCTGATGGCTATGCTTGCATCTGTAGTACCTGTCCATTTCCCCAGTTTTTCGATTTCTAGCATTCCTTCAGACTGTGTTTTTTATTGTCTACATGTCAGCTTTCAATCTTTGCATTGTTTGAATTGTTTCTTGTAATTTCTGCTTCATGTTTTCCTCCCCTTCTTCCATTTTTTTGGAATTTTTGGGCTGTTTTTTCTTCTATTTCTTGCATTTTCTGTTTGTTTTTCTTCCATTTCTTTAAGGAATTTTCTCACATCCTCTTTGAGGACCTCTATAATTTTCATGAAGGTGTTTTTAAGGTCATTCCCTTTTGCATTGGAGTGTTCAGGTCTTACTGGTGTAGAATCTCTAGACTCTAGTGGTATCATATTTGTTTTTCTGTTGCTGAGTGTGTTCTTATATTGCCTTTTTCCCAGTCACTTCTTCCAGTGAGTGTATAAAGAGTCTCTTCCTCTCTTGGTGGGTAGGTAACCAGGATTCCCTTTCGGTGGGTACCAGAAAATCCAATACTCTCTGGCCTCTGCCCGGGGTTTGGGTGGAAGTAGAGCAGCTGTCTCTTTGCAGGCTCCTAGTCACTTGGTCATCCTTTCAGGGGAGTTGACCTGGCTGCAGTCCTCAGGGGATCCCAGAGAGGGTGAGCGGGAGGAAATCAGGTCTAAGATGGGGATCTGTCTTCTGTCACGAGTGTGGGCAGAAGTGGCCCAGCTCTCTCTGCAGGCTCCTGGTGGCTTGGTAATCCTTCAGGGTGGGTGAGTCGACCTGGCTGCAGTCCCCAAGGCAGGGGATCTTAGAGGTAAATAAACATTGTTGAGAAAGCTCAATGCAATGTAAAAGAACCCTGAAACTTTGAGGGACAATAAAAGTCAAAGGGTGCCTATAAGTGACAAAATGTAAAATGGTAAGCTGTAAGTAATGATAATAACATTTCTAATTTGTCCAAAGCTAGTAATTTTTTATTCCTAAAGCATCCATTTTCATGGAGCCTTTGAAATGCTTTTGGGCTACGTGTCTTCATTAGTTTGGGATTCTCACATAGGACAGAAAATTGGAAGAGAGCATGAGTGAATCAGAAAATTAAAACATTTTCACATGTACTAAACTTCCAGGTGTCAAACATATTCTGATAGCGCTTTGGAATCTGGACGCAGAGAGAAACTGTACTCTCAGAAGGGGTGATTGGAAAACTGCACAGAGCACTTTACTGGCTTCATGTCATTCTTTGAACAGCAGCAATCAATGCAGCCCTTTTTCCATAGAAAGAGGCTTCTTGTATTCAAACACCAGTTTGTTCCCCAATCAGTTATGTCATTTTTCCTCATTGCCTTCTCTTAAGTAAAGTAAGTAGAAGCTGGCGTGAAGAGTGATGTTTTCCTCTGTTGAAGATGGGCAGACAGTGTATTCCAATAACAAACTCTACATTTGCTAAAGAAACTACCAATTTAGGGGTAATAGTAACATTTGCCTTTGCTCACTGAAACAGACATCCAAGTTTATGTCTTAGTTCTAAAGCATTCTACTCCAATGCAGTGCTGGTGTTAATAGTTACAGTCAGCAATGTGCATTTTCATATCCCCATAAAAACAAAGAATAATCACTTTTATATGTAAATACATTTGGCATAAGTACCCGAGAGACTGCAGTAGTGGCTGTAGCTATTAATGAAGTTGCACTTAATTTGATGCTCAGCAAAATTACATACTAGGAAAAATTCAAGAAGCTGAATAGAATCTGAGCCCAAAGACCATAGTTTCCACATTTGATAAACAGCTATGTTGTGTGAAATTGTTTGGTACTAAGCTGGGGGTTACTTTGCCTAGAGTGCGACATGTGACATATGTAATGATGTTCTTTGTTTTGTTCTGTGTGATTGTCTTTCTGGTCCTTGCACATCACATGCCTAACACCAAACTTGAGTTAATAGTGAGAGCCAGAGCAGGAATCAATAGCAGCTGAGTTGTTGCTTCTATTCTTCTGTCATCTGAATATTTTACACACTCTGTCTCTGTCTCTGTCTCTGTCTCTCTCTCTCAAAGACGCATACACACACATTATGCATATGTATGTTATATAATAATACACACTCTGTCTCTGTCTCTCTCTCTCTCAAAGACACATACACACACACTATGTATATGTATGTTATATAATAATGAAATATATATTGTAATAGAGTTTCCTTGAATAAGGATGTGCTTTATAATACAGTTGAAGTATCAGGACGGCTACATTTTAGCATATAATCTTTGGTTGGTAGGTCCAGTATAGGTCAAGTCCCATCCTGAACACTGCAGTATGCCTTCTCAGAACTCCCTGAGGAAATTCACACTTCAGTTCTTTGTGCTGACAGCCCACAGGAATTTTTAGTTAAATTATGTGAGAGACAGGATGCTTCAGTCCAAACTTGCATGGGCCCAAAGTCTCTGCCCACTTTTTAAAATATAATTAATTTAAATTGATAAAACCATGAACCCCCCCCATTTATGTGTTCTGCTCTTGCTCATATTCACTAGTGAAGACTTTCATCCATTCGTATTTGAACAGTATCTATTTAGCTCATTGTATTTTTCCCTTTGAATATTCCGCTAAAATTAAGACCTTCACAAAAACCAAAAGATAGGTTCCAAGAAACAAATTATGCCCACAATTGACTTGAAATATTTTGCTTCTAATAGCTTCCCTATTATGAATTCACAATGCCAAGCCTTGACTTAGAGAGTTATAGCTTATAGCTACAAGAAGTTGCTACAACATATAACTCAAAATTAAGCTGAATCTTTATCTCAGAAAAGGTACTAAATGCTATTGAAACTTCTTGCAATTGCATATGAGACGGACTTGCTTTGAAATCTGTTTATAGTAAGTTAGAATCATTTAAGAGCTTGGACATACATAAAGAAAAAATAGCAGTTTTCCTCAAAAAATATCATCTTAAGGATTTATGTTTGCCCTTTCTCAACCTTCTCTAGTTATCAAAATGTCAAACATTTTATTTCATCAGAAATTTTGTCCATGAAATTCCACAAAGGAAGAGACATTGTCTCTGCTAATAATATGAAATGTGAAATATACTTTGTCTTTTGAGGAGTGTCTGAATTTTATAGTTGGGTGATGAGTTGGGGCTCATAATCTTATTTTTGTCAGGAGAGAGGACCATGAATATCTGTTCCATGCCTGGATTTTAAACTCATAGTATGTTTTGGGATTTGCATGAATTTCAATAAAAACACGAAGAAAGATGTTTCTCACAGAATGGAAGGCTCCTCTGCTCCCTCATCCCAATGGGGCTGCACACTAAACTCATCATAAAACCTATTCTTCCTTCTATTTTGACAATAAATCTAATCCATCCAGAAAGTGGTAATTTTCATAGTTTATATAATGATAGATCCAGGGGAATGTTTTAATGTTTGTCTCTATTTAATGGATGTCCTTTTAATTCTGTGGAATTTTTCCTTCATTATTTCTTCTCATGCTTCTCCTCCTCTTCTTTTTTCTTTCTTTTCTGAGACAAGGTCTTACTTCTTTTTTTTTTTAATTTTATTTTCCAGTTTAAATTTGGATAAGAAACAAGGTTGCTTCACAAGTCAGTTCCAGGTCCCTCTCCCATTCCCTCCCTTCCTCCCGAGCCCCCCCCCCCGTTATCCCCTCATTTCCCCAGGGAGGGTGAGGCCCTCCATGGGGGTGTCCATAGTCTGTCATTTCATATAGGGCAGGGCCTAGACCCTTCCCCAAGAGTTCGGGTGAGAGTGCACCTCACATTGTTCTATGGGAGTCCAAAGTCCATGTGTATACTTGGGATGGGTACTGATCTGCTGCCCAAGGCTCAATAGATTCCCTAGGCCTCCTCACTGACACCCAGATTCAGGGGGTCTTGATCAGTCCCATGCTGGCTTCCCAGGCTGATGCCTGGGATTCAAGAGTTAACCTTTGTCTGGTCAGCTGTTTCTGGGGGTTAAACCAGCCCAGTCTTAATCCCTTTGATCATCAGTCCTCCCTCTCTGTTACTGGCTTTCTTGAGTTCAGCTCAGTACTTAACCAAGGGAGTCTGCCTCTTCTTTGATCAGCCGCTAAATGAAGTTTCTGTTTCCCAGACTCTCTGGTCATAGGATTGTAGGCTGGCACTCCCCAGGTCTATGTCTAAAATCCATATATGAGAGAGTACATGCCATGTTTCTCTTTTTGTGACTGGGTTACCTCACTCAGGATGGTTTCTTCTAGTGTCGTCCATTTGCCTGCGAATCTCATGATTCTATTATTTTTTTCTGCTGAATAGTACTCCATTGTGTAGATGTACCACATTTTCTCTATCCACTCTTCAGGTGAGGGACATCTAGGTTGCTTCCAAGTTCTGGCTATTACAAATAAAGCTGCTATGAACATAGTGGAACAGACATCTTTGTTGTATGAATGGGCATCTTTTGGATATATGCCTAAGAGTGCAGTTGCTGGGTCTTGTGGTAGGTTTATTCCCATTTTTCTGAGGAATCTCCATACTGATTTCCAAAGTGGCTGAACCAGTTGGCACTCCCACCAGCAATGGAGGAGTGTCCCCCTTTCACCACATCCTCTCCAGCATAAATTGACATTGGTGTTTTTGATTTTAGCCATTCTGACAGGAGTGAGATGGTATCTCAGAGTTGTTTTGATTTGCATTTCCCGGATGGCTAAGGATGTTGAGCACTTTCTCAAGTGCCTCTCAGCCATTTTTTACTCCTCTATTGAAAACTCTCTATTTAGTTCTGCAGCCCACTTTTTAATAGGGTCCTTTGGTGTTTTGGAGACTTGCTTCTTGAGTTCTTTGTAAATTTTGGAAGGTCTTACTTCTATGTATCCCTAGTTGGCCTAGAACTCAGAGATCTGCCTGCCTCTGTTCCAGGCTTCCATAAAGATCAGTTTGTACAGTATTTTGTTACCTGTTTCTGCCTTGTGTATTTTATTTGGAAATTCAAAGTTCATACCTATATTACGTAGTATAATTAAACCCTATTCCAGTTGTTATTCTCTCACATACACACTCAGGTTCACTACAACCATGCATATCAGTAAAGGAAAGTTCAGTTCCAAAAACTCATCTTTTCTTATAACTTCATTTTGTTCTTTTAATTTTTCATATAACATATTTTGGTAACATGTCTCTGCTCTCTTCAGCTCATCCTCCCACGTTCCCCTCTCTTCAGTTCTTCCAAAACCAAATCTGTGTGTGTGTCTCTGTCACTCTTCTCTCTCCTCATCTCTCTCTCTCTCTCTCTCTCTCTCTCTCTCTCTCTCTCTCTCTCACTCACACACACACACACACACACACACACACACACACACACACTACTACTGTGCATCTGTTTTGTGCTGGCCAACTATTCCAGAGCTTCGGCTTACCAAGGAGTGTGGTTGAAACACCTAGTGTCATTTCATTGAAGAAAATTGGTTTTCCTTCTCCAAGAAGCTATCGGTTGCAAATACCTTCATAATTAGGGATAGGATTCTGTTCCTTTCTCCTTGCTAAGATTTTATCTGACTTGAACTTGTACAGGTCTTGTGAGTGCTTTCCCATTGTCGATGAGTCCATATGTGTGTCAGCCCTGTTGTCTCTAGAAGAAGCTGTTTCCTTGGAGTCGTTCACTCTACTTCTTTCAATCTCCCCCGCCCAGCCACTTTTTTTTTTTGCACAGATAGATCGCTGAGCCTTAGACACCTGAATGGCTCCTGGTTATTAGCCCTGAGCATCTCTTGCATTCCTGCCTGCATTCCAAATTCACACATTCAGAACTTTAAAACCTTACAGATATAGCCTTCCTTTCTTTCTTTCCTTCTCATCTTCCTTCATTATTTAAAGGAAATTTTACACTATCTTCCAGACTGGCCTTGAAATCTCAAATTTCCTCCCTCCATTGCCCATGTTGCTAGTATTGCAGGCATGCACCACTGTACTTGGCTCTAAAAACTGTATATTTTCTTCAAATATCAGAGCAATAATTTTCATTATTTATTTATAAACACAGACAAATTGTCAATTTTTGTGTACTAACCTTTATTAAGAAATGTTTGGTGTTTTGTGGGACTCCTATTGGTGGGAACAAGTGTGTTTCTGACTCTTTTGTCTGTTCTTGAGGCTCTGTTCTTCCTATTGGGTTACCTTGGCAAGCCTCAATATGAGGACTTCGTCTTGTCTTATTGTATCTTTTTTTGTCATGTTTGACTGTCATCTCTTGGGGTCCTGCTCTTTCTGAAAGGAATTGGAAGGAGAGTATGTCTGCAGAGAAGGAGATAGGAGGAGTGATGGAAGGAAAAACTGTGGTTGGGATATATTGTGTGAGATAAGAATATATTTTCAATAAAAAGAATTGTCTTTTATCATTTGATAAGTGGTAATGACTATGACTTATAATTTAACTTGATAATAAAATGGTATTATCAGTGATTGCTAATTAAAAACATAGTTTTCATTTTGAAAATTCTATCCAGTCTCTGATGCACGTCTGGTAGTGTCTCTGAAATCTGCGACTTAGAAATTTCTTTTTTGTTCTTTATCAAAACATATGCCTCAGTACATTAAACATGATTTAGCGTTATGTGGCTTTTACAATTTTACATCATTTGATCACCATCTGTAATGAAATGCACTGTAATTTAAGCCAGGAGACAAATATTAATCTCTAAAACAATGACTACTGACTTCTAATAAAAATATGCTACATGAAAAAAATGGCTTAACTGCACTTCCAATGTTCTCTTTCCCATATATTCTTCTATTCTCTGATATGTACCTCTTTGGAAAATCAACACATCAATTATTCTTCTTTAGCTTGCCTGTAAGACTGAAGGTACAATTTCTACTTTGTCTTTTCAAGTGATGATCTGGTCTCTTCTTTGAAAATTTAACTTCTTTAGTGATTCTTTGGGATTTTCATATGATGAACCCCAATTCTGCTCACCTCCAAGTCCCCCCACATCCTCCCCTTACCTCTGAAGTGACCCCCAAAAAAACAAAACAAAGTTTTGCCTAGGTCCCAGAGCCACGCCAACGCAAATGAATACACAAGACACTATATTAATTATGAAGCTGTTGGCCGTTTGCTTGGTTTCTTATCAGCTAGCTCTGATTTCATTATTAACACATAATTACTGAAACATATTTTATAAGAACTTATCTTTTTGAGGATGCACCCCTGAGTGCCTGTTGCTCCCAAGAAATCACATGATGGGAGTTCTCCTGACTATATATCCCAGAATCCTCCTAGACTTCTAGTCCCTCCTATCTTGTTTCCCTATTGGCCAACAGTGCTTTATTCAAACCAATCAGACACATATTTACAGAATGATGTCTGCCAACACGAAGCAAGCAAGCAACCCAACACACAAAAACAAGAACAAAACTAAAACAAAACAAAACCACCACAAAAAAACACCTCTTTGCTCCTTCTTTCTTGCCTCCCCAATACCAATTCATGTATCCTGGTGGCCCTGGGGGTTTCGGAGTGTCATATAGTATACCCTTCTGTCCTATGAGTTTTACTAGCAAATGTTCATTGCACTGAGTTGCTGGTCTGGTTCAAGGAATCTGATTTTGGGTATTCCAGCATTACTGGATCCTTACTAGAACTCCTCTGGGATATCCTGTGGCTACCCTGAGTCTTGGAATTCAGACAGGTATTATTCCACAGGACTAATTCATGGAGTAGATGTTAGTGTGAGCCAACCCTAGATCTGGCTGTGGGCCTGGGTGGTAGCTGAGCTGGTCAGTCCAGGCCAGTAGGTCCACCTACCTCAAGCAAGGGGGGAGAATCAGGTCCCCTAAGCCATGCCCTCAGTGTTCATTCTCCCTCACCTGTGGTAAAAAGTACAGCCATCTCTCCTGAGTGCAGGGGCCAGCTCTCTAACTATAGTGTTCAGCAAGAGGTTAGGTTAGCTTTCCCAGGGCCAGTGAAGGGCAGGGCCAGCTCATCATGGACCTCTGATTTCATCTTGCATGGTTTATAAGGCCTTCTTGAGGTGACATGGGCCACAGACATCAATAAAAACTTCAGCTGCAGCTGGTGGTGGCACACGCCTTTAATCCCAGCACTCGGGAGGCAGAGGCAGGCAGATCTCTGTAAGTTTGAGGCCGGGCTGGACCGACAGCCTCCAAAACAAAACAGAGAAACCCTGTCTTGTAAACCAAAAAAAAATCAGCTGCATTTGAACCACAGAATCAGACATGGCTCTAAACAGCAGCTTGTGCCTGGACAACATCTTGGCTCTGGTTGGAAGCAATTGCCACTCAGGTTGGGATGGCTCTGGTGATAACATGGACACTGTACACCACCAAGGCCTCAAGTTGCTACTCCAAACCTGGGCTTCGATGTGAGCATTGGTGGTAATATGGGACTCTGACTTGAGGACAGACCCCAACTGTGGTAGAATCATGTACCCAAACATGGTCCTCAGGAGAAACTGGGTCTGGATGGCACCACTGGCCCAGGTGGCAGAGTAGAACACTCTGATTTGCATGCATCCTGGCCCCAGTGGTAGTATGGCCCTCAGCCACCAACACGACCCCCTGATCTCAGGTATCTTCATGGCCTGTGATAGCAAAAGGAGCCTAAGACATCAGCACAGACCCTGGCTGCAGTAAGGCCATGGACCCAGACAAGGCAATCAGCTACAGCTCTGGCTGAGATGTCACCATGACATTGGGTAGCTGTGCAGGCCACTCACATCTACTTGGATCCTGGCCCTCAAACACCAACCTGGATTAGGTGGCTGATCTGACTCTGGGTATCCTCATAGCCCTCAGTGGCAACAGGAGTCATATACCACAATCTAGACTGAGGCTCCTATAGGACCACGAACTCAGACACTGCTCTTGGCAGCAGCCTGGGCCCAGATGACATGGCCCTGGGTGGAAGTACAGGCCAATCATATCTGTATGGCTCCTTCTGTGGCATGGCCCCCAGACTGCAACCAAGTCAGAGGCTCTGGCCCAGATCCTGGGCCTCTGTGTGGGCTCTAGTGGTAACCTTGGACCATAGACTTCAACACAGACCTGAGCTGCAGCTAGGCCATGGACTCAGACATGTCCTAGGCAGCAGCTCTACTGGTTGATATCCTAGCTCCAGGTGGTAGCCCTGGCTACTCAGATCAGGACAGCTCTGGCAGCAGCATGGATCCTGGATACCACCAAGGCCACAAATCCAAGGATTCATCATATGGTCTTTGGTGGCAACATGGACAATGGACATCAACATAGACCTTGGCTACAGTGGGACCATGGATCCAGACATGGTCCTCAGCAGCAGCCTGGATCTGGTAGCAAAGGCTATACAGATAAGGAACCCAGTCCAGACATCTCCAAGGCTCCAGGTGGCAAGCAGACAGCTCTGCTTTAGTCTACTACTCATCACCTTCACCATGGCCTCAGGTGACAAGGAGACCTCCAACACCAACCCACCCCTCATCATCTTCATGTTTTTCTTTCTGCAACTTTCCACACCACATGGAACATTCAGCATCCCTTCTTGTCCATTTCTCTACTATATATTTTCTTATCATAATGAGGCTCACCTGTCCAGCACTGCAAGAGCCCATAGATGCCTTCCTTCCAGTTAGGGCATTGAGGACCCCAGCTGGCTGTCTGATGATCTGGTAACTTAATATAAAAGAGCTTGGCAATTTTAGGCATATATTTCATTTATGTAACCCTTGATTGTAGAGTGTAGTCTTCCTGCCAACCTGGTTCCAGAGCCACATCAGTCCCAAATGAACACACAGGAGGCTATTTTAATTATAAAGTTGTTGGTTGTTTGCTTAGTTTCTTACTTGCTATCTCTGACTTTAAGTTTTAACCCATAATTGTTAATCTAAGTATTTCTCTTACTGGAGGAAAAGGGTATGGACCTCTTACTCCTACGGTGGCTACATCGTGTCTGATTCTGCCTCTCTTTCCCAGAATTCTCCTTGACTCCTAGTCCCACCTATCTTGCTTCCCTATTGGCCAACAAGGAATAAAGGACAGATTGACAAAATTACATCTCCCATCACTTGATAACAAGGAACTCTCTACATGAGGAGACCACATCGTACTACTACAGTTAAAGATTTCTTGCCTATGTTTTGAGTCACATACTCAAGGTTAGAGTCACCACATATCATTAAAGCATGGTCTAATTTCTTGACCTCTCTATTTCTTTAAATATTGTTTCTTGTCTACTGGTTTTCTAGTCTCAGATGAGCTGTTCATTTAAAAAATTTAATTGTTCTGATACTTAGTTATTTTTTTCTATCCATTTCTTTTAATTTTTCTTTTTTAAATATGTAAATACACATATAGAAAGATAATATAATATAATATAATATATATTCTAATTTCTACTTTCCAATATGTTGATCTGTCTTTAGTTCATTCAGTTGGTTTTTTCCAATTTTCCCCTAGTCTCTGTTCTGCTAACACTGGTCTCAACCTAAAGTAAATATATCCCACACATTTATCTTTTTAATGTAAAAAAAAATCACATCACTTTTCCTCAGTTTACAAGGTTGTATAATGACCAGCAACTAGCACCAAGGATGCAAGCTTCTAGGTACACTTGTGAGGAATTAGCCTATGAAAATGTCTGTGAAGGGATTCTCTTGGTTATATTAAACAATGGCCAAAGAGCCCACTCAACTGTAGGCAGAACCACTGCCTGGTTGTGGGAGCATAGACTGTGAGAAAAGGAGAGGGCAAGGGAGCTCAAGCATGTATGAATGCACTCTTGTCCTTGACTCTGGATGTAATATGACCTGCTGCTTTCATTCTTGCTGCCCTGAATTTTCCTACAGCCATAGATGGAAACCTGTTAATAAACGCCAAATAAACCCTTCCTTCATCAACTGGCTCCTATTTTGGTATTCTATCATATCAATAATGAATGAACTAAGACTCTTTCATATAATTTTTCTTAAAGATAAAACCTACACTCGCTCATCTTTTACTTAAATTCTCTGCAATCTGACCCAAACTCCTTATAGTATTTAGGATGTTACTGATAATGGTCTCAGATTTCCTCTTTTCGGGATGTATTGTTAGTGATTCTGCTTTCTGTCCTTCTTTTACAAGCTTCAGTCTTGGCATAAATCTGTTTTCTATCTCCTAGAAGTCTCTCCTTTAAATTTTCAAGCATTATGTTTGCCTTCCAGGTGTAATACAATAGTCCCTTCCCAATCTTTCATGTTGTATGTACAGGTCCCAAAACCATTCACAAACACAGCATTTCTATGTTCTGATATATGCATAATAACAACCCAAATGAAGTTAAATCTTACAAAATGGCTATTTTCTCATATATTTATTGGGACACACACATCTATTTGTTTATATGTTGCCTGTGGCCATTTCTGTGCTACAATAATAGTGTCGACAGCTGTGATACTATGTGGTCCCCAAATCCTAATTTATCTACTCTCTAGTTCTACAGGGAAAAGATTGCTGACATGTGATAGAATATATGAAAGGAAAGTGTGGAAAAAATAAACTTGTTTGGATGCCTGGAGAGACTCCAGAACAGATTCCAATCTGGTACATTGTTCCCATTCTGTCACTGCCCTTTCTTCACTGCCCGCAGGGGTCCCAGGTCTGCAAGTAAGAGGACATTTGGCTAAGTCATTTGAATCAGGGATTCTGTGAAGTGTCCCTCAGAATCATGCCTGTTTAAAGGCACATATACTGAGATACTGTAGGTAGGTAGCATTCTGTGGTTGACAGGACATCTGATCCTCACAAAGAGCCACTGAGACGAGGCAGCTGCCAGGCCATCAGAACAAACAATTTCCATGGACATGCAGAGAATAAAGTCCATCCCAATGGTAACAAAATCTCCCCATAGATGGTTAGAAGACATCTCAACAGGAAATTTCCCCCTCTATATGCCAAAAGAGTAAATCTAGATGACTCATATTGTCAAAAATCAATTGAATTTAGGTAATTTAAAGACAAAAATATTTGCTCCAAGTAGAGATTTGAAATAGTACTTTTTACATGAGAACTGGAATAATTATATTTGTATTATTCTATTCATAATTCCTTGAGTATCTTCATATACATATTTATACATCCATCTATTTAAGTATTCTCATTTTCAAATCTAAAATTTCCCTAGCTTATGTATATTTAAATTTGAGTTCTGGGTGAGAATGGAATAGGTTATTTTGAGTTATTCTAGTCACATAATAATCTTATATTCATGAATTAAACATTGAAGTTTACTTAGGAACCACTATATTCCAAGCATGATAAAAGTAGTATACAGTAAAGACATCCATGATAGAATGACGTAGTAAAGTAAATAATTTCTAGCAGGCAGAAACAGGTTTGAATCTGCCTTCCCAGACTGACTAAACTTATTTAATGTCTTTGGAATACATTTTACCTTTAAAAAGCAAGCATTGTGATGTTTTCCTTGGTGAAGTCTTTACCAGAATTACATATGATAGCTGCTTTTTTCTGCGGGGCATTTTAGGCTCTTTCTGCTGGGAGCTAGAAATGTCCTCTAACCGTAGAGTTGATGGCTAGACCCAATAAGAGCCAATTACAGAGACGGCATGCACCTGGTGAATATCCTCTTGGACCTAAGTTAGAAAATGAGAGTTGTTCCCAAGACATTTTACAGGGGTGAGTGTCTTTTTGCCTGTTAGTTCATAGTATAGAACCAGGGCAAATGTAGATATGCTGAAAAAAATGTCATGCCAAGCATAGAAAGGCTGCTTCTTTAAACGGAGACCAAAGAAGGCTATAACTCTGGACCTACAGCTCTTAGGTCACTAGGCATACATCAGAGCACAGTCCTTGAAATATTTTCTAACACTGCCTTACTTGGAACAAGGATCTTAATACAATAGAAAATGCTGAGCAGAAGCACAAAAAAAAATCATATGCAACAGACGCCAGTTACCTGCTTCCACCTCTGGGTAAAGGGAACTAGAGGAGACATTTGATGATACTGCCCTCATCATGACCATGGTTTTATGTTTTCTGTTACTGCCAAAAGGAACCTGTCTTGCTCCTTCTTTATTCCCAACATGGGGAACAGTATCTAGGTAAACAGTAAATAGGAACATTCAGGGGAGACAACTCAACTTTGTAGCCAGGCCTGAAGGCCTGAGTTCAGTTCCTGAGACTGGCAAAGTGGAAGGAGAGAACACACTCAAAGGGCTGTCTTCTCACTTTCTCACAAATGCCATGGCACTAGCATGCACCCTTCTCATCAATCAATCAATCAATCAACCAACCAATCTAACCAATCAATAAATATGCTGAGTGAACAAATGCTTAATTAATTATCCATGTTACAATATCATAACAGATCATAGAAG
Organism: Mesocricetus auratus; assembly: GCF_017639785.1. Lineage (NCBI taxonomy): Eukaryota > Metazoa > Chordata > Mammalia > Rodentia > Cricetidae > Mesocricetus > Mesocricetus auratus. Next base: position 106,476,132 of record NW_024429184.1, on the reverse strand, counting down.
ACTTTTAAGAAAATTTAAATATTATTATCTGAATTTTAAAATAACTGCAGATGAGGTGAATATATATAATCACATACAAAAAGGATAAATAAAGCATTGCCATTGAAAGTGTATAAAAAGCTACCTGAACTCAAATACTTCAAGAAATGAAAAATGTCAATATTTCCTCTTTAATTTATGATACTGAAGAAATCTGGCCCTACCAATTTCCTTACCAAAGGTAGTTCTGGTAATGGATCATGAATTAGTTGTGTATTTCTTTGGAAGAAAATATACCTCTTGTTATGTATTTCCCTCTGCTAGAGTATATATGGCTTTAAGGGGTTATAATGGTCATCATCAACTTAAGGTCAGTGAATCAAGAATATTCCTGATACCTCAAACTGTGAGACAAATATGGACATATTTTATTCAAATACAGAAAAGCACTATTAGTCTAAACCTTCCCAAACACAAAGAAAGGTGCCATGAACCCATCACAGCACAAGCGGTGTGGACAGAAAGCATTTTACATAGACCCTGAGACAATCTATGATTTTTTTTCATTCCTCTTTTGACATAGTTAATGCTTGCAGGTGTCATCCAGTTTTAATACTTTCCCCAAATGCTTCTTTAGCTGGAGGCTCAACTGACAACCACTGTCAGTTATTTGTTTTTATGTCAGCTGGTGATGAGAAATTACTGACACGTTAATCTGGTGCTGCTCTCTTAGGTTTGGCCCTTCACTAAGTTTCAATATCATTAGGTGAGCAAGATACGTGACATGTGGGCTGCCTGTAACAAAGCAGAAACTGAAGGGCTAGAATGCATTGAAAGAGATTCTAGCCTTTGTTCCATAATTTTTTAGAGGTGTAAGAGACATTAGCAGATTTGGTGCCTATTTCAAGAGAAATATATTTCTGACAAAGCAAGTTTTTTTTTTCTTTCTTAGAGACAGGCAGAGATACCTTTTGCTAATGAGAAACATGGGCAATTGACTCACTTTAAATACAGATAATCCACTTACAAAATTATGCTTTCTTGGTTTTGTTTTGTCTTGTTTTTCAAGAGAAATGCCTTTTGAAATAGGAACAAATATCATGCCAAGGTATATAGAAATTTCCTTAAAAATCCATGTGATATATAATATTCCCAGTAATCTCTACTGTTCTCATTGGATAAATTGCTATAAAATTAGATTTAAATATTTAGCTCAAAAATATGTGCTATATCTGAAATTGTCTGAAGCTGAAAATGATGTCATCCTTACCATCCTAGTATTCCATTTACACATCCTATTATAGTTACCAGTTTATAACATCAGATTAATCCTAAATATTTTTGTAACATACATATAATATGAACCACTAGAGAACTAAATGTATTATATCTTCATAAAGACTAGTGTTTGATATTAATATTGTCCTTTAAAATGTGAATGATTTGAATTTTTAGTAGTAAAAATTATGATCATCGTTCAATCCTCATTTTGCTTGCATAACAACAAATGAAGAAGCATATTTCATTAAATATACATGGTATTAAATGTCATTTTATTCTTGTCTTAGAAATCGCAGTGAAGTAATGAAAGGATAGAATTGCTCTATCTTTAACACAAGATTGCGACAATCTTAAAATCATGCAAAATTGGCACATTTTGCTAAAACTTGCAAAACAAGTTTGAAAACAAAAATACTAATCTGCAAAATTTTTCTAGCTTTCTAGACTGATGATCACAGCATTATATATTTTTGAAAGTATTTCCTTAAGAACAACTAGCTGTAAAATCTATGAGCCATGCAAATGCATATTTGTTAGTCTATGGTAGAGCAGAAACTGCATTATTAACAACTTTCCATGCTATTACACCTAAATCTTCTGAACACTGTGGACATTGAATATGAAATGTGGCTATAATTTACATGATGACAATAAAAAGTAACAAGGAATGTCTTAATCCAGTCATGTTACATAGCTTAAGATTCACTGTTTGAGTTTACTCCTTAGTACCCATATCTCCAGATAAACGTGCATTTAAAGCACTTCATTTGGCCATGCAAAGCTAAATATTTGCTGCTTGGCCAACATTTCCACTTACACAATGGGAGGGTGAAGGCAGAGACATTTTCAAAATATTTGCCTTGCAAGTAGTACTTTCCATATGTGTTTGAGTCGAGAGGTTATAAATGCCCTTCTAGACTACATTGCTGATATGCATTTTGCTTGTCACTGGAAACACAGTCTTTGTGTCTTATTTTAGTCCAACTTTAACACAGTAAAGGCTGAGTGCTCTTTTAAAATGAATGTCTGGTCACACTGAGTGTTTTTCACTTGTGTGATTTAGAGTAAATTTTGACTTAATCTTGTTTCAGGAGGGCATTTTATTATGAGTCAGAATTTAGGTTTCACCCGATAATTTCTCTATGTACAACAAGGAGATAGTATTTCACAGTCTGACAAGAAGCATATGCTTTGCAGTATGAGGGGCTGAAGTTCACTAGGAAGAAACAGAAGCCAAAGTATCTGCCCTGTTCCAGAACTTCAGTCCTCTGCATTCTGTGTACTAACAAACTCACACTTTCTTTGGATGTTCCTGAGCAAAAGCATAGACCATTTGAACATACCCATAGGTCACGAATAAGAAAGTTCGCCCTAACCACTGATATTCCAAGAACATGCTGGATACAAAGAAGTTTATCCCAAAATTGCCGTCTTAGGCTACTCTCACAAAACAAAACAAAAAATGGCATCTCATCCATAGAAATAGCAACTCTTGAGCAGTAGGCTCAGGGAAAATAATTATGGCAAAAAGATTAATTCTCTGTCAAAGGAAAGTCTATTTTTCTTCCTCTAGCTACTGACTCAACTGCTAATGACTATTATAATCCCAGTATATAGAATACAAAATAAAAAATATTGAGCACTCAAATATGTAGAGGAAGCAAGAAGAAAAGAAAGAAGGGAGTTTGGCATATTGCATCCTGAGTTCCTGGATTAAAGAGCAATATAGCAAACGTCTATGAGTGTTTCATGTACAACATAATGAATGGGAATAACTCTCCTAGTTGCAGGAATTATAGGGAGCGCCAATCCCAACTGATGCCTTCTGATGACTGTTTCTCATGTCCTTTCAGTAAAGGAAAACTGGAAATAATTCTATGACTCCACACTGAGATGTCAAGAACCCAAACATACCAGTCCCATTCTTGACTTCTAATTCAGTCTTTTAAGTATTTCTACTGGTCCTTTTCCACTGTACTTTTGTCAAAACACTAAAGGTCTTAAAGAAATATGATTCCCTGAACCAGGAACAGGAACTTCCAAGTATACTAGTATTTAATTTCCTGTTTTCAGAGTGGAGGAAAGGATGTGATAGTTGACATAATTCCCTTTCAGACAAACCATGATTTCCAGTACAATTGGGCAAGACCTCTTAACCTTTTTTTATGCCAAGAAAAGAAAAAAAATGATTTTATTAAATGTAGTAAAAGATATGTGTTTGAGTTAATCATATAAACAATTGACACTGATATCCATACTAGTTGTCTCCTGATACATTAATATATTGACTCCCAAACTTAGTAATGGGTGACTTAATCTCACTCAGTATCTCAGAGCTAAGGATACATCAGTTTCATGGAATTGCCAAAGAATTTCCTAAATTAAGTCTTCAGCTGACACTGAAGCTCTGGCCAATATTTTACCCGTGGTCTTCAGATATTTCACAACCATTACTGTCAGTATGATCTCATACCACTTGGGACTCTCCATGGGAGGGCACTTGGCTTCCCTCATGGTGAACAATCCATGAAGAATCATAAAAGAATGCATGAAGTGAGAGCCACGTGTTTTATATTCTTTAGTGTATTCTTAAATATGTGTCTCTATTATAACATCAGATCAAAGTTCAGAAGAGTATAAATGAATTTCGTGTGTAAATGGAGCCCCTAGGATAAAGATTCTTAACTATAATTCTTAGCCATAGATTTTCATAACTAAAGAACCAAAGAGACTAGGTGTCTGCCCACACACATAATAAATAACAGAGGGATAAGTATAAAATAAATGTTATAAATGCTTCTGTTCAAGAAGAGAGAAAGAAGGAACAAGGGTTTATGTGTTCCACTACTCAGTAGGAATTTTTAGGCATAGTGAGGCAGAGATAGGAAGTTCTTTTGTTAAAGTTCACATTCATAAAAGTTCTATATTGCTCATGCCGCTGCCCTCTGTGAACTAAGTTATTTTGTGTAGGATATATTTCATCAATCATGGCAAGTATCTGGTAGATGATCCAATTTCTGAGCATGTTTATTTCCAGTAGAAATTTAAGTACTAAGCTATATCTTCAAGTTTTACATTTTTGTCTTCCTCAATGTAAACTTTTTATATATCTTCAATATTTCTAAATTAATATTATGGGTCTATGAATTTGCTTAGAGTTCACTTCATTTTAAAATCACAACAACCAGCAAAGTCAAAAGAAAGGAAACATACACAAACACACGCCCCCACTACCACCACTAGCATGGCCACTGCTAGCACGCTTATAAACAACAACAACAAAGCAATAGGAGTCAACAACCATTGGACATTGTTCTCCCTCAATATCAGTGGTCTCAATTTCCTAATAAAAATCCAGAGACTTAACATAATGGATGTGAAAAGAGGATCCATGCTTCTGCTGCATCCAAGAAACACATTTCAACATTAAGGAAAATCACTATTTTAGACTAAAGAGCCTGAAAAATATATTCCAAGCAAATGGACCTAAGAAGCAAGGTGGTATAGCCATTTCATTATCCAAGAAGCTAGACTCCTAACCAAAACTAATCAAAAGAGATAGGAAAGGATACTACATACTCACCAAAGGAAAAATCCACAAAGATAACATTTTATCATCTGTACCCAAAACATAAGGGCATCTATGTTTGTAAAAGAAACACTATATAACAGCTGAAATCGCATACTGACTCTCATACACTGATAAGTGTTGTAACCTAGGATGTTATAAGACAAATGGTTACTCTCTACAAACTGACAGTGGGGCCCCATTGCTAAGGACAACATCCACACAACTCATTAACCATGGAGAAGTCAAGCTGGTGTCCATATGCAACCTTCACCAATAAGTTCTAGTGTCTTTGGTGCAGGACTTTATTTGGGGGTGACTCTTAATTGTGAGAAGACTATCTCTGACTTTTGAGCCTGTTCTTTGAACTCTTTTCCTCCTGTTAGGTTCCCATGTCCAACTTAAATATGATATTTTTCTGCTTCATCTTATTATGTTTTATTTTGTCATGTTTGGTTGTTACCTCTTAGAAGCCTGTTCTTTTGTAATGAAAGGCAGAAATGGAATGATTCCAGAATGGAGAGGAGGTAATAAGATATTGGAAGTCGTATAGGGAGGAGAAAGAATAATCAGGATATAGTGTATGAGGAAAGGATTTGTTTTCAACAAAAGGAAAAACAAACAATCAAATGAATAAAGCCTGCTGAGATATGTCTTTCTTGGAGGTTCCACTTTTTTCACTTTTTCAATTAATTTAGAGTTTAATTTTATTTTCCAACATCAGTTCTCCCTCCCACACCTCCTCCCATCCCCTCATGTCTCCCCCCACACCTCCTCTGCAGCCTACATCTTGTCCACTCCTCCTCATTGGCAACAGATCCCATGCTGACTCAACAAAGTCTGGTATAAGAGGTTGGGGCAGGGCTAAGTGCCTGTCCCATGCATTAAGGCTGAACATGGCATACTGAACTAGGCCCTCTGTATGTTGGAGAAAGTTGTAAAGTTTGGATTATCTAAGAGGCCCCTGATATTCAGACCAGGATTTAAGCCTGATAAATGAACTAACTTGTGGGAGATTACACTTTTTAACTTAGAAATTTATGAGGAACACAATATTTTATTTAGATTTTTTGTCTGACTGTAAAAGATGCCCATTTATGACTTCATATATTTCTGAGATGTTAATACAAGTATTTTTATAGGAATGCCCACAATTTCATGGCACTTTTATATTAATGTCTTGCACTGATATCCTTGTTTGAAATTCATTCTTAACTGGGGTGATTTGGCATCTCTAGAAGCTGAAAATTTCAGAACTAACAATTATTTACACTGATGTTTAGTACTCATTAGTTCAGTTTACCTTTTCCTTTTGTAATAAAAACCTCAGAAACATTAAGAAGTAATAAAAAACACTTTCCATCTTTTTAGGAGCAAAATCATCTTTCTAGACCACTCATAGCATTGAGAAAACACTCTATTTTCCATGTAACTTCTGATGTCTGGGTAGTAAAATTTCTGTAGCTAAATGATGGATTTTCTTTCTCTAGTAATATATACCTCATTTTCCTGAAGGCCCTCACTAGTAGTTTGTGTGAAACCATTAATATTCATTTAGTAATTGTTCCACTCAGACATTCTGGAACACTCTACAAAGTTCCTGCTTGTTAACCAAACTCTACAATTTCTGATGGTTTTCTTTAAGTATCATTGCAGTTCCACTTACAAAAACTTCTTTGTTAATCTTTTAAATGTAGGTTAATGATAAAACAGTGGTAATTCATGACCCCAAATATCTGAGGGTCAGGAAATGGGATGCCCTGTATCTCAATGTCTCTCTTTCAGGATCAGTCATGAGGATGCAATGAACCATGGAATCTTTTTGAACATGTGACTGTTAGTTGACACTTTAAAAGCTTCCTGTGGCAGCTGCTCCCCTCTAAAACCATGAATCAAGGAGACTGCAAAGAAAAACAACTTTTTGATATCCTGATCAGGGATATGATATCCCACCATTTTGCTGATACTGTATTCATTAAATGATTCTAGTCCATAGGAAGAGCAAAGATGAATAAAGATGCAACACAAAGACATGAAGAAAATTTGGAATCATCTTAAAATATAATAGCGAGGAAGAAGTAAAGCAAAGTGGATATGTACATTTAAAACATGGCATTTCTAATAAACTAAAAGAACTTGGCAATAGAAAAAAGTTAAGAAGGAAGAAATAGCACTGCAAAATAGTAAATGTATGAGTTGGAGAGATGGCATTGTCATTAAAATCTAGGCTCAAAACCAAATAGACAAAATAGTCTATAAACATAAGACAAAAAATATCCAAATAAAAATAAGAATATATATATGCATGCATGCTAGTAATTTGTTCTTGACATTGAAATATTCTTTGTTGTGATTTGAATGAGTATGGCCTCTGTAGGCTTCTATATTTGAACGTTTGGTTCCCAGTTGGTGGAACTGCTTGGTAAGGCTAAGACTTGTTGGAAAAAGCATGTTGGTGGAATAGGACCTTGAGATTACAAAAGCCTATATCATTCTCAGGTTGTTCTCTGCCTTGTGCTTGTAGATCAGTTGGAAACCCTGAGCTACTGTGCTCCAGCACCATGCCTTTGTGCATCTTGCTATGCTCCCTGCCATTACCAACGCTGACTCTTACCTTCCTGAAGCATGATTCCCCAAGTTAAATGCTTTCTTGTATAAGTTGCATTGGTCATGGTGTTTATTCACAGTAATAGAAAAGCAACTAAGGCATTCTTATTGATTTAGCAATTTTAAATACTGCATTTTCCTATAAGGTTAATCCTACTATTTGTTTACAAGGAGTAACATCTATAATAGTTGTTAAATGTTAAATAACTTTTATAATTCTCATCACAAATTGCAGACTACACACAGACACTCACACACAGGAGTGGGGAATAAAAGATTTCTTCATAGTTAAAGATATGTGAAATATTACAAACATTGTAATATAGAAGTCATTACTACATCTTGTAAAATAAGAAATGGTAGAACATGATATTTTCTCCATTTTAATGGCAGCAAGTCAAGAAATACTATATTTTAAAAATTAGGCATATAATAGCAATGAGTGCATTTTCAAATTAAGAGGCAAGCAATAAAATAAGCAAAGTAAAAGCATAATAAAATTTGTGTGAAACTGAAATGCAGAGACACATAAAGTTTATGTTATCTCTTTTTGAAGATGGGAGCTTGAATATATTATCTAAAGTGATAAATCAAACCATAGATACATACATTATTTTGTTTATGATAATGATAAAGAATGAAACCTGAACACTCAAGATATGAGAAGGAAAAATTTACTCTTCACACAAAATAATTCTAATTTGTTCTCACTATATTTTAGCCTCTTATATAGAACTTCTGAGATTATGAGCTAAAAGTAGGTATCCACAGCAACAAACACATGCTGCTTCTTAGTAAAGGCTACAGAAATTACTCTAGGTTTCAGCATTTCTTTAGTCTAGTTGCATAGGTTTACTGTTACAGATATCCAGGTAGTTTGGTTATTATGGCACTAGTTTACCACCACCATTGTCTAAGTACAATAGAATGTGACAACAGTGATACTATGACTTTCAAGACAGAATCATAAAAGACTTTGCAGCTTCATTCTGGGTCTATGGGGATCTTTGCTCAGAGTACACAAAGTTTCTATGTTCACATACAGCAATGGGATAAGGAAACTCAATCTAGCCTTGTGGAGAAGCCACAGAGAAGTGAGAAATGTTCAGATATGTACCAGCTGCACATGTTAGCAAAGAATAGATCTATCAGAGTGAAGAATTTATTGACTCATCAGATTTACCCAACTCTGAGAGCCCAGTAAGACCTGATTAGCTTTCTTCCTAGTCAAACTTTACAACTATCAGGTGTTGTTGTAATGTTAAGCTTTTATATGAGTTAGGATAATGAAAATAGTCCCTGAAATAAAAACCTAGAGTTACAGATGAGTTGATCAATCAGAACTTTTGACACATCACACACACACACACACACACACACACATATATATATATATAATTGAATATTTATGTATTTGATATTACTTTTTTTTTGGTTTTTATGAGACAGGGTTTCTCTGTATTGTTTTCGAGGCTGTCGGTCCAGCCCAGCCTAGAACTCACAGAGATCTGTCTGCCTCTGCCTCCCATGTGCTGGGATTAAAGGTATGCGCCACCACTGCCTGGATAATGTTACTTTAATATATGCATTTGGAGTCATGGGTAGAACTCAGCTATGTATCCTTTAGATCTCTACTCAACCTGGATCATTTTGCATATTTCCAGACTTGTATTTATTTAGGATAATAGGCTTTTGTTAACTATCAGTGACTCAGGATGGATCATATTTTCCATTCTGTTTCTAAATTTGATGTTTAATTCTAACGGTCCAGATAATTACTATTGTAATTGTGAATGATCAGTGTTTATCAGTTCAGAATAAACTATAAACTAAATTTATATAAAAATCCGGTAAGCCAAATACTAAGTTGTAGGTTACCTTTTAAAACTTCAAGTTTAAGGGAATGGGAGGATGGATATGCAAATAAGACTGTTTCTAAAATAAAACTAATAATAAAAACCTTCAAGTTTCATTGAAACCTGATAATTCCATCAGACAACTAATTAATTTTCTGCAAGAAAATCTCATTTTGGAACTAAATTCCAATCCAATTTTACTTTGTTTATAGGAAATCAAATATTAAGAATTTACAATACTATTATAATGTCCCATGATATCAGGTCAAAACAATGAGTGTTAATATTTATGGCAAGCAGTACTACCATGAAGAATTGTGAGATGAAGTAATTTGTAAGTGGTATTTTCCTATGGATATTACTGAAAGGGAAAGTCAACACAGTTATGCTACTGTCATCTTTTGTAGATAATACATTACCATTCATTATTGGTAGATTTACTAATTATTTATTGTTTGCTTGTTAAGGTAGACTGCCATTGGAGCAAATGAATGACCCTGTCACATATCTAATTTCAGACCTGAAGAATGTTAGGTCTATGAGGCAATGCCCAAGTAAATTGCTATCTTCATATACCATATACTACCATTTGGTGTTATCTTCAGAGTTAAAGAACTGCTATGCTGAGACAGTGAGCTATCACTATGAGTACTCAATGTTAACACCAGATAACCAGTTTTGGGTCCTTACTTTGGTCCCATAATCCCCAAATGATAAACAAAACAAATATAAAGAAAACTGCAGTGAAATATTAATAAATGTCATGCTTGCAAGAAGTATCTGGAATTTAAATACACAGGTAAAGTAGGATAAAGAAGTCTCAACAACAAACCTGGAAGGAAATTAAATTTCAAGTGGTCAGAAGAATAAAATAAAATTCCCTTATAACCACTGCTTTTTAAAAGTACTTATTTTATGTCTCCCTAGTGTGAAGCAATCCACTGAAGCAAGTAGTGGAAAATCTGGGTTGAAACAGTTTTATTTCATTCTCTATGCTCTATCTGAAGCAAGAGATTAGATCATTAAAATGAGTGAAACACTGCATGATATTTACTACACAGTATTCACTAACCTTCAATTCAATTACTTCAATAAAGATGAGCTCCATGGAAAAGATGATTTATATTTCTTTCTGACTTATTCACAATCATCCGTGTGCATCCTCCCATGAACAAATTAATCATGGATGGCCATTTGTCCTGAATTCTTGAAGGAACTGGCCACATGAGTAGACATGACCACGGCTTGTACAGAGATCACTAGTGCTAAACCTGTGAGAAAACTGTAACTTGGGATCACCTGTGATTAGGTGCAGTTTCATGGAGCATTTTATGGAAAGGTTTAAAAATGTATGATGATGCACAGGCAGTGAAACAGGGAGAGATACACATCGGGAAGAAATGAGATATAAAGGGATAAAGCAAGGCAGTGAGGAACACAGAAGACAGAGAGGGAGAGAGGGAGAGAGACTCACAAGCATGGAGGCTAGCTGTGCCCGCATGCACAGATGCACATACGAGGGTAGCATTTTGGAGCTGGTTCTCACCTGCCCTAGGTTCAGGGGATGCAACTCAGAGGGACAGGATTTCGAAGCAAGTGCTTCTAGCTGCTGAGTCTTCTTCTTGCTCTTAAAGGAATTTTTAAGGAGCTGTGGGATCTGAGTCAGAGGGTTGAAGGCTCTCAGGATACTTCCTCTTTAAGAATCAGGCTTCACCTGGGCATTGGTGGCACAAGTATTTAATCCCAGCACTCGGGAGGCAGAGGCAGGTGGATCTCTGTGAGTTTGAGACCTGCCTGGTCTACAAGAGCTAGTTCCATGACAGCCTCCAAGGCTACACAGAGAAACCCTGTCTCGAAAAACAAAAAACAAAACAAAACAAACAACAAAAAAAGAATCAAGCTTCAGAGTTGTGCTATCCAGCTTCCCTGCCACATTTCCCCCTTGTCGAGTGAGAATATTCTCAATCTCAGGGGAAAAATTGTGAAATTTAATTGTGAGCATTGGACTCATGAAGGTTTTGTCATCCAACCATAACTTTCTAGGCTTGCTATTTTAAGACATGGTATGTCATGGTGGATGTGAATAAGAGCCCAATCTATAGTCTTAATATAGAAGATCACACTTGGCAGTAGTGGCACATGCCTTGAATCCCAGCACAGTGGAGACAGAGTCAGGTGGAACTCTGTGAGTTTGAGGCTCGTCTAGTTTAGAAAGCAAGTTCTAGGACAGCTAGTGCGATAGAGAGAAACCCTATCTCAGAAAAAATACCTAGATCCACAAAGTTCTTTGGAATTAGGGAAAATCTATTCTCACCTATTATATGAAATGGTGCCACAGATAAAGAAATAGATTACAAATCCATCTTTTTACATATGGTTCTACAAAATACAAAGTAAAGCAAGAGAACAAAGTCATTCATGTTATTCTATGCAGTGTTAGTATCTTGCAAGTGAAAATGTCAGCACAATTCCAGGGCCATGACCTACGTCAAGGTACTATTATGTATCCCCAAGAAATCCCAATGCTCCCCAAATGTTCTTCCTACAGGTTACAATTTCATTCATTCATTTATTTGACAATGATTCTAATAAAGATTTGTTGGAGATAGAATCATGCTGTCTTGTAAGGGTGGGCAGATCCCTAAGAGTTGCCTTCAAGTGAATAATCAGAAAAGTACACCGTGAGAGCTCAAGTAGCAGATATGACAAAGTTTGGGTGGCTGGAAAACTTCTAAAGTAATAAAGGTAAGTATTCTTTGTCTGTTGTGTATATATAAGGCATAAAATACGATATTATGATATACACGTACACATGAAATGTTCACTACAGTCAAACTGCTTATCATATTAATCTTGCATAAATTACCTTTAAAATTAAAATTGATTTAAAGTAATTTAGACAAATTCTATTTTTTCCAGATGAAGAGACCTTTTTGGCATGTCCTCTTTGTTTCCTACCTGAAGACAGTCTCCTCCAGCAAGAAAAGATTTTATATTTACTTCTCTGCATTCTCAATCACAGAAATGACAACCTTAGTCTAGAATATCACATTAGCCTCTGCAGCAATTTCTCTGCTTATATTTTACTATCTCTCCAGGTCATCCTACATGGCATTGTGAGACAAATTTCTGATAAAATAAATTTCATTACATCATGTTCCCAGTATAAAACTTTTAAAGTAATTAGATATTTGTATCATCTCAGCCCTTCAGATGCTAAGGCAAGAGTGTTGCAAGTATGAGGCCAGCCTGGATGACATAAGAACAGTCTAGCTCAAAAGCAAAAAAGGAAAATAAAGGATCAAGGCTAGCTGAAAACCTTTGTGATTTCTCAACTAGACAAGGATTAACACCTAAACTGAAAGTTTAATCCAGTGTACTCTTTAAGTTAAATGTATTTTACATCCATCCAGCCTCTTGTCTTTCTATTTGTCTATCACAAACTCATGAATGTCAGAGTTTTGACTCTCAGGTAAAATAATTGAAATATAATATCAAGAATGTATCTTCCATGTATTCTTGGGTTGTTAAATTTAAACTACTTTTTCCCATCTTCATTTCTTATCACTCCCTTTGTCATCCCTTGCTGATAGAATTCACACACGAACAACCCAATCCATGCAATGTCAACATTTTTTCTTCATCTATTACATACTCTTCAATTATTTTGTAGCTTTTCATGTCTGATTTTAGTCATATGCATTTATTCCCCCACAGAATAGCTTAAAAGATAATATGTGAGCTATAAAATATAATTGAAAGTAGGGCAGTGGTGGCGCACGCCTTTAATGCCAACACACTCAGGAGGCAGAGGCAGGTGGATCTCTGTGAGTTCAAGGCCAGCCTGATCCACAGAACTAGTTCCAGGACAGCCAGAACTGTTAAACAGTGAAACCCTGTCTTGAAAAAGCACATAAATACATACGTGTGTGTGTGTGTGTGTGTGTGTGCGCACACGCGCGTGTGTGTGTGTATTTCAAATATGACCTTGTTAGGTAATCCCATGAATTGTGGTTGGGTGCAGTTCTACAGACTGACTAACTAAGATTCAGAAGTCCCAGGCTGAATGAATAATTTGCAGTGGAGCCAGAATGTAAGCCCTACAGGTGGTTTATCAGCCCACCCTTTGCATGCTCAAATGAGCCATTGCTCTGGGGTGTTCATTCATGGATTTCTGCTTCCATAAGTTTCATCAGTAACTTTGTGAGGAGTCACTAGATGTCTTCAATTTACTAAAGAAAATGTGTTCCCCTGTGATGAAAAGTGATCCACATTCAGAGAGGGTTGTCTTATTCTCTCTCCAATTAGACCTTGTATCAAAGAATCTCAGGTTTCCCTGCACAACTGCTTACTATCTCTCAAGTGCATGCTGGGAATTGCTATCACAGTGCAGTCAGTACATTTTTTTTGTAGTTCTGAGTGTTTCCTCCCACTCTGATTCCTTTATTCAAATTATTACTGGTACTCACAGTAACCCATCCTGACCACACAGGTTTTTTCTCCTGCTAGTATTCTCTCCATTAAGATTCTATTGAAGCCAGGCCTTTAATACCAGCATCCAGGAGGTAGAGGGAGGTGGATCTCTATGAGTTCAAGGACAGCTTGGTCTTATCTGTGTAGTGCACATCTCATAGAAAACCTTAATTTCTCTGTGTGTGTTTGCACAAGCTTCTAAACACAGTTGTGAACCTCAAATTTTTAGTCTGTATCTATTATTCTTTGTTCTCCTACTTGGAGTTTTAATTTTGTTATCCAACTTGCCCTATCAAAATATCAGTAAATTTTGCATGCCTATGAAAAGAATACTCTAAGGAGAAAGGTGTTTTAGAAAGCTATTATTTGATTTCACACACCAGCACAGACTGCTTGAGGGAAATTCATTAAACTCTACTACTTTTACCTTTCTAATAGTTTTTGTTTTGAAAGCAATTAATTGCATCTCACATACCTTCATTTTTTATAATAGTACCTAAAATTTCTAGCCTTAGTAGAAGCTATCTGTGGTAGTTTTGCTTTTGATAGTTTTACATAGTGATAGATATGTTCCGTGATGTTTGATGCTCAGCTGCAAGGTACATATGACTATTTGTACATAGGATGGGACAAATATGAATGAGAAACTGAATGTTAATTCTGCTTAATTCTAACCATGTTACTCTATATTTTTATTCCTGTGAAATATCTGAGGTAGACTATTTGAGGAATAAAAGTTTATATGAAGCTAGTTATGGTGGCCCGCATTGGTAATCCAGCACTAGGAGGCAGAAGCAGGTAGTTTCCTGCAGTTTTGGTGGTGAGCCTCCTCTCCATAGTAACTTCTAAACCACCCAGGACTATGTCTTAATGAAATGTACCTTAACATAATAAAGGCTGTATATGACAAACCCACAGTCAACATTACAATTTTTTCTTAACAGCCATGTATATTTGTAGCACATTTACATAAATTAAACTACTACATTAAGTGTATGCATATATTTTTAAATGAGGTTATGCCACTTAGGATGGTAATGAACTTCAAAGTTCATAGACTATCTAAGGAAATCCCCAGTTTAAGGAATAAGAAACTCAAGTTGTTGGTAAAGAAAGTATAACTCACCTCCACCTATTTTCATAGGGCATTCCTGTTGCCCTTGCTTACCTTCCAGAAGTTTAATTAAGTCCTGATAGCTGAAAGCAAAACACATTCTAAGAACAGGACTCATAGGATTTAATGTGTATTTGACTCCATAGCCTCCTCCTTACGGACTAGAGTTCACAGTACAAGAAAGTGCTATGCAAGAAGCCACTGAAGGCAAAGAATGAGTAAATACAGCTATCCAGCAGTAATGTCTACAACCCACAATGACCACTGTGGCAAGATATTTCATAAAGTTACAATAGTAGCACGCATTTCTTGAGGATAATCAGGATACCCAGCTCCAGTCTATAACATGCAAATCATATACCTAATGCCCAGGAATATTACAGAAGAGGGGGAAGAGAATTATGGGATCTAGAGAACAAGGAAGTAGCTTCAAGCTCTATTATTGAGCTATAGTCATGAAAACAGCTTAGTATTGGCACAAAAATAGACAGATAGACAAATGGAATCTATTTGAAAACCCTGATGTTAAAGCACATGCCTATGAACACTTGATTTTTGACTAAGAAGTTAAAGTTATACAATGGACAAAAGTAAGCATCTTCAACAAATGGTGCTGGCATAACTGGACATTGGCATGCAGAAGACTGCAGATGCAGATGGATCCATGTCCATCACCATGCACAAAACTTTAGTCCAAATGGATCAAAGTTGTCAGCATAATTCCAGCTACACCTCTTAGAAGAGAAAGTGGGAGGTATCCTTGAATGAATTGATACAGGATACTGCTTCCTGAACATCACACCAGTAGCACAGACACTGAGATCAACAATTAATAAATGGGACCTCATGAAACTGAGAATCTTCTGAAAGGCAAAGGACACAGTCAGCAAGACAAAAAGGCAGGCCACAGAGTGGGAAAAGATACTTACTTTCCTCACATCTGACAGAGAGCTGATCTCCAAAATTTACAAAGAACTCAAGAAGCATGGCTTCAAAACATCAAAGGATCGAATTAAAAAATGGGGTAAAGAACTAAATAGAGAATTCTCAATAAAGGAGTCTAAAATGGCTGAGAGACACTTAAGAAAGTGGTCAACATTGTTAACCATAATGGAAATGCAAATCAAAACAACTCTGAGATATCATCTTACTCCTGTCAGAATGGCTAAAACCAATAACACTATTGACAGTTTATGCTGGTGAGGACATGGAGAAAGGGGAACACTCTTCCACTGCTGGTGGGAGTGCCAACTTGTACAGCAATTTTGGAAATCAGTATGGAGATTCCTCAGGAAAATGGGACTCAGTCTTCCACAAGATCCAGCAATTCTACTCTTTGGCATATACCCAAAAGATGCCCATTCATACAACAAGGACATGTGTTCCACTATGTTCATAGCAACATTATTTTAATAGCCAGAACCTGGAAACAACCTAGATGCCCCTCAACTGAAGTGGATAGAGAAAATGTGGTACATTTACAAAATGGAGTACTACTCAGTGGAAAAAAATAATGGAATCTTGAAATTCGCAGGTAAATTGATGGCACTAGAAGAAACCATCCTGAGTGAGGTAACCCAGTTAAAAAAAAAACAAACATGGTATGTACTCACTCATACATAGATTTTGGACATTGATCAGGGGAGTGTCTCCCTACAACTCCACTGACAGACACTCTGGGGAACAGGAAATAAACTAAGAGACATTTGCATGACACCCCAGGAATGAGGCATGATCTCCTGAGCAGATTGGGAGCAGGGGTGGAGGGGATTGGGAGCTAGGAAAAAGTGAGAGTGAGAAGAGGAGGAGAGAGTAGGTTATGGGGGAGTAAGAATTTTGAGTTGGGGAAGAATAGGGGAGAACATAATGAGAAATATCATAATAGAGGGAATCATTATAGGTTTGAAGAGACATCTGTCACCAGTGAGATCTGTAGCGATCTACAAGAATGACACCAAATGGCAAACTAAGCAATAGTGGAGAGACTACCTTAAATATCCATCCCTGATAATGAGTTTGACTACTATCTTATATGCCATCCTAGAACTTTCATCCAGTGACTGATGAAAGCAGAGGCAGACACCTACAACTAAACAATGAACTGAAACCCTAGAACCTAGTGACAGAGAGGGAGGAGTGATGATCAAAGGGGTAAAGAATGGTCTGGTGAAACCTGAACAAGAGGGAGCTCTTGGACCCCAGACTGAGAGCTGGGAGGTCAGCATGGGACTGATCCAGAGCCCCTGAATATGAGTGTCAGCAAAGAGGCCAGTACAACCTATTGGGCCCTAGGCAATAGTTCAGTATTTATCCCTGGCATACAAATGGACTTTGTGTGTCCATACCACAAAGAGGGATGCTCTCTCAGCCTGAACTATTGGGGGAGGGCCTGGACCCTGCCCTGAGTGAAATGACAGATTCTGGATATCCTCTATGTGGAAGGAAGTGGGCATAGGGTGGAAGGATAGGGGGTATGTTAGGAGGATAGTGGAGGAGGGGAGGGAGAGGGAGCTGGGATTGACATTTGAAGCAAGCTTTTTGAAAAAATGTAATGAAATAAAACGAAATAAAAAAAGATGTATCTTCTAGATACAACAGGAAAGTCACACCTATGGAATCTCAACAATATGTCCGCCTAAGAAGTCATAAATAATAAAAATCCCAGTTAACATGATGTGGATGAGGAATCCTCACAATATTTAGCCTTATGTGATTAAATACAGATTATTAAAGACTGCTGAGAAAAGTCGAGTGGTGATGGTGCATTCCTTTAATTCCAGCATTCTGTAGGCAGAGACAGTTGGTTCGCTGTAAGTTCAAGGCCAGTCTGGTTTACAAGAGCTAATTCCAGAACAGCTATTGCTGTACAGAGAAACCCTGTTTCGAAAACAACAACAAAAACTAAAACAACTGGTGGGAGAGGAAGAATTAATTAGTCTTCTTTAGGGTGAGGCTCCTAAATGGTTATCCATACAAAACACCACAAAATAAGCTCCCACCCTTATAATGACGAATAAATCTTAACACATGAAATTATCCAGATGTAAACCATGCACAAAACATGACAGATCTACCATGTTTTCTCAAAATCTCTTAGCCTTATGCAAATATCATCTTAGAATATTAGTTTAAAAAAAGAAAGAACCTAGAATCCTTACAAATGAGAATGTACATTTATTGTATATTACCCTTGAGCACCCTTTTTGCTTTATTTCTATCAGGCTATAAAATATAAAATACACAAAACTAATGTGCCTCGAATTTTCTTACAAATCCAGGAGATACTCTCCTGTTACATTCTATAAATGTTTCTGTCTCACCCACAGCACACCCCTGGGAGAACCTCTCACTTTTCACTACTTGCCTGTTTCTTTCCTCTCCAAGAAGTGTAGCTACATCCAGTCCACCCTCAGTGCATATGCTAGTCTGGGAGATTCCTTCAGCTGCAGAGGTCCTTACACCGGCTTACATGATCTTTCTAATGTAAATGGTCTCGGTGAAAGTCTTCTAATAATTCCTCAGGAGACAGAAAAAGTTTACTTTAATGGCCTAGTTCATCAAGGGAGATGTTGTATCACAGGGAACTAGGTACAACTCAGTTAGTGGTATTAGGAAGGACTAATTTGGTAAAATGTACTTGGGTTACATTCTTTTGTAAAGCATTGAAAAGGTTAAAGTTTTGCTCTAGGTTGAGGACTTAATATTTGTCTGTGAGAGATACAGAGACAGAGAAACGGAAGAGGTAATATTTCATAAAGAAATAGTGTCATATGAGATAGAGATGGAGTAAATTGTTGGTCATTTTATAATAATTCAAAATTTTTGTTTGTTTTGTAATATTATTGGTTGAACCCAGGTTCTCTCAAATGCTAGGCAAGCACTCTACTTCTAAGCTATATTCCTAGTCCAGGGTTCTCGGTTTGTTGTTTTTTTTCTCTGCTTAGGTACCTTCAACAAGTTGAGGCTGATTGGTTTAGCAACCCAGGACTGACCATGGACCACAAACACTGCTGTTTACAATGTATATAGCAGTGTTCACAGTCTAAGACTTCATCAGGATGGACCTGACTCAATATGGAGAAGGAAGTCACCACTTTTAGAAACCCTTTGGTTTGGCAACAATCTGTTTCCAATCAAACATTTCCAAGAACACATTCTGTAACCTTGAGAGATGGACTGATTTGTCTTGAAGTGCTTATGCCCTGTAAGGTAACTCATGTCCTCAACATGAACTCATAGAGATAATCCCCTATTCACTATCATAATGAGAATAATACATAATTAGGAGTGTAGACTTAAACCAGATACATTATGGGAAAAGATATGTGCAGTAAGCAAAGACTTACATGGTAGAATTTTCTGAAAACAGAGAGTCATGGTACTATGTCCCTTAGCAACTGAACTCATATTCTTGAACTGAATAAAAGGAAGCTACAAACAGTAATCATAACCCTTGAGTGGCCCTCACTCACGTGGCCTGCTGTCAATCTTGACTGAGCATTGATGTGTTCTGTCACTTGCTTTGAATCATTTTTTTATGTTATTTTTCAATTTGTTTGATTTTTAAAAATTTTGTTCTTCAATAAGAAGACCTTAGCTTAGGTCCTTACCATCAGTACCAAAGTTATCACATCTAATATTGGTGTCACAAGAAACCATTTGTGTGTCAACAAGAAGCACAGAGAGTAATGGGAAGGAACACACCTGATTAACTATCCAGTCACCAGAAGTCCTATGAGATCATGTTTGTTATACAGTCCCATCACCTCAATTCATTAGCATATTCAGAAAGTTTCCATCACTCAGAAAGTTCCCTACAAGGGGGATTCTTGCTTCTATTCAGTTACTCCTTCCATGTTTCTATATCATTTGAATATGTGTAAATTTATGTGAAGAATACGAATGAGTATTAATATTCATTTAAGAATATATTCTGGTGTTGAACTATATTTTGTCACTGTGTTCAGTAGTGAAAATATAAAGTGAAAAAATAAAGTGAAAAATGTCAATGCCTAGCATTTTGATAGCCAGTATTTTTGTTTGCTTTTTATTGGTGTGATAAAAACTAATTTTGTGGAAGGAAAGGGTTTATTTTAGCTCACAGTTTACAATACATGAGTGTATTAGTCAGGGTTCTTTAGAGTAGAGTAATTTATAGAATGAATCTCTCTCTCTATGTATGTATGTATTGTGTGTGTGTAGGTATGTATATATAATTTTTTGAAATGACTTAAAAGCTGTAGCTAAGCTAATCAACAATGGCTGGCTATGAATGGGAAGTTCAAGGATACAGTAATTGCTCAGTCCACAAGAATGGGTTTCTGGGCAGGTGTGCAGTATACGCCGGAATCCCAAAGAAATAGGCTCCAAAGCCGTTGAAGAAGGAATGAATGTGCTAGCAAGGCAAGTGGGTGGGCAAGCGGGGAGAAGCAAACAGTTCCTTCCTCTATGTCCTTACATGCACTTAGTGCTGAAAGCATGGCCCAGGAAAGGATCCATCTTCCCACCTTGACATCCACATCAAAGATGTGCTTCTTTCTACTTCAAAGGTCCGGACTTAGAAGTGGATTCACCCACTCCAAATCAAACAAAAAATATCTCACAGGTGTGCCCCATTTATGGATTGTGTTCCTTCCATGTGCAGTCAAGTTTTTAACAATAATAGAAAACCAAGGCAGGAACTTCAAGAAACAATTGGAAGCAGAAACTACAGAAGATCACTTTTTCTGGCTTGCTCAGCCACCTTTCTTATGTAATTCAGTCCACAGTTAGAAGGATGGCACTGCCTATGGTGGTTGGGTCCTCCCACATCAATCTTTAGCCAAGAAAATTCCCCACATATGCATGCCAACAGACCACTCTGATGGTTGTGATTCGTCAAGTAAGGCACCTTCTCCCCAGATGGCTCTACTTGGTGTCAGGTTGACAAAAACTGAACAGCATGTCTAGTGAAATAGAAAATTGATACAAATTAAATTTCCAACACCAAAGGATATAATGATATAAGGACTCCCGTGACAAACTAAAATAGGAAATTTGACCTGGTCAGGAGAACCATAAGCCATGAGATAGATTTACCTAAGGTAAAGAAAATAGATCAAAAGAGGAAAGAGCATTTGACAATGTTCTGTGGTGGGCAAGGCCACGATAGTACAATGGAAACAACACACTTTTGCCTCTTGGGTCCAGAGACTAAAGAGATTTGAAGATCAATTCGAATAGATTTCTGTCCATTTGACAAGGGGTATAAAGAGCATTTACAACTGCCCCCAGTGGGAGATGCCTGTGACCCCAGAACTTCAGAAGATGAAGCAAGAAACAACCACAAGTTCAACGCCAGTCTGTGCTACCTGGCTAGAAGCATCGCAGCCAGAAGTATCATAATGTCTCTGTATCTCAAAAAAGAACTAAAAGAAAAAAATGACATAGAAAAATGATTTTGACCTCTTTGAAAATTTTATTTTAATAACTAAAAATGTCACCTTGGCATTCATGGATTAGAGTTTATATTTACAGACAACTCAATGTAGAGTTCAGGATAAAAGAGGGAATATATGTATACCTTGAACTTTACTTCTGGTGTGGAATTAAAAACATAAAACAGATTCGCATTCACACAGAAATAAATACAATTCATACACTAAGGAAAGGCATCACAAGCAAGGAGTAATTGCAATGAGGGTGAGAAACTGCATGAACCAGAAAATAACATGTGTTCTGTGTTTCATTCACATAAAGGTGTATAAGTAATAAACCAACTGCTGAAGATTCATAATGAAATGTGTAGGTGCATGGGAACAGTAGCTCTACACTCAGAAGGGATTAAGCCAGTGCCAACAAGTTGTGAATCATCTGTGTTATGCCCTTTATAGCCATTTCCATGCTAGCCCCGGTAGTATTCTACAATGTTTTATGATGTGCATGTATATTTACATAATGAAATATTATTCAGTCATAAAGAAGAATGTGACTAAACAATTTGCAGGATGATAGGTAGAACTTGGGATCAATGCTGAATGGAATAAGCCATAATTAGGAAGACAAATATCTCATGTTTTTTCCCACATGACAATCTAGATGAAAATAAAGTGTAAGACTTGAAAGTAGAAGGAGCTCTTTAGGAAAGCCAGGAGACCATCAGAAAAGGGAGATGAGAAGCAAATAAGGAAAACAGGAGGCTCTGAGCATGATCAAACTGTCTTATAGACGTGTGAGAGAACATAATAAAAACCTTGTTGAAGAACTAATGTATGACAATTAAAATATAAACTTCATTCAGCGATGTTAGGAAATTGAGTAGCTTTCAATTTTAAGGTTTAAATATTAAGCTGTGGAGGTTAGAAAAATCCAAGAAGCTGACCCTAGCTATAACTTTAACTGCCACTACTTAGTGCCTAACTAAGTACCTGGTTGGAATTTGTCCCCCCACTCAAGGCATGCTATATGTTGTGATGTAAGTGAGAAAAGTTTCACCATATTTTGGACAGGTCTTGAAGCATTATAACTACATCTATCTCTTTTTGGCTACAGAATATCAAGAATTGCTCCCAATCATATGGAATGAATTTTCTGTTGTTTGCAAATCTTCAAAGGAAGAAAATTTCCCCTTTTATATTTGACTCTGAACTTGTTTTCAAATTACATCAGTAATAACATTCTCCAGCTGTGGCCTAAAGTGGAATCCTATATATGAATCTTCCAGCATGGATGGAAATGAGACATTCTCTCACCTATCTTATGTTCTGTGGTGATTCTCTTTGGGACACACACAATAGATGCTCTTTTTGTGTAAAGATTGCAGGCATCAGTCTTAATTTGATTTTTCGTATTGAACATCTTGTACCAATACCATCGTGTGACAGTCACTTTACAAGACAGTTAATAGCACTGAAAAGTGCCCAATACCCTTTAAATCCTACTTGAAATGTAACCTGGGTTCTCATTGAAGTAAATGTAAGGAGTATGTTATCTGTGTGTGTGTGTGTGTGTGTGTGTGTGTGTGTGTGTGTGTATGTGTGTGTGTGTGTAGTGTGTAGCCCTGGTAGCATTATTCTATAATGTTTTACAAATGCAATAATATGAATTATTTGTAAACTCTTTATAATTTTATGTAATCTCAATTACAGAATTTGTTTTTAAAACTAATACCACCTATGTTCTTAAGAGATCCTATAACAAGGCACTGTAAACCTCATATTAAGAGGTACCAAAGATACCTGAGGGTCTGGGAAAAGTGGTTATCTAGAATTTTATAAGAGAATTTTCATCCACACTGGTAAAGATGCCAAGCAGTATGCAGTAGAGCCCCACAGAGAGTCTGTTTCTTCAGGACAACTGTCTAGAAAAATGTGCTTTCCCAAGCCTGCAAACAAATGACCTTCCTAACAATCCACTTTGGAAAAGAGTATGCATTACTTATGACACTTTTCCTAACATTTCAGAACTACTCTGAAAATATGTTTTAAATATGTTCTTTCCATTAGAACAATGAATAGACTTGAACGGGATACATAGACAGCTAGCTCAAGGAGAGGAACAAGATAGGCTGCACATAGACACCTGAAGTCAAAACAGCATAGTGCTACTCTGATGTTCTGCTTTGCTGAAGCAAGTGCTCCCTAAGGGTGTTAATGTTGCCTCATTATCAATTACAGACATTATTTACCTATTATTCCTGTGTTACATTGTTAACAATCACAACTGGCTTTAAAAATACAAGAAAATCCTCAGTCCATCTGTATCAGTTACAGGCAAAGAAACACAGGCATTTTTTTTAACCCTTTGGTCTAAAGTGTCTGATAAAAGCAATCCATTTTATATAGAGGAAACGTGGACCGATACATTTGATATAGAGGAAATGTGGACCATCCATTTTATGCAGAGGAAATGGGTGCATGCTCCAAGATGCTGTGATCAACCTGTTCTTCATTTCATCACTCTCCTGGAAATATGAGATATTACACACATCCCTGTGATCACAACGCCTAATGTGTACTAATTAATCTACATTTGTTCAGCTTGCCTAATGTGTGACCCTTCTACTCACACAAAATAAACTGAGACTGAGAATCCATTTACTCTTTGATCTTGGATCTCATATTCCTTGTCAGTATAACTATTTGAGTAAAAGTATTCCTACAATAGTGTTTACCCAAGCTATAAAACATATGTTAGTGGTAACATGCCAGATGGTTACAGTTTCTACAAAACCTCAAACTTTAATTTTTGTAACCAAATGATATTATTCTTATTACATCATAACTATGCTATGATGTTGGTATCTGTATATATATATATATGTGTGTGTGTGTGTGTGTGTGTGTGTGTGTGTGTCCTTGTGTATTTTCAGAATATGTATGTATACAAATGTTTAAATATATGTATATTAATTAAAATTCACAGATTTAATTAAAGTGACACTTGGTTAAATAATAGTAGACCTGTTCAAAATCATGACAAATATTTGTAGCAGATGGAGATACATAACAAAGATTGTAAAACATTATTTATTGTATCATAATATGTTTAGTCTTCTTACATTCTGACCTTGAAAAGCAATATCCCTAAACAAAATATGTTGTTTAATGTTTTGAAACACATGAATATGAAAGATATTGTCTGAATATATATAAATATTAAGAATAATTAAAGTCATCAATCCTTGTTATAGGAATAATATTAGCTTATTTTTCAGATAATTAATGATATTTTTATTTTAAATCTCAGTCCCCTATATGCTATTTACTTTTAAAATTTTAAAAAGCAGTAAAAGAATAATTCAATTACCATCATAAATGCATGAATCCAAATGCAATAATTTTGCTGGAAGCCACTGATGTAACCTAGATTTGCAAAATAATGATATATTTTCATTTATAAGCTAAGAGTAAAATGAACTATTAAAAGTTTAGCTTTATACAGTTGTATTTTGGTTCCACTTTCTTAAGATCTTCTTCATG
Organism: Mesocricetus auratus; assembly: GCF_017639785.1. NCBI lineage: Eukaryota > Metazoa > Chordata > Mammalia > Rodentia > Cricetidae > Mesocricetus > Mesocricetus auratus. Next base: position 106,451,295 of record NW_024429184.1, on the reverse strand, counting down.
AAAGGATGCTAGATAATTATTCCTTTGTTTACTCACTGACTTTTGTTTGTAGAGTAATTGCTACCTCAACACAATGGACTTTATTTTCTCACCCAGATCCTTGGGCATTTTAGTTGAAGAATAAAAAACTATGCAACCACTCAGGCATAAAGGGAAATAAACAATAATTTCTGACAACCACAAAAGTATAGCAAGGTCATGATGCTAAGATTTGAAGTAATATTTATTTTCTCTTAAAAAACTAGAAAAATTGCACAAAATTAATTTAACACACTAAATACTTAATATTGAATGAAATGTTTTAGTAAATAATGACAGTTTTGTTTTTATTTCAATTATACAGCCATAAATTTACATATTATATTGGAAAGAACACACTGTCTATTCTAAAGTAGACTTTAACAAAATTTCAAAGTAACTACCATCATGGTTAGTTTTAATTGTCATCTTGACATACTCTAAAATCACTGGGAAAAGGACTCTCAATGGGAGATTGTCTAGATGAGATTGGCCTGGGGCATATCTGTGGGGGATTGCCTTGATTCTCTTAATTGATACAAAATTATCCATCTTAATTATATAACTGTGGTTTGGACTATTCCCTAGGCAGTAGATCATGCACTATAAAAAATGGAGAAAGCAAGCTGAGAAGGAGTGCTTTAATATTGTTTTCTGTTATTGACCATGGATGTGACATGACCGGTGGCTTCAACTTGCTGTCTTTAACTTCCTTGCAGTGAGAGTCTTCTTTTCGATTCTCCACCGAAGGGACAGGCAAGGTAAACAATGGTCTGGCTCCAGCCTGCTCTCTAGTGGACTGAGCAGAACCACCAGAGACCAGAGGACTGCTCACAGCAGATCTGGATCCCAGCCCTAAGGGAATCAGCCCAGCCAGAGATTGCCAGCTTCCATGTCCCATTCTCCACCCATGGACAGATACGAGGGTCCAGCCTACCCAGAGTCTGCCCAGGTCCTGATCCTAGGAATGACTCCATCCACACAAGAGGAAAGGTACCAGGGTATTGGACCTGCTCCCACCCACTGGAAAGGAACCATGGTCACATACCCATCAACGGAGGAAGTGACTCCTGCACACACAAGAAGAAATGATGGGAATGAGACTATATAAACAACACACCCACCACCAACAGAAAAACCAATATGATACCTCCAGAAACTAGAGAATCTACACCTGCAAAACCTGAATAATGCATTGCAGAATAGCAGATGAGAAAGACCTTAAACACAACTTCATGAAAATGATAGAGGTCCTCAAAGAAGATATGAGAAAATCCCTTAAAGACATGGAAGAAAAACACAAACCCAAAAATACAAGAAATGGAGGAAAAAAAAGTATAAAAATGCAACAAATGCAAGAAATGTAAAAAAAATAAAAAATTCAACATGCAAAAAAGAGAGGAAAAGATAAAGCAAAAATTACAAGAAACAATTCAAACAGTGCAAGGGTTGAAAACTAAATTAGAGACAATTAAAAAAACACAGTCTGAAGGAAAGCTGGAAATAGAAGAGTTGGGCAGTCAGGACTACAGATACAAGTATAACCAACAGAATACAAGAGATGGAAGACAGAATCTCAGGTGTCGAATATACACAAGGGGAATTAGATTCATCAGCCAAAGAAAAACTTGAGTCCAGCTAACACAAAATATCAAGAAAATATGGGACACCATGAAAAGAACAAATCTAAGAATAATAGGTATAGAAGAAGGTGAAAAAATCCACCTTAAAGGGGCAGAAAACATATTCAACAAAATCATAGAAGAAAACTTTCCCAACTTAAAGAAATATATGACAATGGAAGTACAAGAAGCCTACAGAACACTAAATAGAGTGGGCCACAAAAAAGAAGTCCCCTCTCCACATAATAGTAAAAACTACAAACATACAGAATAAAGAAGGAATAATAAGGGCAGCAAAGGAAAAAGGACAAGTAACATACAAAGGCAACCCCATCAGAATCACACCTGACTTCACCACAGAAATTCTGAAAGCCAGAAGGTCCTGGATGGATATTTTACCAACACTAAGAGACCACGCATGCCAGCCCAGCAAAGCCTTCAATCACTATAGGTGGAGCAAACAAGATATTCCATGAAAAAACCAGATTTAAACAATATGTTTCCATTAATCCAGCCCTACAGAGTGTTATGAAAGGAAAACCACAACCCAAGGTAATTAACTACAACCAGAAAAACATAGGCAATAGATAACCCCATCTTACCAACAGCCAAAAGAAAAAAGAGGTTGAAATCCGCATATAATTTCACCAACATCAACCATTCCAAAACAATCAAGAATGAGCAACCAATGGTCATTAATATCCCTCAATATTAATGGTCTTAACTCGCCCATTCAAAAACACAGGCTAACAGAATAGATTTAAAGACTGAACCCATCCTTCTGCTGCATACAAGAAATATACCTCAGCCTCAAAGACAGACATTACCTCAGAGTTAAAGGTTGGGAAAAGATTTTCCAATGAAATAGACCCAAGAAACAAGCAGCGGTAGCAATCCTAATATAAAACAAATTAGATTTTTAAAATAAAACCATTCAAAAGAGATGAAGGAGGGCACTTCATACTAATCACAGGAGAAATTCACCAACATGAAGTTTCAATTTTGAACATCTATGCCCCAAATACAAAGGCACCCACGTTCATAAAAGAAACATTACTAAACTGAAATCACATATAAAGCCCCACACACTTATAGTGGGAGACTTCAACACACCACTCTAACCTCTAGACAAGACTACAAGACAGAAACTTAACAAAGAAACAAAGGAACTAATAGAAGTTATGACCCAATTGGGATTAACAGACATCTATAGAACATTCCACCCAAATAAAAGAATATACCTACTTCTCAGTGCCACATGGAACCTTTTCAAAAATCGACTACATGCTTGGCAAAATATCAAACCTCAACATGTACAAAAAAGTTGGAAAAACTCCATGAGCCTTATCAGACGACCATACTTTAAAATTAGAATTCAACATCACAAATTGCAGAAACCCTGTAAACTCATGGATATTGAATAATGCACAATTGCACCATTCCTTCATCAAAGAATAAATAAAAAAAGAAATTCAAGACTTCCTAGAATTCAATAAGAAGGCAGATACAGCATACCCAAACTTATGGGACACTTAGAAAGCAGTGCTACGAGAGAAGTTCATAGCACTAAGTGCCCACATGAAGAAAATGGAGAATAGTTACACTAGAGAATTAACAGCACAACTGAAAACTCTAGAACACAAAGAAGCAAATTCACCAAGGAGGAGTAGATGCCAGGAAATAATCAAATTGAGGGCTGAAATCAATAAAACAGAAACTAGGAAAACAATACAAAAAATAAATGTAACAAAGAGTTGGTTCTTTGAGAAAACCAATAAGATAGACAAACGTTTATCCAAACTTACCAAATAACTGTGTGTGAACATGCAAATTAACAAAATCAGAAACGAAAAGGGGGACATTACAATGGACACTGAGGAAATCATCAGGTCATACTTTGAAAACCTGTACTCCACACAATTTGAAAATATAAAGGAAAGGGACAATTTTCTGGATAGATATCACTTGCCAAAATTAAATCAAGAACAGATAAGCAATTTAAATAGACCTATAACTGTTAAGGCAATAAAAGCGGTCATCAAAATTTCCCCACCCCAAAAAAAGCCCAGGACCAGATGGTCTCAATGCCAGATTCTACCAGAAATTCAATGAACAGCTTATACCAATTCTTCTTAAAGTATTCCACACAATAGAAGCAGAAGGGTCTTGGCCAAACTCTTTCTATGAGGCTTCAATAACCTTGATACCTAAGCCACACAAAGATACAACTAAGAAAGAGAACTTCAGACCAATATCCCTCATGAACACTGATGCAAAAATACTCAATAAAATACTGGCAAATCAGATCCAAGAACACATAAGAAAACTCATCCAACATGATCAAGTAGGCTTCATCCAAGGCATGAAGGGTTGGTTCAAAATACAAAAATCCATCAGCGTAATCCAAGATACAAATAATCTGAGAAACAAAAATCACATGATCATTTCACTGGATGCTGTAAAAGCTTTTGACAAAATCCAACACCCCTTCATGATAAAGGTCTTGGAGAGATCTGGGATAACATGAACTTGTCTCAACATAATAAAAGCTATGTACAGCAAACCAACAGCCAACCTCAAACTTAATGGACAGAAATTCAATGCGATTCCTCTAAGATCAGGAACAAGACAAGGCTGTCCACCCTCTCCATACCTGTTCAATATTGTACTTGAAGTTCTAGCTAGAGCAATACAACAACAAAAGAAGTACAAGGGGAAACAAATTGGAAAGGAAGAGGTAAAACTTTCACTATTTGCAGATGATATGACAGGTTACATAAGTAACCCAAAAAACTCTACCAGGGAACTCCTTCGCTGATAAATACTTTCAGCAAAGTGGCAGGATCAACTCAAGAAAATCATTAGCCCTACTACATAGAGAAGATAGATCAGAGGGCTGAAAAACAAATCATAGAAGCATCACCCTTTACAATAGCCACAAACAATGTAAAATACCTTGGGGTAACGCTAACCAAACAAGTGAAAGACCTGTATCACAAGAACATTGAGTCTTTAAAGAAAGTAATTAAAGAAGACAAAAGAAGATGGAAAGATCTCCCATGCTCTTGGATAGGTAGGATCAACATAGCAAAAATGGCAATCTTACAGAAAGCAATATACAGATTTAATGCAATCCCCATTAAAATCCCAGCACAATTCTTCACAAACTTAGAAAGAACAATAATCAACTTTAAATGGAAAAACAAAAGACTTAGGATAGTCAAAACAACCCTGTTCAATAAAGCAACTTCCTGAGGCATCACCATCCCTGACTTCAAGCTCTATTACAGAGCTATAGTCTTGAAAACAGCTTGGTATTGGCACTAAAATAGACAGGGTGACCAATGGAATCGAATTGAACACCCCAAAATTAATCCATACACGTATGAACACGTGATCTTTGACAAAGAAGCTAAAATTATACAATGAAAAAAAGAAACCATCTTCATCAAATGGTGCTGGCATAACTGGATTTTGGATTGTAGAAGACTGCAGATAGATCCATGTCTATCGCCATGCAAAAAACTTAAATCCAAATGGATCAAAGACCTCAACATAAATCCAGCCACACTGAACCTCTTAGAAGAGAAAGTGGGAGGCACCCTTGAACTAATTGGTACAGGAGACTGCTTCCTGAACATAACATCATTAGCACAGACACTGGGGTCAACAATTAATACATGGGACCCCCTGAAACTGAGAAGCTTCTGTAAGGCAAAGGACACAATCTGCAAGACAAAAGGCAACTCACAGATTGGGAAAAGATATTCACTAACTCCACATCTGACAGAGGGCTGATCTCCAAAATTTACAAAGAACTCAAGCAGAAAGTCTCCAAAACATCAAAGGATCCAATCAAAAATTTGATACAGAACTAAATAAAGAATTCTCAATAGAGGAGTCTAAAATGGCTGAGAGACGCTTTACAAAGTGCTCCACATGCCTCCATCCAGGAAATGCAAATCAAAACAACTCTGAGATACCATCTCACTCCTGTCAGAATGGTTAAAATCAAAAACTCCAATGACAGTTTATTGTGGAGAGGATATGGAGAAAGGGGAACACTCCTCCATTGCTGGTGGGAGTGCTGACTTGTACAGCCACTTTGGAAATCAGTATGGAGATTCCTCAGGAAAATGGGAATCAGTCTACCACAAGACCCAGCATTTCCACTCTTAAGCATATATCCAAAAGATGCATATTCATACAATAAGGACATCTGTTCCACTATGTTCATAGCAGCATTATTTGTAATAGCCAGAACCTGGAAGCAACCTAGATGCCCCTCACCTGAATAGTGGATAGAGAAAATGTAGTACATTTACACATTGTAGTACCATTCAGTGGAAAACAAACAATAGAATCTTGAAATTTGCAGGCAAATGGATGTCACTGGGAGAAACCATCCTGATTGAGGTAACCCAGTCACAAAAATGATTTATGGATTTTAAACATGAATCAGGGTAGTGTCAGCATACAATCCCACTGCCAGAGAGTCTAGGAAACAGAACCTTCATCCAGCGAGTGATGAAAGCAGAGGCAGATACCCACAGACAAACACTAAACTGAACTCCTGGAATCTAGTGTCAGAAAGAGAGAACTGATGGGCAAAGGAGTTAGGTCTGGGCTGGTTTGACACACAGAAACAGTTAACCTAACAAGGGGGAGCTCTTGGACCCCAGATTGATGACTGTGTGGAAAGCATGGGACTGACCCAGACCCCCTGTATGTGGATGTCAGTCAGGAGGCCTGGGTAATCTGTGGGCCCTGGGTAGTATTTATCCCTGGCGTATAAATAGACTTTGAGTGCCCATGCCACAATATGGGATGCTCTCTCAGCTGGGACTCTTGGGGGAGGGCCTAAGCCCTGCCCTGCATGAAATGACAGTCACTGGAGATCCACCATGGAGGGCTTTACTCTCCCTGGGAACCAGAGTGGAGATTTGGGTAGGGAACTGGGGGACCTGGTGGGGAGGGCAGGGGAGGATGAGAGGGAGAGGGAGCTGAGATTGTCATGTGAAATAAGCTTGTTTCTAACTTCAATAAAAAAAGGATGAGGCCATGCTTCTAACAGGTAGACTCTGGCAACAACCAACAGAATTATTTACAGGGCCTTTGAAATATTCTAAGTTTTTATAAGGAGTCTGGGAAATTGTCACAGATATTGCTTTTAAAACAGTTTACAAAGTAACATGCTTCGTATGCTAATAATTTCATTAAATTTTATTCATTTTTTAAGAAATAACTTGAATGGAAATGAAATATTACCAATTCCCAATAGCTCTAATGGGGTATTATAGGTTAAAAAAAGAGAGTCTTCTTTTCAGTGAGAGGGCAGTTGTGAGAATGCACTATCATGAAAATATTGTATATTCGAAGAGACTGGAACTTTTGCTGGATCTCACAGTCAGAATTAATAATACAAGGGGAGGTTACTTAAGACCTGAGATTGGCATCCTACTGTGTACTCAGCCTATTTATTTAACCTTCATTTAAAAGAACAATGTGTGAATCAACTTTACTTGCCTTAGATTTCTCATATAACCAACTTTCAGAGCTTGAGCTAATGTATAACTATAATCTTAAATTATGTACTCCTCCATGGCCCTGACCCAGAACAATGCATCATTTGCAGAAAGTAGCAAATAAAGAGGTTAATAGCAAAGTTCTAAAAATAAATATGCATATATATATATATTGGGTGATAAATGATGTTTACTGTACTGTTTGTTTTCTGGGCCATTTGGGAGCAGATGGAGCTAGTGACTTAATCCCTTAAAAAACGTGGTAAGTTTTCTGTAAAGTGTCCCACTCCTTCTCCATGTGATACTTTCTGTACTCTTCCATAAATACAGAGTGAAGCCCTTTGTTACAAACACAGTCTCAGAGGCAGATGGATGCACATAGACAGAACACAGCAACGCAAAGTTACACAACAGAAAAACACTCAAGCACACACAGGGACAGAGAGGGATGCAGGGACCAAGTCACAGGACAGCCTTCAGGCTGACACAGGTTCAGCTGCAAAGGACAGACACAAGGAAGATGGAAGACACAGGGAACATGAAGTAGAGAATTCCAATGTGGATTTGCTCTGGGTAAAATGACTCCTAGAGCGAATGCTTTATTTCTTCCCTAGTGTCACACCAATGCATTATCAGTGACTTGGAATTAATAATCATCAATGCACTTAAAAAATAGAGAGTAGAACAGTTTCGTGGGATGACAATAAACTCAAACCTATTGCAAAATGCATGCAGTGGAAATCTTAAAATTCCTACACACACACACACACACACACACACACACACACACACACACACACACACACACACACACATGCGTGCACACTAAAATTAAGTCATCCTGTCATAGGGCAACAATTTCCCTATTAGACACTAAAAACTAAAAAATATATAGCCCAATGGGTAATTTCTTTTGGAGTTGTTGTTAGCCAGTTAGGATCCATAGAACCCAAACATTACATACTATTGTTGATGCTCCTGGCTACCCTCCAGAAGTTGTTGCTAAGACCCTATTGCTGAAGAAATCACATACTTGGGTCAGGGAACATAGAGAAATCAGGCTGACGCTGTCCTGCAAGCTTTAACTCTGCTAGCTAGCTTTCTTTTTGCTACACATGCTTTCAAATGAGAAAAGGATCTATCAATTGTACTCGGCTGTGCTGCAAGTGAGAACAATGACCAGCTTAGTGAGCTGTGTCCATTGATAAGACAGTGCCACAAACGTTGTTGGAAGGACCAACTGTGTTGCGATTTAATTTGACTTTAGCTTTATAAGATGAAGTTATACCTGGTACCACTGTCAGACAAAATACATATGCTACACAAGACACAGGCCCTAGAGGAGAACCTACAACTATTATTTTGTTTATCAGACATGGTATTAAATGGACTCCTAATGACTTCTCATACCCATAGATCAATACATCCCTCAAGCCTTATGAGAAAAGTTAGTTCGTAGTATATAGTGATTGGCACAGATCTAAAACTGACCAATGTACAAAAAATATACCATCTAGGCCCTGCTCCAAATGACATGACAGACTTTGAAGATCCTCTGTGGAAGGCCTTACCTTCTCAGGGGAGCACAAATGGGGTAGGATAGGGGATTAGTGGGGGGCAGTGGAGGAGTGAAGGGAGAGGGAACTTGGATTGACATGTAAAACAAGCTTGTTTCTAATTTAAATTTAAGAAATCTGAAAAGAAAAAAACACCATCTATACAGTATCCCTGCCTCATTCCTAATTTTAGAGGAAATACTTTGAGTTTTTTTCTATTCAGTGCAACGCTGACTATACATTAGTCATATGTAGCTATTATATTGAACTACATTCCTTTTATTCCTTGTTTCTTACAGCTTTAATGACAAAAAACACTGGACTATGTCGAAGGACTTTTCTGCACTTATTGAGATGATCACATGATTATCTCTTTAAGCCTACATGTAACTTCACATTTATTGATCAGTATATATTGAACCATCTTTCCTTCATCCTGAAATGAAGTCAAGCTGGCCAGAGTAATTTTAATTTCAGTTTGCAAGTATTTTATTTGAAGTTTTAGCATACATGTCTATCAGGTATACTTATCTTAATTTTACTTTTGTGTTTGTGTCATTATCTGTGAAATAATGACTTTGCAAAAGGAGTTTGGTAGAATTATTTCCTTATTGCCTTGAATAGTGTGATAAAGGTCAATGCTAATTCTTTGAAAGTCTTGTTTAATTTTGCAATAAATTCATCTTGGATTTTTGTTTTTAATTTGGGTGACTTTGAGGGTTGTTTTACATATTTAGACTTCTGAGATAATATAATTATCACTGGCATACAAATATGTTGGTTATGCACATTACTCTTTACTGGCTAGAATTTTAAGACACAAGTAAACTCATTTCTGAGGTTAAAGCTTTTCATAATTCTGTTAACAGCTTTGAGAACTACAAAAACTTCATCCTCTTAGCTTTAAATACCTAGCCTTTGAAGTTCTTAAACTTTGCTGGCATTTTCCTAATGACAAATGATATTGGTCATTTTGTATATTTATGCTATATATAAATACATTTCTAAAATATATGTCAAAATAGTTTTGAATTTTTGTTGACTTTATACTATTAGTAACTAGTCATAACACTTATTTATATCTTTATAGATTACTTCTTTGTTGGATATACTCTTGCCAATGTTTTCGGCTAGTCTGTATTGAAACATTTCACTTTCCAAATGGTATCTTTTGGAGATGATATCTAATTTTCATGAATTCCAAATGGATGTTTTCTTACCTTGTTCATGTTTTTGAGCATTACTTTTCCTTATTTTAGCAAATAATGGGAAAACTTACAGTGTAAGATGAGCAAATGCACTTCATGGAGAACTGGAACCAATACACCTCCAAAATATCCGAGCTTGGCACAGGGAGAGGGCTACTGCACTAACTTTCCAATGACCTAAGCTGTAGCACACCACAAGCTCTGCAAATCATCAACCACTCCTAGAAACTCTAACAAAATAATGCCGTCTGTCCCTCATCTCCACAGCACCTTCCTCTCAATAATAGCATCTGCTTCGTGCAAAATACGCAGATGTGAATTCGTCATTTCATGATGATTTATCTTTATTTTGTTCATTAACTTACTCTATTATTATTTTGATGCCAAACATCATCAAGTTGGCCAAAGTGATTTTAAAACCTGCTGTAACCTTGACTTATGATCATGCCTGAACTTGTTCTGTACCTGAGATCACAACTCTGCACTAGTGAATTTTATTTTCTTTCTACAGAAAAGTAAGCTATAAAAAGTTAGGGTGACAATAATTCTAACAGAGTTTACCAAGGGTGTGTCAGAGTACAACATTTATGTTTGCACTTTCAGAGTTCTTCCAGTGTGTGTTGGTCTTTTATCCAAGAAATTCCTGCTGTGTGATATAGATGCCCAGCACTCACGTGAAAGAAAGAATGCATCTGTTTATCCATCTTCTTAGCACAGACATGTGCTCTCAGTTCACTGGGCTCAGATTCTACCTCTCTCTTCTCATTCATCTGCTGAACACTGTGGTCTACCAAGACTGTGTCAAGCTCAATGACACAGACATGTATTACAACTCCCTTGCCTCTGAGGGATTACTAGGTTGGAGAAACAGAAAGACAAGAAACATAGATATTAATTTGAGAACATCGTCTTTTAATAGGTAATATTTATACAGATGATATAATTGTTCCAGACAATTTCAAAGAAAATTCAACTAATTCTGTTAATTTAGTGCCTGTACAGCTGGCCTGTTGTTAAAGATAATCAAGTTTCCCTTTTGTTAGTTCTTTTATTCATGTGTATTGGTGTTTCTGGTATACACACACTCATGCCATGTGTGTATGGGTAACCATGGATGTCAGAAGAAGATTCTATCCTCCAAAGTAGGTGCGGGGAACTAATCTCAAATCCCCAGAAAAAGCAGCAAGGCCTCTTAACTGCCGAGCTGTTTCTCTAGCCCTGTTATTGTTTTTATAATTTAAGAATACTTGTCTTCTCCTAAATCACTATGACTTCCTTCTTCCTCTTTCTTTTTTCAAGTAAAATTGATTTTATGTGAATAGTAAGCTGTTTAAATGGCTGTTGCTTTGTAATAGTGACTCATATATGAAGTCAGTAGTTTTCATCAACTTATGGTTTACAAAATTGTTGTAGAAATTTTCATCCTCATAAAATATGCATTTTCCTATCTCCTTATCAATGTCTTTCTTTAAAACCCAGTGTTTAATTGGGATTATGGAAAGTTTATAGATCACTTCAGGGGAAACTGCAATTGTAATGATACTGGTTTTTATAATTGTGAGCATGGTATAGCTTTTCATTCAGGATCAACATATAAAAATGGCAATCTTATCAAAAGCAATATACAGATTCAATGCAATCCCCATCAAAATACAGGCACAATTATTCACAGACATTGAAAGAACAACAATCAATTGTATATGGAAAAACAAAAGACCCAAGATTGCCAAAACAACCATGTAAAATAAAGGAACTACTGGAGGCATGGCCCATCCCTGACTTCAGCTCTATTATAGAGCTATAGTCCTGAAAAGAGCTTGGTAATGGCACAAAAATAGACAGGTAGACCAATGGAATAAAATTTAAAACCCTGATATTAACCCACACACCTACAAACACTTGAATTTTGACTAAGAAGCTAAAATTATACAATGGATAAAAGAAAGCATCTTCAACAAATGGTGCTGACATAATTGGATGCTGGCATATAGAAGACTGCAGAGAGAACCATGTCTATCAAAATGCACAAAACTTAAGTTCAAATGGATAAAAGAACTCAACATAAATATAGCCACAAGAACCTCTTAGAAGAAAAAGTGGAAGGTACACTTGAACAAATTGGTACAGGAGACTGCTTCCTGAAAAGTACCACCAGTAGTACAGACACTGAACTCGACAATTAATACATGGGACCTGCTGAAACAGAGAAGCTTTTGTAAGGCAAAGGACGCAGTCAACAAGACAAAATGACAGCCCACAGAATGGGAAAAGATATTTACTAACCCCACATCTGACAGAGGGCTGATATCCAAAATTTGTGAGAACTCAAGAAGCAAGCCTCCAAAACAACAAAGGATCTTATTAAAAAGTGGGGTACAGAACTAAACAGAGAATTCTCAATAAAGAAATCTAAAATGACTGAGAGACACTTGAGAAGGTGATCAACATTGTTGGCCATCAGGGAAATGCAAATCAAAACAACACTGAGATACCATCTTACTCCTGTCAGAATGGATAAAATTTAAAAAAAAAACAATGATAGTTTATGTTGGAGAGGATGTGGAGAAAGGGTAACACTCTTCTACTGCTGGTGAGAGTGCCAATTTGTACAGCCATTTTGAAAATCAGTATGGAAATTCTTCAGGAAAATGGGAATCAGTCGACCACAAGATCTAGCAATTCCACTCTTAGGCGTATACCCAAAAGATGCACATTCATACAACAAGGATGTCTGTTCCTCTATATTTATAGCAGCATTATGTGTAATAGACAGAACCTAGGAGCAACCTAGATGCCCCTCAACTGAGGAGTGGATAGAGGAGATGTGGTACATTTATACAATGGAGTAATACTCAGTAGAAAAAAAAACAATGGAATTTTGAGATTTGCAGGCAAGCACTAGAAGAAATCATCCTGAGCAAGGCAACCCAGTCACAAAAAGACAAACATGGTATGTACTCACTTATATATGGATTTTAGATATGGAACAGGGAATTGCCAGCCTACAATCCCACCACCAGAGGCTGGGAAATAGGAAGAACCCCAAGAGAGATATCCATGGTACCCTGGAGAAGCATAATGGGATAGGATCTACTGAGAATACTGGGAGCATGGGGCGAGGGGAGAGAGAGCAGGGAGAAAGTTAGAGGGAGAAGAGTATGGGAGAGGAGGACATGACGGAGCAGGAATGTATAATGGGGGGGGCGGGATAGAGAGCAGGATGAAAAATATCCTAGTAGAGGGAGTCAGTAAAGATTTGAGGAGAGATCTGGCACTGTAAGAATTCCAGAGATCTACAAAGATGACACAAACTGGCAATCCAAACAATAGTGGACAGAGTAACTTAAAAGCCCTTCCCCAATAATGAGATTGATGACTAACCTATATGCTGTCCTAGAGCCTTCATCGAGTGGCTGATGGAAGTAGAGGCAGATGCCCACAGCTAAACACTAAACTGAACTCCTGAAATCCAGTTAAAGAGAGGGAGGAGTAATAAGCAAAGGGGTTAAGACCAGGCTGGTGAAACCCACCGAAACAGTTGACCTGAACAAGGGGTGCTCATGGACCCCAGACTGATGGCTAAGAGGCCAGGTTTGAACTTATCCAGACCCCCTAAATTTGGGTGTCAGTGAGGAGTCATTGGCAATGTATGGAGCCTCGGGTAGTAGTTCAGTATTTATCCCTGGCATATGAATGGACTTTGGGAGCCCATTCCATATGAAAGTATGCTCTCTCAGCCTGGACACATGGGGGGAGTGCCTAGACTCTGCCCTGCATTATATGACAGACTTTGGACATCTCCCATGGAGGGCCTCCCCCTCCCTGGTTAGCCGAGTGGAGTTTGGGTGGGAGATGGGGGCGTTGGTAGGTAGCTGGGGAGGAGGGGAAGGAGAGGGAGCTGGGATTGACATGTGAAGCAAGCTTGTTTCTAATCAAAATAAAAAATTAATAAAAACTTATTATAGAAATTTTAAAAAGATTTGAAGAAGTTTGAAAGGCGGAGCAAGCATATTTTTGACAAATTAAAACTTCTTTCATATTTAAATATCATCGTAAATGTTGCTTAAATGTTCAATGTCTGAGTCATTGTTATTTAACATAGAAACAACTGTTTTCATTTTTGATATATATGAAGCCTTATTAATCTCACTTTTAGTTCTTATAATGTATTTGTCAATTTCTTAATATTTTTCCATTATTGATCATGGTATCTGAGTATAATAGAAACTGTGTTTTCCCTTAATTTTTGAAACATGCTTATTTTTCTTACAAGATTGTGCCAACAACCACTTCAGTGACAATGCAATATAGAAACAGTAGTAGATACACCCTTACCTTTTCACATTTAAACAATTTTGTTAGTGAATAGGAAGCTACCAGACAGTTTTCATAGACATCTTTCATCTTACTAAATTTCCTAATTAAAAATGGCTAATAGGATAATCTGTCAGGGACTCATCCTTGAGACAAGCATCCTGTTAGGTTATCCAATCTCAATTAGGAGTTGGGTCCTAAACACAATACATATGAGTGACACTAAATGCACTCCACAGATTGCTTTTAATACAAATACATGCATGTTATTTTATATATGATAAAATAGCATATATTACATAATATGTAACAATAATAATTAAATAATAAGAGGTTATGAAATTGAGAGAGAGGAGAGAGATAGGAGAAATAATTTCACTATCATACTCTTATACTAAATTCTACAACTAAAAGAGAAAAAACTAACTCTTTAAAAATGGTAAGTATATCATTTCTCTGCCTTTTGGCTAACATCTAGTGTACTTAAAATGGTAAATACATTTTTATGAATTTTTCCATATGTTTTTCTTTATCCTACTGGGAAAATAATCTGATTTTGCCATGTTGTTTTAAAATTGATATATATTGATGAGTTTTAATATTTTCTGGTTTTATTAGGGATTGTGGGAGAGCAAGAAAGCGAGAAGAGGACAAAGTAAAACAGGAAAGATTAAAATAAAGAAAGGAGCCTTTTAGACAATCTACTCTTTGCCTGATGTTTGTACTTTTCTTCCGATTAGACAGGCACAGAGTATTTCTAGCCAGGACCTCACAGCCTGTTGACGCTCTAATACTTCATAATTTATAAAACAGCTTTCCTTCTCACGAAGCTCCACATGCTTCACAGATATATCAGTGATGCTCACAATATTCCTCTAGGGAATGGAGCCAGCAGGAATTATTATGTGTTTTACTAGGAGAAGGAAAGATTGAAGCAAGAACCCATTATCACCAGTGAGCTAGATTCCAGTGCTGGGTCCCTGCCTGAGCAGGCTCTAAAGACAGATGGAAATTACTACACTTACCCAAGAGGTCAGAGGTGTACAACGTCAAGAGAGGCATTCAGGTAGCAAGTCAATAGCTCCTGAATCCTCCATTTGTATGTTCACTTTTGGAGCCGACTGAAGCCGAACATGGTACCCAAAGCAAAAGCTTTAATTTGTTCTTCAACATTCTCACCACTGTGCTTATCTCAGTAAGAAGAACAAGGTCTATCTCGTTAGTAAAAATCCCAAAGTCATTGTCATTCATTTTTTCCTTCCCCTACTTCCTTTGCAAGTTCTGCTGACTCACCCTCAATGAGTGATTCCAAATAGACAAACTTCCATCCTGTCATTGATACCACCAAAGACCAGATTGCCACAATGCAACCTAACATTCCAGTACCCAGACAGGATGAACAATAGCTACTATTCTAGTACTCTGGTGTTTTCAGGATAAATGTACCCCTCATGGCATCAGTGATCGCAAAAGATCATCCTTTTCCATTCTTTCTTTCTTTGAATCCCAACTCACCCTTAACAAAAAAGGAAGGAAAACTGCAAGATACTAGTTGTGACTTTTTATTATTTTTTGAAATGAGTGTACATGTAAATAGCTAAAAACAAAACCAAGTTATCCAATTTCATGTCAAAGGAAGCTCCATGGCCAACAAACCTATCATAGGATAATAATTTTTCATTCAATGTATTATACTTCCCTGATGTGTCCTTATGAGACATGCTATATTTATCCAGCACTGTGCTGCTTGGTTCTTCCTTATTCTAAGGCCTTTTTCATCGGCTTCTATCTAAAACAGATGAGGGTTTGCCTCTTTCTCAGTCCCGCAGAAATCACATGCAATTTCCTATGTCTCCCGCCTTCCCCTGTTCTTTCACCATAATATTGTTTATGTGAATATGTGGTATATGTATTTTTATGTCTATCTACATGCTGCTTGCAGCTGAGCCGTGCATATGCAATTAATCTAGATACCCTTAATATATTTAGCCTCCTCTCTGTTCTCCATAACCTCTGCTCTCTTTGAAGGTATTCCTCCTTCAAAATATCCAATTACATAGTTTCTGGGTTTCATCTCCTTAAGGAGATTTATACAAGAGTTTCCTAATCTATTGGGCTTGAACCTTTTAAAACCTGAAACACGGCTGTCATTCTGTCCTCCTTTCATCTTTCTGCACCCAACCCTGAAAACTCTTCAAGCCTTTACTTGGAGTTTGTGCCCGTGCATCTCTTTCCATCTCCCTCTCCTACCCCCTACCCCACCTCTTGTTTTATTCCCCATTCTTGTTGCATGTGTTTTCTGATAGCCTCCTAAGGGGAATGTGCAGGAAATTTGGATGCACACTGTGTATCTGAAAGTGTTCATCTGCATTTTCTTTTAATTGCTAATTTCAGCATGCATAATATTCTGTATTCTGGGAGGGAAGACATTCACTGAGATTTTTTTAAAGACATAGCTTCATGGTCTTCAGTTTCTGATACTGCTGCTAAGTGATCTAAATCTAACACAATTCACAAAGTATACATTGTAAATTTTGAAATACTTTACTAAAATGTTCTGAAAGATATATTTTGAAGTTGCAAGCCAGGACTTGAGACATGCCTGTTTACTGTGCTAGCTATTGAGGACCCCTGGTGTCTGGGAATTAAGAACCCTGATAACTGCAATTTCTCGATAATTCACACACTTGCAATTTCTGCTTTCTCTTCTCATGTTCTTAATAAAATATCCCTGCCTTTTCTCTGCTTTCCTATTTTTTTAATCTCTCCTTTTTGAGATCTCCTCTAGAGGATTTCCTCACATTGATCATCCAGTCCTTTATTTGATATTCTATTCTAGTAACATATTTTAGTATAACAAGATCTGTGTTTCATATGTACAGTGCATTTTATTCTGCAACTATTAATGTTTTATATGCTTTGCTCTGGTTGCATTATGCCAGGTTCTATCAGCCCATATCTTTAACTCTTAAAGGCTACCATGATTTCTGTTATAAAAAACATATACAATGTGTCTTCCTGTTAAATTCCTAAATAATTGTATCACAGTGTTGCACTTAAAAAGCATAGATACCATGTTATGGGCTAAGTGACTAAAATTCAGTTTTCCATGAATTAATTCCTATAGTCTACTGGGCGTCTATTGTAAAAATTGGATTTACAGATGTGGCTGGAAGATGATTCAGATGTTAATAGCACATGCATACACAGGGCCCTCACATGCATACAGGTGAAACACATGTATACATAAAATAAATATTTTAATTATAAGCTAAGTGGCATTTAAATGACAAAATTTATTCCTTAGAGTATTAGCAGTTGGGAAGTCCACAATATTAAGTGTCCAGCAAAATGATAACTGGTAAGGGCCCACTTCTTCAAAGATGGCCATTTTTTCACTGTGTGTACATGTAACAAAAGGAGTGAAGAAACCCTATGGGACCCCTTAAGACCCCTTAGAAAAACTCTAATCCTGTCTACAAAAGTTTTACTATTATGAGTAAAAAGTGACCTAAATCCCTTAAATGTCTCTAGTTGCTCTTCAGATCAACTGAGTCATTAACTTGTTTGGGGAGGCCCCAAATCTTCCAGCCTGAACTAAGCCTGCAATAGTTTATATATTACTTTTTTCCCTTGTGTTTTTCCCTCTGATAATCCCAGTTCATTTTTCAAAAACAGGCTTAAGTGTCACTTCCAGGAAGAAACTTTCCCAGACCTAAAGATTATCTGAATTCTCCCAGCATATTTTCTCAAGACCTCTCATGCTTCTTGGCAGCATATTTTAGATCTGTAATATTTAATTTAATATCTTCCATTTTTATAATTTTTTAATTTAAATTAAAAACAATCTTATTTTACATATCAATCTCAGTTCCCTCTCCCTCCAGTTCTCCCATTTCCCTGACCAACCCCCCATCCCACCCACTATGCACTTACCAGGAAGGATATTTTCCATTGTTTAAGATACACTACCATCTTTTAAGTGATACATTCTCAGATACATCTGATATACACTCTATTATTATTCATAATTACTATAATCACACCAATTGCTAATTCTTAAAATATTATTATGTGTTGCTGTTTTATTGTATTTTAATATTTATCTTATATTTGAGGTAACTAAGGAACAGAATGCTTGCAGAGGCTATCATAGGTCAAGAGGCAGGAAGAGAACATTAATTCTAAAATTATATTGCTGTCCTTAAACCTCTAACTTCACACATGCTGTGTAACCATAGGTAGGTGACAGTTGATGAGAATTTTTAGAAGCTTTTCAAGGAGCTACAGTGTGTTTATAATGTAGGATTCAGAATGACAAACTACAATATGTACTATATAACCAAGTAGATCCTAGGACCACATTACAATAATCACTTTATGATGGCTCTCCAACAATTATTAATTTTTTCTATTTTTAATTTAAATTAGAAACAAGCTTGTTGTCCATGTCAATCCCAATTCCCTCTACCTTCCCACCTCCCCTACCCCCCACTAACCCTCTATTCTATCCCCTTTCTGCTCATCAGAGAGGGTGAGCCCTTCCTTGGGGGATCTTCAAAGTCTATCACATCATTTGGAGCAGAGCCTAGGCCCTCCCCTGAGTGTCTAGGCTGAGAAATTATCCCTCTATGTGGAAAGGACTCCCAAATTCCATTCATATGCTAGGGATAAATACTGATCCACTACCAGAGGCTCCATAGATTGCCAAGGCCTCCTCACTGACACCCACATTCAGGGGGGTCTGGATCAGTCCTATGCTTGTTTCCCAACTATCAGTCTGGGGTCCATGAGCTCCATCTTGTTCAGGTCAGCTCTTTCTATGGGTTTCTCCAGGCTGGTCTTGACACAATTGCTCATCATTCCTCCCTCTCTGCAACTGGATTCCAGATGTTAAGTTGAGTGTTTAGCTGTGGGTGTCTGCTTCTGCTTCCATCAGCTACTGGATGAAGCATCTAGAATGGCATATAAGGTAGTTATCAATCTCATTATTGGGAAGGGCATTAAGGTAGCCTCTACACTATTGCTTAGATTGCTATTTGGTCTTATCCTTGTAGATCTCTGGACAATTCCCTGATATCAGACTTCTTTAAACCTGTAATGGCTCCCTCTATTATGGAATCTCTTACCTTGCTCTCCTCTATTCTTCCCCTGACTCAAACTTCCTGTCCTCCTCTCACCTCCTCTTTTTCACATTTTTTTCTCCTAACTTCCTCTCCCACCACCCCTGCTCCCAATCTTCTGAGGAGATCGTGTCCCTTTCCCCTTCTCCAGGGGACCATGTATGTCTCTCTTAGGGTCCTCTTTGTTTCCTAGCTTCTCTCGTGGTGTGGATTGTAGAATGGCAATCCTTTGTTCAATGTCTAAAATCCATACAAGAGTGAGTACATACCATGTTTGTCTTTTTGTGACTGGGCTACCTCACTCAGGATTGTTTCTTCTAGTGCCATCCATTTGCCTGCAAATTTCAAGATTTCATTTTTTTTCTGTTGAATTGTACTCCATTGAGTAAATGTACCATATTTTCTCTATCCATTCATCAGTTGAGGGGCATCTAAGTTGCTTCCAGGTTCTGACTATTACAAATAATGCTGCTATGAGCACAGCTGAACAGATGTCCTTGATGTATGAATGTGCGTCTTTTGATTATATGCCTAAGAGTAGAATTGCTGAATCTTGTGGTAGACTGATTTCTATTTTCCTGAAGAATCTCCATACTGATTTCCAAAATGGATTTATAAGTTTGCACTCAAATTAGCAGTGGAAGAGTGTTCCCCTTTCTCTACATCTTCTCTAGCATGAACTGTCATTAGTGTTTTTGATTTTAACCATTCTGATGGGAGTGAGATGGTATCTCAGAGTTTTGATTTGCATTTCCCTGATGGCTAAGGATGCTGAGCATTTTTTCAAGTGTCTCTCAGGCATTTTAGACTCCTCTATTGAAAATCCTCTATTTAGTTCTATGCCCCACTTTTTAATTGGATCCTTTTGTGTTTCAGAGACATGCTTCTTGAGTTTTTGTTAATTTTGGATATCATCCCTCTGTCAGATGTGGGCTTAGTGAATATCTTTTCCCACTCTTTGGGCTGCCTTTTTGTCTTGTTGACTGTGTCCTTTGCCTTACAGAAGTTTCTAAGTTTCATGAGGTCCTACTTATTAATTATAAATCTCAGTGTCTGTGCTTCTGATATTATTTTCAGGAAGCGAAGTCCTATACCAATTCGTTCAAGGGTACTTCCCATTTACTCTTCTAAGAGGTTCAATGTGGCTGGATCTATATTGAAGTCTTTGATCCATTTGGACTTAAGTTTTGTGCATGGCAATAGATATTGATCTATCTGCAGTCTTCTAGATGCTAGCATTTAGATATGCAAGCACTTTTTGTTGAAGATGATTTCTTTTTTCCATTGTACAACTTTAGCTTATTTGTCAGAAATCAAATGTTCCCAGGTGTGAGATTGAAAATCAGGGTTTTCAATTCTATTCCATTCGTCTACCTGTCTATTTTTGTGCCAATACCAAGCTGGAAATATAACCGTGAAGTAGGCAGTAATAGGATATGTGCATCTATGGGCTATTTGAGATCACATGTGTATGACGACTAATATGACAACTTATTTAAAGACACTTAACTTTCACGGAAGAAAAAACTATTTATCAGTCCATGAAGGTAGAAGAATAGGTACACCTAAAAATGATTTTGAAAGGCTCCAAGACAAAATTAACCAGGTCAGCTAGTACATCATGTTCTTATCTAGGAAGAACATACTGTGTGTTTTTGAGAACCTAAGTAAAACAAAAAAGTAAGAATTCTAACCAAATAAAAAATAAAATAAAACTTGGAATGTCACCACAAATGAAAGCAAACAACTTAAAGAAAAAGAGTAAGAAATGTGCATTTGAAAACATATATATTACAGTGTATATATTTATAGAGTGTATTATAGTATATAATATAGCATTGGAGAGAATGTATGTATTGTCTGTATACTTATATATCTAATATATACAGCATAAACATTGTTTATACTGTCGATATAGTTTTTATTTTTACTTATTTTGTATGCAGGTTTCTTCACGTTTGTGGGGTTATATTTCTAGGCATGCGTGCCATAGTGCATGTATGGTCATCAGGTGACAAATAACAAGTGGTGAGAAGGTATATGGGCACAACAGCACATCTGTAATGCCCACACTGCCCCTCAGATTTTATAAACACCATGAAAAGTGGCAGAGAAATAAAAATCAAAGGAATAGGATGCCTACCTGTGAGGCAGGGTCTTCTAGTCAGGGATACTGACCGATGAAATTTCAACTATAATTTTCCCTAAATATGATCTGCATAATGATTATACCATTTGAAATTGGAATGAGAATTGGGGTTGGGTTTAATACGACCCTATCACTAGATGAAGAACTGTGTGTGTCAATGACTGCTGAGGGAGAGAGAATGAATTTTCTCCAGGTTTGAGTATCCTGACATGTCATAAACCCCTGAGTGGCCACTCATAAACCAATGTATATATTACATATAAGCTCCATGATATTCCTAAAATTATTGTACAAGGGAGAGCAAGAATCCAAAAGGGAGTTGGGGGAAAGAGGGTAAGAAGGGTGGAAATTATAAAAATAGTGTGGTTATATCTAAAAAGCCTCAAAACTTCTAAAAGTCTAATTTATTTACTACATTAGGAAATTACAGAGAAGGAGGAATAAGTAGTTAGAATGTGGAATATCATGGGTGTAACTGTAGTAAACATGCTACTACAATTTCTCCCCATTTCTAACAAATCTCTTGGTTTGGCTGTCTATTTGCTAATTGGGTATCACTGAACAGATGTCCTGTATTTTTATGTAATTTAAAATATCATTTTCCACAAAAGTAAAAAATTACTAAAGGAATCTACATAATAATGTAAATGATGAGAGATTTTCTTCTGGAACACAATTGTTCACAATTTATCCCAGAGCAAGAAATAGCTTGTTAATGATGTGTACCACAGGTTACAGTGCTACTGTGCAATATGAAAATCAAGTGTGAACATCACTCCTTCCTAATTGCATCTAGCACTACCATTACATTACAAATTTTGTGGTTGCTATTTGTTTGTTTTTGAGACAGGGTCTCACTATGTAGCACTGGCTGACCTGGAAATTGCTATGTAGACCAGGCTGACCTCCAACTCACAGAGATCTGAGAGTTTAAGTAGCACCTACCTGTGCTTCCTGAATGCTGGGATTAAGAACATGTGCCACCACTCTCTGTTCCATGAATTTTATACAACTTTCTTTATTTCAAATGAAGAGCCATAGCTGCCTGGATTCATTGTGCATGCCTCTAATCCAAGGTGTATGAAGCTAAAGCAAGAAAATGACAAGTTTTAAGCCAGCCTGGAGTACAAAGTGACTTTCAAGTTCATGTTGTACTATATAGGGAGACATTGCTTTAAATAAAATAGAAAGAATTATATCCCAGTGAGAGATTATTAGAGAAAAATATGTACCTCATGTATTTCAAAGCATAGAAAAAAACTGTCTGTCTTTGTGGTTTGTGAACTACCTCACAGCTCCAAGGGACCCACACATGGAAAGGTAAACAAATGCCATTGCCAAGAAGGAAAAATATACGTGGAAAAGTCAGTGTGGTTGATGATGCTGGCGTGGCAGTTACATGTGGAGGCCCATGTGACAGCTCGTGATCTAGGGAAAGAGGGTTAATAACAACATGCTATGCAAAGGGAAGGTGAGAAGACATGAAGGACATCCTTATAATCTATCTTTAGCCTGACTCAGACACTTAAATCTTAATAGCAAATGAAGAGAAAGAAAGGGGTGAGAAGATTAACTTTATGCATTTTTAAAAGCTAAAATTACTGTCTTGCTAGAAACCCTGTTCCTTCTAAAAGTGTAAACTATTGTCTTCCTAGCTAAGGCAGAGTTAGACTGGCACATTCCAGTTTCCTGCCCCTTGGTCTTCCTCTCCCAGAAAGGCATCTCTGTTTGAGAGTTTTCTGGAACTCTCTGCCTCAGGGAGGAATGTTCCATGGCCACCACATAATACAACTTCATTCCTTTTATCAGCTTTCCTAAAATCAGCATTGCTCAGGTGTAATATCTAGAATAGAGCAGAATGTATCTTAACAAAGAAGAGACACTAATAAGAACTGGCAAGGAGAAAGTAAATTAGTCTAACAACTGTAGAAATTAGCATGGAGGTACCTCAGAAAATCTCACCCACTCATGGGTATACAGCTGAAAAAATTAAAAATCGATATACAAGATAGATACCCGATCACTCATGTTTACTATTCACAAACTCACTATTCAAAGTAGTCAAATTACGGATCGCCCTAGGTCCCCAGCTCAGACCAAAAAATAAATGTGTATACAGTGGAATGTTATTCAGTGAGTAGTAAGAATGACCCTGATTTGTTTGCAGAAAATAGTATGGAGCTGGGGGGTCACCATATTAAGCATAATAAGAAAAACTCAGACAAGTGAAAGACCTGTATCGTAAGAACTTTGAATCTTTAAAGAAAGAAATTAAAGAAGCCCTCAGAAAATGGAAAGATCTCCCACGCTCTTGGATAGGTAGGATCAATGTAGTAAAAATGGCAATCCTGCTAAAAGCAATCTACAGATTCAATGCTATCCCCATTAAAATCCCAGCACAATTCTTCACAGACCTTGAAAGAACAATAATCAATTTTGTATGGAAAAACAAAAGACCCAGGATAGCCAAAACAACCCTGTTCAACAAGGCAACGTCCGGAGGCATCACTATCCCTGACCTCAAGCTCTATTATAGAGCTATAGTCCTGAAAACAGCTTGGTATTGGCACAAAAATAGACAGGCAGACCAATGGAATCGAATTGAAAATCCGGGTATTAACCCACACACGTACGAACATCTGATCTTTGACAAAGAAGCTAAAAATATACAATGGAATAAAGAAAGCATCTTCAACAAATGGTGCTGGCATAATTGGAGACTGGCATGTAGAAAAATGCGGATCGATCCATGTTTATCGCCATGCACAAAACTTAAGTCCAAATGGATCAAAGACCTCAACATAAATCCAGCCACACTGAACCTCTTAGAAGAGAAAGTGGGTGGTACCCTTGAACGAATTGGTACAGGAGACACTTCCTGAACATAACACCAGTAGCACAGACAGTGAGATCAACAATTAATAAATGGGACCTACTGAAACTGAGAAGCTTCTGTAAGGCAAAGGACACAGTCAGCAAGACAAAAAGGCAGCCCACAGAATGGGAAAAAATATTCACTAATCCCACATCTGACAGAGGGTTGATCTCCAAAATTTACAAAGAACTCAAGAAGCAACTCTCCAAAACAGCAAAGGACCCAATTAAGAAGTGGGCTGCAGAACTAAATAGAGAGTTTTCAATAGAGGAGTCTAAAATGGCTGAGAGGCACTTGAGAAAGTGCTCAACATCCTTAGCCATCCGGGAAATGCAAATCAAAGCAACTCTGAGATACCATCTCACTCCTGTCAGAATGGCTAAAATCAAAAACACCAATGACAATTTATGCTGGAGAGGATGTGGTGAAAGGGGACACTCCTCCATTGCTGGTGGGAGTGCCAACTGGTTCAGCCACTTTGGAAAGCAGTATGGAGATTCCTCAGAAAAATGGGAATAAACCTACCACAAGACCCAGCAACTGCACTCTTAGGCATATATCCAAAAGATGCCCATTCATATAACAAAGATGTCTGTTCCACTATGTTCATAGCAGCTTTATTTGTAATAGCCAGAACTTGGAAGCAACCTAGATGTCCCTCACCCGAAGAATGGATAGAGAAAATGTGGTACATCTACACAATGGAGTACTATTCAGCAGAAAAAAATAATGGAATCATGAGATTCGCAGGCAAATGGATGACACTAGAAGAAACCATCCTGAGTGAGGTAACCCAGTCACAAAAAGAGAAACATGGCATGTACTCTCTCATATATGGATTTTAGACATAGATCTGGGGAGTGCCAGCCTACAATCCTATTGCCAGAGAGTCTGGGAAACAGAAACTTCATTTACTGGCTGGTTAAGTACTGAACTGAACTCAAGAAAGCCAGTATCAGAGAGGGAGGACTGATGATCAAAGGGATTAAGACTGGGCTGGTTGAACCCCCAGAAACAGCTGACCAGACAAAGGTTAATTCTTGAATCCCAGGCATCAGCCTGGGAATCCAGCATGGGACTGATCAAGACCCCTGAATCTGGGTGTCAGTGAGGAGGCCTAGGTAATCTATTGAGCCTTGGACAGCAGATCAGTACCCATCCCAAGTATACACACGGTCTCTGGACTCCCATAGAACAATGTGAGGTGCACTCTCACTCTGAACTCTTGGGGAAGGGTCTAGGCCCTGCCCTATATGAAATGACAGACTATGGACACCCCCATGGAGGGCCTCACCCTCCCTGGGGGAATGAGGGGATAACGGGGGGGGGATGGGGGGGAGGGCACGGGAGGAGGGGAGGGAAAGGGAGAGGGACCTCGTACTGACTTGTGAAGCAACCTTGTTTCTTATCTAAATTTAAAATGGAAAATAAAAAAAATATTAATATAAAAAAGAAAAAAAAAAGAAAAACTCAGAAAGATGGGAATCATGCTTTCTCTTATATGAAGAATCTAATTTTAAGTATTAAAATGGAATAAGAACCATTTGGGAGCAGGAAAGAAAAAGGGGAAAAGTGAGAGTTGAAAAGTGAAATGAATAAAGAGTTGAAAATGTTCAAATTACTTTGAACTCATGTGAGAAAAATGCTACAACAAAAACCCATTATTTTTTACAATTCATATGCCCTAATTAAAAAGTTTTAAAAAGCACTCCAAATAACATGTAAAACAACTCATTATCTAGCCACATTACACTGCCTTCTTCAGTCTCACTAAGGAAGTCATATGACAGACACAGATGTTCTCTGTTCTACAGCAATGTCCTTACCTACAATCTATACTTTCTAAAGACAAATTCATACAAGTCAGTATGCAGCTGTCTTGATATTCCTCTTTCTACTTCCAGGATCCCAAAACACAGGTTGCTGTCCAGGAGAGGGGGATGACAGGAAGTAAAATCTAAGCATGACAATCTCACTCTAAAGGGATAAAGTTCATGTTTAAATCTAAAGTCATACATAACTCTGGAAGTATAAACCTTCTGTTGAGAAAGTAACAGAAAAGAGAGCTAACTCTCTTGTTCCCATTGTTTGGTTTCATTCACAATTATAATTTGACTTTAGGTTGAAGGGCAGATTGTAGAATTCGTGTGTACTTGCCTTTATCTGAGTAACAGTTTACTTCTAATCCCAAAGAAAGTGAACATTACTTGATGTTGAAGTGCACATTTCCTTTCTGGACCTTGTATAAACAGTTATATGACTACACTCTGAAGCATACACACACACTACTCTAAATGCCACTTTGTGATGCATTGCCCTATAGTATAAACCTGATACTTTTGTTTGAAAACCAAAAAAAGTTTCGATAAAGGTTGATGAAGTTTCAAATACTCTCAAGGACTAACCATAGGCATGGGGATTACAAGCGAAAATGTTAGGTCTAAGGAACAGTGGTAAATGTAACAATTCAAAACCAGTGACTAATTACCCCTCAAGAAGCTTTTTATTCTGGCTATTTTTGGGACAGGATCCATAGATGCTCCACAGTAAGTCTCCATGACAACAAGTTCCACCATGAAGCAAATGTTTTCCATTCAACTTGTAAGAATAAAGCAATATATAAATGTGAATAATTTTATATGCACAGATACGAATATTTTGTTACAAATATTTTGAACTTCTACAATGTTGCTATTTCCCATTTAAATTGTCATTTTAAATCATTCAACTATTGTTAAACTAATCAAAAGTACTCTTAAAAGCCTACTCTAAAAATACTATGAAGATTCACCGGTAATTTTTTTAGAATATGTGTCTTCATGTAACAATATGACTTTATTTTATTTTTATGATATTTTTATTTAAATTAGAAACAACCTTGTTTTACATATCAATCCCCCTGCCTCCCACCGCCCCCCATCACAACCCCTTTCTGCTACCCAGGGAGGGTGAGGCCTTCCATGGGGGAAACTTCAAAGTCTGTTACATCATTTGAGGCAGGGTCAAAGCACTCCCCATGTGTCTAGGAGAAAAGCGTATCCCTCTATGGGGAATGGGCTCCCTAAGTCCATTCGTACACTAGGGATCAATACTGTTCCACTACCAGATGCCCCATAGACTGCCCAGTCCTCCTAACAGACACCCATGTTCAGGGGGGTCTATATCAGTCCTATGTTGGTTTCCCAGCTATCAGTCTGAGATCCATGAGTTCCCCCCTGTTCGGGTCAGCTGTTTCTGTGAGTTTCTCCAGCCTGGTCTTGACCCCTTTGCTTATCACTCCTCCATCTCTGCAACTGGATTTTAGGGCTCAGCTCACTGGTTAGCTGTGGGTATCTATTTCTGCTTCCATCAGCTACAGGATGACGGCTCTAGGATAGCATATGAGGTAGTTATCAATCGGGGAAAGGCATTTAAAGTAGCCTCTCCACTATTGCTTAGACTATTTGTTGGGGTCATTTTAGGTCTAAAGAGAAATCTGGCACTAAGGAAATGTCCAGAGATCAACAAGGATGATCACAACTAAGAATCTAAGCTACATGATGTTATTTATAGAACTACCTTTTGAATAAAGATTCTCAATAAAATTAAGTCAGAAATGTAAGCCTATATTAAATGGAATTCTACTGAAATCCACATAGCCAACGTACTCTTTTTGTATGAATATACAGGCCTGGAACAATACTAATAAAAACTTAATATATAAAACTTGAATACATGCTATAAATGAAACTCCATAGGTCTCGGAGTCCTCTAGCAAAGCTAAAACTGCCAACCCTATTGATACGTCAACCCACTCAAAGTAGGTGGTCACATCATTGTTCAAAGATGTTATTTTTCTAAGCTCTTAGCTGATACATGAGATTTGGATGAACACCACTCTGGATTCTGATTCAGCTCATCTTACAAAAAGGGAGGCAATATACTGTCCCCTACAAACTGTTCAGTGTCCACTGCTGCATCTTAAGTATATCATCCAAAATTATTAAACCCAAGTAAGTAATAACTGAGCACAGTCCTGGGATTCTAAAGTTCTCTCTATATGCTACGTACACAATTTTAAAACCATCTATGTTGATTTTGAGGTTTATTTTTTTTAAATATATTAACACAAAAGTTACAACTGACATGGAAAAAGATACATGTGTCATCACTCTTCTAGCTTAGTCTTGAATATTATTAAATTTAATAAGCTGACAAAGTTGAATTCTGCCTTTTTAGTAGCCAGCTTTTGTGAAATCTACTAAATAAAACCATCGCAGTGAATACAAAACAGTCAAGATCACTCTCCTCAAAAGCAAGATACAGAGATGCAAACACAAAGAGCTATATGCCAAATTAAAGTGTGACTTTCATACAGTGGAGCCAATAATGAGAGACTATGAGCAGAAGAGGAAGCATAATTAATGTCTCAGTTGAAGTAACATTGGAGCTGACTCTCAAAGGCCAGGTAGGATCTTAACAAGCAAAACCAAGGGTGGCTAATATGTTTCAGGCCCAAAGAAACATTCTGAGGAAATGCATGAAGAATGCAAAATGAAGGCTAAGCTTTGAATCCATCCAGAAGCTCAGCAGGGTCTGCTGAAAATTTATATTTCATTAACCTGAATCACAAAAGCCAGGTATGCTGAGCTTCCTGTTCCAGAAGCCATCATGTAATTTATTCTGTGGGATTCCATGGAGATATACCTACTGGGAATATATATCCATGTCTTAATTATGATTCTCCAAATTAATACTTCTCTGGTATTTGAAGCACTGAAATATTATGGGTAATCTTTTTGCTTCATTATAGTTTTCAAAAAAGATACCAAATCTGATACAAACAATCATGCACATCCCCCGAGGCACTGTCTGAAATCCACCAACATTCTGAAGTTTATAGCCTATGTTCTCATCCAAAGCTGTCAAGCCAAGTATCATGAGTGTATGTGTTGGTATACCATACCCACCGCTAGCCTCCAACAGGCTCTATTACTGTAGTGAGAGAACAACTCACATAGTAATAGAGAGACTAGGCATGAACTGGCAGCCAGCCTACGTGGCACACGGTGCTGCTAGATCAGAAGCACGGCACACCATGCTCCTGACTATTCCCAGAGGTCAGAACACAGAATCCTTAAGCAGCCTGTGGCTTGCCTGCTGACAACTCTCCACTCTCCACATCTCCTTTTATGGGCTTCTTCTCCATAGAGAACCTGGTGGCATGAAGTGCTCACTTTCCAATCCAAGGTAGTGTGCTGACCAACCACAGTCAAGAGGCTTCCTCTGTATAAGTACCTGTTCATGTACAATGACATAGACATCATTCGCTGACAACCATCCCTGGAGTGAGTCAACCCTATGCCCTTTACAGACCCACAGGCTCTTTGGTCTCTTTGAATCAAGCCCTGGTAAGGATGGCACCACACAAGTGAGAAAACATCATCCCTGGGCCTTTATAATCCTCTATTGAGGGCTGGAGAGATGGCTCAGCCGTTAAAGGCTAGGCTCACAACCAAAAATATAATCCTCTATTGAAATGTATAATGACCTGCTTGTAACCAATAGTAACATTCTTGGACTCAATCAACAATCATAAAGTCAAGAAAGTAATAATATCTTGATAGTTTTTCTATGTAGTAACACAATGTTAAAAATGGAACTTTATTATTTAAATCTTAACTGAGATACCAATAGCCAAGAACAATAGAACGGATGCCAAGTATATCACATTGTGCAACAGAGATCGGCAAACACTTTAAAAATAATCATGTAATAAATATTTAGGAATTGCAACTTATAAGGTTTCATTCATTCTTCTCCATCATTCTAGGGAAAAGCAGGCATAGAAAGAAAGCACAAGGTACAGGCGTGGTTATATTCTGGCAAAACTTTATAGACAGGAATATTTGGTCCTCATGCCATTTTAATATTTAAAAAAATTAACCAATGAAAATTCAAAAATCACTCATAAAACACAAATCATTCAAAATAAGTAACAGGCTAAATTTGGCTGTCAGACAAACCACTGCCCTATAGTGAGGTGTTAGACCACCTATGGAGGACAGGCTAGGAGATTATATAACTATTTCAATAGCTTTTATTCCCTCCTATTTCCAGAGGTCTAGAAAGCCTAAAAATTTTTCCTATCCTTTGGTTGGAGAAAAAAGTTGGAGTGATTGGCATTTCTTTCCTCTCTGCCTTGATCCAAAATGGTGTGCAAATACAAAAATCTCTAAAAAGCATTTTGAGAGTTTGCAGTACATTGTGTGACTCCTCTTTACTGCAGTACTTTGGAGCAGGGCAGGCTGCTTCCTAGCACACAGAGACAGTGGACAGGATGTGTAAACTGGTGTTTTGCATGAGAACATGGCAGAAAGAAACATTGTCACTCCAGGTGACCAGGATCCATCCATTTATCCCAGGTTCTCAGGGTTTTCACTTGAGCCAAGAGGGGTATCTGGCCTAAATGCATGTTCTAAAGAAATCTGTCAAGGAAGACAGCTACACACAGCATAAAACAGTCTACAAAGGATAAATAACAAAATAACATACAGTTAATGGCTTGGACATGGAAGCTGCAGGAAGCCAGATCAGATAAATCACCTGTCCCAAGGTTATGTTAATCAGAGTTCTATCCTCAGAGTGTCATTTGAAACGCTAAATGTGTCATCCCATGAGATCCAGTAAGTATCTTTCAATTTAAGAGAAAACGAATGACAGATTAGTCCTGTGAGTACTGCTTCATCCTGTCTCTTCCCTAGAGCCAAGAAAGAAAGAAACAGGTAAGACAGAACTGGCTTCTTCCCTCCCCAGGTATCTTAACTTGAAGTGCATTGGAAGTATGGATTCATCTCAACGGAAGTGACGTATTAATCCCACGGAGTCTAAAAAGAACCAGGACAATTTTAAGAACCAGGGTGACTTACTGCCATCACCCTGTGTCTCATCGTGTTAAAGAGTAGAACCTCAGGAGTGGAGGGAAAGAACACTGTAATAAAATCATTTTTAATAATTTGCATCCCGAAGTCCTCAAAATCACCAAGGTAGTGACCAATTTTCTTAAAAACCAAGAAAAGTTATTTAATAACTTTAATTATTTACACAAGCCTAAACTTTAATTGCCTTTTGGCTTCAGATTGATGTAACACATCTCCCTAACTTTGGTAACACACATTGATTATGTCAGCGGTAATTTCAATATTCTCTAAGTAAAAACAAAAAGCAAATATAATGAATATCATCAAAGCAGCATACTTTTTAAAGGCAAATGTAATTTCATCAAATATTTTACTTTCCTGAACATTCCAGGTGGAAACAGTTCATCCTTCATCACTTATGAAAAAAATTGAGCATATTCAAGATATGTTTTTAACAGTGTTTTCAAGTGTTACACATAAGTGAAATAGAAATTTGCCAGTGAACTGCAAAATACCACAAGTGGAATGGCACATACATCATTTCTGTATTTTGAGAAGCTGCATATACGGAGGCATTTTAACCCTTCAGAGAGCACAAAGGTTTGCTTCGGGAGCCCCTTCTCACCTTTTCCATTCAAGGAAAACTACACTGGGTGGACTATTCAAATATCCATGGGGGTCTGTTGCAGGGTGTCCTTTATCAAAGGTGACACTTTTGCTAGACCAAGGGTGGTTATAGAGTTCATCTTTCAAGACAGAAAAAGAGTCACAATTAATTGTTACATCAAATTCAAGTGCAAACTGCATATCCTGGGGGAAAAGACAAAAACAATCAAACAACCAAAAAAATCTCACTGTTTTTGTGTTCACCTTGGCTTCCACAGCCCTGAAGAAATTCCCTAGGTGTCTGAGTAACAGCTCACAATCTGTCAACTATGTCATAAATACATCTTCAAGCTTAGCAAAGCTAAAATATTTTCCTTGCAAATGTGTTTTAAAACAATCAGACTGTGGGATTTCATACCATAGGCATATTTTACTTTAAAGAACCCACAGTTTTGGTTTGGTTCTGTTCCCCAAATTTCAGCCTAAACTGCAGGCAAATAGTGAGAATCGAGTAATGGAAGGGATGGCTCCTTAATTTTCATACTGCCTGTCAGTAAATATCACAGGGTAAGTGAGGAAACGTTCACTTTAGGCAGGGGAGGGAGAGTGAATACTGCTTTTGCGGTGTTTTCATTTTCCTAGACAGCTGGGATTTGGAAAATTAAACATTTTAAAGATTAAAAAGACTGGAGAAAATGATTTAATAATCATTACAATGATTTCCACAACCTACTTCCCAGTAAGATGTAGGTCTCATTAAATCTATCCACAGATGAGTGAGCTCCAAAGACATGGCTGAGCACCCAGGAAAAAAAAGGCGACTAGCTGAAGTAGGATGCAAACAGCATAAAAACAGCTTTTTTTCATTTCCAAGTGAGAGAAAGGGCACTGAGATAAAGTCCTTGCACGGAAATCGTGTCTAATTAGTTAATGGATACGTTAGAGTGAGGTGTTATCCCACTCATTGGTAGAAATGATTTTCCCATTTCCTCCCTTGCTGAAGCTCTTTATTATTTGTGAACCTTTGAAAAGATAGCCCAGGATCAAAGAGCTTTTAACATCAGGAAATTATCATCTGGTACAAACGCTTAGAACTGATCTCTATCTTCTGTATGAAAAGTTCGAGGTCCTTCAATCTGGGTGATGCAGGCTACCAGCTTTGGCAGGGCCATGATCTAAACATAGCTATTCAGCATTTCTTACCACAGCACTCATGACCAAAGGGCTCTTGCCCCTTTATGTTTTTGGTCCTTATCTAACGTCTCTAAAGTACATTACTAAGGGAGAGAAATGATTAGGCTCCTTTACTTTCACTCAATTTCACACCCTCTCCCATTTCCCATAACAGCTGTTCAACTTCCAGCTAATCCCTACATGCCTGTCCAATCAGAAAACTATTTATTTTTAATATATCAAACAAATAACAAATAGCCTCTTTTATAATAAAAGCCTATATTTTAAAATTCCTTCTTAGAGTACCTGAAATTATACTTCGACCTTCATTTATCCTCTAAAATGTTTCTTGTATAAGTGTGTAATTATAGTCATCAATTTGTTCTTTGATCTGTTGGGTAATTTACTCTTTGCATTTTAATTTAACTTTTTTACTTCATATTAAAAAATGTGAAGTACTTGTTGCTCAGCGGTTAAGAGCATTTGCTGTTCTTCCAGAGGACTCAAGTTCAATACCCAGCACCTACTTTGGGTGCCTCATAACCTCCTACTAACTCCAATGCAAAGGGATCTGATGTCTCTGGAGGGCACATGCACACACAGAGAGAAAAGAACATACAAACACATAAATTAAAAATAAATCTTTTTTTAAATGTCAGGAAATTTCTTGAAGAAGAAAGGCATTCTGCAATTATGATTTCTAAATCTCATTGCTTATGCTTAATTTCCACATAGACCCTTGTATATTATTTAAGCTTTGATGTTTAGTTTCAAGCACCCTTCTGATAACTCCACACTCCATGTTCAATTAGGCTATTCTGTTATGGTTTAAATCTCCCCGTTACAGTGATTCTTGAATGTGTCTACCAGGATCAAGTTCCATAGAAAGTGCAATTCAACACACTGTTACTTGACTCATTTTTTCCCTTTCAAGCCTATGCCAACCATTTGAGGATTGCCCTATTCAGCAACTCATGTCTGAAGTCAAGACCTTTGAGGCATCTGGAATAATGATACAGAGACTTCTTATCAATTATTAAAGCTCAGCCTGTAGCTTAGGCTTGTTCCTAACTAGTTCTTATAACTAAATTATTAGTCTGTGTTCTGCCATGTGCTGTTACCTTCCTTCCATTCTGCACCTCCTATTTCTTTACTGTGTCTCTCTGGCAATTCTGTGTTTCTTTTTCCCAGAGTTCTCTCTGCCTGGAAGCCTTTCCTGTACTTCTTGCCTAGCTATTGGCCACTCAGCTTTTTATTACAACAATCACAGCATTACATCTTTACACAATGTACAAATATTCAACAAAACTCTGGATTAACCCATCATCCTTAACATACTGAAGCATAATTTACCTCCTAAAGATCTCCATTATTTCCCAGAAATCCACAGTATATCACCGATTCTTTGGCTTGCATAAATAACATAGATTTTTATCTACAACTCCTATGTAACCTAGCCTTGAAGCATTCTTGATGGAAGAAAAGGAGAAACAAGTTCAACATCTGTTCCTGAAATGATAGGCAATATACCCACTCCTAACTGACTCTACTTCTTTGGACTGTAAAGGAGAAAAGACACTAATCTCCCGCTTCACAGATTAACTGGTAACAAGAAAGGAGCATCAAGTTTTGGATATTACTTGTTAGAATCCAAGGCATCTAGTATAGCCTCTACTGACCCTTGTCTTTGAGTCCATGTATACTAGCTTCTCCTGCCACATTAAAATAAGTCCTAGTATGACAACAATATAAAAACTTTCCCTTGACTAGGTGTCTTCTAGCAAGGTTTAGAGTCTTCTAGAATTGAGTTAGGATAGAAAATGTCTTTGTGAATTATGAAAATGCTAAGTCAGAAAATAGCAAATAGTAGGAATAAAAATGATCAAAAATCATGAAAAGAACTTCTTTGGTTTGGGGGAAATCAGTTGGACTTTAATGGAAATGAAAAATAACACATTTCTCATACTTTGGAGAAAATAGTTCAAACTATTCGACAAAGTCAAAGAGGAGGCTGCCGTGGTGACCTTAGTAGTTCTACCAAGTGACAAAATTACTACTTCCTTGTGAATCCTGTTAAGGGAAAATTTGTTCCTACAGGAAATCCTGATGTCCTCAACTGTTAGGAATAGACATGTGTCACTAAGAGGCAAATAATATTAAATGGTCTGATGAAAATGTGAGAACACAACAAAAGTGACCTCTTAACTGCTCCTGAATTCATATTGCCCAGTACACATCAACTCTGTTAACATACAGCTGGAAACCTGATTAGGTAATGTCCCTAGAAATCCTTCCTGAGGCTTCAAGGTCATAAAATGCTATCTAACTTACTGGAGCATTCAGCAAGAAATATAAAAGTTAAAAAGGCAAGGTCTGCCTATAATGCAACATAATGAAAACTTGAGCCTGGCTAGAGTTTGTATTACTAAAATCAATCCTTCTCAGAAAGAGGTCTTACTGTATTGCAGCCGCACAGACCATCATATTTAAAGTTCACAAAACAAGACTCAGGTAGTCAAGCAGAAATGAAGCAAGTTTCAATTCTTTACTGTTATTGAAGGGAGATGATAAGAATCTTTAACAACTGATAATGATCATTTACATGAAAGGAAGACACTATGTGATGGCAATTGAAATTCTATTTGGCTTCATGCTCCTCACACATACACAAAAAGAAATCAAGAGTAAGAGAATTAAAGAAAACTTGGCTGGGGTGATCCAGATGTACAACACAGACCATAAACCACAGTAGATGATAGAAACTATTATATATCCTATGTATAGGTATCCTTCTAAGATACATATTTAATTCAGAGGAACTAAAAAAAAACACCTTATGGTGGTGCCAGCTACTATGCATCCTACTTTATGTAAGTGTATGGTTTATGTATGTGTGTATTGTATGATTTATGTATAGTTGATCAAAGAAAAACAAAAACTTTTTTTTTATTAAAGAGACAATTTAAATGTTACAATAAAAACTGTCTACTGAGAGGAGAAACACAGGGAGTTACAATGTAGCCCACCAGAGAAATAAGATGTCCCGAACTTTGCTCCTGTAAGAGAAATACTTAGATTAAAAATTATGGGATCAATACTTAAGTCATAGCTAGACAGTAAGAAACAAGCAAGGCCAACAGCTTCATAATTAATATAGCCTCCTTTGTGTTCATTTGGAACTGATGCGGCTCTGGAACCAGGCTGGCAGGAAGGCTTTTCTTTACAAATGGTTGTCAGGAGCGGGATTGAATTTCCATGCAGAATGACAAAAGCTTTAGAGGAATTTTAGATACAAAAGAATGGAGAAAAGCATGGGTAATTGTAGCAGCATTTTTCTCAGGTGGACTCTGTTTTGCTAGCGACAAGCAAAGACTCACTCAGCTCGCTTAAGGGAGTCTTCCTGACTCAGCTTTAAAAAAAACAAAACAAAACAACAAGGTTCTTTTAAGAGACTCTGCTAATGAATGAAAGGCGTGTACATACAGCTGGAAGTGGCAATGACCACATCTCTCAGCCGGCAGCTTTTGCTGGATCACAGCATAGACTGAGACAATGAACTGGAATCACACTTACGCCTGCCATCTTGGAAAAACTGCAGTTTAAACAGCCACTGTTTTAACAGGCAAGACACGTGCCAGAAAAACATAAAGATTTACAGTAAAGTCAGACCTGGATGAAGAAAAACCTCTAAAGGTTTACAGTGTGTTTAAAAATATACATAGAATTGAGAGAGAAAAAGAAACGACATAGTGGTAAATAGAGAAGCCAGATGTGGTGGTGGCACAAGCCGGTAGAATTTGCTGCAGAGGCAGAGGCAGGCCGATTTCCAGAGAAACCCTGTATCAGAGAAATAAATAAAGAAATAAAAGTAAAAGAAATAGAGTAATAATAATAGATAAATAAATAAGCCACGTAAAGATGGAAAATACACAGAAAGTCTGGATACTGTATACTATTGTGTTCTTCAGTTTTTTGATTGCCCAGGAAGGAACAACTACTAAAGTACACTTATTATAAATGTTGCTGAATTAATTCAACTTATATCTTTTGAAAATGCTTTGACTGCAAAATTTAAGTATAAAGATATGTTACTTTGGAAAAGAGTTTTTGTTTATGTTTCTACAGAAAATGAAAAGCTGAAGATACCTTTCAGGCTTCTATGGTTTAATGAATCAAGACCCCCGGAAGCAGTGGCACAAGTGATTCAACATCTAAAACAGTTAAGATGATGCAGTCTTACAGACCATGAAAATAAGGACTTATACAGGTTTCTGAGTTTTGTCATGATCCCCATGGTGTGAACAGTGCCCCCTTCCAGCACGAAGCAGTTTGGAATGAGCGGCGTCCTAATTCCCATCTTGTTTATAAATCTTTGTTTTCATTTAAATGGGATTGCTTATAATTGGTTAATGATCACAGCCAATCTCTTTTTAAAGGAAAAAGAGGACTATGGTATGGAAATGAGTAGTTTGTATTGGTATGGTTTTTCATTTATTGATACAAATTCAAGGTCAATTTTGTGATGTGTATATTTCTCCTCTTGATTAAATATTGTGCTTATATTGTTCTTTTAAAACATAATGCATAATTAAATACAGACTATAAATAGTTACTTATAATAGTCAGAATTTATGGTTAGGTTAGTTATGTTTTCTAGATATACAAAAATATATTTGAGATAGATAGTCTTCAAGCCTTTCAAAGACCTTCAGAAAATGGCATTTAAAATGGTTTAGGGTTTTTCTTGACAATGAGAAATGTCTGCTCCTGGCAGCACCAATTACATCTAAGAGGAATATGGGCATCAAAGAAACTCGTTATGGAATTTGCTTTCAACATGGCAAGATTAGCCATTTGGGCAAGAAACTGCTCTTGCCTAGACTGCTTGACTGTTGCTGTATAAACTGGACATGCAGGACCCACAGGAAAGTGTTGAACTCAAACAGTCCTACAGGGTTCCTGCTTCATAGAAGAGTCTACGAGACTTTCTGCAGGACACAGAAAAATGACTGACAGACTGTCAATGCAGATGGACAGTTTGAAATTTCCTGCTTTGCTGGGAAATCTTCTGGACACATTGTGGCATATGGGCTGAAGATGGATGCCCCAACATTACAGAGGAACTTCGGGTGACTGTCCAGACAGTAAGATGTCTCTGTCAATCCTAGTGTTTATATATTATCCTTCTGTGGTCTTTGATGCAATTGAAGGAGATAGTAATAATTATAGTTTTCCTTAGTTATGATAAAAGATAAGCTACATATAGAACTTTGGACTCACAGGGATGGGATGAATGATGTTTTCTTTAAATCTTTCTAAATGTTAATGGACAAAATGTTGTAACTGTGTTCTTACTTGATAGCTGTTCTGTTATATATAATTTGACTATGTTAAAGTTAAAACCTTTCTTTTTTTTAGACAGAAAAGAGGAGATGATGGGAGAAGTCCTGTGTACATGTCAATAAAGCACTGTTGGCCAATAGGGAAGCAAGATAGGTGGAACTAGGAGTCGAGGAGGACTTTGGGTAGGAGAAACACAGGGAGTCACGATGTAGCTATGTAGCCCGCCAGTGAAATAAGATGTCCGGAACTTTACTCTGGTAAGAGACATACTTAGATTAACAATTATGGGATCAATACTTAAGTCAGAGCTAACCAGTAAGAAACAAGCAAGGTAAACAGCTTCATGATTAAAAAAAAACTGTGTACTGCTTTTTCCTAAATTAAAATAAGCTAAAATTTCAATGTTGAGAGATTTTACATGAAGCTTCAGAGAATTGGCTGCTATTGAAACATTAGGCCTTGGAACTAAAAGCTGCCAGTTATTTGACAGAAAACCATCCTTTTTAATCTAAATGCCTGCTTTACTATCATCACAGATTAAATTCTCATCTTCATCTCAGATACTGTGCAGCTTACTTACACAGGCTCTGTGGTGCTGATGTTGATCACCCTCATGTACCATCTTTGGATGTTATGCCTGAAAAGTTCTTCATGGACTCTAACTGTATCATTTATGTCAACTTCTCAAAGAATGTTTACATAGGTAGGCAGGATATAAAATAAAGCTCCAAGTAAGATATATGAGACTAGGAAACAGAACCTTCATCCAGTGACTGATAAAAGCAGAGGCAGAT
Source organism: Mesocricetus auratus (assembly GCF_017639785.1). Classification (NCBI taxonomy): domain Eukaryota; kingdom Metazoa; phylum Chordata; class Mammalia; order Rodentia; family Cricetidae; genus Mesocricetus; species Mesocricetus auratus. Next base: position 106,412,090 of record NW_024429184.1, on the reverse strand, counting down.
ACCCACAGACAAACACTGAACTGAACTCCTAGAATCCAGTGTCAAAAAGGGAGAACTGATGGGAAAAGGAGTTAAGACCGGGCTGGTTTAACCTACAGAAACAGTTTACTTGAACAAGGGGCTGTGTGGAAAGCATGGGACTGACCCAGAACCCCTGAATGTGTGTGTCAGTGAGGAGGTCAAGATAATCTATGGGGCCTTGGGTAGTATCCTGGCATACAAATAGACTTTGAGTGCCCATGCCACAATATAGGAGGCTCTCTTGGCTGGGACTCTTGAGGGAGGGCCTAGGCCCTGCCCTGGATGAAATGGCATATACTGGAGATCCACCATGGAGTGTCTCACCCTCCCTGGGGATCAGAGTGGAGATTGGGTGGGGGGCTGGGGGACCTGGTGGGGAGGGTGAGGAAGGAGGGGAGGGTGAGGGAGCTGGGATTGACATGTGAAATAAGATCGTTTCTAACCTAAACAAAAAAATAATAATAAAAACTAAAAATCCATAATATTTGACTGACTTCCTGGTGCAAATAGATCACTTTATTGATGCAGATAAGTGGACCTGGTAAGAGCACTGTTTCCAAATCTTAGCAGACCAATGGCACATGTTTGCTTCAGTTTTTGTATTTAGACAGAAAAATACTGCAGATACAAAATTTTCAGAGTGCAACACACAAGGACACACCAAAAATAGTCCCCCAGAAACCTAGACTTAGGAGACAGGTATCAGTTTTCAACTGCAATGACCATGCCAGTACAGTTTTGAAATGCAAGTTCTTTGGGGGCAACATGAGAAATAAAAATGGAGGAAACCAAGAAAATTAGAATGTTGACCTGCATGTGGTTTGCTCACTTATAGAAACATAGAGCTAAATATGTGAATTAAATGAGAAAATTAAAAAAGACAAACTGTGGAGAAAGCCAGGGGGCAGGGAACAGAAAGCTTCATTCACATGCGTGAGACCCTAGGATGGATTCTTAACATCAGCAAACAGAAAAGAAAAGGTAGACAGTTTAATCTTAAAGGTGAAATACTCTGGAACGAGATGAACCATAGATCTGTCTTACAAATAGAAAAACTTTAAAATTTCATAAAGCAGAAGAAACTAAAAAGTGGGTCAGTTGTCAGTAAAGTATTAATTTTTCAACAGAAGAATTTAGTTCTTTTACACTCTTTTCTCAGGTTTCCTTTGAAGTTAATAGCAACTAAAATGAAACAAGTTTGAATACAGAATCAGCACATTGCACTTGTTAGTGTGGGGAATTTGAGTACAAAGAAAAATTAATGAGTCCTTTAAACTAATACAATTTTATGTTTTGCTTTGAACGTGTAGTTGCACTTGAAGGCAACATTTGTGCTAACCTGGTAGAAACAGGAAAGACAGAGAAAGTAGTGGGATTTCTGTACTTCAAAGACATTCCACAGGGAGCCTGCTTGAAACCACAAAATCCCTACCCCTCATTACCCATGTCTAGTAGCAAAGCCCATTATGTGGCCTAGGGGTGGACAGGAGTACACGCCAATGCAGACTAGAAAAGAAGATGACTTTTGACATTTAAAGTAATATTTGGAGAAAAGAAATAAAGAAAACATATTAAATACAAAGGTATTGTCACAAGTCAGATGTAAACATGCATGCCATAAAATAATGAACTATTTTAAGCTTCACAAAATCACACACAGCATTATCATCTGCAATCTGAACTGCTTCTCTATTGATGGTATAAATTGATAAGTAAGTAATTCTGCATGCATACACTTAGATATAAAATATACCAGTTTGGGGATATCAGTACTAAAAGTTCATTTGTCTTCAGGAAATCACTGCTTTGAATTTTGCTGGAGATTATATTATGTTACAACTACTCTGGAGAACTTTGGGGAAGAAGATAAGGAATTGTTTCCATGACAGACAAGAAGTTGTCACCTGCCTCAAGATCCCAAGGAATGAGTCTGAGTAATTTGTCATGTACTTTGTTCATTTTAGAGGAAATGACACCACACTGTAATGCACCTTCTCTTTACCCTACTTGTAAACTTTTATTTGTGCTCCAAGAAATTAATTGCTCAGAGCTCTTTGAAGATTACATCTACTCCATCAGAAACTGATCAGTTTGTTTCTTGTCACTGAAGAATCTAAAATTCTAGTTGTGTTGATCTCTGATATGGGAGCATTCTGCTTTTCTGCATAAAGTTCAAGTCCAGAAGGTCACCCTTGCGAGTTTTTCTTAATTGTAATTGCCCTATGAAAAACAAGACATAAGGTTATTTTCTTTGTTCATCATCTTTATTTATTTGTACTGACATAAATTAATGGTCTTATATTGATTTGAATTAATTTTTACTATTAATGTCATGTTAAAGAAACAGCTTTTCTTTTTATATAAATAATTACTTGGCTTTCTTTGTGGCACTTTAATAACCTAGAACAGTCCCTTGCCTGATGAAACAATGCTCACCTAGAATTCTAGCCACGGAGGTTCTAACTCATGGTTTAGGGTAGGAATGAAGTATCAAAAGATTTTCTAAGCACCCAAGATAGAAGCAAACACAGCTTGTGTTCACACTCACCTCTACGAAAGGCTACTTACTGGCTTGTTACCTGACCAGGGCATGAAAAATGATGCTTTTGATAGCAAAAGAAACATAAATTAGTAAGCAACTGCCATGAGCCAGAAGTGAATAGAAGACCTCCATCATCAAACTGAATTCTTGCATTAACACTTCCTGTGAAGGAGGGGACAAAAGGCTACTGAAGATTCACTGCCCACACATTAGAGAGAGCCCTATAGGCTTCTTGTACCTTCATTGGCATGTCTGCCCTGTCAAAGCTGGTTCGACCTGTTGAACCATGGGTATACAACAAGTAAGTCTGAATGGGAAAGTCATATAATGCCTAAAACAGTGTGAGCTAGGCTGTTACTAGACTTCAAAGATCTTTTATTCTTAGTCACAACAGCATTTCTTCCCTTTCTAGTGGTATTTTGCTTAATGTTCACTTTCCTCCTAAAGCAAAGCTGAACACAAGCAGAGGTGCGAAGATATTTTTAGATTTCTTTCAGTGCTCTTTTTGTAAAGGGCAACATGCCCATGTTCTTATACTCCAGGGATATGTCAGCTTCACACAAGGCTCAAGTGTTTAGCATGGGAGAAGAAACAATTCAGGATATTTCACCGTTAACATATTTCACTGATTAAACTGCCCCAGGAAAGCTTGAGTCTATAAACACAACTACTCAAAAGGCACATAAGTTGCCACAATGAGAAAGTACACAGGTTTATAGTTCACACAACAAATTCTTTGTGGGTTTTAAATTTTTTTATTTCTGAGGTTAATATAATTATATCATCTCCCCTTCTTCAAAACTCACCCATATAACTCTCCTTTTTCTCTTTCAAGTTCTGTTTTCATCAATCGTTACATGCCTACATAAATATCCATAAATGCACAAATACAACCTGCTCAGTCTGTGTGATGTTATTGGATGTATGTTTTCAGTGCTGACCATTTAATGATATATAAACAATTAATATGTTCTCATGGGTGCCAAGCAAGTTCCCCAGTATGGAAAGCAATGAACAATCCTACCCAGCTATTGCGCCTATGAACCACAACAATGATTGCATGATAGCTCTAACAGTGCGGTCATGACATGCATACCTTGACAGGAGACTGAATTTACAACCCACTCAACAACATGGGAATCATGTCTGGTATTCGAAACCTAGTCAACTACTCAGGACTAGTAAAGTCATGAATCTTAGAGGAAAACCTACAACCACTACCTGACCAGCTCTCTGGGAATCACTTAGTTTCTCTTTAATACCTCCAGGGATAATTAATTCATTAGTTTCTGTGATATAATAAGGTGTCTCACCTCCAAAGAATTCTCAGAAGTTGTTTATTTGAGAAAAACATATACTTGCTCTAACTAGACCCTCCTCAGAACCACCCAGAATATAGCCTATTTTAAGTAACACTTGATGTTATCATATTTAATTATTAATTATTTACTTTGTGATTATTAACAACCTCTTCTTTCTATAGCTCAGTTACAGAATTCAGATATTGGGTACTCTATATCACGGTCTCAGAAGGTTTCATAAACCACACCAGTGTGTTGTCTAGAATAAAACCAAAATACAGTGTTAGAGTGATGAGGGTAGTCTCATGTCATCATGCTTTAGAAGAGGTATATCTAAAAGAATATCAGGCAAGGAGATAGCTCTGCTGGCAGCATCCTTGGCTTTCAAGTGTGAGGAACTGAGTTCCATCTCCCAGAACTAATCAAAAGCTCCCAATTCCAGATCCAGGAAGCCTGATATAGGAGGAATCCCAGGGCTCAATGGATTAATATGGAGAGCTCAGAGCCACAGAGAGAACCTGACTCAAGAAAACAAGATGGATAGCTTCTGAGGAATAAAACTCAGGGTTGTCTTCTGGTCTGCACACATTCACAAATATGTGCACACCTCCTGCACACACACACACACACACACACACACACACACGTGCGCGTGTGCACGTGCACAGAACCTCTTGCCATATAGACAGTAATAAATGATCTGTTAAGCAAAAATTATAGGAAATACCAGTTTTTTTCTTTTCCCAAGGAGCTTGTAAACACGTACACATTCTTCATTCTTGGGCTACCCCTCTTTCCCTTTCTGCCTTCCTTGCCACCCCTATTTCTCCACTATCTTCCTTTGCATTTCAAATTTGGAAACTTCCAAAATGAACTTTCTGCAAGTATTGGCTATTATTTTTTTCAATCATTTTTTTTCAGTTTTGTTTCTCATCGTGACAACAACGGACAAAAACTTAAAAGAAATATGAGAAGCTTTCTTTTCTAGGGTCAAAGTGAAATTAGCCAAAACTACCTAAAAGGGAGAAAAAATGTGATTTTTTTGAGGGAGAGATGAGTTTGTCTTTGAAGTTTAATTAAATTTTATAAGACTATGTCTGTTTTTCTCGAGACTACTGCACTTAAATTCAGTACACACAGATCATAACTTTTTATTATTCTTTCAAATGTTACTCAGTAAAGATTGTGTAATAAGGAAAAAAACCTTCTTTCTTTGTTTCTAGATTTTTAAACAAATTGTTGGATTTAGAATCATGTAACTTCTAAATGGGGAAAAGAGACTTTCTTCACATTTATTGAAAAATCTCATCAAAAATGAAATGGGCATTTCTCTCTGAGAAAGAAATTCTGGAATTAAACCATACTGATCCATCTCCCAGGCGCTTAGAATATAAGGCGCTAAATACGTCGGGGTATTAGAATGTGATGAATTATGCAGCTCCTTTGACAGACAGCATGTGTAATTTCTTCAAAAACTCCAAATCATTCTGTTCTCCCTTTGATTACATGCTTGTGTTGAAAATAAGAGTCTCTTCAAATGTTTTAAAACACACATACATATGGATTGCATAAAATTAATATCTTTACCTTCACAGAAATCATTCCAAGATCACATTTGCCTGTAAAATATATTTAAGACAGTTTCAGCACTCCACCAAACTCTATTTTCAGAGGTTCATAATATGGTCATAAAAATTCATTCCAGGATAAAATTCAGCACCAAGAAAAATGTTCTTCACACTTGGTAGGTAGCCATTTTCTCTACTTTCACTCCTCATAAGTGATTAAAAGTTTCCACTGAGTGTTTTGCAAAGCTGATGCATGGACCAAACTAGATAAATCAGAGTAACAACTGATGTTTTAATTGTAATTTTAATTTACTTACAATTTAACCGACCTACATGCTTTCTACCTTCTATTCCCCATCACACTTCATTTCTAAAAGATATGATGCTAAAGAATTTCTTTTTATATAATTTAATTGATTTTTATTACATTATTTTTTAGAAAAAAGCTTTCTTCACGTGCCAATCTCAGCTCCCTCTCCCTCCCCTCCTCCTGCACCCCTCCATCAGCCCACCCAGCCTCCAATGCTATCCCCACTCCCTTCCCCATAGGGGATCTCCAGAGTCTGTCATTGCGCTCAGTGATGGTGTGAGTATAAAGAGTCCAGATCCAAGATGATGTGGCACTCCAGAAAAGCCTCGTGGGCCTTGCCTCACTCTAACATAGTAAGAACACAGGTGTGTTTCTTAATTCTTCATCTTGTGAACCTCAAGCTAGTGACAGAAATGTGGCAAAGAGGCATACTAAAGCTCACATTTAGCAAAGCATAGGTATTTCTAAATCAAAGGCAAAATTAAAGCACCTTCCCAGGCTGGTCTGTTATCATGCTGAAGTATGGTTGGAACCTTGAAGCCTGTGTAATAGGAAGGTGTCAGAACTGTAAGCATAGACAGTTTCTAGGATGGGAGGTCATCTCATTCCTCTGCTCAGAGACCACATCAGAAATCTAAATCTGGACTCAACTCTAACTGTTTGGCTCAATATTTACTGAAAATCATGTCTCACCTACCATCCCTGGAGCACTGAAGCACACTCTTAATGTACTAGTGAAATACCGTTATGGTTTTTTTTTCTGTCACCATAATCTTATATGCAAGATTGTATTCCTACTAATAGCTCAGCTCCACCTATTGTAACTGTATGAAATTAACTAGGATGTACCTCAAATCAGAGAAACTAAGCTTCATAGGAAAGGCAGACAATTGCATGGCTGGTTTCTTAACTACTGAGGCTGGAGGGCTCAGAATGGACAAGTAGCTTTCCCTCCATGCAATAAAGAAATGTAAGGAGCATCTTGCTTGCTGCAGGGAATACTGGTACCTACAGGCTCCTGCACCTCTGCTGCCATCTTAAGAATGAATCCATGGCAATAAAAGGCTTGAAAAGAAAACCCAGAAAGAAAGCAGAAGAAAAACAATATCACAGATCAGTGCTATTTTGAGATGCCTGGTTGATACAAAAACTGTTAGAATGTTGAATCTGAATCTATGCAAAATGAAGCTGTTTTGGAGATTCATAGCTTTTAAAAAATCATTATCATATGTTGTTTGCACATTGCTATCAACTACCCTACATCCACATTAGAAACTGTCCAGTTTTGTATTCCTTCTCAATCACATTTCTGTGATGACACAGATCCCAGGCCTTCCACTGAATATCACTTATTTCAATTTATCAACTTCATATTAATTGAAAGTCAGTTTTTTAAAAAGAATGTATAAGCACATGCTTCAGACTTCTTACCTGTCTCAAGAACCAATAAATTGTCCTTTCTGTTATAGGTGCTTCTACCCTTTGACAGTTTAAAATCTTTTCTGAGAAGGAAAACCCTTGCAAACATATCCTCCCACCCTCTAATTGGTGGGGATAACACACTCAAATAGAAAACTAAAGAGCAGACTCAGCTCTGCTTGCACTGGTGATGTGTGCTTCCCTCCTCAAAAATGCTGTTTTTCACGTAACAGTTTTGCTTTCCAGTTACCTTCATGCTACACAAAGGAGTCATTTGTTTTCAGCTTTCCCCCTTTCCTTGGGCTGCTAACTTCTGGGTACCACTTTAACTGCATACTAGAAGGGCATATTAATTTAACTAATGACAGAAAATTGGTCTGTGCAATCTTCTCCACAGCGTGGACAAAAGGAAAACCCACTGCAGTGAAGATGTAGGGGAATGCCACTGTTCCTTGTGTCATTTCCCCTACGTTCATTACTATCCAGTTTGCAATGCCAGGGTCATTCATTATTTACACTCGGGGCATAATATATGCAGAGACAATCTACTTCTTTTCACTCCAAGAAGAATACATTGATTGTTTAGATAAATATGCTTAGCAATACAAACTGCATTCCTTTTTACATTGCCATATTCCTTTGAACAATGCACACCTTAATAAAAATTTTATATAATTATATAATAAAATTATATCTGTTTGGCAGAAGTTCTCTTGGTGATCATATCTTAAAGTTCATATCTTAACTTAAAGGCTAATTTCTCAATGACCATGTCTCTTCAGCCTGATTATTGATACATACATGTCCTTTCACATTCAAAATACTGTCTTCAAATTATGTAACAGATAGATGTACTATAAATAAGTGTTGATTGTCACATATACTCAGATGGCTAATTTTAGGCCAGCTTGACATTGGCTAGCCGCATTTCAGAAGAAGCAACCTCTATTGAGAGAATGCTCCCACAAGATTGGCCTGTGGACAAGCCTTGGGTTGGGGTTTTTCTTGACTGATTATTGAAATGGGATGACCCATCATCTATGGGCATTGTAGCAGTCCTTCATTTTCTCTGCTTGAGTTCCTGCCTCCCAGAGTTCCTGCCCTGAATTCCTTCAACAATGGACTATGATGTGGAAGTGTAACCTGAAATAAACTTGTATTGCTTTTCTACTGCTGTGGTATGACATCAAGACCAAGGCAACTTACAGAAGAAAACATTTAATAGGGAACTTTTCTTGAGCTTAGAGTATATGACAGCAAAGCAAAGACACAGCAGCAGGAACATCTTAGAGTTCCTATCTCAAATTTCAAATAGGAAGCAGATAGCGTACTGGGAATGGCAAAGGTCTTGAAAAGTCAGCCAGAATCCAGGGACATACCTACTCTAAACAAGCAACAGTCCTAATCCATCCCAAACAGTTCTACCAAGTGGGGACAAACAATTGAAACATATGGTACTTTCTCATTCAAATCACACATCTGCTCAAGCTGCTTTTGGTCATGGCGTTACATCACAATAAAACTCTAATTATTATCTGTATAAAATATAAGAACCACAAATGTGACATAATCTACAATATTTCTTTGAGACTTGGTTTACTAACATGAGGATCTCTAGCTGCTAGTATGCCATGTTGCACCCTATCATGGTCTCTTCACCTCTGCCTACTCCTTCTCACTGGAAAACTGAATTTGCTTTACTCAACAAGATTGTCATGCATCTTTCCACAGTCTGAATCAATGACACAGTCCTTCCTGTGACTTGTCCCCACTGTTTTGAAGATAATGTAGGATTGTTGAGTATTCCGCTACCTGTCCTCCTTGGTATCATGCTTTCTTCTGGGCAGGCCTTGTGATTGCCTCTTACTGCCCACAGAGCTGGTGCACCTGATGCATTCCAAGGAGAATGGCTTGTTGAGTCTCCGTGCACTCTGATTATCTGAATGATTCAACGTGCTCCTACAGAATGGATGTGAATCCACTTCTTACAATGAGAGAAATGCTTTCCTGTAACTTTATTGTTCTTGGTGTGAAATCCAAAAGTAGACACAGCTCTCACAGATTAGTGTAAAAAGCACAAGAATCAACACTGAGAGACAAAATCTTATTCCAGACGTACTCTGACCAAGAGAATTGTTCTGAATCAGATCTTGATCCCTTGGACTTAAAGTTTATCACCAGTAAAATGGAAGAATCATGAGAAACAAGCTTTGAAACGCTGCTCCTGGGCAGCATTCAGTCCAAGTGAACTTGCCACGCTTCCAAGTCTACAGGATACAGCATCGCTACTTGACATTCCATGCTAACTCAGTGCCTGTATTTTAATAAATGAATTAATGGGATACACTAAAATCCCATTTTTAAAATAAATCTACTTGTTTATACTGACTTTTACTCCTTGTCTTTTAGTAATATGAAAATATTTTTGCTGTAAAATAAACAAATACATGAATGAATGAACATAAAGAAGGAGGCAGATAAAGGATGGAGGGAATAAGAATGGGAGCAACAGTTCTCCAATAACCTTGTTTTCTAAATTTACCATCATTTCCTATAATTAGGGTTTTGTAGCTTCAATATGATTGCTTTTTTTCTGATCTTCAGCTTGAACTCTAATAAAAGTTATGGGGTTTTTATTATTCGTGTTACATGATTTCAGAATATATGTTGGATAAAGGAAGTACATATTGATTTACATTATTATATATTCACATTAGTAAATATTTAGTTTGAAACATTCTCTCAATCTTTCTATTTGTTTCTGTGTAAGTATAGTTCATGTATTTAAACTGCCAGTATTCTCAGAGTATATACTCTAGATAACATAAAGACATATTAATAACTTGGGAGAAATATGTTCTACCTTCATGTCTTGTCAAAAGCAGACCAGAGAGAAATCGGAAAGGAACTGTGCAATTCACCCCGCAGGAAGATAAATGGCCAGGGGGGATTTTTCGTCCCGTTTTGTAAAGGCATTCATACTCTGACAAGAACAACCAAATGCAGCCAGGTCTTTAGCTTTGCCAAGGAGATCCTAATACATCATGGTGACTCAGAAGGGGTCACAGCTATCTTTCAGCCATTAAACAAATGTTATCTGTGTTGCTATAGGTAGCATGTCTGAAAACCTGAATCTCGGGATCACCGGATTCCCGCTGCTTATCACCTAGAGTAAAAGCTGAAGATTTTCATCCCACTCTGTTTTTCCTACCACCCATCAGAATTCAGGTTTTCAGTCTCTGGAAAAGAAAATCAATTTCTTAAAGCTGGGAACAAAGATGATACTTAATTTTTCATTTTCCATACCCGAAATGTTCTAGTGGGGTGGTGAACCTTTAAGCTCTTGGACTTGTTCATAGTTTTCTGACTTTGTTCTGTAAAAGCGATAAATCCACAGCTACAGGTATGACTATTACAATTTTGAGGAACAACTCTGTACGTAGTCACAGGATTCTCAGACTCTTACTTTCTTATGGGGGTTTAACAGACATAGCTGATGTAGTTTCTATTAGACATCCTGCATAGTTAATAATAGTGACAAGTACTCGCCTATTTACTGCGAGAAAATTGGTAGAGAATACAATGAAATTTATGGCAACTATTACTATAGAAGTGAGCCATGAACAGGCACAAAGCTTATGTCTAGAATTATTGTTATTGAAGGAAGGTCTAAGGTAAGAAAATGAAATCATACATAATTGTATTTGTTTTAAGGATATCTTGAAAATACTTTCATCAAACCAGTAGAGTATCCACATAGCAAAGCAGCTCCTTCACATAGCAGTAGAATGATCAATTAGGTTTACAAAACAACAACAACAACAAAAAACCACCACCAACAACAACCAGTAAAACCCACTATTCAGTTTTCAGGATTCATCTTACATATCAGTCTACCAATTTTGAACTCAAAATCTCAATCAGGTTCTGCCCACATTTATTTCTTATGAAAGAATCTTAACTCGATGTAAGTAATTAGAACTACACACCTTGAAGGTATCACCCAGACTATTGATTGTATAAAAAAACTTGCTTAATGAGTTTGGCTGCCTGACTGAGACTTCAGTCTGTTACTGGATGGAAAAGACTACAGCAAAATGTCACAACATTGTACTACTGATTTCAAGTGGGTACAAATTCACCCTCCTCTGTTTTCCATCACACTTAAATTTGAGCTGACAGTTGAGCTTAAAGGAATCCAGTTTTGTCTTCTAATTATATATCTGCCTTTTCTCAACATGTTCTGATTAATTTAAACAACTCACTGTGCCTAATTAAAAATGTGTATATTAATTAATATGGACATCTCTGCTGATATCTGCAGAAACAGCCACTAAACTTTTCAAGTTAAGATTAATTCACACTTGTCATTGGAGAATAAATGTATCTTAAGAAAAATTACTGAGGTGAAGGTTTAACACTCAATATAGCTAAGTATTTCTTTTAACTGTGACTTATTTTTTTGTTTGAAGAATTTGGAAAACAAATATTCCTAATTGTTTTGAAATATAACCCTCAAAAGCTTTGTTTGTTTATATAAGATCATTTAGCCAGATTTCAAGAATGGGCCGGCAGAGGTACATAAAGAAGAAAAACCATCTTATTTCATTGTTTTATTGTAATGTCTAGTCAAATGATTAAAATGAAAAATATCATATTAGAAAACATATTTTATCTTTAATTACATGTAACATAAACAAGAAATAACCTTCCATGGCATAGCTTAGGTAATTTCCTGTATTGTTTTCACATCTGAAGGCCATGAAACTCCCCTGGGTAGGACAGGTAATTACTTAACTATCACTCTTTTCTGTAGCCTGGAACACAATACGTGATCAATAAATTCTTCCTACAAAATACATGTTACATTTTTATGGAGCCTTGAAACACTCCTTTTCCATATAAACATATTATATTTTCAAGAATTTATGGTGTTTACAGCATTCTTTTTTCAGTGTGCCTCCCATGAAATTTTTAAATATATTTTCAGTGAAAGTAAATATTTTTCAAACAGTATAATCAGATATGGTTCTCAAACTCCTCCTAGATCCTCCACAACTCCCTAGCCACCTGACACCATTCCCTTTTTTTCTCACTTTTTTAGAAAACAAACAATTATGGAAACAAAAAAAACAGGTTGAAAAATAAATAAACAAAAAACATAAGAAATGTGTACACACACACACAAAACAAAATACCATAAAACCACAAAACCAAAATATTCAAGCAACAGACCTGGTGAAACAGAAAAAAATCCAAACAAGGCAATATCAGACAATAGGTCTACAAAAATACCACTGAGTTCATTTGTGCTAGACAACTCTTACTGGGCATGGGACCTGATCTTAAGTGTGGTTAATAGTGAGACTCCATTGAAGACAAGTATTTTACCTTTGCAAGCACTTGTCAATTAGAAATAGCTTCTTAGGAATTCATGATCACTACATTCTTGAAAAACTTTTAACTATAGACTAGAGGCTGGTTCAGCAGTTAAGGACACCAGCTGTCCTTAGAGAGGACCTGTGTTCATTTCCAAGCACCCACACAGAGGCTTTTGTCAGGTTGAACTAAAAGCAAGGTGTTCTTACTCATATAATACTATAATAAAGCCAGACTAGAGGCTGGGACTCTTTGATTTCTGTCCCTGTTAACCAATTACTTTCATTGTGTACTTTCTCTGTGATGGGTCATCTCTAAGATTTATTTTCTTACTTATCTAATAAGGTCAAACAAAGGAGAAATCTTTCATCTCTCTGTCTGCAAGGGATATCAATGCAAAGTAGACACTTGTAGTGAGAAACTGCCAAAAGTGCCAGTTTGATGTTCATGTTGTGAATTTTTTAAGTACCTCCAGCTATTTTCCAAATTCAGTATGGTTTCCAGGACTCTTAATACGACCCCAAAACTAAAAAGTTTAGTTTCAATGGAGGTTAAAAAAACAAGTAAAATTTACAACCTAAGATTTATAAACATGACACTTTATTCTTGGGGATATATACTCATATGTTCTTTGTTAACAAAATTTATGACTAGAAAAGCCATATGTCATAAAATCATTTCCTAAACATTAGCCACCTCACTAAACTACATCACCTTACTGGCTATATTCACACTGTCTAATTGAGTTCTCTCCCTTATTTGAACACATTTTTTATATTATAAAAATGTATCTCAGATTATACATTTATTATATATTTAATAAGTATTTAACAACTAGTTAGGAAAATGTAAAGTCAATAACTATAAAAAACTATATGTAAAACTCAAAGAGAATCATGCTTGCTACAGAATGTTGATAATCAATAAGTAAAATATGATTCTATTCCTAAGATACTTTTTAGATTCCATATTTAATGACCGAATACACATTTCTGGATACTATACTCTTCTAAAATTATTGATGTGTGCATTCCAAGCAAGAAACTACTCTCCACTAAAGTCTACAACTTTAGTCCATAATAAAATGTAAAGCATGCTTTAAAGATGGAAATGTGAAGCTAATATAAGATTTGTGATTCCACACATGTATTTATTCAAATGATGCTGAAAAGTACACAAGCTTAGTGCCAATGTGGTTCACTTCCAAAGAATGTATTTTGCCTGAGTTGAAATTGCTTAGTAACTGATTGCTAAGACTATCTCTGCAGACATTACAGAAAGCCTGTGGCTATCATGCTGATTAGGAGTACAGAAGGAAAGAATGAGAGGTAAGTTGAGCTGCTTTTAAAATTAAGCTAAAAACAAACTACTAACAGTGCATGTTTCTGAATGTAGAACTGGTACTGAGACCAAAAATGCTGACTTATGATTTTAATTAGAATAATGCCAGAGCAATGAAGAAATGGCTCAGTGTCTAAGAACATGAATTGCTCTTACAGAGGACTAGAGTTTGACTCTCAGCATCCATGTTGGGTAGTTCACACTCCTTTGTAACACCAAGGAATCTGAAGACTTCTTCTGGCTCACACAAACACTGGTGCTCACATTCACATGTCTACATACAGGCACACATGTGCACATACTTAAATATAAAACAAGCCTCAAATAATAAGTAGCATCAGTGATCAAAAGCAAATCATCTGTAACCAGACTTCCTACTAGATCTCAAGACTGTCTTTGAAGAGAGAGGAACATACAGAGATCCTCCTGGTGGTGTGGTGGGAGGGTGTTGCTTGCATTCAATAGACATTCACAAAAATCATCAGGATGGTAAGAAAATTTGTCATCTAGTAGTGGTGAATGGATGACTCATCAAGGATACAAACTATAGGAACTACAAACTACTTGGGCTACATAAATTACTGAGTTTCAATATGTAACCCAGTTTCTCTTAGTGGCTTTAGGCTGATAGCTAATATGCACTGCAGCTTTTATTCACAATGTCAAGGCACAAAAAAGTTTAAAGCCAATAAAGCTGATGACAGCCTGTAGCTGTCTCACTAACTTGCATCAAGCATGCTTTTTTACTGAATTAAGAAGGCAATGTTTTTGGCATGACTGAAGCTTCCCTTCCTCATGTTTCATGCCACATGGGATGCAGAGCTGTGTGTTCATGTTAGGAGTCTCCTCAGATTCATCACAGATTATCAATCCACTATAACAACATTGGAGAGCCTAATTTATCTGACATAAAAGTGCTTTGAGCATAATACTACATGACAAACACCCTCAGACTTTTGTTCATCACTATAATTTTGCTTACCTAAAAAGTAAGTTTTGTGTTAGAGATAGAGTTGTAAAGGGATAGCATGGTTTAAGTAAAAGTATCTCACAAAACTATAGTCAATATCTAATAATATTATTCAATAAGATTTTATACAATTAAGTTTTCTTTAAAATTGTCTTTTAAAAATATTCACAAAAATTAAAGAATATTCACAAAGTGTATTAATAATGTCAATGTCCTTCAAGCTAGTTTCAGCACTAATGCATTTTAATTATTTTTATGTCACAATTCCTTCAATATTAATTATGATGTTACACCTCACAATCAGCTACTGAAAGTTTTCAACATAGAATGAATTCATTCTTCTTTCAGTCACCATTTTCTTTCTACTTTCTGTCACTTTTCTATTGTATTATCTACAAAAGTAGAAAATTTGTGTCACCATCCATGAGTGGAATAAGGATTGATGTTGAAACATCTTGCAAGAGGTTGAAAAGGACAGCGTTAGAATCCCTTGGAGACAGCTGCTTATATGTAGGAGAAAACATTTGTGACATCGAAATTATTGGAAATGTACTCAAAAACAAAGAAGTCCATTTTTAAATAGGTTGACAAATTGTCACCTATATAATGTTAGTATTTAGTTGTTTCTGGGTTTTCAGGTAAGAAAAGACAGGTATACTCAAAGGTCAATAAAATAAGATCTCATTCCCTAGAAAAATAGAAAAGTGGATAAGGAGATCAATTTCTACATGCTGAGAATTTTCAGATTTCATCCCTTCACAACCACTGTCACAAGTGCCAAGTTGTGGTAGAGATCTACTGGGCCTATTTTCATGCCTGTTGGTGTATCTTCAGGAAACTTTTATTTATGCTCAGGAAAGGCTTATATTTTTGTAAAGGCAACTGGGTATTTCTCAAGCTACTCCGTAATGGTTGAGGTTATCTATGGCTGGAGCTGAATCAGGCTGCGGATTACTGTGGATGACAAAGATCGTGACCCAACAGGGGCTGCAGCTTATCTATGTCAGATAAATAGAACAGAGATGACTATTATAGGGCAGAATTTTGCTCCAAAGAAGAAATTCAATACTAAAAGACCAAAAGTGTCAGAATTAGATGGTAAATGAAAGAAGAATAAAAATGATAACCCTAAGCTCAAGTCACATTAATCAATATATCATTAGTTCCTCTTAACAGAGCTGTCTCCATCCTAGAAATCTGTCTGGAAGAAAAGGATAATCATTTCTGAAACTTCAGTATATCTTTCAAAAGCACACATAAATAAAATACAAAAGGTGTACTATTTTCCTTCATGACCAAGGAAAAAGCAAATATACATCAAGATGCATACCATGAAACCAACGCACTGGACTAATAGTTTAATAGTCTACTTTCCTAGAAAAGTATTTGTTAATCCAAGCACATATTCAAAATATCAAGAAGACACCTAGAAACAAAAGCAATAGCAGATAATTTGCCAAATTTCTCAGCAAATATAGGAAGACAGTTAATCATCAGTAGGAAAACTTTGCCCTCATTTTAACAAGGTCTGGAAGATGCTGGACATAAACAGTTTGCTAAAAGAAAATTAGTATTAACCCCATATCTAAATTATAGGTCTCTGAGTAAGAACCAGAGATACAGTTATTTCTCAAATTCATATGCTCCTTGTTTTACAAGCTGGACTCTACCTTCAGCCACTGAAAATTTACAGCAAAGGTTTAAGGTTTTGCTACAGAAACACTGAGTTCCAAAATCACACATTAAGTAGTAACAGATAAAAACACTTGTACCCAAGACTGGCAGCTGCACTCCATCCTACACATACACACACACACACACACCACACACACACAGACACACACACACACACTGCGTCCTGAAAACTGCCTATGACCTCCAAATGCGTGTGTCCCACTACTGCACACAGAATAAACAAATGCAGTGAGGAATCGTAAAAGCCAACTTGTGAATATTCTGTTATTGGTCACTTCTAAAAATACCTTTCGTGAAAGGTCACTTCTTACAAATATTTTCTACATTTCCAATATGTGACAGAATAAATATGTAGGGAAAAAAGAAAAGAAATTAGCATCTATATACATCAGTATCCTCTCCATTAAGATTCTCTGACAAGGTGGAAAGCAGCCCATGTCCATGGGTATAAGCATAAGCATTTAACTAAGCAATTTGACAGCAATGCCACTTAGCAAAATAACAATAGTACATTCTACCCTAGGGCCCAAAACCTCCATGGCCATTGTTTTTTTTACTAGAATTCAATATGAGATATGAAACAGCATTCTGTGGAACATGCCTCAAATATAAAAAGAAAGCAATTGGTTACCCCAAAAAGAGTTTTGCAACTATTGGACCAGTAGGTACACCTTACCTGTTATGTCAGTATTATAGCATTCTTGATCTGGCACTGGCTAACACCACTGATGGTTTAGGCCCCTCCTGCATCCCCTACACATCATTTTTCTGGCACTATGAAAGTAAGCAAGTATGGAGAAAGTTTCAAGTTTGTGTGATCTTGATTTTTCTATATGCTTCACTCAATCTTAAGCAAGAGTATTACCATGTCTTGGTCAGGGAGGACCAGGAGTCTCAAAAAAAAAAAGAGAGTTTTTCATTGCCCTTGGTTACCTACCATCATGACATGGTAAGAACATTCTAAATTAACAAAACAATGGATATTTGTGAGAAATTACTACATGAAATTTGGTGTAGGAAAGGAACTGTGTTGTCATGGATCATGAAATAACCATTGAATTATAGGATCATCTGTGATCAAGAGCATGGATATCTGAGAAATCCCAAACAAGGGGGTACACTTGTATTATATTTTACTTCATGAAAGTAGTTAACCTATGACTTTTATCTCAACAGGACTGACACTGAGCTTTCATTGGCCATATTTAGGTGCATACTAAACAAGAGGGGAGGGTTACTAAAGAACATTTGCATTAAAAACATTATTAAAAATACTTGAGAAATGGCTCAGTAGTTAAGTGTGCTTGGTGCTCAAGTCTGAGGACAGGACTTCAGATTCTAGCACCTAAGTGAAAACCCTATGTGTTTGCATATAACAGTCACCCCAGCACTGTGGCAGGGACAGGGGCAAAAAAATTATGTGGAGTTTGTTAGCTACAAGTCGACCTCCAGGCTCAGTGAGCCACACTCTCAAGAGAGTAAGGTAAAGAGTGATAATGCAAGAAACCTTAAGTCCTCCTTTGGTCCCTTGGCAACCTTAGATGTGTGTGAGTATACAACACACACACACACACACACACACACACACACTATCACATCACAGAGACATACACATTAAGGAAGAATATGATCACAAAAATATAAGTAGTATAAGTAATTGCCAGATTACTGCAAGACAAAAGAAAGAAACAAATAATAAAGTCTTGTTGGGAATTTGGTTCCATAGCCAATTGTATAGAGCAACTTGGCCCTATGACAAAGGTCTGCTATGGAGATAGTGACCCAATAAAATCTGGAAGAAGACTTGAGTGCTCTTGGAAGGTGTGGGAGCTGGTGCAGCCACAGCTAGAAACTTTCCCATCATCCTTTGGGTATGAGGATGCAGCACTGCAGTGGATGCTGGTTCCTCAGTGGGAACAGCAGAGCAGCTGGGGTGTGTGTGTGTACTCAAGCTCTGGGTTAGAGGTATATTTAGATACCCACTCAAGACCACTCATTTTATCCAACAGTTCTGTACAAGGTAATTGTTTTCCAAAAAGTGTATTATATCCAGGTAGGCAGTATAAAGCCTGGTTTAAAATGGAAGATAATTTAACTCATTGGTTAAATTAAAGGATGAGAGTTCCAAAGATCTAGATAAATAGCAGGAAACCCTTGCCCTGTTGACAAAGATAATGAAAGAAATTTTCTCAGCTCCCCACCAATCCAACTAATTTTATAAAAGTCAATTTTGTTGCCATTTCACTGCCTATAAGCATGTTAAATATAAAACATAACTCAGTCAGTTAATTTATCAAAATACTTAGAAATAAAATCTTTGAACACTGGAGCTGAATAAAGTGTTTTGTTTGTGATCCCCACCATTTCCTGTCATTCTCTATTATAAATACATTGATCCAAATAACAATGTTTTAATTAAGGTTCATTCATTGAATAAGGAAAACAGCTTAGTATTATATTAAATAAAATATGAAAATTGCTTTTCTTTAGTTTTAAACAAAGAAATAAGCATACAGAAACATAAAATGCAGAGGGCATAAAAGAAGACAAAGCTTAAACATTAGGAGCTTAATACAGTCTATCCTCAATTGTGAGAGTCTTGAAAAATCATGTCTGATAAGGAATGAAGACAATGAGTAAAAGCTATTAACAATAATGCATTTAAATAAAGAGTGGTTTTAATTAATAATCATATTTAGACATCTGTCTTTTACTATATCTTCTGAACTCTGACTCTGTTTCAAAACATAATGAAGTCATTAGTTGATACCTTATTTTAGTAGAAAGTGGAGTTCCATGGCTGAAATCATCCTGAAGGACTCAGCTGCAAAAATTAAGAATTTTTTTCAATATAATGTTATAAGTAGAAAATCAGCCTGTAGCTTCCAGAGGAACTTAGCAGGAGAGAGCTTTCTTTTATTTATCTGTTTGGTTTTTTTTGAGACAGGGTTTCTCTGTATTGTTTTGGAGGCTGTCATGGAACTCACTCTGTAGACCAGGCTGTCCTCGAACTCACAGAGATCAGCCTGCCTCTGCCTCCCAAATTCTGGGATTAAATACATGCACCAACAAAGCCTGGCTGAGGGCTTTCTTTACAGAGAAGCAGAAGCATAGAAAAGGAGGAAGATGCACCTAATGAGCACAAATTGTTCGCACTTATATGCAGACAGGCTAAAAAGTGAAATAGAAAAGTAATAGTCTCAAAATTATAACCATTGAGAAAGTTAGGTATGCTCAGAATTTATAAATAAATTAAAACCTCTAGGCATCTTTACAATAAAACATGAAAGAAGTCACATAATAAGGAAGTGAAATGTAGATGGTAACAATATGTTATATATATCAAAACGAAGGAAGAAGTGACAAATGCTGGAGGCACCAGATTTGTTTAATGTGATATGAATATTGTATATACATTAAATATAATATGATGTAGCATAATGTGAGCATTAAATTTGATATTAGCTTATAAATATTTGTAATGTTTATGCTTTTATTCCAGTTAAAAGTATATTTACAGTTTAAAAATAAATAAAATACAAAAATGCCAAATTCAAAGGAAACAATGACAGAATTGGAGATCTACTTTGCAGTACTAATATTATTCATGTATTTCACCTCTCACAGTTTACCAACATTAAAAATGAAATCCTTCCGGTGAGGGACATCTAGGTTGCTTCCAAGTTCTGGCTATTACAAATAAAGCTGCTATTAACATAGTGGAACAGACATCTTTGTTGTATGAATGGGCATCTTTTGGATATATGCCTAAGAGTGTAGTTGCTCGGTCTTGTGGAAGGTTTATTCCCATTTTTCTGAGGAAACTCCATACTGATTTCCAAAGTGGCTGAACCAGTTGGCACTCCCACCAGCAATGGAGGAGTGTCCCCCTTTCACCACATCGTCTCCAGCATAAATTGTCATTGGTGTTTTTGATTTTAGCCATTCTGACAGGAGTGAAATGGTATCTCAGAGTTGTTTTGATTTGCATTTCCCAGATGGCTAAGCATGTGGTACATCTACACAATGGAGTACTATTCAGCAGAAAAAAATAATGGAATCATGAGATTCGCAGGCAAATGGGTGACACTAGAAGAAACCATCCTGAGTGAGGTAACCCAGTCACAAAAAGAGAAACCTGGCATGTACTCTCTCATATATGGATTTTAGACATAGATCTGGGGAGTGCCAGCCTACAATCCTATGGCCAGAGAGTCTGGGAAACAGAAACTTCATTTAGTGGCTGATCGAAGAAGAGAGGCAGACTCCCTTGGTTAAGTACTGAGCTGAACTCAAGAAAGCCAGTAACAGAGAGGGAGGACTGATGATCAAAGGGATTAAGACTGGGCTGGTTTAACCCCCAGAAGCAGCTGACCAGACAAAGGTTAACTCTTGAATCCCAGGCATCAGCCTGGGAATCCAGCATGGGACTGATCAAGACCCCCTGAATCTGGGTGTCAGTGAGGAGGCCTAGGGAATCTATTGAGCCTTGGGCAGCAGATCAGTACCCATCCCAAGTATACACACGGACTTTGGACTCCCATAGAACAATGTGAGGTGCACTCTCACCCTGAACTCTTGGGGAAGGGTCTAGGCCCTGCCCTATATGAAATGACAGACTATGGACACCCCCATGGAGGGCCTCACCCTCCCTGGGGGAATGAGGGGATAACGGGGGGGGGGGTTTGGGGGGAGGACACGGGAGGAGGGGAGGGAATGGGAGAGGGACCTGGAACTGACTTGTGAACCAACCTCGTTTCTTGTCTAAATTTAAACTGGAAAATAAAATATAAAAAAAATTAAATACTTACAGAAAATAATATACATTTTTCCTTTTAGTAAGTAGTTTCCATATTACTTGTAGAGGACATATCATGAAAAAGTTGTGCTAAAGTATATTTTACAGTAAACAAAAATGAAACAGACTGTAGAATATCAACGGAAGAACACAAAATCATTCATTTTCTGAGGTATGGCTCAAATAGTTACAGAACATTTAGTTTGAAAACACTACAATTTTATTTCATAGATAAGCATGAAATACTTGTAACTGTAAGACTTCCCTCATCCTTTCTAAGTGAATAAACATTCCTGATTCTGTCCCATGTTCTAACTTTTCCAAACATCCTCAACAATAGATGAATTCAAGGTCTGAAATGAGATATTAACCCCAATATGAACAGATGAGCAATAACAACCTCACAGGAGGTAGGTTAATTGATGTCAGTATTTTGAATGGGAGAGTAATGGAATCCTTGTGACGACAGTGCCACGGAAGCATGAAGGGGAAGGATCTGGTATAGATATGCAATAAACAATTGGATCAAGGGATGTGAGAGTGTGGTGAGGGAAGCAATAAATACTAACAAGTATAGTGAGTTTTATCATGAAAAGGCAATGTTATTTATAATAATTCAAAAAAGACCAAAGTGCTCAAGTCCCAGAACATTAAACTAATCTCTAAACTCATTTAGAGGAGTTTTTGTAGCTTTAGCTACCTATCTCATATTTTGATCAATGACTTTGCGAAACTCCTCCCTGATGAAGAACTACTCATAGTGAAGTCATTCTTGGCTTTACTTCTCAGTGGTCTTTTAATCTGCATCTCAGACACAGAGCAACAGTCAAATCACATGATAGCAAAGGGAAAAGAGTCTAAAGACAGAATGAGAATACTGTGTGGTTAACATTAAAGGATAGAGGAGAAAAAGAGTTTTAAAAAATAATCCTGTGATCAGGGAGTAGATCCTACTGACACGAGGATGAATAGGAGTTAGGTTAAATGGGGCACTTAATCTCCATTGTCAACTTGACTAGATTTACATTCACCTAGCAGAAACTCCTCTGATTGTGATATGATTTCCAAAGAGGTTTAACAAAAGCAGAAATACCACTCTACATCTGAGTTGTACACCCAATGAACTGGGGCTCTAGACTTAGTACAAATGGAAAGGGGATGAACTTACTTGAACACCACCATTTGTATTGTGTCTTTCTGCTCTTTGTATAGATTCAACATAACCAGTTGTGTCAACCTCCCCTCCCCATAGCTTATTCGCCATGATGGACAGTATTCTCTCAAACCAGAAGGTGAAATAATTCATTACTTTCTTTCATGAGGCTTTATTTCTCAATAAGGAAAGTAATTAATGTTGTAGATAACTATTCAGAGGCAGGCACTTGGCTATCTGAATTATAGTACACTTCACATAATCCTAGCAGCAAGCTACACAGGTCATTTTAACAACTACAAATTCAGTCTATGTCCCAGTCAGATTTAATATTAAGTGGGAAAGCGATACATTTAGAGATATTTATTCTATGTGGCAGCAATTCATGTGTAGTCATTCCTTACTTTTAGGTAAGCCTAATGTACATTTATGTTGGCATAATGTTATTACACACTAGGTAAAGCAGATGGAATCTGATCCAGTTTGAGGACACTCTACGATCTTTCAGGGATCGACTCAGCCAACTAGGACTGAGTTCTACTAAATTAAAGTGATAGGAAGCTGAGCTACAGGTCAATTGAGAATTCAAACAAATCTCTGAACATTCCAAGAAAGAGGATGAATGGAATCTTCCTTATGTCAAAAATCTCACTTTTATGGGATTGCTAACTCAATATTTACATCAAAATGCACATTTACACCACTGTAGCATAGAAAGTGCTTTTAAAATCTTCACCCATTTTCAATGTAGACTGGCCTTGGCTCAGATCAATTTATCTAATTGTATTTAACAATTAGGAAATTTCAAAATCCACTGAAAGACTTCTGAACTTTATAAGCTTTTACCCTTAAGTAATGAACAGCATGACTTTCATGAAGGGCATTCTTATATAATACTTCATAAACAAATATCCCTTGCAATCTAATGGCTTGGGAATAGCTTTCTTTTCATTGATGGTGTGTGTGTGTGTGTGTGTGTGTGTGTGTGTGTGTGTAATATTTTCTCTCCAAAAAACATTGAAAATGGGCTTTGGAGATCTAATAGGCTAGTTGAAAGAACATAATTATATTTACTGGAAGGAACTGCTGCTTCTATATATGGCATTTACCATCTATATCAGCCTGTGACACATAACATGGTACTCTTTTTAGGCAACTTCCTATTTTTATCAGAAAATAATTAAAAAGTATATATATCTGGAGTTGTGGAGACAGTTCAGTGGTTAAGGGCATCTAGACAACTGAATTCAATTCTCAGAACCTAAATGTCAGCTCACAGACATATTTAATCCCAGTGCAGGTGATCTCACATACACTTCTGACCACTTTGGTCACTGTATATGCATACAGCACATACATATATATATATATATATATACATATATATATACATGCATGCAAAACTCTCACTCTTGTAAAAAGGATATTCATACATCATAACTACATTGAATATTAAATATTATTCTCATGGAACTAATTTTATAAATTCATGCAAATTACAAGTATCATATAATAGGAAATTATTCAAAAAATAAACACTAAGGTAGCTATATAACATAATTTCTTTTATTGTTAAAAGAATCATGGTGTAGTTTGCATTTGTTAGACATAAATTCTGATTTTATACAGTAGTTGTAGATGGGTTGTAAACTGCAACTGAGAAGTTTTAATACAAGGAGAGAAGTACATTACTAGTTTAATATGTAAATGTTATGTTGTACATTTATATTATATGTACATTTAGAATGTTGTCATTAATGGAAACACTTTCAAATTTCTTTCTCATCAATGTCTTCTACTGTGATGCAAGGGTGATGGAGAGTAGCAACAGTGTTTGGCAGAGAAAAACACAATCTTTGCTGCTAGACTGTTGTCTTTCCATGTCTGCAACCTGTGTGAGTGAACTCTGAGCACGTTAGTCAAATCCTACTGTTGTCATCTTTCAACTAAGGGCGGTCTTACATGATTAACTGTAAGGATTCACTGAGACAGTGTAAAACAGGACATACCCTGTTAGACACATGGGAAATATCAAAAAATCTATGGGCAGACAATCTTAACTATTTATCTTTCCCAAGACAGCACAAGAGGTGGTAGACGAACATTAGATGTAGACCCTTCCATATCATAAGTTTTAAGTTGGAGGACATTTTGTTGAAATGAGGCAGATAAGCTGAACCTGGGAAGGTACCCTGATCTGAATCCCCATGGCAGTTGGGTTTCCATATCATGCCTGTAGCACATCTGTGCTTAAAGGGATGGAAAGTGTCATTACTCCTTGTTCAACACTCAATTCATGCCATTCCATACCATCTCTAAAGAGCTACCTTCAAAAGAATTAAAACTGAACGTGGATGTCTGTGCACACAGTGAAACAAATTCCTCTGTTGCTCTGCTGCCTTACAGAGCTCACCTGGGACTATAGCTCAAACTCAATTCCAACTTCACAGTTCAATTAGGTCTTTAGCCTGAAAGGACAAGGTGAGAACTTATCCCATTAAATATTATAGAGTAAGTCAAGTAGCCAAGAGTCATGTACAGCCTCAAATAGCTCGAGAATGCTTTCAGCTTTTACATCAAAGACATGGGGAGTTTGTTTCTGAACCGTGCACATGAACTGAGTGCATTCACACTGACACATCAGGAGCCTGGGACCAGCCAGCTCAGACAGAGCCTCACTGCTTCCCATCAGGACTCCATGGCGCCTGTTCTCACATTACTATGGTTAACCTTGGGCTAAAGTACATTTGGATAATAATGGCATAAACTTTTCACAGTTCACTTAAAACTTTACAAGGGCTGGTTCTTTACAGCAGAGAATGTATTAATGTATAAAACAAGCATGCTTTTTAGCTTAACTATTTGGCCATGTGTATTTTCAGGGTCACTACTCCAGCAAAATGCAAGCAACTTCAATGTTTTTTAATAAAGTGAGAGAATGCAAACCTTTACGGTTTGGTTGAATAAAGATGTGTGCCCTACATACCATGTATTAAAAACAATTACTATGCTGTTGCCAGACAGTATGGGGTGTATTACCAGAGCTACCACCATTAGGCACGCCTCAGCATAGCAGTTAAAGAATCCAGATGGTAGTTTCCAACTATATCTCCATGGTGTCCCCTAGGAAGTTTATGCTATAATCATGAGCTCCTGCTTACTTCAAAGTTTCATGAAGCACACACAGTCGACAGGAGACTGAGCTTCCTGCTGTTCCTGGTGGACTGTGACTATACTAACCGTTACTCTCAACAGAAATCAAAATGATATGTGTGATCAAATGCCTGTATCAACGTTAGCAAATGTGTAGCCCAAGGGCAAAGATGGGAGTACATGGGAATTCCTGTGCCCAGGATCAATTTTGTTTTATGATACTTTTTTCTTTCAAATCCATGTTAGCTTTCCAATGGAAATTAGGGGAGGGGAAATTGTTTTATTACCTTATTCTTCATAAAATGATTCCAATAGGGCTTTATTATAATAAACAAATAACATAACATCACAAGTAGGATTTTTAAAAAGGCATAAGCTGAACTAACCCAAGATACACTTTAACTAGTTTTAATGTAGTATTTTCAAAATATGAAATGACTGACCATCAACAGGAATGCAGCAAAATTACTTGGAAGCCAATAAATAAGTTAACTCTGTATGTAATAATAGATAAAATCTCTGAAAAGCATTATTTTTGAAATAATTTAAGCAAACTAGTGGGTTTCTCAAAGGCTTTTTCATAGATCCTTAATTTGACTAATATACCTAATATGCCTATTTCTCTCTCATCTCCCAATTCCATCTCTCTTAACTCTGCAGCTCTCAACAGCCCTCCCTTTGACTTCATTTCTCATCTGTTCTACCCTTCTTCCACTTCTTCTAAAAATTGTGTTGTGAGATGGTGGGTCTCCATGTGACTGGGCTAGCCCTTTCCTTTACATTTTAGTTTTCCCTAGACACCTGTATCTCTCTCTGCGTAAGTTTCTCCTCTCCCACAATCCCACCTTATTACTTTCTCCTCACGTATAATATACTATCCTCCCTCCTTTACCTTATCTCCCCACAAAAGTCTCTTTTTTAGTTTTCCAGGTTCCCATAGCTAGGAACCATATGGCATACAGTGTTTGTCTTTCTGGACCTGTGTGACCTCACTCGATGTAATTTTTCCTAGTTCTAATCTTTTACCTGAAAATGGCATGAATTCCTTTTTCACTGCTAAGTAATATTCCCTTCTGAATGTGTACCATATTTTCTCTTATGGATTCATCAGCTGTTCAAAATCTAGGTTGATTCCACTCCCTAGCTATTGTGAAGAGAACAGCAAAGAACGTAGAGGTGCAAGTGAGCTCATTTCAAAATACAAATTTTGAAACCCCATCAAAAATAATTCAAATAGAATTACCCTGCTTTAGTTAACACTGTTGCTTCCCGAGACATGAATTATTAAATGACAATGCAGTTCAAGTTATGAAATGTCTCCCTATGAGTTGTTTACCAAGGAAACTTAAGATCTCCAAAACAGTGCAAACTATTGCTATTATTAAAAGCCCAAAATAACCACGTGGTAGAATTCTATTGCTAAAGACATATCACACTATGGTTGCAGGGCATAGAGAAATCAATGTCAAACTGATTTGGCAAGCATCATACTGACAGGTTTATAGTAGCAGAGGTGATATCCAGGCTACTGGAGGAGAAAAGATATCCATAGTTTTACCTAGTGCTGGATCCTCTACCTTTTGTATTTACCTGTCAGGCAGGATGTATCTGCTAATTCAGTAAAGGCATGACTGAGGATAACTAACCACATTCTGATCAGATTTGAAGCCTGTTACAACACAGGTCTGGCACTGTAATCCTAGCCAAAAGGCCATGGCTGGGAAGGTCATAGGCCCTTATGTAGAGCCTACTATGGATACCTTGCTAAATGGTGTGCTGTCAAAGTGTCTTCTAAATATTTTTGCATATACACATAGACTTAGGCTGTTCTTAACTAAGGTGAGAAAGGCTTCTTTTCAGTGATCAGCAGTCAGTGGAGAATACAGACTTCTCAGAGTATTGAGAATAGGAGACCATAAAGAGAACACCTATATTAATCCCCCAGCCCATATACCACTGGGGCTTGGGGAATATCTGCAAAGAGGCAAGAACATAAAAGCAAAAAGCAATGGGATTGGAAAGAATTCTATGAAATGTTGACTCTTGTACATGCCATAGCTACCAAGTTTTACTTACATTTTGAAGACCTATAAAAGATCAAGTCCGATGGGGTAGGCAAGCTCCAGGCCCCACCCTTTACTGAGGAGCTGCCAGAGGAAGATGAAACATTCTCTTTTTTGTGTTGTGTCTGCCTCTCACACCTTTTATTCTCCAATTGCTTCCATTCACCTTCCTTGGCATTTTCAATGGGGAAATGGCATTCTCATGTCCCAGTGGATGGGCCCACATCCATGCACATATGAATTAATGAGATATTAAATATTAAAAAATTGGAATTCAGAGAGAGATATGTTGGGGGAATTGGAGGCAGAAATAGGAATTGCAATGATCATATTTCATTATATAAATGTATGACATCTTCAAAAATGAAGAAAATATTTATTAATAGTAACATAAAATATATAATAGTGTGCATAGAATAAATGTACTAGTATATTAAAATTGTTATATCTGTTAGTATACTCATATCTTGTGATAAAAATGAAGAAGTACATTTGTTTCCATTATCTAAATGTATTAAGATGTGAACACATTTATTAAAATCTTCAATCTTGAATTGGATTTAGCTAATTTTAATTTTGTATTCATAATATTAAATTTAGAATAATTTTATTTTTATCTAAATTATGCAAAATGATGGGTGATGTTACGTGGGTCAAATCCATTTGCATTTAAGAATGTCTGTATTAACCCATTAAGAATTTTCCACACCTTGGCTTATCAGGCAAAACTATACCTGTGCCAGACAGAAAAAGGTCAAATAAAATATTTCATTAGATATTTTGTTTCTCCAAAAGTTTTGTTTATAAACTTCTGTATTTGGTTGAGCAATAATGCTTCAAATTAAAAGAAGCAGAATATATAAGCATTTATATAGTTTAATATATCACAGAAGACTTATTATAATACAGCAATGATGACTTTAAAGAATGGAAATAATTTCCATTATATATAGTTTATTTTTATTTTTAAACTTTTGATAAGCCCTTTTAAACAATTATGGCTAGCCTCTCAAACAATTTTTTTCTCCAATCACATCCATTCCCCTTCCTTGGCATTTTTAATGGGGAAGTAGTAGTATATTGATATACTGATATTAATATTTTCAGAGAATCCACAATTTTCCTTTGTTGTCTTTTTGTGTTACATATTCTATGGGTTTTGACAAATGTGCCATGCTCATCTCTACCATGACCTTTCAGAAAGTCTGCTCTTATTTGAACTAGTTCTAATTATCTGGAACTGACTTCATTCACCTGCAAGATTCAAGTGGTAAGACATTTTCTTTTTCCTGTCTTTCTCAAGTGTCCAAAGCCATCTCACAGAGACACACTGTAGAGTTAGAGATAAGGTTTTCTGTTAAAGAATAGGAAAGAGTGTGTGATTCATGGTACCCTTGTTTGTCACACTTCTCAGTAAAGGTGTAAATTAGAAGCATGTCTAGTGAGCTGACCGTGGAAGCATGGACCACTTAGAGGACAGTTGAAACTCCATCAGTCAAATGCAAGTTTTGTCCTTTTACCATGTCTTTGTGACCTCTACCTTGAAAATTATGACTTTTTTGTTATTCTTTGAACCTTTTTTCACAATTTCAGATGTATACATGGAATGTACTTTGGCATACCCCCACCCCATTTTCCTCTCTCAACCTTTCCCACTCTACATCTTCATCTCAAAAAGCTGCCCTACCCACTTCTATGTCTTTTTGTGGCCCCAAGATTTAATTATGTTTGTATACACAAGCATTGGTTATTGGTTATTTACCTGACCATGAGCGAATTGCCGGATGCTATACCACTAAGGAATATGATTTCTCCACATATAACTATCTATAACTCCTAGGGGCCAGGGATGATATTGTCTGCCTTATCCATGACAGAACATTGATGGGCCCACTCTTATGCAGGTCGAATGAAGACAACTTCAGATGCTGTGAGTTAATTACTGGGCTTTAACAGGGTTTATATAGATTTCTTCTTTTGCTGAGAACTAAACAGTCACTGATTCTCAACACCTAGACTACCTAGGAACCACCATCTCAACTGTCATTCACTGCAAAAAGAAGCTTCCCTGACCTAGACAGTCAGAAGTACAACAAATGCTTAGAAACATGAATATTTAGAAATTAGTTTGACACAATATTCATTTAGAAAAATAAAAACAGTAGGTTTTCCTATGAAACCTATGACCTCCCCACCAATGAGCTTTGAACAACATTTATAGTACCTAGTATGAATATGAATCTCTCCCATAGAGTAGGTCAAAAGTCCAATCCTAAAATAATTGGGTACCTCCATAACTGCTATGATACTGTTGCACCAGTGTGCATATGTCACCTGGCAAGTTGATACTGTAGCATGCAGTATTCATAGATGGGTAAAACTATGTCTTTTCTTTCTAAGGAGGCTGTATAACACCTTCCAGAACTATGAAACATAACTAGCAGGGAGGGATTTCCTGGTCAGTTCTGGCTTGATTTGTCTTGCCATCAAAGTTTATAGTGCATTCAGCAATAGGTACCATCTTGTGAGGGGAAAATATGGGGCCTCTCTGACTAACACTGGTTATTTAGATTGGACCTGAAAATATAGTCATGGTTTTCTCAGTAGAGGTTTACATTGTTTCTCATTAATACTCCACTCATAAGTTTCTGTATGGAGTTCTTCCATTTTGTGTGGTGTTTTGTGTGTGTGTGTGTGTGTGTGTTTATGGAAGTTTATTATTTTTCTTAATTGTTCATTCATATTTCAAAATTATGCACAATATCAGAATAGAAAATGGTCTAGTTTAAAATGAGTCTAGAATATAGTCTGACTTGAATGTCCGCAGCTGAAACAGGAAGTAGCAGTAGCATGCTGGACATATCCATGGCAAATCGTACAACTCAATGGTAATCTCCTTTTGTTATGAGGTCTTCAAATATGAGAGACTGGTCAAGGCATGGCCGGGTCAGCTAGAAGATATTGATGGAAAATGACAAGGACAAGGTTCTCATATTGCTTTGTGGGAAATGGATATCCTAAAACACCAGAATGTCTTCTGAGGCCAGTATCACTGCCTTTCCTCATCAGGCCTGGTAGGAGACTACTTCTCGGGTCATTTGACTCATATGGTGGCCATGATTTATATTTTCCTCCAGAACATACTCACTGCCCTATCCTGAGCACTAAGACACTTTGCTTGCCTTTTTGACCCTCCCATAATTTCTAGATGCTTCACCAACTTTGAGCAGGGTGTGGGCATGGAGAAGCTTACTCATCAGTGATTGAGAGCTTGCGATGGAGAGAGGGAAACACGGGATCCAATACAGGGAAAAATTTGGGTAACAGACATGTTTCAGACATCAGTAATACCTGGCCTAGGAACATGAAGACTGTGAAAACGTTCAGTTTTTCAAAAGAAATTCTTATTGTGGGCTGTTTAACTATTCAGAGATATGTTTTAATTCAGTACAATAAGTTAAATTCAAAATTTTTCATTAAAAATATAAATACTAGGACAAACTATATACTCAAATCATGTGACACAGGATATACACATCACATATATTTGTTTACCAAATAATTTGTTTCATGTATTAAAAAATGAAACAAAATTACTACTAATCAATAAAAATTAAGAATTTTAATCAAATATTATATAAAAAGTCTCATCTTAAAAGTGAATCAGATTTGATACTAATATTTTTAAAATAACTGAACAAATTTGAACTTACACACTGCTTTCAATCTAGTTACAACTTGAGGAAATATTATTTCTGAACAATATACAGACATCAACCAGGAATAAAAGTAATAAGTTGATATAGACTTTGCAATTTAAATCCATTTTGATAACTCATAAAATGTGCAGCTAAATTATTACTAAAATATAATCACCTCTTCAGACAAACACTTGGGTGACCTAAGAATTGTAGAAAAAAGAAAATAGGAAGGAATGAGTGGGAGGGAGGGAAATAGAAGGAAAAAATTCTGTATACCAGAGAAAGCCACACAATTTTGATAGATATTATTTGAGAAAATAATGGCTAATTTTTGTTTTCTTAATGATTAATTTGACATTTACAGGGGTTTTCAGATTTTCAGAATGTTATACAACCTTTTTTTTATTTCATCAATATAGCCTTAGGAAGTAAAGTAAGTTCTTCCGTTCATATTTTACAAATGTGAACAAAGAAAAGAGAAGAATCAAACTCAGGTGTAAAGCTGAGGTAAGAAATTCTTGTCCTAAAATCATGTAAGCCACATTTTCCTTTCCCTGAAGGAATCCTAAGCATTTCTGTTTGAAATTTCTGAGACAATTAAGCTGTGAAGCACCCGTTTACAGGCAACCCTCCTTACTTCTCTGTCCAGATGGTTAGATTACAGAATCAGACGTAAGTGTATTTGTACACACGATAATACCACAAGTCAGAGAGGCAATATTCTTAACGACTTAAGACT
This sequence comes from Mesocricetus auratus, assembly GCF_017639785.1. Classification (NCBI taxonomy): domain Eukaryota; kingdom Metazoa; phylum Chordata; class Mammalia; order Rodentia; family Cricetidae; genus Mesocricetus; species Mesocricetus auratus. The sequence goes on along the minus strand of NW_024429184.1, from coordinate 106,379,937 downwards.
TCAAAGGTTAAACTAACATGGCTTTATTCAGGGATAAAATTTCCTAGCCAGCCCCCAAGTTTTATTCTTCTCTTATTAGAACAAGACTACCACCATGAAAATTCTGTTTCCAGCAACCCAGGAAGTCTTCCCCAGTATTACGGAGCAGTAAGAACCACAAAAATCACATGTAAGTCTGAATAATTATAGGGTCATATGTAATTGAGACATTTGATAAGAGGCAGAACTCACATTTCTCAACCAAAAGTTTCTGTGTGTTCCTTCCTATATCTCCTTTCATATGTTGGCTCTAAAATACACCACAACCACTATTTCATGTCTCTCTACGTAATAGATACACATGTAGGCACCCTGCTAGATTTCAGTGTTCTCCCCAAGGATAACAAGGAGGCTGAAATGAGCCAGTTCAACTGAAGATGCAAAACATCCTTCAAAGTACGCAGATATCATTTATGTAGTCTGTGATGCTTTCAGCTTTGAAATAATGAAGAAATGAAAGGTTCTGACATAGTAGAATATTTTAATGCATGGAATCTTCAGTAAGGTCAACATAGCTCACTATCAGGATAATATGTATTGCAAAGCATACAATCCCATCAAAAGAATTTAGTCAATTGAGGGATCAAGATTTGTGGCAATAATATGCAAGATGAATAACTTTCAAATAACTTTGAAAGAGTCAAGTCAATCGTGGTATAAACGCTACTAGGATTTGCAAAAAATGTTTTGTGTTAACTACTATGAGGTAACATGTCCTAATGATTGTAAACCTAGGTAAATTTAATGGAGAAAGTTAACATGCCATATTTATACAGAAGTATCTCTTCCTTCACATGTGATTAGAAATGATTTCAACGTTTTTTTTCTTTCTTTTGAGTCAGGGGTCTCACTATCTAGTAGATATATTTAAGTTCTAAAAATTATTGAGTAAAATATGATTTGTGGTTTGGCCACATAATATGGAAAAATATACTCTCTCAAGAGTTGGCTATTGACAAGAAAAACCTTCATCAATTAACTTATTGTTGATTCGCATGTGAGATCAAAACGTAAACAAACGATACAGAAATACATTTTGTTGGTTTTTATTTTTTGATAAAATTTTATTTAAATTAGAAACAATATTACATTACATACCAATCCCAGTTCCCTCTCCCTTCCATCCTCCCATGCCCCCCACCAAACCCCCATCCCAACACTACCCACTCCCCAGGGAGTGTGAGGCCTCCCATGAGAAAACATCAAAGTCTGACACATCATTTGGGACAGGACCTAGGCCCTCCCCCATGTATCTAGGCTGAGAGAGTATCCACCCATAGAGAATGACTCCCAAATTCCATTCCTGTACTAGGAACAAATACTGGTTCCACTGCCAGAGGCCCCATATACTGCCCAGGCCTCCCAACTGACAACCACATTCGGAGGGCCTGGTTCAGTCCTATGGTGGTTCCCCAGCTGTCAAACTTGTGTCTGTGAACTTCCACTTGCTCAGGTCAGCTGTTTCTGTGGGTTTCCCCATCATGGTCTTGACCCCTTTGCTCATCACTCCTCCATTTCTACCACTAGATTCCAGGAGTTTGGCTCAACTGTGGATCTCTGCTTCTGTTTCCATCAGCTACAGGATGAAGGCTCTAGGATGGCATTTAAGAAAGTTATATTTTATTAAGCTGCCATTGTTACCTGTGTCTTTGGGGGTAAAAAGGGTAACTGTATATAACAGATACTAGCCAGTTTTGTGTTACAAATAATATTTGTAAGATTAAGCATATCTGTATGTACATAAAATGAATCATTTTAACTACCCCCCCACCAAATAAAGGACACTATGATCAGTCATGGATTGTACTGTTATAAACAAGGATCCTAAATATTCTAAACCCCACTTCTAATCACTCAGCATACTTGTCTTCCTCTACTTGTCATTCCAGCTGCCAAATTGTATGTTAGCATTCCACTGACAATTACAAGATAGAAATAAAAAAGATAATATTTATTATCATATCAAACATCTCCAGCTTTGTCACTCATTTTTTAAAAGAATATGTTTCACAGTTGAAATACTGTTAACACAAATAGATAATAAAACTTTCTGTTATACAAATATTAACTAAATTATTAGATTTTTTTATCCAGTCTATCTCTAACATTTTGGCATCAATAAGCCATGTCAAGACTTGTGTTCCACTGGTAAACCCCTTCTCTGAGCTGAGTAATGAAGCTCACCCTTAATGGAGGTAGGATGCATGTTGATTTTACTAACCTTTCCTAAGTGCTTGAACAATATACACTATTTCTGAAAGTATCTACCATTATAAAATTGTATTTCTGTATAATTTTTATGGCCAAATGTCCCGATGCTTATACCTTACTTCCGTATAGATAATCCAAAAGTGTGCCCTTAAATTCATCAAAATTAATTCAAATTGACCTATGCTATAGCCATAAATGGAAATCATTGGCTCCACATGGAGAATGCATAAAGCACCACACAAATTATAATTATAATATAAAGTGATTATCAATTTGTCATTTATTTTCTTTTATTACATTTATTTGCTTTATTTGAAGAAATACAGCTATATAAACAAGATCAACTATTTGTAATGGTGAAAAGTTGTACAGAAATTGATTGTTTAATGATGAACCCTACTAGAAACTCCATCTGCTCTCCTTAGAGGTACTTTTCACTACATTACACTCCAAAAGCTACTTGTAATTTCAAATCCTGACTGCTTCAAAGGGCTCCCAAAGTCTGTGTACTAGGGATAAATACTGGTTCCACTGCCAGAGGCCCCATAGACTGCCCTGGCCTTCCAACTGTCACCCACATTCAGGGGGTCTGATTCCTTCCTATTCTGGTTCCCAAGCTGTCAGGCTAGAGTCCATGAGCTCCCACCTTCTCAGGTCAGCTGGTTCTGTGGGTTTCCACAGCCTGGTCTTAACCCCTTTGCTCATCAGTTCTCCCACTCTGCAACTGAATTCCAGGCATTCTGCTAGGTGTTTAGCTGTGGGTCTCTGCTTCTGCTTCCAACTACTACTGGGTGAAGGCTCTAGGATGATATTTAAGGTCATCATCAGCCTCATTATAGGGGAAGGGCATTTAATGTAGCATCTCCACTATTGCTTAGATTCTTGTTTGGAGTCATCTTTATGGATCCCTGTATATTTCCCTAGTGCCAGATTTCTATCAAGGTATCGCTTTTGTTGTTCTCTATCTCTGTTAGAGCAGTGGAATGTAACTCAGAGATAGAACATTTGGCTTTGGTTAGTGAGTTTCTCCATGGATTCTGTAGCCTGTTTTCTTACACATCCCAGGACCACTTGCCCAGCAGTGATACCACCCACAGTGGGCTTGGCCCTTTCACATAAATCACTAATAAAATTCTCCATAGACTTCCCTTCTAGCCAATCTTGAGGAGGCATATTCTCAATAACTTCCCAGTAACTCCAATTTTCATCAAGTTGATGCAATTAACTTGCCATGACAATCAACATGATAATCTTTAAAAGCACATGCCGCCAGACCACTGAAAAGACAGGGGGTGGGGGAAGGCATGTGCACTGGTCCTTCTTCCCCAGTGCTGTTGATGAGGGCACGGCACAGTACAATGGATTATGAAGACTGCTTGGGATGACGTTTAACATTTCATCTTTACATTAATCAAGACAAATTCCTAACGAATGCCTCTCCTTTCGGTACAGCTTAAATCACAGTAGGCAGCCAAAGCACTTAATATTACAATATTTGACAACATAATAGTGAAAAGTACAGAAGCATAATCAATAAAAATAGATCCCACACCAGGGCAAAGGCAATCAAGCAGACTCAGATGATGGTGGCTGGCTTTGCTCCTTTCAGATTAATCAAACCAATCACTAAAAGCCTCATGGAAACAATGGGCAGGAAGAATCTCAGAGATTCTCCACTGGCAGCTGTTTATATGGCATGGCTTGATCTTCACTGCTCACGGACTGTCTTAGGAGGGTATAGCCTTCAGAACTGGACTGATATACCTTTCATCATAAAGTTTCCTATGGTTTTATCAAAAGGGACATAGAACAAAAGGACAGAATCTTAACTCTTTCCCTGGATTTGAGCTTTGCTTGTTCTCTTTTTCTTAGGCAGGTATTCGAAACTCTGAAGTCACTCACAACTTAGACATACATTTCTATGAAGTCAAATACGATAAAGTATACGAGTTACCAATGCTTCCGGATGTGTACACACCTAATTCGTCTTTGTTGCTATTTTACAGTCATCACATCATTTTTTATTTAGAATGCATTTAAAAGTAAACTCATTTTGTATTTAGCTTCAGTATTATCCAAACATGAACAACATATGATGGGGGAACATTGACATATTTATTCAATGTCTTAGTTTCCTTTTATTTTTGAGATTAGAGCATATATCATTTTCCACTACCCTTTCTCCCTCTGGACCCTTCCATGTATCCCTCCTTGCACTCTTTCAAGTAATGACCTCTCTTTCAATTATCATATGCATATGCCTACATGTACATACATGTGTATTGCTAAATATAATATAATCTGTTTGTAAATATTACTTGTATGTGTATTTTCAGAGTTGACCATGTTGTAATGAATAACCAATATGCTCTTCCTTTGGGAAGACCATTTCATCTTGGTGACAGGAACCAAATGATTAGATGTTGAATAGCAAGTTTCATGGGATGTCTTCACCTAGTCACTTCCTTGCTCCTCACCACAGGTGTCAGGCTTCACAGTCCTGTGCTTCTAACTTAGGTTTTCTTGTACTAAAACCCATGACGTGTGCATCATATGGCTCTGAACACTGAAAAAGACATAATAATGACGAGTTTATATTTAGGGGTTCAATAATGGCAGAGAAGATTATAAACAGTAAAGCAGAGACTCACTCATAGTTTCCTATACAGGAAGAGAGAATGAGAGAGTGGCAATAGAGAGTGAGAGAGCTAGAGTCAGTCCTTGACATGTGCTCATGTTCATACACATATCAGTTCTGGGATGGGTTTGTCTGGACTACCATGATTTATCTAGCTCCCATGGGGTAACAATGAGAACCACATATTCTGTCCACTTGGTAAAACTATTTCTGAGTCAGAACTAGCAATCTCGGTTAGTTCTTAGACCTCAAATCCCATTCTAGCTCCATAAGAGTTCTTTAAGGTACACAGTCCATATGACAGTCATCCCTCCACATGACTGAGGACATCCTCCTTTGTAAAGCAGGTTGTCCTGGAACTTGCTATGTAACTCAAAAAAGTCCTGGACTCATGGTGGTCCTCCTACATCAAACTCTCATGTGCAGGGCTCACAGGTGTGAGCTACTGTGCTCTGTTTTTACAAAGTATTTTGTCATCCTGTTACTTACTTTTTATGTTAATCATGCATCATTACAATTCTCTAAAGATTTAGGTTAAAATATAGTCTAATAGCAAGTAAGGGCTTTGAAATATGATTCTAGCTAAAAGGAGAAGAAAACAGTAAATTACCAGAAAATCCCATTAGAATTTATCACGGTAAATTCTACTTCTAACCTTTACCACAGCCTCTCATTTTTAAAGCTATCGATCTCCTGAGCAGTTTGTTTTAAAGCATGTTCCTGAAGGTTAAATGAGTCTTAACAAGCGAATTTCTCCCTTTTAAGATGACAAACTATATATCCACTTCTTGTGGAGGGAGTTAAAAGAGAACATGCCAAAATTCACTTCCATTACTATTTGGCATGATCATCCCTGGCAGAGACTCTGTTTCTTCTAAATTAGGTTGAATGCTACTTTTGCTTTTAATTGTAGATTTAGTTTCTGCATTCTCATTTGTGCTAATATCTTAATAGCTAGATAGTTATAGATTTCTGTGTAGTAAACATGTTTCGAATAGAGGAGCATGAAAGGATTGGGACACTGGCATGTGAGTAGCCCTATTGCTGTTCTCTGATTTTCTTTAGCCACTTGCTTCTGATCAATAGGCTTAAGACACATTGCTGGTGACCCAGAGTAGAAATGAAAGTCAGAAGTTCCTTCCTTGCATTCAATCCCAGATCCATCAGCCCAAGATGTTGCAGAGTTCCATGCCTCAGTGGTTTCAGGGAGCTCAGATAATTAGAAAAGAATTGTGACTTGATTTTTGCTTATGCTTTTGTGACAGTCTGTTGCTACGTATTTTTCAGGAGCCACAGAATCTGTGTCTGGCCACCTAAGTGATGGTTTAGGTGCATGGTTGACCTCTGTAAAGAAATCGTCTCTATCAATAACATTTTCTCTCTATTGTGTATTTTATGATTTTATTTGGCAAATTTTATGCAATGCTGTTGTCTATCGTAATGTTTACTAATAATATGCAACCAGAATATCAGACTTGACTTTAAAAGCTATTGCTCAAAAGAGTACTTTAAAAGTAACTAAATTTGGTCATTTCTCCTTCCTCTCCACAACTGGATTCTGGGAGTATGGCTCAGTGCTCAGTTGGAGGTGCCTGATTCTGCTTGGATCAGCTACTGCCCCAAGAGTCTAGGAATGGCAACCAAGGCAGTCATCAATCTCATTATAGGAACAGGGCATCAAAGGCAGCCTCTCCAGCACTGCTTAGATTCTTAGTTGGGGTTATCCCTGTGGATCCCCTAGCATTTCCTCTGTGCCAGACCTCTCTCCAAACATGTACTGGTTCCCTTTATCAAGGGAGATACCCACAGAAACAGTTGACCTGACCTAGTGAGAGCACACAGACCCTAGTCGTAAAGTGGGGGAACCAGCATTGGACCAAACCAATCTCTCTGAGTGTTGGTGTCAGCAAGGAGGCTAAGGCAGTCTATCGAACCTCTAACAGTGGAGCCAGGGTTTATTCCTAGGTCACAAATAGACTTTGGGAGTCCATTCCCTATGGAGGGATACTATTGCAGCCCAGATACAGAAAGGAGGGCCTGGGCCCTCCCCTAAATGATGTGATGGACTTTGATGAACCCCTGTGGAGGGTCTCACTATCCCTAGGGATTGGATGGTGGGTAGGTTGAGGGGTCAGTAGCAAGCATGGAAGGGTGGGATGATGAGGGAAAGATACATAAATAAGAGTGTTTCCAAAACTAAAAATTTTTAAAAATGACTAAATTATATCTTTTTGGAGATGTACCACTTTATAGCAAAATCTGACTTAGACAGAATGGATATATCCCTCTGTCCTATCATTTCACATTACAGTAGACCAAGAAGCAGTGTCATGGGACATTCTGTTCGAGGTCAAGCAGTAAGGCAGCTCAAAATGCATATCTTCAGAGTGACAGTCATATCCAACGGCTTATAGATTCAGACCCAGCAAGGTCAACTCAGCGCCCCCACCAATAAAAAAAACTGTAACTTCTTTCAGCAAAAAGTAGGGCAATCGAATTCCTCTATACAGCCCTGGCCATTTTGTCTCTAGGCATGAGCAGTACAAAGAACCATAACAGCCTGGATCTGATTTGTAGGAACTACGAAGACATTTACAGCAGGTGTTTTTCTAATGGACTGAAATGCATAGGTGTCCCGCAGGTAGCCCTATGCTAATTTTATTCCTTATGCTGATTATCAAGGAAAAGAGAACAAGGGTTCATTGCTCTCCATTTTCTCTCCCAACAGCCGTCTGTTGCTCTTGGAACAAAGCCGGCTTGTGTCCTCTGGGATCAGCTCACCATGATCCAAATGCTGCCTGAGTGATAGATTTCCTGCTTCTTTATCAGCAAGAGTCAGGTACTGAAACCATCTACAGTGCTGGACACAGAGCAGAAATACGAAATCTTTGTTTCCCTAGAAGCTCACACCTGCCGTTCCCTCTGCCCAGAACACTCTTCCTCTGACTGCTGTGTTTATCCCCTTCTTACCTTGGATTATCCAAGACTCATTTCTCAACGAGCTTTCTCTCAAATACTTGCCACACTGTTTAGTTTTCCTTGTACCCACATTTTGTTTATTTATTCACCAGGAAAAAGAGTTGGCTGTGAAGCTCTTAGGTGTGCATTGTGTGCTGCAGGGCAGGGTGTGTTTTCTTTATCCTTGAACAAAAGCTCTGCAGGGAAAGAACTATTGGTTTCATATCAGTTTTTTTTTCTATACTACTCTTCACAAAACGCACACATGGTTAGCCCAATAACTTCATATTTCTGAATGGCTAATGAAATGCAATATAGTAATGATTTTATTTTAATTATTTTAGATACTAAGACTACCTTAACAGAATTTAGTAAACTCCATTTTCATCATAATATTAAAAAATATGAGATCTGAAGAGATAGCATATTGTATTTTTTTTGAGACAGAGTTTCTATATTCATTCCGAACTGTCCTGGAACTCATTAAGTAGGCCAGGCTGGTCTCCATCTCACAGAGATCCACCTGCCTCTGCCTCCCCAGTGCTGAAATAAAAGGTATGTGCCACCACCACTGTCCAGTTGAGATAGCTTATTCTTAAAGTGTCAATGACCCAGGTTTAATTTTCAAACCCAAGTTTTTAAAAAAATCATCTGTAGGGTAATTTGTATTCCCAATGTTAGAGAAGAAGAGATAGACAGATTTCTGGGTTCCATGTCCAGTCAGCCTAGCTTAATTGGTGAACCTGGGTCAATGAGACCCTGTTTCAGAAAAAAATACAGTGAAAGACTCTGGAGGAATCCAATTTTAACCTCTGAACTCTACAGATGTGTACACGTGTGCTCATGTGCATCCATGAATACACACACACACACATACACACACACACACACACACACACACACATGCACAATTAAAGGGGACATTTCAGATTATCCTTTTTACATTTCCTGAAAAACAGAACTAATGGCACACTTCCTAGCCCTTGAGTTCTGCTCCTCATCTCTGAGATGTGAAGTGTGATAAATCTCTCCTTTAAACACCAAGTCTTTCTCATTTTGAGCCCTGAACTCGGATATCTTCTTGGATCACACATTTACACATCACTCTCAGGAAAGCTGTAAGAACCTGTCCTCTTCTTTATAGTCTTCATGGTGCTCTTCATCTTCCTGCTCTGTACTTTGATTAATTGTCCAGCTGGCAACTAACCAGTCCCTTCTTCAGTTTGCTTTGTTGCAATCTATTTTTCTCTTTGACACTTAGGTTTTTCTGTCTTTCCGGTGTCATTTTTCCATCTATCATTTTCTCTTCCATTCCTGAAGAAATGAGTCATTCACAGTGATCTTTTACCCTCATTTTCCAGCACATGTCAAGGGAAATATGCAGCATCTCAACCTGCTTGTAGAATTCATTTTTTTCCACTCCATATTTGTGCTCTCAATTACAAGCTGTGCATTTTAAAATGAAAACATTTTCTTTTTCATAAAGCTGAATTGTTCCAGTTGTCTCTGTTGTATAAATTAATCATTTAATCAATTCAACAAAGATATTTACATCTGTATTATGGCTGCTGTTGTTCTGAGCTCAAGAGGACACAGGGCATTCATGTATACATCCATGACTACACATACACACACACACACACACACACACACACACACACACATGCACCCACGCACATTTTGTCATATGTCTGCTGAAATGTGAGTATTAATGAACAGGTAAAGGAAAATATTTACAGTGAGTCAACCAAGCACAATGTCTCATATTATTAATCTATGCTATCAACTGTACCAAGGAAACATAGGATGTAATCCTCCCAAATAACTAAAAATACACTATGCAATCTCTGAACTTTTGGAACATATAGTGCACTTGAAAAGAAGGATATAAAACTAATTCACCTAGCTGTGTAATGGCATGATCTCTCCAAACAGCATTTGTTCTTTGAATGCAATTAAAAAGACAGTCACGTAAAGTACAGTGTCATTTCAGTGTGAGACATACATACATACCAATCCATTCAACACTGCTTCATGTTTGTGTAACAATCTTCCATGTGTTTAACCTCTCCTGGAAGATTAAAAGGGAATGATAGTAATTGCATGTTACTACTACTGTAATTAAATTACAAACCACACACACACACACACACACACACACACATGCATGCAAGCACGCACACACACAGTGCAAATTCTAAAAACAGGCGACTATAAAGAAAAAAAATGAATGTTTACAAAGCAAGGAATATTCATTAATCAGAAATGAAATTCTGACATCTATCTGGCATGGGTCAGTCTTGTAAACATTCTCCAAAGTAAAATGAGTTTGAAAAAATGACAATTATTGTCTGATTTTGTCCACCTAAGATATTCTATACAAATTCCAGGGATAAACACTGATCCACTGTCCAGGGCCCCATAGGTTGCCCAGGCCTCCTCACTGACTCTCACATTCAGGGGGTCTGGATCAGTCCCATGCTGGCCTCCCAGCTGTTGGTCTGGGGTCCAAGAGCTTTCCCCTATTCAGATCAGCTGTCTCTGCTGGTTTTGCCAGCAAACACATAGAGAGAAAGTAGAATAGTTTTAGCCAGTACCTAAGAATAATGGCAAACTATTGCTGAATGGTACAAATTCCTATTGAGGTTGCACAGATATTCTAGAAAGAGCAACAATGGTTGTTCAGCATTGAAAATTGACTACATGCCACTAAATAATTCACTTAAAATCAATAAAGCTGTAACTTTCTTGAATTTATTTAAACAATTTTGAAGTTTAGCTTTATTGCCATAATTTCCATTTTTTATAATTTTTATTATTTTAGAAACAATTGTTATTTTACATATCAATCCTCCCATTCCCTTGCCCTCCCATCCTCCCATGCTCCCAACCAAGCCCCCCAACCCACCCCCCATCTACTCCCCAAGGATAGTGAGGCCCTCCACGGAGGTGAGAGGGAGCATCAAAGTTTGACACACCATTTGGGGGAGCGTCTAGGTCCTCTTTCATGTATCTCATGTTGGAGAAACCCACAGAAACAGTTGACCTGACCTAGTGAGAGCACGGAGACACTAGTAGTAAAGCTGGGGAACCAGCATTGGACTGAACCAAGCCCTCTGACTGTGGGTGCCAGCTAAAAGGCTAACACAGTCTATGGGTCCTCTAACAGTAGAGCCAGTGTTTATCCCTAGTGCACAAATATACTTTCTTGAATTTTGTACATAAAATTTACCAAATGTATGGTACACTTGAAGCATTAGATGCTTACCCATAATGGAGCACAGAAATATCATTATCACTAACTTAGTCCAACATAGTGCATTTTGTTAGTTGCTTTACAGAAGTACAAATCAGTAGCCATCTTTTGTTGCTTGTCTTAATTCCAGGCTTCCCAAAGGCAACTTAAATCAGTTATCCCCAAGATCAATCTACATAGTATGTTGTTTCTTCTCAAAATATTACAGTCATCTCTCATGACATGAGATCAAGTCAAAAGTGAAGGAGACTTAGAGGGACAAAGACAGGCAAGAAAGTGAAAATGGGCTCCCTGAGATAGCAACTTCTTGGTCCCAGATGATATTTCAAGGAGAAATAATAGGAAGGTTTGGAATAGATGTCTAAACAAAACCAACAGAAAAGCAGGAACCAGGAATTCAATTAAACCAGTGTCCTATTAGCACACTCTTTGTCTAAGGACTCATACTATCCAGAGGGATAAATCTGTTCCTGTTCCTTCTCCATATCATACTCCTCTGTCTTTGCCACAAGTTCAAGTAATTGTCCATGCCAGAGAATGAACTGCATGAGCCTCTAAATCAGCACTTCTCAAACTGTGGATTGTGAGCTCTTTGGGTGACAATGACTCTTTTACCCAGTTTTCATACAATAGATCCTGTGTATCAGATATTTACATTGCCACTCGTAACAGTAGCAAAATTACAGTGATGAAGTATCAAAAAAATAATTTTATGGTTGAGTCATAGCATTCGAGGAACTCCTATTGTCCCCATGGAAAACACAACAAGAGAAAACCTGACTGTTCCATAGAAACCAAGCAGATCATGTACTGTCACAGGGGTCTGAAAACTGGACTGCCCCTAGGATCATAGCTCAGTAAAACAAGGTACATGCAAATGACCCTGGTCATGATATAAATGGAGACCAGTGTTTTATACATAAAATATGCTACATAATAAGTGAAATCACATGCTATAAGAGGAACCAAGAAAAGTCAGATTTTTAATGATAACAAAATCCAAAACCCAGATAATCATATGGTTCAATTTTCTGATAACTTAAAAGTCATTGTCACAAAAATATCTGAAAACAATGTCTAGCTTTTACAATGGACTCCTGAACTCAACAAGAAATATTCAGTCCATGTGCAAAATGGGTAAATGTGTGAAAAGATATTTCCAGGATAATTTGCAGACTTGAAACACACACATGAGAAGATGGTTGACTTCACAGTCAACAGTGGGATAACTAGACATGAAGATTTCACCAAATCCTTTGGAAATAAAGAGAAAATACACCACAGTTGCTAGTACAGATTTAAAGTATCAGAGATATTGTTGGTTAGAGTTTCTCCTAAAATTGGATAGGCAGTTACCACAGACTATGAAACATCACTCTTAGGCAGTTATCCCAGACATGCAACAGCTGCTTAAATAAAAATTTGCAACTCTCAGCTTCATTTGTAAGAGAAAATATATGGAATCAATTCAATTATTCTTTTGTAGGTGAATAGGTAAGACCTGCATGTCATGGACTACTTCTCAGGAACACAAAACAATGAACAATTGATATAATGACTTTTATTTATCCCAAAATCATTATACTTAGCAAATTAATCTAGCCTTAAAAGATAACTTTTGTTTTATTATATTTCTGTGGCATTTTGAAGTGAAGTATTTTAGGAATGCATATTCTGGAAGTACATGGGAGTTAAGTTTGATTGTAAAAGTGTAAGACACATTGTCTTTGCTATGGAATTTTAGTGTGTGTGTTTGTGTGTGTGTGTAAGTGTGTCTGCATATGTGGGTCTGTGTATGTCTGTGTGTCTAGGTATCTGTTCATGTATCACTAAGGGGTTAAAATTAGACACTTCCCTTTGGACCAGCTTAACCAAGAATGAGTTCAACATTGAATCTCCAACTTCTATATGTTTCTTTCATCTTATTTGTAGTTTCCAGTTACTGGCCTATCTGCTGTCTGTCTGTCTGTCTGTCTGTCTGTCTGTCTTGCCTGCCTGTCTGAGTTGCTTATACATTGCATTTGTCTGATCTGTACCTATTCCCTATAAACATTGCAATGTGTTGTGCCTGTGTCTGATGTGGGCGCTTGTATTATACATATGCCTCATAAAATGCTTTGGTTTGTATCTATTGAACAGCTAAGAAAGCATGATGTGGGACTCTTTTATTACAGAAATCTTTAACAGAGTTTTAGAAAAGAAGAATTGACTTTACCAACCTCAATTGACCCAGAATATCACTCAAAACCACAGTCTTATCAATTAATTTCCTCATGCTCTTCTTACCACCTACGAAATATTTGTTTTGTTTAAGGTTCCTGGTAACCTGCTGCCTGCTTTCAAAAATGATTATCACAATACACAGATACATTATTTTGGGCCAGGCCATTTTGGAGTACATAATTTAAAATAAAGGCTATGTTAGTTTAGGTCATAAATGCTGATTTTGTGATAAGCACAAATCATAGACACTTAATGTAGTTGTCTTAAAGCCAGGTTAAACTTAAGCATGCTGAACACAGAGTAGGATAGCAGCTTGCATAGAGTTATTACTGATTTCAAATTGCATTGTTAACTTGGCTGCAAGTTCTGGCAAAAGTAAGTTCTCTTTGAAAGCAAGAGATAGTTTCAGTAAGGGATCTTAGCATATAAAATACAGTGTGCTCCCTGCCCCTTCACAAGCCTTCTCCGTCACAATGTTGTGCTTCTCCTTAATTGCATCTTGATTTTTATGCCGTTCATTTTAGAAAAGAAAAAGTCTAGCTCTACCCATCTATGTTAGCAAACACTTTAAATGTAGCCAGGGAATGTGAATCCCATTACAACAAGGAGACCACTTCTTGATGACTACCTTATATGCCATCCTAGAACTTTCATCCTGTGTCTGATGGAAGCAGACACCCATAGCTAAAAACTGAACTCCTGGATCCCAGGTGCAAAGAGGAGTGGCAAGCAAAGGAATAAAATCCTGGCTGGCAAAACCCACAGAGGCAGCTGACCTTAACAAGGGGAATACATGGACCCCAGACTGATAACTGAGAGACCAGCATGAGACTTATTCAGACCCCCTCCACACACCTGAGAACCTAGGTGTCAGAGAGGAGGCCTCAGCAATCTATGGGACATTGGATAGTATATCAGTATTTTTTCCTGGCATACAAATGGAGTTTGGGACCCATTCCACATAGAGGCATGCTTTCTCATCCTGGACTCATGGGAGAGGACCTAGACCCTGCACAGGATGATATGACAGACGTGAAAATACCTCATGGAAGTTCTTAACCTCCCTGGGAAGCAGAGTGTATGGGGTGGGACTGGGAAATTGGGGGACCAGGGAAGGAGGGGAGGGAGAGGGAACTGAGAGTAAGTAACATGTGTAAAAAGTTAAACAAAAAATAATTCTTATAAAAATTTTTAAAGGAAACCTCTGCTGGTTAGGGCAGCTCATACCTATAACTCCAGCATTCTGAAGGCTGAAATAGAAGAACCCTGAGTTCCAGGCCAGGAAGGGCTTCATTTCATGTATAGCATAATTTGGATTGCACAGTAAGTTCAAATCTGGTCCCTTTAATGCAGCAAGGCTATGTACCATAGAAATTGGTTAATTAGGGCTGAAGAGATGGCTCACCAGTTAAGAGCACTGACTATTCACATGGGTTGGGTTCTCAGAACCCATATATGAATGTTTATAACAATGAATAAAAAAACCCCAGAGCCAGTGAAAGACCCTGGCCCAGTCTAACAGGCAGCTGAAAGCTGAGGCTTATGGAAAATTCCGTTCCTCCACAGCTGCATAGTCATTGCCTATCAAAAGGAAGCTCAGCCCAAGGACACAGGCTGCGTGGTGGCAAACACAAAGATATCTGTGGGTGGTCGGATGGCCCGCTCAGCAAGGTTGAGCAAACACAGAAACCGATTGTTCCTCGGATAGGGCCAAGACTAGAGTTCCAAGAAAAACCTCAATTGCCCCGAACCCTAGCCTCATTTAAATTGTCCAATCAGGGTCCTGTTACTAAGCTTCTCGCTTCTGTCCCGCGCTTTTTGCTATAAAAGAACCCCTGAGTCCCCAGCTCGGGGCGCTCAGTTCCCCGAGACTGAGACGCCCGGGTACCCGCATGTTACCAATAAAAGCCTCTTGCTGTTGCATCCAAGTTCGTGGTCTCGCTGTTCCTTGGGTACAGGTCTCCCTTCCGTGAAAGCATCTCTTCGGGGGTCTTTCACCAGGCTGACTGTTCTGAGTTTTCAGAATGATTAAAAGAAACACTGGCTTGTAAAATAAGTTATGCTGAAAACCTTAGGTCACGTAGGAAAAACTTGGGATCAAGTGGCTTCATAATGTTTGTCTAGAAACTTAAGGCAGTTAAGCCATAGCCTAGCATTCAGGGAGGAAATATTGACTGCACAGGCCTCCACCCAGGTGAGGCTGTCAGCCAAACACAAAGGGAGAACAGAGGCATCTACACACACTTAACGCCTCAGAAAGTTTCACCTGCCTCGCATGTGTTCCCTCAACAACAAGGCAGTAAGCAAAAATGGCACAAAGACAGCGATTAAGCAGTTTCTTTCTCCCTTATCCACCTCAGTGAGTTTACTCTTGGGTCAGTGTGTGGGTTCTCCTTACTGGGAAGTAGAGGTCAGCAGAAACAAATGACCCCAGGGAGTCAACAGACTAGCACAGCACCAGGATGTTTGGAGGATGCATCAGGCAAACAGCAGAGAGGAAAGAGAGTGCCACGTGTGAGACAGGGAGAGTGCTGAGATTTTGAGATAGGTGGGAGGGTGGACCGACAAGTCAGGAGAGAAGATTATACATATTATATAAATATATATATATGTATAATCTGTAGCTAAAAACACTGCAGTAGAAAAACATTTTCATATGTTTTGTTACTTTGTATTTATGAGCAGTGTTTCTGTTTTATTTGCCATTTTGTTATTGAAATTTCATATGCAAAACAGTAAGTTGTCATGAAGAGTTTCTGTACCATCTAGCATGGAGGTAAATACCAGGGCAAGACAGGTCGAAGAAGGGTGTTGGCTGTTTATGCATACAATTTAGTGCTGCCTTAGGTTTTAACTACTTGTATGTCTTCATTTCACAACTATGTAAACATAATGCAAGTACTTTTAGAAATTTACAATTCATAAAAAAATGAAATTATCCCTCTACACCTGACTCTGGAGGGTACCAGGGCTTAAATTTTGTTGTGTCCTCTAAAAATACCTTTTTTAAGTAGTTCATTAAAACAAACATAAAAATTTCCAGTTGGAGGATTCAAAAACTCATCCCTTGGAGAATAATCTTCAGTCTTTTAAAACACCAATATTGGGGTTGAAGGTCTGACACTGGGGAAATCTTGGCAGGAACTGCGCTGAGTTGCTTGGACAGGAATCACCCACAGCTGTCCTTGCCTAGATAGATTCAAATCTGACCATCAAACGGAAGAACAGAGGGTCTTCTAATTGAGAATGATAATCAGCAGCCTACCGCAGGCCATGTTTGTGAAAGTTAATTTGGTTTGATTAAGCCTCCAAACAACCCGTGTTAAGCTTGAAGCAATATTCTAAGTGTCTGCTGCTTGTCTCTAAAAAGGTTGAATTATGATTTAGGATTTTTAGGATCTTTAAACTTGAGAATGTACCTATGTATTATTTTCAATTACATTTACTTTTTATCTTTGAAGTGTGCTGATTTAACTACAAAGTTAATACAGTCTAACACACACAAAAAGGAAGAAAAAAAAAGAAAAAAGAAAAGGAAACAAACAGGTCTCACCATGAAAACTACATTCTATTTTGCATTTTGTGCATTTTGTTATTCTCATGAGCATTGTCTTACAGCACATTTATAATGTATCTTATTAATTTTTTCCATTAAAAGATTTTGTCACAATTTTCACAAGCACACAAAGAATCATCTAATCTATCTGCCAGCTTTGAGTTTAAGGTTGTGATGCCCATATTTGATGTTTCTTGTCAGTGATTTGATCCTTGTCTGTTGGAACAGCACAGATATTTCTATTTAGACAGGGAACTCCACTAAGGACTTTCAGGCAATTTTTAAGAAAGCTAATCTGAACAGGGGAGAGCTCTTAGACCCCAGACCGACAGCTGGGAGGACAGCATGGGACTGATCCAGACCCCCCCGAATGTGAGATTCAGTGAGGAGGCCTGGGGCCCTGAGCAGTGGATCTGTGTTTATCCCTGGAATACAAACAGATTTCTTGTGTCCATAACACAAAGAGGGATGCTCTCTCAGCCTGGACTCTTATGGGAGTGCCTGGACCCTACCCTGAGTGAAATGACAGACTCTAGATATCCCCTATGTGGAAGGAATTGGCAATAGGGTGGGAGGTTGGGGGGGATGGTGGGGGGATGTGGGAGGAGGGGAGGGAGAGGGAACTGGGATTGACGTGTAAAACAAGCTATTTAACATTGAAATAATAAAAAATTCTAAAAAATTTCATCAATGCATAACTTTGCTTCACATATTTCAGTAGCATTAATTTTAAATTACATTAAAACTATACAAATAAAAAAAAGAATCTCTCATATCCCTAAGTACAAATGTTGCTTGAACAAAGTGCAATCTCAAGAAAATGCTGTCGAATTAGCCTGCCAATACTTTTCCATTTGTTACTTTTGTTTTTGATTGATGCCTGGAGCTATTGTATAAATTTCCATAATTTATGCAAACAATAGTACACAAATCACATTTCAAAACCAATCCTGTTAATGACACAATAAATTTCCTTAAACACTGGTGGCTTGACATCATTGTTTTCCTTTATAACCAGAGATATAAATGCTCAGTTAAAGATAAGTGCCCCCACATAAATTAATATTTTTATGAAAGTTATAACCTTTGAAAAAATTATCTGCTCGTAGTTTGGCAGAACTCAAGATCAGGATGCACAAAAGGTCGAGGAAGTATATAAGAACAAGCTGCTTCCCAAATAGAAATATGGGTCTTCAGTTGTACCAGGAAGTTGTTACCAAGCACAGACTTAATCTGTCACATCTGAATGTAACACATGCAATATCTTTATCACTTTGAATCATGTCATATTTTGTTCACATTTTAAATGGGTACTATTTTACTCATTAAGAAAAGACACCTACAACAGCTTGATTTTGTGTGTTTGGTGTGCTGGGCTATGGGGAGTTTGGGGGGAAATCTGTAATATGCAGGGAACACAAAATGCCAATATTCTCCTATAACATCACTCTTGAAACTATTTTTATGGCTTGAGGTCTAAATACTCCTTTGATATAAACACAGAATGTTACCACAGAGTTGCAGAAAGAAGACATCTACACGGGGTCTTTGCTGTCAAATGTCCCGGACACCAATGTCACAAGAGGCTTTATGATTTACTAGTATGCCTTTTCTAGTGTTCATTTTTTATTCTAGAAATAAAGATTACCAGTTGAAAAGGTATCACAATTGTACTCACACCTGTCTTTCTTCTTGGTTGAAAGCCACCATAACTCAAAACACCTCTAAATATACCTCACAAGAATCCCCTCCAGTCCATGGCCTCTGTACTTGACAGCGTTAGGCAGAGGGAGAGGATTTGTGAACTGCCCATTTACAAAATTCAGTTTCTCTGCTTGCTATTTCATTTTGCTCAATATCAGTCCCAATCTCCATTGTCTCACCTACAAAGCTGGAATAGACTTCTACCTGATCACTTCTTGCTGGAGCAGACTCTATGACTCTTTCTTATTACTAAAAAAAAAGTATAAACTAATTTTTGAAAACATAAAATTCATGTGGTTGGCCCTTCCTATACCATTTATTCATCTGGAACTTAATTTTTCAGTTTCCATAGTGTGACAAGTTTATACTTCCTTCATGCTTTTTCTTTATCTCAAGATGTGTTTTGTTTTTTGTTTTTTTTTTGTCCCTTAACTTTTTACTTTCTTAGATGACAATTCATTGAAATGTATTATACACCAAGACAGGACATGTCTCCCTTGTTTATGGTCTACACCCTCTATTCTTCTCTATTTCACCGACTTGTATTTAATTGTTCAGCATCACTGGCACCTGTTAAACCAAGAATCAGCATAAAAAGTATAACAATGTATAACATAGAAATAGTAGAGATATAACTTACAACAGTATACATTGTATGCTCGTGGCTTCCAGGGTCCTCTTTGAAACTGTCCAAGATTGCCCTTAGGGAGAAACCAGTCATGGGCAGTAAGCTGGTGAGTGGGTACTCAAACAGTATACTATCGGACATGAATCACCTATCCTTTCCTCAGATGATATTCTCCAGGAAGTCACTGGGCATACTTTGAAAAATTGCTGCTGTACTCACTTCCAATTGCTAATATTTGACATGCAAAGAGTGTCCCAGACATCCTCTCTGGATGGATGGATTAGTGTGTCTACAACTGAATAAAATTTTGGATCAATATTAATCAATTGTAAGAATATTTCTGTTTTTGCTGCTGTAATTCTATATCAAAGACAATAATAAAGGAGCAGTTGTGTGACCAAGGAGATTACTATTAAAGGAACAGAAGTGTTCTTGATATGCCTGCTAGTCCTTGACAGCTGAAAGTACAAATATTTAAGTAATTAGTACATTTGCCCTGATGGTCCTTTAAGCAGGAAAAGTATTGTTTAAAGGAAAATGGGAATTAAGGAGAAAAAACATGCTTAAATGTTCTGTTTCCACCCATTGGAAAAACTGGCAAAATTAACTCAAGGAATCTTAATTTTTCTTAACTAATGGACTAAGAACAGACAGAGTAATTGGGAGAAAAAAAGAGAAAAGAAAACACCAACTAAGAATCATAAGGAGGTTCGCTTTGATGACACCTGAGAACTTCAGTAGCTGCCAATTAGGCACTTTAGAGTCACTTAGAAAGATATTTTTCCAGGAAAGAATGATCTTTGAGACTTCTACTCAAGATGATAAATTGAATATGCAATAGTAAATCACTTTCTTCTTAAATGAGACTTTGTGGAAACATAGTCAAGCTAAAAGGCAAAGTAGGAATTGCCCCCGTGCCAAGTACCAAAGGAAAATCATCAGAATGGAAGACATACCCCTGAGGGAAGTTCACCACATGCACATCTCAGGGACTAAGATGCTCATTACATAGAGCTTTTGTCTAGAAAGAGCTGGAACTAAGGTAAATGGAAACTATGATTTTTGCTTTTTAGCAACTAAAGCCTTAGGTAGGTAGGTAGGTAGGTAGGTAGGTAGGTAGGTAGGTAGGTGTGTGTGTGTGTGTATTTTTATGGATTTAAGTGTTTTATCCTCTTCTATATTTGTTTGATTCAAATTGTTCTGTGGTCTCACTCTTGATTACAAATCTCTTAAGCTGTGTTGTAGTTCTCAGAAGTTCTGCTCTTTATGCATATGCCTGCCAAATTTGCTTGTCCTTCTTTCTCATGGCCCTAAAAGTTTCATTGGCTCTACATCAATATGTAGACTTGATTCTTATTCAGTTGCTTCATAAATGAATGGGGGACACCAATATTCAATCCATGCGGTACACACACACACACACACACACACTGCATATTTTATAGAAATAAGGAAAGAACCACAGAAGCAGAAATACTTAGATATCAAGGTAGATATTTTCAATAATTAAAAATACCTCTCTTTGTACTACAAGTAACTTGACTTACATTTTACCAAATATTTTTATTTTTTGTTAATCAACACAGAAAATTATGAGTTTCAGTATCATATTTTCATACAATTTTGGGCTGATCCTCCTCTCTAACTCCCATCCACCATCCTTCTGCTCCTGCTCCCTGCTTGTCCGCTCTCCATTCCCAGTAACCTTCCTTCTACTTTTCTGTCTCAAATATCCCATAACCCTCATCATTCCCTCTCTCTCTTTTCTTTATGACCTCTGTTCTCCCTTCCAGGGTCAACTGCCTTTCTTCATTACCTATACATAAACTCATACACATGTAAATACACAAGCAATAAAATTAAAATCTACAATCCACATATGAGAGAAAATATGTAGTCTTTCTTTATGAGCATGGATTGTTTCATTTAATGTAATAATTTCTGATAGCTTGCATTTTATGTAAATATTATAGTTTCATTTTATGTTGTGAAAGACCAATATTTTCTTTACCGATTAATCTGTTGATGGAAACCTAGGGTGGTTCTCCTTGATATTATGAATACTGAAGCAACAGATAAAGACAAGTACAGAATACTCACCAATCAGATGAATAAAAGAATACCGGGTAACTCTAAAAAGAGATTAAAATAGTCTAAAACTAACCAAGTACCTAGCGAACGCACGTGTGACTTCAGGACTGACCATGAGAATACTTTACTTCTAGTGAATTTTCTAAGACACACAGCAGTCTTCATGCCTCTGAAACAGGATATAACTGATGCCTTGGGCCTTTTATAAAACATAAAAGTATTTTTTGCATGGGTACTTATAGCCTTTTATGTAATCATTTTCCCTGCTTTCTGCCACAAATAAACTCTCAAGATAAATCTGATAAAGTTATAGATGTATAATGTGCAAAATCTGTACAAATGTTATATATAAACATATGTGTGTGTTTATATATGTACAAAAGTTTCCCTTGGAAAGATATTATATATAATATCATACATATATCAAGGGCCAATATCTAACCATAGCAGCAAGATTATATCTTAGCATATGGTCATGTTCAGTGGAAAGATAAGTCATGACAGACAAGTGACTTCATTCATGATCAATGCGTGAAGTAATTCTCTACCAACAGCATGTTCAATTTTTTTTTTTTTTGGTTTTTACGAGACAGGGTTTCTCTGTATTGTTTTGGAGGCTATCGGTCCAGCCCGGCCTTGAACTCACAGAGATCTGCCTGCTTCTGCCTCCCGAGTGCTGGGAGTAAAGGCGTGCGCCATCACTGCCCGGCCCCAGCATGTTCAATTTTTCAATGCATACTGAAATGCATATTGACAACATATCTATTAAAATATAGTAACTTTTTGGGGTACTTCACCTTTATCTATTTTCAAGACATAGATATATTTCCTAACAAAAATGATTTTAAATAATATGAAACTAAAAGTGAATTATTTCAGTACATATTTTACTAGTGTCTTATATAGATAAAGATGGAATTTTCGTAATTTGATATTTAAGCTTGGCCTTCTAAATAAAGCAGTTGATAGGCTACAAGCCACCAATTTGAATTTTATATGTTAACACCAGACCTGTTGTATTTATTTGTTACATAAATAACTCCAAAATATTACTGTTTGTAGATGGACAAATATTCTGTCTGAATAATCCACATAATATACATAATTCTACATCAGTCGAAGGAAGGATTTTGGAAACAAAAAGTTCCTGAGCATCCTTGGTTACAAAAGATCAGGATGCAACCCTCTCTGGTTTCCCAACTGTGAAAACATCAAGTAGAACTGAAACCAAACCGTTCTTGACACCCTCTCTGAAATGACATCTATGCAACTCTCACTATCCGATTACCTCTGAACACATGGTGACACATGTCACCATCTCCACAGAACGTGTCACTCACAGGTTGTCTTAGATTTATTTGCTGATATATTAATTCCTTGTGTACTCTGGGGACGGAAACATAAGCTTTACATGAGTGAAACTCTGCATTCTGTTTACTCCTGCAGCACACAGTACCTAGGATAATACTCAATCAGAGTTTTGGTCAAGTTTAGTAACAGAATAAATTCCATTCCTTGTCACCAAAACAGTAAGACTTTTCTTTATTGAGTAAATCCATGGATCTCTATTTTCTCTGCTATTTCACTTATTCTTGTCAAGAGTCTGGTAAAAGTAAGGGAATAACCAATTCTGATCTTCTGGGAGAGTTTCTAGATGTCGTGCTTTCACCATTTTCCTTCTGTTATCTTCTGCCAGTAGACGTTAGTGCCTGGTTATGGTTCCTATTCTTCCTGGATAAGACCTGGGACAGGGGACGGGCTCTCAGGTGTGCATGGCTATTTTCTTTCCTTGCCTTTAATTGTTTCCTGTAGACACTTGCAGTATATTTAGATCATCACTTTTGGAACCTGGTGACATTTACATTATTTTAAGTGGAGGTAAATTAGTTATTGTCCTTTATATTACATAAATCAAACTACATGTGTGCACAAGGCTTATAAAAAGTTTTGTACAAATGCTAGAATTCAATCAGTCATTTATGATCAAAACCAGGATAATAAAATTTTCATATACTACATAGCAATAAGTTAATACTTTGATCACAAGACTGTGAAAGAAAATTGATTTTCTTATAAACATTACTGGGCAAATTTCCACCAAATACCATTAAGATACCTAAAGGCAAAAAAAAGACCAATTGAATGATTAATATTTCCAGAACAGTGAATATATAATGAATACAGAAGTTTAAAATGGGAGGGTGAATGAAGTGATAAGTTCCAAGATAAGATATACAATGGTCAATGGACAATAAAAATATTATTTAATCTCACTAAAAATCCAAAATGATTACTATAATAGCAATGAAATTTTAATCATATCAGTCTTTAAAAACCAGAAACTAATAATATATCCCAATGTCAGTTTTGTTATTTAAATAAAAGTCACAATCATGAATGATCTTTTGGACATAACTAAAATTATATATTTAAGTGGGTAATATAAAAGCATTTATCCAAATTAAATCTATATATTCTCTAAATTTAATCTAAATAGAAATTACATATATGAACAAAGATATGCATACATTAAATATTGAGATTTTAGAAATTATTTGGGAATACTAGCAAATATGCAATGAAATACTTTAGTGAAAAATGTAAGTACGAAATTTAATTTTTCAGATGCAAATTACAAATGCAGGGTAAAAGAAGTTTTCTATAATATTTTTAGATTCTCTGTATTATGTGTAGAATATAAAAGAATATTTTACCTAATGTCAACATGTTTCTATCCAAGTATTTCCTCACTTTAAAGTCAACTTTCATACTGAAAGCAGAATAAGAAACACACACTCAATTTTTCTTTCTATGTTCAGCATTTCCTGAGACTGCTGAATTACAATCTTTGTTTCTGATCATATTTCATTTTGCTACTTCACCCTCCGCACTTAGAAGCACCATCCTGGATAGCAGCTGGAAGGGACTTCCAGATAGAGTCCTGTATAGTTTTGCTTAGGACAGCAAACATAGGGGCAGCTCCCTGCCTGGGAAGAAAGAATGCTAAGCGAACAGAGCTGAGAAACCCAAGCCAGGAAGAATTAATGAGCATGTCAGTTGTTCTGATTGTCCACTTGTGACTCAGCTAGAATCTGTATAACCTTAAGGTCATTCAAACTGTAAGACATAAATCCTAACAACTGCTAAAACATAAGACATACTACTTATATTATCCCATAGATACAAAAATTGGACTATAATTTTTTTATTGTGGCTTTGTCTTAATACTTTACATAATACTGTATTTCAAATCCCTTTGACACCATAAGACACAGTTAGGATTTTATTGCAAAAATTATAGTTGAAAACTTGCTTATTCTTCCATTTCTCTACTTGGAAGTTGAGACATACAATCCTTTGAGGAAAGCAAAGGCTCTGCTTACTGCTGTGTTTCCAGCTCTCACTGATATGAGTCCTTCAGTCAGGCATGCAAGCACGATGTGAAATTATCCCATGGAATTTCAGCTACTTGTACAAGATGAGAAAAAAGCCAGCATCCACAGTCATTTCTTTAAGCCTGTACATGCAAATTGGGGATAACACAACACCTCAAAATTAATAAACTTTTAAAATCAAATATAAATACTAGTGAATTCCAATAAGTGCAGCCTTAGACAGAGGCTTCTCAATTATTTTTCAGCTTATGAATTTTTAAAATATACATACAAACTAAATTATATTGACTTGATACCACAGGAAAAGCAGGTCAGCCTTCAAAGGTAGTGTTTTCTAGTTTTAGAATCAAGGTGGATTTTTATATTCACCTTATCTGGAAAGCACTTAGCATGCTTG
This sequence comes from Mesocricetus auratus, assembly GCF_017639785.1. NCBI lineage: Eukaryota > Metazoa > Chordata > Mammalia > Rodentia > Cricetidae > Mesocricetus > Mesocricetus auratus. The sequence continues at coordinate 106,354,841 of NW_024429184.1, read as the reverse complement.
ACTTGGTTTTGAGATGTGCAACCAGGATCTGCTGTTTCCCTTAGCAACTCAGGAAAAAAAACACTTAAATTGCTAAGAAAAATACGGTTACAGTGTCAACAGTAAAGAAAGAATAATTTAAAACATATACATACATATACATTAAATTAATACACACACATATACATACATATATATGTATATATTATATATATGTGGACTTCTGTGGTTAATAGCACATGTGGCTATAGAAGAGGGTCTGGATTCTATTTGCTACACCCACATGGAATCTTACAATCATCTGTGACTTCACTTCCAGAGGATATAACTCCCTTTTCTGATATCTCATGGGTACTTGTCACATATGTGATACATACAAATACATGGAGACAAAATACTCATATACATAAAATGAAATAAACAAATCTAAAGGTTAAAATAGAAATACTGAAAAATAAATTAGTATTCATGAACTGAACATGGTTAGAAAGTAAAATTTGCTTTATACATATATACATATATATATATACATATATATATATATATATAGAGAGAGAGAGAGAGAGAGACAGACAGACAGACAAAGAGAAACACAGAAAGAGAAGATGAGTTATCAATAGTGAAAGGACTGCTCTTAAGGATGGCAGGCAAGCTTGATATAACTGTGGAGCACATTTGGGTGCAATAAAACAAGAAACTTGTCAAGACCCGAGCCTTCCTTCTTTTATGCACCCTACTTCATTCTCATCCTAAGCACAGGAGTAAAAAAAACACATAATGCCCCTAGAACACAAATATTAACATGCCTCTTATTTACTCAAAAGTTTAAGACCTTCCTTTCTCACTCAACAACCCCATAATCTGCTCCAGACCCATGGTTGCACCTCTCACTCTCTCTCTTCTCCAGTCTCTTACTTAAGCTGTTGTAATTCTATTGGCCTGTTTTATAAATTACATTTTTCCTTTTATCATCTACTAAAGTGAATTGTAGTAGTTTGTATTCAACTGTTCTACCAATTTTGTATTTCCTGAAAAAATGCCATTAGGTCATTTTATGTAATCCTGTCTATACATTTATGCATTGGATTTCCTATCTTCCAAGCTCCATGTTCTCTCTACTTGCTGAGAATTTCATTAGAGAGACTCTCACCCCAAGCCTTTGCATCAGCCATTACATTTCCTTCACTAATTTCCTTCCAAGTATACACAGGACTTGTTCTCTCTTTCCCTCCGGTGTTTTACTAATACGTCCTTTCCAGGTAGGATTTCCTTGACATAGGATTAAAACTTAGATTCCCTCACTTCACCCTCTTCCCCTTTCTACCTTAGCTTGTTCACTAGACAATAACATCCTGCGTGTATTTACTCACCTACTTACCTTTCGTACTCCGTTTAATTATTTCCTATTTTTTCTAGCCCTGGATACTTGATAATCATATTCAATAACTATTAGTTAAATTAACAAGTAAATATTTACTGGATTAAAGATAAGTAAGGTATAAATAGTTCCATGAAGGAAAAAGAGTTGATTGTACAGCTAGATGATAACCCTTGTTAGTGGTTACTAGTTTTATGAGTTGATCCAGAGGACACCTTGAATCAGGATCCCACTAAAGAGGAAGCCATGTCACTATGATGAAAGACCATACAGACAACTGAGGAAGGGGCTTACCAAACCTCACAGATTTTTCAGAATAGAACAAAGCTGTTCTGTCTCTTAATGCTTTTAAAATAAATTTATTCAAAAGTAAGAATATATGAATATATTCAGTCTAGCCTTGTTCTCCAAATTTAAAGAGTCTCAGGTTTTCTTGAGTGCCATTCTCTCTAACGTGTACTTAACTCACTGTTGCAAAAAATCACAGTTCTCACCTCAAAGTCAATGAGATAGTCTATTTTAGGGCCAAGAGTAGCTATGGTGAAAAGACACAGATTCAGATTATGGCAAATACCATTTTCTAACACGGTAACAGTCATGAGGTTTTTGTAACTGTAAAATAGAGAAAGTCATGTATCAAGCCACTTTTCAAATACATTGGTTGAAACACCAGGTAAGCAGGTTATAGCTTATCTGGTGACATTTGTAGTACTTGTTTCAGTGGAAGCTCGTGATCTAATTAGTTGATATATATGCAAAGATTTCATGTGACAGAAGAATTTCAATTCAGACACAGAGGTTAAAGAACAGGTACCTATTAAGGAGCCAAAGTAGCCCAAGAGAACTTAGTTCTAGTTCTGTAATATTCCAAGTCTCTGGAATCATGGCATTCTAATCAGTCAATCATCATTGAGGGATCTCTGAAATAGGTGTGGCTTTTTCTGAGTACTTCTGTTCATATCATCCAGAGCCCATCTTCTTTTTATCACCTGACCCCATATCCCACCAGCACAAAGGCACTGTTGTCTATAGCTGAGATCTGCAGTAAACTCAGGAACGTGTCTGAACCACTGCTTTTCATGCCTTTGCCTAGCTAGGTCACTACAGTCAGTGACTTTGTATTTAAAACAGATCCCTAAGCCTTCACTGCATCTACTACACATGACATAATATAGAGCCTGGCTACATTCTGCCTTCATAGCCCTTCAATATCCTGGCCATTCTGTTCTTGCCAGATTCAGGCTGGCAGCACTCAAGCCACCCTTGGAACCAGAGTGGTCCACATACACAAGTGGACTGTATCCTTACTACTTTCATAAAGTCACTCATGTTTTTGTTTCAACTTAATCAGCTTAGGTCTGTTGTCCTGACAATCCAGTGTAAAAAAATAGTTCGATTATTCTGTATGTCTATTGGGACTCCTTATTCAATAACATTTTTGAAGATGTTGTATTATTGCTCTATTACCTGCATTCATAATAAGACCAAGTAAAACTATATATGCAAAATTTGTATTAAAGGCAAAGTGGTTGAATGCAAAGTATGGAGGGGCTGAAAATGAAGTTCATTCTTAGACACTCTTTCTAGAAATGGAGAATCTGGAAATGTGGATTTACAGGCTTTCAGAGTCTGAGCACTTCATATTTGGAGAACTTCTTTTTTTTCATTTTAATGTTCACAGTCATCCTTTACCCTAAACATTCACAACCCCTGTGGATTGTTGGAGTTCTCATCACAGCAGGCAGCTGAAGCCACTTCTTCCTGGTTGCCTGCTTAGTCAGCACAAAGCTGTCTCAACACAAGCAGCAAAGACAAGAGAGGAGAAAAGAAATACACAAAATCTCCCACTGTAGAGTTTTCTTCTCATCTGTAGTTAAAACATCTATGTTTCTGAACTTTTTGTTTTTTTTCTTTTTAGAACACTGTGAATTTACTAAAAGACACTGTGATATTTAGAAGGAGATCATGCATTAAAATCCCCAAATTCTCTCATAGGAAGCATTTTCTAATTCTATATAGTCATCTAATAGCCTAGTGCATTACAATTTCTTATATTCAAGGTATTAAAAACTGAATTAAGTCCCATGTTTTCCATACTAATACGTATCTACTTAAAAAGTCAAATTAGGGAATTTGAATACTTCTATATTCAATGTGTTCTCCTTCTTAAATTGCTGTTTTTCTGTATTCTGATTTTTACAATAATAAGTGTATTGCTCTAGTTCCGGAACATGAATAAAAAGTTTTGTTCAAGTACTTAAGGAAAGTTTCAAGGCTGTAAAATGCCAAGCTCTCATAAAGAATTTTTTAAAGCAGGCAGGAATATCTAAAAGGTAAAACTTAGATGGAATTTAAAATACTGACATTCCCCAGTCCTTATCCACTTTCTCCAGTCAGCAAGAGACTTTTCTATGACAATGGAATTTCTAACCTCACTAGCAAAGGAGATCAGGCAGATTTTGTCCGGCAAGTGTCAGGTAGCCAGCAGAAGTGGAAGTTATACAGGCAGGCATCAACAAACAGCCCCATGGCAGATCATCTCCAAGTTCACTTCACATGAGATTACATAATTATGGGCTCCAGATCTGAATCATTCCAAGTTTCATTGTATTATCTCATGTAAAGCAATAATATCTTTGAAATTCATCTTTAAAATAAATGGCACAGCATTATCTGTGGAGTCTATGCAACTCCTTTCCTTGTTTGCTTTTTGGTGATGTCTGCCTGTTTTTGCTGCTGAAGGTTAGGTCCAGGGTTTCACACATGCTAAGTAGTCCACCCTAAGTTACATCACCAATGTGTTGTCTTCTTTTAACCTTTCTTACTACACTGCCAAATAATAATGCATATTATCATTAGATTTTTCACAGTTTCACTTCTAAGATACAAAAGTAAACCATAAAAAAATCAATAAAGCAAAAAATCCACTTACTTGCTTTTGTTTTACAAGAGCATTCTTGAACAATCAGGCACAGAAATACAATAGCTTTATTCAATTACAGTCTGTGATAAATTGATAGGTAAATTCATAATTTCTAGACAGATACTGTAGCATTGCAGACTGTCACTAACACCTCTCCTTCCCTTCTGTATTTCTAAGGGGAGACTCCTCTGCCATGTGCAGTTGCAGGCCTTACAACCACACAGCTGAAGTATAGACTTAGAGTCTTCCCTTCAGGATCTCAGGTCATCACTATGTGACTGTGCACTAACACCCCCACACACACACACACCTCAGTGCAGGTGCAGTTTTCTGAAACTTTTCAAAGAAATGGAACTGTAGTGTTGTTGCCTGCTGCTTAGCAAAGCAAAGGTCATGTATGCTTCATTGATATGATTCAGATGGTATCCTTTATGAATGAAGAGTTTCTATGCAACTTGATTAGGAAAACTGTCTGCCTACAGAAATTCTCAGAAAAAACTGCTTTAAATGGGTGTTTCCTAAATGAAAAAGGCTTGTGATGATGCATTCTCAATTTTAAAACTGCACAGTTTTGAAAAAGTCATGACCACAAGGACTGCAATAAAAACACTACTGGCAACTCATTCTGCCCACACCACAAAGCTTTGCCTGGAATAGCACACACTTTTGGCTACAGTTACATCTCTGATTAATTTTTATAATTCAGGGACTATACAATCATAACATTTAAAGAAATTAACACTGATATACATTGCTTCAGCTTGGGGAAAGAACAGGAGAAAATTTCATCACACCACACTATGCATACAAAACCAGGGCTGTGCAATGATCAGCCCAAGGATTTTAAACATGCATTGTTCACAATTTTCTGTGCATCCACAAATCCTTCCATCACTATTGATGGGAATTACTCAAGTGTACTTAGAACAAGGAGGCATTTTGATTATGTACTTACACAGTCAAGCAATAAATTTACATAACTCTCAAATCCAGTTTATTATTTTAGTGTTATTTTTTCAAATCACTCATATTTTATGACAGACTGAGAGAAAAATAGATAATTGGGAGACATTAAGTAGTTCAAGATGCATTTTACTAAATATTCCCATTTTCCTTAAACACTTAAGCCAATAATTTAGTTCCTCTTACCTACTAAATTGGGCTCTATTGTCAACATGTAGTATTAGTATTCAGGTATCTATACTGGCCTGTCCTTGGGGTCCTGACAGGATACACCCTCAGTAGCAGTCACTAGCAATGCCACCTGTGCATATTCAAGCATTCCCTTTAAAAAGGGCCCTGCCCACCTCCCATCCCTCTCTCTCTTTCTTTCTCTCCCTCTCTAAATCTGTTGCCCCCCCATCCTTTCCTCTTTCTCCCCATGTTTGCTTTCACCTGTCTCCTGAGGCCAGTCTCCCACTTCCCTTTCTGCTTTTTATTATCCCTTTGCCTAACAAAAGCAAAACAAAACTAAACTAAAAACCCTCTGCTTGAACCCTGTAGCATGGTGGTGCCTTTCTCTCCTGTGCTGCTTTTCTTAAATTGCAACATGTAAAACAAGCCCAAAATAATCCCAGTGATCCGCCACTGGCTACCTACTTATACAGTATAATAAATGAGGACGACCTTGATGCACTTCTTAGCATCCTTCCCAGCTCTCCTGCGTGGTTCTTTTTCTGCAGGGGCTCAGCCTTTGTTTGCAAAACTACTATTGTACTGACAAAAGGAATAACCACGGCACAGATAGACCGATGAGAAGAGGACCCAACCACCCCAAGGCCCAGCAGACGTTCTCCATGAGAAGGTAGCAAACTGGGAGTCATGTAGACCAATGATCTGAGTCTCTAGATGGCATCTACGTGACACTTGGGAAGATTTATATCTACATTGCTTGTTTCAGAGTTTGTTTTTTTGCTATTGTTGTTTTCTTGTTAGTGTTATATGGATATTTTAAAGGTTAAGTAGATGAAAGAATGTTTACTAAAGAAAGAATCAAATGTCAGTGAAAAAAATAAAACTACTTCAGTTATCTATCTCCCCAGGAAATCGGTCCTTTCCCTGCATACATCTTAATCAGAACGAGGAATAAAAAGGAATCAGAGGTTGTCACAATTAATATATAATTTTAAAAATTAAATTCTCAGGTTCTAGGAGCACTTTTATTACGTTTTTTTAAAATTTCGTGTGGTATTTGAGTCTGGTTTTGTTTTAAGCATCTTTGTGGTAGAAACAGATACAAGGATTGACTGACATCTAGGAAAGACTCCAGAGAGAGTTGAAGTAGAGGACAATGAAATAAATAACATTATTCAGGCCAATACATCTGAACATTGGAAAAATATGACCCTTAACTTGCATTCTGAAAAAAAAAGATTAGTACCTCTCAGAATTTCAGGTTCTCTATTGAATTTCTCAAAATCAAAACAAATGGTTAATTTCTGACTGAGCCGAGTTCACTTGCACCATGGCTGAGGACACAAAGCTGTGGTTCTAATGTAAGGAAATGCTGTATATTGATTCATCTCATTGTGTCCTCCGGGACAGATGACTGATGATGATCCCCTTTGTCTGCTGTTTCAAATCATCATTTCACAGTGGCATCTGACAGCAGATTATACGGGTGGTTGAAGTTTTATACCAGTCCTATGAATGATACTTGGGTAATTCACATGAAGTGTGCACACCACACCTGAAAGTAGAGTCAGCTTCCAATTAATGTGTGAAAATGTTCCCCAGTGTCTTAGATTCATTGTTTTAATAACAATAAATACGATCAATGAACTGCTACATTTGGATTTTTCTTCCTTTCTCACTAAAAGCTGTGAATATGAGTGAGTATGCTGGAAACACTTGCAGGCTTAATGTTTTGGCACTGAGGCTTGCTACTTTGGACTCCAAGAACTGTGGTGAAAAATGCTAACCCTCAACCCCCTCAGGCACATATGACTACCCCAGTGTCCTCTGTATTGAGGGGTGGGAAAAAGTCTTACTTGAAAGGCCCTTGCTAGTAAATCACTAATTTTGTTAGTTTCGTATACCTTGGTCGTTTTAGAATTAGCTATGGCTCCTAGTGTTCGAAGACCAAAACAAAGAAGGTGAGGGGAAAAATCATCTTTAGGAAAATCTTAACCACAAAAAGGCTACCATATTGCACCTGTACATAAAAATCTAAAGATAATGAAAAATGTAAGGGATTCCTACCACATATAAATATATTACAGCTTTTTATTTTATCTCATCTTATGCCAACTTCATGCATTACTCCTAGAAATAGTATAAATTTTGGGTATTTAGAAAATCTCAGAAAACATCCTGATTCTTCAAATCACTAGTTAAGTTATCCTAAGGATACAAGCTAGTTAATCAAAGACATATTTTTATTACTTGTACGATGTAGGTTAGAATTTTTCCCCTTTTTTCCTCTTAGAAACAACCTTATTTTACATGTCAGTCCCAGTTCCCTTTCCCTTCCCTTCTCCCCTGCTTCCTACTGATGCCCTATCCCATCTCCTTTCTGCTCCCCAGGGATGGTGAGTCATTCCATGGGGAATCTTCAAAGTTTGTCAAATCATTTGGAGCAGGACCTAGGACCTCCCTGTTTGTGTAGGCTGAGAGTGTATCCCTCTATGTGGAATGGGCTCTCAAAGTTCATTCATATACTAGGAATAAATACTGATCCACTACCAGCGGTCCCATAGATTGTCCAGGCCTCCTAACTGACACCCACATTCAGGGGATCTGGATCAGTCCTATGCTGGTTTCCCAGCTATCAGTCTGGAGTCCATGAGCTCCCCCTTGTTCAGGTCAGCTGTTTCTGTGTGTTTCTGCAGCCTGGTCTTGACACCTTTGCCCATCACTCCTCCCTCTCTGCAACTGGTTTCCAGGAGTTCAGCTCAGTGTTTAGCTGTGGGTACTTTTGAAGTTGTTTTGAAAATTAGGTGATATGGTGATTATAAAATTAAACTGAGGAGTGAGTGAACTTTTCTATACAAACAACATTCAGTGAATGGTGTTATATGTTCCCTAATGTTAGGTTAATTTTAAAAATAAAGAATTCAAGTCGATTCAAATTAAATAAGAAATTGTAATGGAATTGTAGAACCCCCTATGTTAACAGTATAGTCTTATATGGAGTATATTGAAATGAAACTATTTCTTGGGGAGTAAGGGAGTAAGGTTTGGACATAAATTATGCTTCATGAAAGGTCATGTCTTAAATGTTTCAACATCAATGAGGAAAATGTCACATAAAGGTCATGGGGTCATTAGTACTTTAATCAATAGTCCAATTCACCAAAAGAGTCATAATTTGATGATACTGGGAGATCGTTAACACTTTCAGCAGTGTGGTTTGGTTGAAAGAAATAGATTACTGGGAATATGTTCTTGGTGCTATGTCTTGTATCTAACTACTCTCTGTCTTATCATTTGTTTCCTGTCTGTGATGGGACACCCAATTCTACTCCACCCTGTCCCTAATGTTTTGCATCATCACCAGTCCAGGAACAATGAAAAGTAAAGATCATGGACTTTGAACGGTGAGCTAAAAACCAAAGGTCTTATGTCCTTTCAAGTTATTCTCTCAAGAATTTTTCACTGCAACAAAAAACCCAGCCTAGCACAGTGTGTTTAATTCAGATGACATGAGGCTGGTGTAACTGCAACTCAGACAAAAACAGTTGGCTCATTCCTTGTGACTCCCTCTTTTCCTGTATCTTTTGGATCCCCCTTTCCGTACAAGGAATCTCAAGATGCAAGACCAGCAAGAGCAACACCAGATGCTATCTGGAAACACTGATGCTGTTTTCTTACTTAGGCATCCCACAGTAGGAAAGTCTCCTGCGTGTAGTGTAACTCAGCACCACCATGACAGACGTTGTGAGAGAAAAAGGCATACACAGTCATGCTAATGAAAAGGGAAACTTCATACTCATTGGGACTGTCAGATGCCAGTGACAAAGAAGTGAACAGAGAAAACAGGGCTTTTGCTTATATCTGAGTCTATTTTGTGTAACTATGAGATAATTTGTAGTGAGTCTTTATCTATCCCACCAGGCAGCCACCAAATAATGATGCAGAAACTTCTTATTAATTTGGAAAGCTCAGCTGACAGCTTAGGCATCTTTCTAACTACTTCTCATAACTTAAATGAACCCATTTCTATTAATCTGCATCCTGCCCTGTGGCTTGAAGCTGTTACTTCTCCTCCTGCACTTCCTGCTTTCCCTGTGTCTGACTGGTGATCAACCTTTCTTCTTCCCAGAGTTGACTCTCTGCCTGGAAGTCCTGCCTATTCCTCCAACCTTGCTATTGACCCTTCAGCTTTTTATTGCACCAATCACAGTAATACATCTTCACACAGTGTAAAAATATCCACCACAAAAACTGGATAATTTATACTGAGCAGTCACTTATTATCTCAGGGTTCTGAAACTGAGAATTACAAGACCAAAGAACAAGCGTGTTTCAAGGCATCTCCTGTTGAATCATCCCGTGGTGATGAGTCAAAGACAGTGAAAGGAAGACAGAAGATGGCTCAACTTGCCTTTCTTGAAGAACTTACACCTGTGACAATGGCATCAATCTATTTAAAAGACAGAGTCCCCGTGGCTAATTGCCTCATAAATGTCTCACTTCTTCATACTGGTACAATGGCAGTTAAATGCTAATATGAGTTAAGTGCAAGTTCAGCTAAGCTTAACATCTAGAGAGAGAGAAAATAAATGTAAACCCACATGATCTTGGGAGAATCCTGTTACTTTAGCCTAATGCACATCCATGTTTTAAGTTTTGACAGTTCTCCACACTGATTTCCATAGCCCACACCCATCATCAAAGAAACATCTTTTTTTAAGAAGATGGAGACCATTGCAGAAATCCACAACTGGCCAAAATGCAGAGAACAAATAAACATGGATGAGCAACTATGACTAATGCCAACTAATACACCTACAACTTAACCCCTACACCTAAGGTTCAGGAAACATCACAGTAGGGGAAGAGGGCAGATTTTTTTTAATTGAAATTAGAAACAAGCTTGCTTCACATATCAATCTCAGCAGCCTCCCTGTCCCCTCCTCCCCAACCCACCATGAGCCCCTCCAGCTCCTCACCCAAACCATATTCTGTTCCCCAGGGAGGGTGAGGCCCTCCATGGGGGATCTACAGAGTCTGTCATTTCGTTCAGGGCAGGGCCTAGGCCCTCAATACCAGAGCATATGCTGTCTGGTAATCAACTTCTGTTTTCATAAAAACATCTGATGAAATCATTTTGATTATGTGACATGGGAAAATATTCTCATATATCAGAGGGTCATGTGGTGAAACTTGTGATGATTAAAAATTTGACTTTAAAGCATGCCCTGATGATTCTCTGGATTTCCTCAGAGTCCATTGTTCTTGGCAACATATCAAACCTCAGCAGCTACAAAAAAATTGGAATAACTCCATGCATCTTATCTGACCACCATGCTTTAAAATTAGAATTCAACAACAACACAAATTGCAGAAAACCTACAAACTCATGGAAATTGAAGAATGCTCAACTGCACCATCCCTGGGTCAAAGAAGAAATAAAAAAAAGAAATTAAAGACTTCCTCGATTTCAATGAGAATGAAGATACAACATACCCAAACCTATGGGACACTTTGAAAGCAGTGCTACGGGGGAAGTTCATAGCACTAAGTGCCCACATGAAAAAAACTGGAGAACAGTCATACTAGAGAATTAATAGCACAGCTGAATGTTCTAGAACAAAAAGAAGCAAACTCCCCCAGGAGGAGCAGACACCAGGAAGCAATCAAATTGAGGGCTGAAATCAATCAAGTAGAAACCAGGAAAACACTGAGAAGAATCAATGAAACAAAGAGTTGGTTCTTTGAGAAAATCAACAAAATAGATAAAAATGTTTCCAAACTAACCAAAAGACAGAGAGAGAGCATGCTAATTAACAAAATCAGGGATGAAAAAGGGGACATAACAATGGACTCTGAGGAAATCCAGAGAATCATCAGGGCATACTTTGAAAATCTGTACTCCACAAAATTTGAAAATTTAAAGGAAATGGACAATTTCCTGGATAGATATCACTTGCCAAAACTAAATCAAGAACAGACAAACAATCTAAACAGACCTATAACCCCTAATGAAATAGAAGCAGTCATCAAGAGTCTCCCAAACAAAAAAAGCCCAGGCCCAGATGGCTTCAGTGCAGAATTCGACCAGAAATTCAAAGAAGAGCTAATTCCAATACTCCTCAAAGTTTTCCACACAATAGAAGCAGGAGGCTCACTGCCAAACTCTTTCTAAGAGGCTACAATTACCTTGATACCCAAGCCACACAAAGACACAACTAAGAAAGAGAACTATAGACTATTTTCCCTCATGAACATCGATGCAAAAATACTCAATAAAATACTCGCAAACCGGATTCAAGAACACATCAGAAAAATCATCCACCATGATCAAGTAGGCTTTATCCCAGGAATGCAGGGATGGTTCAACATTAGAAAATCTATCAATGTAATCTATCATATTAACAAACTGCGATAGAAAAAACACATGATCATCTCACTAGATGCTGAAAAAGCCTTTGACAAAATCGAGCACCCCTTCATGATAAAGGTCCTAGAGAGATCAGGGATAACAGGAACGTACCTGAATATAATAAAAGCAATATACAGTAAACCAACAGCTAACATCAAACTAAATGGAGAGAAACTCAAAGCAATTCCTCTAAAATCTGGAACAAGCCAAGGCTGTCCACTCTCTCCATATCTCTTCAATATTGTACTAGATGTTCTAGCTACAGCAATAATACAACAAAAGGAGATAAAGGGGATACAAATAGGAAAAGAAGAAGTCAAACTTTCACTATTTGCAGATGATATGATAGTTTACATAAGTGACCCCAAAAAACTCCGCAAGGATACACCTAGAGATGATAAACACCTTCAGCAATGTGGCAGGATACAAGGTAAACTCAAAAAAAATCAGTGGCCCTATTATATACAGATGATGAAGTGACTGAGAAAGAAATCAGAGAAACATCACCCTTTACAATAGCCAAAAACAGCATCAAATATCTGGGGATAATGTTAACCAAGGAAGTGAAAGACCTGTATATCAAGAACTTTGTGTCCTTAAAGAAAGAAATCAAAGAAGATACCAGAAAATGGAAAGATCTCCCATGCTCTTGGATTGATAGGATCAACATAATAAAAATGGCAATCTTGCCAAAAGTAGTCTACAGATTCAATGCAATCCCTATCAAAATTCCATCACAATTCTTCACGGACCTGGAAAGAACATTAATCAACTATATATGGAAAAACAAAAGGCCCAGGATAGCCAAAACAACCCTATACAATAAAGGAACTTCAGGAGGCATCACCATACCTGACTTCAAGCTCTATTATAGAGCTATAGTCCTGAAAACAGCTTGGTATTGGCACAAAAATAGGCAGGTAGGCCAACGGAACCGAATCGAAAGCCCTAATTTTAACCCACACACCTATGAACACTTGATTTTTGACAAAGAAGCTAAAACTGTACAATGGAAAAAAGAAAGCATCTTCAACAAATGGTGCTGGCATAACTGGGTACTGGTATGCAGAAGACTGCAGATAGATACATGTTTATCGCCTTGTACAAAACTTAAGTCCAAGTGGATCAAAGATCTCAACATAAATCCAGCCACACTGAAACTTTTAGAAGAGAAAGTGGGAGATACTCTTCAACGAGTTGGTACAGGAGACCACTTCCTAAACATAACACCAGTGGCACAGGCACTGAGATCGACAATTAACAAATGGGACCTTCTGAAACTAAAAAGCTTCTGTAACGCAAAGGACACAGTCAAAAAGACAAAAAGGCAGGCCACAGAACGGGAAAAATATTCACTAACCCTACATCTGACAGAGGGCTAATCTCCAAAATTTACAAAGAACTCAAGAAACAAGTCTCCAAAACACCAAAGGATCCAATTAAAAGGTGGGGTGCTGAACTAAATAGAGAATTCTCAATAGAGGAGGCTAAAATGGCCAAGAGACACTTAAGAAAGTGCTCAACATCCTTAGCCATCAGGGAAATGCAAATCAAAACAACTCTGAGATACCATCTTACTCCTGTCAGAATGACTAAAATCAAAAACACGGAAGACAATTTATGTTGGAGAGGATGTGGAGAGAGGGAAACACTCCTCCACTGCTGGTGGGAGTGCCGACTCATACAGCCTCTTTGGAAATCAGTATGGAGATTCCTCAGGAAAATCGGAATCTACCACTAGACCCAGCAATTCCACTCTTAGGCATATATCCAAATGAGGCAAGTTCATACAACAAGGGCATCTGCTCCACTATGTTCATAGCAGCATTATTTGTAATAGCCAGAACCTGGAAGCAACCTAGATGACCCTCAACTGAAGAGTGGATAGAGAAAATGTGGTACATTTACACAATGGAGTATTACTCAGCAGAAAAAGAAACAATGGAATCTTGAAATTCGCAGGGAAATGGATAGCACTGGAAGAAACTATCCTGAGTGAGGTAACCCAGTCGCAAAAAGACAAACATGGTATGTACTCACTAATATATGGATTTTAGACATGGATCAGGATAGTGCCAGTCTGCACTTCCACTGATAGAGAGTCTGGGAAACAGGAAAGAACCTAAAAGATATGCATATATGCATAGTACCCAAGAGAAGAGGATTGAGACAAGATCCTCTGAATGGATGGGGAACACGGCGAGGGGTGGGGGGGAGTGGGAGCTGGGAAGAAGAGAGGTGGTGAAGAGGAAGAGAGTTGGTCATGGGAGAACATCACCCTTTACAATTGCCACAAACAACATAAAATACCTTGGGGTAACGCTAACCAAACAAGTGAAAGACCTGTATCGTAAGAACTTTGAATCTTTAAAGAAAGAAATTAAAGAAGCCCTCAGAAAATGGAAAGATCTCCCATGCTCTTGGATAGGTAGGATCAATGTAGTAAAAATGGCAATCCTGCCAAAAGCAATCTACAGATTCAATGCTATCCCCATTAAAATCCCAGCACAATTCTTCACAGACCTTGAAAGAACAATAATCAATTTTGTATGGAAAAACAAAAGACCCAGGATAGCCAAAACAACCCTGTTCAACAAGGCAACGTCCGGAGGCATCAATATCCCTGACCTCAAGCTCTATTATAGAGCTATAGTCCTGAAAACAGCTTGGTATTGGCACAAAAATAGACAGGCAGACCAATGGAATCGAATTGAAAATCCGGGTATTAACCCACACACGTACGAACATCTGATCTTCGACAAAGAAGCTAAAAATATACAATGGAATAAAGAAAGCATCTTCAACAAATGGTGCTGGCATAATTGGAGACTGGCATGTAGAAAAATGCGGATCGATCCATGTTTATCGCCATGCACAAAACTTAAGTCCAAATGGATCAAAGACCTCAACATAAATCCAGCCACACTGAACCTCTTAGAAGAGAAAGTGGGTGGTACCCTTGAACGAATTGGTACAGGAGACAGCTTCCTGAACATAACACCAGTAGCACAGACAGTGAGATCAACAATTAATAAATGGGACCTACTGAAACTGAGAAGCTTCTGTAAGGCAAAGTACACAGTCAGCAAGACAAAAAGGCAGCCCACAGAATGGGAAAAATATTCACTAATCCCACATCTGACAGAGGGTTGATCTCCAAAATTTACAAAGAACTCAAGAAGCAAGTCTCTAAAACAGCAAAGGACCCAATTAAGAAGTGGGCTGCAGGACTAAATAGAGAGTTTTCAATAGAGGAGTCTAAAATGGCTGAGAGGCACTTGAGAAAGTGCTCAACATCCTTAGCCATCCGGGAAATGCAAATCAAAGCAACTCTGAGATACCATCTCACTCCTGTCAGAATGGCTAAAATCAAAAACACCAATGACAATTTATGCTGGAGAGGATGTGGTGAAAGGGGGACACTCCTCCATTGCTGGTGGGAGTGCCAACTGGTTCAGCCACTTTGGAAAGCAGTATGGAGATTCCTCAGAAAAATGGGAATAAACCTACCACAAGACCCAGCAACTGCACTCTTAGGCATATATCCAAAAGATGCCCATTCATATAACAAAGATGTCTGTTCCACTATGTTCATAGCAGCTTTATTTGTAATAGCCAGAACTTGGAAGCAACCTAGATGTCCCTCACCCGAAGAATGGATAGAGAAAATGTGGTACATCTACACAATGGAGTACTATTCAGCAGAAAAAAATAATGGAATCATGAGATTCGCAGGCAAATGGATGACACTAGAAGAAACCATCCTGAGTGAGGTAACCCAGTCACAAAAAGAGAAACATGGCATGTACTCTCTCATATATGGATTTTAGACATAGATCTGGGGAGTGCCAGCCTACAATCCTATTGCCAGAGAGTCTGGGAAACAGAAACTTCATTTACTGGCTGGTTAAGTACTGAGCTGAACTCAAGAAAGCCAGTATCAGAGAGGGAGGACTGATGATCAAAGGGATTAAGACTGGGCTGGTTGAACCCCCAGAAACAGCTGACCAGACAAAGGTTAACTCTTGAATCCCAGGCATCAGCCTGGGAATCCAGCATGGGACTGATCAAGACCCCCTGAATCTGGGTGTCAGTGAGGAGGCCTAGGTAATCTATTGAGCCTTGGACAGCAGATCAGTACCCATCCCAAGTATACACACGGTCTCTGGACTCCCATAGAACAATGTGAGGTGCACTCTCACCCTGAACTCTTGGGGAGGGGTCTAGGCCCTGCCCTATATGAAATGACAGACTATGGACACCTCCATGGAGGGCCTCACCCTCCCTGGGGGAATGAGGGGATAACGGGGGGGGGATGGGGGGAGGGCACGGGAGGAGGGGAGGGAAAGGGAGAGGGACCTCGTACTGACTTGTGAAGCAACCTTGTTTCTTATCTAAATTTAAAATGGAAAATAAAAAAAATATTAATAAAAAAAAGAATGAAAAAAAAAAGTAAAATAAAAAATGATAAAAAAATTTGACACTATACCCCACTTCCAGGAAGATATAATGGATATCCATTTACACAATTGTACATGTTCATGTGTTCAAGAATGTTCATGACAGAACTTTTTACACTAATAAAGAGCTGGCTATGTCAGTGGTAAAAAAAATCTAAGAATTCCACAAAAGAGTATTACTATGGTCTGAAATGAAGAATCAAAGATGATTTCACTTAACAGAAACTTTGTGTTGGATATACTTCAAAAGTCATAATATGTTGCTTTATTGAAATATATACTATTAAAATGTATCAACACATGCATACAATTATATATATACATATACACATACACAATATTTATATATTATATGTGCATATAGTTACATTCACTGGCATTTATTTACTGCTTAAAGATAACAGTAGCTTCTCATTACTTCAGAGGATATAAAGAAATTAATTAATACACTGTGGACATTCCCACACATTTTGCTATTTTACAAGTTAAGCAATAGTACTCAATCACCCACATTTAAAGAATTTAGATGTAATTCAATACAATGGTGACATCATTTCTCTAAGACTTCTCCTTTTAAAAGTCTGCACTGTGTTTTGGAATTCTTTATCCATGTGTCCCATATTATGCCAACTTTTTGAAAACTGTATTTAGAAAATACTGCTTTATAATTCAATATAAAATTGTATGCTCACTGTCATTTCACAATTGCCATTATATCTTAAGCTCTCAGTATTACATATAACTATCTGAAATTAGATGTTTGTTTCTTGGTCTCATTATGCACTAGAATGTACATTATATGATGACAAGGATCATGTCTCTCCTGTTTTTCCCATAAGCGATAAGTATTAGATTATTAATCACTACTGAATAGGTTTAGAGAGACCATTTTCCAAAAAAGGAATATATAAAGGACACTTGTGTTATGAAAAGAAGAAGAATGGGGAAGTGTAACCCATAATGACTTGTTTAGTGAATTATCTTGTGTCCATCTTGGCTCCCTTTACAAAGCCCATGAACTTCTCTCACAATCTCCCCCTTTTCAGTCAGTAACCTTGACTACAAGAGAATACTCCTCCCCAAGAAATGACTTCTCCAACCCTGGGGCAATTCACAATGGAAACCAAGCCAGCTTGTAGGTCAGGACAACTCTGAAGTATGATTTTGCTCTAGAGCTCTGTAAGAAATCTGCCTAAAGCAAGATTTCAAATGGCACATCTGTGCTCAGCAATTTTACCCCATCATATAGTGACCTACTTTCCTTCTCCTAAAGACTCCTGGAGTCCTTATAACAAAGCCATGGGCCTCTTAGGTATAGATAAAGGGTACCTGGGTAGGTGCAGTTGTAAAAATTAAACTAATTTTCTCACAAACTTCTTGCTCTGGATCAACATTCTTGATGGAGGAGATTATTTCTCCAATCCACCCCTCCTTGAAGAATAACCAACACCTCAAATGTGACAAGGATTCTCTTTAGACTATAATTGTACTCTGCAGGATTTGCCACATATTTTTCCTGGCCATCAATAAGGAGGCTGTATCCATTATCTGGGTCTCCTAAGAAAGGAAATGAATTCCATGTTGAAAGGTCTGTAGAGAATTACCAATAGTAACAAGAGGAACTTAGCTTGCTAACCAAGACTTAATCTTGAACACCCTGGATCTACAGTGAATTTAGAGCCAGCAGGGAATGTTCATAACAGTTAAGTAACATCATATATGTCGGGGAATTTATTATTTGACAGAACCATGCAAAGATCTGAGATCCTCTTGAGATGACTTGAATGTATGGAAAATACATAGACCATTCTGTGTTGCATAGAGAAAATAAACTGTTATGATGTACTCTTGGGGGATATCAAGAGTTTCTATGACAACTGAAGGATCACCTAATAACACCTAATAACATTCTGTAGGTAGACCTAAAGGAAAATATTCCAATTTTTAAAGCAATAAGGAATACATTGGAGAAAGGTGGAAGAGTCTTGCTGCAGAATCTCATACAACTGTTCTTTGCCAACTGAAAGGATACTAGAGTAGGAAACAGAACTGCAAATGGCAAGTGGGACAATGGAATCTCTGAACTAAGGGTTCAAATATCCAGAACAGCCAAATGTAACACGCAACAGGGAAGAATACTGTGGCTAAAAACAGGGAAGTCTGCCAGAAAAGTATACAAGCAGCTACTACAACTTCGAATTCCTGGAGAAAAGTAGATATTTAATCAATTAAAGTATTGTTTGATATAACAGCCCATTGTGTAGGAATGGTCCTAGTGTTTCTGCTGCTATAATAAGACAACATAAACAAAAGCATCTTACAATTCTGAAGACACACTCTGTCGGAGGGAAGACAGGACAGAAGTTCCAGGCAGGAATCTGGAGGTAGGAGCTGATGCTGAGATTGTGGAGGAGTGCTGGCTTGCTCCTCATGGCTTGTTCAGCTTGCTTCCTTAAAGCACTCAGGCCCACCATCTCAGGCACACCCAGAGTGAGTTGGACTCACCTATGTCAATCTTCAATCAAGAAAATGCACCACAGGCTTGCCAAAGCTATGTCTGGTGCATCCTTTTCTTAATGATTCCCCCTTACAGAATGAATCCAGATTTTTGTCAAGTTGACCTAACAACTATTTAGCATAGAGGCCAAAGAGTGAATAAGGAGACAGAGACCAGATACCCACTAGAAAATAATAATTCTGGTATATATTACTATTTCCAGGTGGGTCTCATACTCTGAACTCATCATTTGCTTAAAAGGTTGAGTTCCCAGGTAAAGAAAGCAAGCACAAATGATACAAAATTTTCCTTTAATGATGTATGACTTGTTATTCAAATGACCACATACTAAATACTAAAGTACAAGCTGGTGGAAACCAGGAACCTACCTGCTTTTACACTACATACACCTGTAGAACAGTCCAATACATCTTCAGCTACATAAACTTCCTTCCACCCTGACCATGAAAGACTTCCTGCCTAATTCATTATTGTAATTTTCAATATGAAAATTTCAATTTTAAGAAGCCCATTGTCACACTCAGGTATATACACTCCTGTCCCTAAAATCCCTATAAATAGCCATGCTTACATCTATGATAAAATTCTTAGCAAACTCCTACTGTATTTTATAAGAATACAATCATTAAGAGAAGGGTATATTGTGATGAATATATTTTTTCAGTAACTGTCACTACAGCCAAATGTCATTATTTATCCATAATTATGACTCTATATGCCTGTGCAAATGCTAACAGCACTATTTTAAAATATAATCATGAAACCATTATCACGTCTACAAGTACCTTAGTAATTTTGTAACATTATCAACATTAAGTCAATGTTCATTTTTTTCCCAAATGCTTTTTAAACTTTCAGCTACGTGTCTTGGGAAAGAAAGAAGGTAAAACATCTCCTAATTTTTCACAACTAAATGCTTCACTCTTTAGAATGAAAGATAGAGTTTTCAATGGTTCCAAATAATTGTGCCAAGCAACTGTAACAATAATGATTTAGAACAGTGACATCCATTTACCACCAGATAAAGGGAAACAACAGAGCAGACATTCCAGGACCTGCTCATCTGGACTTTGGAGGAGGTCCTGGAGAGACAGCTTTCTAACTTCCCTGTGATGAAATCACAATCAAGAGCTGATTGCAATAGAGGAATAGAGTAGCTCTACATATTTCTATGCTAAACACCTAATTTCCCCATCTTTATTATGTAATTATTGATCGATTACCAGAAACTGAAGCTAATGAAGAAGTCTTGAGAATCTTTTCCCCATAGGAAGAAAGTAATGACCCTGAATTATGCAATATTTCAGAAAATGGATAAAATACCTTATTTGCAATTTAGATACTCTCTAGTCCTCCAATTTCTATTCCGTGGAGTAATAGCCACTTCTAGTGTGAACATAACACACTAAGGGCTTTATACAAATATTACCTCTTCAAATGCTGCTTCATGCGCTTCTCTGAAGGCAAGAATTTTGACTGCATTGCTCATAAGCCAAACAATACTTTTAGAAGAATAATCCCCTCGAATAAGCATGTTTAACTCTTCCTCTCACTGTGAATCTCATGTTTGTGCTCCCATCTCCAACTAATACGCTCAAACGCTAATGTACAAGTCATGATATTTAGAGAAGACATTTCTAAGATAGTCTATCAATGAGGGCAAAATTTAATGATGAAATTATTGCCCTTGTAAGAAGAGGCACAAGACAGTACCAACTTTCAGCCATCATCTGTATCTTCTGACGACACAGTGAGCTGAAGGCAACCTGAGGGACAAATACCCTCCCCAGAATTGTCATTCTAATCTTAGGCCTTCTGATCCATGGGAAAGTACATATGGATGCACATGGATCAAGCCACTCAATCTAAGGAAATACTTACAGCAGCCTGAACAAACAAGACACAAGGCATCAGCTAAGTTGCCATAGTATGAGGTTATCTGACTATCCTAATAGACCCAACTAAAGATTATGGCTTTGTGAATAAGAAATTAAAATAATAATGGGTGATATTGAGAAAAGAGATCTAGAATTGGAATCATTTCTGCATGTTGACCTTCACTAGCTCTGGAATGTAGGCAATTCCCTTCTTTGGACACTAAGTAAGTCTTTGTAAGGGTATCTTCAAATAAGAGGTTCTTTTCCTAAACAGCAGCAAAAGATGTTTTACCAGGAAAGCTGATACACCACACTCATCTTAAAGCACTATTAGTAGTAACTGAGAAATATGGTATTAGGTTGACTGAGCCACTGGACCAGAGACCTCCTCAATTCCTGATTATACCTTCATGTAAAAGTCTTCATAACCTGGCTGTTGCATACTGAATGACATACAGTGTAAGAACATATTATCAAAAGTTGCATATGGACATGGGGGGAGATAAGTATTAAAGTCTCTCCATGAAATATATTTTCTCAGACAGCAAAACTGCTTATCTAAGATGCAAAGATCACACAACTATGAACAGTTGACTTTTTATATAGAAAGAAGTCATTTTATATTGATTTTTATTTAAATTGAAAATGTTATTCTACATACCAATCCCTGTTCTGTCTCTCTCATGTCCTCCCACTCTCCCCTACATCTCCCCATCCCACCACCGCCACACATTCCTCAAAAAAGTGAGGCCTTTCATGGGGATCATCACATTATTTGGGACAGCATCGAGGAACAGATAATTATGGGTGAATGGGATAGGGGATTAAATTGGAAGAACCGAGTTAGGAGGAGGAGATAACAAGAAGATGAGGGAAGGAATATGGGAGAGAGAGTTAAAGCTAAGATCCATTTGAAGGGTATTGCGAAAACCTACTACAGTAGAAACTTTGTAAAATATATGCATACATGAAGGGAACCTAAATGAAATTGCCAAAAATGGGGAGGCATATATCCAAATGGACAACTTTTGTCATTAGATGAAGCTTCCAGTACCAAGATTGGGTTACATCTAATTGAGTGGTTGGTCAAAAGTGTAGGGTGGGAAACTTCCGTTCAACCCAGGCTGTTGTCAATACTATAGGTTGCTCTCCACAAACTGATGGCAAGCCCAATAGCTGAAGGAAACACATACACACTCACTGAACATAGAGAAGTCCAGAATGTACCTACAAAGAGTTTTTACCCTTATATGCTGACATTCTTGGTAGAGGAAGTTACGCTACACACTACCAAAACAAGAACATAAACACTAATACATCCACAACCCCATTAATCTATGGTGGTGTCCTGCCTGCAAGATATGATGCTGCGTAGTTCCCATAAACCTTGTGGGACCAACCAATATCTGATTTGACTTACAGCACATTCTATGAGATTTACCACATACATGACACTACTTGCCAAGAACCTGAGACTAGACAGACTAAGGAACTAGGGTAAAATCAAATACTGCTGTTAATAACAAAGCAAATAAACAAATGAAAATAAACAAAAAAGTAGCAATGAAAAGACTCCTAATGAAATCAACTGTACTCATAGATCAGTGCCTTGTTCAACTATTATCAGACATGATTGCTCAGCAGCAGTTGGGAACAAATACAGACACTCACAGTCAGATATTATGCACAGAAAGAGAGACCTTGGAACACCCATCCCTCAATGGGATGTATTCATCAAATCCCTCTCCTCATGCCTAGGGGAACCCTGTGGAAGAGAAGGCAGAAAGAGTGTAAGAGCCAGAAGGGACGGATGACAGCAAGAAAACATGACACTCTAAATAAGCAAGACTGATGCACGTGAACTGTTGGAAACTGAGGCAGCACGCAGAGGACCTGCAGGTGTCTGCACCATTGGGGTCCTACAGCTGAATGAAGAAGTGGACACATGCCTGCATCCCTAATACAGAAGCTATGTCCAATTGATAAGCACAAAGTAAACAGTAGTTTCCACTAAGGGAGTCTTACTGAGGACAAAAATTACTCTTAAGTGCAGGCTGCACACCCAGCAGTAGATGGCCAACAGAAAATGATCTCAAGTCCATTATTGGAGGTTCCCTGTCATATAATTCCATGCAAGGGCTTTTTCTTAAATCTTATTTTTAATTTTAACTTTATTTTACTTATATATTTTCTCTCTTTTTACCTCACATGTGCTTTGCATACATATTGTAGCTCCAGTTTAGTGCTGTTATTTTCCATTAGAAGTTTGTTTTCTTTTTCTCTCTTTTTTTTCCTGAAGCTTGTTTTCTAATGAGAGACAGAAAAGGGATAATTAGTGTATGGGAGGATGATTGGGAGGAACTGGGAAGAGTGGAGGAAGAGAAACACCATAATCAGGATATATTACATGAGAAAAAATATTTTAATTAAATGAAAAATCAGCTCCTTTCAATTGGATCTAATAACTATCTAGCATAGAGACAAAAAATAAATGACACAGAGACCAGATACGTAGGAGAAAGCAATAATCCTGGCATATATTCCCATTTCCGGGGGGGTTCATGCCTGAACCCATCATTTATTAAAAACTGTTGAGTTTCCAGGACAAAAGGACCACAAAGTATTCAGAAGCATATTCCAGGCCTCAAGTGATGGATGGCTTGTTATTAAAATGACCACATACTGAAACAGTTGCTGTGCATAGTCCATGCTGATGGAAGCCAGAAACTTACTTGATCTTGCCTAACATAAACCTGCAGACCAGACCAGTGCATCCCTGACTGTTTGAACTTGTCCCTTCTCCATTCTGTCAGCATGCATTCAATGACTGTCTCACCATTTACTTATAACTCCAAGTGAAGTCTTCTACTTGCTTCCTTCTAACTTCCCATGATGCCATTTTCATCATCATTTCTCATTTACATCTACTAAAATAACTTGTTATTGGCAATGTGTTTTGGTTGCTCCATTCCACTCTCCCTAAAAATGATCTGTAAATTCAGCATGTACTTTATTTTTTATAAGAGAAGAATAAATAAAACTACGAAAAAAGATTAGCAGCCATCATTTGCCACACATCAAAACTAAAGCTCCTAATGTTATAATTTAGGTTCCAACACAATCCAGTCACAGTTTGTTTGCAATATATTTTCCTTACATATTATTTCATATGCAAAAGATACTTTAATAAAAACTTGGCCTACAACAGTGAAATAAAGCCCTGTAGACCTATCAAAGTACATGTCACTTGAAAAGCAAGGCAAAAATCCACTAAAATTTCATCTGACCTCCACAGTGTATCTGCATGTATGTGTGTGTTAATAAGACACAGTAATAAGAACAATAATAATTAATAATAAAATTTTAAGAAAGTATCACCATGTTGACTTTGATTAGTATTTATGATAGAATAAACCCTGGACTCAAATTAATAGCCAATTAAATGGAGGAGAGAAGATCTTCTGAACAGATTGGGAACACTGCGATGGATGGGGGGGTGGGATCTGGGAAGAAGAGAAGGGGAGAAGAGAAAGAGAAAGTAGGTCATAGGGGAACAGGAAGGTTGAGTGAGGGGTAGAATTGGGGGAAGAGGGAATCATAGGTTAGAAGACAGATCTGACTCCAGTGAGACCTCTAGTGATTTAAAGGGATGACACCAACTGGCAAGCTAAGCAATAGTGGAGAGACCACATCGAATGCCCATTGCTGATAATGAGCTTGATGTCTATAACCATCCTAGAACCTTCATCCAGTGTCTGATGGAAGCAGAGGCAGACACTCACAATTAAACACTGAACTGAACCATGGAACCCAGTGACATAGAGAGAGGAGAGATGAGCAAATTGGCAAAGAATGGGCTGGAAAAACCAGCAGAGATTGCTGATCTGAACAAGGGAGAGCTCTTGGACCCCAGACCGACAGCTGGGAGGCCAGAAAGGGACTGATCCAGACCCCCTGAATGTGAGAGTCAGTGAGGAGGCCTGGGCAACCTATGGGGCCCTGGGCAGTAGATCAGTGTTTATCCCTGGCATACCAACAGACTTTGTATGTCCATAACACAAAGAGGGATGCTCTCTCAGCCTGGACTCTTAGAGAAGTGCATGGACCCTGCCCTGAATGAAATGACAGACTCTAGATATCCCCTATGTGGAAGGAAGTGGCCATAGGATGGGAGGCTTGGGGAGATGATAGGGGGGTGCAGGAGGAGGGGAGGGAGAGGGTACTGGGATTGACATGTGAAGCAAGCTATTTACAATTAAAATAATAAAAATAATAAAAGAAAAAATATAAGAGAGAAGGAAGGAAAGGGAGGAGAAAAAATTTCAATACATAAATCTTTGAAATCTTTCTTGGAAGATAAAAAACAAAAACAAAAGAAATGGATCAAAGAAGTATTCCTAGGAAATAGTCTAGTACATGACAGAGAAGATAGAAGGAGAAAATAGAGGAGAGGCAAACTCAGACATCACATGAGATATTTAGCGCTGCTACAGCTTACAGATATGAAAACCAAGGTTTAAGTGAATTAATTATTACTTTGTCCAATGTTGTAGATATAACAGATAAAGCTTTCAAGCTTTAGTCCAAATGCCTTTGGATCCATAGTATACTGAGATATAAATTTATAAATACATATTTATTGAGCACTCATCAGGTATCAAAGACCACAATTAAATGCAGAGATACATCACTCACTCTCTGTAAACAGCCTATTGGGCTTTGGGGGTGAAAGAGAAACATGAGTTTTCAGCAAATAATCTCACTGCCCCCACGTATATTATTTCCACTCTTCAGTGCTTTCATGAATGTATGTGTGCATGTATATGCATTGTAAACATTGAAACTATTTATATGAGTTCATACAGATGACTTTAAACTGCAATCCCCTGTTCTCCTTAATTATGCTTTGACAGAAGGATTACCCTGTTGCAGATAAGAATTAGCCCAAGAGTGCTGAGAAACACATCTAAAGAAGCTCCTAGCTAGAAGGAGCTGCTTTAGCAATGCTTGAATGCAAGAATTTAGTAAAAATCCCCCACTGTAAAACTTAGGACTACATTCTCTGCATTCCTAAAAGACCACACTTACCCCTATCCTTTATTTTCACTTTTGCTTTGCTGTTGTGTTAACATGTGAAGCTAACTGACCTCATTGTCAGGTATTCAAAAGTAGAAAAGTCATCCAGTTTTCTCCATCTGCAACATTCATGTCTCCCCCACTGTGAGAACTCCTCAATGCACAGGGAAATTAATGGATAAGCAGGCCACCCATGACTGAAGTGGTTTCCCAGGCTCTCAAATAAAACTTGTCAATCACCTTTGGGCTCTGTGAGGAGAGCATCTGCAGGACCCAGGATGGACTGATAAATATGGATGTGCTTGCTTCTCATTTTAGAGCAGCAGTAACAACACATTTCTGCAAGACTTTTCCCTGCAGTGCAGTCATCAACTAGACAGAAAGTCTTTCATATCCCATATTATATTGAATGAAAAAAAATTCCTTATGAGGGCCTTAAAAGAATATACAACATAAATTGAACACAATAGAAAGCTTTTTTTGATTGAGTGATTGATAGGTGAAGTGAATTGTGTGTGTATGTGCACACATGCATGTGTGTGTGTGTGTGTGTGTGTGTGTGTGTTTGTTTTATAGCAAAGGTTATCCTACATAGGTGACCTGTTATTTATTACATAGAACAGGCTGACCAACACAGCAATCCCCTGTGCTGCATATGTTGGAATTATAGGTGTGTCTCACACTGAAACTCACCCTGCACATTATAATTCATGTTATTTTGATATTATTAGTACCTTTACTCATATGTGTGTGTATGAGAGAGAGAGGGAGAGAGAGAGAGAGAGAGAGAAAGAGAGAGAGAGAGAGAGAGAGAGAGAGAGAGAGAGAGAGAGAGAGAGAGAGAGAGAGAGAGAGAGAGAGAGAGAGAGAACACTCATGTGAAGGTCAGAGGACAACTTTCTGGAGTTGGTTTTCTTTTTCTATCCTGTTGATCCTGGAGATCAAACATCAAACAGATCTTCAGGTTTGGCAACAGCACCTCTAGCTGATGAAGCATCCCAGTGTTTCTAGCCCACATTCCCATGGTCCATTTTTCAGTGAAATGGAGATGACTTGCACATATACATATGTATGCACATACATGTGCGCTCCCCCCTCTCTCTCACACACACACACACAAACACACACGCTCTTGAGCAGATAGTGGGACTAGAAGTGACATAGACCTAAAACAAGAATTCACTTGATTTACCTCTTTGACCTCTCAGATAAAGATCAGGACACTAGAATACTCTATCCACACCTGTTTCACCTGATTAACCACTAAAACCGGAAGAGTTGAACTACATTTTTCTTTCTAGAGACAGTTGCCCTATGAACCTATGTGAAGATCACAATCTCAAATTTCGAAAATTGCTTTAAAAATGTCTTGCAAGTATTAGCTTTAATTCTTGCAAAGCTATGTTTATCTGGCTCCTAATTTTGAATGTCCCCCAAAAGACAAATTAAAAGCTATTAAGCCTTGGCTGGGTTTGAGTCCCCTCTCAGAAGTCCATTCTTATCAAAATAAGACAGGACCCAAATGCTCAGAGACATAAGGCAATTTTTTTATCTCGAACAAACATACATAGAATATTAGAAATGAGGAAGAAGTAACATTCTCTGGAAAGGCTTAACATTTTATTGCCAGCATGCACACTTGCTTTGCAAAATCTCCCAACTGAACAATGGTTTGTATTATCCTCAGCCTTCAGTTCTCCTCCAAATCCTCTTTCACCAGCATTTCTTAAGTATCTCAACACTGCTTGACAGTTTTGTTATTTCAGTCGGATTTTCTGCAGTTTTACTTCTCTGCTGTCTGGATGGTTTTATTATTTACCATATTCTTTCTTTCAGACTGTGGGTTTTATTCTGGTTTTGGCTTTCCGGGATTTTGGCAGGCGACTGCTATAAAATACAAGAGATTTGGAAGCTATGCAGATGGCAGATATAGTTATGTATGCTTTCATTCATGATGGGCTTCCGTCTTTTTTATAACAGGTAGGAAAACTGCCAGCTCCTATTTCCTGTGCCTACTTTTGTCATATTTAGGCAAGACTGTGGGATTGACATGTAGGGCTAGAAGATTGCTGGTTTGACTAGGCTCTGGTTGTTGGGATTTAAGGGGGAACTGTCTGTGGGTATTTTGCATGAATCTTGTATTTTTTTTCTATTTTGGTAGGTTCTGATATTCCATTTACCTTTGAAGTTAACACTCCTTCTTTTAGAAGAGTCAAATTATTTCCCAAGGTTTTATTTTAGTTTCATTGCTTGTCTCTTACACAAATACATGTAATGATGTGTTATTTTTCAAATCTTACAAAGAATTACCTCTAAAATAACAAGAATTGCTCTATCAACTGTATGTTAAACTTGTTTCTAGAAATTTTTATTTCTAGAAATGTGAAGCAATCACTTCATATATCTTGGTACAGTATCTCAAACTTAGATAAACTGTCTCTTTTCAGGGTAAAAATATTACAATCTGCAAAGCTCACATTTAGGGTCACTATCATAAACTGAGAGGTTACATATTTAATTACAAAATTTCACTGAAAACCTGGCAACAATTAAGTGTCCTTGGTGCCTCAGTTTCCTTCAAGTATGGTTTTATACTCTCATAAGAGAAGTTGAATTAAGGAAAATATAATTGAAATTATTGTCTGTGCAAATTAAAAACCAAAGATAAAACATGTATAGCCCCTAGCACAAGAAAAGCAAATTTGAACAAATCATAATTCCTTGATATAATTAGTACATTGTATCAAAATAGGGGGTTTTTCCTCTGGCATGTTATAGAGTGTCTTATTGATTTATTGTTCTACTGCAGAAAGTTTCACAGTTTACTTCAAGCTACATGTAAGTACCATGACAAATAAGCAAATCCCTCGGATCAATCTTCCCTATGGCCCTAAATATGACACCTTCACTCAATGGGAATCCATCAGTGGGTGGGGCATGTACAATCTATGAAGTTCTTGCCAGGAAGGAAAATGAGCAAGGATTCTATATATCCCTAGAGATTTTCAACATCTCTCCCAGAATCCGGGATAAACAACTTATTGCCACCTAGGACTCTATTTCTCAACAGGACATTGACCTCCCTGGTACTTATTACAAAAATTCAACAGCATTTCCCCTTGTTGATACAACAGAAAAAAGAAAATACCCCACAACTTCCAGTTACCCTTGGAGAGCAAATTATCATCTTCATTTAAAAACCACTGCAATCATAATACAGGTTTAGAAGTTCTGCAAACCTAGAACCCCAAATGTCAAGTCTGTTACACAATAGACATTTAATCACAAGGACTGTGCATTCTTCAGGCATATAATGCAAGTATAGAGTTTGATCATTTAAATTATTTAAATATTTAATTTATTTACTCTGATTAAACTAATGATAAAACCATGCTGGTAATAAAATTAAGTAGTAAAACTAAATATTTATTGCTCCCTAGTTTTGGATGCGTCAATAAGTATACTACCACTATTTCTTTTACTTTTTTTTGAGATTATAATACATTTATATAATTTCCCCTTCCCTTTTCTCCCTTCCAAACTTCCCATATATCCCTGCTTACTCTCTTTCAAACTCTTTGCCTCTCTTTTTTCATTAATTGTTATTACATACATATCCATGTATGTGTGTATGTGAGTGTGTGTGCTTGTGTGTTTGTGTGTTTGTGTGTACATAATATATACCTAAATACATACATGTAGCCTACATAGTCTACATAATGCTACTTGTATGTATGTTTGAAGGAAAGACCAAAGCTACCAGATAAACAGTTGTGTTCTCTTCTCCAGGGAAGACTATTTATCCTGCTTTCAACATTCTCTAGTTTGCTGTACCTCGTTGTGCATGCTTAAAACCTCCTGGGATTTCCCCTGTTGACGTTAGCATGTTAATGGCTGTCATGTTTGTTCAGCTGTGTTTAGGAAGTCATGTTGGTAAGATTTACAAAACACCTCCCATCAAGGCTCAGAGGTCATTGTGAAAAAGCAGACATAAAGGTCTTTAGAGTCAGAGCAAAGGGGAGTTTGCTTTGAGATTATGTCTTCTAGTGATATCAGAATCTATACCAATGAAGTCTCATCTCACCACTGTGTACTTGTATTTAATCTAACAGTATATGCAGCCAAATTAAAATGAGATTCTAATACAAGAGTTAAATATCACCTAATGGTGAGATAGCTTATATTTAAATGTAATGTATTGTATTACATGAACTTTTGAATGCTCCAATTAACATACTAGTCTCTATATATTAAGTTATCTCTTAAAGTATGATCATTCATGAACTAATAAACTCAAGCATCCTGAGCAATGTATGTTTTACAGTAGAACATATCATAAGGAATCATGAGCTTCTCATTAGTTCATACACATATTCAAAGTCCTATGGGTTTTCAATAATCACTGTTTTTTTATCCCAAGTTCCCCCATCATCCTCTGTATTACCCTTCTCTGATTAAAAACCATCCCTTCTACTGCTAATAGCACTCTACTGCTACTACCTGGCTTTCTAGAGACCCTTTTGACTCCCTCTCTCCACGATCCTTTTCTATTTTCTGGTCTCTGCAGCTAATTCAGGTTATAGAATCAAATCTAAGGATATTGAGCTAGTAGCCACAAATGGGAGAGGATGTGTTGTTATTTTCTGGATCTGGGTTATCTCACTCACTAGAGTATATTCTAGTTCTATACATTGACCTGCAAATTTCATGATTTTATTTTTCTTCAGAAATAAGATTAATTTGGTTGTGTGTAGGTACCACATTTTCACTATCCATTCATCAATGGAAGGAAATCAAGTACCCTAAGTGATGTATGTTGTTCATTAGAAACTTATTACATGAGCTTCTCATTTATCTGTACACGTATTCAAAGACAGAAAATGGATCCTGCTGTAAGTGCAGGTATAATTGTCTAAAACAATATGCTCCAAACACATTACTAGAGATAATATTTTTTCTATGAGACTCCCAGAGAGATTTTAAAATAAAATTGAGGAAGAAGGAATTCATTGCTTTATCCAATTTAGGATAATAAAAATAAAACTGTTAAATAATCATCTCGATAGGTGTTTTAGTGCTCCTATAGAAAAATAATCAACCAAAATATCTATCTATCTGTCTGTCTGTCTGCCTGTCTATCTATCTATTTTTATATCTTTATTAGTACAACCAATATTTCTACTGCATAGAAAATTTAGAAAGTAGTGAACACACTGTATAAGATCTATGCTGAAAACTGGTAGTCATTGGTATAGTGTATATTCGGTTCATTGCTCTTGTTATGTATCAGGATTATACATAATCAAAAGCTGGGACATAGAAAATATAGTCAATACATAAACTTAAAATGGATAAATTCATTTAGCGATGAGGTTAGAGATAGCTTGCTAATTATAATGTAAATGATCACAGAGAAGTGATAAAGGAAAGTATTATACAATGGAATAAAGAAAGCATCTTCAACAAATGGTGCTGGCATAATTGGAGACTGGCATGTAGAAAAATGCGGATCTATCCATGTTTATCGCCATGCACAAAATTTAAGTCCAAATGGATCAAAGACCTCAACATAAATCCAGCCACACTGGACCTCTTAGAAGAGAAAGTGGGTGGTACCCTTGAACGAATTGGTACAGGAGACAGCTTCCTGAACATAACACCACTAGCACAGACAGTGAGATCAACAATTAATAAATGGGACCTACTGAAACTGAGAAGCTTCTGTAAGGCAAAGGACACAGTCACCAAGACAAAAAGGCAGCCCACAGAATGGGAAAAAATATTCACTAATCCCACATCTGACAGAGGGTTGATCTCCAAAATTTACAAAGAACTCAAGAAGCAAGTCTCCAAAACACCAAAGGACCCTATTAAAAAGTGAGCTGCAGAACTAAATAGAGAGTTTTCAATAGAAGAGTCTAAAATGGCTGAGAGGCACTTGAGAAAGTGCTCAACATCCTTAGCCATCCGGGAAATGCAAATCAAAACAACTCTGAGATACCATCTCACTCCTGTCAGAAGGGCTAAAATCAAAAACACCAATGACAATTTATGCTGGAGAGGATGTGGTGAAAGGGGGACACTCCTCCATTGCTGGTGGGAGTGCCAACTGGTTCAGCCACTTTGGAAATCAGTATGGAGATTCCTCAGAAAAATGGGAATAAACCTACCACAAGACCTAGCAACTCCACTCTTAGGCATATATCCAAATGATGCCCATTCATGCAACAAAGATGTCTGTTCCACTATGTTCATAGCAGCTTTATTTGTAATAGCCAGAACTTGGAAGCAACCTAGATGTCCCTCACCCGAAGAGTGGATAGAGAAAATGTGGTACATCTATACAATGGAGTACTATTCAGCAGAAAAAAATAATGGAATCATGAGATTCGCCGGCAAATGGATGACACTAGAAGAAACCATCCTGAGTGAGGTAACCCAGTCACAAAAAGAGAAACATGGCATGTACTCTCTCATATATGGATTTTAGACATAGATCTAGGGAGTGCCAGCCTACAATCCTATGGCCAGAGAGTCTGGGAAACAGAAACTCCATTTAGCGGCTGATCGAAGAAGAGGCAAACTCCCTTGGTTAAGTACTGAGCTGAACTCAAGAAAGCCAGTAACAGAGAGGGAGGACTGATGATCAAAGGGATTAAGACTGGGCAGGTTTAACCCCCAGAAACAGCTGACCAGACAAAGGTTAACTCTTGAATCCCAGGTATCAGCCTGGGAATCCAGCATGGGACTGATCAAGACCCCCTGAATGTGGGTGTCAGTGAGGAGGCCTAGGGAATCTATTGAGCCTTGGGCAGCAGATCAGTACCCATCCCAAGTATACACACGGACTTTGGACTCCCATAGAACAATGTGAGGTGCACTCTCACACTGAACTCTTGGGGAAGGGTCTAGGCCCTGCCCTATATGAAGTGACAGACTATGGACACCCCCATGGAGGGCCTCACCCTCCCTGGGTGAATGAGGGGATAACGGGGGGGGGGGATTGCGGGGAGGGCACGGGAGGAAGGGAGGGAATGGGAGAGGGACCTGGAACTGACTTGTGAAGCAACCTCGTTTCTTATCTAAATTTAAACTGGAAAATAAAATATAAAAAAGAAAAGTATTATATATATATATATATATAAATTATGTCCCTTTTATAGAGTAAGTATAAATCAAACAATCTATAATATGCTGGAGGTACCTGGCATGTTGATACACCATACATGTATTTATTTTCTCCTGTAAGTCTGTAGCAAGAACACATGAAGAACTTACAGGCATTTGATATTAGACAAACGTATAAAAAATATACACTTGAAGAAAGACAAAATCTTCAACAATTAGTGTTGAGGATACTAGATGTCTAGATTTTAAAAAATGGATTATTTCCATTACTTAGCTACTATGAACAGACTAGCCATGAACAACACCGAACAAGTTTCTCTGTAGTACAATATAGATCCCTTTGAGTATACGCCAAGGAGTGGTATAGTTGGGTCATACACTAGATCTATTTTAAGACTTTTGATTTCCACAGTGGGTGCACCACTCTGTAATCCCACCAAGATTGAATGAGAGTTTACCTTTTCCCACACGATTACCAGCAGTTATTTTTTTAATCTTAGTCCTTCTGGTTATGGTGTGATGAGATCTTGAACATGTTTTAATTCTCATGTTCACTGATTGCTAAGGATGTTTGACACTTAAAGATATTTCTTAGGCATTTCTTCTATTGAAAATTCTCTGCTCATCTCCCTGAAAATATCAATAGGCAGAAAAGCTCTACTGCAGTCTAGAGAAGTCTAAATCCATGGAAATAGAGAACCATGGACTTGTGTAACACAGTGGCTTGGTAACTGACATTTTCCCCTAAGGCCACAAATTTGCAAGACTCTTATGACACAATTACTAGTTTAAAATATTCACACTGTGCAAAACTACAAAGCCATGCTGCAAGTATCAACAGCCAAGACAGGGCATAATTGTTCCCTTTATAGCACAAAATACATCACTATGGGTTCTTACCTAAATCTGGCCTTGATGGTGACCATTCATCATTGGAGAAACTAGATTGGGTGTATAAAATACACTGGCTAGGAGATTCAGCATGCTAGTTATTATGTAGAGCAGATGAAATTTTGATCACTTTTTTAGATGCTTAACTGTTTTGTTTACAGTTCTCTTACATGGAAGGCACTTGTGACATCATTGTTTTCACTCTAATGTTCCCCTCCAACATTTTCCTTTGCAAACTGAAGATTGCCAGGTGTAATTATGTATGTCTGAGACATGAGCGTTTACTCAAACAAAAGAAGATTTGGGTTCTTCTGATGAAATATTAAGCACCAGGTATGAATTAATTGCCTTTTCTTCCTTTGTTCGACCAAGACAATGCTGGACGAAATGTAGTACCTAAAACCTCGGATATAAGTCACACCAATGAGCACCTAGTAAAATGGAGGCATGAAGTTAGCATTTTAATCAGGAAATTGATAAAACGTTGAGATAAAGAACACTTAAGACAGCCTGCCAGGCAAGCAGATAAACTAACTGCAGATCATTACCTCTCCTTCTTTTCCCCAAATCCAGTCCCCCAGTCTTACCCTAGTTCTGTAGCAGATCACCTGTTACATCTTTCCCTCACTCTAAAGCCCCACCTCCAGTGGTCACACAGGTCTTCTCTTCCAACCTTCTTTCTCCCAACTTATCACCTTAACCTAGCCACCATCTCCAGCAGGCTTTTCCCTCAAACTCTCTTAAAGCCCATCACCAATCCCAAGTGTCAATTCCCAATACTTAGAAACTCATTGCACCCAGAACTCCCAGTGGCCACCTCTAGCATGCTCCAAGAAATTTCCCTCAGTAGGCAACACACAACCAGTAGAACCTCATAAGATCCAAACAGGGCAACAGAAACCAAGGAACAAAATTTTTACCCAAAAATGACAAGACCAGACATCAGCAATGAATTAATGAATTAATAAATCCCTTAAAGAAATCTATGAAAACATCAACAGTAGAAAGAAATGAATACAAGAGTTGACGACCTGGGAGAGGAAACAGAATCAATAAAGGAAATCCAAACATTTTCAGAAATCTAGAAAAGAAACATTTAGAAACTCAAACAGGAAATTCAAAGGGCAGCCTTTCTAACGGAATACAAGAGAGAATCTTGGGCATTGAAGACACAATTGAAGAAATGGATACATTGGTCAAAGAAATATTTAAATCTAAAAAAAAAACTCCTGGCAACAGCAAGGAAAAATGCAACACCATGAAAGGACCAAATAGGAGACTAATAGACAAACTAAAACACAAAAACTATATGTTCATCTCATTAGACATTTGACAATATTCAATACCCTACATGATAAAAGTCCTAGAGATAATAGAGATATGTGGGACATATCTAGATGTAATAAATGCAGGTTACAGCAAGCCCATAGTCAAGCTCAACTTAAATGGAGAGAAACTCAAAGCAATTGCACTGAAATCAGGAACAAGACAAGAAATAAGGTGCCTGAGGGAAATTAAAAGAGCAAATTTTGGAGGAGCAGTCAAATAATATTTATTTGCCGATGATATGATAGTATACATAATCAATCCTTAAAAATTTCCCTGGCAAACCCCTACATCTGAAAAACAATCTCAGCATTGTTGCTGGAAACAAAGTTAACAAAAATCATAAGCCTTTCTATATAAAAATTACAAATGAACTGAGAAACCATGGTAAAAACATCTTTCACAATAGTGTCAGAAAACAAAATATCTTGGGGAAACTCTTACCAAGGTGGTGAAAGTTTTGTATGATAAAAAAAACATTAAAACAGAAATCAAAGTTAGAAAATGGAATTATCTCCCATGTTCATGGATTAGTAGGATTCATGAATAAAAATGGAAGTCATCCTTTCTAAAACAATCTACAGATTCAATGTAATATCCATCAAAATTCCATCACCATTTCACATAATTTATAATGACAATTTCAGTTCATATGGAAACGCACACACAGAAAACAAGATATGTAAAACATTCCTGAATAATCAAATAACTGCTTAAGGTATTACCATCTTTGAATTGTAGCACACAGCTAGAGTAATAGAAAGTGTCTTGAGATTGGTACAAAAATGGAGTCATTTGTCACAGTGAAGACCCAAACAGAAATCCACACCCACGGACACCCAATTTTTGTTAAAGAAGCCAGAAATATTCATAGGAACGATGACACTATCTTCAAAAACTGGTACTGATCAAACTAGACAGCTTCATGTGGAATACTCCTCATAGATCCATATTTATTACCTAGCACAAAGCTTAACTCTAAATGGATCTAAGACCTCAATGTAAGACCATATACACTGAATCTGATAGAAGAAAGTGGGGAATAGCCTTGAACTCATTGACACAAGAAAAGACTTTCTGAACAGAACAACATTAGCTTAGGCACTCAGATAAACAATTAATAAATTGGACTTCCTGAAACAGAAAAGTATCTGTATGGCAGGGGACACCATCATTCAAACAAAGCTGTAGGCTCCTGAATTAGAAAGATTTTTCCAACTTCACATCCCAAATAACCAAATAATTGGGGAGACAGAGCTAGAACTGGACATCTCTGTACAGGGATTGATTCAGACTTCAGTGTAGGAGTTGATCATATCTAATGGGATTATTAGACAAGGGACTAACACAGGAATACCCAAATAACCCAGGCTGTTGTAAATGCTATAGTTTCCTCCCGACAAAATGAATGCAAGGCCCCATTTCTAAAAATAACACTTGTACAGCTCATTGAAAATGGAGAATTAAAGCTAGTGTCTATCCATAAACGTTCCCTCATACTGCATCCTTGATACCAGAATGTACTCTGCGTGCTACTAAAGTAGAAAAGTAAGTATCAACACTACAGGAGATGATACAGTTACAATTGTAAGAAACAGAAAAGAAAGAGAACACCAAGGAAACAAAGCCTTCTAGATACAACAGGATGCAAATAAGAAACAATTCACAGAGACTAAGGCAACATGCAAAGTGTCTACAGGAGTCTGTACCACACAAGGTCCTATAGCTGAAAGGAAAACACATGACCCTATCCCTAACCTAGGTGTTATCTCCAATCGATAACCATTGGAATTGAAATACTGGTTTTCTCCAAGTGAGTCTCACTGAGTAAATGGACTACTCTCAAGGGTAGACTGCATGGCCAGTAGTAGATGACCAGCAGAAAATTGACTCCAAGACATCTTTGGAGGTTTCTTGTCTCATAAAATGCTATGCCTGGGCTTTTTGTGCTTTATTTTATTTAGTTTTCCTCTTCACCCCTACAGGTTTTGTGTATATATTATGGCTTCCTCTTGTTGTTTTTATGGGATTTCTGCATGTAAGCTAATGGGTCTCTGCACCCATATCTGTTACTTGTGCCTTTGTT
This sequence comes from Mesocricetus auratus, assembly GCF_017639785.1. Lineage (NCBI taxonomy): Eukaryota > Metazoa > Chordata > Mammalia > Rodentia > Cricetidae > Mesocricetus > Mesocricetus auratus. The sequence continues at coordinate 106,317,653 of NW_024429184.1, read as the reverse complement.
TTGACTCTTTTCCTTCTATTTGTCCTATTCCAATTTGGTTTTGCTTTAACCTATTTTATTATTATCCCTTGGAAGCCTTTTTTCCTAATACATGACAGAAAGAGGGTGTATCTGGATGGAGAGGATGTTGGGAAAAACTGGGAGGAAGTTGTAATCACAATGCATTTTATTTCTTTAAATCTGTTTTCAGTAGCAGAAAAAAGTGTTAAAAGTAACAGATCCCTCCTAATTGTTTTCTTATCTTCTGTTTATACTTGTTTTTTATGCTTCTCTCTGCTGGAGCTCTGTTCGTGCCTTGCTCTGAAAAATTAAAGGTTAAAAAAGTCATTACTATAAAAAGGTTTTATATATAAATGTGCTTAGGTCACCTCTCAAGATCCTATAGCCTAACATTAAATTTGTCTATAGCTAAAGAAATGTTTAATATTTAATATTTATAGCTAAATTTATTTGAGACTGGAAGTGGAAGAGAATTTTACAGAGAAATAGTTGTTCATGAACTCAGAACCAAATCTTGCAGTTGTATTACAGTAGCCAGGCCCCTGGGTCACTTTTATAAATCTGATAACTATAAATTCAGAGATAAAGGGAATAGCTTAATAAAAGAGTAACGTGGATCCAAGATTAAAATGATGACCTAAGAGAGTGGTGAAATGTAATGTGTTCTTTCTAGCAGTTACTGATGGCTCTTAGAAGAACAACTCAACCAATATAGGCAATGTAAGTCAGGCAGCACTGTCTGAGAAAGATGGTGATGAGGGTAGGGTTTATTGGAGCTTTGTTTTCCCTCAGCTCACACCATGTGTGCCATAACTGACTAAAACAATAAACCCACTTCCACGGAAGTTCACTTGGTTTCTCTGTCCATTTGTGGAGGAGCAAAATTACAAGAAAGCACTCCTGTACTGTAAACCCAAAGGGGCTTAGCTTTCAGTGTCCCTCTGTTGGCTGAAAACTAAAACTGTGAGCCTGGCACAAGTTAAACACTAAAGACTAAAACTAAGAGCAAAGGGAAATTAAATCTAAGAAATCCAAACATAGAAAATATTAGTTTAACAGTGAGCGACTTGGAATTTGATTTAAATTTTAACAATATTACTTCTAGAGTGTCTCTTCTTCTTATACTTAAGGGCTAACACACACCTTTTATTACTACACTGGGACAGGGATATGGAACCAAAGGGAATGAGACAGAATAAATATCACTTGTGTACATAGACATGCATACATTGAAATGACAAAACTCCATTCATACCAGAAACTATGTGCCAAGGTGTTCTCTTCAGACTTCATTGTCTGTAATATGTTGCCTGAGTAGGTCATTCATTCAATTGGAACTCAGAAGTGAGAGCATGCACACAACACAATTCTTCTTCAAGGCTTTTTGCAATATAGCAAGTCTCATTTTTCAAAAATGCTGGATGGGGCTGGAGTGATGGCTCAGAGATAGTAAATTCTCTTGCAGAAAACTTACGTTTGGTTCCAACTACCTACATGGCAGCTTATGGACATCTAAAACTCCCATTCCAGAGGATCTGACACTTTTTGCTGACTCATTCATGAATGTAGTATACTTACAAATGCTCAGAAACATATACACATACACATAAAACAAACTAATTTTAAAAGTAACACAATGTATGAGGCCAGGGACACATCTCAGTGGAAAAAGCACTTGCTACTCTTACAGAAGACCAGTGTTTAATTTCCAGCACCCACATGGCCTCTAACAATCATCTATAACTCCAGGTCCAAGAGATCTACCACCCACTTCTGCCTCTTTAGGTACTCTATGCTAATGGTATACATACATGAATGTAGGGAAAGTACCTTTACATATAAGATAAAATAAAATAAAAGGTAAAATAAAAACACACATGCTAGGGTCCCGGGAAATAGTAAAGTACTTGTTGTACAAGCACAAGGATCTGCGTTCAAATCTTAAGAACGAATGTAAAAGGGCAGGTGCATTAGTTGGTACCAGTGGAGGAAAGGAGAGACAGTAGGATCTCTGAGCTTGCTGGTCATCCTGTCTAACAAAGTCACTGACCTTTGGACTCGGTGAGAAACTTTGTTCCCAAAACTAAGCTGGAGAGCAAGTGAGAAATATACCAAATGTGGGCTCCCTCCCACAGAGACACAGAAGAATAAAGAAAAGGATGTCCAAAGGAGTCTTTTAAATATAACCTGAAATTATACAGCCATTAGCAACAGTGCAGAGATGGGCATTGTAAGGTCCAAGTATGGTCATAAAATTTCAGTCATTATCAGCTCTCGGTATTATAGAAGTTCTAATTTCAAATGCAGGCATCACTGCCGTGAAACCTTCACCCTACACTACACTATGGAAAGATGCTGGTAAGACAAAAGAAACCTTCAATAACAAAACATGAAAAAACACACACTCTTGGTTCATAATGTAAACACAAATGACCACAGAGAGTGTGTAGCACCTTTGTAGGTAATATAGGTAAATAAACAATATGAATCGTTTGCTGTATTATTTAATACAGCAAGACCCACTAGGCCAGTATTGCTGTAGTAAAAACCATAACGGAGTTCAGCTGAGAAGAGGCTAACTTCCTCTTAGCTCTATCAGAGAGATAGAAGCCCAAGAGGAAACACAAAATGTCTTATGTTAAAACCATGATAAATGTTGGTGTCTGTAGGTTGTTATAATAAAATTCCATAAACTAAAATCTTACAGATATTTAGTTCACACTTTCTTAAAGTTAATAGGTTCCAGTTAACAATTTATACTATGTCCTCACATAAAAAAATGCAAAAGAGACATGTGCAAATTTTCATGACACTAATTTTACTTAGGAGGGCTCTATTTTTATGACCAAATGCTCTGAGCAACCAATTGACACTGAATGAATTTTGAAGAGACAAGTATGTTCAGAAAACTGTAACAACTCATACCAAATTCTTCAAATTCAATGAAAAAAGAAAAAACATTTGTTCTTACCAAGTTCAGCCTTTGCTTAGGTTTTTGTTCAAATTTTAGACACTAGATTCTAAGGGATTTCTAGTGACTCCATATTCAGTTAACTATGGAAGTAGGAAAATAATCATCACAGAAACCATAGATTTTGAAGGAGCTACTGAGGATATGTAATTATATCAGATCTGAGAGCACTCAAGTTTCCCTTCCCATAATCCCTACCTCTCCTTTGTCTTCTCTTTCCAGATGATATACATTTCATTCCATTTCTCCGACTCTTTATTTATTTGATAAACATTCCCCTGGTTAAAATACCTCTATTTATAAAATTAGGAATCTATGAGGCTGACACAAATCAGCACCCAAGGTCTATAAGTTAACATAAACACTGCCTCCTATTTATCTATGGTGTCACAAAAGTAACCATTATCCTCATCCAGGGAGAAGAATATCCATGCTGTTTTTCCTAGTTATTTGCTTATCATCTAATCCACTGAAACTTTCAGTGTGCTTAACGGTTCAGTACCACTTTTAAGTCAACGATGAAAAGTATGGTCTAAAGGAAATCAGAATGAATGTAAATAAAATTTACATTCTAAAAATACTTGTATCATTATTAATTATACTAAAAGATAAGGCTCAGCAAAACTAGAATTTTGTACAACTTCAACAAAATATCTTGTATAATTTAAGTTCTGAAATCCTACACGTTTTGAAATGAAAACATGGAAATCCCATACCATCACTCATAATAGCTCTAACCTAAGCATTAACCATCTTTCAACACATGCCACATATCTTTTAACTATGAAAGAAACTATTTCAGTTGCATATTTTAAGACAACTTAGAGTCAGATATAAAGAATCATTTGTTTATAAAACTAGCCAATGGTACATTGGAAGGACTTACTAAAGCTTCAGAAGTCACCTGCTCTAAATTCCTGAATTAGATTTGAAGAAAAAAATAATGTCACTAGGCATTTCCTAACTTGGGAGTTCCAGAAATAGAAGGTCATTTTTCATTTTATTCAACTCAATGCCTATGTATATATCACGTAATCATTATTTACCATTTCATCCCCTACATGATGTGGCCCCCTTCCCTATTCCACTGGTTTTTGTAAAAATGAAAAGGGGTTAGATTCATTATTATTGCTGTCAACACAGATCTTGAAGATACAAACAGCATTTATTCTTGTGCCTTAGCAACCCTCCATCATACAGAAATAACTCTAGCTACTCAGCTGCTTGCCTGGTAGAAGAGGATTTTCTCTAGATTTCATCCAGCATCTCTCTACTTCATGGTATTTTAGACTAAAAACCACTTTCCAGCACATTCCAAAGGGCCTCAGTCCTTCTCTTTATGGCTGCTTCACTACCATTAAGACCAGGTTTTCACCCTGACAGGCCATGAATTCCCACATATATAAGTAGGTGGGATGAAAATTAGAGGCTAGTAGGGAGTTTAAAGCAGTAGTTCTCAACCTTCCTAATGCTGTTACCATTTAATAGAGTTCTTCATGTATGGTGATCCCCAACCATAAAATTATTCATTATTACTTAATAACTGTAATTTTGCTACTGTTATAAATTGTAATGTAAATATTCTTGGAGACAGATGTTTACCAAGTGGGGCCTCAAACCACAGGTTGCAAACCACTGGTTTAAAGCCTCATTTATACAACCAGCATTCTGTAGATAAATATGACATTTTCATCCATGGTAATTTACTGCACTTTGGGAATGGAAGCTGCTGGGCAGAATGGTTACCAGTATAATCAAGCTCACACTTGCCTTTTATCACTGCTACTGACAGGGAGGGTGGCTCCCTAAGCACCTCCTTTGGCACACAACCTAAGAGGGATATGCTAACTAGAGGAAGGAACCTTCATCTTGATATCATCATTTCATAAAACTGGCCTATCATCCTAAATGATGTTTTCCCCCTCTTTCCAAGGCTTCTTCTATTATTCCATTGTGATGCTAGCTGGAAACGACCCCAGTGTAGAGTGAAAAACTGTCTTAATCTATGGAGAAAGGGGTAAACAGAAACTGTCTGTCTCCTTAAAGTAATTCTACAGCATTTGTGAAATCCTTCCACCACACCATATAGGGCAAATTGGGAGGAACATCATAAAGAGTTGGTAGCATAGGCCCTGCCAAGGTATTCTCTAATCCAGGGGTGACAGGAGACCTATCTAAGTAAGTTGCCTTTGTCGATCAGTGAGATTGGTAAGGAGTATGTCCACTAAGTGTTTTTGTTTTCTTCAAAGGGAGAATGCTATCTAACCTGGCCCACAAGTTGAGACATTCAGAAATTTATACCCCTGCCTCTCACCCCTTCCTCTCTGGTGTATTTCACAGGCAGTTTTGCTAACTGACCGGACTGGCACAAATAGACTGTCACCTTAGAAATAGGACTGTCCTCTTATGGGAAGACTGATGGATTGGATGTCAAGGGTTTTACAGCAGTACCATGACTGGGGCAAATTGTGTAACCCATGAACCTGATATTGACGAATGCCCTACCTACCTCACTCAAGTGCTTCTATTTGTCAAATTGTCTTTCCTAAGCAAGCCCTACCTGAAAAGAGAAGGATATAGAATTTTATTGGCAAGGTTTCAGAAATTAAGTGTGCAGAGGAAATTGTTCATAAATAATTGAGTATTTAAAACATGAAAAGAAGAATGTGTCTTAATGTTGTGTTTCAGTATCCTCAAATATAGCTATGCTTCTTGAATGTATTATTAGCAAAGATGATCCTGGCTCTACAGATTTTGATTTTCATTTTATTTGTGTCTTTTCTTTTCTTTGGAAAGTCACTAGGGACTTTTTAAGGTAATTTAGAATGAAGAATAAATTATACAGCATATAATATAAATTGCATCTCTTCAGAGCTACATTTAGGTATATTCAATATAAGTATTTAAGAAAATGTACATGTCATGTTATAAATATTAGTTTGGGGATCATTAATAAAATTGATGGGCTGTGTGTCTAAAATGGTATCACAATCAAGGAATACCCAGCCACCAGTCTCATTTATAACACTAATTTCAATATTGAGTTGAGAATGTCCATTGTCTTTTTGTGCATATTGGTTCCTTATCATGTTAATCCTGTTAGCTATGGATTTCCACTCATACAAAATACCATCAATTGTAATGTCCACTGTTACTTTATATATCATCAAGAAAAAAAAATACCTGCCAGTTATACCTGTAAGAAGCCTTCTGATTTCAGAGACATTATAATATTCAAACATATACATTTTCCAAGCCATGAAAACAGCTCTGACTGTTCACAGGATATTATTATTTGAAGAAAAGAGCTGAAAGGAGAGGAAGGTGTTTTGTGATCAGCTCTCATTGCCCTCTCTCATTTCAAAGTGCATTCCTATTTTGGAGTTCAGGGAGAGAGGCCAATCGAAATTCTACTTTTCATAAAGAACCAGCAATATAAAGCAAGTGCAGCAATCCCACTTAGAATGTGCTGGGATTCTGTCAAGTGTTTAGAGAACAAACTCAGGTTGAAGGAAAAAATACTGCACAAACTACACATTGGGACATAGCAAAAAAGATCATCAAATTAATGATACCAGAAATACACAGACAATCTCAGGATAGTACTGTGGATTTTAAATGTTAGGCATGAACTTTCTTTGAAAACAATATTTTTGCATGGACAGCTGCCATCTTTGAGAAATCTGTACTTACCTTACCCCCTTTCTCTTCTTGTAGGCATGCTAAGGTGAATTTGAAAGCAGCAATCCCCCTGAACTTCTTTAGAAGTGCACTGACTGATGCCAGATTCAATGAAATCCCAGATCATGACATTTCAGGTCAGAATGAGAAATGCCAAACAACAGACCCATTTCTGTTTACACTGGCAAGAATGCTTTATCAAAAATGTATATGTTTTTTCTTCTGTAATAAAAATTAATGAACATCTAACAAATATTTAAAGAAAGAATAGAAGCTCATTGCTCAGGCCTTTTTCCAAATACACCCAAATTTTGGTTCAAGAGTGATGGGCAATGTTCTTCTGTATTTATGTTTCTCTTATTGGTTGAGGAATAAAACACCGTGACCAATAGAAGCAAGGAGATAGGTGAGACTAGGAGACAAGAAGAATTCTGGGAAAGGTAGGCAGAGAAAGAAGGAACTACATGCAGCCATCAAAGCAGTAAGAGGTCCAGACCCTTCTCCAGTAAGATAAGACCATGTGGAAATACTTAGATTTATAGAAATTGCTTAATATTTAAGACAGAGATAGTAAGAAGCCCTAGTGTCATTGGCCAACATTTTATAGTTAATGTAGAGTCTGTGTGTTTATTTGGGAGTGAGAAGGGTGGCAGGATCCATGCAAACAGAAAACTCCGCAACACAAGACTTAGTTACAGAACTAAAGATACTTTCCACAAAGCATTGGCTTTGCAACACAAATACTCTGCAGACTCTCCAGTGAGACACAGGTGTCACAGTTTCTCATTTTATTCCACCTCCTCTGTATACCTTAGGAGCTACAAACTCTTGAGTTTCATTTTCCACTTTATCCACAGCAGCCACAGGAAGCAAACAACACTAGGGTGTTTTACTAAACTATGTTTCTTTCTCTCACACTTCCCCACTTTATTTCCTACACAACCACAAAACAATAATTTTTCATCACGAAAGCATCAGTCCTGGGACATTTCCTAAATTTACATATTAGATTATATTATTACCCAGTTAAACCGTTCCTGTCATTTGCCCTTGTGTTCCTATTACTTGTCACGCTCCAGACTTCAGCTCTGCCATCTGTAAAGTGGAATTATCAATGAAAACAGTATGGCATACAAGAGCTCTGAAGATGGGATGATTATATATAGAAGTGTTAGGAGAATTCTTTGTCTGGGGGAAAATGTTTTGTAGTATCATGATGTTGGTTTAAATGAAAATGTAAGCTCATTACCAAATGATATCCTGACCCCTCCTCCTGCTTTACTTCATTGCTCACCACTGTACAGTTCCTATGATTATTTTGGCTTCTTCTTCTTACTCAGCACACTATCATCCTTTGCCTTTTGAGTCCTTAGACCTTCATGCTTCCCATAATAATCTTTACTGCAAGGTACAGGGCCTGATCTCACTTCCAGGTTTGAAAACCTTCTGAAACCCACCAATCCCTGAGCCCCAAAACACACCAATCCTTAAGCCCCCAAACCCTCCTATCCCTGAATCCCCAATCCCACCAATTTCCCCAGAAAATCTCCACCCTGAAGAAACGTATCTCCTGCACAATTCCCTGCTGCTTCTCTACAGAGGCAGCCACCCCATTGTGTCTTTCCAAATAAATCTCTTGTGTGAGGTTTGTTGTCTGGTGTCACTTTGCAGTATTCCTTGGCTTTCAGCTGCCCCCTCTGCGCTGTAACACTTAAATTTACATCATTCATACCACAAACCCTGTGTTATTTCTAGATTGAATGTCCTTGACACTTGAAATAAGTCAGCATCACTTCTGTGACACTCTAGAGCACTGCTCTGCTTAATTTCATCTTGGTACTTCTGAGTCTCTGAATTTCTTTTTGTTATCATTGTAAATTTTTATCATGTGTTTCTTCATATAACTCATTAAATACAGGTTATGTTGTTATTATTAGCTGTCAGAATTTGGGCAAGTATTTAACCTCTTTGGATTATAGTCTACCCATATGTGAATGTAGCTAATTTAATACCTTCTTCTTAAAAGCAGGAAAGATAAAGTAACTAATCCATATTAAGTATCTACTAGTACCTTCTTAAAAACTAAACATCATACATTAGCTTTTGCTTTAACAATGAACAGAACAAATAAGTAAATAAACACTAGTATGTAAAGAGAGTCTATACTAGAAGTGAGACTTCATTGGAAACTAAGACTGCTTTGACATTGTCCTGATATTCAGAAATAGATGACCTGAGCTCTTAGAACTCCTCCAACCTCCAAAGCTGGAGAGATTCTCGGTTTGCCTTGTCAATTATGATCATGTACTTGGGACACAAACTTTTGTCTCAAATGTCACAGTGCATCCTGCTTTCTTTCTTTGAAATCTGAAACTGTTAACCTCATAACAATTGTTTTATTGGGCAACACTTATTTGTCCCCTATATGCTTGGCCTACTTTAAACAGGCAAGTTGACATAGTAATAGCATCTCTCTCTCTTGGTGAGGCCTAAAGGGTTAACCTGCTCTAGATGATGTTCTAGACTACCTGAAGTCATGGTATTACATGTCTTTTAGTAATGTTTATTCTGTTCCTGAGTAATTAACAGTCAATCTCATTGTGATACACACAGGAAACCATCCGTAAAATAGGGGCACTGTGAAGCTTGCATGAAGTTCAAAATAACTATTTTTCTAAGTATTACTAGTAAAGTCATGGGTCCATCTACTCCTGAGAAGTGGCCAACATTTCAGAAAACAAATTACAATATGGAAGGATTATTTATTATAGTATAAGTTGGGGAATACGTTTTTGATATGTCATTTTAATTAGCAAAGACATGATTAATGAAATTATATGTTTGTTACTCACAGTCTGTCCATAGTGCAATTTTACACTTTGAGTCTCGTGTCTAAATGGCAGAACAATTTAGGAGAAGGAACAGTAGTGGCTCCAGAGGTAAACACATTCATCTTTCCATTAGTTCAGAAAAAATCTATCCACAGGCAGGTTATGTGCCAGGACACTGATATATGCCATAAGGATTCACTGCTATGAACTCCATCTCAGAAAAGTCTTCCAGATGGAAAATAAATTCAAAAGCATCTCCAGAGAAAAGTGCTAACAGGAAAATTTTTACTCTCTCGGTTACATACCATAGTTCTTCTTAAGAAAAATCAGTGCATATGTCAGTAGCAATTCAAGAAAGCCTGAGACCTAACCAAGCAAGCTCAATGAACTTAAGTAAATTCAAGCAAATTTCCTTTAGGGTTGCAGTCCAAGAAAGCAAGTTTTCAAATAACTTATATGAGTTAGTTGAAAAAATAACTCTAAAAAAAGCAAATGTGTATATTTATCTCTACTTGACTTCAGAAGAATCTGAGAAGATGGGAGATATTTAAAATAATGTGCATAAAACTTGGAATTATCTTAAACATTTAGGAATATGTCAGAGAACTTATGTAACACATAATTATTCCAGGAACATGGAGAAAGTATATTAAAATAAGACCCAAAACAGTAGGCACCATTAACAAGAAACTTAGCACAATCATCCTAACCAGTTACTGCTAAATATCAATACTGACAGCTTCCCAGTTCAAATAAAGACAGTTTTTTATTAGTTAGCAGGGACAGGGACATATTGATCTCTGTAGATCCTCTTATGTATTGTTTGTCATATATATATTATATATATGTTTTATATATATGTGTGTGTTTGTGTGTGTGTGTGTGTGTTTGTCAAAAACTGATGAACCAGTTATCTACATTTTTAATTGGCAAGGTGCTAAAATATACATATACTCAAAAGTACCTTATCAGTGTGTTGTATGGCAAAATTTTTATGGAAGATACAACAAGCACATTATCTATTCATCTCCGATAGAGGTTGCACAACAAACCAAAGTATGGGCATCACCAAAGTCCAACCTCATGAAACAATGAGTTTTATTGGGGTTACTTAGTGGAGTGTGAGAGAAGGGTTACTTACAGAAGCAGAAATGACTCAAAGACAGCTTCATCACCAAGGCTCACCCAACATGGGTTACAACTCACAAAAGATGGGAAACCTGGAGAATACTGCCCAGCATACAAGCAGCTCAACCTTCTGGAGAGTGTCCTTTCCAAGTGACTCAGTTTGTTGACGCCTCTTCTCAGCTCTGCTGGTTACTGCTTATTCTAGGCAGCTGTTCTGTTTTCAGCATCTCCTTTACAGCTTTCCTTGTCTGGAAGTCTTCTTTGAATGTCAGTTTCCTTCAGTCTGAGGGGATTCATCACCTATTGTTTATTCTGACAGAGACAGGGCTGGTGAATCTGGTCGGTTTCAGGGACTTCCTGGATCTATTTTGAGTTGTTTAGCTTCCTGCTCAAGAAGCTTCCTCTAAGCCGGGCGGTGGTGGAACACGCCTTTAATCCCAGCACTCAGGAGGCAGAGGCAGGCGGATCTCTGTGAGTTCGAGGCCAGGCTGGACTGACAGCCTCCAAAACAATACAGAGAAACCCTGTCTCGTAAAAAACCAAAAAAAAAAAAAAAAAGATGCTTCCTCTAGGATGGAATGCTGTGACCTTGACCTTGGTGGTAACGGTTGCACAGCACAGTGACATCTGTGCTAGTGGCATTTTCCATATTGGTTGCAGCACTAATTCAGTGTGTAATTGGCAAGATGCAAAGAAAAGGTTTATTTTTTTGTAGAACTTTTTTAGTAGTATTTTTCCAATCATATATTTAAATATATACATATGAAATTACACATACCTTAAATATAACAAAAGAACTGTTATAACTACTTTTTTATAATAGTACAATAATAGAAATACAAACACCATTGTTATAGAATTACTATAGTAACAGAATGAAGGATACGGTTTTCAAAGCAATTGTACAGCATGGCATTATGGAGGAGGTTTGCATGAAGTATGGTTCCTTTGTCCTCTGTCACTTCAGTGTATGGACTGAATGGTTTCATTACAGTGAGAAGGAGCAAAGAGACACCAAATCTCAATGTTTCAAAGAATTCTGGGATCATCTGATCCAGTAATTTTCAAAGTTGAACCACAAGCAAAGAATGCATGTTCTATTAGAACTCTGGAATAGACTTCAAAATATATCTTATTCAAACATTCATGAATTTGTTCTATCTATTCTGCTTTCTAGTTAAAAAATGTTTATTAGAATGCTTCCTATGGCTGTGTTTTCCGTAAAATGAGATGGGTCATTTTGATGGAGAGAGCATGGTTCGTAGAATGTTCACTTCTTGACCCAACACATAAACATTTGCCAATACCTGAGAGTCATTTAATGAGGTATCTATAAGTTCTAGCACATAGAAACATAAAAAGAAAATGGTCTGCTATTACATGATGACAATGGTGACTTAGATGACAACATGATAATGGTGATATTAGTCATGATCCTAATATAATATGGTGGGGTTAATAATGATAGTGTTGACAGTAATAACAAAAGTATAAATGATAATAATTTATTTCTTGGATTATAAGTTTTGAATTATTTTGTCTCTTTTGAAACACTTTTTAAATATATTTAAATTAGAAACAAGCTTACTTTCCATGTCATTTCCAGTTCCCTCTCTCTCCCCTCCATGCCTGCTCCCCCCAGAGCCCCCACCCAATCCCCACTCCATTCCCCAGGGAGAGTAAAGCCGTCCATGGGGGATCTCTAGAGTCTGTCATTTCATTCCATGGAGGACCCCTACCCACCCTTCCCCAAGTGTCCAGATTGAGAGAACATCATTCATTGTGGGACGGGCACCCAAAGACCGTTTGTGTTCCAGGGATAAATACTGATCTTCTAAGCCCCAAAGATTTCCTAGGTCTCACTGGCACACACATTCAAGGGGTCTGGATCAGTCCCATACTGTCTTCTCAGCCATCAATTTGGGGTCTAAGAGCTCCCCCTTGTTCAGGTCAGCTGTTTCTCTGTGTTTCACCAGCCCAGTCTTGTCTTGACCCATTTACTCATCACTCCTCCCTCTCTATCACTGGGTTCCAGGAGTTCAGTTCAGTGTTCAGCTGTGGGTATCTGCCTGTGCTTCCGTCTGTAACTGAATGGAGGTTCTAGGATGGTATGTAAGATATTCATCAAAATAATTAACAGGGAGTGGCATTTAAAGTAGTCTCTCCACTATTGCTTGGTTTGCCAGTTGGCATCATCCGTGTAGATCTCTGGAAATCTACTAGTGCCAGATCTCTCCTCAAACCTAGAATGACTCCCTTGATTATGGTATCTCTCATCCTTCTCTCCTCTATTCTTCTCCCAAATCAACCTTCCTGCTCCAGCATGTCTTCCTCTCTCCTCTACTTCTCCTTCTCTCTTTTTCCTGGCTCCCTCTCTCCATCTCCCCTTGCTACAATTCTGCTCAGCAGATCTTGCCTCATTCCACCTTCTTTGTGGTACCATACATATCTCTCTTAGGTTCCTTCATGATTCCCAGATTCTTTGGCAGTAGAATTGCAAGCTGACACTCCCCTGATTGATGTCTAAAATCCATATATGAGTAAGTTGAGAATTGTTGTTTCAAAGTCTGTGAAGAATTGTGCTGTGATTTCAATGGGGATTGCATTGAATCTGTAGATTGCTTTTGGCAAGATTGCTATTTTTAATATGTTGATCGTACCTATCCACGAGCATGGGAGATCTTTCCATTTTCTGTTATCTTGTTTAATTTCTTTCTTTAGTGATTCAAAATTCTTGTGATACGGATCTTTTACTTGTTTGGTTAGTGTTACCCCCTGGTATTTTATGTTGTTTGTGGCAATTTTAAAGTGTGATGTTCTCTGATTTCTTTCTCAACGTTTTTATCATCTGTATATAGTAGGGCTACTATTTTCTTGAGTTGATCTTGTATCCTGCCACTTTGCTGAAGGTATTTATCACATGTAGGAGTTCCCTGGTAGAGTTTTTCGGGTCACTTATGTAAACAAATATATAGTCTACAAATAGTGAAAGATTGACCTCTTCCTTTCCAATTTGTATCCCCAACATGTCCTTTTGTTGTCTTATTGCTCTGGCTAGAACTTCAAGTACAATACTGAAGAGGTATGTGGACAGCCTTGTCTTGTTCCTGATTTTAGAGGAATTCCTTTGAATTTCTTTCCATTTAGTTTGATGTTGGCTGTTGGTTTGCTGTATATAGCTTTTATTATGTTTAGGTATGTTGCTTTTATTCCTGATCTCTCCAAGACCTTTATCATGAAGGGGTGTTGGATTTTGTTAAAGGCTTTTTTAGCATCTAGTGAAATTATCTTAAATTGCCAAAAATATTGGATGAAAATGTATTAAAAAGGAAGTATGCACTGGACATTTTTTTGTCTACTCTGTTATCTAAATTTAAAACATAATATTACACATAAGGCAACTATAAGACTATCGAAGTTGGGTCAAGGGTTGTCAGAGTGACATGTTTCCCATTTTGTTTTGTTTTTTGTTTTTTGTTGTTGTTGTTTTTTTTTTTTTGCTTTTCGAGACAGTTTCTCTCTATTGTTTTGGAGGCTGTCCTGGAACTCACTCTGTAGACCAGGCTTGCCTCGAACTCACAGAGATCTGCCTGCCTCTGCTTCCTGAGTGCTGGGATTAAAGGCATGTGCCACCAAAGCCCAGCCGGTTTTGTTTTGTTTTAACTTCATGTATTTTAGATTGGTACAGAAAAAAACCATTAAACAAGCAAGGACAGATAAGCTAAAGCCTGCTAACCTCTATAGGTAAGTAGTTTCTTTTTTAAGGGAGCTAGCCTAACAAGATAAAATAAAAATACCACTGAAACTTCTATGCCACTTTTACGAAATAGGATGATACCAGAGAACACTGGGGAAGAATTTGGAAATGTCATTACCATTGAGAGTTACTAAGTTCATGTACAATAATATCAATGGAGAGTGTCAGTGGGCCCTCGACCTCTACTGCCATTTAGCATTAGTAAGGAACTGATAATTCTTGCAATAAACCAGCCTCAGCAGAGTCTGAGTGGAAATGCTGCATAGCACAGTACAACTACTTGCCCTACCAGAATTACGCCACAGGTAAATTTACGCTAATCAAAATGGAACATTTAAAGAGCTGGAGGGTAGTAACAAATAGGAAACATTCAACTTTTAATCAAAAAGAAAATCCTCCATCAAATGAAGCATAAGAAATCTCTCAACCACAAAAGATATTCAACGAATCTAATGAAGTTTGTGAAGCACCATCATAAAAATACTCCAGTGAGCCAATGAGAAGCACATCCAGAAACAGAAACAGAAAACACAGGCAAAGGAAAACCAAATGGTTATTTTAGAATTGAAATAACTGAAATTTAAAACTAAAAAAATCTAACAGTTCTACATTGATGCAGAGGAGCCACCTTACTGAGCAAATAAGAAAATATACAGTCTGAGCAAGATGCAAATAGTACAGTGGTAAGAAAAACAAGAGTGTCAAAAACTTTGGGGATTTATCCAAAGATACAACATTCATGTCAATAAGTACTACAATGTACCAAAAGCAATAACGTCTGAAAACTTCTCAAACTGAACAAAAAACATAAAAGACATGATAAGCTGTTAGACAGCTAAATAACATGATGTGAAAGAGCCTATACCCAAACAAACTGTAATTTAACTTTTGAAATTATACAATGAAAAGACTCTTAAAAGCAGTCTCAGAAAATTGAAGTTTCGACTTTAAGGAAAATGTATTTGAACAATGGATTTCGCCTTAAAAACCATAGTCATCAAAAAATAATTGCACAATATTTATGAAGTCATAAAAGAAAAATCATTGCCAACCCAGATCCTTACCCAGTATAAATGTTATCCAGTAATAACGGGGAAATATTTTGAAATTATGGGTAACTAAATAAATTGTTACCAGTATGCCTGCCTTAAAGTAATGGTGAAGGAAACATCATGTAAATAAAATGAAAATGATAAAACATTTGAAAGAAAGACATCAGTAAGAAAATACAGAATAGGCAAAAAGTATCTATAAATGTGCTAGTCCTTGTCTTTTTGAAATTTTCTTGCTTTTTATTTCAAGCTTGTTTCTCATGTCAATCCCAGGTCCCTCTCCCTCCCCTACTCCATTGTCCCCCCACCAACTCACCCAGACCCCCACCCAATCCCCACTCCATTCCCCAGGGAGGGTGAAACCATCCATCAGTCTGCCATTTTGTCCAGAGCAGGGCCCAGATCCTTCCCCACGAGATCAGGCTGAGAGAGCATCCCTCATTGTGAGAGGGGCACTCAAAGTCTATCTGTATACCTGGGACAAACACCAATCTACCCCACAAGGCCCCATACATTGTCCAGGTCTCCTCGTTGACAACCACATTGAGGGGGTCTGGATCAGTCCCATGCTGGCCTCCCAGCCATCAGTCTGGGGTCTAAGAGCTCCCACTTTTTCAGGTCAGCTGTTTCTGTGGGTTTCACCAGTCCAGTCCAGTCTTGACCCCTTTACTCATCATCCCTCCCTCTCCATCACTGGGTTCCAGGAGTTCAGGTCAATGTTTAGCTGTGGGTGTCTGCCTCTGCTTCTATCGTCCCTGATTGAGGTTTCTAGAATGGCATAGAAGGAAGTAATGCCTTAAAATGCATAGGTGAAGTATTTGTATGTTACATGTTGCAAAAAATAAAATGAAATTAGTGATTTCCTAATAAGTTTTATCACTTTATGAATTACCCACAACAGTTACAAAAATTTCTAGTCTAAGTGCTGAATTTCATAATTTACTTTTGAAAATTATTAAATGTAAAGAGAAACATCAAACATTACTGTATATCCACAAAACTGGAGTCCTGAAACAAACATTAAAGTAACCCATAAAAGTCTAAAAAAAGAGAGAACAGAAACAAAACAAGAAAAACATAACAAATAGGAATTAAACCCAAATTGTACCAACACTAAGTATTCTGAATACACAAATTAAAAGGCAGAGATTAGAAAAGATTATAAAGCCTGATCCAACTTTATATTGTCTATTAAAAATTAAGACAACTTGAAAGTAAACAGGGAATGCCTAATGGCTTTTTTTTTTGGTTTTTTGAGACAGGGTTTCTCTGTAGCTTTGGAGGCTGGCCTGGAACTCACTTTGTAGACCAGGCTGGCCTCGAACTCACAGAGATCTGCCTGCCTCTGCCTCCCGAGTGCTGGGATTAAAGGCATGCGCCACCACGCCCGGTGCCTAATGGTTTTAGAGTGTGAAATAATGGGATGTGTTGTGAGAAGGAAGGTAGGGGGTGATTTTGTGATCAATTGGGGATGCAGCTGAAGACCAGCAGTCAGCCTACTTCCCTGGAAGGAACGATCTTTGCATTAGCAGAGAGTGCTTGCTGGAGTTGGGGCCTGGTGATTTAGTTCCTTTTTAATAAAATATGTGTGTTGATAGTATATGTGAGTGCAGATGCCCTCAGGCATAAAAGATGTCAGGTCGCCCAGAGCCGGAGTTACAGATGGTTGTGAGATGATCAGCATGAGAGTGCTAGGAGTTAAACTTTGGTCTTCTGCAAAACCAGTATGTGTTCTTCTCTCCAGACTTTACCTGTAATTTTTAAATTCCATCAAAAAAATTCAAGTCTGATGATTTCATTGAAGTATTCTACTAAATACTTGAAGAATTAGCATCAGTATCGCATAATCTTTTCCAAAAATGAAAGTATTTTTTACATTTTCAATTAATCTAACTTTTTCATGATATAAAAACAAGTAAACATCCAAAAGATAATATATACCTTATGAATATGAAAAATATTAACAAAATATTAGAACAGACAATTTAGTAGTTTGTTCATCAAATGATACTTGAGAACTTAATTGTTCCAGGAATATAAGTTTGACCTAAATTTTTAAATACAAGCACTGTAATATGTTATAAAGATAATTCACATGGTCTCACTAATTGAAATATAAAGAGCAGTTGACAGGTTGCTAAATCTCAAAAACATACAGAAGAATAATGTCATCTTAGTTTAGAATCATACACTTTATAGCACAGTACCTATGGAGTACCTCTATAAATACCAACTGTGTAAAAGAAGCTCAGGTATCTTCACTGTGAGTACAAATAGGATGGCATTATATGTCAGTGTTCATGGACTTCAAAGACAGCACACTCAGTAGGCTTTGAACTGATTAGCCTCTGTTGAAAAATAACTTGAAAACTGTAGACAATTATTCTCTTTTTCTCAAAGTCACAAGGTCTCTCATCTTACTGATTTTCCCCTTTTAAGGAAAATTCCACAGGTTCCAGGTTTGCATGTTCTCTTTTCCTATCATCAAACTCGAATCTTTCATTCTGACTTCAAGATGACAGGAGAAAGACTCCCACTCAGTTTGGTTCAGATGCCTAACTTAATTAAATTAATTAAAACCTGCTTTTATGGTAGGTGACAGCGCCTGGGATCCACAGACCTGAGTCTACTTTGTTGAGAGGTAAAGGTTGTGCATTGTTAGACTAGACAAACATTCTAAAATACCTTGAGAAATTCATTATATGTTTGCTGTCAAGAAAACTAGACTATAGTGAAATTAGAGCTTTATCAATTGCCTGCTGTTCCTACTGGATCCACTGACCCAACAGAAAAAGCACACCAAGGAAAGTCATGCCTCCAGCTCCTCTCTTTCTGCTTCCATCTATCTGAGGCCACGCCTAGGAGGTGTGGCCACCATTATGTATTCCTCATTTTCTTTATTGGCAATGTCCATGGATACAGTTTGCTAAGGGAATTACTTGGAATTGAAAGCAAGTCATCAATGATGCAGGACTCAGTTTCATGAGTACTTATTTATTCATTCTCTGTTGACCATATGCTATGGTGTTATGAAAGCCATCATGTAATAAAAGAAGTGGTCCCCAATTTCAAAGAACTCACAATTTAGTAGAGGAAATGAAATACATTAAAATGTTAAAGATGACAAATGTTACCTTGAAATCTCTTATCTCTGAAAGCATAGATTCCCTCATTCTTCTTTTAGATTTCAGACTCCTGTCTGGACACTTTCTGATGTTGGTCAGTCCTTTTATATCATTCAAACTTGGCCTCTGTGTAATTTTCTCCAAACCTATCATATTTCTCCTTTCAATTCTGGTTCCCACTGTAATCCATGCTATAACAAAAGTTCCCTCAATTTTTATTCTTTTTGTTCTAAGTATTCACCCCTCCATTCATTTAGTAGACCACCTTTACCATACACAGACACCGTCCTTTTCTTCACACTAGAGGAAGGACAGCAAATGAAATCGAGTTGCTGTCCCTGTCTCCTGAAACCATCTTGTTTATAAACCAAGCACTCTTCTCCGTTTACCTATATTTCCATTTAATCCTGACAAGAAAAAGCAAGTGACACAATCAGATATTTCCAATGTCATTAGAAATTCATTATTTCCTCCCTAGCTTCCATGCTGAATTTCAATAATAATCATTTTGGAAAGAACTTCCTGTTCCACATCCCAAATGATTCCTCTTACTTCAGTTACCTACTTCCCAAGGCCTTCCCCTTAGCAAAGAGTCTTCCTCTTTCTGCACCATTAACTGTGAGTCTGACCTGTGAGATCCTCCAGACTTCTGCAACTTTCTTCCAAGTTTCAGCTTCTCTCCTGGTCACTTCCCTTGCAACGCTATTTGGCTTTTTTTTCTTTCAGATCTTGCCCTCTCCAGTGTTCCCAGATATACTGTTCTACTTACCAACTACAGGATCCTCTTTGCATGTTCAACCCCATCATGAGTCTTTTTCCTTTGCATATAAAAATGTATGTAGAAAAGAAAAATCCAGTGTGGTTTCTTCCTCTATTTAGCAACGTATCATTTTCTTTCCCTAAAAAAGAAGTAAAAAGAGTAAACTTCAATGAAGCATCCTACATGTATCCTGAAAGATCATGCAGCTCAGCAAAGCTCTCCATGAAGATACATTCTAGAAGGGTTGATACTTGGGGTTGTTAGTTCAACAGTCTCAACTGCCTGTTTATAGCTTTCTTCAGTCCTGTGATGTGAAAACCTACAGAGCTATTCTTCTCTTAGTGCTAATCCACACATGTTCAATAAAACAGAGATGGTATTTCATTATTATTTGCCACCATGGGCAAACACAGATCACTTGTAACAGCACAACTATAAGCAGGGGAAGGGTATAATGGGTAGGAAAATGACTCATAGCTCCTTACACCAGAAGGGAACCCAGGATCTCCCTCTGGAGGAAGGTTAGCTGTGTACACATGAAGTGTGCCCATGGCTTCTTTCTCTTTCTCACCCTGCTTCTTTCTCCCCTATGGACACCTTGTTGTGGCTTCCCAGAAAGTTCTGCTTCTACTCGGAGCATTGTAATTCTCCATCCTTTGATGGTAGTGCAGCTTAGAAGATGGAATTATCTGCTGGAGAAAAAAAAACACCAAAAGATATATTTTTCAAATAAATAAGTAAATAAATAAATAAAACACCAGTGTTTGATCCTGCCAATACCTACAAGATCCAGAGAAGCAATGGCTATAAAAAGTTCCCGCCAAATGCAATATCATTTCCATTATTTCTCCAGGCTCCTATTCGGAATTCAAAGCAATTTATCTAGAGTTCAGACACTGCCACTGTGATTTAGTTTCAGTTTTATGGCAGTTTCAGCTCTCTAATGCATACGCTCCTACCATTGATTTTTTCCCCCTTCAGTTGCTGCTGTAAATGTAATTGAATTTTTTTTTGTTTTTTCCACCTGACCTAATGTTAAAGAAAAAAAAATAGTCAAAAGAGCAATCAGTGAGGTGTCCTGTGCATTTCATACATTCTATTAATGAGAAACAGTTTCTTTGGGAAAATGAATTTTCTATCATTCCCCCTTAACAAATTATGCGTTGGGGATATTTATTTTAATTAATTATTTAATTATTTTTTGCCCATCCTGATCACATTTCCATCCCTCTCTCCTCACCTCACTATCCCTCTTCCCCAACATCCCCTCCATTAAACCCCCTCTCCAGAAGAGGGCAGACCTCCCATGAATATCAGTCAAATATGGCATTTCAAATTCCTGTAAGCCTAGGCAACTCCCATCCTATTAAGGCTGGCAACCAAGTATTAGGAAAGGCTCCCCAAAATAGGCGAAAGAGTCAGAAACAGCCCCTGCTCCCACTGTTAGGTGTCCCACAAGAAGACCAAGCTACACAATGTAACACATATACAGAGGGCCTAGGTCTGTGCCATGCAGGCTCCCTGGTTGAAGGTTCAGTCTCTGGGAGCCCCTATGAGTCAAGCGTAGTTGATTCTGAGGGTATTCATGTGGTGTCCTTGACCCCTCTGGCTCAAATAGCTGTTCCTCCTCCTTCTACCACTGGATTTCCCAACTCTGCCTAACATTTGACTGTGAGTCTTTGCATCTGTGCCCATCAGTTACGGAGTGAAGCCTCTCTGATAACAACTGGGCTAGGCATTAATCTATGCATATAGCAGAATATCATTAGGAACCATCTCATTGACTTTTTTATTGACTGGCAGGTTATATATTTTTTAAATCCCAATAACCCACTCCATAAGAGAGGGAGGGGATATAGCAAGACATACAGACAGTAACCCAACTTACAGGAAAGTTGTGCATAGTTTACACTTCTCTTTGGTGTTAATACATTTCATAACATTAACCTTTTCCAGGTTAATTTGAGTCCTTGTAGTGATAGAAAACAAATATGGTTCCCAGGCAAACAGAAGCAGTTATCCTTATACTAGGAAGCCGACAGACTTGCTTGTCACAAACTGGTTCTCCGATAAGGCCAACCTGTCTTTCATATATAACCCTTAGATGCATACTGAAAGTGACTGCCGGAAGGACCAGCCACATTTCATTCATTTCATTTATTTTCTCTGAACTTTCTCCACTGAAATGAAATGCCACTGCTGGTATGCGCTAGATACTCCTATTTAGCTAGGGATTTTTTTGATAGCACTTTGTTATTTGGGTAAGAACTATTTAGCTTGTCTAGTCCAGTCAAATTCCTATGTTAATAAAATGTTTATAGCCTAAACAGTTAGGTCTTTCTTCTTTTAGTTAAATATTTTAGGTTTGCTTGCAAATGATTTCTGTAAATAATTTTTATAAAAAACCCAAAATATAAAACTTCCTAAATATTTTCAAAATTAAGACAATGAATTCATATCTATCATTATTAATTGTTCTTTTATTTAAGATGTTTATCATGTAATACAGACTTTAATACCATTATTCTCCATACAATTAAGGAAAAAACTTAATAATTAAATTCCACAAATTATTATATAATATATAATTATATAGTACATATTTTATTAAATGTTATATACTATGTATGTATTATTTTGTAATATAATACATACATAGAATTCCAAGAAAAACTTGCCTCCTGGGAACCTAATCTTCCATCAGTAAAAATTCATGCACTTGTCTTTGTTGTTTTGTTCAGATTTGACTGCTAATGGATGTTAAACTGAAGAGCGTTCGGTATAGAACCTAGGATAGCCCTACCCTCACAGCTCTGTAGGTCTGCACAAGCCCTAAACACTTATATACCATCCATTCAAACAGCCAGCACATTATTACTCAAAGCTTAGCTCACTGTATTTCTCCCACACGATGTTTCTCTGCTGACTTCCAATAGTATGGGTTAGTTTTGCAGTTTTGAACCCTAATGAAACTGAAAGCTTATAGAACATATAATTGTATACCACCCACTCTTTGGTGCCTCTAGGACTTATTGTTACTGTAGATGGAGTGTCATTCTAACCACCATGTGGTATCCCTTTCTATAACCATGACATACTTAGACATCCCACTAGTAATGTACATTTGAATAATCACCACTCTAAAACAGTTCATTCATAAAGCAAATACTAGATTTCCTTTAAAATTATGGTTATAGATTTTTAAATTGCCCCAAAATGTGTTTGGGAAATAAAGCATGCAAAATATTTTCAGATCAGTTTTGTTTAGGAAGTAGCAGTAACCATATTTTAACAGTAACAGTTAAGCTTCTCACTTCAGAAAGCAAAGAATAAGCCACAGAATTACAGCTTATCTAAATCTTACAACTACAGTAAGAAATCAATACAAATATTTCCTTAGTCACATCTCCAACTAGCAGAACATCTGGGTACATGCATTAATTCCTGAATGATCAGAACAACCAGCTTTTCAACCTGCTATCATAAGACTGTGTTTCGAAATAAGTAAGAAAGTATAATATGAGGCTTTCCAACTGTCTTCGAAATGTTCTCCTTCCAGAATATGCCTCTGTGAGCTTGTGGAAGGTAAGGGCAACCCTTTTCCCCAACCCATACACCTCTGCACTTTAAGTCTTTCAGATTAGAAGAAACTGGAGACATTGCATAGCTATAACAAGAGAATGGCTTTCCAGTTAACAGGCAACACTTTGGACAATTTTTATAGTTTAGATCTTGCATATCCCTCAAAGATCCAATGCTAAAGGCTTGGAAACCAGGTCGGTATCACATTGGGACCTGATGGAATCTTGATTTGAAGGTGTGTCCCAGAAGAAGGTGTGGCAGTCCAGTGCCTCTTCCTTTCTTTTGCTTTGTAGCAGTAAGATAAACAGTATTGTTCTGTGACATGTCCTGTCACATCTTACTTCAGGCTCAACAGAAACCAAGTCATCAGTCATGTATTAGAACATTCAAAACAGTGAACCAAAGTGTATGTTTTGTCAATATGACTTGATTAGTTAGGGTGTTTCATTATAGTATCAGAAAGCTAGTACAAGAATAATCTAATTTCCACGAGCTTCTGTTTTTCCATCCAGAAGACAGAAATAGGAATATTTTCTTTACAGGATAGCACTAAGAATGAGGTGAGCAGGGAAAAGATTCCAGAGAAAGGCACACAGTTTCCTTTTGTTTGTGATAGGAGAAGGCAAAACTTTGGGTCACTTACCAGATCAGTAGGTTTAGAATATTTTTATCAACAGAAACTTATCCAAGGAAAATTTATATATAACCATAAGCAAATATGTGTGTGTGCTCCTGATATGTACATTCATATATATATATATGCATATATAAATACACATATATTCCTAAATACCTAAGTATATCCTTTTCAGTCTGCATAATGTTATAAAAATATATGTTTTCAGGCTGATTATTTGGCATTGGATAACCAATCGACATACTCTTCCCTGGGGAAGATTAATTTTCCTACATGTAAAAAAGATACCATGAATTTTAAAAAGTGTAGAGATATATATGGCAAGGTTTTGAGGCAGGAAAAGGGAAGGGAGAAATTACATAATTATAATATCAAAAATATTTTTTAAATAAAGCATTCTTTGAAGCACATACCTAAATATTTTCCTCACTACTTGTAATGGAAAAAAACATTGCAACTGGGCAAAATGTTTCCATAAGTTTCAGGCAGATTGTGTGTCCTTTTATGAAAAGTTTTCTTGAGAAAGAATCTCACACATAGTCTTTCATTCATAGCTGAACTCAGGAAATGCATCTGAGAGTCATACCTAGATTTATATCAAGAACAAGCCTCTTCCAGTTCACTCAGTGGAGAATCAAAACATTACTGCTGTTGAAACAATTACATGCATGTTATCCACTGCAGACTTGTCGTTTCTCCCGAGACTCTCACAGCTCTCTGAACATCAATCACTATGGCTCCACTTGGTGGTCACAGATCCATTTACGCAACACTTCATCGGTTCCATCACCTTTCTGTGAGATCCTGCAAATGCTACATATCTCATTTCAAAGCCTCTAAACTCAGAAGAAATGCTCCACCACAAGCATCTGAACCTTAATAAGCAGGTCTGATTCTGGGAGTGGCTGGAGGGAGGGAACAATGATTAATATGATAGAACACTGCTATTTCTATATTCTTCATTGGCTAGCCTTGATAGCACATTTCTATGATGTCAAATCGGTAGTGTTATTAAATTGCAGCTGAAACTAATCTACTTCATCTCAGCTCTTAGTCTCATATAGGCAATAATCTGATTAAGTTGCTATCATTCACAATGTCTATATCAAAGAAACCACACTATTTGCTTAGTGAAAATGTGTTACAAATTTTCAGGGCCAAACTCAGACAACCACTAAAGATATGATTATTTAAAATAGAAAATAATTGTATATATTGAAGTCTCCTGTAGGTCAGGTTCTGATTTAGTCTTGTTGTTTGCATCCACACATAAGCATGTGCAAGTGCTCACGTGTGTGCGCGCACACACACACACAAACACGCTCACCCACTCACACCCACACACACAATTAGTAAGACAATAATTTTTAAAATCAAGTAATTAGGCTTAAAGAATTTAAACACATTCTCTGGGGTTACACAACTGTTTCTGTTAGGTTAAAACAGAAAACAAGCAAATGTCAGACTGACCCTAAGACAATGATTTAAGGTAAGGAATAAAATCTCTAGGTTATAAAAACAGTTTTCTAAATATTTTTACTCTGTGTATCACCTAGGTTCAAGCCAACTAGGGTAATTAAGTCAATTCACCAACAATGTTGTTTCTTCCTTGTGAAGGCTTAATAAAATAACAATGTCAAGTTTGCCTGAACTGTCTTCCCACTGCTACCCTGACATCCAGTGCTGAAAGCCACAGCCAAGAGAAAAGGAAGATAATATTTATGGTAGAGATCCAAGCAGGCTAAAACCTGCAGTCAGCAAGCAAATAAGAGCTTCAGACAATCTGTTGTCCTCAAGCACTGGCAACTCCACCCTGATAGGGTTTGCCCTTCGATTTATATGTTTCTATTATTGGTTAATGAATAAAACACTCTTTGACCAATGAAGCAGGAAGATAAGCAGGACTAGGAGAAGAGGAGAATTCTGGGAAGGTAGCAGAGAAAGCCTGCCAGAAGGAGTTGCCATGTAGGCTGCCAAAGGAGTAACCAGTTCAAGAATTCTCTGGTAAGCCAAGGCCACATGAAAATACATAGATTGGTAGTTATGGGATAATAATTAAGACAGATATAGCCAATAAGAAGCCCAAGCTACTGGTCAACCGTTTTATAATTAATACAGCATCAGTGTATTCATTTGGGCTGAAGGGCGACAAGACCAGCCGAGACAAAGAACCTCCACAACACGACCCCTATGAAGACAGCCTCAAAAAAGCCATTTCTCCATTTATCAGGATGGATCAGGACTCTTTTTTTGCCCTATTTCTGGCCTAATGAATAGGCCTCCAAGACATATGAAACAAGTATTGTTCACTTAATGTGGCTTGTGTATTGGCAGTCTCACATAATCCGACTCTACATCTATTATATTAATAAAATGTCAAGTCTCAAAGGGAGATGAAGTAATGTTCTTTTTAATTCAAAAGTCTTGCTACACATCTGTACTTAACAATTATTTACCTAAAACAAATGGACTCATCAGTTAATTTCCTGAACTGAAGTAGTACATGAATAAAATTAGAATCTCCATCATTGGAGAATAATGACACCAGAGTTATGGATTTAGTCATTTTACTGACTTAAACAGCTATTTTCCTGGGGAAATATTAGTAGATAAAACTACTACCAAGGCAGTTAATAATAATTAATGGTCAAAGTCAAAGAACAAATCACTTTTATCCCCATAATATGCATTTCCTAGCTACTGGCTTGATTTTGACCTTGTGAGTACAGATGTCAGAGGGCACATATATATTCCATATAATGTTAAATCATAACTCTTTTAACCTAAATGCCCTTTCTCCTGCAGTAGTTGAATAGCAACACACTGTACAAGCTGCCCAGTCTTGCTAGTACTTTCTTCAGGCTATGTTTATAAAGTTATCCTTCATGGGTGGTGTTTTGATTGTTTTTTTTTTATCCAAAATGTGTTTATTGGGATAGTTTCCACGCATCTTGAATCAGGTGCTTCTCAGTGCTGCTTCCTCCTGAAGGAGCATCCTTCTGTCAGCCTTGCTTTTACGCCCGTAGGCTGACAGAGGACAGTGGAGCAGCCAACACACAACACTACCGTTTGTGCATGGTTAAAGACCGTGGTGATTTTATAGCATCCGGGGCACTTGACATCCATAAAGTAGGAATTGGGGCTCTGCACCAGGCGCTTTTTCTTGTGTTTCCTCTTCTCCTCCACTGGAGAGGGATGAAGGAGATCCTTTGCAAGAGGCATGTTCTCATAGGGAGGTCGTCACCGCTGGAAAGTGTTTTGATTGGTTTTTAATTTGGGATGCATGCAAGTGAGTTGAAAGATGGGCACACTGATAAGAATTCAGAGAGAGGGCAAGAGATAAGTGAACTAAAATGCAAAGTCTGAGAGAGTCTCAGAAGAGGAGAAGTATTTCAGCAGGCTAGCACCCTCCCACACTCTCTCAGGACAGAACAAGATTGCTAGGAAAACACTGAAAGTGTACGCATAGGATTTTGCAAGAAAATGCAAACATAATTTTCTTCTTCATTGAACTTGATGAACTGACTCAAAAGCATCCGAAAGAAAAGCACTAATAACTATCATTCACCAAACTCCTTGCAATTAGATGCATACACACTCCTTATTGTGAGGTCAGAATAATTATCAACCCCATTTAACAGATGAAGACCCCAATTATTGGTAGTTAATGTATTTTTACAAGGAAACTCAGCTAGTAAAAATTGGAAAACAACTAATGGCATTCATATGGCTCCTTGTAATTGAAAACAACACACACACACACACACACACACACACACACACACACTTACACACCCTGTATTGTAAAGTCACTATAATGATCATTCCTAGTTAACTCCATAAGGACCTCAATTGTTAGTGACTAAATTTATTTGAGTAAGATAACCTAGCTAGTAAGAATTAAAATTAGAACTTGAGCCTTGGTCTGCTGATAAAAAAGCATGTGATTTCCATTATGAGACATTATTCTTAATTAGCAATTGTTTGTGTGACAAGAAAAGCAGTAATTGCTTTCTCTGAATCTTTTCTACAAGGCAGAATTTGCTAAGTGCAGAAGATCCATGGTGCACATTTTATAACCCCAGAAATGGAGGAGGAAGATTACCTTAATATTCTCAGATGATAACATGATCCCTAGAATAAACAGATCAAGTTGGGAGATACAGGGGATTGGAGGAGGGAACTAAGGAGCTTTGGGCTTATGCAAGAGGGACAGAAAGAAAAAGAAAAATTCTTTCACCCAGAATCAAGCGAGACCATTTAGAATTGAGTGTTCCAAGAATTTTAGGAAGCTGAGTTGAGCGTTAATTTAAAAACCTTGTATTTTTATTGCTGATGCTATATTTCTACACACATACACACATACAGTATAGTACAGTATACTATAGTAAAGTGCAGTACAATATAGTATAGTGTAGTGCCTTGATGGGGGATATCCTTCTGTCCATATGTTTGTCATATTGGCTGATGAGTAAAACACTGATTGTCCTCGAGCCAGGCAGGAAGGATAGGCAGGGCTATGAGACAAGGAGAATTCTGGGCAGAGGACTAAGAGAGGTTTTCAGAGAGATACCATGTAGCTGCTGGGAAGACAGGACACCAGAAATTCTCCAGTAAGACAAGGCAATGTAGAACTACACAGATTAATAGTTATAGATTAATAATTAATAGAGAGCTGGCCAGTAAGAAGCCTAAGCCATCAGCCAAAAAGTTTATAAATACTTGTCTCTGTGTGTTCATTTGAGGCAAAGCGGCCATAGGACAAGGTGGGACAGAAAACTGACTACAGTGTCTCACCCAGATGGTGCACTTTGCTACATAGAAATTGTCCTCAAAGGCCTGGGGATATGGCTCCATTGGTAAAGTGGCTTCTATAAGAGTATGAGAAGCTGAGTTTTGACCCCAAATATCCATGTAAAAAGTCAAATGTTATAGCCCATAGCTGTAATCCATCACTAAAATGGCTGAGACATGAGGATCCAAGGGACCCATTGTCCAGCCAGTCTTGCCAATCAGTAAAGTACAGACTCAATGAAAGTCTTTGTCTCCAAAATTAAGTGAACCACAATACTGGCAGATACTCAACATCAACCCCAGCCTCCACAGGTGTGAACATACATACATACATACATACACACACACACACACACACACAGAGAGAGAGAGAGAGAGAGAGTGAGAGAGAGAGAGAGAGAGAGAGAGAGAGAGAGAGAGAGAGAGAGAGAGAGAGTGTTTTCTGTGGCCTTGTGTCCAAGTTTCAACTTCTCTCCTGAAATAGCTTCTTAGGCTTTCCAGGTAAAGAATGTGATACATTTTTATTTTCCATAATAATATTTATTCTTATAGTAAAGAAGCAAGTGGAAAGAAAACAAAATTTAGCCAAAGCACATAAAACCATGTGCCTATTTATGTAGGAGGACACAGAATTAACATATAAAAGTCAGCCTTTGTGGATAAACTGGGCCAGGGGAGCATGACTATAATCAAAAAACATTATATGAAACACTTAAAGAACTCATTAAAATACCAAGAAGAATGTATTCAAAATAAATTAGAACTTTAAAAATATGACAAAAAATGCCATGTTGCCATCTATGCTTTGTAAAATACAACTGTCTGTGAAGCTTTATTTCTTCTGTACAAATGTTTCTTCCCATAATTAAACATATGGTTATGTACAAAGAAAAGAAATTAATAGCCTTTTTCATACACTAACAAACACACTGGGAAAGAGATCATGAAACATTCCAACTCACAATAGCCTCAAAAACTATCAGGAAACATGATTTAATATAGATAACTCCTCTCAGAACAAGATACTTAAAGTCATGCATTTGTTCATTTTGCAAGAATAATTGCATTGGGTGTATAATATAAGAGAGAAATTAAGAGGGGAGATTTCTCAGAGTAAGGATGATCTCAATGCATTTCTACTTAGCCAAATAAGGATGTGAACATCAGACCCTTTGTCCAAGTGAATCTTGAAATGTTTTGATCATTTTTACCATGCATAAGACAACTGGAAAGATGAGACAAGGACGCATTAGCTGATTGCCAAAGCAAAGACATCCCATCTCTCAGCCATTTGGAAGCCAAGCTTGTAGGACTGGGAAGGTTGCTCAGCAGACTGCAAGATCTTCTACCAAGAAGTAGTTAAATACAGTTGAATAGTACAGACTCAGTTGTGGTCTTCATTTCTGACTCCTGTATGCGTGGACACTAAAAAACGTGAATCTCTTTGTGACCCCGGTGAGACAAGCCCTAATGTGAATAGAGCAATCAACTGTTCTCCCACACTTGATTCAAGGCTTAAGCTACTCAAGTAGCAAGTGGAAAAATAGGAAAACAGTGTCGTCACCTGTAAGGATGAAAAGAATATGTTTTCTTGTCCCCAGCTGAGTTTAGTAATGTCCTACATTCTCTGGGTTTCTTTCTAGTACTCTAGACTTACAGATTGCTAGTCTACAGGCAAAGGCAACAGCCTCTCCTTGTGGTTTGAATATGGAGCAAACAACTTGATTCCAGAAGGAAGTGGACTTCCTTTGAGTTAATGCTTCAAATCCATATAAGATGCTATAACATGACATGAGCTTAAAGTAGAATGAATTTGCAAAGGACAGAATTTTGAACAAAGTTACCTTCAAGTCTATACTTTTAACATGACTAACTGCATTCATTTAAATTGAAATACAATAAAATACTTTATTGGTTTTAGGAGTTGGAGGTGATAACAGAACTTAGAAAATACATCACATATTTTATTTACTTTTCTTAGTAAGTATATTATAGTTTGTAATGGACATTTTGAGAAACTGATAGTTTCTAAGATGTGCCTTATCCTCCTTGTTTCTGAACTCTTTACAAGAAGCAAACTAACTGTGATCTTCAGATTCCCTCTGTCTCTCTCTCTTCCTCTCTCTATGTGTCTCTCTCTCTGTGTTTCTCTGTCTCTGTCTCTCTCTGTCTATCTCTGTCTCTGTCTGTCTCTCTGTCTCTCTGTCTCTCTCTGTCTCTGTCTCTCTCTGTCTCTCTCTGTCTCTCTCTGTCTCTCTGTCTCTCTGTCTCTCTCTCTCTCTCTCTCTCTCTCTCTCTCTCTCTCTCTTCCTCCTTGTTTCCTTTTTAACTTGTCACCCCTCAGGTCATCCTAATCCAGTCAAGTTAGGAAGAGAATACAGAGATCAATACCATTCATTGCATTGCTTTGATCTCTGAATAATTATACAGAAATTAGTTTCTGCCATAAAATGAGTTTATAGCTAGCAATCTAGATGTTAGAAGTACAAACAAAATTTGGCTAAATGAAAAAAAAAACACCCCAAGTTTAAAGCCATTTTATAAGTACTTTGAGATAGTTTAAGGCTGCATCATTTATGCTGCTGAATCTGGAAAAAGACAAAAATGGTGATAGCTTTAGAAAGTTACAGTGTTAATTCTGTGTAGTAGGATATTCTGATACAGCTACATATTTACAATGAGAGTGTGTGAACTTAAAATTAAGGATGGAGACAAGAAGCAAGATTGTTTATCTTTTTGCAGATGTATTGTTTTCTCCGGAAAGATAGGCATGAATTGTCTTTGGGGAAAGTTCCATCAGTAGAATAAAATTTCTCCTTGATTCTGAGGAGGTATGTTCTTTTTAAATTTAATAGCTGGCATTTATGACAGGGTCTACCTGAAAGAAAAGAAAAAAAGCACAGAAAAGCTGTTCAGTTTCTTCTATAAAAAGCAAAGTAAGTTTTCTTCACTGACAAAATGAGTGTAATAAAGGTAAATGTTTTAACAAAAAAGTAGAACAATCGTAAGAAAAAAAAATATATGCGAATCTAAAGCCATCTTTAAAGTGACTTTAGTCAGTGTTTAGAACAGTAGTTGGAGAGGTTTTTCTGAAGCCACTCTCCATGCACAATGAATCTTTTCCAGTGAAAATATGTATTCTTTTTTTCCTGCACATCACAGATGTAAAATCATTAATCACTTTCTGGGTACTAGAATGTACATTGATCTACTTTGATCTGCATATTGATAGCATAGATAAACACTCAATAAAACAATGCCACAATTGCTGGGATTTCAGAGAGTTTTCAAAACTAAATCAAAGCTAGCGCTCTTTGAAGCTGGAATGAGTCTAATTACCTGGGTTGCCAGAGGTCTCTAAATTCTTCCCAAGGAAAATACAATCCTCATAAACTTCAAAATATTTACCTGGTTGATTTACAACATGTTTTAGATTTACTTACTAGGAGATAGAGGGGTCTAGGAACGATTTTGTTGACCTTGGTTACATATGCCAGTTCTACTGAAAGCTTCAAGAGGTTATTCTAGATTGCTACAGGATTTAATATACTCTGAGAATCCTCCCTGGTTAATGCCTATATGATTGCCTTTTGACAATGCTCTTGCAAAACAATCCATCTTTCTTGAGATTCATGGTTATATTTACCTAAAATCAGATTAGAAATAAAAATTGACTTGATAAAGTTAACCTTTTTGTCACACATTTAGTACAATTTTGGCTACAGATGTGGCATTACAGTCTATCCTTCAGAAAAATCATGTGTATGGGGAGGGTAGGAACAGAAGTGTGGTAACTCACAGATTTTAATAGTCATTGTCCATTGTATTATTGACATTCTCAACAGATTTATGAGGTAAATACCATTATTTATCACTCCCACTTCATAGATGAAGAAACTTACTTCAGAAGGTTAGGATCATCAGTAGACTAAAATCATTGGCTTTTGTCTTAGATTTCAGTTTAAGTTACGCACAGTAACCACCATGCCTTTCAAGACATTTGATGGTATAGCACATTTGATGGTATGACACATTTGATGGTATACAGTTCCATCAGTTTCTGCATATTGGGACTTTAGAGGTCATATTGTCGTCTAGTCCAGCTATGATTAATATATGTCACTGAGAAACTCAAGTCTCCTATCACATCCCTGGTCTCTATCCCAGTGCTTAGCAAAATGGAAAAAGGAGCTATAATCTAAGTCTTATGAAATT
Source organism: Mesocricetus auratus (assembly GCF_017639785.1). Classification (NCBI taxonomy): domain Eukaryota; kingdom Metazoa; phylum Chordata; class Mammalia; order Rodentia; family Cricetidae; genus Mesocricetus; species Mesocricetus auratus. The sequence continues at coordinate 106,285,120 of NW_024429184.1, read as the reverse complement.
CACATCACCACAAGCAAGAGACTGGAGAAATAACTTATAGCCCAGGTTACTCCTGCACCAGCTTAATTACCAGTCAAATACACAACTTTTTCATTGATCTTACAAATCTGCCAGTTGTACAGATGGAAACTGATGGCCCAGGGCACTCATTAAACGTATAGTTTCTTGAATTATTATAATTTACATTCTAGACAACTATCACCCCAACTATTGGACTTGGATTATCTGTAATCACCTGTAATCGATTCAAAAATTCTTTTAAATTGTGATTTTTATTTTTTGTCTTCACAAACATCTTAATGATGTTACATAATTTTCCCATTTTTCACTTTTATTGAAAATAGATTCTTTTAACATATAATATATCCTAATTATAGTTTCCCTTTCATCTACTCCTCCTGTTTCATCCCAACCTTCCCTCTCTCAGGATCCACTCCCTTTCTGTCTCTCTTTAGAAAAGAATGGGCTTCTAAGATATAATAACCAAACATGACAAAATAAAATATAATACAATGATGTTAAAAGGACCACACTGAAGTTAGACATGGCAACACAACAGAAGGAAAAAAGTCCTAGAAGCAGGCACAAGAGTCAGAGACCCCACTCTTTCTCACAATCAAGTGTATTATAAATGCAATCAGTTAATAACATAGTATATACTCAAAGGACCTAGTATAGACTTATGTAAGCCCTGTGCTCGCCAATTCAATCTCTGAGAGTTCATGCATGTTCTGTTTAGTTGATTCAGAAGCTGTTATGCTCCTGGTGTCCTCCACTCCCTCTGGCTCTTACATTCCACCTCACCTTCTGAGTTTTGAAGGAAGGCATTTGAAGGAGACCTCCAATTTAGACTTTCTCTCTACATAATATCTCTATACATAATACCTGGTGGTGTGTCTCTATTTGTTCCTATCTGCTGAAAGAGAAATTTTCTCTGATGATGAATGGATAAGGCACTGGTTTATGAATATAGCAAAATATCATTAGGAGTCATTTTATTGATATGGGGTTTTTTACTTGTTTTTTTTATTTTTTAGAGAAGTAGTATTTTGTTTTACTCCAGGTCTCTAGACTATCTAGTCTCTGGTCCTTGGTTACTCAGGTAATATTGGGCATGGCTTTCTTCTCATGGAGTGGGCCTTAAGTCAAATCAGACATTGATTGGCTGCTCCTACAAGTTCTGTGCCACTATTGCCAGAGCATATTTTGCAGGTAGGACAGATTGTAGGTCAAAGGTTTTGTGGTTGGGTTGGTATCCATATTTATATTTTGGTACCCTCAGAATACCTTCCTGCAACAAAGAGACTAGACCATACAGGTTAAGCTTCCATGTAGGCACTAACTTGACTTCTTCATGTTCAGTGAGTTGTGTAAGTATTATCCTCATCAGTGGAGACTTGCTGTCAGTTTTGGAGAGCAACCCTTTGCCCTAGCAACAGCCTGCATTGTTTGGGAGCTTCCACGAGACCTCTTTAGCCAACAACCTAGTCTCACCAGGCAACAAAATGGGAGCGTAAACTTGTACAGTCATTATGGAAACCAACATGGAAGTTTCTCAGGAAATTGAGACTCAATCTACCTCAAGACCCAGCTGCTATACCACTGTTGGCATATGCCCAAAGCAGGTTCCATCCAACCACAAAGACACGTGCTCAACTGTTTTCATTGTGGCTCCACTCATGATAGTCAGAAACTGGAAACAATTTAAATGCCCCTCAATTAAAGACTAGATAAAGAAAATGTGGAATATTATTCAGCTGTTAAAAATGACATTAAATTTGCAGGCAAATGGAAGCAAATAGAAAAAAAATATTCTGAGTGGAGTATTCCAGACCCAAAAAGAGAAATATGGTATGTGTTTTTTATAAATGGATATTGGATATTAAGTAAATGACAACCAAGCTATAATCTGTAGACCCAGAATGGTTAGGTAAAGAAGACGGGTCTATGGGGGAGCACATGTGTCTTTCTGGGAGAGGAAAATAGAATAGATTTTACAGGAAGACTGTGCAAAGGTGGGGACAGGAATTGGGGATCAGGTGTGAGTGGAGACAGGGTAGAGAGAGTCATGGGAAAGACATCTGGAACAGAGGGGGCCATTTGGAGTTTAGTGTGGAAACCTAGTGCAGTGAAAACTTCCTGGAATAAATGAAGGTGATCCTAATAAAGACTCCAAGCAACAGGGGATATGAACTGTTAATTTTCATTTATACAAATTTTACAAACAATAAGTCAGCTTTAAAAAAAAAGAGTCTTCATTTAATAATACAAACTAGAATTACTCTTTAAAATGTAAACAAGGAAGGAGACAATGGAGAGGGTAGAACTCTGAACTCTGGCCAGACACAATCGAGCAGTTCTGTGAAGAACAATCCAGAGAGCAGTGGGCATGAATTTTCTGTGCTGACGTTCAGCTACAACAATGGCATTTGGTCTTCCCTGATTGGCCCTTAAGCAACTTTAGTGTATGTCAATATGTGCATAACAAGTATTTCTCCTGGTGTATGTACTCCTATGTAGGGCATGATTATTGAAATACCAAATTCTTACTTATGTGAATATAATGCAAGCATTATAGTGGTAGTTTCTACTGTCCATCAAAGGTTTCCATTTTGCTTCTCAGTGATGTTGTAGATTTTGTAGTTACCAATACTCTGGAGGCTGTATGTGGCCATGAATTCCCCTTGAACATGGCATGCACACATACATGACAAGCAGTACCCTGACAAAGGAGCACCCCATGCTAGGCTGAGTCTCACACTCCTCTTTCTCCTTCGCTGCAGTGAACAGCTTCCAGATCAAGGACTGAGCATGGTGCACTGCAGAGACCATATTTCACTGAAATTTTATGGCATTTAAAAATAACACAACATAATCTTACCCATCTGAGGGTACAGTGTCATCCTTCAAGGCTCAGGACAGTAGGGAAGCATAGGAGTACTCTCCTTTTACAAAGTAGAAAACAAAGACAGGAAGGATGAACCAATGCCTGTCAATTAGAACTTTCAGCCATCATAAAAGTCCTTTTCAGCACTATTCAACATGGTAGTGACCAGCTGCACAAAACTAATGCCACTTATGTGTTATGCAACAGAGAAACTGCATTTTCATTTCATTTAATTTTAAGTTTCACATGTGACAAACAGCTAGTGTATTAAACAACTTTATTTCCAAAGGTGTAAAACTATTTAGCAGCAAATTCAGGAGTCAGGAGTTATGCCATTAAATCTGAGATTAAGTTTCTTTAAAACATGAACAAAATTGGCACTGGTCCTAATAGTCATAGGGAGAGTAACATCTGTTTTCCTCTGGAAGCATGGCTCTCTGTAAAAACTTCTATAATGTGTCTCTGTCTTCCCCAGCTACCTTAATAATCTGTCATTCTCCATTCAGTTATTACAGCAGATGGTGGAGTTTGATGGCCATATCTAAAAGCCATGACCTTTAAACAATGACTTTCTTTTTTTTCAATTTGTGAGCATTTTATTTTCCCCAATGCAAAGTTTTTTTAATCACAGAAAAGAAGTAAGCATTACATAAACTAAGAAAAGGGGGAAGAGGATCCATGACTCCATTGCCTTAACGTCTTCACCACCACACACTCAGGTCTCTGTTTACCAAACACGCCCGGGTACCTGGTTACCACCACCCAGCATGTTGTTTTATGTCTGCTTTTTTCCTTTTTTAAGTTTAAATTAGAAACAAGCCTCTTTTACATGTCAATCCCAGTTCCCTCTCCTTCCCCTCCTCCCAACCCTCTATCCCATCCCAGTTTTGCTCCCCAGGGAGGATGAGGCCTTCCATAGGGGAATCTTCAAAGTCTGTCATATCATTTGGAGCAGGCCCTCCTCTGTATGTCTAGTCTGACAGAGTGTCCCTCTATGTGGAATTGACTCCCAAAGTCCATTCGTATAGTAGGGATAAATATTGATCCATTACCAGAGGCCCCATAGATTAACCAGACCTCCAAACTAACATCCTCATTCAGGGGGTTTGGAACAGTTCTATGTTGGTTTCTCAGTTATCAGTTTGGGGTCCATGAGCAACCTCTTATTCAGGTCAGTTGTTTCTGTGGGTTTCTCCAGCCTGGTCTTGACCCATTTGGTCATCACTCCTCCCTCTCTGCAACTGGATTCCAGAGTTCAGCTTAGTGTTTAGCTGTGGGTATCTGCTTCTGCTTCCATCAGCTACTGTACCAAAGCTTTCAGAGGGCATATAAGGTTGTCATCAATCTCATCAGAGAAGGGCATTGAAGGTAGCCTCTCGACTATTGCTTAGACTGTTAGTTGGGGGTCAACCTTGTAGATTTCTGGACATTTCCCTAGTGCCAGATTGCTCTTTAAACCTATGATGGCTCCCTCTATTATGGTATCACTTTTCTTGCTCTCCTGTATTCTTCCCTGACTTGATCTTCCTGCTCTCTCGTGTCCTTCTCTCCCCTCATCTTTTCCCTTTTCTTTCTTGTAACTCCCTGTCCCCTCCCTCTGTGCTCCCAATTAGATCAAGAGAGTTTGTACCTTTCCCCTTCTCTGGGGAAACATGTATGTCTCTCTTAGGGTCCTCCTTGTTTCCTAGTTTCTCTGGTGATATAGATTGTAGGCTGTTAATCCTTTGCTCTATGTCTAAAATCTATATATGGGTGAGTACATACCATGTTTGTCTTGTGTGACTGGGTTACCTCTCTCAGGATGGTTTCTTCTAGTGCCATCCATTTGCCTGCGAATTTCAAGATTCCATTTTTTTTTTCCCGCTGAGTAGTACTCCATTGTTTAAATGTACCACATTTTCTTCATTTCTTCATCCATTATGCAGTTGTGGGGTATCTAGGTTGCTTCCAGGTTCTGACTATTACAAATAACGCTGCTATGAACATGATTAGACAGATGTCCTTGTTGTATGAACGTGTGTCTTTTGTGTATGTGCCTAAGAGCAGAATTCCTGGGTCTTGTGGAAGACTGATTCCCATTTTCCTGAGGAATCTCAATACTGATTTCCAAACTGGCTGTACAAGTTTACACTCATACCAGCAGGGGAGGAGTGTTCCCCTCTCTCCACATCCTCTCCAGTATAAACTGTCATTGGTGTTTTTGATTTTAGACATTCTGATAGGAGTAAGATGGTATCTCGGAGTTGTTGTGATTTGCATTTCCCTGATGGCTAAGGATGTTGAGCACTTTCTTACTTGTCTTTCAGCCAACAAGGACTTTCTCTTTTGGGGAGGCAGGATTCAAGTCCAAAAAGGCTTTTGAAGAAATTTGGTAAATTGTTCTAAAATTTATAGTAGGATGCAAAAGGTTCTGAAATGACTGGGCATTTTGAAGAACGAAAACACACGGGGTGAAAATGAAAGAGTAAAAGGAAAAAGAAAAGAATGAAGGAGGAAGGGAAGAAGGAAGGAAGACTAGGAAGACTTTTCCCACCTGATTTCAAGCCATCATCAGCTACAGTAAGCAAAAGAGCTGCGTTATTGGGATTTAAAAGATAGAGCTAATGCTTTTATGTTTGGATAATAAGTGTGAGGATTGGGTATCCATGCCTTTACATGGTATGTTAAAAAATAGGCCAATGTATCTTTGGTCAATGAATTTTTGATAAGGTATGCCAACAATAAGAAGAAAGACTACATAAATGTGGTTGAATATTAGAGAGAAAAAAATTAAAATCAACTCTTGAATCAGACATTGCACAAAATTTAGTGTCTAAGATTTTTAAAAATAACTCAATAACGATAAAGTAAAGGACATAAATGAAATAAGGAAATAATATGAAAAATTTAGAAAATCCACAGGAAAGAGCAAAGAAATGGGTGATGTATCAAATTATACGCATAGAAGAGTCCTAAGTCAGTGGCATAGACCCGATCTTCAACAAGATCACAGAATAAAACTTTCCCTAATTAAAGAAATAGACACCCATACAGGTAATTAAGCACACAGCATATCAAATAGACAAAATCAGAAAAGAAAATCAACATGGCATATTATGGTTAAAACACTAAGTATACAGAACAAAGTAAGTATATTGAAAGCTATAAAAGAAAAATGCAAATCATGCTTAAATGATTCATCAGAAGAATAAATGATTCCTTAATAGAAAGTCTGAAAGGAAGAAGAGCAGGGAACAATGCATTTGAAGTCTTAAAAGATAATGAAGGCCAGCCTAGACTAATATACCCACTAAAACTATTCACCATATTTAAAGGAAAAAGAAAAACTTGTGATATAAACGGCCTTAAAAACGCACATTCAGCAAACCAAATGTAAAAACAAAGAATGCAAGAAGCAATATTTCAGGTTGAAGAGAGGAATGAGCATAACCAAGTGACTGGAATAAAAGTGAAGCCTTATATACTAAAACACAAAGTACCACTGAGGACACAAACAACACCAAAACTCAACAACAAAATTATTGCAGTTAATACACACATTTCAATAATAACTTTAAATACTAACGTCCTTAATATTCCCATCAAAAGATACAGGCTATGTAGATAGATTAAGAAGGGAGACCCATCTATCTTTGTCTACAAGAACCACATCTTAGCTTTAAAGACATTTTCTCCTAAAGTAAAGGATGAACAAAAGTACTCCACTCACGTATGACCAGGAATCAAGCAGGTACCATTATCCTAAAATCTGTCAAAACAGACTTCAAACTAAAATGAATGTTCTCATCAGGGTAAGAGTTAACCAAGAAGATATCACTATCCTAAATATATATGTATGAAACTCTGGTTCATCAAATTAAAACTGCACTACTAGATTTAAAGTCATAGATTAGCATCTTCCCTTTAGCAGCAAGTGAGGCTGTCTGTCTAAAAGAGAGGAATCTGACATCATTTGAGTGATATACAGAAAAACTCCATCAATAAAGCTTCACTTCACTTGAGCACCTGGTAACTGCTTTCTTATTCGAGGATAAAAATAATATCCATAAGAATAATATCCATAGACTTGGAGAAGGCATTTTCAACAAATATTTAAGGCAAAATGTTTGAGCTCAGAATATAAAAAGTATAGCTACAACTTATTCATAATTTTAAAAAGACTTAATATGAAATATTCAATTTAAGAGTCACCTTACCAGACATTATTGGCCAACCAGCCCTTGAAGAACTAGGCAATGATTCAATACTTACAAAGATGGAAAGTGTATCTATCCATTGGGTCAAAAGTTTACAATACAATATACTCACATAAGAATGTTTATTGTAGAATGTGAAAGAAAAATAAGAGGCATCAAATAATCTAAAAGTCTAGAGAGGAATTACGAAAGTAGAAACGGTGTACAAAAAAGTGGTTTGTCTGTGTGTGTGTGTGTGTGTGTGTGTGTGTGTGTGTGTAAGGTTGAACATAGTGTTCCAAGCAGTCTAGACAGTGCTTTGATAATCAGCTATGTTTCCAGCCTGATTATGTTTCTTTCTAATAATTAAACTAGAATAACTAGAATTATATTATCTCTTATAATATAACTTATGGAAAAAGGTAAAATAGAGAATACTGTGTGGTATAGCTGATTTCTTAGTAATTTTTTCTTAAAAGACACACACTGGGGATATTGATATGCATATTCATTTCTGATCACAAATGCATAAGCTGATAGAGATTATTAAAGGACTATCTTTAGGGAAATGAACTGGGTTAAAAAGCAAAGGATTTTTTATCAGTTTATATCTTTCACTGTGATTTAAATTTTACCATGAAAACATGTTACTCCCTTTTATATGTCAACAGGAATTATTTTTTTTAAAAACCATTTTTTCTCCAAGTTTCACATTTTTTAAAAAAATCACTGAATTTTTAAAGGATCGCTAAATCAATTAAATATTAATTTTTATTATGGAGTGTGAATGTAAGAAAGATGAAGTTACTTGACGTTCATCAACAATATTGGTAACTCATCCAGGACCAAACTCCACATTCGCTGGCTCCAGGTACATTCTGATCTCCAGTTCACCAGGTACCGTCCAGTGGGGACAGTGTTCAAAGCCCCTGGGTATGTGCCTAAGAAAACTATTTAACAGAACCTCTAACATCTGCTGAGCTAGGTGATTCAGGAAGATGAGATAAAAGATTCTGCCATTTTTTACTCGTTGGCCATGCCTCTTTCAAAAGGCAGCATATAGAAAACAATTTGAATCCTAAAGACGAAACTTAGAGACACAGCTTGGGTCCCTGGTGTTGGATACTGGTAGAACCTAGATGAGCCATACAGAGAGAAGTCCAATCTGTGTCCCATAATCCCTATCATTGTCAGCATGTTCACTCCACTGTACCAGCGCTGGACTACCCAAGAGAGAACAAGTACTCAGTTTCATTGTTCCTCAGGGGTAGGTGGTTTCTAAGATGCAAAGTGCTGCATATGTTATATACTTTTCCTTCGCTCGTCTCCACAAAGCTCTTCAATCCATTCAGCCAGGTACATTAGGAAGTTTCCTCCATGCCTGGAAATAAGCATCTAAGCAATTCTCTACTGCCCATAAGGCCATGGAATCCCTACTTTATAAAATATCTTCATCCATCCATACTACACGACCAAATGCTAATTTTTTCCACTTGGATATTTTTAAATACCTTTAACACTACCCATAAATAGAAGGGAAGAGTGGTCACAGTCCATTTTAAGAAGACATAAGCCGGCGAGTCCAGCTTCAGGTGAGATTGGGTCTCCGGTGGGGACCGCCCGCCCTTCCCCCATCCCCCTTGATCTTCAGGGCCGTTCCCGGCATCCAGAAGACCCGCCCACACAGGAAAGACATCAGCCCCTCCAAGACCCCAACCCCAGCGAGTCCAGCTTCAGGAAAGACATCAGCCCTTCCAAGACCCCAACCCCAGCGAGTACAGCTTCAGGAGACCTGCCCACACAGCAAAGAAGTCAACAATTCCAAGACCCCAACCCCAGTGAGACCAGCTTCAGGAAAGACATCAGCCCTACCAGGACCCAAACTCCATGTCAGCATCCCCAGCTTCAGCTGCTGGAAGGAAGGAGACCAGTGGAGACAGAAAGACCCCACCAGCACCCACTGAAAGAAGAGATGGGAAGAAGACAGAATAAGAGATCACTCAGCAATAGAAACACCAACATGACCCCACCAGAATCCAGGGATCCACCACCAGCAAGACCCGAAAAGCACTACATAGACGAAGAAGAGGAGACAGACCATAAAAATTATTTCATGAAGATGATGGAGACCCTCAAAGAAGAAACGAGGAAATCCCTTAAAGAAATAGAAGAAAAAACAAACAAAAAATCCATGAAATGGGGGAAAAATTCAAGAAATAAACAAATCTCTCAAAGAATCTAAAGAGCACCAAGAAAGAACAACGAAAAAAAATGAAGGAAACAACTCAAACAGTTGAAGGATTGAAAGCTGAAATAGAAACGATAAAGAAAACACAGAATGAAGGGATGCTGGAAATAGAAAAGCTGGGTAAACGATCAGGAACTACAGATGCAAGTATCACCAACAGAATACCAGAGATAGAAGAGAGAATCTCAGGTGTTGAAGACTCATTAGAGGATATAGAGTCGTCAACCAAAGAAAATCTCAAAACCAACAAATCCTTAACACAAAATATGCAGGAAATATGGGACACCGTGAAGAAGCCAAACCTGAGAATAATAGGTATAGAAGAAGGTGAAGAAATTCAACTTAAAGGTACAGAAAACATATTCAACAAAATCATAGAAGAAAACTTCCCTAACCTAAAGAAAGATATGCCTATGAAAGTACAAGAATCTTACAAAACACCAAATAGACTTGACCAGAAAAAGAAGTCACCTCGCCATATAATAATCAAAACATCAAACCTACAGAGTAAAGAGAAAATATTAAGAGCAGCTAAAGAAAAAGGCCAAGTAACATACAAAGGCAGACTTATCCGAATTACACCTGACTTCTCAATGGAAACGATGAAAGCCAGAAGATCCTGGACAGATGTCCTACAAACGCTAAGGGAACAAGGATGCCAGCCCAGACTACTATATTCAGCACAGCTCTCAATTGCCATAGATGGAGAAAACAAAATATTCCATGACAAAGCCAGATTTAAACAATACGTATCCATGAATCCAGCTCTACAGAAAATGCTAGAAGGAAAACCGAGAGCCAAGGAAGATAACTACATTCACAAAGACACAGGCAATATATAATCACACTTTACAAAACACCAAAAGAAAAAGGGAGGAGAAACTACACAAAATAACTTCACTAACAATAAATCAAGCACAAGCAAGGATCACCAATCAATGGTCATTAATATCCCTCAATGTCAGTGGCCTCAGCTTGCCTATAAAAAGACACAGACTAGCAGAATGGATACGAAGACAGAACCCTTCCTTCTACTGCATACAAGAAACACATCTCACCATCAAAGACAGACGTTATCTCAGAGTAAAGGGTTGGGAAAAGAACTTCCAATCAAATGGTCCCAAGAAACAAGCGGGTGTAGCAATCCTAATATCTAACAAATTAGACTTCAAATTAAAATCAATCAAAAGAGATGAAGAAGGACACTTCATATTCATCAAAGGAAAAATACATCAAGACGAAGTCTCAATTTTAAACATCTACGCCCCAAATACAAAGGCACCTACATTCGTGAAAGAAACATTACTAAAGCTCAAAATGCACATAAAATCTCACACACTAATAGTAGGAGACTTCAACACTCCACTCTCACCGCTAGACAGGACCTCCAGACAGAAACTTAACAAAGAAACAAAAGAATTAATAGAAGTTATGACCCAACTGGGTTTAACAGACATCTATAGAACATTCCACCCAAATACAAAGGGATATACCTTCTTCTCAGCACTACATGGAACCTTCTCTAAAATTGATCACATAATAGGAAACATAGCAAATCTCCACAGATACAAAAAAATTGGAATAACCCCCTACATCTTATCAGACCACCATGCATTAACATTAGAATTCAACGATAACACAAATCGAAGATACCCTACAAACTCATGGAAATTGAACAATGCACAATTGCACCATCCCTGGGTAAAGGAAAAAATAAAAAAAAAATTAAAGACTTCCTCAACTTCAATGAGAATGAAGACACAACATACACAAACTTATGGGACACTTTGAAAGCAGTGCTGAGAGGAAAGTTTATAGCACTAAGTGCCCACATGAAAAACCTGGAGAACAGTCATACTAGAGAATTAATAGCACAGCAGAATGTTCTAGAACAAAAAGAAGCAAACCCCCCAGGAGGAGCAAACGCCAGGAAATGATCAAATTGAGGGCTGAAATCAATCAAGTAGAAACAAGAAAAACACTGAGAAGAATCAATGAAACAAAGAGTTGGTTCTTTGAGAAAATCAACAAAATAGATAAAACTCTGTCCAAACTAACCAAAAAACAGAGGGAGAGCATGCTAATTAACAAAATCAGGGATGAAAAGGGGGACATAACAACAGACTCTGAGGAAATCCAGAGAATCATCAGGGCATACTTTGAAAATCTGTGCTCCACAAAATTTGAAAATTTAAAGGAAATGGACAATTTCCTGGATAGATATCACTTGCCAAAACTAAATCAAGAACAGATAAACAATCTAAACAGATCTATAACCCCTAATGAAATAGAAGCAGTCATCAAAAGTCTCCCAAACAAAAAAAGCCTAGGCCCAGATGGCTTCAGTGCAGAATTCGACCAGAAATTCAAAGAAGAGCTAATTCCAATACTCCTCAAAGTATTCCACACAATAGAAGTAGGAGACTCACTGCCAAACTCTTTCTATGAGGCTACAATTACCTTGATACCCAAGCCACACAAAGACACACCTAAGAAAGACAACTATAGACCAATTTCCCTCACGAACATTGATGCAAAAATACTCAATAAAATACTCGCAAACTGGATTCAAGAACACATCAGAAAAATCATCCACCATGATCAAGTAGGATTCATCCCAGGAATGCAGGGATGGTTCAACATTAGAAAATCTATCAATGTAATCCACCATATTAACAATCTGCAAAAGAAAAACCACATGATCATCTCACTAGATGCTGAAAAAGCCTTTGACAAAATCCAGCACCCCTTCATGATAAAGGTGCTAGAGAGATCAAGGATAACAGGAATGTACCTGAATATAATAAAAGCAATATACAGCAAACCAACAGCTAACATCAAACTAAATGGAGAGAAACTCAAAGCAATTCCTCTAAAATCAGGAACAAGACAAGGGTGTCCATTCTCTCCATATCTCTTCAATATTGTACTTGAAGTTCTAGCTACAGCAATAAGACAACAAAAGGAGATAAAGGGGATACAAATAGGAAAAGAAGAAGTCAAACTTTCACTATTTGCAGATGATATGATAGTTTACATAAGTGACCCAAAAAACTCCGCAAGGTTACTCCTAGAGCTGATAAACACCTTCAGCAATGTGGCAGGATACAAGGTAAACTCAAAAAAATCAATGGCCCTATTATATACAGACGATGAAGTGACTGAGAAAGAAATCAGAGAAACATCACCCTTTACAATAGCCAAAAACAGCATCAAATATCTGGGGATAATGTTAACCAAGGAAATTAAAGACCTGTATATCAAGAACTTTGTGTCTTTAAAGAAAGAAATCAAAGAAGATACCAGAAAATGGAAAGATCTCCCATGCTCTTGGATTGGTAGGATCAACATAATAAAAATGGCAATCTTGCCAAAAGCAGTCTACAGATTCAATGCAATCCCTATCAAAATTCCATCACAATTCTTCAAGGACCTGGAAAGAAGATTAATCAACTTTATATGGAAAAACAAAAGGCCCAGGATAGCTAAAACATCCCTATACAATAAAGGAACTTCAGGAGGCATCACCATACCTGACTTCATGCTCTATTATAGAGCTATAGTCCTGAAAACAGCTTGGTATTGGCACAAAAATAGCAGGTAGACCAATGGAACCGAATTGAAAGCTCTAATTTTAACCCACACACCTATGAACACTTGATTTTTGACAAAGAAGCTAAAACTGTACAAAGGAAAGAAGAAAGCATTCAACAAATGGTGCTGGCATAACTGGGTACTGGTATGCAGAAGACTGCAGATAGATCCATGTTTATTGCCTTGTACAAAACTTAAGTCCAAATGGATCAAAGATCTCAACATAAATCCAGCCACACTGAAACTTTTAGAAGAGAAAGTGGGAGATACTCTTCAACGAGTTGGTACAGGAGACCACTTCCTAAACATAACACCAGTGGCACAGGCACTGAGATTGACAATTAACAAATGGGACCTTCTGAAACTAAAAAGCTTCTGTAAGGCAAAGGACACAGTCAAAAAGACAAAAAGGCAGGCCACAGAATGGGAAAACATATTCACTAACCCTACATCTGACAGAGAGCTAATCTCCAAAATTTACAAAGAACTCAAGAAACAAGTCTCCAAAACACCAAAGGATCCAATTAAAAGGTGGGGTGCAGAGCTAAATAGAGAATTCTCAGTAGAGGAGGCTAAAATGGCCAAGAGACACTTAAGAAAGTGCTCAACATCTTTAGCCATCAGGGAAATGCAAATAAAAACAACTCTGAGATACCATCTTACTCCTGTAAGAATGGCTAAAATCAAAAACACCGAAGACAATTTATGCTGGAGAGGATGTGGAGAGAGAGGAACACTCCTTCACTGCTGATGGGAGTGCCGACTCATACAGCCTCTTTGGAAATCAGTATGGAGATTCCTCAGGAAAATGGGAATTAATATACCACTAGACCCAGCAATTCCACTCTTAGGCATATATCCAAATGAGGCAAGTTCATACAACAAGGGCATCTGCTCCACTATGTTCATAGCAGCATTATTTGTAATAGCCAGAACCTGGAAGCAACCTAGATGACCCTCAACTGAAGAGTGGATAGAGAAAATGGGGTACATTTACACAATGGAGTATTACTCAGCAGAAAAAATTAATGGAATCTTGAAATGCGCAGGGAAATGGATAGCACTGGAAGAAACCATCCTGAGTGAGGTAACCCAGTCGTAAAAAGACAAACATGGTATGTACTCACTCATATATGGATTTTAGACATGGATCAGGATAGTGCCAGTTTGCACTTCCACTGATAGAGAGTCTGGGAAACAGGAAAGAACCTAAAAGATATGCATATATGCATAGTACCCAAGAGAAGAGGAATGAGACAAGATCCTCTGAATGGATGGGGAACACGGCGAGGAGTGGGGGGGGAGTGGGACCTGGGAAGAAGAGAGGGGGTAAAGAGGAAGAGAGTTGGTCATGGGGGAAAAGGAAGTTGAGTGGGTGGGGGTAGAATAGAGGGAAGAGGGAATCATAGGATCAAATACAGATCAGGCACCAGAGCGACCTCGAGTGATCTAAAGGGATAACACCAATTGGCAAGCTAAGCAATAGTGGAGAGACCACCTCGAATGCCCATTCCTGATAATGAACTTGATGTCTATAACCATCCGGGAGCCTTCATCCTGTGACTGATGGAAGCAGAGGCAAACACACAATTAATCACTGAACTGAACCCAAGGAACCCAGTGACAGAGAGAGAGGAGTGATGAGCAAATTGGCAAAGAATGGGCTGGCAAAACCAGCAGAGACAGCTGATCTGAACAGGGGAGAGCTCTTGGACCCCAGACTGACAGTGGGGAGGCCAGCATGGGACTGATCTCGACCCCCCAAATGTGAGTGTCAGCGAGAAGTTCTGGACAACCTATGGGGCCCTGAGCTGTGGATCAGTGTCTATCCCTGATATACAAACAGTCATCATGTGCCCATAGCACAAAGAGGGATGCTCTCTCAGCCTGGACTCTTAGGGGGAGTGCCTGGACCCTACCCAGAGTAAAATGACAGACTCTGATATCCCCTATGTGGAAGGATTTGGCAATAGGGTGGGAGGGCGGGGGGGAAGGGGAGTGCGGGAGGATGGGAGGGAGAGGGAACTGGGATTGACATGTATAAGAAGCTATTTAAAAAAACATAAAAATATCAACACAGCATGACTAGTATTTCTGGGTTGTGATTATAGTAAATGTTTTATCTGTGCTAGGAATCATTCGTTTCTTGATCAAAATGTGCAGGTTAGGTTGCACAAATAAATTTCAAATACATTTTTAAAAACCACTGTAGTCCAATAAACTAAAACAGTCAATTTGAAAAAAAAAAAAAAGAAGACATAAGCCAAAGAGGAAAACACTCATCTGTGACTCAAGGTTAACATTCACATGATACTAGGAAAAATCCCCATGATGAGCTGAGAGCTAAAGAAGATATGTATCCATATTCATTTAGACCAGTGGTTCTCAACATTGCTACTTCATAACTTTTATTTTGCTACTATTATCAATCATAATATAAATATCTGGCATGCAACCCCCGAAAAGTCTGAGTCCCACAGGTTGATAACCACTGATTTAGACTAAAGGTCCATTCAATTTACTCTACCTATTTGGCCTGCTTTGACTTATTCCTCCAAATATCCCATATGTTTCATAGTTACTGCTGCTGTACCTATTCAGCCTTACATTTCAGAGTATATCTAAGTCATAAGCCATGCTCTAGTCACATAGTTGGTGTCAATTCAGGGTCTACCAGGTCCTGCATTTTGAAGTTAGCACTGTCTGAATTCAGAATTGAAAGCTTTGTTCAAGAAGGTGGGTTGTTACTGCCGAGACTTTTCTACTGGCAGTCACCAGTGACACCTTCCCATATTATGCCTAAATATCAAGAACCCGCCCAATCATTCACTTTTACGAAGACACTAGATCTCAATGCATGGACTGGGGTTCGCATGTGAACTTTCTCCATAATTTACCTTCATGACTTGTAGCACATAATATACTCAATATCTATTTCTACACAGGCATTTCCTCTTCTTAGTGCTACATAGAAGAAAACCTTTAATTTCCTTCAGTGTTTAAGCAAATATTTTCCTAAGCAGGATTTTCAATTTTCTGCATGGCTCTGCTGAGTCTCACTTGGCCTGAAGCCAAACAAGGCCAGGAAACAGGGGTGAGTACTCAGGAAAATGAGTTATAATTGTCAGGATTCGTAACTCATAGGTGGTTTCTATAGCATCTAGGAAAGGGATAGAGTGATGCTCTTCTCTATAAAGTTAAGACCAACTACATAATCTACCAGGAGTATTCAGAGTTACTCCATCATGGGAGACTCTCAAGCTTTTCTATAAAATAATTTACTTGCCTGTATCTTCATGCCCCATTATTCCTTTATAAGGACAATGGTTTCCTGTAGGGACCAACTGGCAATTTCTTGTCACCAAAACAAGCTGTTAGTACCATTTTTGGAGTGTTTCTAATTGAGCTGTTGGCCAAAGGGACTTCATGGGATTCCCCCCAAAAATCTCAGACCGTTGCCAAGACTGTAGGTTGCTCTCTACAAACTGATAGGGTCTGTTGCTGAAGAAAAAGAAATCTATGAAACTCACTGAACACAGAGATGTCAAGCTGGTGGTTATATAGTCTTTACCCTTATGTTCCAATATCTTTGTTACAAAAAAGGTATTCTGCATGCTATCAAAAGAGAAACGTAAACACCAAGACAGTCACAAATACTTTATCTGCAATGATGCTATGCTTCGGAGACATGTTAGGACAATGATGACACAAAGCTTGTGGAAGTAACCAATCAATAATCCATATGACTAAGACCTACTCCTTAAGATGGAATACATACCCAACAATGCTCCAGTGATGAAGAACCTAAGACTTGATAGTCCAAGGACCTAGGGTAAAACCAAATTATACTGTCCTAAAATAAGAAGCATAGTGATAAAATGGCTCCTAATAATGTTCTGTTATATTCATCGATAGATTCCTTGCTCAGCCATCATCAGCAAAGCTTCTCTCTGTAGTAGATGGTAACAAATATAGAGACCCCCAGTCAGACATTACACAGACAGAAATATATCTTGGCACACAAAGCTCTGAATGGAATAGTTCCATCAACTCCTTCCCCTCAGAAGTTGGAGAATCCCATGAAAGAGTGTGCAAAAGGCATGCAAACAGCAGGGGGGACAGAAGATCCAAGTAAATCAGGCCCTCAAATTAGTGTGATTATAGGATGTATAATTTACAGAGACTAAAGAAGCAGGTGCAGGGCCTACCCAGGTCTACATCATGCCCTCTATGCAAATGTAATGACTTCCAGTTTAGTGTTTTTATGGGACTATATTATGACTGTGTGAAAGAATTGGTCTCTGATTCTTGGGTTTTCCCTTGGTCTCTTTTCTTTTTGTTGGTTGACCTTGCCCAACTTCAATATGATAGGTTTTGTTTTATCTTACCATATTTTATTTTGATATATTAAAAAGGAGTGTAGGAATGAAAACTTGGCACTATAGTAAAGATTAGCAACTGAACTGTCATTTCTGTCTTCTGGGAGAGAGAATAATCAGTTTTTTTCCAATGGAATGATACTGGGTATGCTAACCACTCCAAGGTAGGCTTCATGTTTAGAAGTATTTAACCAGCATATAATGGACTCCATGTGTTCATTCTGTACTTTTACTTGGTTACAGTCTGGTGTTTTGTTTTTGTAGTTGTTATTGTTTAGTGGTGTTTTATTATGTTTTTCAGGGGGTTGGAGGGATTGTGGTTGTATTAGGCTTTTGCGTTTTTGAGAAACAACTTAAAAATTAAGTGGGTTCACAGGGGGAGGATATGGAAGAACTTATGGGATGATAATATGATCAAAGTACATTTACATTTAAAAATTGTTCAAAGTAATAACTAATACAATAAAAATAGTTTGTCTGTGATTCTAAACAAGAAGACACAGAAATTGGTACCTAGCCAACACCACAGCTCTGCCATGGAGGGCTTCTTTCACAGCTGACATTAATTTGTTACTTTAACGATGTGTCTGTTCTTTCTATTCTTAATTTTTCCAGAGCATCTTTGAAAAGCCAATTAACTCAGTGCTATTGATAATCTCCTTATTCTCACACTCCTGCAGGATTATAGTTGCCATGTACCCCAACACCTCACATTTCACAGACCCTCACCTAAGGTGACACTCCCAACTATGATGTCTGAGTACTCAGCTGCAAACCCACACAGTTTGGTGTTTTGATCAGCCCTGGTTCAAGGATGTGGATTATCCTGATAGTAGATCCTAAGGCAGATGGTCATAGTAAGGTAGTTCATTTGTGCATCTTACTATAGGAATAAAAATTGATATTAAGGAAAGCAAAATAGGAAACTGAGGAAAAGTCAAAATGGTGCTGTGCTAAGTGAGTCTCTCTTCAGGACATTCTGAGGCCTAATGAACTGTGACACAAAGCTGTTTGCCCAGAAGATTAATCTGAACAGAATTTCTCTATGTCAAAGCCACATGTCAGTCAACAGTATTCTCATGAGTATGAATTCATAATTGCATATTATTGTAATATGTACATCATGTGACTTCCACAGGTTTATAGAGGCATCAGATGAAACCTCAATAAGAAAGGAGAAAATATCAGGATCAGAAGCAAGATCACAGGGTGCTAATAGAACTAAAAGCGATGAGTAAGAGTCCGCTGATACATCTTGTGGTCTTCACAGACATCCTACTACATACACTAGGTCCTCTGATTACCTTATCTTACATCAAAGAAGCAAACTCACAGAACAACATCTAGTTCATGCAGAATATAACTAGCAGAGCCAAGAGCTAAAGGCAGGTCTGATTGATGTGGGGCTCTTCACCATAATCCTACCAAGCTTTCCAGCAGAATGAGTTTCCAAACAGATAAAGACAAACAACCAAGCATGCTGGTTATAAAAGGGCATTCCTCAGCAATGAAACATTTTCTGGTCTTATCCCAAGCCAGAAGGCATGATGGATGTCTCCTTATTCTTAGCAGGTTCTGAGATAACAAGCAGAATAGCTGTACTACAGCCATTCATTTTCTTACCCCAACTGCAATAGAGGTCACTAACCTATGCAGATGCTTCTGGAGTTCTGGAAAATCTCAAAGATTTCCTGTTACATCGAAGAGTATTGGGATTCTAGAAATCTGACACCAATTGCTACTAGTGGGTATGATAGATACAATAGAACAAGTAAAACAAACAGGAAGGGATTCAATTATAATTCTGTTTCCCAGAACAAGTATTTCTGGATACAAGTAACTCTGTTTCTTGGGCAAAAATTGTATAAAATTCCTGCTTAGAATTGCTGAACAGCCTACAAGCCAGTGGGGGCTTTCAGAGACTCAAGAGGAACTAGCACAGTGTCATTGTTTTCTCCTTACTGAATAATAAAGACACACACACACACACACACACATACATATGTATATGTATATATATATATATATAATAGTTTTACTATAAGTTCTAGTATCATGAGGCAATCCAAATGACTGTTGAAATCTTGCTATAAGCAGTAGGTACTTCAAAGAGCCCACTCTTTTGGACAGATAGTCTCTAAATTTGTGAGTTTAATAAAATGGCAAAAGAAAGAAAAGATGTGGTATGACTTGTTTTTTGAGATCACTCTGTACAGGTAGAAATTATACAAGTATAAAAGTCAAATTTATATGCATAAATAATGCAATAGACATAATAGAATGACTAGACCACCTTGTACATGTCACGTTTTTCACTGCTTGATGCTATTACTGATTTGCAGTTCTTTGGGAGACTAATACCTACATACAGGAGATGCTACACCCAATACTGGGCCAGAAACCTATTACAAATAACAGACAAATGCCCTTGTGAAGCTTGCCATTGAACTTCTTTTCCTATATAAAGAAATAAATATTTTAATTATTATAGCTCAAAGTAATAGCACAGACTACCCAGTCATCAATATAATTTTATCAATATTTTGATTAAAAATACATTTTAATAAAATCAATCAAGCCAAAAATATACTTTTACCAATATTTTTGCAAAATCCACAATACACCAGCACAATTATGATCAAAATGCTTTTTATTCATCACTATCCTTTACTTAAAACTAACATCCCCTAAAGTTATATGCTTTAGATTCTACTAACTATATTAATTTTAGTAGTCCGTGATTGAACTAAATGTATGTTGCATAGCATCCTTCATATGCCCCTTAAATCATCTCACCTTCCATGACTGTATCCTTATCTCAATATAGAATTACTCCTGTATGGATTGGGAAATGAATGAAATTTGTGGATTCCCCTGAGTCATTAATCCAGACAGCTGTATAGCTGCAATTCACACTTAATTCTGCATCTTGCAGTGCAGGCTGATATATTTACATCATGCTGACTCAATGGCAGGAAGGAGGGGTGTGACAAATGCAGCAGCATTACAAATGTGTTGCATTCCTTTGCTCCACAGAGTGATTAAGGGTCTACACAGATGTCTAAGCACAAACAAAGCAACTCCACTGCCCTCCTTCCAAGAACACATTTCCTTCTCTGTGCTTAATGATCTTAGCAGAACATCTCCGTCCTGTGGTTTCCATCCTTCATCTTCACCCAAGTCAGTATTATCATTCATCCTATCTGTCAGTAGAAGTGATTTCTGCCAAAGTTGGGGCAAAGGAGAAGATATTGCACCTTTCTTGTAAATAATCACATCTGTACATAATATTTATGAAGGGCTTTGCAATTTTTTTCAAAGTATTTCCCCAAGCTTTATTATGTTCAAATTTCATAACACATCTATCTGCTCCATAATCAAATTCTGTGATAAAAAATTAAATATACCATAATACGAGAAAAAAGTAGGGATTCGGAGCTCATTAAAGATCTACTAGAAATATATCACAGTGTATCTTATTTTAACCACCTTGACTAAACATGCATGATTTTAACATAGGAAGTTCAAGGATGCTGTGGATGTTAAGCAATGCTACAAAATGAACTCCACTTCAATAAAAGATTTCATTCTATCCATCCTGCTAAGCTATGATTCTGTGAAAGCCATCAATGATGTCAATTCAACCCTCTAACCTTCAACATGTGTAATAAAGAGTGATACCTTCTTGATTGTAATTCATTTATTTGCTACTGGAGAACATGCCATATCTGTCTCCATAATGCCATTAAAGTCTTTGTTATAAGAAAGGAGGCAATGAAAAGAAATAAAAAGGGCCCCTAAGTATGAGAATGATTTGTCATGTAGAGTCAGGAAATCCCCGGAGAAACACAAGTCCTAAATGCACACCAGATGGACAATACTGGTAGCCAAAGGCACTGTGTTATTATTAGTGGTGTCAGCCTAAGATGTGTGATCAAATATGAGTGTGGAGGGGACCAAAACATAAGCCATCCCTGAAAAAAATGTATTTAAAAGGTAACAACCCCTAAATTTCACTAGAAAATTAAATCCACACTGAGACACATGTGACATTAATGACCTTGAGAGTTAATGTGCCTCTGTAATCATCATATAGAATGGCTTACTCACCTTGGCCTCACCTATAACTCTGTTGTTACTCCATCTAAACACAAATTCCTGTTAGTGAGAAAAGATTCTCAATAGCTGTTAATAAACTGTATATGAATGTACATCAAGTTTGCTGGCTTCACATTTAAGCACACAGAATGTGAAGTGGACTAGTCTGTCTGACTTCAGTCCACTACACTCAGAGTGTAGCACACTGCCTGGCTTGTTTTCACGAGGACTAAGTGAGTGTGCCTACCAATTTTAATATTAACATGATTAAAATATGGAAAAATAAACATCTATTGGAAGATGTCCCTTCTACAAAAACAAAGTTGGGGTTGGGGTATTTTAACACATACAACAAAGATGTGTTACTGTCATTGACATATAATTCATTCATAAAATCATTAATAATTCAGCAAAATCTCCTAAGAAAGGCTTGAGTAGATAGCAGAGCACCTGATGTGTAAATAATCAAAGATAAACATTTCAACATGGGATGGTGTTTCTCATCAAATGACCGAAGAACATCGGAAGAAAGCATCCTTACTGTTGAGTGAAATGAAAAACCAAATTTTTATCATCTGTTTGCACAAATGAAATTTTATATGGCCTTCCTAGAATGCAACTTGGAAATCCATATAAGAACCATCAAAATGAGCAATTCAGTTTTTACAGTATCCCTACTCTCAAAAGTTATCCCAAGGAAGTAGGAGAGTTTGCACAATTATATCTAAAGGGATATTTTTACCACAGCAATATATACTATGCTACAAATTTGGAAATAATCTAAATGCCCGTAATAAGTAGCTGATTAAACGAATCATGTTATGTCAATATAGAACATGAAGTGATTAAAATGATACAGATGTAAATCTAAACTATTTAAATATGAAAACTCAGAAGTTTTTGTTTGCATATTATTTATAAATATAGTACATATATATGATATAAATAAGCTATAAGACAACTTTTCATATTTTTGCAAAAAAATCAGGCACAGAGTATTGTGATTATAGTCTCATATTTATAAATAAATTAAAATGTATACAAAGAACGAGTATAGTTTTTAAGGCCTAAATAGTAGCTCTAAGGATGTCAGTTTTCCAGATAGAAATGCATTGTTTGGGTGCCTATATACAACCATCACAATATTTTGAATGTTTTGGTTGGGAAACCAAATTGACTGGGAAACTGCTCATTTGTTACAATAACATTTCTGTTCTTTATATGAAAGGTTCATCTGAAGCCAATGATGCACACTATGCCCATGACAAGAAAACTCCTTAAAACTGACTTAACATGTGCTGTTTATGTCTTTGGCATTATGCAGAATATTCCGTTCTTTTCTATGAAGGATTACAATACCAACAGGACACTTTCTTCTTTATAAGCAAACAACCAGGTCAATGGATGCAGCTATCCTCTAAATGCTGGGTGACTCATTCTCTACAAACAGTAGGCCTGAATGCTAGAGCATACTCGAGTCTTATTTTTTTCTGTTAGGGCCTTGAGTATTCCAGAGGCAATGATTGAAATGTCATGGCCTTAATGGATGAGTTCTAGGAGGCCCTGTACTTAATTTCCTTATGTTCTTTTCTCCATTAAAACCATGTTCTGAGTAGTTTTCTATAGGACTTCAGAAAATTGTTCAATTAACATAGTTTTCTCTGCTTTAGTAATAGGTAGCCATTGTGTACAACTTATATTTTATTCCAGAGATCAATAGACTATGTCATTCAATCCCCCAATAAATTCAAAGTTATCATTCCTGTAAAGAGACGTTGAGTCATAGTCAGCATGTGAGATCTTTATATGGAGAATCATCCCCTCAAACCATATATACTTCGGGTACTGATCAAACTTATGCTTTAGACAAAAACGAAATAAAAGTATAAGTATGGATACTGGTATCTCCTCCAGAAATGCGAAAGTTTCAAAAGATTGCAATATAGACAAACATTTAGACTCTATTTTTTCTATTTAAAGTGGTTAAACTAACACATTTTTACAACTAAGAACTTGATAAAAACTTGAAAATACAAACATAAACTAAAAAATTTAATTTATTATTATTCCAAGATCGTATTCCTTCACCTCAAAGTTGAATAAACTCTGGGAGTTTGAGATCATTTTATTTTCTTTGTCTAGAATGATGGAATATGGAAGACAACACACTTTTCCTAAGAAGAGATGTTCATTTCATACATGCCATCAGAGCAGCAACCCAATATAAATCCTATGTTCATCGTATTTTAAGGCAGCATTCTTAGTTGATTTAGCATCTCCTCTCAGTAGTAATCAAAGATAAAAAATAATATCAAGCACGAAGTAAAGTTGAGGCCTATAAGAAAAGGGGAAATGTCTTTGGTGATCAGCAAGTGTCTCAGGAGTCATTTTGGCTTGTTGTGTTTTTGGCTTTAATACAAAGATGTGATGGGTTTGATGATGGAGGCTCAAGACATTTCTGCTTCAGCAGCACTGGAGTCCCAAACACACATGCATTATACCAGAACTTCATATTACTTTGCCTTCAGGCAAGAAAATCTCAACAGCCCATCTTTATTCCAGGAGAAAGGATCAAACTCAATTTCCCAGGTAAAACAAAGTCAGTTTTCACCACAATGTAGTCATTTATAAACAGGATGCCTACCCTTGAACTATAAAGTGCATCATTCTTACACAAAAGGTCAGAGACATCTGGCCTCAATATCGTTTCATGTTAAGTAGGCAATAAAACATTTTCTGTTTGAAGACTAAATGCTGAGCATGAGTTAGGAAAAATGCCAATCCTGTCGTAGTTAACTGAGTTGAATTTATTTGTAATATTTGTTCTCTTATAATTTAATAGCAACTTAACAATATCCAACTTCCTTTCAGCGTTTTGCATCAAAGTATAATAAAAATATATGGTGAAGGAGCTTTTAGCAGAGGATAAAAACTTTACAAGCATAAAGTCTCTATTTAAATGCTTATTTAGTTGTTTTTCCTCATTAAATATGAATTATAGCTCTTTAGATGCTGATTTGGAAATCAGGAAGGTTTAGTTTTACTCCACCACTTTGTATCCACAGGCAACATAAATCTATTTAAAAGTTGATTTAAGAAAGCAACTTGGGGAAGCAAATTGCTGGTGATTTGATCCCTTGAATTTTGTATGCTGTATAATCAGAATCAGGCTGTAGTGAATACCCCAAAAAATGTTTATTTGAATATAGTTGAAAAAGACAATTGTTTCTTTAAAAGCAAAATCCGGGTATAAAGGAGTTCAGGACCTGCTTGAAAAACTAAACAAATGTGAAGCATTTAGCACTTACACAATGCCCTGCCAAAGATGGATAGGGTCAGTTGATTGGAGACAGACCACCTGAAGGCAGGTTGGGCTTTTATTTTTAAAGAACTCACATGTTGGCTTGCCCATTGGAAAATATTGGTACCTAATAAAACTATAGTCCCAGATGCAAAATGAACTTGAATTATAAATTAAATACTTAAAGCAAACTATTTTTGGGAATATAGCTTTAACTTGTAGCTTAGAATGAAATCCAGCTTTATTTCTAGGTTTACCTATGTAATATTGGTGATATCAAGGTCAACCTGATTTATTACACCACTTGCCATAGGCAAAAGTGAAGACAGTTAAGCATACATAACATTCTATTTTAAGACCATTGTGCAGTATGCAGTAACACATGGTTCATGGTGCCAGCAAGAACCAATATACCTGAAAGGTGCTATTTGACATTCATAATGTTATCCTAATACTTTTATCATTATAAGTAAAGTAATGCATACCAATTTACTCCCCACTTGGCAGGGAATAAGGAAAAAGCGACTTCTGATGTACAGTATGCTAGAAGCGGTAACTCTTCCTCCTACTTGAACAAGTAAAAGGCTAGATGAATTATAAAAATAATCATAAGAAAAATAATAACAATTAAATAAATGCCAGGGAGAATGTAGATTTCTTAACCTATATTATTTTCTCTATTGCAAAATAGCCAGAGATAGAATGCTAATTCCTCCTATTAGTTAATAGCCAATGGTACAGCAATAGCTGATCTCAGGTCCTGCCACTTTCAACTACTAAGAAAAAAAAACAAATTACATGACAGCAATTTTGGACAATTTTATTGGGACATTGGGACAGCACATGATTCACCTGCAATATCTATTAATGGTACAACTGGACAATAGGTGTTTCCATGTGGAAAAAAACAGAGAGGCACATTTTCTGAGCCTTCTTTTATTAATTAGTAAAGAGGAGTCAGTTGTTCACAGTTATTCAATTCAATTTTAAATCTTTTGTGTAAGTAAGAAGAATAGACAATTAAATAACATATTTGTTCATATATAAAAGAATGGAACTATTTTGGGCATGGTCAACCGCTCAGAAGTTAAGGTGAAAAACACTGTTTGGAAGAAATATATGCAAAGGCTTGAACATGGTTCTGTAATTGAGTAGCATGGTAATCTTGCAGAAAAAAATCATGTCTATCTATAAAAGGGTCTGCTGAGCAGGGAGCCATCCAATTGGTGAGGCCAAATGCTTGCAGAAGTTACTTCAGGGAAAACATAATCAAAGTTCTCCCTTCAGCTCAATCTGAATCATTCTGTTCACATTTTAAAAGAGGTTCAGATTATTTGCAAGTCAAAGCTTGCAAGTGCTTAGACTTCAAGATAAGGAACAGGAAAATCTAGGTGGGAAAAGACACAGGCTGTAAACACTACTTAATAAATCACATAGAAAGTTTTGAATAACCATTAAAAAGCAATAAATATCAATTATCAAGGTTAGCTGAGTAGTTTTGGAGGATCTTTATGGAGGACCAAAACTGAAAGAAGCTATACGATGGCTTTGAAAAGATGCTATTATATAAATGAAAATATTTCCTTCACACACTGGAAGACTTTGGTTGTCTGTAACAGTGGTAAGAAATCTCTAATGATAAATTATCCACGAATGAACTGGGTGGTGAGCTGGGCACATGCATTTAATCCCAGCACCTGGGAAACAGAAGCAGATGGATATCTAAGTTTGGGGCCAGCTTGGTCTAGGAACTGAGTTCCCGGACAGCCAGGGTTCAACCAGAAACTCTGTCTCCAAAAAAAAAAAAAACAACAGCAATAAATTATTCATAAATGGAGCAGATAGATTTTGGAGAGCAACTAACACTCTATGCTCATTTTGTTTCCTATAACCTTGAAATTCATGTTAAACCCTAGTTCCAATGTCATGATAGTGTTAGGAGATAAGGCCTTTGGAAAATGATTGAGTCAAGGAAAACAGAACATTTGTCTAGAACTAGTGTTCTTATTAGAGGCTGGAGAGCTACCCTAGTCTTTTAGGCATGTGAGGACAACAGAGAAAGAGGATAGTCAGTTAGCAACCAGGAAGAGTGTCTCATCAGTGTTTTGACTTCTCTACCTGTCGAAATGCACAGATCAACTTCTGTTGTTTATGAGGATAATTAACATCACTAAACTATGAGGAGAAATTAAGAACTATTGCTTTTCTCTTTGTGTGTCAATTATCTTGCTCCAACTTATCTTTCAGATCAGTTGGTGAGCCTTCATGGCTGGTTGAGTCCCTTTTTCCCAATCCTATATCTCTATCTTCCTGGCCTGTGGTCATTTCCATACCAACAGGCCTAAATTCAAATGTTTGACCTTCAAACATGCTTTATCCAAGAGCCACCTTTGTCTGGTGAGATTCCCTTTACTCTCCAACCTTTTCTCTGTCTATTGGCATCTCTTAACTCACAGACTTAACGCCACACCCATAGTTTTCAAGTCGTCTTAGCTCAGTCTACTCAAACACTTCAGCTTTACTTGGTCCAACTCTTGCCATGTGTTGGTCTAATCTATGGAAGACAAAAATCAAGAAATAATTTCGCATACCCAGATCAAATTCAAAAAAACAAAAGCATCAAGAATGGCAAAGACAACATGTCTCCTATCAAAGTCACTAGTCATGCAGAGATAGTCTCTAATGAGAAGTACTAGGTGACTTCCAGTAGATATAGATTAAAATTAACAATCATGGAATCCATCAAATAATTCAAGGAATATAAAGAGGACATAAAAAAAACTTCACTGAACTCCAAATGGATAACAATAAATGTTTGAGAGGATGGCAAAAGAAAATACAAATACACATCTGAATGAAATGACAAAAACAATTCAGTATTTAAAACTGAATTCAATAGAGAGATAAAAGCATTGGAGAGGACAGAACGAAGACTGAAAAGAAAACTCAATATTCCAATTAGAAAGCTCAGGGGAAAACCTTACACGTAGAACAAATTATCAGAACAGAATATCAGGATTTGAAGACAAAGTAGAGGATCTATGTGAAATAAACAAAGACTGTAAAATGTTTTTAAAGCATTGGAAAGGAACATGCAGGCAATGTGGGACATCATTAAAAAGACTAAACCTTTGAATTACAGTCATCCCAGGTGAATGAGATAGAAAATAAATTTAACTCTATCATAGAAAAAAGTTTCTCCACAAAAGGAAAGGCATATCCATACAGGTACAAGCACAAGGAATACAACCAGACAGAATCAGAAAAGAATTAACCATAGCCTATCACAGCCAAAACATTAAATATAAATAACAAATAAAAAGTATTGAAAGCTTCGAGAGAATAAAAGAAGTCATACAAACAACTAGCAAAGGCCAGGGTACTGCATGATGCAGCTCCCATCCCGGCAGGAGCCAGCCTGCCCAGAGACTGGCAGCGCCTAAGTCCCATTCTCCACCCACTGTACAGGTGAGGGTCCAACCTACCCAGAGATTGCCAACGTCCTGATACTAGGACGGCCTCCAACCATGCAAGAGGAAAGCCACCAGGTTATTGGACCTGCTCCCACCCACTGGAAAAAAGCCATGGTCACATACCCACCAGGAGAAGAAGAGATTCCTGCTGCACACACAGGAAAAATTATGGGAAGAACACAATATAAAAACACACCCACCAACATAAAAACCAATATGATACAACCAGAGACTAGAAATCTACACTCGCAAGACATGCACAGACCATTGCAAATGAGGCAGATGAGAAAGACCTTAAAAACAACTTTATGAAAATGATAGAGGCCCTCAGAGAGGATATGAGAAAATCCCTTAAAGAAATGGAAGGGAAAAAAACAAAAAATGCCTCCCTGAGGAAAAGAGGGGATAATGGGGGAGTGGGGGGAGGGCACGGGAGGAAGGGAGGGAAAGGGAGAGGGTCCTGGAACTGACTTGTGAAGCAACCTTGTTTCTTATCTAAATTTAAACTGAAAAAAAATGCAAGAAATGGAAGAAAAAAAACACAAAAAATGCAAAAAATTCAAGAAATGGAAGAAAAGACAAACAAAAAATTCAATAAATATAAGAGAGAGAGGGCAAGACTCAGTAAAAATTGCAAGAACCAATTCAAACCGTACAAGGGTTGAAAGCTGAAATAGAGACAAAAAAACAGACTTAAGGAATGCTGACAATAGAAAATCTGGGCAAATGGTCAGGTACTACAGAGGCAAGCATAACCAACAGACTACAAGAGATGGAAGAGAGAATCTCAGGTGTTGAAGCTACACTAGGGGAAATAGATTTACCGACCAAAGAAAATCTTAAGTCCAAAAATCCGTAACAAAGTATCCAGGAAATATGGGACACCATGAAAAGACCAAACCTAAGAATTATAGGTATAGAAGAAGGTGAGGAAAACCACCTCAAAGGGGCAGAAAACATATTCAACAAAATCATAGAAGAAAACATTCACAACCTAAAGAAAGACATGCAATGAAGGTAAAAGAAACTTACAAACCACCAATTAGACTGAACCACAAAAGGAAGTCCCCCAAGAAACATAATAGTAAAAACCATGAACATACAGAATAAAGATAATATTAAGAGAAGCAAAGGAAAAAGGCCAAGTAACATACAAAGGTAAACCTATCAGAATCACACCTGACTTCTCCTCAGAAACTCTGAAAGCCAGAAGGTCCTGGATAGATATTCTACCAACACTGGACCACGCATGCCAAACCAGACTGCTATACCCAGCAAAGTTTTCAATCTCTATAAATGGAGAAAATAAGATATTCCACGACAAAACCAGATTTAAACAATACTTATCCACTACAGAAAATTCTGGAAGGAAAATTCCAACCCATGGAAGTTAACTGTAACCAGAAATACATGGGTATAAGATAATCCCACCTTACCAACAGCCAAAAGAAAAAAAGGGTGGAAATCTACACGCAATTCCACCACCATCAACCATTCCAAAACAAACAAGAATAAGAAACCAATGGTCATCAATATCCCTCAATATTTTTTAATTTAATTTTAAATAGCTTGTTTTACATGTCAATCCCAGTTCCCTCTCCCTCCCCTCCTCTGGCAGCCCCCATTCTCCCAGCCTCCCACCCTATTGCCAATTCCTTCCACATAGGGGATATCTGGAGTCTGTCATTTCACTCAGGGTAGGGTCCAGGCACTCCCCTAAGAGTCCAGGCTGAGAGAGCATCCCTCTTTGTGCTATGGGCACACGATGACTGTTTGTATTCCAGGGATAAACACTGATCCACTGCTCAGGGTCCCATAGGTTGCCCAGGCCTCCTCACTGACACTCACATTCGGGGGGGGTCTGGATTAGTCCTATGCTGTCCTCCCAGCTGTCGGTCTGGGGTCCAAGAGCTCTCCCCTGTTCAGATCAGCTGTCTCTGCTGGTTTTGCCAGCCCATTCTTTGCCAATTTACTCATCGCTCCTCTCTCTCTGTCACTGGGTTCCTTGGGTTCAGTTCAGTGTTTAACTGTGGGTGTTTGCCTCTGCTTCCATCAGTCACAGGATGAAGTCTCCCGGATGGTTATAGACATCAAGTTCATTATCAGGAATAGGCATTCGAGGTGGTCTCTCCACTATTCCTTAGCTTGCCAATTGGTGTCATGCCTTTAGATCACTAGAAGTCACACTGGTGCCTGATCTGTTTTCTAACCTATGATTCTCTCTTCCTCCTATTCTACTCCCCCACTCAACCTTCCTGTTCCCCCATGACCTACTCTCTCTTCCTCTTCTCCCCCTCTCTTCTTCCCAGCTCCCACTCCCCCCCACCCCTTGCCGTGTTCCCCATCTGTTCAGAGGATCTTGCCTCATTCCTCTTCTCTTGGGTACTATGTATATATACTTTAGGTACTTTCCTGTTTCCCAGACTCTCTATCAGTGGAAGTGCAAACTGGCACTATCCTGATCCATGTTTACAATCCATATATGAGTGAGTATATACCATGTTTGTCTTTTTGCTACTGGGTTACCTTACTCAGGATGGTTTCTTCCAGTGCTATCATATCCCTCAATATTAATGGTCTTAACTTGTTCATAAAAAGACACAGGCTAAGAGAATGGATTAAAAAACAAAACCCATTCTTCTGCTACTTATAAGAAACACATCAGCCACAAAGACAGACTTTATCTCAGAGTTAAGGGTTGGGAAAAGATTTTCCAATCACATGGATCTAAGAAACAAGCAAGGATAGCAAACCTAATATCAAAAAAATTAGATTTTAAAATAAAATAAATCAAAAGTGATGAAAGAGGTCATTTTATATTCATCACAGGAGAAATCCACCAAGATGAAGTTTCAATTCTCAACACATATACCCCAAATACAAAGGCATGCAGGTTCATAAAAGAGACATTACTAAAACTCAAATCACATATAAAGCCCCACACACTTTCAGTGGGAGACGTCAACACCCCACTCTCACAATTAGACAGGACTACAAGACAGAAACTTAACAAAGAAGTAAAGGAATTAATAGAAGTCATGACCCAATTGGGATTAACAGACATCTTTAGAATATTCCATCCAACTAAAAAAGAATATACGTTTTTCTCACCACCACATGGAACCTTCTCAAAAATCGACCACATAATTGGCAACATATCAAACCTCAACAGGTAAAAAAAAGTTGGAATAACTCCATGTAACTCATCAGTGCATTAAAATATTGATTCAACAGCAATACAAATTGTGGAAACCCTTCCAACTCTTGGTTTGAATAATTCACATTTGCATCATTCCTAAGTCAAAGAAGAAATAAAAAAAGAAATTAAAGACTTCATAGAATGCAATGAGAATGAAGCCACAATGTACGCAAACTTATGGGACACTTTGAAAGCACTGCTATGAGAGAAGTTCATAGCACTACATGCCCACATGAAGAAAATGGAAAATAGTAATGCTAGAGAATTAACAGCACAGCTGAAAGCTCTAGAACACAAAGAAGCAAACTCACCCAGGAGGAGTAGATACCAGGAAATAGTCAAATTGAGGGCTGAAATTAATAAAGTAGAAACTAGGAAAACAATACAAAGAATCAATGCAACGAAGAGTTGGTTCCTTGAGAAAATCAACAAAATAGACAAACCTTTGTCCAAACTTACAAAAAGGCAGAGTGTGAACATGCAAATTAACAAAATCAGAAATGAAAAGGGGGACATAACAACGGAAGCTGAGGAAATTCAAAGAATCATCAGGTCATACTATGAAAATCTGTACTCCACAAAATTAGAAAAGTTAAAGCAAGTAGACAATTTTCTGAAAAGCTATCACTTGCCATAATAAAATCAAGAACAGATAAACAATTTAAATAGACCTATAACCCCTATGGAAATAGAAGCAGTCATCAAAAGTCTCCCTCCCAACAACAACAACAACAAAAAAAACCCAAGTCCAGGTGGTCTCAGTGCAGAATTCTACCAGAAATTCAAAGAACAGCTTATACCAATTTTTCTCAAAGTATTACACGCAATAGAAGCAGAAGGGTCTTCACCAAATTCTTTCTACGAGGCTATAATAACCTTGATACCCAAGCCACACAAGACACAACTAAGAAAAAGAACTTCAGACCAACATCCCTCATGAACATTGATGCGCAAATATTCAATAAAATACTGGCAAATCAGATCCAAGAAGACATCAAAAAACTCATCCACCATGATCACATAGGCTTCATTCCAGGGATGCACGGTTCAACATTAGAAAGTGCCAAAGGAGCCAATTAAAAAGTGGGGTACAGTACTAAATAGAGTATTCTCAGTAGAGGAGTCGAAAATGGCTGAGAGACACTAAAATACTCAACATCCCAGCCATCAGGGAAATGCAAATCAAAGCAACTCTGAGATACCATTTTAATCCTGTCAGAATGGCTAATATCAAAAACGCCAATGACAGAACCTTCATCCAGAGATTGATGGAAGCAGAGGCAGACACCCACAGCTAAACACTGAACTGAACACCTGGAATCCAGTGACAGAAAGGGAGAAATGATGAGCAAACGAGTTAAGGCTAGGCTGGTTTAACCCACAGAAACAGTTGACCTGAACAAGGGTGACCTCTTGTGTAGGAGTGAACCCCACAAAGCTATCCGCCCATGAGGGCGGGGACATGTAAACTGACACAGGTATATATAAAAGAATGTGAAAGGAAAAGGAACCTCCCTTTTTCTCCTGGAAGCCAGCCAAGCTTCTTACTCCTGGTTTGTGCGACTCTCTCTCTCTCTCTGGTAAATAAATATATTGTTTTGCTTATAGCATCGAATATCCCTGACACTCTTGGATCCCAGATTGATGACTGTGTGGAAAGCATGGGAGTGACCCAGACCCCCTGAATGTGGGTGCCAGTGAGGAGGCCTAGGTAATCTATGTGGCCGTGGCATACAAATAGACTTTGAGTGCCCTTCCCACAATGAGGGATGCTCTCTCAGCCTGGACTCTTTTGCGAGGGTCCTAGGCCCTGTCCTAGATGAAATGACAGACTCTGTAGATCCACCATGGAGGGCTTCACCCTCCCTGGGAATCGGAGTGGTGATTGTGAGGGACTGGGGGGCCTGATGAAGAGGGCAGGGGAGGAGGATAGGTAGAGGGAGCCGGGATTGACATGTGAAACAAGCTTGTTTCTAACTTAAATAAAAAAAGGAAAAAATTTAAAAAAGAAAATATGGAATACAAAAAAATAAGTCATATAAACCAAAACCCATGAAATAACACCTGATCAAGTTAAAGAAAAAACAAAAAGTTTCACAATCAAAACAGCCTAAAGAGTTAATATCCAACAACAAAAAAGGAAGGAAAGAAGGAAGGAAGGAAGAAAGGAAGAAAGGAAGGAAGGAAGGAAGGCAGGAAGGAAGGAAGGAAGGAAGGAAGAAGGCACAATACAGAATATTGAATACAATGTGGGAATACTGGAAACTAAAGAGAGGAATTGCTGTGACCAACAGACCCTAGAAAGAAAACAAACAAAGCTGAAATTTAATGAACTAAGAAACACAAGAACACACAACAGGAAAAAGAAAACAAGTCACTGCAACCTATACATATTTTCAATAATAATCCTAAATACCACTGGCCTGCAATCCAAAGACATCAGCTAGAGGAATGATAAAGAAACAAAATCCATGTATTGTCCAATAGAAACAGCCTTAGAGACAGGCACCACCTTAAAGTGAAAGGATGTGGAAAAGGAAACGGACCAGGAGGCAGAGGAGTGTTACCGTCCTACTATCTGACAAAATAGACTTTAAACTAAAACTAATCAGAAGAGAAAAAGAAACGAACTTTAGTCTAGTCAATGAATCAATTAATCAAATGAATGTTACTCATCAGGTGGTGGTGGTAGGCCTTTAATCCCTTTGCTCTGTGAGATTGAGGCCAGCCTGGTCTACAGACCTAGTTCCAGAACAGTCAGGCCGAAAGAATAGAAAGAAAAAAATATTACTCTGGTGTACCCAATTTCAAAAAGCACAAACTAATGTAATGACACAAAATCAAACAATCCCAGTAACATTAGGGGATTTCAACAACCAACTTTCTCCAGTAGATGAATAATCTAGATAAAACAAATAGAGAAATCTCAGGGTTAGATGGCATCACACATCAGATAGACCTAAAGTTATCTACGGAATATCCCACCGAATGCCAAGGAATATGCATAATACCCAGCAGCACATGGGAGCTTCTCTAAGATAGATCACATGAGGGACACAAAGCAAAGCTTAAGAAATACAAAAGAAAAATGAAATTATCCCATATATTCTATCTGAAAAGTTACTCAAAACATAAAAGATACAGTTAATCTGTGATGGGTTTAGAGATTTAAAAAAAAAAGATACAAACTTCTATTTGTGTTCTTTTGGTTTGTTTTCAATGGCTATGATAAAATACTGAAAAATGGCTGGGCGGTGGTAGTGCACGCCTTTAATCCCAGCACTCGGGAGGCAGAGGCAGGGGGATCTCTGTGAGTTCGAGGCCGGGCTGGACCAACAGCCTCCAAAACAATACAGAGAAACCCTGTCTCGTAAAAACCAAAAAAATAAAATAAAATAAAATAAATAAAAATATAATACTGAAAAATGGCAAATTAAGGGAAGAAATAGTTTATTTTACTTTACAGATTATGTGGTCCATCACTAGGGGAGGCCAAGGCAGAAACATGGAGGCAGGAACTGAAGCAGAGAGCACAGGTTAATGGCACTTACTGGCTTGCCTCCCCCAGGTTGCTCAGCTACCTTTCTTTTTTTATTGTCTTTTATCTTTTTTTAATTTAAATTAGAAACAAGCTTGCTTTATGTATCAATTACAGCTCCCTCTCTCTCCCCTCCTTCTCTGTCCCCCCACTAGGCATTCCAGTCCCCCAGCCAATCCCCACTCAGTTCCCCAGAAAGGGTGAAGCCTTCCGTGGGGGGTCTCCAGAGTCTGTCATTTCATTCAGGGTAGGACCTAGGCCGTCCTCCAAGAGTACAGGCTGAGAGTGCATCTCTCATTGTGTGATGGGCACCCAAAGTCCATTTGTATGCCAGGGATAAATACTGACCTACTACCCAAGGCTCCATAGATTGCCTAGGTCTCCTCACCAACACCCACATTCAGGGGTCTGGGTCAGTCCTAAGTTGGCCTCTCAGCCATCAGTCTGGGGGGCCAAGAGCTCCTACTTGTTCAGATCAGCTGTTTCTGTGGGTTAAACCAGCTCAGTCTTGACTCCTTTGCTCATCAGTCCTCCCTCTCTGTCACTGGATTCCAGGAGTTCAGTTCAGTGTTTAGCTATGGGTGTCTGCCTCTGCTTCCATCAATCTCTGGATGAAGGTTCTTCTGTTTCCCAGACTCTCTGACAATGGGATTGTAGACTGGCACTGGCTGATCCATGTCTAAATTCCATATATGAATGAGTACGTACCATTTTTGTCTTGTGTGACTGGGTTTCTTCTAGTGCCATCAATTTTCCTGCAAAATTTCAAGATTCCATTGTTTTTTTTTTTTTGGCTGGGTAGTACTCTATTGTGTAAATGTACCACATGTTCTCTATCCACTCTTCAGTTGAGGGGCATCTAGGTTGCTTCCAGGTACTGGCTATTACAAATATTTCAGCTACCTTTCTTATACAGTCAATCCCACTGTCCAGGGATGCTATTTTCCAGAGTGGGGGATTAAAAAAAGCCCACAGTATTCTGACAGATCAATCTAATTCAGATAATTCCTCAGTTGAGATCCTCTCTTCCCAAGTGACAAAATTTAATGAATACAATTAAAATAAAAAATAAATTCAATGGAAGATACATATTTCAAATTAATATGAAGAAAGGAGGAGCCAGTCAGTAAGGTGCAAAATAGTTATGAAGACACAGAAAAAAACATGGTGAAGGGTATTTCAAAAGAAAAATTTTCCAAGGAAAATGGATTAGAATACAGTGAAGACTGGCAGGAAATGGAAAGCTATGTCTTGCAGGTCATCTATGATCATTGAGAGAGCACATTCTGCTGTACAGAAGTAACCATATCATGTCACAGTATACCAATACAGTGGAGGAAGACAGCCAGAATGACTAAAACATGAGCTCCACTCTCTCAAGGAGTACATGATTTTTTAAAGCAGCAAAAATAGTTGGAAGAAAAGACACACACTTTTTATCTTAGTTTAAAAAAAAATACCCATAACACAAACACATTTTGAAGCTGTCAATAGAAAAGGGAAAATTAATGGTTTTGAGAGAAATGTCCCACACCTGAAGGTGGATAAGCCCAAAGAACAGATAAATTATTGGTTCATCTCAGAAGACAGGTGAGAAAACAGGAGGAAGTGTGGCAGAACAAAGTTTGAAGTCAACTGAAGGGACTTTATTTTCTCTCTAAGGTGAAAGGTTATGTTGTTGTCAGAAAGCAGTGGGAAAGAGGCTTGGATAGAAATTTTGGATGGGCTGTTACTGAGACTGTACTGGCTTGGTGGATCTCAGTAGAGGAAAAAGAGGCCAGAACTGTTTCTGCAGTTGCATCTCATATTCTGACTGCATCCTTTGTAGCAAACAATCGTGTACTCACCTCACTTATCTCCAGTGACTGATCTGCCTTAAATATGAGCTGATCTGTCACTCAGAATTTGTACATGACTCCAGGTAACTTCCAGCCAGCTTAGAACTTTCCAGTAACAATTCTGAGACATCAGAAGTCTAATTAAAAGCTTATAATAGTATTGTATTGAACAATTTCCATTATCAAAAGACAGATGGCTTCTATAGAATTGCATTCTGGAATGATAGAAGACTCTCTGACTTAAGTTTCTTAGATACAATTCATAAAGCTAAGAACTCTCTCTTTCCCAAGTCTGCAACATTTCTTCAAAGTCAGCAAACAATCTAATGGTAACTGTGACCCACTTATTTTAACTTCAAAAGAGGGGAATCATCACCATTAGTCTGATTATTTTGTAAAATATCCAGGACAAAACTCCTTTCACTCTGAGAGTCTGTCTGATACATAATTACATGGGATCAAGGACTCCCTCAGATCTATCTGTATCTCTAGGCTACCTGTAGTGTACACCTGTAATCCTTGTCATAAATTAATATTGAAATGACTTCTAAATGAAGAAAATGTCAGACCTTTCTATGTCTTCCTACTTCCTACTAAGGAAAAGTAATCTAGGAGTGAATGAAAAATAACAGTGAACCTTTCAGGAAAAATATGATGTCACCATTCCCACCCAGGTCTTTACTGATTGTAATGCCATTTCTACTAGAATTATGAAGAAATATGAAAACCTTTTGGGCCTAATGCACAACTGCACTGTACACATCCTTATTTATCCCTTTGTAACAGCAATATCAGGCTCTGTGCAAAGCAGGCGAGCAAAACAGCATTTTAGAGTTTATGGGGAAAATCATTCTTTAATTCACTCAGAATTCAGATGAAAGCCGTGGTTTGAAGCCACTGAAACAGAATTACATGTGAAGTTTAGAAGGGATTAATTTCATAAATTTCTTGAGTTGTTGAGGGAACCATCTGGCAGTTTTAGAGATAACCATTAACGTCTATACAATAAAATAAGTTTCTGTAAGAATATAATGACTGAATATTATAGCCGCTGGAGTATAAATACTAATGCATAATTTATCATTGAAAACAAATGTTTAGACCTTAAGTTATGTGGGGTTTCTACTAAAAAAATAACTTGTGTACAGTGGGGCTGTAAGAGACTCTGTGATGCAACTTCACTTGATCCTTCTAGAAAGTGTCTAAAGAATTCCTACCTGGTGCCTGGGGAGGAAGTTGGCACTCAGAGAAGCTAGGTGAAGTGAAGCATCCTGCAAAGTATAAGTCATCTTCATGAAATTTAAGCTCAGATGACTCTTACTCATTCTATGCCAGCACATTCCACAACCTTACGTAATTATCAGTATTAAATAACAGGTAGGCTGAGGACCACTGCAATTAGTCACCCAGATGTTTCCGGCCAAGGGAGAGCTAGTGATTTGCCAAGCATTTTTACAATACTTCTGTTAGATATGTAGTACATCCCAATTAAGCTTCATTATCACTGCTGCTTTATGAAATAGGGGAAGGTGTATTTCAGAGTCATTTGATCTGCAGACAAAGGCAATAGTCTGTACATTTGAACGTGTACCTGAATTCTCTGACATATAAGAAGAAGACAATAAACCACACATGCAAAACATGCAAACACATGGCTGAGACTTCAGCTTCCTGAGTCATAGCTCATGAATGTGGACACGAAATTAACATATGAGATCTACTAACATGAATTGTGCTTAATACAGAACAGTAGGCAAGCAGTCTTCTCATGCCAGGATTGATTTCTTGTTTGAGCATATTTAGAAGGAACTGACAGACTAACAGAACTGTAGAACTTCTGAAAGTTATTCCTTTATAAATAATTTTTTCACCTGAAAAATGGGGATAAGTAATACCTGTTATAAATTGTTTGTAGCGCAAGTAGGTTATGGGAAGAGTTTTAGGAATTTCCTAAATTTCCTGCCTATGATACTGATTTTTAGTCCAATGTTTATTTAAAAGGTGCAGTTGGGAAGCTCTGTGATGCCTTTGGTGAGTTGGGTACCCACGATGCATTCTCTGTTCCTTTTTAAAAACAATGCTACCTCCCCCACAAGATATCATCCATGGCACAACAACATACATAACTTGCCAGGGAACAATAGTCGGGGGAGAATTACCTCAGTCATATATGATAGAACAAATCAGTACCTACCTAAATTACCCCAACTATTTTCTTACATGTCCTCCTTAATATTCTCATTTCAGCATTTTACCTCGTCTACTCTAGCATTTCAGCCGATTTCTTCTACAACACGGATCTAGCAAACAATGAACATTTTTCTTTCTATGTTGTTGTGAGTGACTCAAAATAGTGATGCAATACTCCATTGTGTAAATGTACCACATTTTCTCTATCCACTCTTCAGGTGAGGGGCATCTAGGTTGCTTCTGGGTTCTGGCTATTACAAAGAATGCTGCTATGAACATAGTGGAGCAGATGCCTCATTTGGATATATGCCTAAGAGTGGAATTGCTGGGTCTTGTGGTAGATTGATTCCCATTTTCCTGAGGAATCTCCATACTGGGGATGTGCAGGAGGAGGAGAGGGAGAGGGAACTGGGATTGACATGTAAAACAACCGATTTAAAATTAAAAAAAGAAAAATGATGATGCAATATGCTGCATAATACATATGGAACTAAACTTATGGTACTAGTTTTGTCTTCAATTATTTTGGTAAAACACTGACCAAAGCAACTTCAGGGAAGGAAGTGTTTGAAAGACACAGGAGCAAGTCAAAGATAGGGCTGAGGGGAAATCAGATGGGCAAGTCCTGAGTTGTTTGAAAAACAGATGATTGTGTTGCCTAGATCAAACCAGATGAGGTCACTGCATGAATAGTGCCTGCTCACTAGATAAAGCCTAGGGAACCCAGGTGCTTGATAAACTGACCTTTAAAACCATTGGGTGGCTGTTTTCCTGCTCTATATTTTTTTAAATTAGAAACAAGCTTGCTTCACATGTCAATACCAGCTCCCTCTCCCTCCCCTCCTCCCCTGGCCCCCCCACCAGGGATTCCAGTCTCCCACCCAATCCCCAGTCTGTTCCCCAGAAAGGGGGAGGCCTTCCATGGGCAATCTCCAGAGTCTGTCATTTCATCCAGGGCAGGGCCTAAGCCCTTCCCCATGTGCCCAGGCCAAGAGAGCATCCCACAATGTGGGATGGGTACCCAAAGTCCATTTGTATGCCAGGGATAAATGCTGATATACTACCCAAGGCCCCATAGATTGCTTAGGCCTTCTCACTGACATCCATATTCAGGGGGTCTGGGTCAGTACCATGCTGGCCTCTCAGCCATCAGTCTGGGGTCCAAGAGCTCCCCCTTGTTCAGGTCAGCTGTCTCTGTAGGTTTCACCAGCCCAATCTTAACCCTTTTGCTCATCACTCATTGCAGGGTTTTTTCCTTTAAAAGATGATTGTGGTGATAAATGAGTTCCTGCTTGAGTAGACTCCCTCCTGTGTCTGATTGTCTCTGGGGTTTTGCAAGGCTGGGAAATGGGGAACAGCACACTTACTCTTCCTTGGATCCAGTTCAATCTCCCAAGGTTGGGCTAAGACCCTGTAGTGTTTGTCTTATAAATTACAGTCGATCACTAAGAAAGCCAAAGCATGAACTCAAGGTAAGAACTTGAGACAGAAACCAATGGGACCTTGTTTCCCCTGGCTGCTCAACTACATTTTTTCATTATTCATTTATTTATTGTGTAATTCAAAATAGAATTATATCACTTTCTTTCTTACCTTTCCATTATCTAACACACACACACACACACACACACACACACACAAATATATATATAAATCTCAGGCCAAAAGCAGACATGATGCACAATGAGCTAAACCCTCCTACATCAATCAGCAGTCAAAAAAGTACCCACAGGCCAGTCTGATGGTGCCCATTTCTAAGTTGAGATTTGGTTTTTAAAGGTATAGACAAGTTGACAAAAACTTACTACAGCAGCAACCAGCAACTGTGCCCTACAACTAGGGTCATACAGCCATCCAGCTACAGATATTTCTGAACACATACCATACTTTTCCAGTGCCATGAAGCCATCTAATGCACTTCTCTTCAAGTCTACCACGTTTTCACAAAGCTTAAAACTCCATACCACCTTCATACTCAACATGGACTCTGTCCTGGCTAAAACAATTCTATCATGATCAGTGCTATGACTACTGAATTGCTCTAATAATCCCTCCAAACTATTTCCACAACCTCTGTACAAAGTCACTACCACTCCATAATCCATTTTCTATTACTTTCAGATTCTTGAAATCTCCAAAATACACCTGCATATTCTCCTCTCCTTCTGCCACACTGACTACATGAAGCACCTGCCCACATGAACCTTCAGTCTTCCATGTTTAGTCTGTGTGACATCCTACAGCAACAGACTGCATACAGTGGATGGGACCTCTAAATTTCTTTTGTGGTTGAACTTTATTTGTTTGGAGTTCACAAATATATAAATAACTCTTATTTTTTCTTAATATTTTTCCAAATAAGAACAAAGCAATTACTTTAGACTCATTAAAGCAACTGGCATGCTAACAATGATTCAGATGGTGGTTGCTACATGGAAAATCATACATGGATATGAGAAGACACTGTTTATTATTTCATAATTGTGCATGCCAGTCATAGATTAAGCAAATATCTACTGAGTTTCTTCTTGGTGTCATGTGCTATTCCTTTTTTAAATTTTACATTTACTATTTTAAGGAGCATGGGTAGCTGCAAGTGAATTTGAGCATTCACAGGGGAAGGTGTATATGTGAATGTCTTTGGGAAGTTGGTTCCCTCTTAAAACCAAATGAGTGCCCAGGATCAAATTTATGTCTTCAGTAATGATGACAAGCACACTCACCTCTGAGCCATGTTACCAATCCCCAAATGCTGTTCTTGTTGCAAGGTACCACCACAAGCACTAGAAGTGGTTCAGTCCCATGAAGTATAATTTTCAATAAATAACCTAAAATAAACAAAGAACAAATCAATAAGCATATGGTTCATATAATTATCATAGTCATATTTAAAAACATGATAATAGAAAGTGAACAGTCAAGGCCAATTTAGTAAGCACCCAGAAGGTCATATTAACAAAAGTGATGCTCAAGTAAGGTCTAAATTATGAAGAACTACCAAGAAGTAAAAATGTT
This sequence comes from Mesocricetus auratus, assembly GCF_017639785.1. NCBI lineage: Eukaryota > Metazoa > Chordata > Mammalia > Rodentia > Cricetidae > Mesocricetus > Mesocricetus auratus. The sequence continues at coordinate 106,243,185 of NW_024429184.1, read as the reverse complement.
TTGGGGTGAAATTGAGGGGGGAAGATGTTATTCTCTGCAGAGGGAAAATAATTCTGAGATGGAAATAAGATTCTGTTCCTACAGATGAAGGCAGGAATACCAGGTCACCTAGAGGATGAAAGGGAACTTCAGCAGGACATAGATGAAGGCAGTAAAGGTTGGCCTAAAGCCAACAGCTTTTAATTTAGGGTAATTATAACCTATCTGTTAATTGAGAAAGAATATTAGACTCCTACACACAGGGCAAATATAAAAGACAGATATCAGAGTAGAAGCAGGGAGGCAACTGCAGTAGTTCATGAAGGATATGAGAGAATTCATCTGGAGTAAGATACATATTTTTCTGAGTATCAGCTTAAATGTCTGCATTTGGCTTTGCAATAATACAGCTCAATGGCTCCCAGTAATTTTGTTCACTTCTTAAATAGAAGCATGCTCAATGTAAGCATCTCAAAAGCCCTCATCCTACACCAGTAATTTTATGAATCTTTTCAAAGAGAAATAGCAATTGGATTTATTAACCTAACCAACCTGAGCTCATAATTGGCTTAAGTTCTCACATGGGAAAGGGGCCAATCATTGAATCTGATACTACATTATACACTGCCATCCTGTTGACCTCAGACCACCTGCTCCAATCATAAATCCTGTGTTTGAGGAAGGATGGAGTCTTGCAGCAGCATGTCCTGTAAGCAGGACACACTGAGACACAGCATATCGAGTTTGGGGATGATGAAGATCTACAGCCATGCTCCTTAAATAATTGTTTTAATTAAGACATGTTTAGAGCCAGGCAGTGGTGGTGCACGCCTTTAATCCCAGCACTCAGGAGGCAGAGGCAGGCGGATCTCTGTGAGTTCAAGGCCAGGCTGGACCGACAGCCTCCAAAACAATACAGAGAAACCTTGTCTCTTAAAACCAATAAAAAAAGACATGTTTATTAAATTTTCTTTAGGTAAATTCTGTCTTCCCTTAACAACAACTTGTCAACAGTTTAGTTGAATAGAGTTATATATGTCCATGGGTAAAGAGTACTTTCACCTAAAATAAATATGTCGATTTCTTAACATTCATTGGTAAATAATAAGGACTCACAACATCAATTATGGAAATGATTGTATGTGAATTTTGGAGTTTTCTTTTGCCTACCCAGTATATTAGTGGGAAAAGGGGGTACGTAGATTTTTTTCTCATTCAAGGAATTCTGGAATTGGACAATAAAATATAAAGAGATAGCTGAAGTAAGGGCTACATTTTTAAGTTGAGATATAGTAATATTGATACCATAAAGAATTGTAATCACTTCACAAGGCTAAAACAAAATTCATGTGAAATATGTGATTTGCTTTATTCAAATGAAAATTATTTAAGTTGGGCACAGTGGTACATTCCTTTAATCCCATGTCTTGAGAAACTGAGACAGAGGCATGTAGCTTGAGACAAGCCTGCTCTATAGAGTAAGACCCCCCATCTCAAAAACATTTGAGGTCAGCCTGGTCTATATAGTTAGAACCCATTTCAAAAACCCAAGAAGAGGAAGAGACAGTTACCTTATAATAGTGAAAAGAACTAGTTATCAGCAAGGGGGGTCTCCCACATATTTTTAGAAATATACGTCACCTAAGTTTAAAAACATCCTCAAGTTAAGAGGAGAGATTAGAGCCAGTCATGATAGCACAGAACTTTAGGTTCAATATTCAGAGTGAAGCAGGCAAGGCATATGGGTCTCTGTGAATTCAAGACCTGGCTGGTCTATAAAGTGAGTCCTAGGCCAGCAAGTGATAGATAGTGAAACCCTGACAAGGAAAAGATAAATTGGGAAATGTAGGATTATACTGGAAGAGATACCAAAAGCATGCCCCATAACCTATTAGTTCTCTGATATTTTTCCACTAATACATAATTTAGAGCTAATGGTGGTCATAAGTCAGTTAGTCCTGGATAGAAAGAATACAAATGAGGGTAAATATCACCTTTAGAATGTTTTTTTTTGCTGTAAGATTGATTTTGTTAGTATGTGAATACACATATATGCACACATTATAACTTTCAGAGTATTCTCAAAATGTCTAAAGCCCATCCATAGACTACAATGCTGATTCTATCCTGGGTTAAGAAATCATATGTTTGAGGAGATGACACAATATCAAAAATTTTGCATTCCGGCATTCCACTTAGCTAGGCTGGTTGTTTTCTCAGGAAAAAATATTAAGTTAACCTTTTTTGTTTACCAGTTATAGGATAGAATAACAAATACCACCAGGCAGACACCCGCAAATTCAAACTAACAACACACACACACACACACACATACACACACGCACGCACGAATGCATGCACACATGCTTTATGAATAACAAACACATAAATTTTAAATAAATGAACATGATCTCAGAAAAAACATGGTAAATCCATGCCTTGTTTCCAAAAATGACAGATTATAATAATATAATTAGCTTTAGTATCATGATGTTACTTTCTTTAATAATCTAATTTTAAAGATATATAAGTGTTTGTCTATATGTATATAGAAGACAACCCTGAATTTCCTACAAATGGAGTTATACCACATGGGTGCTGAGAATAAAAACTGAATCGTCTATAAGAACATCAAGTGCTTTTGCTGACTCATTGCTCTGGACCCTATGCAACATCCTGAAATACATGAATTCATTCATCTTTCTCACAAATACACCCTCCTCATTCTTCAGGATTATTGAAAATGCTTCAGTTTTTGTTTATGACTATGGTAACCTATATCAACTAATGCAAAAGCTGAAAACCCTTAAAAAAACAGTTTCCATAAAGATGGCCTTGAACAGCACTGTGGAGTTGAAGGATGTTGGAATTTCTGGCCCGCCAGTTATAATATGAAAATAAATAGAAGCATAAAGCCTGAAAGCCAAGACAAAAGGATAAGTTCACAGTAGTATTCACAGCTGTGATGATGGTCTTTCTGGATACAGAAGAAAATGAAGAGTAAAAAAGTCAAAGGGTTCAATAGGGAATCCTGCTATAAAAATTATGTATATACAAATCTAGGGACACAAGAAAGACTTAACCCAAAACCAGTAACACTCCTTAAAGCCTGCCCAACATTCCCGAATAGCACCTTCACTCCTGCACTTCATATTCCTGCCTACATCTCCAGCAGCTTTACCTGAGATCAGGCCGATCCTAGTGACCTTACAAAGTAAGACACCTCTCTGCCTGTTAACACTCCTTAAAGCCCACTCAATATCCCCCAATAGCACCCCTCCCCTGGCTTTCTGGAGGCCAAGCTGGAACTAGAGACCCGAGACCCCAACAGAGACTAAAAATTGGAGGAAATAAATAGATCCCTTAAAGAATAACAGGAAGAACAAGGAAACAAAGAAACAAACAAGTGAAACAGTTCAAAATGAGAAAATGGAAAGAGAAGTAAAACAGAAAACACAAACTGAAAGAATTCTGGAAGTAGAAAATCTGAGTAAGTACACAGAAACTACAGACACAAGCATCACCAACAGAATATATAACAACTTACTCCTGTCAGAATGGCTAAAATCAAAAACACCGAAGACAATTTATGCTGGAGAGGATGTGGAGAGAGAGGAACACTCCTCCACTGCTGGTGGGAGTGCCGACTCATACAGCCTCTTTGGAAATCAGTATGGAGATTCCTCAGGAAAATGGGAATTAATCTACCACTAGACTCAGCAATTTCACTCTTAGGCATATATCCAAATGAGGCAAATTCATACAACAAGGGCATCTGCTCCACTATGTTCATAGCAGCATTATTTATAATAGCCAGAACCTGGAAGCAACCTAGATGCCCCTCAACTGAAGAGTGGGTGGAGAAAATGTGGTACATTTACACAATGGAGTATTACTCAGCAGAAAAAAACAATGGAATCTTGAAATTCGCAGGGAAATGGATAGCACTGGAAGAAACCATCCTGAGTGAGGTAACCCAGTCGCAAAAACTCAAACATGGTATGTACTCACTCATATATGGATTTTAGACATGGATCAGGATAGTGCCAGTCTGCACTTCCACTGATAGAGAGTCTGGGAAACAGGAAAGAATCTAAAAGATATGCATATATGCATAGTACCCAAGAGAAGAGGATGGAGACAAGATCCTCTGAATGGATGGGGAACACGGGAAGGGGTGGGGGGGGAGTGGGAGCTGGGAAGAAGAGAGGGGGTAAAGAGGAAGAGAGTTGGTCATGGGAGAACAGGAAGTTGAGTGGGTGGGGGTAGAATAGGGGGGAAGAGGGATCATAGGATAGAAGACAGATCAGGCACCAGAGTGACCTCGAGTGATCTAAAGGGATAACACCAATTGGCAAGCTAAGCAATAGTGGAGGGACCACCTCAAATGTCCATTCCTGATAATGAACTTGATGTCTATAACCATCCGGGAGCCTTCATCCTGTGACTGATGGAAGCAGAGGCAAACACACAATTAATCACTGAACTGAACCCAAGGAACCCAGTGACAGAGAGAGAGGAGTGATGAGCAAATTGGCAAAGAATGGGCTGGCAAAACCAGCAGAGACAGCTGATCTGAACACGGGAGAGCTCTTGGACCCCAGACTGACAGTGGGGAGGCCAACATGGGACTGACCTGGACCCCCGAAATGTGAGTGTCAGCGAGAAGGCCTGGACAACCTATGGGGCCCTGAGCTGTGGATCAGTGTCTATCCCTGGAATACAAACAGTCATCGTGTGCCTATAGCACAAAGAGGGATGCTCTCTCAGCCTGGACTCTTAGGGGAGTGCCTGGACCCTACCCAGAGTGAAATGACAGACTCTAGATATCCCCTATGTGGAAGGATTTGGCAATAGGGTGGGAGGGTGGGGGGAAAGGGAAGTGCGGGAGGAGGGGAGGGAGAGGGAATTGGGATTGACATGTAAAACAAGCTATTTAAAATTAAAATAAAAAATGATAAAAAAGACCACCTGCATTTTCACACACATAGAATTTTAAATCAGTGATATTTGAGTTAACAATAGAAAAATAAGAGAGATGGAAGAAAGAAATCTCGGGTGTTGAAGATATGGTAGAGGAAAGAGATTCATCAGTCAAAGAAAATGTTATATCTAAAAACTCCCCATAGATAGCATTCAGGAAATCTGAGACAATATGAAATGACCAAACTCAAAAATAATAAGGATAGAAGAATGAGAAAAATCCCAGCTCAGAGGCCCAGAAAATATAGTCAAATATATCATGGAAGAAATTTTTCTCAATCTAAAGAAGGATATGTCTATAAAGGTAAAAGATGCTTACAAAATACCAAATAGACTAGACCAGAAAAAGAATAATCAAAACACTAAACATACAGAATAAAGAAAAAAATATAAAATCTGCAAAGGAAAAATTCGAAGTAACATACAAAGGTAGACATATCAGAGTTACATCTGACACTCATTGTAGTCAATAAAATTCAGAAGGACCTAGAGACGTGTCTTCCATACTCTGAGAAACCACAGATGCCAGTCCAGACTATTATACTGAGCAAAACTGCAATCATCATACATAAAGAAAACAAGATATTTCATGACAAAGTCAAATTTAAACAACATCTATCCACAAATCCAGGACTACAGAAAGTACCAGAACCTCCAATCCAAGGAAGTTAGTTACACTCAGGAAAGCACAAACAACAGATAATCTCACTGTAGCAAAACCCAAAGAAAGAAAACTCACACACACACATAGACAGAAGTTACTGTCCCTCGTGGTTCCATAACCCTTTACTGCCAAATAAACACACAGAGCCTTATATTAATTATAAACTGTGTGTTTGGCCAATGCCTCGGGATTCTTATTAGCTAGCTTTCTCTTAATTATTAACCCATATGTATTAATCTATGCATCTCCACATGGTCTTGGCTATATGGTGTCTCTCTCTTGACTCCTTCTCTGCCTTTCCTCCTCCAAGAATTCTCTTCCTCTGTAGCCCCACCTATATTCCTGCCTGCCTACTGTAAAATCTTATTTATTCATCAACAAATAAGGGAAACATATTCATAGCATACAGAAGGACATCCCCCTTTCTCTCTCTCTCTCTCTCTCTCTCTCTCTCTCTCTCTCTCTCTCTCTCTCACACACACACACACACACACACACACTTATATACTATTACCACAAACAACAACAAAAATAGCAAGAATTAACTATCTCTGGTCATTAATATCTCTCCATAGCAATGGGCTCAATTAACCAATATCACGATAAAAGTTAAAAGAATTGATTCAAAAACAGAATCCATCCTTCTGCTACATATTTTTTTCCCTTTCTTTTTTTTTATTAATATTTTTTTATTTTCCATTTTAAATTTAGATAAGAAACAAGGTTGCTTCACAAGTCAGTACGAGGTCCCTCTCCCTTTCCCTCCCCTCCTCCCGTGCCATCCCCCCCCATCCCCCCCGTTATCCCCTCTTTCCCCCAGGGAGGGTGAGGCCCTCCATGGGGGTGTCCATAGTCTGTCATTTCATATAGGGCAGGGCCTAGACCCTTCCCCAAGAGTTCAGGGTGAGAGTGCACCTCACATTGTTCTATGGGAGTCCAGAGACCGTGTGTATACTTGGGATGGGTACTGATCTGCTGTCCAAGGCTCAATAGATTACCTAGGCCTCCTCACTGACACCCAGATTCAGGGGGTCTTGATCAGTCCCATGCTCGATTCCCAGGCTGATGCCTGGGATTCAAGAGTTAACCTTTGTCTGGTCAGCTGTTTCTGGGGGTTCAACCAGCCCAGTCTTAATCCCTTTGATCATCAGTCCTCCCTCTCTGATACTGGCTTTCTTGAGTTCAGCTCAGTACTTAACCAGCCAGTAAATGAAGTTTCTGTTACCCAGACACTCTGGCAATAGGATTGTAGGCTGGCACTCCCCAGATCTATGTCTAAAATCCATATATGAGAGAGTACATGCCATGTTTCTCTTTTTGTGACTGGGTTACCTCACTCAGGATGGTTTCTTCTAGTGTCATCCATTTGCCTGCGAATCTCATGATTCCATTATTTTTTTCTGCTGAATAGTACTCCATTGTGTAGATGTACCACATTTTCTCTATCCATTCTTCGGGTGAGGGACATCTAGGTTGCTTCCAAGTTCTGGCTATTACAAATAAAGCTGCTATGAACATAGTGGAACAGACATCTTTGTTATATGAATGGGCATCTTTTGGATATATGCCTAAGAGTGCAGTTGCTGGGTCTTGTGGTAGGTTTATTCCCATTTTTCTGAGGAATCTCCATACTGCTTTCCAAAGTGGCTGAACCAGTTGGCACTCCCACCAGCAATGGAGGAGTGTCCCCCTTTCACCACATCCTCTCCAGCATAAATTGTCATTGGTGTTTTTGATTTTAGCCATTCTGACAGGAGTGAGATGGTATCTCAGAGTTGCTTTGATTTGCATTTCCCGGATGGCTAAGGATGTTGAGCACTTTCTCAAGTGCCTCTCAGCCATTTTAGACTCCTCTATTGAAAACTCTCTATTTAGTCCTGCAGCCCACTTCTTAATTGGGTCCTTTGCTGTTTTGGAGACTTGCTTCTTGAGTTCTTTGTAAATTTTGGAGATCAACCCTCTGTCAGATGTGGGATTAGTGAATATTTTTCCCATTCTGTGGGCTGCCTTTTTGTCTTGCTGACTGTGTCCTTTGCCTTACAGAAGCTTCTCAGTTTCAGTAGGTCCCATTTATTAATTGTTGATCTCACTGTCTGTGCTACTGGTGTTATGTTCAGGAAGCTGTCTCCTGTACCAATTCTTTCAAGGGTACCACCCACTTTCTCTTCTAAGAGGTTCAGTGTGGCTGGATATATGTTGAGGTCTTTGATCCATTTGGACTTAAGTTTTGTGCATGGCGATAAACATGGATCAATCTGCATTTTCCTACATGCCAGTCTCCAATTATGCCAGCACCATTTGTTGAAGATGCTTTCTTTATTCCATTGTATATTTTTAGCTTCTTTGTCAAAGATCAGATGTTCGTACGTGTGTGGGTTAATACCCGGATTTTCAATTCGATTCCATTGGTCTGCCTGTCTATTTTTGTGCCGATACCAAGCTGTTTTCAGGACTATAGCTCTATAATAGAGCTTGAGGTCAGGGATAGTGATGCCTCCGGACGTTGCCTTGTTGAACAGGGTTGTTTTGGCTATCCTGGGTCTTTTGTTTTTCCATACAAAATTGATTATTGTTCTTTCAAGGTCTGTGAAGAATTGTGCTGGGATTTTAATGGGGATAGCATTGAATCTGTAGATTGCTTTTGGCAGGATTGCCATTTTTACTACATTGATCCTACCTATCCAAGAGCATGGGAGATCTTTCCATTTTCTGAGGGCTTCTTTAATTTCTTTCTTTAAAGATTCAAAGTTCTTACGATACAGGTCTTTTGCTTGTTTGGTTAGCGTTACCCCAAGGTATTTTATGTTGTTTGTGGCAATTGTAAAGGGTGATGTTTCTCTGATTTCTCTTTCAGCCCTTTTATCATCTGTATATAGTAGGGCTACTGACTTTCTTGAGTTGATCTTGTAACCTGCCACTTTGCTGAAGGTGTTAATCAGGTGTAAGAGTTCCCTGGTAGAGTTCTTTGGGTCACTGATATAAACTATCATATCGTCTGCAAACAGTGAAAGTTTGACTTCTTCCTTCCCAATTTGTATCCCCTTGATCCCCCTTTGTTGTCGTATGGCTATAGCTAGAACTTCAAGTACCATGTTGAAAAGGTATGGAGAGAGTGGACAGCCTTGTTTTGTTCCTGATTTTAGAGGAATTGCGTTGAGTTTCTGTCCATTTAGTTTGATGTTGGCTGTTGGTTTACTGTATATGGCTTTTATTATGTTTAAGTATGTCCCTGTTATCCCAGATCTCTCCAAGACCTTTATCATGAAGGGGTGTTGGATTTTGTCAAAGGCTTTTTCAGCATCTAGTGAGATGATCATGTGATTTTTGTTTTTCAGCTTGTTTATATGGTGGATTACGTTGATGGATTTTCGTATGTTGAACCATCCCTGCATCCCTGGGATGAAACCTACTTGACCGTGGTGAATGATTGTTTTGATGTGTTCTTGGATCTGATTTGCCAGTATTTTATTGAGTATTTTTGCATCAATGTTCATGAGGGATATTGGTCTGAAGTTCTCTTTCTTGGTTGTATCTTTGTGTGGCTTGGGGATCAAGGTTATTGAAGCCTCATAGAAAGAGTTTGGCAAAGACCCTTCTGCTTCTATTGTGTGGAACACTTTGAGAAGAATTGGTATAAGCTGTTCTTTGAATTTGTGGTAGAATTCTGCACTGAGGCCATCTGGACCTGGACTTTTTTTGGTTGGGAGACTTTTGATGACAGCTTCTATTTCCATAGGGGTTATAGGTCTATTTAAATTGTTTATCTGTTCTTGATTTAGTTTTGGCAAATGATAGCTGTCCAGGAAGTCATCCATTTCCTTTAAATTTTCGAATTTTGTGGAGTACAGGTTTTCAAAGTATGACCTAATGATTCTCTGGATTTCCTCAGAGTCTGTTGTTATGTCCCCCTTTTCATTTCTGATTTTGTTAATTTGCGTGTTCACTCTCTGCTGTTTGGTAAGTTTGGACAAAGGTTTGTCTATCTTGTTGATTTTCTCAAAGAACCAACTCTTCGTTGCATTGATTCTTTGTATTGTTTTCCTGGTTTCTACTTTGTTGATTTCAGCCCTCAATTTGATTATTTCCTGGCGTCTACTCCTCCTGGGGGAGTTTGCTTCTTTGTGTTCCAGAGCTTTTAGCTGTGATGTTAATTCTCTGGTATAACTGTTTTCCTGTTTCTTCATGTGAGCACTTAGTGCTATGAACTTCCCCGTAGCACTGCTTTCAAAGTGTCCCATAGGTTTGGGTATGTTGTGTCTTCATTCTCATTGAATTCGAGGAAGTCTTTAATTTCTTTTTTTATTTCCTCTTTGACCCAGGGATGGTGCAGTTGAGCATTATTCAATTTCCATGAGTTTGTAGGTTTTCTGCAATTTGTGTTGTTGTTGAATTCTAATTTTAAGGCATGTTGGTCTGATAAGATGCATGGAGTTATTCCAATTTTTTTGTAGCTGCTGAGGTTTGATATGTTGCCAAGTATGTGGTCGATTTTTGAGAAGGTTCCATGTGGTGGTGAGAAGAAGGTATATTCTTTTTTATGTGGATGAAATGTTCTATAGATATCTGTTAATCCCAGTTGGGTCATTACTTCTATTAGACCCTTTGCTTCTTTGTTGAGTTCCTGTCTGGTATTCTTGTCTAGTGGTGAGAGTGGTGTGTTGAAATCTCCCACTATAACTGTGTGGGGCTTTAGATGAGATTTAAGTTCTAATAATGTTTCTTTAACGAATGTGGATGCCTTTGTATTGGGGGCATAGATGTTCAGGATAGACACTTCGTCTTGGTGGGTTTCACCTGTGATGAGTATGTAATGACCTCCTTCATCTCTTTTGATTGATTTTATTTTAAAGTCTAGTTTGTTAGATATTAGGATTGCTACCCCTGCTTGTTTCTTGGGTCCATTTGATTGAAAAATTTTTTCCCAACCTTTAACTCTCAAGTAATGTCTGTCTTTGAGGGTGAGGTGTGTTTCTTGTATGCAGCAGAAGGAAGGGTTCTGTCTTCGAATCCATTCTGCTAGTCTGTGTCTTTTTATGGGTGAGTTAAGGCCGTTAATATTGAGGGATATTAATGACCATTGATTGCTCATCCTTCTTCGATTTGCGATGGTTGTTGTTGGTGGAATTATGGGTGGAATTTCGCCCCTTTGTTCTTTTGGCTGTTGGTAGAGAGGGATTCTCTAATGCTTATGTTTTTCTGGTTGTAGTTAGCTTCCTTGGGTTGGAGTTTTCCTTCCAAAATTTTCTGTAGGGCTGGGTTAGTGGACACATATTGGTTGAATCTAGTTTTGTCATGGAATATCTTGTTTTCTCCGTCTATAGTGATTGAGAGCTTTGCCGGGTATAGTAGTCTGGGCTGGCATCCATGGTCTCTTAGTGTAGGTAGAATATCTATCCAGGACCTTCTGGCTTTCAGAGTTTCCATGGAGAAATCAGGTGTAATTCTGATAGGTCTGCCTTTATATGTTACTTGACCTTTTTCCTTAGCTGCTCTTAATATTCTTTCTTTATTCTGTATGTTTGGGGTCTTGATTATTATGTGGCGAGGGGATTTTTTTTGTGGTCCACTCTATTTGGTGTTCTGTAGGCTTCTTGTACCTTCATTGGCATGTCTTTCTTAAGGTTGGGAAAGTTTTCTTCTATGATTTTGTTGAATATGCCTTCTTCCCCTTTGAGGTGGATTTCTTCTCCTTCTTCTATACCTATTATTCTTAGGTTTGGTCTTTTCATGGTGTCCCATAATTCCTGGATGTTTTGTGTTAAGGATTTGTTGGATTTAAGGTTTTCTTTGGTTGATAAATCCATTTCTCCTAATGTATCTTCAACACTTGAGATTCTCTCTTCCATCTCTTCTATTCTGTTGGTAATGCTTGTATTGGTAGTGCCTGACTGTTTGTCTAGCTTTTCTATTTTCTGCCTTTCTTCAGATTGTGTTTTTTTTAGTGTCTCTATTTCAGTTTTCAACCCTTGCAGCGTTTGCATTGCTTCTTGCAATTTTCTGTTTATCTGTTCGTCTGTTTGTTGCCTTTTATGAATTTTTTGGTTTGTTCTTTCTTCCATTTCTTGCATTTTTTGGTTTGCTTTTTGTTCCATTTCTTGGACTTTGTGCTTTGTTTCTTCTTCCATTTCCTGCCTTTTTTGGTTTGTTTCCTCCTCCATTTTTTTCATTTTTTGCTTTGTTTTTTCTACCATTTCTTGCATTTTTTGCTTTGTTTCTTCTTCCATTTCCTGCCTTATTTGGTATGTTTCTTCTTCTAATTCTTGCATTTTTTGCTTTGCTTTTTCTTCCATTTCTTGCATTTTTTGCTTCATTTCTTCCTCCATTTTGTGCCTTTTTTGGTTTGTTTTTTCTTCCAATTCTTGCATTTTTTGGTTTGTTTTTTCTTCCATTTCTTGCATTTTTTGGTTTGTTTTTTCTTCCATTTCTTTGAGGGATTTTCCAATATCCTCTTTTAGGGCCTCTATCATTTTCATGAAAGCGCTTTTAAGGTCGTTCTCTTCTGCTTCCTTCGCGTTGGAATATTGGGGTCTTGCTGGTGTGGAGTCTCTAGAATCTGGCGGTGTCATATTTGTTTTTCTGTTGCTGACTGTGTTTTTGTATTGTCTCTTTCCCATCTCTTCTTTTAGTGGGTGCAGAAAGAGCCCCTTCCTGGTCTGGGGACCAGAGTTCCCTTTGGTGGGTGCTAGTAAGTCCAGTAATCTGGTGGTTCTTCTATGCCTTGTCCAAATGCTGGTCCGTGGGTAGAGAAGAAGAACAGGAATCTGGGGCGCTTAGCCTCCTACCTGGTCCCCTGGACCCTATGCTGGGTCCTGTTGTACCTGATCCGGAACAGCTACTCCCCTGGTCTCCCTGGCTCCTGTAGTTTCCTGGTCTCTTTGGTGGGAGAGAAGATCTGGAGTCTGGGGTGCTTGGCTCCTGCCGGGATTGGGAGCTCTGTGCAGTTCCCAGGCGATCTGCAGGCTCTGGAACACAGGCCGGGAAGCTGGCCTGTTTACCTGATGATGCCAGAGGGACAGCTACTTCCCTGTACTCCCAGCCTCCTCTCCTTTCCTGGAATCGTTGGTGGGAGAGAAGATCTGGAGTCTGGGGTGCTTGGCTCCCGCCGGGATTGGGAGCTCTGTGCAGTTCCCAGGCGATCTGCAGGCTCTGCAACACAGGCCAGGAAGCTGGCCTGTTTACCTGATGCTCCCGCCGGGATTGGGAGCTCTGTGCAGTTCCCAGGCGATCTGCAGGCTCTGGAACACAGGCCGGGAAGCTGGCCTGTTTACCTGATGATGCCAGAGGGACCCTTCTGCTACATATTAAAAAAACACACATCTCAACATCAAAGACAGGCATTACTGGAGTAAAGCCTTGCTAAAAATTTCCAATTAAATGGACCTTAGAAACAAGTTGGTTTAGGTTTCCTAGTATCTACCAAAATAGATTTCTAACTAAAGTTAATCAAATGAGTTGGAGAAGGACATTTCATATTAACCACAAGAAAAATCTACCAGTAAATTCTGAACATTTATGCCCCAAATACAAAGGCTACCATATTTATAAAAGAAATGCCACTGAAGCTTAAATCACACATCAAACCCCACACACTAATAGAGGGAGACTTCAATACTCCACTCTCACCCAATGGACAGGTCATCCAGACAGAAACTAAACAGACAAATAACAGAACATAACAGATGTTATGACTCAAATGAACCTAACAGATATCTACAGAATATTTCACCCAAACAAAAAAAATATACCTTCGTCTCAGCACCGCATGAAATGAACATTCTCCAAAATTAATCATATACCCAGTCTCAAAGGATGTTTCAATAGCTACAAAAAAGGGAAAGAAATGGAAATAACCCCCTGTGTCTTATCAGACCAACATGGATTAAAGCTGGAGTTCAATAACAAGAGAAACTGCATAAAGCCTACAAAATCATGGAAACTGGACAATTATCAATTGAATTACCATTGGTCAAGGAAAAAATAAAGAAAGAAATTAAGGACTTCCTAGAATTCAATGAAAATGAATACACAAGCTTATGGGACACAATGAATGTGGTGCTAAGAGGAAAGCTCATAGGACTAACTGCCTACATAAAGAATTTGGAGAGATCTCATACTAGTGACTTCTCCACATACCCAAAAGCTCTAGAGCAAAAAAACAAACACATCCAAGAGAAGTACAGAACAGGAAATAACCAAAGTCTGAAATAAATAAAATAGAAACAAAAAAAAAAACAATACAAGGAATCAATGAAAAAAATAGTTGGTTCTTTGAGAAAAATCAATAAGATAGAAAAAAACCCTTAACCAAACTAACTAAAAGACAGAAAGAGAATATCCAAATTAACAAAATCAGAAACAATAATGGGGACATCAACATAGACACTGAGGAAATCCAATAATCACTAAGCCATACTTCAAAAACCTGTACTCTACAAAATTGGAATATCTTAAAAAATGAACAATTTTCTTGATAGACATCACATACCAAATTAAATTCAGATCACATAAACAATCTGTAAGTCCTTAGGAAATACACTCACTAAAAGTCTCCCAAGCCAAAAAAAAAAAAAAATTCCAGGGCCAACTGTTTTAGTGCAGAACTCAACCAGACATTCAAAGAAGATCTAATACCAAAAGTCCTCAAATTATTCCACAAAATAAGAACAGAAGGAATGTTGCCAAATTAGTTTTATGAAGCCACAGTCCCCCTGATATCAAAACATACAGAGACTCAAACAAGCAAGAGAACAGACCAATTTCCCTCATGAACATTGACGCAAAAACACTCAATAAAATACTTGCAAACCGAATCCAAGAACACATAAAAAATATCATCTACCATGATCAAATAGGCTTCCTCCTAGAGATTAAGGGATATTTTAGCATATGAAAATTTGTCAATGTAGTCCATCATACAAACAAACTGAAAGGAAAAAGGCATGATCATATATTGGATGCTGAAAACGCCTTTGACAAAATCCAACATCCCTTCATGATAAAAGTCTTGAAACGATCAAGGATCAAGGGACACACCTAAACATAATAAAAGTAATGTATGCATCTTCACCAACTCCACATCTAACAGAGGGCCAACATCCACAATATAAAACGATCTCAGAAAACGAGATGTTAAAAAAAACCTGGGGAAGTTGGGAAGACAGCTCAGTGGTAAGAACACTTGCCTCTGAAAGCCTTAGTCCTTGAGTCTGAACCTCCAGCAACCATGTTAAAAGCCAGGTACTATTGTTGCACATGCCTATAACCCAGAACTGATGGGTAAAGACAGATAGATTCAACTGTCTGGCTGCCTGCTTAATCAAAATGACAAGCTTCCAATTCAATGAGAAATTCTCCCACAATTAAATAAGATAAAATGAGAACAACTAGATGAAGACACTCAATGTCCTGCTCTGGATTTCATACAAATGTGCTAATGGCCATATGCCTGCACACCACGTGGATGCACTACACATCACACACACACACACACACACACACACATAAAAGAAGACTTAAAGGAAGAGGTTTTATTGTGCTACTGCATGGTAAGGTGAATATAGATAGAAAAAATACATTACACATTTCACAAGACTTAAATAAGGATGTTGTAAGTTTTAGCAGACAATCTGTTAGCAGTTGATGGCTGCTGGGGAAGGGCAAGCAGGTTTTATTTTTGCAGCAGTCATTGGGAGGCTGGCCATGCTCCAGCCATTGGCACTATACTCACACACGTATTAATAATACTAAATGAATAGTTTAAAAGAAAAAGTGTGTGAAGTTGGGAAGACCAAGCCATGAGGTATATGGAAGAAAGTGGAGAGGATGGGAGAGAATAGGAGATAGGGGTGGATTTGGTCTGTCACATTTTTAAAACTAAAAGTAAAATAAGTTGGAATATTTTTTCTTGTTTTGTTTTTTAGAAAGGATGAAAGAAGATGCCTTTAGCAGATACACATTTACCTTGTTGAAAAGATTTATGGACATTTACACATATTCAGTTACTGTAACTCACTATTTAACATTTAAGATGAGTTATTCTTAATCATTGTTTCTCCAATTTTCAAAGCTAGTATTAACTATTCAACGTGATGTTTTTAGCATTATATCACTTTCCCTCCTCTTCACCTCACCCTCCCTTGAACCCCTCCCATTTTCCCCCCATTATCAAGTTGATAGCCTCTTTTTTTAATTTTTATTGTTACACACGGCATACATGTGCATACTAATAAAATATATACAAATAAAACCTGTTGAGTCCATTTTTCTTCATGTGCCTATGGTTTCAGGACTGACCTCTCTGCATTTGGCAACCAATCATGAGGCTGCTCCTTGGGAGAGGTTAATTCTCCATGTCCCAGCAGTCAGTAGATGCCTATAGCACCAGGGGTGGGGCCCTGTGGAACTTCTCCACTTCAATGTTAACATGTCTATTGATAATGCCATTGTTCCATTATGCAAGCATTTTTAGGAGAGTCAATTTAACAAGAGACTCCCTTGTGTTCTGTCATGTAGAGTCTTTCTACCCCTACTTCCATGGTGTTCCCTGAGCCATTTATGCAAGAGCTGTGATGTAAAATGTACCCCTGGGGCTGGGCTCCCTATGATGTGTTGATCCCTGCACTGTATCCAGCTGTTATTTTCTGTGATGGCCAGTATTTGCTGTAAAGAGACTCTTCTTTGATGAAGAGTGATAGCTACCCTTATGTATGAGTACAAGGATAAGATTTAAATTTAGTAAGGAATTGTGCTGATAAAGCAAGGCAGCAGTAGTAGATTATTTTCTAAGGACAACCTCACCAGCTCTGGGAAGCTGATGAGGTTTCCAGTATCAGGAATGATTTTCCTCCTGTTTCATGGGCCTTAGTTCAATGAGATAACTGTTGGTTGTCATCAATATGTGAGTGTCCCTTAGAGCGCACACACACACACACACACACACACACACACACACACACGTGTCATCCTGGTCATTTTCAAGGTTCATAGGTGTTACCATTGTGTAGGGTTGCTTATTTCTCTCCCTTGACAACTTTTATGATATTTTATGGAATCATGGAAGCTAAACTTCAGGAAGGAGGCTTTCAGGTCAGAGTCAACTGCAATATTGTAAGTCCTATGTTCTAAGTGTGCAGTGTCTTCAGCAAGAGGAGCTCATCCTCATCTGATAAGAGGTAACCAAGGGCAACATGGAAAATCTATATTGTTTGGGGAGTGATTAGGAAAACCCTGATCAACCACTCAAAAGAAGGATTTTTGTGCTTTGTACTGCGGTTTTGCAGGTCTATGATATTATGGGAAGCACTATAAGTCCATATGACTAACTTCGTGTGTGTGTGTTGTGTGTTGTGTGTTGTGAGTAGGCAAATATTCATGTGTATTATGTATATATAATATTAGGTAAATATATAATAAGATGATTCTTCAGGTTTTATCAAACAATCTTGGTACTATTTGTTCCTCATCCTTCCTTCTTTCTTCTGTATTGACCTATCTCCCCTTTACCCAACTGATGACCCATTTTCATTATTCTACTTCCCACTTCACATTAAATGTGTTCTGCAAAAACAGTTATAGGTATAATCTAGAAAAGGGGACATACAAGTGAAAAAACCTATAATATACATCATCATGGGGGCCAATCCAAGAAAGAGCATTGAAGAGCAACAAATAACAAATTTGGATGAGCCAAACTATAAAAATTAAGAATTGATGACAAGTCTTTTCTGTGTGTAAGCCCTAGTGATCTTTTTAATAGGAACAATTTTTTATAGAGAGTTAAAGATGAGACTTTGACTGGGATGAGTGGGAAAATGTTGACTATGTCCATATGCACATAATAAAACTGAAGTGAAGTGGCTTTGTAAGATTCATAACATTATGAGATTAAGAAATTCTTATAGAATGAACCAATGGGGAGGAGAAACTTTATGGCATAGGAGACAGCAGAACTGTTGGAGCAATCTCTGGAGCAGATGAGATGGGAAGGATTTCTATGAACAACCTTAAGGTGCTTTGAGTTAAAGAGTAATGAAAACTGAGGGGTCTCTCTCCTGTTTATTTCACTTTTCACGAGAAAGTAAGTATCAAGGCTGTGATCTGGGAACAGGATAAAATCAGAAGGTGGAGGCAGAGCAAAGTGCTGGGAGAGAATGGGAAGAGAAAAGAAGCCCACATAAGCACTGAGCTCCGCTCGCTGAGCAAAATGGCCAAGTTGTGTTGCTTTATGGGAGATTTCTTACCCTATGCACAATACCAAAGAGCAAAAGTTGAATTTTTTCAGAGTATATTTTTATTTAATGAATGTGACATAAAAAGGTACAAAGATGATAGCACAGAGGTGATCACAGCAGTTGATCTCAAATATATGTGCAATTTATATGATGGAGCTTTGGGTTAGCAAGAAAATTAGTACATTCTTTAGGAATACTTGAACTCTGCCCACATATGTTAAAGTCCTCGAGAGAAAATTCTCTTTCTATCTCTAACAGAACTTATAATATGATCTCCACAGAATCTATTTGGAAATTCTACCTTAGGTTTATGCGTTTTCCAGTGAAAATATATAAAAATGAAATAAAAATAAGTACATGTGACAACATTTCACAAAAAACCTACTTATTTTAAACATGTTCATTCCACATGCTGGAAGGCTTGTATTTGCCTTATCTTCATTCAGAATGTCGCAGCATTATCAAGGTTTGAGTCTAAAGGTAACTCAATTTTTAATATATATTTCTTTTTCATGTTTCTTAGTTTTGTTCACACAGTTACCTATAAAGTTTCAATAACTTGTTTTATTCAAGGCTGAGAACACAGGAGTATTGCCCAGTCATATGAATATACCTCATGGTTATTCAGCCTCATAGTTATGCCAACCATAGACTTGGATCCACATACTGAGCTGCATATCATCCTCACCCACCCATGGGTTAAAAGTAGCTTACCATTCAAGAAAGTTTCTTATTAAATGGCCCAGTGTTCCTGGGAGCTATCAAAAGTCTCTTGTCATAAGACTTAAATTTTTACATGTTACACACAGATAGTTACGATCTTCACATCTGAGAGGCAACCAGATAGGAAAGAAATTACTGCAGTCTTCAATTACACTCCAGTCCTTTTGAAGCTTTTATGTTGGCTTCCCTTTCTATTTCCATCTACACACTCCTTTATGCCCATATGTGTTTATAGCACAAATCTATTTCTAGGTAATATCTCCCTCTGCCCCACGACAAAACTGCATGTTAGTGAACGATCCCTGTGTGTGAAAGGGATCACTGTGATATGGACCATGGCTGAAAACATTCATGCTGAGTCTGGCATAGACAAAGAGAAAACAGTTCCTTGCTTTTCAAAAGAAAAATTAATCACCTCTGGAATGTGTTTCACTTTAAAGTATCTTAATACAACTGAAAACAGTGTATTATCTCTGAACCTATTAAAGCACACAATTGAGGATCCTGTTTTGTTTGTTCTTTATTTAACCCTAGACATCATAAAGTTTTCACTGATCACTAGACTTACTGTACTTAAAATAAGTGAAATTAGTGTATTATGAAAACAAATGATGTTTAAAACCTGGAGCTGCATATTGGGAAGGCACAGAACACCACCATGGTGGATACTCACAACTCCATCATTATGCTGCTGAGCAGGTTGTGAACTTATTTCAAGTGTAAAATGTAGGCTTGGGATCCATGCTTTTTATAAAACATAATAAAGCTTCATTATTTGTCGGAGTCGCTGCATTTTAATCTTTTCTAATTATATTTAATTACTATTGTTACTCACAGCAAGACAGTGTAGATGCATTCTGAAAATGAGGCCCCACATGCATATGGGAACCCACAAAGAAATGAAAATGTATGTCTTAATGATAAATAATAAAGGTTTTTACTTTCAGGTGACTCTTAGATATGCAGGGGGAAAAGGGACACTATGACAAAATGCAATTCTCTTTTTACAATACTCCTTTAGAATAACTAGAACAAGGGTCAAGGACAGAAATACTTTCCATGTAGCTAACAGGATTTTCATGTCATTTTTTGCATTTTAATAAAGGCAATTTAGCTGAACAAAATACACTGTCTTTTAGACATTATGATGAATAAATGTACCTTCTGACCAAACAATCACCCATTCCCTTTATCTTTATCTTCTGGTCAACTAAGATCAGGCCATCTAACTGGAAATTCTCAGACTCAAAAAATGGTATTGTTTTATTTGTAATTTGACAACTGGTAACCTAAAGAGCCATTATAGAAACAAAAGTGAATACAAAAGATTCCAATTATCCATATGTATAAGTCATAATTACAAGTAGCTTATTATAAAATCTTCAGTGAGCATTTTTTCTTATGTAGTTCTGACAAACCTATTGTTCAATTGATAAATGATAAAATTAAGTTCCAACAATACAAATTGAACAAGTTATTTTAAAGTCACATCGTCCATTTATCATTTATTTATAAATCATTTTGGCAAAAGCATCTGCTTTAGAACTGAATTACTTATGTAGGTTGTTCATGTTGAGCTTATCAAATGACTAAGTGTTCCCCGTAATTCCCACTCACCTCACACCATGCAATGCCCAGCGACAATGATAGGTCAGTAAAGCAAAGTATAGTTTATTAAAATTATGAAGATTGACTTTTTAGTTGTGAGCCTAGAGTGGGGGATTGGAGGAACTGGTAATGGGTGGGGGAGGAGGGGAGGGAACTGGGATTGACATGTGCAGTAAGCTTGTTTCTAATTTACATGAAAAAGATAAAAAAAATCTTGGACAATTAAAAACATATGTAATAAAACAAAAAACAAGAAAGATTGACTTTTTAATGCTAAATCATATACTAGCTCAAACTGTAAGACATGAAATTGGAAATTTTCAAATATACTTGAAAATTCTAATGTATTAGACAGTACAGGGAATGCTCTAAATCATTATATTTCCAAGTGATGGCTGCCAAACTCAGATAAACTCTAGACAGGCAACAGAGATGAGCTAGATTACCAGAGTTTTCCTAATTGGCAGTTCATAACCTCCAGCTGCTCTCAGCAAATCCTAACACCCATTGAAATGTTGACATTTTTCTGCCTCATTAAAATCTTCTACAATTTTCTGTGTGAATATATTGTTCAATTAGCCATTATTTCTGAAGATGTACCAGAAGGTGATAAATAATTAGAACACAGGATATAATTCCCCATGTCAAAACCAACAAATTGGCACTGTAGACATCTATATACAAAGATAGTATTGGACTCAATATCATGGTAGGCAGGTATCCTTTACAGGATAATGTAGTTAATGCCTTGAAATATAATTTTATTGTTTTAAATTTCCAATGAACTCATTTTGAGTATTTGAGTATATCTTAATAATTACAAGTGGATTTGAAGAATGTTGTATAATAAAACAGAAAAATTCTCTGAAACTATCTCTTTTTAAAATTCATCTATTAGATTTAGTTTGCTTTAATTGGGCAAAATTTTTACCAAGAGTAGCCCCAATTGAACCTTTGATAAGAAATAGTTCACATCCTTGCTGTGGCAAATGAGATTAGATCTATGGATTTTATCTATATGAAGTGACTGTATACAGATTTTCACCAAAAATACATCTCATTATGAAGTTATTTCTGCATTTTGGAGGTTATAGCTCTAATTTGAACATTGAATTTTCAAAGAAGAAATGAGAATTCTACTCATACAATCCAAACATATCTTTCTGTATTAAAAACAAATACCTAATCACATATCAAATTTAATAAAATCAATATAAATTGTGTTTTGAACAAAAGTGCCTGTTTTCATTTGCTATAAACGCACAGCCCACCACATGGCACAAACACTATGAAGGTGGAATGTGCCCAGATTATTTGGGGTTTGTATATGGTAATGATTTTGTGCTTTTACTAATGAGTAGAAATTTTTAGTTTCTATAATGTCATAGAACAAACGATAGCATAATGAGACCATTATAAACATTCCCTACAGCCATAGAAATGCACACGACTCACTACCATCCTCACATTTCAATAACAAACAATTTCCATCATAATTTTAAGCTTATATACAATTTTTTCCTCTACAATTTTCACCACACTGTTGGTGTTTATAACACAAGCCTCCATTTGAGGACTTAATGTAAAACTCTGAAGACTCTGTAAACATGGGCATAGCCAACAAAGCAGAAAAGACATTATTAAAAATAGTAATTGTTCTTCCATAAGCGCATTCAACTAAAATGTCAAAATATCTCTGTAGAGATGTCCAATCTTTTTTCCATTAATAATTTTAGATTGGGTATAATTTTTGAGATTGTATAATAATTAGAATATTTCTCTCTGTTCTTCTCTCTAAACCCTCCCACATATCCCTCTACAAACTTTTGACATTGTGGCATGACATTTTCTTTTACAAATCTGTTAGGTCATTTTCTTAACTATAAAAAATAATGCATGCAGCCTGTAAGCTGCAGGCTGAACATACCTGTAAGTGGGTAGCTGGGAAATTATACTTTTCAGAATTGCATAATTCAGTGTAATTGATATGTAAAATATAAATTTTGCTGAATTTTCTGTATAAAAATTGACCCATTTAAAACTGAAGAATACTTGTTCTTTCTCTACCCTAAGATTAATTAGTATATTGCAGATTCTTATGGCCATATTTGTTCATATGTTTACTTGTTTGTAAGTGTATATGTGCAGGTGAGTGTGTGTGTTCATGTGTGCGTGTGTGTATGCGTGTGTGTGTGTGCGTGTGTGTGTGTGTGTGTGTGTGTGTGTGTGTGTGTGTGTGGTGGATGTGTTTGTGTGCCACAGCATATATGAAGAATCCAGTTCTCTCCATCCACCATATGAGTTCTGGTAACTTAAGTCATGTATTAGGCTTGGCAGCATATGCCCTCACCCACTAAGCCATCTTGCATGTTAAAAACATCTAAGATGTTTTTAAATAAGGTTAATATTTATACCAAATAATCATGATTTATGGTCCCAAGTCACTTCCCACAAATTTTTAAAGTCTTTACTTACATGAGTGTTTACTTGCATGTATATATGCACACATGTATATACATGATTATATTTTAAATAAAATTGTAAAAACAAACAGATACAGAAATAAAACATTGAGGCAGAATATGTTATTGACACAATGTCAAAATTCCCTAACAAGGCATTCCACATGATTTATTTCTGTCAGTAGTACAGTACTCTGCTAAAAATGTCAATCCCTGGGGCTGGAGAGGCAGCTCAGTAAGTAACAGCATACAGTGAGCAATTATGACGACATGAGGTCAAATCCAAGAATCTCGATACAAGACTGGATGTGACTGTGTGAGCGCCTGTATCATAGGAGGAGAAACAGGACAATCACTACAGATTGTTAGTCACAAGCTTGCTTCAGGTCCAGTGAGAGGCACCATGACAAAGAAATAAGGTGGAGAGTGATAGCCCAAGACCCCTGAAGTCTTTCTCTGGCTTCTGCACATGCTCTTGGACACATGTCTCACACATGTGTATCAGGAATCCTAAGGGCAGAAATCATGAGTGTTCTTGTAAGAAAGTTCTCTCACCAGGCATCCCTTGCTACAGACCTTGGTTCCACAGCCCAAATGTAGAGGCCAACCACTTTAAGAGAATTAATGTTTTAGAATCAGGAAACCACATAATGGGAGACCCTTCCTCCATACTCCATAAAAGTCTTATTTGACGCCTTAAAAAATGATGCCGATTCGCTAAGGTATAATTGGTAAATAAAAGTCTATACTTAATTAAATAATACAAATTTGAGGTACAGGGCATGGATAATACATGTATATTGCATGGGAATCAAGATTCACTAGATGCAGTACAGTTTAAGTGAAGTTTATTGGGGAGAATACACTTAAACAAGAGGTGAGTGACTGCTCAGGTTCCAGCTCTCAGGCTGGGCATGTGACCCAACCAGAAGCAAAAGCAAGCTCTGGGGTCCTGGACCCGAAATCTAGTTCTCCCTCCATCATGTCCTCACCTGTGACGACACCCAAACGGGCATGGTCAGTTCTATAGGTGTGGGAGGGGTGGATATCTCACTACACATTTGTGCTGGAATCATCATCTAAAGCGTGCTAACTCTGGACACCTCGCTAAAGCCTTTGCACTGCTCTATGATTGCCTTCTCCAGGCAATCAACTGATCTACTTTATGTTCTAGAAATTAGTTTCATTGTCTAAAGTGTTGTGTAAGTGGATTCATACAGTTCATGCTCTCTGTAAAGGAGCACATGGGTTCTTGTACCCAACAAAATTATTTTTGAGATTAACCTAGCATGTTGTACTTTTTAAAGTTTATTCTTTTGTTACTGTTGTTAGATTCAAATCACATGAAGCACTTATTTATTCAGCTCTTGATGTGTGCTTGGGATTCTTCCAGTTTTAACTACCACAGATGAAGCTGCTTTGATGCATAAGCACAACTTAGTGTAGAAAAAAATGCTCCCCTTTCTCTTGGGTAAATATTTAGGAACACAATGTCAAAGTCATTTTGTAAGTATGTGGTTTTGCTTATGAAGGAATATGCAAACTTTTCCGAAGTAGTTCAGCATTTTACATTCTACCAGGACATGCTTATCAACTTTATATTAACTTCATACAAGCTGGAGTCATTTGGGAAGAAGAAATCTCAATTGAGAAAATAAGATCTATAAGATCGATCTGTGTGCAAGTCTGCAGTACATTTTCCTGATGAGTGACTGATGTGGCAAGGCCCATCTCGCTGTGTGACTGGTGCCATCCCTGGCCTAGTGGTCCTGAGTTCCAAAAGAAAGCAGGCTGAGCAAGCCATGGGGAGTAAGTCAGTAAGCAGCACCCCTCCATGATCTCTGCATCATCTCCAGCTCTATATTCCTTCCTTTAGTTTCTGACCTGATTTCCCTCAGTGATGGACTGTAACATGGATCCATAAGCTGAAATAAACCATCTTCACCCCAAGTTACTGTTGTTTATGCTGTTTTACTACAGCAATAGAAACTCAAACTTAGATACAGGAATATTTATAAGTGCCACCTCCCTTGTGATCTGAACAGCACTTAAAATAGTCTATTAGTGACTTCAGAGGTGTCTGTGGATACCTTCTTGTAGTTTTCAATTACATTTCCACAAAAAATGGCACTGAACAACTTCTAAAGGACTAATAAGATATTCATATATTTTATCTGGTAAAGAACCTGTCCAAATCTTTTGGTCATTTTAAAATCAGGTTGATTGTCTTACTGAGTTATGACCTCTGCTTAAAGTTAAGATTCAACCTGTTGGCCAAATATGTTCTTAAGATGTATTTTCCAACATATCTCCAAATTACCATAGGCTCCCTTCAGTAGAAACCCACCTACTTCCCATACTAAAAGTCTGTCCTCATCACCCAGAGTAGGTTTCCTGTTATATGTCTTTCTTTTTCTTCTACATGGTATAATACTGCACAATACAGTATTACTGACTGAAAACAATTATTTCTCAAAGTGAAATTCTCTAATAAGAGAAAGATAAGGCTTTCTCCTTTCATGCATTTTATCATTTCCAGGGTTCTGTCCTTTGTGTAGGTCCAAATATGTATCTGGTACCACTTTCCCTTTGCCTAAAGCATCATTTTTTATCATTTCTTGGAGTACAAGTCTGCTAGTATTTTTTTATTTCTGAAGGAGGTTGTATTTCATCCCCCCTTTTTGAAATATCTTTTGGGGGGATGTCAAACTCTAAATTGGACAGGGTTTTGTTCCCTTTAGCAGTGTCAAAATGTACAGTATTTTACACTTGGCATTATTGATGAGAAAAATCCAGGTCTCTGTCTTATATGTGTTTCTCTCTTTTAAGATGTTTCCTCATTATTGGTTACAATTTCCCTGGGGTTTTTCACAGCATGGTTTTGTTTGTGTATATATAAGAATATGAATGCGTATCATTTTTATCAAATTTGGAAAAATCTGGTCATTATTTTTCAAAATTACTTGTGTATATTAAAAAAACTAAACTTTATTTTAGAGCAACTTCAGGTGTGCAGAGGCTTGCCACTGTTCCCATCTAGACACAGCCTCCTCTGCTGCACCTATACCCAGGGCACTGCATGTTTAGATCCCAGTTTCGGGAACTCTCCAAAGCTGTGCTTCACCAAAGAAAGGGAAGAGTATCAAAATCAAATTGACACCACTCCATGTCCTCCAGTCCCACTGAAGGAGCACCTCTGTGACAATCACGCTCAGACAGCTACATCAAGCAAGTCACTCATGTGAGACTCGCCATGAGCTCTGGCCACCGACGTGCAGGACCGGCCACTCATTGCTTCTCCCTAGTTACTATACAAAACCACTGGATACTGCCTCCCAGGACCATATGGATGCAGTGGCCCCTACTACTCAGGGGGGCACAGGATGGAAGAACTATCTAACCCCTTATCTTATAGCAAAATAAGGTCCAATATGGTCGCATTTTACCGGCTTACTGACTTTGATATAGTCATATTCACCTATCAATCAACACTTCCGAACAACACATGCTATTGTCCAGAATTCAAATACATGTAAGTATCTTCAGACTAATGAGAGTCATTCAAATATCATTCCTACTTATGAAAGAAATGGACAACTTCTTTAAGAAAGACAATTCGATCATGAGTTATGGGCACATTTCTGTGCTTTCTGCACCTACTAAATTGCCCATTAGTGTTTATAAATAACTTATTACATTCCTTCCAGACTTCAGTATTATATTATTTTCAGAGTTTTATCACTTACAATGGTTAAAATGTGATTCATTACTATGTGGATTTTTATAACTATTGAATTAGGATCTGTACCTTAAATATTGGTTATTTTACATTATGATTCATTAGTTCTATGTCTTTGCTTCCTTCTTTGAATGTTAATTTCTTATCCATCTATAAGTTATTTATATTTTCAATATTAAGACAGATGTCCTTGTTATAAATATGCCCAAGCCCTTAACTACTAAAGTTCTGATTCACTCATTTAGAAATGCCATTGATACTCCAGAAACCTGATTTTACTGGGAGAGCCACCCACGTCCTACTATTAAACACTTGATTTTTATATAAGTGCATTGGTGTTACTAGGCTTCCATGAACCTCAAATTCATCTGGAATTTATAAAATAACACCTTCCTGCCTGAATCAATATGCGAAATTTCATACAATTTATTGACAGATTTTTTTTTCACAGAGCGCTTCACACAGTAGAAGCACAATATATGTTCGTTATTCTGCTTGGACCACCAAATCTGTATTCACAGATTTTTAACTCCATAAGCATTCCTTGATAACAACTATTCACTAACCACAACACATTTTCAATGGAGGGTTTTTTGGGATGTTTTCTTACTGGAAGTAGCAGTGAGTGGGTGTGATATCAATAGTCTAGGAGACTGAAATAAGAACACTACAAGTTCAAAGCCAGATGGAGTACAAAGTAATTTTCAGAACAATCTGGGCTACAGAGAAGAACTCAGTACCACAGATGATGAATAAATTAAACTTGGTGAAAGTTTGTTCCTGTTCTGTTCTGCTACTGAATTCTTAATTTTTGTTGATACGCTCTTGGTCAGTTGGGCAGCACATTAATTACTATTTACACCCTTCATGAGTTTTGTGTGTGCAAATATGATGGCACAATCTATGCATCTAAGATTGTGAGGAAGCCACTTTCTACTTAGCAGTCTTGAGTTAGAGGGCTACAAAGACCTCACTTACCAGACTTTTCCCTCTTGACTGGTCCTTCAAAAGTGTGTAATTTGCTCCTCAATCTTTAAAGACCCTCTAAAGGTTTTGCACACTCTAACTAGGCTGATATTGACTTTTGCCGGAGAAGAGTAACATTATCAGAGGTTAATCTATCAAATTATTTACATTAGTTCCTATTATCATTTAAAATAATGAGCCAGGCATTGATGGCACACGCCTTTAATCACACCACTCAGGAGGCAGAGGCAGGCAGATCTCTGTGAGTTCAAGGTCAGCTTGGTCTATAGAGTGAGTGCCAGGATATGCTCCAAAGCTACACAGAGAAACCCTGTCTCAAAAAACCAAAAATAAATAAAATAAAATAATGCACAGTCCTGAGCTAATAGGATTTCCAGACAAAGGGCTAGAATACATGGTATGATGTTACAATGTTGGGTGAAGCTATGCAGTTCCAGGCAGGGGTGGAAATTTTGCCTTAGCAACAGTGGGAAACCTTGAAGACAAACATCAAGTAGCTGCTTCCATGTGCTTGCAACCATGACAATGATTGTGTCCAAATACAGCCTAGAGTGTCTGTAGCTGTACACACGAAGCTACTCTGTCCAAGAAAGGCAGTGGCATAGACAGGACCTGGATTATCTTTGACATAGACAGGACCTGGAATTAGTCTTTCCATAGGCTTCTACTATGCTTGTGTCTGAGTAGAAAGTGAATCAGTTAAAACATTTCTCAAATGTCATAGAACCAGTCAATTCTCCAAATATATGAACAAATACAGAAGACCAGAGAGGAAAAGTACAGTCACTGTATACTACAACATCAGATCTATTGCTATGCAATCAAAGAATTGTAAAAATTGACTTTCAGACTCAGTATAGGGTAACTTGCTCTCATAAATGATTATCAACTATTTAGAGACCCCTGGATGCATGTGAGATATATTAGCATTAGCTCCGTTGTCATAATGAACAGTATCAGTGCTTGCTGAGCTCTCACACAACATGTCTCACACAGAAGGACAAAAGTGGCATAGGCCATGGCATCCATCCCCAAGGAGACTTTGTCTCAAAGGAATAAAATCCCCTCTGAGAGACAATGAGAGAGTACAGGTGCCTTAGCCTGTAATTCTGATTGCCTACTTTATAAAAGCCTGGAGAAGTCGGATCTGCGAAAACCCGGTTTTCTGTAATAGAATTCTTGGAAGGGCAGGCATACAAAGCAAACCTTGAGAATAAGTGGGATTTCAGAAACTGCTGTAAGGTCACCCATGGACACATGGTTCCCAGATGTGTTTTGCTTGGCTTATATGTTATATTTTCAACATGTTAATTAGTTGCCAGCATTTTAAATTAAATCACCATCCGCCCAGCTTTGGCTATTTAATTACCTGCCTGGTTCCTGTCATGAGTTGAGTTTGCAGCCCCTAATGTATGGACTGATCCCATTCCCATTGTCACTGGTAACTATGAACTTTGGTAAGTATATTAGAATGATTTATTTTCTTCTTTCAGTGTCACAAAGTTCTGCCTAGCTGCATGCTAACAAGAGGTCATAAAAATATTTTCACAGTAGTCCTTTGTAGAAACCGATGCCTAACCAGTCCAATTTGAACTGAATTCAAGGACAAGTTATTTTTAAAAAGTGTTATTTCGTCTATTGTCCTGTCTCTATTGTTACACTCTCATTGCATTAGTAGAATTTAATGAACTATATTTTATAGGCAGAGAAAGAACATTATGGTGGAATGCATTGGTGAAAGTTAGCATAATTAATCACCACACCTGGCACTGAAACAAACCTTTCCAAAGAGATTAAGCTCTGTATTTGGCTCCCACTAAAGCTGAAGGTGCTGCCCACATGCATATGGGAAATGATAAGGCAGACACCACAGCTTTTGTCTACCAGCTACTGTGATCATCTCCTGGTCAGATCCCTTGAAAGTGAGATTCTAAGTGCTAAATACTTGAAGACCCCAACACCCAACCTTGGGCAGAAGAGGTTATCTGCAGTTACTAAGTCACATACTCAGCCAGGTAGACACCACATACCAATCCTGGCCACATGGTAGTTACACTAGAGCATAGAAGTGACCCTGGGGCCGGGCAGTGGTGGCGCACGCCTTTAATCACAGCACTCGGGAGGCAGAGGCAGGCAGATTTCTGTGAGTTCGAGGCCGGGCTGGACGACAGCCTCCAAAACAATACAGAGAACCCTGTCTCGTAAAACCAAAAAAAAAAAAAAAAAAAAAAGAAGTGACCCTGGGAAGCTGATTTTGTTTTTGACAAAGGGTAGGGCAACATCTGGTTCCACAGGAAGATGATATTGGCTTGTTTGGAAATTTTGGATATTTGGCAAGAAAGGGAACACATTAGATTGCAAACCAACTGATGTAGCTATTAATAACTAGCCAGGGATGGAGTCTTTCTCACCAGGGGGGAGGCACAGGGACAACAGCAGGGAAATCATGGCTAAGCCCTGGGATACACTCTCAGTATTTGCAGGGAACATAACTTCAGGGCTTACTATCAAGAGATGTGTTAATCTACTTATCATAACATTTTAAAATCAGATGTGCAATGGTGTAATGGGATAATTCTCTAATTGCTTTCATATCCTAAACATATTCCAAGAAATTGTTGGTTGTTTTTAATGCATGTATTTTATTTTCCCACATAAAATGCTGTACTATATCCTGTCTATTGTTTAGAATCCAGTCATGGCATATTTTTTTAAATAAATCTCCAAGGACCATGATGGTGTATTCATACATACAGGTTCTGTGGCCCTAACCTCTTTGATTTCCTCTCTTTGTTCATTATTTTATGATTCTTCAAAGCATTTATTTCCACAGCTCCTTGGTTTCACTGTGTTAAATCACCTTTTCATTGGTCACAGATGCATCACACTCATTGCAGCGATCTGTAGTTTGACACAGATATCCCATATCTATAAAGTCCAAAAGAAAAGGATGACTGAAAAGGAATACAGAGCCAGGTGAGGCACCTGCTTCCAAGCCTGCCAACCTGAGCTGATCTCTGGAATCCACATAGTGGAAACTGAGAACCAACTCCCACAAGTTATCCTCTGACTTCACCATGTGTGCCCTTCCCCCACACAAAACTGTAAAAGGAATACAGCACAAAGTAAGGTAGATGATAGTGTAGCTTACAAACTACTTCCCTGAACTTCAGCACATATCCTATATCAGGTTGCTTACTAGTTCTTTTCCAGTTGGACCAGATGCCTGTGAGCTTTTAAAAATTAGTTAACATGGAATTTTTCTTACTGAAGGACCTCATAAAAGCAAAGATAATGGTGTTGAAGGACAAAATTATCTTGGGGAGATTCTGTTATGATCAAAAATTGCATAATCAAAAGATGTGCTGTGTATTTCCTGAATTTTTCATTTGATCTAGGTATGACTTCTGCCTCAATTACTTCAGATATATACATTATAGAATAGCATACATTTGTCAAAATGAATTATTTTCCTAGATACCATAGGACACTTAATTCTTTGACATTTTTCATCTTTCTGTAGTATGTTTAATTATTTTTACTTTCATTTTGGGATATTGCAAACTTCCACATGTTGAAAGTCTCTTTCTTTGGGGTTTTTTGAAAGTAAAAACAAATAGGATACTTTACAACTGCTAAAAGCATTATGGATACCCTGTTCTGTAAGACAGGCATTTATCATCACATTCTCTTCTATATAATCATTGTCTGAGTGGGTCTCAGATCCAGTCTTCATAGAATTTTAGTTTAGCAACACTCAGTTTCCTAGTCCTAAGAGAGAATTCTTCAGATCACATTCTAACTTCTCTACAAAAGCCATGCTATGTGCACCATGGGGTCAGGACAGCAAACCTTTCTTCAAATCACTCTTAACATTTAAAAAAGTATTTCTGATTTTCCTAATAGAACTCTTAAACTGCTCAAAAATCTGAGACAAAAGGCAGACAATTATTCTAATGGAGGATATTTGAAAAGATGATGTAACTTGGCCATGCATCCACCACAAATTTTACTAGATTATTTTTCAAATCAGAAAACACATAAAGCTACCTATAAAATTATCATTCTGAATTAAACATTATTGTACAGAATAGATTTTGTACTTTGTTTGTTTAATTATATCTTTTAAAAGTTTGCTATCATGTCTTTCTTCACAGAAAGAACTTACCTTCTTCCATCACAGAAGTGTTATTATATCTCTTTCTTTATGTCAAAAAAGCAGGCAATGATGTTTTCTAAGTGTCTATACCAATCTTTCTCTCTTTAGTATTCCTTTGTTTACCATTACAAAGCAAACACATCACATTTACTGAAAAATAATTAGAAACTCAGGGAATGCATCCTAGTGCTGACCCTAAAACTAAATGACAGAGTGCTGTTTTGTTTTGTTTTGTCCTGAGGCAGCATCTCTATATACAGCCCTAGCTGTCCTTGAGCTCATTACATAGACCACTCTGGCCTTGAACTCACAGTGATCCACCTACCTCTGCAGGTATTAGAGGTATACATCAACATGCCAGGCAAAAGAACCATTCTTTACAGGTAGTATGACAGCTAAAATACTTTGCCTAAAACAAAGTTTGTGTGAGCATATTTTTTCTTCTTTTCATGCATCTAAACATCAAGAAAACCTGGAACCTGATTCTTCCTGTTCTTATATGAGAATGCTCAGTAGAAATAAGATAAAGTCAGTACACTTTATAAATGTCTGTGCTTCAGTATGTGTTTCTGGTTTGTTTATGTCAACAACTATTAGAGAAATAATTCCATAATATAGCCTAGAAGCATTAAAATGTGTTACTGTTTTCACTTTCCATAAGCATGAATGAGCAAAAGGATTTCTTAGAATATCAGCCATATTTTAATATCTCAAGACTGTTTGCCAAATGGCATTCTTTAAAAATAATAAATAAATATGCTCCTAATGTTTCTAATTAAATTAATATTTAAAAGTTACAGTGTTTACATAACTCATATTAGCTTCTAGATAAAGATAAATACATAGAAGCTGGTCTTAAAGAGAGTAAAGTAGATTCTAAGACTGCAAGTGCTAAGCTGGTGTTCTTCTAATAATAAATATCAATAGAAGAAACTGACAGAAAATTAAAATAGCTATTAAAACTTGATAGAGTATGGAAAGAAAATTTTCAACCAACCATTCTGATGACATTTTGGGCTAGTTTAGGAGAAAGATCCATTTTATTCCTCAGTATACACACACACACACACACACACACACACACACACACACACACCCCTGACAAATTAATTACTCTAAAAAATGAATAAGCTAAAAAATAGAAAAATGTGAATAAATATAAACATAAAGTAACATTGACATCATAAGAATACATGGAAAGATAGACTTCTTGAAGAATAAAAAAATAAACAAACAGGGCAAAAGATTCCACAAGAACAAGAACCACCTTTAAAATCGAGACGTAAAAGTTAGTTTTAAACCTGAGGATCACAAGGAGAAAAGATGAAATCCATGATTGTCCAATTAAAGCAAGCTGTATTTTGTGTTGCAGCCTGGGGCTGGCCAGCTACTGGTCTTATCCTAAGTCAGAATTTGAGAGCACAGGCCCTGCTGGCCTCTTGAGGTTCTTTTATGGGAGACATAGGGGTTCACAGTAGCTAGTGAATGACTGTTATTCACTGTTAGAAAAACACAATGAAAGAGAAGGAACAAGAATAAGGACATGCAGCAAGCCAATGGGGTAGCAAGTTTAATGTAGGTTGAAAAACATGATTTACCATTTACATCAGATCTAAGAAATGGGAACTTATTCTAAATTACAAATAGAAACCTTAACTTGCAAGGGCTTAACATAGAACAAACAAGAACTTATTCTTTAACTGCAAACAGAAACCTTCACCCACACAGAACAAATAGAGACTTAGGGCAAACATGAACTTATTCTTAACTGTCTTAACTGCAAACAGAAACAGTAAAGTGCAAGGTATATTTTTCCTGACTGGATCTCCCATTAACTTGCAAGATATGCAAGATACTGCTTTGAGCCTCACAGTAGCCCTCCTTGTTTATCTTACAGCTTACATTCTTGCATGACTTTTTTTTCAGTAAAGTCATTTGAAAATACTTGGCAATGCATTAATGTATTTAAAAAGCATTGCAGCTCCCTGGATAGCAGAAAATGCTCTTTGCCATCTTTCACCTTAATGAAAGAACTAATCCTCTGAGGACCCCTGTTGCTTTTCTCTGAAGGTATTTACATAAGTTTTCAAACTAGTACTAAACTTAGGCAGCATCAAGTCATAAGATAATGGCCTGGAGTCTGCTTAGGATGGCATCAAAAGACAATGTACACTAAATTAAGCTGGGGCCCCAAAAGGCTGACCAGCTTTCTAAAAATAGTCATTACCATTGTTCTTTACCCCTGTCCCTGCTTCATTGTTGCCGCATTGTCCATACTCTATAGAACATGAGTCATAGAATTAGACCCTGAAATGAGACTACCCAAGAAAAATAAATATAACTTTATGTGTATGCTGGAGACATAAAAAATGTTCAAAGACAATACTTCAAAAGGATAATGGCATTTTCTCCTACAAATAACAGTCTTTGAAATTTAAATATTCAATATTGTTAAAGAAGAAGGAGATGCAGCTTCCTGTAAACATCTGTGGAAAAATGTCTGAAGAAAAAAGTTTTAAAAAAAAGATGTAAATTGTCATATAAATTGAAAGACTCTTCAACAGATTTTTTGACTGAATATTCTATGTCAAGAAACCATATCCAAGAAAATAATTCTAATGTAACTCCTAATTACCAAAGATAGTTATTGTGGCATTAATGATAATAGAATAAAAATTAAAATAATATAAATATAAAAAGTAGCAGCTACATAATTTTTCCATTCATGTGGAAAATATAACTCATCACCTAAAAAATAATTGACAAACAATTGAAGAAATGTGAAAAAATAAATGCTATCATGTGAACTATTAGAAGGCCAGGATATAAAATTACTTGGATGGTAGAATACCAAGGAAAGAACTAAAATATGTATTTTTTAAAAGAAGGAAATATAGTGTTAATAGTAACAATACATGAATGTTAATAAAACTAATTTAAAATAATTTTCTGTAGTTTCCTATAAATTGTGGAATAGGGCATATTAGTTCCTTTTCTATTGCTGCAATAAAATGCCATTATCAACTTACAGAAGGAAGGCCTTATTTGGGCGTAGGGTTTAAGAGGAATAGATTCCATCATGGCCATAAGCAGCACGCATGACACTAGAAAAAAAAACATGAGCTAAGAGCTCACATCTTGAACCACAGAACAAAGTAGGGAGAACAAACCAGAAATGGTGGAGAGTCCTTAAACTCTTAAAGACCACCTCTAGTGATGAGCTTCCTTCAGCAAAGTCACTCCTCCTAGACTTCCCCAAGCCATCAACTGGAAGTCAAGTACTCAGTTGACGGAGGCTATCAGGGAAATTTTTCATTCAACTCATCACAGCAAACTTAAACAATAAAATTCTCAAATGCTCCCAATTATCTTTTGCTCTGTTACAGAAGTTTTTCACAAATTGGCTAAGCATATGCCAGTTTTCTTATTAGTCTTAAATGCTTTCTTATGACATTGTCATTGCCAGGCACAGGTCCCCATCAGAACACGTAACACTATTTAAGCCACTGACTATGTAAAATCCTTCCCTCCTTAATTACTTCAACTGCTTCAGTCTACCTATCATCACTTACTCCCTTGAAGCTGTTACACACTATCTTCTCTGAAGCATTCAAGATCCCAAGCTTAGGTCCCAGCAGAGTCTTTCTTCTTCATATATGAACACATCGCATCACTCCTCTCATTGGTTCCATTGACCTTTGTTCCTGCTTTGGACTTCCCAGCACTACAGTGTGCTTTTTGTAGGAGCTGTCGACACTGCCTTCACAGCCCTGGAGTCTTTGCCCATAGTCCATGTGGACAGTTTATGCTCTGTAGAGCAGAAGACAGCAGATTGTAGAAGAAAACTCAGGGGATCTAGCAGGACTGCTTGACAGCCAGGTTTTTGGTGAATGTAGACTCATTTGTATAAACTCAGAAGACCCTACTTTGTTTGACAATTCCAGAACTACTTTTGTATCATCACTGGATGTTTACCTTCTTGTTCTTTGCTTTACAGAATTTGTGCCCAACCTCCAAATCTGACCTTGAAAGATGAACAAGATCGTATAGAGCAGACTTGACAGCAGAAGTCAACCATAATATGGCAAAGCAAGGAATCATTTATCTTCTTCCTACTCTGCTTAAATTTAATTTCTAGTTCACAGATTAAAATCACATGGTTTCTTGTAACCTGTAGTCTCCTCGCCAGCCTCTTGGGTCCTGCTGCTGTCTCAGCCAGCCCCCAAATAACACAGGAACACTATGTTAATTATGAAGTTATTGGTCATTTGCTTGGTTTCTTATTGGCTAACTCTGACTTAATTATTAACCCATAACTGCTAATCTGAGTATTTCCATGTGGTCTTCTTTTACCGGAGAAAGGGTTCCAGACCTCTTACTCCTCTGGTGTTCTACATCATGACTGACTGTGCCTCTGTTTCCCAGAATCCTCCGCAACTCCTAGCCCCACTTATCTTGCTTCCCTATTGGCCAACAGTGCTTTACTTACATATACACAGAAAGACTTCCCAATCAGTTTCTCTTTCTAGACGATAACTGAAGTATATACAAAATGCAAATATAGTGAATATAGTGAATCAGCATGGGCTTACCACCCATTCATCGTTATCATTGATGGCGACAACAATCTATCTCCTAGCATTTGTCAAGAGACAAAACCATCTTTGGTGCTGCAACGATAAACGGCACACTTACTGAAAGTAAAAATATGTATTTATTGTAGAAATTACTCACAAGAGACGAAACAAGTAACCCAGATGAGCCAAGTAGTTTTGCACCGCTGAACTGGAAGCCGAAAGCCAAAAAAGAGATCAAGATTTCCGTTGTTCAGTCTTTTATACCTTCCTTCGTAACGCCCCTAGCCATGCCCAAAAGTGGGCCTGGCTAGTGACATAGTTCACCACCTATGTCCGTATACGTCTTTAGTCATGGCTAAAGTGGGTGTGGTTAGTGGTGTGGTAAACCACTCTTTTATTACCTCATCTGTGTGCATCTCTAGTAAGTCACATGGTTAATGACGGCATTGTTTTGCTCCTACACATCCTATGTTTTGTTTTATGTCCTATAATGACCAAGTTCTTCCAGGATGTGACATATGCACTTAGAGAGTTTCTTTGTCCTTCATTTACACACGTGACGTGAGTCACTGGGAGCTTGGCTGAACCAACCAACATGGTGCAGCAATTGTATATTTTATTCTATTGTTCATATCCCCGTTTTGCTGTACCAATTAACTTCTTCCTCTTGATTATCCGAGAGTGCAGGAATATCTTTAACAAAATTTTCTGAAATGATGCAGGCTTCCTATTTTTCCTAAGTTCTTGCTGTGATGAGCTCTCTGTAGGAATTCTTTCTTCTTCTTCAGTTCTATGTTGTGCTCATACTCCAAGCAATAAATGGATTTGATGACTTCTTGACAGTTGTGCACGGGTGCCTTGCTGCCCCTATCTCTAATTACTATGAAATCTACTGCATTAGCATATTTTACCTACCCTTGAATGCCTTTTGCCCTGCCACATTCTACTACCAAATACTTTTCAAGGTCATCTGCACATAGAAGAGACTAATAAAGCATCAAACAAGAACACTGTACATCTAGAAGCAGGGAAGTTTTCCAATATAATTACAGTACAAGCATGTTGTAACAACTGAAAACTTATTATACATGGTGACTAAACAGTGAACCAAAGTTAAATATTTTAAAAACAGAAGATATCAGTCACGTTTTTAAAACTTATTCAAAACTATGCCATTGAGGCTGTATTTCTATTTTAGCTAGACTGTTTAGTTTGACTCTACTGGTGCTTTTAAATGCACTGAGAGTCTGGGTATGGCTTCAGGGAAAAAAATTCACACTAAATTTCAGGGTGTTGGCAACTAATCATTTCTTTACTTTCTTCCCAGTCCTCTCTCAGAAGAATTCCCATGTCTATAAAATCAAGCATAATGACTAGAAATCTTAGTCACTTGTATCACACTTATATATTCATTGTCAAATAAATTTATTTTAAACTAATTTCAACTTACTTAATTTATAGTCATCACTGCTTGTCAGTAAGTGATAACATTTGGCTTTCACAGGTTCATGAAAATTACAGTTGTTAAATTTTAGAGCAAGGGTTTGACACTGGAATAAAAAATTAGAATAAGAGACAAGAATCGTATATGCTAAAGCTGACCTTTTATTTTATCCCAGAACTGGAAAGAGGACATTGTAGTCTCATTTTTGGTCTTTTTGAGGGAGAATAGATTAAAGAACTGAAGGACTGAAGGTGAAGACTTGCTTCTCAGATTTGAAAGACTTTAAGACCAGTACTAATAGTCTAAGATGTAGTAGGTAAGGGAGGGGGAGACCAGCATTCCAGACCCCTGCCCCACACTCAACATCCGGCTAAGATATTGAAGTCTATGAAGGACTTAAAAGCATCACTCCAGAACCCTCTGGGTTGTACTGGCTGCTGTCACCCAGTCCCCATAAGAGTTGGGATTTGAGAAATGAAGTGCTTTGTACATTCTTGGGGCCTTCCCCAAAGCCAACAGGAGGCTTATGGTAAGAAGTCACCTTGCCTGCAGGCAACTTGCCTCCCTACCTGGATGCTATATCTGAAAGAAAACAACTGGCTTCCAGTCTTTGGTGTCTTATTTTGATCGCTACACTTTTCTTTCTAAAAGGTAAAATTCATTATTTTGAACTCCTCCTTCAAAAACAAAACAACAAAAATACAGTTGACTCCTCCATGGAACTGCACTGTTTCCTTTTGAAACAAAGTCCCTTCTAAAGCAATCTGGATAAAGCACACTTGACTTAAGCATATGTTTTCTGAGCAGTTTTATTTCATTATCTGAAAATTTAGTACCATTCTGCAGTACTAAGTGGGATCAGCATATATTTTCACTATAGAACTGTCAAAATATAAAATGACCTGCAGGAGAACCTAATAGGAAAATAATGTAACAAAACCAACTATTTTTTCACAGGGGAAGTACTGTCATATTTTAACATGTATTTCTGATTCAAAATAATAATATCTTACTAAGTACATTTATTTGCAGTTTGAATGCTTTATTTACATGCTAGATCATTATTTGAGTTTCTTATTACAATTATACTCAAACTCTTGAATACGGAGGAGAGATCTGTATGGCTGGTAAGAAGCTATAGTGGGATTGCTTGGCCAGAAGGATATGTCAAATGTCGCAAAGTATTGAGGGTCACATCAATCATGCTTCTACCAACTCCACTGAATTTTGAGAATGATTTTGAAGATGAAGACACTTCTTCTCTTTTTGCTACAAATGAACATCTTTTTCTCTTCCATACTCCTTTTTGTTCAGCTTCTGAAATTACATGTTAAACAGTGTGTCTTTCCTTGGGTTGCTTTCTGCTTGTGATTCTACACAGTCTCTTGAGGCAACTACATATGCCTCTGGCTTTGTGCAAGGCACATAATTGCATCTAGTTCGTAAAAGCCTGTGATCAAAACATGGAATGGACGATCTTCAGAGTGCTCCATGGGAAAAGGTACTCCCGGAGCAGGCTCGAAGATTTAAGTTCAATCCTCAGAACATAAGTAAATGTGGATGGAAATAACAGACACCATGAAATACTTTCTTCCATGTATGAATAATGGTATACATAGATGAATACACACACACAATAAGAATACTAATTTTTTATGAAACATGGGACAGTTCCTTTTCTTCCAACAGGTCATGTTATATCTGAGTTCAGTAACATAAAAATAATTCTGAGTTTAAATGATTGATCTGTGTATATTAGAAAAAGTTACAATGGTGAAAATATATTTCTAGAATATTTCAAAATGTTGATGGAAGCTTTTTCTCTTTCCTAGAAGACTTACTGAATGCATGGGATTCCTTGTGGAAGTCCCCTCTCTGGCATCCATGTATATTAAGGACAAACGTCTGCTAAGGTATGGAAGGGTTCAGTTCCCACTTTCCATCTTCATGTCTCTCCTTTACAAAGACAGCATTCAAAATATCTGGGCTGTCAGCTATTTCTTCAAGAACTTTTGATAATCACAGTTTCTGTCATTAGTGGGCACACTGACAAATTACCAATGGCATATTTACACTAACATTGGCATCCCCTGACAGCCGAGACATTGGAGAACATACTTGAGCAACAACTTGTGTGGAAAGCAAAAGTTTACCATCTGGCTGTTTGAGTTCAATGCTGGAGAGAGTTCTTTTGTTTGAAGAAGGAATGACTGAGATTTCTGCCTCATTTAGCAAAGCTCACGAAATGAAAAGTCCCATTACATGTTACTGTAACATTTCCCCTGGGTTGAAAGCCATGTTGCTCCCTATGAAAAAGCAAACAAATCCTTTTTCCATGGCATTATGAGCCACCCTTGGGAAGAGTCAGTCCAAGTTTCCACAGACACTGTGTATTATCTCAGATCTTCATTCCCTAGAGGTTTAGATATTTCAGACAGGTTGTGTGTGATGTCTTAAACATGTCAGTTTGCTATAACAAATATCAAATACCAGTGACTAGCAACAAAACATTTTTTAACATATCGGAAGGATAGAGTTTTGAGATCAGGAAGCCAGGAGATTATCTTGAGAGATCTCCCTTCCTGGTTAGGTAAGCATGATGTTGGAAAAGGATTTATTCTCATAAATCACATCAAGAGACTATACAATAATGGCTTAAACTGCTTCCTAGAGGCTACTCTCTAATTATTATCTTATTTGAAATTAAAGCTTCAATATAGGAATGTTGGGGAGATGCTAACATTTGATTTACAGAGCAAAGAGACAAAGGAATAATTAGCACTTGATGCACTGTTATTTGGCTATTTGTATATAAAATATGGCATTTTCATCATAAGTGTATAGAATGCTATTTTATGAAATTTAGTATCTACTAATAATACAAATCTTTTACTGACTGATATTTCAGAGATTCCCAGTTTTTGTCTCAACTTTGTGTTCTTTGGTAAACTACTAAACTTACTCTGACTTAATGTTATCACTTAAATATGATTATAATAATAAAACCTATCCTTACAAGGCCAGGTATGTGGTATTAGCAGGCTTGGAAGTTGGACTCAACCTCATACTTTCCTGGTAACCCTGGAAAGGGCAAGTTACAACTGCCCTTTGTGAGTTTAAGAGGTCATTTCCCTTGGTTTCCTCCCAGAACTTGAAGGGAAGACCCTATTGCTGAAAACAATACAAATTTCACATCCAGGAATTGGAGGAACTGAGCTAGAACTAACCGGAAAAGCCTCATCTATGTGGAGTAGATCTCACACTATTTAAAAGTGTCACACAAGCTGCCAAGGAAATAACAGTAAGTAGTCCTACCCAGCTGTAAAGCCCATGAACCAAACAATGAGCAACCCATAAACATGTGTCCAGTGGCATGATAGTGGCACTGTCTCAATATTAACCAACATGGGGTGGGGAGTGGGGATTGAGTTCAAGAGAGAGTGGGAGGATTTGGGAGGAGTTGGAGGGGAGGAAGTGGATAGAAATGAGGCAAATACTCAAAAATTTAAAATCCCAGGTAAATAATATGATATGGAAAAAGTGGAGGTATCAGGGCCTTAAAGAGACCCATTAATTAAAGTTTTTCTCTCCTGGCCAAAAGAATAGGAGTTTTACCAAACACTTGAGTAGACAAGATTCTGATCTACCTCATAGGCTAGAACATTACATACTACTGTTCCTTTCCTTAAGAGTTAATCCAGCTAGGTCTGCTAATATCCTGACCAGGACGGCAGTGCTCAGAAAATCTGATTCACCCAAAACATGCTAAGGCAGTGGGGGAATAGTTATTCCTTAATGAGAGTAATGCACTTCTCCAGCCACCCCTTCTCTAATCCAGCTGTTTACAGGCCATCCTAAAACCTGCTTGCTTTTCTGAATCCTAACTCAAAAGTGCAACTTTCCTTTTGTTTCTTTTTATCCCTTTTTCCTACAGCAGTCAAAATTCTAAGAATGCTTGCTCCAACACTCTGGACCCCATTCCCTCCTCTGAAGCCCATCTGCTTTCCATCAAACAGCACAGCTAAATCCGCCTTTGAGTCATAACCCTCTTCCTGGTAGCTTCTGAGATTTACATCTTGCCTGCCCTGTGGCTCTTCTTTCAACTTCTAAAAAATTAGTCCCTAATCTTCTTACTGATTGTGTTTGAAATCCTTTTATTAATGAGAATAAGAACCCACAAAATAGGTAACTCCAGTTTCCTTGGTGACAACAGAGTTGTTTTAAGAAGTAAGTAATAATACATGCATAAAACACTTGGAACAATTTCCTGGATTTTAGTAGTATGTTTTTGTCAGATTTTTATTGATATACCAGCTTCCTATTTGCACAGAGCCATTTCACATGAACAATGCTGTTCCTCTCTCCCATTTTCTGTCTGGGTCGTGGGCTTCCAGACAGTTGAGGCTTGTGTCTTTTCTACCTTAAACTTAATGCTAATCACCCACAGAACCTGGGACAAGCTGTACCACAGATTCTGTTAGTTACAGACACTCCTCACCCACTCCATCCTACATCTTTAAACAAAAAAAGACTATGAAACCTAAGCACAGGTGCTCTTCTAATAAATGAAGCAGCTTGATACAAAGAGAATCAGATCAGTAGTTGCTGCAGGGTGGCATTGTGACAAGACGTGACATGGAGATATTTGGAGTGTGGGTGTCAGATAGAAATATAAGGGATGTATGAAGAGAAGGAAGCACAAGCAAGAAAAACAAGTAAAAGACATTTGGTAGACAGGACCCAAGAATGGCTTTCCAACCCTGCCTACCAAGACTTGACATTTCGCTTCGTTAATATTTTATATGCAGAACATCCTCATTCCTTATCTTCCCAGTAAATACTCTAATTAATGGGTTATACTTATGAGGGATTTCTCACTAACTATAGTAACTATGGTTTCTTGTTTTCTATTTTGGATGCTCTGACTCCTAGGGTCCTGCTGAGCAGAAAAGACTAAGCATCCCATGGCTGACTCCAAGTAGTAAATAGCTTGCCTGAGGCATACCAGTCAGACACACACTAAGCAATCTAGATCCCTTAATGTAAAATACTTTATCAATCAACTCATTCTCTGGACTCCTACCCAGTGACTTAATCATGTCCAGAAAAAATAATTGTTATGAGTAAACTATACAAGAAATAGATGTGCATATTTGTGTCTATCTACAATGAGAGATTTTGCTTGACAGCAATGGATTCACAAGGTTTAGTAGCTATTTCAATGACAGCATTTGATCACATAATTCTGCCTACATTGGTAACTGGCTGAGGCAATGTGGTCTCTTTATTGCAGTCTTAACAACTAATATTAACTTTTATAACACAGCACAAAGTTTATTCATACACATAGCTAACAGGGTGCACACAAGTATCAGAGGTTTCCGTTGAGTTCAAAGTGTTTCAGTAGAGTGGACTGGGAAAGAGACGCTTGATGAAACAGTGAATGAGGCAAGTGCTGAAGGGAACTGCTACAGGAACTGGGGGAGTCAGGGTTTGAAGGCAAACGCTGGGAGAACAGGAAATAGCAAATCCTGATTCAGGCCCAGGTCCAGACAGGTGAACAGGTGGACAGGGAGCCAATCAAACTGGTTGAGTCAATAGTGGGAACTAAGCCATAACAAAGCACCAGGGACACTCAGAGTCTTCTGCCTATGGGTCCTTGATGCATACACCAGGTATCAGATGATGGATTTGTGGAGTTATGCCACTTCAGTGTCAGGTATGCAACACTTTTTAGGAGCCTAGAGGGATAGTTACTTCTTCCTTGTATCAACTAAGTTCTCAGCCCGCTT
The DNA here is from genome assembly GCF_017639785.1 of Mesocricetus auratus. Classification (NCBI taxonomy): domain Eukaryota; kingdom Metazoa; phylum Chordata; class Mammalia; order Rodentia; family Cricetidae; genus Mesocricetus; species Mesocricetus auratus. The sequence continues at coordinate 106,199,838 of NW_024429184.1, read as the reverse complement.
TCCCCGATATTATTTTAATTTACCCATGTGCCTCCACAGTTTCAGATCACCTCAATAAAGCCACAGATTGGCTCCCTTTCTAGTCACAGGAATGGGTCCACCCACAGGATGTGGTGAGCTTTCTTCCTCAAAGTGGTGTTCAAAGCTGCTTGTGAAATGGAGTCCTGAAGGAAGGCACAGCTTAGGAAACTACTGTTCTAAACAATGTGGAGTAACTTAAATCAGGACATTGTCTAATACTGACAGTCACAAACTCAAAACAGGTCCTAAAACCCTGAACTCAGTACAAGTACTTAAACTATCCAGTTTTAAAGGTATTTCCCCAGCTTTGCCTCTGCTCCTAGCATGAACAGTAAAGAATTCTCAGTTTGAGTTGGAGGGATGACTCAGTGAGTACAGCAATTGCAATGCAAAGATGAAGACCTCAGTTTAGTCCCTGTCACAAACATAGAAGGCTATTTGTCTTTAACCCCAGACAAAGGCAAAAAAATTCTGAAAACTTGACAGTCTACCATAATCTGTGAGCAACAGGTTCAGTCACACACACACACACACACACACACACACACACACACACACACACACACACACAGAGAGAGACAGTCATCAAGGAAGACACCCAGAGTCAACCTCTGGCCTGTGTGAACATTCACCTACTCAAACACCCTTATCTCACAAACCAAAAGACTTCAACTGACCAGTTTACTGGTTCCTTCTCTCTGCACACTCATCATTCCTGCTTTCCCATGAGCCCCTGCATGACAGAATGCCTCTATATTTAGGGACTGTACATACAATAACAACTAGCATCATAATAATTTCTGTGTCTGTGTGTATTCCACATATAACTAAAACAAGTGCTACATACCATGTATCAAGTATACGATGATACCACATAGTTGAAAATGAAGAGTGCCTTACATTCAGATTAAAGATATCAGAGATACCAGAGTATAAATAAGTGATTTCTGATGTGAGAATCAGAAATCAACTCTGGTAAGAAAGGTATTTCAAATGTGTGTTGAATGACATGATAAATGTGAACAAGACTCAAGGAGGCTTGGAGGCTGTCAGCAGAGTGAACAGATGAAGTACAGGTGAAGACCAGTTAGACTGTAGAGAGATGGAAGATAAAGACCTGAGAAGACCAATCCAGTAGGAAAGGTCAAAGTTAGCTTCATAGTCATGCTTCTCTGAAATCTTGGCCCTGTGTCCTAGTTGGAACAATCTGAGAAGTTATGGGTTCAAACAAAATCCTAGCTTCCAAACAAAGCAAAGCAAAACCTAGGGTTGCCATTGACTCACTCACAGGTATTAGTGACTTCTCTGTTGACGTGATAAAAACACCATGCCAAGGCAACTTATAGAAGAGAGGGTTTATTTGTGCTTACATTTCCAGGAGATAAGAGTGCTTCATGGTCCAGCAGAAGTGAGGCAGAAGATACAGCTCACATCTCAAATTGCTAGAAGTAAACAGAGGCCAAACTGGGAAAAGCATACGTCTATTCAAACCTCAAAGCCTACCCTCATTGGCATACTTCCACCAACAAGTCCATGCCTTCTAAGCCTCCCCCAAACAGCACTGCCTGGAGACCAAATAGTCAACTGTCCGGACTATGGGAACATCTCATTCAAACCACAGCACCGTGTATCAGTCATGTGACAAAAGCCGGTGGCAGGCAGGAAAGGACATTTATACAGGTGAAGAATTGACAATGGCTCAGCTTCTGAAGATGCTTGCTTTGATAACTCTATCAGAATTTCCAAGATAAATATTTTCATCACTGTGTTATAAATGTGATAGATCTTAAGGTTGCATTTTCAAGACTTAATACTACACATGCTGTGTGAAAACTTTATTCTCAGAGGCATTTTTCAGATGTTTCTAATATAACATTTTCAAAGAAATCATCCTAAGATGAAATCATAAAGTTTCACAATGTATGATTCCAGAAATAATGCATGGAAAATGGATTTATAACTGAAAAGTATGAGGAGGTTAAAAAAAAAACAGTGCTATAGTCAGTGTTTCTGTTCCATTAAATTTTAAATTACTTTCAATTACATTCTTTCACAAGGACATAATGGGAATCTCTTAATAGATGTTTGTGAGACATTTCAAGGGAAAAAAGCTCACAGTCAACAGAGTCATAAAGTAAAGAGAAAATCTAACTTTTATCTCACTGGGTCTCATTCAGAAAGCCTGTGGAAATAATCCATAGCTATATGATAAAGTAATGAAACAATTTAACAACAGGGTCAAGGCTTTCAAGATATACTGTTTCTTGAATTCAAAGACCTAACTGGGGGAAATGGTGCTACAATTTGGGACATATTTTAATTATAGTCATATGAGCTTGATTGGGTTTGTAGCATAATCTTCAAAAAGCCTGAGTTTTTTCAGATAAAGAGAAAATTGAAAAATCAAATCATTTGTTCCTTGGATGCTTTTTGTTTATACTGGCAATGAAGAGCTAAAAGCACTCTCTACAAAATAAATATTGATTTTTTTTACACTACTAAGCACTGAAGCACATACAGCCAAAGACACTTTGCTTAATCCAGAGGAGATTAACATGTTGGTCACCCAAGGGGTAGAGAACAGGTGGGGACACACTAGGGAGAGATTTTCTGGTCTTCAAAACAACTATTTTTTCATTCTTTCATTCAAATTAAACTCTTATCAGTTTCTCTGACTGAAATACAAGTTTTCTGTTTGTTGAGCTTTAACAGAAACAGCTTCCTTCATTCCATCATTCACACAATTGTACTGTGGATTACAAACTGACCATAATGTAAGACTTGTTTCTATGTCAAATCAGTAGTTGGTAGATATCTATCAACTGATGAGCCTACAGAATTCCTTAAATCTCCCCACTGGTTTTCAGATTAACCAAAGTTCACTAAACGTTATATAATATGTCAGAGATAACTAAGTAATGGGAAGGTCTCCTGAGACGAGGAGGGACAGGAGCTTTAAGGGTGGAAGGAAAAATAGAACATATGTGACATGAAAGGACAGGGCATACTGGAATACGATGGGTTTAAGTGGAAACTGAGTTGAGGAGTAGGTAGAAGAGAGGTTTAATGCAACAGCAGTTCTAATAGGTCTTAATAATAAAAGTCCGGAGTCAGATATAGAGGGAAATGCTGAGAGATCAGAGAGATGAAAGAGCAAAACACAGATACCTTACCTACTCAATGTCCCAGCTGAAAAGAGACTGAGCTCCTTTCTCCTTTCACCTTATCACTTCCTCTCTATGCCCAGTCATATCACTTCCCATCTGTCTGTACAGAACTCCACACCTCTGTGGTTAGCTAGTGCCTAGCTCTGCCCTCTTATCTTCAAACAAGCTTTATTTGTTAGGTTGTAAACAAGTTACCACTACAGTTAAACAAAAATTCCTCCCAGCTAGATGGTTTTCATAGTGCTAGGAGGTGAGACACAGACTACTAGGGGAAAAATCCTCAGTAAATTTGCTCAGGGATGGCATGTCATGATGCTGGCCTTCCAGATAAAATGTGCTACTGATTCAATAGTATTACGAATGTTGTAAGGGTTGTCAACCAGTTTCTGGATGGATTTGAGGCCCCTCCACAAGAGGAATTCATACTGAGTACTGTAATTCTGTTTAAAAAGCCACAGCTGGAGATATCATGGGCCATAATGAGAAACTTCCTATTGTTGTTTTTAATAGATGGGTATGTTTTCAAACTGCATTCTAAATGTTTATATTTAAGCCCATAGATTAGATTTTATCTCACCTCTCATCAGAAAAGCTTCAAAGTGGGAAGCAGTTAATATAGAGGTTCACATTGGGTCAAACTACTGAAAATAAGTGATTGTTGAGTTCTCAACTAGAAACAGGACATTGTGTCTCATCCCACCCTGGGGGTCAGAGAACTTCATAGTAGAGGCTATGAAAAGACTGAAACAGCTAGACAATGGGGAAAAGCGCTGTGAAACACTGTCTTCTACACACAGCATGGCTGTTGCACACATCAACTAGCAATGCAATGGTTGTGGCACAAGGCTTGAACAAGCCAAGACCTTCAAGAGTGTGGTATGGGTGGGGAAAGGGCACAGCATTCCCCACCTCTGGCTAAAGAGTTCTCGGAAGTTAATGGCTCCTATGAGAGAGAAGTCAGTTTTCTTCAGTGATCTAGCCACTGACAAGTTGCCTTTGATTCATAACCGTGCTAACCACTGTGCACATGCAAGCAATCCTAACTAACCTGAAGGAGTTAAATAAAAAGACATTGAAAGCCATAGAAGAATATGTGGAGAAGAGAAGAAGGGTTCCAAAGTAAGTGGTAAGCGGAATAAAAGAAGGGGATGGGTTGTGGTAATTGTGATCAAAATTCATTACATACACAAGTGGAGTACAAATAAAATTTTATTGGAGTAGGGAAGAATATAAGATGACCATGTGTCCAAAGTTTTCACAATGCACAGACAGTAATGGCTAGCTAGCATTGCCCTTCCCTAAATACTGAGTGCCAAATACATGGTACAGAAAACTGGTATCCCAGGAATTCTAATTACAGGCCACAGCTTTAGTGAGGAAAATAGGTAAACACATTGAACACAGTCTTACTAGAGAATCTCAAGGTACAATTCAGTACTACCTGATCTGTGATCTGAGTGAAAATATTGGTCACAGAAGCAAGCATTGCTAAAACGTACTTAATTTTCCAATGGTGACAAGAAACAAACTGATATGTTTGAGACAGGTATCCTCCTCAAAGAAGTTTCTTGTGACTTAATGGTTTTGGAAGTGATACTGTTGATACTGTTGCTGTGTCTTTTTGAATATGAAAATATCTAGAACATTATACAGGGGCTGGAAAGAGCACTCTCCATGTGGAACTGCATCTGTACGCAAGACTGATGACCTGAGTTCAATCCCAAGAACCCATTGTGGAACAAGAGAGTAGATTCTTAAAAGTTATCCTCTCAAATGTACATGTGTGAACAAACAGACATATCACATACACACAAACACCAAAATAATAAATAAATAGACAAATAAAAATTAACTTTAAAAAGGAATGGCATCTAAATATCGATAGATGGACCCAAAAGACAGTACAGCAATCCAATGTGCATTATGGGCTGAAAAGATGCTCAGTACTTAAAACCACTGGCTGCTCTTGTGGAGGATGTGAGTTTGATTCCCAGTACCCATATAGTGGCACACAAACATCTGTAACTCCAGTTACAGCAGATTAAATATGGTTTTCTAATGTTTGTGGGCACCAAGGACACACGTTGTATACATACACACATGTAGGTAAAACACTCATTCACATAAAATTAAAAAATCTTTAAGTAAGTCAGGTATTTTTTATCCAAGTAGTGATGAACATTTCTGCTACACTTGGTTCTCTTTTTCCCATGGTTCCTTATGACCAGGAAAACATCTGGGAAATGTTTCTGTTTAGTTGCATAAGCCTTTGAGTAAGTCAAATCATATCTCACATTCTAGCTTGATCCTGACTAGTAATAAGACCTCGACCACAACATTGTCTTCCGCGTGTCATTCTGTTTAATAAAATCAGAAGAGTAAACAAAACTCAAAGGAGACTTATGAACATCCAAGTAGGCAATACACATAAAAAACCTGATGTTTAATGAGTATATTTAAAAACTAGGTGTTTTTTTTTTTCAGTTTAAATTTAGATTAGAAACAAGGATGCTTCACAAGTCAGTTCCAGGTCCCTCTCCCTTTCCGTTGCCTCCTGCCGTGCCCTTCCCCAAACCCCCCCCCCCCATTATCCCCTCATTTCCCCAGGGAGGGTGAGGCCCTCCATGGGAGTGTCCATAGTCTGTCATTTCATGCAGGGCAGGGCCTAGACCCTTCCCCAAGAGTTCAGGGTGACATTGTTGGATGGGAGTCCAAAGTCCATGTGTATACTCGGGATGAGTACTGATCTACTGACCAAGGCTCAATAGATTACCTAGGCCTCCTCACTGACACCCACATTCAGGGGTTCTTGATCAGTCCCATGCTCGATTCCCAGGCTGATGCCTGGGATTCAAGAGTTAACCTTTGTCAGGTCAGCTGTTTCTGGGGATTAAACCAGTCCAGTTTTAACCACTTTGGTCATCAGTCCTCCCTCTCTGTTACTGGCTTTCTTGAGTTCAGCTCAGTACTTAACCGTGGGAGTCTGCCTCTTCTTCCATCATCCACTGAATGAAGTTTCTGTTTCCCAGACTCTCTGGCCATGGGATTGTAGGCTGGCACTCTCCAGATCTATGTCTAAAATCCATATATGAGAGAGTACATGCCATGATTCTCTTTTTGCGACTGTGTTACCTCACTCAGAATGGTTTCTTCTAGTGTCATCCATCTGACTGCAAATCTCAGGATTCCACTGTTTTTTTCTGCTGAATAGTACTCCATTGTGTAAATGTACCACATTTTCTCTATCCACTTTTCAGTTGAGGGACATCTAGGTTTCTTCCAAGTTCTGGGTATTACAAATAATGCTGCTATGAACATAGTGGAACAGACATCCTTGTTGTATGAATGGACATCTTTTGGATATATGCCTAAGAGTGGAGTTGCTGGGTCTTGTGGTAGGTTTATTCCCATTTTTCTGAGGAATCTCCATACTGATTTCCAAAGTGGCTGAACCAGTTGGCACTCCCACCAGCAATGGAGGAGTGTTCCTCTTTCACCACATCCTCTCCAGCATAAATTGTCCTTGGTGTTTTTGATTTTAGCCATTCTGACAGGAGTGAGATGGTATCTCAGAGTTGTTTTGATTTGCATTTCCCTGATGGCTAAGGATGTTGAGCACTTTCTCAAGTGCCTCTCAGCCATTTTAGACTCTTCTATTGAAAATTCTTTATTTAGTTCTGCAGCCCACTTTTTAATTGGATCCTTTGGTGTTTTGGAGACTTGCTTCTTGAGTTCTTTGTAAATTTTGGAGATCAACCCTCTGTCAGATGTGGGATTAGTGAATATTTTTTCACATTCTGTGGGCTGCCTTTTTGTCTTTTTGACTGTGTCCTTTGCCTTACAGAAGCTTCTCAGTTTCAGGAGATCCCATTTATTAATTGTTGATCTCACTGTCTGTGCTAGTGGTGTTATGTTCAGGAAGCTGTCTCCTGTACCAATTCGTTCAAGGGTACCACCCACTTTCTCTTCTAAGAGGTTCAGTGTGGCTGGATTTATGTTGAGGTCTTTGATCCATTTGGACTTAAGTTTTGTGCATGGACCTATCCGCATTCTTCAACATGCCAGCCTCCAGTTATGCCAGCACCATTTGTTGAAGATGCTTTCTTTATTCCATTGTATATTTTTAGCTTCTTTGTCAAAGATCAGATGTTCATACATGTGTGGGTTAATATCCGGGTTTTCAATTAGATTCCATTGGTCTACCTGTCTATTTTTGTGCCAATACCAAGCTGTTTTCAGGACAACAGCTCAATAATAGAGCTTGAGGTCATGGATGGTGATGCCTCCGGATGTTGCCTTGTTGAACAGGGTTGTTTTGGCTATCCTGGGTCTTTTGTTTTTCCATACAAAATTGATTATTGTTCTTTCAAGGTCTGTGAAGAATTGTGCTGGGATTTTAATGGGGATTGCATTGAATCTGTAGATGGCTTTTGGCAGGATTGCCATTTTTACTACATTGATCCTACCTATCCAAGAGCATGGGATTACGTTGATGGATTTTCGCATGTTGAACCATCCCTGCATCCCTGGGATGAAACCTACTTGACCGTGGTGAATGATTGTTTTGATGTGTTCTTGGATTTGATTTGCCAGTATTTTATTGAGTATTTTTGCATCAATGTTCATGAGGGATATTGGTCTGAAGTTCTCTTTCTTAATTGTGTCTTTGTGTAGCTTGGGGATGAAGGTTATTGAAGCCTCATAGAAAGAGTTTGGCAAAGACCCTTCTGCTTCTATTGTGTGGAATACTTTGAGAAAAATTGATATAAGCAGTTCTTTGAATTTCTGGTAGAATTCTGCACTGAGGCCATCTGGACCTGGACTTTTTTTGGTTGGGAGACTTTTGATGACTGCTTCTATTTCCATAGTGGTTATAGGTCTATTTAAATTGCTTATCTGTTCTTAATTTAGTTTTGGCAAGTAATAGCTATCCAGGAAGTCATCCATTTCCTTTAAATTTTTGAATTTTGTGGAGTACAGGTTTTCGATTCCTGATGATTCTCTGGATTTCCTCAGAGTCTGTTGTTATGTCCCCCTTTTCATTTCTGATTTTCTTGATTTGCTTGTTTACTCTCTGCTGTTTGGTAAGTTTGGACAAAGGTTTGTCTATCTTGTTGATTTTCTCAAAGAACCAACTCTTCGTTGCATTGATTCTTTGTATTGTTTTCCTAGTTTATACTTTATTGATTTCAGCCCTCAATTTGATTATATTTGATTATTTCCTGGTGTATACTCCTCCTGGGGGAGTTTGCTTCTTTGTGTTCTAGAGCTTTCAGCTGTGCTGTTAATTCTCTAGGATAACTATTCTCCAGTTTCTTCATGTGGGCACTTAGTGCTATGAACTTCCCCCGTAGCACTGTTTTCAAAGTGTCCCATAGGTTTGGGTATGTTGTGTCTTCATTCTCATTGAATTCGAGGAAGTCTTTAATTTCTTTTTTTATTTCTTCTTTGACCCAGGAATGGTGCAATCGAGCATTATTCAACTTCCATGAGTTTGTAGGTTTTCTGCAATTTGTGTTGTTGTTGAATTCTAATTTTAAAGCATGGTGGTCTGATAAGATGCATGGAGTTATTCCAATTTTTTTGTAGCTGCTGATGTTTGATATGTTGCCAAGTATGTGGTCGATTTTTGAAAAGGTTCCATGTGGTTGTGAGAAGAAGGTATATTCTTTTTTATGTGGATGAAATGTTCTATAGATGTCTGTTAATCCCAGTTGGGTCATTACTTCTATTAGACCCTTTGCTTCTTTGTTGAGTTTCTGTCTGGAATTCCTGTCTAGTTGTGAGAGTGTTGTGTTGAAATCTCCCACTATAACTGTGTTATATCAGGGTGTTTAATTCAATTCCATTGGTCTACGTGTCTTGAAATTTGCAGGCAAATGGATGGCACTAGAAGAAACCATACTGAGTGAGGTAACACAGTCACAAAAAGAGAAACATTGTATATACTCAGTCATTTATGGAATTTTAGACATGAATCAGGGGAGTTCCAGCATACAATCCCACTGCCAGAGAGTCTAGGAAACAGAACCTTCATCCAGCAACTGATTAAAGCAGAGGCAGATACCCACAGACAAACACTGAACTGAACTAGAATCCAGTGTCAGAAAGAGAGAACTGATGGGCAAAAGAGTTAAGACTGGGATAAAACAGTTTACCTGAACAAGGGGGAGCTCTTGTAGCACAGGACTGACCCAGACCCCCTGAATGTGGGTGTCAGTGAGGAGGCCTAGGTAATCTATGAGGACTTGGGTAGCATTTATCCCTGGCATACAAATAGACTTTGAGTGTCCATGCCACAATGTGGGAGGCTCTCTCAGCTGGAACTTTTGGGGGAGGGCCTAGGCCCTGCTCTAGATGAAATGACAGTTGCTGGAGATCCACCATGGAGGGCCTCACCTTCCCTGGGGATCAGAGTGGAGATTGGGTGGGGGACTGGGGTACCCTGTGGGGAGAGTGGGGGAGGAGGGGAGGGATATGGAGCTAGTATTGACATGTAAAACAAGATTGTTTCTAACCTAAATAAAAAAATATTTTTTAAATTGTACTTTATTTCGAAATGCTGCAGAGAGAAGTCATGACGTGTAACAAGGCTGGCATATTAGGTTTATTTGAAGAGGGGAGAAAAAGGGCAGAGAAGGGGGCAGAGAGGGGTACAGAGACCAGTCCCTGGGAACAATAGTAGCAGAAGAGAAAGAGAGAAGAGTGGGGAAGCTGGGAGTTGGGGGTGGAGGGAGATGGGCAATGTCAACCTCTTAAAAAGGAATGAAGTGAATGTCCCCAGGTGATGCTCTTAGTGTCTGCAGCTGAGGATGTACCCCATCAGGACTCCAAGGGTAGGACAGTACAGATGCCTGAATACTAACATAAAAGGCTCAGATTATCCAGGGAGAAAAGAGAACCCAGGCTGTGTAAGATCCTGTGGAGACTGAACTACTGTTGAATGTTGTCATTTGATAAGCTCTCTCTCTCCACCTAAAATTTACCTTTACATGACATGTTGCAATACTACCAACAGCCTCCTCCTCCTTCCTTATTAGGGATAATGCACTAAATAAGACCTAGAAAGATTTACACTGTGATGATTTCTCTGGCACAGTGATTTAGTATCGAAATCAAAACTAGGACCAGACATCCTTCATTATCATCTAACATGAATCTGTTTGATTAACTAATTTAATATCATGTATAATTCATCATATGCGTTGTTCATTTGTAGTTCAGCATTCATTTCTCTAGATGTGGTCCTGTATTAGCTCTGCTTCACGTTTTTCATTGCATTAAATAATGAAGATATATATTTCTTTATTGGTGAATAGAGGAGGGCTCTTTTTACAAAGTGGGTTCCCTAATTACTCTATGTAGCATAAAAATACTTCAAAATCCTTCAGTACACATTGCCATTTTAAATTCCTAATGATCATGTTTTACCAACCTACTAATAATACTTAATTTATGTTAAAAGCAAGGAATTCATAATATCAAAAGGCTGATTTGTTCATGTGAAATATAGTAATATGCTTAAACATAGAATTTAAATCTGACTTCTAAGTGCTGCAATTTTCTGATGATCAACATGAAAATATCAGTGTACATACTTTAAGATATAGGATTTCTGAACCAATTTTAAATTCTATTGCTATTAATACGACAAAAAGAGAAGTTACATAGGGAAACACTTAGGTCATTTAAGGAGGCAGAGGGAACAAATGGAATGTGTAGACTGTGAACTGAACAGAGAATGTGCCATACCTATTCAAGGATGATTGACTAGAACTTCTGTGATTTTAGAGTTTAGAATGTTAACAGATAGGAAGTCAAATTATTTTGGGTCACCCCTGGTTTGACCTAAATCTACTCACACAGCCCTTAGCTCCCACCAAGCCAAATTCTAGGAATGTCATCAAATAGCAGCAGACTACAATAAAGACTTCCCTATTTTGTGGTTACCTGCTTACCTCATGTTCCCCCAATGTATTTATGACTTTCGTTGTTTTTCTGAAACTAAGAAAACTTTGTCTAATTGTTGCCATATTGAAAGATGGTATTTAGAGTGCCCTAAATCCATGTTCCCAAACCATGTTCATTCATGCTTCACTCCAGAATAAATGTTCTTATTCCTTTTGATGTGAGGCTGTGCTTTTACAGTGATGGGGCATTTATTATGGTGTTCAGCCAAAGGAGTGAGGAGGGATGCTAAATCAGACTCACACTGGATATGCTGAATAATATCATCAGAGCCTGGAACATGGCAACCCTCTGCCGCTACTTTACTTGGACTTGGGGGTCTACAAGGAGTCAGAAAGTTTCTGAAGAGGTCCATTCTACTAGGACATTCATGGATTTCTCATTGTTAGTTAAGGCTTCGAAAGACTTTTGGTTCCCTAGGCTATAAATTATTGTTGCACCCTTCCCATAATAGCATCAATCTGCACACCTACCAATCATCCAATCACTTCATGTCCACTGCTATAACCTTTGTGGAGTCATTAAACATGCTTTACAAAGACAATGACACACTCTGCTTGGAAGGTCTTTCATTAAATGCCACTAAGTGCAGCATCAAAGAAGTTTCAGCTCTCAGGAATAAGTCTGCTCTTCATTCCAGTGTAGCTACGAATTGTCAATTCACAGGCCTCCAGTACCACACTAATATTATACAATAATAGATACAAGGACATCAAAAGCAGAGAGACTGTTATTTAGTATCTAAATTGGGACACATTTAAATGTTAAATGGATCACTATTAATAATCACACAGGGACAACAAACAACAGTGAGTTCATCAACAGACAAACAGGAATGTGTGAACATATGGGTAGTGAGGCAGGGAAATAAACAGTCCACCATAACATGAGTACTGGCTTCAGGAATGCTCGTCTTCACATATCACCTATAAGTCTTCAGAGGACAATTTGAAAGTCATTCTTCAATCAGTTTACTCCAGAAATGTCTTCCCAAATGTCCATAGGCAAAGTGGATATCAAGATTTGCATAGTTTTTATGATGGTTTAAATGTGAATGGCTCCCTGCAGGCTCACATGCTTTAATACTTGGTACCCTAATCTAGGGATTAGGAGGTGTGGCTTTATTGGAGAAGATGAGTCACTGCGGGGTGGGCTTTGAGGTTTCAAAAGACTCTCACTATTCCTAATATTATTGTCTCCCCCCCCCAACTTCTCTCATGGTTGTATCCCAAGACGTGAGCTCGTAGCTACTACTCTAGTACCATGCTGACTGTTGCCATGCTCCCTGCTATGATAGTCGTGGACCAAAGACTAACCCCCTCACACTCTTTCTTTTATACATTTCCATGACCATTGTGTTTTTATCCCAGCAGAAGAAAAGTAACTATGGCAGCATTCTATGAGAAATTATGCCAATGGTGAATTTCACAATCTGAATTTGCTCTAATCCCCTAAACAACCTGTGAAAATGATGAGCCAACCAAGATCTCAACATACTACTGAGAACAAAGCTTAATAGAGGGGAAATTTTATGAAACAAAAGTAAGAAAAGCTTTTTAGTTTCAGAAGGTCCCATTTGTTAATTGTCGATCTCAGTGCCTGTGCCACTGGTGTTATGTTTAGGAAGTGGTTTCCTGTACCAACTCGTTGAAGAGTATCTCCCACTTTCTCTTCTAAAAGTTTCAGTGTGGCTGGATTTATGTTGAGATCTTTGATCCATTTGGACTTAAGTTTTGTACAAGGCGATAAACATGGATCTATCTGCAGTCTTCTGCATACCAGTACCCAGTTATGCCAGCAGCATTTGTTGAAGAGGATCTTCTGAAACTAAAAAGCTTCTGTAAGGCAAAGGACACAGTCAAAAAGACAAAAAGGCAGGCCACAGAATGGGAAAAGATATTCACTAACCCTACATCTGACAGAGGGCTAATCTCCAAAATTTACAAAGAACTCAAGAAACAAGTCTCCAAAACACCAAAGGATCCAATTAAAAGGTGGGATACAGAACTAAATAGAGAATTCTCAATACAGGAGGCTAAAATGGCCAAGAGACACTTAAGAAAGTGCTCAACATCCTTAGCCATCAGGGAAATGCAAATCAAAACAACTCTGAGATACCATCTTACTCCTGTCAGAATGGCTAAAATCAAAAACACCGAAGACAATTTATGCTGGAGAGGATGTGGAGAGACGGGAACACTCCTCCACTGCTGGTGGGAGTGCCGACTCATACAGCCTCTTTGGAAATCAGTATGGAGATTCCTCAGGAAAATGGGAATTAATCTACCAATAGACCAAGCAATTCCACTCTTAGGCATATATCCAAATGAGGCAAATTCATACAACAAGGGCATCTGCTCCACTATGTTCATAGCAGCATTATTTGTAATAGCCAGAACCTGGAAGCAACCTAGATGCCCCTCAACTGAAGAGTGGGTGGAGAAAATATGGTACATTTACACAATGGAGTATTACTCAGCAGAAAAAAATACTGGAATCTTGAAATTCGCAGGTAAATGGATAGCACTGGAAGAAACCATCCTGAGTGAGGTAACCCAGTCACAAAAAGACAATCATGGTATGTACTCACTCATATATGGATGTTAGACATGGATCAGGATAGTGCTAGTTTGCACTTCCACTGATAGAGAGTCTGGGAAACAGGAAAGAACCAAAAGATATGCATATATGCATAGTACCTAAGAGAAGAGGATGGAGACAAGATCCTCTGAATGGATGGGGAACACAGCAAGTGGGGGGGGGGGGAGTGGGAACTGGGAAGAAGAGAGGTGGTGAAGAGGAAGAGAGTTGGTCATGGGGGAACAGGAAGTTGAGTGGGTGGGGGTAGAATAGGGGGGAAGAGGGAATCATAGGATAGAAGACAGAACAGGCACCAGAGTGACCTCAAGTGATCTAAAGGGATAACACCAATTGGCAAGCTAAGCAATAGTGGAGAGACCACCTCGAATGCCCATTCCTGATAATGAACTTGATGTCTATAACCATCCGGGAGCCTTCATCCTGTGACTGATGGAAGCAGAGGCAAACACACAATTAATCACTGAACTGAACCCAAGGAACCCAGTGACAGAGAGAGAGGAGTGATGAGCAAATTGGCAAAGCATGGGCTGGCAAAACCAGCAGAGACAGCTGATCTGAACAGGGGAGAGCTCTTGGACCCCAGACCGACAGTGGGGAGGCCAGCATGGGATTGATCTGGACCCCCAGATGTGAGTGTCAGCGAGAAGGCCTGGGCAACCTATGGGGCCCTGAGCTGTGGATCAGTGTCTATCCCTGGAATTCTAACAGTCATCGTGTGCCTATAGCACAAAGAGGGATGCTCTCTCAGCCTGGACTCTTAGGGGAGTGCCTGGACCCTACCCTGAGTGAAATGACAGACTCCAGATATCCCCTATGTGGAAGGATTTGGCAATAGGGTGGGAGGGTGGGGGGGAAGGGGAGTGCGGGGGGAGGGGAGGGAGAGGGAACTGGGATTGACATGTAAAACAAGCTATTTAAAATTAAAATAAAAAATGATAAAAAAAGTCTGCAAAAATAAAAAAAAGTAAGAAAAGTTTATGTTAAACTGATTAGATAAGTTTGATATAAGAATTGCTTATTTATGCCGGACATTGGTGGCACACACCTTTAAACTGAGCACTCAGGAGGAAGAGGCAGGCAGATCTCTGTGAGTTCCAGGACAGCTTCCTAAACAATACAGAGAAACCTTCCAAAACATCTCGAAAAACCAAAAAAAACAAAGCAAAAAAAAAAAAAAAAAGAATCGCTCTTTCAATATCTTTCTTGTGTTCAACTCAGGTGTTACCGAAGGAAAACATAAGAGATAAGAGATGGCACTCTAACTAAGGGAACTAAGGGTTCTAGGAGGGCTTTATTGACTAAAATCAAGCAGGTAGTATGTGTTATGCCAACAGTCTAAACCAAAGCACACAGATGATTTATTTGCATGTGGAATGTTGCTTCATAATGCATGTGCTAAATATAGAGCATCCTAAAGGCACAGTAGAGAGTTCTAGAAGGTATAAATTTCATGTGTAATAAGGACTTGGTGAGAATCTTCAAAACTACAAGAGGAAGAAAAGATAGTAAGATGACAATGAAACTCAATTAGCATGCATGACTAATATATGTAAATGAATGCTTAAAATATTCGAGGACTTCAAAGAAGAAACAATAAAACTAACACAGAATGATTATAACTTGAAAGGAGCAGAAAAACTTTCCTAGAGGAAGCAGAGTTTGAAAATAGCACCCAACAATGGAAAAGATTTTGACGCCTCAACAGAGACAAGAGGAATCTGGAAAAAGGAATGGATGTAAGAGGAGGAAGGAGCAAAACCTTGAAGTGTTGGGGTAACAATGGGAAAGGCAGGCCAAGGACTAGACTGTGGTCATCAAGCCATGCACTTTCTACACAAACATCTTTACAGCAGTTGCAGAGGGATGGCTCAGTTATAACCTCTAAACATTTCTGTGATTGCTGTGATTATTCATGAGTATTTCATGCCTTTGGGAAATAGAATATTGATGGATGCATTTTTACTCTCAGACACAAAGGTAAAATCCCCCAAGTCAGCCCAGCTGTGAGCAACCTAGATAAGAAATGAAGCTATGCAGGTTTTTTAATATAAACGCAAAAGCAGGAAAAATAAGTTTGCAAACTAGCAAAGTTCTTTGGATTTCTGAAGATTAAAGTCATAAAGTACAGCTAATTCTAGATATCATACGAACTTTAAAGATATGTTGAAATGCTTTTGAATTTCTTGAAAATGAAGGGTAATCTTTCTTTGGAACAACATGATAGAACAATCAGGACATTAATTTACAATTCCTACAGGAAATACCTTATAGACCTTTTACTAATAATAGCTGACATTTAAATTGTGATTGCTATGTGCCAAATACTGTTTTAAACAACTTAATAGACATTTATCAAAATATATGCATGTCAAATGAAATATTATGAACCCAACAGAACCAAACAATCAAACAAATTGATAAGAAGGCTGGAGAAAGAACAATGGATAATCTAACAACTAGAAAAAAAATGTTTTGAAAGCAACTACTACAGTTTTCACATAGTGGACACCACAAACCCAATGATAGTGAATATTAGCATACCTTCTGAGGAGCTATGTGTGGCATGATAAATAAATGACCCTGAGACTTATTTTGGGGTTCAAGCTGAAAATCAGAAAAGAAAAGCAGCCAAGTCACTATCTCTACCTCAGGCTGAAGGAATAACCCTCCTGCCTCTCCTCAGTGTGGCTGGAAAATAATCCTGAGACTGAATGCCTCTAAAATCCTGGGATTAAAGGTATGAGCTCTTATTCACTCTCATGTAGCCCAGGATGGTTTTGGACTCATAGAGATCCATCTGCCTTTGTCTCCTGAGTTCAGGGATTAAAGGTGTATGCCATCTTTGCTGGCTATATGACTTGCTAATAGTATGACTGCTGGAATTAAAGGTGTGTATCACTATTGTCTGACCTCTATGGCTTGTAGTTGGCTTTGCTTCCCTAATCCTCATACAAGCATTAATAAACCATAAATCATATATGGCTGTAGCTGTGAAAATATTGAAGAATGTTAACAGATATGTTTATTTGTCCTGTATAGTTATAAAGGAGATTGCTTGAAAACATTTTTAAATGAGGGCGATTCAGCATTAAAGTTGGAAAGTCTGGCCAGGTGGTGGTGGTGTACTACTTTAATCCCAGTACTTGGAAAGCAGAGGCAGAAAGATCTCTGTGAGTTTGAGGCCTGGTCTACAAAATGAGTTCCAAAACTGCCAGAGATACACAGAGAAACTTGTCTCAAAAAAAAGTGTAATGTCTTTTTTTTTATAACATCAGAGGGTCCAGAAACTAAGTGCCATTGTCATATAGAGCAGTCATGCCTGATGTGTTAGATGCCCCATATTTCCTTCAGATGACTATATGTTCTACTCTTCAGTTCATGGCCATCCCCACTCATCCCTGACCAACAGAGTGGGACTTATAAAATATTAATTAGAAAGCATATTCAAAGGACTACCTACAGATTATGAAGAATAATGGCCGGGACCATTATTGTATCAGAACAAGTTTACCTTGAATTTTAACTCATTTGTAAGAAATTAGAGGTTTCTCACAATATGGACAACCAACTAACAATTTAACATGTGGTTTTAAATTAATTTTCTTTACCTTTATAATGTTTTCATGCCAGAACTAGAGATGATCTAGGTCAACCTTTCCTTTATAAATATGGATTCTTGTGTCTGGTGGCAATAGGGAAATTCTTAGAGAATTCCTATCACTAAAGACGTTTGATTTCTGCATACAATTTTAGCTCCCAACAATCATCAATGTCCAAGATGGCTGTTTAGTGCTACTTTTATCTTTAAAAGTCTCCTTTCATCCATTATAAAATATTTTATTGTTATTTGAATTCATATGATGTATGTATGTATATAAATGTGTGTTTAAGAGGCAAGAAAAATGTGGTTTAACCTAAAATTAATGGAAAGGCAGACAATTAGTTTCAATCATTAAATACAAATTATGAAAATTAACCAGACTTTGTTTTTATTAAAGCATTTATCCAAGAAAAATATTCAGCCAATATTGTCTACCATAGGTAATAATAGCAGGGTCTGAATATAGCCTTAAACTTGAACAAAAAGGCTATATTCTCAGATCTATTCCTAGAACCTCCAAGTCTTTCTTGACTTGTCATTGAAATACAATGCTAAAAGGGAATTCTTAAACCAAGAATAGCTTCCCTGAAGTTAAAGAGAGAAGAAATAAACTAGCACAAGCTAAGTTTTTATACGTAAGTACCTCCAAAGGTTCTGGTCAGGGCTAGCATGCCCTGACATGTTTACATTGATTTACTAGGCTGCCTTAACAAGATTTCACAACCTTGAAGGCTTAACCAACAGACACCTTCTCTCACTTCTCTGAGGTTGAGTCTCAGACCAGGGTGTTAGCAAGGATGACTCTCCTGATGGCCACAGACAACAACATTCTGGCTGTCCTCACATGGCCTTTTCTCTGACCATTACTTGTATCTTTCCTCTCTAGGAGGTCACCAATCACAGTGATTTAGAGCCCACCATACACTTTGCTTTAACTTCCCATCTTCAAATACCCTATGTTCACATTCTGAGGTAATATTATTTTTATTATTATTATTATTTTACCATAGGAGTTTGGAAAAAGCAAAAGTGAGGCCTTAGTAACAGCCTAAGTTAAAAGAAGAGAAACAAAATCAGAGAGATAAGAATAGAGCACTGAAGAACAAAAAGGGTAAAGACTCCTTAAATTTTGCACCCATAGTCTTGACACTTAAGATGCTGAATTGCTAGGACAGTAGCCCCAAAGAGAATTTAAACTGAGAGGTCATCTAGCTATTGATTCAAATTTCTAGTCAATTTCACACATATACCAGACATGAGGGACACTTGGGACCATTGGAATAATCCGAATCTTCCCTATCTAAAGCTTTAGAGACTACACAGACGATGACATTTAAAAGATGACTAACTGGGCATTGGTGGGCACTGAGTTCCGCTGGATATGTACTTTATCCAAGTTACCCAGCAAGTGTGCTAAATTCGACCCGTTACTTTCAGTGAGAATTGTGGAGATGAAATAAGACCCAAGAGAGGCTGAGAGCAAACATCCCCCCAGATCATGGTGAGGCAGTAAAGTGGTGCTGCAGTTGGGCCAGAGCTCTTCCCCACCCACCACAGGGCAGAGGAGAAGAGCAAAGCGAAGTGTGAGCAGAGTCATAGGCTAGGGCTTCTCAGCCTGTGTTTTCACAGGGCAGATGTCACGTTCACACCTGTTGTATTCAGAGACTGATGTTCTAGCACAGAGCGCCATGCACTCCGGAGGTTTGGAGATCAATGCAACATGACTCATCCCTCTCCTGAGTCATCCACTTGAGTAGCAAGTCTCAGCTGATGAGCTGATCATTATGCCGTGCTGCTTTCATTTGTTTCCTCCAGCCACAGCCAGATGGAAATTTACAGCACAGAATAACACACAATGTGAAACCTCTAGATAACCACTGTCATCTCGGCCAGGAACCTGGCTTAATTGGGGAATATGTCAGTGATTGTGATTAAACTCTTCTAAAACAATCTTTAGTTTAGTTGTGATATAAAGTTCACATAATTGAACACATAGTCTGTAAAGATGGCTGAAAAGTGACTTAGTAGCTGCCTTATCTAAATGAAGGAATGCTCCAATAACAACCTCAACTACAAGAAAGCATATGGTAAGTAATCCATCGTTCCTTAGATATAATGATAGGGAGAAGATGAAGGCATTGTATGCAAATAATCAGAGTTAGCAAGCAATCCTTTTAAATCCAATATGGTGAACTGAAAGATTTTACTGAGATTCTCTAAAAAGTCTAAAAATCATGTGTGAGACATATGGGATCTTCAGCAATATGGTCTTACCTTCTAGTCATTGGAGGCAACTGAGGGCAATAGCACTAGCCTGTATTGTTTGGGGAGTCCCTTGGACTCTGCTGACCAACACCTTGGAAGTTTCTCATGATTGTCACTGTGACTTCTGTTAAACAATCTATGTCTCTTGTTTCTGTGTATAATAGTATGGCTCCAGAGTATAACACAGAGTTTCTTAACACATGGGTCATTTCTCTTTCACAGGGTCACCTAAGGTCATCAGAAAACACAGATATTTACAATATAATTCATTATATTCATAACAGCAGAACTACTGTTATGAAGTAGCAACAAAGATAATTTTGTGGTTGGGGGGTCACCACAGCATGAAGAACTCTATTACAAGGTCATAGCATTAGGAAGTTTGAGAACCACTGGTATAACAGGACATATTAGTCTTAGTATATAGTATAGTACATAATCAAGTGTAGCATACTACAATATAGTATAGTATACAATATAGTAGAATATATTGTATAGTACACAGTATGGTATACTATAGTAAATAGTTTAGTGAGGTATATATATATTTAAATTCAATATATACTACATGACAACATATAATATAGTATAGTAGATAATATAGTACAGTATATTGTAGAGTTCATAATATATTATGGCATACTATAGTATATAATACTTTATAGTATAGCATAGAATATTGTATAATAGAGTTCATAATATACCATGTTATGCTATAGTATAGTACCCAGTATAGTGAAATATAATTCCTGGTATAGCATAGTATAGTATAGTATACTTCCTATTATAGTTTAGTGTATGATATCATAAAGTACAGTATAGCGTAGTATAATGTAGTATAGTACAGTGTAGTATAGGTTCTGCTTATTGAATAACACTGAGTGAATAGAAGTGGGTCTATAGTTTAACATCTTCATGCTTATTTCACTATGTTCACTCCATAATGGACCCATAATAACCTGATTAATTTTCCATGGAGAGTTAACTAAGTACCATTTTCTTCAGTGATATTTCATGTATTAGTTATAACAAAACAATCGTTGCTAGGACAGGTACTATCAAGAACCTCTAAAATTATAACTGATTAGAAATTTTCCCATCTAAGTGTCAATATTTCCATTAAGAGCCATAGACTAGGGATTGGAGAGATGACTCACAGGTTAAGAGCACTGACTGCTCTTCCAGATCTCTTGAATGAAATTACTATAAGCATATGGTGGCTCACAACCACTTGTAATGCGATCTGGTACCCTCTTCTGGCATGCATGCATACATGCCAGCAGAAGACAGTATGAATAATAAATAAACCTTAAAAAAACAGCCATAGACTATATCATAAAACTTCAACTTTATTTGTTAATCAGGGTTGTTCAAGAGATTCTCCAAAATGTATAAGCTATCATAAGCCCTGACCCCCTAGAGGTATAATGTAAGTTTATATCTTAAGATATCATACACTTCAGATTCAGGGCCCAGAGAACCAGAGCTGGATCTGACCTGAAAGCCTCCTCCCAAATGACTAGATTTCATGATACCAGAAGGAATCATCCAAGCTTCCAAAGGAGAGAAGCAATGAATAGTTGTACCTAGCTATGATATCTACAAACTACATCAGTGGCTAGCATAGCAAGATAACACTAATTGTGAAGTGGTTAACACCCATACTTTAGTAGTAACCAACAGCAGTGTAATTGCACTAAACTATTAACTATATGTTAAACAAAATGAAAATGGTTCCTGCTCAATGGACACCTAGCCAACCTGGACTAGTGAAGTCATGGATCTCGGAGGAGAAACCACAACAACTACTTTACTAAACAAGTATAATCTCTAACTACATTCTAAATATCTCTCCTTATACCACAGCTAAGTAGTTCTCATCCCTCATCAAGGAAACTTCTCATTGCAACAGACAAATACCACTACAAAAAGCCACAACCAATCAAAATGCAGCATTGCAGATCCTAGTTCCAGTGGATACATCTAAAATATAGTTCCTACACCTAAGGCCCAGAGATCATTGCAGAAGAGGTGTGGCAGAAAGACTGTAAATTCCAAAGGAACCAAGAGTTTGCCTTGAGATTGTGTCTTCTAGAAATTTCAGAAACTACACCCGTGGAGTTCCTCAGACCTGAATATGGATGACACTAATAGACATACAAACATGAAAGGAGAGTTCTGGAGGCCTCAACCATTAACAAAGAACTACTGGCAACTAAGGAATGCAAAGAATAAGAGGGAAAGTTAGAACAAGAGTGACAGCAAAAGAAAGAGCAAGCCAAGAGTGACAGAGAAGTAGCCCTCCCCAGGAAAGACCTAACAAGTGGTTATCTGATATGAAATGGTCAGCCCCAAAAGTATGTATAAACAAGCAGCATTACAAGAACCAAGCAAATCAAATTCCATATATATATGTATATATATGTGAATACATACATATAAGTGAATACACACATATATAAATTATGCACACTCACATACACAATAACAGTATTTTAAAAAGAGGTCAAGAATTAGAAAGAGAGCTAGGGGGCACATGTGATGGCTTGGGTGAAAGAAAGGGAAGAGGCAAATAATGTGATTACATTATGATTTCAAACATAGAAAAAAATTAAAAACAAAAGAAATAATCTCATTCAGTGTACAAAGATTTCCCAAGCTGTGGGTGAGTCTTCTAAAAAATGAAATATCAGCACTTCTCAACCAGATCTGTAGGTATTGGATTTCTCACAGACTCAGAGGAATGTCTCTTCCTCAGAAGAGACAGAGAAGGACAACATTCCTGAGAACAAAGCCATCAGCACTTAGTGCTTGTTTTCTTGGGCTTAGCACCTGCCACCACCAGTTCCAGGCCAGTATTTATACTCAGTATCTGAATTAGGTACAAGTCCAGCTGTGGCCTTGACAGGATAGCTCTTTCATGGGAAACCTTGATACTACCAAAAAAAGAATAATGCCATGCAGCTTAAAAACAAAAAGAAAAACAACCCAGTGACTTCATCCTTTATAGACAGAAAATGAGTATCTCTACCCATGCAACAAACCATGTCCAGGGTAGAATTAGAAAGGCAGGTGATTGTAACGTCTTAGGGTGCATCCTAAGACTTCAGGGCAAAGTTGTCCAGAAATGAGTGCTTACTTTTCAGTTGCTGGTTTCACGTTGTCACTGGTTTCTAGTAGCCCCTTCACTTCTGTGCTCTCCTCCCTCCCATTTAGTTCCCATTTAGACAGAACCAGCAAATAAGGGAAGAATGACTTCAAGTGGCTGAGAACACAGACAAACACACAGGCAAGCACATCCTAGATGAACACTGCTTATCACTCACGGCACAGAAAATTTTGAAACTCCTAGATTAATTTTTCATTACTCCCACCCTTCCTATTTATAAGTAAAGCTATTGTCTATTCCATTTTGTATCTTTGGGGAATTCTAGTCCTGGTTTAGTCATGCTGTGCAATTCAAAATGTGGGTCAAGAGCACATTACAAACCCCTTCAATGAATTATGTACTTTACAGCAATAGAAATTTCTTCCCAGTGATGACCTTGCTTTCCTTTCTTATCCAAGCCTAACTATTCTACTCTTGTCAGCTTCCCCCACTTACATCCTATCAGTAATTACAGAACCCTCTAGATCAAACTTAAAAATTATCACGCAAATTGTATACCATTGAGGCAAAAAAATATATGTAATCTCAGAGAACAGAGTGTAAACAGTTGTTAGGAATTACTAAAAATCTGTTATACAAACAAACTCATGTGAATTTGCATCCACAATAATATATGCAATTATGTAGATAAGGAAGCTAAATACAAAGACTGGAGTCAGATTAGAAAGTATTATTATCAAATATTTAATTTTTTCTTCAAAGGTATTACCTTTTGCACAATTCTATACAGTTAATTTTAACATACTTGTTGTTTTAGAAACGCTTAGGTTCACAGAATAAAATGGAAGAGAATATATGGACATTTCTCATATACCAGGTTCACAGAATAAAATGGAAGAGAATCTATGGACATTTCTCATACACCTTCCACCCCACATCTGCATACTCTTTCCATTATTACCATCTCCCCGCCTGAGTAATGTATTTGTTACAACTGATCGGTCTCTATTGACACGTAATCAGTCAAAGGTTTTAACTGCATGGGCTCTTTGTGATTCTAAAGACATAGACAATTATGTAATGGTTCCTATTCAACATGACAGTATCATACAGAGTAGCTTTGCTGACTGAAAATTCTCTGTGTTCCAATTACTCATCCCTCCCATATTCCCAATCCCTGGAAATTATTGACCTGTTTTTTCTACATAGTTTTGCCTTTTTCAAAAGCATCATTTCTTTGGAATCATTCATTATATGGAATTCTCAGATAGGCTTCTTCACTTGCTAAGTCTTCCATGTATTTTCATGGTACATTTATCATTAAATTTATAGTTTAATTGGATATATATACATATATATAATTGCAGAGGGAATTAAGTGTCTCATACTTATGTAACTCCATTGGGACAGACATGTGTAACTGTTTGCCTTGTTCTTTCAGGAATTTACCCATGTGCCATCTTGCTGGTATGTATGTATGTATGTATATACACACACATATATGTATATACATATATAGATGTCCTTCAGAGATGCCGTAAATGAAGAAGTAACACTAACCCAAGCCTGGGAAGTATATAAAACATGAAGGAAAGAGTGTTTCAAAAAGATGATACAAATGTGAATGTTCTTTTTTAAAAGATTTTCTAATTTAATTAGAAATAAGCTTGCTGCACATGTCAGTCCCAGCTCCCTCTCCCTCCCCTCCTCCCCCACTCCCCCACTACCCTTTCCCCAACCCTCCTCCCATTCCTTATTCTGTTCCCCAGGGAGAGTGAGGCCCTCCATGGGGGATCTCCAGAGTCTGTCATTTCTTCCAGGGAAGGACCTATGCTCTCCCCCAAGAGTCCAGGCTGAGAAAGCATCCCTAAATGTGGGATAGTCAGCCAAAGTCTATATGTACTCCACGGATAAATACTGATCTACTACCCAAGGCCCCATAGATTGCCTAGGCCTCCTCACCGACACCCACATTCATGGGGTCTGGGTATAAATTTTCTTAAATACAAAAAGCTTGTGCATTTTAGGTAAGTAAATTCATATCAGAATAATTAATCAAAGGAGTGAATGACTCAATGCATACACAGAAAAGTAGACAAGGACCAGATTGCACACAGATGTCTTAGGTAGAAGCTCAGGATGGTTCCTGTGCTTCAGGTTCGTGCAAATAAGTCAACAGAGGCTATTTGACTCTAATGAAGAAGCTTAGACAAGCACCAAATTCATGGAGGAAGGAATAGGGATTTAACACTGAAAGAATACGTTTATGACACATCTGCAAATAATAGCATGAGAGACAATGATTTTATCCAAGAAAAGCTCTTATCCAAATTACGCAATTTCTTTTCCCCACTCAAATCCAACCTTCACCAATCCTCACAGAAGGGACTCTCCAAGCATCTCCTTCAACTCTGTCAATAGGGAAATGATGCATACTTCCTGTGGATGCTCTCTCTCTTCCTCCTGCAACAAAGAAGCTGTTTATGGAAGAAAATGCAAAGCAGAAAATACACTTGTTTTACAAATTTAAAGTTACCTCACAGTAAATCTGGAATTCCTGCTGGGAGGAGACTTGGGGGTTGTGGTCCATCACCTGCATAAATATACATGTACAACTCTGAGGGTAAGGATAATTCAGAACATATTAAACTGCTTACATGAAAGCAATCAGAGCTATAAGCTTTAAGTCTGGCATTAGAGAAATGAGCGATAAAAGGACAACTGGCAGACAGATGAATAAAGGGTTCCTGAGAGTTGAAGCCTTTTTATTGCGTATCGTTTATAGAATCCTTATTTTTATCTTTTTCTTATGTAATATTTTATAGCTAAAAGCAGCAAAACATTCCTGAAGTTTTAACCAAGACGGTGATACCTTTGATAAAATTACCAAAGATAATGCAATACTAGAATATAGTGACAACTAAGACAGTGATACCCTAGACAGAATTACCAAAGATGAGTGCATTACTAGAAAGTAGTGATCCCCCTGGAAGTCTGTGCATGTCAGACTTTCAGAGTCCTCAACACATGGCCAAAACCTGAGAAACACACTTGATCCATTTCTTTTGATTTATCATGGCAATAGAAATTATTTTCAGGTAAGAAAACTTAACAATGTGAAAGACATAATATTGTATCATAATATCTATATCAGCAGAATTATTACCCATTTAGATAAACCTACCTTATGATGGTTATTATTCCCCAATATGCTGTTATTTAAGACTTTAACTTTAAAACATAATTTAGCATACTTCATTGCTACAAACCCTTCACTGGTCTACAAAATCATATCTATATTACATACTGCTTTTCCAAAAATGATATCAATGTGAAAATACAGAACTTTTAAAATCACATAAAAATCATGATACATTTTGAAGTCATACTAAAGAAAGTATCAGTAAATAATGTCAAGGGGGAAAATGAGGTTGAATGCATTAAAAAGCACATCCGGGTCCTGAAGAGCAACTTTATTTTGCTCTCAGAATCTGTTGTTCCATTGGTCTAGGTAGAAGTTGTTTTAATGCCCTCTTTCAGTACGGCTGACAGCATTTGAGTGCTTGTCTGCAGGCAAAGGAGACATTATTCCATCCCAGTGAATCCTCGCCAAAGGACAAGTCTGCTCCAATAACATTTTAGATGGAATCTAGAGACTTGGCTTTGGAGCTCTAGTTCACTGGTCCAATCTACACTGATTTGTGTCGACATGTAAATGGGGACCAGCCACTTAGAAAAGTGAATCCCCTGAATTTGCAGATCAATGGAATCGGACTATGTCATCATGAACTGCTGAACTTCGTTGGCAGTTGCATATTTTGTTTTCAAAAAGGAACATCAAAACAGACAGGGGACGGAGGTCCTGCTGCTGGACCCCAGGCCACACACCAATGACCCCCAAGTCACATGGGCTCATGTCACTTCACAGATGGCTTCACTCTGCATCCCCAGCATGTGGGGTTATTAGGTTATGCTAGTGAGTCAAAATGATTCACAAAGAAGTGATTGCTTGGAGTTACTGTTAGAAACTACTGACAGACAAGAAATTTGTAAGAGAAAACAAACATTTGGTGATTACATTTTTAGTGATTAATTTTATAGGCCACCAGATATCAAAGTGCCCTTCACTATAAATTTTTAAATAAAGTTAGATTAAGGTAAATAAAGATACTTCATATGTGGCCATGTTTTTGGAGCCAAGTTTACATACTATATTGTGGGTGAAGGTATGGTTTAAAATTTAACCTATTACAACCTGAATAGAAACTAATTGCCTACAGCCTGACTTTTCAATAAATAATGTATTGGAGCAATCCAATCATTGTTTTAGTAAAATGTCTAATATTATATAGCCCAAATGTGTGAAAAAATCAATATTAATTTGTGAAGTTGATTGTAAGAACCTTAGAATGTGAAATAGTTAACACTAAAACCTCCAAAAGTGATTATGTGACTTGGTAATTGTGCAGATAATAGCAACAACATACGGTAACCAATGTTTTAGATTCTGTTCAATTGTGCTGTAGTGAAAGCACTTGAACCTATTTACTAAAATGGCTTCCTAAGCTATTAAATATGCAAAAATGTTTGTTGAGTTAATGAGTTATTTGCTAATGTGGCATTTTAAAGCTTTCACCAAGTATTCAAATCAGTATAGTTTCATAACTGAAAATCCGTCAAGCAAAATGGACTCGAAAATGAATATAAGATCATCTTAAACATCTAATTTCTGTTTGTCTCAGCTTCACTGGGTTCATTTCTAGACCTCTAGAAAACCTTTCATGCTTTGACTTCCAATAAATATTGGTCAGGATTTCCTTTCCTATGAATTACATTAAATTATCAATTAAAATTTATGTATTTAGTTTATATACTATATATATAGTCCTACATATGGCACATGGCTTCCTGGCCCTCAAGCAATATGTATGTTTTAAATAAGTTGAATGGATAATTTCAAAGTAAAAGGTCAAAGGAGGTGCTGTGATGGGAGACAGCAAGAAAATATGAGCAATTACAGACTGTGCAAGAAGATGAAAGGTCAAGTTTAAAAAGAGTCCAGGGTCCACCAATGTCTCCTCATCCCTATCACACTTACCAACATTCCTATAGTATTATTTTTTCTTTGCTTAATCACTATGTTAACACGATTTTATAAAAAAACACTGTTTCCCATTACCAAAATTGGACTTCTCCACAGATGAATTTCATTGGGTCAAGAAATATCTTTCTTCTTGTACCTAAACTACTCCCAGAAATATCCACTGTCTCTCAGTGGTTATAAGCTTTCTTTTAAAGGACTTCTCCTCCTTTTTGAGAAAGTCTTTTCACTTCAAAAAGAGTTCTGCCACAGCTGGGAAAGTTCAGATCAACCTCAGAAGACGCTCACCGTGGTTTCTCTCTGGAAGTCTTCTGGTTTTTTTTGTTTTGTTTTTATTTTTTTAAAAAAGTGACCCTGCAAAACCAATGACAAAGGCTTTATTTAAATCATCTTGAAGGCAGCTTCTTGATGTTCACATATGGTTACTGATCCAGGAGACGGATGTGCCCTGCTTGTTTTTGAAGTATCTGGGTAATTTTGCTTGGGCGACCATATGGTACCACACAGCCTTCTTCCCCGATTTCAGATCTTTTTGTGCTTTGTTATTTTTTCATTTATAGTTTAGGCCAGCCATAGTTATAAAAAGAAGAAATTAGCTGGGAAACTTAATTATCTTCATATGTTGAGGAGTCAAGGCCTTCATACCCCCTTTTCTTTTGTTTTATCACATGGACTTGCTCGGGGTGCCTCTTTTTATTGCTGCACAAAATATTGCTGTTGATGATCATAATGAGAATGCTACCTCCTACAGACAGGAAGCATGTCATGTTGGACGATTCCCAGATGTGGAGATCCAAATTGGCAGCTAAACTCATGCTATGATTCATCTGTAACAGCATTTTACATTTAAGAAGAAGGAAGAGACCTGTGCAATTTTATTAGAGGTACAACTTTTAAGCCTCTAAGATATTACCTAGTAATTTTGATAATGGAACTTAATGGGGTAAAACCAAAGTCATGAGAATTTAATGAAATGTATCTGTTTAGGACTCAAATTGATATCAAACATTTCATGCTGCACATAAAAACATTATCTTCCAAACACTAGGATAGTCATAGCATTTAAAAAAATAATAAATACAACCTTCAAAATGTTGTTTTCTTCCTCATTAAATGGCAATTGCTTTAAGAAGAAAACAGCAATGTGTAGAGTTAAAAGACATTTTCAATGATGGGATAGATTTTTGGACATAAAATTATTTCTCTCCACTCCCATTCATTTCTAAATAAAGAAAAGTGTTTAGTCTGAGGAATGGATTTAACCAAGGCAGGCTCTCTGCCCCAGTTAGTCCCAAACATCCTACCAGTCCATCCGGCTGAGGGCTGCCTGAAAGGAGCATCTCCAGAGACTGAGAGAGCCCTTGCTTCCTTCTGTCCTTCCCACGGGGTGTGTGCAGGCGTGAGAACGAAATCAGAACTTAAACATAGGCAGCCTTAGCCCTTCTATTCACCAACTGGAGGCCAGGAACGGGACATCACTGGAAAGCAACACTTGGAAGAAAATTCTTTGCTTCCAAAGTACCCTTCCAAACTGAGATGGGCAGAGATTATCTCCCTGCCAGAGGCCTTCACGTTAAAATATGGACCCCCTAACTCAAGGTGCTTGTGAGAGGTTGTAAAACCTTGTGAAGACAGGACTTAAAAAAGAAAAGTAGGTCATCAGGGCATTCTAAAGGATACAGAGATGTCAGCCCGCCCTCTGCTTCCCAACTCCCAAGAGGTAAACAGCTTTTGTTCACCACATGCTGCTACCTGGAGGCCCTCCGCCTTAACACAGGCATACTTTCAAAGAAACCTGGCAACATTACTGAAACAAGGAGCCGAAATTAAGGATTTCCCATTTGAAGTTGTTTTCCCAGGTTACTTTGTCACAGTGACAGAAGACTAACCTGTTAGGCTGCTAGCAACAGTGACTTAGAATTTCTTAAAAGGAGGCACCACAGACACCCTAGATGTGGAGAGATGGGGTTACTGATCTCTATTTACACTTCAGTATGTCTGTCACTGGAGGAGTAGGTTGGCAAATTCCCATTTGGAAAACAGTGAAGGATAATGGCATAATTAATATTAATAGAGCCATCACATCTCCACAAATCATTCACTTATTTAAATGAACTTTCCATTTCTTCCTCTCTCTGGGCTATTTTTGCATTGATGTTATTATAACCTTTAGATCTCTACTTTAACTTCTGAAAGCAATTTAGCTCATCAGGTTAATATCAAAGACAAAGCTGGAAAACTTATTTAAATGTAATTTCCATTTCTTATTTTTTTCACGATATCAAACTTTTCCTTTGAACAGGCACCCTCCTGATGTATCAGTTGGCTTTTGAACATTGCTTGCTTAACAACCCTTTCATATATATCCCTTTCATAAAGCTAGATATTTTTTCTATTGAGAAGTCAGTATAAGAAAATCAGATAGTCAGTGATGGCACATGCCTTTAAATCCAGCACTCAGGAGGTGAAGGCAGGCAACTCTCTGTGAGTTCAAGGACAGCCTGGTCTACAGAGTGAGTTCCAGGACAGCCAAAGCTGTTACATGGGTAAACCCTGTGTTGAAAACTAAAAAGAAGATGAAGAATGAGGAGGAGCAGGAGGAGGAGGGAAAGGAGGAGGAGAAGAAGAAAATCAGATGGCAAGAAGTATAATATCAGTTCAAGAAATGCAATTTCATACCCTTTACTCAGAATCAACTCTCCAAAGGAAGTCATAAATGTATGTGTTAGATATAGCTGGAGAGCATTTCAGAGTGAAGCCAGGTGAGGTAAGAAGAGGAGTGCCCATTGCTAAATCAAACTCCCTTTCTGGGCTGAGTCTCCTTTACTCTATGTAACAATTCTTCAAGTAAACTGAAACCATTTCATATTCTTAAATGACAGAGAAAAACAAAGATTACAAAGAAAGATGGTGATTTGGTCTTTAAATTTTAAGAGCTTACCGATTAGTATAATTTTGTTTTTGATGTATGTATGTGTATGTGTGCAAGGTTATATATGTACATGTGCATGTGAATATGTGTGTATATACAGTCCAGAGGGAAACCTTGGCTGCCATTCCTCAGTGCTGTCCACATTTTATTTATTTTATTTTATTTGTAACAGGGTCCCTCATTGGACTAGGGCTCACTGATCAGACTGACTGGCCATCAAATCCCAGGGGTATCCATATCTCTGCCTCAGTGCTGTAACTTACAAGAACTGGTTTGCACTTCAGTCCACTGAGTAAGCTATCTTCCCAGCCCTACTTTCCACCTGGAAACTTGGAAGCAAAGAGCACTTGTACAAAGAGATCTGTGTCACATATGATGTATATATACGTATGTATGTATGTATATGGCTCTTTTTATTTCTTATGCATCTGTACTAAAATTCAATCTTTTTATATCTAACTTAAAGGAATGTTTTATTTTCAGTCCAGAACACCCAAGTACAAGAAATAAAATTACCCAGCCTTTAGTAAAATCTCTTTCAAAACATGACTTAAATAACTTTATAATTTAAATAGGTTACTTAAATGATTACATGTATATTTCCTTTCAAGTTACTTTTGATACTTTAATATGGGATGTTATCAAGAAATAACACTGAATTCTCTGACAGAGTAAGGAAGAGAATGGGAAAACAATCTGAACTGATAGCATATTTCTAAGATTTATTTACAGCTGGCTCCATACCTCTGTTCAAAATGTAAATATCCAAAGAGCTATACAGATCATTTCTCAGAGCTACATATATTTTGATTTCCAGTTAGTGTGCAAGGGGTGCAATTTAAATTGAGATGATAGAATCTGAGGATTTTCCTTCAAATACAATGGGTTTCATAAACCTGTAAGAGATGGATTTGAGTTCAGAGTCTACTCCTTGTTAGCATAATAGAGGTTATTTCATCTTTCTGGATTCTAGTTCTTTACCTTTCAAGATAATTGGGAGGGTCACTTAAGGTAAAAAACAAAAATAAAGTAACCACAGGTAATAGTTGGAACATAGCAAGTGTCTGATTGAAGTTTTTGATTCATGGTGTGCAGTCTAAAGAACAATTAAAGTTTTAACCACTGACTCTCTATTGCTTTACCCCAAAATATATATGCTCATGACACACTGTTATTATTGATTGTGGCCTCAACTACAGAGTCTTGGATTAAACAGGATAATTTACCTAAAGAGCTCTGAAATGTATTGTAATGTAACCTTCATTATAAGCTTAGTAAAACACTTACCTTATGGACAGAATGTGACTGAGGGAAAGCCCTATATTCATGGATGCACCTATAGAGAAGATCACCCATGGGAGTTAATTCTAACTTACACTCTGCTGAGCAATGCCTTAAGTTATCTCAATCCTCACAACAACCTGATAAGCTAAGCAGAAGTACGGTGTTTATCTTCCTTTTCCAGATAAGTAGACGTAAGTAAAGATCAGTTAGCTGGGAGCTAGAAAGTTGGCTCAGTCATTAAAAAGTGCTGTTCTTGTAGAGGTCTAGTGTTCAGTGTCCACAACCCACATTGGTCTGCTTATAACCACCTGTAATTAAATCTACAATAGTTCTTATGCCCTCTTATTGTGACAATGGATAAGCTCAAAAATATATTTGATTCTACAAGTGTAAAATTCAATGTGGAGCTTCACAAGTTCATTTCAAATGCTCAATTGCTCATTAAGTGTATAGTTTGGGGGTCTGGACAATTTTTTGTGTGTTACATGGTTATTTATTTTCAATAATGCTTTACAATAACATTTATAAAATAAAATACCAAGTGAATGATCTGCTATACATACTATTTACACTAGTACAATATGATTTCTGCCTATAATTACAAAGCAATAGTCGAAATATGGTGTTTCTTGCTTCAAAACATATACCAAGTTTGTAGAACATGAAAGCCTATTAGAATTAATTCTCCTAAACACAAAGTGAATAGACTTCATGCATTCAGATGAAGAAACTCTTCAATGTCACAAAATATATAAGAACAGCACCATCTCCATTCAAGCAACTCCATAACAGGAGAATCAGTGTGTGTGTTTTATGTTTTATTTCTGAGATTCTGTTGAGGAACCATTTATTGTCATAAATTTACATTGAAAATGACTTCACCAGCAATTCAAATATTCCATTTGTTTTCAAATTGTCTTCCAAACATTCTTAGACATACCAAATGAGATTTTTCTAAATCAACTACCAATTCTTTGACTATCATGAAGTCTGTTGGGAAAGTTGTAGAAATTTTCCAAATAACACAACACATAAAACTCACATCCGAATCTGTCCATTTTCTTTCCATTATCAATGCCCTACTTACTGCTTCTATCACATATCTGGCTAGACTGACAGAAAATGGTTTAGCACTAGCCAGTCCTCAAGGAGATAGCTCTGAAGTTTTAAAATGTACCTTGTCAAGGATACCTTGCTCAGCCTAGATATAGGGGGTCAGTCTTGGTCCTGCCTCAAAGAGATATGCCAGACTTCATTGACTGCCCATGGGAAGCCTTACCCTGTCTGAGGAGTGGATGGGATGGGGCGGGGGAGGAGAGAGTGGGTGGAGGAGAGGAAGTGGGAACTGGGACTGGTATGTAAAGTGAGAAAAGATTATTTTTAAATAAAAATATCATGATTTTAAAAAGTACCTTGTCTTCTAATTGTTTTCCAATTTTTTTTGCTTCTGAAAACATCCTCATTAAGTATAGAAAATCACACTTCTCAGGTGAATTATTAAACTGAAACAGTATATTTACTTCAGTAACTTAAAATCAGATTGTGCAGCATGTTGATCAAAAAGCAGGAGGTGATTGCAGTTTCTTCAGAAAGATTGATTGCTCAGCAGGAATAAGAAGGAAAAAATGACAATAATCACAATTACAGCTGCATAAATACCCTTCCGAGGCTGTCTTGTGTGTTTCTCAGTTCAAGACAAATGCTAAAACATGGACTGGAAGAAATGTTCTATTTCAGTAACATTTAGTGAGGATCTATTCTTCCGTGTCATTATAAAGAAGCCACTGACTTGCTGTGCCTCTGAACATTTGGAGAAGACAAAACAGGTGTGTGATGGACACAATTTACTTTAGAAATACAATGATGCTCCTCTCACTTTATTGTGTACAATGAAATAATGTACAGTATTGGTTAGTGCTAAACCAGTTTCTGTCAAGTCTAGCCTGATATGTGATAAAAGCAGTAAGTATGGCATTGATAATGGAAAGAACATGACCAGATTCAGATATGAGTTTTGTGTTGTGTTATTTGGAAAATTTCTACAACTTTCACAACAGACATCATAATACTCAATGAATTGGTAGTTGATTTAGAAAAATAACATTAGTATGTCTAAGAATGTTTGGAAGACAATTTGAAAACAAAGGGAATATCTGAAGTGCTGGTGAAGTCATTTTCAATGC
The DNA here is from genome assembly GCF_017639785.1 of Mesocricetus auratus. Classification (NCBI taxonomy): domain Eukaryota; kingdom Metazoa; phylum Chordata; class Mammalia; order Rodentia; family Cricetidae; genus Mesocricetus; species Mesocricetus auratus. The sequence continues at coordinate 106,165,606 of NW_024429184.1, read as the reverse complement.
AGATTGATGATAATAAATGGTTCCTCAACAAATGTATAGTGTACAATGAAGAAAAATAGCCTGTATCACACAGGTTAGTGAGACGTCCATGATGTTCATGTGATCATGTGAATGCAAACTCAAAGTGACAGAGTGCTTACTGTCAATTGTGCAATTTGCTTAACTAGTCTAATTGAACTTGCAGACTACCAGTCGAAGACTAGACAATTGACCAAATTGGTTAATTGAGCTATCAAATAGGTGGTTAAAACAGAACTATAAGATTATTAGTTAAGTGGGCACATCTCCCGAGATAAAGATTACAGAAATTTCAAATGGTAAGTAGGAAATACAAACAGGAACCACTCTCAATCATTTTTCTATAGCCCTAAGACGCTGGGACTACCTGTCTCCCAGCCCTGATCTCCAATTTGATTTTCAAGGTCTGCCAAGGCAAGTCAGTAAGACTTATTAGATTTCTTCTGCTAAAATGAACACAGATGAAATCTTAAAAACAGAATGGGGATTATTTGAGATGTCTGTTGAACTTTGTAAGCTACCAGAATGCTCATCTGTCCATCATCAAGTAGGTATTGAATAGCCAAGCATTACACAGCAATGCATGAAATGAAGTGCAATTGGGCCTAGCATTAACATGATCTGTTGCGCTCTGGGAATCCATAGGACAGCAAATTTCAGTGATCAAATTCCCAATTCCCTTTCTCTCCATTCACAAACAAAGAATAAATTAGGTTAATTATATGGAGCTTGTCATCTTCTCTGTGGTTTTTAGTAATCACCAAACAAATATTAGTTATCATCCCTAGCACAAGAGAGAATTTTGAAACAATGAATGATTTAAAAGTTTCAAAGAGTTAGGAATATAGCAACAGTGACTGACTGCTTGCCTCGCATGCATATACAAGGTCCTGGTTTAAATCCTATCATCCCCCTCTAAAATAAAATAGAATTGTTTAAAAAGTATATAATTGAGATGTCAAATATTATGTTTTGTTTTGAAGACCCACAAATCAAGAATATCAATTCGGTACAGCTATAGGTGCTTTTTTAGTATTATCAACACATTATTACTGCATTCCCTAGAAAGACATTACAGGTATACAAATCCACCAGACAACTTTCAAATTTAGACACAGTAACAGATTTTCTAGAATCTGAAGTTGATGAAGTTAGAATATTTATTTTTTATTAACTCCTCTCTGTGTTCTACGTTGTCGGCAACCCTAGCATCATTGCATTTGCAGATGCTTCCCCTGTGTGTCAGTGGTTCATTAGAGCACTGACACTGCACTGGGTTCCCCAAACTGTTGAGGAAGCCAAAGAGCTGACAAGAAAAGGAGGATTAAAACTTGAAATCAACATAAATTTTAAATTAATAAATTTTGAAAAAATTTGCTGCCAATCTTAGAGAATTTTGTCAGAAATAGAAGACTAATAACAGTTCAGTTCTAACTGCCATCTATAATCTAGTATTGGACAAAAATTTTGAATATTCTAAACTAACAGGTATTTCTAGTCTTGTGCTTCTATAATGTGATGTCTCTATTGCTACCAGAGATATATTAATGATTTAGATTACAGAAAATCTTTTCATTGATCTACTGTAAGGCTAAAAACAATGTAACTAGATATGAGATAAATCCCAACACAAATATCCACTGGAGTGAGGGGTTTTCCAGGATATAAAATATCCAGTCATGGGAAAACTCAAAGTCTTGGTAAGGGCATATGCACACGTGTGTGTACACACACACACACACACACACACACACACACACACACACACACACACCGTAAGGTAGGATAATAAGTAGGACAATCATTTCATCTGCAGGCCAAGAAAGTAGTCCTAACAAAACAGCATAGCATCTGATTCCAGCCAGCTAGCTACTAATCTGGAACGCTCATTTCTGTTGACCCAAAATGGAAATGGCATCTATATTCCTGTTTACTGATGACATGCCAATTCAGCTCACGTGTACTCAAAAGAAATTCAGGAAATGGAGAAATGAACAGAATGCAAGTGACTCATAAGACAAATGGCCATCTGGTCCCTCTCTCTCCCAGTTCTATTTCTTAACTGGACCTCCTCCTTCCTTTGAGAAGTACAGCTAATATGGATAATGCTTCTAATCAGATTTGAGAAGGATGCCAAAACATAATAAAAATAAAATAGGATAAAAGCAGATATGTGTACGGAGCACTTAGACCTTGTTAGAAATCTAGACCTATTTCATTAAAACTGACTTGTTGGGAGAAACAAAATCCATGTAATTTTCAGGATTTAGATAAACAAAAAGAACTTACATGCCGTCAAGACTCTAATAATTACATATCTTTTACTTAAGTCTGTGACAGCCCCTTTAAATTAAGATTTCTCAAAAGGTACTCAGAAATATCAAGTAATCCCTGAACAATAAAATAAATGTGAAAGATACAGCGAGAAATCACAGCTCAGGGAGTATGTGGTCACTCCAGCTCTTTGACACCCCAGGGAGGGGGTAAGTAGGTAGAGGAACTTCTCAGGTCAGGCTATCCTATGCTGCCATCAACCATCAACACAAAAGGGGCAGGACACTTCTGGCACACAGTTAACTGACCAATTTGCTATACACAACATCACATTTACTCACCTTCTTCCATCTTTTGGTAATAACAGATATGATGCTATGAAAATGATTAGGGGGCTTGCATTTGGAAAGATATATAGTGCCCTGGGAGTTAGCTATTGAACAATAAACATTGGGGACACAAATAGCCAAGAGATAAAAATTGTCCCTGTCACCCATGGCACATGACTTCCCTTCTTTATAGAAATACTAGCTTCAAAAGACATTGATTTGTTTCTTGTTAGTAATTCTTACTGATAATGTAATTTTAAGGACATCTATCATTGCACCTAAGTTTATTCAGTAACAAAAGAAAATGTGGAACTAGACAATCATACTGATTTTGTTATTGCAAAACATGCACTGAAATTTACCAATTTATCAATAAAAAATTGATTTAACAAGCATGCCAACCAGGTTTTATGATTAAATTTGCCATTAATTTAGAATAAAAAAATAGTCTTTAAAAACAAACAATAGTACCTGTGAAAAATCTATTTGCTGTGTCTGAACAAAACCAGCCAACACTTCTCATTAGATTTCAATACAGGTCCAAAATGCCCTTGACATGCAAGAGATAAGAGAATCAAGTTACTGCAGCCCTCTATCTGTTCCCTATCTGTGCTAGATCTCTGGACTCTGCCAGTATCCCACTAGTCCCTGATTTACAGCCCAGTTGCCTGCAACTGTTACACTATCTCAAGGAGGCATCAGCAACTCTGCAACCACACCCTAAAGTAATCACAGGCCATTTTCATGACTCTGTGGGCCTTTAAGAAGTTCTTGGAGGCTTGTGATATTGGAAATGGCCCCTCTCTCTCTCTCTGTCTCTCTCTCTGTCTCTCTCTGTGTCTCTCTCTGTGTCTCTCTCTGTGTCTCTCTCTCTCTCTCTGTCTCTCTCTGTCTCTCTCTGTCTCTCTCTCTCTCTCTCTCTCTCTCTCTCTCTCTCTCTCTCTCTCTCTCTCTCTCTTCTCCTCTCCTCTCCCCTCTGTTTACCCGCCCTGCCCCCGATCCTGCTACCACTTAGGTAAGCCAGATTTTTTCCTTCTTCCACTGTTTTCTACTATTCCTCCTTTTTAGGCATTCTACATCCACACAGTGGCTCTGGTATATCACAGGTCATACTTCATTTGACACATGATAGCCCTCTCTGTCTCAAGAACTGGTATTATTGATTGTGTCTTTTCCCTTCCTGTACATTCAATAACTTCTTAGATTTGTCTCATTTCTGTTCCTCCTGAAACTGGAGCTGGTGATCAGGTGGTGTTCATCTCTGCTTTCAAACATTTCTCATGAATCTTCTACCCTTGAATTAACCACAGTAAGTAGAGAATGGTTGGCTAGCTTCTTCAAATGACCATGGAGCTAGAACTCTCTGAACTGCAAGGCACCAAAAGAACTCAGTGTGTGTGGCAATGGGAGCTTTCTCCCAGATTTGTAAAAGACATATTTGATAAAAGATGGGCCTATAGAAAGCAGTCATGAATTACAGGGTACGAGCTTTCCCTGGAGACTTAATCTAGGATAGTAAATGACTAAATGTCAGGTCTTTCAGGTTCAGAATGACTAGAGGACAGTTTTGATTGAAGAATGTTATAGATTCCTTTCACAGTGCACGGCTTCCACACACACAAATCTCTCCTTGTAAACACAAATCACACAACCTCAGTCCCTGTGGAATTTGAAGGGCACGTGTACATATATTATCTTCATCCAAAAACCAAGCAGGTGTTTACTGAAAGACAAACATGTACAGTGTTTCCCTAATTCTTGTTTTTATTTTCTTTGATCTATAATTTTATACACACATAATATGCTTCTCCATGTAGCCATTTCTGTGTTGGTATATATTTGCACATGAAGCAAATGAAAGCAACATATAAAAATTCATTAATTGACCCTTTCCATTTCATCTAAAAAGTGGCAAATTTAGAACTCATGCCTCCCCTAGATTGCCTGGCTTGAAAAAAAAAAGGTTGCCATCTTTTGGTGAGTTTCTGATCCATTAGCCCACTTTTGTATTTCATGGCATCCATAGCTGTTCTCATTTTGACCAAAAATCTACATTTAGAAAGAATTTTAGTTGGTCTTCATCGGCATAGACTGAGACCCAACGTCAACTACTAAGTTAACTCCCACCAGAAGATGCTGATGTTCTAGCTTTGGGGCACCATGGCTTCCCTTGTTTCCTCAGCAGTTCATTGCTAAGGGGACCCTGCTCATTTGTTTTACTTTGTTTCTCTTTCCCTACAGCTTTTCCAGAAAGTGAAATGAGAAACACCAATATCAATTTCATACCTCTCAGAAAATATCCCATTATGTGAAATCTCATAACATGTAGGCTCATGCAGAGAAAAGCCCATTTTCCTTCTGATCCACAACTAAAGTTGGATGCACACGGTGAGTCCACTTGTGAGGAAGAATTAGAGTTTTATCCCAGGTGACTTTGGAACCTCCTGAGTCTAGTTATTAAACTCTGGCAACTTGGCTTCAGCAGTATCTATTTCCAGGTGTTCTTGAGGCTCTTATTTCAGTTAACAAATCAGCTATTTCGTGTAGTCAAGGGACAGTTGGGCAGTTCAACCAATGCCTGTATTCTCTCAGACTTTCTCCTAGATCAGTTTAGTACATGCTTTCAGTTGGATGAAATTAAACATTGTTTGCTATATGCCAAATGTGTCCATACTTTTGACCTTACTAAAAACAGATACTAAAACAGAAATATAATGGAACAGTCATAGGCCCAGCGCTCTGGCCTCATCTCTGGAATAACTTTCTCTTAAATAGGAAAACACAAAGAACACAAATATGACTCTGTTAATGTAAAGATGCTGGAATAAAGGTATATCTAATAGTTACTAATGCATTATTCCTAAGAATATCATTCTCAGTGTCTTCACTGCATTAATTTTTGCCCATATTGCATATACTACTCTTAATATCCATATGTAAAACTAGTCTCTTTAATTTCTTCTCACCAAACTATACACCATGAACATACTACATCACATATTCTTAGCAGCTTATCCAAAACTGACAGACAAAAATGCATTAACACCACCAAAAATCACAAAACAAATTTTAAAGGCACTCTCTGAAAGAGATTTGCTATAAGCTAGGTTGGAATCATAAACACTCTTGACATAAAAAAGAAAATAAAATTTACATTCTACACTTGTAAAGTCTCTTTCCTGACTCCTTGAAAAGCTTGGAAATTATGAATTAGAATACATTATAGAGCTCATCTTACTATTTTAAAGTATCTTGAAAGAAAAAGAAAAAGAAAGACCCAATAGATCTAACTAAAAATCATTGAATGAAATGGAACAACTCCAGAAGCGCTGGGGGAGCATTCAGTTTGTATCTAAGGGAAGGATTCTATTTGAGAGGTTTCTTATTGTATATGTCACCAGGGACAAAAAAGAGCAGATTACACAGTGCCTCCCTTCCCCCATTGTGTGCATACATGTTAGTCTAAAGCTATGTATACCAAATAGCAGTTGATTATGGTGCCAACAGGGAACTCAAATGTGAGGATCTTACAAATTTCAAATTCTTATTGCAATGTAGTTCATTTTCGTAGGATATAGATATCATTCTCTAGTGTGTCATTGAAAAGATAGGAATAACCAAACTCATTTATCAATATATTCTACCTTACCTGGGAAAAGTCTTACAATATCCTCTGAATAAGTTTTTTAACTTATTAATCTGAAGAAAATACCACCCAAATACCTGTAGGTTAACTCTGCATCTGCTATAGTGCAATTTACTTAATATAAGGAAATAGCAGATAACATGGTTTAAAATACCAGTTCTATGCCTCATTCTGATGGGAAATGTCTTAGAATGTGGACAAAATCTGATATCAGGATCTACAGGATCCACAATAAGATTTTGAACAAAGCTCACTAAAAAGATAGGGTCTGAACTGGCTGTCTCTTGTAGCCAGGCAAGGCTTCCACTGGTGGACTGGGCTGACATTCATTCAAGCTGTTGGCTGAGGGGGTCCCTTGGAGATCCCCAAAACAACCCAGGCTGATGCTAGGACAGAGGATTGCTTTCCGAAAACCGACAGCGGGGTCCTGTTGCTGAGGACATCTCTGCTCGTTGAGTGTACAAAGGTTGAGCTGTGTCTCTTCTGTGTAGGAAGGGAATTGGCAGGCTACCAAAAGAGAAACATAGACATCAACACCATCACAATACTTTCAACCTACAATCTGTCCTGCCCAAAAGACTTGCTGGGGCAATGGTGGCACAGAACTGTGGGAACAATGTCTGGTTTAACCTGGAGCCCATGCACAAGAGGAAGCCCACGTCCAGCACTGACTTGATAACTGAAGACCGGATAGCTCAGAAACCTAGGGTAAAACCAACCACAACTGGCAAAGGAAAAATTCAATGAAATAATTCCTGGTGGCATTTTGCTGTACTCACAGAACAGAGGCTTGTCCAGTTTGCATCAGAGACAGATCCTCCAGCAGCAAATGGGAACAAGTTAGAGACCCACAGTCAGACATTTATATGGAAAGAGTCAAGCATGGGGCCTGCATGGATCTGCACCAGGTTCTCTCCATACATGTTACGGCTGTTAGCTACCTGGGTGTTTTTGTAGAAGTCGTTAACCATGGGAGCAGGTGTGTCTCTGACCCTTATGCCTGCTCTTGCGACTCGTTTCCTCCTATTGGTTTGCTTTGTGCGACCTCAGTTAGAGGACTTTCACTTTATATAATTGTATCTGGTTTTGCTGTGTTTGCTTCTTGTCTCTTGCAGGCCTGCTCCTTTTAGAAGGGAAATGGAGAGCTGTGGATCTGGGGGAGAAGGGAGTTGCAGGGCAGCTGGAAGGAAGGGAGGGAGAGAAAACTGTGGTCAGGATGTATTGAATGAGAGAAGAATCTATTTTTAACAAAAGAAAATAAATAAATTTCCAAATTTAGAGAAAAGGATGTTCTTTACAAAAAAGAAATATGCTGTTTTAACCTAAAAAGTTTAAATTTTCCATGAATTATAACTTACAAGAGAAGAAGAGGTTAAGCAGTTTAAGTAATCTCATTCAATCAAAACTACAGAAATTATAACTGACAAATGATAGAAAATAGCCGGGCGGTGGTGGTGCACACATTTAATCCCAGCACTCGGGAGGCAGAGGCAGGCAGATCTCTGTGAGTTCGAGGCCAGGCTGGACCGACAGCCTCAAAAACAATACAGAGAAACCCTGTCTTGTAAAAACAACAAAAAAATGATAGAAAATAAATATCAACTCTAAAAGTAGGGTCTTGGTTCTGATAATAAGTCAAGTTATTGTATCCTTTGATTAAGATTATGAATAACAGCATGAAAATTTTAAAATTGCCTGATTTTTTAAATAAAAATGTTTTGACCTAGTATTCATGTGTGTTCAATTTTTGTGTCTTTATATGTATGTACTTGTGTGTGTGTGTGTGTGTGTGTGTGTGTTTGTGTAGATACTTGTAGTATAAGTGCTTTCAGTTTAAGAGTGAAGTGCTTTTGAATGTGAAAATGTAAAAGTCTTATTTTCATTTTAGGACAGAGGTGTAAGTATGAATTCAAATCTTAAAAATTAAAAAGGAAATAGATAAAAACTGACTGTAAATTGATTTTTAGTTTAAAATATATGCAACCTTACCAAGAATTAAAATAAACATGGTAAATGGGAAAAATACTAAAAATAAAAATTTAGCAGATACATGCTGCTCCTAACTGACATACCCATGCCGCAATGCCACACAAACATTGGAAGGAAACAATAAAAATGGCCTATCAGGCCAAGACCACCCAAAAATAAATTTATAAGGCACACTAAGCTAAAATGAACACATCTTAGACAAAGACAACTAGTTAGTGCTTAAATAATAAATAGAAAGCACAAAGTATCCAATTTACTGAATAAGAATCATCCAGCCATGTAAACAGCATAACTAGAAAATGTTATGAGAAACGTATACTAAATATTCTAAAATCATTATTGCATTCAATAGAAATAGCATATAAAATTGTTATGAAGGCAAAAATACCCTCATTATATAACCAGACAAATGTCTTACAAGAAGGCTGACATGGTCATCACACTGACTATAGATACAGTAATTAAACTCATGGTACCAAATCAAATCCGTAATGTAGTCTAAGGACATAAGGAAAACTCAGCATTAAGAAATTCATAGATCCATTACTTCCAATCATATGAGTGAAAATAAAACCACATACTCACCTTAATACAAGCATCCAAAGCATCTAATAAATTTCACTTCTCACTCATCATTTCGAAAAGTTACTAAGGGGATGTTAGGTTTCAAAGCCAGGGCAAATGGCTGCAGTGTCTGTTTGACACACGACAGCAAGGTGCAGCTGCCAGGTTCTCCCTGCTTCCCTCAGTGCCTACCTGTTACAGAGTCCTTCTAAAAGGCACACCACACCCTCTGTCCTAAACTCTCCACCCCAGGAAATTGGGCTGCTCTTCCTTATATAATCTAGCCATTTTGGTTACCCACCTTCTTTGCACCTGTGGTCTTCCTGGTCTTTGCATATGGTGCCCCCTCCAGCCCTCACATGGCACAGCTCAGTCTGGTCATGTCGATTCTGGACCCTCCCAGATGTCTCTGACTCTGGCTATGCTCTCCCAGACATCTGTAATGAACCTTCTCCTCCTACGAGCAGTCATGTCCAGTCATGTTCCTTTCCTTTCCTTTTTAATATTTTTTTCATTCATGGGTTTCTTCTACCAGAAACAAAGGTTAATTCACAATGGCTACTAAACTTAAATCTAAGTCCTGAGACTGCCAAACACTTAGGCAGAAACAGAGGTAAAAAATCTTCTGTGTATTCACCTTTGCTCCCAAACACAACAAAAGCAAAACTGAACATGTGGAACATCAGGTTAAAAGACTCTGCACAGCCAGCAAAGTACACATTCAAATGAAAGTGAACACACACATTGAGAGGACATGCTTGTAATGCCTTCAAAATACCTAAGCAACCAATAACTGAGCTGCAAGAAAACATATAGCTTACTTTGAAAATGGTCAATTGATGTCAATGGACATTTTTCTAAAGAAATCTTATAAATAGAAATAGCTTATGAAAAGGTTCTCAGCTCCTAAATATCAGGAAAACATTTATCAAAAGCCCAAAGAAGGGGTGATCAAATGGCTTGTTAGTAAAGATGACTGCTGCCAAGGCTGATAGCCTGTGTTCAATTCCCAAGACTCACATGGTTGAAGGAGAAAACTAAGTTCTGTGGGCCTTCACATGTACACAATATAAATCAATAGAAATGCAATAAAAATTGTAAAAACCAACAAGATATTGTTCAGCACCTGTTAGAATCCTTTCATTATAAAATAAAAACTATGAAAGAAGGATAAATACTGGGAAGGATGTAGTGTAATGACTATGCTTACACACATTGATGAGAACGTAAATAAGAACAGAAATTACAAAAATGGTTTGAACACTCCTCAAACAACAAGCAAATGGCCAAACAAGTCAGGACTTTTATTCTAAGTGTGGATCCACACCATGTCATGCAGTTAATTTAACTTCTGGACTTCAGGTAAATATTTCTTGTCATGGGGAATCTAGATGCCTTAAAAACATATATGGCTAGGATTAAGTTCATCAATAACAGCCTTATAGCAAAGGAATACTTCCAAACTAATCACTCTGATTAAAAAATATCCAAAAGATCCTTGTTTATCCTACTACATAGAAATGTTCAGTCTTACTCCAAGCTCCCATTTCACACACAAGTAACTTCTTTGTGCAGACTGTACCCAACACCTGTCAGTCACCTTATGCCTCTATGCCTTGAGTCACATCATTCTTTAAATAAATTCCATTTTCTTACTTACCCATCTCCACTCTTTTTAAAAACTTAGCTCCAAACTCACCAATACTCTTGTCGCTTTGTAAAAATATTTATCCTACTTCTAGTTTAAAAATCATGCTGTTACCACAACTGTTCTCCTGTAGATCTCTAGCCATATCCCTATCATAATACCAATACACAGGATGATAATGGCGTTGACTTGTGCACTGGTCTTGTTGAAATCTTCACATTTAACTGGTTTAAATGAGAATGTGTTGTTTTGAGTTGCCTGGTGTCGAAATGACTGTTTAAAGAAGGTTTGACATATTTAACAAAGATAAATACAGGAGACACAGTTAAATGTGAGCATACTTACACAAAACATCTATTTTATTAATCTGAAATTTCAAGTATGATTGATTGTACTGCACTTTATCTGTCAGCCCCAATTTTGAGGGAAACCAAATGTTGGTAGTATGAGAACCACAGTTTCACAAGAAATGGCAATGGACAGACATCTTTCTACAAAGCCTGAAGAGTGGGCAGGAGATGTGGACTGAACTATCACTAGTCTTGGCCCAGGCTGCAATGCTAGAGTGACTACACAAGCAGAGACATGGTAGCAGAAGTCAATGTGAGCATCCCCAAGCTCAGTCTTCAGGGTGGATTCAGCAGCATCCTCCCCAAACCATTTGGCTGTAGCCACAGTTGCTTAGCCTCACTAAGTCCTTTTTGATGACACTAGTTTATTAACTTTTAATTAATTCTTTCACTTTTCTTTCTTCCTGTATGTCAATTTCCAACATTTAACGTATGACATATTTGTCTGATGTGTCTTCCCGGTAGAAATATAAGCCGCCAATATCTAGAGCCAGACATTGCCCCACTTTCCTTCCCCAGAGAGTGGAATGGAACTCAGGATATGTCAGATGCTAAGAATATTAAGGGACAAATTGAATGCATTGTTCAAAACTACCTTTTCTATGTAAATGTAGCCAAATATAATTTCTGTTTTGAAACCAAAACACTCGTTATATTCATTTTCTTTAAAGTATATCATATAATGCAGTTGTGACAATACAATATTATGAACATATCTTTTACATTCTAAGAATCTGGAACTTTTCCAGGACCTCAGAACAAGAGTTAATAAAATAACATAAGATCACTTAAGACTGTTAGCCTACTGTGTACTTAAACTGTTTGTTTAACCTGCTTTAAGAGAACCATGTAACAGTCAACATTTCTTGCTGTGGATTGCCCAAGTAATCAACTTTTACAACCTAAGCTAATGCATGGCTGTGATCTAAAGTTTTGCCCCTGACCCAGATAATGCATATGAATCATTTTCTGAAAGTAGAAAACACAGAAGTTGAAAGCAACTTCCTAAAATCTGCCACGAAGGTTGAAAGCATCCATTATGGTTATTGCCTGATAAACAATGATGTTTGTTATCTGGGTCAGCTGAGATTAGTTGGAGTCAGTGACTTAATTCCTTATTTAAAAAATGTTAAAGTTTTCTGGAAGGTATCCCATCCCTTCCCCATGTGATACCTTCTTTGTTGTTGAAAGCAGAGCGCTTTTTTGGGGACAGACATACACACAGACACACACAGGTACAACAGACAGCCACAAAACAGGCACAAAAAACACCCACATAAATGCATACACCACTCACACAGAGATACACATATTTCATACAACAGGCAGACACAGGGACAGGCAGACTCACAAGATAGTCTTCAAACAGACATAAATTCAGACTCCTGTAACAGTCAGACAGAGGGCAGAAGACACAGGGAACATGAAGTAGAGGTTCAAATCTGGACTTGCTCTTGGCTAAATGACCGCAAGGGCAGGTTCTTTTATTTCTTTCCTTAATGTGACACTGGTGCATTATTAGTGACTCAGACTTAATCATGAATACATGAAATCCATGTATCATATCTACTGTGTCAAAAAGAAAATTGTTGAAACAGTGGGTTAAATAGCACAATAAGATGTAAACCCCATTGTGCAGGTGGCTACAGGCCAGAGCTGGTGATACTAGAGCATGGTTTGAGCGTATTTGGCTCTCAAAATTGACATTGATATTTCTGACAGCTTCATACAAACATGCAGTGTATTGTGATCATTCTCACCTGCCTCCCATTATCCTCTGATATCCCACTTCCTTCCCACCTGCACCACGTCTTCCTAGCTACTCTCGCAGTGGCTACACCATTAGAGAAAATGACACCCCCTCCTCCGGCGACCATTAGTAGCCACCACGTCCTCATGGAGGGACGAAGCCCAATGGGTACATCCCCTACTCAATGATGGAAACTTAGGGGTCCCAGACTTGTGCAGGGGTCTCTAACTGTTGAAAATTCACACTGGTCTTAACCCTTTAAAATAAAACCTTCAGGGAGTAATTGGGTCAAAAGGATTCTGCCTTTGTGAAGGCAGTGAGTGTCCTATAAGATGGACAGAGAGAGTCTAGAACCAAGGAGAAAAGTCAAAGTTCACCTGGCAGACTGTGCTGCTAGTTGAATCATGGAATTCCTGTTGCCAAAAATAGCACAAAACAATTGCACATAACCGTCTCTCATCTACCTTTCTATCCACCTCTTCTCCGTGCATTCATCCATCTGTGTATTGGTTTGACTTCATTGGAGACCCTACACAACTACTCTAATATTCAGTAAATCATTGTTCACAGAGCTAGCTAAACAATCTACAAGAAGGTTTTCATTTAACTAAGCTTTTCTCCACATAATATTTTTGCAGAAATAGGAACTAAGCTTTCAGTATTTTTTTCTAAAAATCAGTAATTTATGAAATTTGAACTTTCTATGGTAGTTTATAATCTTAAAGAATTATGGAATAGAGGAGAAGTTAGAAATGGGAGGGGCAAGAGGAAAAGGAGATCTGGTAGTTCTATTTTAATGAATACCTCAAAGATATTTATTAAGTAACTCACTGTCCTGCTGCAACTCAGGAAAAATAGAAAGCATGCTAGTTTCAAAAATAAAATTAAACACTACATTTAACTATGTTCCAAAATTTATAAATGCAACCCATTCAGTATGAAATTTAAAATTTATTCTAAAACAGAATATGAAAACCATTTTATCAGAAAAAAGTGAAGCACTTTATTGGTGAGATCTAACGCATATGACAAGAAATTTTGCTTTTAAAATATACATCATTCTACTGTCCCACAAATAAGTTGGCTACTTTCCTCTTACTTCTGTATTCTAACATTAATATTCTCCATACTGTGCTCAAGTCTGCCCACACCCCACTCTACACATATTCCCCTCTACGACACAACCAGCCTCCAAGGTTTAAAGCACACTGTGCAGCAAAAAGCCAAGGAGAAGAAAACATGCTAAGGATACCACATCTGGATTTTGGATTTGTCCACCCATAATAAAATTGGTGGATATTGTAACATAGAAAGGTGAGACCTTGGCTGGTCATTACACTCCGCCCATCACTCTTTACTGGAGAGGTGCCAATACAGACTCATTTTGGCCTGCCTATGTTGAAAGTCTGTGGACCTCTTCTGGTAGAACCTCCTCCTTCTTCCTAGTGAGCTGTACTCACTGCTTCTCATTATAGACTCCTCCCACTAGAGAGAGAATTTGAAGAATGCCACTATGCACAGAAATTCATGTGGAATTTTCCATTTTTGTTTTTCTTGACTTCTCTACAGAGTGGACTCACACTTTGCATTAGACTCTTTTCCATTTAACACTATTGCATCATACCCTGCAGGGTATTCTTATTTTACTAATTGTTTCCCCTTGGTTTTTCTCTAACTTTCAAATATTAAAATTCTGAAGTATTTCTGAAGGCTCTTTTCTCCTTGTAGTCTCAAAGTTTTTTCCTAAGAAAACTCATTGGTTACAGGGTTTGTATGTCATACAGGGATGACTCATTTGACTTGTTTTGCTGAGAAAGTTTCTTTGATCATCAGACATTCAGATTCAATTGCATAATATATACTCTAGAAAGATATTTTCTAGCCATTTGTTTTAACAAAGACTCTAAAGGTAACACTTCTTTTAAAAAATGTGTTACCATTACAGTCCTAGTCAGGAGCCATCAGTGAGGACCTAATATCTGGTTATAATTGAGATAAATCTAGATTGTTGACTTAGCTAACATGCACACATGCACATCAACCATCCATTTAACCTTTAATACATCCAAAATATGAATATTAATTGGATTAGTGGATCAAGCATTCAAAGGATAGGGATATAGTTATGTGTTAGAGTATTTGTGTAACAAGCACAAGGCTCTGGGTTCAGTCATCAGCATGAGGAAAAAACATATTGAATTGTTTTTTCATCTCAATCCCTTATTTCTCACTTATGTGTTTTCCCAAGGATACCTTTTTTGCTTGTTACATCAGTCCTTGTAAGCAGGTCTCTGTTTATACAGTTGCCTGGGCATCCTGATTTATTTCTTATTTTACTTTGGTTATTAAAGTCCATGGAATTTCCCTTGCAAATGATCTTTCTTTTCTGTGTCTTCAGGTTTTAGCATTTTTCATCATATTCATCATCAAATATGAATATTTCTAAAACATTTTGCCTACAAAATGTTTATTGATTAGTCAACATTCATCAAGTACTCCAAAATGCATTTTCATTATTTCAGGGAATGAAGTGTCATGATTTAAAACTACAAAATGGAAACATACATTAGACTTTTATTCCTAGATTGTAGTGGAAATGCTCTTATTTCCACTTAGTAAAACATTATCGTTTTTTTATATTGGCCTTTATTATTTTGAGGTATAGTCTATCTATTCCTATTGTCTTTGGGACTCTTTACCCTGAAGGTATATTGAGCTTTTCCTGCATCTATGGAGATAACCACATACTATCTATACTGAGTCTGATACACGGTGCATTACAATTACTCATTAGCATGTATCCACCCAACCTTGCATCATTGAGATGAAACTACCTTGGCCATGGTGCATGATCTTCTACAAATGCTCTTGAATTTGGTTTGTAGGTGATTTACTGTGGCTCTTTGCATCTTTGCTCACATTGGAAACTGATGTAAATGAACATGGGGAGGGGCAGGAGGATAGTGATAAAGAGGGGAAGAAGGTCAACAAAAGTGAAAGCTGCATAACAAAACCGAGGACTTGGTGTGACAATCCAAACACTAATAGATAATATCCTCATTAATTATCTGTCAATGACAGGAACAACACTATTGCTACTACTTCACGAAGCTCTATGTGTAATTTCAAGTGTAAATAGCTATAGGTTAAGTGCCCATCTGTGTTGATTTATGATTTATCTTTTTCAGTCTAAATATCAACCAAAATGACATAAAATTTAGATAGTCCTGCATAAATAGCTAAGTTTTGATGAAAAAAGAAAACTATTAAGAAAGTTCACACCAAACACTGTTTCCCATGATCCTAAAGTCTATACTTAGTCTACCACATCACTTACAAATATTTTAATTTGGAAAAAAATAGGAAACAGATTTATTTTATCATTGTATTTGGTCCTAGAAATTATGTAGTGTCTGTTACCATCATGAAGCACTTAAGCACAGGTGTATAAATCTAATCATGATGATGAATGACTTACAGAATTGAGTAAATGACATCATTGGGTATTGAGTAGGAATCATATTCACAATTTGAGGCATTTTTCCCACAGTTCTTAGTTTAAATTAAGGTATACAGTATCACAAAAGCAAAGTACTGATTATCTCATCTTTTTTTAAGGCTTTTTATATTATTATCATCATTTTTTATTTAAGTTTATTCATTTATTTTACATCCCAATTTTACATTCCTGATGTCATTGCTTTTAACAGCTAAGTAATACTCATTGTGTAAATGTACCATATTTTCTTTATCCATTCTTCAGTTGAGGGGCATCTAGGTTGTTTTCCAGGTTTTGACTCTTACAAATAATGCTGCTATGAACAAAGTTGAGCAAATGCTCTTGTGACTGAGCATCCTTTGGTATATCTGGGTCTGATTCTAGTTTTCTGGGAAACCTCTATATTGATTCCAAAAGTGACTGTACAACTTTTCAGTGAAGGAGTGTTCCCTTGCTCCACATCCTCTCTAGCATATGCTGTCATTAGCGATTTTGATCTTAGCGATTCTGGCTGGTGTAAGATGGAATCTCAAAGTAGTTTTGATTTGCATTTCCCTGATGACTAAGGACATTGAACAATTCTTTTAGTGTCTCTCAGCTATTTGAAATTTTTCTGTTGAGAATTATCTGTTGATATCTGTTTATCGCATTTTAAAATTTGATTATTTGGTTTTTTGATGTCTAGTGTCTTCAGTTCTTTATAAATTTTGGAGATCATTCCTCTGTCAGATGCCGGGGTTGGTGAAGATGTTTTATCATTCTGTAACGTATCATTTTGTCTTATTGACAGTGTCCTTTGCCTTATAGAAGCTTTTCAGGTTGGATTATCTCATCTTTAAGCAACAAGTTTCACAAATATTTATCAGTTGACATTATGGATATAATATAAATATTTTGTGTCATTTTCATTTCAAAAATGAGGGAGGATATATTTCCAAAATACAACCAGTGTATTTTGAAGAAAACTAGTCTGCAAGTTTTCTATATTTTTTCAAAGCATATTGAACAGAGGAGCAAACTTTGAGAGCAAGTTTGTTGCATTTGATGATTTTCAATACTTCATTAACTGAATGGAGGGAAGTCAAGTGTATGCTGTGAATAAAGTAGTTTGCTCCTCGCATTCCAGGAGATCTCTTTGATCCAGCCAGTAACACTATTGCCTCCTTTACATACTAATCCAGAACACCTCTGGTGTTTAGTGAAACCTCAGAAAACAATCATTAGCAGTGTTCTTTAAAAATTCCTCCCCTGTGGTGTCCAAAACAAGTCTCTGCACACTTTTCTCTCAGACACTCTACACATTCTCCATAATGCATTCAGTCAGTGCCTCAATGATGCGTGAATTATGCTTATTGTTTAATAAAAGCTGGTTGGCCAATAACTGTGCAGGAAGAGATTGAACAAGACAGCCAGCCTAGGAGAATTCTGGGAAGAGGAAGTGTGGGGTCTGGAGATACTGGCCAGTCAGAGAGAGAGCAAGGTGGTCAGGAGGTACTGAGAAAAGTTACTGGCACATGGCAGAAGGAAAATAAGGAACATGGGTTAATTTAAATATAATAACTAGTTAATAATAAGCCTGAGCTATTGACCTAACATTTACAAGTAATATAAACCTTTGTGTGGCAATTTGGGAATCAACTGCCAGGTATTTGGGATCAAGTAGCTGTGGGACAGGAAATCTCTGATTACACATTGAATATTTAGTAAGCACGAGATGATAACTACTTCCTATGTCACATGCCTTGATCTTAAACAGGGTTATTTGATTTTAAAACCATGGTTTACAAATAACCTTTTCTTTACCTTCAGCACTGGTGATATTATAAAATATTTTTAAGAATGCAATATCAAACATTGCACAGTCATTTCTGTATTATTTACTATAAGATTCATTTGTAGCAGAGCCTGAAGGTCCATGTCTTTAATCCCATTCTTGAGGGGTACAGAAAGTCAGATCTCTGTGAGTATGTTCTCAGGAAGCTCCAGTCCAACAGGACAACAAAGTGAAACCCTGTATCAAATTTTAAGAAAATATATTCATACATTCATTTATAATCCCAGATTTTTGTTTGTTGGTTAGCTGGCTGGTTTGCTAGTTGGTTATTCGCATGCCTATGTGAGCTTGTAATATTTCATTATTTTCTAAGACTATAGGTATGCATGTTCTATATTAATATGATTTTTAAGTGACTCATTTATCCTTATCACTGCTTTTATCAAACACCTTTATCCATTAATATAAGTTTAAGAAGTGGGCTAAAATTTAAAACAACTGTGAAAACTACTGTGAACTAGAACATTTAAGCAATAAGAAGCAATGTATAAACATTTTGTTCAAACATCCTGACTGTGGGCCACTATAATCAATTTCCAACTTGCAGGACATTTGAGATTGTAAGAGTTCAAGACCACTCCAGAATATGGAACAACTAATCTTTTCCTTAACACAGTGAACTACATACAAATGAAAGTATTTCTTTCCTTTGTTTCCTTTATAAATATAAAATCACATGGTAGGCCAAGTATTATCAGTGGGAATACAAACGCCAAGGCTTGGTGAACTTTGTTTCATACAGTAATACACATGGTACTAAAAAGGTCTTCCCTAGATAAGGTAAATTTCTGGAGCCTTCTGGGGCTACACGGGGCTTCCAGACCTCTTTGCTGGGATTCACCAAGCTTAAAGCCACAGCCCATGACAATGGCCGGGATTATTTCCACAGGAAGTGTTGTAGTGATTGTCCCTTCTTTTGGACATTTATTTGAAACATTATTGGAAATATTTTGTTGTTGTTCCTCAGTTCCAGCTGGAATTAATTGATTGCTGGGGTTTAGTGAGTCTCATCGGGCTTCATTCATGGCTTAGACATGTGACTCTCCAGAACCAGCCTCCTTTCTGAAGAGGTGCCTCAGTTTGGTTCTGGTGTTTGGTGTTTTCTCAGCCTCTGGACTTCTCTATCCTAAGGTGCTAGCCATCGTTAACTCTTAGCAGTCATCTTTGTGTTTAACCCATGGCTGCCTCATCATCAGGCTATTTATTTCAGTCTATAAAATATTTTGCAGCTTCGAGTACAGCTTCATTTTCTAGAATCTTGAGCATTTACTGAGCACCAGAGGAACTACCCTCCCCCACCCCTACCAACTTTGCCATGTTCATCTGCTGATTAATTGTCTCATCCTGGCACGAGTTATTTCTCACTCATATTTGAATCTTCCTCCTGTCTCAGTTCTTAAGTCTCTTAGTTTCTTTTTGTTTTCTTGTCTGAAAATATTCATCACTTCTTACAGTAGAAAATCTTGATGCAAAAGAAAAAATGGTGTTCTAAAGGTGAATTTACCATAATCATTATAGTTCTAAAGTGTGTGAAATAGCAGAAGGCAAAATTATTCTAAACTCTAACAGTACAAATATTTAATGGAAGATTTTTTTAATGTTCTTTCTCTTATCTGTTAAGTAGATATAATAGCATCCAAATGAGCCCTACGGGGTAGAATATGTAACCTCCTTAGTAAATAACAAACAAGCAAACAAACAGATATTTGGCACAAGCTCATTAGCCCTACCCTGTTTCTTTGGGGGCAATAAATATTTGTAAAACTCGAATAAACTACTTTAGTCTACTTATGTCATTGACCAACAGCAAGAAGGTTACAGCAGATGCTGTCGAAGGCCCCTGAGTTCCCAGCACTCCCTGAGCTAGAGGGTACTGCTTTTACAAAGGCCCTGCAGAACTGGGAGAGGTGCTGTTTCTCTCCCTTCTGTTGGGGCACAGTGCCCTATCACTGGAGGTGACAGAAATCTTCTCTATACAAAGTGAACATGTCTGCATCTTGGGGTTAGGCAGGTGCAGCCACTAGGGGCCTCTTCTTGGTCTTTCACAAAGCTCTGTTGCATTTTGTGAGTCCCCCTAAAACTCAGCTTACCCAAATTTCAAGAAACAGATTCTTTGTTCTTATTTCCTAGGCCACAGAAGCTCCACGTAAGCTGAGGGATTTCTAAAAGTTTTATTAAAATTGTCACGTCTGCTGCACGGCCTGTGTCCGAGAACGTGCGGAGGGTGTCGGGATTGACAACACAGAGACTCGTTCAACGATATAAAGAAAACTTTAAACAGGCTCCAAAAAGGTTCAAGAAAACCTCCCAAGAAAAGCTCCCACCAGAGAAGCTTCTGCTCTCTCCTCTACTCTGGCTAGTTCTGCTCTGACCCCAGAGGTGGATGTGTGTGGGTTTTGAAGGTGCAGTTAGTCTTTGGACAAGGTCGAGGTCAGGGCGGTTTCCGTGGGAAGGCCTTTTCCAGGAACTTATTGTATCGTTTTTAGTAAACATGTTTTTACTAAACATTGTCTTACAGCTGCCTACTCCCAGGCAGAAGGGGAAGTGGGTCTCTGCTCAAGGTCTGGTGTTCCCACAATTCATCCCTTTTTATTTTCAAATGAGGCACTCCTGGCTTAGGTCAAGTAGGGTCACCCTCCCTTTCCCGTCTTTGGGGGACCTTGAACCCCTGTCTTAGGTGGGAGGGGTCTTCCCCACAGGTTGCCCATCGTCGGAGACACCCCAACCTTAAATCATCTGTAACCAACCTTCATGGCTATCGGGATTGCCATGGGCTAAGCTAAGCAATACTTGGTTACAGGTCTCTTGCCTCTGGAACAAGGCACGTTTGAGCTCGGCATAAAGCCAAAATGCCTACTGCCACTGCCACCATTTCCAGGACCCCCATTGACATAGCGCCTCTCCATCACCATACCCATCACCAGATCTGGGCCATAACATTCTACCAGCCTTCATCTGTTACAAGGGTAACATGCACGTGATTTACATTCTGTTACAAGGGTAACCCGCATGTGATTTACATTTACAATTTGATAAAGTTTACAATCATTTCAAGATCTGCTCAGGAAAGCATTTAGAAAGTGCACTTACACAGATACATTGGGCACAATCATTGATGTTACACATATAGCATTATGAAAAATATGAATAATAGTTGTCACATTAGGACAAGTTGCATTTCTCCAGAAAAATACACTGACCTAGTCATGATTCCAGAAACAGGAACCATCAAGTCTGATATTTCAAGTGACCATGTCCTCTTCAAATACTGAAAAGAGGCTTTTGCCACTCATCATAGTCCATACCAATGTCCAAATGTTTTAAATGGGTCCTTTTTTCTCTGTTGGCTTCACGATGAAAACTCATGGGTCAGGAAGGTTGATGCAGCAGGTCTGTTGAGAAACTGGAAATCTTGAACCAACTGTTTTCTTTCTTTCTTGGGCTCTAGATTCGATGACATCAAGGGTCAGGAACACTGATTTAGGAGATCTCACTCAAACTGGCTTAGGTAGGCTCCCATGGTCTCAGGTCCAGTTTTTCTCTGCTCCATGCATCTCACTAAATGGTCTGACAGCTGCCGAAGCTTTATTCTTTTCCTGCAAGAAAACACAAACATGCCCTCGACCCCAAATTAGGGTCTTCTCCACTGTCTAGTGCATGGATGTCTCCATTTGACCTGAGCAATGGTTGCTCAAGTTCCATCATGCCAGAATCTGTCTGAAGCTCACTGGCATTCACATTATAAAATTTTTAAATGAGGAGTGTATTATTTGATGAGTCATGTGGGGACTGGGGGCATTATTTCCCCTTTTTTATTTTCAAAAAAAATTCCTTTTTGAACTGCTGAAGCTGGACCATAACAGTAGAAGGATTTGTCTACCCTCCTTGGTTAACTATCTAGGTAAATTGGGATTACTACTTAGATTATTTGTAGATGCCCATTAAAGGACATATCCATTAAATATTTCCCAAAAACTTCTGAAAATCACTCAAAGATTGTAAACTGTACTGTGTCCAAATAACTTTTGAAAATTATTTGAAGTCTGTGAGTAGTCTTTCCCAACCTAACCTGTAGAGCTCTCACTAGCTGACAAGGCCTCATTTGCATCTTAAATTTTTCTGTTAAAACATTAACAGACTGGCTGGATGTTCCTTTTGGCTATATATATAAAGCAATCTAGGTAGCTTTTTAACTATTTTTGAAGGGATTTAAATATCCTTTTAATCATATAAGCAGTTCATACTCACGCATTCACAATCACATTTCATACATACCGGTGTGGCCACACCATACATTCAGAACATACATGCATCTTTCAGTCATCCTTTTTCCCTAGGTCATGATTAGTCTGTTGCAATGAAGCTCCCTTAATTGAAATCTATGTAAAAGAACAACTCCAGCCAATCCTTGAATTAAAAGGGTTAAAAAGTCCTGTATGTTCTTTATCATTCCTCCATTTGAGCTATAGTCATGGGGTACAGCCGTACCTACTCCTTGTAATTCTGTAGATGTAAGGTGGAGAGGCCAGGCTTTTGACCAAAAGTTTTTAGAGATGACTCACAAAATAGAACTTAAATGTAAACAAAATTTCCCATTCCATATACCTTTGTCTTTTTCTTTTTCTTTACTTAATACCAGTACCTCTTTACTGTTACCAATTTTTTTTTGAGTCAGGGTTTCTCTGTATTGTTTGGAGGCTGTCCTGGAACTTGCATAAAGGTGTGTTGGGATTAAAGGCGTATGCCGTTGGGGATCTCTTGGATTCCCCTACTTCCTGACCCTGGTATCAGGTTTAGGAGGGGGAAACTCAGAATGTTTAGTTTCTGACTTTTTAATCTCATTGGCAGCAGCTGCTCCCAATTGGTGTTATAAAAATTGATGAACAGGGAGCTGGAATGACTAACTGGCATTACCATGGGGGGGGAATCCTCACCAACGCCCATATTTCCCTTACCTGAGTGTTCAGCAATGGTTGGATCATCTTTATCATGGTGAGCATTACTAGTATCCGGAGTAGTATTGGGGTCGACATGCCTGATGCACCGTTCGGGGACCCAAATGGGCTTCTCACTTCCTGGAGGGAAAACACAAACAGCCCCTCGGACCCTAGCTAGTAGGGGAGTGGGTGGCTGCCATTTTCCTGTGATCAAATCCTTCCATCTGACCCATCCCAAGGACTGGGAGGGTTTGTTCCAATGTCTCTCCATAGCAGACAAATTATTAAGGTCTATGGTCAAAAAATTTAAAATGTAAAGTATGGTGGATAACTGAATATTGGGGGAGGTAACATACTCCCCCTTTTTTATTTTCTTAAAATACTGTTTGAGAGTGGCATGGGTGTGCTCCACAATAGCCTGTCCCGTGGGGTTGTGAGGAATACCAAAAGAATGGACAATGTGATGTTCCCTGCAAAAGGCAGCAAAGCGATTGCTGGCATAGGCAGGGTCATTGTCCGTTTTTAAGGCATCGGGAACACCCATGTAGGCAAAGGCCTGCAGGCAATGAGAAATAACATCTTTAATCTTCTCTCCTGAGTGGAGAGAGGCAAAAATCAGTTTAGAATACGTATCCACCGAGACATGCATGTATTTTAATTTCCCTGCCTGCAGCAGGTGAGTGACATCCATTTGCCAGAGATGGTTGGCCCTGAGGCCCCAGGGATTTACCCCCTCATTGGGAGAATTATGATAAAGGGCACAATCAGGGCACTGAGATGTAATCTGTGTAGCTATGGATAAGGGGCACCCAGTGTGAAATTTAATGGAGCGGGCATTTAGATGATACCTCTCATGGAGCTGGTGGGCCAGCTGTTCCTGAGTAAATAAGACCCTAGGGCAGGTCAAGGAGTCAGCAATTTGATTGCCCTGGGCAAGGGGTCCTGGAAGGTTAGTATGTGCACGAATAAATCCCACATAAGCAGGGTGGATGCGCTGCCAAATAAGATGTTGGAGCTGAACTAATAAGGAACAAACCTGGGAGGTTGGAAGAACATATGGAGAAGTTTCTAAAGGTCTAACAATGTTGGCAACATAAACACTATCAGTATATAAATTAAAGGGCTCCCCCTCAAACATTTGGAAAGCCATCAAGCAAGCAAACAACTCGGCGGCTTGTGCTGACATCTGCCCTATGGGTACCCTCTTCTGTACCTGAGAAGAAACCACCACCGCGAAACCCTTGGAGGAGCCGTCTGTAAAGACTGAGCGAGCTCCAACTAGAGGGTTCTCCTTTAAAATCTTGGGAAAGATGACAGGGTGTTGTTTAAAAAAAGACATCAAGGGGCTATTGGGATAATGGTTATCAAACGGGGCGCCTGTAGATGTAATAAACAGGGTCCACCCATCATGGAAGATCTGTAGATGTTCCATCTCCTCCTTAACATAAGGAAGGATAATTTTATCAGGACTCTTTTCAAAGGTTTGAATGCTAAACTTGTGTGCCTTCCACAACAATTGTAAAATGAGATCATAGTAAGGGGTCACTACCTTCTTAGGGGAGGCTGACAAATGTATCCAATAAATAGGACCAGTCTGCCAAAACACAGCAGTGGGCGAAAAACTAGATGAAAGTACAACCAGAACAAGGGGCTGCCCATAATCTATACGCCGGAGGTGGGCTTGCTCTATACTTCTTAACAACAATTGTAGGGCTTCCCTGGCCTCTGGGGTAATCTGTCTAGGGGAAGTTGGAGCAGGATCCCCAGGAAGAATATCATAAAGGGCTTTAAGAGCCCTTGTTTTAATAGAAAGAGAAGGGTGAAACTATTGCACCTCTCCTAAAAATCTCTGCCAATCATGAAGTGTTTTTAAATTTGAACAATCGATCTGGAGTCTTTGTGGCCGGAGGCCAGTTTGTTGAATTTGATGACCCAAATAAGTATAAGGGGGGGTCTCTTTTGGATCTTTTCAGGAGCCAAAATAAATCCTCGGGCCTCCAGAAGCTCCTGTAGCTATGCAAAGGCTATGTAACATTGTCTTTCTTTGGCCGCGGCCAAAAGAATATCA
Source organism: Mesocricetus auratus (assembly GCF_017639785.1). Classification (NCBI taxonomy): domain Eukaryota; kingdom Metazoa; phylum Chordata; class Mammalia; order Rodentia; family Cricetidae; genus Mesocricetus; species Mesocricetus auratus. The sequence continues at coordinate 106,140,700 of NW_024429184.1, read as the reverse complement.
TCCATGTAGTGGATAATGTAAAGATCAGGGAACTTACGTCTGAGGGGATCTAAACAGGCAGCTACATAAATCTGGCATATAGTTGGATTATTAGCCATCCCTTGGGGGAGCACCACCCATTGGAAGCGAAGGGCAGGCTCCCTAAAGTTAATCGCAGGAAGGCTAAATGCAAACCGAGGACTATCTTGAGAATGCAAGGGAATAGAAAAGAAGCAATCCTTCAAGTCAATGACAATCAAATGCCAGTCTCTAGGAATGGCCACAGGCATGGGCAAGCCAGGCTGCAGAGCCCCCATAGGCTGCATGGTTGCATTCACGGCCTTCAAGTCTTGTAGTAACCTCCATTTCCCTGAAGATTTTTTTATTACAAATATAGGGGTATTCCAAGGGGACGTGGAAGGGACCAAATGACCTGCCTCCAATTGTTCTTTAACTAGCTGGTGAGCCGCCCTTAGTTTCTCTGCTGGTAAGGGCCACTGTTCCACCCATACCGGATCATCTGATAGCCATGTGATGGGTATGGGGGCTGGCAGCGCAACAGTGACCCTCATCAAAAATGACCAAAACCCTTCCTATCCCCTGGGGCCCTGGTCTCCAAAGGGAGGGATGCCACAGGGCAAACCTCTCCCTGTTCTAGTTTACCTAGTTCCCTCCCCGGGATCCAGCCCCTCCCTTGCATCACCTGGGGGCCCCTGCTTTTGGACTTGGGTGCCTGGGTGGTGAGGACCACTCCCATTTCTTGCATGAGGTCCCATCCCCAGAGGTTAATAGGGAGGCCAGGCAAAACATATGGCTGGAAAAGCCCTGTGTGGCCCTCAGAGTCTTGCCACTTTAGGATTCTGAGGCTTTTTGGGGGCACAGTCTGTCCTATTCCCTGGAGGGTCACTGTCCCTTCCTCTTTTGGCCAGGCGGGGGGGCCAGAATTTATCTGAGAGGACAGAAAAATCTGCCCCAGAATCTAAGACGCCCCTAAAGGACTTGCCTTCTATCTTTAATGTAAGCTGGGGGCGGTTCTCCATAGTGGCTACCCAAAATGCTGCCGGGCCGGTACTTCCAAAACCTTGGTTGCCCCTTTTCTCTTTAATTTTTCTAGCCTCACAAGGAGCTGTAGGGAGGAGGAATATCTGAGCAATCCGTTCTCCTGCAGGGATGGCAACAACCCCACTGCCCACTGATGTCATTATTTTAATCTCCTCCTCACTATCCTGGTATATAACACCGGGGTGTACCTGGATGCCTCGAAGAATAGTACTGGACCGTCCCAAAAGTAGTCCGACCGTGCCTGGGGGCAATGGCCCATGCACCCCAGTAGGGAGGGCCTGGATCCCCCTTTCCGGTGTTAGGATTGCCCTGGCAGAGGGAGCGAGGTCCAATCCTGCACTCCCTGAGGTGGCTCTAAGGAGGTCTGAGATATGAAGGGGTTGCTCTGGGGGAGAAAATGAGTCCTGCCACTGCCCAGAGCAGGGGTCATTGCCCCGTACACATTGGTTTTGGGGCCCTGGGGTGGGGCCCTCCTCCTGTTCCCCTGATTATTATTAGCAGGAAGGAAATTTCCCTCCCGGTCAGTTTTAGAGTAGCAGTCATTGGCCCAATGATATTCCCTTCGACAACGGGGGCATAAACCAGGTCTCTTGAGACCAGTAGTACTATTTTGAGGGCGCTCTCTACGGAAGTGTCCCTCTCTACCACAGCTGAAACATGTTTTTCTCCCTCCCAGAGTAGGTCTTTCTTTCCCCACTTGGGGCCAAATAGCAGCAGCTAACACTTGGCCCTGGATGAAGTTCCCATCAATGTCCCTACAGATCCGGATGTAGTCATTTAGACTTTTATTACGATAGGGGCGAAGGGCTTCCTTACAATACTTATTTGCGTTTTCAAATGCCATCTGCTTGATGACTGGCATCGCAGGCCCAATGCCCCCAAATATTCTTTCTGCTACCTGACTGAGACGGTCTACGAAGTCTTGAAAAGGTTCGGAAGGTCCCTGAAGGACTTTGGACACATGATCCCTTCCTTCCTTGGAAGGCAATGCTTTCCAAGCCCCTTGGGCCGCTGCTGCCACTTGGGCATAGACTGCGATGTCATATTGCATTTGTTGCTGAATGGTGGCGTATTGACCACTCCCGGTAAGCATCTCCACATTTCTCTGGGGCTGTCTGGCCTGTGCATTTCTTTGGGCTGTCTGGCTGCATCTTTCCTGAAACTCACCTCTCCAAATCAAATAATCTCCCCCCGACAGAGCTGCTCTGCAAAGCTGCTGCCAATCGCCAGGTGTCAAATTAAGAGATGCAAAAGATTCCATTAAGGAAAGTGTAAAGGGAGCCTGTGCTCCATAATTTAAAGTTCCCTCTTTAAGTTGTTTTATATCCTTAAAATTTAAAGGGTTATGACGCCGAATGACCTGTCCAGAATTGTTCGGATCTGGAACTTCCATTACTGGGGCCACCACCAGGCAGCATTGGACCCCTCCTCTGGGTCTTCCCTCCAGATCCGAGAAGGACTGGGTTATCTCATAGGAGGAGTCCCTTTTTTCAGAGTATGGGGAAGGGTTTCTCTCCCTGTCCTGTCTTTCCTTAATTCGAATCTTTTTTAGTTCTTTTTTAAGGGCCGCGATCTCAGCAAGTAACCGTTCCTTTTCAGACTGTGACGAGTCTGAGTCTGAGCTACTTCCATTTTCTAGGTCTGATAGAGAAGGATATAACCGATTCTGACCGGAGTCCTTCTTTTTGGGTTGCGCCCGGAGATCTCTACCCGTTTTTTTGTTGTTACTAAGAGACTCCTCCTCATCCTCACTAACAATGGAGCCTCTAGTTTCAGTCATGGTCTCTTCCTCACTCTCTGCCCCTGAACTCAAGGAGGCTTGAGTCTCAGTCTCTTGTAACTCTAAAAAAGCCTCTTTTGTGTCCTGAACTACCTGGTGGTGCTGAACCTTATCTGTCAAAAGTGCTCCCCTCACTAATCTCCATAAGGAGAATGTTGTAGGGGGCAAGGACTCAGATCCCTCTTTTCGTAAAAGTCTATGAAGATCACGGCGAACCTCCTCCCAATCTGGAATATTTAAGCTTCCCCCAGTAATGAACCATGGACTGGCTCGTTCGATGGATTTTAGAAAGCCTTCTAGGGGTTTAGACTTGACTGCAGTCCCATGTTCTTTAAGTAACTTTTTTAGTTGATACTGTAATGATTCTAGCTTCCCGGAACTATTCCCCATAGTTTCTTAACCCCGTCCACTTACCTCGCTTTCACGATCTCAGTAGGACCTCCAATTGTCACGTCTGCTTCTCGGCCTGTGTTCGAGAATGTGCAGAGGGTGTCGGGATTGACAACACAGAGACTCGTTCAACAATGTAAAGAAAACTTTAAGCAGGCCCCATAAAGGTTCAAGAAAACTTCCTAAGAAAGCTCCATCCAGAGAAGCTTTTGCTCTCTCCTCTACCCTGGCTGGTTCTGCTCTGCCCCCAGAGGTGGATGTGTGTGGGTTTTGAAGGTGCAGTTAGTCTTTGGACAAGGTCGAGGTCAGGGCGGTTTCCGTGGGAAGGCCTTTTCCAGGAACTTATTGTATCGTTTTTAGTAAACATGTTTTTACTAAACATTGTCTTACAGCTGCCTACTCCCAGGCAGAAGGGGAAATGGGTCTCTGCTCAAGGTCTGGTGTTCCCACAAAAATTTTTTTATATATTTCAGCAATGAAATTATGCCCTAGTGTCTGTGAATACTAGCCAATGATATCCTGATAAGCAGCCTTCTATGCAGAATGATTCTCCTGTTTCCAACCACAGTCAAGTGTAGATCTGCTGATCTCTTTTATTGTGGTGTGAAGAGGGGGAAGTTACAATGGCAAGTTAAGAAAGAAAACACATCATTACAGCTGTTGATGCTGCTGTTTCTTTCCTCTGCATCTTTTACCCAATGGGATGGAACAATATAAATCTAAGAATTATTTTATTGCTGTGCATTTCTCTAAAACCATTGCCCCAAACTCTTTCATGTAAAATAACTGACTATCTCATATCATAGCTATTGGCTGTTTAATATTGCCTTGAAAATTACACGGAAAATTAAACCAGTCCAACCAGCTAAGACATAATGTGACATTAAATGTCTAACAAACTCACTCAAGCTAAAAATAAGTAGCATTAAATCAATACATTCAAGCTATTTACATAATTGTTCCCATCTTTCAGAAGTTGTTTGCCACTCCCTGCCCACTTTGTTTTCCACTATGCATATCATGGTTAATAGATTTTTAATTAACCTACAAGCAATGCTTCCTTAGAACTTTCTGGTAGCTACTTATTAATGATATCCAACATCCAGGCACCACTTTTATGCTCACATGATTCATACACGAACCATCTAATAAGGATCCTTTGAGAATGTTTGTATTTAATAATCAAAAATGAAATGTTCAGAGAGGCTGAGCAAGTGCTTCATAGTCACCCAGCAATAAGACATGAAACTATGAATCCTAGATATCTGTGCCACTGACAATTAATTATATCATAGCCGTAAAAAATAAACTTGTAAGATCCTATTAATTTAGTTGTAATCATCTAGTTGTTCAAATGCTTTTTAAAAGCTTTGAAGAAAATGACCAAAAATGTACTTTAAGAAACCAAATTCATGTACTAATTCTTTGAGAAAGTGATTCTAAAAATTATGTGTTCCTTTACTCCCATTAACCATTAGTGCAGTAGGAATTTGACTTGACTAGTCACTGAGTACATTTGTTGCATTAGAAAAGGGATTTTAAACTACTAATAATAATTTGTTCTGGGGAAATGGTTTTTGTAAAATGAAATTTTCCCCTTTGTTTCCTGTTTAAAACTGTATCGAAACATGCTATTTGAGTGTTATTTAGTGTGTAAATTCTATTGCTATCCATAAAATTAAGTATGACTTTCTGAAAGAGGAAGAATTAAAAAATAAAGATAAAATGAAACCATCCTGCATTACAATATATTGGTTATATTTTGTTAAGCTTATTAAGAAGTGAGAAACTATGTTTTGTTTTTATCTTTTCCATCTCTACCATGCATTGATTGCAGCAATGTTGTCATTGCTCTAGAGAAGGTGACTGTGTATACCATCAAAGTTTAGAAGATACCCTGACCCCAGCTCACAACTGCTCCCTTCCTATCCCTTCCTCATACAGCCACCCTGAGAAATGGGATCCACATTTGACTAATGCCAAGGAACTCTTTCGGATAGAAAAAATAATAGTGAACCAGCAAGCCTGGGAAGAGTTCAAGTCCAAACACAAATAAGGGCTAGAGAATCCACCTCATTTTTTTCTTTGTGTTCTTGTGGACAGACATTTTTGAGATAGGAAGAAGGACCCATGATAGCCAGGGGGTGTTGAAAAAGTATCTATTTCACTACCTTGTTGATGTCTGGCTACACTAAATTAAGTTCATGCTACAGAACACTAATGATGTTAGATGACTGTGGGAAAGGGTAAGACCATTGCCCTCCAACCTTGATGCCAGTGAGAACAGTGATTCAATTTCTTTAGCCCTCTTGATCCTGCCCTTCTGTGAAAAGCTTGAGTTCTCATGTCGTCCAGAGTCCCATTCAATATAAAAAAGAGCTTTGTAATGTCAATATATTTGATACTTTTTAAGTGTCCCAAACACTCAACTTCTGTGCACTGCTCTTTAATCATGAAGAAGCCAACACTTTGCAATGTGCTCCTCCAGTATCCAGGTAACACATAAACATTTTAGCATTGCTTAGAGTCCAACAGTTGCACCTGTTCAAGGCTTTTCTCCCTCTTTTATGTACCTGATATATGAAGAATGATGAAATTTGCCATTGGGGTTTTCATATTTCTTTATGATGTGTCATCAAGTCCCTCCAGCCTTCGAACCATAAATAAAATTTCAACTTCCATCTTCATCTCAACCTGAAGTGAAAGTGTAAAAATTAAACATTTTTCATTTTCTTCTGGGTATCAGGCATGCTCTATGGGCTTTAAAAACACCAAGGTATACTCTGTGCAGCCTCTCTTTCTAAATGCTTTCTTGAGCAAGCCTTTGTAGATATTAGCACATCTACAATATGTGGGAGGGCATGCAGCTTGGGAGAACAGGACAAGTTTTCCAACATCCAGGCTGTGACAAAACAGGTGAAATACAGTACAATCGGCCAGACCAGACACAGAAGGTAAATAGTCTCCTAATTTCCATGAACTTGGAGGATCTAAGCATTGAAACATTACAAATCTGGAAGGATGTTGGTATATAAATGTCTGTTTAATATGCCTCATCAAAAGGACATCTAACCCAAGCACAAGTGCTTTAAGATACTTTGTTAAAACTCCATCTATTTATACATAAGAAAGCGCCTGTTGCCTGGTCTGCAAATTGTTTCCACATTGTTTTTATGTGTTTGTGTATTGTGTGCTGGAGCCTATAAATGTGTATGGGTGTGTGCGTGTGTGCTTTGTTTTTCTTTGGAATTTAAATTTAGAGAGGGGGAAAAGTGATCAGTTCATGCTGGGTAGCTAAATGAATCAACCTGTCTAAATTGTTTTCTTTTTTTTTTTTTCTTTTTCCACAAGAACTGTACCTACATTCCACCATCTTGAAACTATCGTAAAAAACACAGACCAGGAAAATGAAATTGATCCCCAGTGGACTGTAAAGGTTGCCGTTAATAATGTTCACCTGAACTTAAGGCTTCAAGCATTGCACGTCTGTCAAATAAAGGAGACAGACTGTGCGGAGGGAAGCAAGGACAGACGCAAACAAGGCATGCACTTTCAGCTTCAACAGGTACAAATTGCAGATGGGACATAGAGGGTTAGCAAAATAAATTACTTCCTGCCCTCCCGTAATGTTTCACAGTCCCGGCGGCAATGTTTTCACTGCTGACACCACCAAGCCACGCTCGGCATTTGCAGTCGCTCTCTGTGACCAGTGGGGACAGCAGCCCTCTTCTCCAAGAAACCAAACACCAGACTCTGCGTAATGTAAAACACCTTCTGCTTCCCCAAGTGTACAACGGAATTAGAAATCCCGGAATCTGTCCAAATGCTGCGTTTCTTTAACAAGGTGGTTATACAGAAAGCAAGTGTTTATGGAGTCTCATCTTGTTTTCAAACTTCTGGCTCAATTTACACCAAAACAAATTCTAAACTGCTCCTTCAGGAAAACATTTCACAAATGATAAGCCCTCCCTTAACCTCCCTGAGCAGATGCAAACACAGGCACAAACCTCCTCGCCCTTTTCTCCGTACCCATTTCTGTTCAGAATGAAAGAATGTTTCTTCTGTTTATATTGCAAACAGCAACAAGAACATAATGGCCACTTCCTAGGAGAAAAAGTCAGTTTATAAACACTTAGGACCATCTTAACCACAGAGAATACTCTATAAAAGTTATATATTTTAATCCATTTAGGAGTAGACCATGTTGAATAATGTTAGCCTTCAGTGTTTAGGAAAGTGACACTAATCTTGCGTGGACCACAGTGTCTCTACAACGAAGTGTAAACAAGCCCCTCAAGAGTATGGTGGGACAAAGGAGACCAGCACCAGGGAGGGCCCAGAATGAAGGTCTGTTGAGTCTCACGAGCAGGAAGCACCAAAGGTCAGCTGTCACTGTTAAAACTGTCCCACTGGGACAGCTCTATGTAGTATTAGGTGACCTCATTTGTTCAGTAATGAGGAAATTCAGAGCTGGTGTTAAATAATTTCTTCAGACTTTGAAACAACTGTGTGACAAAAGTAAAACAAGAACCTCAGTGACCTATTCAGTGAGAGGTGAAGATCCAGGGATCACTGGCTCTCCACATGAGACTCACAAGACAGGTCAGCCAGTAAACGCTAATCCAGGCTTCCTGGAGATGGTTCGAACAGAAACTGGGAGAATGATTTCTATACAAATTATACTTTTATGAATGTCAATCACTCGCACATGTGGATAAGGACAAAAGCTCCTGGCATTAATGTCTTCATATTTTACTTAAGAAAAAATATTTCTGTTGGAGAGATGGCTCAGTGGTTAAGAGCACTTGGCTGCTGTTGCTTAGTACTACATTTGACTCCCAATACCAGAGTCAGGGGGCTCACAACCACCTGTAGCTAACTCCAAGGGAGCCAGAATCTGACCTTTGTAGACACCAGTACACATGTGACATAAACACACCAAAAGACACACACAGAACGACACAGAGACATACCTATGAATAAATAAAAGTAAATCTGAAACGAAGAAAAAGTTGTAGAAACTTCTAAATGGTGCTGCCTCAAAAATCACAGTTGAGAACACTGGCCATGATGACTGGCCATTCTCTGGGCTTTGCCTGCTTCTCACTGGGGTGCATAGCACCCGATAAACCTGTGAGGAGGAATTTAGGCCTAACCACAATCATAACAGTAATAAAAAAATACCCTGCCTGCCTTTGGCAGAGTTGAACAAAAGTTTCTCATCTTGAGCCATCAGAACTCCAGGGAGTGATAGAATATACACAGCTCTCACTATTAATTTAATCAGTCACACAGGGATGCAGAAGAAAAACAGAGACCCCCTCCTGCTTGGTACATCAAGTAGCCACATGTCCCACGGCAGACAGCCTGTCATTTCCACTACAGAAGCTGTCACAGGATAGAGAAAGTTATCTGAGTGTCTGACAGCCCAACAGCACGTTGGTGGCAGGAAGGCACAGAGGTCAACATCCTTGCCTAGAGTTCAAATATTTTTCTGTTACAATAACAATTTTGACTGAAGTGTCAGTGTTCTGAATATATTTTCCTTAGTTCCAGCTTTACCATTAAGTGGATAGTCATTTCTGAAGCTAAAAGAGATCAAGTTTCCTCAGAAGTTTCTTCTATTGATAACCTGTTCGTTTTCATCAAAAGGTAATAGATGTTTCAAGGAGCTGTATCAATGATATTCTTGAAGATGATTAAGTGTGAGAGACTAGGAATCATCTGTTTAGATGGCATCATGGACACTAGTGTACAAACTGAGGGTTTGGGCACCAGATGTATAAACTGAGGCATGACAACACAGTACAGTTGAAGGGAAGGTTTTTCTTATAGATGTGAAGGAGAGTGCAGCCAGGGGAACCTGACAGAGTCCAGAGCAGGGAGAGAAAGAAGTAGATTGAACATGGCCAGCTGACTGGAGTTGGCTATCAGAGGAGAGAAAGGGAGGGAGAGGGGAAAGACAGAGTGGACACAAACGAGAGGAAGAGAGAGGGGCCAAGAAAGGAAGACAAAGGTTTTAAACAAAAGAGAGGACTTGTCTGAAATGGCAAGGTTATGAGGGAATGAGAAGTAATGGAAGGGAAATCCTTGAGCTGGAGAACTCTATGGTAAGAAATGAGGTGAGAAGAGCCACTGGTACCGAGTGAGCCTGGAGGACAGGATGTGCTTTGGTATGTCAATAGGTGCCATGGATAGCCATTTGTCCCTTCTGACTGACAAAGAAATGGTTGCTTTGGTAGAGGAGAAAGGGCACCAGAATATCTGGAATGTAATTTCCTTTGAACTTGACAACTAGAATTTAGGATTTTGTACAGCATGTGCTCAAAAGGAAGAGGTGGGCTGAGGCTGTGGCTCAGTGGTCTAGTGCTTGCCTGGAATTTATGAGATCTGCATTTGATCACTAACACTGAAACAAAATCCTGGGGTTTGAATGACTAAGTCTCTGACATTTTGGTCCAGCCACAGGAAGATGCATACTTCATGAAACACAAAAGCTTGGGACCAGGGGCTCAGTGGGTAAAGAGCTTGATTCATGAGGATTTAACTTTGGATCTCTAATTCTCACATAAAAATTGGGGAATAGTAGTGTGCATTGTAACCCCAGCACTAGAGAAACAGAGACAGGAAGGTCCCTGAGGCTCAAAAGAGAGTCATTTTAGTCAAACCATGGGCTCCAGGTTCAGTGAGAGACCCTGTCTCAAACCATAATGTGGAAAACAATTGAAGAAGGAACCTGACACTGACTTCCTGGCCTTACAGGCATGTGAGCACACACACCTGCATTCATATGTATGCATTCACGTGAAGTTGCAGATCTTTTTTTTTTTTAACAAGACTAATTTTAGAGTGGTTTGCTTTTCAGCAGTAAGGTTTTATGGGAACAGCTAGAGAAGTTGAAAGAAAAAGCCTGGAGGTATGGAACTAAGAAAACCCTGCTATGGAAACAAAAGGAAATAGGGGCAGTAAATTAAATAGGTTTTACATTATATAGCCTCCTAATGGAGACACATTCACTCTCATCAATTTGCACTTAAGAGGGAAAATGGATGTTTATCAAGATTTTTAATAAAGCCGCTGTTTACATAAATTAGCATGGGGCTGGCTGGGTTGATTTAAGCTGCACTGTAAAGAGCCATTCCCACAGCAGAATTCAATCTCATCTCTGAAAATACAATTATAAGTCTAAGATACTTTCCAAGTACTATTTTCTCAAACAACACTTTTTGTATAATTGTCTTCACTTTTCAGAATTTCATGGATGTATATAACGTGTTTTGATAAATCTGCCATCCAAGCCCTCTCTTTCAATTCCTACCCTTTTCACCACTTTCCCTCCCAACCCCATGTCATCTTTTAACCCATGGAGTCCACTGAAGGCTGCCTGTACGTGCATGGGAGTAGGGCCATCCACTGGAGCGCGGGCAGCCTCTCAGGACCCACATCCCTGAAGAAACAGACTTCCCCTCCACCAGAAGTCATCCATTGCCAGTAGCTCCTCAGACAGGGGTGAGACTTCATAGTTCCTCATTGACATGTGCTGGGATATTGGCTTAATCCTGTGTGGGTCATGTGTAGGCAGTCAGAGCTGCTGTGAGATTGTATGTGCAACTGCTCTGTCACCCCTGACAAACACTGTTGTGTTGCAGAAGCCACTCCCTCTAGCTCTTACAATCTTTCCACCTCTTCTCTGGTGTTGATCCCTGAGACTTAGAAGGAGAGTGTGACAAAAATGCACAATTCAGGACTGAGCACTCCAAACTCTCCTAGTCTCTCGATACTGACCAGTTGTAGAGCTCCCTACTAACTGGCATCTACTGCAAACAGAGCCCTCCCAACTAGAGTTGAGAGATGATCTAATCTATGGGTATAAAGATCTCCCAGAGGCATCAGCAGAAGCTTGAGGTCCAGGGTGTCCACCAATCTTGAACCAGGGCAAGACCTATTGTCAATGCTGAATACCCAGGGTAGAGATTGGATGTGACATTGGCTTAGGCCCACAGACACATAGGAAGTCCCAGATAGTGTTTTTAAAATCTGACTTCAAGTAGAATCTAGATGCCTTGCTGTAATGTTTAGTTTTCTTTGTTTGAGTATTTGGTAAGGAAAGGGTAATTTTGCCTTTAAATTGTGATTGATTTATAATTATATGGTCTACTTATTATTTTAGTATCTATGATATCCATCAAAAATTCTGTGCTGAAGGATGAGTTTGGAGAGCAGTCTCTCATAGGGTTTGTGACTGAGGGAGAAAGTGCTGTTTTGGACAAGAAAAAAGGAGGAGAGAGGGGCACAAGGCTGAGGTAGCAGAGAGCCTGCATCTCCATAGAATTCGCAAGAAGCAGCATGATATCTCTGAGCTGCTATCATACCTTGTGTTGTATTACTGTAAAATTGTATAAACCATCTAAGAGATACAGAACGGAGTGAAGGCTGTAACATCCTCCTTGCTGCTAGGATAATGGTTGAGGCTCCCCTCCAGGCCTGCTAGCCTGTCTCTAGGGCAAATGGGCACAAGGTAATTTTGTTGCTTTTCATTATGGGTCTAAACTCCACATAAAAGGCTTCATCAGGGTCCTTACATGGTCCCTTTCAAGTATTTATCTACCTGATAATTTTCGTAAGTATACTAAATCCCATTTCTAAGCTCATTTGACATGTAGAAATGCAAAAATTCTTGGCTAAGATTAAGATGTCTGAGAGTAAAATCAATGCTCCATGAGGAAAACTCATACAAAGTAGGGCTGGGACGGAGTTGACAATTGTAGCAAATAAGAATGTAAGGTGCCCTTGTATAAAATTGCATGGCAAACAAGACTGTCAGTACAAATTTACTCCATGTAGCATCTGGCACATACTGAGGTTTCTAAATTATTCACTCTTTAGCTAAGATCAGATTTGATTAGATACTTGGTCTACTGAGCAACCCTACTCCAAACCTTCAGACAGTCTTACACATCCACATATTATTTACCTCTCCCTATTTCCCATGGGTTTCTTCTATAAGAAGTATTGTCTCCTGTTGTCTTCACTAACCTAATTATGTCAAACATTGCACAACCTGCCAGTATTCAAGGCACAGAGGAGAGCTAGAAAATTAAACATTCCCATTCCTAAGCATGTTTCCCAACATAACTAAAAAGATGACTCTTAAAGCACATCAAAATTGACATTAAAACGGATTACTATTCTTTTATCCACACCTCTAGAACTCTGCTTTGAGATGTGAAATCTCTAATTTAAGGTGAAAAAAAAAACTCTAAGTAGCTTACTAAATTTAGACAATCCACACACATAGTGTGTGTCCGTGTAGCTAGACTCATCATAAAGTATCAAAACTAATCACTTAAATGTCAGGTCAAGTTATTAGGTCTGGATTTTTACCTGTAAGTCATCTTGGTGACATAATGGAGATTAAGGTAGACATTGCTGGAATTCTTTGAGAAGAGGTAAAGGCACAACCATTACTACTAAGATTGACAGGAGATGCACAGCGGGACATTCCATAGGAACAGGAAAGCATCTTGCCCCTTAGTGGCTATGGTTTACGTGAGAGTTCACACTCCATTAATGAAAGATAAATGAATGTGCAGTTCAAACTAAGAGCCAGAACTTTCTAGAATGAGGTCATTATTTTCCAAATATAAGGCATTGCTTGCTAATCATGTAACTTACATCTCCCAAACACTATTTGATCTTCCCTTGTCTTAGAGAACTCATAGTATCTAATAACAAACAACTGCTTGTAACTTTAGCTGCAATATCAACTTCTGATGTTCCTGGTCTCCCTGAACACCAGCACTCAAGCACATACTCACAGGCACATATGCATATGAATAATTTAAAGTAAGAATTTTAATCATATGAATTAATAGTAGAACAGCATTTTTCAAAGTATAAGAATTATCTTATTTGATTCTTCTAGAACCCATATGATCAATTTAATCAGGGAGAGAAGGATTCAGTGGGTCCAATGCATGCAACCATGAGTAAAACAACAACTGGGAGAGATTTTTTTATTCCTAATAACCTTCATACGTTTATTTTGATTGATCATACAGGTTCCACAGTCTTATATTATCCAGTGTGTGTGTGTGTGTGTGTGTGTGTGTGTGTGTGTGTGTGTGTGTGTGTGTGTGTATAATTTCACTCATGTCAAGCATGTCAAATTTTAGCATCTGATTTTGGCAAACTCACAAGACCATAACCAAACTGTTTGGGCATTTTTCTAAATCAAGTAACAGAAATAGTTCCATCTTTCTCTCTGTCAGTCATCTCTTCACCCCAGTCTAATTACAAGGTTTTCTCCTGTGAAAATCAGTTTTAAAAATAATTTATGCAGCTGTATGCAACTCAGGTATGAGTTTAAATGAAAATCTTGATAAATGCAAGTAATTGATGTTAATTTACATGTTCCTCAATGATTATCATTGGTTTCAGGTAAACAGTCTGAGGCTCTGGGCTGCATCTTAAATACTAGCAATGACAGTGCATACATGAATTGGCTAAAAGGTCACTTTGGGACAAAGACAATCACCTAGATGGAGCCTCAGGAAAGCATCAGTGAAAGCCTATAAAACCCACAGACTGTCCTCATGGCAAGCAAATAACAAAAGTCCTTCACAATTCATTTTCATAAAAATGAGATTAAAACTATTTGCTCATTTATAAATATTAATTAACTTCTAATATGTATCAGGCTGTGCTTGTAGCATTGCAAATTCTGCAGAGAGAAACCAAAGGCCTGGCCCTGCTCCGTGAGTCTGTGTGGAAATAGAATTAAATCTAGTCTGGAAAATTGAGGGGAATATTTGCGTACAAGAGAGTTGCATGGGAAGCTATAAATTAGTATTACTCATGGTAAAAAGGAAGGAACAATGTTAAAAGAACTTGTGTACACAAGATGAAAAGATGGGAGTAGAAAGAGCACACCAAGGCATGACTGGAGATGAAACTAGAAAGAAAACCATGGTAAGAGCAGCTGGGGCCCAGTAAAAGCCTAAAGATAGAAAGGGACCATCAGATAGTCAGTAGGGAGGCCTTAAAGAAGGGAGACAGACAATATTTGAACATGACAGGAAGAGATAATACTGGGGATGGAAAGATCAAATGGTACAAATGTTCATTTAAAGTAAAAGAATACCGAGGAGTCTAAAGCTAATGCTGTGGTAGGTGAAGTGGACTATAATTGCATAGGTATGACTGGTAGATCATTGCTAATAGAGTGAGAGGTGATGATAACTTGGAATAGAACGGATGGCAAATAAGGTGGCAGGTTTCATATGGAATTGATGAAACAGATGATGGCTACAACTGGGGATTCCTTCGTCAAGTGTAACTGGCACTAAAAATGGTGCCTGGAAAATGGATGGAACTAAAAAAAACCATCCTGAGTGAGGTAACCCAGACTCAGGAAAACAAACACGGCATGTATTCTATCATAAGCAGATATTATATGGAAAACAAAGGATAACCAGACTACATTGCAGAGCTCCAGAGATGCTTAGTAACAAGGAAGACCCCAAGAGGGACACATGAATTGCCCTGGGAAGGGAAATTAGATGAGATCTATGGGTAAACCAGGGGCTTGGGGGAAGTAAGGGGATAAGGATAGGGAATGAGAACATGAGGGAATGGGATGGTCGAGGTGGGGATGGATACAGTGGAAGGAAGAGCAATGAAAGAGATACCATAATAGAGAGAGCCACTATGGACTTAGGGAGAAACCTGGTGCTGTGATAACTCCCAAGAATCCACAAGGAGGACCGAGCCAATACTCCTAGCAATAGTAAAGAGGATACCCGAACTGGCCTACCCCTGTAATCAGATTGGTGAATACCCCAGCTATCATCATAAAGCCTTCATCCACCAATTGATGGAACCAGACACAGAGATCCACAGCCAAGAACTGGACTGAACTCTGGGAATCCAGTCAAAGAGAGGGAGGAAGGAATACATGAGCAAGGCAGGTCAAGACCACGATGGTCTTGAACCAAGCCTGTGGAAACTCATGAATGCCAGACCTACAATGGTGCGGACTACAAGGGACTTAACTAGGCCCTCCATATGTGGGAGACAGTAGTGAAACTTGGACTATCAGAGGGGCCCCTGGCAGTAGGACCATGGTACAAACCTGGTACATGAGCTAGCTTGTTGGAGCCTACTCCTTACAATGGGATTGCATGCTCAGTCCTAATGCATGGGAGAGGGGCCTGGCCCTGCCCCAACCTATCATACCAAACTATGATGACTCCTCATGAGAGTCCTTAGCTGGGGCTGGGCTGGGAGAGAGGCAAAGGGGTAGGGGGAGGCAAGGAGTGTAGGAGGAGGTGTGTATAGGGGTAACTGTGATTGAAATATAAAATGAAATTTAAAAAAAATGGTGCCCGGTATATAATAACACTTAAATGTTTTGGAATGAACAACATTTAAAATTGGTAAAAATAGGGATGAGAGGAATGAGGTAACAACATTCCTAAGATTTTACACAGCATATCACAGCTGGATGGTGAGGTCATGAAGAAACCAAAAGCTCAAAAAGAAAAACAGGTTTGAAGTACGAGCCCTTAAGTTAATTGTATCTCTTTGATCTTCATATATATTGAAGTCAACCAATAGCAGTTAAGAAAAAGAGAGGGATGATGATGGAGAGCCGCATTAGATTTAGTCCATAGATATACATTTCTGAGCCATTCCTTGAGGGGAAGTCATTAACATCTTAGCATAAATGCTATTTCCTAAGCAGAAACTCTAGGAAGAAGAGGAACAGATGTGAACCAAGCTCAGAAAAGCTTTCTGAAGCCCCCCCCACACAAATGGAGTAGCTGAGTCTGCAAGGAGAAGCACAGGTTGAAAAGCACAGGTACACACAAGAAAGACTTAGTGGGAAGCAGAATCAGCTATGTTTCAAGTCAGTGACCATGCTGACTGCAACACAAAACTCACACAAGTGATTTTTGTGTTTCTCAATATCAAAAAGGTGTATGAGGTTAAGTAATTAAGTGATGAAATTAACTCATGGCGTACAGTGGATACAGGTTATACAGTGGGCATGTGGTATACAGGGTAGACATGGTATACAGTGGAAACATAGTACAGGAGTAGTCACATGGTACAGTGAGCACACAGCGTAAGTTGGCATGTAGTATACAGGGGATATGTGGTACAATAGCAGACACGTGGCATACAGATGGATACAACATATCATGGCCATGTGGCATACGAGCAGAAACGAAAGAAACAAACTTTGGTAGATGGACAGGGGTGGCAGAGGCATAAGTGACCATGGAAGGCCAAAGAATAGCCTTTATAATAGTTGAGAACAGATCGCCCAAGACAGGCATTGGTGGCACACACCTTTAATCCCAGCACTAGGGAGGCAGAGGCAGGCGGATCTCCGTGAGTTCAAGGCCAGCCTGGTCTACAGAAT
This sequence comes from Mesocricetus auratus, assembly GCF_017639785.1. NCBI lineage: Eukaryota > Metazoa > Chordata > Mammalia > Rodentia > Cricetidae > Mesocricetus > Mesocricetus auratus. The sequence goes on along the minus strand of NW_024429184.1, from coordinate 106,124,060 downwards.
GAGTGCCAGGAGAGGCTCCAAAGCTAATCAGAGAAATCATGTCTCAGAAAACAAACAGAAAAGAATTGCCCAAACAACACTGGAAGCAGGTGATCAAGTTCAAAGCCTCTTAAAAAGTCCAATTTTATTCACATACTATCAGTATTAGAATTACTGTCCTCAGGAGTATGTGGCAGATTCAGGATATCAAAATATGTGGTAGACAAAACCATCAAGAAACATGAAGAAAAATTTCAAAAACAAACAATTACAACAAAAGCAAGTCACAACAAAAACAAAAATAACTTCTACTGAGAAAATTGGTATCAAATTTGGTGTTTCAGTGTATCTAGTAAGAAAAAGTCTTCCTTTGAAGTTCTGTGATAGTACTCTATTAAGAAAAAAACACTCAGCCTTAAATATAGTCCATTTTCATGTGTAATTCATGCCTTGAGAGTTAAGATACATTTATCAGTTCAGACTGCCATAACAAATGAGGAAAGGCTTAGTGGCTTAAACAACAGAAATTTGTTTCTTACACTTCTAGCGGATGGGTAGTTTTTGGTACTGGTACTCTTGGGACAGAGTGAAACTGAACAATTTGGTAAGATGGTGTCATTCTGAGACCTTCTGTGTGACCCCATCCCTCTGCATGCTAGTATGACCTCATCTTGGAGCATTTGTTGGGGAACAGTGTTCCCTGATGCAGACAGAAAGAGAATTCTGATGTGTCTACCTATAAATAGTAGACTACTCCTGTCAGACAAGGGTCCCATGCTTATCATCTCAGTGTTAATTATCTCTGTAATAGACAAATTCTCTTATATTGGGTGTTGCAAATTTACACATGGATTTTAGGGGATTCAGACTTCATCCATTATAAATGAGAACAAATCTTAAACACTGCACTGATGTTTAAGACACTCTTTCCTCAGTATCTGTGGTGGCTAAGTCCTTTATATAAGATGTCACAGTTGTCACACGTACTGTCACATTCTCTTGCGTGTTTTTAAAATTATCTCTGGGGACTGGGAAGTAGTTTATACTAGAGCACTTCCTTAGCATGTGCAAGAATTGTTACCCATAATACAAAGGCAAAAATTCATCTCTGATTATGGTACAGGCCTCTCATCCCAACACTCAAGAGGCAGAGGCAGGAGTATCAGCAGTTCAAGACCAGCCTAATATATAAAAATAAATAAATATCTCCGTATTGCTTATAATGCCTACCATAAGGCAAACTGTATACAAATGGCTGTCAGTGTAGTTTGGGAAATAATAGCAAAGGAAAATCTATGCATTTTTCATACATATGTAACCATTTGTTTTCATAGTTTTGATCTGAGGATGGCTGAATTCACAAATTCAGAGAGCTGGAAGGGTTAACTGTACCCCAAGAATGGAGGAAAACCAAGTAATTTGGGATTCAGGAACACAGGCCTTTGAAAAGTTTATTTGATGCAAGTTCTATGAACCACATTATCCATCCCTTCATCTCATAAAACGTGTTTGTAGAAACCTATCTCTTGGCCAACAGGCACAGAAAAATATGGCTCAATGCCACCAAATGTCAAGGAAATGCAAATCAAAACCATTGTGAGCTATCACAGTTCCCAAGTAAGAGTGGCTTTTATCAGAAAGAATAAGGATAACATGTGTTGGTGAGGAAGGGAAGAAAAATAAACTCTTAATTTCCTGGTATTTGTAAAATGTAGGCTAGTATAGCCACTATGCAAAACAAGATGGGGGTACCTCAAAAAAATAAAAAAATAAAAGTAGAATGATCATACATTCTATATACCCAAAGGCAATGCAATCCTTGTGTCGAAGAAACACCCACCAACCCATGTTCACTCTAGCAATATCCATGACAGCCAAGAAATGGAGACAAATTCAGCATCTGTCACCTGATGAACAGATTAAAGAAATGTGGACTATATCCCCAATGCAATACTATTCAGGCACAAAATGAATAAAACCATATCATTTGCAACTGTACAGATGAAAATAGTGATTACACAGTAAGTAAAACAATCCAGACATGGAACCATCACATGATATCACTCATATATAGAGTCTAAAATGTTGGTCTTTAACAAATTTAGAATAAAATGGTGGTTACCAGAGAGAACGAATGAAGTTGGAGATGGGGAAAGACTGCTCAATGGGTACAAAGTTGTATGGAAGCAAGACATTCTGATGTGCTGTTTTGCACAGTAGAATGATTATAGATAAAAATGTAATATGAATTTCAAATGTTAGAAAGAATGGATTGAAGAATTTTATACCCATGTAGGAAAATTAATATCCATGGGAATAAATATGCTCAACCTGATTTAAGCATCATTTATTATAAACCTTTAATGAATCATTACCTGATACCCATTAATATGCCCAACTTTATGTTTCATGTATCAGCTGAATTATATATTGTAAATGAAAGTGTATTTGCAATTAGTAAAAAAAATATCAATTACTTCACATGTAACTGTGCCTTGGAGGAAAAAATATTACTAGAGCAGAAACTCTGTCAGAGAATCAAATACATAATCCATAAATGTCCATGTTCTCTTGATAGATGGAAATATATGGATGCAAGGATAGGTCAATGTATTAGATGGATGCATGGATGGAATTTCTGTCTTTTTGCTAACTTAATGCAACTTTATCCATAATCAATAAATGGCAAAAGAGAACTTTCTCACTAAGCTTAGAATTTATGCCTATGTAGCTTCTAGCATTCTTGGTTTCATCTATCTCACAGTTCCATGGGTTACTATAGCAGCTCCTGCTTTATTTTTTCCCTCTTGGGGACCCTACCAAATGTTTTTAAGCCTCTGCTAAACGCAGAGGATTTACTTACTGCCTCAGCATTCAGACCACAAACCTCAAAGGGCAGCTGAGACTCATAACTACCCCTGAATCTACAGCTGAGCCTGCAACCTAACCCCCCAAGTTCTTAAATCTCCTCCTCTGCCCCTCAGATTACTGTACCTTAAAGAATTCTAGAATTTAAGGCTAGCCTTTCCCCATATTTTCTAGGATCTGTGAATGATTCCCTAGAATGTGCCACTCTGTAGACAAGGAAAGCTGTACAGCAAGCCCTTGGACCACATAAAGTGCAGAAACCCATGGGAAGTGGCACCTACCTCTGTATAAGGAGAGAGCATGCCTTTTCTTCTAAGCAATCCCAAGTCCATCTTTACCTAACTTGTTTATACATGGTGGAATGTTCTGAGTTCTTGGGTTGCTCTTCCCCTGCCAGTCTGTTGATTGGGAAAGTAGAGTTTAACCTTCATAGGATACGAGAAATGCCTTTTAAGTCTCCAGACTATGCCTTCTAGTGCAGCCTGGTATGACAAGGAGTCCTGCTTGGTTAGTTGGTCATGAGGACTCTGGTGTGGTTTCTTGCCTTCATTATTGTCTTCACATCGGTCTCATGAATGACTTCACTAAAGGTTATCTGCAAGCCTTGAAGGTTCCTTTAGGTTCATGCCCATGACTTTCATTCTATTGCATAAAATCATGCATTTTCTAAGCTTTAAATTATAGTTTTAAATATTTTAATGATATATGGAAGTGAAATATACCCAAGTTCTAGAAATTGGTTGTCAGCCTAATAAGGCCCGGACCTAGAGTTATCGTCTCCTTTGGTGAATGAGTTCAAAGGAAGAAAGCTGTAAACTATCTCAGCTTCTTTGATGATGAAAAATGTACCTGCTATATAATACACCTCCAAATGTACTACTCTGTCTCCTGCCCTTTGAACTAATTGCAAGAAAATCAAGAACCACAGGTCTGGGGTGGATTTGGAAGTGATTTTTGTGGTAATTTAGAGTAATTGGGATTTTTATGACAGTTTCTATAAAGAAGAATATATAGCTTTGGTATTCCTCGCGACAGTTCCTTGAATTACACCTAAGGAATAAGAAGTCTCAGGCAGGGCTTTTAATTTATGGTGGTACACCCATTCTGTCATCATAGGCTAGCATTACAAATGAGCAAGGAATAAAAAACAGCTTCTAGGTGTAATGAAATGTGCCTGAGAGTGCTCTCACGGTGTCCAGATTCATTTCTGCCCACACACACATCCACACAGCCCTAATACAGCTCTCGGCAGCAAATCTGCATCTTGGAGCCAAATGGCAACTCATCTGAAATCCTAAGCCCTAAGTATAAGGCTGAAACATGCAAAAATCTTAATTAGTAAAGGATCAGAAAAAAATAAGTGTTCTATTAATAATTAGGCAAAACTGAAGCATGATAACAAGTGCTTAGACTCTGAGACAGTCGCTGCCTCCTCAGCACAAATTACATTTGATCTGAGGAAGGGCTCTTAAGAGCCAAGAGTATAAAGATGTTTTCGGTATCTCCTCTCCCCTTCAGTGTCCCTGCTGTGTGGGCGGCACTGTAATGAGATGGTGGCATTTTGAGGAACACTTGTAGTGTTCAATTAGGCTTCCTCTATTCCTAGCTGTCCTCTTTTAAAATGAATGAATACAAAGCCAATTATCCTTTAGATGCTTGCTTTGAGTGGCATTGACCGATTTCCCACATGTTTGACAACTACCACTCTGAGACACTGCCCTTAATTCAAATGTAACGAAGAAGAAAAGAGGAATGACTTTCATTTCTGCGTGGGCCCAATGGAAATCGCAAAGCTTCACTTGTAAAGGGAGTGATAGACCCAAGTCTGGCTCTCAGAAGTATGCACTCCCGATCAGCAGGACCCTCATTGCCTGGGCCTCACCTTAGACCTAGTGACCCAGAATCTGAACTTCAATTAGATCTTGGGTGATCTGTATTGACATAAATGCTTGGGAAAGATTTTATATGAAACCATCAGAACCCATACAGAAATATATAACCCTTGGGGAAAATACTTCTGTATAGAATGACCAAGAAAAAACAAAACAAAACAAACAAACAAAAAACCACACACAAAAAACAAAAGTAACAAAAGAAGAAGAAGAAAAAGGACAAAAAAATGTCCCTTATCTGTTTCATCAAAAATGGTGGCCAAAAAAAATAGAGTTTTAGCAATACTCAAGAAATAAACTAGACTCAACTGTTAGCTTGTCATCCGTGAGGCCAACTAAGACTCTTAGACCCACTCACAGTGTCCTTCCCCACCTCCTTCACTTTGATGTGGCTGGAAAGGAGTTCCATGGTTGACAAAATGAGAGTAGAAGGGACACATGCCACTCTCCTGTGGAGGCACCAGGCAGTCAGCACCCCTTTCTCTTTACAAGTTTTCCTGGAAAGTCATGCACTGTGGAGAGGACATGGGGTAGGGGCAGAAACAGAAGGGGACAAATGATGTCATTTTTGTCTCTACACTGAAATAGTGAATACTGAGCATAGAGTTTTAGCAATAATGATACCATTTCTGTCTCTAGACCAAAATAGTGATACTGAGTATAGAGTTTTAGAAATATCCAAGGAAATCTGAAGCAAATCAGAATAACTCTACCAACACATGGAGGACAGCTGTCCTCATACAGAATTCTTGGCCCCCAGCATGATTCACGTATGGCAGGGGGTTGTATTATGTTAGCATAGTCTCACCTCTGATGGCAGGTACAACTGGCTGTCTGCACCTCAAAAGCATGAACAAAGGCAAGATTCACCCTGTGCTTTGTGGAGGACAAAGCACTTATAGCTTTGCTGCTTTAGTTCTGTGTACTCCCAAAGGCACCAGTGTTGTCATAAAAGATCCAGTATGGCTTGAAAATTCCCTGTGGCCTTTAATTCTTGCAAGCATTGGTCCACAGTGCAATAATGTACCTTGAGCTAAGACATGTTAAACAAGACAGTAGACCTTTCTGAGATTAGGAGGGATGGAAAGGTTCTCATAAAGCTCTACAGATCCTTTCATTTTCCTTAAAATTTCCCATTTTATATTCATCAGAAGCTTTACCTTTATGTTCCTAATGTATCTAAACCTTCTACAAGGTTTCTGTAAAGCCAGAGTAAACCTATAGAAGATGAATGAACCTTGAAAGCAAGAATACCATTATTAAGTTTTATGTGCATATATGCCACATGTGTGCAGGGGCCTGCAAAATCCCCTGGACCTGACATTGTGAGAGGTTGTGAGTCACCAAACATGGGTGCTAGGAGCCGAGCTCTGGTCCTCTGGAAGGGCAGAAAAAGATGTTAACCACTGAGCCATCTCTTGGGTATTGTTTAACCATCCCTCACTGTAAGCAGAAACAGAAGAGGACCTAGGCTACCATCAGTTTACAAAGCTCTAACTGGTACTGAGTCACAGTTAACAGTTTTTAGAAGTCACTCTAATAATGCTTAGAAAATATAAGCTAGGCTACCATGAATTCATTTCAAGTATAGAAATACCACTTTAGGAACACATCTCTCAGGAATACTGAAAAAAGTTTCAAATTGGCCAAATGAAGTCTCACCCATGCTAGTACGCATTTGCATTCTTTTCTGTGGTCAAACTCCCATTAAGACACAGTAGGATGCCCCCAGTAACTCTTCCTGCTGAGAAGGGCATTGTGCCCTTCCCCTCCCCTCCCCTCTCTTCTCCTCTCTTCTCCTCCCTTCCCTCCTGTCCCCATGCTTAAATGTATTCTATTTTTCTTAATAAACTTGAAATTTGCTTCATAAAAAAGAATAAAAGGACTCATGCAGATGTCTATTTCATCAGTCAAAAACTTCGTAGTGAAATTTTGACATAAAAGAAATATTGATACAAGATTAAGGAAGTAGCTATTGAACAAAAGTCAGTCATAACCTTGAAATGTTTGAACACAGTGGATCATATTCATAGTTGTGAATTTTAATGTGAACTTTAAATCAAAACATGTAATTATCAAATTTGTGATTTGTGTTCAAATCTTCCCTGCTTAATGCAAGAAAAAGGATTAAGCACAAACCTTAATTCATCCTCGATGTGATAATGGAGTCATAGTTGGCTTTGAAAGGAAAGCCTTTCTCTTATAGAGATACACAAAAACACTTAAAAATGAAACAATGGTGGTATCTGGACTTAGTTTTTAATAGCTGGAGTGAGGGAAGGGTCTAATATCTAAAGTAAGACTGGCCAATCAAGAAGTCGGACTACTTGATGGCCACATCAGAATCATTATGCCATTCTCTTTAATCTGTGAATATTTAGACCATTATGATGAATTATTTAAGACATAAAACAAGCAAAACAAGGCCTCTGAATTAATATCTTGCCACATCAAACCCCATGACTTGCAGATCACACTGGGTCAGAAGAGGTAAAAGTTCACAAAAGTTTCCTCAGTACTTTAATGCGTGCTCTGCACACAGGGTTGTTAGGATTAAATTTAATCAACTTCACTAATTTGCATTAATAGTTGGACTTTGCTGAGATATTTCAAAGGAAAATCCATTCCTAGAAAAAAAGCAGAGTTTAGCTAATGAGCATTTTAAGATTGTTAGCATTAAATTGCCTTAGCCTATCTGCCCTTCTCATACATCCTGATTATGAGACAGTCTCTCAATTTGGAGAAACCTTTTATTTATGTATTTTTAATTCCAAATGAGTCATCTTCCCCTTTAAATTTAATTGGCATGTATTATAAGCCTAATTTCCCAAAGTTTGTCATAGTTATGCAGACTTCCTTAGGCTTCTGAAGTGAAGTAGATATACTTCACATTTTGGCTTAATCATGCTTTTCTCTGAAAAATAAAATTCCATGTCTCTGAAGAAGTTACTTTATGCTTTCTCTCAAGGGAATTTTCAGAATAGAAAATATGAGAATGTCAGACTTTAAAGTCATAACTCTATAATAACCAGAAGATTTCAAATAGTTTATAGATTAGGATGCAACCAATTTTAATTTCAGTCCAAGCAAAGAAACATTTGCAGTTCTTCTGACATTAATGTTGATTTTCTACTTAATTGGATTATAAAATGCCCAGGGGATTAATCAGGCACACTTCTAGATGTGTCTGTGAAGCTGACTCCAGGAAGGTTTACTAAGGTGCAGGGAAACAGCCCTGAATATGGAGGTACATCTAGTAGTTTAGGGGCATGGAATGGCACAAAGAGGGGAAAAAGCCTTTTATGCAAGCATTCTCATATTCTCTCTCTCTCTCTCTCTCTCTCTCTCTCTCTCTCTCTCTCTCTCTCTCTCTCTCTCTCTCTTTCTCCCTCTCTCTCTCTCTCTCCCTCTCTCTCTCTCTCTCTCTCTCTGTCTCTCTGTCTCTCCCTTCCTCTCTTTCTCTGTCTCTCCCTTCCTCCCTCTCTCCTGATTACCAATCATATTCAAATTAGCTTATTCCATCACACACACATACCATATCATGATGGACTAGTGGTTCCTAATGCTGTAACACTTTAATATAGTTCCTCATGTTGTGGAGACCTCAACCATAAAATTACTTTTGTTGATACTTCGTAACTATAATTTTGCTACTTTTTTGAATTGTTATGTAAACATCTGCTATGCGTGATATCTGCCATGCAACTCCTGTGATAGTCATTTGACCTCCAATAGGGTTGTGACAGGTTGAGAACCGCTGTGATGGACTGAACCCTTTAGTACAAACAATTTTTTTCTTTATAGTTGCTATTTTTCTTTACTGTGACCAAATATCTAACAAAAATCGACTGAATTGAAGAAAGGATTTATTTAGCTCATAGTTGAAGAAGGCAGTATCCATCACGGAAGGGAAGGCATAACAGCTGGAGAGACAGAGTCTATGACCAAAGGATCATGAGGCTGCTTATTCACACTTTGGCAGATTAGGAATCATAGACCTAAAGTTGGAACTGAACCAAGCTAAAATCTGTAAGGCCTACCCTAACCTCAGTAAGTCACTACTTCCTCTATCTAAACTGCCTGAAAAGATTGCACTGACTTCCTAAATAGTACCACCAGCTGGGGACCAGCTATCCAAACGCATGAGCTTATCGAATAATAATTCATTTTCACTTGAAAAACTCTCTCATGTTGCTTTGCTCACGCATTTTGTCAAAGTGATGAAAATGATGCCATTTTTAAATGAATAAGATGTGAAAATAATTTGGACATGGATAATCATTAATTATAAGGTTAAACTAAGGAAAGTAATCAGTTGGAGAAATTTTTTAAGCTAGAGACAACTAAGATGGCATTTTACATCAGGTAAATGTTATGGTTAAATTAAGCTTAAACTAATTAGGTTACTTTTATATAGGAACAGAATCATAAAACATGAATTTACTCATCTCTACAACTATTTCAGTCATCAAAGATTATTGTAGGGAAGTGATAAATGTTATAATCATAATCTCAAAAGTACAGAAAAAGATGATCTATATCAACATGGAAGTTGATTCAGACGCCTCAAGAAACCCTTAGGCAATATCTAGTAAAGAGGAAAACATGTCTGTTTTATTACCAAGACCTAATCGTAAGCATATGTGACCAAATTACAGACATTGACTCACCAAGATCATATACTAAAGTGCTGATAATAAGAATCTCCTAACTGGTCCAAGATGAAAAATTACTAAATGCCTATAGCCAGTAGAATACATAAATAAACTATGGTATGTTCACATGGGTTCCACATTAGATCCTTCCAGCTATAAATCATAAATTTCACAATTGTAAACTTTTGTAATGCCTTAAAATGTTCATAAACATGTACCAGCCTTTCTGAAATCTTGTACTTCATTACAGAACATTATATTAAATCAGTTTCATGCTTTCATCTTGGATTGGTGATGCTTACATACTTTTCTTAAAGCAGTGGGACCGAAGTCTTATGCTATTGGAATGAACCTTTTAACACATCAAATTAGCCCATTCAAGCCTGTCTCATATTACCTCCTGGAACAAATACCACTGGTGATCCACTTAAGATTGGTGCATCATTTTCTAGGAAATCCCTAGTAACTTAAAAATGTATGAAACATGAATATCAATACCTTGAATAAATAGCAACACTCAAGATCTTAGCAATGTTCATGTCCAAATGGTCAACCAGCAAAAATATTCTTAAGCAATTGGATATGGGGTTTTATTAGAAAGCATGGGTAATAATCTATCCATTATATGTGCTAGAGAGAGGAACTCCCAGTCATAAAATCATATATTCCTAGGTTTGCAGGAGGCAGGAGCTACAAGAAGCATCTCTGTTACCATAGTTGGCTCAGTGTCTCAGTTGTGGTTAATAATGCTGTGACCAAACACCCTGACCTAAAGCAAGTTGGGAAGGAAAGGGGTTTATTTGGCTTACACTTCCACATTGTAGTCTGAAGTCAGAGCAGCAACTCAAACATTATAGGATTCTGGGGACTGGGACCTGGGGGCAGGAGCTGATACAGAAGCCGTGGAAGTAGTCATATATCACGTAATCACAGAGGTACTTTCTGAAAAATGTGTATAGGCAATTTCATCATTTTGTGAACATCAGGGAGTAAACTTAAACAAACTTATTGCTCTGATGCCACAAGATAATATAATTTTATGGGTTTATGGTTATATGTGATGCATCATTGATAAAAGCATCATTATGCAGAAATAGCTGCGCTTATGCATTATACGTAAATACATAAGTTAGTTATAATAATATCATATATGTGTGCTGAACGTCAGTCAATAGTATTCACTGTCAGACCACTCACACCTATCACATTTTCCAGTAGGTAAACCTAACTAGTACACTAAGAATTTGGAGAAATTTATATTTTAGTCAACCATTTACATTGTTATTTGAGAAGACCCATGAAAATGATTTATTCTCTTTTGCTCATTATCATAACTCATTTCATGTTCATGTCAAAATAATCATTGCTTTAATTTTTTAGACTATTAAAGTAATAAACATTAACTTAAATACATTAGTCTTTCTGCTTTAAAAAGGGTAACTTAACCCCTCTGACGACCTCTGCTTGAGAAGACTGTGGGTTCTACTTGGGTCGACTGCCCCCATCCCCTCCTTGGAACTTCCTGGGTGCACTCTGCATGTAGTAGACCTGCCCCAGCAGGAGAGAAAACCTTGAGTGTGGCCACACTTCAATATTGCACCCCATGCCCTCTGCTCTCTGCTTGTGTCTTGGCCCACCACTTGAGTGAGGAGAACACAAGGAGAGGCTGGACCATCCAGAGTTGCTGACATTGAAGTCAGCCCACAGGAAGATGAGAGGAAAGGAAGAGACCCCACCTGCACCCACTGGAAGAAGGGAAGGGAAGACAACAGTATAAGAACACACTCAACAACAAAAAGATCAATATGATACTACCAGAATCTAGGGACTCTACACCAGCAAGATCTGAACATCCCAACTCAGATGAACCATAAGAGAAGGGCCCCAAAAACAACTTTATGAAGATAATAGAAACCCTCAAAGAGGAAATGAGAAAATCCCTTAAAGAAATGGAATAAAGACAACACAAAATATTCAAGAAATAAATAAATCTCTTAAAGAATGCTAAGAAAGCCAAGAAAAAACAACCAAACAAGTATCAAACAGTTCGAGGATTGAAAGCTGAAAGAGAAACAGCAAAGAAAACACGTATGTTCAACTATGTTCATAGCAGTGTTGTTTGTAATAGGCAGAAGCTGAAAGCAACCTAGATGCCCCTCAACTGAAGAATGAATGGAGTAAATATGGTACATTTACACAATGGAATATTACTCAGGAGAAAAAAAAAACAATGAAATCTTGAAATTTGTAAGCAAATGAATGCAACTAGAAGAAAACATCCTGAGTGAGGTAACCCAGTCACAGAAAGACAAGTATTTACTCACTCATATATGGATATTAGACATAGAGCAAATGATTACCAGGCTACAATCCACACCATCAGAGAAATTAGGAAACAAGGAGGATCTTAAGAGAGAAACACATGGTCCCCGAAGCACGGGAAAGGGACAAGAACCCCTGATCAAACTGGGAACATGGGGGGAGAGAGAAGGGAGGTAGGGAAAAATAGAAGGTACAAGAGGAAGGGGAAGAGAACAAGAGGGATCAAGAAGCCCGAGACGGGAAGAATAGAGGAGAACAACAAAAGAGATACCTTAATAGAAGGAGCCAATATATGTTTAAAGAGAAATCTGGCACTAGGGAAGTGTTCAGAGATCCACAAGGATGAGCCCAACTGAGAATCTAGGCAGTCATGAAAAGCCTGCCTTTTATGCCCTTCCCCTCTAATAAGATTGATGACTACCTTAATTGACATCCTAGAGCCTTCAACCAGTAGCTGATTGAAGCAAAAGCAGGCACCCACAGCTATGCACAGAGCCACATTCCTGGAATGCAGTTGTAGAGAGGGAGGAGAGATGAGCAAAGGAGCCAAGACCATGCTGGGGAAACCCACAGAAACAGTTGACCTGACCTAGTGAGAGCACAGAGACCCCAGTCAAAGGCTGGGGAACCAGCATTGGAACGAACCAAGACCTCTGAATATGGGTGCCAGCTAGGAAACATGGGCAGTCTGTGGGACCTCTAACAGTAAATCATTGTTTATCCCTAGTGCTCAAATGGACTTTGGGAGTCCATTCCCTATGGTGGATACTATTGCAGCTCAGATACATGAAAGAGAGCCTAGGCCCTCCTCCAAATGATGTGACAGACTTTGATAATCCCCTGTGGAAGGCCTCACTATTCTTGGGGAGTAGGTGGGGGTGATTTAGGAGTGTAGGTGAGGGGCATGGCAGGATGGGAGGCCAAAGGAATGGGGGAAATTATATGTAAACTAAGATTGTTTTTAAAATGAAAAAATAATAATATATATATACAAGCAAAGAAAGCAATTTTTGTGAAACAAAAATGTAACAATGAATGGAAAAATAAAAACTAAAGAATAAAAAAAAGGATAACTTAATTCACTGAGTTTTACTTTCTCCCAAAACCCCATTGAAAGCAGAGCAAAAGGAAAATTTTTATGGACATGGTAAAGCAGATAGGAAAGCAATACAACTCCAGGTGCTGTGCAGTAGATAATATACACCACCTGATTCCATAAATAACAAAAAGGCTAACCCTCAAGCTCATAGAGGAGAAAATACTGAGGCAATATTATTTATGCACAAAATATAGGAAGCTTGGGAGTTGCTCTCATTGGAAAATGCAGGAAACAAGGAGGAATTGGCCAAGGCGGCTACAATCCAAAAGGACCTCAGGAAAGCTGAAAGGCAGACCACTTACCATGTGGAAGGGCAGCTTCCCTTCTCTCTTGTCAGAAGTCATTTGTGGTATTTATCTCTGAAGCTTTCTGGCTACAGGGGTAATGTGCACAGTTGAAAGTGCATGTATCTATGTACAGTTTCATACTGTGCATCTGTACTCGTTCCCAGTTCTGAAAGCACAACTGTGACACCAGAAATCAGATTTCCATCCACCAAGCCAGAGACAGTAAGGCTGCGATGGACATTCTGCCCAGCTCAAAAAGGAAAGAACAGAGACACTGTCATTAGAGATGATTTCCTCTAAGCCTCCACCAAAGTCACCCTGAAATAAGGTGTTGTGGCACTGACCACAAAGGAGACAAGGAGCTAAAGATCAGTAGACAATCAAGGGTGACCATTCATCTCGTGCAAAGTTCCATCCTGGGAGACAGAAAGCAAACAGACTTACTGATGAAGGCAGGGATGGAAAATACTGACAAGAGAAGAACTCTTTATAATAATTCCTTTAAATACCATGCTAAAGGAAATGAAATAAGATACAGCAAGATAAACTAGACCATGAAGAATAGACCATCTAGAGTTTTAAAAGGAGGTGGGGGTAGATGTACCCTTAAAACTTGTGTGAAGAAGAGGAAATGTTTCCATAACCCGAGAAAAGGCAGCAGAAGGGAAGAAATCAGCCTGCCAGTTCAGGGTTCTGATGCCAGCTACCCAGGAGGATGAGGCAGGAAGACTGCAAGTTCATGGCCGTCCTGTAGAACTTAGCAAAACTCCGTCTGAAAACAGTAAGTGAAAACTGGACTAGGAAACTAGAACGATGGCTCAACCGTTAACATGGGTTCAGTTCTCAGCACTTACACATCAGTAATGCTTTCGGGCCTCTATGGGCACCAGGCACACATGGGGAGGGAGGGAAGGGGGAGGAAGGGAGGAAGGAAGGGAGGAAAGGAGGAAGGGAGGGAGGGAGGGAAGGAGGAGAAATGAGACATGATAGCTTTTCAGAACATTTGTGATAAAAAAATCACATAGAAATGTGAAATTTAAAGTGGTTTTAGATTTCCCAATAACCCTGAAATCAAGACAACAGTTAAGAAGAAATAACTCAGAATTCTAATGAATGTTGATTTCTAAAAAGGAACTTTATACCCAACAAAATTATGTCATTTTCAGATTTGGTATGTCTTTACAAGAATCTATATTTCCCCTACCTCCTTTCAAAAGGCTACTATAGAATGAGGAGGGGGATGGAGGGCCATCGCAATTGAGAGCAGCTGCTGCTTTTGAGGAAGACCTGAGTTCAGTTTCAGGACCTGTATGTTGGATCACAGCTGTCTGTGACTCTAGTTTCAGGGTCTCCAACACCCTCTTCTGGACTCAGAGGGCACTAGTTTCCATATGATACACAGACATACATGCAGGCAAATTATCCATATACATAATATAAAGGTAAATGAAATTTACCAAATAAAGCTACTATAAAGGATTATGAGTAAATAACACGTGAGATGGAAGCAACCGACCCGAGAAAAAGGCTAAATATATAATATATGATAAATAAAATGAAGAAAGACAGCCATAAGACAGGACAAAACAGCAAAAGGAATCACAGGGTGTTAACCGAAGGGAATAGTGTCAGGAACCCCAAGTCAAAGTTTTCAGCCCAAAGGAGCTTTATTTGCCCCACAAGGACAAAGGGCATGGAGTAAGAGACAAAGGCAGGAGACAGAGGATGGAGAAGAAGAAGCAGAAGGGAGCAAGGGAGAGAAAGCAAAGATATGTGTCCCAGAGGACAAGTGACCGCCTCTGGATAGAGAGGACTCGGATGTGGCACATAGGCAAATGGCAGTTTATAAAGGGGAAACGCTGCGTTAGTATGAGAAGTTTGATTTCAATTGGGAATGTTAATTGGGGTAGCAAATGAGGCTTTTGATTGCTGGCCTTCAATACTTAGACAGCTTGACCTCAGGGAGCAGAGAAGTAGTCAAGTAAGGGAATAGACCTTGGAGGCTAGCTTTAGGAGTGTAATCTAACAGTTTTTAACAAGGCAGACGGAATGGGAGAAAAAAAACAGGACCTGCCAGAGCCGTGATTACCATACTCAAACTGTCAGACTCCCTTCATTGCCTGTGGTAACAAGCTGAGCCTAGAGCCTGGAGCCTGGAGAAGATTCCTTTAAGAGGCAGTTGTTCAAGTGTCCCAAGCTGCGGGGGGAATAGAGGGGGTGTGGGGTAGGTGGGTGGGGGGGCTCTTTCCCCCTCAGCCCCTTAGCCACCAGGTTCAGAGGACAAAAGGCAGTAGTGGTGACAGAAAGGTTTTTACGTGGCCGAGGAGCACAAATGGAGACAGTTCCCCAGGAGACAGTCTTCCATGAATCAGTCCAATTTATTACAAATTATAAGGAATATATGGAATTGGGAATCCTGGAGACAAACCCTAATTTGTACTAACTGGTACACTCCTCTCATAAGGTTCCTAGCACAAGTCTAAGTTACCCTGTGTGCAGCAAGGGAAACTTCTAGCAGGGATCTATACCAGATGTCAAGCTAAAGATAAGCCAGGCATCTGGTTTTGAGACAGCTTCCAGATGAGGTCAGTCCTCCAGGCCCAGGGACATCCTTCAGAGAAGGGCAGGCAGAGGCAGGAAATTCTCCCGGAAGGATGGATCCCATGCTGTCGAGCTGCTGATATAAGCTGCCAGGTCATTGGGAGACTGCCACCTCTGACCAGCTAGCAGTATCTTCTAGCACCAAGCAACCAGATCCGGGTACCAGAGGACAGATTCCTAGGCAAATCTGGCCATGGTTGGTGTCTTTTTGCTGACCTTGATTATGTGTTGATGAAACTCCTGCTACCTATGGATTCTATGAATCCTGAAGCAACTCACTAATTTCTTCTCAGAAAATTGCTCTCTGCTGTGGGTAAATCTGAGACCTACAAAGTAAGTCATGGCAATCTTGAAGGAAAGATAAAGTGGTTCACATTCCTGGCTGGGTTTCTGTAGAAAACCAGTTCTGCTAGTTGCCCTGTTGTGGGAGTTCCACTTTCCCTGGACTCTGCCATCCTGGAAGGGCTGTTGAAACTATGAAGACTGACTCTAATGCAGCAGACTGTACACTATGCAGTCTTCTAGACCACCCAATAAATAGATTGTTTAGAATAGGTATACAGAACGTAAAACATTTTAAGAGCAAAGGAGTGAGTTAGGCAAAAATGGATGTTGGTTACCAGAAAGGGGGCAGGACAAGAGCAACTGTCTTGGAGAAAACCATGAGGACTTTGGAAAGTTCTAGAGAACTGGGTAAGCACACAAGATTTTGTAATTTAAGAATGGTGTGTGTGTGTGTGTGTGCGTGTGCGTGTGTGTGTGTGTGTGTGTGTGTGTGTGTTTGCACATATGCCTGATACTGCAAGTGTTCCTGTCACTGTTGGTAGATAATTATAATATTTGCAACCTGATCAGTCTTCTTTTGTTCTTTGATCATTACACAACATCTTACAGTCTCATTCTAAAATTAATTCATCTCTTTCAGTGTATTGTATAACTATTCCAAAATTTACCCAGCTTTTCTCTGTAGGTAATTTTCTGTATTCAAATTCTCTTCCTCCTGAAAGGGAAGCAAGCATTATTTCCTGCTCTCTTCACCATGCTCATAGATGCAGTAACAACCAAAAAGAAAGGACTCACTGGAAGGCAAGCACTTGGAGACCACTCTGTTCTGTTACAGAGAAGATGACTATTGTGTACACTTGGAGACCACTCTGTTCCTCTTAAAGGGAGGATGAGTGTTGCATGCACTTGGAGATGGTGTTGTCTTCTTACAGAGAGAGTGCTTGTTGCATGTACTTGGAGGCCACTCTATTGCCCTTACAGAGAAGATGACTGTTGATATGATTTTTTTCATTGTGATAATATGTCCACAAATTTCAATATGCAACTAAACATGTGTTGAAGCTACATATTATAAACTTAATAATTAAATGTCTTAGAAGAAAACAAAATCTCCCTGTTATATTTTTCTTAATATTTGAATAATGGTTTTGATATGTGAATATTAAGAAATGCATAAATGAAAAAAGCTCAAGTTCATCCTGTCACCATCACCTCCACACCTTTATATTCTTATGAACACTGTTGGCAAGATAGCTAGTGACAATAGCTCGTTGTGGGTCCTTCTACATAACTCTATGAGATTTTACTCTTTAATGAGGTACTCCTTGAGGTACAGCTTCTTCCCCAGAGCCTCTCTGGAGGTTTCTTAGCATCTGACATAATGCAAAACCCAATTTCAGCTAACACCACAGCACAAACAAAAGCACTGTGTAATGCTCTTGTTCTCAGACATGCACATGATTCTTTTCTCTTTCTTTTATACATCAGTCTACCCAAGTCACTGTGCAATTGTGCTGTTTTCTGGTCACAGATCCATGGTGCCCAGTTCCTTTGACAGAAGTCATTTGAATTCCTTCAGGAAATCTTTTGCAACTCACACTTGAAAACCTTGGGAACCAAATTTCTTTCAAGTACTTTCAGAAGAGGTGGCGAGAACCACTGCCTCCCATGCCTCCTTTGGCTTCAAATCAAACACTCTCTTAAGAAACCCAGATACCTTTAACTGACCATCAGGGCATTATTACAAAGAACAGCATTCACATGGAGACATCAGTCTGCGATTTTTTGCCAAAGCAACACAATGTCCTTCTTGAGTGCTGTTGAACAGTGACTAAGGAAACACTTGGAGCACAGAATCATGTCCATAACCTCCATTCAAATCTCTTACACCCCATGCCCTCCCTTGCCCCCATCCTTCCTGTAGTTTAATAGCAGTGGTTAATAGTTTACAAGAAGTAGAAAATTAAATCTAGAGAGACCCATAAATCTTGCACCAAGCTAAAAGAAATGCCATGTTCAAGGTATCCAAACACCGGTCAGGATTGTATTACAGTGATTATAATGCACTCATACACACAACTGGCAACTGTCTTTCAGACCAAACGGGAATAAAGTACTAAGGATGCAAGCATATAGTCTAAGGTTACTTCCTGAATGCAAATTCATAAAACATTTGGAAACTTACTAATTGAACTTACTAATCTTTAATCTTGGATTTGATGAACAAAAACTAAAATTTACCCTAATATAAAATTTAAATTAATTGTGTATATGTGTGTGAAGCATTTTACACAGATTTAAACATTCCAAAAGAAGTAAGAAATACAATAGCCAATTATTTTTGCCTTCATTTGTCACTGTTTTCATGCCATGCCATTTTAATTTCTGTTACTACTATAATCAGACTTTACTTTCCTAGCGTTTTATCATGATTTCCATGAATAGATTATTAATTATTTCTATTGCTTTCTCAGACTCATTGAATGTCACCACTGTAATATCCTCTGGTACCATGTGAAATATGAAGCTATTAACAAACAACCAAGTGAGAAAGGAATTTAAATGTCCCTTTTTGCAGCAGTCTTTCTATTTTAGAGTATTTTTACATTGATCAATAGGACACAGGTTTTACCCTCATGCCATGAAACTGAATATATTATATTGGGTAGTTGGTTGATAAGGGACCTTAATTTTCTAACAAAAAATAACTTTTTATTCCATTTATTTAAAAACATTCACAAAATAACTCTTCTGTAGATAAAATAGAAAACACTTCTCAAAACTAATATTATCAGAGTATTTTAATTAGGTTCTAGTCCTCTGAAAAGAAATAAACAACCTTCTGTCTTTATATCTTTGAGTTCTTTGGAAACAGAGAACATGAGGCAGTCACATTGCTGACACCTGGCAGAGTCTTGTCACATAATAATGATGTGGTAAATGACTGTAACAGAATGTCTGAATGGACATCAAAGGTGGGAGAAGTATCAGTGCAATCTTAGATAGTCAAATCAGAAAGTTTTCTGGTTTGATGGTGATGTTCTGGTCAACATAACATTTCAAGGACCTTTATTTAACACATTAATTAATATGCATACACTCACTATAAAGAGAATACGTGTTTTCTCCAACCATGCACAACTTAGCTTTCTTTGTCTTCTGCATATTTTAGAATAACTTACAATCCATAGGAAAGTAGTCTGTTGCAGTGACTGAGTGAATCCGGGAAGGCTGATATTCCCACCTTAGCAGTGGATTGTAAAAAGATGGTGGTGTGAGTTGAAAGATGCCCCCCCTCCCTGAGCAGAACGCCTCAAGATCATGAATAAGAGAGACAATCCAGTGATCTGCTGGGAGAAACCAATTTTGATGGATTCACTAAGACTCTTTAAGTAACTTATCATTGTATGCACTTAGCTCATGGTCAGTCTAGTGGTAAGACAGTAGAGTAAGTGGGTGCCATGGTGACATCAGCACAGAGGATTTGGAAGGGTGCAGGAGCTCCTAGGAGTAGAGACATCTGGGCTGAGCCAAGAAGCACAAAAGCAATGTAGAAGTTGTGGTAGAGTTCATGAAGGAAGAAGGAACGTAGGAAAGGACCAGATGTTCTGGAGAACGTACAGATTCAATAGAGAGGGGCAGAGAGAGTGAGACAGTCATGTCAAACCAATGACACAACTGACAAGAAACAGAAGGCATTGACCACCATCCTTAGGAACACGGATTCTATATGTGAAAATGGATCTTTCAAGGACTTTAAATATGACTCTGGTATGAGCAAAATGTGTGGGAAGGGCCACAGTGTGTGCAGAGAAATTAGACAGTAATTTCTAAGAACCCTACAAGTGCCCAATGTCAATGTATTTTTTATAAAAATAAACCAAATATTTTATTTGTAGCATTCCCTTTGATTATTTCTCCCTTGCTTGGAGAGGTTTATTCAACTGTTTTTCCAAGATACAATTGCATCATTAAATTCTTTCTGGGTAGTATATAGACCAAGAACCACTAACTACCCAGTAAGGAGGATAAGAACACATATGTGTAGAGAACCACTTTCAAGCCTAACTAAATAACAATCACCAACTAGTCCAAACAATAACAAAAAATGGTATGGTCATTAGGCTCATGTTTATTATTTCCAACATAATAAAGATATTCTCTCATTAATGAAACCGTGACAGAATAAACTGTACATGTTGAATTAAACAACTCTTAGAAAATACAAATAGTGAAAACTGCAAGGCATTTATTTTAGTCAATAATATGTAATTTGGACATTCATAACACAAAAATACTAGGATTGCATTGAACAACTAATAAGAATTTCATTCACATATAACCAACAACAACCCAATTCTTCATAATGACTGTGATGGTTGCTCTACAATTCTAAGAGAAACTGGGAAACATAAGTTTGAGAACTTCTCTGGGAGATGCTTGAGCTATGTCTTTCATTTTGGCAGCTGGCTTTTAAACTGTTTTACTCTTTAAAAAGAAAAGGACATATTTCCCATTTGGTTCTATCAGAAATCTTACTATTTTCTACCCTGTACAATCGTGTTGAAAAAAGGGAGGTCTATTCTCAAACAACATTCAGGCTAATTGCCTTTTGAGTCAAGAAATAAAAGGACATAACTTTTCAATGAAAGCTTTCTATAAATTAATGTAGGTCAGATGGAACGAACAATGGCCACTATGACTGGAATCAGGAATAACACTCGTTGTTATGGAATAGGAGTCCCTGACCGTAGTTTCCTATGTTTCTCAGGAAGTTTCCAGTGATACATGCTATTAGTCTGCTTATAAGATATGTAGCAAGTAGAGAATGACAAAGAAAGGACCCAAAAGTCACCCACTTTCCAGTTAAAGCCCTCAAGACTGAAACCGAGACACTAACTTTCTTAGAATGGGATCCCTGTAGTGGAGCAAAGAGGCCATTATCTAGGCTTGTCAGTGATGAAGGTGAGAAGCAACTGAGAACTTCTCAAACTTCATTGGGCATCAGAAAAGGGAGAGGAAAGAGGAGAGCTTTACAAATCAGATAACTCATTTAGAAATTAAAAGAGTAGAAAGACTTTGAAGAAAAGTGTGCGTTACAAAGGAAACAGGGAAAGGATGAAAGGAAAGAAAGTCCAGTGTTCAAACGATCCTTTCTTCCCTGCAGAGTTGAGCACAGGCAGCAGAGGTGCTCATGCCTGTTTGTGGAGCTTAAAAAATGGACCACTGAATAAAACACCCTTCACTTTGCCTGCATTCTTAGGGTTTTGGTTTTAATAGGTAATAAAGAAAAACTGTTTATGAATAACATATAAATCATTTCAAATGAGATGACAAAATGCAGTAAAAGGTTCCCACAGAAAAATTATACATAGTGCAAGTATTAATGGGTAGAATGCCACGCTGAAACATTGTCACCACTCATCCTCCATGTGTCAGTTTTCTGGAGTATATAACTAGATATCTTACACAAATGAAGAAATTGACAATTGTTTCAAGTAAAGAATGATTTTTGCGGAATCAATTACTTGAGAAGCACTTTACCAGCCAACATAAAATAATGAATAGTAATTCAAAACCTAAGCTGAAGTGTTCTGAACTGGAGAACAATCCAGAAAGTCACCAATACTCTGCCTCTGTGATCTGCTTTTCATCTCTTAAAAAGAAAAGTAAACTGTTCCTTCATGACAATGTTTCAGTAACTGACAGAGTTGGCAGTGTGGTTGGAGATAGAGGGATATTAGGAACCATGACTGATAGGAAAATTGGGGGCTGCGGAAAAGGAGAAAATATAAACTCAAATTTAATGAATAGCTCTTGTACTTCAGAATCCTTTCAAAAATATCGGATGACATATTGAGGTCACCACTGATTTTTTAAAAATGTATCTGCAAAGGAAGCCATCTACCCCTCCTGCAATCTGCAGTGAACTCACTGAGCCTCTGCTGTACCTGCCAGTTCCTGGCACCTCATGGCTGCCTATGTATCACTCCTCTAGACTGGAGGACCCACACTGGATGATGTGGTTAATTGCAGGGGAAAGCTGAAGACTTGGTTCCCTTTGATGGGAAGTCAGTATGAAGAGCCAAGAAGTAGGTGGTCTGATACTTCAGAACCGAGGGAACAACCCAGTAGCACTGTGTTGTGGAACACTCAGTTGACAGACTGCAGTGGGTTGGATGCGAAAGACCCCCATAGGCTCTTATGTTTGAACACTTGGGCCCCAATCGTTGGAACTATTTGACTTAACAAGTACGGCCTTGTAGGAGGAGGTGTGTCATTGTAACTAGGCTTTGGGATTTCAAAACCCCATGCCATTCCCAGTTAGCTCTCTCTGCCTCTCTCTCAGCCTCATGGTGGTTGTCTCAAGATGTCTCTACTGCCCCAGAACCATCCTTACCTGCCTGACTGCCTACTGCCACAATGGTTATAGGCTCTAAACTTCTGCAACTGTAAGAAAGCTCTACCATGCTGGCCTTTGATAGCCAACCAAAAGGACAGAAACTATAAAAGTAACAGAAAGTTAAGAACATTTCTTAAATTTTAGAATAAATGCTATTACCTCCAAGGCCATAAACATCTATTAATATGTTAAACATTTGAATAAATACTTTGTATCAAATAACACCCCTCCTCCACAAAACAAAGCAAAGGCTCTCAAGTAACTTACTTGTGCCAGCAACCAAGGATCTGACCCAGACCCATCAAGTTGACCGGCCTACAGATGTCAGCACTGTTGAATAGCCTAGCTTGTTACCAAGTATCACACTGCTTTGGCATTTAGAAAAGACTTCTAATTATTATATTCAACTCAGAGGAAAGACTGAAGGAAGTCTTAAAAGAAAAAAACAAAACAATTTTGGCTCAGAATAGAAACTAAGAAGCTGGGTCTTAAGAAACGTAAGAAGTTTTGGCCATGGCATCTTGAGAATGATGGGTGATTTCAGATGGACACATGATGCTTCTGAAGTCTGTACTCCTAGAGAACTGAGCACATGCTGGTACGTGGAAAAGGCAGGTAGAGTAGAAAAAAATGAACTAGCCTAACACAATTTTAGAAGTTTTATTTTATTTAATAATGATGTGAATAATTTACCTGAGAAATTTCTCTGCCTCAGTCTAAGAGTAGAGGTGGAAGCCACCATGCCCTGCTCTGATGGAGTTATTGGCATCTATCTTGTCTCAGGCAGGCTATGGTCCTCCAGACCACCTGCCTCCTGTTTTTTTTAGCTGGTTTTCTTTCCACGCCCAGGGACAAAGCTGTAACTTTGCAGTTTCATTGCTCCTGTTACTAAGATAGGTTTGAGGTTTCATTATCTGCCCCTGTTACAGAGTTGATCTATAATTTGCTCAGATGTTGGCCAGAGATGTCATGTATGTGCTGTGCACAATGGATGCTCAATCTGACAGAAACATATGATCATGTGTAGTGACCCCCATGGAATTCATGAGAATAACCAGGAGAGGCATTAAAATGACAAACATGCCTTGAAGAAAAAAGAAATTTCATTTAATTTCTTTCACTGTTTCTTTCATGAAACTATTGATTAGGCCTTCCTTATGGATATTTTCTCTAAACTGTCACATGGGAAGGAGCAAATTAAATTATTAAATGAATTAAGATCTTGAAATTAAATTTAAAATTACAGTAAACCCCCAAATTAAGCTAAAGTGAGAACAAATAAATTAAGAGATTTAAAATTACCATTGAAACAACTATTCTTAATTAAATGTTTTCTGTTTAATTACTAGTATTACGGTAATGTTACTTTATACACAACATATCAGCAGCATCTATAATAATTAAATCCAATGAAGCAGTGTGGATCTAATCACCATTTATTACATAAGTTTACTATAAATATATTATGTGCGCCAAACTGGCTTACCAAGTACTGTGGAGGAAACCAAAGAGGAGAAACAATAGAATCAAAGATGAAGCTCTTTCTGTCTCTGGCTACCCATAGTGAGAGGGGCCAGCACAACGTCTGTGCATCTGCAACGGTTGGCTGTTCAGAACTGCTCCAGTTTCCTGATCAAGAGGAATAAGCAGACACACAGCACCGAGCCCAATAACAACTCCTCCCGCTATAATCGACTGATTCACTTTAAGACTATGGGAAAGGAGCTCATGGCCAATAGTAGTGGGTTCATAGTGGTCGTGAAACACAGATCTGGTGAGCAAATCACCATCAATAAGAACAAGAACATATGGGCTACCCTCAGCAACACCAGGCTCCTCAAGAACAGGGACCCCCTGATTTGCACATGGCAGCTTCTGCAGGGCCAATGTCATCCTGCAATGCTAGAAGCCTGTGGTGGTGAAGAGGAAATGGACCCACCCTACCAGGAACTCCTGAGCTCCACTCTCCAGAAACAATACAGTTCACTTTTTGACCACCGGAGGGGGGAAAAAAAGAATCAGAGATAAAAATTAGGAAGAGAAAGAAGAAAAAGAACAGAGGAGAAAAATATGAAAAATAATAATGAAGAAGACCCTTACCATCTGAATGTAATTTCAGCGAAAGAAAGGGGGACTTTAAAAAATTATAATTTATTTAAATTTATTTTATGTGCACTGGTGTGAAGGTGTCAGATCCCCTGGAACTTGAGTTACAGACGATTGTGAGCGGCCATGTGGGTGCTGGAAATTAAACCCTGGTTAACTGTAAGAGCAGCCAGTGCTCTTAACCACCGAGCCATCTTTCCAGCCCTGAAAAGGGAGACTTTAGAATGAGGAAAATGAATCTCACATTGTGTCCACATTTTAAAAGACAGGCTGGGGAAGTGGCTTACCAAACAAAAATACTCATCCTCAAGCATGAGAGCCCAAAGACCTGATTTCAAATCCTGAGCATCCATATAAAAAAGCCATGCATGGCTACCTGTGTCTATAACCCTGACACTAGTTGTCAGAGACAGGCAGAGCCCCCAAATGACAAGTGTCAGGGTCAGTAAGGGAACCTGAATTGAAGGAATAAAAGACAGAGGGGTAATGAGACATTGGATGTCTTCCTCTGGACTGTTCATGCGCATATGTGGGCATACGTAAGCACCAATGCACCACACACATACTCACTGCACACACACACACACACACGCGCACGCACGCACGCACGCACACACACACACACACACACACACACACACACACACAAGCACCAACCTGTTATACTTCTGTGTGAAGCAGTTAAAACAAGATGCAGCAGAGATGTAGTTATCCTAATACAGAAACATCACCACTGCTGAGCCCTCAGGGAGCCAAACAGGGGTAGAGGCAAAAGCACTTCAGTGCTGATCAATATGCTGAGAGTGAGCCCCGAGCTGTGTCCAAGGGTTTGTAACCTTTGAGGGCAGGTGTTTCTTGTTATCGCTCATTTTCAGTAACCTAGGAAACGCTTTACCTTTATCTACTGAAGCAATCAATATCTAGATGATTGTGAGGCCTGCTTTTTATCACTGAAGATGGTAATATTTTAAACCCTGGACACTCAAAAAGAAGGAAAAATAAAATGAAATTTGTTGATTTTGAGTATTTTAAATTTGATAGCTCTTAATAAAAAACTGGTATGTAATTAACTGAATGCATCTTTCCCCCTCAGAGGAGTGCAAGTTATAAAAAGTATGAAGTCTTACAATAAAGCAAGATGTTTACATAAGGATTTGAGTCTGGTTGAAATTATTTCTATTTCAAAATCATACTGGTTTTCTCCAATAGATCATATGATCTACTTCTAGAGTACCTAAGAGTATATGAGTGTGTTTCATTTGAACTATACCCATAGCTCAAGAGGTGTGAAACCAATCAGACGTGTACCATATTAGAGATTGGAGAAACCCCTCAACAGTAATAGTACATTCATAGCCTGCAGAAGAACATGAATTTAGTCCTCAGCACCACCGGGAAAAAATATGATTACTCTACATCAGCTTAGGCTACTTTTCAATGCAAGGTCTGATTGTACTGATTCACACTAAGGAGAAGGGCTTTCTTTTCATGTTAGTTCATCAAGTAATTGCCCCACAAAGTTATATAAACCAAACACTATGAATATATGCTACAAAATGGAATCAATAATAGAAACAGCAGAATTCATTTGCAAAGGAACATTTAATATTCCCCAGAAATATTAAAAATAGAATTTATAGTCAGATTTTTCTCTGTCAGACAGATTATGGGAAAGTGAAATTGCCATGGGACCACACCTACATTCAAACCTAACTGTGCAGGATGCCAAGTGCAAAGAGTAAGTGAAATTATAATGTATTGCCAGGATTCCACCACCTTTAGACTTCTCTCAATGGCAATTTTACATGGTTTAACTTACAAATTGCCTTATGTAGCACAATAACAAGAACAACAAAAAACACTTACTTTAGATTAATTCCATTATATTAAATTTCTCTGATAACACTTCCATAAATGTTTATGAGGTATGGCCTTGTAGGAGGAAGTGTGTCACTGGGGGCTGACTCTGACATCTCAGATGGTCAAACAAGGCCCAGTATAGCTCCCTGTCATTTCTTGCTGCCTGCAGATCCAGATCCAGAACTCTCAGCTGTCTCTCTAGCACCGTGTCTACCTATATGTCGCCATGCTGCCATGGTATCAGTGGACTAAAGCTCTGAACCATAAGCCTCCCCAATTAAATTTTCCCTTTGTAAGAGTTGTTGTGGTCATGATGTCCCTTCACAGCAGTAGAAACTCTAAGACACTATCTAAAGGAAGAAAGTGAGCACTGAGGATGTATATAACAAAGAACAGTTTATGCAATTATTCATTTGAGGGAGTCTAATGTTTTCCCAAAGGAGGTGTCAGAATTCCAAATCCCAAAGGAGAGTTTCCCCAGCACAGGTATGTGCCTATGAGTTCTCAAATGAGCTAAGAAGGTAAGAAAGAAAGCAATTCATGGGGCATGAATTTGAAAGAGAGAACACCGATGAGGAAGAGGGACTCTAACATCATACAAAATTAAAACCTCCTGCTGCTACCTTTTCAATCATTTTAGCAAAACTGTGCAATGCATGGAGCAGCAGAGCTCTACAGGCCGCTTCCCGGCCTAAGACCCATAAAGAATGAGTATTGGGAATGGAGCTCTCTGAACCAGTCAGTGCTCCTTGGAGCTTGGGGTTTGAAGAGCTTCTCTTCACGCAACATTTCAGATATACCCCTTCTGAAAACATGCTTTCTGCTTTCCTGCCATCTTAAATTATTAAATTGCACAGTGTCTGATTAGGGACTTGTGGGGCACAGCTCATGCTGTGGTCAGATTGTATTAGCTTTGTGATCATGGGACATTACTTAACATTCCATCTCGGGTTTATGTCTCCTTAACTCCTTAGTGTTACTGAGAGGGGAAAAATGCTAACAAAGCTGAAGAGAAAAGCAGGGATTCACAGAACCTGAGTCCTCAACGTTGCCTACACCCCTTCTTAGCCTCATAATTGAACGCTGCTTTTGCCTACTCTCTCCCACTCCGAAGACAACTATGAAGCTATAAAGTTCAACTACTACTAAAGTACTTAAGAAAAATGGGTTTTTTGTATCCACCTTACATTTTCCTCCCTCCTATACTAACCTGTCCTGTGGCTGGCCTTCTAATTCATTTTCAAGACCTCCAGGGGTTGGTGGCTTTCACTAGGCAGCATATATTCAAAAATATCATCTCAATATGCTTATGAACTTGGGATAAATATTATATCACCTAAGCTCACAGGTGGGCAACACTTCAGAGAGATTTGGTATACCTGGGTCATTCTTACTTCTTATTAAGCCATACACGGAGTGTCTCACCCAAGTGGCGTCTGACTTTAACAGGGAAGAGTATCCAGAGGGTTGCACTCTTCCTTGTCACATGAGAAAATAAATGGAATTGCTCCCAGACAAGAAATGGAAATGCATCCAATGAGAATAATTGAGTTGAGTCAGTTCACAAGAATTTTTAATGGAAGTCACTTGGCGAAATGCAGGGACTGGCTTAAACGACTACTGAAAAGATAGGGCAATTGAAATGGAATTTCTGTGATTTGATTAAAATATTTACTATCTGCTCCTGGAAAAAGAGAGCCTGGGTCTCTTATAGAGTTCCAGGACCTAACCAGGAAGGGGTAGAGTGCTGAACACAGAAACAGTCCAGTGCACTCTTCTGTGATAATGGCTTACACTGAGTAGGGTCAGCTTCAATCAGCCTGGCTCAGCCTCAGAACCCCATCCTCACCATAAAATAGGAATGTTGCCTTCCGACATTAATTTGATGAATGCCTCAGCCCATGTGAAGCCTTTTGCCTTAGTCTCTGAAACTACCTATCAATGAATCGAGGTTGTGGATATTTTCAAGGCTGAGCCCAGCCTAGAGCATAGAGGCCAGCGTAGCTTGCTTTCCATGTGTTTTGGTGTAGAGAGAGTCACCAGGTCTTGTTGAGAAAGAAAAGGTTCTCTATGTCTGCCACTCCTCACCTCATGATTCAAAAGAGAAAAGTATGCTCTCAGAGGAGCAAATGCTTAGCCCATATGGTGGTGTGAATAAAAGTAACCCCCTTAGGCTCAGGGAAGTGGCACTACTAGGAGATGTGGATTGTTGGAGTAGGTGTGGCCTTGTTGAAGGTTGCATATCACTGTGGGGTGGGCTTTGAGTTTTCAATGCTCAAGTCAGGCCCAGTGTCTTTCCTTTTCCTCTATCTGCTGACCCAGATGTAGAACCTCTCCAGCACCATGTCTGCCTGCATGCCACCATGCTTCCCACCTTGACAATAATGAACCAAACCTCTGAAACGTAAGCCAGCTCCAAGGAATTGCTTTCTTTTACAAAAACTGTTTTGGTCATGGTGTCTCTTCACAGCAATAGATGTTTGACTAAGACAGTCTGTGTTGGGGACTAAATTCAACCTTCAGCTCAAAAAAAGTAGGGATGGGAGACAAGAAACAGGGACAGAAGAACAAGGAAAAGAACAAAACAGAAGACTAAGTGTGCTTTAGTAGAAGTCAAAGAGAGGTAAATAATAGGAAAAATGGGAAATACTTTCTGGGGTAAGTAAAACATCCTTGTGAAATGACAGAGAGAAAATAAAGTTCAACCTATTTTCTTCATTTACCCATACCCCACATTCAAGCATAAATATTAATATCAGTCAGTTCTGAAAAAAGCCCATACACAGATGCTCTGTAACTCTAATTATTTTTTCCCAGTGGCTCAGGAAAGGCTCACAGCAAAGTAGAAGAGAAATGTTGAAGAAGAAATTATACCATGGAATAACTAAGCAGAGAGGGTCTGGGAAAGAATGCTTGGCACTGAACATGAGACCCAGGAATCCTTGCACACTCCAAAAATGCAAAAAGCAGGTGAATACACTGAGTGTTCTCTGGGAGATAGGCAGTGAGTGAAAAGATAAGAAGAGTGGCTATTCAGGGGAGGATAGAGTGACCCCACAACTTAAAAGCACAAGGTAGTTTTCCAAGATGAGAGTCACAATCAGCCCTCAGAAAAATAGCAACATTCCCCTTCACTGCCCTTAACCACTGTCCTACAAAGCAATGGCAAATTTGGCCGATCAGAGATGAGAGCAACAGGCAAGCAATAGCGTTGGCAGTGGGAAGGGTCAAATGTGAAACGACTGTGCAGGTTCAAATACATCACGAATGCCAAACGGTTAACAGAAGTGGTGAGTGGTCTCTGCCTGTTTATCTCATTTAAACATAAAAATTACTGGAGTCACTTGATGGTTGAACTAAGCTTGTTTCTACACACTCACCCTCTACTTTCCCCACAGGCACCAGTGTGCTAGTGTCTCCCTCTCACATTGAGCAGAGTGATCTTTCTTTGACTCCGTGTGGCTGGTTTATCTGATACCACTCAGGACTCAACTTGTCATTTTGGGTTTGATTGTTAGTTTTGGTAGAGATGTAGCTCAAATCAAACCACCATGCTTGATGATGAACCTTTGAAGCATTCCAAACCAGCATTCTGGAAAAAGAAATCAAAACTGCCTGGAGCCCCACTCATGCTATTCATTTTACCTTTTGCAAAAGTAGGAGCCACTGTAGTTGCAAATATAGAAAATTATAAATACTGGCAAGATACAGGAACGATTATAATGAGAAAATCTACTGAGATCATTGAAACTGCTATGTATACTCTGTAGGTGGTCACTACATATAACATACATATCAATAGCTTTCATGACATACAATATGTAGAAAATATAGCTGGAGTTATTCATCAGCATTGCAGGGTATTTATTACACAAACATAAAAAGTGAGTAAGACTGTGATACTAGACAGCAGTGGCGGCACACGACTTTAATCCCAGCACTCGGGAGGCAGAGGCAGGCAGATCTCTGTGAGTTCGAGGACGGGCTTGACCAACAGCCTCCAAAACAATACAGAGAAATCCTGTCTTGTAAAACAAACAAACAAAAAAAAGACTGTGATATTATCACAATTTTATAAAGTAAATGGAAGGGCAGCAACACTGATTAGGAGAAAATAGCAAATACTAACGTTTAATTAATTTTGCATTGTATGATTCCTGATACACCATATTGATGTATTAGTCAATGTTGTTGGTTCTTCCCAAATGTTGTTTTCTATCTTTATCACATTTACGTAATCAATGAATGATTTGTCAAATTCATTTATATAATAAATGCATGACTTGCAAAACTCATTTACATAGTCAATATATGACATGCAAAACACCTCTACTTAATCAGTAGATGTCATATAAAGTCTTTTAGACCCATATTTTTAAATCAATATTGATTGACACATTGATTATCAATAGATTGATTGGTTTTTACAAAATTCTTTATTCACCCTTTGGGAATTTCACATCATGCATCCCAATCCCACTCACCTCCCAGACCCTCCATATCCATCCCACACCCCTGCAGCATGCCCCCACCAAAAAAATTAATTAAAAATAATGGCTGTTATACAGAGAAACCCTGTCTTGAAAAAAAAGCTATTAAACTCCATCAAAAATATAGCAGCCGTATGATGGTGGCATGTCCTTTTAACCTCAGCACTTGAGAGGTACAAGCAGTTGGATCTTTGTGAGTTCAAGGCCAGTCTGGTCTACAGAGTGAGTTTCAGAACAGCCAGGGCTACACAGAGAAACCCTGTCTGGAAAAGCCAGAAAGAAAGGAAGTAGAGAGGGAAGGAGGGAAGGAGAGAGGAAGGAAAGAGGAAAGAGAAAGAGAGAGAAAGGAAGGAACGAAGGAACGAAGGAAGGAAAAAAGAAAGAAAGAATAAATAGATTGATTGGTTTTACATAATTCTTTATAGCAAAGAACAACCTGGGCAAGGTGTGCCAAAGGGCCAGACAGAGTAACTTGATAAGACTCTGTCTCAAAAAAGAAAAAATAGCTTGGTGGGTAACTCCAACTCCAAGAGATCTGATGCCCTCTTCTGCTCTATTTTTGCACTGCACTCACAGTCTCACAGATACACACACACACACACACACACACACACACACACACACACGGAGGGAGGGAGGGTGGAAGGGGTGGGAGGGAGGAGAGGAGGGATGGAGGGAGAGGAAGAAAGAGACAGAGAGACAGACAGACAGAGAGAGAAAATGGGAGAGAATAAATATTTTTAAAATATTGTGCCAAGGAAAAATTTAAAAGCATAAACTCACAAAAATAGGGAACAAAGGAAGAAAGATCAATAGAAATATAAAATTTGTTGTGCAGATGGATAACTGATTACCCTTCTGAGAAAGCTAATTCAATGACAAAGCTAAGAACATGCCCAATTTATATAATAGAATCCTCAACTAGCAGTGACAGGTAATATGATAATCTCTCCTCTCTGCTTCTACTTTTGCTGGATATCAGAATTCTATTGTTTGAGCAGTTTTGTTGAAATACAATTTGCATACCATGATGCTCACATGACTAGAGTTTATGACTTACTGGTATTTTAGTATATTCAGGATTGTGGAAGCATCTGCAGAATGTAATTTTAAAACACTTTCATACTTGTAGATTTGTTTAAAGGACACCTCCTTACAGATATTTCCTGATCATCCTCAACAGACCCAGGGTATTTGTTCCCTGTCTCTTGCCTTTCCTCTTTTTCCTTATTTCCTGCTTCAAACACTATGAACATTGATTGTTACTTTCCTTGTTTACTGTCTGCCTCACCAGGTAGAATGTGAGCTGTACAAGCATGCTTCATATCTTCCTGTGTAGCCCAGCTGGTAGCATAGCACAGGACTTTGCACATGTTATGTGGTCACCAAATACTTTTGCTGAATTGATGAATGAACTGCCCCAGGAGGTGAGTAGTGTGGATTGGTGGAAATCTAGTCATCAAGAGCAATACTCTATGGGATGAACAAGATAGAGTAGAGTAAGAACAGATAATGCTGTTGTTCACCGGGTGTTTGAAGGAGGGACCTGGCCATTTTCACTGAGTAGATCCAGCAGGTTTTTTTTAGGTGAATAGGAGAGTGATAGGGAAGGGACATTAAGAAACTAATTCTGCTGGCAAAAGAAATCTTATAAAAGTAAAAGATATGATTATAAAGCCAAGTATGGTGGTACATGCATGAAACCCAAACTTTGGGGATGTTGCAGCAGAATGATCAAGAGTTTAAGACCAGCCTCAGCCATGCCATGAGCTTGAGGCAAATGTTTGAGATCCTGTTGGGAGGTGGGAAGGAAAGAGAGAGGGCTAAGATACATAGAAAGCTAGAGATGGGGGTTTTATATGCATTTCATTCTGTTATCAATGATATGCATATTGCCTACACTCACACACTAGGACATAAGAAGTATATGTCACCCCATTATCTGATGATTTTTGATGCACACTGGTTATACAGGGTGATATATAATTCCTACATTCCTAGATTCCTGTGTTGCCACATCCTAACTATGTGACTAAAGGCACCTTACTTAACTGTGCTTTGATTTGAGCATTTAGAAAGAAGTCATTTTATTAACTCCTGTATCGTAAAGGTTATTGTGATCATTGAGGAAAAATAATCTCAGCAGCACCTACCCAGTCCTAGCTGCCCTTTGTTAGCTAGAAGTTGTACCGGAAGCAGTAGCAGCCATTGTGGTCGCAGTGCTGGTGGTCATGTTGGTAGGAGCAGTAGTGAGCCTTAGCAGATGAAGGAAGTGAAGCCCATCATGGTTGTTTTACGGACCTGGAAAGTAAAATTTAGATCAGTGTCAAGAAGTGTCAGATACAAAGCACTGAATTAACATCGAATTGACTTGTTCCCACAGTGCTTCCTATCATACAGCAAGATGAGCTGACATAATTGATTTTTCTTCAAGAAGTGGGTGAATCAGCAGATTTGTAGACCTTGTCAGTGGCAATCTGATTCCAAGTAATTCATTCTCGGCTTCAGCATACAGACAATGTCAAGGTTGTCATATGAGCTGTGAGTACTTGGATGCAGGGAAGGGTGTGAGTGGAACTTGACTTCTGCCATGAGTGTATGAGAATTTATTCTTTAAAGAAACCAAGCAGGATAATCATGGGGAGCCCTGAAAAATAAGACATGTCACTTACAAATCAATAGAATCATTTACTTAAGTGGTTGGCATCTATCGAAAGCATTGTCAATGTGTCTTCCCTGAAGATGAAAAAGATAGAAGCACTCATTTAGAATATTAGCTGACTTCAAAATTGTTCATCCCATGATTCTCCACATACATTAACTAAGGAACCTGGACTGAACAGTGGTGAGCGGTTTTATCTCAGGATCTGGTAAAGAATCAGGGTTAGCCTCCAGGTACAAAAGCCAGACTGAGAGTGATAATTTTCCAAAGGGAATCAGAAGAAAGTACAATAAAAGAAATATTCAGCATAAATAAGAGTGAATGAGCTGTCTTAACTAAAAAAAATTGCATCTGAAATAGCCTAAAGGATTATTTTCCATTTAGGAAAGAAAACACGCACTTAAAGATCATCTCAGTCAAGTGGAATACAGTTCAGTGTTTAACACCAGCAAAACCACAAATGGCTACAGCTGATGCCAATCAGCTCTTCAAATAAGCTCACTCTTCCCCATTCTAGCTCTTCCCAAAATACATCAAGGCAATGTGTTACTATGAAAATGCTCATTCTGAAAGACTAGAAGATTTGCTGGGCCTCGGAGAAGAGCTAATAGTACACCTTGCGGTCACTTAAGGCTGCTATTCTACTGTGTACTCAGACTTTCTGTTTACTCTGCCTTGAAGAGAGCAGTGTAGCAACCAACCTTGCTTGCCTTGGCATTCCCATGTAATCAAATTTTAACAACCTAAGTTAATGCATAGATATAATTTGAAAGTATGTACTCCTCCATGTCCCTGGCCCACAAGTAATTCATGTGTGTATACACTGTGGTAATAAATGCTGCAAACAGCAAATAGGTTGAAAACAACCTTACAAAATAAATGTCTGCCATAAGCGTTGAAAGCTGCGTGTGGATATCATCTGATAGCACATTATTATTTGTTATCTGGGTCAGTTGCAGTCAGTAAAGTTTCATTCCTTGTAAAATTCTATTAAATATTTCTGTGAAGTACTGTCATTCCTTTCCTAATAGCTTCCTGCACTATTCAGTAAAAGACAGAGCATGCATAGACAGAGGCAGACATAGGAACAAATAGATTCATATAACATTCAGGCAGGTACGGATTTAGAGTCATACAAGACACAGACAGACAAACAAGCACAGAAGACACAAGGATAAAGAAGAAAGGAATTCAAATCTTGGATTGCTTTTGGACAGTTTTTCCAAGGGGATTTTTTTCTTTCTTCTCCTTAATGTAACACTGACACATTATTGGTGACTCTGGGTTTTTGAGGGTTTTTTAACCAATTAATCACTAATGTGTTCAAACAAGCGCAATATATAGCAGACATGCAAAGGGGAGGAAGTGGTCCTATCACTCTTGCGTCTGCTTCTGGGTGTGAATCACAAATAAGGACTATTTCTACAATTAAAAGATATAGGTTACATTCCATAAAGCATGTTACTGCTAAGAAATAGTTATAGTAAGTTCATTAAAAATGAATATCTAGCTTCACTGGATTTTGTGGTCCTTTAATAATTAACCGAATACTAGCTGTCTTTCCAATTGCATTGCACTTAGATCTAACTATAAAGGGGATTATTACAGAGAGAGCTAATGTCATTGGAAGAAAAATTTTAATAGATTTCCCACAGATATGGTATGCATGGTACAAGGCCACGTGGGAAAGACATCAAGGCAATAAGGAGGCAGAAGACAAAAACAAAGGAAAATTAAGGCCAATCCCTTTGAGGACGTTCCATGGGAAAAGTAACATGTTAGGATGGCTAGTCTACTATCAGAAGACTTTGAACTACATGGTGACTTCAAGTTACCTGGCACATGGTCCTAAGATCATGAGAGCCCAAGAA
This sequence comes from Mesocricetus auratus, assembly GCF_017639785.1. Taxonomy (NCBI): domain Eukaryota; kingdom Metazoa; phylum Chordata; class Mammalia; order Rodentia; family Cricetidae; genus Mesocricetus; species Mesocricetus auratus. Next base: position 106,088,680 of record NW_024429184.1, on the reverse strand, counting down.
CATTGCCTCCTTAGGCATACAGACCACACTGAAGAAGGACAGCTGTGCTCATGTGTTAAACACATGCCCTTTGCCATCTTTAAGACTCAGGTAGCAAAAAAAAAAAAAAAGCTAGGCGGTGGTGGCGCATGCCTTTAATCCCAGCACTCGGGAGGTAGAGGCAGGTAGATCTTTGTGTGTTCGAGGCCAGGCTGGACCGATAGCCTCCGAAACAATACAGAAAAACCCTGTCTCGTAAAAACCAAAAAAAAAAAAAACTCAGGTAGCTTCAGGAAATCCACTGTTTCCCTAGCCAGACAGGGAAGACATGCAAATTTCATAACATACAGAAAAAATATTATCATATAGGAATGTATGTCTAGCTCATTGACTATATTCAGTATCTTATTATTAATGGCAACTGCTTCTTTGATTTAAACCCATTCACGTCCCCGTAAACTACACAATTATAGTTTTGAAGCAATGGCTTGACTATGATAAGGAGATAAAAGCACAAAGTCTTCCCCTCCCAGATGTTAACAAGGCATTTCAGGAGCATGTGGAAGCAGTTGTAAACAGCAGAACAGAAACGTCTGCTCCAAGTAAGGCAACCTGAGAGACCTGGAAGTCCCTCTGGGGATGCCAGGTTGGTCCTGAGGCTGTGAAGGATGGAAATGACACCATTCTACTTCTGCTTCCAAAGCAAATCTGAGAGTTTCTCAGATTGTGTAGGGTGGCTTGCAATGAGGATGGATGGGAAGCATATGGAGAGGAAAAACAGTCAACAGCAGAGCTCTAGACCAGTACACAGAGTTTTTAGGCTCTACCAATGTAGCTTTGTACACGTGTCGGTTTTAGCCATTTAATCTCTTAAATGGGAATAGCATAATACCAAAACTGCTAATAGCAGAAAGATGTTATTATGAAATGAAATACTCTGTGTGAAGTGCAGATAGTGCCTGGAACATATGAATACACAAATTGAGCTGTTGGAAAATTGTCATTCAACTTATGTTCACGAGGCATTCTCTAGTTGCCAAGACAATAATGATACAGCAGTGAAGGAGAAAATATATAACTCAATGCTCTGGGAATGTTAAGTTCTGTGATGGAGAAACAAAGTGGTTTTGAATGTTAGACGAAAACATTCCAGTGGTAGGAGAAATGGTAGATTAAATGAGAAAACACAGAAGGTGCCACGGATTGGGATGCCTCCACAGCAGAATAAGGACTCCTGACAATAGTCCATTGATTGAAAGATTGAAAATCATGCACTGATGATCCCAGTGATGCCCCCAAAATATCACTCTGGCTGTTGCTATATGCATAACAGATTGTAAGTTGGAAGTGATAGATGCAGAAAATTTAGTTTAATATTGTTAGAAATTAAGCAGAAGGAAATGGTTGGACTTGGGACTGAAACTATAGTCCAAATGGTAAGATCTTAGATATTTTTGAACTTGGACCTGATAGATTTTGATGGTGCACCAAAGGTGAAGGGAAACATTAAGAGAGGAACCGAGGGCTGGAGAGATGGCTCAGCCGTTAAAGGCTAGGCTCACAACCAAAAATATAAGAGAGAAAAAAGAGCGTGGCTTCAAATAAATGAGTATGGCTGTTGGAGAATAAAATGAGACAACACTGCTGGAAGAAGGAAGGATGGGAACAGGGACCAAGACCTCTGTTTTGGAATTAAGAATTTTGTGATCATTATCATGTATCTAAATGAAAGTTTGATCAGGCAATTAAATGCATGATTTTGAAGCTTGTGGCAGAAGTAATGGCCAAAGACCTAATTTGACTGGTCAGTAGCACTGGGTGACTTCTAAAGCCATGCTATGAAAGACATCACCTAAGAAGCTGAGTAGAGTTGAAATAAAGGAGTACTGAGGATGGGTCCCAGGAACAATTCAATATTTAGATGTTGGGAAGACCAAAGCAGATGGAGAAGTGGTCCATGAGGTGGTATGCTTCCAAGATATGTGACTCAGCCATGAATGTCTGGTTGTTACAAGCTAAAGGGAGAAAGCCTTTCCAAAAAGAAAAAAGAAACAAGTGGCCAAATATCCAAAGACATGTAATGCTGCTTATAGGCTAAAGAGGGAAAGGACAGTGGAGAGTGAACTTGGCAAAAAGATGTTGTGACCATACAAGAGCCATTTAAGTGCAGTCCTAGAGATGAAGATATAACCAGAGAAGTCAGTGGAGGTCAGTGGATAAAGAGTGCACATTGGAGGCCAGAGAGAGATCAGCACTTAAAGCGTTTTCCATGCAAACAAGTGAGGTGAAATTCAGATCCCCAGGAACCCACTGAAATGCCTGGAGGACTCAGAAGCCTGACTGTAATTCCAGCCTCAGAAGGCAAAGGAAAGAGATTCCCAGAGCAAGCTGGCTGCCAAGACTGGCCATATCTGTGAGACTTGGTTTCACTGAGAGACCTGCCTCGGTGGATAAGATGGAAGAGCAAGCAGAAATGATTCCTGACACCAATCTTGGGTCCCCACATGTACAGGTACAGATTTGTAAATATGTCAACACACATTTGCCTGCATAATGCAAAAATACACAAACATGTACAAAACACACGAAAAATGAAAATAGAAAAGACAGTCCTTTGGGAGAAAGTAGCTATAAATGGAAGCAAGCATAAAAGTGAACAGTTGAGTGTGAGTCCAAGCAAGGGATGTTCAAACACTCTTGATAAATTGTATGCTTATTACAGTGATCTCCTATATGAAGTGGGAGGGTTCTGGGTTGAAAGGTATAGAAGAACGGTTCATGATGCACAGGTTTGTCTTCGATGACAGTAGGAAAAATTCATCCTCTGTGATAGGAAAGAAGGCAAACTATCACCATATGGCACTTTCCCTGATGTTTCTGGGTATAGATTACCCTATTGCAATGGCTCAACTCGTGTTGAATCGGGTCTTATCTGGAAGCAGCATTTGAAACTGTGCAGCTAAGGGCTGATGGACACACAAGAGATGGAGAAAAGGCACCAGTGAGATCTTCCCTGGGAGCCTCAAGGGAACCTGGAAATACTTTGATTTTGAGCTTCTGGCCTTTTGTTTGTTTCTTTCTTTTTAATTTAAATTTAAATTAGAAATAAAGATGCTGCACTTGTCAATCCCAGGTCCTTCCCCCTATCCTTCCTCTCCTCACACGCCCTCCCACCAACCCCCCCAATACTCTCTCCTTTCCCCAGGGACGGTGAGGGCTTCCATAGGGGTGTCCATAGTCTGTCATTTCATCCGGGACAGGGCCTAGACCCTCCCCCAAGAGTACAGGGTGAGAGTGAATCTCTCATTGTGGGATGGGCACCCAAAGTCCATTTGTATGCCAGGGATAAATACTGATCTATTACCCAAGGACCCATAGATTGCCTAGGTCTCCTCACTGACACCCACATTCAGGGGGTCTTGATCAGTCCCATGCTGGATTCCCAGCCATCAGTCTGGGATTCAAGAGCTAACCGCTGTCAGGTCAGTTGTTTCTGGGGGTTAAACCACCACAGTCTTAACCGCTTTGCTCATTAGTTCTCTGTCTCTGTCACTGGGTTCCTTGAGTTCAGCTCAGTGTTTAGCTGTGGGTGTCTTCCATCAGTCATTGCTTGAAAGTTCTGTTTTCCAGAATCTCTGGCAATGGGATTGTAGGCTAAAATCCATAAATGAGAGAGTACACACCATGTTTGCCTTTTTGTGACTGGGTTACCGCACTCAGGATGGTTTCTTTTAGTGCCATCCATTTGCCTCAAGTTTCAGGATCCAGTGTTTTTTCTGCTGAATAGTACTCCATTGTGTAAATGGAGGTTGCTTTCAAGTTCTGGCTATTACAAATAATGCTGCTATGAACACAGTGGAACAGATGTCCTTGTTGTATGAATGTGCATCTTTTGGATATATGGCTAAGAGTGGAATTACTGGTTCTTGTGGTAGGCTGATTCCCATTTTTCTGAAGATTCTCCATTCTGATTTCCAATGTGGCTGTACGAATTGGCACTCCTACCAGTACTGGAGGATTGTTCCTTTTTCTCCACATCCTCTCCAGCATAAATTGTCTTTGGTGTTTTTTATTTTAGCCATTCTGACAGGAGTAAGATGGTATCTCAGAGTTGTTTTGATTTGCATTTCTCTGATGGCTTGGGATGTTGAGCACTTTCTCAAGTGCCTCTCAGCCATTTTAGACTCCGATGTTGAGAATTCTCTATTTAGTTCTGTGCCCCATGTTTTAATTGGATCCTTCAGTGTTTTGGAGACTTGCTTCTTGAGTTCTTTGTAAATTTTGGAGATCAGGCCTCTGTCAGATGTGGGGTTAGTGAATATCTTTTCCCAATCTGTGGGGTGCCTTTTTGTCTTGCTGACTGTGTCCTTTGCCTTACAGAAGCTTCTCAGTTTCAGGAGGTCCCATTTATTAATTGTTGATCTCACTGTCGGTGCTAGTGGTGTTATGTTCAGGAAGCTCTCTTCTGTACCAATTCTTTCAACGGTACCACCCACTTTCTCTTCTAAGAGGTTCAGTGTGGCTGGATTTATGTTGAGGTCTTTGAACCATTTGCACTTAAGTTTTGTGCATGGTGATAGACATGGATCCATCTGCATTCTTCTACATGCCAGGATCCAGTTGTGCCAGCACCATTTGTTGAAGATGCTATCTTTTTTCCATTGTATATTTTTAGCTTCTTTGTCGAAGATCAGATGTTCATACATGTATGGGTTAATATCAGGGTGTTCAATTCAATTCCATTGGTCTACCTGTCTATTTTTGTGCCAATACCAAGCTGTTTTCAGGACTACAGCTCTATAATAGAGCTTGAAGTCAGGGATGGTGATATCTCCAGATGTTGTTTTGTTAAATAAGGTTGTTTTGGCTATCCTGGGTCTTTTGTTTTTCCATACAAAGTGTTGGAAAGTCTCTTAGTGTTGGTAGAATATCTATCCAGGACCTTCTAGCTTTCAGAGTTTCCATGGAGAAGTCAGGTGTAATTCTGATAGGTTTGCCTTTATATGTTACTTGACCTTTTTCCTTAACTGCTCTTAATATTCTTTCTTTATTCTGTGTATTTGGGGTCTTGATTATTATGTGAAGAGGGGACTTTCTTGTGGTTTCCTATATTTGGTGTTCTGTAAGCTTCTTGTACCTTCATTGGCATGTCTTTCTTTAGGTTGGGAAAGTTTTCTTTTATGATTTTGTTGAATATATTTTCTGTCCCCTTGAGGAGGTTTTCTTCACTTTCTTCTATACCTATTATTGTTTTGTTTTATTTTTAATAATGGTATGGTTTGTTTTATCATCAAGTAAAGACAAAAAAGATCATAAAAGTTCCTATTTAAGAGATGGGGGGAACCTAAGGAGGGCTTCACCCTCCCTCGGGAAATGAGGGGATATTGGGGGGATTGGGGGGAGGGCACGGGAGGAGGGGAGGGAAACAGAGAGGGACCTGGAACTGACTTGTAAAGCAACCTTGTTTCTAATTTAAATTTAAATTTAAAAATAAATTTTTAAAAAATTGAAAAAAAAAGAGGTGGGGGGAATTAGGGCAGAATCAATCCAGGTGTTTTAATACACCTGGTTTGTGGTCCTTTGTTACAACATCAATAGCAGACTAATAGATGTCCTTTTATTTGCAGCCAAACCCTTTGTGTAAGGAGTTACTCACCTAGCTATCTCTGTGGTCATATTAATGTTTCTGGAGAAAATATGTGATTCAACAAAGTCAATTAATTCAGGGAGATATTTCACCTTCTAGGAAAGGAAAGCCTGTCTTCCTTTCTATTTGTGGCTCTCAAGTCTCTTGTTGGATGTGAAGAATGTTTTAGTCCTGAAAAAATGCTGGTGATATCTTACAACTCTCAGAGTAGTGTGGTTTCAGGTTCCAAAAAGCAACATGATGACTGAGGAAAAATAAAAACACATTTTTCTGTCTTGAATCAAATATTCCTAGAATTTTATCTGAAAAATCCATGTTATAAGTAGCAAAACATATCCTGTATTCCTTTTTTTTTAAATTTAGAAGCACTCTTATTTACATATCAATTCCCTTACCCTTCCATCCTCCCATGTTCCCCACCCACCCAACCCACCACTCCACTCCCCAAGGATAGTGAGGCCTTCTTCGGGGGATCATCAAAGTCTGTCACATTATTTGGGGGAGGGCCTAGGCCATGTTTCTTGCATCTGGACTACAATTGTATCCCTCCGTAGGGAATGGGCCCCCAAAGTCCATTTGTACTCTAAGGATGAACACTGGCTCAAATTCATACAACAAGAACATATTTTCAAAGCAGTGTTGTTAGTAGTAGCCAGAACCTGGAAGCAACCTAGATGCCCATCAACCAAAGAATGGATGGAGAAAATGTGGCACATTTACACGATGGAGTACTACACAGAGTGGGGGGGGGTGACATGAAATCTTGAAATTCACAGGCAAATGGATGGAATTAGAAGAAAATATCCTGAGTGAGGTAACCCAGTCACAGAAAGACAAGCAAGGTATGTATTCAGTAATATATAGACATTAGACATAGAACAAATGAATAACAGCCTACAATCCTTTACTCCATTTTTAGTGTTTTATTTATTCTGTGAAATTTTAATATATTTCAACAATGAATATTGATCATATATATATACATATATATATCCATCATTGTAGTCTCTATTCTTTAAATCAGTTATTTATTGATATTTTTATCGTTAACTTACCATGCTCTTGTTGAAACAGGACCTCAAACTCCTAGTCCTCCTGTCTCCAGAGTGTAGATTTATAGGATGCACCACTACATCAGTACCATTTAGATGTGCATCTGGTTTCTCTATCCTCTTAAACATAATACCCAGACCTAACCCAGTATTTCCTCACTATGCCCCAGTTCCTCGCTTTTGGAATGGTAATGTATATTCTATGCCATTATATGATGGGAGTATGTGATCTGCACTTTTATTTTTATTTTATCTGGGATTACAGTTAAGAGATTGCCATGAGTCTCAGAAGAGACTTGGAACTTTGTACTTTTAAACAGTATTGAGACAGTTACAGACAATGGGGACTTTTGGAGTTGAACTGAATGCGTTTTTGCTTTATGATATGGCTGCAAGATTATATGATGAGTCATAGATTTGAATGTTTATTCATCAGGGAGTGGTGCTCTTGAGAAACATTGGGAGATGTTGCCTTTTGGGAGAAAATGTATCATGGGGTAGTCTTCCAAAAAAGCCCAAGTCATGCCCAGTGGTTCTCTCTTCCTGCTGCCTATGTATCTGGATGTAGAAATATCAGGTACCTCTCCAGCCATATCTGCCTGCATATAGCCATGCTTCCTGCCATAATGATAATGAACTAAAACTCTGAAACTGTGAGTGAGTCCCAATTAAATGCTTTCTTTTATAAGAGTTTTCAATTAGGCTGAGATTTTCTGGGGGGCCTATAGTGTCACTTGGCTTCCAGGTATAGCTTTGGTCCTTATCTAGAAAACCAAGCAAACGTTCACAGAATGTTTGGTGCCAGTGGATTTTCCGAGTGTACCTAGCCTAGATTTTTCTCATTTCACTGTGTACTCTAAATTTTCTTCCTATGCTTTTGTCCTATGCTTTTTTCTCCTGAGTCCTAAAGTGGTCTCTCTCCTAGAGTCAAACTTTCCTTCCAAGTCAGACCACCTGAAGGTCTTTACCTTGTTTATAGGAAGATAATCAACTACATCTTTTCACGCTGCATGGGCTGACTGCTTCAAACAGAAAATGACTTTGAAATGGTTTTCTAAGGCAACCCAATTTAATTGTTAGGAAAGCATGCCCAGAGGCCACTGTGGTCTATTCTATTCTGGAGTATTCTCTTGAGAAGCATAAGGCTTAGGTGAAAGTCATTTTGGAAAAAGAGGGGCTCATTTATTTTTGACTTAAACTACTAACATATAACCAAGCAATCATAAGAAACAAGACTTTACATTTAGGTTTTCCTAATGTGACACTGGCAAACTCTAGCAACACTGGGCACCTGGCTCTATAAACCCACTGATATTACCTCCCAGAAACAGCATTTGCTAAGTGACAATTTTTAGTATTCAGGCATCTGTACTGGCCTGTTCTTGGGGTTCTGACAGGATATGCCCTCAGCCGCAGCCACTAAGAGCACCATCTGTGCATATTCACTATGTTCCCTTTTTAAAAAGGCCCTGCCTACCTCCCATCCTCCTCTCTCTCTTCCTTTCTTTCCCTCTCTCTGTTTGTTCCTCTCTCTCTCAATCTCCCTCTTCCTTTCCATCTCCCTCTTCCTTTTTCCCCTTCCTCTCTCCTGCTGCTCCTGTCCCCAGAGGCAGGTCTCCCCATTCTCTGATCACATTCCCTAATTAAAAAAAAAAAGGAACTCAGCTTGAACCCTGTCTCATGGCATCTTTCTCTTGAGCACTGCTTTTCTTAAATTACTTCCTGCTATCAGACTATTACATTTTAATTTCATTTGAAAAATTGGTCTGTTCAGCAGGTAAAGGAAATGTATATAGATATTGAAGACAGACTCTGTGGTGGTTTGAATAATAATGGCCCCCACGGGCTTATGTATTTGAATGCTTGGTCATGGGTGAGTGGCACTACTTGAGAGGGATTAGGAGGTGCGACCTTGTTGGAGTATGTGCAGCCTTGTTAGATGAATTGTGTCACTGGGTGTGAGCTTTGGGGTTTCACAAGTCACAACCAGTCCTAGTATTCTCTCTTCCTACTGCCTGTGGATCAAGATGTAGAACTCATCTGCTTTCTCCAGCACCATGTCTGCCTCCGTGACCCCAGGCTCCCTACCATGAGGACAATGAACTAAACATCTGAAACTGTAAGAATGGCCCCATTTAAGTGCTTTCTTTTATAAGGGTTGTCATGGTCATGTTGTCTCTTCGTAGTAATAGAACACTAAGACAGACTCTGAGGAAAAATTTAAAAGCCTAGGCTCTCCACCTGCCAAAGGGCTGAACTCCTGCACAAAAAACTAGCAAAGAATTTAAAAGCAGCATTCAAGGGAGATACCAAGATGGATTGCTGAAGATAGAAGAGTTTATTGGGAAAGTTATTAACATTATGGATAGAAAGACAGAAAGGTAAAAGTATGGTGGAGGAAATCTAGGGAGAGTTCCGGTTCCAGCACCAGAAACAGTAAGGCAGGGTTTCTGAAAAGAGGAATCAGAGACCCTCTCTCAGAACTGGGGTCTCTTAGCATACCTTTCTGAGAGTGGGGGAGGTTTCATAGCAGTTTCCTGCAGTCAGGCTCTCTGATTTCCAGGCAGGAGTCAGGGATGGGGATTAGAATGTGTGACCACTGATACAAATTCACCTCCCAGGTGAGAGATCTTGGTACTGGGAAGTCTGTACACAGTGTGTCAGTGGGATGCTCATAGGCATCTGTAAATGGCAGAGAGCCACTGCACACTATTGTGGCCTGATTCTAACATTACAGTATTACAAGAATGAGTAGGAATCCTACATCCCACAAACACATTCCAGGCAGGCAGAATTCTTCCCTAATTTTTTGGTAGGCTGAAGAGTAAAATGTTTTCTATTCTTTTAGAGATTGTCTTCAAGTTTCAAACCCCTTAATTCCTATCAAATACATTACTTTTTCAAGTGGGAAAAGGTGACTGCCTGATAGCTGAAAGCAGGACCACAAGAGGCTGTCACTAAAATATCTTCTTTCCAGCCAAGACTTCAGGATAGGATTAATAATGATATAGAATATGCCTTCTCCTGCCATGTCTTTAGTGATGGTTCATGGTTACCCTGAACAAGAATGATGAAACCGTCTAATTAACATTTAACTTTCTTGTTCTACCCACCTGGTTGTCTAAATGGTCTGTTTCTGTTTAGTTAGACTGCCCATGATTCCAAACTCCTATCTAGATTTCTGAACTCCTTTCAAGAAATCATCAGGAAAAAAGCATAAAACAGATTCTCATCAAAGTATGAAAGAAGTCCTGAACTGGACCTGTGAATGAACTCAGGAGCTCTCATTTTCCTCCTATTGGGGGGTGGGAAGGATACCCCATCAGCTCTGTCTCAGCACTTAGAGCTTCCCTCATCTCATTGTCCTGGTATTGGGAGAGATCAACCATCTACTAGCTCTAACTAGGAATGAATAATTGGATTTGAACATGGTGGTGATGTGACTCAGTGGCTGTTGATAGAGTTGGTCCTACTCTGGAAGTGAGCTACAAGAGGACAAAAATAAACTAGGAAAATTAAATTCTAAGGTGTCTTAGTTAGGGTTTCAGGTACTGTGAAGAGACACCATGGCCATGGAAACTCTTATAAAGGAAATCATTTAATGAAGTAACTCACAGTATCAGAGGTTTAGTTCATTATCATCATGGTGGGACATGGTAGCATTCAGGAAGACATGTGCTGAAGCTGAGAGTCCTTACATTTGATCTTCATGCAACAACAAGTGGTCTAAGACACCAGGTATGGCTTGAGCATATATGAGACCTCAAAGCCCATCTCCACAGTGACACACTTCCTCCAACAAGGCCATACCTACTCTGGCAAAGCCACACCTCCTAATAATGTCACTCTCTTTGGGGTTATTTCCTTTCAAACCACCACATATGGTAAGTTACAGTTCAGATGCAGGATGAAGATTGAAGTAATAGGCAAGGTAGCATCCCAGCAACTTTTTTGAGGTAATTAATTATAAAAAGAAGAACAATTACTACAACTTTGTTATACAGATCTCACTCTAGGCTGACCTCAGCTCTCTGATCCTTGTAATCTCAGGCAGAATAATTCAGAGCTGAGGATTGGAAAAAAAGGTCAGGGGACTTGGAGTTGTTTCCTAGAAGCTACTGTGGCTAGCTCACATCTACCTGAAACTCCAGGGGACCCAGAGTTCCATCTGGGCTTAGCAGGTACCTTCTGTCACATATTCATAAGTTCACACATAGACACACAGATACATAGTTTAAAAATAAGATATAAATATTTTTAAAGAATTCAAAGAAAACACAAAGTCCATAATATAGAAGATAAGTTGTGTTTAATACACAGTGAAGCAAAACACCTCAAAGGGTGAGAGAGGACATGGTCAAAGTGACCATTGTGACAATTCAGTCCACATTAATGAATTCTGTACATTGTTTCTAAAGTCCCTATGACATGTAGCTTTCCCCAAGGAGTATCTACCTGTACAGATTATTAGCAGGCTCATTTGGATTGAGAGTTATGGGAAAGACAAGGACTGTCCTCCATCACCAACAGGAAGCACTTGTCTTAGATAGTAACCTTGTAAGGGTTAGACAGTCCTTATTAATAGCCTTCTACACAGTTCAGAAAGTCACGCCACCCAAGACCATGAATGATTCAGATGCCATTCTTCTGGACAGTCATCAGAGTCACACAGCTTCAATTTTTGGTTTCATAAGCTATTGATTATGCTAGAAGGGTTTACATCAATGGCCGCAAACCTACTAATAGCTCACTAGCGACCTAACAACTTCATTTTTGGTTGAATGTAAATGGAAAAGCACTGAGAAGTGGGAAATTTTTAAGATGATACCCTTGCTTCTTGTTGGGATTAACCAGTAGAACATAATGGTGGCATTCATTGATACTTTCTATTATTTGTCCATTGTTGCTCTCTGCTTTCTACTTACAGTGTCACTAAGGCAACCATTGTGACATAAGTTACAGATGTTTTTACTCACATTGCATAAATGGTGAGATGAGAAACTGAGTCAATTGTTCCAGATCACACTGTTGGAGAGCCAATCTTGGAGGGAGAATTGAGCCCAGCCACACTGCCTCAGTGACGTCCATTGAAAAGAATGTTTCAGGGACAGGATGGTTAGGTGATTCCTGAACAAGCTGCAAGTTTGGGATACTCTAGAGACATCTTAGAAAGGATGATGCTCAGTCAACGACATGCCAAGGACGAGAGTCTCAAGTGCAAGTCCAGAGAGATTTCAGTCATTTGCACACACATACAAAGTAACTGGAGCCAAGAGGCAGGGAAGGACTGATTGTCCAAAGAAAGGGAGCAGAGAAGCCGTGGTCCAAAACCCGTCACTGAAGATAATCATACTTAAAGAAAAGGCACTGAAAAAACATGTAGATGCAGTCTGCTAGAAGTAGAAGAAAAGCAGGACAAAAATCAGACAAAAACAGAAAAAAAGTTACCAAAACTGACAAACGCTACTGAGAGAAAGTTGGGAATCTGAAAGTGTCTATTTTCAAAGTGAGAAAAGTAAATCTGCATGGAAACTGGCATGAATCCAAACAATAGCCTAGTTTTATTAAACTAGATGTAACACTCTGAGTATATTTCTTACACAAATAGACAGAGGGTATGTTAGCTGCCCTAGCTGAGTAGGAAAGAGACTGTATGAAAGAACCACAGGATTTAAAGTGGACTCATTCCAATTACAGGGCCTCGAAAGAGTCCTGTATTGTTATTTTTCGTCACTACCTCCCCGGGTTGGGAGTGGGTAATTTGCGTGCCTGCTGCCTTCCTTGGATGTGGTAGCCATTTCTCAGGCTCCCTCTCCGGAATCGAACATCAGTATGGAGATTCCTCAGAAAAATGGGAATAAACCTACCACAAGACCCAGCAACTCCACTCTTAGGCATATATCCAAAAGATGCCCATTCATACAACAAAGATGTCTGTTCCACTATGTTCATAGCAGCTTTATTTGTAATAGCCAGAACTTGGAAGCAACCTAGATGTCCCTCAACCAAAGAGTGGATAGAGAAAATGTGGTACATCTACACAATGGAGTACTATTCAGCAGAAAAAAGTAATGGAATCTTGAGATTCGCAGGAAAATGGATGACACTAGAAGAAACCATCCTGAGTGAGGTAACCCAGTCACAAAAAGAGAAACATGGCATGTACTCTCTCGTATATGGATTTTAGACATAGACCTGGGGAGTGCCAGCCTACAATCCTATGACCAGAGAGTCTGGGAAACAGAAACTTCATTTAGCGGCTGATCAAAGAAGAGGCAGACTCCCTTGGTTAAGTACTGAGCTGAACTCAAGAAAGCCAGTAACAGAGAGGGAGGACTGATGATCAAAGGGATTAAGACTGGGCTGGTTTAACCCCCAGAAACAGCTGACCAGACAAAGGTTAACTCTTGAATCCCAGGCATCAGCCTGGGAATCCAGCATGGGACTGATCAAGACCCCCTGAATCTGGGTGTCAGTGAGGAGGCCTAGGTAATCTATTGAGCCTTGGGCAGCAGATCAGTACCCATCCCAAGTATACACATGGACTTTGGCCTCCCATAGAACAATGTGAGGTGCACTCTCACCCTGAACTCTTGGGGAAGGGTCTAGGCCCTGCCCTATATGAAATGACAGACTATGGACACCCCCATGGAGGGCCTCACCCTCCCTGGGGGAATGAGGGGATAACGGGGGGGCGTTGGGGGGAGGGCATGGGCGGAGGGGAGGGAAAGGGAGAGGGACCTGGAACTGACTTGTGAAGCAACCTTGTTTCTTATCTAAATTTAAACTGGAAAATAAAATAAAAAAAAGAACCACAGGACAGCTGCTTTGCTTCATAGTGATATTACTTATGGCAATTTCCTGACTTCTTATAACCCAATTCTCACATTTTTAACTGGAAATTAATATCTGGACAACTTAGTGGAGGGGTGGAGAGGGGTGCATGCTACGGAAGTGTTCTACCAATGAGTCAAATTTCTAGCCCCAGTTATATAACTTTTAATACTATACTGTAAGTCTACTCCCTATGAACTTATAAGTTGTTTCAAAATAAACTTTAACTACTCTGAATAATATAGATAGAAGGCTACTTCGTGTCATTTATTAAGAACCTACTATATTAAGAAGGGGGAAAAGAACCTACTATTTGCCAGGTATTTTTCTAGATGCTGAAAATATAACTAGGAACAAGAAAACAAAGCCTCATGCCTGTAAGAGCACTCTTGACTTCCATGTCATGTATTTCTATGTCTGTTTAATCATAAGATATTCAGTGCAGGCTGCAGTTGTTAATTGGTTCTAAGAGTTTTTTTTTAAAGAACATGTATGCCATATTTTCTAAAGTATCTTCCTTAAGGCTCCCACTTTGTGACATTTTTCACAGCATAATAACTACAATTGGTATCAATACCAATTTAGAATCCCATTAGAAGCACTGATTTTGCAGTCCCTAAATGGATATAATCAATGAAGGAGAAAACGTTGACTGAACAGTAGTTAGTTTGAAGACGTAAGACAATGCTTTACAATTCATGGAATCACAGACTTCACTTACGAATTGAAAGAAATGCCACTCTTGCTCAACAGCTACAACAATGTAATTAAAGCAAGGCATTTGTCTTCAAATATATGTTTGCTATCCCTGCTAATGCATGGGGTCATTAGTTCTACTATCGCAAATAGGTCCTCAACACCTCGTTCAATTTAATTAGTATACCAGACAATATATAAGAATCTACTTTGCACTGCAACTAATAGTAGATAATGATTCTTCAAATGACACTGCCTTGCCATGCACTGGTCATAGGAAAATAGACATGACACACACACATATATGTACACTCATACACACACACACACACACACACACTCGATATCACTCAAAGATATCAAGAAATGGGCCCTTCACAAAGAGCAAAAACTAACTTCATGTCTCTAAAAATGAAGGGTTTTTATTTTTTGACTCCCACACAATAAGCAGAGAGTAAGTATGATGATCATCTCAAGCTTTTCAACAGAGTATTCAAATCTAAACACTAAGTAATAGAATGGAACATGTTCTTATAATTCAGACTGTCAGTTTACTCTCAAATATAAAAGTGAATCAATATTGAAGTCATATCCTTAAAAAAGGAGTGTTCTTACCATGATGGTGTTATTTCAAGGCATTAAGGATGTAAGCTGACTCGCCAGTGAGGTCTTCAAATCTATGTTCAGTCTGCATCTGTAGGCATCAGCATACATTTCTAGGAAAATTTCCAAATCAAGTCAATTTCAACAAATCAATTTCAACTAGCCATGAATCAGATACTATGCCAGATCCTGGTACTTAGATTTCACCGAGACCCCACATTGCTAAAGATTTAGTAAGAGAAACAGATAAAAGGAGAATAAAATATACTTGGTCCCCGCTGGTGACACAGTTCGGGTAGGTTTAGGACGTGCAGCCTAGCTGGAGGAAACATGTTACTTGGCCCGGCCACCCCCAGCTCTTTTGGCATGTGCTTTCCATTCAAGATTTGTCCTTCTTCTGCAGACACCATCTCTGCCACCTGCTGCCCTCTTATGTATCATGGATCCTAACGCTCAGAAGCTGTAAACCCAGATAACCTCTTTCTTATAGAAATTACCTTGATCATATTATTTTATCAGAACAATGGAAATGTAACTACTACAAAAGATAGGAAATCACTTTATAATGGCAGAGGTCTTCTTGACCAGAAATGCACAAATGATTTTCGGTGGGAGCCAAAATCTTAATGTCTACAATTAGATGCTTATTAAATTAATGGCCCTGTTGAATTAATGTCCCAAGTATTTCAGGGATAGGTTGACTCTGAATGTATCACCACCTGCCATCTTACAACAGGCTTTTAGGTATCATCAGTTAATTTGGAGGAAGCTATTGACTATGAAATCCACATGTTTAGAGCAAAGAAGGGGCCACTGTGCACTAATAGAGTGTAAGACACAGGACAAGGTCAGAAGCAAACAGTCACTTCTGAATACGTTCAGAAGCCGGGGCTCTGTTTCCAAGTCAAGAATGCCGAGATGTTTATTCTGTAACAAAGAAAAACTCAAGAGAGATAGATTAGTGCTGGCAAGAATTGATTTTTATTTCTACCAAAAATTTCAGTAGAGGAGAACTTTCACATTCAATAAATCTGTACCCAGTACCAGTCTATTGAGTCAGAAATAGAGTCAATTTCCATTCAGCCAGAAATGTGAGGAGTCATGGACAGAAAGCAGAGTGGGTGGGATGACCCGCCTCTTTATTCCTAAGATGTCTAGGAATTGTACAGTGTTTTTTCCAGGCCAACTGTCTGACTATTCAGCACATGACCTTATATTTCTTATTGGGGAAAAATAAATTGTTCTGGCAGGCACAAATATCTGATTTGCATGCTAGCTAAATCTCTGCCTCTAAATTAGCAATGATATTAATTCAGTCTCATAAGGTTTTCAGTAATGAAGTTACAGTATTCCCATCTCTAAAAAGACAGCGTTCCCAGTCACACTAAGCCAATGGGGTAAACTTCAGACTGGGAGAAATATCTAGCAAAATATTACATTGGGAGGACCTCCTCTAAGCACCGTTCTGCCATAGCTAATTAAACCAAAGATTGATTCTCAAATCACAGTGCACAACAGAGAAGAAGTAAAGTACTAAAATATGGAGTCAGATATTTTGTAAGGCAATTCGGAGTAACAATTTCAAAAGGAATTAACAGACAACAAGAGATGAAAGGAGAGATAGAAGCCAGGAGGTAACAGAGAAGAAACAGCAGCAGAAGCCATCCATGTGTGGAAACTGTCAAATAGAGGGGAGTCAGGAAGTATTGTTTAGTAGTCAATGGAAGACAGAAGGCACCAAAGACACCACAGCATCTGAGGCTACAGGGTGGGGATTTGTCTTCAGTTGTGGAAACAATTTCTCACCTCCCTTTTCCTTCCCAGAAACCCTCACTAACTAAGACAGCTGAATATGTTTTGTTGCTTGGATCATAGAGACCCTCACATATTTCTAAGGACATTACAATTTAGACTTTCTCCTTTGAACTTTTTTCTGAGATTTATTTATTTATTGTGTATACAGTGTTTTGTACTGCTCGTATCCCTGCAGACCAGAAGAAGGTACATGATCTCATTACAGATGATTGTGGGCTACCATGTGGTTGTTGGAAATTGAACTCTGGACCTTTGGAAGAGCTCCAAAGACTCTTAATGACTGAGTCATCTCTTCAGGTTCCCTTTTTTTTCTTTAAAAAGTATATATGGTAGGTTTATGAAGACTGTTGAAGCACTGAAACACAGCTATGAAGATGATTCAGTTAGTGCTTGCTTTATAACCACGAGGACCTGAGTTCAATATTCAGCATCCACATAAAAAGAAACCAAATAAAAAAGCAGCAAGACAGATGCAGGGGGATCCTGGGGCTTGATAGACAGCCAGTCTAGCCAAATTGGCAAGCTCCATGTTTGGTAAAAGACCCTTTCTCAAAAGTTAAGATGGAGAAAGACTGAAGGATTGAATATAAAAGTTGACATCAGCTCCTGGACTCCACACAGATGAACACACATGCAAAGAAAGCAAAGATGGATAACACCATTTCACATAACCTTACACCAAGGTTTTATTTTGAGCAAAAATTTCTTTAACGGCTTATGAACTAAACTAATTTTACAAATATACAAGGAAATAAATGTAGAGTTCAGAAGTAAATACCTCTCATAAATAGAAAATTAGTATTTGTCGTATAGTCTGAAAACAAAGCAAAATAATTCAATTGTTTCATTTTTCTAATCCTTGAGACATGACTTATGATGGTTTTTGTCACTGTTGATTTAATATGGCTTATATTTCTCCCCAAGGTTCGGTAATTTGATCCATGTATAATCATTCAGCTCAATTTAATCTTGTCCTAACATAAAACTGTTCTGTTCTCGTTTCTGTCACCAACTGAAGCCCTTATCACCAGCTGAAGAATTCATTGTTACTGAAATATTCAATAAAAGCCTAATCTGCACTGAATCCTGAAGTAACCACTCCTTCAACTCAAAAGCATAAAAAGAAATGCCTCTGCAGTCAAAATAATATTTGAAAAATGAGAAGAGAACTGCTTACCAGTAGCTAAGGAGATGGGCTAGACATATGCTAGTTTAAAAGATAGAAGATTTATACTGAATGGTGGCATGTTCTGTATGTGAAGATGCTTTCAACCTAAAAGCATGCCATGACTTTGCTAGTTACTTATGGTGAAGTAGAAAATTAGCATAGGGCTATAGTCCTGGTGGACTGTTTAACTGGAGAAACTTCCTGGTGAATCTGAGTCTTGGGCAGGGTTATCTCAGACTGCAATGCACAAGGCAACGTCAAGTTTCCTCTGGGTACAGGGGTCAGGATGGAGAGAACAAAGAAACAAACAAGCTTGGCAGTGCGGCTCCTAGGACTTGAGCTCGTGAGCACTGAGAACCAAGAAGTTTTCCAGACTCGACGGGAAAAACCCACAAGTTTTCAACCCTGCACAAAGAACCATAAGCAACTGAACAAAGCCGGGAGTGGGAAAGGCAGGCCTCCTCCCCAGAGATGAGAACACCAATGGCCCTGAGAACATATATATGTATGTATGTATCTATGTATGTATGTATATATACATATATATGTATGTGATGTTATATGGACTCAATAGGTTATATCTATGAGTATGTGTGTGTACATACACGTGTATAAATACATATGTGCATATAGTAACGATGAAAAAAGAGGCAATAAATTTGAAGGAAAGCAGGAAGGGTATATGGGAGGATTTGAAGGAAGGGGTGGGAAAAGAAAAATGTTCTAACTAAAATACAATATCAAAGCAAAAGAAAAATATATTAAAAATCAAATCTAGACCATGAATTTGGGGGAGGGGACAGAAATGTGGTAGGAGTTGGATGGAAGAGAGGGAGGAGGATAAAGTGATGTAATATTTTAATTAAAAATAAATTTCTAAATGTGGTTTCAGACTCTGAACTGCTGCCAACAAGGGGACCTCTAAGGAGACAATAAATACCTAATACAATGAATTGTCACAATGACCCTGACTCTGCGGGAATATGGCAAATGACAAATAAATGATTGTGAATTGGAATAGATTTTTAAATGATCAGAGACAAAATTTAAACTTCCTGTTGAACATATGACCCTAGAGTTTGGAAAATGAATGGAAGATATGAAGAGATGGTGCATGTTACAAGAGGAAACTATCATTTTTCAAATCATCAGAGCAGTAGCCTGGCAGACCTGGACCAAGAGAGAACAGTATGTCCTCCGCCCTACCTTCCTAGAAAGGATGCTGACATGGATTCAGCAATGCTCATATGCTCACACACTGGCAGCCTCCAAGTGCCTATGCTGTTTGCTAATTGAGTCGGGTAAAAGCTCACATTCATGTGATCAGTCACCATGGAAGCACAGAGAAGATCTAGACCATAAGAGAAAATGTCATACCACAGCAGGAGGCAGAGTTTTAATATGAGTGTACACGTGTGGTCCATACAAGAGACATAACAATACTGTACAATACCTTCGGATCAGGGCCTAGCTGTCATAAACACTTAACGTTATTTCTGACAACTGTTTCCTATAAGCCACATTTTGATACACTATTGCTTCCTGAATTCTCTTGTCTTCCCTGGGATCTGCTTGGCTTTATGCTGTTCAAAATTGGAGTGCTATGTTCACTTCTGTGTTTTCGTATTTGACACTCTTTTTAGACAGGGCCTTAGTCTGACCTCAAACTCACCATGTAGCCAAAGATGAGCTTGAACTTCTGATCCTGCTGCCTCTACCTCCTGTGTGCTGAAATTACAGGCATGTACCACTCTGCCCTGTTTATGGAGTGCTGGGTTCCAAATAAAAGCTTCATGTGTGCCTGGCAAGAACTTGACCCAACTGAGCTCCATCCAAATGCCCTGTGTTTGATCTTACACTCCAGATCTGGTACTGTATTAAAAGCAGATGCAATAAAAAGAACCCAAACTAAATAACTGTGGTTCAGCACTACATGTCAACTAAATTGCCCATATTGTTTATTGACTCTATGTAGAAACTCTAGGAGAACTCATGTTCTGCCTTGGAAGCCAGCCTCCATCCCGGGCCACTAGGCCCCAGCTCTGCTTGTTCTCCTGCTCCAAAGAAATCCATTACAGATAACATTCTTTCCAGGATCACAAACACTTGTATCTCAGCCTCTATTTCTACATGTGCATTTATGGTAAATTTGTGCTCATCCCTCCCAAATAAGCATTCCACACAGATAAGTGGGACCTTTCAAAGGTACCCTTAAAATAGTATTGATTTTTCCTCATCTCAGTTTCAGCCTTATTATCTAAATTAAACTATTCAATCTATTATTAAATCGTGTTGGCCTATAAAACAGCATAAACTTTTTGGAGCAGAGGTATAGTTATATTACAAAGGATTATATAAGTCAAGAAGTAAAAGTATAAGCATGAGCTCTCAGCTATCATAGAGCTGATTTTAGGTTTTCCTAATCCACAGTATTACACACTAAAAAAATCAAGTCTAAGGCTCGGCATGCAGCTTCATGGAAGATTACTTGACTGCCATGATCAGGTCCTGGGTTCACTGCCTGGCACTAAAAACAAAATCATAAATCGGAAATCTTCATTTTATTAGTTGTAGCAAATGAATTCTTGCAGCATGGAAAAGAACATTTTATGAACCTATTTATAAGAAATTCAGTGCTGTTAATATTATGACCTCTTGATCAGTAAAATATTTAGCAAAAGAAAGCTGCTTGTCAGAAATTAATAAATATATTTAAATGTTTTAATTTGGTAACCATATCAAAATCCTAGTTCTGAAATATTTTTTATGTATGCATAGCCTACACTAAGATAAGTAAAAACACAATTCAGGGATGTTTGGTTATTATGTTACTTAAATATGGTATATTAATTTGTCTGTCCATTGCTGGATTTCTGTTTTGGGAGCCTGAACTGGCCATCTTCTGTAAACAAGCAAGACTTTCAATGGAAGGGTTGGAACACCAACCTACAATTTGTTCTGCCTACAAGATATGCTGGGATAAAGATGCCACAGAAAGCGTGGAAGTGACCAACTAATGACTTGCCCAGCTGGAGTCCCATACCCAGAGAGGAAGCTCACCCCTGAGGGCCAGGACCCAGAGGTAGGATACCCCAGAGACCTAGGATGGAACCAAATATGAATGGAAAATAATAAAAAGAAAGGTTAATGGAATGACATTCTGCTATACTAATAGATTGGTGCTTAGGCCAACTATCACCAGAGAAGTTTAACACAGAAACTGATGGAAACAGAGGCAGAGACCCACAACCAACATTAGGCAGAGGTAGAGGGATCCTACAGAAGAGGGGGAAGAAAGATTGTAGGAGCCAGGTAGGTAAAGGGCATCATAAGAAAACCCACAGAACCAACTAACCTGTGCTCACAGGGGCTCACAGAGACTGAACTGACAACCAGGGAGACTGCATGGGACTGAGCTTCTCCCTTTGCATATATGTTACAGCTATGTAACTTGGTGTTCTTGTGAAACTCCTGTCAGTGAGAGCAGGGACTGTCTCTGACTTTGTTACCTGATTTTGGGACATTTCCTCCTTCTGGATTGCTTCATACAACCTTAATAAAAAAGAAAGTGCCTAGTCTCACTGCAAGTTGATATACATGGGTGGTTGATATCCATGGAATGTCTGCTCTTATCTGAAGAGAAAGAGAGGAGGAAGAGTGGATGGGGGGAAGTGAGGTGAGAGGGAGCATCTGAGAGGAGAAAAGGAAGAGGAAACTTCTGTTGGAATGTATAGATAGATAGATAGATAGATAGATAGATAGATAGATAGATAGATAGATAGTACAAAAAAGATAATAAAATGCTGTCTAGGTAGTACGCACTCCCCTAATTTGCCATGGAACTCCAGAGGAAGACCCAAGAAAGCAATCTAAGCTGCTCAGGGGGCATACCTGCCTGCCTGCAGAACTTCCCATCAAATAGTATTCCTGGTATGGAAAAAGTGAAGGCTGGGTCCTCCACGCTTTCTCATCCAGAGCGCAACCAGCTGATCAGATTTTGTCCCTTCTTGGGTGTGGCATCATTTTACCCATCTCACACAGGGAACTGTTGTCAAGCACAAGGATGACCAGTGTTTTCAGTGTGGACCAGACAAGAAGCACAAAACAATAAAGTTTAGGACACAGGGGTCTGTTCCTACAAGTTAAGACTTATTAAGCCTTTGAAAATTGCCCTCTACTGACTCAGTCATGACCTCTCCTTTCCATTTCAAGTCCCCTCAGCTTCTCTATAAGCAATGGTGTCTACCTTCTTCACTCAGGATCCACTCTCCCATTGCAGAAATGCCACAGCACCCTATGGTCTCTCACAAATTATAATGAGTTCATTATCAGCCAGAGGTCTCAGTTAGCTTTATTTGCCCGAAGCTCTGAGTCCACAGAGATGAACTTTAGCATCATAAATGTGTGAAAGGGAACAACATATGGTCTGGTTTGAATTGACTCTCCATTAGTGAAGTGAGTGGCTTAATACACACATGGACAATGGCCAGACCATATGTAACAAGAGAGCCCTTGCGGTCCTCAGTAATGAGTCAGGACAGCAGCCAGGAGGCCAGTCTGCTATGTCAGATCTGTAAGACATCAGTTCCCCAGCTCCAAGAAACCATTCAAGTAGCGAAACAACAACCCTAGTAAAAATTGTCCCAAACAGCCAAAAATTGATTAAAAACTGGCAATATCCCTATTTTTTTGTCCCCCACTTCCAGCTTGGGCCTCAGTAGAATAAGCCAAATATTTGCCCCTAGGCAACCACAGAATGCCTCAGTTCTAGTTAGTGCACAGTTTCCCCATGCCAGCTGCCTCTAGCAGGGCACATTTGAAGACCTCTCTTGTTCCCACTATTAGGCTTCCTGCTCTTCTTGCCTTTGCAGTCTCTGCCAAGCACAAGTGACTCTCTCACTGTGTCAATCACTGAATAAACAGCCTCTGCTTGCTCTGGCTTGCTCTTTATAATTTCCTCAGAGGTCGATACTGCTTCCCCCTAACTACGGACATGCACATCTCATCCTAGCCCCAATTAATTGATTGTTTTAAATTAGCAAATTATCCCAGGGATGCACAGACTACTCTGACTTGAAGAAGGCATGGCCCTCCTTGTGGATGTTAAGCTGGCTGCTTGAGAATCTTCAGAGGTAACTGGCATTGTCTTGGCTGCTCATTCCTGCTTGTATTACCAGGTGCCCACCTGCCACCTAAGAATGGTTCTGTCTCAGACAACCAGCATAGATGGCACAGTCTCCCTTATATATGGTCCTAACTGGATGGGGTGGGGGAGCTAGCTTCAATGAATTCCACCACATTCTTTTTAGTTTTTCCCAGCTTGATAACAAAGAACATACAGAAGTAATACAAACCAGTATAGAAAAAGAAGATGTACTGTAAGAACCTAACTCTAAAAAGCACAGAAGCAAGAGAAATATAAAAAGGATACCTTTACTCAAAAGATTCTCATACAAATGAGGTTGTTTATAGCCGATTGCTTGTAATTTTATTTAATTTGGGAAAGGGGAGCAGGAGTTAAATATCTCAGATGTTTCTATCATTTGAAGTCATTCGCCAACTCAGAAAGAAAAGAGTGTCTGTTTCTGTCATTTGAAGTCATTCAAAGTGAATGGTGGGAAAAAGTTCACAAGGTATTTCTATACGCATTTGCATAATTGAACAAAAAACCATACATTTGTAAATTATTTAGATTATGTGTTTCACAGGGCTTTCCCTAGGAAGGTATAAAAGAAGCATATCTTCCTCCCAGACAGAGGGGCACCAAAGGATTCTGTCCAAGTCCAGCTTGGTGAACCAATGAGGTCTTTTGGGTTTCTTATGAGAGCATGTTCTGCATTCAGGCAGTTTCATCACTGAAGGGTCCCCTGAGAAACTTTCAGGCAACTACATTACCAAAGGGCCCCAAACCCCATTCAACAATTCAGCTCATATACCTGCAGAGAGGGGAATGGTGTTTTGGGGGTTTTGCGAAGGCTTGTAAACCTCTTGCACCTCACGAGCTCCTTCCTCTCTCCATGAAGGAGGGCTAGCAGTCCCTGTTCCCTGAGGGTCTCATATAGGTGGCCACAGCTCCTCTGATGTAAGACAGCAAAGAGCACATCCAGCACAGAGGAAGTAGTTGAACATATGTGAAGCTAGGAACCCCAGAGTAAGCATAAAGGGTACATTTGCACAAGGATTAAAGGAGTCTTCTGCAACCCAAACAAATGTGTCCTGGAAAAAGAAATTCTGATCACTGACTTGATTCAATAGGAATACCCTTTAAAGTAGTTCACAATATCCTTTAACGTAGTCCACAATAAGCAAGAAAAAAAGCATGTTAACACACAATGATTTCAAAAATCCATGGGAATTTCATAAGAATTATGACTAGTCTCTAGCAGAATTAGTGACCTAGCTGCTTCCTCATGGACTAGTGTGAACAGACCTTTGCACATTATAAATGCAGCCAAGACAGGACAGGGGGCAGCTGAGAGTGGTGTGTCTCTCACCCCAGGCAACAGCAGCATGAACCTGAATCCCCCAAAAGCATTTCTATAGTAGGAGAGGACGGTCTGTCCTTGCATGGGCAACATCACTGACGTCAGCTGCATCCTCAATGACTGACAGCTCTGAGATGACTATGTATTTTTCCAGGTAGTAGAGAGCACAGAAAAGTCTTATGCAAAAATTCACCAGGCTCAGAGACACACTCACAGAGAAACTTGTAGAAAATCTCTCAAGTGGGATTTGTCTCCAAACAGGTAAAACTCAGAACAAGAATATATGTTACCTTTCCTGGGTTCCTCTTTTTGTTTGGTTGGGTTTTTTTAGGATGATACCTTTTAAGAAATATTGGCGATAACTATGTACTTTTACTTTCTGCGGGACTACCTTTTTTTTTTTTTCAAGACAGGGTTTCTCTGTGGCTTTAGAGGCTATCCTGGAACTAGCTCTTGTAGACCAGGCTAGTCTCGAACTCAAAAGATCCTCCTGCCTCTGCCTCCCGAGTGCTGGGATTAAAGGTGTACGCCACCACTGCCCAGCTGTTTTCAATTTTTAAAGGAATACATATTTACTTTTATTTTGTAAATGTTCACCTTTCCACCGTGTGCATTCGGTGCCAGTGGAGACCAGAAGGGGGCACTGTATATTCTGGACCTGTTGTTGTCAGGCATCATGTAGGTTCTGAGAGTCAAACACGTGTCCTCCAGAAGACCAGTCAGTGCTCTTAAACCCGGAGCCATCTCTCTAGCCCCTATTCTGAATTTTTAAATTGAAGGGGGTTTTCCTTTTCTTTTCCTATTCTCTGCATCCTAGTATCATCTAGCACTCTGTCTCTGAACATTTTCCAGACTGTCACAGGAAATAAAAGACATCCATAGCCAAAGAGGAGGCTGAACAGAGATGCAGCCAGACCTCATCATCCCCTACATTCCAGATCTTGCTGCAACCCATAGGAGGGGTGATAGTGAGACCAGAGGAGCACTGACATCCATCAAGACAAGGACCGCCTTTCTTTGGCACAGCCCAGGAAAGTCTGTAGGCTTGTAGGAGTTACTTGGCATGTTCTTCCACACCGCCTCCAGCACGGAACAGGGCGGAGGTGTCCCTGACAGATGGAGATGGCAAGGCAGATGAGCCTGAGGTTCGGCTTCTGGCTTGCCTCCAGTTTCATGTGGCTTTAGGAGCTTGTGGAGTTCTGCATGCCTGGCAGGGAGCGCGCAGAGAAAAGAAGACAGCTACTGGATTGGCACAGGGTAGGAGACGGAAGATGTCGCAGCATGTGGGGGGTTTCTTGATAAATAGAAATTGACCAGAATCACAGACTTTGGGGGTCTACGATAGCACATATTTCTATCCATCCAAGTGGTATAAAATGAGCCTCAGTGGGCATCAGCCTGATAAAAACAGAAGGGTCCAGTGGCTGTAACACAGATGATAACGTCCCCTGCCTGCCCTCTGCAAGATGGCATGTGGCCCTCTCCTCAGGCATGGCAACCAGCCGTCTTACAGCAGAGACGGGAGGAGAGAGAAAAATGAATGCTGAGCATTTACCTGGAAGAGAACGCCACACAATAGACATGATTAAGGAGAATTATTTTGCCAGTTTAGAATTCCTTTCTTCTGTCTACCTCAGCCCAAGGAGAAAACATATATATATATATATTCATGGAAAGAAGTCGCATACAGAAGACATGTTGCCTGCAGGAAAACAAAGTTCACTGTCATTTCCAAGTCTATCTCATAAATTTGTATTTTAAGATTCTAAAGTGTGTGTGTGTGTGTGTGTGTGTGTGTGTGTGTGTGTGTGTAAAGCCTTAATGTGTCTGTCTTAGTTAGGTTTTCTGTTGTTGTAGTAAAACACCATTACCAAAAGCAATTTGGGAAGGAAAGAGTTTATTGCAGTTTAGGATATAGCCCAGTGGTAGGACACTTATGTATTATATACAACACCCTTGTTTCAACCACCAGCACTAAAAAAATAAACTATTATAGATAATATCTTCCTTGTGTGACACTGTTTCTGGGAAAAGTTGACAAATGTCTGTTCATCCCAGACAGGGAACTCACATCTTACTGAACAGACTGAAGTACGGATGCCACCAAAGTCCAACTCAGTGAACTAATGAGTTTTCTTGGGGTTATTTGCAAGAGTATAGGTGGAGGATTACTCATAGGAACAGAAATGACTCAAAGTCAATTGCACTGCCAAAAGTCCACCCTAACATGGGCCATGCCTTACACAAGCTGGAAAGCCAGAGTATAATGTACAACCTGCAGGCAGTTCAACAGATTGGACAGCGACTTTCCCAGCATTTTAGTTTGTCTCCACCTTTTCTGGACAGCTTAGGTTGTCTATAAGTGTTTCACAAGAGTCCTGGCTGCTTATAAAAGCTTGGTTAGGGAGCAGTCTGGGTCATTTAGGTCAGCTTCTGGGACTTCTTGAAGCTTCTCAGCTGTTTTTAAATGCACTTTAATAAGTCCCCCTTTAAAACATCCCAAGTCCTAGGGGACTTCCTCCCAAGACAGAATATTTCATCTTGAAGGCAATTGCTGGATAATGCCTTTGACCCCAGACTGTAGCCACTGTCATGTTAGTACTTCCCATGCTCATGGAAAGGTCGTGCTATCTCTGCTCCAGTCCCAGACTTAAAGCATGGAAATGTCTTCAGTCACATCAAAAGAATATCAGTGACTCCCAGAAGACAGCCATTGTCAGGTGCAATGTTCATTTACACATTAGATAAAAAATGATAAGGATTTCTCTCACAAATAAAGTAGGGGACACAGGGTAGTGGTAACTATAAAATAAAGTTGTGTATTTACACAAATCATTGTCTGAATGAAGAGATATGGTTCCTAGGCACATTCAACAGAGCTTTGTCTTTTGACAATAAGATTGATTAAAATTCATTAGTTATATGATTATAGAAGCATCATCCAATAGAAATCAAGCACTTATTTTCTTGTTGATATGCATAGGCATTTTTCATGTGTCTTAAACTAAAGAGTAAAGAAAAACAGTAAAAAGGAAGTTTCAGATGAAGTATAGGTTTTTTTTCTCTTTTTAGTGAACCAACTTCACTAACTTGGCATATTATAAACTAAATCAAATCAGATACAGAGTTACTAATATGACCTTAACCCAGCACCACTAACCTTGAAGATTTTTTTAAATTCTGTTGAGATAATTGCTATGAAAACTCTCTCTCTCTCTCTCTCTCTCTCTCTCTCTCTCTCTCTCTCTCTCTCTCTCATACACACACACACACACACACACACTATCATAAGCAAAATTCACTGTAAAAAATATAGGAATCCACCAGAGCCGTCCACCAAATCTTCCCACTGTGTCCACTAGTCAAAATTCTATCCAGAACATTGAATCTAAAACTTTCATTTCCAGTGATGTCTCCTCCCAGAACTTTAAGCTGTGTCTCTTAATAGCTGAGCCATCTCTCCAGCTGTTAACATCTTCTTTCAAAAAGAAAAAAACAGAACTGGGGAGACTTCCGGGTAAGATGATAGAGTGGAAGCTGACTCTGAGTCAGCATGTGAAGTAGACGGAATCAGAAGAGAGTATACTCTGTTTCAAAGGAGAAGGGCTTGGGGGCCACAAGAGAAGGAGAGCAAAGCCTGAGACGAAGGGTCAAAGCTAAGAAAGCCAAATATAGCTACATCCACAAAGCTCACTGTTGTAGAGAAAGGAGCAGAAACCACTTCTAAAAGCAATTTGTTTTCTCCTGGCAGAGTACTACTCAGAATTGAGCTTTCAAGAGTAGGCTGTTCAATAAGAAGGCCTACCCTCCAGAGACGGAGCACACAGAAAAACCAATAAATGCACAAATCACTACATAGAAACATAAGAAGTAAAACAATCCATGACAACATGACTCCCCCAAATTGTGAACCCACAGATACTGAAATGAGTAAAGTGTCAGATGAAGATTTCAAAAGTTTTCTGGTTAAAAAAAAAAGATCATTAATTTGAAAAGATAAAAATAAACAATGACTTCTAGGACCCAGAGAGGAAAGTCAGCAACACAGAGGAAAAAGTAAAATGAGTAACACAAAAAAACAGCACTATGGATTAAGACAGCCAACATCAGAAGAAAATTCATCTGGTAAGCCGAGACTTTTGGCAAAACAAAAGTCTGCATTGGGACCTCAGACAGAAGAAGAAGAGTCTGAGCTTGGAATGTTTTTTGAAATCTCAAAGCCCACTCCCAGTGACACACTCCCTCCAACAAGGCCACATCTCCTAATTCTTTCAAATAGTGCCACTCCTTGGTGACCAAGTATTCAAATTTATGAGCTTATGGGGACTGTTCTCATTCAAACCATCACATATTAGAAATGAAATTTCAGTATATTAAGTATAAACAAACTCACAGTAGAAAGCATAATGAATCCACCTGACTAAACAGAAGAAAGAAGATCAGGGATGATCTAAAAGATTAATAAAATACTTATTCAAACATCAGTAAGGAAAACAAACATCCAAGAATATGATTGATTGCAAGCCCAAGTATCCATGAAGTAGAAGAAGGAACAGAAGAAGAAATACTATACAGGAATACATGAACAAGGGAGTGCTAGGAAGGAATTCAAAACGTCTAATGCAGTAAGCTAGCAACCATCTTGTAATGGTAGAAGAGAAAGCAAAGAACAAAATAAATTTCAACTAATTAGAAAAGCCACTAGCAAAATTGTAGGAATTCGCAAATAACTGTCAGTAATAAGCTGACAAACAAAAGGTCTCAACTCAACCCAATGGAGAGTCAGACTAGCTAACCAACTTAAGATATTAGATACATCTACTGTCTCCAAGAAATGTGCCTCACTGGAACAGACAGCAACAATCTGAGAGTCAAATGACAAAGGCCAATCAAGCAAATAGCCAAAAACAGTTTATGTGTTGTCTGACCTCTGATAAAGCAGACTTCAAATGAAAGTTAGCCAGAAAGGATAGAGGCCACAATGTAGGAATCATACTGGATTTTAAAACAAATTAGTAATGGTCACTGTCACAAAAATAGTAAGAAAAAACAGCAAAGTTACAACAATTATAAATATAGGGCCACCCATTGTTGCTATTCCCAATTTCATAAAACAAAGACAAATAGACACAAAGACTTAGATGGGTCCAGATATGCTGGGCATGTGTAACTGAAGCATCCTACCTGTCACTCAAGATGGGTCAGGCAAACTAAAAGTCAATGTAGACACCCAAGTTAAACTGTGCTGTATATCAACTGGACTTAGCAGATATT
The DNA here is from genome assembly GCF_017639785.1 of Mesocricetus auratus. Lineage (NCBI taxonomy): Eukaryota > Metazoa > Chordata > Mammalia > Rodentia > Cricetidae > Mesocricetus > Mesocricetus auratus. Next base: position 106,059,127 of record NW_024429184.1, on the reverse strand, counting down.
TACAGAGTATTCCACCAAATGGGTGCAGAATATTCATTCTTCTTGGCAGCTCATGAAACTTTTTCTAAACCAGACCCTATTACAAGTCAAGTCTTACTAAATAAAATAGAATCAAGATAATTTATTGTATCCTGACAGCTCACAGTGCAATAAAACTAGTCACCAATACATACACACACACACACACACACACACACACACACACACACACACACACACATATATATATATATATATATATATATATATGTTCCTAAAATAAAAGGAATACAAATAGGACTAGGATTCAAATTATCCCAATTTGCAAAGCACATCCACTCCTACACTGAAAAGAACCTGACAGCACCACCAGAAAAGTAGTAGGAGACAAAGGCAACATTAAAAAAAAACTAAGTTTTCTGTATGTCAACCACAATTTTATTGAAAAAAAGAAATTACAAGGAAAAACACCTTATTCCCAGTAGCTTCAAAATATCTAAATAAAATGCACAGGAATAAACCTGACCAAGTAGGTAAAAGACCTCTATAGTCACACATTGCAGGCATTGAGGAAAGGATTTAAAGACAGTTCTTTAAAATGGAAAGACCACCACCCCCCATGCTCATCGGTTGGCAGACTTAATACAGTGAAAATGGCTATATTATCAAAGTGGTCTACACATTCAACTCTCTCCCTGGGAAAACTGCAACATTCTTGCAGAACCAACACCAAAGCTCATTTGGTAGAACAAAGGATTCCAAATAACCAATGTAAATCTTAGCAGAAGGAGCAACATTAAGAGTATAACAATGCCTAATTTGAAGTTATGGTTTAGAGCTGTAGTAACAAAGATTTATAGCACAGGAACAAAGCAGCTGTGTAGATCAATAGAATAGAACAGAGGGCCTTGAAAAAACCCACACAGCTACAGGCACTTAGTTTTTGACAGGGAAGTCAAAAATACACACAGGAAAAAGACAGGCTCTTTTGGAAAAGCTGCTGGTCAGAAACCCCATGTCCACATGTAGAGAAATGAAGCCACATCCCCATCTCTCACCCTGCACAAAAATCAATTCCAAACAGATCAAAGGCCATAATATAAGACACGAGAGTTTGCAGCTGATGAAGGAAAACACAGATAAATCACTTCAAGGCATAAGCATAGGCAAGGATTTCTCTAGCATAAACAGCAATTCCCACAACTGACAAGTGGAATTATCTAAAATTAAAAAGTTGCTCCAGAGAACAGGAAACCGTCACCAGAGAGACAAGAATCTCAGAGAAGGGGAAACTGTCTTTGCCATCTACATATCAGATATATAAAGAATGACAAAAGATAAACACCCTCCCAAAAATCAAATTCATCAACTCAATAAATGTGCTAACAGACTCAGCAAACAGTTCCTCTAAAGGGGAAATACAAATAAATGGTCAATACATACCTGAAAAAGCATTCAACATTCTTAGCCAGCCAAGATACGAAAATTAAAACTGCTTTGATTTTTAGCTTGGTCACCTTTTTATTACCATGAAGAGACACCATTACCAAGCCCACTCTATTTTTTATTTTACTTTTTATTGGTTGTTTGTGTATTTCACATTACAATTCCTCTCATCTCCCCATCCCTTCACTTATGCCTTCAGCCCTTGCAATCTTGCCACAAAGCAAAATTTAAAAGTAAAACCAAAATAAACAAAAAACTAACTAAATAAAAATGAAATATCTTGGCTTGGAAGCTGTAGTGTGGTCCACTGAGTCACACAGTATACCCTTTAGTACACACTGAGTCACACAGTATACCCTTTAGTACACACTGAGTCACACAGTATACCCTTTAGTACACACTGAGTCACACAGTATACCCTTTAGTACACACTGAGTCACACAGTATACCCTTTAGTACACACTGAGTCACACAGTATACCCTTTAGTACACACTGAGTCACACAGTGTACCCTTTAGTACACACTGAGTCACACAGTATACCCTTTAGTACACACTGAGTCACACAGTATACCCTTTAGTACACACTGAGTCACACAGTATACCCTTTAGTACACACTGAGTCACACAGTATACCCTTTAGTACACACATCTTTATTTTTAAGTGTTCATTGCAGTGATTCCTGGTGTGGTTTCAGACCTCTGACTTCAGCTACACCCTCCATACTGGTACTCCTACTGGATATCCTATTGTTGCCTTATATCATGGAGATCCTGTAACTTTGGATTTGTAGGTTTGTTCCCTTCACATGCTCCGGCAGTTCATAGATGAGGTGGGTGTTGGGGTGGGCTACCTTGTAGCCCTGGTTCTAGACCTGAGTGGCGGCTGGGTTGGTCAGCCTGTCAGCTTCTCTCAATGTCACCACCCAGGCAACCTCTTCAATACTGCCCTAGCGAGCTCACCCAATGTGTCAGACAGCAAGGAGGGGGCCAGTTCTCCTGCTCTCACACCCTCCAGCTCACCAACACTCACACGACCAGGACAAGCTCTACTGTTTTGCCCAGGTGAGGAGCAGGGCTCTCCCTCCCAATTGCTGCACGTGGGGAGGGGCAGGGCCAGCCCTTCAGGTCAGTTCTCATGCCTCCCAGGTCAGTTCCCATGCTTCCCAGGTCTGCTCTCCTCAGGTATCAAGGGGTTAGTGGGGAGGACATATTTCCCTTACCCTTGTCTCATCGTATCATACTAGGGTGAGCAGGGACAGCTCTCCTGCCCTCACGCCCACTCACCTCCCCAGTTCACCGGCACCCTGCCATCTCTAGTGTGCTGCCCAGGCAAGCTACTGTGCCCACTCTCCTGTGGGCTGCAGCTGTTGGGGTGTAGTGTCAGTTCTCCCACTCTGATGACTCCAGGGACAGATCTTTCACCTGCCACAGGCAGCAAGGGGTATGAGGAAGAGGAGAAGTCATCTCTCCCTTGCACAGTCCACAATAAGGTAGACCAAGGGAGGGACCAGATCTACCAGGAGCGTTGGCAGCACCAGATTGCCTGTGCCTCCAGTTCACTGGGTCAGTTCTACTATGTTGCCTGTCAATCCCACTCTTATAGGAGAAAGCATTTAATTAAGAGGTTGTTTATGGTTCAGACATTTAGTCCATTATCATCATGGCAGATAGCATGGCAACATGCAGGCAGGCACTGGTCCATATGTGGAGATAGAGAGACTCTGGGCTTGGCATGGGCTTTTGAAACCTCAAAGTTCACCCTAAGTGATGCACATCCTCCAACAAGGCCACACATCCTAATCTTTCTACTCTTTTTAAAAAGTGCCACTCCCTCGTGACTAAGCATTCAAATATACGAGCTGGTGGAGGACGTTCCTAATCAAGCCCCACAATATTCCATCTCATCCCAGTCAAATAGCTGTCATTTTTTAAATGACAATAAATGATGGTAAGGAGTGGGGAGAGAGTAACACTTACTCAACACTGGCAATAATATAAACCTATATAGCCACTGTGAAAATACGTATGGTAGTCTTCCAACACTAGAACTACCATATGACTCACCTACAGTATTTTGGTGAGCATATCCAAGGGACTATAAGCCAATATGCCACAGAGATGCTTGCATCTCCATATTTATTACTACATTATTCACAACACACAGGAAATAGAATCCACCAAGATGTCCATCAAATGATAATTGGGTAAAGAAATGTGGGATGTATAAACAATGTTGTAAGTAGCCATAACTAAAAGTAAAATCATGATTAGCAGGGCAATGGAACTGGAAACTATTGCATTACGTTAAATAAGCCAGACTTGAAAACACAATTGCCACATTTTTCTCTCCCATGTATGGAGTCTAGATTTTTAAATTGCATATATGGGTATAGCTACAAATGTGTCTGTTTATATTTGCATGACATATTGCAAAACAGGGAAGAAAGGGAAGCAGAGAGAACAGACATGAAAGCAGGGTGATGAGAATGTTCACAGGAAGTAGGGATCCTTCCAGAGGGAGGTGGCAGTGGGGAAGAGGGGACAATGATGAAAACAAAATGTGACGCTGTTGTGAAAGGCAATGAGAAACCCGTTGAATTGTGTGATAACCTAAGATTAGTGACAAAAAATACATAAATCTCAGTATCACACACAAAAACCAGAATTGGACAAATATTTATTACCCTGATATCCCTGATGCTGAGATACTCTGGCAAATTTTGTGATGCACAAAGATACTTGTCTACAAAAAAAGAGGGGTTACAAAGGATTAAACTGTTTTTAAATGGCAGTAATTACTTATGCTGGAGACATTTCACCACTAATGGAGCATAATCTCAAGACACAACTGCACATTCTTAGAAATGTGAGCCAAAATTAATCAATCTATCTAATTTCTGCAAGAGGAATGAGGAGAATTCTCTGAAGGCCACCCTTTATTATGAGGCTATAAGTTTAAAGCAGCAGAAAATTGGAAAGAAATGTATTAAAGGGCTGAAAATTATCCTCAAATTAAAACATTTACAGCCTAAAGCTGCAATTAAGGCAAAGGTAAAGGCAGTAGATTAACCAAACCATCCTGGATGCTCTGGACTTCTTGGATACTGTCTTTGCTAATTAATTAGCTTGCTTCCATTGTTAACTATGGGGGTTCCATGAGGTCTGGTGAGGTCTCTTTTGCATCTTCCCCTGGCCTATTATTTTACTCATTAACCCATATGATCTCTACAATTAAGGTAGACAGTAAGGTCCTATGAATTCTAAGACCTCTGCTAAGCACTTATGGAAGTTGCAACATTTCCCATCTGAGGTTTTTAGAATGAGAATGCCCCCATTCACTCTTATGTTCAAATGTGTGATCGCCAGTGAGTGGAACTGTTTAAGAAGGATTAGGGTTAGGAAATATAGACTTGTTGGAAAAGATATTCACTGGGGGTAGTTTTTAAGGTTTCAAAAACCCACACAGGTCGGGCGGTGGTGGCGCACGCCTTTAATCCCAGCACTCGGGAGGCAGAGGCAGGTGGATCTCTGTGAGTTCGAGGCCGGGCTGGACTGATAGCCTCCAAAACAATACAAAGACACCCTGTCTCATAAAAACAAAACAACAACAACAAAAAAAAACCCACACAGGCCCAGTGAACCTCTCCCTCTCTGCCTGCTGCCTGTGGATCAGGATGGAAAGCTCTCAGCTGCTGCTTTAGTGCCCTCTGAAGTTGTAAGCAATCCCCCAATTAAATGCTTTCTTTTTCAAGAGTTGTCTTGTTCATGGTGTCACTTCACAGCAATAGAATAATAACTAAGACACCGCCTTATCCCTTCTCGCCAATCCCATCAAAAAGCCACTTGGAAGGATGAAGACACGGATGGAGCTCTACCACAGATGAGCTGCACAGTGCTATGCAAGCCATAGACCCCTCCAAAAGTAAAACAATAATGCTGGACCAGATAAAGGGCAGCAAACTTGTGACCCATACGACAAATCCAAAGATTTTCTTGGCTTGTGTGATGATTCAGAAATATACAAAGCTGCATAAAGATCCGACTTTCTGCCTGGGGACAACTAACTATGGCCAAGTAGTAGTTACTCCTTTAGGAAAGGCCTATATTGTTGTTTAGCTATAGTACCCCGAATTCCCTATTGTATGGTAAGAGTTCCCCTCTCCCTATATGAATTATATGATTTACTTCTTGATTAGCAACTGATTTTAAATCTACCTAACAGAAGCAGACTATCCTCTCAAGTTGGCCCTCCATCTCTGCCCTTCACACTGAAATGTTCTTTCTTGTCACTGAGATGTGAATAGATTTTCACCCAGTAGATAAAAGTAAAAATTGCAAGCCAGACTCAGTATAGGAACGGAAAAAGTACTGTAACAAAGAGATGGTCACAGAATGGAGAGGACTTCAGTTGCTTCTCAATTTGCTATGTAGAGGTTTGGTTTGGTTTTGGCCTTTCAGCCTGGAATTAACCATACAAAACAATAGAGCTTAGAGAACAATAATTTCCATTTTAATTAAAATGAAAGTAACTCAGCTTCAAAAGCATGCTATGTAATATAAGCATAGGTTGGAAACTTCCCTACAGGCTACTTTAGTATTCCTGGGAGATGTTAGGCTGTTCCTGAATTTGGATCACATACTGAACTTCTGCACCATGCCTAGAACAAACTCACATTCTCCCATGGTCCAGAATCTGTCTTTATTCATATCAGAATTGGAGCCTATCCTCATTGGGTCTGTACTGTCGTGATAAAATACCATAACCAAAGTGACATGGGAAGGATAAAATTTATTTCAGTCTACTACAAATGGAGGTCAGGTCAGGAACTCAAGGCGGAACCTGGAGGCAGGAACTGAAGCAAGGCCATGGAGGAACACAGCTTATTGCCTTGCTCATCCCTGCTTTCTCAGCCTGCTTTCTTATACAGCTCAGGACCACCCGCTCTGGGTGGCACAGCCCACAGTAGGCTGGGTCCTCCCACATGGAACATAATCAAGAAAATGATCCACAGGCTGGCCTACAGGCCAATTTAACGGAGGCTTTTTCTCAGTTGAGGTTTCTTCTTTCCAGATAACACTAGCTTGCATCAAGTTGAAAAAGGAAAACTTAGCCAGCACAGAGCCTTAAGAGTTCATTGACCTTTCTCTGTTTTGTCTATATCTCAAGTCTAAGGTTACCGCTAATTTCCCAGAAAACCTTGAGAACTCACCAGCAAAGAGCAGGGCTTCCTTGCCACTAGCTGTCCTCTGTTCTCTGAACTCTGAACCCGGCACAGTAAAGTCTATTACACAAACCTCTGTCATCATTGCTTGCTTTTAAAGAGCAGCTTCGGTTCCTTTCCAATCAAGCAGTAAAGGTCACCAACAAAGAAACTAAAGTGACCTAGCAATGTCTAAAATTGAAGAGGCAAAACTAAATAGCCACTGACCTCAATATTTTTATGTACCTCGGGGTCAGTTTAATGATATTCCTGGAAGTCTCCTGCTTTGAGTTATTAAAGATATAAAAGGGTTTGTAGAACATTAAACCTTCCTGAAATACTCATGGTGAAAGAGATAATTCTATATTTTGAGATTTCATCTAGACTAAAAACCTACATCAGTGTAAAATATGAACAGAAATAAAGCCAATGGGGAAAATAAGAAAATAGATGGAGACTGTCAGAGTCCCAGGCCTCAGGTAGTATCATGGAGGTTGTCAGCAAGTGGCCAAGCCTAGCCATTAGACTGACAGTCTTAGTCAAGATTCTAATCAGCCACAGTACATTCGTTAAGCTTTTACAAAACCAAGGTAAGGAAAAATGTAACGCTGGCTTATTTAAGTAGATCAAGAATAGACCAGCTAAGGTGTGGATTAAGCTATGGATTCCAAACGATGTCACAAGATTGCCATTTCTCTCTCTCTCTCTCTCTCTCTCTCTCTCTCTCTCTCTCTCTCTCTCTCACTCTCTCTCTCTCTCACTCTCTCTCTCTCTCTCTTTATCTCTCTCTCTCTGTCTCTCTCTCTCTCCCTCCCCCTCTCTCTCTCCTTCTCTCTCTCTCTCCATGGTTTTGTTTTCTTTCACTTTACGATGTAGCACAAATTCTATTTTGTCTTAATAGTAAAATCTCAGAGTCAGCTATCAAGGGTTAAAAGCTGAAGTATCAGAGAAGCAGAGAGGTCAAACTACTAGAGTGTTTACCTCTACCAATGCTCAGACCAAAGGGACGATCCTGTCCTCAGACTGCATCCTCAGATTGACTGCTCCTCAGACTGACTACCCTGCCTTATATTCCTCTCTCTGTCCAGCCATACCCCTTCCTATCTCCACCTCCTTAGTGCTGATATTAAAGGTGTGTGACTCCCGAGTACTAGGCCTAAAGGTGTGAGCCACCACTGCCTGGCTCTGTTTCTCTTGTAGATTGAATCAATCTCCTGTAGAATGTACTTGAACTAGCAGAAATCCATCTTCTTCTGTCTCCCAAATGTGTCCTGGTAGTAAAGATGTGTACCACCACTGCCTGATCTCTATGGCTAACTAGTATGGCTAGTTCTGCACTCTGATCTTCAGGCAAGCTTTATTTATTAGATCATAAACAAAATAACACCACATTAAAACTTAATTTTTAATAATTCTGTCAACATCTCATATATGACTGCTAAAGCCATAGACCTTGCAGCTTCTTAGACTTTAGTGCTAAAGTCTAAAACCTAAAGCATGTTTGCCACTTTAGTAGATTTCCTTATCTGTCAAAGCCTTCTTCTGTCACAAGTCACCTTGAATTAATGGCAAGGACTTAGGGAGTATGAATGGCATCATTCAATTATGTGCCCCACTTTGCACATGGGGAAGGGTTGGAATGTGGTTACTAAGAAAGCAAAACAGATACAGAGGGTCTGTAAATCAATGTTCACTCTTCAAAGACATTGAATCTTGGTTCTGGGGAAAAGAAAGATGAGGATGCCCCTAAGAGAGAGATATAAAAAATACTTAATTAAAATAGTTAAGAAGGTTCAATCCCAGTTATTGCAATAGTCCTCATCAGTTTTTGGTGAACCTGTAATCCAATCATGCTGAGCTTAGGATTTGTTAGGACCCTTCTAGGGCAAGAGGTGCTTCTCAAGTCAGGGACTGACATTGTCCTACTAAAGGGTAGATTGAAGCTGGGTCCCAGAATGATAAAAGAGTTTTCATCAACCCCCATGTGTTCATTTCTGTTGGGGGGAGGTAAGTCTGAGGAGGAGTGCCCAACTGCTCAGCTTTCTCACCTTATAATCATTCCAAAGGAAAGTTCTAGCCAAAACCATAAAATTGTATAAAAACCATGCAAGCTTGGGCAAAACTGAACAAAATCAGGTAGAAGAATTAGGCTGAATGACTGAATAGAACAACTAGATTCCTCAATTTAGAGCTGCATGTGTTTCTCTCCTCAATCTCCCCATATTTGCAGTTCCAATGTCTGTGAGAGAAGGGGACTCAGTGACTGGCCTGTGTGCCAGCTAGGGGATGTCTAATGGATGGTGACAGCCTGACGCCTCTCCTGGAGGGCCTTCTGACAGGTCTGGATACTTGAAACCAGGAGCTGCCAGAGGCAAGTTTCCAAACAGTGACTGCCAGGCATGGGCAAAACAGGGACTCCTACTAGCAGGCAGCATGAGAAGACCCAAGAAAGGCAGGTGAATGGGGCCAAGAAAGGGATGACTTGGGTTCTGACCCTTATTCCCACACAAAGGGCAAATAGCATAGGCAGGCAAATGCCTTATACCCGACACACACAATGCTTTAAAGAGAACTCTCGGGGAGTGTCACTCCCAAGGGCTTGCCCCAACTAGACCTTCTCTGTCTGTGCTTGAGTGTGAGTGCATTTCCCAGCTCATCCTGGGCTATAACAAGGCTGGCCCTTCTTCCAATCAGTTTCTGCTGACCCCACAGTATCCTACATTTTCTACACTGAAAGTCTGAATTCTCTGGTTGTGATAAACTTATTTTTAAAGTAATACTCACCTGCCTAGTAGATTTGTGCTTTTATCCCTAGCATGATTTGAAAAACAGAGTAGCCTTATTCTAAACATGACTACATGACATTGTAGAACATACTGGTATTCCTTTTCTAAATATTAATTTCCTGACATGCTTAAAGCTGAATTTGTTTTCAAAGTCCCTTGTAAATTCAAATTATTTAATATATACGTTAATTAAAACATTAAGGCATGTATTTGCATTTCACTTTAATGTGTTTATATATCATACCACCACCAAGTGCATGTCTTTTTCACTTGAGACAGAAATAGAAAATTAAGTAATGTCTACACCTGCACAGTAACTTTTCTTACTGTTTACCAGGGACTGAATTTTCTACCTGGTTCTGGAATTATTAACCATTTTCTTTTGGACATGGTCCCCAGCATTGGCCGTTCAGATCCTTCCTGAGAGATGAGCATCAAGTCACATTTGTTGTCAGTACCACCTCAACCCAATCCAGTAATCAGGCTTCTGAGAGTCACACCCACACATCATCCCATCTCCTTTCAGGGTCCTTCTCAGCTAATGATGCACTCTGCATTGCTTCTCTAGCTCCCAGAGGCTAAGTTCATAAATACATTAAATCTATATACTAAGCTTCAATGTGCATCCTTCTCTATAATTAGGAATAGCAATGTCAACACAAACTCTTTTATCTTTATTTACTGCTTCATCTCTACCCCTATACCTTTCAAAAGAAAAATAATCATAAAATACACAAATTAAAGGTCATAGTACTGACTTGATACTTTTTGTTACCTAGTAATTAGGAAAAGTTAAGTCGATTGAGGTTTCCAAGCAGACAATAGCAGTATTCTAAAGAGAATTTGACAGCTCTTTTCACAACAGACTTAAAATAAAAACTGACCAGGAAGACTAGCCCTTAACAAGAAAGGAGCAATTTTCGCTTATTGCATAAAGTTTACAAGGGAGTAGCATGAAAATAAGCTTGTCAGTGTGGGGATGTGCGGAGGAAGGAAGGACACTTGTCAGAAGGCAGGCTTCAAATTAGGGGATCGCAGTCCCAGAAGACTCTGCACATCCTTGTTGGCCTCATGATGTCCTTGTATGTTGGACACAACCCCTTTGCAGGAAACAGGAGAAGAGAGGGACAAAGGCCCCTTTGAAAAGCATGATCAAGGGGTCCCCAGAGGATTCCCGAGCTCTCCAAACAAGCTTCATGGCAACAGCTGGACTCTGCTTCCTGCTTCAGCAGAGGCTGCTAGAATATAAATGAGTTGTGCAGCGTTGGGGCTGTTTGCAAATTCGTGTTAAAATTTGATATCCCAATCCAAGAATACAGTTGATGCAGAATGAAATCAAAATAGTCTTTTAAAGTTCCCTACGAAAGAGTTCAGGGAGTTAAATTAAAGGGCACCTTTACCCTTACAAGGGGTTTTATGCAGGAAAACACAGTACAAATCCCATCATTGCTCAGGGAGAAGCAGAAGGTCTCTCTCACCAGGGGCCATAACACCAGGCAATGTCATAGGAGTTACATAAGTAAATCCCTTCTCAGGGTAGAATTCCAGCATCTGTGTTATATTGTTATTATGTTATCTACCATTTATTTTAGATTTTTAATAAAACCATGACTTCTTTATTGATGCACAATTCTCTTTCCATTTTTGCAGTTTCTTTATGCTTTTCTTCCAAAAGGGACATGCCTTGAAAGTAAACCTGAAAACATATAATATGAAGAAAATGTATGAAGCAATCTGGCATTGTTTTATATAAAATGTGATAAGATACCCACAAAGGTGTCCTATGGCACTCCTGATGTGTGGCCATCACTACTAACTTCCTCTGGTATGTGTCTGACCATTGCCAGACACAGCAACTTAATGCCTTAGAAAGAAAGTGAAATCTAGTTACATTTTTAAAAGCTAATGACCTGTTGTAGGGAGAGATCTAGGTACCTGTGGCACTGACCATGCCTGTTTTGGGCGTGGCCACAGGTACATATGGGCGTGTGGAATAAAGTGCTGAGGAGAGGGGACTTGCTCTGTTTTCGGGGTTCCAGTCAGGTCTCCAAAGGCTGCAGAGACCAACCTGGGTTTTCAGTTTCTCGTGTAAATAATTTCCCACAATGAATAGCCAACAACACCCCTATCCCATGTATTGTTATCTTTCATCAACAACCTGTCACTCATTTATTCTTTACTATGAAAGTCAGCTTAAGCACCCTTCCTGTGCGTCAGTCCCTAGTTGCCATCTATGTCCATAAAGACGTCTCACAACATCAAGTTGACACACTGCTCATAAGCCATATTTACCTTATTTCCTATTTAGCAACTGTAGCTTCAAATCTCTAATCTTCACCCCCCATTTAACCAAATTTATTATATATTTAAAATGACACTTATTTATTGTTAGAGGAGGCACATATGGAGGTCAGGGGGTAACTCGTGGGAGTCAGTTCTCTCCATTTGAGTCTCAGCTTAGCAGTAAGTGCCTTTACTGGGTAAGCCACCTCACCAGTCTGTATTTATTTTTGGTTCTTTGTTAATTTAGCTTCTAAAATAGAACAATTTCTTTTGAATATCACTGGGAAGTTGATGACGACAGACACTAACTACTGCTCCCTCATGATAGAATGTTTCCTGCAACTTGCCTGGAAAAGAAAGGAGAGCTGTAGATATTCAAGAGCACGATTTCCACTGGATAGTGCTATTGCCTGGCTGACAATAATGTACTCTCACAGCTTCATTCATGAAAGTGCTATGCTATTTCGAAGTGTGTTTACATGGCACATGGTGTCATCAGTCCCGGAATATAGCTGAGTGGCCATGAGACAAAACACGTACTTCTACACGTGAACAAGTTCATATATCACATGAAAGATGTCCTGAGCTTTCATCTAATTGTTGGCTGTGGACTTTCTTTTGATACTAACTAAACATAAATTTCGATTCCAGATACTGTTCTGCAACACAGACCTGAGGGGAACTTACCAAGACATTATGCAAAGCGAGTGTTTCGTTAATGAGTGTGCGCTCCAGCTGCAGCCTACAGAAGACTAATCATCACCATCTGGCAAAATTTTCCTTCTCAGAAGATGTGTAGGCAGGTTTTCTTCGATGACTTCTTTAAAGAAATTCCTGGTCCTAGTCCCCAAAGGCATGAGTGTATCTTCTTACTGGGTAAAATGGATTCCACAAATGGAGTGAGTGTTGCGTTCCTCTGGACTCTATAAGCAGGCCCTATGTGAGCCTTAAAATGCAGAATAATTCTGCTGGTAACAGAAGAGGCAAGGAAAGGGGTAGTCCAAGAGGTTTGAGTTAGGAGGACATAGGCACCATGAAGAAAATGGAGGGGAGCTATTAGCCTGAAAATTCTTCCAGAGACACTCTACAAAAGCCCACCCTGGCAAATCCTACGCTGAGAACCCAACTACACAAAGAGCCTCGAAAGACTTCTGACCTACAGAATTATGTACATTACCCGAAGCCCACAGGGTTGTCATAATTTGTTATAGCAGCAATAAAAAACAGACACCACTACGGTACTCTGAGGGGAAAAGAAAATACTGCTTCCTTCACTCTCCTTGAAAGAGCTGCAGGGCACTAGGTCCTATGTAGAACTGAATAAAATTCTGGCTTCTTTTCCTCCCTCTGTAAGTTTTGCTCAGAAATTACATTGTGTCTCTGTGAATATGCACAGTTAGCATACAGCACCATGTAGCTGTCTGCTTGCTTTTGTTTAAGAAAGAAAACAAAACTTAATGCAATGGTGTGTTAGCAGGTCTGCAAGGGGTGAGTTTGAGATAGATGGGTTGGTTAAGAGGGTATTTAACAACATGGCTTCTCCTTTGGAGTGTTTAACTGTGGAGTTTAAGATGACACTTTTGAAATAAAATTCTCCCCTAATGATGTCTTGAGCTCTGTCATTCAATGGAGAGAATCGGTAGAAACTGTGGAATTTTATTTGGAATTGATATTCTCTAGAGGCATTTTGGTTATTTTTTATTCATTTTTGCTTCCACCCAAAAGAAAAGAAAAGATGATGCTCTATTTAAAATTCCAAAGTAGCACAAGTTTCTCTGTTACAATAAAACTAAATGTGTACACAAAGTGGAGGGAGGGGGCTAACACAGGAAGGCTATGCAAGGAGGAGTAAGGAATAGGGAAATGAGGATTCTAATCTAACTAATCCAAAGCAGAGCGCTGCCCTGTGTTCAAGGGGATGGGCACTGTACTGGGCCCTTCACCTCCAATGCCTAAAGGCAGAGAAGTTAAAACAACCCAGGAAGTGTGGAGGCAACTATCAGGGTGTGTCTGTCTATACAGATGATTAAGGGTCTGTAAGAAAGCATTCATTTTAGGAAAGACGGATATAAAACCTTGCTCTTTACAATGCATGTTTTTAATGGTTTCTTTTTAAAGAATTTTTCCTGATTTGGAATTTAAGGTAAGCATATTTTTAAGATTCATAGAAATAAATGGTTTTGTTTAAGGTACTGCTTGGCAGTGGCAGTGGGGATGGGGGCAGGGGTGGGGTAACTCAGCATACATAGTCTGACATACCCCTCACTATACAAGGAGCCTTTCCCCATTCCTCAGTAATTTGTTCAGTTTACCAGTATCTCTCACTTTCACCAGATGTCACACCTAAAATCGTCCCCCATCTCCCAGATGGGAGGACAGCCCCTCTTATTCCAGATGAATGAAAGACCCCCCTACTGCATGTCCACACCTTCTTCTACCAACTGAAGATGGCCAGGAACCAACGGACAGGGTCTCTTCCTCTGGGAGCTCAAAAAGACTATGGCAGAGCAGCACACTCAGCCAACCAGATTCACTCAGTGGACATCCCAAGTCTCCAAGAGAAACCCAGAGCCCGCGAGACAGGTAGTCACAGATTCAGGCATGGGAAAACCTAGACTCGGACCTCATGAGAAGTTCTGTACAGCTGCTTAAGTTTTTATGTCACCCTTGAGACAGAGCTGTAAGCAGACAAATGGTAGAGGGCTGTAGTAAGTAAAACTGGTAAGTGAAAACACAGATAAGAGAAGCAGGGAGCACTACAAACTCCATAGGCACGGAGCTTACCATAATCAAGAAGAAAAATCACTCAGCAGCCATTGGGCCTGTGCTTTCTTGATACTGTTAGTTCTCAAGTTAATCCAGCATCCTAGAAGCTGAGGTTTGTTTCGCATCTTTGTGTTACTACTTTATTAGTGTAAGTTTACAGCTGTCAACACAGATTTAAGGTAGTGCAGCTAGCTTACTACAAATACTGCAAGATCAAGGATGAAAGGCTGAGAACTTGAAACCAGCTGCTTAGCGTGTACTGATATAATTTGCTTTATTTATATGGAAAGATAAATACAGGATTCCTGACCAAAAAAACATTTCTGATGTCCCCTCCTACTTTTCTCACAATTTCTGAAGATGTCTTCAGTGGCAGAAGTCCCTGCTAATGGCAATGGTGATTCTGCTGCATGCGTATGCAGGACAACATTGCACTCCCTAACTGGAAGCAGTCTACATGCAGATCCGTGCATGCTTCACAGGCTCTCGCCCTCAGATGCTTTCAGCATTTTATAGTCGACAAACAGCATTGCAGAGACATAAAAAGGGATTCATGCGCTTGGAACCAAGCTGTTATACTAACAGAAAGTAGAAGATGAATCCTTCTGACTAGAGCCATTCAAGACAATAACTGGAGAATAATAACAAGGCTTTGGCTCTAAGGACAACTGACCCTTCCCGCCAACATCACCCAATTCAGGCCCTCATTGTCTCCTGACTAGATAATTGCAATAGATGCCCAACTTCCTTCCCCTCATCCCGTCAAACACTTAAAAAATAATGTCTCTGCCACATATGACCTTAAACAAAATTACTTGGTTTTTATTAGTGTTCATGCCTGCTTAGTAGTTTTGATGATAGACAATGAATTCCGTTTAAACCCAATTAAGCATTAAAACAAACGAAACCCCAGGCACACCCTGACCTCTGTCCACCTCTCTCCTCAGCCTCTTCTCAGGCTGCCTCCTCAAGCGTCTATTTTAACAAATAACCAGTTGTCCTGAAGTACTTCCTGGTGTTCTCACAGTCTGCTCTGGTTCAAAAGCCTTTTTACCGAGTATCCTTCCTTTTGAGCCCCTTCCCAAAGCCCCTGCTAGATGCAAGTTTTGGTTTCTAACACCTGCTCACCTTTCAGAACTAAGTGATGCTCTATAAAATCTTTCCTCCTCCTATCAACCCTTGCCCCAATTTCAACAGGTAGAAGATACAGGTTCCTCCCTGTGTCACTTCAAAATTCCCTATAGACCTCTACCCAATCTCCTATGAGTCAGGAGACACCTTTCTTTCTATGTCTGTAATTGCATCAACAATGTGAGGTGCACTCTCACCCTGAACTCTTGGGGAAGGGTCTAGGCCCTGCCCTATATGAAATGACAGACTATGGACACCCCCATGGAGGGCCTCACCCTCCCTGGGGAAATGAGGGGATAATGGGGGGGGATTGGGGGGAGGGCACGGGAGGAGGGGAGGGAAAGGGAGAGGGAGCTGGAACTGACTTGTGAAGCAACCTTGTTTCTTATCTAAATTTAAACTGAAAAATAAATTTAAAAAAAATACAATGAGACAAACGCCATAGTATCTTTCTTTTTGTTGACAGAGATTTCCTCAGAGCTATGAAAACACTGTTAGAAAGCCTTATACAAAACAACCTTATACAAATGCTGAGCAGCAGAATACAGCAATGTGCTCAAAGATGTATGCACCTTGCTTTGAGCACACTGGCAGCCCTGCAAAGTCACATAGTATGGTGAAAAGTTGTAATGTCCAGTCAACCTCACTCCGTACCCTGACTCTTCCTTTTCTTGTCTCTGAGAGCACATAAGCATCAGCTTGTTGCAGGGACATTAATATCTACCTCCCACGGCAGTCATATAAGATAAGATAAGCGATATGAGGATTCTACAAAATCACTGCTAAGAAAATGTCCAGTTTTGTTCCCTTTCCCTTATACATGCTAAACCATGCAGGTATCACTTCTGAAAGGGGCAGGATTTGAGCTTGGCCATGAGTAGCGAGAAGAATTTAGACCTACAGACATAGACAGAAAGCCATCCATGTAGAGACATCATGTGAGCAAAGGCAGTAGAGCTGTTTAAATGTTTCCATAGCTGTACCTGGGATCCAGCCTTCAGATGCTACATTGATCCCACAACCACCCCTCCTAGCAATGCATTTGAATGTAGTCCAGCTTCAGAATAAAAGACTATTACCTATTATACCAGACATGTAAAATATTAGATGTGGTATTTAGAAAATCCTTGTTTTTATTGTAAGTATCTTCCCCCAGAATGGTGTTGAAGGGTTTTGGGTGGATCACTCTTTTGCACTGAATTACACAATATACTAACAGAGCTGGCAAAGTATCTACCAACATTTAAACACACACAGGGCTCATAATAGTTTCCATGTGTGCAAGGTTGCAGTGCTAACAGAGCCATCTAGAGCAATCTCATTTACTTTTATGGTTAAGTATTCAAGAAGCATCTTTTTTTTAAAGGTCTGATTGTTTTTGTGGCTGAGGCCAGTATAGCTTGGAAAACAATTTACAATGATCACAATGATGTGGAAAGTAGTTACATTTTCCACCAAATCTGGTTGCTCAATTATTCTACCGACACTAATAGCTCTTAGTGGCATTTGGTGGATAATAGTCCCAATCCAGTCACCCACTTCTGCTAGAGAACAGCCAGTACTATCCAAATGGAGGAGTCCAAGCTTAATGCTGATTACAAACTCAGGCCTTGGTGCTGATGGCTTCCGGCACTGGCTTTCTGTCACCAAGGAAAGGTGCCGTTGGCAGGCTGATCTACTATCACTCCAATGCTAGTTCATTTCTTTTTGGATTTGCAGCAAGGTCTATACTGTCAAAAAATTGAGGCGACTGGTTCCTTTCTACTTCCACTGAGATAAGAGGAACAATGTGTAATTTGGTTTGGGTACAGAAATAATCTAAGTTGTAGGAAAGGACTACAAAGGATATGGACGCAGATGGTTTTCACAAGACCTTAAACACAGTAAAGAGACTGCCAAGAGAACGATGAAGAACTGGAATGGAAAACCCAAAGATGAGAGCACTAAGTAAAATAATACAGCATTGCTTACTCATATTGACACCACTCATGCTGGCTTTTTACCATACGTGGATGAATGCAGATAAATGGGAATAGGATTCCCGGCTTACACTCTGGAGTCCTGTATTCAAATCTACCCACATCATCTGCAGTTATTCTTTTTGGATGGTAAGTCAGATTCTAGCATTTCCTTGCACCCAGAATGAATGAATAAATGAATGAGTGAATGAATGCACAAATAAATTAATAAATAAATAAGGCATTGCAAGTTTCTTCCAATTGCAGCAGAATAAAATTCAAAGTCTTCACCAAGGCCCAGAGATCTCATGGTAACTCCTTGAGCCTGTTCCTGCAAAAGCATACCCAGAAGTCCACCTAAGACCCTGCTGGAGGTTTTACATGGGTATCTCTTCCCAGTCTATTACCTGCAGGCTTCGCAACCATGCAGGCCTCTGCCCATGTGACCTCCTCAGAGACCTTGACCAGCCACCTGCAATACAGAGGCTCTCTCACTGCTCACCCCATTCCTTGCTTTTGTGTTCCTCTCTACTCATCATGACTTTGCATGACGTGACTTCTCTATCTGTCTGCTTGGTTATCCATTAGTATAAGTTAAAAGATTAAGACTGCTGATCCTGTTGTCTGGAATACTAGGTGCCACATAGTAGATATTCGGCGGCTGTTAAGGAATGGCAGGATGGTAGGAAGGGGGAAATTTCCTTATCTTCCTGCATGACAACTTGTATCTTTGTTGCTCAGATAATTCAAGGTATATGCTGTTTGGACAGCAACAATTTATATATCTCCCTTCCTACTGCTAGGAAATTCAGGAGTGGGGAAAGTGCATGGGCTATGAAACCAAAGGGAAGAGAATGTAAATCCCATCTTCATACTGTGTAGCTTTTGGACAGTGTTTTGGCCTTCCCATTGATTTTTACAGTTGTTCAGACTTTAAATATTCACAAGTATAGCTTGAATGAAATTATTAGGATAAATAAATTACCTAATTTCATTTTCTATTAGGCAAAATGCATAATTGATAAGTAGTATAAATAGTATTGGTAATCAATGCTAATAGAATTAATATATATATTTACTATTGTAAATACTGTTTCACATACATTTACTAATGTGCACACTAACTCTTCAGCCACCCATGACCCCTGCAGCCCAATATGGGTAATCAGTGCACTGATAACATGCAAAAGAATGAGTGGTTGCTGTGACAGATGAAACCAATAATGAAAAAAACAAATGAAGTCAGATAAAAACACTGAAATGTCAGCACAGCATGCAAATAATATGAGTTTTGAAATTGCAATTATAAAACTTTATTACAGTGTGAAGTTTTGAGGCTTCCCTTTCTAACAAAGTAAAATTAGTTTGCAGACAATTCAAGTAAAGTACTCTGGATAAGAATAAGTCAACTAAGATGAAATGGGCAAGATGAGGTGTGTCACAGAGAATTCTGTGGGATGCTGGGGACCTGAATGGCCTGGTTTTCATTGGAGAGGTCTTCAAGAAGCTCTCTACCAATTCACAGTAACTAGAGTTTCTGTATTGGTAGATGAAATAGAAGGAGAAGGCCCCGTAAACCAGCACATGGCTTCTTTTTGGTCATCTTCCTTGCTGCTGTGGAGCCACAATCAAATGACAGAGGCAGTGAAAATTGCCCATCAGTCAACAGAGTTAAGTAAAATATAAGCAAGGGAATCCTGTTCATATTTACTACCACTCCATATGAACTCCCTCAGAATCATTCCTACCAAACACAATGTCCTACCCCCAGGGAGGACATCAAAATCTTTGAGTTGCTGTGAGATGAGATGCCTTGGGATAGACACCATCATAAGTGTTATCACATTTTTATCAGGACAATGATTCTGGCAAGCCATTTTATCCCCACAGTTCCCATATTCCAAAGGAATCAAGCTATAGAGAGTATTAGAGACAGAAATATCATTTATTCCCAATTCCACAGAAACAGAAACAAGCCATCACTTACATTTGTGTTGTAGAGATTTGCAATTTACAATGTTTTCATGAGAAATCCACAAATTTGATCTCCACATACCTTGAGAGACAAGAAATACAATATTGTTGATCTTACAAGACAAGAGAAGCTGAAGCTCAGAAAAAATCTTGTGATTTATCTGTTATTCCATAACCCTGTGGCAGAGCTGAGACTTGACTCACTTCCCTAATTCTGAAAACCAAATTCCTTCCCATGAAATGATTTCCTACCTTTAAAAAGAGCAGGAGGTATGTGTAAACCAAACTCATTTTTTATCTGAGCCTGGAAAGGCCATTATTCCCATCCAGAACCATCTAAACAAAGTAACATGCCACAACAAACACCACTGATACATCCATCTCAAGGGCTCAGTTCTTACTCAGATTAAAGGTTCAAGGAGTACTCTGGATTCATGGTTATCCAGGGACCCAGGCTATATCCAACCTTAAACTGGAAATCCTCTGCACCCAGGAAGAGGGGAAAAATAGGCATAATCCTTACTCCAAAAGAGCATACATGATCACTTCGTATTAAGTACTTTCCACCAAAAGCAAAGTATGAACTGCAGTTGACACTTAGTTGTCTTACCACATCCTACTAAACACAGCCAAGATGAAGTAAATAATGGCCATGAGATAATGTTCTTAAATCACAAGCTAGCTTAGATGGTTTTACAAAGTCACAAGAAGGGATCATATTTTAAAATAATATTCACAGCTCTTATGTGTTCATCTGAAGCACACAGTTAATAAGGAAGAGTTGCAGGGGAGGAGCCTGGGGATGGAGCACAGCTGATATGTGGAGTGTTTGCCTGGCATGCACCAAGCCCTGGGCTGGATTCCCAGCACTGCATAAAATCATGTTTGGGGGCAGACATCTATAATCCCAGTGCTCAGAAGGTGGGGGCAGGAGGACCAGAGGTCGTCATTAGCTACAGAGCAATTTCAAAACCAACCTAAGATGCAATGAAGCCTGATTTGGAGGGAAAGAGGTAGGGAGGGAGGAAGGAAGGGAAGGAGGAAGGGACAGATGGAGGAAAGGAGGAGGGACGAAGGGGAAGGGAAGGGATAAATGAATGAGTATCTGTGCCTCAAGGATGGTTTATTCTTATCCACCATTTCCATCATTAAGTAATAAGTCACCTGGGATGCCCAGCTTTGTTTTGCTTTCTTTAATGTACACAGTCATGGCCCAGACCCAGAAATTTTTAAGTAAGTCAGAAGTTCACAGACCATATTTTATTAAATAATGATATAGAGCTACAGTCATTTCATGATGAGTGATTATACATGTATCTACAGTGAGATGTGAGGTTGGCAAGAAGAAGAAACATATTCAGTACCCAGCAGTCTCATCACCAACACAAGCAGAAGTTGGCACTGAAGGAGCAAGAAGTGTAAGTAGTTTCAGATTTTCCATAGTCCAGCACATATCCACTCCCTCAAAAAGCTGTTTTTGCCATGCATGTTTTATTTTATGGTATCCTTGACACTGGAAATAACTTGGCCCTTCACAAAGACTACACTAATTTCAAATGTCCAGAGTCTCTGTAAAAAGAGAAGAAGAAAAGATAAATTGAATAAATCTAAGACATAGAAAAAATAGCATCTGTGTTTATTAACTTCTGTTTTATGTACAACATTAAGTCACTAGAGCAGGGACAAACCGGGGTAGGCAACCCAGGCTGCACTCAAGTTCTGAGGTAGTTGTTGCTCACCAACTGTGTTCAACTTGACACCTGGCTTTCCCTGCAACTGAGCTAACAGATCTCTTTTCCTATCAGGTGACTTCCAGAAGCCTTCTAACTGTTTTGAGTTCAATTCTGTGTCCCAGAAATCTTTGTGAATGTTATCAGTGGTGATCCTGAAGAATTCAAGAACAGGCAGCCAAAGGAAGTAATTTGAAACATTTTCCACTTTGGAAACCTTTAAAAGAGATTTTTATTGGAAAAAAAAAACAGAAAGTCGAAACAGTTAAGGGTTTAGAATGCTTGGCTTCACCCTGATTGCTAGGTTTTGCAATTGTTTATTGAGCTGGGTGGAGTAAGGAAAGACAGGAAGTCAGAGAGCATCTGGAGGTGAGCTAGGACTGGAGTCTTGGGGGAAAGGTGAGACCAGTATGATTGATTAAACATAGCAGGGTCTGGCAACTCTGGGGCAGCAGGGAATGAATAAATAGAATAGCTGCCCCTCCCAGAAGGGGTTGAGACTCTCCTCCCTGGTGCCTTAGGTAAAACTCAAGATCTGAGATCACCAAGGTGGGGGAGAATCAACCAGTAAGACATAAATACCCTCCACGGGTCCCTGGGAATCTGCCAGTGCTCCAACACAATAGATCCAAATTATTGCCCAGGAGCTTCAAAGTCCCCAGTCAAGGAGCCTCTCCATATTCCCAGCACTCGTGGCTATCATCCTCCTGAACTCAGGACCATCATCTTCCTGAACTCAGGACCATCATCCTCTTGCACTCAGGATCATCATCCTCCTGCACTCAGGACCATCATTCTCCTGAACTCATGACCATCATGCTCCTGCACTCAGGACCTTCATCCTCCTGCACTCAGGACCTTCATCCTCCTGCACTCAGGACCATCATCCTCCTGAACTCATGACCATCATGCTCCTGCACTCAGGACCTTCATCCTGCTGTTCTCATGGCCATCATCTTCCTGCATCCTCCCAGCTCTGGTTAAGCAACTGTCCCACCAACTTGCTTTCCTGCTGCTGTGTCTAGGGTACCTGAACCGCTCACCTCGCCAAGCTTCTTCTACAAGTAACTTCCTCACCTACAAGGCACAGCAGGTTGTTCATCTGTCTCAGTCACTACTACCCTCCATGTCATGTTCCAGAGCCACCTTTATCTCATCTATCTTCTTTACACTCCTATGTCCGTAACACAGCTAGCTACACGGGCAGTATCTCCTACCACTCTACTTCCCAGTTTCCCCATCACCCCAGATTCAGCCATTGCTACTGCTTACCTGGTCAGGTTCTGGTCTACTCTAGACTCCAGGTGCCCCTACTCCCATGCTTCCTTAAAACCCTTCAAACTGTGCCTAGATCATTTGGTAAATAAATAACCTATGACATTTAGTCCCTTGATGAGCATGCTGCTGATGGCATTAATGACCATGGCTCTTAACCTCTCCCCTTTGACCCCTGTTCTTTGACATGTGACTCTGCAAGTCCCTCCCACACTGCCTCCAGCATCACTCATGAGAACTGTTTGGCCAATAAGATACTCTCGCTATAAAGTAATGTGCACAACTGGTCTTGCTTGCTCTTCCCCCCAACAGTTATTCTGAAAATATGTATGCAAGAGAGAATATATATATATCTGATATATGAGACTTGGGAGGAGCTAAGGGGACTTGGGAGCTGCAGTAGGAGCCATCTGAAACCAGTCAAAAGCTCAACACCGTGAGCCCAGCCACAACCAAAACAACCCATTTATGTCCAGCCTAAACTTCCAAGCCACAGACTAAATAAATGCTTATTGTTTTAAACCACTAATTCACAAGATCTTTTCTTTTCGGCCATCTGGTTTTTGTTTGTTTTTTATCTATTCTGGTCTGTTCTCTCTTCCTTGTGCTAGGTATTGTATCCAAGATCTTATGGGAATTAGGCAAGCTCTCAACCACTGAGCTATAATCCAAGCCTCATGGGATCATTTATTCTGACACATTGTTTTGTGGTATGACCCACATGAAAATATACAGTCCAACCCAGGGATATCAAAGGAGAGTCATAGAACCCTATTTTATCAGAACTTCCCCCTTCGTCTCATCGCCTGTCTATACCTCCTGGCTGTGGAGTTTAAATGCTCCTGTGATAACAGTAAGATCAGAACTGGATTCCTTCTCCATGGGAAGTATAACTCCATCCTGGATGAGTGGAGACGACTCCTGCAGGTTGGCAACAGGAAGTTAGCTGTGACTCAGTGTCTTGAAGCTGGCAGGAACAGGTGAGAGAGGGAGTTGGCTTCAGTAACATTTGACATGTTGTAATCTAGACTCTCAGCCCAAGAAAATTAACCCTAATACTATTTCTATGCCAGACGAGTACTTGAGTTACAACAGAAAATATTTCTTTGATGAGAATTGTATAAAAAGAGAAGAAATCAGCTGGTACTTGGAAATATTCTTTCACAGCATATTTTAATTTCTTTCCCTAAATTCAATACAAATTGTATTTTTAAAGTTCCTAATCCGTCCTTTGAGATATCAATTGAAGAAACATAGTTTGTGGGTAGGGGCCAGGGGATGATAAAAATCTGTGATCAGGAAAAATGACTTAATCTCTGTTTTCCAAGAATATCTCTCCCCCAGATCTTCAGAAAAGGGCAATCCCCAGGGATACCTACCAAACACTGCATAACAAGATGCACTAAGACTAAACCCAAATCCTAATATCAAGGCTGGGCAATGCAACCCAGTAGGATGGGGAAGAGTTCCAAGAGCAGGCAAAAGATTCGGAGACACCCCAGCTCCCATTCTTATGAGTCCCACAAGAACCTCTAACTAAACAACAATGAGTATATGTACAAGACCTATTGTAGACCCATGTAGGCTCCATTGTTACCTCTAAAGTCTCTGTGAGCTCCTGTGAGCCATGTTTAATTGGTTTTGTAAGCCATGTTCTTTTGGTGTCCTGGACCCATGAGGACATATTATTGACTGTTATTATACATCCTGCTTTTAAAAGTTGTAAGGCACAAGGTAGGCACTCATGAAAAATAAAAAGGAAAGAAGGGAGACAGGAAATAAAGAGATGCATAAATACTGTGGGTTAACATTCCATTAACATTGAGTTCATCCAATACATTGTATTTGGTTGGACATGCATGGATTAATAGAAAAATAAATTAATAAAAACTAATAATATTGTATCTTGTAAACACTACTTATATTCATAAAATATTTCAGTCCAAAATTTTCTAAAGTTCTATAGTCTGCTAATTCTACATACATACAGATCCAATCAAAGAATATAAAATATTCCAGTTAGTCATCCTGTCTATATAACTAAGGAGTTGAATAACAAGATAATATTTATAGTTTCTTCCTGTCTCTGTTTCTGTCTCTCTGTGTCTTTCTCTCTCATGTGTGTGGGAGGGGCATATGTATGTGGATGTCCATGGACACCAGAATGCAGCATTTGATCCCCTGAACTGGAGTTAGACATAGCTGTGAGCTGCCCAGCACGTGTGCTGGGACCAAATTCAGGTCCTCTGCAATAGTAGCAAGGTCTCCTAACTGCTGTGCCATGTCTTCAGCCCCATGGCTGCTTTTTAAATTCTGAAATTAGTGATAATTAGAAAAACCACCGTTTTGGCTTCAATTATTCTTCCAAGAAACGAAATTTACTAACTACAGAAAAGCGCCCCAGCTGGGTATTTGAGCTGCTGTGTTTGCATGCATAGGCTTGATGAAAAAAGTCAGATAGAATTACAAAATCCTGATTCAAAGATATCCAACTGCCAACATTAATTTTGAATGTGAAAATGAGATGCCTTTGGCAGAAGCCTAATAAAGCATTCTATGGCCAGGAGCCCCAACCCCTACAAAGGCAAGACCTGCTACGAGCTACAGCTACAGTCACAGAAGGGTGAAATGCCCTTGGCCTGTTGAATAATTAAGCAGCCTGATTTTCTGTAGGCTTTCCTGGAATAATCACAAATGAGAACCCAAGATGCCGTTAATAGATTCTCCTTACCTCCTTCTTGATCATCTACCTCACAGTGGGTGCTCTGGTCAAGGCCTTTTGTTTATAAGTAACAGCAATTCTTCCAGCCAGGTTTAAATAAACATAGCTTTTATAAAGAGACAATGGTTTCTTGTAGAATCTGGGTCAGAGATGTATTTGGACACCAATCAAAGTGAAAATGTTTACTAAAATCCAGCAAGACTACCACCCTCTTGGTTCTTTCTCTCAAACTGTTGCCTATGCTCTCCTCTGCTCTGTGCTTTTGCCTCAGCTTCCTCTCCCTCCGGACCTGATAAGTTCTAGCAGTGCCCATGGCCATGCATCACTCATCCCCCACAGTCACATCATCTCCATTTTAGCTGAAAGCAGCACCTGCACATAACCAGTCTCACAACCCGTTATAAACTCCTGGACCAGAAGTTTAGATTCTGATTAGCCCAGGTTGAGCCGAGAACCCCCTTCTGTTCCTATCAACAGTGAGTTAGTGAGCAGTTGCTTCCACTGTAAAAACATGGCTAGGAGGGATTCACCTGTGAGTCAAAATAAGGCAAACATAAGAAAGGGAAGTCATTGCTGGGTACTCTACAGGAATCCTACCATAGAACCACTCCAAAAGGATGGAAATTGCATTTTGATGTTTCGCAACAAGCATCTTAAAACAATCTAATTGCACTAACAAGCCAGCCATTACTCAGAAAACTGAAGTTACTCAACTGGTATTGTGTGCCACCAAATCATGGCCAGACTTAGAGTCAGTCAGCCTGTCAAGAGGGAAAGAAGGAAGGGAATGTCTATAGATACTGTTACAAAACACCACAAACTTAGTGGCTTTAAACAAGCCTGTTCTGTGGCTTTTTAATTCTGTGGATCAGGAGGCAAATGTGGGTCTTCCTGGGTGGAAACTCCAGGGGTCTTCAAGAGTAATCACTTTTCTTTAGGTTCTAGAAAATATTGCTTGACTCAAGTCCCTTCCTGATTTAAAAACCAAGAAGAGTAGATTTCCCTGGCCATTTTTCTACAATAAGGTCTCTTTTGCTTGCCAAAGTTGCCCAACTTTAAGGACATGTATGTCTGGATTACATGTACTGAAGTGGTCAAGACAGTTTCTCCTATGGAGGCTTGATTTCATTATGTATGAGAAGTCATTTTGCCAGATAAAATAATATATTGAGGATTCAAGGAATTAGAACATGCACATCTTTGGAGGGTCTACTGACTTAATAGCTTCCCAATAGTTTTCACTTTCAGATGGCTCATTTTGTCTCATCTACCTAAGTACCATAATTGTCTTCCAACTTTTTATCCAGGGATCATCTCTTGGTGAAAATGTGTAATCCATGCACACATGGGGGAAAAGATGAAGTTTTTAACTGTAACTACAAAGGCATTTGTCCAAATTTTATTTTAACACTGTCACCAGCTAAAGGCACTTGCCACAAAGCCCAGAGAATTCAATTCTTAATTGTAAGCCAGTAACTCAAAGATTTCATACTACTACTACCTACTACTACTACTACTACTACATAAATTTTTGGCAGAACTATTTTTTTCTAAAAAGTTGAAACTATGTAGCACCCCCCCATGCAACATGCTTCCACCCTCCCTCTCTCACCCACACACTCTGAACTG
Source organism: Mesocricetus auratus (assembly GCF_017639785.1). NCBI lineage: Eukaryota > Metazoa > Chordata > Mammalia > Rodentia > Cricetidae > Mesocricetus > Mesocricetus auratus. The sequence goes on along the minus strand of NW_024429184.1, from coordinate 106,032,245 downwards.
CCTTTATTTGCATCACAAATAACCACTCTGAACTTTTTATTGGGGTTTTCATTGTATCTGTTCACGATCTCCCACTGTCTTTCATTTTTCCCTGGCTTCCTGTTGCCACTTAGGCCAACTGCTCCCATTTCCTTACTGGGGCTCCCACATGGCTCCTCAAGCATCTTCCCTCCTCTCATGCTGACTCCCTCTGCTACTTCTTGTTCCATATGTGCTACTTCTCACTTTCCATTTAGCTGCAGACAGCAAGAGTCTAGGGAAAGCTGATTCCCACCATGCCTCTTGTCAGCATACCGTCCTCTGCCCGAACAGAACTGAAGCCATTTCAGGCCTTCTACCAGTCTCCGGAATTTTATCACCCTGCTGTGCCATCTCCCAAATTCTCCCCTGCAAGGTTCCAATCTCAAATAAACTGTCTTACTTTCTCTCCATTTCTATTTCTGTGTCATAGGAGCCCTTAGTATCTCTCACAGCTTAAAGTATGCAAGAGAACTCCTTATGCTAGGTATAAACTATAATTCACTTCCTCGTAGCTTATTGTCTGAGTAGAATACATTTCCTGGACTTTTAGCCATATGAATGTGTAGGTCTTATAATTATAGTGAAAAGAACATGAGGTCAGTGCTTAATGGTAGAGATCATCTCTACCATTAAGACCTTCCTTGCAAAAAAACCAAAAAACAAAACAAAACAAAACAAAAAAAAAAACAAGAACAATTTATTTGAACTCAGGCTTGGCCCTCATCAAAATAATAGTTTACAAAGTGCAATTCCTTGTTCTAACTATTTTTTAATGTGAACACACACACACACACACACACACACACACGACATTCAGTGACAGGAATAGCTGCCATATAATTATGCCTCCTGGTTCTATGACTCAATAACTCAGAAAGGGTTGGGATCTATGCAGAAGAGGAGGCAGAAAGACTGTAAGAGCCAGAGGTGGTGATGACTCCAGGGAGACAGTGTCTCCCAGACAGAACAGGACTGATGCACACGTGAACCCACAGAGACTGAGACAGCATGCACAGTACCTGCACAAGACAAACCAGACAAAATCCCCAGCACTAACAAGGGGAAGTGAGCAAGAAGTTCCACCTCCAACCAAGAAACCATTTGCAATTGCTTCCTGCTGGGAAAAATAATCACTTTTCTCCAAGGCAGTGTCACTAGGTGTTAGTATTCAGGAATCTGTACTGGCCTGTCCCTGGGGTTCTGACAGGATATGCCTTCAGCTGTTGCCACTAAGAGCACCAAGTGCACATTCATTATGTTCCCTTTTAAAGGGGCCCTGCCCACCCGAGTCCCTCTCTCTCTCTCTCCTCCTCTCCCTTTCTCTCTGTTTCCTCATCCCAATGTGCCTATCCCAGGAGGTCCCCACTCCCCTTTCTCCTTTTTACGATCCTTTCCCCCTAATTAAAAAAAAAAACCTCTGCTTGAACTCTGTTGCATGGCATCTTTCTCTCTCAAGCCACTTTTTTAAAATTACAACACTAGGTATATCAACTGCATTCCAGGCCAGGGACTATGTCTGTGAGTAACTGGTCAATACAAAATGGACTCTCTATATCTTTGTGCACTTTTTGTTTTTATTTATTTTGGTATTATTTTAAATTGCATTGATTTTCTTTTTTATTTATTTTTAGTTTGTTTTTATTTTCATGGTTTTAGTATTACTGTTTTTTGTTTTTCATGCTTTTTTGTAGAGAGAGAAAGAAGCATAAAATTGGGTGGATAGAGAGGTAGGAAGGATCTGGGAGGAATTGGGAGAGGAGAAAGAATATGATCAAAATATATTGTATCAAAAATACTAATTTTTAAAAAGAATGAAAAGTTTGCCCTACCCATAGATTCAAGGTTCAGAAGTCCAATCCCTAGCCATAGATACAAGGATGAAAAGCCTAATTTGAGAATGGGGAGGGTTACTATAAAAGCAGAAAGTCAGGCAGAATCTGAGTAAGACCACTGTAGCTCACTCTGTTGTCCTCTTTGACTCCAAAATGCTCCTCCCGTCAATATTTCAACTCAAGTCCTGAGTGTAGAGCCATGATACCCCTGAGTATGATTTTTCATATGAAAAGTAGGTTGCGGGACCTTAGATCTTGTGATAGCTGGGGCTGACCTGTGTTCCTGGGCTACTGACTATACTTTCGTTACCCTGTAATCTGTATGTCTCTCCTGAGAGGTAAGAGAAATAACTTTTATCTCATAATATGCAAGCAGCTGAGGTTGGCTATAATGATCACATATGGACAAAAGGTTCTGCCTCATCTCCTCTTAGATGCATGAAGAGTGACCCTCACAAGTTAAGGAGATTGGAGATTTTGGCTTCCACTGTGGCTTGTAATTGTCCAGCACCAAGTCCTGTGACCTTAACAGCAATAAAGACAGGAGGAATATGCTTTCATCTAGTGCATATTGTCCCAAAATAAGACTTTCGGACACTCACTTCATGAGGCCTCACAATACACGAACCGGTGCCTATTAATCTTACTTCTGCTTTACTAATAAGGAAAAGAAACACTCCAAGAATTGCAGAATGTCACCAGTGGATGACAGAGTGACATTTCAATCTCAGCCATCAGAAATCTATGTTCTCAATGCCATGTCAATCTGTCTTACACACTAAGAGAGTTTATAGCCCTCTGCTCTTACCACAGCTGACTAGGAGAGAAAAAATAGCACTGAATTAGGTGCTCTCAGCAAATCAGAGCAAAATACAAACTGTTCCTCTTCTCCAGGCCAAGCCATTGTCAAGATGAGATATGCATAAAAGAAGCAATAAGCAAATACCACAAGTCATAATGCTACCAAACAATTCCATCAGACCTTCAGCATCCAAGAGAGATGCACAATATTTTCAAGAATATACAAATTCATAAATTACCTTTCAGTGTGTAGCTTTCCTCATAAATTGTGGCTATACACAGCCCCATAAATGGAATTGCTTCCTTCCTGAGCAGAGTATAGAGAAACTGAGATAAAGTAGTGCTTTTCAATGACCGAGTGACTCACTCTGCCCATAGCTCCAAACGCAATGAAATCCAGACCACAGCACAGCTCCCAAGCCCCAGTGAGTCCATGGAGCAACCTCAGATTTTGAATAGTTAAACCTGTGAATCGACCCATTAATTCCCAAGACTCAATGGATATGTTTATTGCCAAATGGGAAAGGCCACTGATAGGAGCTCAAAGACCAGACCTTTCCCACTCCTGCTCCTTACCTGCTTTCAGAACTCTGGTACATACACCCATCTCTATATCTTAATTATATCCCTAGATGTTCTTGCCTTCCTCTGGGGCTCAAGGATTCTTCATCAAAGGGGCTTTGGACTCCATGAAACCACACACAGTGCTTTTTATACCTTTTACCAAGCTGAGTAAAGGGAGCTCAGTTACTGTTAATTACAGATGCTTTCTGTCATAATGGGCCAGATTTTCAAAAGAGTCTCAACTGCAAAGCTCCCAAATGTCATACACAAACCTGGTAATGGTCCATGTAAATTAAATACTTAGTGGGCCTATGTGCATTCTGTTCCAAGGACTGCCTTTGAAAATTTAGCCTGGTAACTCCAAAGCATTCGTGGCATCATAATCTGTCATCATTAGCAACAATGCTTGACTTGGTGCTCAACATTCTTATTAACCATGCAATTATGAATGCAGACAATGTTTAATCACTTTTGCAAAAATACAGCTGTGTTGTTGGGGGGCTGTCACTTACTGTTCACTAATGATTGATTTTTTTTTCTTAACCATCTAGATTGTTTTCATGAGAAGAGCAGATTAACTATAAAGACTTTATTATTGGTCATTAAAGAATATTAAAATAGAAAACCTTTGTGAGATGTGTCCTGTCTTGCTGCAGTCACATGATAGAAACATTCTTGCCAATGTTCAGAAGGAAAAACAGAAAAAGATACTATCCTCTTCTAGCAAGGAGACTGGACTAAGAAAAGATGGAGAAATTAAAAAAAACCCTCCCTGTTGATGTAGTTAGATATTTATCACATATTACAGTGGCAGTAATTTACTTCAAGTAATTACTTCAGCTATTGTCAAACTTATGTAAAAGGTGGCTGGAAGGTAAATACCAATCAATTTGGTGGAGTTTGTTAATAAGGGGCTATTCTGAAAACATATAGCTATTCCTCCATGCCATCCCTGCCCTGGAAACTGATTCCTTTCCTGCACTGTACACTTACTTAGATGAGTCAAAGTGCTATTCTGTTCTATCAAAAGTCTCCTGAATGTGCTATGACTAAATGTTTGTATCTTCTGCCTCCCTACAAAGATAGTGTTTCAAAATCTGTTAGAGAATTGCAAATATCTGCTTGCTCAATGTCATGTCCTCCCTGGATTTCTGTATTCTCACCCTAGACTCACTGTACTCACATCTGAGACTAATCTGAACCCATGCCCAAGGCTCACTGCCCTCATGCCTGTGCTCACGTCTGAGGTTTACCATGTCCACAGCCTGAGGCTCACTGCCTCACCTGCGCTAATGCCCAAGGCTTTCCTGCAATCATGCCTGAAGCTCATTGCTCTCAGGCCCAAGGCTCACTGCATTCATGCTAGAGGCTCTTTCCTTGCTCATTTGTTTAACAGCTTCCAGGGTTGATACTTGAATGAGGAGATTTCGAAAATTACAACTCCTATAACATTCATGCCACTATTGCATCAGCAAGACCCATCTAGTTCACCAGGGTCAGAGCTGAGAAGGATTGTTAAAACTTTCCCCACTGGTAGCATAAATAGTAACTTCTAGCACTGTGAAAACTAGTCAAGTTGGAACAAGATTGACTCAGATAAGTGGTGCCTTCAGCAATGAGGTCTTAGCACCAAATTTTCCAAAGTAACCATGGGCAATGGTAATGCCCTATAATGTTTGTTGGGAGTCTATGGACCCAACTGGCCAACAATTCAAAAAGAGGTAACTTGTCATTGGACCTTTTATTTGCGTGTATGTTGCCTGGGAGAGGCATTGTCTCCCAGTTATAGAGTATCTTCATTTAAACTCCATGTATATAATGTGGGTAAATATCTTGAGCAACTTCTGTAGAGTAGGCTATTTCAAAGGTCTTTAAGTGCTAGCTATCTCTCTGCACATACTTCCTCCATTATCCTGCCCTCCTACTCCCAACACCATTTTACCTTTCTTGCTCCATTACTCACCTCTCTCCCTTCATAACACTTGCATTTTACTCTCGAAAATCCACCTTCACAGTACCTTACTAGTTTCCCGGCTTCTACCAGTACTCCAATTACTTAGATGCACATTTCCAATATTTCAAATCTAGCATTCACATTTCAGAACATGTGAAGGCGAGGATGTAATTATATCACTAGACCTAAGATAAATGATAAATGGGTGTTTCTTGGGGAACAATTACACAGAAAAATACAAAGAACTGCTGGAGCATTTCCCTGCTCTCCTTACCAGATCCACCGACACAGAGGTAAAAATTTGCAAAGGAAAGCCACACCTCAAGCTCCCCTCTTTCTGTTTCTGCCCACCTGAAGCCACACCCAAATGGGTGTGGCCACCATTACAGGTCCACAAACCAGACATCTACAAACATGTGGCATTTGCCTTTTTGGGTTTGTGTTACATCAATCAGAGTGAGTGTTTCCAGCTCCATCTGTTTACCCTGCAAATTTCATAAGTTCATTTTTATATATAGCTGAAAAAATATTCCACTGTGTATATGTATCATATATTTACTATCCATTCATCAGTTGATACCTATTTAGTATGTGTCACAAATGTTATGGGAATAAGCAACCGCTTTCTGACTGGATTTAGATCCTGTTACATGAAATAACTCATACCTGAAACTGTCCACTGGACCAAAAACTTGGAACTGGCTAGGTCATAGGCCCTTGTCGAGAACCTAATAGTATCATTATTCTATTAAGTGGCATAGTGTGGAAATTTCCCTAAGTTCTTGTCTTTATACCCACACATTATTGCATCAATCATCCCTCTTCAGAAAAGCTTTTTTCAGTAGATGACAAAATTCATAGAGACCCACAAATGGCCAGCATGCAGATAATAAGAGACTGTGGAGTGCGTGGCTCTAAATGGAACATCTATGTCACACACACATACACATACACACACACACACACACACACACACACACACACACAAGGCTCAGATATACTCCTAGAAAGGAGTTAAAACAGCCATCCTCAACCTGTGGGTGACAACCCCTTTGGGGGTCACATATCAGATATCCTGCATTATCAGATATTTACATTATAATTCGAAACAGCAGCAAAATTACAATTATAAAGTAGCAATGAGAAAATTTTATCGTTGATGGTCACCACAAAATGAGGAACGGTATTAAAGTGTCACAGCATTAGGAAGGTTTAGAACCACTGGGTTTAAAGACTAGAGCTAAGATCCAGAAATAGTGGACTATGAATCAAAACATTATTGGCTAGACATCACATTGGATACATGAAATCAAAGTGATTGTGACTACATTCACAAGACTGTAACAAGATCAAACCAGTCAAACCCACAGCATCGTAAGGGTGAGTTGCTCATACAGTGTAACTCAAAGTTGAGAAGCTGTTGACAACTGATAGCAGGGGGAGAAAGAATAAGCCTTCTTCAAGCCCCTCAGTGGTTATCCATGCACCAGCAGATGATCTGGTACCCAAGTAGAACTAAATGGACTCCATAGTTTTAAAATTAAAACAAAAAAGCATATAAAGTTGGGAGGGAAACGTGGTTAGACACATAGTAGAGAAATTGGAAAAAAGGCAATAGGGGATGGGTTTGATCAAAACTCATTATTTGTATGTATGAAATTCTGCATTTCAAAAAAGTTGGAAAATAAATAAAAAAATAAAACTACAACTCCTTTGTTTTCTAGAAGTTATGCACTTACTCCAGGACTTCTCTGAAATATGCACTTCAGTGCTTTGCAATAGCATTTTTGATTTTTTTCTGCTAACAACAAAAAAATAGAAACCATCTATAGTTGTATACTCAGAAGTAATCGGAAATGACAGTTGCTTACATTATATATTCACCTGTAGCATTTATCCAAAGGGAAAATACTTTTGAGTTAGAGCCTTGTGAAGCTCAAGAGGTATCTATGTAGCCAAGATTGGCCTTGAACTACTGATACTCCTGTCTCCACCTCCCAAGTGGGATTACAGGGTTATCTAAAAGCATCACTACTTCTGGTTCTTGAGGAATTTTTGGTATTTTTTTGTTTTTGATTATTCATCACTTTGGTATGTTACTTAGCTTTATCTGTTCAATTTTTATCTCTGTAGAAGAGGGAAATAATAATACTTCATATGGTAACTATGTAAATTAATATTTTGAAAAATGAATAGAGGGGTATTTGACATAAATTAAGAGTTATGTACAATTTAGCTATTGAAGTTCTATAAATTAAAGAATGATAAATGGTGCTGGGGGAATTAAAGTATTGCAAAATAGTTAATTAGTAGATTGGGGATTTTTTTCTGTTGCTGTGGGGAAATATATGAGGCTAGGTACTTATTTTATAAAAACTGGTTTGGCTGTGCCTATAATTTCAGCATTCTAGAAGCAGAGGCAGAAGTATTGTCAAGAGTTCAAAGTTATCCTGACCTGCTGCTCTACATGGGATTTAAGCCAGCCAAAACTACAGCGTAAAGCCTTGTCTATAAACAAAAAAATTACAAAGGAAGGAAGAGGGGTAGGGAAAGAAAAGAGCAACAAAAAAAAAGAGCTCTATTTAAGTGAGAGATTTGAGAGACAGAGCTTCAGATGTTTGATTTATGCCAGAAGGACAGATATGCAGAAAGAGTCATGTGCAAAGGGGTACTAGGATGTGAGATACTCTCTTCCAGTGACATCTTGCTCTCCTAAATGCTAATTCTCTAAACCACCACTAATACCTACCAAAGGCAGTACCCACAATGCTCTAGCAACTTCCCATGAAGCCTTGTGTCTGTCTTAACTGTTCCAACACTCCTTGCTTTTGCTGAACTGGGTACTAGGCCTCCAGCATATGAACCCCTAGAGGTCAACTTTTTCCAAGACATAGCATTCCTTCTCTAGTCTCTAAGGTTCATTTGTTTCTCCAACGCAAATCTATTCCATCTCTAAATGCCCAAATCTTCATGTGTTCCAGTATCAATCAAGGCCAAGTCCTATGCTACATCTGAGACCTGAGGCAACCTAGCTGTGAGCTATAAAGTAAAAACAAGTCACTTTTGCCCATGATTCTGTGGTAGGACAAAGATAGGATAAGCATTGCTACTCCAGAGGAAATAAGGAAGTAGAAAGAAATAACTGGTCCAAAACCAGACTGGAAGCCAAAGAAAACAGACATTAAGTCTTCAAACTCCAAATGGACAACCTCTGTGCCTTATGACATACGTGCCAAGGGCTCAGGAAGCCCCACATCAAGCCTTGCTAGTCACGGGTTCTAGGTTGACTTTGTCTGCCATGAGTGGCCCAATCATGGACTCCATCTATACTCTCCTGACACATGGGCTCGCTGGAGAATCTCCGCAGTGGCTCCATCTCAAAGCAATTTCTACTTGACTTCTTAGCTTTTCTTTGAAATCACAAAAGAAGCAGGAGGCCACTATGACCCGATCACGCCTGCATCTGCATACCATCTGGATGCAACTTCCTGTCACTGTCTCCATCTAGCATTTCCTCAGTCATGCCTGTGCCTCCATGAACTGTGGTTAAAGAAGCTTCCGAATACCTCCCCAGGAAGCAGAAATCAGAGACCTAAGGTAGCCCTGGTATGTGAACCTAATAGAGGCTATCCTGAAAACATTCACTGCTGAGGCATCTAGGACCGTGATAGGATAACAGTTACAAAGATTTCCGAGTCGACCTGGAGACCTTTTATCCCATTGTCTTATAATACCTGGATCCCTTTGTCTAGCCATCTGACTGTGTTATACTGTCCCAAACATACAGGATTTTGTCATCACTTTAAACAACCTGTGAATTTCTCAAATCTTCCCCATTTTCTGCTTCGTTTTTGCTACTGGGTTTCATTGTAAATTATAATAAAGTAGCTGATAATAACCATGCCACATGAAGAAAAGTTTTCTAGCTAGGAATGCACATCCCAGTTCATCCCTCTTAAACTTGGCCTTCCGCAGTCTGAAGGGCATGCACATACAGCAGTGAACTCTTTGCCGGGGAGGAAAAGGGCTAGCTTTGCTCTGGTTCCCTGTGGGGTCTGATTTCTGTTCATGTCTATCTGGGACTAGTTTCTTACTACCTCTATCTCCCGGGTGCTCATCCGGATTGCCAAAATTTTCCGTGTTTAGTAAAACACTGTTCTTCAAAACTCTTCCAACATCTCTCCATTACCACTTCAAAGCCATTTCTACATTTTAATATCCACAGCTGTAGCAGCAATCCTACTCCTTGCCACCAATTTTCCATATTAACCTAACTTCTTTTGTAACAGCAACAGAGGGCCGTTGAAATTACCTGAGGCTGGAACTTTCAAGGAAAAGAGATTTCTATGACTCAAAGTTTTTGAGCCTGAAAGTCCGAGATCACACAACACCATCCACTTGGACTGATGAGGACCACATTAACAATGCCATAATGTGGCAAATGAGTGGAAAGGGAACTGGCTATAAGCATTAGGGACAAAGTACATAGTTAAGCTCATTATAAACAAGCTCATCCTCCAACGTGAGCATTAATCTCTTCCAAGTGTGATGCCCCAGTAGTCAGACAACCCCCACAACAGGCTTCTCTTCTTAGACTCTTCCAATCGTTGTTATTGATACACTGAAAACAAGGCTGCCAGCAAAGGAAACTCTGAAAGAAAAGTCGTGTCCAAACCATGGCTACTGGTAAATGATGCTGCTGCTGATGATATACAATTCCAGATGATGCTGATTCTAAGAGACACACACACTTAGAAAGTCATTGGCTTTATTATATAATTATAATGAAAAGACACCTATAGTGAGAAGTTGCTCATATGCCTAGTAAGAGAGGAGAGTAAGTTTTCTCTAGTGAGATTTCCCATGGAGATTTTGGAGGGATTTGAAAGGGACGTTGTATTACTAATAATGATGTAACTGGGCAGGGGTTGGGGAGGTAGGGAGGGGGAGGCAGAATTACCTGTGGTAGGTGAAAGAGCTGTGAGATACTGTTGACCAATCATATTTCCAGCTGCCTGTGACTCAAGTTGTTGCTAGGAGGGAAATCTTTCAATTCCAGACTCACATTATCATACCCAGGATACTCTAGCATCATGGGATCCCAGAACTGAGGAAGGCAAGCAATCAGACTTCTTCCTGTGCCTCGGTTAGCATCTAGGACAACTGAGGCAAAGTCGTGGTCCTCCTAACTTTGCCTTCCCCTGAATGACGAAACACTGAAATACTAAAGTATTTAGCAGCCTGTTAGCATAAGCAGAAGTCACTCTTGGAAGTCATTGGATTTCAGAGTCACAAAAAAGAAATACCTTAAGTGATTGATCTCTATACATTGTTAGAGTCTATTTGCTTTCATTTCCCTAGTAAATGCAAACCATTAATTTAGGAGTCATCTCTAGAAGTGAGAAGAGAACATCAGAGTTGTAGCAGACTTAGCCATCACATCCAGACTGTCTGCTCTAAAACTATCAAGGCAACAGTTTGTTCATGATGCCTACCATACTGTTGTTAGATAGTGGGTAATTTCTAATAAAATAATAATATCCTTTTATTAAGCTACCCTACAAATGAGCCACACTTTCAATTACTGATTCTCAGTCCTTGCTAAATTATCTGGGGATCTTTTCTGAAGAGGAGGTTGTAAAAATTACCTACAGAGCTGTTAAACTACCAATGCCCAGGTCTCATTCTAGGACAACCTGAGTTACCAGGACTGGATGAGGGCTGCTGGCAGTACCTCTCACAAGCTCAAGAACCACGTGTTTCTAATGCATCACCAACCTTTGAGCATTGCTTGGGAAGATGCCTCTGGTCCACATAACAGCATCAGGCCCCTCATTCCTTTAAGAGAAGAGTGACCTCAAAAAGTCCTCCAGACATCACTTTGCTGCATAGAGACAGATCCATACTTCTTTCAGGCATTGATTGGCTTTGTCAGTATTAGAAGCTATATACCTCTCCAGAGACCATAAATCAATTCAGCCAGGTTGTAAACCTGTGGAACAATCTGGCAAAAGTGACAAAATGCCAAACCAGGATAATTGGTGGACAACCCTGACACAAACATACTATCGGAGTAAATTGGAAAGATGGCTAACAGTTATTTTGGATTTTCAACATGGTTTTATAGTAACTACAAAATTGGAATGGAAACACTTGTGCTCAAATTGATAGTGCCCTTAAGTGGCAAGAAAATCTCTTCTCAGCTACTTTGGACCCATTATCTCTGAGGTTTCAGTGATGTAAATTGTACCTTATCTTGCAGAAAGCGACCATCCCCGAGGTCTGCCAGATCAACCCCTGAGAGTCTAGTAACCTAGCAGCCACAGCCTGTTCCAACTCCTACTGAATGATATGTGGAATTTTGATCTTGAGGTAAATGATTTATTTTTACCTGATTATTTATAGACAGAAAACATGTGCAAATATACTGTATATTTCTTACATGTGTCACATACATATATTTTGTTTTCATTTAAAATAGTTTATTAAGGAGAATAATTTTCATGGCATGCTTCTGAATACAGGCAAAAAGCAATTAAGCTAGTTGTAAAATTTGAGGGCCATGGGGAATTCCATCATTTTGCTTTCTTTTAATATTGATTGTTAAAGTTATTTCTAAAGTAGCTTATGGAAACTATGGAATTCCTTTTTTAAATCTCTCTCATGTGAGGGGTGTGTGTGTGTGTAGCTGGGGACTGATCCTTAGACCTTGTACATAATGGACAAGTATTCTTCCATTGAGTTATATCCTCAGTCCTCTTTTCTAAAAATCAATGTTTAGTTTTTGAGCTTATAATTTAATTATATCATTTCCCTGTTTCCTTTCTTCCCTCTAAACTCTCCCAAATATGCCCCTTGCTCTCCTTCAAGTTCATAGTCACTTTTTCTTTGTATATGTACATGGATATATATATGTATATGTATATATATACATGTTTGTGCATAAATATATGGCTATAAATGTAATTACAACCTGCTCAGTCTGTATAATGATATACGTGTATGTGTGTGTGTGTATGTGTGTGTGTGTGTGTATGAGTGTGTGTGTGTGTGTGTGTGTGTGTGTGTGTGTGTGTGTGTGTGTGTGTTTTCAGGCTGACCGTTTGGTAGTGGGTAACCAACTGATGTGTTCTTCCCTGAAGAAGGCTATTTCTTAGTGGTCTAGTTCTTTGTCTAGAATTAAGGTCCCATGATCTTTCCCCCTTTCATGTTACCGTGTTCATTGGTGTGGTCCGTGTTCAGGTTATGTTCAGAGAGCCATGCTGGTGAGACTTCAGGGGTATAGCTTCCCTGACATTTCTAGCAGACACAATGTCACTTCAAACTTCCTGTTTCTCTTGCTCTTACAGTCTTTCTGCCTCCTCATCTGAGATCTTCCCTGAACTTTAGGGGCAGGAGTTGTGTCGTAGATACATCAGTTGAGACTGAGCTCCACATCTTTGCATTTTGATAAATTGGCGACCTTCCTTATGGTCTCCATCTGTTACAAAGAGAAATTTCTTCGATGAGAGATGAGAACTACCCCTCTTTGTGATTACAGGGTAGTTAGGGATTATGCTAATTTACAAAAGTGGCAAATTGTCATTCTCCTCCAATATTCATTACTTGACTAGCCCTGGAGAGTTGACTAGCTTTCCAGAACCAGGCATGATTTCTCTCTGGTTGAGTGGGCCTTTAGTCCCACTAGATAGCTGTTGGTTACCACTAAGGTATCCGAGCTACTGTCGCCATACTGGTCATTGTATTGGTTCATAGGCATCATAGCTGAATGGGATGATGGGATGCTATCGTCCTTTGGAAGCTCGCATGGCTTCTTTTGGTACCATGAAAACTACACCTTGGGAAGGAAGCTTTCAGGTCACACCTAGCTCAGGGTGTCTGGGCTCCGTGTCTGAAGTGCATGGTATCTTCAGCAATAGGTCCTTACCTTCCACCTCTTGGGGGTGGCAACAAAAAGCAATGGCAATAACCTATAATTTTGGTAGTGTCTCAGAAAAACCTGACTAACAACTGAAAAGAGAATTTCTCATGCCTGGTTTGGGGTTTTGTTGGATAGTCTATGCCTCTTGAGGAGAGCATTGTCAGCCCAGTTGGACAATTTTCATTTAAACTACATATGTATCTTTATATACCAGCTTACTTGTATTGTGGCTATTCTTAGGCAGATAGTTAATAGTGTGATTTCTTATAATTTTTTCATTACATTACATTACCTTCCTTCTTGTGTATTTAGCTCCCCCTTCCTAATTAGGGCCCCCTTATTTTCCCATTTCCCCTTTCAAATCACATGTTTCCTTCTATTCCCCTCTCTGTTACCCCCACCCATGCCCCCCAAGAATCCCTTTTTACATTACAAGTTTCTGCAGTTACTCCATGTCATATGCTCATATCAGAAGACCTGGGAATCTCAAATGAAAAAAAGAAAACATTTGACATTTGCCTTTCTGTGTCTGTGTTACCCCGTTTCAATATGGGCTTTTCTAATTACATCCATCTACCTGCGAATTTCATGATTTCATTTTTCCCCATAGCTGAAAACTATCCTTTAATAAGCTTTCTACTTTGGAAATCTTATGTATGAAGACTCATATTTTAGACATAAACTTTTTCATATTTTTCAGAAGAAACATTTCCTTCATCCATGCTAAATATCAAACAAATATTTTTAATTATTACTTTGAAAGGACATCACACATTTAGCTGGGCAGGGGTGTTTATCTGAGTCAACCTATATCAAGCCACTGCCGGACCAAGTCTTCTAAGTACAGATTCATGCACTCATAGAACACAGTTATTCAATTTACTAGCCTCCAAAGAATCCTTATTATGGGTCTTGAATGTAGACTGGATAAGTTACACAACAAAGGAACAGGCTCTGCCAACTCAATGTATTTCCACAATATAAAACCATTGCTTAGAAAGATGTGCCTAACAGAAAAATAGGGTATCCTGAATCCAGAAGGACTGGTGCTGTAAAGGTGGTAGAGTGCCCTCTGGGCCTTCACTTACCTCAGGGTAGAAACATAAACACACTGGAAACTTCACATGCAGGATGGGGTTTCAAGATGAAAAGACACTTGGTTCCTGGTTCACAACTCAGTTTTGCTTTTCTTACTTGTAAACCATCAATGACAATAAGTAATTCCTATTAACATAAAATGTGTTATAAATTTACGTATGACAAACATCACACCACAATTGTAAGCTAGTTCTAAAAATGGGTAATTTTTATGGGTCCTTCAAAGTTTAAAACAAAAACTACCATAAAAGCTTATCACTTCCCCAACCATTAATTGGTAAGACACAAGTACATAGCAGATCAAAATATCCAAGAATTGTAGAGCCTGTATCCAGTGGCCAGTCTTCCTGGGTGGCTAAATTAACTATTTCCCATCCCTCTGTCATTCCTGGGAAATGTCATCTTTCAAATGCTAGAACCAAAAAATGGGATTTAAGCCACAGAGATGTCATTTGTCAAGGTTTCCTTGAATATACTTGTCAAGAGGACATGAAACTCCTTTTTCTCCAAACACCATTTCCAACCACTCTCTGTCAGGAACTGAGTGGTGTGAGAACTTCTCATGTTCATCAAAAAAATGACTAACAGCTGGAGCATTAACATCAGAAGCAGCCGAACGATTAAATGTCACAGCTGTAAGACATCAGATTTGCTCATAGAGAATGCAGGACTCATTTTCAAGCAGAAATAATCAATAGGTAAAAGAAGTCCATTTCTTAAGTAGCAATTGACCTATATGTTTTTGTGGGACAGAAACTGGGCATTGACATAGGAGCAAAGAAAGACTAACTAGCACATCCAGAAGCAGTAACTTCTGGGGTTTTAGACCTTAGAAAATATTTTAATACAACACAGACACACACACCTGTACACACATTTATACAAATACAGGGATTTGAAATAAATATTTAATGCATCTTTAAAGCCTTCAACCATAGAATTTACAGTGGAAACAAAGATGAAAGCTTTAATGAGAAAAAGGTTAGCAGAGTCTGTAACAATATTGTAAACCATTTCTAAATAGCAATATTGATAAGATGAGCCTTCTAAAATACCCAGGACGCATCTTTAGCTAATTGAAACTAGAGAACAGAAATGACTCTTCTGTCATTCACAATATTGTAACCATGGACATGCCATGGTAAGTGATTTTGCCTCAGTAAGAACCGTGATCCAATATTTGGTTAGCAATTACCACATCAGACTTCATCTACTGGTAGCAACTGGTTGAAATATTTCCCTGCATGCATTTATTTCATCGCGTTTGTAAAGTTTCCCATTGCAATTGGAAAACCAGATTAACCTGTCGGATGTAATATAAGAAGCCCATACATCTTTCTTGAAAAAGGAAGATACACCAGTATTTCATTTCTATTTTGAAACTTAAGTGGGTAAGTATGTTAGAACAGAAAGTAAAAAGCTATAATCTGTAGGGAACACAATCACATAACTAAGTACCAACAAATGTTCCCGTGAGGAACTGCATCTACTGTAATTTAGCATAACAACATGAAACGGTTCCTTTGCAAACAGGAAGAAGAAGCCTGCCTACATGTCTGTGCGTCTTGTCTTTCACACAGAGTTCAGGTCGGCCACTCAAGCTAACTCTCTTGGAACCCAGAGCATGCACAGGCTCATGAAAACATTTGGTAATGATGTTGATGTGACTAATGATGACAGTTCATTATCCTCAGGGCATAATCCCTGGCATAGAGTCAGCAATGTACGAAGGATTGTAGAAGGAATAAGAGAAACTCCATCGTGTTCATAAGTGACAAGCATTCTGCTAGCAGTCTGCCACCCAGGATCCGTCTTGGAAGCTCTTTTTCTTTTCACACTCTTCTTCTCCACAAGTACTTTCTCTGCTTCTTGGTGAGCATCCAAAGGCAAGAAGGCCGGGGAAGGTAGGTGAGGGTGAGAGCCAGCAGGAGAGGCTATGTGCAGCCAGAGACCACCTGCCCTGCGCTGTTTCTCCCCTCCCCATGTTAGGAGCTAACTTGTCTTAAAGAATTACATTCACTAATAGTTTAAAATTGATAAACTCCCAGCAGAAAGCTAGCCTGTGGGACCAAGATTGACATATGTGACATTTTTTCTCTCTGGTCTCCAAGGGCTCACCCAACTTGATCAACTCTTTATTGATGGAATTCTTCACTCCTCTATGGAAGACGACTTCAGTCCTAGTACTAGCAAGCATAAGAAGTCCTGTTAATCCCTTTAAGAGTGGTTGAGGCTCAGTTAAATTTGAAGCAAAGTGAACATGCTGCCATAATTAGAGAACAGTACTCACAAATACTGTCAGGGTAAGTAGATACATGTGCGTGCCATGGGGCTGTCTCTGGTCTTGGGTGCAAATCACAGTAAAGCATTATTCCAGCTGAACTCTGTGCAGCACCTGAAGTCTCTCAAGATCCTACAGGCAGGAAGGCTCAGCTCTCCCTTGGCCTTCACACAGACGACGTGGCACTGGCTAGAGGCCTAGAGAATAGGCATAAGAGTGGGGAGGACTTAAAGGCAAAAAGTACATCAAAGACAGCAGCACTGAGTTTCCTCAGGATGTATGTGCTCTAGCTACACTGTGAGAGGCCAGGGTAGAGCTTGGCACAGACATTGGCGGAGCCTACTGTGGATGTACATAAATCAGAGCTGTAAATCTGGTAACAAGCACTCCTTCATAGCTTCATGATGGCTGTGAAAACACAGGCCCTTTTGAGACAGCAGCAGCAGGAAACAGGAAGTCTTTTGGAAAGCTGACCCACACACAGACTCGCTTCTAAATATCAAGCCTATGGAGAGAAGGCAAACTAGTTCTATCTTCCCTCTTTGGTCCAGTGAAGCAGCTGTACTACAAAAAGTGTTGGGTTGGAGAGTGCTGGACCTTGGCAGGAAACATAGTAATTCGGTGGTCTGTTTCTTGTTCAGATCAAAATTCGAGTTGAGGACATCTCTTTAAAATTTATAGAAAATCCTTTTCTTATTTAATGCTGTTGTGTTAAAGTTTGCATTTTCCATCAGTTGCAAGCTCACACTCAGAAAGCAATAAACAATCTAAGAAGAGAAGGCAGAGCTGGAGGTGTTGAAGCCCAGCAGACAACAGACACATTGTAGTTGGCAATTATGAACCAATAACTTCGTTTCCTAAGTCTCTCCTGCCTGCCCACTCCCATCACACACATACACTTGCCTGTGGCTTTGAGCTTCTGGAGACTCGCAGTCCAGAATCCAATTCTGAATTTGATGGCTTCCTGGGCTTTATGGTCCTTCCCATGAGGGTTTCCTGCACCTAGAAATATGCATTTTGGTTTCTCCTTTCACAACACTGAGAAAGCCAGGAAAGTTTTATGCAGCACACATGGAGATTGAATGGGACTTCTTGAGGGATTTGGATAAGACTTTTGCTTTACAGGGGTTGGGGTGTGTGTGTGTATGTGTGTGTGTGTGTGTGTGTGTGTGTGTGTGTGTGTGTGTGTGTGTGTGTAAGAGAGAGAGATTCATGAACAGATTCAACAGTTTTACCCTTAAAGAGTTTTGGAAAAATACTCAAACTGTAATTTTCATTCCAAATTGCTTGTCTTATGATATTTGAATAAACTATTTGCCTGAAATTACAGCCCATTAATAGTTCATTAGCATAAACTTAATCTTACAGTGAGACCACACAGAACAACAACCAAACAACAAAGCTGCCAGGCCAGTTGTTCAGGTCAGTTATTTCACTTGCTCGTATTTTCTTTCTCAAGACCCTTGTTCTCACTTACCACTTAGAAACTCAACCTCTCTCATTACAGAGTACCTCTGACAACAGTGAAGAGTCAATGCTGACGCTTGGATTTTACCGCTCTGAAGACACTTGTCAATGCAGGTCTCAGCTAGGACCAATGGCCCAATGGTGGACTCCAGTTGCTTTTCCCAGAGTGGAGGTAGAGATCGTCTTCTGGCCATTCTGTCCTTTACAATTGTCCCCCACTGAAATGTGCAGCCAGCAGACTTACTGCCCACATGGGAGAACCAGCCTATTTGCAAATGAGCAGCCCTAATTTTGTTTGTTCATGTGGCCACTGTATAAGTGATGCAAGATGCATCCTATGTGTTTGATAAAGTACAGCTTGAGTTAAGCATAGTAGCCAACTGCATTATCAAGAATTATCTTGATTGCTTCTGTCTGCTTTTGAAGTCAACTAAAAATACCCAAATTTTATACCACTCATTTAGCACCCAGCTCTTTAAGAGAAAAGATAATATATTTCTCAACTGGGAATAACATTTCCCTCATGCCTTATGTATGGGTACTCTAGGAATTACTGTTATTTCGAGTAATAAGAAGAGGGCAACAGGGAGTAATCATAACAATGGTAACATTTCTCCAGGTCTCAAGATGTAATAAACATTGTGTTAAGAGTCTTTCAATGTGTAGAATCTCATTTAATCCTTAAAACATTTTTATAAGTGTCAGAACTCTTTATTACCATTTTACAGAGAAGTAGATAGACACATATGTCCCTTTCACAGGATGGTCAGGGACTCAAGGACATATCTTTAGGTTCCAGAATCGAAACCTCTGCAGCTGTGCACCAGAGTATTTAAGTAGAGCTGCTAGCTGTAGCCATGATTCAAAAGAAATAAAACTTGGGAAGCAGAAGTAGGTGAACCTCTGTGTGTTCAAGGCCAGCCAGATATACAAAGCGAGTTCCAGGACAGCCAGGTCTACACAGAGAAACTCTGTCTCCAGAATTGAAAATAGGAAGAAAAAAAACATATCCTATATATTTCATAAACAGTGTTACATATTTAGACTGTATGATGTTTTCAGCTCCAAGGACTTTTCCACTTCTTCATTATAGCACATATCACTCTCAGCAAATTTCAAAATCCTCAAAGTTCCATCAATTCAGCCTGCATCCCATGATCAAGAGAGAGATGATTTATGCATTTTTAGTCTGCCAATTAAGCACAAGTGTAAAGTGAAATAAAGTGAAGGTTATTTTGACTTTGATAAGTATATTGCTTACTGTCTGATCATAAAGGACCAGATCTGGGAATGAATAACAGAATATTCTGTCCTTCACTTCAGGCATGATGGCTGGACCTCCCTAGTTGTAAATTCCCCAATATTTGATGGCTTCAGTGTCAGCAGCGAAATGATGCATAATAAAAACAACAATGCATTATCTGCAGTTTCTTGATTTTGTGCCCAGTCAGGGAAGGAAACAGTTTACTTTTGAATGGATTTTCTGAAATAATACACAGGCAGTGTCTATTGGAAAGATCTGAAGAGGAAAATTGAAGCTTTCTTTTCATGCTACAGTCTCCAAATTATCCTTTGAAACTGACAATCATGAGTGACGTGGACCTGTGTCCCACCATCACGGGAGTTTAGTATCAGAAAGAGCAGAATATTCGGGCTTTCATCTGGCTGGGGAAAAGGAAACACGGTTTATTTTGAACAGGAAAGGGAAAAAAGATATTTGATAAAAGCTAAAGAAACACGCTACCCAAATCCTTTGACAAAGAAGAGAAAAAGGGAATGGGTTCGTGGAATAATACACAGACCTAAAAATAATGTTTCAATAATTCTCTAATTGTTCCATTTTATCCAGAACAATGTTTTCACAAAATCCAAAAGCTCACTTTGGAAGGAGAAGAATTTTAAGGCCTGCCTATGATGAAATGGTATTTTTCTGGCAAGAAGGGAATTGTAAGGCAAACGATGAGAAAGTACAACATGGATGTACATACATGGCTCTGCCCATGGCAGCTGCCTCCCTGTCTGCATCCAAATCGGAGACATGATTTGCTGCCAGGACCTGAGTTGTTGCCTAGTTCAACACTGGCATTTCATGCTATATGCACTTAAAACTGTGAAGTGATTTCCACAAGGTCATGTTTAAGTTGTCTTTCTATTGCCTAAATAGCAAATGACAAAAGGATGGAAGCAAAAGAGGTCACATTGCAATACCCCTCCCCCTGGAAAATGATGACTGTGGCTATAGCCTATTAGGGCAGTTCCCTAGGACACACAAGGTTCTGAGTTCAATACCTGATGTTATAAAATAAATGAATTACCCAAAGACTTCCTTAAAGGAAATGGTCATGATTGTGGCTACTGAATCCATGTATCCATTAAAGCATACTTTTATAAACCCAAGAAGCATGTGTGGATAAAGTTTTTTTTTAAATAAGGTATGCTTCCAACTAGACTTGCTTTATTCAAAATCAGCCTTTCCACAAAGATACTCTTTCCAGAAATGTTAGTGAAAAACTAAATTTATTGTAAAGCCATCATAACTAAACTTGGGAAACTAAATACACACACACACACACACACACACACACACACGACATAAAAGTAGAAGGACTAATTGGAAAGGAGGGAAGTGGGTAGGTAGGTGAGGATAATGGAGATGAATATGAACAAAATACAACATTGTATTGTGACACTGTCAAAAATAAATGATTAAGCAATAATACTATTAGTTCTTTCGAAACCAAAACCAAAGCCAAACATCTGAGATCTTCATTAATTTGAACGTCTTATCAATTAAGTGCAAAAACATTCCCACACCCACCAATTAGACGCTTATTGGCAAACCAGATTGCAGCATTTGTATGCTTCTCTATTTTCAAACCATAAGTTTCAAATGGGGGAGGGAGAGGACAGTCATGAAAATCTTTGAACAGTGATTCCCATGGCCCCAGAACCTGAGTCATATCTTGAAAGCTCCATGTGACAGAACTCTGAGCTCTGCTCTACCAACACAGCTACCCAACACCATGCTCAATCTGGTAGGTCCCTTGAAAGATGGGTAGACTCTAAGTGGCCAAAGCTGACACATTTGTCTTCAATCTTGGATGGAAAACATTAAAAATGGCTTATAAAGTGATAGAAAGAAAACAATAACAAAGAAAAATACGAAGACTTTGCTGGCCCAGTTTCCTCTTTGCCTGCTACCATAACTTATCCATAAAACAATCAGAATTCAAGAGGACAGTTTTACCCAAAGCCAAGATCATCATGATCTAGTAGCAGGAAACACTCCATAATTATTTAGCATTGTGAGCCAATCCCAAGCATTATTTTTATAAGTGTCATATTCGTTTGTGTCTTTCCACACTGAATTATGGAATCATAGGCAATATTCCAACTGCCCTTGAACTCCCATTTACCTTCTGCAAAACCCTGCCTTCACCAGGACTCTTTCTTAGGAGTGTAGCACCTGTGACAATGCAGCCTTTCCCCTTCCTTCCTACTTGGTCTGTAGTGCATATTGATAATAAAATAATATAAAACAAACAATGACATTCACAGAAGAGCATATGTATGGACACAGGAAAAGGCAGTCCAATCAACCTGTATGAATGCTGCTGGGCATTGTGGAGTACCACCCAGAAAACCTCGGGTCTTGGTCAACAGAATCAGCTGGAACACATCTCTCTCCCCCATATAGCAGGTGAATGAGAAAGGCAGTATATTGTCCACAAGTCTATAACTTCTATCTACATATCTTCTGTGTGACATACTTTAAGCAGAGAAAGAATCATTTGGGTTTGTAAATTGGGAAAAGACTCCCATAGAACAATGTGAGGTGCACTCTCACCCTGAACTCTTGGGGAAGGGTCTAGGCCCTGCCCTATATGAAATGACAGACTATGGACACCCCCATGGAGGGCCTCACCCTCCCTGGGGGAATGAGGGGATAACGGGGGGGGGATGGGGGGAAGGCACGGGAGGAGGGGAGGGAAAAGGAGAGGGACCTGGAACTGACTTGTGAAGCAACCTTGTTTCTTATCTAAATTTAAAAAAAAGAATAAAAAAAATCATTATTGATTTAAAAAAAAACCCCATCATCAGAGCCGGGCGGTGGTGGCGCATGCCTTTAATCCCAACACTTGGGAGGCAGAGGCAGGAGGATCTCTGTGAGTTAGAGGCCAGGCTGGACCAACAGCCTCCAAAACAATACAGAGAAACCCTGTCTTGTAAAAACAAAAAAACAAAACAAAAACAAAAAAAAACCATCATCACTGTATGACCACATCCATGAGTTGGTTTTCTTTATATTATAGCTACTACACATCTGACCAAGTAGGCTTCATGGGCACTTGTTATGATGGGCATGCTTGTGAGAGACTTGAGTCTGGCTTCCAGGAAATGCAGGCTCAGCTTAAAGAAATGGAAGAAAGCTGATATTACCGAAATGCAAGAGGCAGGCACTGCCCTAGACACAGTGTGTGTGATACCTCCTTTAGTCATCCTAACAGTGCCTCAAAAAAAGTGCCATTGATAGGCAAATAGAAATCTTAAAATATACTGTTACAACCCATGCAATGCGGGATAGTCTAATTTCAGAACCCTTAGAGTGAACCGTGTAAACAACCATGTTGCTTTATCTTTACCTTTCTTATACCCTTTCTAAATGACCGGGGTTTAAATGACAATGTGCTCAGCTACTTAGGGATAGGCAGTGTTGCTCATCTTGGTATGGGTAGTAATTGCTCACACGTGCTCATGTGTAGACACTCTAGAAAATACAGGTTGTTAGATGCCTGTTGAAAATCGGGCTACCCTCTAAAGCCATATCCCTTTCCTTTGTTCTACCCAGCGTGTGAAGGAGATTGACAAGAGGGGGAAATGTTTCCTCAGAGATACTAAGGAAAGGCACAGCTGTCAACATTTTCTCTTATCAGGATGGCTCTCCAGGCGAGAAAATAGAGAGCGGCTTCCACACTGCAGACCTGAATGTGAAGAGAAAGGCTCAGTGAGCTGCCCGTGTTCCTGTTCCAACAAGCTCTTGACAAGAGCAACCTGCCAAGGAAACTGAAAGCACCTCGTTCTTCCAGGAAGCAGCACACAGCTGTGCAGGCCCTTACTCCACTAAATCGGGGGACAAATGCACAGGCTGTCCTAAATGTCTCACTCTAGGGGGGATTCTACTTCCTTTTTATAGCTTAATTTTTCAGTCAGTGTCTAATACCTGATATGCCACAAATCAGTCTCTCAATAGCATGCCTCTGCTGCCCTCACACACTCAATCTTTCCATCTTAAAAAGGCCATGCTCGTTCTTCATTTCTTCACAGTCACTATTCTGGACACTGCAGATTACAACATGACATTGTTCTCTGAAATTTCTTCTTTGTTAAGGAATTGCTACCATCACGGTTCCACCCCCGAATCCCTCCTAAGCCTCTTTGAAAGCACATGAGCTATGTCTTTAACTGGGCATTTCATTAGAGAAGAATGGGACAGAAATGAAAACAAAATGGTCCGTAGTCATTTGTTTCAGGGACATCATTGCAGTCATCAACATCTGAACCCTACTGAAGTACAGTTTCAATTTCCCGTCTCAACCATGGGGAAAGCAGTGTTGACAACGCGTATTTCTCTCTGTCAAAACATTTCACTTACTCGGCAATCTGTGGACAGTTTGAGAGCCATATCACCAACTAGCAGCAATGGAGCGTTCTTCCCATTATTTTAAAATCAAAATGGCACGTGCCTCGTGAGAGGGGCAGGATACGGGCCAAGGTCCAAATTGAAAAGAAAAACGCTAACAGAGCCAGCAAGCAAAGAGGGCACTGTAAATAACCTGCCTCGTTATGGAGCTACAGAGAAAGATGGGCTCGTCGGCGTTCCATTCCAGCTTGAGGGCTCAGTCTCATTGTCCTTGAATTTCAGTCTCTTGGGAGGTCACTTGAGGAAGTCTGTCAGCTCTCTGCTCAGGGACGTGGCCAGCTTTCACTCACATTTGCGAAGCATTTCAGGCCTCTGTGTCTAATTGTTGTTGCTGGAAGATAACCAGGGAAAGAGCAACAGGGACACCTATTTAAAAAATAAATCTAAATACCAGTGAATGATTAGCTTGGTACACGTGTCTTGCATAGAGCAGTAAAAGGAACAGGGGCCTTAAACTGAGCACATACTGACAAAACTGCCGTGGCTCCTAGACAAAGATAGTAACTGTGATGTAATCATCCCCAATGGCTATTTTCATTGAGAAATACTTACAAGAAACAATGCTCAGGGAAAAGGAAACATGTTTCCCTGGTAAAGACCTCAAGCAGCAAAGGAGAACATTGGCTGAACACAGGTCAAGAGGAAGAGCTGGACCACTCACCATGGAAGTCAGGGAATCTTGACCACCCTGAGGTTCAAATTCACGAGCATGATTGCTGAACTGTGAGGGAGAGACACACCTGCAGAACAGCAAATTCAAGTCAAGGATCAATGCTCTAAGCAGCCATTGCTCACCATCGGTTAGTGATGCGTCTCCCCAGCTTCACAAGACTAAGACAGTTCAGCAATCGCAGCTGAGGGGCTTAGCAAACCAAAAGCCTCCCAAGATTCACCTCCAGCTACTTGTCAATATATCTTGCTGGGGGTTTGCTAAATGTACTGTCATCCATTTAGGAAAGGTCGTCTAGGATGCATGTTGACTTGACAGCAGTAAGTGTTTCTGCTAGAATCCCCGGCATCAGTCTGGCTGGGTTTCCCAAGAAATATGCAGTTTATCTTCCCTATAAAATTCACTGGTTTGTCAAGTTGGTACCAGCTGCTATCTCTTTAATGGGGATCACTGTATAATTTCAAAATATCTTACTCTGAAATTACCCTGCTGCCCCAATCTGTCTGGAGCGCTGAAATGTATCTCCTGCTTCTCTGTCTTATCTAGATGGGTTCATTAATTTCTCCCATCATGCTGTAGCTCTGCACAGTGGTTACCAGAACATTTGCTTTCTCACTCGTAAACAGTTACAGGCCAGGGAGGTTAACGCTGAGCTTTTCCTTCCCATTCTCTCATGATAAAAGGAACAACGAGGTAATGACTAACTGGTAGACAGCTACTCACAGTCCATTCCTTTGATTTGAAGCAACTATAGTAAGACAAACTTAGGATGAGTGGTAAAAAGAGAGAAGGTAATTCCACATAAAATAGAAAATACAAAATAATGTGCAAAGGATATCTTTCTCTGCTCTCACTGCAGTCCTAATAAATATCTAAATTTTTTAAATAATTAATTTTATTTTATAAGCATTGGTGTCAGATCCCCTAGAACAGGAGTTACAGGAAGTTGCGAGCTATCATTCAGGTGCTGGCAATTGAATGTGGGTTCTCTGGAAGAGCAGCCAGTGATCTTAACCACCGAACCATCCCTTCAGCCACCAATATTTCAAAATTTAATTTGGAGGGTTTTAGGGTCTCAGTAGGTAGCCCAGGCTGGCCTCAGACTTTTTTTTTACTTTGATTTACTTGATTTTTATTTTTATTTATTATTCTTTCCTATAATACATCCTGACTGCAGCCTTTCCTTCCTCCACTACTCCAGCACCCCTCCCCCATATCCCCTCTCCTACAGATCCATTTCTCCATTTTCCTTCAGAAAAGAGAAGGCCTCCTAGGTATATCAACGGAATATGGCATAACAAGATGCTATATGATTAGGCACAGGTGGGCACTGGTAGCACACACCTTTAATCTCAGCACATGGGAGGTAGAGACAGGCAGATCTCTGTGAGTTCTAGTCTAGCCTGTGCTACAGAGCCAAGGACAGCTAGGGTTGTTACACAGAGAAACCCTGTCTCAAAAAATCAAAACCAAAATAAAAAAAAGACTAGGCACAAACCCTCATATCAAGGCTGGACAAGGCAACCTCGTAGGAGGAAAAAGATCACAAGAGCCCGCAAGAGTCAGAGCCAGCACCATTTCCAGTTAGTAGTCCTTCCAAGAACACCAAGCTACACAACCATAACATACATACAGATGACCTAGTGTAGACCCATGCAAGCTCCGTGGTTGCCTCTTCAGTCTCTGTGAGTCCCTATGAGCCCTGCTTAGTTGATTTTGTAGACAGTGTTCTCCTTGTGTCCTCAACTCCTCTGACTCTTATAATCCTTCCTCCCCTTCTTTCAAGGGGTTCCCAAATATTTGCCCAATGTTTGGCTGTGGGTCTTTGCATCTACTCTCATCTTCTGCCAGAGGAAGCCTCTCTGTTGGCTATGAGCTAAGTACCAATCTATTACTATAGCAGAATATCATTAGGAATTATTTCATTGACTTTTTTTTTGTTTTGGCCAGTCATGTTTGGTTCTATCCTACGTCTCTGGGCCATCCAATTTCCAGTTCCTGGCCATCTATAGCCCCAAACATTCAATCCTACTTTGCTCTATCTCCAAAACACTGAAATTACAGGCATATACCTACATTCCTGGTATCATAATGTTTAGCTCTTGGTATGTAATCCGAGATAGTAACCCACCTTTAAAACAATCCAAGCTGTCTGTTCACAGTTGCTCTTTCTTGGGTTAGGTCTAAGATCCAAGTTCATTGCTACAGTTCCCTGCTTTGTCTCCCATAGTTTTTGGAGGAGACCAAGTCAACCAGACCATAAAAAGAGTTAAATTTTACTCCAGAGAGAATCCCATCTATACTACAATGAGTTGCCCCAGGTTCCAAAGAAAGGCAAATGTGACCCACAGGTAAGTCAAGGAGGAGGTTCTGCAGTGGTGGGATTCAAACCATAGAGCCCATCCAGAAGCCTAGGTCATTCTGGTTTCTCTGTGCCCCGCACCCTTCTCTAGAGCACAGTAACCTGCCTTGGTATTACTGCCTACTTCATTCTGAGTCTTCTTAAAATATCCAATGGTGGCAAAGTTTTGCAAATGACCAAGAAAATAGTTATAGAGGAGAAGAGAGATAGAGAAAGATATATATATATATATACATACATACATACATACATACACACACACACACACACACATATATATATATATAGAGAGAGAGAGAGAGAGAGTTAGTGGATGATTCTTATAAAGATACAAATCTCTTGAATTTAGAATGAAAACTGGTCAATTTTTTGTTGCAGAGGAAAAGACAATGCAGGGCTTGAGGACTACTGGCTGGTGGTTACTGACTAGTTTAAACTTGGTTTCAACATGGCTCTCCCCTTTCAAACTTTCTGGATGACACTAAATGGTAGCTTTGTTTCCCCCTTCCCTGAGTGTCTTAAAGTCAGCTCTCTAATGGTGGACCACAGATGGCACTTCCTGACCACATTCACCACAGTGATGCTGTTCGGCTGCCTTCCTTGATCATGGGAAGGATACATGCACATCTGATGCCTAGAGAAGCCTACACCAGGGTCTCAGAGGACCAAGGAGTCAGCAGATGATTCTCCTGAACGACTTTCTGCTTTATCTGCTCACTCTAAAGTTACTTAGGGACTGACTGTCCCACTAAATAAGAGAGGGCCTAGAACAAGCGATGTACATATCACAGTGAACACTTCACAACTTAGCCACTGGCAAAGCTCCCCTCCCCTCAAACTTTCTGAAACTGAAATATCCAGGGAGCTATAAAATATCCACAGAATCAGTATCTCAGTTTCTTTTCCTGTTGCCTTGATAAAACACTCCAACAAAAGTGAATTAAGGGAGAAAGGGTTTGTTTCCATTCACAGTTCCAAGGTCCAGTCCACCAATGGGGGGATGTCATGGCAACAGGAGCTCGAGAGAACTGGTCACCTTGCATCCACGGCTAAGAAGCAGAGAATGTTGCCTGTATGCTGCTGCTCAGCCCCCTTTCCCTACTTGACAGGCCAGACTCCCATCCAGGAAATGGTACCACATGCATTGTATATGCCCTGATTGTTAATACAGTCAAGATAAAGCCCCAGAGGCCCATCTCTCAGGTGATTCTAGATTCTGTCGAGGCGACACTCAATACTCTCAGAAACAGCTTGACAGTGGAGGCCACCAGCACACTGTAGCCGTGAGGTAGAGAACACTAGAGGGGAAAAGTGGCAGTCAGTGGGCTCACAAGTGAGGAAGTCACCTCAGAGACACCGTGACCTACAAGTAAGACATGTGGATAAAGGACAGTGGGCCTATGCTTCTGCTGTGACCAAACACTGCTCCATGACTGTCTCAGGCCTTACTAGTGAACCACTGAGATGATTTCCTTTCTCCCTATCCCTTCTATCCTATCTGAGGATTGCCTCCTTCACCGCAGAGTTTGTGAGCATTTTGAGCATACCTTCAAAACTTGATTCAGAGTTCTTTGAATGTCCATGAAATGAAATATTATCTCGGTCTGTAAAAATGTTTTATTATTGAAGAGGGAATATAAATCAATTCAAAGTCAAATCCATAGAATATAGCAGATCAAACTTAAGAATACTTAAAAGAAAGCAAATGTATGGTCCCAAAGCCTGATTTAGTTATGGGACAAGACAGTAAGCTTGTGCTCTTCAGGTGTTTGGTCTCTGCAAGAGCTCCTGAAGTCAACTGTGGCATGAAAGCAGGGGCAGATGGTACATAAGACACGAGTAAGCATTGCAAATGGCAGTAAATGTTATTTATGAACACTGAAACTTGGATTTTACATAAATTTCATGAGTCTCAGAAATTATTACTATTTTGCCTTATGGGACACATAACTTAATTTGATTCTGTTATCTATAGGGTTGCATCTAAAAATATGAGTCGAGATTTGATTTGCAACCACATTTTGCTGGCAGGAGTGCTGAAGAAACGAATGTGGCATTGAGTGCAGTGTGCCTGTGCACTCCGAGAAGTCAATGTGCTACATTGTCTCTGAAGGCAACTCCTACGAAGAAGGCCCTAAGTGCTTTGCAGGAGTAATCTCACTGCAGAAAGATGATAGCTTTCCAGGGTGATTATGTGGACGTGTAAAAATTATTACCATGCATAAGCTCCTTAGGGGCAAAGACTGTGTCTTACGCATTTTAGTCTCCCTAGCTTGCCTTACAAATAGTCTACATTCAATTTATTTTTTCTCAATTGAATGTGCCTTAATGAGTTTGCTACAAGTCATCTCATTACATGATAGCCAACCCTTGAATACTAACTAATGACTCACAGATTCCCGAACAATTTAGATCAATATGCTTTTAAAAGTGTATTAAAAGATTATTCATCATTAACATTTGATTTGTTCCTGAACAGTTTCAAGATAGAAAACGGTAACCCGTTTTGGAAAATATCTTTATAAAATTACTGGAAAACTAAGGCCATTCATTCCTTTTCATGCCATGTATCAAAATTTGAAAGGACAGTACAAATACACTATTTAAATTTTAATCATCCAAGCACATTATATAGCCATGTATTTGAGTCAGAGTCAAAAGTTTAATTGGCTGCAGGGCCAGGGACAAAGATGGCCAGGGAGATAAAAAGCCTGACAACCTACATTTGGCCCCCAGAACCCACATAAAAAGCTGGGTATGGTATAGACATGAACCGATAAATCCAGCACTCCTAAGGCTACATGAGAGAAAGAAACAGGAGACTATCCTGGAAATTTGAGAGCTACAGTGGAAACAAGAGGAGAGATCTTGCCCCAAAAGAATGTGTGAAGAGAAAACCAGCTCCCCAAATTTGACCTTGCACACACCCATACCCAGACGCATTCACAAAATACATACATCCAAACACATGTAGAGTAATAATATCATTTTTTAGTTTAATTGGTTCTCAATTCAATATTTCTACTCCTATAGATTTTGAGTATGTGCGTTATTGAGAGTTGGAACTTGGTACTGCATCAGCAACTATCCATAGCATGGCAGCAGCCCACACGGAGGAGCCCAGCATAGCAACATGAAAGGGAAGGGAAGCCTTCAGCCTATTTTCAGTTTCAGGAATCTCTCTTGTACCTTCAATTCATGAAACATTTACCTTAAAGCATTTTCTATAAAGATAAGAGATAAGCTAGGTTCAAGCAATCTACAACCCCAGAGAAGCTAGAACCCCCTTCCAAAAATACATGGAGGCAGATGAAGAAATTCTCAACTAAACCATCGGGCTAAGCTCCTGGAGTGCAATCAAAGTGAGGGAGGAGTGATAATATAAACAAAGGAGTCAAGACCATGATGGAGAAACCCACAGAATCAGCTGACCTGAGCTAGTGAGAGATCACTGACTCAGGTCTGACAAATGGGGAACCTGTACAAGACTGAACTAGACTCCCTTAATATAGGTGACAATGGTGTGGTTGGGGAAATATATGAGGCCACTGGCAGTGGGTCCAAGATCTAACTCTAATCCCCAAACTAACTTAGTGGAGCCCATTCTATACGGAGAGATACCTTGCTCTGCTTAGGCAAAGGGATGTGGGGGGGGTAGGGAGGTGCCTTGATCCTGCCTCAATGAGATAATGATACAGACTTAGTAGACTTCCTAGGGGAGGACTTACCCTCTCCAAGGAGCAGATGGGAGTGGGAGGGGAGTAGGAGAAGAAGGAGGGGGAGCTAGGATTGGAATGTAAAAAACAAATTAATAAATGGTTTAAAATTTTAAATGCATAGAAGCCTTTTACCTTCTCTTTTTCTAGTATCTCTCTCCCTCTTTCCTTGTTCCATCATTTCTGCACACAAACACAAACCCCCACACAAATAGTACATATATACACATGAGTATACAGTTTCTTTTCAGGATGACCAATACATAATAATGCCAAGAAACTTCTTTCCATTTTCAATATAATTCATTCTTAGCCTGAGTAACTCAGCTAAGAGCTACAGAATGGGACTCATGATACAACTTCTTTTAAGAATCAGCAGGAAACATTTTAATGCTGTAAGGAGCTATTCAATACTGAGAAATGAGAATCCATCAGCTATCTTTCACTTCAAGGTATTCTTAACTTCATTCCTCAGACTAAGGAATCTACATGCAGTTCCTGTTTTCTGTGAGCCAAGAGAGAGCAGGGTGTCAGGGCCACATTTGTCTTCAAATGACAAGACCAGAACTTGATAGTCAGTCCACCTCAAGCAGTTAGCAGTCTAAATCATTCACATACCCCTGAGGCCCACCACCAGAAAGGAAGTGAGAAAAGACAAGTAGCACACTCATCAGCCTCCATTCCTCAATGGTCTTCCACCATGTTACAGCTAAGGCAGATAAAGGTCTCTCAGGCTAAATTGTTTGCCAAGATCCCTCTCTCTGCCCATCAGTGTGTGAAGAGTAACTTGAGTCATCAGGACACTGGGAAACTCTTTTGAGCTGGGGGAACAGTCCCTCATCAACTACAGCTTTCCTCTAAAATCTCTGCCCAGGTGCCTCAGGCAAATTGACTTCGAAGAGTTTCTTCACGCATGTTGTCACCTGTCTGAATAGAGTGAGGTGTTTCTCAGAAAAGGAAAACAAATGAGTTTCTGACTCAATGCTGAGAAAGAGCTGAAACCTAATCAGCTGTGGGAGTGTTTCTAACAGTGACTGCTCCTGTTAGCCCTGTTGAGTTGCATTAAGTCAGGTTGCAGGTTTGCGCATGCACATTTCACTGAATTCCAGACAGGACTAAACCAATCATTTTACTTCAAAATGCACCCTGTGGGAATAGGGATTCAATCTTTTCCTGAGGTGGAACAAAAATCTGGGGCAAGAACGATCCCCTTTTTGTATTGATGGCTTCCTTGACTTCTCCCCATGCTGTTCCTTCTGTGGCATGAGCCACAGCATCATAGGAAAGTGAAAGAATTCTCCTCCAAGGATGCAGCTTTGAATGTGACCTCTACTCTGGCTGCAATTTCCTCTGCAACTTGTGCTGCTATATCCAGGAAAAAGCAACAAAGTGAAGGAAGGCTTGAAGGTATGGAGAAGAACGTGACTGGAGAATAAGAATGGGTGAGAAGAAATGTGATAGCTAATGTACAGAGCAGAAGAAAATTCCAATGTATTTATCCTTGAGAATGGAATGGAATCAGAGTGAGTGCATTCTGAGGCTCTGAGTCTTCATTCTAATGAGGTGGGAAGGAATAAGCCACACAGATGATGACCACCCTGGTAAGAGAGTCAGGTCAGAGTGCTTCCGCTCCATGCACTGACCTGTTCCAACATGAATTATCCTGAGGAGTGGTACCACTGAGGGCCCCTAGCACACATGGAATTTCCTCTGAGCAAAGACTAGCTAAGAGAATCTTTGAAATTATGCAGTGTATTAGCCAAAGTTCTCTAGAGTCACCTAACTAGCAAAATGAATATATATATAGCCTCAAATGGTCTTCTGTATATGCTGGAAGAAGTAGGCTCCAAGGCCAGTGAAGGAATGGATGGGGGAGCTGGGTGAAGGCCAGAAGGCAAAAAAAAAAGCAAAACCTTAATTCTTCCATGTCCTCATAAAACCTGGAAGATTCCAGGAGAAGGTATGACCCAAATGAAAGGTGTGTCTTCTTGCTTCAAAATCTGCATCAAAACCTATGTCATCACCCCACTCTTGGCTCCCCCCTCCCCCACACCCATTGTGCTCTACTTCAGGTGAGTGTGAGCTCTGCTTGGGCCCCAACTCCCACACATCACCCCCCTCTCTTGGTCTTCGTGGGCCTATTTCTTGAATTGAGTGGACCAGCCCAGAGATTAAGGATCTAAATCCTGCCACACCCCACTCTTGGCTCCCCTCTGCCCACCGAACTCTGCTTGAGTGTGGAGAATACCAGGAAAAGCCAGACCATCTAGAGTTGCAGACACTGAAGTCTTGGGCCACATATGCCATCGGGAGACCAATAGAAACGGAGAGAACCCACCTGCAGCCACTTGTAGAAGGAATGGGAAGATGACAGTATACAAACACACTCAGCAATAGAAAGACCAATATGACACTACCAGAATCTAGAGACTCCAGCAAGACCTGAAAAGTCCAATGCAGATGAGGCAGAAGAGATGAACCTTAAAAATTATTTTATGAAGATGACAGAGATCCTCAAAGAGGAAAAGAGAAAATACCTTAAAGATATAGAAGTTAAAACAAACAAAAATACATGAAATGGAAGGAAAAACAAACCCAAAAACTTCAAGAAATAAAAAAATCTCTTAAAAAATTTAAAGAAAGCCAAGGAAAAACAACCAAGCAAGGGAAGGAAGCATCTCAAACAGTTCAAGGCTTGAAAGCTTAAATAGAAACAAAGAAAAAACAGAATGAGGAGATGCTGGAAAAAGAAAAGCTGGGTAAACAATCAGGAACTACAGATGTAAGTATAACCAACAGAATACAAGAGATGGAAGAGAGAATCTCAGGTGTTGAAGACTCACTAGAGTATATACAGTCATTGACCAAAGAAAATTTCAAGTCCAACAAATCCCTAACACAAAATATCTAGGAAATATGAGACACCATGAAGAGGCCAAACCTAAGTATAATAGGTATAGAGGAAGGTGGAGAAATACGTTCAAAGGTATAGAAAACATATTCAACAAAATCATAGAAGGAAACTTCCCTAACCTAAAGAAGGATATGTCTATAAAAGTACAAGAAGTTTACAGAACACCAAATAAACTGAACCACAAAAACGTTTCCTCACCACATAATAATCAAAATACCAAACCTACAGAATAAAGAGAAAATATTAAGAACAGCAAAAGAAAAAGGCCAAGAAACATATAAAGGCAGACCTATCCGAATTATACCTGACTTGTCAATGGAAACTATGAAAGCCAGAAGGTCCCGGATAGATGCTCTACAAATGCTAAGAGAACATGGATGCCAGCCCAGACTTCTATACCTAGTAAAGCTTTCAATTACTATAGATGGAGCAAACAAGATATTCCATAACAAAACCAGTTATAAACAATACATATCCACAAACCCAGCCTTACAGAAAGTACTGGGAGGAAAACTCCAAACCAACCAAGATAACTACACTCACAAAAACATAAGCAATAGATAATCCCACTTTACCAAACACCAAAAGAAAAAGGGGCAGGGGAACCCACACACAAAAACACCACCACCAATAAGTCCACAACAAAGAAGAATCAACAATCAGTTATCGTTAATATCCCTCGATGTCAATGGTCTCAACTTGCCTATAGAAAGACACAGACTAACAGAATGGATATGAAGACAGAATCCTTCTGCTGCATACAAGAAACACATCTCAACGTCAAAGTCAGATGTTATCTCAGAGTAAATGGTCGGGAAAAGATTTTACAATTAAATGGACCCAAGAAAGAAGCTCGTGTAGCAATCCTAATTTCTAACAAATTAGACTTCAAACTAAAATCAATCAAAAGAGAATAAGAAGGGCATTTCATATCCATCACAGGAAGAGTTCATCAAAATGAAGTCTCAATTCTGAACATCTATGCCACAAATTGGAAGGCACCCACATTAATAAAAGAAACATTACTAAAGCTCAAATCACACATAAAACTTCACACACTTATAGTAGGAGATTTCAACACCCTAGACAGAACTACAACAGAAACTAAACAAAGAAACAAAAGAACTAACAAAAGTTATGAACCAATTGGGATTAACAGACACCTATAGAACATTACATCCAAACATAAAAGAATATACCTTCTCAACTCCACATGGAACCTTCTCTAAAATTGACCACATACAGGGGAGGAATAGAGGAGGGCAAGAAAGGAGACCTTGATAAAGAAAACCAGTATACATTTGGAGAGAGGTCTAGCACAGGGAAAAAGTTAGGGATGACACCAACTAAGAATCTAGGCAGTGGTGGAGAGGCTGCTTTTGATGCCCTTCCCCTATAATGAGATTGATAACTATCTTGGTTACCATTCCTAGTTTTGACCACATAGCTGACCAAAGCAGAGACAGGCATGAGCACTGAGCCATTCTCCCGGAATCCAGTTGTGGAGTGGGAGGAGAGATGAGCAAATGAACCAAAACAAAACTGGAGATACTGGAGATACAATTGACCTGACCTAATTAGAGCACCCAGACACTAGTCGTAAAGCTGTGGAAACAGGCCCTCTGAATGTGGAGGGCAGCTAGGAGGCCAAGGCAGTCTACGGAACCTCTAACAGTGGAGTCAGTTTTTATTCCTAGGTCACAAATGGAGTTTGGGGGCCCATTCCCTAAGGAGGGACACTATTGCAGCCCAGATATGGTAGATATGGAAAGGAGGGCCTGGGCCCTCCCTCAAATGATGTGATGGACTTTGATGACTGCCCCTGAAGGATCTCACTGTCTCTGGGGAGTGAGTGGAGTGTTGGTTGGGGGTTCTGTGGGAAGCATGGGAGGATGGGAGGGCAAGAGAATGGGGGATGGATATGTAACTAATAGTGGCTGTAAGATTTTCAAAAAGTCCAAAAATAATTTCTTTTTTCCCATATCTTTCTGCCTCCTAAACTTCTATTGTGAGATTTGTTATCTTGTGCCCGGGTGACTCTTTAGTGTAAGAAATGTATTTTTGCTCATCTGACAAAGATTGTAATTTAGAGTAATTTTTCAAAAAAAGCATTTGTACCTAGTTTTGTAGCTTTAGGGGAGAAAGTTAGTTTGGCAATTGAAAATAATGTCATTAAGTATTTGGAAATAAAATCCCTGCCCAGCATGCACAAGGGCCTGGGTACAATCCTCAGTACAACAAATGATGATGGTGATGATGATGATTCCAGGCTTTTTTTTAAATAATTTAAATGAAAATGATGTAAATATTTTGAAAATTAATAAGTAGGTCAAATAGATTATATTTATATAATATCTGTACATTAAGAGGATACAGCCTTGGTAGTGGTGGCACATGACTTTAATCCCAGTACTCAGGAGGCAGAGGCAGGTGGATCTCTGAGTTTGAGACCAGCCTTATCTATAGAGCAAGTCCTAGGACAGACAAGGCCAGACACAGAAACCCTATTTTCAAAAAACAAATTATATATATATATATATATACATATATATGATACAAATATTATTTATTATTAATTCCATGATTTTAGCTTGATTAGTATTTTCATTCAAACTCTGAAATCATTGATGTATACTTCATAAACTAATACTTCACTCTACAAATCATATATATAATACACAGTATAAGTCATAGATTAATACCTCACTCTATAATTTGTTTATTCAAGCCTAAATTCCCTAGAACATTTTGGCTGCCTTTGCTATAGGTACAACTCACAATCTTGAATTATAGCAAGGGAAACATGAAAGGACAAGGAAGGGGTGGAGAAAACGGGGGGGGGGGATTTAATATTTAGAAAAATGCTTACTTGGGATTAAATGACCTTTCCTATAAATCAGAAGAGAAAATTGTCAGCTGGACACTTCTTCATTTGCAGCATGTATAAGCAGCAGGAAAATGAGCCAAAACACCTACTGGAGCAAAGCATCATAGAGGATGCAATCCAATTCACTCTCACCCCTGTCTCTCCAGTAGACATTACTAGAGATAAATCAGGTGAGGCACTGTACCTCTCGTTCCCCGACAGGCTGCTCCTCTTAGTAACATCTTTATTTTATTGCCCAAGGTTGAACAACTCTTGCCTTTCCAAACATCCTGAGATAGAGAGAGTGAGTCTGTACTGAATCAGCACCTTGTGATAAGAGAGTAATGGGTTTGCAATATTGAGAATAGGGAGTATTTGGGTTACATTATTTCAGAAGGTGGTTATGAGTTAGAGTAGCATTCATTTCTTGGGATTAATTTCAAGGTATCAGTGCTTTGCTGTTCCTTGAAATTCTGTCTGTGGGTTTGGCATCATGAACACTTTTCCTAGTACACTCATGAAATCATGGAAATTTTTTTGTTTTTTTAGCTTTTTAACATTTAAATTAAAAACAAGCTAGTTTCACATGTTAATCCCACATCCCTCTCACTCTCCTCCTTCCCTGCCCCCCCAACAATCCCCACTCAACCCTACTCCACTCCCCAGGGTGGGAGAAGCCCTCCTTGGGGGATCTGCAATGTCTGTGGTATGATCCTGGACAGGGCCAGGATGTGTCCAGATTGAGAAAGCATCCCTCAATGTGGAATGGGCTCCCAACGTCCATTTGTATGCCAGGGATAAATACTGATTTACTACAGATTGCTGAGGCCTCCTCGGTGACACCCACATTTGGGTGTCTAGATCAGTCCCATGCTGGTCTCTCAACCATCAGTCTGGGGTCCATGAGCTCCCCCTTGTTCAGGACAGCAGGGTTTCACCAACCTGGTGTTAACCATTTTGCTCATCACTCCTCCCTCACTCCTCCCTCTCTGCAACTGGGTTCCAGGAGTTCAGTTCAGTGTTTAGCTGTGGTTGTCTGTCTGCTTCCAAAAGCAACTGGATAAAGGCTCTAGGATGACATATAAGGTAGTCGTTAATCTCATTTTCCTGGAAGGGCTTTTAAGGTAGCCTTTCCACTATTGCTTAGACTGCCATTTGGTGTCATCCTTGTAGATCTCTGGAAATCTCACTAGTGCCAATCTCTGCTCAAACCTATAATGACTCCTTCTATTATGGTGTCTCTCATCCTGCTCTCCTCTATTCTTCCCCCAACTAAACCTTCCTGCTCCCCCATGTCCTCGTCTCCCTTCCTCTTCTCCCCCTATCTTTTTCCCAGCTCCCTCTCTCCTCCCCCATGCTCCCAATTTGCTCAGGATATCAGGTCCCATTCCCCTTCTCTGGGTTCCAAGCATATCTCTCTTAGGGTCCTCCCTGTTTCGCAGACTCTCTGGCAGTGGGATTATAGGTTAGATTGCCCCTGCACCATGACTAAAATCCATATATGAGTGAGTACATACTATGTTTGTCTTTTTGTGACTGGGTTACCTCACTCAGGATGGTTTCTTCTAGTGCCATCCATTTGCCTGCAAATTTCAAGACTCCATTGTTTTTTTTCTGCTGAGTAGTACTCCATTGTGTAAATGTACCACATTTTCTCTATCCACTCTTCAGTTGAGGGGCATCTAGTTTACTTCCAAGTTCTGGTTATTACAAATAATGCTTCTAAAAACACAATGGAACAGATGTCCTTGTTGTATGAATGTGCATCTTATGGGTATGTGCCTAAAAGTGGAATTGCTGGGTCTTGTGGTAGACTTATCCCCATTTTCCTGTGGAATCTCCATACTGATTTCCAAAGTGGCTGTACAAGTTGGCACTCCCACTAGCAGTGAAGGAGTGTTCCTCTTTCTCCACATCCTTTCCAGCATAAACTGTCATTAATGTTTTTAATTTTAGCCATTCTGACAGGAGTAAGATGGTGTCTCAGAGTTGTATTGATTTGCATTTCTCTAAGGGCTAAGGATGTTGAGCACTTTTTAAAGTGTCTCTCAGCCATTTTAGACTTCTTTATTGAGAATTCTCTATTTAGTTCTGTACCCCACTTTTTCATTGGATTTTTGGTGTTTTGGAGACTTGCTTCTAGAATTCTTTGTAAATTTTGGAGATCAGCCCTCTGTCAGATGTGGGGTTAGTGAATATCTTTTCCCATTCTGTGGGCTGCCCTTTTGTCCTGT
Organism: Mesocricetus auratus; assembly: GCF_017639785.1. Classification (NCBI taxonomy): domain Eukaryota; kingdom Metazoa; phylum Chordata; class Mammalia; order Rodentia; family Cricetidae; genus Mesocricetus; species Mesocricetus auratus. The sequence goes on along the minus strand of NW_024429184.1, from coordinate 105,993,843 downwards.
TGACTGTGTCCTTTGCCTTACATCAGCTACTCAGTTTGAATATACAAATTATATAGTGAGGTATTAATCTATGATTTATACTGTATATTATGTACATGATTTGTAGAGTGAAGTATTAGTCTATGAAGTATACATCAATGATTTCAGAGTTTGAATGGAAGCAAAATAGCACTATATATTTGTCATTAATCAAACTAAAATCATGGAGTTAAAAATAAATAATATTTGTATCATTTACATACATATATATGTATATATATACATAATTTTATTTGAAACAGGGTTTCTCTGTGTGGCCTTGTCTGTCCTAGGACTTTCTCTGTAGGTGAGGCTGGCCTCAAACTCAGAGATCCACCTGCCTCTGCCTCCTGAGTACTGGGATTAAAGTCATGTGCCACCACTGCCAAGGTTATCAATATATTTTCACCAAACATTTGTGGAATTGTTAAAAAGTGAGACTGGAACCTCTTAATGTACAAATATTATATAAATGTAATCTCTTTGACTCACTTATTTTCAAAATCTTTACATCATTTTCATTTAAATTATTTTTTAAAAGCCTGGAACCATCATCATCACATCATCATTTGTTGTACTGAGTATTGTACCCAGGTCCTTGTACATGCTGGGCTGGGTTTTTATTTCCAAATACTTAATTACATTGTTTCCAATTGCCAAAGACCCTAAGTGTAGAAAAGACTAAGCCTATAAAACTATTATCTTTCTTGGCACTAAGACAACAAAATTCTTACCATTAGAGATATCTCAGGATACATTCACAGTAGCAGAGATATTTATGTCTGTTCAATAAAGGTGCATCAACAGGAAGCCAGAGCATAAATAAAGGCAAAGGAACAAACACGCTTGCATTTGCTCTCAAAAATTTCTTCTGAAGTGTCCAGTACCTCACACTCTCTAACACTTTCTATATTAAAGTAGTAGATCACACCTGCCAGGAAACCAAGGTGATAGCAGAAGGTCATGGGAGATCTCTGCTGTTGTGTAATTGTCTGCCTGGGAGTAGAGTCATCAAGTGGTAAGCCCTGCAAATGGGACAGATAGAGGAGCTCTTCCTGGTGGTCCAGAATGTTCACATGTCACCAGAGTTGGTAGAGATGTCATCCCCACCCAGAAAATTAGACAAGACCTAGTAACGCTGAGCTTGCTAACAAATCTCAGCAGAGCCCCAGATAGTCTTTGGGTAACACCAGGCTTTGTTATTCCTCTTCATGTTCTAATCTAAAGGCTTCTTTTTAATCCAAACAACTGGTCTCAGGTGTAAATTGAGCTCATTTTAAAAACTGAATTCATGAGGTACTTCATTCTGAGACAATGCTTCGCCCTGTACCAATATGCCCTTTGTCCTACTTTCCCCTGAGCCAATTCCACCAAAGCGGCTCACTTCAGCAATTCTATTAAGACCATTATTTGTCTTATGCTTGACATGACTACTACTTGGCTTGTATATTATCTGGCCCTGGTAGAAAAACTCCCCTAAAGGTGTAAGTCCTCAGGAATAAACCCTTGCTGTCCTCTTTGGTATCCATACTGGTCCTTGTTCATTTGAGCCTCAGAAGATCTTGTGGCTTCTGGGGTCATGCCCCTCCTCCCCATCTGTGGTTGTCCAACTGTATTAGAACTAATCTCTGAAGATTCCTTAAAATAATTAACGTTAGCCTTCACTGCGTTGAACTAAAGTCCTAGTGCCTGAGAATTTGTGCTGTTATTAAGGAATGGTGTCGTGTCAATTTAACTTGCTTTTTAATAATAAATTTCTCATGTGAAAGCAAATATGAATCCATTCTTCCAGCCACAGCCAAATCATCTTTTTTATTTAAATTAGAAACGAGCTTGCTTTACATGTCAATCCCAGTTCCCTCTCCCTCCCCTCCTCCTCTGGCCCCCACCTACCCCCTATCCCACTCCCTTTCTCATCCCCAAGGAGGGTGAGGTCTTTCATGGGGGACCTTCAAAGTCTGTCATTTGCATCAGTCCTAGGCCCTCCCTATATGTCTAGGCTGAGAGAGCATCCCTCTATGTGGAATGGCTCCCAAAGTCTATTCATATACTAGGGATAAATACTGATCCACCAGCAGAGGCTCCATAAACTGCCCAGGCCTCCTAACTAACATCCATGTTCAGGGGATCTGTATCGGTCCTATGCTGGTTCCCCAGCTATCAGTCTGGGACCATGAGCTCCCCCTTGTTCAGGTCAGCTGTTTCTGTGGGTTTCTCCAGTCTGGTCTTGACCCCTTTGCTCATCACTCCTCCCTCTCTGCAACTGGATTCCAGGAGTTTGGCTCAGTGTTCAGCTGTGGGTGTCTGCTTCTGCTTCCATAAGACACTGGATAAATAAACAGATCATCTTATCTCATGCACTTTACCACCAAGATGAGTGTCTTGAGACTGAAGTCTGGGAGAAGTATGGTGTCTATTCTTCCCTGGTATGGGCCTGAAATGCACTTGCACAGCATTTCCTGAAAATGGGGTCTTCAGAAGAGGCTGACAGCCACACAGACATCTGAGGAATGTGCGGCCACTGCTGCCATGTCTCACTTCTGAGCACACTGTAATGCTAAAACTGAATAACCTGGGATAGGACCAGCAGCCAAACAGGGACTCCCCATTCAGAGACTCTTCTGATCAACTAAGGGCAAGCACCATGGGCAACTACTGCTCTGTGGGTCCTCTCACATGGCAGGAAGACAAGAAGCTTGGGCTTAGAAGTAAGGCATTTCCAATAAATTAATTGATTATAATATGCAATAAATGTCTGAAATCGCAACAGTAACCCAATCTAGGAGAAGAATATTGCACATTGGAGCTTTAAGGTGATAGAAAACTGTTTAAAATGCAAATGGCACACATTTGGGGTCTAGAGCTGTAGGGTGGGCTGAAAAACTGTCAAACATCACTCTACATTGCATTGGAATGCATTTCTGTGTGGGAAGGGATTCTGTAGCAGTAAGAAATGATACAAGGGTTTTTTTCTACTGGTTTAAAAAAAAGAACATTTTTTTGCATTTTTAACAGTAGTACGAAACAAATTAAGATGGAAATCACATTCAGATAAATTTAGGAGTGATGTGAAAGTTTTATTTTAAGGTGTTAGTATTTACCAAATACTAGGAAACATGTCCTTTGGAGCATTTGAATTTATAGAACAAAAAATTTTAAATGATCTCATAAAATATGTAGAACAACCTAAATCTGAACTCTTGTTATAACACACTTGTGTCTGTTAAGAGGAGAGAGATTGCTATTATTTTTACCTTTTAGCTGAGTGGTAAACCATTTCTGAAGCCTCCAGGAAGAAAGATAACCACCAAAGAATGAGGTCTGAAAGGATTAATTAATTTTATATTGGACATGGTATGTCAAATAACCCTATATGAATAATTTGAAAATACCATATTTAGTCTCTTTGCATTACAGCCAAAGCAATAGATCCAAAAGAACTGAAGTCACTGTTGGCTTAGCCCCCTGTAGTTCTAGCAATACCCATGAAGGGGAGAACATTAAAAGAATTGCTTGACCAAAGCACACAGAAAACCAACTGAGCCGGGCGGTGGTGGTGCACGCCTTTAATCCCAGCACTCGGGAGGCAGAGGCAGGTGTATCTCTGTGAGTTCAAGGCCAGGCTGGACTGACAGCCTACAAAACAATACAGAGAAACCCTGTCTCGTAAAAACCAAAAAAAAAAACAAACAAACAAACAAACAAACTAACTAACTGAAACAGCACTTTCAAAGAAGAAACATAGCTATGAACATCCCACATAAAAGGGTATTTGAAGACCTCAGAATGGATCATCTGATGCAAACCAGAGTTGAATCTGAGTCTTCAGTTGCTTTATTCCCAAATACCTCAAGCTTAGCTCCTCCTCTCAGTAGCTTATCAACTCAAGTAAACAAACATTCCCAGAAGTTTATTCCCTACACAATTGTCTCTCCCTATTTGTCACCACATAGAAATTACAGCAACATAAAATTTAGTCTAGAAGGACTAAATAATTCTATATTGGATATTTATGTCAAATAACCCAACATGAATCGTCTGAAAATGCCATATTTAGTCCATTTTCAACTATTCCATCCAAAGCAGTCAATCCAAAACAACTCAAGCTATTGTTGGTTTAGACCTCCGTAGTTTTGAAAATACCCATAAGAAGTAAAATGGAAGAACTATAAGTCACTTCCTCTAAAACATATATACTCTATTGATCTCTTACCACCACCTCACATATATACATGCACTCATATTTATATTTATATTCATATTTATATGAACACAACCCTTTCCCTTTCTCACTCTTTTCTTCCTTTTTCCATGGGAGTGATCTAAGTCTGAAGGAAACTGATCTTTATAGAATGTGTAGGATTTGCATTGTTTAAGCTGCCCAATGGATAACATTTTGTTATGAGAGTCAAAGGAAAGCAATACAGAAACTATACATTACAGGAGGGCCTAGGTCCTCCCCCAAATGATGTGACAGATTTGGATGACCCATGGAAGGTCTCACCCTCCCTGGGGAGTGGATGGGGGTGAGATGGGAGGTTGGTGGGGGACATGGGAGGATGGGATGGAGAGAGAACTGGGATTGATATGTAAAATAAGATTGTTTTTAAATTAATACAATTTAAAAGAACTATCCATTACTCATTTCATGATAAGATGGGGCACAGGAAATTCAAGCTCAAGGGTGTGACTGCTTTTAAGGCCATCAGCAGAGTATACATCTATTCATTATTTGCCTACTACCATAGTTTCAGAAAATGTGACCGCTCCCTGATGTTTGCAATGCCCTTGGATTTTACCTAGAAAGGAAAGCACAGTTACCTTGCTCTTAGAAAAATCACAAAATATTGATAAAGATGATGATGATGATGATAATTGACCCTTAAGCATCCATTACTTCCTTTCTCAGTCCAGCATGTTTTATTCCAGGAAAAAGAAGGTAACAGATCCCAGTGAGTGAGATCATGGCCAATAGTACATTCAGTTGATTTCTCTTCCAGTACACTTCTTCCTCTTTTCAATGATCAACTTGACCTTCTTTCTGAATTGTAGACATCATTGTCTGGAAATGTTCCTGACTCTCAGAAAGTCCCCCATTGTTCTCCTCCCCATTTGAAATTTCAAGAACCTCTTGTGACCATTTATTCTTTTGTTATTATGGTTTCCATTCATGTCATATGAAAAATGTGAATCAAATTTTGGAAGCATAATGACTACACAAAACCATTCCAAATGGGACCAAGTCTAACATGCTATTGTGTTGTCTACAAGCTGGACTCTGGACACAGGGCAATGAAGTGAAGCCAATCCAAGGCTGTCTTCAGAGTGAGGAAGGGCACCTCTTTCACCTCACATCAAGGTGTCACAAAGGCTAATGCAGCCCTGGGTGAGTGACAAACTCCAAGGGAGCAGATTATTATACTTTTCTAGGAACTGAGTGACACTCATCAAGAGTTTTAAAATGACATACTTTTTCATGTAGTGCCAGTAATTATTTTCTGAGTTCTGTGCATGAGAATAATTATAACTTGTCATCTATTTCTCCCATATTGTAGTTTGTGGCTTTCAAGATTTCAGGTTGTCCTTTCCCTGCCACTTGGTCAATTGTTTCCTAGACTGACATGAAGTACAGCAAAGATAGGTCTTGGCGTTTACCCAAAGGCTGACTAGGAATTTCAATTTGGGCAAAAGACATCTATCTATATGCTGAAAGCAAAAGCCTTCCAATGAAGACTGAAAATGGAAAGACAGTAAGTAGTCATAAAAGGCAAGGCAAGCTGAGATAGATAGATAAGCAGCAAGGCCCAATAAACAGTACTGTGCAAGCTCAGTAATCCTCTGCTGGGTAGCTGGTTCTAGCCTTCAATCTACAGAATACCCTTTAGGGCATCCCGAAGATTAGGAACAGCATAGCTCATGCCCTTGCACTCTTCCAGCTCTGAAATCAGAGAACAGTAGGTGAGCCATGAATCTGGTGAAAAGGTTCCATATCACAGCTTAATTCCAGTCCCTCAGGACTAGCTCCATGCAGCTCCATTCTGTGTTCTTGGGTTATGACTCTGTTCCACTCATCAAAGTAAAGAGAATGGCCCTATTACTCATCAGAGCAACTATCTGCAGAATGCTGTCGCACCTCCTGCACAGCCTGTATCCGAGAATGTGGCAAGGGGGTCAGGATAGATGACACAGAGACCAGTCGGTTGTGTTAAGAAAATTTTATGCTCCCCAAATCAGCTTAGGAGAACTTCCCAAGAAAAATGCTTCCCTCTAGAAAAGCTTCTGCTGTACATACACTCACACACCTCCCACACATCTCTCTTTTTCCTCCTGGCTGGTGGTTAAATCTCTGATACCAGAATCGGGAACAGCAGGAAGCAGAAAGAAGTAGCTAGCCATCTGTAAGATCAAAGTCAGGGTGTCTCAGTGAGCCAGCCCTTATCAGGAACTTATGGCACTGAATTGTTTTCAGTAAACAGGTTTTTAGTAAACATTGTCTGGCAGCTGCCTGCTCCCAGGCTGATGGAGGAGTGGATTTCCAGCCAAGGTATGTGGTCCCCACAATTCCTCCTTTTTTATGTTTTTATGAGGCACTTCTGTTTTAGGTCAAATGGGGTGCCCCCATCCCGTCTTCAAGGTACCCGGCTACCCCTGCCTTAGGCGGGGGGGGGGACCTCTACCCCATAGGTTGTCCGTCTTCAGAGAAACCTCATCTTAGAATTAGGCTCTATTAGACCCCAAATTAGGGTCTTCTCCACTGTCTAGTGTATGGATGTCTCCATTTGACCTGAGTAATAGTTGCTCAAGTTCCATTATGCCAGAATCTGTCTGAAGCAGATTTCTCACTAGCATTTACATTTTAAAATTTTTTAAATGAGGAGTGGATTATTCAATGAATCATGTTGGGGCTAGGGACATTACTCCCCCTTTTTTATTTTTTAAATTTTGTTTGAACTGTTGAAGTTGGACCATAACAGTAGAAGGATTTGTCTACCCTCCTTAGTCAACTATCTAGGTGAATTGGGATCATTATTTAAATTATCAGTAGATGTCCTTTAAAAGGGACATAACCATTAAGTACTTTTGAGAATCATTTAAGGATTGTAAACATCACCTGCCCTAGGGAAAGGAAGGTGCTTCCTAGGTAACTTAGATGAGGTAAGATCTACTGGCCCAGTGGATCAAGTTTGGATCAAGGCTCAAGATTTCCAGTAAGAATGTTCTATATCTGGAGAGGAAGGAATGTACATGAAAGGTTCAAGCATTACTCTGGCCTGCCCTGTTACCTGGCAGGATGCACTCAGGCAACACTCTGGCCAGCCCAGAGTTCCGTGAGAACCAGGCAGGTGCAAAGGACCCCTTTAAAGGACTGACCCCTGCCTGTTTATGCTCTCTTGCTCTTGCTCTTGCTCTTACTCTTTCTTACTCTCTTTCCCTCTTACACTCTTACTCTCATCTTACTCTGTCTCTCTCTCTGTCTCATATCTTATCTCTCTCTCTCTCTCTCTGCTCTGCATTGGTTGGTTACCTCTCACCCCACTTTTCCCTCCCCGTCCACCAATAAACTCCACGCGGGATCGTTGAGTCGCGGTTTGTGTCTCCTTACTGGATAAACCTAAACATTTTAACAACAGTACCCACTAAAACAAGATTGAACAAACTCATGTTATATGTCACCAGGGTCTTATCATGCAGTTGGTTTAATTGTGATGTGATAACTGTAGTAGCCACGATTTTGATTTCTTTTGATTAATAATTTAACAGTCCTAATTTGGCTAGTAGGTATTATTATCTCCTGGATCATGAGTAAATGTCTAGAGACATAACATAGCATCAACCTGTAGACTATTAGAGTCTTGGTGAACTTGAATTTCATCAAGAGCCAATTTGAGAAGCTGGTGGTCCTAAATATGCTGAGCTTGCTTTGTCTGTTTCTTCTCATGAAAACCGCAGTGCAGATGCCTGTCCAAAGCTCTGCCTCTTCTTTTCTCAAGAAGGACTCTTGACCTACCACAGAGCTTTCCAGGGAATTAGGATGAAACCAATTGTTTTTCATTTCTCAGTCTTCATCCAAAGTTCATCTCATCATGTCTCATACAAAATTGAAACATGGATGGGACCCATTCTCCTGGAATCCCAGAGCTCTGAATGAAGAGCAGGTACTTAAAGAGCCCTGAGCTCTATAGGGAAAGACACAGTAGTGTGGATGCCAAATTAACCAGCTATGTCCAGCTCAAGTAGTCAATTTAACATCCTTTAGTGTTAAGACACAAAGTCCATCAACTCAAATTAGTAAAATAAAAGAGTTAAGTTCAGGACATTGACCATTTTGTGAATTACCTTTCAGCAAATTAGCCTAGACTGTATGTAATTGGTAACAAAGGAGGAATGGGGGTTGGCAAAGATGCAGTAATTGTCCCCAAGGGGTCACCCAGCAATTTCAAATGCTGTCTGTCATTGTAAACAAGCCTCTCACATTTTAAAGATCACTTTTAAAACAATACAGGAGTGACTAGGGTTCAGATCATAAATATATACCCACAGGACAGATAAAAGGGGAAAAACTGTTCTAAGGTAACACAAATGGGCTCTGGGAGCATGGGATAAATTTCCAGTGGTAGTGTTATGCATCATTCAAAAACCGCTGTACCTCAAATAACTTAAGTAGAAATGACAGTGACATACATCACAAAGCAGCATTAAAAAATCCAAATTGGGTAAGAGATGTTCCAGATAAAGCCCACAGTTCTGAAATAAAACCCTGCCCAGGGCTGGGAACTGAAGGCAAGTTGTGGATGAAGTAGAAACAGAAGGGACTTGTTCAGCAGGATGGGCTGGAAACACTAAGAGGTTTTATCTTCAGCTTGGCGTAAAGGAAAGGCAGTCTTGTAGAAGTTTAAATAAGAGAGTTAGGCATCTTGGCATATGATGGCCAGATCTCACATCACAGGGAATCTCACAGGCTATGGGCTAATTGACTACTATTAAGAATCTAACAGACTTCTCTTTGGGTTTTGGGGGTTATTTCATTTTGTTCAAAAGTAATAGAAACCACCAAAGGTCTTAAATATAGTAATAAGATGATCCAACAGGAGTTGTAAAGCAATAATACAGTCCCTGGAATGAAGAACAAAGGGGGTGAGGGGTGGACAGATAAGGTGACTGTGAATTATTACCCTACTCATATATCACAGGTAGGAGCATGAGCCATGGTGGTAGTATTGAAAATGAAGACAAGGAGATGTTCTCTCTCTATAGAGGGAAGGGAGATTTGATGCCTTCCGAGTTCCTGCATTACCAAGGCACTGGAGGGAACCAACTTTGGAGTAAGAAAAGTCACAGCAAAGGACAGAACTTAGTAGGGTGAGTAGGACTTCCTTTGGGCCTTCTGTTCAATAGTTTGTCAGTCTTCTATATATTATAGACATGGGAATTTTCCTGTTCCATGTACGGTGCAAACAAAGGAAAGTTCCAGGAAGTGTGAATCACACAGTTTGTTCCATGGAAGATGGAACTTAGCATCACTTTCATGAAACCTGTTTTGGAAGAAAGGAGGCTCATATCCCTGTGTTGAAGGAAACTTTGTGTTGTTGCCATGCAACAGTGCTTTGCTAAGCACCTTTGGATTAAGAAACTGACCCTGAAATCCTGAATCCATGGAAAATCAGTGAAAAAAAAAACAATGAAAGCCTAACTACTGTGGTTCATCAAAGAGATATGAGCTGATGATTTCAGAAATAGCATTTTTACAGGGAGTTGGACAAGGGAAGTGGGTAATGAGATCATATTTAATTGTATATGTGAAAGAAATAATAATAATAATAATGGAAAACATCTTTCTGCATAGAAAAAAGTCTCTTTTGCTATAGAACCTGGTACACAATGAGAAAAACCCTGTATGTGTCACCTGTTCTACTGACCTTCATACAATCCAATATCTCTATAGTTGAGGATACACTAAGATAGAATCCATACAACTGTGAAGTTGCAGGGCAGTCAGCCAGCAACAAATGCCAGCAATGAGTACCCACTCAATTACAGGCTATTGCATTCCCACATATGCTGAAAACAACACACTCAAAGGGGAAGAAAAACAAAGACAGATAAATGTCCTTTATCATGGAAGAAGGGAAAGCTATTCAGCACGCAGAGTTAGCATTCTTACCCACCTTCCCTGATGGAAGTAGAGGGAGACAGTCAAGGAGGTCACCATGGATACATCTGGCTGCATCTGCTTGAGTTATCTGTATTGAACAGATTGCTACAGGGTGTGGGTAATTTTTTTCTGGTCTCATTATGTGTGTGTAATGCCAATTAAATAACAGGAGTGAAAATTAAAAAAGAAAATATCTGTCCCTGCTGAGTTTAATCTCATTAGTGCAAAGTCACATGATTAGTCTTAAGAAGGGCTCAGACATCAGTAAAGACAGTAGCAAAGTCGTAAGCAGCTTTTGCATCACACCAAGGAAAATCAGAGTATCTTATTAAGATGAAGACAGTGAAGCCATTCCTATAATAAAATGAAGCTTTGACTTTAGTGATAATGACTCTCTATGTGAGTAAACAACATGGAGACTTCATAGCATTCTCAGACTTCAAATCCATAACTGAATGCCACCAAGTCTACTCGTTAAGGACAGGCATCATGTCCCCATAGACTGACTGCAAAACTAGTGGTTTCTTGCTTTATCCTGCTAGTGGCTTATATGATCTTGAAGCATCAGATTCTTCAGTTAATAAAACCATGAGGAGCTATAAATTTGCCGCCAAAACTGCTTAGGGAAAATGTAAAATTAAGTGTCTGTCAACATTAAGCTTCATAGTCCATTTAGGGTATACACAGCTTGTAGTATGCTAACAGCACTAGTTCTGAGCTAGGTCTTAGGTGGAAAACCAAACTTCCCCTTCCTTCAGGAAAGGTAAGAAATGTCGACAACAATATGTATGAGAAACCTACAGCTAACATCATCCTAAATGGAGAAAAATTGAAGTAATCCTAGTGAAATTAGGAGAGAGAGGGGCCTGTCCTATAAATGTATGTTTTTCTTCTACCTATCAGTTCCCAATAGCCACTCTGAGGCTTAATATTAATTATAATTTTTCGGCCAGTGGCTCAGGCATGTTACTAACTAGCTCTCACATTTAAATTAACTCATTTTTATTAATCTATATATTACCACGTGGTCATGGCTTACTGGTAATGCTCTGATATCTTAGGCCTCCAGTGGCTACATGGCATCTCCCTGACCCCACCTTCTTTCTCTCCATACCTCTTTTTGGATTTCATGCCTGCCCCTAGTCTGCCTGGCTATCACCCAAATCAGTTTCTTTATTAACCAGTGATAATAAAACATATTCACAGAATGCAGAGGGGCATCCCACATCACTGTCCCACTATCCCCCACCCCTTTTCAATATTGTGCTAAAAAAAGCTAGCTAGAAAAATATAGTAGAAATGGATAATAAAGGGATATAAACAGGAAAAGAAGAAATTAAACCATTTTTTTGCATATGGTATGACATTATGCATAGGAGATTCCCAAAAAAATTTACCAGAAAACACCTAGAAATGATCAACAATTAAAGCAATACAGAGGAAATTATTTGTAAAAATCTTGAGTTTGTTTATGTACCAATAACAAACATATACTGAAAGAAGATAGCAATGGACACACTCCCCTTTACAATAGCCTCAAAGAAAATAAAATATTTAGGAATAAACCTGATCAAGGAAGTGAAGGATCTCAGCAGTGAAAACTTTACATTTCTGAGGAAAGAGTTCGCCCCTAGAACCCAAAAAGCTAGTCAATCTTCAAGGATTGGTAGAATAAATGTTGTGAAAATAACCATCTATTAAAACGCATTTATAGATTCAATGCAGATAAAAAGAAGTTTGTCAGCACTAACCATGTGATTTTGTCCAAATTACTTAATACCTCATGTGTGTAGTTTCCAAGTGTGTCAAATAAGATAAGGAAAGAATCAGTAACAAACCCCAGAGTAATTGCAAGGGTTCAATAAGATAGTATAGGCCAAGCTCCTAGCAACGGCAGAACCCTCAACTAATGATTATTCAAACCTTCAATTTGGCAGTCTTGAGATAAGAGAAAACTAGAAATAACAATAGTAGTAATAATGTTAATCATCAACATAATTGGCTCTTCTTATCCAGGAAACCATTATAAGGAACCACAAAGTCATCATATAGCCTAGAAAGATAATAATAAAGAGATATGAAGACAATCCATGGAATGAGCCAAGCAGAAAGGAAGGCCTTGAATGTTCTTGAGCCAGCCCCCACAGTGGCAGCCTGGACAGTAGACCTCAAACCCAAACCTTGGGTCAACTAGTCTAATACCTTTCTGTTGTTCCTCACTAAATTCTGCTCATACATCCTTTGACTTTACAAGTTTGTATTCTGTAGCTCTCCACCTTATTGAAAAGCTAAAAGAGACAGTTCACAAGTAAGCAAATCTATTAATTGTAAACAATAAAAAGTAAGGTGTCTAATAGTATCTGTATCACAAAGCCAGTGTTAGGGTAAAGCAAATGAACTAGCAAAGAGGCTCTTGATAGAATGTGTCACATGGTTTTGCCAGTGCAGTGTTAAATCCAACTAGAGATGGACACCAAACTGAAAAGACATAAAACAGGTGCTCCTCCCTTTACCCCAGCTTTGGTAGCTGGCAGGACAGGATGGCCAGCATAGTCAGCCCTCCATGCTTGGATTCCATAGATCAATCTTGATTTTCGCTATAAACTATGACCATTGCCTAGAATTCATTGCAGAAAAGTGAAGGCTATATTGTTCTTGACAATAGGATTCACAGAAGTTGACAGTCAGGAAGCTGCCTCATGTGGGTCTAACTGTGGTAAAGCCTTGCTTCAGCCTAGAAGAGGCAGGGTGGTACAGGGCCTGAGCTTCTAAATAACAAAAGCTAAGACAAGCATGAAGACAGACCAAAGTGTCCACGCATGCTCACAAGTCTAGCTACACTGTTGGGAAAGTATTTTTCTCTCTCCAAATAGCTAATAATTATCCAATACTTTTGTTAAAAATTTTAAAGAAATAAAGAAAATTCTACCCTTATAAAGTAAATTGACAAACTATCTTATTATTATGTTATATGTCATATACATTACTGCATAGGATATTGATAGAACAGTTTATTTATATCACACTTAGAAAATACATATTTTCAGAATCTGGTCAATATTTAATGTCCTGGCTTACTCAGAACAACAAAAACTAACAACTCAGGTACAATTGATAAGGAACAGCTTGGGAGTCAAATTTTTTTTCCTAACCATATATTGATCCTTAGGTCTATGGCTCATACAAATGCATAGACACATGTCTGTCCCAGAAATAAAGTGACCCTGACCTCAGTGTGAGAAACACTGATCGTTTCTGTGGTGACTACCTGAGAATTAAAACAGCAGAGGGACACAGCCTAATGAGGTTTGTATTGAGTGGAGAACAAGTCTAAAGTGTCTGGTTCTCCAAGAGCTGGGGTGTGGACAGAGAGCAGAGGGACGGCAGGGGTTCAGTCACAAACAACAGAGGTAAGGGGAATGCTGGATGTTTCTTACACCACACTCCAGCCACCCAACCCTTGGTATTTCCACATATGCAACATTTTTTCCTTTTGTTGTTAAAGATCAAAATCAGGGCTTCACATAGGCTGAGCCTGCCCCTCTACCACTGAGCTACTCCAGTCCTCCAGGTCAGACTAAAAACAACAGCAGCAGCAAACAAAAAACCCACTAGCTTATAAACTTTAGCTATGTTTTCCGTTTCTCAAGATTCTTCTTACCCACTTAGTCTAGTCCAACGCCTGACACTAAGAAATTCTGGCCTACCCTTCTCTTGTGAAATATTTTAAAGGTGAACAGCAATGGGAGCCTAGCACTCTTCAGCCTGCACAGGAAGGTGCTGAGGAGGCATGTGCAGCCCTCGTGGGATGGGGGAGGTAAGCACCAGTATCAGAAAGCTCACACATTGGTTCAGTCACACTCTATGCAAAACAAGGAGGATCCTTTAGACCTGGCATTAGATTTGCCAACAGAAATTTCACCCTCAGCAAACTCCCCACAGATTTGCTTCCAATAAGAAGGTAATTGTCAAATTTGCTTGGCCACATGGTTTCGGGAACAATGGGGCCTCTGTATACAGTCCTTGAAACAAGCCTCCCAGGAAATACCAGTGAAGCTGGAGGACCCAAATCCCAAATAAACACACTGGCTCCCTTTTGGAAATACAGAATAGATTATATACAAATTTATCCAACACACAGCATTACCAAATGAAGTCTGTCTGAGGAGTTAGCCTAGGTCTTCATGTAAGTAACCATAATCACACCATGGCCCCTCAAATCAATTTTTGCGGTTAAAAACTCAAGCACTTACTAACAAGCAAGAAGCTTGGTGGCCCTTTGGAAGAAACAAATAGCTAACATTTGAAATGACATTCACAGCCACAGCATTTCTTACCTAGGCGCATGCAGCCAGGAGCACTCAGTAATAGTAAGCATATTCTAAACACACACTGGGTATACAATTTGAAATGTTATGATTTTTTAAATCCTCACACTAGTGTTATAAAGTAGATACTTTCAAGGCACAGAGAGTTCTTATAACTTAGTCAAGTCTAACAAAGCCATCCTACCAAACTGATTCTAGAAGTATGTTTTTATTATATGCCTTTGGTGGTCATATACTAAGAGCAAACTTGCATTTTGATCTAATTTATCATATAAAATCTTGTTGATTCCCCTAAAATAATCCTTTCACAGAATAAACTGTGAGTAGCCTTAAGGGACCTGCTTTAAAAAAAAAAAGAGTCTTATTTCCTAGTCCTACTTATTCTCCCCAAGAGTACCATACTCCAGAAGAGAAACACTGAAAACAGCCATATATCAGACACCTGAAGCAATGGCCTTGGAGTATAACATTATTAAGCAATCTCTGGGTAGGTTAGTGCTCAAACATTTAATGTTTCATTGCTGGCAACTTCAGCCTCTCTCTAACCTTCTTTGGAAGAAATATGAATAATCCCCACACCACCACAACCCCACCCCCAACCCTGGCAGCCTCCAGTATTATGTTCAACATGGATCAAATAAAAAACCCCATTTTATTCTGCATGTCTTTTGTCTGCAACAATAATCTTGAAGCATAAAATGCATGTGCTCACTGGGGAACAGCAGAAAAATTAATTCCCAGCAAATTTTGTCAATGACTGTCACTCACTTTCTCATGTAAAGGATTGTTCTGGAGCTGAGCAGACACATCATTAAGCACTGCTGTGAGAGGAGACAGATAACACAGTCCTGTTTTGTAGATCTGGAGTCTAAAGGGAAATCAGATCTTGCTTAGTATTGTCATAGTTGCGTAATTGCCCTTAAAATCCAGCTGTGAGCCGTGTTCCTACACGCATTTGTGTGTGACCCTAGTCTTTTTGGACCCTACCACATGAATGCCTTATCCTCAGGCTCAATTACGTGACAGCTGCTCACAAGCCCTGCTGTTCCCACTTCAGCTCACAGGCTTCACAGTAGCCTTGATCAGATTAAATTGCTCCTAGATGTAGTCTCCTTGAAGACAAGAGACATGGCTTCTGCATCTCTTGACACCACAGAAGTAGTATGCACTCAATAATAACTGAATGAGTAAACTGATGAGCTGCACCACCAGGATCAGTAATATAATCATGGCTTCCTTCCTGGCATGGCAGCAAACCCTTATTGCATAGCAGTGCATGCCTGCATTTTCTTTTTCCTGTGTTCCTTTTTAGACACAAGATGCAGGACACCAAGTACCTCCTTTCAGCCTGCCATATGAGTTACTTAAAATGGTATCTAAGAATAGATAAGAGGAGATGGCTGCCTGGTTATGTACTTTGTTTTAGCATGACCGCTCTGAGTGCTCCCCCACCCACCCCCCACCGTCCAGTTATTCTGGTCCTCATCCACATGTGAGCTCAGCTTCCATTCTAGTCCATTGCTCTCAAGTTGACCAGGCAAGAAGGAAAACCCACAAGGGAGCTAAATCCTCAGCTTTGACTGACAGTCTGAGCCACCAACCTTGGGAAATAAATCAAAGAGAGTCTGTCGAGGCACATGGGACACTGCTGGAGGGAAGGGCAGTCATAACTGAAAGGCACGTGGCACTCAGGAACAGATGGGCCTGGGCACTCTCCATTTCAACATCTATTCGACTGAACACTGAGCCAGGGTCCTGTGGTCTCCTCCCAATCACTGCAAACCCAGAGCTTCTGAACATTCCAAAATGAACTGTTAGCTGTTTTGTTAAATAACAGATCACCCTTAAAAACAGAGCGCAGAAAATGCCAGGGACTTTTATTTAATCTAAAAGTGTTGCTGTCATGGTTCATACATAATTACTAATCGATTTCTTCCAAATTCCAACATCACTATCATTATCTCACATACCTACCATATTGCTACTGCAAACACAAATATGGTCAGTGAAGTCTACAAAAGTACAGAATACACACTCTACGAATTAAACTTTGGATGTATTATGTCACATTATTTCCTGGGAGAACAGGTTTCCCATGTCCATCAATGTCTTACAACGTAATCCCTAACTTAGAATCCTGAATTTAGAATGACAGGAAGCAGAAGAAACAGTCCTGCTCCACAGAAGAAAGGTGCCACAGACATTCAGGAAGCACAAACTGTAATGTCTGATGTCAACCGGGTACTATCAAAAAAACCTCAAAAACTCCCATTTGGACACCTCCCATTGGTTGCTGATGATATACACTCTATTTGGAGGTTCTGATGCATATGTGTCCACTGTAAAGAATAGGGAACCCGGCATACCATCTGAAGAGCCACTTTTGCTATGACAAGATATGGAAGAGCCACCTGAGGCCAAAATTGAGCCTAAATCCCAACTCTTGAGGGTAGATCCTCAGAACAGCATTGATCCAAGGATCAGCTCAGGGTCAGTAACTCACCTACCAATACTGCCAGCCCAAGAAAGCTGAACAGTTCATTACCAAGCCGGCTTCTGAACCTAAGGGGAATATTAATGGACAGAACTAATTAAAATCAATAGTCATATGGTAACCGTAAGGGGGGAAAGGCGCTCCACACATTTTAAAGTGCAGACAAACGGACAAGGACCAGTCTTCGTGCCAACTGCATTGTCTGGCTCTCTAGTAAATGACTGGCAACAGGTCATCTTCCTAGAAAGGAAAAGAGGGAAACCTTGAAGACAGCCGCCTAGAGCACAGCCTGTGATGCGGAGGCACAGTCAGAGTTGCTCACAGGCCTGCATGAGCGGTGCTCAGAGTGCTGCAGGGGAAGGCTTGATTTATCTTCCAGCTTTGCGATTTTAGGAGATTTATTTTCTCTGGATCCCAACTGCTTCCTCTGTAAAATAAAAGGAAAAATTAGACCATCTCTGAAGATCCCTTTGTTATCTTATTCTAGAATAGCAGAATATAGGAGTTCAATGAAGGGGTAAAATATGAGCACCCCATTCAAAATACTGTCTCTTGCTCTGGCTTCCCTTTGAAGCAGTAGGTGTTTCATGTTCTGTTCTTTGTAGCTAGCTTGCATGGCTTTACGAATGACCTCTAAGAACACAAAACTTTAATACTGCTTCAAAATACTTTTTACAAAGTGATAGATGGAAGCATAATACATTGACCCAAAACCTGACCATCACATTGAATTGTGGTTCAATCCAGCTTATAGCATAGGTATATGTAGTGTATAGGTTCGATTATAATAGAAGGCCAGTCTTCTGACTATGAGAAAAATTGTCCCAGCCTGAAATAATGTTGTCCTTTTTGACATAATAATATATACTGATGTCTGACAAAAGAAAGCTCTCCATGGCCACATGACAGAATGGTACGAAGTAAACATGACATGTGACAGCTGTGGGTAGAAAAGAGAAAGGAAAGCTGAGGCTTTACTATATTATTTATTTTAATTAATTGTTCTGTTGGTATGGAGTATCAGTGCAAACTCAGGGTAGAACTTACGACCAGGGGTTCCTTCTTTTATAAATATCTTAATTTTATTTAAAGTAAAATATAATCACACCATTTTCTCCTTCCTTTTCCTCTCTCCAGCACTTCCCATGTCCCCTTCCCCTTGCTCTCTCCCAAATTCATGGCCTCATTTTTAATTGCTGTTAAACACACACACACACACACACACACACACACACGTATACAGGTATGCCACTGTCTTTTGCTCTCAGCCAGTAAATGTGCATGTCTAAGATTTCATGCAGGCTTGTTGTTCAGAGATACAAGACTTTACAGGGGCATGACTCCTCTTGATCTGAAGGGGGAAGTTTTAAGATCATCCTATATCAATAAATGAACATGAATAAAAGAAGGAATAGGAGACTCCCAGCCGTCACCAGTCTATAAGTGGTCGCACGGTCCCTCTGTAAGAGCAAGGTTCCCACACACCATGCTGGAGAATGTCACTTGAATCGGCCTGATCCTCCTGTGTGAAAAAAGGCTGTAGATGCTGTTTCCCTGGCTCTTACCCTGTGGGGTTTTATTCTGCCTCCATTGTCTTTCTTGGAGCTCTCTAATGCAGATGTTGAAGAACATGCCCTCAGTGAGGTTAAACTTTGTCTCTATGTCCACCCAGAAGGCAGCTGGGTCTTCAATACTGTTGCTGTCCCTCAGTTTGGCCCAGCAGCTCTTATGTATAGTGCAGCTTTCAGGAGTTTACCATTCTTCTTGAGTTGAGGCTGTAAGCTCCTTACATAATAAGCTATACTTACATTTGTCTTCCGGACACTTAGATACCCTCTCTATGACATCTCATTCCCTTGAAAGGACTTGGGGACAGGTACTGCCTCGCCAGTTATGCCTCTAATCCACCCAAAGGTTGTAACAGCCCATGATGGTGATATTGTTGCTTTGCTATTTGCTGTCAGGGTGAGTTGAGCAACTTTCTTTTTAATAATTTGGGTTTGAAAAGCAGCATTCCTTCTAAGTTCATGGGCCCACATTTTTCTGAAATCCTTTCTTCTTCCTGTTTGTGCTTGCCAGTTCTTCTTTGTCTGAGCCTGCAGAGCAATCAACAGCCACCACCTCATGCTACTAAGAGTCAGCTTCCAACCTCCTTCCCTGGGGCTCCAGGTCTGTTACATCTCCAAGACTCACTGGCCCGCACCAAATGTTTTGTCACTATGTACTCTGAATTGCTCTCTTTTGTAGCTAACCCAATGCTGCAGATCTTTATAGTTTCACTATGCAAACTCCCTATTTTCTCCATCAGATGAGATGAACTAGGTTGTGTTATAGGAACAAAATTACAACACCTTAACAATGTGATTTTCCTAGTTCCCACGACACATAAAATATAAGCTGAAAGAAGGACTCTGCTCATGGGTGTCACTCAGGAGTCCAGCTGACAGGGCTTCATCTCAACAGGAGCTCTTAGACTCATAACAGAAAGAAGGAAATGTGGAGAGCTGCTGACTGGAACGTCTTTACATCTGTGTCTAGAAGTGGCACATCCCAGTCTACTCATGTCATATCAGCCAAACAAGACTTGAGGCTGTACCTGACCAGAAAGTGAGGATGTGTAATGGTCCTTTTACAGTAAAGACCTGGTGATCAATATACTAACTGCTACAAAGACTACCATGGTCATGTGACTCCTCTCCTTCCAATCTCCTATTCTACTCCCATTCTCTTACTCTCTCTCCTTCTCCATCACCCACTCTGGTACCCCTTCCCTCTCCCGCATTCCTCTCTCTTTATCGCCAAAAGTATTGAGTTGGCATTGGTATAACCTTGGTTATCCTTCTCTATACCAATTTCCTCTTCTACTAATCACTAAGATAAACCAATTTGTAACTTACCAGAACTAAAACCAGA
Organism: Mesocricetus auratus; assembly: GCF_017639785.1. NCBI lineage: Eukaryota > Metazoa > Chordata > Mammalia > Rodentia > Cricetidae > Mesocricetus > Mesocricetus auratus. The sequence goes on along the minus strand of NW_024429184.1, from coordinate 105,973,937 downwards.
ACTCTTGGAGTTAAATGAGAAGCATCAAAAATAAATACAAACAGTCTTGAATTTCACTTAATGAAAACCTGAAATTTGTCCATTTTGTCAGATGTCTGGAGGCACAAGTCTGATTATTATTCATTACACCCATTCTAGCCCATTCTAGGAGTCAATAGAGAAGATGTCTCCTGTCTGCACAGACCTCATATCCTGACCCAGCATGAAAGCTGATATGTATGCTGAGACAGGTAGGTGCTGTACGAATGTATCACAGTTCACACAGTGTGTTCAGTTGCCACATGCAGCCAGAGACATAAGCTAACTGGTCTTGGCTAATGTCCTCTCTTATTAAATACGATGCTTTTGTGCCAGATAACCTGCTTGGCAAATGTATAAAAAAGAAAAAGAAAAAGAAAAGAAAGAAGGAAGGAAGACCTCTACTATAGAAATGTGGTGTAAGTGGTTTTGTCAAATGTTTTCATTTTCATACCTAAAGAAGACCTCAAAAAGTGCTACTTAGCTCTGAAGGTACTTGGGAAATTTACCCAGTCATCTGTGTTGATCAGACGTTCACTGCTTGGATACAATGGTAGACTCTATGTCTTAATCCATAGTACAACACAATATGATTTCGGGATTTTGTGACAAAGAACAACATCAGGTTCAAAAACCCAGTGGCTTGAGTGCTCACCTTGGCTGTCCTTTGAATTCACAGTATGGCTTTGACAAGTTAGCTTCTCTGAGCTTCAACTCCCACCACTGTAGAATATGTTATCTGAACTGGATGGTAGGTAGAATGCATTCCAAGTTAGTTTCCTATGACTTAGCTATCCCCTGAGCACCAAACATCTGCAGCTTTAATACTCCTATCAGCCTCACCCCAGGGGTGCACCCAATGTGCCTAAGTGGGAGACCTTAAAATTCCTTTTCTTTGACCACAGTTAACTCAAGATTTAAGTGTCATTTTTAAAGCATCCCCATCCTGACAGCTCTTTCCCTGTACTCCCCTCGTCTGCGCATCACTCATACTCCACCCTGCCACCGCCAAACCACTTTAGTGCTGAGTCTGCAAACCAATATGGCCTCACTCGAGCAAGTCGTAGATTTTATAATCATATGCCTTGATCCTCCACTTCTGGGCTGCCAGCCAGAGTGTGAACAAGAAACAGGACAGGTCATTTCCTGAGGGACTGCTGAAAGGCTTGCAAACGTGGCCTGCCTTGGCCGCAGGGTCATTCTTTTCCATCTTTGTATGCTGTTTCACGAGACACTGGCTGGCACATGTGAGAGCTGAGTGTTCCTCAGTCATGCTGCACACTTGCTGTTCTTCCCAGTGCACCAGGTGTCACTCCAGAGAGTGCCTTTCAAGTTCCAGAAAGGACCAGGCAATAAGAATCCACTGGTCTTCCTGCCTGCAGCAACCATGCTCTCTGAGAGCTCTCTGACTCCCTTTAAGACTTTTTAAATAAAACTTTTTTAAGCCCCTTTTGCTGGAGTCAGAGGAGCATCAGATGGCGAATGAGCTGGGGGAGATCAGCCCACCAAGGAAGCAAAGCACTGATGGGTGACTCTCGGGAAGCCCCACCCCCCAATGTCTCTTGCTACTGCTGTGCCTTTACATGTTTACTGCTGCCATTATTCTCTGGTATCTGGCATGGCATGAGCAGGTGAGGGTTATCCCCACTGACCTTAATGTACTGTGACTGTCTCATGGAAATTTCACGTTCTACTGGGCATTTTTACCTGTGGATTACTATGAAGCTAATAGTGTTAGCTTAAACAGAATTTTGATGATTGAGGGTTCTTAATAACTATAGTAAGGGATTGTGAGAGGTTAGTTTAGTGGGAAAATTAATGTAGGTAAAGGTAGGATATAGTATTGTCCCCACCCCTGATAAAGCAGGGATTTCAGAGAATAGAAAATAAGAATAAGGAAGTGCCATGCAGCTGGGAATTATGAGTTTCTGTTGAGAAAACATATATACTGTGGCTTAGGTTAATGATTAAGAAAAAACAATTGAGTCCCAGAAACTAAAATAGCTCAATTTCTTTTAATCTTAATATTGGAAAAGGTGTTCACAGGTTTCCATGTGCTTTAAAACAAAGCTTTAAATAACAACTTAAGGTTAGGTTAAAATGTTTTTGCTAGTGGCTTTGAGGTAGAAAATCTTAGGGAGCAATTTAAAGTTTAGACAGGCACATAGTTGACTAAGGGACTTGTTGAGGTCAAGAAACAAGAGCAAAGACAGCCAGGTTGTTATTACCAATGTGCCTTTCTTGCTAGACTGGGTTGATGATGAAGGGTGACAATTAATTCCTTGGACCCATTTCTGCTCTTAGCTTTCTGACATAGAAAAACCGGTTGAGGAGTGACTGGGTATGACTGATGATTTTTCATATACAAAAGTTTAGGTTTGAAAGCTTGGTATTGGCACAAAAATAAACATGTGGACCAATGGAATCAAATTGAAAACCCTGATATTAACTCACACACCTACAAATGTCTGATTTTGATAAAGAAACTAAAATTATACAATGGAAAAAATAAATTATCTTCAACAAATGGTGTTGGCATAACTGGATGTTGGCATGTAGAAGATTGCAGATAGATCCATATCTATCACCATGTACAAAACTTAAGTCCAAATGGATCAAAGACCTCAACATAAATCAACCACACTGAAACTCTTAGAAGAGAAAGTGGGAGGTTTCCTTGAATGAATTGGTACAGGAAACTACTTCCTGAACATAACACCAATTGCACAGACACTGAGATTGACATTAATAACTGGAATCTCCTAAAACTGAGAAGCTTCTGAACAGCAAAGGACACTGTCAACAAGACAAAATGGCAGCCCACAGAATGGGAAAAGATTTTCACCAACCTCACATCAGACAGAGACCTGATTTCCAAAATATACAAAGAATTCAAGAAGTTAGTCACCAAAACACCAAACAATCCATTTAAAAAGTGAGGTATAAGCCGGGCGTTGGTGGCGCACGCCTTTAATCCCAGCACTCGGGAGGCAGAGGCAGGCAGATCTCTGTAAGTTCGAGACCAGCCTGGACTACCAAGCGAGTTCCAGGACAGCCTCCAAAGCTACAGAGAAAGCCTGTCTCGAAAAACCAAAAATAAATAAATAAATAAATAGTGAGGTACAAAACTAAATAGAGAATTCTCAATAAAGGAATCCAAAATGGCTGAAAGACAGTTCAGAAAGTGCTCAATATCCTTAGCCATCAGGGAAATGCAAATCAAAACAACTCAGAGATACCAGCCTTATACCCATCAGAATGGCTAAAATCAAAAACACCAATGACAGTTTATGCTGGAAAGGATGTAGAGAAAGGGGAACACTCTATTTCTGGTGCGAGTACAAATTTGTACACCCACTTTGGAAATCAGTATGGTAGTTCTTCAGACAATTGGAAATAACTCTATCTCAAAATCCAGCAATTCCACTCTTAGGTATCCAAAGGATGCACATTCATGCAACAAGGACATCTGGTCAATAATGTTCATAGCAGCATTATTTGTAATATCCATAACCTGGAAGCAGCCTACATGCCCTTCAACTAAAGAATGGATAAAGAAAATGTGGTACATTTACACAATGGAGTACTATTCAATAGAAAAAAAACAATTGAATCTTGAAATTTGCAGGCAAATGCATGGAATTAGAATAAACCATCCTGAGTGAGGTAACCCAGTCACAAAAAGACAAACATGGTATGTACTCACTCGTATATGGATTTTAGGCACAGGGCAAAGCATTACCAGCCTACAATCTATACTTCCAAAGAAGCTAGGAAACAAGGAGGACCCTAAGAGAGAGATACATGGTCCCCAAGAGAAGCAGAAAGGGAAATGATCTAGTAAGAAAATTGGGAGCACTGGGGAGGGAAGAGGGAGTTAGGAAAAAGAGGAGGGGGGAGGAAGACATGAGGGAGCAGGAAGATTGAGTCAGGGGAAGAATAGAGGAGAACAAGAAAAGAGATACCATAATAGAGAAAACCACTTTAGGTTTAAAGAGAAATCTGGCATTAGTAAATGTCCAGAGATACTCAAGATGATCCCAACTAGGACCCTAAGCAATAGTGGAGAGACTAACTTAATACCCTTTGCCTATAATGAGATTGATGACTACCTTATATACCAACTTAGAGCCTTCATCTAGTAGCTGATGGAAGCAGAAGCAGTCACTCACAGCTAATCACTGGAATTCCTGGAATCCAGTTGTAGAGAGGGAGGAGTGATAAGCAAAGGGGTCAAGACCAGACTGAGGAAAATCACAGAAACAGCTGACCTGAACAAGAGGGAGCTGGTGGACCCCAGACTGACAGCTCAGAAACCAGCACAGAACGGAATCAGGCCCTCTAAATGTGGGTATCAGTTAGGAGACCTGGGCAGTCTATGGGGCCTCTGGTAGTAGATCAGTATTTACCCCTAGTGTACGAATGGACATTGGGAGCCATTCCCCATAGAGGGATACTCTCTCAGCCTAGACACATTGGGAGGGCCTAGGTCCAGCCCCAAATGATGTGACAGACTTTGATGATTTTCCCCTTAGAAGGCCTCACCCTTTCTATGGACCAGAAGAGGGATAGGATGGGGGCCAGTGGGGGGCATGAGAGAATGGGAGGGAGAGGAAACTGGGATTGATATATAAAATAAGATTGTTTCTAATTTAAATTTAAAAAGTAAAAAGAAATTTAGGTTTGTGATTTTTTAAAGTTTTTTATAAGATTATCTTTTGAGATAAAAAATTAAGTGATTGATCCTTTGTAACTGCAAAATGCAGCCTGTCAGTAAAAGGACTGGCTGAGAAAAATACCTCACTTTATTATACTCTGATTATTGATAACAAGTTTCTTGGACATGAATGTATGAGGGTTCTTGGAGAATTTGTTTTTTACCTGTAATACATAAAATCATGTAAGGGATATGGAAAACATGTTGTTTTTTTTACTTGTACTCATTGTAATCATTCACTTAAAAACAGAATATAACAAAATTGTAATTTTTATAGTGCTTGAAAGATTTTACAGCGGTATATAAGCTATAAGGGAAAAAACAAAGTTAGTAAGAAGGGAGACATCAAGAGAGACAGAAGGTATACATCTGGATAGAGGTAAGAAAAGAAATAAAGAAGAAAGAATATTATGGAGAGACCCTACAAGGGTGTGTGTGTGTGTGTGTGTGTGTGTGTGTGTGTGTGTGTGTGTGTGTGTGTGGTTTCTTTACCCTTTTTCTCTGGCCCCAGAGAGTTAAGTTTTGCCCCTTTCACTGGCTCCAGAGAATCAAATTTTACTCCCTCAAACAGAAAAGTCAAGTTGAGTAATTAGTTTGCCGACTCTGTGGAGTCCCCCAATCCCTGAGCTGCTGGAGGCTGGTCCTCATGGCACTAATACCCTTCTGAGTGCTCTCTTGTTTATTCATTGAAATATACCAATTTTCTTTGGATTTGGGGAAGAAACAAAATTTTAGCTACACATCCATCATTTCAATTTCAAAGAGTTCTTAACCTACATGCATACATATTTTCACTCACATTACAAAAGCTTGGCACTCAAGAACATAGATATTTTCTCTCAAGAATTTGGCCTGTGGTTTGGATATGCACCTATCAGTGGAGCAGAGTGTGGTTATAGAACCAAATTTTACTTATTTGGTCCTCTCATTAATATGCAGAAATGGATAGAGGAAAGAAAAAAAAGGACACTTACTGCACAATGATCCCTTACACACACACACACACACACACACACACACACACACACACACACACACATCCGTACGTACATAAATAAAAGGACTCAGAGACTGATACTGGGTTTCAAACTTCAAGCTGATGATCAAAACAGCAAAGCAGCCAGGCACTGACTCTCACCTCAGGTCAGGCTGACAGGGCTGATCCATGAGCTCTTCACTAAGTCTCAAACTGCTGCTCTCTTCAGCGTGGCTAGAGAATCCTGAGACTTCAATGTCTTCCTGTCCTCCTTGATACTGAGCCTTCCTATCTTCAGTGTGGCTGGAGAATCAATGCTCCTATTTTCAGTGTGAATGTCTGATACTGACACCTTGCTGGGATTAAAGTTATGTGATCCTAGGTGCTGAGGTCATCTTTGTGTGAGCTGTTTCTCTTTAGGACTGGATCAATCTTGTGTATGGCCTTGGACTAACAGAGATCCATCTACCTCTTAATCCTGAGTACTAGGATTAAAAGTGTGTACAACCTGGTTTCTGGCTGCCTTGCTTCCATGGCTAGTGGCTGACATTGCTTTCTGAATCTTCAGGCACGCTTTAATAAATCATAAATAATACATTACCACATACACATACACAAACACATACAAAGCCTCAATATTAAACCCACGAATAGTTATTTTGAGCAGTATTCTCAACTGTTGTATATTTTAAAGACATTCAGTTAAAATGAGATTTAGGAAAGCACAAATATCTGTGTGACTATTAGTTTCATCTGATATAAAGGGCTAACAGCTGAAAGGTTGTTTCTAACTCTGGTTTCTTCCTCCAGGCTTGGATCAACTCCTGTTTTCATTTGCCCTGAGTTCCACTCAGAACAAACCTTACCAGGGTGTCTTGAGCATTCCTGTTGCTCCTGTGCCGTTGTGCTGCTGTGAGCCTCCCCCAGCAGCAGGACACTGTGCTCCCATGAGCCTCCTCAGCAGCAGGACACTGTGCTCCCACGAGCCTCCCACAGAAGCAGGTCAGACATCCTTTGATTGAGGAGGGAGAAGCCCAGGCAAATGCAGTACTTCTCCTTATCCATGGGATCTGTGCCCTTAGACCCAAGGGTGCCTGCAACAGCAGACAGTACTGATTAGATCCATACTGTGTCGCTATGATATTTTTCTATTAACTACATATAGATTTATCATGAGGTTTAATTTATAAAAGGTCCACAGTAAGAGATGAACAAAATAAAAGTAGAGCAATTATAACTATATGCTATATTCAGTCACAGGAATTTGTGTGTGGTGTGTGTGATTTGTGTCCTCCCATGTTCCCACCCTCTGTTATTTCACAATAATTTGTTGGAATTGCCATGTCATTTTTTTTCCCTAGGCAATCGACACCTTGGAAAGGACTGCAGGTAGGGGAGGTGCAGAAGTGTGCTGCTATAGTCATTCACATGAAATCTCAGGGTCACTATTTGACAAGCACAAATGTAATTTTCACTTATTTCAATTTGCTTGTGTGTAACGAGAGCTTGTTCCTCTTTCTTGTTGGAGAATGTCTGCATCCACTGCTATAAAAAGACAAATAGCACAGCTCCCTTAAAGAGTCTGAAATTATAAAAAGCAATGCCCTAAAACTTTCCTTTTAAAGCTACATTGAATCATAAACAGGAAGTCTCCAAACAGTGGTATAGTACTCTATCCCTACAGATCATGGGTTCGGTCCTGAGTGTGGCCTAACCTCAGATGCTGTGGAAAGTACTTCATGTCTCTCTTATAAAAATGTTATCCCCTCTTCTATTAATGTTGGATGAAGCAATCCAGTAGGAGGAAAGGATCCAAATGACAGGCAACAGAGTCAGAGACATCCCCTGGTCTCACTGTTAAGAGTCTCATAGAAGGACCAAATTACACAACTGTAACATACATGCAGAGGACCTAGCTCAGTCCCCTAAAGGCTCCCTGGTTTTTGGTTCAGTCTCTATGAGCTCCTATGAACCCATATTAGCTGCTTTTGTGAGTTTTATTGTGGTATCCTTGACTCTTCTGGCTCCTACAACCCTTCCTCCCCCCTTCTGCAGAATTCCCCCAGCTCAGACTAATGTTTGGTTATGGGTCTCTGTATCTGTTTCCATCAGTTGCTGGGTGAAGCCTCTCTAATGACAGTTGGCCTGGGCATCTATCTATGAGTGTAGCAGGATATCACTGACTTTTTCCCTTGCCATTTGTGTTTGATTCTGTCCTAGGTCTCTGGGGTTTCCGGCTTCTGGGTCCTGGCCCTCAGGGGTGACCTCCCTCTCACAGTATGGGTCTCCAGCTAAACCGGGCACACACATACACAAAAATAATTAAAAATAAGTAGATGTATTTATGTTTTCTCAAAAAATTATCATTTTGACATGTTTCTTGAATGAATTCCATGCTGCATGAATCCATAAGATGTTCTTTCTCTGGTCAATTATATGTAAGGGAACATGACATTATTTTTTCTCCCAAGATTCATAGTGTACAACAACATAGGAAAGCCTCTGCAAAACCCTGCTTAGGGGTTTTAAGTGATTCAAGATTCCCAAACACAAAACATTGCATTGAACAGTGACACTGAGCTCCTATGGAATGTGCTTTGAGAAATGCTGTTTTACAGGAGCATTATAAAGGTAGGACTTCTAGGTCCCATCAGGAATTTTGATGAGTAGATTCTTGTGTGACACAAAGTGCCGCGTTGAGACTCTCTACTTTACGGTCCCATCAATAAAGTTAAGTAGTAGCAAAATATTATAGAACAATTTATTGTTACATTATACAAAGAGAGAAAGAGGGAGAGAGGTCACAGGCTTATATTAAGGGCTGCACATACACTGGGGTCTCTGGAAACCACTCGGTACATTTAAAACCAGTGCATCCAGCAGCACTCACTGAAGCAGAACTTGGACTCAGCTTCCTAGGACCACCACCCTTTTCATTGTTTTAAAATCAGCTGGAGTCTTTCATTCGTCTTCTTCTGGTTACAGCTGTCATCTTCTGACCTTGATGCTACCACAACCTGGTTACTCAGATTGGAGCATTCCAACTTCTTCCCATCTGGACAGAGACACGTCATGGAGTAGTGGTTAGTTCTCTAACCTCCCACTGTAGGAGTAATTTCTTTGCATTTCCATACCCTGGGCTCGTGGTCCTCAAACTGTGAACCAAGGTACCCAAGAGTGCCGTAGTAATCTCAACAGGAATTTTAAGTTTTTACAGGAAACACAGCACAAACACCCAGCTAAAGATGGGACATCGTTTAAACATCAGATTACGATACATTTCTTTTGGTAGCTGTCACAAAGCTAGCTTGTGAATACATTTGTGATAAAATGCAAGAATCATGAAAATCATTATAGAACAGGAAGTGTGGGTGGTTCAATGTGATTCCAAGGTCTAAGAAGCAGGGCAGTACCAAAGAGATATATTGGTGACACTGACTATTTAAAAATAGAAACTGCCTTTTCCAATTCATGTATATTATCTTGTCACAAAGCTGCTAAGTCGTGGGGTATAAATCCCCAAGTTGTTCAGATCGTGATAAACAAAACTAGGTAATACACAGCACTGGTAGGTGTTCTTTGTGGTCTATGTGGACTAAGGGCACAATGATCTAAGAAAGTTTGGAACCTCCGAGACTAAAATGAAAGTAATTCCAACCTAGGTAAAGAAGCATTCCTGTGACTTTTATCCACATCCCCACATATAATGAGTACCATAATGCTAACAAAATCTAAAAATCTGGAGCTGGCGAAGCTCAATAGGAGAGCGCCCTGTGCAAGCTTAGGGCATAAGTGCATATGCCTATGACCCACACAAAAAGACTGGACATACCTGTATTCCCCATGCTGCTGTTCATAGAGACATGAGGATAAGTGAGGCTTGATGGCCAAACATCACACTGACCCATTAGTGACCTGGGATTCAGTGAGAGACTCTGTCTCAAGGGAATACGGTGGAGAATGATAAAGCAGGATGCCTGATGTTTTCATGAGCACACTCACCTCCACAGGTGTGAATACACACACACATACAAACACAGTAATAAAAGAGAAAGAACTGTTGGTATACTGGAAAGAATAAATGCAAGGAGGGAAGAAGGAATGAGACAAAGTATTGCTTTCTCAGAAGCTCACTGATGCTCTAGCTGTCCCCTGAGTCCTGATCCCACTGCCATTTCCTTCAAGCACATGGCTCTGTGGCTCTCTGCAGTGCAACTATATCCATCATCCCTAAGAGAGAGTGACAGCATTTCCCTCTAAGAAAGTGAGCTTGGGTTTGTGCAAGGTGACATCCAAAACCCGCCATTAGGTACCAGGAAGCTATCCAGACACTAATTTTATCCCCTTACTTTACCCAAGTGGCTCTTCTTTAAGATCTCAGAGTTAAAGAATTCAGATAATCTAAGGACAGAACAAACAGGCTTAAATTGAGTTTAGCCCACTGAACATCTTCCTGCAAACAGGGCAAGGACTTTAGTCACTTTCTCTGGCAATAATCCTTTTTTCATGAATTTCTCTGAGACCCCTTGCTTCTGTTCTACAATTTGTTGGTATTCCTGTGGCCTTCTCATCACTTTCACTCACAAAGGATATTCTAAAGCTTCTCTCTTTTTAGAGGCCCTCATCTCTGTCAGTCACAAATCATAATGTTATATTATTTGTGATTCAAATATCCAAACATGACCTTTATAAGCATTTAAACCATTGAGTTGGATTCTAAGTCATAGAAAAATGGTTGAAAAGAAACATCTTTCCTATAGTACTCTAATCCCTTCATGAACAAGCCGCACACAGATTTGGGGAAACAAGGAGGTATAGGGTCTATCCCTTCCTTCTCATTATAGGACACATGTCTTTAAACAAGCACAAATGGATGGCAGATACTAATGGAATGTAAGAATCATTTGTCATGTGGTTTAGAGGGATAGATATTTTAATATTATATACATGAATGCTATATTTACCCTCCCTCTCTCCTCTCCAAATCTTCTTCTCCCTCTCAAATTTGTGACCTCTTCTTTAATTATTATTGTTACCTATACATATGTATATAAAAGTACTATCTGTTTATACCATTTAGTGTGGCTCATATGTAGACATGTTTAGTGTGGCTCACATATAGACATATTTAGTGTGACTCATATGTAGACATATTTAGTGAGGCTCATGTGTAGACATATTTAATGTTGCACATATGTAAACATATTTAGTGGTGCTCATATGTAGACACATTTAGTGGTGCTCATATGTAGACATATTTAGTGTGGGTCATATGTAGACACATTTGGTGGTGCTCATATGTAGACATATTTAGTGTGGCTCATATGTAGACACATTTAGTGGTGCCCATATGTAGACATATTTAGTGGTGCTCATATGTAGACATATTTAGGACTGATCACTTGGCACTTGATGACTTATGAGGGGTCTCATCCCTGGAAAAACTGAGTCCTCCCCTCTCAGTAGCCAGTGGCTACTACAGCTTTTCACATGGGTAGGGGAGGCTGTGAGACTTCCCCTTCTACACTGGCAAGCAACTATATTTTTGAGATTTCATGGTGGCAGCTTCCCTGTCATATATAGCATTGATCACAGAGCAGATATCTGGTCCTCTGGCTATTATAATCTTTGTGCTCCCTCTTCTATAATTGTCTCTGAGCCTTAAGTACAGGAAGTTGTGTTTTATCTGTATCAACTGGGGCTTGTGTTAGTTTTATGTCAATTTGACACAAAGTAGTCATCCAAGAGGAGGGAATCTTAATTAAGAAAATGCCTCCATAAGATCCAGCTGCAGCCAAGCCTGTAGGGTCGTTTCTTAATTAGTGACTGATAGTGGAGGGCCAAGACCATTGTGGGTGGAACCATCCCTGGACTGGTAATCCTGGGTTCCGTAAGAAAGAAGTCCAAGCAAGCCAGTAAGCAACATTCCTCCATGGCCTCTTCACCAGCTTCTGCCTCCAGATTCCTGCCCTGTTTGAGTTCCTGCCCTGTCTTTCTTCAATGATGACCAGTGCTGTGGAAGTGTAAGCCAGATAAAATCTTTCCTCCCCAAGTTGCTTTGGTCAAGGTGCTTCACCACAGCAATAGAAATCTTAATTAAGACAGGGCTGGGCACCCCACAGTCAGTTCTTCTCTGCCTTTGCCCAGTTTCTTTAATGCTTCCCACTGCTTTGATGCGTGATGAGAGCCACACTTGTGTGAGTATGAGGGTAAGTGTTTAGAGTGCAGTTAAAAAGTGCACTGGGTTAGGAAAGTGATAGCAGTAGGTTCTCCTCCAGGACCCCTGACCTCACCATCCATGGGTGAATTCCCTCTTGTTGAGGGGACTTTAGCCCGATTAGACATTTAGACAGCTATTGGTTACCTCCAGGATATAAAAGTGCCACTGTTGCACCCTTAGAAATATCTTGTCATGCTGCTCATATGTATCTCAGGAGTCTTAGAGACCTTAACTCTGCTCCGCAATAGTAGTGCCTATCTCCTTGAGTGATGAGGGCAGCTGCTCCTTCTGGTTTTAGAGAGAGGCTGAAGTGCTATGAGAAAGAATGAGTGTCTCCATGGGGAGATTAGGTTGTATGCTATATGAGTTCCTCTACCAGTGGAAGGTGCCTGCTCTAGATCCAAGCTGAAAAATCCCTGGGAAGAAGGGAGTCTAGTCCCTAAGCACAGATGAGGTCAGTGTGCCCTCTAGTGACAGCTTCCCAACTTTCAGAGTATGGGTGCAGGCAACTAGACTGGGATGGTCCCATAATGGGAACATGTCACAAGACTGCTTCTGATTTAATAGCTCCAGAAACATCAACACCTCAGTGGTCTCGAGGGTGTGATTACTGCCAGGAAGCAAAAACTCGAGCTACTCTCCTAGAACCCATGGTCATTTATATCAACTTACTGGCTCATTTAGTTACTATGGAAATTCCTCTCCATATTTATCTCAAACATGCTTTCTAAGACCATCGGTTTCCTTGTCTGTAGTGTAAGTTACGTTCCTGGGTGGGAGACCTGCCGCAACTAAGCACCACACAAGTGTGAGTTGGCCAACCATTGAGACCATTTTAGTACTGGGTTTGTCTTTTTCCTTCAAGATTCTCCTACCTCATCCTTCTGAATTCATCCCCATGCCTGGATCATCATCGACCTTGACAATACATTACTCCAAGATCTTAAGTCACCCAAAAGAATAATAATACAGCACAGTGCTAATTGAACATTGACTACAAACACACACATTGCCCTAACTCTAGCCCAAGTATTAATTTACTTAATCGCCACGTCTGTCAGAAGTAGGGATAGCTTTTATTCAGCCATTATAGATAAGGAAACTGACACAGGAAAAGTGTCACACAGTTCCTGTGCACTACAGCTGGGAGCTGAGATGTTTCTGCCTCTTTCTAGAGCACAAGCACTGTATTATCACACAAACATTTGAATTCTCCTCTCCTGAAGCAGGAAACGTGTGCACTTATGTCCTCTTAGGGAAGCAAAGAACAGAGAGAATAATACAATGGATAGGTGATCTCCCTATTCACAGGATGCCCCTATGATATAGCACATTAATTACGTGAGGGCCCCAAACATGACAGAATGCAAGATATTCAACTGCCCTCTGTCATCATCTTGAGTGTTTTAAACACAAATGACTAGTTATAACAAATATTGATCCAAAATATGATAATGATTTTTGCCCTTCTAGACTTCATATATATTTATGTCATTCAAAATTTCATAATATTTTCACTACATATTGAACAGATTTTATTTCTATGTAAATTAAATTGTTACATATGGCTTTATCCAAACCCTTTAATTTTTCAAGTTTTCCTATAAAATATTCATCAGCACATATTTATTACAAAAATATATGCTTAAATAATAAACTCTAGCATGTAGTCATTGCTTTGAGAAAATATTGATTTTTAACTGTGAAGTCTCAGCATTAGAAACATTAATAAGAATTCAAAATTAGTTCATCTTACTCTGGCACAGTCTGATTAAACACAATTTTGGAAAATACTTACTCATAGATATTTTAATTCCTGATGCCTATCCTCCTGTCAGGATTAAAGACATGTATAATGCAAAAACATCTGTCAGCTTAGATAGGCATGACCTGCATGCTCTTGATACTTCCTCCTGGCAAGATGTCAGAATAAGGCTTCTCCAAGTTTCACAGTCCCAACAAGGATGCGCACATCAAGCAGCAATGCCACTAGGCATTAGGATCATGAGAGTCCCCTAGCACTGCAGGAGCTCCACAGTCCCACAGATCCTACATACTCTGACCTTCAAGTACCTCTGGCTCCTAGATGCCCCCTCCTCCCTTTCTCTGTTATTGCCCCAGCTTGGCTGTTCTGTTTTAACCAACTTGTGGATGGGAAGGCTGATCTGGTAAGTTCATGTCTAGGGACTAAATGCCCATTCCTTCATGATCATTTCTGGTGCCAATGGTTTGACAGTGCTGAAGATGCCATCTTCCCCTTACACATGCAACACTTTTGATAGAAGTGGCGAAAGTGGCCTCTTCCTTAGGAAACAGGCTCTTAGCTTTAAGAACTATGAATCCAGAAGGTGCTTTCTTTAATTTAACATAGTAGTTAAGCACAAGGGCTATAGAGCCAGACAGCCAACAGCTAACATTATATCATGTCACTAGTACATCATATATTTTTGAGCACTCAAGAGGCAGAGGCAGAAAGATCTCTGTGAGTTCAAGGCCCTGTTGGTTTACAAACTGAGTTCCAAGATAGCCAGGGTTACACAGAGAAACCCTGTCTCAGAAAAACCCATATATATATATATATATATATATATATATATATATATATATATATAGTATTGTTTAACAAGGAACCTAACTCCTCAGTGCCTCAATTCCTTACCATAAAATAGCGATAGTGATAATACTACCTGCTTCAAGAGTGTATATAAAATGATTTAACACGTTAACACTTGAAGTGTGCTCATAATAGGCTTAGTATATATTAGGTATTCCTAAAAGGTCTGATACATAAAATTAAAACTACTCCATGGCACTCATTACATAATCACACACTCTGACACAGGATGTTCACACCCAGCTTTATTCATTCCTCCACACTCTTAGTAAGCATCAACATTCCATGCAGAGACCACATACACCAAGTTAATTGTTTCATCCTGTGAGTGAAGTCTCACTTCAAATCTTCAGTATGTGGGTTTCAAATAAGTGTGCAATCAAGCATTAATGGTCTAATAATAGTTAAACTTTAAATGGAAAATAATTTTACAGAGAAATCTTTATTCCTTTGGAAGCCATGAGAAATTATTTATTATGTATTAGATTTTGCTCCTGCAAAACAGCAGGTTGATGAGCTGTTGGAGCCAGAGTTATCCTCTGGGTTGAAAGAAGCCTTTTGATTGTGTTAATCACCTGACTTAGAACTAGAGTCCATGCGGGAGAGCCTGGCTTCTGAGGAGTTCTGTATAACACAGCTTTCCCATACCATCTTACACTAGAGCCAGGCTCCCTCAGTTCTGAGGTCACAGCTTCCCTCTCAGGTGTCATCTATCCCTTCTGTCCCTGGAGGTGCCTCGTTTATAGTGACTTTTAAAAATTAAAATAGAAATTTGATTAAAACATAAAATGGCAACATACATAAAATGAAAGTCATTGTATTCTGAAAAACATACCTGTGTGGATCAAGTGCCCCTAATTTGTTGAAATTCAAAATGCCTTGAAATTTAAAGCTGATTTTAAGACAAGATCCTATTGTATATCTCAGACGAACCTCAGATTTGAAATCCTAGTGCTTCAGCCTCCCAAATTCTGTGATTATGGGCATGCACTCACTTACAACATATGTAATGCCAGCCGGGCGGTGGTGGCGCACGCCTTTAATCCCAGCACTCGGGAGGCAGAGGCAGGTGGATCTCTGTGAGTTAGAGACTGGGCTGGACCGACAGCCTCCAAAACAATACAGAGAAACCCTGTCTCGTAAAAAAAAAAATATATATATATATATATATAAAATGCCACTGTAACACCCAAAACAAACAAACAAATAAACAAACTATACAGTTAGCTTTGTGGGGTGGGTCACAGCCAAATCTACAAGCATTAAAATTATTATATGAAGTTACCATCACAACATGTGTATATGTGAAACATAAATTAGGTTCACATTCAGACTTGATCCTGAACTTTTAAAAATTCAAAATCTAAAACACTTACTGTCCTAAGCAGTTTAGACGTCTAACCTGTCTGAAGAACAGCTCTCTCAGGAGCACAGTCCCACATCCCTGGCCTCAATACACTCCACTTTTTATTCCCCTCACCTCCTCCTCACATGGCTGTTTTACGTGTTCACTTACCAGATGAATCACCACTATGGAAGCCACCATGGATCTTATTTCAAAAAAAAAAAAAAACAGCATCAAGAAGATGACTCAGCTCAGGTAAAGGTACTTATTACCAGACCTGACACCCTGAGATGGTTACCTGTGGAACCCACATGGTGGAAGAAGAGAATCAAGACAGACACACACACACACATACTAGATAAATGTAAACTTAAAAAGAAAAAAAATAACGGTACATCTCCGGTCTGTTCCAGCTATCCCACTGCTAGGATAGGACCCACATACCACCACACAGATATTTGCACATCAGTGCCATCCAACGCTATTCACAGTAGCTAAGCTATGGAGCCAACCTAGGTATCTGTGCTAGTTGGGTTTTGCCAACTTGACATAAACATAGATATATCTGGGAAGGGGAAATGTTTTTTTCAATTCTTTAAATTGAAATTAGATGTTTTTCATACAATATTTTCTGATGACAGTTTCTTCTTCTGCAACTCCCCCAGATCCTCCCCAACTCCCCTCCCACCCAAATCCATATCCCTCCCATCAAAAGCAAATAGACATCAATTGTAATAAAAATAAGGTAAACATTAAAACAAACAGAAGAAAAAGAGCCAAATAAAGAGCACAAGAAGCATACAGGCATGTACAAACACACACTTTTGTGCACACAGAAATCCCACAAAAACATGAAACCTGAAACCATACTATACACAGAAAACATCTACAAAGAGAAAAAATACCCAAATGTCATTGAGCTCATTTGTGTTGGCCATCTATTACTGGGGAGATGGGTAGAGTAAGAATGCAGATTGGGGAATCTTAATTAAGAAAATGTCTCAGTAAGACTGGCCTGTGTGCAAGACTGAGGGGTATTGTTTTAATGACTGATGTGGGATGGCCCAGCCCACTTTGGATGGTACTATCCCTGTGTAGGTGACCCTAGACTATACAAGAGAGCTGGCTAAGCAGGCCATGGGGAGTAAGCCAGGAAGCTTCCTGCCTCCAGGTTCCTGCCCTGACTTCCCACCAACTTCACTCCATGATGGACTGTGTGTTGCATAGAAGTTTAAGATAAAGTCAACCCTTTCTTTCCCCCAAATTGCTTTAGTCATGATATTTTATCACAGCACTAGAAAAATAAGATGCGACCAACAACAGAAGAATGAATAAAAAAATGCGGTTGTGGTATGGATACACAGCAGAATTTTTTCAGCAATAAAAAAGTTATGTTTTTAACGGGAAAATGGATACAACTTGGAAATAATATCAATAATACAATTAAGCAGGTCTTAGAAAGACAAAATGATGTAAAACTGTCTAAAGAATGAAGGAGAAAATGGGAGACCCAAAGGTGAGAGAAGGAAGGATAGGGAGTTGTGGGGGAATGTGTTCATCAGTCAGTACACATTTTGTATGAAATTTTTAAAAATAAAATAGTAGAAATTACCATACCTTTCTCAGCTTAAGTAAATCACTATTTCAATAATGGCATTAAATGCTGATTATCAAGACTGAATTGCTAATTCTTTCTAGTTGGTAATGGACTGTTTTCAGAAAGAACTGATACTCATTTCCAGTTATCTAACACTATGCCAGCCTCTTAAGGACACATAAGTGAGGTAGACTAAGGTGAGCTTGATGTTTTGATAGAGCCTCTGTTTGGGGGGAGGGGCAGATTAAGCAAGTTATCAGATGCAAATAAAGTATTGTCAAATTGCAATGAAATTAAACACAAGTCAGATAAAATAAAACTGTTTCACTCATAGGGTTCTTTAAATTGGTTGCAATGTCAGAGTCACCGAAGGAGCTGGCAGAAACCATGTGATACCTCCAGGGAGAAAGAGAACATGATAGGGGGTCAAGCACCAGTTTTTAAACCTCCACAAAGTGATGTTAAACCAAGACAGAGATTTATTGCTATGTATTCTCTCTCTCTCTCTCACACACACACACACACACACACACACACACACGGGGGCGGAGGGGGGGAGAAAGACAGAATTGCAAATACCTAAGGAAACTTGGTTTCTTTTTCCCTTTTTTGGTTTTTTGAGACAGGGTTTCTCTACATTATTTTGGAGGCTGTCCTGGAACTCGCTCGGTAGACCAGGCTGGCGTCAAACTCACAGAGATCCGCCTGCCTCTGCCTCTTGAGTGCTGGGATTAAAGGCGTGGGCTACCAACACCCGGCAGAAACTTAGTTTCTTTTGTGTATAAATTTAACTTATTATTAATACTGGTTGGGTATCCTTAAGCAATCTTAACCTCTCCACACTCTGATTTCTCACTTGTAAAATGATTATATGAATATCACCATCTCTTTGTAACAGCTGTATTAAAATCAACTTATGCATACCAAATATTTAAAACTGTAGCCCACACATGAAACTTGCTCCACAATGGTCTGCTAGCGGTACTGTCATGGCTGCTGCCCACAGTCCACTCTCAGGGCTCTCATTGCTGCTGCCTCCTTGCAGCTTTCATTTTTATCGTTACTGTTTCTGGCTAGGTCGTAGAAGACAACCATTTCCTTCAAGTGTTAAGCTATGCTCCATGTAAACATGGGACCAGCACTTCACCAGGATATCCCTAGGACCCTTGACAACCTGCAAAGGTTGACCTCCATGTGTTTTCCTTGTTGGCTTTGCCTCCTCGGCACCATTTTTATATTGCACAATTTCCTTTCCTACCTTGGAAGAAAAGAGCTGTCAAGTTCTGCACAAGAGAAAGGGGCTCATGATTCCCCCAGGGCCATGAGACGCTGTGGGGATTGTCTTCTTCCTTGCCAGCACCTCATCAAAATCTGCAGCTAACTTTCCATTCCATTTTAGAACTCTTTTATTTAGTACCTCACTGCTATCCAAGTTGTCTCATGTTTTAGAAACTAAGCAGGTTTTGATTTTTCTTTTCTGACCTCTGAATGGATCCTTGGGGGTAGGGAGGTGTTGTGGGTATTTTCCCAAGCATGAATTTTATTTACATAAAATTATGTCATGCCCTATTTCTATACTACATCCAGCATACTCATTCACAAAATGAGAATAATAACAAGAATTATTAGAGAGTTTTTATTTTAAAAAGAAACCTTCCTACCATGGTAGAGGTATCACAACACCTCACCAAAAGGTATATCTTTGTAACAGAATGATAGCCCACTCTCAGGTGACAGTATGCTTTCCTTTAGCAATGTCAAATGCAGGAAAAATCATACATATATTTTTCTATTTAAGAATATAATAAACTCTGGGAATATAGATCAGTTGTTGAGTATTTGACAAGAACAAGATCCTAGGTTTCATCCCTACCAATGACATTTTATATATACATGCACAGACACATGCTGAAATTCCTAGGATGTAGTCTCAAACAGAGTATTTTGCTGACTCTTTGGGGGTTGTTTTTTGGTTTTCTTTTAGTTTGTTTTATTTTGTTTTATTTTTGTCAACCTGATACAAGCAAGGGTCATTAGGGAAGAGGGGAACCTCAAATGAGAAATGACTCCATCAGATTGGCCTATAGGCAAGTATGTGGGGCATTTTCTTAATTAATGGTTGATTTCGAAGGATTTAACTCACTATGAAAAGTATCAGCCCTGAGCAGGTGGTATTGAGTTATACAAGAAAGCAGACTGATCAAGCCATGGGGAACAA
Source organism: Mesocricetus auratus (assembly GCF_017639785.1). Lineage (NCBI taxonomy): Eukaryota > Metazoa > Chordata > Mammalia > Rodentia > Cricetidae > Mesocricetus > Mesocricetus auratus. The sequence goes on along the minus strand of NW_024429184.1, from coordinate 105,954,232 downwards.
GCCAGTAAGCAACTGTCTTCCATGACCTCCACTGAAGTTGCTGCCTCCAGGTTGCCTTGGCTTTCCTCAATGATGGACTGGAATCTAGACATTTGAGGCAAATTAACCCCGCCCCCAAGCTGCTTTCAGTCACAGTGTCTTTATCACAGCAAGAGAGACAACAAGGCTCTTATGTGTGTTATTATGTGGATTTCTAAGTCTTCTGAGTTTTAACCAGTATACCCAAGTGAATTACAGCCTGTGGCTGTACAGTTATTTTCATTTCAAATCATTCCTTCTGGGTTCATGTCCAGGGCCTGAGATCAACTGTGATTAGGAATGAGACTACAAATGGCCAAAATGTCAATAGCATATACAAGAGGAGGAAGCCAAAGCCCCAAGCACAGACAGCTAGAGAAACCAACCTCAGATGCCTCAGAGGTAATTATGAAATGTTTACTACTAAACCACAAGGGGCTAAAACATACCATCTTGCATTTAAGTTTGTTTCTGGAGATGAAAAGGAAAAGCATGGTAGAGTTACATGGCTGAAGACCACCTGCAAACATGTGGCGAGCAGGCACTGCCTTCCTTCAGAAAGTTCAGAGACTGGGAAATTGATCTCTTTCTTCCTCTTCCTCTTTGTCTCACTGCAACCCAGGACTTACCATCTGAGAGTCAGAATATACCCATTGCTGTCTGGCTAGAGATACTATACCTCTCAGTCACTAAGACAGCCTGGCTGGGAAACAGCCAAAGAACCACTAGTTCTATGGCTTGAGGAACTTTACTTCTATTGATAAATATAATAATATGGGTGAAAGAAAGACAGAAAAACAAAGATAAACCCATAGAAAGAGTATGGGCATTTTGGTTTAGCATTAAAATTTAGTTCTTACACTAACATTTAACTGTTTGTCCCAAATCAAAACTTCAAAATAGACTTCTATATTTTGCTAATCTTAATTTCCCTTATTTAAATGATTACAGAATAAAATGCACATTTTCAAATCCAATATAGTAAATATGAGACGAAGAAGGGCAGTCACCAAGTGAGGTAACTGTGTTAGCAAAGGAAACTGTAATCTACTTGAAACATTGTATTCCAGGACAGTCTTTAACCTCATTGATTTCTGCTGTTTGGAGAATGTACTCTGGAAAAGAACAGTTGCCTCCGGGCACACATTACACAGTCAAATAGAAAGAGACAGTATCTGCCAAAAGAATTTATAATCGTCGGAGTGAAGATAAACACAGTCCACTCGCACACTTGTTAGTATGCACAAGCACACAATCTAAGTGTGTAGAGAAGACTTGGTATTCTGGGTGCCGAAGGACCAAGTTAGGCTTCAGTGGGCACAAGTAATGGAGCTCGGTTAGCCAAAAAACTTTTCAGATAATTTCCTACAAAAATCTATTGTTTATTAATTATCAGCAAGATATGCGCCGTATGCTAGGGATTTCAGCAAATATCCTGACTCATCTTCACCCTAGACACAGAGACCAACAAAGGACAAGCAACAGTCCCAGGAAGGTACTATTAGCTGCATCATGTAACTTAAAAAACAAAATGCCTTTACCACAGAAGTGCCTTGAGGAAATGTGGCACATATCTCAGGGCCAAATTAGTGATACTTCAGATTCCCCCTGGGCGTATGCCTCTCTGCTCTCCGTTCCAGCGAGGTTTGTGTGGTGCAGAATTCAGATGGCAACTCCGTGAGCCCACCGCGAGCTTCCATTGAAACCCCTCAGGTTGATAAGTAAACTCGAAGAAAAATACTTCAAGAATGTCACCAGCATTGCACAGGTGAGTCAGCCCATGGAGATGCCAGAGAACCCACCTCGGTACACAAGCGCAGGTGTAGATGGGGAACCACAGGTGTTCACACAGGACACACAAGACTTCTGCTTGGGGAACAGCGAAGCCGAGACCTTGCTCTCCGCCCAAGCTCCATGTTTATCTGTTTAGACTGGGCTTCCAGCAACGATTAAGAGAAGTCAGAAAACCTGGTCCGGGTTACTTTGATAGAAATCATATTGTCTCAAAAAGCTATCTATGCCTTCTTATTTGTTCGAGGCAGAAAAGGAAGGAAAGTGTATGCATGTACGTGGCAGCCAAGGGCTTTAACATGTGCAACTGTTGATTCATCACCAGAAAAAAAATCTGTTTGGTTTGTTTCTAGCCTGATCTACAGAAGCTCACAGAAAACTGACACACACAGAGGTAAGGGGACTTGCTGAGAATCGGTGACTTGATAAGCAAGTGAAAGTGAGTATAAAACAGGCTCACTGACTCCGAGGCTGGTGGTCTTCGGACCACGAATCTTATGTTCTGAGATGGAGGGACATGCAGAGGCAGGGAGCCCTTTCAGAGTACCCTGAAATGAAAACGCTATTATTTAGGGTCAAATTATAAGCTCTCTGGCTCAAGATTCTAGTACAAACAAACAGCAGTAAAAGCTAACAACATAAGAAAATGAATCCCCTCCCATTACAAATTTTTCAATGAAAGTGAAAGAAATCATAGGTGTTTGCCATGAGAACTTTCTTACTCAGGAGAGTAAATGGGAGAGCTTTGGAGGAGTGTCTAGAGCCCTGGAGCAGTTCTGAGCTGGGGAGTTACCTCGCCTACTCCCCCTCCCTTCTTCCCTCTTCTCTTCCATGCAGCAGGCCTGCATGCTTCTCCATGGAGACACAGGCACAGCTGAGAATCCCACACTCTCAGTCTCTCCTTTGAGGGCTCTACAACACACTGGAGTTCCGTGTTTCCGGGAAGATGCAGCTTACATACAGAATCAGTGTTTTCATACAGTTTGAGATCATTCCCAGCATCCCCTGTTCAATTTTTTTTATATCTCCTTCAGCCCACACATGAGTGTATCTCCGAGTGGCATCAGAAGTAACAGCAGCCCCCTCATCCACATTCAAGAGGTACCTTTATAATACAAAGTCTCCCAGCTTCACCAAGTTTAAATTCTCTTTAAATTAAATCTGCCATCATTAGAAATTCCTTTTGCCACTTCTCTTCCAGGTTTTTCAAATGCTACTTATTAGAACCAAACCCATTCCTCCATGAAAAGAAGTAGCAAGACAAGATGCACTGGGACAAAAAGAGAAGACAGGAAAGCAGGATGAAAGTGTCCCCTTTGCAGGACCTAAAGTGTGTGTGTGTGTGTGCACACGCTTGCACACGCGCATGTGTGCATGTGTGTGTCTGTGTGTGCATGTGTGTATGTGTGTGCGTGTGTGCGTGCGTATCTGTGTGTGTGCGTGTGTGTTATTTGAGGGGGGATATCTGCAGCACATTTGGGATGCAGCTGCTATGGATGAGAATAAATGCATCCAGCCTGCACATAAATAAGGAAGGAGCCATTTAAGTTGAAGGGACACTGTTGTGTAACCTGCCTGTGCCAAGGACTAGACATATTTACCAAATCAGTCTCAACCACTCAGTAAACATTTATAAAACTAGAAAACATTTTCCCTCACACCACAAGAACTTCAATTCCCAAATGTCTGATATATCCCACACCCCTTGACCTATGTGGTTTTTCTCCTTCCCTCCAGCAAGCAACTCAACCAAATAAGGTTTGAAATTGCAAGTGGACTTTCATTACCATCATCACTCCTGTCTCCCATTTTCATAAATAATCAAGTTGACAATACCGATGATCCATGTTAAAAATAAATTAGCATTCTTAACTACACAGCTGGCCTAGATTGTTACTCATCCTTGGTTACTCTGACCTGCGAAGCTGATCTATATGTAGATGTAAAAATCTCCATATATTACACTGACATTCTTAAATGGTCACAAACTTGGCCTATGAAAGCACATCCAGCAATAAAGGCCATCTTCAGCTAAAAGGTTAATTATTTTAGCAGCTGCAGTCTGCCCTCCCGGGCATATCTCAGAGCTGAGGACCTATTACAGGAGGGACAAGCTCATTGAGCATGCACACTAGATAACCTCGTTAGGAACTTAGTGTGAAGAGCCACTATTCAAAACGGGGTCAAACATAGCAAGAAGGTAAAGCAAGGAGGCAGGCGGGTGTGAGGCTGCTATGGGGCTTAATCTGTGCTTCTGGAATCATTTGGGGATGTTGAATATTGAGAGTGCTGTTTGCTTGGCAGCGGGCAGGGGTTAATGAAAGTACCCAATGTGAGTCTTTAGTCGGAAGATGCTGAAAACCTACCCTGATGAACTCAGGGAATGCTGGCAAAGAGCTGCACAGGGTCAGCCAGCCTGCTGACCAAAGCTCTCAGAGAGGCCAAGCTTGAGGCAGCTAAGAAAGAACTTCATTATCCATCCTTTGTCATTAGAAAGGAGCCAAGCAGCAGGAGGGGTGTGCTGGACCACCAATTAGGCTAGTAAAGAGGTTATTCAGTTAAAGATCAGAAGTGGAGGTGAGGCAGAGCCTGGAGGGGGCAAAGCATCAAAGGGCCTTTTGGCCAAAGGGAGGCTTCCCCTCAACTGTGAACCGTTCCCATGACCCAACATTTCCTAAGTCTTAATTTTGGGCGCCACTGAGGTCCTGGTCTCTCTCAGAGAGTGGTGCAACCCGTGATGCCCACTAGACTGTAGCCAGCTACATTTAGGATCCTTTACTAAGCACTGAATTTTGTCACGATATGCTATTATTATTACAGTATTCTCTAAGAACCCAAGACCATAATGGAAGCTTGTTTTTCTAATGGCTGACCTCATCAGAGTTCCCAGAAAGAATGCCAATGGCAGGACCACTCGAGACATTTTGGGCAAGGCATTTCCTTTAATGGTCTACTTCAGTTGTGTTATCAGAGGAACCCTTTTCCACACCCTGAAGATACCCAGAGTCCCTAACAGTAAGAGTTTGAATAATTAGGCATGTTAGGACTACAAGGATTCATCAAGCAGTCCCTGTGGAAACAGCACTTTGCAGATGAGCTCCTAAGATACTTTTATTTGTTACCGTAGCATCAACTACAGACACATCTTAGCTTGGTACAATGACTTGGGATGCAGAGATCATAGGCAAAGTACAAAAACCATACCTGAAGTATACACATTTCATACCGGAGACACGCAAAGAATCCTAACCCAGGAAAATCCTGGCATCTCATCTGCTAGAATACACCTTCATTTGGAAGATACGGGTGTATCTATCTACAAGATAATCTAAAATTTAAAAGAGAATTATTGAATGTATTTATGTTTGTGTTCATGAGTGTGTATGGAGGGTTTCATAGACCGTGGTATATGTGTGTGAGTCAGAGGATAAATCGCGGAAGTCAGTTCTCTCCTTCTACCATAGGAATCTTGAGGATGGACCTGAACCCATTTGGCTTAGTAACTCACTGACCCTCTAGTTAAAGGTAAATCCACTTTGGCAAGAAATATTAATTTCCTCATTAATGATCTATCTGTCATTAAATATTTTCTTTGAAAATGTACCCTGTAAACTTTTGGACTTTCATTAGTATATATTTCTTTTGCAATGTGCTTAATAATTATAAAAATATGCATATAATTAATTTATTAGCAGTAAAATTAATGTTTTCCTTTTAATTTTTCATATTTCCCAGTTAATATTTAATCAAATAAATTCAAGACCCTGGAACTTGTGATTATATAACATATTCTGTTTTGAGATAAGTTTTTTTTTTAAAGTGTCTGTCTGTTTGTGCAACTGTGTTTGTCTGTGCGTGTGATATGTCTCTATGTGCGCTATATGGCTATCTCTGTGTGTTTGTGTGTGTGTGTGTGTGTGTGTGTGTGGTATGTCTCCATGTATATGATATGCTTATCTCTGTGTGTTTGCTTGTATGTGTATGTGATATGTCTCTATATATGTTGTATTCCTTTCTTTATTATGAGTTATTTTTACCATGGATTAAAATATATTTTTCTTTCAAGGTGGTTTGGGCAGAAAAAGCTAAGTCCAAATTGTTTGGGTGGTGCTCACAGTGGGTTAGGGTATGGGTAAGAATAAACTCTAGTTATTTCAGTATTCATTAAAAGCCACCATAGGGGTGTTTGTTAGGATCAGGGTTGGAGAGTATGGTACTATCCTCTTCATCACCATCCCAGAGGTCTTACTTGCAAACAGATAATGAGAAGGTATATCAGATGGACCCAGAGCAATAGATCAGGACAATCCGTGCCACTTTGTGAATTAATAATTTATAAGATATTTTTCCATCTTTCTGTAGGATACAGATGAACATATTCTTGCCTCATTTAAAGTGATTTCTCACTTGGGGCTGAAGAGATGATTAACACATTAAATTCTATGAGCTTTGCTTTTCTGATTATTTTATCTAGAAATTAAACTAAATAACTGGCGTAATTGACAAAAGATCCACAGTCCACATATCAACCATGTATAACTAACTCTTCTCCCTTTATATAAAATTACAATAGGTTGGAAGGAATGGCTTTACTCCCCACGCACACATACACACCAGGTCAACACAGTAGCCACCCCACCATGTCTGTAGGAGACACATGAAGACCTGAAACCAAAACTATGGTGGTTTTTCTCCCTAAATTACATTCAATAAGAGATTAATAGCAATAAATAAGAAAATAACTACAAAAGTGTTGGGGAAGTCCTGTGTATATGTCAATAAATTACTGCTGGCCAATAGGAATCTAGATAGGTGGGGCTAGGAGTCCAGGAGGATTCTGGGAATGAGAAACACGAGAGAGCCGAGATGTAACGCCATTGGGGTAGGAAGCCTGGAAACCTCTCCGGTAAGAGACATACTTAGATTAACAATTATGGGGTAATTACTTAAGTCAGAGCTAGCCAGTTAGAAACAAGCAAGGCCAACAGCTTCATAATGAATATAGCCTCCTGTGTGTTTATTTGGGACTGAAGCGGCTCTGGAACCAGGCTGGCGGAATGGCCACAACTCTTGCACTTTATGTCTAGTTTTAAGTAAAATGGTGGTGGAGCAGGAGGACTATGCTACCACCTCAGTTGATGTTATAACTTAGACAACTAAGTAATTCACTAACATATAGTACATAGGGAAGATAGACCAGACACAGAGGAAATTTGTGTCCTGGGTGAGAATAGAAAGGGACAATGCAAAACTTTGCTATTATGCTTACCAGCATGGCACACATTTGAAAACCTATGAAATATTTATTTCCAGAACTTCCCACCTTACATTATTTAGACTGCAGTTGGCCATCAGTTATGTTCAAAATAAACTAGTAAGTCTGTACAATGTAATCATTTCAGCAGAGCTCCCTATTTCACTCTATTTGTGGGTACAGGTGGCAGCCATTTCATGTTTCCAAGTACCATTTATGTCTACCGGGAGCAGGGTAGCAGGACCTAACAGAGCTGTGGAGTGATGCAAGGGTGTGCCCACAGGAGAACAAAAGCCTGTAGACCTTCTTCTGCTGCAACTTGACTCACAGAGAAGCATTTTGTTGTGGGCAGCCAGGTAGCTTTATTTAAATACATCAATAGATTTCTTTTATTCCTTAAGGCAAAGGTTGAAGCTAATCTCCAAATACATGTTACTGCCTGGAAGATTTATATTAATTTGGCTTGGTATCTGACATTGCTGGTTAGAGATGCTCATTCTAATGAGCAAGTACCCCCTCAGAACCTGCCATTTCTTATCTTGTCTAATACCACTCTAATGACCACTAGAGACTGCCACAACACAGTAACTGCTGTAATTGGGATCATTCTGGATGCAATAAATTCAGGCATAACAAAATGATTGTGTTCTCAGGCTTATGTTAAAAGTAAACTAGTAATTCTTAATGAAATAAAATTAAAATACTATTCATTCTTTTTTTTAAAAAAGCTTTAAAAGTCACTACTTAAAGTATATGAACAAAAACGAAAAAAGAAAGATATTTAAATTGAATTCCTATAATCATGTAGCAAGAAGGAAGCTTGAGCCCTGGGCCCTCTGAGATCCAAGAAGAAGGTAAAGATTTCAAAGTAATGCACAAGGTAAGCAGATGTTCAGCTAACAGTTGCAGCTGTCTGGGGTAATGAATGCAACCCCAATGCTCACCAAAGGCAACTCTCACAAATCAATTTTGCCTTACAACTGGTCTTAATGCACAGACGCCTCATATTCACACAGTGCCCAAATGCATTCAGTAGCCAAGCTTTCCGAATGATATGGAATTTTCTACCATTTTCAGATTCAAAGAAACAAACAAAAAAATGTCACACATGAAAAGCATTGTAACCCTGTGACTTCCTAAAGCACGGACAAATTTTCTGGGAGGGGATCCATCTGGAATAAACAATAGGACTTTAAACCTACAATTATGCTTTTTTTTTTCAAAAATAGGTTTTAAAAACAAGAATTTTAGAGAGAGCGATAGAATCTCATTTGGAGCTTACTGTGATATGGTATTTTAATTTGAAAGGGGGAACAACCTGAGAATCAGCTGAAAAACTATTAGAATTAATCTCTATAAAAGCTCAGTAAAAACGTCTAGTTACAAGGTCCATTTTAAAAATCACCTTTCCGAAGCCAACAAAAACTAGTTAGAGAATGAACTGGAATAATAACTCACATTTACAACAGCAATAAAAATACAAGTTATAACAATAATCTAAACAGTGGAAGTGTGTGATTTATATAAATAAAGAATCAAAGTTTGCCAAAGAATATGAAATAAGCAGGGTGTCATGGGAAGTGTAATGGTTAATATTGTCAACGGGACCTAGCAATCCCCCAGAAGATAAGCATGTTTGAGTGCTTGTGAGAGATTATCTGGGTTAGCTTAATTGAGATATGAAGAACCACTCTAACTGTGGGTAGAACCATCCCATTGGTTGGGATCTGGAACTAAATGGAAGGGCTAAGTGAGCTAAGCATGTGCATCCATTGACCTCTGCTTCCTCATTGCCAACATGACATAATCAGCTGCCACAATCTCCCTGTGCCATGATTTCCCTGCCATGACCTGAGCTATTAAACCTCCTTCTCCAAGTTCCTTTCTTCAGAGTATTTTTCTCTAAGCAACTGGGAAATCAACTCAGTATGGGTAGGAGAGACATGGAGACCTAAACTTATTAAGAGGTACATTCTTTCAAAATCAATTTACACTTTTTGTATGATTTAAGCAAAGTCTTAGAGAGATTTGATTTTCTTTTTTTTTTTTTTTTTGAGACAGTGTTTCTCTGTGGCTTTGGAGGCTGTCCTGGAACTCGCTTGGTAGTCCAGGCTGGTCTTGAACTCACAGAGATCCGCCTGCCTCTGCCTCCCGAGTGCTGGGATTAAAGGCGTGTGCCACCAACGCCCGGCTGAGATTTGATTTTCTTAAAAATTAAAAAAATGTTTAAATATCTGTCAGAAAAAAATGAGACAAAAACATAAACAACAGAAAAAGAATAGAGTTATTGGTCAGGGGAGTCCAAGAGACTTCCAAAACAATATAGGCTGTTGCTGTTGCCCTTGATTGCTTTCTAACACTTGAAAGTAAGATCCTCTTGCCGAAGACATGCACCTTGGACACAGGACTTGGAGAAATCCTGATAAAACTGACCTAGAAGCCTCCTCCCTGTGGACTAGATCTTTTAGTATCAGAAGGCACCATGCAAGCTGCCAAATAAGAAGTGCTATTAATAGTTCTACCCAGCTATAAAGTCTATTTTTCACAAGACTAATCCCATGCGAGATATCCCCAAGGGTGCTCTAGTGGTGCTTATATCTTGGGGGTCACCAACAGCCTTGTCATTGGACTTAAGTCTTATTTAATGGGAAGGAATGCATGACTAATGCTGTAAACCTAACCAATTACTTGTTTCTGGGGAGGTCATAGGCTCTAAAAGAGAAACAACTACTGCCATCTTGCTAAGCCAGTGTAATTTCTACTGCATTCTAAGTACCCATTCTTATATTCAGATAAATGTAGTTCTCACCCCTCATCAAAGAACTGTCACAGAAAACCACAACTGGTCAAAATGCAGAGAATAACTAGCTGTGGAGTACCCAACCACAACTGATATATCTACAACATAACCCTTATACCTGTGGCTCAAGGAACAAATTTGAGAGGAAGAGGGATGATTGTAAGAGCTAGAAGACCCTGACACTTGCTGTGAGATAGTGTCTTCAATATTTCATGTTCCCATGAAATCTCAATGATATAGCCACCCTCACAGAACCAGTGTAATGACATGTCTACAGAGATGGGGAAAGCTCACAAGGAAATTAATAACTACTGAAAGAGCAAGACGCAGAGTGCTCCAGGGAGGAGCCCCCTGATAAGTTATCAAATCCCAAATTTTCAGATCTAAATATATCTACATATGAGTAACTCCAAATGGGCTCAGCAGGTTGTACTTATACATGTGTACATGTAACCATAATAATTAAAAAGAAGAGGTCACGGGTTTGAAAGGAAGTTGTGGGGAAGAAGAAAAATTGGAGAGGAGATAGAGGGTACTAATGATATAAATACAGTACTCATGTGTGAAATTTTCAAAACAATAAAATTTTTTTAAAATGATGAAAGCACATTTTGAAGCTACAGTCATTAAACCCAGAGACGGCACTAAGCAAACCTTAACGTATAAGGCAGAGCTATGTAGCAGATAATGTTCTAATTCCAAGTTTATAAAATAAAATAAAAAAGGGAGCTTAACATTTATGTTATATTATATAGCATTCATATAATGTTATTATACCATATATTTTACTATATCTAAAATATTGTCATCTCAGTGTATCATAAGAATTAATAATTATTAATGAAATAATTTACATTTATTAATTATTATGCACTATATATTAGAAATGCAGTGTATAGTCTACATTCACAGCATTCTTAGTGTGATCTAGGCATATTGCTGGTCAGGTACGAAGAGGTTACTACACTGGACAATACAGGTACAGAGAAAATTAATATGTGGTAAAAGAAACACCATGAACTCCACAAATAGTGTTAAATTACTTTTTCTTTGATTAAGCAGTAGAAAAATCGAATTTTAGCTTATACCTATCTTAAATAATGACTAATGCAAGCTTCCACAAGACAAAAGAGTTAAATGCTTTAAAGCATCAGAACTGGAGAATATTTAAGTGACTTTTCACCAATTCTACTATAAAAACAAAAGTTCCCCAACACTAAAAGAAATATAGGAAGTCTTAGAACATTTGACCAACATACCTGATTTGATAAAATTTCAAAGCCTTCTCATGTTTGAAATCAAATGACAAACAGTAAAAACAAATATTTGCCATAAATGGTAAATAGGGTTGTAATAATTCTGAGAAAATATAAATCATAGTCCCGATCCAGTAAGAGCCTAAGAGAAAAATAGGCAAAGAAAGGAACAGATAATTTAGAAAAGAAAATAATCAAATATCAAGCAAACAAACAGAATGAAGGACAGGCCCTCCTCCTTGGTAATCCCAGAAGTGTAAATTTCACTAAGACTGTTTAGTGTCCCTGTCTTTACTTAGCATCTCTAACACTTAGCATCTCCTTAATCCCACCTACCTTCTCCTATTCGTGACACAGCTGCTGAGGATGACTATGATCAACAGATGCTGCGACAGCCTGACACTGCATCTCTGCCATGGAGAAGAAATCAGGCGTTAATAGATTTAGAACTCACCGTATCAAAATGTCTGAATTATTTAGTGCTCAAAGAACTCTGAGAAACATACAGAGGCCAAAAGAACTGCAGCATAACTTTGCAGAAGAGACCGTAGACATTCATAAATCCGAGAAGGAATGAAAATGAAACTTCCACACAAAGCAAGTTATGGCTTTTTCCAGATCTTCCCAGCTACCTATCAAAGGTGACCTCAGCCATTGAGCTGCTGCAATGTCTAACAACAAAAGCAGTACCAACAAGCATCACAAAGATCTTGTCTAACACCTATGGTTTCAACAGTAAAAGTGTCAACCAAACCTCAGTTCACCAATCATAAGAAACAGACTAAATCCTCAGACCGTACCTACTATGTGCCTGGTCATGCTTTGATCTAAGCCTCAGAACAACTGTAGATTGTGGATATTACAAAGATGCTCATTTTACAAGGAGGCACAGGGAGTTAAGAGACATTTTTAAAGGGCACATAATGACAACATGGGTGAACTACATATCCTGTCCATAACAGACTCACTCACAAAGAGGCTAAAGGTTTGTTTCTGTTTTGTTTTGTTTTTGTTTTTTGGTTTTGGTTTTTCGAGACAGGGTTTCTCTATATTATTTTGGAGACTGTCCTAGAACTCGCTCTGTAGACCAAGCTGGCCTTCAACACACAACTGAGTCTAAAATTTTAATAAAACTACAGTGAGTTTTTTTTCCATTTTTAAATTGACAGTTTTATGCACTTATATAATGAATTTTAGTCATTTTACCCCCATTTTCCTTGTTCATCACCCTCCTTTCTCTTACTGAAGCCCTTCTTTCTAACAAGCCCCATTCCTGTTTTCACGTCCTTTTGTGTATGATCTTCTGGGTTCAACTAGAGTTACTTGCACAAGTGTGGGTGAAGGAAATGACAGTGCCTGCCCTAGAAACCATTGTCAACAGTTTCATCCAGACAGTCTTTCTCCCAGCTGTATGAAGTGTTAGGTGCCCCAATCTTGTGCAGGTCTTATGCAGATAACCACAGCTTGTAGAGCTCATAGGTGCAATGGCTATGTCATGTCAAGACAATGCCTTTTGGATACACATCTCCCACTCTGGATCTTGTACTCTTTCTAACCCCTCTTATGCCATGTTCCTTGAGCCACGGAGGAATGATATAACTATCCTAAGTAGATAAGGTCAAGCACATTGATTTCTAGAGGTCAAACAATTGTATTTTAGTCTATATGCTAGAGTAACACTGGTGATGTGCAATGTTTTACTAATGCCAAGGTAGAAAGTACATAAAAATTATAGGACTTGAAGGGATGTTTTTATAGATATGTATAAGGTTCTCTCTCCCAGTGCTACGGAGACTTATATAAATGGCTAAGTGTTTTTAATGAGAAACACAAACTCCATCATTGTCACTGGAATAATATATGTGATTTCATTCCCCACTTTCCCCCAAGGAAAGAGGAACAGAGAAAATGATCTCATTAAGGAAGACAATGAAATATAGACTGCCCCATCAAATTAAAAAGAGTGAGAAGCCTGTGTTTTTATCCCAGTGGGCTGGGAGGAACAGGTGAAGGAGGGGGAGTGTAAGGAGACAGTGAGGCACATTCTTGACCACACTCTGCAGACTTAAGTCATGAAGAAGAAACTACATTAGAAAACTCAGAACAAAAGGAACTGTGACCACATTCCTGTTTGTCACCATGATAGTGGGCAGCTTTGTGGAAAGCTTAAGTCTACATACCCAGTGAATCTATCTGTTCCATGAGGTCGATTGTTCCAATATTTAAGAGAGGAACTCTTGCCTTGAATGTCTCAGATATTTTGTGTTTGGAGAATGGGGGTCAGAGACCCATCCCCAGATTATCTGAGAGTCATCAGGATAGGAGCTTCTAACCATGTTCCACAGACTTACAAAGTAGTTACTCAGCCTGGAGACTGAAACAATCCAGATCAAGGTATGAGCAAGAGGTCACAATGGGCAAGCTGGGACTTGAGCAGCTTGAGAGTTCACCAGCCACAGACATGAGGATCAAACAACTACACCTGAAAAACAGACAACCTCAGAATTCAAGAGAGTCAGAAGAAAGGATAAAACTTTGCAAACATAGGTTCTCACTGCCTGGAAATAATAGGGACACTCTGCATGTCCCAATTTGGCTATCACACTATTGAAAAGGTAGACCCAAAGAAATAGGACTTTCCCAAGGGATCTTATTTAGGAGAAGGAAAAGGCACCAGTCAGATAAGGAACTTGTCTCTCAAGAAGAGATTTCACACAGTTCTGCAGGATGAGACTGAAACCCATATCACAATGGGTCAACAGTGGGGACTACACCTGACTCAGGACTACTTGGATGTGCATATCCTTGGCCCTGAATTTAAATTTTGATCTCACTTCAGGACCTTTTGAGGCCTTTGCTGAACCTCTTTGTCTGTCTTCCCATTATAGCCACACTGAATAAATCATCTGTCTGCTTTCAACTATTAATCTGAACTTTTTTTGGAAAATTGAGCAGACCTGACTTGACACACAGGTTGTGACCTTCCCCCAAGTTTGATAATAGACATCCTCTCCTCTACCTCACATACCATATACCTAGCCATGATGGCATCAAGTCTATAAGGGGGATCCCTGCAAGATATCAGAATTTATTAAATACCAGTCGTTATCAGTTTATCCAAGTTTCTAAAGAGCATTGAAACTTTGCATTGTTTTCACATTGTTATAGACCCACAAGCACAGGCTCAGAAAGGAGAAAATGCACAAAAGAAAAATGGAAAAAATATTGACCTATAAAGGGATCTGAGTTTAGTGGGGAAACTTATTACCTGACTGCAATCATGTCCCTATAGCAAAGTCAGATGTGACTTACAGAGGGTCCTGCCATATGAAAGAGTTTGCCCAAATTTTCATGTTGTGGTAGATGATAGGGCAGGGAGGGGTAGAGGGACAGAATACATAGGTGAGAAGAAAGGACTTGGCTTCGCAATTAGCTTCTTCATTAAAATAATAATAACAACAACAACAACAATGATAATAATAATAATAATAATAATAATAATAATAAAACAGGCCCTAAGTGAAAGTGTTAATGTATCATATTATGGACCAAAGTATACTGTTATAAAAGCATGCAAGGAAAAGCTCACTGGAAACGCAGAACCACTCTGTGAGGGAGAGACTTTACCATCTCTACAGGTAGAGATAGATTCACAAGTCCAAACCACTCAGAGTGGTAAAGCTCATGGTTTACACTCAGTATTCTATGCTGTCTTCTGTCATTTCCAGGCTGAATGTTACCACTTTTTCATTAGTCTTTTATTTTTTCAGTGGACACTACCCTGACTTCTCTGGTAAATTCCAAGACCTGCTTTCTGGATAATTTCATGAGAAGTTACCACAATTGTACCACATACACTATGCTATATGCTGCATGCTAAATGAAACCTCTCTTGTCCCAGAATCATGGTGTGTGTGTGTATGTGTGTGTGTGTGTGTGTGTGTGTGTGTGTGTGTGTGTGTGTGTGTGTGTACATGACCGTGTGTACACATTTGGACAAGTAACTGCTCTTGCCTAGACTGTTTGACTGTTGCTGTATAAACTGGATATGCAGGACCCACAGAAAAATGACTACTGAACTCAAACAGTCCTTCAGGGTTCCTGATTCATGGAAGAGTCTACGAGACTTTCTGCAGGACACAGAAAAATGACTGACAAACTGCTGATACAGATGGACAGTTTGAAATTTCCTGCTTTGCTGAAAAGCCTTCCAGACACACTGTGGCCCTATGGGCTGAAGATGGATACCCCAACATTACAGAGAAACTTCAGGTGACTGCCCAGGTAGCAAAATGACTCTGTCAATCCTAGTGTTTATATATTATCCTTCTGTGGTCTTTGATGGAGTTGAAGACAGATAGTTATAGTTTTCCTTAGTTATGATAAAAGATAAGCTACATATAGGACTTTGGACTCAAAAGGATGGGATAGATGACATTTTCTTTAAATCTTGCTAAATGTTGATGAACAAAATATTTTAACTGTGTTCTTGCTTGATAGCTGTTCTGTTATATATAATTTGACTATGTTAAAGTTAAGACCTTTCTTTTTGTTTAGACAGAAAAGGGGAGATGATGCGGAAGTCCTGTGTATATGTCAATAAAGCACTGTTGACCAATAGGGAAGCAAGATAGGTGGGACTAGGAGTCTAGGAGGACTCTGGGTAGGGGAAACACAGAGAGTCAAGATGTAACCACCACAGGGGTAAGAAGCCTGGAAAATTTTCTCCGGTAAGAGAAATACTTAGATTAACAATTATGGGGTAAATACTTAAGTCAGAGCTAGCCAGTAAGAAACAAGCAAGGCCAACAGCTTCATAATTAATACAGTGTCTTGTGTGTTATTTGGGGACTACAACATGGCAGAACCCAGGCGACTGGTGGGGAAAAACCAAGCGATTGGCAAGGAAAAGGCTTCTCTCTAAAAGCCACAAGAAGAATCCATCATAGAACCCTACTTGGTTTGTCACCTTCCAAGTATAACCTGTCAACAGACTCTATAGATTCAGTTTCTCTAAACTCAGAGGATGTGTCACCTCTTTTTTGTTACATCATGGTGGTTAAGATCATAACTGAACTGGTTAAAATTCTGACACAACCATTTCTAAAAATATGACCTTTCCCCTTTCTTTGTGTCAGATTTTCCATTAGTAAAATGGGAATAAATGATAATAGTAGTCATGGTTCAGGACTAGTATGACTTTAATCATGTTGGTAAGGCAGTTGGAACAGAGACTTATCTATCTTAGACATAGCCAACTCCAGTAACTTTGCCAGGCCCAATAGTATTCTGTTCTTCATCTACCATGCCCAAGGCTACAAGAAAATGATAGGGTTGCTGTGGCAGTGAAGACACATGTATGTGATAAGTTTGCATGTACATATTGATTAAACCACACTGGCTATCTTTTTTTAAGGGAATTCTTACCACAATGACACAGTAGATACTAAAACAGGGGCACATTCAAGAACACAAATGATAGATAGATTCCTATTAAAGTTTAAAACTTTGTGAAAGATAATGTCCAAAGTATGAGAAGACAAAGTATGCCTAGGGGTTATATTTGTAAAAAGAAACAGATAAAGAAAGTCCATTATATGAAGTACACAAAAAACTAAAAGTTAACAACTTAATTTTAAGATGGCCCCCCCTCAAAAAAAAACAAAAATGGAAACAGTTTTAACCAGTTGATTAGCAGCTGGGGGCTGGGACACCATTCTTGGAAGGTATGGCTTCTTGTAGATGGTTCATGCTCCAGTGGGTGGCCCCACACCCATGAACCTATGAACACTAAATTGACTCAGAGAAGAAAAGGGAGAAGAAGAATAACGAGAACAGGAAAACGACGATGACGACACTGGGTTAGGAGGCGGATTGGGAAGGTAAGTGGGGAGAGGAGATAAGGTGTTTCATTGTATACCGATATGAAATCCTCACAGAACAAAAGCAAGGGGAAAAAGAATAACAAAATAAAATAAATATTGGCTAAAAACCTTACCAGACACCTCGCCAAAGAAGATGTACATAGAAAAGAAAAGACGAACAAATGGAAAATTCGCTTAAGAAAGGGTTTTACCCATCAAACGTTTTTAGGAAATTTCAAAACAAAATGATGAGACTCCACTGCATGCCCCGTCAGCACCAATGGTTAGTGAAGATGCAAGATATCAAGGATGCCCAGTCATTGCTGGGGGAAGGAAAAGCAGCCCGGGCACTGAGGGAGACACGTGACTGACAAAAGCAAACACACTCTTATCCTATCATCCAGGAAGTGTGTGTGCACCTCTTGGTAGTTTTCCAGAGGACTTGAACACTTATGTCCTCATGGAAACCTGAATATAATATGTTTAGCAGAATTCTCTCCCATAATGGCTAAAATTTAGAAGTAAATAAAATGCCCTTTACTAGATGAATGAGTAAATAAACGATGAGTTCTCTAAATAATGTAGTAGTATTCAACATTGGAAAATGTGCTATTCAGACCAGACGCGATGGCACAAACCTAAAATTCCAGCTACCTTGGAAGCTGAGGCAGGAGAATGATGATTTCAAGGCTAGCCTAAGGAACACAGCCAAGATAGCAAGATCTTGTCCAAAGGAGGAAGGAAAGGGAGTGGGGAGAAATGAAATGAGCTGTGATTCATAAAAAGCATGGAGGAAGCTTACCTCTTATTAAAAAATAAACCAGTCTGGGGAAACAGTGCATTTTTAGGGTATAACTACACAACATTCCGGAAAGGAAAACATATGAAGACAGCTGAGTGCCATCGGGGCTGAGAGGGTGAAGATGAGACGCAGAACACAGAGGATTTTGAGTGCAGCAAATTACTCCTGGCGACCCTCTAATGATGGACATTCCATTATACATGTACCCATTACACATTTACTCATTACAATATGCACACTATGCATAGCACTGACAACAGGAGCAGGAGTTTAGCACTAAGGTAAACCAAGGGCTCTCCGTGGGAATGTGTCAATGCAACAGCTTCCATTGCAACCACTGTACCCCTCTGGTGGGAGGTGTGGGTAGTAAGGGTTTGTATATGTCTAGGTGCAGGAGGCATATGGGAAACTCTACATCTTCCTCTCCGTTTGGTTGTAAATACAAAACTCCTCTGAAAACCAAAAGTATTTGAAATGTTTAATGAGAAGAAGTGACTTCCCCTCTCAATGGTGACACAGGCTATATTTTAGTCCTTCAGGGAGCAATGCCTTAAAATGCAGCTTCATGTCTCCATGTCTGCATCTGATGCACCTATGCCATATAAGGACTGATACTTCCTGCAATCCCTGCAATTGTGTTTATTGTTCTAAGCAGTAGAAAACCAAAAGAGGAATTCAGGCCATACAGCAGTCAACCCTCACTGGTCCGACACTCCTTATTTCAGTTGCCAGATCCAGAGCTGTGAACTTTGTAAGGCATCTACAGCACCTTAGAGTGACCTGAAAGGACAAGTGTTGATCTTCAGTCTGTTCCCAACCCCAGTGATTCCTTTCTTCCTAACGCCTTACATCCACAAGATCTGGGGGTCATTTAATAATAAGTCAGTGTTAGTTACAGGCAACAGGAACTGAAGTAATAATCAGGAGGAAAAAAAACCTTAGAAAAAGAAAATCCACAGATGTCTTCATAACTGCCATCAGAAGTTGTAGGCAGCCAGCTAGATGGCTCTTAGGAAGAACTCACAACTAAGCACATTCCAGACAGCAAGCAGATACCAACTCACAGCATCCACAAACTGTTCATGCAGAGGCTGGGTAGCTTTAACCTCAGAATTCCCAGCATTCAGTATTGGACAGCCAGCTGTCCCCAGCACATGGTGCCAACCAGACTTGAGGCTGCTAGAAGAAGTAGGTTGCAGTCTGGTCAAATGCTCAGTCTGACAAGAAGAAATATATTTTTGTATTTCTCCCATAAAAGGAACTTCTACCTAGAAATTGGACAAGACTGGAAGATCAGATTTATTTTGGCTCCTAGAGTCTTCCCACAGCTTCCTTTCTTTTCCCCCAGCCATCCTCCTGGACATTTTTTGCCTTGGATATTCTGGGATCATATCCATAGCTATCATTTCCACTCTGCCCTTTCGAGTCTCCCAAAAATATGGTTTCCTGACCTGCAACTGTCTCCCTAAAATTTCCTTTATACCCTTTCTTTATTTTAGTTTCTGCTTATGGTTTCCCAAATGTCTCACACTCGAAATTTATTATTTATCCCCTCCTCCGCAGGCTTTGGACATCTTGCAGCTTTCCTTCTTTAATTCCCTCCATCACCATGGCTGTGTTGCTTCAGTGTTTGGTTGGCTGGTGTTTATCTCTTTGTCTGTCAACCAAGATACTCCCTAACGTGCTACACTTACAGAATTCACAAAAATGAGTAAAACAGATCCAGATCTGCATTAAAATTCTTCAGGACGGAGGCTTGGCCACACATAGAACCTTTGTTTACCTGGTTCCATTTCAGACTGAAACTGAAATCACAGATCTACAAGTTAGTCTTTTCACATACTGAACTTTACTCTTTGTTAGAATACTCAAGATGACACCTGGATACTGCATCATGTTTCTGTTATACTCCGTATTCAGGGAGCTCAACTACATAGTGGGTAATATTCTTGTGGAAACTGGTAGACTATGAGTAACATTATGGTCTGGTTTAGTGTCTGCTGCTGTGATTAAATGCTGACAAAAAAGCAACCTGAGGAAGAAAGAGCTAGTGTGTCCTACAGGTTGGAGTCCGCCATCAAGAGAAGCTGGGGTAGTGGCTCAAGCAGGAACCTGCGGCAGGAACTGAAGCGAAAGCCATGAAGAATCTCTGTGTAGGGCTCACTTCCATGGTTTTCTCATATTGTTTTCCTGCACACCCTACCCATGGACGGCACCACTTAGATGGGGCTGGGCCCCTATCAACCATCAGTCAAGAAAATACCTTCCAGGCTAATCAAATGAGGCAATACTTCCATTGAGGTTCCCTATTCCCAAGTGACTCTAGTGTGTGTCAAGTTGACAAAAACTGACCTGCACACATTACTACAAATTCTATTTTTGTGTCAACAAAGCAAATACTTATCTTGCTGTTTTCCAGTGCAGCACCTACAAGTGGATCTCGTATGCTTGGCATTTAATCTGAGAGCATCACACAAGTGGATCTCATATGCTTGGCGTTTAATCTGAGAGCATCACACAAGTGGATCTTGTATGCTTGGTGTTTAAACTGATGCTTCACACAAGTGGGTTCATTTTATGAATGTTGTCCCCATCTTTCACCTTCTAAAGTTCTAGCTCCCAAAAACAAAGTTTAACTAATGTAAATAAAGGGAAATCTTACCTAATGTATTAGTGCTGAAAAATAATTGGGCTGTTTGTGTGTGTGTGTGTGTGTGTGTGTGTGTGTGTGTGTGTGTACAGGTCCTTGCATCTGTGTGTGTAAGCATGCGCGGGCTGGAACAGGATGTGGCCTTCTTTTTCTATTGCTCTTTACGTTACTGTCTTCAGACAAGGTCACTCGCCAGACCGGATGTTCATCATTTCTTGGCTGGCTCTGAGGATCTATCCAACTCTCTTCCCCAAGGCTATGGTTACAGGCACAGGTGGCTATACCTGGCTTTGTATATAGGCTCTGGGCTTTTGACTACAGGGCCTCGTGCTTGCAGAGCAAGCACTCTCACCATTCAGTCATTTCTCCAGCCCTTCTAGGAATGTTCTTCATAATAAAACACATCAGACTTACTATGCGATTTCTCAATAAGCACATACATACCACTTAATCTTAGTAATCCAGTGAAGAACCAGCAACCCAGTATCTACAGTCTATGCTCCCCTCTTTCAGTTTCCAGCCTTCAGTGGATAATGACACTGTGTGCTTATCTGCCCTTCTTTAGTGAGGCCAATTCCCTCCCTATTAATTAACCTCGGTGCTAATTAGGCTATTTGAGACATACTTGTAGAGTTTTCAGAAAATAACAACATTTCCATTATGTCAGCAATCAAAGCCAAATGAGATGGGCATGATGCCAGTGATGAAAGCTCATCAGTGAGATTCAGGAACAAGAAGGGCCCTCTGACTTCAAACGCTCTGCTGACAGTGCTACCTGTCCTTTGCTTACTTTTAAAGGCAATTCCAGAAGGCATTACCTAACAAACATGCTAAAGGGAGCTTCAGCCACAAGCCCTTGCTGAGTTGCCTGAATTTTTCAATCCGCTTCCCTCTACTCCTCCAACGTCCCGAATCTGGGAGCAAGTGGGATTATTTGATTTGCCAGATGTGGGCAGACCAGGTGAAGATAAGCGCTACAGTTTTCCTGAGGACCCAGTCATAGTGGATAGCTTTTACAGCTGCCTTCCCATGATGAGACTCAAGCAAGTGTCCGTGATCAGTCAAGTGATACTATGTAACAGCCAGTCTGGAGTTCCTTCCCAGTGGGGAGTGAGAGGGCAGGGTAGGAAACTATAACACTTGTGTTGTAGAATATTAGTTAAAGATGTGTTACATTTGCCTATGCTGTGGAGCATTTGTTTCATGAGGCAAAGATGTGTTGCATTTGTTTAACTCTGTGAAGCTATGTTACCTTGCCAGTCTAAAACACTTGATTGGTCTAATAAAGAGCTGAATGGCCAATAACAAGACAGGAGACAGGATAGATGAGGCTGGTGGCAGGCAGAGACAATAAATAGGAGAAGAAATCTGGGAGGAAAGGAGCAAAGACTGAGAAAGGATAGAGGAAAACTCGGGGGGGGGCAGTCACCCAGTTACAAAGCAAGCCATCGAGAAAGAAGTAAAGAAAGGCATGCAGAAATAGAGAAAGATAAAAGCTCAGAGGCAAAAGTGGGATAATTTAAGAAAAGCTAGCTAGAAACAAGCCAAGTTAAGGTCAGGCATTTATAAGAAAGAATAAGACTTCCTGTGATTTATTTGGGAAATGGCTAGCAGGCCCCCAAAGACCCAAAAGAGTAAAAATCAACCGACAACACAATTCCCTTTCAAATTCGCTCTCCTTGAACTCTTTCAAAAGATGCCACCAGCCATCTCTAAATGTCAATGCTGCCAGTTTTATGTGCTTGCCATTCTGCTCAATTTCATAAACAAACAGGAAAAAATCTCAAATATAGTCCCTACTGGTCCTGATTGGGTAGAGAGATATTTCCTACCTCCTTGCCTCCCTCAGCCTCTCTCTATGTGCCTGGTCAACATTTAACACCGCCCTCCTTCCTAAAGTATTAAGGGCAAACCAAAAACCAAAGTTTGATTCTATCAAATCTCCCTAGGGAAGCAATGAGCTTATTAGACATACTTACAGAACATGGGGTGATGGGCAGTTACTGACAGGGGACTCCAAGGAACTGCACTGCCAAGTCTTCACCCAGCATGGATTATGGCTTCCACGTGGCTGCCTAGATGGAGGCCCTCTCCCTAGTTTTCCTGTGACCTGTCAACTAGTCCCTTTCTAAGGTCCTGAGGTCTCCTCCAATTATGACAAAATTCCATAAAACTGGCTGGGTAGAGTGGCTGCATATTTGGGTGAGGGTCCAAAGACCCTCACACCCCTTCTTCTCTGAAGAAATGTTAACAGTTTTTAAGTTCGGCTGTGAAGATCTTGATGGCACAGACACCGCTAGCCTTATGACACGGCAGTCACTTGGCTTCAAAGACCAGGCTGTAAAACGCCTTCTTTCCTTGCCGTTTCTAGCACTCTGGAGGTGCTCCCTCCAGACTCCTTCTCTTAACATTACCTAGCCACAGCCTCTGCTTGTTCAGAGCAGTGCAGCATACACAAGCCAGATGAACTGCCAAGTGAGCGTGGAAATTTCAGATACAAATCACAGTGCACTGAAGGACCATAACACTTAGGCTTTCACATTGTACGGTCAGCACAGCTCAGATTTAATTAAAGCACTCAATCGCACCATTACCATTTTTGGTGACAGTTCAGGTATAAATATATTAAGCACAATTCTTTCCAGGCACTGCTTGTCAGCACTCTCCTTAAATGCCCTTTTGTCTTCTCCAGCTTTCTTCCCAAACCCTGAACTTTTAGCTTATAAATGATTAGTACATGAACGCTTCTACCTCAAGTGCTCAAGTTAAATTACAGTCTTTCGCCTTTTCCTGGGTTCCTCTGGTGTAATAAGTCTCTTCTGTTGGACCATAATTCCTCCCTTTTAGCTTTAATCAAAACTGCATTGACATCTTACCCTCGTCCCTCAAATCTGACCTCTTTATTTCTCCTTTCTCACCAGCATGGATATAAGTTTTTGCCAATACTACACATCAAATCTGATGGTCTCCATGCTATGACTACTGCTTGAGTCCCTAGTTTCTTCCTGTATTTATTTATCTTCTCTTGGAATTCCTTTTCCATCCATTCATTCAAAACAGTTGATTGGGTACCCGCTACATGCCAGGGTCTATTCTGCAGGCTTGAGGTTCATGTGTTATTAGAATAGACACAGGTCCATCATTAGAAGGATTTAGGCACTCTCAGGCAGAGACAAATCAAGAAGGAAAGAAGTGTCGTACATAAGTGTTACTAGATTGTACTTAGAAAGTTCTGGGAGCAGTCATATACTGGCTAGTTTTGTGTATCAACTTGGCACAAGCTAAAATCATCAGAGAGAAAGGAGCCTCAGTTGATAAACTACCTTACTGAGATCCAGCTCTAAGTAATTTTCTCATTTAGTGATCAATGGGGGGAGAGCCCAGCCCATGGTAGGTGATGCCATCTCTGGGCTGGTGGTCCTGGGTTCTATAAGAGACCAGACTGAGCAAGTCAGGATAGCAAGCCAGTAAGCAGCCCTTCCTCCATGACCTAAGCATCAGCTCGTCCTGCTTGAGTTCCTGTTCTCACTTCTTTCAGTGATGGGCTATAATCTGGAAGTGTAAGCTAAATAAACCTTTTCCTCCCTAACTTGCTTTTCAGTCACAGTGTTTCATCACATTAATTGAAACCTCAACTAACATAAGCCACATAGTGGGGTGGCCTTTTGAGGAAGGGTCACAAATACTGAAGGAGTTAACTGAGGAGACAACTTAGGATAAAGAGCACCGGAGAAGAAAATATCAAATTGACAAATGTCTCGGACAGAAGAGTGTGTTCCTTGGAAGACTCACAAAGAAGAAAGTAACCAACTGTGGCTCTGGAAGTATGACCCAAGAGACAGGAGGGATTCAGTGACCTCTTAACATTGTCTGTCCTCTTCTATGTGCCCAGTGGAATGCCTGCCACTCATAGTTATTGGTAGGAATGTGAAGTTTTGGAGAATCACGTGGAAGATATTCAATAAATTAACAGTTAGGAATCCATCGTCCCTAACTCACAAGCATACATTCAGAGGAAACAAAACTAACATCTCAAAGAAAGATCTACACTATGTTCACTGAATCCCAACAGATCATAATGATTTGAAGATGAATGGGTCACTAAAACATAGTACACACTATTCAACATAAAAAGGAAACTCCTGCCATTTTTGACAACTCAGATAGACCTAGAGGATATTATGTCGAATTAAATAAGCCAGACACAGAAAGACAAATGCTGTAGGATCTCCTTTAACATGTGGAATCCAAAAATATTGAAGAGTTTTTGTTTGATAATTAGTAGGGTCTGTGAGGTAGGGGAAATGAGGATGCTAGGTCTTAGGAAGTGCATGTATCCAGAAATAAGCTCAAGATGAACTGACAGATGAAAGCAGCATCCCTCCTGGATTTGTAAAATGGGTTTTCTGTCTGCCCAAAGGAGTCATTCCCCATGCCTTGACTCTCCATTGACATATACCTTTGGTGCCTATCAGCAGCATATCAAAATCTATGCCGGCCTCCAGTTCCTGCAGTACCTATTCACAAGTACCCATTATTCATTTCAAAGTCCATACTAGCATCCTGGCCCCCTCACCAATCCCACCTGTACCCTAAACTCTCATGCTGTTGCAGATCATGGGCTTCCCTCCCCCTAGATACTTGTCTTCCTTATAAACCACATTTTCCAACACATGCATCCCCGGCCCCGTAGATTGCCCTGGGAAACCATTCTGATTCTTTTGCTCTCTACTCTGGACTCTCTCAAATGTCTCTGGATATTTTCTCTCTTTCTCTTACCCACAAGAAATCTTCTCCCTCCTAGAAGTGACGATTCGGCAGTTTCTTCATTACACCGCTTCACTCACAGCTGAGGAGATGTCAGTGGAAAGGTCCAAAGATAAAGTTCTAAGACAAGTCACTCCAGTGGGTCAAATGCTAGGCATGCTGACTGCGGTTGATAAATATTATACATCTGAATTTTCCTAGAACACTTTCTAGGAGAGTGTTCTCACTATATGCCCTAAGACATCACTGTATGAGATGCTGGCTGTGTTGACTGATTTGATTATGGAAATCATCTTGTAATGTATAAATATGTCTAATCATATTACAGTGTAGGTATGTGATTTTGTTGATTATACCTCAATACAGCTGGAATAAAGCTATGCAAAAAAATTGTATTTCTGCAGTAAAAAGAAAATCTTGGCACAGACTAGTTTGGCTCATCCCTGAGGATGAACGCTGTCTCCTTCAGCCTAAAATGCTCAGAATTTTGTAACTGTTTTCTTCTGAATGGAAGACGCTATAAGTTCCATTGAAGGTTATCGGGAGAAGCAGAGAGTGACATGAGAAATACAGAGAGTTCTATGCCAGTCTGGTATACAAGAGCTAGTTCTAGGACAGCTAGAGCTGTTACACAGAGAAACCCTGTCTGGAAATTGGGGGGTGGGGGAGAGAGAGATACTAAGGAAGGAGCCACTAAATGAAGGAAATGAGTCAACCACCAGGTAAGTGGGCAAAGGGAGCACACATATTCCCCCGGCTGAAGTGACACACGCTCTTCTTTATGTGTGTTCTTGATACCATCTCCCAGCAGGCAGCAATAAGAAACACAGCATGTGGAGGAGTGTTTTTAAGTGTTTAACAGACATTGTCCTGTAGGTGAAGGCAGATGATGCCCTGATCCCAGGAGCTCACCCTGCTTTTAGACGTTGTAGCTGGCTATTGTTCTAAGTACGTACACTTGCACCAATTCTGAAGCTGCCAATGCAGTTTTCCACTCCCAACTCCACACTGGAATCTCCTGAAGAATTTCTGAATAGCAGCTAACAGGTTCCAAGCTCGGAAACTCTAGCAGAATTGTTCTGGGAAGGAGCCTGGGCATCAGAATATTTTTTAGTCTCCCCAGATGACTCCAATGTCCAATCAAGGTTAAATGTCACTTGTGACACATTAAATAGTACTGCCAAAGATGTTCCAGGATGGCCAGGTGTATTTACAGGAGCTCTTGCAAGAGGGAAGCAGGAGTCAGAAACAGGAATTGTGATAAATAGAAGAATAGAGTAATTCAAAAAAGGAGTCCATGAGCCAAGGGCTGTGAGCAACCATAAAATTATTTCTTTAAAAACAAAAATAGATTCTTCCAGGAAGCCTTAAGAACTTTTCACTGGAAAATAATTGATTTTTAATGTGTTAGCCCATGAAGTTTGTAGTAATTTTCTACAACAACAACAATAGAAACAAACCAAACCCCTACTACATCTCTGTTTCGACCAATAAATCTGAATGGAACTCAGTGTTTGTGTGTGTATTTTTAAGTTCCTATATGTAGTAGAAAATGATGTATTGATTAACTATACCTGCTTCTGGGTCCTGCTGGGTAGTAGCCGAGCAGCAGTTCTCCAAGGCTGGAGTGTGAGAAAACAGGAACTGGTGAATTGTATAGCCTATGACTCTTCTCTGTTAAAACAGTCCCACCATGGCCAGTTCTGGCTTCACAACCTGCTTGCCTGCTTGTATCCTGAAAGTGCAACAATGATCCCTCAAGGACTACTGCAAACTGACTCCAGCTCACTCCAGAGGGACACTGGAAAGAGGAGTGAGTTAGTCTCACAGCCTGTTTGAATGGACCCATCTTCCAGGGTCCATTCAAATCCTCTTCCAGGAGGAACAGCCTCCTCTGAGGTTGCCAGAGTTGAATCCAGAGCATGGCTACTTATGAGATCTTTCCATTATCGACCTAGGTTTTTGTTATTGTTGTTTGGTTGGTTGGTTTTTTTCCAGCTTTTGTTCTTATAGATGTGTTCTAGGGATGGACACTGAAGTATTTAGCAATTTACCCAGTTTATCTTAATATACATTGCAATTCTTACTGGGACAACTGTATGAAGCACCATTCTAACCCTTAAGATATAACATTAGAAAAAAGTAAATCAAGACATTTTAATACATATATATTTCAAAACTGCTCCATGAGATTTTTTAATACTAGTGAATAAAAACATTTATAAACAAGTAAGTAAAATAAAAGGATTTCAGATGGTTTATATTTACAAAGAAGTAAAACCAAGAGTAGGTAGCATTAAGGTTTTATTTTTTAATATATATTTTATTTAACTTTTACACATATTACTCTCAGTTCCCTTTCCCTCCCCTCCTCCCCCGGCCGCCCATTCCCCCCAACCACCCACCCCACTCCATTTCCCTTCCACACCCCAGAGAGGGTAAGGCCTTGAATGAGGGATTTTTGGAGTCTGTCATATAGTTCTGGGCAGGGCATAGGTCCTCTCCCATGTGTCCAGGCTGAGAGAGCATCCCTCCATGTGGAATGGGCTCCCAAAGTCCATTTGTATGCCAGGAATAAATACTGATAAGGTCCCATAGATTGCCAACACCTCTTCTCTGACACCCAGGTTCGGGGAAAGGGGGGGTTGTCTGAATCAGTCCCATGCTGATCTCTCAGGCATCAGTCTGGCGTCCATGCATTCCCCCCTTGTTTAGGTCAGCTGCCTCTGTGGGTTTCGCCACCCTGGTCTTGATTCCTTTGCTCATCAGCCTTCTTTGCAACTGGGTTACAGGAGTTCAGTTCAATTTTCAGCTGTGGGTGTCTGCCTCTGCTTCCTGTCAGCCACTGGATGAGGGTTCTAGGATGGCATATAAGGTAGTCATCAATCTCATTATCAGGGGAGGGCATTTAAGGTAGCCTTAATGCCAGTTGGTGTCATTTTTGTAGATCTGTGAAGATCTCACTAGTGCCAGATCTCTCCTCCAACTTATAATGGCTCCCTCTATTACAGTATCTCTCATCCTTCTCTCCTCTATTCTTGCCCTGGCTCAACCTTCCTGCTCTCCCATGCCCTCCTCTTCTCCTGCTCTCTTTCTCCCATCTCCCTCTCCCTTGCCCTCCCCCATGCTCCCAATTCAATTAGGAGATCTCCTCCCATAACCCATCTCCAGGTTACCATGCACATCTCTCTTAGGGTGTTCCCTGCTTCCCAGACTCTCTGGGGGTGGGATTGTAGGATGACAATCCCCTGCTCCCTGTTTAAAATCTATATATGAGTGAGTACATCCCATGTTTGTCTTTTTGTGACTGGGTTACCTCACTCTGATGGTTTCTTCTACTGCCATCCATTTGGCTGCAAATTTCAAGATTCCATTGTTTTTTTCCTACTGAGTAGTACTCCATTGTGTAAATGTACCACATTTTCTCTATCCACTCTTCAGTTGAGGGGATCCAGTTTGCTTCCAGGTTCTGGCTATTACAAATAATGCTGCTATGAACATAGTTGAGCAGATGTCCTTATTGTATGAGTGTGCATCTTTTGGGTATATGCCAAAGAGTGGGATTGCTGGATCTTGTGGTAGGCTGATTTCCATTTTCCTAAGGAATCTCCATATCGATCTCCACAGTGGCTGCACAACTTGGCATTCCCACTGGCAGTGTAGGAGTGTTTCCCTTTCTCCTCTCCAGTATAAATTGTCATTAGTGGTTTTGATTTTAGTCATTCTGACAGAAGTGAGACGGTGTCTCAGAGTTGTTTTGATTTTCATTTCCCTGATGGCTAAGGATGTTGAGCACTTTCTCAAGTGTCTCTCAGCCATTTTAAATTCCTCTATTGAGAATTCTCTATTTAGTTCTGTGCCACACTTTTTAATTGGATCCTTTGGTGTTTTGGTGACTTTCTTCTTGGGTTCTTTGTAAGTTTTGGAGATCAGCCCTCTGTCAGATGTGGGGTTAGTGAATATCTTTTCTCATTCTGTGGGCTGCCTTTTTGTCTTGTTGACTGTGTCCTTTGCCTTACAAAAGCTTCTCAGTTTCAGGAGGTTCCATTTATTAATTGTCGATCTCAGCGTCTGTGCTACTGGTGTTACGTTCAGGAAGCGGTCTCCTGTACCAATTCATTCAAGAGTATTTCCCACTTTCTCTTCTAAGAGGTTCAGTGTGGCTGGATTGATTTTGAGGTCTTTGATCTATTTGGACTTAAGTTTTGTGCATGGATCTATCTGCTGTCTTTTACATGCCAGCATCCAGCTTTTAAACAGGGGATCATGAAAGGCCTTCTGAAAAGGTATCAATTGGGCAATGAGCTAAAAGGTAGAAATAGGATGGGCTTGGAAGACCTCCTAGGAGATGATATTTCAAGGGAAGGAAGCAG
This sequence comes from Mesocricetus auratus, assembly GCF_017639785.1. Taxonomy (NCBI): domain Eukaryota; kingdom Metazoa; phylum Chordata; class Mammalia; order Rodentia; family Cricetidae; genus Mesocricetus; species Mesocricetus auratus. The sequence continues at coordinate 105,924,657 of NW_024429184.1, read as the reverse complement.
CACATAGAGGGGTCATGAGGTTAAAAAAAAGAAAAAAATGAGATCAAAGAGGTAACGGGAGACAAATCACAGGGCATTATAATCTGAACAAGCATGTGGGGTTTATTCTAAATACCAAGGAATGGAAAGTCCTGTATTGAGCTTTGTATTTAAAGTGGGTAAACAACACGGTTTAGTCTTGTTTGTTGTCATTTGAGTGTGTGCTGATGTTGTTTTTAGTCTACTCATGTAGTCGCTCTCCTTTAATTAGAATATTTAAACCATTCACATTTAAAATGATTCAAATTGTCTAATAACTACTATACTTGTAACTATTTTCATTTCACTGTCTGTATGGTAGATAGGGCTACCTGGTTGCTTCTTGGAGTCAGGGGTGTGTGGAAAGGGCCAGTCTACTCCTTCTGATGTGGGGGGGGGGGGCAGATGGGAAGGCCCAACTGTTTTCTTGGAGACCTCCACAGAATGAACAACTCAAAACAAGCTTCCAGGAGCTTTCAGGGACTGCATGGGGGCGTAAGTAGAGCCTCTTGGAAGATTCACAGAGAGACAAGTTAGTGAAGCTGCTGGAAGCAGTTGCCTGCTTGCTTCAAAGATCCTGGGTTTGATGAAACCTCAAGAGTGTTCATGCAGCAAGAGTCTCATTATGGGAGGCACAGTATAGAGTATGTAGCCTCTTTCTTCAGGATAAAGAATTATTGTGGTAACTCTACAGCTCCTAAAACAGGTCTTAGATTCTCCTAGGGCCACAATGTTCCCCAGAAATAAATGCCTCGGCTGTTCACAGTATGGGAATCACTGCTTGAGCCTTCTCTACTAAGAAGAATCACTCTTGGTAGAGGCAGAGTTGATCTTGAGAGCAGGACAGTAGACAGCCCTTTGTATGAGGCCATGGTGTATCTTTAAACACATCTTTGTAAGGTCCCTCCTGCATGCTTCAATGAAATGGCAGTCATTTCCTTGCTTAAGTACTTTACTACGGGAGGAAGCACACCAGGCAGGTATGCTCGGCCATCTGCCCATGCTACTGCTCCCTAGGTGTTCATGACTCTGCTGCAATGCCTTGATGACTGTGCATTAAGAAGTAATGCTTATTGCAGTCTTTGTAGACTGTTATGCCTGGGAACACTCTGCAGCAGTCAGCCCCTGCAGAGACTCTAGGCCGTTTGGTGTGAGGTACTGGCCGGCTTGCCACTCAATCCTTGGACTGACTAGCCTGGTGCCTGGATCTGCTGTGGTGTAGTCCAGAAGCCCAAATCCAGTAAAATGGACTGTTGCTTAGGTCATCTGGAATGGAACAGGAATCTATATTCTTTAAGGCAGGCCTGAATCCAGTGTTCATAGGATTTGACAAGGAGCTATGGCAGGCCTTGAACCCAAGTCTGCAAAGACTAATGAGATCCTTCAATGCGCCTATTATCTGTGTTCTCTGGGAATCCCTTAAGACTGAATCCATGAGGGTGGGTTCTAGATTGCCCTGGAAATAGAATCTTTAGGAACCTTCCTGTAACCTCAATCCACAGGGATTGGTCTTATACTGAGTGGGTTGGATTCATAAGGATAAGCCTAGTTCTAGATTGGACCTGAACACTACACTTATGAAGGCCATCTTGAAGCTGGGAGCAGTCAAAGCCCTGGGCTACTAAGCTCTAAAAAGTGCTACAGTGGGTGTGAAGGGGTTGGAGGTTTGAAGTCAAGTGCAGCTTCTCTAACTAGAACAACTTACTAGTTCTTTTCCTCCTTCTTTAATTCTATTATGCAAGGTATGAATATTGACATGTCATAGTTCAAATATGAAACATATGCCACCGCCTCACAAGTTTGGTGACTGGAAATGATTGGATCCTGAGGACTATGACTACTAAATTTACTGAAGGATTCATCAATGGCATATTTGGGAAGGGGTGGACATGAAGAGGTTGTGTCTTTTTTGAAGATGTGGGTCGCCAGGGGCATACCCAGACAACGTGCCTTGTCTCCGGCACTTTCTTCTCTCTGCTTCTTTCAGCCGTGATGTTGGGCCTTTCCACCTGCCTAAAAGTTGTAGAGCTAGCTAAGCACAGACTGAACTTAGAAACTGAAACGAAATAAATCTTTCCTCCATTTAAGTTGTTGCTCTCAGTGACAAACAGCCACAACATCGCACGCAGCACTGCTCCGCTCTTAATTGGACTAAGTTTTACATTTCCTCGGTTACTAAGTTCCTTCAAGAGTGTGAACACACATTAGATGCACAGGACTTCTTGTTAACAGAAAAAGAAATTCACTGTAGTCTGCTTTCGTGGGCTGCTTGTATTGCATGCTGGTAAAATCTGTAATGCATCACAGAGAGCTGTGCTAACGGAATGATAATTTACCTGCCATGTTCAGGTCAGTTACTTCGAAAAAGAATACTACCTTAAATATGTATTTGTGCGTGTTTATATATCTCAAAAATGTACACTGTAATTTTTATTAAGAAAATAAAAATGACAATATCCTGCCCTGAATCCTTTACCTATTCAACATTTTAAAATTTTTTACCAAATTTTTCATATATTTTGATCATATTCTTTCCCCTCCTCTAACTCCTCTTAGATTTTTCCACCTCCCTACTTCCACTTTCTCTTCATTTCTCTCTCAATAAAAATAAAAATAAGAAAAAACAAACAACTAAAGCCAGTAAGAAAAAAAATGCCAAAATGTAGTTGGTTGGTTTTCTTTTCTTTTTTTTTTGCAGTTTGTTTTTTATTATTATTTATTACTTTTTTTAAACTAGAAACATGTCAATCCCAGCTCCCTCTCCCTCCCCACCAGCCCACACAGCCTCCCACCCTATCCCCACTCCCTTCTCCAAAGGGAATATCCAGAGTCTGTCATTTTGTTCAGGACAGGGACTGGGCCCTCTCCCAAGAGTCCAGGCTGAGAGAGCATCCCTCTTCGTGGGATGGATTGTCCAGGCCTCTTCACTGACACCCACAGTCAGGGTCGGTCTGGGGTCCAAGAGCTCCCCCTTGTTCAGGTCAGCTGTTTCTGTTAGTTTCACCAGCCCATTCTTTACCCCTTTGCTCATCACTCCTCCTTCTCTGGCACTGGGTTCCAGGGGTTCAGTTCAGAGTTTAGCTGTGGGTGTTTGCCTCTGCTTCCATCAGCCACTGGATGAAGGTTCTAAAATGGCATATAAGGTAGTTGTCAAGCTCATTATCAGGGATGGGTATTTAAGGTAGTCTCTCCACTATTGCTTAGTTTGTCAGTTGGTATCATCCTTGTAGATCTCTGGAAATCTCACTGGTGCCAGATCTCTCCTCAAACCTATAATGACTGCCTCTATTGTGGTATTTCTCACCCTATTATCCGCTATTCTTCCCTCCAACTCAACCTTCCTGCTCCCCCATGTCCTCCTCTCCCCGTCTATTTTTCCCAGCTCCCACTCCCTCCCCACCCTGCTACCAATCTGCTCAGATGATCTTGCCTCTTTCCCCTTCTCTGGGGTACCATGCGTACCTCTCTTAGGTTATTTCCTGTTTCCCAGACTCTCTGGCACTGGGATTATAGGCCGGAACTCTTTGGGTTCTTTACTCATTGGGGGCCCACCACCCAGTTCCCAAACAAATAAATCCATGTGGAGGTTTATTCTTACTTATGAATGCCCAGCCTTTTACCTTTTCTTACTTCAGTAATCTCACTTTCTCTTTTACTCCATGGCTGTCTTTGCGGCTGGGGGGCTTGCCCCTTCTTTTCTCACTCCTTGATCTCTTGCTCCTGCTTTCCTCATTCCTTCATTCCTTCCTCCCAGCTTTCTCCTCCTATTTATTCTCTCTGCCTACCAGCCCTACCTGTCCTTTCTCCTGCCTTTCAGCTCATTATTAGACCAATCAGGTGTTTCAGACACAGTAACACAGCTTCACAGAGTTAATCAAATGCAACATAAAAGAAACGCATCTTTGCCTCACTAAACAAATGATCCACAGCATAAACAAGTGTAACACTCCTTAAAATAATATTTCACAACACCAAAACTAAACAAAAAATGCATATATGCACAAAAGAAACCACAGAATTTACTAGTGTTGGCCAACTAATCCCTGGCATGAGGCCTGCTGTAGAATGCGGTTGATACACCCAGTGTCACTCCATTGGAGAAAACTGATTCTCCCTTTGCCAGCACCTATCCATTGCAAATAGCATCTTGCTTAAGGGCGAGCCTTTGTGTCCACTTCCCCTTCTTGGTTCTGGGATTCTGTCTGGTTTGAACCTACACAGGTCTTATGAATACTGTCACAGTCTCTATGAATTCATATGTTTACCAGTCCCATGGCATCTGGAAAACACTGCTTCCTTGGAGTCATCCACCACCTCTGACTCCCGTGATCTGTCCTTATTGTCTTCTTCTTAGGTTCCTGAGTCTTGAGAGGAAGGATTTGATGAAGACACCCCATTTAGGACTGAGAGCTCCAAAATCTCTAACTCTGTGTAAATTTTCTGGTTGTGCATCTCTGTGGTAAGTGCCATCTACTACAAAAAGCTTGTCTGATGAGGGCTGAGCACCTCTCTGATCTGTGGATACAGTAATATGTCACTAAGAGGCATTTTGTTGCTATGATCCTTTGGTATTGGGCCCTTGGTCACTTGATCAGTGTCATGTATGGGCTATATCTCATGGAGTTAGCCTTAAAACTGTGGTTGGTTATCCCCTTAACATCTGTGCTATATCTCATGGAGTTGGCCTTAAAACTGTGGTTGGTTATCCCCTTAACATCTGTGCTACTATTGCTCCAGCGTGTTTTATAAGCAGAGTCTCTGTTGTATGTAACAGGATTTGTTGCTAGGTGATACTGATAGTTACATTTCTCCTCTAGTAGCATGCAAAGTATCTTACAGCATCATGAATGATCGCGATAGGAGTGAAGCTTCTGCCTGGGTACCAGCTTGACTCCTCCATATTTGATAACACAGTAAGTGGTGTCTTTAGAAATAGGGCCTTACCGTCAGATTGTAGAGAATAACCAATAGCCTCAAGGTACAGCAAGGTACAGACTGTGATGTTGAAGGGTCTATGGTACCCCTTTTTGCCAATCATTCAACATAATGCAACCCATTCCTGACAGTGGAGGTTCTACATGATGGCACAAGATATTTGGTGGGTGCTTTGTCTCCCTCATTGTACTCGCTCTTGGCTGGCCGTGAGTCTGTTCCAAGCTCCGGCGAGGGAGGCATCCGCCCACTCGGGGCCTCTCCTGCCCAGTCTGCCCACGCGTGGAGTCCTGCTCTCTGGGAACTCACCTCCCCCGAGTCGGGGAGGGCCCGGTTAGGGCCGCGGGGGGCCCCAGTCTCAGACCTTCCCAGGGGCCAGGGAGTGACGGGCACTCAGCACGTGGCCCCACTGATGAGCTTCCTCTGCCCTTGTCTCCCTCATTGTATGGGATTCCATTTACATATTTATGTATAAGAGGAAGCTTCCACAGTAGTAGACTTTCACGTGGTTTTTCAAAGGAACTTTAACATTAGTTGTCTCTACCCATATTCTTTATCCTACCCTCATCTCCCTGTTTAATCCTCCTACTCTATGCCTCCATTATCTCTTTACAACTCTATTTTATTTCCCTTTCCATGGAAGATCTCCTTTGCCCTATAGGTGCCTTATTAGCTGCCCAAACTCTGTAGTTATTTGGATTGAAGCATGCGTATATAAAGCTTTAAAGCTAACCTCCACATATAAGTGGACACATGCCATATTTGTTCTTTGGGGTCTGGTTTACTGTGGTGTGTAGGACCACTCCTGTGTGGGTGTGTTCATGGGTACATAAAATCTTTCCCTACAGTTGTGATATCTTGCTTGTACAAATAAAGCGTGTCTGAGGGCCAGAGGCTGGAGCTTGCCATTAGCTAATCATAGAGGACTGGAGGTCTGTACAGACAGATAGAAAGGAGATGGTTGGGCAGAGAGAGGATAGAAGTAAGCAGAAATAAGGACTCACTCTATTGTTTGCTGAGATGCTAAGGAGGTAAGGTGTGGTAGTGGCTTGCTCCTTCTCTCTGATCTCTCAGCATTTTTTCTATAATTGACTCCAGGTTTTTATTAATTAGACCAATTAAGAACTCCAATCAAGATGATTGCTTCTAGCTTCATCCATATTTCTGTGAATTTCATAATTTCATTTTTCTTAAACAGCTGAATGATATTATACTTTGTATGTAACACGCTTTCATTATCCATTCAGCGGTTGATAGATATCTAGACTGTTTCCAATTTCTGGCTATTATGAATAGAGCCACAATTAACATGAATGAACAAATATATCTGTAGTAAGATGTAGAATATTTTAGATACAGATGCAGTTCAATATACAGAAGCCAACTAATATAATCTACCATATATATAGACTAAAGGACAAAAGTCATGATTGTCTCATTAGCTGAAGAAAAGGCCTTTGACAAAATCCAACATCCTTTCATGATAAAAAGTTCTGGAGAGACTGTGGATACAATAATCATAACTCAATATAATAAACACAATTTACAGTAAACCTATAGCCAACATCAACTGAAATGTAGAGAAACTCAAAGCATTTCCACTGAAATCAAAATCAAGATAAAGCTGTCCACTCTCTTTATACCTATTACAATATAGCGCTTGAAGTCTTAGCTAGAGCATTAAGACAATTGAAGGAGAATAGAAAAGGAAGAAGTCAATGTATTATTATTTGCAAATGATACAATTTCATATATGAAAGACTCTAAAGACTTTGCTGATAAGTACTTTCAGCAAAGTAGCAGGATGCAAAATTCACACACAAAAATCAATATAGCCTTCCTGTATACAAATGGCAAACATACTGTGAAAGAAATCAGGGAAATTGCATCTTTCACAATAGCCACAAAAATAATATTCTGGGATAACTCTAACAAAGCAAGTGAAAGATTTGCACATAAAAACATTAAGGCATTGAAGAAAGAAGTTGAAGAAGATACCAGAAAATGGAAAACTCTACCACATTCATGAATCAATAGAATTAATATTGTGAAAATGGCCATCTTATCAAAAGCAACCTATAGGTCCATTAAAATTCCAATATAATTCTTCATAGAAATTGAAAAAATGGTCTTCAGTTTCATATGGAAACAAATAACACAATTTTAAAAATAAGTGCATAACTAGGCAGAGTGTTCTCAAAAGATTAAACACAAATGGTTGAGAAACACTTTTTAAAATGTTTAACATCCTTAGCCATCAGGGAAATGCAAACTAAATCTACTTTGAGATTCCATCTTCCCCCAGTCAGATGGCCAAGATCAATAAAACAAATGACAGCACATGCTGGCAAACACACGGGAGAGGGGAACATTTATTCATTGCTGGTGGGAATTCAAACTGCTACAGACACTGTGGACACGAGTACAGTGGTTCCCTGGGAAGCTGGGGATCAATGTGCCACAAGGTCCAGCCTATTCTACATTTTCATTTCTGTGGTTAGACCAGCTCAGCACATAAACCAGTGGATAATGGAAGCTTATTGCCAGAGGGGCTACAGGACCTCATCTGATTGACCCAATCTTATTTCCAAAGTGAAAACTGAGGTTCAAAGCAAAAAATTTAAGAGTCCTGTCTGAGATTAAGGTACCGAAGTCTGCAACCCAAGTTCTCTGTTTCCAGCTCTAGAACCAATTTCCAACCAACATGTGATAGGTACACCAGAAGCCTAAGGTGGGGTGACAAGAAATACATTACACTAAAGTATGGATAGTAGAAGAAGCCACCCAAAGTGGGGGACAAGCGAACAACTGTAAATACACATTCCAACAGCCCCTCATGTGGGAAGAGTTTTAGTTTTTGGTTTTTCAACCAGACACTAATTAGCATCAATTATCTGCATATACCTATTGATTAACACGCAGCAAAGCTGGCACCAATTAATAAACTAGCATACTAACAAACATACAACATAGATAAGTGCTCTGGGCTCTGGCTCTGACCACTTTGAGTTTCTTTCTTCCCTCTTGCTGTTTGGAAGGAGGTTAATTAAGCTCTTTAAATACAAACTTGAACCCAATAAAGAGGAAGGGTAAGAGTGTAGAATGTCAAACCAACAATCCTTTACCTACAGCCAGAAGCATTAACATGGCTTCCACACTAGAGCAGGTTCGTGACCGATGTCACTGTTGTACTGTTTCTTAGCTACCCACCTGGGAGCTATTTAAATCCACTTCATTGAGAGGGAAGTTATGCCATTTTACACCATGTATATTTTTTCTCCTTCATCAACTACTGAGTAATGAATGGTTAGCTGTCCAAGGAGGAAGTCGACACAGGGAATTTGCACCCTGCGTTTAGACTCTGGCTGCCTCTAACTTTGTCTCCCCCCCCCCTGGTCATTTCACTTTCATGCACCAAACAAAGACTTTTTAAAGAATTTTCAAAATGTGTTCCCTTAAGGCTTTTCATTCAAAATGAACCTTGCTTTAAACACGTCCTTTGTGTACGCTCCGCAGGGCGGCTGGACGCTTTCCAATGCTGCCTCAGCCTCAGCAGCGGAGAGGTTCTGTTTTCTTTTCTATTTTAACAATTTCCGTCCCGAACACACTATAGAGGCAGCTGACACACAAAAATCTTCAGTGAGGTGCACTTGGAAGGAAAGTAGCCACAGGCAGGGCTTTGATTCTTTATCTCCCAACAACAGACAAACAGGTTCAGAAAGTCACCCCAACCCCTGAATCAGGCAGAACAAAAAGATCAGATTCAAAGGCTGCTTGTGCTTAGAAACCAGTCTTTTCCTCTCTGTTTTCCTTTCCTTTTCAGGTTCCAGTCTTCCCACTACCTGCTTTGGCCGTTGCCTGAAATGCCTAACTGTCATAGTTCCAACAGATGTGCTTCACGACCTCAAAAGTAGAGAGCAATGAACGACAGTTGATGCCATCTCATCTCCCTCGGAACCAGGGTTCGTCTCTACTCAGTCAAGCCTGAAGTCTGAAGCACATAGGTTTCACAGAGAACCCTTCGGTATTTCTCCTTTTGAGATTCCAACTGTTTTTTTAATATAATTTTAAGATATAAGCCTTTTTGTTTCTGTAAGTCAAGCAGTAGTAGAGTCCGTAAGAACATGTTTGGGGATGCATCGACAACGTACTTTTTTCTTAAACATCTGTGTTTCAATAGAATTTACACACCTGCTGTGAGATTTAATGCATATGAGCCACGCAGTATGTGGTCTTTTATGCTTTCTTTCATGTCTCATAATGCTTGTAAGGTTATCTCTCTTGTAGCAAGCATCATAACACTACTCTTTTAATGGCACATTTTATTGCATGGACAATAATTTATTCATAATTTAGTTGGTGGGCATTTAAGGAGGTGCTTTTTAAATTTTTATTTAATTTTATTTTATGTGCATTGCTGTTTTGTCTGCATTCATGTCTGTGTGAGGGTGTTGGATCCCACGGAACTTTAGTTACAGACAGCTGTGAGCTGTTATGTGAGTGCTGCGAATTGAACCCAGGTCCTCTAGAAGAACAACCAGTGCTCTTAACCACTGAGCCACCTCTCCAGCCCCAAAAGATGTTTTTGTTGTTGATGTTGTTTGGTTGTTGTTGTCTTTTGGGATTTTTTTTGTTTTGGGGTGTTTTTTTTACAATTAAGAAAATATTTCTGTACACATTTGGAGTTTTTAAGATTATCTTTTAATGCCTGAAAATTTCATACATGCAAATAATGTGGATCAAATCTACTTCCCACTCCTTTCCCTCTGATTCCCTCTCTATCCCGCCCTGCTCCACTTTCCTCAAAACTTCCTGTGTTCTGTTTTAAATCTACTGTGTCCACTAAATGCCCCCTGTACATGCATGGGTGTAGGACCATCTACTGGAGCATGGGTAGCCTTTCAGAGAACCATATCCCCAAAGAAAACTTACTTTCCCTCCCCCAGCAGCCATCAGTTGCCAATAGGTGCTCAGTTAGGGGTGAGGCTTCCTGAGCCCCACCCCAGAGCCAGCGCTGTGATTTGGAATCATTAGTTCTCATGCATGCAGTTACAAGCCTCTGTGAGTTCGTGTATACAGTGAACCTGTCATGTCAGGAAAACACTGTCTTGTGCAGCCATCCAGCACCTCTGGCCATTACAATCTTCCTTTCCCTCTTCAACTGTGACCCTGAGCTTTGAGGGCAAAGGCTGTGATACATACTCTGCAGCCCCTTCTTCTGTGTACACTGACCAGTTATGAATCTCTATACTATTCACCATCTACTAAAAAGAGATTTCTCAGGTGAGGACTGAGAGATGCACTAACCTATGAGTACAAAGATAAGAACTTAGGAGGCAGTTTATCAGTAGGTCTAGTTTGCATGGTAATGTTAGTAGGTTCTCCTTTAGGGCCTATGACCTACCAAGCCACAGGTTCTTGGCCCAGTTACTAGAAACACAGACATCAAGAAGGTACAAACCTAGAGGCTTCATCCCTATTGACTAGCTTCCAATGTGCTGAAAGGTACTATGTATACTACTGGCTAAGAAAAACATTTATAAATCTCACCCAGCTGTGAACCCTGAGAGTTACAATAATGACTGGAATGCAATCATCTCATGAATGTTATAGGAGTAACCAACATCTCCTGTTTGGATTTATGGCCCACTCCACATGCTAAACATTTGTTTACAAGTGATGACTATATTTCATTTCTCAAAGTATACACACAGAAGTAGATTATATGGATTATACAATAGTCACCATGTTTAATCACATGAAAAGCTGCCACATTTGCATTCCAACCAGCAGCATCTCTTTGCATTTTCAACAGCAATGTATAAAGGTTCTGGCTTCTCTTTCTCCTTCCAAAGAGTTCTTGTTGCCTGCATTGTTTATTATACCATTCCCAAGGGAATTCTATAGTACCTCACTACGGTTGTGATTAGCACTTCCTTGATGGCTAGTGATGCTGAACATCTTTTCAGTGTTATTGGACACTTACATAGCCTCTTTACTCGAATGCCTATTCAAGTCTTTTGACTGTTTCTTTTCAGTTGGATTAATGGTTTTACTATGCATAACATATATAAGTCTCTTATCAGGTAAAGGATTTACAAAACTTTTCTTGTGTTCCATATTTACCATTTTACTCTCTTGATGCTATCTTCAAAACTACAAAAAGGATCTCATTTATGATGATACGATGGGTGTATTCGTGACCTTTCACCTCTGCTGTCATGGAAGTTGAAGGACCATAAGGCTCATGCATGAGTCTCTGTATCTTTGTAAGAAACACATTAGTGACTGAAAAATCATGGTTGAAAAGTATGACACAGTGACATATGAACTTCACTTAAATTAAGATATTTCACACCTCTAGAATAGAGAGCTTCATCTCCCAAAACCTGTCTGAAGTTTTCAGATTACTGAATTTCACAGGAAAGAGGTACAAATGCACATTTTCCATTAAGAATTGATTCAAATAAACTTGTGTTGCTGTTTCAGTAGTAGTTTCTGCTGCATTTAAAGCTGTGGATATTGTTCCATTTCAAAATAAGAGATGTTATTTAAAAAATGGGCTCAAGCTGTAATCCAAAGTTCATTTAAAATTTGTTTTGTAACATTAAGTCTTGTACAATTTTCTTTAACTTTAATCAGCTAAACGTGTTATGTCGATACTAAACAAATAATTCTGATTCTCACAAGAAGGTTATAGATTTGAGTTGTGTCAGTCAATAATGCTATTGAGAGATTTTACAACAAAGGAGGAAAAAGGCTGAAATGGATTTAATGAGTCTTGGATATGTGGTGAGCTAGGAATGGGTCATTATACTCTGAAGTTGTTTCTCTGTAAACAGATCGATTCTCATAGCCTTTGTGTTAAGGGGAATAAAGGTAAAGGTAGGTAGAGTTATAACCATTTGTTCTGACACGTGACCAGAATACATCCTTTCTTCTCCCTGACATAACAGCCTTAGTCATACAAAAACACATAAATACCTAAGCATGACCACCACAAACCTCAATAAATGAATTAAACATATCAGGCTACAGAAATTACTGTTTGTTCACTGTACACAGAAAACAGACAAATCTAGGCTGTTAATTTTACACACACACACACACAGACACACACACACATACACACACACACACACACTTCCTATTGAATAACTCTAACTATTTTTCATGCCATTGACAAATATTTCCAAGACACTAACTGTAAAATCACCAGGAAAATACCTTTAATTAAACCGGTGTTTTGGTTTCCAGATCTTTCTATATAAAAATTCTCTCTCCCACACTAAGAAAAAAATAATTGAAAGAAATAAATCAAAGCTACATGCTCAGTTTTATAATTCTTCCTTCATCTTCCAAAACATAGTCTATGAGGAATTTCACTAGTCTAGGAAGGCTTTTACGAAATTATAAATGTGATACTGAAGAAAGTGTTCACTTTTCCAACATAAACTTATAGGATCTTCAGAGAATTATGTCGTAACTTCTTGACTGTGTTCAAAAGAAAATATCAGGGTTGCTAGTATAGCAAAAATTACTACACTGTAGTAATAACATCTTAGGTTCCTACAACTCTGTCAAACTTCAAGTGTTTTTGAGAATAGTGTCTTTTCTGTGCAACTAACTCTTCTAACCAGAAATAATTCCACCTTGTATATTACTAGAAAGCTTCAACACAGACTGTCCCAATAGTGCAAGGAATTTGTGACATTTTCATTCCTTTATCCCTGGTTTCTAGGATTTCTGATTGCTAGGTCACACCCTTTTCTGCTGTTTTTTCTTCCTCCTCCCACACTCTGGACAAGTCATCCTAACAGACTGTAGGTGCTGGCCTCCAAGCATTCTTTTGCCTGGAGGCAGTAGTTCAGGTGTGACTATTTGGTAGAAACCAAGTGACACTTGCTGAGGTCATCTTGCTCACTATGCAAACAAACTTGTCGAGATAGTCAGGTTATTTCTATTTCTATAGAAGTCAGCCATAGGTCACAGATACATACATACATACACACACACACACACACACACACACACACACACACACACACACACCATAATTGCCTTCTATTCTCTTGCCCAGAAATGGCCGCTTTTCATGAATCACTTCTCCTTCTGGATTATACCTGGAAATTCAAGTGCTGGAAAGCATAGATCTTATCCCTTGGTCTGGGTGGTGGTGGTTAGAGTTGTGATAGCTTTTAACTAGCTGTGAGATCTCCAAAGGAGTAAATCCTCCATGCATGTACCTGTCCTCATTCCTCCTGACTCAATAAAGTTTTCAGGGACACTGACTCACATGCGTAGGGCCCAAGCCTACAAGCACAATCAGTGAAGCTGTGTAACAAACAACATAGGCAGTGAAGCTATAAGACAAAAGATGCAGGCAGATCCAAGTCTGAGTTCTGGCTACACCATCATCTTGAGCAAATGATACAACCTCTAAGGGAGTCCTCACCTTAAAAATAATACAACTTTCATAAGTTTCAATGATTATTTGCAGAGATAAAAGACATATAAACCCTGAGCCCAGGCCTGGTACTGAGACGTGGCATGTGGAATACACCTAGTGCGTTACTGTAATATGATGGTTAAGAACTAGAGAATGATCCACTACCAGAGGTCCCATATATTAACCAGACCTCCAACCTGACACCCATACCCAGGGGGTCTGGAACAGTCCTATGCTGGTTTCCCAGCTATCAGTATTTATCCCTAGTACACGAATGGACTTTGGGAGCCCACTCCACATAGAGGGATGCTCTCTCTGCCTAGACACATGGAGGAGGGCCTAGACTCTGCTCCAAAGGATATGACAGTCTCTGAAGATCCCCCATGGAAGGCCTTACCCTCTCTGGGGAGCAGAAAGGGGATGGGATAGGAGGTTGGCAGGGGGCAGGAGAGGGAGGGAGGGAGGGAGGGAGGGAGGGAGGGAGGGAGGGAGGGAGGGAGGGAGGGAGGGAGGGAGGGAGAGGGAACTGGGATTGATGTGTAAAACAAGCTTGTTTCTAATTTAAATTTTAAAAAAGGAAAAAAAGAATTGAGACTGGGAAGTGAATGAAGACTGGGAAGATGGCTCAGTCAGTAACATACTTGCCTTTTAAGCATGATGACCTCACATAAATCTCCACAATGTACATGTAAAAGAGTGGGCATGGTGGCATATACTTCTTATTTCAATGCTGGGGAGACGGAGACAAGCTCACTGGTCAGCAAGTGTTCTGTGACAATAAAAGACCACACACATGCACATGGACACACACACACCAGTGACTTTTCTGCACAGTCACTGCAAATATAAGTAAGTGTGCTCTGTAAAACGGAGTTTTTAATTGGTCCAGATAATAAAAACCTGGAGTCAAATATATAGGAAAATGCTGAGAAATCAGAGAAGGAGCAAGCCATCACTACACCTTACCACCTTAGCATCTTAGCAGACAAAAGAGTGAGTTCCTGTTTCCGCCCAGCCACCTCCTTCCAGTCTATCTGTATAGACCTCCAGACCTCTATGGTTAAGTAATAGCAAGGTAATACAGGCTTTATTTGTACAAGCATCATATCACCACATATTCCTCTTTTTGTCTAAAATTTTAAAAATGTCATAACTAATATGAGAAAACTATATGCAATTAAGTATATACAATATACACAGGCAATAAGTGCATCAACAATGCCTAGTCCATTAGCATTTGACAAATTCTGAGAAAATACTCCACTATCTATTCTTCCTTGATGAGTCCAAAGACTTGTGCCTAATTTACTTCCTATTCTAATTTGCATTATCAAATTATCTTTTAGAAAGAAATAATATTAACTGAGTAAACAGGAAGTACGAGCTGGCAACTTCCAAAAATGTGAGAAATGACAGAAACAGCTGGCTGCCTGGACAGTCACCCAAGGTTCCTCTGCAGTGTTGGGGCATTCATGTTCAGCCTATAAGCCTAGCATATCTGCCAGACGTTTCTGTGAACCAGGATATTCTGAAGGACTGGACTGCCTTTTCTTGGCAAGGTTTGCAGACACTGATTTTGGTGTCCTGCTTGTCCAATTTGGACAACACACTGTCAGCAGTTGAAGCAAGGACACTTTCTTGTTCAGTGGCTTAACTTTGCCACAAAGAAAGTAAACTCCATGGGGAGTATCTTTAATGTCCATCATCTTCTCCAACATAGATTGGTGCTGCCGGGAGCAGACATGTCTGATTGTCATTAAAAAAAAAGAAAGTATGTTATTAAAACATTTTAAATGCCATAATCTGTAGATCTCTGAAGTGTTTGAAGATGATTTGTCTTTCTAAAATATTTGCTTAACCTTATAAACATACCTAATGTGACTACAAGTTCAAATGTAATAGTTGACTAATTATTAAACTATATTTCCTTATTATCCCATATAGTTGATAACAATAACTTTCAAGGACTAGAGATTTGTATTACATTCTTAAATGAACAATATAGGTATAATACCTTGAACAATAATATAAATTTATGTACAGTATGTTTTAGCAAAATTAATATCAAATTTGTATCAATATACATTTGTATACAAT
Source organism: Mesocricetus auratus (assembly GCF_017639785.1). Classification (NCBI taxonomy): domain Eukaryota; kingdom Metazoa; phylum Chordata; class Mammalia; order Rodentia; family Cricetidae; genus Mesocricetus; species Mesocricetus auratus. The sequence goes on along the minus strand of NW_024429184.1, from coordinate 105,909,161 downwards.
ATACAGAAAGTCCAATTCAATGTAAAATATTTAAAACTAGTAGTTACTTTTTAAGAGTAGAATTGATAATCTACCTTTTCATCTTATCATATCTATATTCTCAATTTATTCTTTTCAGAGCAGATCCAATAATCTACTCCTTTTATCCTATCATATCTGGATTCCTCCCTTTTTAAAGGGAAATGCTGAGAGATCAGAGAGAAGAAGCAGCAAGCCACTACCACACTTTATCTCCTTAGTGTCTCATCAGACAAGCAAGTGATTGCCTTAGTGCTACTGGGAAATCCAGAATAGAGAACTACACTTGTTTCTCAAGGAATTGAAACCTAATAAGAGTTATAGACAGTATACATATATGATCATGCTACATAAAATGCACTCTAAGAGAACACATTTGAAGAGCACCCATGAAAGTCTAGACCTTTCTTAGAACCTGGAACAGACTATTCAAGGGCTGCACCTAATGGAGATACGCTAGGTCCATCCAGAATGAGGAACAAAGAGATATTAAATTAATTCTTATGAGTAGAGAGATCAGTAATCCTTGATCTTCAAACCATCTCCACTGGACTTTCTGCTCTGAGTGTTCATGGATTTGGAGAGAGTGTCAAATATTTATGCACTTCCCTGTGCTTTCTCTGTCCAGTAGGACTCAGAAGGGCCATAGCTATTTGTCTGTGTAGGCTTTTGTTTGGGTGGCTGTTTAGTAAGTTTCTATCCAGTGCCCAATAGCTCTTTACAAGAAAGACCAAGATGTCTTCTCTTAACAAAAGAAGAATGCATTCTCTTTGAAATACTTAAGTATCTCAAGAGGCAAGAACAACAAAACCTGTGAATGTCAAGGTCATTCAAGGGCTTGGAGAGCATCTGCAGGACATATGGACATTTTTGGACAAGTCAGCCAGGCAATGAACAAATCCTGACTGATGGTACCCCATGGAGCTCAGATCCTTCCATTCAGACTGCAAAAGAGTTGGCTCTTCTCTCTCCACCCCCTGGTGAGGTTGCAAATGGCAGCCCCTGTCTGGCCAGGAGACAGACCTCAGTCAGCTCCCAGATTAGAAGAGAAAGAAAGCAGCCCCCCTCCAGCCTGCTGTGGTGGTCACAAAAGAGCATACGTTTTGAGAACAGCATCTGGTACCCTCTCATTACTCTCTTACCTCAACAGACCCAGAACGCATATCCACCAAGAAAACTCTGCCAATTACACAGCTGGTAGCCCTGTCAAGAAATGGAAGCATCTTCACTGTTTTTTTTCCATTCAGCCCAGGGCTGCCAAACCAAACCTTCTTACTTCCTGTCCCCACACCCTCTGAACACTGCAGCTAAAGATGCTGGGGGTGGGGGAGCACAGGTCAGTCCCCTGCTTCAAAGCTCCATCTCTCTGCCACTTTATGTCAATCTTCAGAAACCAGTCCTTAGTTGAAAGTACAATGTACTTCATGGTATGCTTGCTTCCTATCTCCAGCTGCCTTTGTCTATGCCTTCTTTCTCAGTGCAGTGGCCTTCATGCTGAATTTCCGTCATATCAGGAGCTTCCCTCCTCCCTTTCTCTCTGTTCTCTCACCTCTCCCTCCATCCTTCTCCCTTGTGCAGACTTTCCTTTAAATGTAACATACTCTGATTGTGTAACCCCTTATCCTCTCACCCAGCATGAGTTCTTAGGACAGTCCAATGTCATTTCCTCTTAGAAGAAATATTCACCTTCTTTTACTCCCAGACAAAGACTTAAGTGAGTTATCCCTTGCCTGATTTCCCACGGCCGCCCATACTTCATAGATCATCTTACAATGCATTGTATTATGCTTGTCATTTATTTTTATGTATAGATTTTCACTCCCTACTGCTAATGAAACACTCGTTATATATTGAGCTCCTTGGGAATGAGACTGTGCTATTCACTCTTATAAGCATATATCCCTTAGCCTAGCATAGTGTTTGACATGTAAAAGTGGAGCTTATAGAAACATATTGAATGAATGGATGACAGCAAAGTGAATCACATTAAAATTAATAAAAAGAGGGGAAATATACTCAATATACACATGTGAAAAAGTTTGAAGAGACAATTAGTTTAGAAAGAGAATTAAGACGGAAATTAAGGGAGGAGAAAGAAAGAGTGAAAACCATATATAAATGGGATTGCAGGAACTAGAGGTGAGACCCAGTGGTAGAGAACTGGCCTAGCATGCATCAAGCCTAGGTAGAAAGCTAAACTAGAAAATAAATAAAATTTTAAAATGCCTCTTGGTACTAAAACAAACTTGGAATAAGACAATTTCTAATATATGTACATACATATACATACCTTTCCTTTATATACATAAGTATTATAGTCCAGTTAAATTTAGGAATTAAAGAACTAAAAATTCAAATCCAAGCCTGAGTCAAACAGAGATCCCCAAGTTTCCTAGCAAGAGCACTTATAAACAACAAAAGCTTACCACAAATGGGATCAATTCTTCCCCCAAGATAGGCTCTTTAAACTCTATCCTTCAGTTAGCAACACAACTATGGCGTCTTCTGCAGAGGAAGCCCCATCTTGAATCTGTTCTTTGGGGTATGGCCATATGATACACACTCACTTTAAGGAGTTCATGCTATTCTTTCTTACAAGTTCTTGCTCTGTTTAAAAGGACAGAACTAGACACCCGACTATGCTACCACTGCATCTTCAAAGCCCCTTTGTAGTATAACACAATAAAGATTAGCAAGAGAAACTTGGGCTGACTCTTAACATGTTTGTTGATTGACTGAGGGATCTGTGATGACTATGAGATTCCATATCCTCTAAGACAGTAACTAGCAGGTTCATAACACCACACTTTCCTCCTGGAGAGAGATATTTCAGCAATTATAGCCCAAATTGCTAACCCTGGGTGAATCTGAGTGGGTGAGCTACACACTACTCCCTCACCCTCTTTCCTTGCTTCAGTAGCTTGGAAGCAGTGATGTCACAGTGCTTCCCCAGGTTCATGGGAAAGTGTAAAGCCACTGCTTTCAAAAGGTCACTCGGGTTCTCCTGGGCTCTAGTGCTGACAAGAGTGTTGCTAAAATGTTAAATAAATTTAAAAATTAAATTAATAAAAAATTAAATTAAAAAGTGAAAGAAAATTGAGGAAGCAGATGCAGAGACCCACAGCCAAACACTAGGCTGAGTACTCTTGAGAGTCCTATTGAAGAGAGGTAGAAGGGATTGTTTGAACTAGGGGGGGTCAAGGTCATGAAGGGGTGGGAACGACACCCACAGAGACAGCTGACCTGGGCTCAAGCTCACCTACTCTGAACCAATAGCTAAGTACCCTGCATGGGACCAGCCTAGGCAGGCCCTCTGCATGTGTATGGCACTTGTACAGCTTGGTCTATTTGTGGGGCCCCTAGCAGTGGGATCAGGAATTGTCCTTGGCATTTGAACTGGATTTTGGGAATGTATTCCCCATCCTGGGATGCCTGGTCCAGTTTTGATGCAGGGGGAGGAGGTTGGTCCTGACTCAACTTGATAAGCCAGACTTTGTTGGCACCCATGGGAGGGGAGGGGAATGTAGAGGCAAGGTGGGCAGGGAGGGAATGGGAGGAGATGAGGGAGGGGAATCTGCAGTCAGGATGTAAAATAAATGGGGAAAATAATTAATAAAAAATAAATTTATTTTTTAATTTTCTTTATTTAAATGAGAAACAAGCTTGTTTCACATGTCAATCCCAGCTCCCTCTCCCTCCCCTTCGCCCCCCCTGCCTCCTCCAAACCCCCAACCCCACACCCAACCCCCACTTCACTCCCCAGGGAGGGTGAGGCCCTCCATGAGGGAATCTCCAGAGTCTGTCATTTCATCCTGGGCAGGGCTTAGGCCCTTCCCCATGTGTCCAGGATGAGAGAGCATCCCTCCATGTGGAATGGGCTCCCAGAGTCCATTCGTATGCCAGGGATAAATACTGATCTACTACCGAGGCCCCATAGTTTGCCAAGGCCTCCTCCCTGACACCCAAATTTAGGGGGTCTGGATAAGTCTCATGCTGGCCTCTCAGCTATTAGTCTGGGGTCCATGAGCTCCCCCCTTGTTCAGGTCAGCAGTTTCTGTGGTCTTGACCCCTTTGCTCATCTCTCCTCCCTCTCTGCAACTGGGATCCAAGAGTTCAGTTTAGCTGTGGGTGTCTGCCTCTGCTTCCATCAGCCACTGGATGAAGGCTCCATGATGGCATATAAGGTAGTCCTCAATCTCATTATTAAGTAAGGGTTTTTAAGGTAGTTGCTCCACTATTGATTAGTTTGCCAGTTCATGTCATCCATGTAGATGTCTGGAAATCACACTAGTGCCAAACCTATAATGACTCCCTCTATTATGGTATCTCTCATCCTGTTCTCCTCTGTTCTCCCCCAGACTCAACCTTCCTGTTCCCCCATGTCCTCCTCAACTCTCCTCTTCTCCCCCACTCTTTTCCCCCAGCTCCCTCTCCCCTCCCCACAATGGGACAGGATCTCCTTAAATTTAATTTTTTTAATGCCATCAATTTATAAAAACTCAACTTTTCAAAATAATTGCCTTCTTTTGGACTTCTCCTGCATTAAAAAGAATATGGTCTCTCCCTAGTAAAGCTCTCTGGACTCCACAGCAGGAGCCAGCGGCATAGTCCATATCTCTGGGCTCAGTTCCAAGCAGACAAAATTCTTTGTCTTTCATCCTCAGACCACTCTGTGCTGCTCAGAAGGCACCTCACTCCTGGAGAGAACAGCAAGGAACCTCTTAGATAAGTCCTTCCCTGGAGTGTAGGAAGAAGCAGAGAAACTTTGCCTCCAGCAACATCCTGAAAACACCAGATGTTCCCCTGGTAATGCTGCAGTCAAGAACACTCTATTCAAAGATCCCTAGTCAACTCATCAGCTATATTAATGTTACACAGAGAAAACAATAGAATCGGTGCTCTTTGGGAAAAATAGAAAGTAAACAAGGAAGTTTGAGTGTTCACACTCTGTCATGTAACAGGGGCACTAGTGAGCCTGAGAAAGCAATTATTCCACACTCTTTTACTTTGGTGGAATTAGCCACACTCATTCATATAATACTCTATAAGGTAAGTTGATGGGGGAAGTCCTTCTGTGTATGTTTGTCTGATTGGTTGACTAAATAAAGCACTGCTGACCAATAGGAAAGCAAGATGGGTGGAACTAGGAGTCGAGGAGGATTCTGGGAAAGAGAGGCACAGTGAGTCACGATGTAGGATGCTAGAGGAGTAAGAGGTCTGGACAGATAATGTAAAGATGGTGTTAAACAAAAGCACGCCTGGGGAGAGTCTACTTACAGCATCACTTCACCACAGGATTTGGTTGGTGGCCCTCTCAAAAAGACCCAGATTCTCTACTTGCTGGTCTCCTCCAAGTCTGGTCCTGCACTGAGGCTCCTCCTTCCACAATGCCTTCTCTTGTAGTTTAGATTTGACATGCCCCCTGCCAAGGGTATTGAAGAAAGAAGTGCCCAGCTTGTTGATCTAATCATGATTGACAATTGGAATTACCAGTTGGTTGTTCCATTGCTGAATTCATAGCTTGATAACATTCTTGGAAGATTGCTTTCACTTGTTTCCTATTGCTGTGATGAAACACTAACCAAAACCAGCTTACAAGGTACAGGTACAGCCATAATCAAGGAAAGCAAGACAGAAACTCAAGGTAGTAACCTACAGGAAGGAAATGAACCAAAGGCCATGGAGGTCTCACTATCTTGCTTTCCCTAGATTGCTCAGCTACCTTGCTTACACAAGCCAGGAGGTGGCACTGTCCACAGTGGACTAAGGCCAATCTGATGGATGCAGTTCTCCAATTGAGAGTCCCTCTTCCTTGGTGACAAAAACTGCCTGACACAGAGGTTGGGGTGGGCTAGGGGGCTGGTTAAAGAAAGTGGGTCACCAGAGGCATGCCTCTGAAGGGCATCTTGTCCCTGGATCCTTTTTCCTACTCTTGTTCTGCCTCCAGCTACACTAAGGTCGGCAGCACAGTTCCACCACGCCCTTTCCTCCATGATGCCTCTCCTCACATGAAATCCATGGAACCAACTGACCATAGACTGACAACTCTGAATTCCACACCAAACTATGTTTTCCAACCTTCAAACTGCCTCTCTTGGATATTGAGCACCATGACAAAAAGGCTAGACAACAAGCCCTCAGTCCAAGGTCCTGGTTAAGCAGAAGTCACACTGGTTTTGAGTCTGTGAATATGTCATTTTATGAGAAACTTTTAGTATTTCTTGGTAAATGTATATATTGGCTGGAAAGGTTTTTTAAAAAGAAAAACTAAGAACTATCAGAGTATGCTGAATGTGAAGTAGCTCCAGGGCATGGGCACCTTCTCAATTAAAAAACAGGCATGTCCTGTTTCCTTAAGGAGACATTGTTAAACCGGGTGTGCTGACAAACCCTTTGCCAACTTGACACTAGTTAGGGTCATTTGGGGAAGGCAACCTCAATTGAGAAAATGTCCCAAATAGATTGGCGTGTGAGCAAGCCTGTGGAGACTTTTCTTCATAGATGATTAATGTACAAGGGCACCCAATTCACTGTGGGTGCTGTCACTTCTGGGTAGATTATCCTGAGTTGAATAAGAAAGCAGGAGAGCAAGCCAATAAGCAGCACTCTTCCTCCATGACCTCTGCATCAGTTTCTGCCTCCCGATTCCAGTCTTGACTTCCATGAATGACAGACTATGAGCTGAACAATTGCTCTTGGTCACTTTTTAAAAAAAATGAGTAATAGAAAGTCTAATACAATAGGAAACTATTTAGCACTGACTCATGATTCTGTCCTTATTCGTTTAATAGACGATAAAACTTTGAGAAAATGCTAGCAAGAGACTTCTAAAGTTAAGTCGTTTATTTACATTTCGTCTTTTCAGAGGCAGGGATAGGTTCCTGTCTATTTTCACAATTGTGGTGTTTCAATAATGGTCAATGACTGGATGCTGAATGAACAAACATTCTTGCTAATAACCAGTTAGCAGTGGGGCTGGCTCAGAGATGAGGGGTTCTTGCAGCTCTTGCAAAGGACTAGAGTACATTTCCTAGAACTTATATTTAGTGGTTCATAACTACTTGCTTCTCTAACTCTAAGGGATTCAATGCCTTCTTCCAGACTTTACAACTTGTGTAGATACACCATGTACACAAATGCACATACATATCACATGTATACATATACATACATATATACTTAATATATATACATACATACTTAAATAAATAATAAAATAACCACCAGTAACATAACTGATCAAAGTGCTAAGAATAAGTAAATAAAAAGAACATCAAGGATACTCTGCAAATATCACATATTCAACCCATGAAATAAATAATATATTGGATACAACGGTATCCTATGAATCAATATTTATCAATCTCAGATTATTTGCATCCATGCATTTGCAGTACGCAGGACGTCTATACAAGCCCTTCCAAAGCTCAGGAAACATCACTTAAGAAAGTTCAGAAACAGTGAAAGAATCAAAAGAAAGGATGAGGTGTTGTAGAATATTGTCTTCTAGACATGATTTGGTCATGGTACTCTTAACATTGCAGCAGTTGTGATTATCTGTACAAGGTCTACCCAAGATTGGGTCCATCAACAACCTGTCATAGAATAGGGAAGAGCTCAAGGTACCCTATCCCTCACTAAGAATTTATATACAGTTCATTGCTGACAGAAAAGGAAGAGATATTTTCTTTAGTGGCATACCCACTGGTAAGGTGTCAATACTTATCGTCCTCCCTAAGCAAGCTTAATAATTGAGCTACCCCCAAAATTTCATAATTAAACCCACTATTATTGATAATTTATAAGTGGCAATAAAATTTTGTTTTTTTATGAAGGGTGTGGTGGTAAAGCACTTGTCTAGTATGAACAAGGCCTTAAGTTTGATCCTAAGAATGGGTGAGGGGGGCAGGAAGGAGAGAGAATATGAAAAACTTCCTCTAAGATAGCCATCAGGATGTTAGCATTTCCCATTTATATGAAATGATTTATTCACTTCAGGTTAGGAAGTGTGGTTCTCTCTTATGGCAGGAATAGAGAAGACATAGAGTAGTTCCCTGTATCCATGAGATACGTTCCAAGGCCCCCAGTGAATTTCTGAAACCGAATTATTCCTACTGTGTTGGTTCCTATGCACTTTGCATCATTATCACACAGTACAGAGTCCACTGACCTCATATGTTATGCCCTGGTACCTCCTTTGTATCACTGTTCTGGCACAGAAGAGCCATTATTAAGCTGGGAGGGGGCTAGAACACAAGCACTGCTGTCAGTCCCTCCCATAAACAAGAAGACTGCTGTGGTGGTTGGAAGGAGAATGCCCCCCATAGGCTCAAGCATTTGCATGCTTAGTCATCAGTTGATAGATGGTTTTGGAAAGATTAGGAGGTGTGACCTTGGAGTAGGTGTGTCCCTATTGGAGGAGGTGTGTTGCTGGGCATAGACTTTAAGGTTTCTAAAGCCCAGGCCTAGTGGCCCCCATTCTCCCTCCTCCCTGTGGATCAGGATGTTATCTCTCAGATTCCTCTCCAGTACCATATCTGCCATGCTTGCCCCTTGCTCCCTGCTATGATGTTAATGGACTAAACCCCTGAAAATGTAAGCAAGCCCCAATTAAATTCTGCTTTTTAAGAGTCGCCTTGGTCACTGTATAGCTTCACAACAATAGAGCAGCTGCTAAGTTGGGTGGGTAATATATCCAGTTTGAATGCATAGGACAAAGGGGTGATTAATGCTCAGAGCAAAGTAGGATACCACACAATTTAAAAACACATTATTTATTTATATTTCCATTTGTATCTTTAGAATACAGTTAGCCATTAGCCATAAGTAACAACACACAACAACCAATAAGGGCACACTAGGATAACTTTCCTCATCTCGAATAGATCCCATACAAGTCTCAAATGTTTCACCTGGTCTACCAAGTCAGACTTAAAACAATAAACCTACTGTGGTTAAATAAGGTAATCAAAACAATTTTCCTCTCATGATCAGTGATACACAATATTGATTTCTATAACATAGTCCAACTATTATTTCAAAAAATGATACCCAAATCTCAGTGAGGCAGTGCTTACATTTGACCTTTGACTTACGAGGCAGAGGCCAGAGGATTCAAGTTCAAAGTATGACTCTACTATGTAGCAAAACCCTGTCCCAAAACAAAATTGCAAAACTTTGAACAATGTGGCAGTTTGAAAAAAATGGCCCCATAAGGAGTGGCACTATTAGGAGGCGTGGCCTTGTTGAAGTACGTGTGACCCTACTGCAGGAAGTTTGTCACTGTGGGAGGAAACTGGGAGGTCTCTTTTGCTCAAACTTCAATCATTGTGACACTCAGACCACTTCCTGTTGCCTGTAAGATGCACTACTCTCAGCTACTGCTCCAGCACCATGTCTGTCTGTAATCTGCCATGTCCCATCATAATGATAATGGACTGAACACCTGAACTGTAAGAGAGCTACCCCAATTAAATGTTTTCCTTTTTGCCACACCCCACTTTTGCCCCCAACACCTGCCGCACTCCACTTCAGGTAAGCTCGGGCCCCAACTCCTGCCCATCACCCCCTCCCTCGATCTTCCTGGACCTGCTCCTTGGATCCAGTGACCCGTCCAGACAGGAAGGAAGAGAGTCCTGCCACACCCCACTTTTGGCTCCCCCTTGGCCCACTGAACTCTGCATGAATGAGGAGAGTACCAGGAGAAGCCAGACCATCCAGAGTTGCAGACACAGAAGTATTGGCCCATATATGCCACCAGGAGGCCAGAGGAGACAGAGAGATCCCACCTGCACCTACTCAAAGAAGGGATGGGAAGACAACAGTATAAGAACACACTTAGCAATAGAAAGATCAATATGACACCACCAGAATCTACAAACTCCAAACCAGCAAGACCTTAAAATCCCAACACAGATGAAGCAGAAGAGAGAGAACTTAAAAATTATTTTGTGAAGATGATAGAGACCCTCAAAGAAGAAATGAGAAAATCCCTTAAAGAAATAGAAGAAAAACAATACATGAAATGAAAGAAAAGACAAATCAAAAAATTCAAGAAATAGATAAATCTTTCTTAAAGAATCTAAAGAGAGCCAAGAAAAAACAACCAAACAAGTGAAGGAAATATCTCAAACAGTTCAAAGCTTGAAAGCTGAAATGGAAAAAATAAAGAAAACACAGAATAAGGAGAGGCAAGAAAAAGAAAAGCTGGGTAAATGATCAGGAACTACATATGTAAATTTAACCAATTGAATACAAGAGATGGAAGAGAGAATCTCAGGTGTTGAAGACTCACTAGAGGATATACAGTCATCAACCAAAGAAAATCTCAAAACCAACAAATCCCTAACACAAAATATCCAGGAAATGTGGGCCATCCAGAAGAGGCCAAACCTAAGAATAATAGGTATAGAAGAAGGTGAAGAAATACAGCTCAAGGTACAGAAAACATATTCAACAAAATCATAGAAGAGAACTTTCCCGACCTAAAGAAGGATATGACTATGAAAGTACAAGAAGTTTACAGAACACCAAATAGGTTGGACACAAAACACCAAACCTACAGAATGAAGAGAAAATACTAAGAGCAGCAAAACAAACAAAGTCAAGTAACATAAAAAGGCAGAGCTATCTGAATTACACCTGACTCCTCAATGGAAACTATGAAAGCCACAAGATCCTGGGTAGGTGTTCTACAAATGCTAAGGGAACAAGGATGCCAGCCCAAACTACTATACCAAGCAGAGTATTCAATCACTATAGATGGAGAAAACAAGACATTCCATGACAAAACAGGATTTTAAAAAATACATATCCACAAATCCAGTCCTACAGAAAGTACTAGAAGGAAAACTACAATCCAACAAAGATAACTAAACTCATGAAAACATAGGCAATAGGTAATCCCACTTTACCAAACACCAAAAGAAAAAAAGGGGGGCCGGGGCATCCAAACACAATAACACAACCACCAGTAATTCAAAACAAACAAAAATCAATGGTTATTAATATCCCTCAGTGTCAATGTTTTCAGCTTGTCTATAAAAAGACACAGGCTAACAGAATGGGTACAAAGACAGAATCCATCCCTCTTCTGCATACAAGAAATATATCTCAGTGTCAAAGACACATCTTATTTCAGAGTAAAGGGTTAAGAAAAGATTTTCCAATCAAACGGACCCAAGAAACAAGCTCTTGTAGCAATCCTAATATCTAACAAATTATACTTCAAATTGAAATCAATCAAAAGAAATGAAGAAGGGCATTTTGTATTCATTACAGGAAAAGTCCATCAAGATGAAATCTCAATTCTGAACATCTGTGTCACAAATAGGAAGGTACCCACATTCGTAAAAGACACATTACTAAAGCTCAAATAACACATAAAACCTCACACACTGGTGGTAGGAGACTTCAACACTCCACTCTCACCACTAGACAGGACATCCAGACAGAAACTTAACAAAGAAACAAAAGAACTAGCAGAAGTTATGACCCAATTGGGATTAACAGACACATATAGAGCATTACATGCAAACACAAAAGAATATACCTTTTCAGCTCCACATGGAAACTTCTCTAAAATCTACCACATACTCAGCAACAGAGCAAACCTCCACAGATACAAAAAAAATGGAATAACCCCTGTATCTTATCAGACCCACCGTGCTAAACTCTTTTTACAAGGCTACAATTACCTTGGTACCCAAGCCCCACAAAGACACAACTAAGAAAGAGAACTACAGGCCGGGCGGTGGTGGCACATGCCTTTAATCCCAGCACTCAGGAGGCAGAGGCAGGCAGATCTCTGTGAGTTCGAGGCCAGGCTGGACTGACAGCCTCCAAAGCAATACAGAGAAACCCTGTCTTGTAAAACCAAAAAAAGAAAAAAGAAAAAAAGAGAACTACAGACCAATATCCCTCATGAACATTGATGCAAAAATACTCAACAAAATAGTGGCAAATTGAATCCAGGAACACATCAGAAAAATCATCCACCATAATCAATAGGCTTCATCCCAGGGATTCAGGGATGGTTCAACACACAAAAATTCATCAATGTAATCAAGCATCTAAACAAACTGAAAAAGAAAAAAACGCATGATCATCTCACTAGATACTGATAAATCCCTTGACAAAATCCAACACCCCTTCATGATAAAAAACTTGGAGAGATCAGGAATAGCAGGATCATACTTAAACATGATAAAATACAATATACAGCAAACCAACAGCCAACATTAAACTAAATGGAGAGAAACTCAACATGATTCCTCTACAATTTGGAACAAGACAAGGCTATCCACTTTCTCCATATCTCTTCAAACTTGTACTTGAAGTCCTAGCTAGATAAATAAGACAACAAAGGAAATAAATTGAAAAAGAAGTCAAATTTTCACTATTTACAGATGATATGATAGTTTACATAAGTGACCCAAAAACCTCTACCAGATATCTCCTAGTAAAGTGGCAGGATAAAAAATTAACTCAAAAAAATCAATATCTCTACTATATACAGATGGTAAATGGGCTGAGAAAGAAATCAGAGAAACATCACCCTTTACAATAGCCACAAAGAGCATAAAATATCTTGGAGTAACGCTAACCAAACAAGTGAAAGACCTGTCCAGTAATAACTTTGAGTCCTTAAAGAAAAAAATTAAAGAAGATATGAGAAAATCGAGAGATCTCACATGCTCTTGGATAGGTAGGATCAACATTAAATTAAAAATGGCAATCTTGCCAAAAGCAATCTACAGATTCAATGCAATCCCCCATCAAAATCCCAAAACAGTTTTTCACAGATCTTGAAAGAACAATTCTCAACTTTATGTAGAAAAAAAAAACCAAGATAGCCACAACAATCCTGTACAACAAAGCAATGTCCAGAGGCATCACCATCCCTGACTTCAAACTCTATTATAGAGCTATAGTCCTGAAAACAGTTTGGTATTGGTACAAAAGTAGACAGGTAGACCAATGGAATCGAATTGAAAACACTGATATTAAACCACACACCTACGAACACCTGATTTTTGCCAAAGAAGCTAAAGTTATACAGTGGAAAAAAGAACGCATCTTCAACAAATGGTGCTAGGATAAATGGATGCAGACATGTAGAAGACTGCAGATCGATCCATATCTATTGCCATGCACAAAACATAAATCCAAATGGATCAAAGACCTCAACATAAATCCAGCTGCATTGAACCTCTTAGAAGAGAAAGTGGGAGGTACCCTTGAACGAATTGGTACAGGAAAATGCTTCCTGAATATAACACGAGTAGCACAGACATTGAGATGGACAATTAATAGATGGGTCCTCCTGAAACTGAGAAGCTTCTGTAAGGCAAAGTCAGCAAGACAAAATGGTAGCCCACAGAATGGGAAAAGATCTTCACCAATCCCACATCTGACAGAGGGCTGATTTCCAAATTATACAATGAACTCAAGAAGCTAGCCACGAAAACATCTAACAATCCAATTAAAAAGTGGAGTGCAGATCTAAATAGAGAATTCTCAATAGAGGAATCTAAAATGGCTGAAAGAAACTTAAGAAAGTGCTCAACATCCTTAGCCATTAGGGAAATGCAACTCAAAACAACTCTGAGATACCATCTTACACTGGCCAGAATGGCTAAAATCAAAACACCAATGACAGTTTATACTGGAGAGGATGTGGAGAAAGAGGAACACTCTCCATTGCTGATGGGAGTGCAAACTTGTGCAACCTCTTTGGAAATGAGTATGGTGGTTTCTCAGGAAAATGGGAATGAGTCTACCTCAAGATCCAGCAATTCCTCTCCTGGGTATATACCTAAAGAATGCAATTCATACAACAAGGACATGTGTTCAGCTATGTTCATAGCAGCATTGTTTGTAATAGCCAGAACCTGCAAGCAAACTAGATGCCCTTAAACTGAAGAACGTATAGAGAAAATGTGGTATATTTACACAATGGAAAAAAAAAACAATGGAATCTTGAAATTTGCACGCAAATGGGTAGAACTAGAAGAAACCATCCTGAGTGAGGTAACCCAATCACAGAAAGACAAGCATGGTATGTACTCACTCATATATATTTTTAAGCATAGAGAAAAGGATTACCAGCCTAAAATCTATACTACCAGAAGAGCTAGGAAAAAAGGAGAACCCAAAGTGAAAAACTCATGGTCCCCCAAAGAAGGGGAGGGGGACAAGAACCTCTTGGATACCATTCCTAGAGCCTTCATCCAGTAGCTGATCAAAGCAGAGACAGGCATCCACACATGAGCACTGAGCCATTTTCCTGGAATCCAGTTGCAGAGAGGGAGGAGAGATGACCAAATGAACCAAGACAGAACTGGAGATACCTGCAGAAACAGTTGACCTGACATAGTGAGAGCCTGCAGACCCTAGTCATAAAAGTGGGAGAACCAGCATTACACTGAACCAAGCCCTCTGAAGGTGGGTGCCAGCTAGGAGTCCAAGGCAGTCTACAGAACTTCTAACAGTGGAGCCAGGGTTTAAAGCTATGTCACAAATGGACTTTGGGAGCCCATTCCCTATGGAGGGATACTATTGCAGCCCAGATATGGAAAGGAGGGCCTGGGCTCTCCCCCAAATGATGTCATGGACTTTGATGATCCTCCATGGAGGGTCTCACTATCCCTGGGGAGTGAGTGGTGGGTGGGTTGGGGGTTGGTAGGAAGCAGGGGAGGATGGGAGGGTGAGGGGATGGGAGATGGATATGGATAGGAGTGTTTCTAAAACTTTTTTAAAAATGTTTTCCTTATAAGAGTTGCTGTGGTCACAGTGTCTCTTCACAGCAATAGAAGTCCTAACTAAGACAAATATCAAGTTACTCACAGCTATTTGAGTGGTCAGTGATGTTTTAACAGATCATCCATGAGAGTCCTGATAAGTCCTGATGGAGTGTTTCTGGTATTAGGCCATGAAGAACAGAGAGATTCTGTCTGCTACATAACTGTTTGGTGAGAGCAACATCTTGCTAACATCCACCAAAGGTCAGAAAGCCAACAAGCTAAACTGCCTTGATAGTTCTCATGCCAACTACCTGTTGGTCTACTTGGGAGTTTCTTCAAGCCTCCTATCATCACCTCTCTCCTTTGGGTTTCTCATCTATAGAGGTGATAATTGTACCTGTCTTATGTGACTGTTGAGAGAGTTGAATATGGTAGTACATGCACATACAAAACCCACAAAAGTGTGCTTCGATTACTTTCATTATTGAAATCAATAAATGACTTGTTTGAACTGAGAAGTATATGAGTTGGTACTTTAGTTCAAGACAAATATTCCCATTCGCTATAAAATACTCTGAAGTATATGCTTCTCAATTTCAAAGGCAGCCTGTTCAATGGAACTCATATTCTTAACTTAGCAACACTTGAATTTTAGCCTAAATGGAGCTATAGGGTTCCACTGATGGGACAGTTTGTTGTAGAACATTTGTTTTTGAAAAGCAATGACATTTCACAAAAATACAATTCCTGGCTCCCTTAATTTCAACTTCAAAAGGTTGAGAAAGGTTCTTACTCAGAGGCTCATTTTCTCATTCATGGAAAGATGGTCATGTGAACAGCACAGAACCCTAATTGTAAGTTCAAATGAGATCGGGCCTTGACTAATGTTTCTACATTCAAACTTGTTATAAAGATCATTTACAGCAACCTCTAAGGTCAAGAACTAAAGATTGGCAATAGCTACAACCTGAACCACTTTTTTATTTCCTATTACTAGCTGAATTTTTAAAAAGATTTTAGTTTTATTTTTAATACCTATATATGGTGGGGGGTGCAATTGATTCATGTGAGTGCATATGCCTCAGAGGCCAGAGAGGGTAACAGATCCCCTGGGCTTGGTGTTAGAAGGGATTGTGAGCCTCCTGACATAGGTGTGGGGATCCAAACTCCAGTCCTCTCCAAGAGCAGCAAGTATTCTTTTTTTTAAGTTTCTTTAAAATTTTTACTCAATTTATTTTATATCCTGGCCACAGCCTTCTGCACCCCTATCCCCCATCTCCCCCAATCAGCCCCATTCAGTCTCCCTCCCCCATTCTCCCTCTCCCACTAGCAATGCCCTCCTCTTCTGTCTCCAGCCAAGAAAAGACAGAGCTCATATGAGTATCAATAAAACATGGCATATCAAGTTGCAGTAGGACTAAGTACCTCCCCATGTGTTAAGGTTGGGCAAGGTGACCTAGTATGAGGAGTAGTGCCCCAAAAGCCAGTAAAAGAGTCAGAGACAGCCTCTGTTCCTGCTATTTGGTGTCCCATAAGAGGACCAAGCTATATAACATATGTGCAGAATTCCTGGGTCAGTCACATGCAGGCTCCCTGGTTCAGTCTCTGTGAGCCCCGAGTCTACGTTGATTGTATGAGCCTTCCCGTGGTTTCCTTAACCCCTCTGCCTCCTACACTACTTTCTCCTCCTCCTCAGCTGGATTCTGGAACTTCCCTGATGTTTCCCTGTGGTTCTCTGCATCTGCCTCCATCAGTTGGTGTATGGTACCTCTCTGATGACAGTTGGGCCAGGCACCAATGTGGTCACAGCAGACTGCCAGTTCAGGCTACTTATCCACTATTGCTAGGAGCCTAAGCTGGGGTCCTTCCCCATAGACTCCTGGGAGATTCTCCTGCTACAGGCTTCTGCCCAGCTCAAAATGTGCCCCCAGCAGTTCCCCTCAGCACTCTCCTCCTCTTCTCCCTACCACAACCTGATTGATCATCCTGATCGCTCATGATCCCATCCCTACCTGCCCTCAGTTCATTCACAAAATCTCTTCTTTTTCCCCTTCCCAGGGGGATCTGGGTCCCCACAGCTAACTCTCCTTTTTACCTAGTCTCTCTGTGTCTCTGGAACAGGAAGTATTCCTAACTCCATCTCCCTGTTAACCAAATTTAAGTCATGAAAATTGGAGTGGGGCTGTCACATACTATCCCATTGCTGAGAGGAGATTAAGGGATGGATTAATAGAGTTCACTCAAGATCAAGGGCAGAAGTGAATGGTGTTTATACCAGAATCGAGAACTCAGAAGTCTGCAGGCATCGCCCATGTGGCAGAAATTAGAGCTGCAGGCTGGCCTTGTAAAGCAGAGCAGGGCAGGATGCTGGCAGGACAGAACCAGGGCCCCTCTAAAAGTGAGCAGGGGAAGGACTGGGTTTATCTTCACCTCAGCCTAAGGAGACAAATCCAGAACTTGTCTTTCCTTCAGTTTTCGAAGAGAAGCCAGGATTCATTTACAGATTTTTCAGAATTCTACCTATTACCATCAAGTTCCATTAAAAACAAACATGCTCTGTAGGCCGAATGGAAGTCGGTGTGTCAGATTGCAGCTTCTATAAACCCTCATTCTGAGAGCCACATGGCCTAGCCTGGCAGCATCTCAGAAGCAGGCGCTACTGGGAAGCATTTCTTTTTACCCCCATAACTGGCTTTGTTCTTCCTCCTTTCCTACCCAGCCAAGACCAATAAGAGGACCTGGAAAGGATATTTCAAATGAGTAAATTTGTCTGAACTAATTATTGCCACAGAGAATTTTGACTAATATCTCTTCCGATCCTTTCTTTGACAAGTCTGAAATCCCTTGGCAGTGAAAGGCACTGGGCAAAGGACACCAGACCTAAGTCTGGCTCAACTCAGGGGCTCCCCCTCCCCCGCCCCAGCCAGCTGACCTTGAGAAGGACAGTGGGAAGTGGGCTCTCAAACCACTGACATTTGGAAGCACAGGTGCAGCCCAAAGCCCTGGAAGGATTTGGCCAGGCATTCCTGTGACAAGCCCAGACCTGAGGGGGAAACTCCCCTGACAGTCTGGCCAGAAGTCTGAATCTGTCATTGTCTAGCTGCTGTGGCCACAATGCCTGTTTTCGACAAGTGCTGACACTGGATGCCTGAAAGGGGGCTCAGTCGAGCAGGCATTTGTCACAGAAAAGTGCCCCAACTCATATTTCACAGGGTGATCAGAGGAGTGAGACAGGACCCCGAAGTGGCCCATCCGGAACTTTAGCAGTGGCAGCCTTCACACGGGGACAGCTGGGCTGAAGCCAAAGAAGCTTTCTTTGGACACAACTGTTCCTGTGCCCCCAGGGAGAGTGAGCATGGCGCCAACAAGGCCTTGCCCCACCCCCATATCTCAGTGCATAGTCCTCCAACACCCCCTTGAGGATCTAAAATGAATGAACACCAGAGAGGGGCAAGGCTCACAGGTAGTGGTGGAGCCTGGGACCTGAGTCAGCCTCCAATTCTCCCCCACCAACCAGCACACACAGACAGACAGACAGACAGACAGACAGACACACACACACACACACACACACACACACACACACACACACACACACACCTGGTGCTAGCTTCTGATTTTTTATCTCAACAGCTGTCCTGAGTGGAAGCAGCACAAATCCTCTGTGACTCAACCTATAAAAGAAAAGTGTTTTATTTTTCTTTCATTATTGCTACAGTACAGTGCACACAATAATGCTTGATTCGGACCTCCATCCATCTCTTTGGATGGAAAGGCAAATGAAAAAAGGCAGAGGAAACCATCAAATTGAGTTTTGTCTCTGGAGTTTTACAAAGAAATGAATTTTTTCCTTCACACTTGCTAATTTTATTGGCATGGCAATCAAAGGTGGGGATTATTGCCAAGCTTCCCATCCTGTAGCTGTCTCAGCTGGGCCGGCCCTCCCTCCCCACCTTGCTGAAGAACCCACCCTGCTCTGTTAAGTGACTTACTCCTTTCAGAAACTTAAGCACACACCAAAGATGAAATCTTTCTCAAAGCAACCAGGACAAGTAAAGTAAATCAGGCAGTTTAGTATCACCAGCAGGTCGTTCTAAATCAGTAATAGAAGGAATTAGCTGAATACTGAAACATACAGAGCCGGTCATGGTGACAGCAGTAATATTAGGACTGGTAGGGAAATAAGAGTGTATCATATACACATAGAAAATGGTCACAGAAGAAATTAGTTTTAAAAATTCAATTTTAAAATAAATTGGATAATCACTAATATTTATAGAATACTTAGCATGTAGTAAGCCTTTGTCTAAGCTTTTGTGGATACTTTGCTGATGAGAAAATAAGGTCCAAGAGCTTACCTTGTCTGACTAAGATAAAATGGAATCAGAATTGCAAACAAAAGATAACGCAGAGTCAGAAATACAAACAAGGCAAAAGCACCTTGAACACAGTACTAAAAATGCCTACTGATTACAGTTGCTAAGGAGTGGTTGCAAAATAACCCAATCTTGAATAAGAACTTGATTTTGTCTTACTCTATAAACAGCACCTGTAAGCTTTGGCAGTTTTCTTCTAACAGAAAAATAAGCATATAATTAAATAAAATCACATAAAATTTTGACAAGTGACCAGTAATGCGTAGGATTTCACAGTACTCACCCTGGAAATCAGAGTGTCACCTATCTTGTATATATCACAATGAATGCCCCTCAAAGTTGTAATAACCAGGTAATCAGAGTGCATGGTCAGCAAACACTAGGAAAGAGGCAATTTAGACATCTTTTGGGGTCAACGTGGTAGCAAATGCCAAAATCCTGAAAGTAGCTTCTATCATTGCTGACACTTCTCAAATGTGACTGTCTGTTCTTTGGAACTCCATCTTATGGACTGATGGCGTTCTGTTTCCCTTCCTAAATAAGGTGGGGATGGTAACTGCTTTGACATTAGAGTACATCACAGTGGCACGCATGACCTCCAAAGCCCTTTACGAAGCCCCCATACCTTTGCCTGTAATACTGGAATATTCACTCTCAAATCCACACACAAAGTGCAGTTGCACTGAAGCCATCAGGCTGACGGGGCTGCCTCTAGGAAGAACAACCACAGTCTATACCAAGACCAGGGAAGGAGTCAACCCAGCAAGGTCCCAGCAGTGGGCCTCCATTCTCTCCATGTCCTTTATCAACCAGTGGTGTCCATGATATAACAAAGCAATACTTGTTTCAATGCTACCAAGTGTCAATTGTTTTAAGCCAATAGATAACAAGAGCAACCTCTCATGAAGTGCTCTTCTTCTGGAATACTATGTTCAGAGATAACTGAGCAGATAAGGTACTTGGCCTGAGTTCAATCCCCAGTACCTCCATGGTAGAAAGAAAGAACTGACTCCTACGTGTTGTTATCTGACCTCTCTACACATAAGCCATGGCACACGTGGGCCCACCCCCACCCATGCACATAAAAAATAAATGTAGTTTTTAATCTCTAAAGAACTATATGCAAAGATAAGATACCATTGTTTAAAATAGGAGAAAATGGAAATATAAACTTGAACAATAGAGACTCTTTATCTTTATGACACAATGTAGCTATTTAATGTCAGGATTTAGGGGAATGCTTAATAACATAAAAGCCTTCATAGTATATCATTTAAATGGGGGTTTGAAAACAACAAATCAGATGTTTACTTCGTAGAAAAAATATTGACTGAAATTTGATGAAAACATTCTAAACCTTAAGTAGTAGCTATTTCTGAATTGTGGTATCATGGATGATATGCTATTTTCTTAGTGACTTTCCATATTTACAAATTTCATTAAGTAGTGGACAAAGCACTGATTATACATGACTAGACCTCATTAAATCTATCTAACTTGCGAGAATTCTTACTGAAGACTCAAGCTCAAATTCCAGAAGGTTCTACCTTAGTGTCTGTGGAATGATATACAACCTCTCTAAATCTTAATTTCTTCTCTATAAAACCAAATAACAGCAAATAATTTCCATAAGTTTAAACAACATTAAATAAGCTGAATAAGGTCTGGTGTAGATCTATGTAGCTACAGGCATTTGATAGATGTTTTTATTAAATTTAATGCTAAACATTTTGTCTAACCTTCCTAACACAATCACACTGAGTGGTTGAACTAAACACCTGTATCTCTCAAGTGAACAACAAAAATTATTTGGTCTCCTGTCTCCCCACTCATCAAAATGAAGCATTTGATGAAAGTGTAAATCATCTCTTCCTATCAAAAACAGACACAGATGTCAGGCAAACCTGAAGCTTTCCAGCTATGACAAGTAAATGTAAAAGAACTACCTGGGATAAAATGAGTAAATTTTTCGCTAATGGACTTTTTGTCTCAATGTAAAAGCCATTTCTGATATTAATTTTATCTGTCCCCACCATTACCGTGAAGGGAGTTTTACATCTAATGCTTTCCAGTGAGCTGAGAAGCATCCTTTCTGTCTTCCTGGTCCATCTCATTTCCAGCCCACATGCACATTCCTGGTAAGAGCTTGAAAGTACTGAGAACCCCTCTGCCAGCCACTGTTAGACACTCATACTGACTCATCCCATCTTCACCATAATGCTGCAATGCAAGTAATAGAATCATCCTTGTTGCCCATTACATTGTTTCTTGAGTGGGAATCTGAGGCAGAGAAAAGCTAAGTAATTTACCCATGATTACTCAAGTAGAAAGCACTGAAATAAACCCAGTCAAGCTTCATGGCTTTGCCATCTTTTTGTATGCTGTACTTTATCCCTCATTTATAGTGTTCTGTTCAACTAATACAACTATAATATCCACTGTACATATCTTGGTATGGAAAGAATATCAGACGATGTTTCACCCTGTCAGACTGATCCTAGTGCAGCTCATTAAGTATTACACATGGAGGAAGAGTTGAAAAAAAGGCATAAACTCTTCCATCCTGCCCACTAGTTTAGCCTCTCTTTACTTCCCTGTGATACCCTCAGTATTGTAGCTCAGATCCATAGCCCCATGAGCATAGTATATTAATGCCACATCCTCTATATCTAGTCATACATCTGAGGACATAAAAATCTTCTACCTAAATGGACAGTCTCTATCTCATTCCTGCCTTCTAACAGTGTCTCTTGCTAAGAATCTCTCTCTCTCTCTCTCTCTCTCTCTTTCTCTCTCTCTCTCACACACACACACTGTTGAATGAATATAATGCATCTACTATGATGTATCTGTGTCTAGAATTAACACCCTACTTAGCAAAACCTAACATCCAGGCTTTAAGGGTGAGTTGAAAACTGATAAACAACATCCCCAGCCTCCACCTAGGCTTTCAATGAATTGAGAGATAGAATAAGATACACACAGTAGGGCTTGAGAGATGGCTCAGCCATTAAAGGCTGGGCTCACAACCAAAAATATAAGATACACACAGTATCTCCATTTTCCTGAAATTGGAAAATGTGATTTCTATTTGTAGGTCAATGGGCTTCACAAATTTAAATTCTATGGTTAGATGCATGTATTCACTCCAGGACACGTTAAACTCTAAAACAGAAGATCTTAGGCTCTTCACAAACATGTCCACCTCTAAAGGAAAAAGAGAGAATGGAAACCCATAGCCATTGTCTCCTTCCAGTTCATAAATAAGAGTAGCTCACTGTTTCTCCCCCAAAGAAGAGAAAGTGGGAGGACTGTGGAAAGCAGTAGGATTTTGGCTCTCCACCTCTTATGACACTCTAGCAAATGACATGGAAGTCGTGCAGATTTGGTAGAACTAATGACAGCTAATAGATGCCATCATTGATTGAGCACCTACTTACTGCAAGTTTCTTACACTCTTATCCCACACTCACCTGCATAACGCATATACTGCAGTTGCCCCTCAATAGCCATGACTTCCACATTCTTGGACACTGTGGACCATAACTATCTGAAAAATTAAAGTTACATATGTACTAAACATGTGTATACGTTTTCTTGTCTTTATTCCCCGAACATTTCAGTGTAAGAGTTTCTCAAATATTATAAGCAGTCTAGAGATGATTAAAGTTTGCATGATATACCACATTATGTGCTAATGATATGCCATTTCACATGTGACTTGAACATACAGATGTTATCTCCATAGATGGTCCTAAAGCCAATCCCTTATAGAGATCAGAGGGCTGTAATACGTTGCATCTAATATAAACTATTTAAAATGTTTGATTTAAAGTTTGTGCCGCAAACCAAGAACTATCAAGAAAAAAAGTGTTTTAAATTTCCCTCTTTTTCCTTTAGCAAAATTTAATGTAACATCATTTGATAAGGCATAAATATGTCAAAGGTGGACAATAAAGAAAAGTGTGGCACACAGAATACTACCCAGTTAATGCCAAATGACTTCAACATACAATCACAACTCTGTCAGGTCTGAGAAAAGTTCAGTTTCCTCAGATTGGGTCAGCGAGAAACAGATCCCAGGTATGTTTGGGATAGGGTTGGGAGGCTGTGGGGCATCACAAGAAACACAATGGTAGCAGATATGAACAAATCACCATGGTTTTTCCGTCCCTTTTTTTTTTAAAGTTTTCTATTTCACATTTGTTTTCATTTGTTCTGTGTCTTTCACATCATGTATCTTGATCCTGTTCATCTCACCCTGTCTGTCCCCCACCCTTCCACTCCCCTGAAATAAAAAATAAATCAAGAGAAAAAATGAAGAAAATAAAATGAAAAAAAGGGAAAAATTTAAAAAGGAAAACCTTAAAAAGCTCGTCATGGAAGCTGCAGTGCGACCCAACAGGTCATGCCGTGTATCCCTTGTCCGTACATCTCTACTTGCAAGTGTTCGTTTCAAAGAGTCATTGGTCTGGTTCGAGGCCCCCTGACCTCCACTACATGATCGATGGTGGGTCCCCACAACGACTCTTCCTGGACATCCTGCTGCTGCCCTGTGTTGTGGAGATTCCTGCAGCTTTGGGTCTACAGGTCAGGTCCCTTCACGTTCTTCAGAACATAGATTGGGTGGATGTTGGCACAGGCCCAATCATGACCCTGGGTCTGGGACTGGCCAGCTGTAGGGTTGGTTCTCCAGATGTAAAGTGGAGATAGCACTCCCAGGCTTACAACTTCTATGTTTGGCTCACCCACACCTGCGCTAACAACAGTGTTGGCCCTATTGTGCAGCCCAGGTGAGGTGCAGGGCCTGCTCTCCTAAGTGTTGCAGTGGGAATCAGGGATGGCTCTCCACTCTTATGACCACAGGT
This sequence comes from Mesocricetus auratus, assembly GCF_017639785.1. Taxonomy (NCBI): domain Eukaryota; kingdom Metazoa; phylum Chordata; class Mammalia; order Rodentia; family Cricetidae; genus Mesocricetus; species Mesocricetus auratus. Next base: position 105,885,155 of record NW_024429184.1, on the reverse strand, counting down.
TCCGCTCTTCCAGCAGCCTTGATGGGTCGTGGGGGTTGGTGTTTAAACTTTCAACCACACCTACTGTATAAATACAGTGTTGATGTAGGCTGTACGTGCCTTCAGAATACCGGTTCTCACACTAACTGCCATCACCTCCCTTAGAATGAATTAGTCATTTATTTACCATCACCTCCCTTAGAATGAATTAGTCATTTATTTACAGATGCTTGCCTATCAGTGCATTTGTGAAGAAAGAAATAGTAGAGAAAAACATTGCACTGCCTTTCTAACTTTTGAGTCGGAAGAGAATTGGGTCAGCTTTGGGTTAGACACACACCGAGTTGCAAGTATTTGGTTATATCTCAGTTTCCTCTCACTCAGAAGCAATGTAAGGGAAAGGAGACTTCTTTTGGATGATGGTTTTAGAGAACTTCAGTCCATTGTGGTGTGAAAAGCTAAGTGAAACAACTCAGTTCATGGCAGTGGAAGTCTGTGATGGAGCCAGGAACCAGGGGCTAGGTGTGACCTTTGTCATCGTTTTCTTTCTGTTGCTGTGGTAAAACATTCTGACTAAGAACAACTTGGAGAGGAAAGGCTTTATTGGGCTTATATGTCCATGCCACAGTCCATCCACCATGGAGGGAAGTCAAGGCAGAGCTTGCAGGAACCTGGAATCAGGAAGTTATACTGGGATAGGGAGGAAAAGCTGCTTACTGGTCTGCTCTTCATGGCTAGCTCAGCTTGCTTTCTTATACAACCCAATGGGCTTGGCACTCCCACATCAATTATTTATTAAGAAAATGCCCCCATCAGACTGGCCTGTTAGGGGGGGATAGTCTGATGGGGGCATTTTCTTAAATGAGGCTCCTTTTTGAAGATGATCCTGGCTTGTGTCAAGTTGATGAAAAACTCACTGGTAAAAGCTTGAAAGACCTACCCCTAGTGACCTGTTTCCAACAGCTAGGCCACACCTCCTGAAGTTTTACAGCTTCCCAAAATAGTGCCATCAGCTGGGGAACACTGGTCAAAACATGCCTGTGAAAGGCATTTTAGATTCAAGCTGTAGCAGGAGATAAGGAAAAGAGTTCTCCACAAAGGGTCTACAGGGTTGACCTAAAATAAACAACAGCAGCAACAGCAAAAACACTGCTAAAACAAAATCCACGGTGTCAGATGAAAGCACTAACATGCTGTCCACAGAGAAATAAACATTACATTCTGGTTCTAGACTAGGACAGTGCGTATAAAGACTGGATGGGTGGGTATGAGAACTCAAAACCAGGAGAGAGCCTAGGGACTGGAAGAGTAGCCTGGAACTGTCACCTCATTGCTTTCCCTTGTTACCTAGGATTGCTGTCCTGCCTAAGGCCACCATTAGAGAAAGGGGGAATGCCAGGGAAGCAGACTGCAGGTGAGGGGAGGGCTAAAGACAAATGGGAGCAAAGTATATGTCCCAGCAATGGGCGGAAGCATCTCTGCAGCCACCTGAGGCTAGGGTAGTCTACCTCCTGTGAGATGTAGTCACTGACAATCAAGGCCAGAGTAAGCCTACACTGACCAGCCTAGCAGGCTAAGAGTGAGTCAGTATTAGTTCCAAGGCTATCTAGGGGTAGAAACCACTCAAGAACCCTACAAAAGTGACCTTCTCCCCTTATGTATACTGGTCATTGTACGCTTACTCTACTCTGAACGCAGATTTAAGCACTTTGTACAGATGATGTCAATCTTCAATAAAATATTTTTGGAGCTGAGCTACAGTGGAGCTAAGTGTGTTGGATTCTCAGGCTACCCAGATATCTCCGCATCGCCCTGGCAGTGGGAGCAGGGCTGCTGACAGACGGCCCTCAGCTCTGGTCATTCTGGGATGTCTCAATTGCTCTGGCTCCCCCTCTGTTCAGAGAAACTGCTCAGTGTGAAGGTCCTTCCATCTCAACTTGGGATGAATCTGAAAGGCCATGAAATCCAGAGACACCCCCCTTCCCCCCACACACACAGTCATTTCATTTGTTCTGTTTATTGCTACTTCTGCCCACCACCCCAGTCAGGTGTTAGGCCACAGACACTACCAAATAAATTATCTGCACACTAACTCAATCTCAGAAAATTCATCATTGGAATCTAAGTAATCATTCAGGGCCCAAGAGCAACCATGAGGCTTTAAACTCAGTGATGATAGTACCCCAACTCCTTGCTGCTCCACTGTGCCGTCTCCCACTGTTATGGATACCCAGTTCCTTACCCCAAGACTCTTACAATGATCTGTACACTCCCTCCAACCTAAGACTCACTTTTCGCCAAAAAGATGATTAAAATGAAGACTTCTTCCGAACACCACAGAGGTTCACACCAACAGCAAACATGCGCATCCCTCTGCCCGAGGACATTAGATTTCAAGTCAGCAGTGCCTCTTCTGACTGTCTTTCTCCTTTTCCAAAGTATCCCGAAGAGGGCCAAAGTGACGAAACAGCAAGTAGTTACAACTTTCTGATGACCATATTGCAGATCAGAAGTCTGTGGGGCAAGCTTTGTCATGGCTGAGACTCTCACCTTTTTGTTGTTGCTGGTTATGTTTATATTGTTTTGTTCTTGTGTGAGCCGCTTTTTAGGCAACTTACTCTTTAGAAGACAAGCTATTTTTCTTAAAGACCATTTTCTATAATGTGCAAGCTAACATGCGTAACGTTAGCCTTTTCTTCCACTCTGTTATCTTCATTTTAAATAGAAAATCCAGTTTCCACCCCATAAAAGCCCAGAATTGCCTGCTTGTTTAGACAACTATGGCTTCTTAAGATAATCACTTGTTTTGACTTCATTTCCTTCATGTTTCTGTGCTGGCATTTTAGGTCCCTTTTCTTTACTACATTTCATTTACAAATGTTTTATACTGCTTATGTTTAACCTAAGTAGCAAACTAGATGCCACACCTGGGTCCTCAGCCCCACTGTTCTCCATGGACAAGCAAAGCTCTTTCAAAAATGTTCAATTAGATAAAGGAAATTTTGGCTTGGCCTCAGACTATTGAGGCCGGTGTGCTCCATTCTCCAGCATCTGAGCTTTCTATGATTTCATCTCTTAGGAAGGGTGTAGGAGGTACCACAACTTCAGAGCATTCCCAGAGTAAGTCATCCTTCTATCCCCCTTCCTGGTATGTTGGCCACCAGCATGATGACAACTGCCAACCCCGTCACAGGCGTGTAGCTGCTCTGTGGAGCAGTGCTGCTCAGTCTTCACTTTGCCTCAGACTGCTCTGCCCATGTCAGCGTTGTGGCTTTGATGCAGACATGGGGTTGGAGGAAAGGTGGAAAAGCAGAAAGGAAGGGGAGGAATTAGCGGCTCAAAGACTTTGAAAGTCCTGATTCCATTGAAACTGAAACAAGCCTCCTCTTCCTTCTTCAGACACGGCTAATGACATTAATTCCAGATGAAAAGGAAGTTGGTGTCTTTTTTCCCCCTTCATATTGGTGACGTTTTTCTACAGGGAACCTGCAAAGGAAAACTGTCTGTCTCTTAGTGCTCCTAGGCAAAGCATTGAAGTACAATCCCACTGAAATCAAAGCGACAGCTAGAAGGCACCTATAATCACCAGCTCTGCAAGTTCTTTCAGGTCTTGAATACAGCTGTCAATTATCAAGGTCTCTTTGTAGGCCAGACGAAAAACAATGGTTTCAAGGTCTAAATCAAATTTGCCAAAAGACATAGCAACTTAAGACATATGTATGTGTACGTATGTATATATATATATATGATACAGATATAGATATAAATAGATATACATATGTGTGTATGTATGTATGTATGCATGTTTACATATAAATGAAAGTCATACTAAGTGACAGATTCAACAACCAATAGTACATGGAGTTTCCAGGGAAAGAAAATCAGCAGAGAAACAATAAAATAATTATTTTAAATATGTTAATTATGTTTAACATGGATTTAGTTTTCATGTTTACCAAGCAAACAAACAAAAAATAGTAATTCACCCAATGCAAAGACCATGCTTTAAATCTACTCATTCTCAGATAAAGTGGTGATTAAAACACAGAAAAACTGAGCCTCATAGAAGTTACAATCTAACAAAACAGACAAAAACCCATAAGGGCTGTAAGGACAGTGCTCACCATCACCACATCTCTCCATTCCCCTTCACAGCAAAATCACAACTAAGTCATTGAGAAGAGCTAAGGACTGGACCAAGAAATGCTCAAATTCATCAACTCCACCATTCCCTTTGGGAGGTGGGAATGTGGTGTGAAGGGACTCAGCCTCTCTCCACAGTACTGACTGAGTGACAGAGCTGATGCTATACTCAATCCAGTATCCATTAACACCAGTGCATATTACATCATTCTAATTCATCTGTTTTGCTTTTAATAACTTCCGTGGTATTCAAAGGGCATTGGATTTCAATTGAGAAGAAAAAAGTTCTAATGAAATCCTTTGGGCCTATCACTTGAACTGGAGACCACAGAAAATAATGAGAAAAATGTTTAGATAAATGAAATGAAGTTAAGTTTCTCTATCTTTATCCAAAACTAGATATCATAAGTATAAGTGGAAGCGGATGTATATAGGTTAGATGAAGTTTCTCCACTGGGGTGACAATGCTCCCACTAAGAGCCACAGACTATCTAACAGAAACCCCAGTAATAAGCAGGAGAAACCACATTTCAAGTCATTGACTAAGAGAGGCTAAAACAATATAGGCTATTGCTGTTGCTCCTGATTGCCCTCCCTAAAGCCAAAGGTAAGTCCTTATTCCTGAAGACAGAATACTCAGAGGACTGAAGCTACACCTGACCCAAAAGCATCTCTCTGGGGACTAGTTTTCATAATACTGGAAGATGCTATGCAAGTTACCAAGGAAAGAAAGCATTCAAAAGTTCCCCCCAACTGTAATGCCTACGAACCACAATACTCAGTGAGACAAGACAAAGGTGCCGTAGTAGCACTTAACTCTTGTAGCAATCAATAGCTTTCTAATTGGACTCAGAGCCCTCTCAACATAATGGGAATTATGCCTGGTCCTGGAAACCTAGACAAGCACTCATGGCTAGTAATGTCACAGATCTCAAAGGAGAACGTAATACTTCCACTTTCCTAGACCAGCATAATTCCTGACTGCATCTCAAACACCCATTTTCATCCTTGTGCTCCAAGATATGTGTAGCTCTCATGCCTCATCAAAACAGCTTGTCTTCCCAGTCGATGGAGACCATTACAGACAGTCACGAGTCAAACTGGAGAACAACTGTCTGCGGAGTGTCCAGCCCCGACTGATACCTGTACAGCACAACTCACATATCTAATGCTTGCAGAAGATTGTAAGATTCAGAGGACCAGAAAAATCTGATGCGAAATTGAGACTTCTAGATATGGCAGGGAAGCTGTACCCACGAAATCTCAACAAAGTGGCTGCCTAAATAATACCTCAACAGTGACACCACCCGTTGATACGTCTATGCAGATGGTGGCAATCGCATGGGGCTCACCTCTAAATGAAGAGCTATAGTCAAGTAACAACTGTGGAGAGAGGAAGTGAGCAGCCTTCCCAAGAGCTGAGGACCCTAAATAGTTATATCGGATAGTGAGTAACCAACCCTGAAGACCTATACATACAAGCAACACTAAATGGATTCAGCAAGCTGCAGTTATATAAACTGAAACCAATCCCCACACATAACCACTTAGTGAAGAATTCAAGACTCGAGGCTGATCCTTCTTCACATACTGAGGAAAATTCCATGATAAATAGGAAATGGTCTTCAGAGGTAGTATCCCCTCCAGGATGATATTAGCCATGTATCTCTCAGAAACAAGACTAGATCAAAGAGTGCAGTATGCTTCCTGCAGACAAACTGGCAGGACTTATGCAAGTGAGTTTGCATAAGCAAAGATCTCTAAAAGCATCTCTCTTAGTACATTGAGTAATATGCCCCCACAGCCACTCTGACCCAGAGGAAGGAAGAAGTAGGAGGCCGTCAAGCAGAGAACACTTGAAACTCTGTTTCCTGTACTTTGTTTCTTCTGTGACCTCTGCTGCTCTGGCTGCATGTGTGGGCACTCATCCTTTACATGCAAATACAACTCTGAGGCAGTTTCCTTTCTACAGAGTTAGATAATGAATTCTCCTGTTGCAAAGAGACCACAAGAGCCCAAGACTTTGCTTCCTTTCAATTTATGCCAATGAAACAGAAATTGATAAATTGCTCTTTGTAAAACTTTGGGTTTTGATCTCAATTTTTTCTTTTGTGACAAGGACAAATGGGTCTGTGGGGTTTGTCTCCTATCTTTTCCTGTGACAGGGATTACAGGACAGGCTGGTGACAACCACAACCAGCAAATCACATTTCTCTCTCTAACTCATTCACAATTACTCCAAAGTGAGGAAGTACTGTGTGAGGTAAAAATCACATGATGGAGAGGATAGAGTATTTTATGTTTAATATCACAAAAATGTATTAACATGGAGATGACTGTCTTAGATAGGCATGTTTGTAATTTTGACACATCAGTAATTTGGGTACACTGCTGGCAGAGACAGGGGGATTACAGGTTTGAGGCCAACCAGATTTACAAAGCCAGACTCCATTTCAAAACAAATTTTGTTAATTATTATTATTATCTAAAATATAGATTGGTGGTCCAGCACTTGCTTGACCTGTGCTTGAGTTCCAGCAACATAAATAAATAAACAAAAGAAGCATTGTCTCCAGTGTATTCTTGGGTTGTTAATCTCTCCTGATTCCATATCACTAATAATTTTGCATTCTTACCACTTCTGTTCTATGAGAAGCTGACACAGACAATGTTTCTTTTGTGTGCTTTTGGAGAGGGGGAATGCTCCACCCAAGAATTCTGTCTTCTCTTTTCTGAACTCAGATGACAAACCAAATTTGCACATTGTTGATATAAACCCAAGTCTTTAGCCTAAGTATAATGAAATCACATTAGGGGACATGCCTGTCCCAACACCATGGCAACTAAGCCGGTATTGCTTGGAATCCCAGCAATTTGCTCACCTTTACTCAATCCAAAACCATTTGAGTTCAGCTGTTCCACACCAAATTATCCTGTAATTGCCTTTCGCATATCACAGAGTTCTATCAGCAGTATCACCGGCACCAACTGGCTCCCAGACCTCAGGGATGTGGAATTGGCTCTTCTTTTTTCTCCCCTTGGATGCTCTCATCAGTGTTTACAGAATTAGTTAAGAGGAGGAAAAAATTGTTCTAAATCCAGAATTGTATTAAGGAGATCATTCTTCAGTATGAGGTAGCTGCTCAAAGTCACAAGACTTAAAAAGCATCGCGTTAACCTGCTGTTTATAAAATACACCTGCATGGATTGTTTCTCCCTTTTTCCAGGAGAGTATCAGACTTTCATAGTGGTCTTCACACATTTTATACTGAAGATATGTCAGTTATTTGAAAATTAAAAGCAACTTCCAAACTTCCCCAAATTGACTGGTGTGTGGTGGTAAACTATTAAAGGAGACAAATTCCTCAGCTAAGAAATATTGGTTTTGGTCACTTTTTGAAAGGAATTTCCAATTCTATTTCACATTTGTTTGTCTGTCTGGGCCTTTCTGTGGCAAAGCTGTCCCCAGCATTTGTTCCTCCACACTGTTGGGAAGGAAGCATAATCCCTCCTTTATTCCTTTTTTTTTTACACAAGGTCTTGCTAACAGTCAGCCCAGGCTGCCCTTGACCTCCAGTTCTTCCTGCCTCTGCCTCAAGTACATACCAACACACCCAGCTTTATTCCTTGTCTTAGTTTATGAAAATATTCAAGTTCACAGAATCCAATGCTACCCAAGATCCTGGGATTTTAAAGGGGTCAAAATGTGGGTTGCTGATCAAATGGTGTCCATTTATGAACCCCATTAATAGACTGTCACATTATGGACCCCCAGAAACCTCAGCAATGCACATTCATACATGTGAGTTATTTGCTAAATTTTTTAAAATTATTTGTTCAATGTGGAAAGGTAGCCACAAATTGATTTTCACCTCTTATTATGAAATCAGATCAGACACTAACAGTCCTTGGCTTAGAGGCTGCCACAGTAGGAATCCACAAAAAGCCAAATATGGTGCATAAAGTCTTTCTAAGACAATGTTTTAAAACTTTCAAGCAAGTTGATATTTTTGGACCACAAGGGTAGGAATAAAAAACATCATTCTGGCTGGTTTCTCAGTGTCATCAAATACAATTGCTGTTTGGAAGAATGACTCTTTTGCTCGGACTACTAAAAATTCCAACTAAATAAATTCTGTTTTCATTTGGTTTTGTTTGGGTTTGAGATATAGCCTTGTTGTGTTGACCAAGCTGGACTCAAATCTCCAAGCTCAATGACCCTTTTGCCTTAGTCTCAGGAGCGCTGGACACATATGTACATCCACAGCCAGCTCAGCCCCCTCTAGGTTGTTCATTTCTCTGATTGGTTGGCTGGGTGGTTAATTAGTTGATTTTTTCTGTGTTCGTTTGGTTTGGTTTGTTGCTTTGCTTCCTGCAGGGTGCATGACTTTTGGTGTTTACTTTTGTTCTGTTTTTTAAAGTCATGGTCTGGTTATATTAGTTGTGATCCTCTTGATCCTCTTTCCCGGGCCTCCCAAGTGCTCTAATTACTGATGATCCACTATGCTCAGATATATAGCAAGCATCTTCTAAAAAATATAAGAAAGTTCATGGGATGGTTCATGCTTCAAAGAATGAATCATAAGACACACAGAGAAACAAAAGCCAGAAGAAGAAACAGACTGTAGATTCAGACTTACAACTTTTATATATTAAAATTATCAAGCTACATGATAAAATAGTCAGTGTTTACAGATAAAAAACAAGATGGCCTTAAGCCACATGATGGCATTTCTGGCGATATAGGATTCAAATACAACATTGATCCCACAGGATCATCAAACCTATCACCTGCTGAGCTCATAATAATGTCAATCAAAATAATGTCATAGCACACGCTTTATTAATGGGGTGATACTGATGTTATCAAACCTACTGTGCTTCCAGTTGTACAAAAATACAGTACATTACATAATACTTGGTAACAGCAAGAAATTAATTTTCTACTGGCTTATGTATTTACTAGAATATGCTTTTTGTAATTTAAATTTTATTTGCATACAGCCCAGGCTGGTCTCAAGTCATCTGTATACCTGAGGAGGTCCTTGAACTTCTGATCCTTCTGCCTCAGTTTCCCAAGTGCAAGAATTACAACCTCCACACTTCCTATTGTTGGTATATAGTATCTTCTTTATACATATAAAGCATGCACATATACTTATTAAAAAGAGTTGGTCAGGTGGTGGTGGTGTGCACCTTTAGCTCCAGCACTCAAGAGGAAAACGTAGGCAGACCTCTGAGGTCAAGGCCAACATGGTCTACAGAGTGAGTTCCAGAACAGGTAGAGCTACACAGAAAAACCAAGTCACAAAAAAACCCACAAAAACAAAGACAAAAACCAACTCCTCCACTCCCCCCCAAACAAACCTAAAAGTTGCTGGTAACAGCTTAATGTATCTTGAATCATGTATTTCTTGACTGTATAATTCACTCTTGTACTTGATTTAATTTCTTGTTGTTTTGCTCATTGTGTCCTTTAAGTATATGACATATACTACTAATGTTAGCAAAAAAACTTAACAGATGTTCTGTAAAAATACCATTTATGATGACAACAAAATTCCCAGAAATAAATGCAATAGGTAAACACCTTATATAATAGCAAAGAAATTTTATTTTAAAAAACTGGTGAAAATTTAAATAAATAAAAATATAATACATGCACATAAAATATTTAACATTATAAAAATTATAACTCTTTCAAACTGATCTGTTAAAATTCTGACAAAAATTACAGACTATAAAACTTAAAATTATGGATCTAAAATTGATGTAAAAAAGCAACATCAAAAACAATCAGGATTTGCTCCCCAGGGTTGAAAGGAAGCCCTGATTGCTGAAGACACCATGTATACAGACACAGGACTCAGAAAAGTAAGGCTGAACTTGACCTGAAAACCTCCTGCCCAAGGACTGATATTTAGTAGTACCAGAAGATACTACCAAAGGAAAGAAGCAATCAATAGTTCTATTTAGTTGTGATTCACATGGACCACAACAATGACCAAGATGTCAAGAGAGCACTAAAGGTGCAGTTGTGGTATCCCTGTCTTGGCAGTCACCAACAGCTATCTAATTAGACTTAAAGTTAACCCAACAGAAGGAAAATTATGTCTGGTGCTGGAGACCTAACCAACTACCTGAGAATAATGAGATCATAGATCTTAGAGAACTGCTGCTGCCCTTTACTAGACCAGCGTACTTCCTAACTGCATTCTAAACAATCATCTTCATGACCACAGACAAACACCACTATCACCCCTCATTGAAGAAGCTTCTCAATGCAGCAGATGGAGACTGTCATGGAAAACCACAACTGGCCAAAATACAGAGACTGTGGGATGCCCAGCTCTAGTTGATAAATTTATAACACAACTCCTGAACCCAAGGCTCAAAAGAAGAGGGACCAGAAAAGAGAGCCAGAGTACTCACAGGAAGTCTGCTGTGAGATTGTGACTCCTGGAAATGACAGGGAAGCTTTGTCCCTGCTGCGTCTACAACATGGCTGCCTAAACAAGAACCAGGTGATAACAACACTAACAGATATGATAAGAGGGAATGGGGAAGCATCACAGTACACAACCCTAGACAAAGATCTACAGGCAACTAACCATTGCTGAGAGAGGGAGAGTTAGTCTTCCCCAGAGATGAACATCCTAACTGATTATCCAATACCAAGTGGTCATCCCTGAAATTATATACATACAAGCAACATTAAACAGACTCAGCAGGTGTATTTATATATTGGTGTGTGTGTGTGTATGTGTGTGTATATGTGTGTGTGTGTGTGTGTGTGTGTTTGTGTGTGTAATAATCACCAAACAAATTGGAGTCATGAATTTGAGTAAGGAGGAGTTTGGGGAGGATGGAAATGAGGAAAGAGTAAAAGAAATTAATTATATTTTAATTAAAATAAAAATATTAAAAAGTAAATAATAAATAAGTAAATAGCAAAAAAATTCTTAAAGAAAGATACCTTGTCAGATAGCAGTAACACCAAAACAAAGATCTTGAGAGTAAAAGAATTTCTTTAAACTACAAGTCACAAAAAAATTGGTTTAAGTTAGCCAAATTTTTGAGTTTTTGTTGGTTTTTTTAGATAGTTAAAGTAAAACATACAAACTGAAAGAAAAATTGCAACGCAGAGAACTGTTATTCTTACCTATGATATATAGATAGCTCCTACACATGAGCTAGGAAAACACAAAAAGTGTATCCAGCCATATCCCTGTACATATTTTCATACAGTTCAGTTAAAGCTGATAGAGCTAGTGGCCCACACTGTGATTTATAATAATGGTATTTGTAATGTAGAGAATAGTACTTATAGCTTTTAGAGTAGAAATCATACTGCAGATTTTTTTCTCTCCCTCTTTTTCAGAAGAAGAAAGTAGTCAGCACAGCCGGTGTGCAACGAATGAGCCTCATCATAGGAAAAACACCTTCATGATTATGGTATCTCCCATGTCGGGCAAATATTAGACTGTAGAATGTTTGGTCAATAAAACACTTCAAAGGAGTAGAAAATAATAACAGATAGGAACCTCAGAAAAATACAAGATTCAAATTATAAGTAAATTAATATACAGAATATAGTCACATATAATTTCACAAATCTAAAAACAAAATGAAAATTTTTACATATTAAATTAAATAAAAGAATAATAAACCCAAGATTAAACAGAAAGCAAGTGTAAACGGGATAGGACCTTCCATTAGCATTCAAAGATACTAGAAATATTCTATATACCTGATTGGTACCACCCACATGTTTACTGTAGTGCTACTTTAATAACACACATACACACATACATACACACACATGATATGTGTGTGTGTATATTAATATACCATTGTACCCATTCAGTATTCAACATACTTATTTTAATGGAATTATGTTTTCCCATCTGCATTTAGGGATGCTACACTATTACCTGGCAATGTTGCTAAGCAATTTTATTATGTGAAAGTCCTTAACAACATATAATAAGTATGAGTATATAAGAGAACATATCTAACATTGAATGTATAGTAATAATGATGATTATGATGTTATGTTTCATCATCTGTAATGATTTGACATAAGACAGGACAGCTCTGGTCAGGATTGTAATGATAGGTTAAAGTGTGGGACTGAGAAATTAAAGACCTAAGATCTCAACAGAAAACAGGTGCATTGAGTTCTAGAACATGTAAAGACTCTGCATCAAGAAAGGGAAGTAGAGCAAAGATTGGTTTATAATTCCATCCACTCTGGGAAAAAACTCAATAGGAAGCTATACTTGGAGCCTGGGAAATTTCTGGGCATGACCTTGCAATACAAAGGATATCAGATCTGCTATAGAGGTAGATGGTGAAACATTCCAGAGTAAAATTATGCTATCTATCAAGTTAGGTCAAGGAAAAAGCTGTTCTGAACCACACCACTGTATCTGTTGTACTTTAAGTCACTGACTGTCACGGAGTTGTGTGAAAACAGAAAAGAGAGAAATATTAAAAGACTTTATATGTTAAGCCTATAATCCTAAAAACAATTTAAAACACAGAAATCATATACCAACAACCTTGCCCACAGATATACTCTGGTTGATTAAAAAATAAACCATAAAAATAAAGAAATAAATAATTCAAAGATGTAATAGTCTATGTGGTAGTTAATTGGATTCAGCCAGGAGACAAGTTTCCGGGTGTGACTAGGAAAATTTACCTTAATTAGGTTAATTGAGGTGAACATCCATCCAGACTATAGTGGCACCATTCCAGGGGTTGGGGTCCTAGACTATATAAGCAGGATATAGGGAGTTGAACGCTAGCATGCATCTCTTTCTGCTTCCTGACTGTGGGTGCAGTGTGACCAGTCACTTCAGGCTCCTGTCGCCATGCTTTTCCTACCACAAAGAATTGCATGCTCAACCTGTGAGCCAACAGAAGCCCTGCCTTCCTTAAGTTGCCCTGTCAGAGCAATGTGTAAAGGAACTAACATTGTCGCCAATGTTTATAATTCAGATTTCTGATCTGAGTCGAAATCCAAAGACATGGAAACATATGTAGGCCCTATAGTGCAGACCCTGCGGAAACACTGGAACCCTTGATTGGATTGGGTGTGGCATATCTATGTTGTTGCAGTCCCCAGGCTGATGGCCCCCCATTCAGGAATTGTTACATATCATCTAACTTGGCACTTGACTGTGATATTCTGTTTGCATTTTAAGAGGACAGTAGCTATAGAGGTCAACCTCCTGAGGTAAGTGCGTGGAAAGGTATGGAGGATAACAATCCACTCCAAAAGCAGGAGAACCAGGAAGGGGCTCTATCCAGTTCTTCAAAATTATCTGATTTTAATTTTATGGGCATACATTTATCATTTTTGAACCAATGAGAGCAATGGGGGAAGTATCTGATTAAATAAAAGTTTCGTTTTGTGAGGTTCAATGACCCCTCTAAATTTTTCATCTTTATTACCTAACATCCTGAGTCAGCTCTTTGGGGAGCAGTTGTGGGTGACCACAAGCTGGTGACCAAGCACAAAAGAAGTTAAGAGGCAAAGGGTACTGCCAGTTCAGTCTAGAAAGCCACAGGGAAGATTGAGAGAGTCCTAAAGTTAAGTCAAGTTAAGCAAAGTCAAGATCACAGTTGCGAACAAAGAAGAGCTGTGGGAAGAAGCTTGCAGTCATGTTTGTGTCTCCTACATGCATAAATACATCCAGCACCCACTGCCCCTGGAACAAGAGACAAATGCGCCCTTAGGGAGTATCAAATTGAATAAGCCCACCTAAGAAAACATGTGCAAGAGAAGAATAACGAACACAGGAAGTAGGTGCATGCTATCAGGCCTTGTTAATGTGGATTCCTTGATGCTGAACAGCCAGTTATGGGTAACCTGGCTCCCAATAGAGCAGTGTTGGCCAATGGTTAGCATCTCAGTCAAGACTTCCCTTTCTAAGCTTTTCCCATTGGGGCCCATAGCCACTGCAGAGTAATGAAATAGAGCAGAAGAGAAAAAGCTAAGATTCTTCATGGTTCTAATTAGGTGAGTGGAGAAGGAGCCACTTTCATGACTGGTGCAAGAACGTGTTGGAGCATCCTCTTGTAGAGAAATATCAGGTTCCGGTGGTGCTTCTGTTGCCCCAGCTCCTTTCAGAAGTTAAAAATAGGATACTTTCATGTACTGTGGGATAAAGAAAGAAAAGGTGGGGTGAGAAAATGGTCACCTACTTTACCATTTCCCCTGCATTCTTCATTTGGAATGATGACTTTAGGCACCGCACAATGGGGGAGTATAGTTATCAAGAGACTTGTAATCTAGAGCCTTCTGCTGTTTAATAACCAAATGACCTTGTAGTCACTTCAACCTCCTAACCTCAATGTAAGCATCTATTAAATGAGAATAAGGGATATTGAGTCCCATAGCCCCTCAGAGGTGATGGATCCAATAACACCCAGTAGAGAACATGTCTTTATAGGGTGTAAGATGCTTTCCCGTGCAGAAGGGTAACATGAGTGGATAGCTCCATAAATGCACTATGATTATGTCAGAATTACACCAGCTGCTTGGTGGAAAAGCTGCAACAGGCTCAGAAAAAATTGACATCAGTTGTCCTAGGAAGAGTTATAGCCATAGCATGGGCAACACTCAAACTTTGAATGATCCATTCAAAATCACTTATAAAGAAGCAGAAGGGAAGGTCACGTCTCTTGGGTCATGGCTTGCTGTACACATGCTCAGCATTAGTAACTCAGAATGAGAACGGCCTCCACTTGCCCAGTCTCCTATAATGTAAACCCCAGCACACACCTACTGAATGTCATGAGAAGTATTTCTAAAATGAATTATTAGTACTAATGCTCTGAATTAGGTCTCTTGGATTTCAAAAATGCTACAACCTGACACCAACTAACAATCCAAGCAATAGTCAAGAAGCTACATTAAATGCCCTTCTCTGATAATGAGATTGATGACTACTTATATGCCAACCTAGAGCCTTCATCTAGTAGCTGATTGAAACAGAAGCAGACAGCAAAAACACTGAGCTGATTCCCTGAAATCCAGCTGCAGAGAGGGAGGAGTGGTAAGCAAAGGGGTCAAGACCAGGCTGGAGAAACCCACAGAAACAGCTGACCTGAACAAGGGGAGCTCATGAACCCCAGACTGATAGCTAGGAAACCAGCATAGGGTTGTTCTGTACCCTCTGAAAGAGGATGCCAGTTTGGAGGTCTGGTTAATCTATGGGACCACTGGTAGTGGATCAGTATTTATCCATAGTACACAAATGGACTTTGGGAGCCCATTCCACATAGAGGGATACTCTCTCAGCCTAGACACACAGGGGAGGATCTAGGCCCTGATCCAAATGATATGGCAGACTTTGTAGATCCCCCATGGAAGGCCTCACCCTCTCTGAGGAGCAGAAAAGGGATGGGATAGGGGGCCAGTGGGGAACAGGTGAGGAGGGGAGGGAGAGGAAACTGGGATTGACATGTAAAAGAAGTTTGTTTCTAATTTAAATTTTAAAAAAGGAAAAATATTTTATATATGACTGCAATAAAAAAGTCACATTTGCTTTTTAAAAAAATAAACAAAATCGTTGCAACCTGAAGTTGGGTGTGAAATGAATAGCAATCAAATATCCTGTCTGAAACCCACTGTGGAAGTGTTCAGAAGTCTGTGCTTCTTGGAACTCGCACTTGTAATGCAGCCTCTAGCCAGACTGCACTCTAAAAGGAATCATTAGCTGAAAAGACAAAAGAGATTTTATGAAGGTGCTGCTTGACAGCCCGACACTGGCTTTGAAGGGAGGATGCGCTTTTGGCCAAGAGTGAAAATGTTGAATGATCCGTATTCTCAGGTCTTTGTTGCATCTGGTAACTTAACTTTTAAATATTCTACTTGAAACACACGAAAGATCACACATAAAATATATATTCTATGATGTGTGATATCAAAAAGGTCCCACCTCAATCTGCCAACTGAAAAACTCAAACCTGTTTTAGTAATGGAAATAGAACAAAATTGATCTTACAGTGCCTAAAGACATCATTCCTGGGAGAGGACAGAGGGTAGCTTGTAAAGCATGTAAAAATAGTTTTCTCTTGCCCACCTTTCTTCTCTTTATCCCTTCCAGCAGTAAAACAGATATGACAAAGGGAAGGCTCTCTGTTTGTTCATATTCAGACACTAGTAATGGACGAGCTAACAAGAAACCTTTGGAAGGGAAATAGCATCAGACAAAATATTTGCTACCTTCATATATTAAGAAAAATAAATCAGTTCTTATCAGGGGACAAAGACCTAAAATCTGGTATTTTCTTGTTTCAATAACATGAACTTAGACTCAGTCTAGAAATAGGTAACTCATTCAAGTATTGTTTTATAATTATTTGACTTAGTGTATAAACTACTTTCTAAAAAAGACCCTGATATAGCATGCACCTATGATCTGCACGTGGGTAAGACAGGAATTCACTGTCTTTTCCCTACACAGTAAGCTACTCTGCTGGGTGTGATTGCAAGAAGTCCTCTGGATCATTCACTCTGTTCTGAGTGCTTCATACTGTGACTCAGCTGCATCTCGGGTTCTGGCTTTCACCATGAAGCTCTGTCCTGGCCTGAATACTAAGCCTCTGTGCAGCAGCACAATCAGAATATGGCAGGCAAACGCCAAGCTGTGGGACCTGGAGATTTATCACCCTGTGACCTTCCAACTTCCTCAGCAGAAGCATCAGAGAAGCAAACTGGATAAACTCCAAAGACCATCTCAGTTCCAGGTGATCTATGAATCTGAAGTTGTTTTTGCTTCCCTTGAGGGGCACGGGGGAAGGGGGGGAGGAAGTTCCCCTGCCCAACCCCACCAGTTTCTTCTGAGCTAATCCTTTGCTTTCCCAGATTTTGAGGTATTTGTGGATTCTCTATAGAATTAGAAATTAATATCCCTCCGGTTTGGATCAATATCTAGATAAAAAGGAGACTGAATCAAAGTCATTCAGAGTCCCGTCTCTCCGGAAGAGAATCAAAGCTGATCTTTTCACGGGTGGCATCCACTCAGGTGTCTCTGCAGCTGCCCCGCGAGGCACAATCACATTTTGTGACGCCTTGTATTAGAAAATAGCTGATTAACCCTACTCTCCAGATCCGTTCATTTTTAATTATTTTCACCCTACTACGAAACTGATGCTGGAGTACAATCTTAGCAGTGTCATGAATGTGAAACGTCCTCCACGGATTCACATGTATGAGTACTTGATTGAC
This sequence comes from Mesocricetus auratus, assembly GCF_017639785.1. NCBI lineage: Eukaryota > Metazoa > Chordata > Mammalia > Rodentia > Cricetidae > Mesocricetus > Mesocricetus auratus. Next base: position 105,867,787 of record NW_024429184.1, on the reverse strand, counting down.
AGTTGGGAGCACTACGTGGGGAGCTGCGGGATCTTTAGGAGGTGGACCTTTGATGAGGAAGCATATCACTCTCTCACTGGTGCAAAGTCTGAGGAGCATAAAATGCGATCTCACTGTTTCCTGGCTTCCAACCCCACTTCAGGCTCCTGCTGCCAGGCCTTTCCCACCATAGTGGACTCTCTGCCTCTGGAACTGTAAGACAAAATAAACCCTTTCTTCGTTAAGGTGTTCTTGGTCATAGTATTTTATCATAGAAACAGAAAAGTAACTAACTCTGATGTCAAACATTTACCACAATAAACACCTTTAAGCAGGTTTCAGACATAGCAAAATGGGTATTAGTTACCACTTGCAAAATGCTTTTCTTACAAAAATTCTATGTGCCAGACTTTCTTTTGGGCCACCAATCAGCTCCCAAAATCACAATGCAGAGATTTATTATTAGTTATGAATGTCCAGCCTTACCTTAGCTCTTATTTTAATGTTTCTCTTTATCTATCATTGCCCTTGGAATTTTTACCTTTCTTTCTTTCTGTATATCTTACTTTTCCTGCTATCTGTATGAGTGACTGGCTGGCGGCTGCCTGGCTTCTTGTACCCTAGGCATATCCCTCTCTTTTCCCTTGTTCTCCTCTCTCTCTCTCTCTCTCTCTCTCTCTCTCTCTCACACACACACACACACACACACACCTAGTTTTCTCCTCCTACTTACTATCTCTGGCCACCAGTCCTGTCTAGCTATTGGCCATATGGCATTTTATTAGAACAACCAGGTGCCTTGGGAAGGCAAGATGAAACAAATGCAACACATCTTTACATAATTAAATGCACCACAAACAAATGTAACACACCTTCACATAGTTAAAGTATTACCCACACATAAACAAATGTAACACATCTTTGCCCAGTTAAAATGATATTCCGCAACGTTCTACCTCATTACTTAGGAGTCATGTGTTATTCCAGTGAAATTCAAATGTCTCCTTCTTGTACAAATCGCATCCTCAACTCAGATGAGAATCTTAGGACCTCTAGCAGAGTGTGGAGACACACCCAGATACCCACAATATCACAGTCAAGTTCCCCCTTCTAACCCTCCTAAATTAGTAACCATTGTGAAAAGAGGATGGCTCCAGAATAAAAGCAGGTTTCTTCATGGCCAGACTCACCATAGAGCCACATTGAGGAAAAAGTCTTAAGTGAGGAATTCATAAAAATTTGAGAGTCCATTTAAATCACCAATGGGTTTCTCTGTGTGGTACAGAGCAGTTTAAAGTTCTCTTGATCTTCATCCGTGTATTTGTGATGGAGCCCTCGTCATGGAGAAGGCTGGCATTCCATCTCCCCTCTGCCACCCTGGCCCACCTTCTTGCCTGCTCTTTCCTCCCTCTTCTATGATCTCCAAAGATTCAGCCCAAACTGATTCTTCTATGCCAGTTGTCCAGGTTTTTTTCTGAGCTAAGCCCCTTTTCATGCTATTAACTCTCTAACCTTTTCAATGTAAAGCCAATGCCAATTTAGACTTTTTGTCTCTTTTAATTTGCAGTTCTATCCATTATACTTCTAAGCAAAGCTCAGATTCATCACTGGCCCTGATAGAAAAAGATGCTTTCTATTAGGATCTGGGGATGGGGACAACTGTGTATATCTGTAAGCCGATTCTATTCATGTTCCTGTGTAACTGAGGTATTCTAACAAAATGCTCTTGCAGTGGTTTCAGTCTCTGTTACTGCTGTCTATAAAGGCCCAAAAGTTTGTAGACAGACTCAGCATTCCAGGTAATGTGTTGACAGCAGAAGACATAGTCACAGAAGCTTCCTGAAATTGGGGATCCTCTTATCGTCTAATCTCTTTAAATCAGTTGACAGGAGGCAGCCTTCAACTCCTTTTATCCAAGTTCTTTCAAATGTCTGCATCATATATAAACTCTTTCACAACTGAAATATCTAGCTAGAATGGTTTCTGTGTCCTTCTCTGAAATGACTAACATTAGGAAATTAGAGACAAAGAGAGCAAAAATCCAAAGGCAAGAAGAGTAGAGACTATTTTGCAGGTTCCTTGAGTATGGACGAAGAAAATTGTAGCAAAATAAAATTGGCTTTCATCATCCTGAACGTGGAACTAAAAACCACAGTGAGAACTATTGCACAATAAGATGCCTAAGTGTTAAATAAAAAATAGATACTACAGATGAAGATGCTGGCAAATTAGAACCTCATGTACCTGGAGCAAGGGTGTGAGTGCAAATGGGGCAACCACTTTGGAAATGGTTTGGCAGTTTCATAAAACATGATGGTGGTTTGAACGAGAATTGCCTCCATTGGGTTCCTATGTGTGAATACTTGGTCACCAGTTGGTGGACCTCTTTGGAAATGGTTAGGAGGTGTGGCCTTGTTGGAGGAGGAATGTCACTGGGAGCTGGCTTTGGGGTTTCAAAAGTCCATGACAGTCCCAGTTAACTCTCTCTGCTTTGTGCTTGTGGATCAAATTATAAGCTTCCTATAAGCTCCCAACTACTGTTCCAATGTCACGCCTGCTTGCCTGCTTGCTTGCCTGCTGGTCTGCTTCCATCCTCCCTGTCATGATGACCATGGACTCACCCTCTGAAACTGTAAGTCCCCAAAGAACTCCTTCTTCTATAACTTGCCTTGGTCGTGGTGTCTTATCACAACAATACAAAAGCAAGTAAGGCAACCATTATAAAATTTGTCAGATGACAAGAAAAGTGAAAATACATGCTCATACAAAAGCGTGTACAAAAATGTACACAGAAAAATGAATGACAATAGCCAACATGTAGAAATACAAATGCACATCAACTGATAACTGGACAAGTCCAATGTATATCTGTGTACAATATGATACAATTTGGCAATAAAAATGAGTGAGCTGCTCATACATGCTATTGCATGGATAGGCTTGAAATGTTAAGCAAACTGAAAAAAGTGGATATTGTGAGATTCAGTTTAAATGAACTGTCCATCATAGGTAAAATGCACAATGACAAAAGTACATCAGTGGTTGCTCTGAAACAGGTAAATGGAGCATTTGGGAAATGCTGGATGGAGAGTATGGGATTTCTTTCTGGACAAAAGAAAACATTCACATAGTGATTATGGGGTTGATGTATACTCCATGAGTGTGCTAAAGCTACTAGTTGTATATTCTCAATGAGTGAATTGTATGATATTAATAATATTTCAATTTCTTTTTTAAAGATGCAAAATGAATAAAGTCAATATTTCTTGTTTGGGCATGAGTAAGAAAGACAGTACTGAAGTACAGGTTGGAAAAGGAAACAATTCATAGTGGTCTTCAGACTTCTGTTTCTACAGTTTCCAGAAAGTTGGAAATGAGAAACCTGTACATTAGGGAAAGTCTACTCAGTATTATCTAATGTACCTTATATATCAGTGATCCACGTTAGCTTTTCATCTCAAGATAAAAGGTTGGAAATTATTTGCTGCCAAGACTTGGATATTAAATGATAAAGACACAAAGCAACTAGACAGAATTTCTCTGAAACTTAAGCTCACTGCCCTCATTACAGTTGACTTTAATGTCACTTGCTACAAATCTGAATCACCTGAGACGGAGCCTGTCCTGAACAACTGCCCTGATTGTCACTAATGTGGGAAGGCCGACCTCCCCTGAAGAGAGGTCCTGATTGTCTATGACTGATGTGGGAAGTCCGACGGCAGAGTATTCCTGCCTTTTCTGGCTTGGTCTTTCCTCTTACTACTCAAGTTGATTTGTTATGTTGTTGTTGTTACTGATACTGCTGCTGCTGCTATTGCTGTCACTGCTGTTGATGGTGCCTTCACTGCTAGCAAAACCAGTGTTTATAGACTTTCATCATGGAATAGGGATCAGCAGCTCTTCAAGAATTTTCTAGACTCCTAGCACCAGATTTGGACTACTGAATCACCTTACCCTATGCCCCACTAAAGTGAGAGACAGCTACTTTGGGAGTACACCAACTGTTGAGGCACCCAGCCTTAAGGACCTAGTAACTACAATAGTCTCTGGTGTGATTTGGCTATCGTTATTATTTTAAATTTCATTTAATAAATTCTGAGATATATAGTAGGCTCTGGAGAAGCAGAATGGTAAGGATGAGTTTCTCTAGTGGAGTTAATAGTATATAGAATCAGTTCTACAGCTGGATAGAACCTACCATCACTAAAGGCTCTTCAGAGAGTATGCCAACCACCGAAAATCCAGGAAACTCAAAATCCTTCTGCTTCAGCCCCATAAGTTCCAGAATCACAGAAGTGAGCCACCACACCTATCCCAAGATATCATAAGTATTTGCTTTCTAATCTGACAGTACACCATCGTGGCTGTCATAACAGAGAGGTAAGTATGGAGCGTGGGAGTGAGTATGGGAACAATTTGAATCTGTCAGGAGGTAGCAGAAACTATCTCCTACAGTAGTGCTCCATTTAGCCATGCACTCTAAAATTTAAATTTAGAAGTTCAGAAACTACATTAAAATCAAAATGGATCAAAGGGCCAGATGTTGCAGGCAGGATGACTAATCAAACAGTGCCTGCTCAATGGAAAGTAATTACTCTAACATTAGCTTTACAGTGTTTAAACAACCATTTCATTGTATTTTTTCTACACTGATTAAATTTTCTCGGCATTTCTAATGCATCATTACACCTGCCTTGCATTTAGATAATACATGGCATTGCTGTCCATTAAAAAGTCCCTTTTCTCTTTCATCACCTTAATAAATCTGATTTGACTTTATTTGCATAAAGTTTGATAAAGAGTGATTAGTTCTCTTGTGAATAGCATACCTTGGATGGAAGCATCTCATCTCTCACTTGAACTTGACTAGAGCCAGTTATTCACAAAGAAATAAGAAGTTCCCCAAGTACAGCTACTAAAATAGTATGGAGACAAAGATTTGTTGCATTAATGTCACCATAGAATTACTTTCTTTCCAAGACTGGTGAGGAGTGGACACAATAACCATGGGACCATCTAAGGCACTTTGTCTCTTGTTCTCAAATATATAGCCCAAGGAATTATAGTACAGAACAACATCAAGAATAATAAACTCTATTTTAGCCTGCACTTTCATATTCACGTTTGCCCTCAACACATACAGACTGAGGACATTGTAGCTCCTGCTCAAGTAAATGGACTGTAAAGTAATCTCTGGAAGAGATTAGCTAAGATGAAAAGTGGTATGAGGGTATCAAATATGCCAGGCAATCACTTACAGAAACTAAAACTCTACTAACTTCTCTGGGGAACTTTTTTGAGCATTAAAAACAAATGGATCTTGTTGGTGAAATGTTATGCGGTGACATTGATCTTGCCTTTTGAACTTAGGTTTCCGATAATTGAAACTCAAAACCATTGAATAAGTGCCCTTGGAGATGAGAAAAGAAGGTCATGAGTCTAAAGCAGAAGAAGGGTATCAACTGAGGTCAACTGCTTTTACCCTGTTTTCAAGGAACATGCTGATATTTGGGGGTAGATTGGCAATAACAACCCCTCATTTAACTTTCATGATAGAATTGGGCATTCCCTTATGAGTTATAAACTGGCCATGGAGAGTCTGCTCTGCTATTCATTCCCCTAAACACAAGCCACCAGTTTTTGCTTTTGCCATGGGAAAAATGCCATGTATTATGAAACTTACTAAATTCAAGTTCAAAGTATTGCATTCCAAAGCCATGAAAGTTTACCTCCCACACATTTCCCTCTTTTGTTCTCCCCGTTCCTCTGTCCTGGAGGCTGACATGGAACCTTGGTACTAACTGACAGTGCAATGAATGTTAATTCTCTTTCAAGAAAGCCATCTCTACAACTTCTGAGTACCATGCTACCCACTCTACCTCATCTCACCCTCATTGGACAATTTGAGAATCATGAACTAGTGGCAGGACTCATTGTCCCAGTCTCCACCAGAACCATGACCACTGATGGTAATGGAATCAAAGGCAACATGTATGTTCTTAAGAATAAGAACTTTGTATAGAAAGGAGTTTGGCTCAAAACCTAGCCAACTAAATAACTAATTATGGACTCTTAAAGGTGTGAGAAGCTTAAGAATCACAGGGGTGGTATGATAATGTTTTCTGTCACTTCAGGATGGAACACCTAGGAACACCATCATATTGCTATGGTTCATTGCACCTTTGGTTCCAAGACTCCAGCTGCTGTGTAATTGAGGGCTCTGATTTCATGTAAGTTATTTTCTTAACTCTCCTCTCCCCACTATAATTATCTTTTGTTTAAAAGAAAAGAATCTTTTCTTTGCCCCAGTATTCTAGTGTTACAGATGTTGCATTTGTTCTTCCTCAGATTATCTACTCTGCAAACTCCTCATTCTAGGAAACTGATCTCACCTACTTGTGAAGAGGAAATTAAGAGGGGCCTACAAGTGGGACTGACTGATGGTGCAATGAATGTTAATTCTCTTTCAGGAAAGCCATCTCTCCAAAAAATTCCTGGCACCAGAAGCCTTTCCCAGAACCTCTTTTATCTGCAAGTAGCCACATTTTCAGATGTTTTCTGATAATCAAGATCACCAACAGAATCCCTTTATCTGACTTTTGCTTTACCCTTTTGATTTTCAATTTTGCTGTACTGTATACATATATTTTCAATAATAATAATTTTTATTATAGTAATAAGTAGTAGTAGTAACTAATAAGCAAAATTTTATTTAGAGTATTAGGAACCAAGGACCTAGCTTACCGGTGGAATACTCACCTAGCATTAGCAAGGCTCTGGGTTGGACCTTCATACTATAAATTAATAAATACATCAATTAAATAATTTAACTGGTTCTGATTTAAAGTCATATACAATTTTAGTCAGATAAGTAACAGTAAGACTCTGTTGGGCTACCATTTAGCATTAGGCAATATACTTTCATAGAAAACTACAGATGTCTCAGGCCAATGATCTACAAGTATGATTCTACACCAGTAGTAACAGTATCACTTGAAATTTTAATTTATGGCTGTATCCTAGGCACAATGAATTTAAAATCCTGGAAAATAGGGCCCAGAAATCTGTGTTTTAAATCTATGATACAATGCAAGGAATTATGAAATGAGTCAAAATTTGAAAACCTATGTTTTGGACTAATTCCTCTCCCAAATCCCACTGACTATTGAGTTTCTTGAGAGATGTTGTTTACTGAGGGGGGCTCCTACTGTAGATATGCACCTGCATGCATTGATTAGCATGGAATGCCAGAGCTTATGGAAGAAAATGAGGGCACAGTACCCAGTGGAGTGCCATGTCTGATGAAAGTAGCAATGGGATCATTAAAGAAACAACTGGAGACTGGAGAGATAGCTCAGTGGTTAAGAGCACTGGCTGCTCTTCTAGAGGTGCTGAGTTCAGTTCACAACCATGGTGGCCCACAACCATATACAGTGGAATGTGATGGCTTCTTCTGTCATAAAGTCAATAGAATGCTCATATATATTAAAGAAAGAAAGAAACAACCAAACAGAACAGGAAGGCCAGAAACAGACCTGAAATTAATAGGATGTATGAATCCTAAGTCAGTCTGTAAGTGTGTGAGATCCACTGGACCCCTGGAGTTCTGTGTATGCAGGAATGCTCGGGACCTGAGGGTTTGGAGGGTAGCAGTGACAGGTGGCAGTGAGGCCAGTCCCCGAGAGTCACAGAAACATCAGCAGCAGACAAGGGAGCAGAGAGGCACCTCACATTAGGAAACCTCCAAGAACATATAGAAGAAGAATGTGGGGAATGGGATAGGACAATTAAAATTGAATCTAAAAGACAGAGCCGCCCATTAGCCAAGTCAATGGGAGCTCATTGATTCTGGTAGTTCTCCTTCACACATGGTGCCACACCTGATGGGCAGGTGAAGCTCAGAAATGTCAAGGATGTATATTAGTGTGTACAAATCCAGAAGAAGAAAAAAAATACTCCCAGTGTTTCCATTTCTTGGTTATCTGACAAAGACTTACATCATTTTCCCTAAGCAAGATGACTTTGAAAGGCAGAGTAGAACACAGAGTCTTTACATAATTTCAAATTATCCCTTGATGGTACCACTACAGCCATAGGGACGACCTAAAAACTTGATCCTCTTCCTCTCCTAAAACACAATATCACCTGAGATTGATCACTGTCCAGTGTCTTTGTGTTAGTTAGGGTTCCTGTTGCTATGCAGAGACACCATAACCAAGCAAGTCTTATAAAGAAAAACATTTAATTGGGGATAACTTACAGTTTCAGAGGCTTAGTCCATTGTCATCATTGTGACACATGGCAACATGCAGGCAGACATGATGCTGGAGAAAGAGATGAAAGTTCTACATCTTGATACCCTTCCTCCAACAAGGCCACACTTACTTCAGCAAGGTCAGACCTCCAAACAGTGCCACTCTCTATGGGCCAAGCATTCAAACACATGAGTTTATGGAGGCCATATCTATGCAAACCACCACAGTCTTAATACTCTCTAATCCTTCCAGGCCATCCATCCTGCCACTGTCCATCTCCACTCAGTGTCTTTGCCAAAACGTTCTTACTTTCCATTGCTCTCCAAGCGCCTGAATCCTGGACTGAACCCGGTGAGATGCTTAGTTGCTTACCTGAAAATTCTTCATTATACTCATGCTCCTTCTGCAATGTAACAACACCACAAGGACACTGCTTCAACTGAGGCCTTCTCAAATCGTGGTCCCCTCTCCAGAAAGGCCCCTTTATCCCTGAGTTGAACGATTTGATGTCCATCTACTCATTGCTGCAAATACCTTGACACTTTCCTCCTCTCTGTTCCTCTGAAGCTCAGGACCCCTAACATTATCACCAGATATCAGTGCTATGCTCTACTGAACACCATGATGGTTATTTCTCTTCATTCAGAAAGGCCACAGCTTCTATTCATGCATTTCTGACACATGTTCCCTTCCATCATCCTTGATGACCTCAATTCATGGGTAGCAGTTTTCTGTATCTTGGCCTCTTTTTCCCTAAGCCCTTAACTTTGGGGTTTCTTTTCCCATTTCTTATCCATTTTCTCTAGCCCTTGCCACCACACGCCTTCAAAACCTGGATACAGTGTGTCCATTTTCTGTCACCTCCTGTCCTTCCACAAGGCTTACATGCTCAGTTCCAACTCTTCTTCCCTCAACAAGGACTTCCAGGCCATGGGCACAACTACATCTATCAGTGTTCATCACCCCAAAGTGTTCTCATTTTCCTCTCACTAGACTCCACGTCTCAAATTTCAATAATTCCATGAAAAAAATTAGCTTATTTGATCCCTTTCTTAGCATTTTGCATATCTGACAAAAGTAACCTTTTTTACATAGTGTGTGACTATTTCTCACATCTCAGTATTTCAGGAAAAAAAATCCATGACACTCCTCACTTTAAATGTTTGCCACAACTCTCACATGGACCTGCAGTATTAACCAGCAACTTGGCCATACTTCCCAAGAAATCTATCTACCTGCTACCAGAAATACACACTTCTTTTGTCCAAAAATTTTCAACTTTAAGAGAAACAATAAAATAAATGCATCACATTAAGACCACCCATATTTCTCTACTAGTCTACTTATAATCTTCACCTGTCCTCAGCTGCTTTTGTCCTGCTATATACATATGTTTATGAATACGCAAACAAACACACACACAATATGATCCTGACCATAAGTTGTCCACCCCATCGATAAATATATTGGATTTCATGCTTCAAGTCAATCTATTTCATTCACCATTTCATTTTAAAATGATTCTCTAGTTGTGTTTTGGTTTTTAGTTTTTGGGGTTTTTTTCTGCTTTCTGTCAGAACATTGGTCCTGTGCTTCCCATCTGAAGAGCACAATCCGTTGGCCCAAGACTCACTCCAGCTTGGGCCCATTTCTCTCCTCGCTCAACAGAAAAACTTTCTATCGTCCTCACTTCTTTACTCCAATCAAGCTTTGCCTACTACATCTTAAGAACAGTCTTCTGTGAGGTTAGGATCAGCCTCCACTGTGTGCCCTAGTCTGCTTTCATCCTTAGTGACTCTGAGAACCTTCTTCCATGATTGAACCCACCCCAGAAGTAAGGACACCACAGTGTTCAGTCAGAGGCTGGCCTGCCTGATCCCTCCAAAATGGTCTTATCTGAAGATGCCTCCTGCTATACTCTTTTGTTGTATGTATAGGTACAATGAGTCTGGCCTAAGAGGATGCTAGGAAAATACTACAATGTGTTAACTACAAACTTTACTGTGGAATGTCATTTCTTTTCCTCAGAATTATAACTCCTTAGGAGACTTTTAGTACCAGGGCAGTACTGAGCTTTACAGCAAGCTGAATATCATGTAACCAATATACCAAAAAAAAAAATCATCCCAGGACTGGGAAGGTTGTTGAGCTATTAAGAGCAAACACTTCTTTTGTGGAGGACACAAGTTCAAGTCCTGGCACTCACATCAGGCAAGTGACAACAGCCTTTAACTCTAGCTCCAAGAAGAGCCTACACTTGTACTGGCTTGTGTCCACACACCCGGGTTCATGTGAGCAAACACACCACACCTAAAAACAGAATAAAAAATCTTCAAAAAACATCATGGTGGTGGTGCACACCTTTAATCCCAGCACTGGGGAGACAGGCCGGAGGATCTCTGTGGGTTCAAGGCCAGTCTGGTCTACGAAGTGAGTTCCAGGACAGCTAGGGCTGTTACACAGAGAAACTCTGTCTTGAAAAAAATTCATCTTAGAGATTTATGTTAGGAAGGAGAAAACTGAATGGAGAATTAAAAATTTTTAAAATAAAATTGGATGTCATTAGATAAAACATCATTCTAATGTGTTCCCAGCTTTCCACACACTTAGACCTTCAGAATTCTAATGGATAAGTCATGATTACTCAAAACGACAGCATCATTAGTCTCTACAACCACCCTTTGCTTCTTTAAATTACAGATAACTTTTATACACATTCTAATAATATTTAAATAAACACAAAATCAAATATTTTGTATGCATAGGTAACAAACTGTCACTCCCTCAGAAATGAATCCCAAAGAGAAAAATATTAATTATCAGAAAAAGCTTAAAGACAGCATTGACGGGGATCTTGAGGGCTAAAAATAATCTCAAAAAGAAGTAATATGTAAAGATACAAAACAATCAGAGGGCTGGGAAAATGGCTCGGTGGGTAAAGTGCTGGTTTTGAAAGCATGAGGATCTGAGTTCACATCCCCAGAACCCCTACAAACTCTGAAGATGGCGTCATGCACCTGTGACTCTAGCCCAGGAAGAGCAGAGACAAACAAACCTCCAGAGCTTGCTGGCCAGTCTGTGAGCACCAGGTTCTATAAGAGACTCTGTCTCAAATACAATAATCACGATAATGATAACAATAATAATAATGATGATGATGACAGCAATAGACAAAAACATCTAAGGGCAACCTCTGGCCTCCACACAGGCATCCTCATACATTCATACACAACTACACACACCACGCATGCTCACGGATGATAAAGACTCAAGGAAAGAGAGCATGCAGGCAGAGAGGGGTAGTGTTCTCAGGTTGCCAGAACACTAAGTTGAAGATGTGCTTTAGGGAGGATACAGTGCTAAGATTTTTCTCTCACTGATTTTCATAGGACTTAAAGTCCTGAGGCCAAACTTGAGAGGCCAAACTTGTCATTACTGGCAAGACCGCATGGCATTACCCACCTCTCTAATGAATCTGTTGTCTGTGGCCATGATCCTTTTCCTGTTTTTCAAATAATCTGGCCTCACTCACTCTTTTTACCTACTTCCAGGAACTTCCCAGATGTTTTTCAGTCCTCCACCCTATTCTAATCCCAGTCCTAGGGGACACTGTGTCCCTTCACCATCCAAACTAATACCCCACAGGCCAGAAGTGAAGACACAGATAAGACCCACAATGATGGGGAAGCTGTCTGATCCAGAAAAACACACAGGACTAGGGGGACACACGTGTGCAGAAAGATTAAGAATTATCTGTTAATCTGTGTAGCCCCACAAAATACGAGTGAACCTCCAAAGGGCAGCACACTTGGGGAAATAAAAACAGCCAAGCAACAATGGTGAATTCAACTCTGTGACACTTTGCTCAGTCCCAAGTATAGTCAATAAATATTTATTGATTGGTTAAATAAAACAAGTTTGGGCTCTGACTAGATGGAGTTTTCGATATTTGCATTGCATTATGTCACAATCTCCTGACTGAAGGTTTACATATTTAATGCGAATTCTGAAAGCTCTGTTGTCATTTTAGAAGACCACCCCAGACAAACAATAATTTTCCTTCTGGCCTTCACTCTGACTTCTGTCCTCCTGGAAATGTGAGGGAAGAGCTGTTAAGTTATACTGGGAACATCAGGAATGTTTCCCCTGTCATAGAGAGACACAGCAGCAAAGCTTCATGAGAAGCATAGAAAAGAAAAATCCTTGTTTCAATTCTGAAGGAAGGGATTTCTGGATCCAGTGCTACTTTCTCAGAATAGAAGCACTTGGTCGATAGCTCAGTAGCTGAGCTTAAAGCAGAATACAGAAACATCACCAACAAAGCCCACTGTTAGGTTTCAATGACTATGGTGATAAGTCGATTTTTAAGCTGAGGCAGGAGTATTGCAAGCTCCAGAACAGACTGAGCTATATAGTCAGAGCCTTTCTCAAAAACAAAACAAAAAAAAAAAAAAAAGAAGAGGAGGAGGAGATAGGAGAGAGATGGGGGAGAGGGGAAAGGAAGAGAGAAGAGGGAATAGGAGGGAAAGGAGAGTTGCAGGAAAACAAAAAAGGGAGATGTGTTTTGATTACAGTACTTGATGGTTAAATTTCTGTTTATATATGTTTATCTTAGCGAGAGTGGTTTGAACTGACAGGAAGGTCAAAATGACATCATTAGTCATGAAATCTGATTGAGCTATAGGGTTCTCATTGAAAGGAGGGAGGAATGGAGAAGGGTGTGAGAAAAGGGGAGAAGGGGAGGACTGAGGGAAGGAGAAAGGGAGGGACAGAAGGAGGGTGCAGGAGAGGACGGAGGCCGAAGGAAAGAAGAGGGGAGATAGGGGAAGGACTTGGGGAAACTCCACAATTCGGTGACTGAAAAGACTTTCCAGCCATCTTTAATTCCCTGGTCCCTCTTTATCTGCCACTGTCCTTTCGAACAGCCTTACTGAAAGTCATCTTCTAACAATTCACTCATTTAAGATGGGCAAGGGTTTTACTGTGCACATGGTGGTACAATCTCACTGTAGCCACTCTTGAGACATGCCCATTACACCCAAAAGGAACCCAGCACACATATGCACTTACTCCCTTGATAGCTTTTAAGCACAAAGACATCTCGAATAAGATAAAGATTAATGTCAAACAAATCAAAGACGTCAGTTTCCAGCTAGATAGCCACCCGCTGATGGTGGTGTGTTGACATCTCCTTCTCCTCAGGAAAGACTAGGAATAAAAGGCTTCAGACAAGCCTCCACTGAAGCTTCATCCTCAGAGCAACCAGAATAATCTTTAAAGAATTGAACTAGAAATAGGTAGTGCAAAAAACGGAGATGTCATTCCTATGTGCGTTCTCAAAGTCCTCCCTCTGTCCTGGTGCTGTGTTCTAACACATAGCCTGGTGCCAGCTTCTATCAAATAAGTTTGATCTGGAGAGGTTTGGATTGCTAACCAGTCAATAAAGGAATACAAAATACTCACCATCTATTATTGTTCTGGCATACAGATTCACAATCCCACTTGGCAAATGCACCTTGCTGAGCCACATTAATTTCCTCTATCTTTCAGCATCAGAATGCCACCAGGATTCTTTTGTTGTTTACCCATCGTGTCCACAGAACTTTTCTTAAAGAATGTAAAATTTGAATTACCTTCCACTGTGTGCCCAGGCATCCTCAGCAATCAACAACAGGTTTATTTGATCCTCACAGTGCTGAATGGAAAAGAACACTAGGGACACATCACACATTTTGTTTTCTTGTGGATTTTAAAATCACAATGATACATTCCATTTCCTGTGTGATGAATGACAGTTCCATGGCACCTATAAGCTTCCTGAATGCCAATTCACAGTGAGGCTCTTATGAGAGTATTTCCCCCACTTGGATGGGTAAAATCTAGGCTTCTGTAGTTCCGGTGTGTATATCAAGTCCCAAGCCACTTGCATATACCTGATAAGGAAGGACCACAAGTTCCCTGATCAAAAAATAAAGCCCATTCATAGAACTAGAGCTGTCTCGCCAATGGGATCATTGCCATAGTTATTATGGAAACTGGCAAAGATGTGGGTATAGAAAAATAACCCTCCATTCAAATAGATGAGTCTTCCCTCACAAACCTGAGGAACTTGAGTACCTTCTCTACCATGCTCACAAAGGAAAAAGGACAGGGGACTTGATGGGAAATAACAGTCTCAGAGCTCTTGTTTCTTAATTGATTTTAACACCTTGAAACCCTGAAGTATTTGATAAACCGCTGTCTTTCCCACTAACATCATGACCCCAAAATAACCCGTGTAATTACTCAGTTGGAGCTATCATCTGTCTGAGCCAGGGTTTACTTGGGGCAACATCTTCTAATCTCCAGATAAGCTTCTACCTTCAAATTTTCTTTGCAGTTTCCAAAAGAATATGTACTTTAAAAATGTAAAAGCAGCATTTTGTGGCTAGGTAGAAACCTGGTACAAGGGAAACTACCACAAATCTGCAAGGACAGCCCCAGCTAAGACTCCTAGCAATAGTGGATAGGTAGCCTTAACTGACCATCTCCTGTGCTCAGATTGGTAATGACTCCAGTTGTCATCAGAGAGCCATCTTTCAGTGACTGATGGAAACAGATACAGAGATCCACAGTCAAGCAGTGGACCAAACTTGGGGAATCATGTTGAAGAGAGGGAGGAAGGACTGTACAAGCCAGGGGGTCAAGGTCATCACAAGGGAACCCACAGAAACAACTAATCTGGGCTCATAAGAGCTCACAGTCTCTGAACTGACAGCTAGGGAGCCTGCTTAGGACAGACCTAGGCCCTCTACATGTGACAGTTGTGTAACTTGATCTACTTGTGGGACTCCTAGTGGTAGGAGCAGGGTCTGTCCCCAACACTTTGAACGGCTCAGGAACCTATTTCTCATACTGGGTTGCCATGCCCAACCTTAATAATGTTGGGAACAGGCAAAAGCACCTTACTCCATTTTGTCTTTGGACTTCATTTTACCTGTAGGGCAAAACAAAGTTCAGATCCCAAGTAAGCTTTCATATTGGGAAAACACTGGTATTATTGCCACCAATTTACATACCCGTTAAGAGACAATATGGCACGCCTTTAATCCCAGCACTCGTGAGGCAGAGGCAGGTGGATCTCTGTGAGTTCAAGGCCAGCCTGGTCTACAAGAGCGAGTTCCAGGACAGCCTCCAAAACAATACAGAGAAACCCTGTCTCAAAAAAAAAAAAAAAAAAAAGAGAGACAATATGGCAGTCATTCATGGAGTTTCTGAATGTTGCCTTTGTCCTACCTAACATCCATGTAGCCTAAACTTCAAGTTTAAGATGATTTGTGATTCAGATTTAATGTCATGCTTCCAACAATTTTACAACTCAATATTGCTGTTTTACAACATGCATGTCCAATCCATTTATATGAATTAAATTTCTCTAGTTTCTCTAACTCATTTTTAAGTTATCCTTAAAAACTAGCTTATATTAGATGTAATATTAACTAATATCAAAATAGAAAACTAAGTAGTTTGGGTTACTAATGTATGATGAAGTTCTTTAAAACTCTGTTTAAAACTCTGTGTTTTCTCATGTGTGCTAGCTGATATCATAGGAAGCAAAGACACTAACAATTCCAGTCTTAGATGCAACCGGAAAAAGGAGGCTGATTACTGAGGTTTCAAAACACAAACTCAACGCATATTTCATTTCTGATTGTTTGAAACACTGGCTGTATTGTTATCAGGGCACACTCTGATAACTTTTCCAAGTATTGGGTCTTTTGTTCCTCCAGTCAACAAAGCAATATTTCTCTTCCCACAAACAAAATGCCAAGAACCATAAATTAGATTCTGAATTTCTCTTCCTTGATTCCTAGTTTAAGGCTTTTTCCTTGCATTAATCTGACCCACCCTGGCTCAGTTTTTACTAACTAGATAAAGAGAAGTACTTAAGCTTCATTCGTCCAACACCCACTGTAATCTTCAGGGCAGGGGGCCAAACTGGGATTTTGGGGAATCTTGATTCCTGGAAGGGGCAGCTCCATGTCTTCACCCTCAACAAAGGGAGGATCCCAGCGGCAGCTTAATATATTTATACAAGATGTTTCTTTCAAAAGTGTTGGCTCAGGATCAAACACCGTCACAACTAAAGACCCACAGTCTTGAAGTTTCAGAACAAGCCATGCTTAAAAATCAAAAAGACTACCATGAGAGGGAGGTATTCATGAGAGATCAGCACATTGGAAAGTGTCAGGGGGTGAACAGCCAGGGGAAGCAAAATCAAACATACACAGTAGGCTTGAAAGAAACAGGAAGAGGCACTGAGTGACTCTTGATCTGGGCCAGTTACTCAATTCTAGAGAAACAGTATTAGCTGCCTTCTTGGGTTTTGTAGACTGGCCTAGCAACAATCAAGGCTCCACGCCTTTGTTCAGACTAAGTGCCCACGCATCTTACTTGACTTCCACTTCTTTCAGTCAGCCTGAGAACACTAGGTCAGCAGCATTGACCTGTTGGAAACGGGGATAAGAAAAGGGACATAGACTGGTGGGACAGCTCAGCAAGAGGAGGCACTGGGGCACAGGCCGACAGTCTAAGTCCAAGCCCCAGATCCCACCAAGTAGCGGGGCAGAAGTGACGCCCCAAGAGCCAGCCTCTGACATCTGTACCTGCTTCCTCCTCTCTTTTACCCTCCTCTTCCCCTTCCCTTCTCTCTTGCCCCTTCCCTCTGCCTCTCTCTCCCTCTCCCTCCCTCTCTGCTTCCCAGCTGCAAAAGTGGGTAAAGTACAAGGGGATTTCTTGCTGAGAAAAGGTTCATCAGCATGGTCCAGGAAGGAATAACTAGGAGAGACTCAGAACTCCACATACAAGAAGCCTGCATCATGGGCACCAGATAGCTTTGATTATTCATACCTGCTTGGCTCTTAAAATTATCAATCATTTTATCAGGGAAGGGTGTTTAAGGCAGCGCCTCCACTGTTGGTTAGATTGCCACTTGGAGTCATACTTGTAGGCCTCAGGACATCTCACTAGTGCCAGATCTCTATCAAACCTATAATGACTCCTTTTATTACGGTATCTCTCATCCTGCTCTCCTCTATTCTTCCCCTGACTCCACTTTCCTGCTCTCCTCTATTCTTCCCCTGACTCCACTTTCCTGCTCCCTCGTGTCCTCCTCTCCCCTCCTCTTTTTCCCCTCTCTTTCTCCCAGCTTGCTCACCCCCTGCCCGTGCTCCCAATCCCCTCAGAAGATCCTTTCCTTTCCCCTTCTCTGGGGTACCATGCATATCTCTCTTAGGGTCCTCCCTGTTTCCTACACTTTCTGGTTGTGCGATTGTAGACAGGCACTCCCCTGATCCATGTCTAAAATCCAAATATGAGTAAATATATACCATGCTTGTCTTTTTGTGACTGAGTTATCTCACTCAGGATGGTTTCTTCTAGTGCCATCCTTTGGCTTGCACATTTCAAGATTCCATTGTATTTTTCCACTGAGTAGTAGTACTCCATTGTGTAAATGTACCACATTTTCTCTATTCCCTCTTCAGTTGATGGGCATCTAGGTTGCTTCCAGGTTAGGACTATTAAAAATAATGCTGCAATGAACAGAGTGGAACAGATGTCCTTGTTGTATGAATGTGCATCTTTTGGGTATGTGCCTAACAGTGCAATTGCTGGGTCTTGTGGTAGACTGACTCCCATTTTCCTGAGGAATCTCCACACTGATTTCCAAAGTGGCTAAACGAGTTGGCACTCCCACCAGCAGTGGAGGAGTGTTCCCCTCTCTCCACATCTTCTGCAGCATAAATTCTCATTGGAGTTTTTGATTTTAGCCATTCTGACAGAAGTAAGATGGTATCTCAGACTTGTTTTGATTTGCATTTCCCTGATGGCTAAGGATGTTAAGCACTTTCTCAAGTGTCTCTCAGCCATTTTAGAGTCCTGTATTGAGAATTCTCTTTTTAGTTCTGTGCCCCATGTTTTAATTGATTCCTTTGGTGTTTTGGTGACTTGCTTCTTGAGTTCTTTGTAAATTTTGGAGATCATCCCTCTGTCAGATGTGGGGTTACTGGATATCTTTTCCCATTCTGTGGGCTGCCCTTTTGTCTAGTTGACTGTGTCCTTTGCCTTACAGAAGCTTCTCAGTTTCAGGGGGTCCCATGTATTAATTGTTGACCTCACTGTCTATGCTACTGGTGTTATATTCAGGAAGAGTTATCCTGTACCAATTCATTCAAGGGTACCTCCCACTTTCTCTTCTAAGAGTTTCAATTTGGCTTGATTTATGTTGAGGTCTTTGATCCATTTGGACCTAAGTTTTGTGCAAGGTGATAGACATGGATCTATCTGCAGTCTTCTACACACCAGCACCATTTGTTGAAGATGCTATCTTTTTTCCAATGTATAATTTTAGCTTCTTTGTCAAACAAAAATCAAGTGTTTGCAGGTGTGTGGGTTAGTATCAGAGGTTTCAATTCTATTCCATTGGTCTGCCTGTCTATTTTTGTGCCAATACCAAGCTGTCTACAGGACAATAGCTCTATAATAGAGCTTGAAGTCAGGGATGGTGATGCCTCTGGAAGTTCCTTTATTTTACAGGGTTGTTTTGACTATTCTGGGTCTTTTCTTTTTCCATATAAAGTTGAGTATTGTTCTTTCAAGGTCTGTGAAGAATTGTGCCAGTATTTTGATGGGATTGAATTGAATCTTTTGGCAAGATTGCCATTTTTACTATGTTAATCCTAGCAATCCAAGAGCATGGGAGATCTTTCCATTTTTCTGGTATCTTATTTAATTTCTTTCTTTAAAGGACAGCCTTGTCTCATTCCTGATTTTAGAGGAATTGCTTTGAGTGTCTCTCCATTTAGTTTGATGTTAGCAGTTCGTTTACTGTACATTGCTTTTATTATGTTCAGGTATGTTCCCGTTATCCATAATCTCTCCAGAACCTTTATCATGAATGGGTGTTGTGTTTTGTCAAAGGTTTTTCTTTCAAATCAAGTGAGACAATCATGTGGTTTTTCTTTTGCATATTGTTTATATGGTGAATTATATTGATAGATTTTCATATGTTGAACAATCCCTGCATCACTTGGATGAAGCCTACTTAATCATGGTGAATGCTTTTTCTGATGTCTTCTTGGATTTGATTTGCTAATATTTTATTGAGTATTTTTACATCAATGTTCATGAGGGATATTGGTCTATAGCTCTCTTTCTTTTTTTTCTTTTATCATTTTTTATTTTAATTTTAAATAGCTTGTTTTACATGTCAATCCCAGTTCCCTCTCCCTCCCCTACTCCCGCACTCCCCTTCCCCCCCAGCCTCCCACCCTATTGCCAAATCCCTCCACATAGGAGATATCTAGAGTCTGTCATTTCACTCTGGGTAGGGTCCAGGCACTCCCCTAAGAGTCCAGACTGAGAGAGCATCCCTCTTTGTGCTATGGGCACACGATGACTATATTCCTGGGATAGACACTGATCCACAGCTCAGGGCCCCATAGGTTGCCCAGGCCTTCTCGCTGACACTCACATTTGGGGAGTTCATATCAGTCCCATGCTGGCCTCCCCGCTGTCAGTCTGGGGTCCAAGAGCTCTCCCCTGTTCAGATCAGCTGTCTCTGCAGGTTTTGCCAGCCCATTCTTTGCCAATTTGCTCATCACTCCTCTCTCTGTCACTTGATTTAATTTTAGTAAGTTATATATATCCAGAAAAATGTCAATTTCCTTTAAATTTTCGAATTTTGTGGAGTACAGGCAAAGTATTAACTGAAGATTCCCTGGATTTCCTCAGTGTGGGTTGTTATTTCCCCCTTTTCATTCCTGATTTTGTTGATATGCATGTTCTCTCTGTCTTTTAATTAGTTTGGCTAGAGGTTTGCCTGTCTTGTTGGTTTTCTTGAAGAACCAACTCTTTGTTACATTGATTCTTTGTATTGTTTTCTTTATTTCGACTTTGGCTAGAGGTTTGCCTGTCTTGTTGGTTTTCTTGAAGAACCAACTCTTTGTTACATTGATTCTTTGTATCGTTTTCTTTATTTCGACTTTATTGATTTTCGCCCTCAATCTGATTATTTCCTGGCATCTACTCCTCCTGGGTGAGTTTGCTTCCTTTTGTTCTAGAGCTTTCAGTTGTGCTGTTAATTCCCTAGTGTGACTATTCTCCAGTTTCTTCATATGAGCACTTAGTGCTATGAACTTTCCTCTTAGTAGTGCTTCAAAGTGTCCCATAAATTTGGGTATGTAGTATCTTCATTTTCATTGAATTTTAGGAAGTCTTTAATTCTTTCTTGACCCAGGAATGGTGCAATTGCATGTTGTTCAACTTCCATGAATGTGTAAGATTCCTGAAATTTGTGCTGTTGTTGAATTCTAACTTTAAACCATGGTGGTCCAATAAGATAGAGGGAGTTATTCCAATATTTTTGTACCTGTTGAGGTTTGCTATTTGCCAAGTATGTGGTCGATTTTAGAGAAGGTCCCATGTGGCACTTTTGAGTTTGGGAATGTTCTATAGATGTCTGTTAAATTGGGTCATAACTTCTGTTAGTTCCTTTGTTTCTTTGCTGAGTTTCTGTCTGGTGGTTCTGCCTGTTGGTGAGAGTGGGGTGTTGATGTCTCCCACTATACCTATGTGAAGTCTTATATGTGATTTGAGTTTTAGTAATGTTGTAATGTTTCTTTTACGAATGTGGACGCCCTTGTATTTGGGGCATAGATGTTCAGAATTGAGATTTCATCCTGATGGATTTTTCCCGTGATGAATATGAAATGACCTTCTTTGTTTCTTTTGATTGATTTTAGTTTGAAGTCTAATTTGTTTGATACTAGAATAGCTACATCAGCTTGTTTCTTGGATCCATTTGATTGGAAAATCTTATCCCAACCTTTTACTCTGAGGTAATATCTGTCTTTGAAGTTGATGTGTGTTTCTTGTATGCAGTAGAAGGATGGATTCTGTCTTCATATCCATTCTGTTAGCTTGTGTCTTTTTATAGGCAAATAAAGATCATTCATATTGAGGGAGATTAAGAAAGATTGAGTGTTAATTCTTGTTTGTTTTTGATTTGTTGGTGGTGGTGTTATTGTTTGTGGATTTGCCCCTCTTTATCTTTTGTCTTTGGTAAAGTTGGATTACCTAGTGCGTATGTTTTTGTGAGTGCAGTTACCTTCCTTAGATTGAAGTTTTCCTTCCAGTACTTTCTGTAGGGCTGGATTTGTGGATTTGTATTGTTTAAGCTTGGTTTTGTCCTGGAATATCTTTTTTTCTCCATCTATAGTGATTAAAGCTTTGCTGGGTATAGTAGTCTGGGATGGCATCTGTGGTCTCTTAGTGTTGGTAGAATATCTATCCAGGACCTTCTGGCTTTCAGAGTTTCCATGGAGAAGTCAGGAGTGATTCTGATAGGTTTGCCTTTGTATGTTACTTGACATTTTTCCTTTGCTGCTTTTAATATTCTTTTTTATTCTGTATGTTCAGGGTTTTTACTATTATGTGGCAAGGGGTCTTTCTTTTGTGGCCCACTCTATTTGGTGTTCTGTAGGCTTCTTGTGCCTTCATTGGCACGTCTTTCTTTAGGTTGGGAAGCTCTTCTTCTATGATTTTATTGAATATGTTTTCTGCACCTTTGAGCTGGGTTTCTTCACTTTCTTCTATACCCATTATTCACAGTGTCCCATATTTCCTGGATATTTTGTGTTAGGGATTTGTTGGACTTCAGATTTTCTTTGGTCGATTAATCTATTTCTCCTAGTGAATCTTCAACGACTGAGATTCTCTCTACTAACGCCTGTATTCTATTGGTTATGCTTGCATCTGTAGTTCCTGATTGTTTACCCACCTTTTCTAATTCCAGCATTCCTTCAGACTGTGTTTTTTTGTCTCTATTTCAGCTTCCAAATCTTGCACTGTTTAAATTGTTTCTTGTAATTTTTGATTTGTCTTTTCTTCCATTTCCTTAAATGATTTTCTCATTTCTTCTTTTATGGTCTCTATCATCTTTATGAAGTGGTTTTTAAAGTCATTCTCTTCTGTTCCATCTGTGTTGTGATGTTCAGATCTTGCTGGTGTAGAGTCCCTAGACTCTAGTGGCATCATATTGTTTTTTCTGTCCTTGAATTTGTTCTTGTAGTGTCGTCTTCCCATTCCATCTTTCAGTGAGCACAGGTGGGGTCTCTTCCTTTCCTGGTGAGTACAGGTCCAAGTTCGATTCCAGTGGGTGCAAGCAGATCCCAATCACTGACGGGTCTCACGGTGGATAAAGATGGATCTGAGGCACTCCCTCTCCCAGTGGGTAGGAGCTCTGCCCTCTGCCCTCTGCCCTCTGCCCTGAGTGGAGGCCAGGGCAGGCAGGCTCTCTCAGCAGGCTTCTGGTCCTCTGGGGGCGAGTCAAGCTTGCTGCAGTTCCCAGTCCAAGAGGAAATATACTTTTTAGGTGAACAAAAGTTCTGCCTTTGAGCCCGAGTCCATCTTGATGTCAAGAACTGAGAAGGATCTAGCCCTACCCAGCCCACTCCTTTGTCTCCTGTCACCCTTCACCTTCCCTAGAGCATGTTGGTACCAGGAACTCGTTCTATTCCCTGTATGTCATGCCTTCCTTCTGCTTCCTTTCCTCTCCCTTTGTGTTTCATTGCTTCCTTATTATCCCCACTCTGATCTTGCTTTCCATAACTATAATTTCATAAATAGTGACTTGCAACAAGTTATTTAATGAGAAAAGTAAAACAAATTAAGTGTTTTAAAGGACAATTTATAATTACAGCATTGTTATATGTAATGTGTTGAAATGTAATTTGTGCTACCACAATGTATGATTTTTAAACTGCTAAATTAGAATACATTTCTCCACTCACCATCAAGGGAACACACATTGCTTTTATTCAGTTCAGCGCAATGCCATGGGAAATGCCCTTGGAAAGGAATGGCAACAGGCCACCTATAACCCAGAGATTACACGCAAATGATACCTATTAAAGACCATCCTCCCAGAGCACTGACCAGAGCAAATCAAACAGTTCTCTTTGTTTCATTTCTTCTGTTGTCTTTAGGCTTAGGAATCTGTCCCATTAGTTTAATTACCAACTGCATTTACTTCTCTATATGTTCGTACTCAACTCTTTTACATAGCTGAGATTCATTTTTATATTTGACATAGAGTGGGAAGAAACTAACTCATTTCCCCCATTACTTTTTAAGGACTAATTATTATAAGATTCTTATTTGTTCATGATATTCCATTATCATCTTTTACGTTTTATTGTGTGAGGTCATACTAAAACGCCAATAAGGAATGTGTCTTAGTTAGTTTTCTGTTGTTGTGACAAAACACCATGACCAAAAACAACTTGGGGAGAAAAGGGCTTATCCAGCTTATTTTAGTTCCACATCAAAACATATCATGAAAGGACATTGGACCAGAAATCTGGAGGCAGAAGCTGACGCAGAGACCATGGAGGAATGCTGTTTATGGTCTTGCTCCTTATGGCTTGCCCAACCTTCTTTGTCAGAGCACCTAGGACCACAAGTCCAGGGGTGGCACCATCCACAGTGAGCTGGGACATCCCACATCACTTACCAATCAAGAAAATGCACCACAGGCTTTCCTACAGTCCAATCTAATGGGGGCATTTTCTCAATTGAGATTCTAGCTTCTGTCAAGTAGACAAAAACAAACTATCCAGCATAGAATTGTATTTAAATATTCCCTTTCTCTGTAATGACTTAATAACAATGAGAAATTCATGGGGGGGGCGACAGTTTCCTC
This sequence comes from Mesocricetus auratus, assembly GCF_017639785.1. Lineage (NCBI taxonomy): Eukaryota > Metazoa > Chordata > Mammalia > Rodentia > Cricetidae > Mesocricetus > Mesocricetus auratus. The sequence continues at coordinate 105,843,811 of NW_024429184.1, read as the reverse complement.
TGGGACTAGCATCTCATGGTTAAGAGAATCTATCACTGTGCCTAGCAAGATGAATAAGGAATAGTGTCCTCCTGGGGAGTTGTGATCATTCTCAATAACACCAGGCGGTTTGCCAAAAACTAAGTCCAGAACCCTATCGTTTGATAACTGGGTTTTGTGGTCTCATAAAGAACTCAATTCAGGTGTCTGTGCTGCTGGCAAGCCTCGAGGATTTCACTCCAGAGCAGTTTTGTTCTTTGAAGGAGACACAGTTGATCCCTGTGTTTAGGTTTTGTTTGCATTGTTCAGTTTCTCTGCAATCTGCAGCTTAAAGGAGACAAATCAAATTGTGTCAGGGGAAGTTGTGCTCAGTCACAACATGGGACTAATTTTAGTTAGACGGCAATAGTCATCTGTCAGGGCCCTCCCCCTAAGACATTTACTGTCTGGGTCTACCAAAACGCAACAGGATGTTCAGGGACCAAGATTATAAAACCATGCTACCTGTCTGAAAAAAATTAGTCATCAGAGAAAACAAGATGAGTATCAAAAAGAAGAGAGAGCTTCAGAGTGTGTAAGGATTAAATGGGCTTGCCAAGATAGTTTCTGTGTTCTTACTAGAAACATCAGTGCTCTCTGGCAGAAAGACCAGTCTAAAAAATAGTCTTTGACTTTTAACAGATTCCCCTGGGTAAATGAAACACAGGTTACCAAACACAAAATGACGATGCTAACTATGCTGAAAGAATTTTAAATCATTGCCTTTTCAAAATGTAAGGTTTCCCTTAAGTTATTTTTTTACTAGCCACCAGATATAACTAGAGACAAAGCCATCCCCAAATTGTTCCTACCATGATCTGCAAATTGTTTTGCGAATTACAACTTTTTTTGTTTTAAATGAATTATTTTTACTCAATTTTGTGATAACATTAAATTTAAGGACTTGGCATCTTCATGAGACAGGTCAGAAAAATGAAGTATGACATCATAACATAAGCGAGTACAGTGAATGCAAGACAGAGTCAAACATGAAAGAGAATTTAATGTTCAAGAATGACTCCAAAAACACTTTTGAATGGACTCGTAAAAAGTCCAAAATGCACATGAATTGAACTTGAAAACTGTAAGAAATGATAAGCCAGAGGAGAATCAGCTGCTTAAGGGAAAAGAAAACTTCAGTTAAGGGAGAAGGTACTGTAACCTAGCAGAAGACAGTGTTATGATTAATTCAACAATCCTGGTACGGGCATCTGAGAAAGCCCAATATAGCCGCTTCATAACAAATTTGTATATTATTAAAATGTAGTCACATTTATAGCAAATAATGGAGAATCTCAAATGTAAATAACTTAGTTCATTATGACTATCATCTTTATTTCTCATATCTCTCTGAGGGAAATATTATCAGACAACAAGATGTGTTTGGTCTTTAAATCTAGATATAATATATATATTTTTTAAAGAATGTAAGGAAATAGACTTTTTTTATTTTTCAGTTTAAATTTAGATAAGAAGCAAGGTTGCTTCAAAAGTCAGTTCCAGGTCCCTCTCCCTTTCCCTCCCCTCCTCCCATGCCCTCCCCCCCCAACACCCCCCATTATCCCCTCATTCCCCCAGGGAGGGTGAGGCCCTCCATGGGGGTGTCCATAGTCTGTCATTTCATATAGGGCAGGGCCTAGACCCTTCCCCAAGAGTTCAGGGTGAGAGTGCACCTCACATTGTTGGATGGGAGTCCAAAGTCCGTGTGTATACTCGGGATGGGTACTGATCTGCTGCCCAAGGCTCAATAGATTACCTAGGCCTCCTCATTGACACTCACATTCAGGGGGTCTTGATCAGTCCCATGCTGGATTCCCAGGCTAATGCCTGGGATTGAGGAGTTAACCTTTGTCAGGTCAGCTGTTTCTGGGGGGTTAAACCAGCCCAGTCTTAATCCCTTTGGTCATCAGTCCTCCCTCTCTGTTACTGGCTTTCTTGAGTTCAGCTCAGTACTTAACCGAGGGAGTCTGCCTCTTCTTCGATCAGCCACTAAATGAAGTTTCTGTTTCCCAGACTCTCTGGCCATTGGATTGTAGGCTGGCACTCCCCAGATCTATGTCTAAAATCCATATATGAGAGAGTACATGCCATGTTTCTCTTTTTGTGACTGGGTTACCTCACTCAGGATGGTTTCTTCTAGTGACATCCATTTGCCTGCGAATCTCAAGATTCCATTGTTTTTTTCTGCTGAATAGTACTCCATTGTGTAGATGTACCACATTTTCTCTATCTACTCTTCGGTTGAGGGACATCTAGGTTGCTTCCAAGTTCTGGCTATTACAAATAATGCTGCTATGAACATAGTGGAACAGACATCTTTGTTGTATGAATGGGCATCTTTTGGATATATGCCTAAGAGTGGAGTTGCTGGGTCTTGTGGTAGGTTTATTCCCATTTTTCTGAGGAATCTCCATACTGATTTCCAAAGTGGCTGAACCAGTTGGCACTCCCACCAGCAATGGAGGAGTGTCCCCCTTTCACCACATCCTCTCTAGCATAAACTGTCGATGGGTCCGGAGGCATCACCATCCCTGACCTCAAGCTCTATTATAGAACTATAGTCCTGAAAACAGCTTGGTATTGGCCAATTACAACTTTTAACTCTTCAATCTTCCTTGCTTCTCAGTTCCCTTCCATACTCTGAATCAATTAAACTTCCTTTCCACACTTCACGTGGAAGAATAATTTTGGAGTAATATTTGTGTCACATTTCTATGTGTATGAAAGAAAGAGACTTTAGGATTTTAATCAGTTAATGCAGGTTTATGGTTAGAAGATATTGCCTCAAGTATGTTAATAAATTGTCCTGTGCTGTTCAAGCATGTGGAAAGCAGACCCTAAGAGTGGCCAGGCCCTCTGTGACTCAAGCACTTTCATTTCAAGTGTCCGTGTAAACCCTGTGTCCTGGGTCAGACTGACCCCCCAAGAAGGGTGGAAGGCAGCAAGCGGCAAAGGGCATTAAAGCACTGTGTCCTTTAGGATAGATAGAAGTAAATAGCTCCCCACAGGCATCACTGTTGTTCATCTCACAATATTTAAAAATGCCTACAATGGGCATAAGAAGCTCGACATTTGACCATATAAAGAAAGTTGACTGGGCACTCTAGCTGACTGACTCAGCTTCCCCAGTTGCTTTCTGTTGGATGTCTGCCAGCCCCTGATTTGATGATGTTGCCTTTGTTTGCTCTCCCAGTCAGGCTACCCTAGTCATCTCTGCTGATTTTATAAGTTCTGGATTCAGGAATGTTTTGCCATCTATCTGCTGCATCTACCTGTCTCCTTCTTGTTATTTGTTCTTTTAATGCTGTTTGCTATGTACTTAATAAACCCACTTATTTGAAACTGCAAGCATGGCTATAATAAAGGATTCTCAAGGCCTTAAAGAATGCCATATTGTGAACAATAACACCAATAGTTTAAAGAATAAAGGATCTCTTATAAGAGATGCTCTGTAAACTCCAAACTCACAGAATAGATAAATTTGTAGTTACTCATCCTGCAAAATTGGGGGTAGGGGCATCTTCTTTATAGAAATCTAACTGCTAGTTTCCTTTACATAAAAATTCCCCTTGGAACATTGCAAACATGTCTACAATTACAAAAGACCAACTGACAAATAACTTTTCATATAACAATTGCTATGCAGGGTGTGGCAACCCCCTCGTGTGTTCATCTTCAACCCATATCACTTGGGTTATGGAGTGTCAAACATCTGAGACACACTTTCAAAAGGATGGCTTGTCTTGTGGAGAGGGCTGGTGAGGAAACTCGTGGTCAGCTGAACAGCTGCAGCAGAGTAGAAAATGTGGCATGAGGAAGCATCTCAGTAGTCTTTGGATAACGAGTAAAAAGCAAAGCTGTCCTCTCTAGCTACCTAGGTTTGTGTTGAGTCTACAATCTGGTACTACAGAGAAAACTGCCAGGACAGGACCAACCCAAAACCCTCATTCACATAAGCAGAAGTACCTGAAGGCCAGCAATGCTGGTGAAAGTGGGCAGAGAAAAACAATAGGTTCTGCCATGGCCAAATGCATCGTGCATAGTGGAATTCAAAGACAGAATCCTAATGGGAGGCAATGCCTTAAATCAGCAGAATACACCTGCCTTAATGGGATTGTAAGCCCAATGATCTAATAGAGAATCTAGTAACGTCATTGTTTTTGGTCATATTGGATGAGTCACTTGAAAGTTTAGCCTACGTATAAGGCCAGAGGAGGGCAGGATTCATGAGGTCAAAGGCCAAGTGATATTAAAAGAAGTCTGCCTCTCTGAATTTCACATAGAAGTGGAGAAGGTACTGTTTGGCACAGAAGTTTACCTTGCATCAATTGTAATGCATGGCCACAAAGCTAATTATAGTAAAAAAAATAGTAACATATGACATGAGTAGGCTTCAGAACAAAGCACAAGAGACACAATAGTCAACATCTCTAGTTAACAACCAAAGAAGATAGAAAAAGTACTGATGGGGAATACAGAAGTGAGCAACTAGAATACATGAAAAAGCAATATACCTGGTGCTGGGAACAGGAAGAAAGCGTATTTATACATCTGGCTCTTAGAACCCTGAATGTAGTCAACTCGGCATCACTTTTCAAATGAAGCACCTAGATATAAATTTGAATCAATTATTCATAAAGTGCATTGCTAGTGTGGTCTCTTATTTCAGGCCCCTCCCAAGAGGCTGGTCCTTTTTAGCTTCTGAGTGATGTGGGATAAAGACCATAGTCCTCCATTCTCTTTTCAGAGATGGAGGGTTTGTGTATTTAAAGATCAAGGGCACAAAAAGAAGCAATTTCAGAATATAGAGTGTGATTTTTTTTTCCAAATCAATATTCAGTTTCACAACCAAGGATCCATGAAGGGAGAACAAACCATGGAAAAACAAACATTTTACAGTTATTGAGATGACACAAGTTGCTGGTTATATATAAAAAAAAACCAATCAATTTTAAGGACAAACAAATCAAAGCTAGTTCAAACACTGGGACATGGTATTACAAAAACAAAAGATATGGTAGTAACCCCAAAGAGCGCACCAGGTCTTGAACAACTAAAGCAATTATTTTAAACAGTGGAAGAAGGTGCATTTTAAGAGCTGTTGGCACTCCCCACCACTGTATTAGAGCTACCATGTTAGCTCCCTAGAAGAAGGTTCTATGGAGCATACTTGTTGACATCCAGAGAAGCACCTACACCTATGTTGCCTACTAAAATGACAAAACCCATGCCTATTGAATGGAACATATGGTATAAATTCTGTCATTTCTGATCAAACTGGAAATAAAAGTGGGAAAGCTAACAATCTATAGCACAGAATTTGTAAAAAACAATTTAAGTCCAATACCTCATATAAGCCTCAGTTCAAGGACTATCCTCATACCATGTGTCGTTTATGTGCATAAAGACTTAAGTAACAAACCATGCATTTATTTATTAGATTTTTAGATGAATTGTCTACATTAGTAAACATTCACCATTCCCATAGTTTCAGATCTTGGACAACACAGACATTTACTTCTGGAAACAAATTCTATTGGGATGACCCTAGAGAAGGAAAGCACGAAACTCCCCACTCTCCCAACCCCCAATCAGGCCCCATTCAAGAACTGCAGCACCTCCAGAGGTGATCATCTTTACAGAAGGTGAATTCATATCCTACAAGTAAGATGATAATGCTAGTGAGTTATCTGCTTTTCTCTTAACACATCCTGACAAAGGCAACTTATGGTAGAAAGAGTTTATCCGAGTTTCGAGTCCATGATGACAGGGAAGCGTGGCAGCAGGTACCAGACATGGCAGCTGGAGAAGGAACCCTGAAAACTCACGTCTTGCACCACAAGCATGAAGCTGAGAGAATAAACTTCAAGTAAAAAGGCTGTAAGCTCTCAAAGCCCCAGTGACATACTTCCTGCAGCAAGTCCCCACCTCCCAAACCTCCTCTAGACAGCGCCACCAACTGAGGACCAAGTGTTCACATGCCCAAGACTATGGAAGACATTTTTCATTCAAACCACGACTGGTAGTTTTTAAACAAATTGCTATTTTCCTGTTGCTTAAAAAAGTCTTAGCTGGCTCAATGCCAGTGTCTACATTTTTAAATCTGAATAAGCAATAACAATTTTGTCCTGAACATATGGGCTTATTCATTGAGATGGGAGATCCCTTTCACTGCAGACATTTTAAATACCCATAGAACTAACAGAATCCTGTATGGTTTACAAAGACATGCTCTCAGCCTTTTAGATCAACCACGGAATCCCAAGTTGGTGATCAAAACTGACAACAACTGACCAAGACATAAAGGGGTATCTCATCATTGCCCTTATTGCCCTCCTATCAGTTGGGGCAACTCACTGATTCCTGTGGAATGAAGGTTTCTCCCTGCAGCTCCTGTCAGCAGGACCCCTATCTTGTTCTGAAGTTCATGTTCCGCAGTCTCTTTTGGGAACTTCACTTCCTCTGCCAATCTTTGAAACATGAAAGGGGGAGTCTCTGTGGCTTTTTCCCACTACCCCAGAGATCTTTCTACTTCCAGCTCCTGAACCCTCCTCTTTCTGGAAGGACTCAGAACTATTTTTTTATTCTTTGTAACAAAATGCCTCTTAGGAAAGTCAAATTAGCATTCATTCAAGCAATCATTGAGTACATGCTGCTACACAACTTCATGTTTTTCATTTCTTAGAGTTTGTAACCTTAATGTCCCAGAACTTGTCTTCTATACTGTGGGATCTCGATGTATAATGGTAGCTCTTCAGCAAACATCCAATAAAGACATTCTCTAGGAGAACCTAGAGTCATACAATAAAATAAACTTCAGCAGAATATTTGCTTAAATTCATTGGAAGTATTTTGATTCAGTAATGTTCAATACTCTCCTATTTCAATTTTTATAAAGAAAAGCATATAATAAAGTTAATTTTAGGAGTGAAATGAGCTAGGATCTGAGAAAATACTACTATATGTGCTTCTATGCATGTCTGTGGGGTGCAGATGTGAATGTATGCGTGTAAGTGCACGTGTGTGTATGTATGTGTAAGAATATGTGTGTATGGATGTGCATGGATGTGTATGGATGTGTGTTACACACACAAATCAATGGAGTAAGAAGGAAGTCAGAAATGAATTAGTATCATAGAACAATAAACACAGAAACATCCCACTGTTTCATTTCATACATGGAAGAGAGAAGCAGTGCACTTGCAATCCCACAGGTTGGACAGTCATTGAGATCACCTGACTTCTTACTATGCTCTCTCCCCAGTGAGCCAAAGTTTCTAAAATGTTCTAAACATATCAAGATCAAAATGGCAAGAGACTTGGAGACCTTGTCAGAAGGGCATCGATCCGCTCAGCACACTCCCTCCATGCCGCATGTTCTCCTTCAGCATCCTGCTCACACAAGCAGGAAGCAAATGTCTGAAAGAGGATGTGTGAGGAAGGGAGCTCGCACCTTCTCTCTGTCTCCAGGGTAGGAAAAACAGCTGCTGAGACGGAGCAAAGCTCTAATCCAAGATCTTCATGCTCCAGAGTCATGAAATCGCCACAGGAAGAGAAAAGGGTGAGCTTTAAATCACATTTGGTAACATAAGTCTGGGTGTGAAACGTACTATAATTAGAGAAAGTGATAACAAAAAATATAGCAAACTATTTCGTTAGAAATTTTCTCTATTTAAAAATAGTGACGCACCCCATTTAAACATAATAATGGTATTTTCCCACATGACTAATGTTCAACATTTCCTAAAGATGTATCCATGAATATTCATGTGTGTGTAATTGTATATGTGTATGTGTGTATTGGTATGTGTGTGTTTACTAAGAGATGTGAGAGAGAACGAGAAATACACACACAGAACAGCATTTCCCATTTGAGATTCAGGCTTTTCTTTTGAAGATTTACTGACTTTACTTATACATATGTGTGTGTGCACCTGTGTGAGCTCATATGCACCATATGTGTGCTGGTGCCAGTTTGGATCAAACATATGAAAGTTTTTGAGTTAGAAAATAATTCATCCTTTGTTATAACTATTTAGAGAAATCTGTATGTATTTATACACTTATTCTACATAGCTAAAATATCTATGACCATAGCCATGCATATACATATACATATATATATAGTTACTTGTAACCATATGTATAAATGCACTTACAAATGTATATACAAGATAAGAAGAAAGTAAACGTTCGAATTCTGGTTAAACTCATACTATAATTTCTCGGTGTAAGACAACACACCACATGATGCAAGAACCATATAATTACTCTGATTAAACAGTGACGTTACATGCAAAATTCCAGAGTGTACTCCATCCTCTGTACAGCCGACCTGAATCAGATCACTTATACTCCATATGAGCTAAAGTCATCTCCTCCTAGGACAGCACTGCCCCAGCCAGTGTACAGCATATACTTTAACAGATGTTTTTCAAACTCTGCAGGTGGAAAGCATACTTTTACAGCAATGCTCAGACTCAGCCTGCAAATCCCAATCTCCTTGACATTCTTTGCCAGCCAGCAGACTCAACTGTTTCAAGTCCAACCCACTTCCCCTAAAAACACCCTACCAAATACAAGAGGACTCCATCCAGCCTTGCCTGTGCCATTATCCATCTGGGGACCTTCTCAGCAATGCCTAGATTAAACAATAGCTTCTCATCTCTCCCCTTTCCTACACCTTCTACTCCACCTTCCATGTTCCAACACGGTCAGGGTTCTTTAAACCTTGCCCTAAGCCCTCACAATTTTTTATACTCTGATTTTTCTGTCATAAAGGATCCAATTAAAAAATGGGGTACTGAACTAAACAGAGAATTCTCAAAAGAGGAGTCCAAAATGGCCAAGATACACTTGAGAAAGTGTTCAGCATCTTTAGCCATTAGGGAAGTGCAAAGCAAAACAACTCTGAGATACCACCTCACTCCCGTCAGAATGGGTAAAATCAAAAACACTAATGACATTTTATGCTGGAGAGGTTGTGGAGAGAGTGGAACACTCCTCCATTGCTGGTGGGAGTGCCAACTTGTGCAGCCACTTTGGAGATCAGTATGGAGATTCCTCAGGAAAATGAGGATCATTCTACCACAAGATCCAGCAATTCCACTCTTAGGCATATATCCAAAAGATGTACACTCATACAATAAGGACATGTGTTCAACTACCTTCATAGCAGCATTATTTGTAATAGCCAGAACCTGGAAGCAACTAGATGTCCCTCAACTGAAGAGTGGATAAAGAAAATGGGGTACATTTACACAATGGAGTACTACTCAGCAGAAAAAAAATGAAATCTTGAAATTTACAGGCAAATGGATGGCACAGGAAGAAACCATCCTGAGCGAGGTAACCCAGTCAAAAAAGACAAACATGGTTTGTACTCACTCATATATGGATTTTAGACATGGAACAGGGCATTGCCAGCCCACAATCCCACCACCAGAGAGTCTGAGGTGCAGGGAGGACCATAAGAGAGATATGCATGGTAACCCGGAGAAGGGTTAGGGGATGTGATTTCCTAATTGGATTGGGGGGGGAAGAAAGGGAGGGTAGAAGGAGATGGGAGAAAGAGAGGGAAAAAGAGGAGGGGAGAGGTGGACATGGGAGAGCAGGAAGGTTGTTCCAGGGTAAGAATAGAGGAGAAAAGGATAGGAGATACCATAAAAGAGGGAGCCAGTATACGTTGGAGGCGAGATCTGGAACTAGTGAGATCTTCACAGATCTACAAAAATGACACCGATTGGCATTAAGTCGACCTTAAATGCTCTCCCATGATAATGAGAATGATGACTACCTTATATGCCATCCTAGAACTCTCATCCAGTGGCTGATGGAGGCAGAAGCAGACACCCACAGCTGTGAACTGAATTGAACTCCTGGAACCCAGTTGCAAAGAAGAGTGATGACCAAAGGAATCAAGATCAGGCTGGCAAAACCCACAGAGGCAGCTGGCCTAAACAAGGTGGAACACATGGACTCCAGACTGATGACTGAGGGACCAGCATGGGACTGATCCAGACACCCTCCCACCGAATCTGGGTAACAGGAGGCCTTGGCAATCTGTGGGACCTTGGAAAATGGAACAGTATTTATTCCTGGAATACAGAAGGACTCTGGGAACCCATACCACATGGAGGGATGCTCTCTCAGCCTGGACACATGGGGAAGAACCTGGGACCTTCCTGGGATGATGTGACAGACTCAGAAAGTCCCTCATGGAGGCCCTTGCCCTCCCTGGGGAGCCAAGGGGGGATGGAGTGGAGGTGAAGGGTTGGGAGGATTGGGGGGCGGGGAAGGAGGGGAGGGAGAGGGAACTGAAAGTGACATGCATAAAAAGTTAACTATATATATAAAATAAAAAAATAAAGTCATAGATTTAATTGATATTTAAAGGACATTTCATTAAAAAATCAGGCCATCGTATTCACAAAATGAAAATAGAAATGACATAAAAAACTACACACACAACCAGAACATAATGAATTATGAGTGCACACTATCAAGTGCTGTCTTTGTTGTAGGATCCAACTCAGCCCCTCATGCTTATGCAGCATGCGCTCTACTGTGGCATGCCAAAAGTTCCTCCATCTTGTCTCAGTTGAAGCCATCTTTAGTTTTACCTGAAACACACACACACACACACACACACACACACACACACACACACACACACACACACCCTTTTCGACCTCTGCCATGAAAAGTCCCATGGGAAAGTACACAGCCCTGTTCTAGAAACTCAGGGTGGAAATGTTCCGGCCAACTGCATGTTATTGGCTTCTGTTAAACTGCTTTGCTTCCCCTGCAATTGCCAACCAGGTTACAGGTGCTCTATGTTCTTCGCCTTTGAAAACTCTCTGTAAAATGTATTCAAGGTTGATCAGTGACAAGTGATTCTCTCCAGGCACTCACTGACTTAATACAGACTCTCAACCCAGACTTAGCTCATGTGGAGTGGTCTTTAGGTCTCTACACCACAGAATACCAACTGAGCCATTTCCCAAATCCTGAAGAGAAATGTTGCTATGTACCTATACAAATAATGATATTCATCTATATTATGCTGATAACAGGAATATGTCCAAAATACAACTTTGAATGGAGGCATAAATTCTAGAATAATGTTTGTTAAAAACTCATACAATATAAAATCAATTCAGGGAATAGATTTTTTTTCAATTACAAGGCAAATAACTTTGTTTTTCATCACTGCCTTCAAAACAAAACTCCCCAGCATACCAGGATAAACCATTAAGTAATGTCTTTAACTTTCTAGTCATTTCATTTGTAAGAACAAATCTAATTTTGTTAATTACAACTAAATTTTAGCCATTGCAAAATCCAATCAAGTCCTATTTAATCCTTTATTTTCATGTGCAACTTAAAAATATTCAGTCTTGTCTAATCTTAAGCATTGACTTCGGGTGGGAGATGTTCAGAAATACAGGACACTGTTGACTATCATTACAACAATCTCTCACTCACTCTCTCTCTCTTTTTATTTTCAACTCCCTCCTCCCCTTTCCATTTTTTGTCTTCCCTCTTGTTTTCCAGTGCTCCTCTGTAATCAGTGCAATAGGAAGGGGGGATTCATGAGAAAGGAGCACTAAATCATCCCCCACATAGTTGACCGGCCAGCTGATTCTTCCCCTAGCCTCCACTGGTCCATTCTCACTCACCAGACTCCTTTCCTCAGAAGGCATTAGTTTTAGGCAGCACCTCATACAGGGATTCCATGCCTTTGTTCCCCCTGGTATTCTTTTGCTTAACAGGCTTCATAACACAGTGGGAAAGCTACTCTTCTGCAGCTTTTCACCTACCCTACTACCCTTCCTCTCAAGCCTGCTTTTTAATTATCATACAAAGTAATGGTGGTAATTATGCCCTTTACCTACACACTTTGTTTTTATCCATCCCTTTCCTCCCCTGCCCTCCCTCAACTCTTCATTCCCCCCAGTAGCCTTCTGCTTTCACGTCACACAGATTCCACTTTGAAGCAGGTGCCATGCAACTTCTTCTGGTTGGCTTATTCTCCTTCCACTACTAATCAAAGACACAAAGAATGGCTTTCAAAGTCTCTGAAAAACTCCTGCCCACAAAATCCAGCCCCATAGCCTCCACCACATCCTTCTTGAGGAAACATTCCAAGTATCTCTAAATGACTTTCTTGGGGTCCCTCCCACATATCCTGGGGTAAAATGATACTTATCAAAGACAGAAAGCAAACTCAAAGCACTCTTTCTTCCTAAGAACTTCCTTTGTTAAATTCTGTTGACTATCAAGACTCCTGCTTACATACCTAAAATGGTGAAGAGGAATGTAGCTGCCTCTTGGCAAGTCTTTGAGTGTGTATCTGTCTTGAAGATGTAGTATTTCATTATCTATTATCCTCATCTTTCCAGCCTCACTCAAATCTTTGAATCTTCACACGGAAAAGAGAAAGGCATATTTATAACAAGCTCCAGATGGTCAAGGTCTTGTGAGCTTAGGCAGCCAGGAGAAAAGTTTTTACAAATAGTGTTCCAAAAATATCTCTACTTTGTCTCATAACATCCAATTCTCCACTTCTTCAGGCCTCTCCCCTTACCCATCCTCTGAGACCAACACTAAGAATGTAAATGATCCATCTCAACAGGATCCACCAGGCAACTCTCATTCAATGGAGACATTAAACATTAATAAACAATATCATCACTCTTATTTTAGTAGATAAAATTGTTCTCAAACATTTCAGGAAATCTGCCATAACAGGAAAGATTTCAAAGTCCAGTGGAAAAGAATGGCTCCCTTTGGACACTGTCACTAACAGCTCGAGTTCACCACAGCCCTTAATGTCAGGAAAACAGGTCATTCATCTGTCAGGTTTCATGTCTTTATCTCTGAGTGTTGTTGCTCTGCTTACAAGCTGAAAAATTCTTGAGATCAAATATCTGCTCCTCAGACCTGCTGCTTTGAGCAGGGTTTTCAATAAAAACCTTGGGGTATCGGAAATTCTCCATGTAAGTTTGTTCACACAGGGATGTTCTCTAACAGTGCAGTCTCTCATTTCTCCAAGAAGTGTTTACTTCTTGCCAGAGGATACAAAAAATATGCCGTGTCTCTTCTCGGTGGGTCTCTCATGAAACCACTCCCCTAGCATACTATATATAGTAATGTGTTGTGCTCCTCATCTGTGAGGTTATAGAAGGTGAATTCCAAGGAGGGCAGGCATTTATGTTTGGTCTGACTATTCCCACTGACCTATAACAATATCTGGTACCAAATCCAAGTTTTAACATGTATTTATTGTATTTATTACACAATTGCGGTTCTTTCTGAATATTTTGACACTTAGGTTACAAAAAGACGTACATCATGAATTGAGAAGCACCTCATGGACTTTAGTTGTTAATAAATAATTCAGTGTCCCAAGTTTTAACTGTCATTGTACTCGCTTTGGATTGAGGCTAAGTACAAAAACAAATTTCTTTGCAATGGCCTTCACAACTTTTTTGTCATCTGACTTGGCTTTAAATACATAACATTCATCTAGTGTGATGTAAAGGAAATGAAATCTAGAACCAGGCTTCATTTCAACTCTGTGAAGGTTGGGCACCAGGCATTGAAGTACTGGAGTAACTAGTATTATTTTGTTCCTATTGCTGTATAAAGAGCCATGACCAAGGCAACTTACAAAAGAAAGCATTTAATTGGGACCCTGGTTACAGTTTCAGTGGGTGAGCCATGATCATCATGCCAGCGAGTGTGGTGGCAGGTGGATAGGAATGGCACAAGAGCAGAAGCTGAGAGCTGATGTGAGAACTGGAAGCAGAGAGAGCTAAGAGCAAATGGTGTGGGCATTTGAAACCTCTCAGCCCATCCACTAGTTCTTCCCAAGACAATTCCACCAACTAGGGACCCATCAAATAACCATAGTCCCCACCAGATAATATGCTTGAAGAGTATCCATTATTGGTTTGTATCTCCAAAAATCTTCTTGGTAGCCAGCATATAACTTCACTTCACTGAGTTGCCATGTCAGTTAACATAAACAAACAAGAACTGAGATGAAGAGAAGACAATATAGAGTTTTAAAACATTTTAAGATCTGTGATGTTACAGAAAAGAACACCTCACCCAAAGAATGCCTAAGTTCTACCACTGTCCTCGCTAATGTGTCCTGTTTCATCATGCCAAAAGTGGACATTGTCATTTTATCCCTGCTCTCCTTGTTCAAGTTTTAGCATTTATTATGAAGTGTTGTTATACATGATATTCTGTTTGTGTGCCTCAAAGAACTACCCAGGAAGTACACCAACCAGATCAAGGCTTCTTTTTGACTCGACAGACTGGGGATGGTGACCGATTGCAGAGGTGAATAACCCAACCCAACAGTGGAACCCCTGCAGCAATAAAGACAAAGACCAGCAGTGACCACAAATCACTCAGGGAAGGACCTTATGTGGCAGCTGCAAGATGCTCCACCTTGGATCAGGACCTCTCACCAGGCTCAGATCTGCTTCCTGCAGCTTCCATGATCCTAACGAGGAGTTGAGCTGTACTTAGCCAGACAGAAATACAAGTCCTCACAAAATAAGCACTCCATACAATTTGAAGCACCTTCCAAACACACTTAAACATACCAGTCACATATACCCTGTCAAACTCACTAAATGTCTTTTGTAAAAATAATCACATAGTTAGAACTGAAATTCAGATGCTATCACCAAATCAGGTAGAAGGCAATTGTTACTTCAGGGCAGTAAATTATGACGATACTAAACCATACTTCTTGACCTTCCAAGGAAACTGATCAAGTTTAGGGAAGATTCCTCAGAAGAACATTTGATCTGCATTTGAATAACTGAGCTTGTTAAATAAAGAAGGGGAATAAGAATTTTTTTAGATCACGGCAATAGTGTGTGTCAAAGCCCAACAGAAGAAAAGATCAGAGGTGTCTCGTGAGAACAGAGGAGAACAGCCCAAGATGCTGTGGGGATTTCTTCAGTCCTGAACACAGAGACGGATTCTGCCTCGCTCATTGACTTAAAAGGAATTGTATGGATGTGGTTTTTACATATGATTTAATATCACCATGTCACCAAGGCAGATCCAAAGTGACAATGATTTGAGGGGTTCCTGGGAATTGGGATAAAGGAAGCAACAAGCACATAATTTAGGACATATGGTTGTAAATCCAAAAATACATGAGTCCAAGGTCTAAGAGGGTTCCTTCCTTCTTGTTCTTTTAATGTTTTATCGGCATATATTAATTGTACATAATGAGCTTATTGTGACATCTTCATGTGAGGACATAATGTGTTTGTATTACATTCACATACCCTTTATCCTCTCTTGCCCCCCCCATTCATTAACCCTGTTAAGGAGAGCTCTTTCAAGAATTAGGAGTCCAAATGAAAGAGAAGTTGAGTAAGCAAGAGAGAAGGGATACTGTGTCCAAGCTTCCCTAAGACAGGAAGTGAGTTCATCCCATAGGGGAAAACTGCTTTTAGCAATGAAAAACCGCAGGAGGCACCCTGTGCAGAGAGGTGCATTTACGATGGTAGAAAAGTAACTTGGTTCTCAATTGATGGCTTCCAATTTGTCTTCAAAAAAATCTTTTCTGAAATTCAGGAAGAATTAGTAAAGACAGCTGGAAATCATGAAGAAAGTAGGAAAATTTTTAAAAGTCACTGTAGAGAGCAGGAAAATAGGGGCTAGGAAACAACAAACCTCAACATGTTTTGTGTCCTGAAGTATTAGTTGTAATTCTGATGTCACAGCCCAAGAAGGTTCCTTTGGTCAATAACTACCTGTGGTTTTCAGCATAAACACAAAGTAGGTGCTTGACACAATGCCAGGGCATTCTCAGGCCCAAGGACAGTTGCACCACTCTTGCTACATGGTTTGTCAAGAACTCTACAAGGTCTGTGATTTAAACCCATGTTTATTAATTCTTTTGACAAAGTGTACAGGTTATCGAGGTACACATTGGGCTAGACTCATTAGCCTGAATTTACCATCTCAACTTAATTTAGAGTTTCTCTTCTCTCCACCTTAATTATCATATTTCACTAGGCAGGACGGATAATCCTGGTTGCTACCTTAACACATCTGGGAAGAGGAAGCTTCAACTGAGGAACTGCCTCCATCAGACTGGCCTGTGGACATGTCTGTGGGGCCTTCTCTTCACTACTCATGGATGGGGTAGGATCCGGTTCACTAAGAATGGTGCTGTCCCTAGACGGGTGTGTCAGAGCTGTATAAGAAAGGTTACCAAACGTGAGCCTGGAAGCAAGTCCATAAGCGGCGTCCTCCACATCTCTGCTTTGCTTCATGACTCCAGATTCCTGCTTGAGTTCTTGCATTTAATGATGGGCTGTGACCTAGAAGTGTAACTCAAATAAATCTTTCCTCCCTCAGGTGGCTTGCAGTGATGGCGTTTGTCAGAGCAATAGAAAGCAAACTAGGATTTAAGGTACATATATTTTAGCTTCCTTAAGTTAATTTTGTAGGAAGATACTTAAAAAATAAGAAAATGGAGATTTGAATACTTCATTTGCAAGTTACATTAATTTTTATATATTAGCATAAATATAGATAGGTATACCTATGCATTGAAATGGATGTAGATAGGGAAAGAAGAAATGAAAACCCCAGCTGAGTCTCGAATATAGGAGACAGACAATAAGGTTCTATTTTGTATTTGGAAGGGGAAAGGACTATGAGACAGAGTCCAAAACAATTTTGTCAGATGGCAAATTGGAGAAGACAGCTATTTCTTACAAACAGTACATTGTTGCTACATAAAAATGAAGAGAAATATTTTAAATTATAGTGTCAACTTAAAGTAGCTATTTTGGGGCCAACAAGATGGCTATCTCAAGTTGTCTTTTACCCTTTTAACCTCCACACATGCACAATGGTAAGCACATGTACACACTCATACACACACACACACACACACACACACACACACTTAATTAAAGAAAAGTACTTTAAACTTAAGGTGTATTCTCCAACAGTTAGAACTTGAAAATAGGAACTATCAGAGCTTTCTTCGATTTGAAAATCTCCCTAGACTAGGGTTGTAGTACACTGATACAGCAAGCATTATGAACCCTGGCTTCAATCCAGCATCCCAAAAGTAAATAAATAAATGGTTAAAAACAAACAAATTTGAATGATGACTTGTTGAGCTTTTTTCACTTACAACCTCTTTTTGTCCAAGAAACTTTTAGATGACCTCCAGGCATACGAAAAAGGTGTGCAAATCAAACATTTGTTGATACCAAATTGGAAGGCATTTTATTTTTCAAATAATTATTTTCTATATATAATTTTGCCATTTATTAAAGATGAAAACAATTTGCAAGCTAATGAGATAGGTGTGCTTATTTTTGCATAAAGAATTAAAGTTGACTGAATATTGATATTGCCAAACATACAGCAACCTCAATGCCTTTCAGAGTTGACTGATATTTTGATTTTATAATTGTCAATGATTTGCATAAATACACAGAACAAAACGGAAGGAGTATGTTTAGAGACATTTTAGGAATGCTAAAAAATTCTGCCCTGATCCTAAAATGAAATCTGTTTAACAATCTTAAGAAACTCAAGCCAATAGCTCAAAATCAAATTTTAAAACCAAACATCCCAGTTCAATGCAATCCAAAATTATATTTGGATTCTTAGCTACCGAGAAATGACTGTAGAAAAATATTTAGTCTTCCTTTCTATAATTAAACCATTAGAAAAGCAGAGAACATTGAATAGTAAAAACACTTCAATTCATAATATAGAATAACCATGAATCTGAGCCGAAGTGTCTCAGGCATTGCAATATTCACTGAAGTTGCACAGAACGATGACTTGCCCAGTGCAAAGTGTACAAGTACTTACATGGTGCAGTGTTCAGAACCAAGGCTGCCATGAAGGCTAATGACACAACATGGGCAGTCACTGCCAAAGACACCTCAGACCTATCACACTTGATTTCGAAGTAACTTTTGATTGTTGTGCATTCAGCAACTTTTTATTGTTGTCAGTTTTTTTCCAAGACTGCCATATTCAGTTATACCATACCACTTGTGGTCATGACCACCAAGTTCAAGAAGCTGGACTCTACATGGGAATCAAGACAGCATAATAGCCGAGACGGTATGTTTAGATCTCAGTTCCACCTTTCTCTGCCTACTTGACCTAGCTAAGGCCCTCATCATAAGACATCTTTAGATTATCATTAGAACTCAGGGAGTTAATAAAGAGAACATGCTTAGAATAGAATCGGATTGCAGCTAGTACAAGACAAGTGTTCATTGATGATGATAATGCTTTTTTTAATCATCATTTTCCTAGTATAAAAGATGTCAGCACTATCTGCTAAGACTTCTCTAAATGCCCCTAGAAGCTTAACATATTGTTGGCACCACAGTTCTAGTGATAATGAGTGAGATTAATGATTCTGGTCTTTTGATTTTTAGTTGTCATGTTGTCATTATTATAATGTGCAAAAGGAAATACAAAACTCCCTTTGGACTCAACTCAAGTTCATATGAAGAAGAGTCAGACTGGCCTACTCAGCAGAGCATCCTTGGAAACCCTCAAGAAAGTATGAGGGAACCCCCATTCCATTCCCTGATTGTTTCATAGTCTCACTACCAGTTACAAAAAAAGACAAATATCAACTAAGGCTTCTCTGTGTTACAACTCAAATCCCTCCTCAGAGTCATAATCAGGTTCAACATTCAGACCAACCTCCAGATGCCACACTCTTTCCCAGTAACAGATGTATCTTCATTTATTCTGGGCATGTTGGAAATGTGTATAATTTAGAAACAAAGAATGGGCAGCAAAAATGACATCAGACGACCCATAGTCCTCTGCTCTCCAGTCTGCCACTCAAATGGAATTTTACAAGTTCTTAGACTTTCTGAATCCTAGATTCCTTAGATGTGAAAATGTAGGCATCAGAGAAATCTTTATATTTGCCCAGGGATACATCATCTGATTGACCTCATTCTGGTGACCTTGGGCATATTGTCTTCTACTCTGTCACTCAAATTATCCTGGAAACTCAGACCAAACTACCACAACTGTTCCCCTTTATATCGAATAGAATCTGGATATCACAGCAGGATTCATTGATAAAGCCCCTGTATGGTTAGTAAGTTTGATTTCTGATGGCAATTCCCTTTGTGCTAGTCCAGGACTCTGAATTTCAATTTTCAACTTATAACAAAAGGTGTTAGATAAATATAATTAATAAACAGAAACACCTTGTATGTTCTAAGGCTCTGACCAGTTATTAAACAAAATAACAGTTAAATGATGAAAAGAACTGAATTCTTTATTAAAGTACAAGATCAACTTTTAAGGATGTGACTGATAATGACTCAGATAAGGAGAGTCTATCATCACTAGTGTCAAGCCCTGGGATTTTTTAATTTATTTGATAAGGTCAAATGCTGTTGTTTCTTGTTGACCAAATTCTTAATAACTACCAACATAATTTCTAGGACAGTTAATTTTCTAGTGTTTGTTTTTAGTGTGTGTACTTTTAATTTGAATGACATATCAACCCTGAAACACATGTTAACACGTTTTGCTAACATTTAGTTAACCTTGGAAGGTTAAGCTTCTTTTAAATTTGCCAGGAATTTCGGTTCCAAATTTGATAAACTACCAATGATAATAGTTTGGAGTTAATTAAATTGTGGGGAATGCCACGAACTTAATTATGTTTTTAAACTTCATTTTATAAACTGAAAGATCTAATCTTTGTGCTCTTGCTGTAGAAGAAAGATTTCTTACAGACACATCGTTGAACTCATAGCAGAGACCTATAAAGTTTTTTAAAAATTAATAGGATAAAAGCATAATAAATTCATTTAATGTATTTTATATGACATGATATGTTTTAGATATGAAGACTGAAGAAAACAGAGAAACCTACATATTTTAAATGCAGAGGTCTGGAGAAAATGATAGCTGTGAGAACGTATGTTTGGACCAAGGATGTCTGGTACAAATGTCAATAAATTGAAGGGAATTTAGCAGGCCTTTTAAATTAGATTGTCCTCTTCTCCGTGAATACAGTTTATAGGGTGGGTATCTAGCAATAAAGGTCTTGTGACTTGCTTAGAGGCTAGCCAATAATTTTTATGACCTGATTCACAGTAGAAGAGTACTATGTGCTCTCTGTTGCTAAAGATTTCTCCAATGTCAGAGAGTAGTATTTTGAAGGCAGTACATCCAAGACTATGACAGTAATCATGTACCATTTAGAACATGTAAAGATACCTTAACTGTTTTAATATTCTGAAATTGGAGAAGGAAAAAAATTCAAGAAAACTTATTATGACTAAATATATAATTCTGATAATCTAAGTTACATGCCATTAATATACGGCATAACAGTACATATATAATTGCTTACTTCACATATTGTTTTAAATAAAAATAACTAATAGCATGACTGTCATGGGAGTAACCAACGGCTCTCAGGTTAGCGCTAAAACCCACTTCATTGTTGTGAAAGCATGATTTGTTCTTCTTTATGTCTGAGTTATACTACATTGTGTACATAAACTATACGTTTCTCTATCTGTTCATCCATTAATGGAAACCTGGGAATTCTTCACAATTTGGACATTGTAAATGTTGCCCCAATAAAATGGGTATGTAGGTATGTCTATAGCAAACTGACTTTGACTCCTTTGGGTATAATCTAGGACTGAGAAAGACAGTTCTATTTTTAGATCTGGAGGAAACCTCTGTACTGACTTCCATAGCAGCTTTTAACAATTTACTTCCCATCAAGAGTATATCAAGGTTTCTTTTCCTGCACATCCCTGGCCATCATTTTCTCTTGCTTGTTTTCTTGATAATAACCATCCTGACTGAGGTGACGTTAAAATTCAACATATTTTCTATTTGTATTTCCCTGATGATGAAAAATGCTGAATATTTTTTCATCTGAAAATATTTTGTTCATTTGCCCATTTTCATTAATTTATTTGTTCTCTTGTTGATTTTTTTATTTTTCTTAACTTCTAGACACTAACCCTTGGCAAATAAGTATATTTCCTTCCATTCTATAGGTTGTCTCTTCACTCTAGCAGTAGTTACTTTTATTGTAAAAAAAATTAAGCTTTTGATATCATATTATTATATAATACCTCATTTGTCAATTCCTGAGGCTACTTCCTGAATATAAATTATAAAACCTCATATGTTTTGTTTGAAATCTGGTGGTTGTGGTTGTTTCAGTAAATCTTTGAGTCCTACATTGTATTTCTTCAGTCTACACATCTGTCTTTACACTAGCATCATGTTGTATTGTTCCTGTGGCTCTATAGTGTAACTACTTACTTACTGGCTCGTGCCCCCATGGCATTCTCTATGTGCTTTCTCATACAACTCGGTACCACCCAATCAGGAGTGGCACTTCCCATCACAGTCTCCACCTTCCCACATCAACCATTAATCAAAACGGTGATCCATAGGCTTGTCTACATGACATCTAATGAAAGCATTTTATCATCTAAGGTTTGCATTCCCAGATGATCTGAGCTTGTATAAAACTGACCAAAAAAAACTAGCCATCACCATTAGATTTGTTCTTGGGTTTTTTGGTTTGGATTTTGAGTGTTTGGGGGTCTGTTGTTGATGTCCGTGGCCTGTATAACCACCGAAGACTATGCAGATGTCCACAGTCTATGCTGAATGCTGAACCCATGTTGATGTCCCTGTGCTATGCTGCCACCAGGGGCCATATTGATGTGGGTAGCCTGCATTACCACCTGAGTCCATGTTGGCATCCATGGTCTGGGCTGCCTATGAGGGTCTTGTCGGGGTCCATGGTCCTACTGCTGCTGGGGGCCATGCTCTCAGTCTATGCTGTCACCATGCTTCTACTTGGCATCGTGAGGAAGTCTATGCTCCTGCTGACTGTGAAGAGCAAGAAGGCTATTTTTGCTGTGATATCAATGACTCCAGGCACACAGTTGTGGGGGTAGGGGGAGTGGGAATGGAAGACTTCTGTGTGACAAGCCCTACCCCAACCCTAAGCGCTCCCACCCAAAAGAGTAACAGCCTGGACAGGGAACCATTGAAGAGAACTCCTAAAATGTGTGCAGAGATGCTGAAGCATCGCTCCCCACAGCTGAGGGGAAGGACTCAGTTCTACTTAAGGGGCAAACCATTGAGAATTTGACCATGCTCTGGTGAGTATATAGACAACACAAATTAGACTTTTTTTAAACTTTTTTTAGTAGGGGAAGGTCACAAGGGTGGGGTGGAAATGGAAGGATTAGGAAGTGAGTACAATCAGGGTACAAAATGTCAAATTCCCAGAAAATCAATAAAAATGTCATGTTGAAAAAAATAAGAAATCCTCTCACTTTAAAAGCCAGAGGGGTGCACACACACACACACACACACACACACACACACACACACACACACACACACAAATAACAATAAAATCATAGCCCATAAAATCCACTATCCAAAGACAACTAGGAACACAGTTATGTTTATTAGCTGACAGAAGCAGGGAGATCTACAAAGCACATCAAAAGATAAGAATTGGGAGGCGCTTATAAGGGTGGGAGAAGTTATATAATTATTTAATGGTTTTGGTAGAGTTTTCTCAAAACTCTGTACTAGGGCATGCTAGAACTATCAGTGATTGTGTATTTAGAATACAAGTCCATGCAGAGCTTCTGTTAGATGGGCTTATCTATCATCCTGTCTAACATGTAATTCTAAATAACCCGGAGTTGCAAAGGTTTGAACTCATGTTGTGTGTGCTGCACACCTTGGCTAGGTCTGGAGTTTCATCTGTTTTGTAGGTCAAATGCATTTGGAACTTATCATTTTCTTCCCATTGCTCCTCCCCTTGGAACAGCATGCTCCAAACCCTCATGATACTCTTGTCTTGATAGCTAGTCACTGTTTTCCTTTATTTATCTATGTTTGTTTAACAGAGAAGGCTGAGGCTCAGTAAGTTTGCACACCAGGTACTACAGGATCTAGGGTTTCCACAAAGGTCTGTTTCTAAATCCTTTACCTTATTCAGTAATTTGGACTCCCCTTGGAAGTTGAATCATGTCTCTACTACTTAACAAACTTACCATTAGCAGGGCTTCGATACTTCCTTCAGTGGCAATGAATTCTTCCTCATTGTGTGTGTCCTTGATGGATCTGGCAGAGTGCTCCACCCTTTTCTGAGGAAAGCTGTTGCTGATCCCTCCCACCACCCCTTACTTCCTTCCACCTGGATCCTTGGGACTATTCTGAGGCCTGACTTATCTGATGTTTACCTAAAGTTCTCTGGGCACAAAGGCAATTTGCACAGTCAGAATGGTTATCATCAAAAAAAACAAGCAAGAGAAAATGCTGGCAAAGGATGTGCAGGAAAAAACCCTTAATACACTGCTGATGGGAAGGTAAATTGTTAAGAAAGGTTGAGGTGGCTGGGTATGGTGGCCCATGCCTTTCATCCTAGCACTTGAAAGACAGAGATAAGTGTGTTTCTGTGATTTCCAGGATAACCAGAGCTACATATAGTGAAATCCTGTCTCAAAAAATTGTTTTCCCCCTTGTGATTTGGGCCTTGTCATGTTTTTCTGTTATAGCCAATTTTCACTCAAGTCATCTGAAAATTATTTCTCTTACACATAAATTTCCAAATTGCAATGATGATTGGACATATTCATGGAATCATCAGGAATATTAAGTCAAACTTTGTTTACATAGAATTTACTCAAAACTACTAGCTACTGGCTACTCCACTTGCATAGTAGTAATCATAATAACAACTAGATTTGTCCAGGATAAGACTTTGTCAGCATCCCCACTATGAAAAAGTAGACTTTTGTTTCTGATCATCAAATAAGCTTGCTTGCCTAATTAGACTATCAATCATGAGTGAAGCATGAGTCAATTATAATCCTTGCTCCTTTGCTATAATGCTCCCCTTTTAGAAAGTGGAGAAAGTGGAGATCCCATCCATGCCATGCATATTTATATGGACTTCCTCCCCTAGAATCACTATTGGAACTTGGGTAAGAGATACTAAGCATGCAGCTGACCCACTTAATGGCCTGGCCAGGCAAATGGCTGCTAGAAGGAGGCCAACCAGGTTACTTTTCTATCATAAGATGATAGGGAAGAGTTGTCTACCTGAAAGTCTTCTGTAAGACATGGTTATCACTGAATATAGTTCCAGACAAAAATAAAACCACATTTACCATCCTTCATTACATTCAAAGATTTGATGAGATTTCTCTAAGAAAAGTGAGTAACAGTGATATCACCAATTCTAGGTTTTATTTTAGAACAGGAAGTGAATGAAAGACAATGCATACCACCTCCTGGTGTCGTTATTATACGGCGCAAAGTTAGAGTTGGTGGGTGAGTCTAAACCATGGTGAGTGAGGGACAACCCACACCATGCAAACTGAGATTATGGGTTTGGGGTTATTAGGGGAAGGGAAGGAAATAGGAGAGAGAGAGGGAGAGAGGGAGAGAGAGAGAGAGAGAGAGAGAGAGAGAGAGAGAGAGAGAGAGAGGGAAAAGACCTGCCTGCCCTGCCCCTTCAGAGGAAGAGCAGAAAGAGAGAGAGCAGGAGTGGGCAGATGTCGCACCTGCTGTGCAGCCTGCATCCGAGAATGTAGCGAGGTGGTCGGGATAGATGACACAGAGACCGGTCGGTTGCTTTAAGAAAACTTTATGCTTCCCAAGTCAGCTTAGGAGGAGACCCCAGTCCGCTTAGGAGAGAGCTCTCAGGAGAAGTCTCTCCAAGAAAAAAAGAGCTTCCCTTTTTTAAGGACTTCTGCCAAATACTCTGTAAATAGTGCAACAAGCCTCTTGTTCATATTTTTTTATAATGCTACATGTGTAACATCAATGATTGTACCTAATGTATCTGTGCAAGTGCACTATCTAATGCTTTCCTAAGTAGATCTTAAAATGATTGTAAACTTTATCACTGTTTTAACCGTCAAATTGTAACTATAAATCACCCTTGTAGCAAAGAAAGACTGGTGGTAAAATGCTAAGGCCCAGATCGGGAGATGGTCAGGTGACAGAGAGGCTCTATGTCAGTGGGGGTCCTAGGAATGGTAACAGTGGCAGTAGGCATTCTGGCTTCATGCTGAGTTCAAAGTGCCTTAGCCCATGGCAATCCCGATAGCCATAAAGCCTTATTACAAATGGTTTTAAGGTTGGGGCGCTCTGTTGATGGGCAACCTGTGGGGAAGACCCCCTCCCACCTAAGACAGGGGTTCAAGGTCCCCCAAAGACGGGCCAGGGAGGGTGACCCTACTTGACCTAAGCCAGGAGTGCCTCATTTAAAAATAAAAAGGGGTGAATTGTGGGGACACCAGACCTTGAGCAGAAACCCACTTCCCATTCGGCCTGGGAGCAGGCAGCTGTGTAATGTTTACTGAAAACAATTCAGTGCTAAAGCTCTTGATAGGGCTCAGATAAGGGCTTGCTCACTGAAATACCATGCCTTTCACACCCCCTATGGCTAGATGCCTCTTCCTGTTCCCCTGCTGTGTCTCCCCGATTCTGGGGCCGGAGATTAAACCACCAGCCAGGAGGGTGAGAAGTCTGGAAAGAATTGTATGTAGATGGATGACAGAAGTCCTTAAAAGGGGGAAGCTCTTTTTTCTTAGAGAGACTTCTCCTGAGAGCTCTCTCCTAAGCGGACTGGGGTCTCCTCCTAAGCTGACTTGGGAAGCATAAAGTTTTCTTAAAGCAACCGACCGGTCTCTGTGTCATCTATCCCGACCACCTCGCTACATTCTCGGATGCAGGCCGCACAGCAGGTGCGACAGGCAGAGTTTAAAGGGACCCGGCCTGTGTACAGAGCCAGGGTACTGCTTGCCCATGCACACAGAGTGAACACTCTGCCAGGCCCTGGATGCTAACTTATCCTACTCCTCTGTCTTCCACTGGATTGATTCTGAGATTCTGGGCTGTGGTACATGGTACAAACACAAGATGACAGAAGCTTATGTCCCTATAAAACCACAGAAAATACAATGTTTATAACTAAAACTTGGTGGCTAATTCATTCCACCCGTTTTTACCCTAAGAAAAGCAAAAGTTTAAATTAGATGGCAGCAGGACATCATGAAGGATACAACAATGCACACGGGAAGAAAAGGTCAGCACTGATAACAAAAGCAGGCAGTATTAACTGCCGCATATGCATCCAGCCATCCCCAGATAGCTTCCTCTGCTGTTTCCAGCTACTGGATGTAAATGCAGCTCTATATGCATTTTGAGTATCTATTATAGAAAGGTTGAAAGGAAATTGAAAAATGAGTAAATCATGTTCTCAGCTTTCCAGGGGCTTCTGGTTCAAGGGAATAAATGCAATGAAAGCAATTAGATTTAGATGAGGGGAAAGTTCTGGAAATGAATAGTGGTGAAGCTAGCCTATACAAATACAAATAATGGCATTGAACTACCTACTTAAAAGGTTGAAAACGCAGATTTTAACAAGTGTGTGTGTGTGTGTGCGCGTGTGTGTGTCTGTGTCTGTGTGTGCGTGCGTGTATTAAGGCACGCGCACACACACACACACACACACACAAATAAATAAATACAAACAAATCAGTCAAAGCCAGGTACAGGCCTTTAGTCCCAGAACTTGGAAGACAGGAGAATACAAATCTCTGTAAGTTTAAGGTCACCCTGGTTTAAATACAGAATTCCAGACTAGCTAAGTCTCCATAATAACACCCTGTCTTAAAAAAACAAAAATCAGCTGGCAACAGTACCATTCCTTAAACAAGAAAGAAGGATTAGAAGCTAGAGTGTTTTTCTGTTTGGGATTCTGTTGGAACCACATAGAGGACAAAACTCGAGTGAGCCCTTGCCCTGCCTGAGCTGTGCATGTTCCTGTAGGGCAAAAATCAGAATGACATATATAGGTAAGTGTTTTTCCATGGAGACGTGGGTGAGTATATTATCTCTAAGGAAAATTAATGACTTAGAAAGCACCCTCCCCCATCCAGGTACAATGGTTCAGATAAGGGATAAGCATCTCCCACAAATGTCAACACCACAGGTGTGTGCAAAGTGATGGATCTTTAAGGCGTGAGGCCTACAGGAAGGAGGGTCCTTGGCGGGAGGGAGGGGGGATGTTCTTGAAAGGCATTAAGGTCAGTCTCATGGGACCCTGATTAATTTTTGTGAGAAGATGGTTACAGGAAAACAAAACAAAAATAAATAAATAAAACTGGCTCCTCCTGCCATCTTCCCACAAGAGATCTCTCTGGCTTCTTGTCTGGTCATGTGATTTCTTTCTCCCATGTGTGGGCCTACCTTTGCCATCTGCCATTAAGTGGTATGGCCCCGAGTAAGTCCTCACAAGAGCCTGCACCATCATCCTGTTATGAAGAGTGAATGTACACAAAAATATTTTCTTTATAAAACTATCTTCCCTCCAGTGCTTCATTGTAGTAGTAAAAAGCAGGCTAATAAAACAGGTGACCCAAAGAAAATAGCAGCAGGGCTCTCATTCTCACAAAAGAATAAGCCTAGCTGTATGGGTTACACACACAGCAGCCACAGATGGCTCCATGCTCAGAATGGGCTCCATGCTCGGAATGGCCTCCTGTGTTTGGTTTAGCACTCTGATGGTCTCATCAAAATGTGTGTGTGTGTGTGTGTGTGTGTGTGTGTGTGTGTGTGTGTGTGTGAGTGTGCACACGTCAGCATGCGTATCTGAGTGTATATATGTGCGCCACATACATGCAGGAGTCCACACATACAGTTCAGAAGATGCTATCGTATCCCTTGAAACCAGAGTTACTGGTGGTTGTGAGCCACCAGGTGGGCACTAGGAACCTAACCCAATCCTCTGCAAAAGCAGTAAGCACTCTTAACCACTGAGCAATCTCTCCAGCCCCTCTCATAAATGTACATTTGAATAGAGGAGCCCACATTGTATCTTACACCAGGCCCAGGAACTTGGAAGATAGCCAGCCAGTCCTGCAGAGGTGAGCGGAGGCAGCCAGTTTCATTACAGAGCCTTTGGAAGGCAGAGAATGGTGATGTCCAGGAGGATACAAGAAGCACTTCTCATGGGTGCAGTGGCAGACACCATTAGTGCCAGCACCCAGGAAGCATATGCAGGCAAATCTCTCAGAGTTCAAGGCCAGCCTGGTCTACACAGTGACTTACCCCTCTTGATCCCAATAAAAGAAGAAAGAATAAATTGAGGGAGAAAAGTCTTCATGAGAAGGAGGGTTGTGTTACCACGGCAAGAATTCCCAAAGTGGGGTTGCATGAAGCTTCTTGGGAGTTCATACTGCATAGCCCATAAGCTTAAAACATCTTTCCTTGGGGTACGAGGCAATCTGCACCCATTAGAACTGTGACTTCCATCACACTTCTCTTGGGACACTCAATCCTTTTCTGGAGCTTTATGTGATTACAGATTGACATTAAAGTGTGCCATGGGGGCCATCTGGAGGCTAAGGGGACGGAGACTAGCATGGGAAAGTCAACTTTGTCCCTTTCCTTCTGAGCTCTAGCTTTTGATGGCACTCACATCACCGTCAACCTACAGTAGGCCTTCTGCTGTAATGGAAACTGTAAAGACCGCCATGTAAACATTTGAATAAGAATGGTCTCAAGGTCTCCCTTTGTTAGCTTCATAAACAGACTATGCCCTTGTTATGTAATTATTATCTCTACTTAGAATCCTTATCATATCTGTACATAATGCTGGCTGGTTGATGCCAATCAACACATTGATAGCTAAATCTGATGTTGGAGTTGTCAGT
Source organism: Mesocricetus auratus (assembly GCF_017639785.1). Lineage (NCBI taxonomy): Eukaryota > Metazoa > Chordata > Mammalia > Rodentia > Cricetidae > Mesocricetus > Mesocricetus auratus. Next base: position 105,814,994 of record NW_024429184.1, on the reverse strand, counting down.
AGCTATTCCTAGCTAAATTATCTAAGTAATACTTCCCTTAAGGTCATCTTGACCCTATTTATCACTAAAGGTTCAGACACTTTGATTTATGCAAACAATAGCCTTTATATTTCTTTTTATTTTACTTTTCTTCTTTTGGGTGATTGCAGGGAGTCTTGGTCTCTCTACACAGCACAGGCTAGCTTCATATTCGGAGATGCTCCTGCCTCTGCCTCGGAAGTCCTGGGACTAAAGGTGTGTTCCACCACTCCCAGGACTCTTTGCATTTCTAAGACTCAGTTCTATTGACTAGAAAAAACTATTTAGTTTGTCTCTACCTTACCCCCAAATAAGACCAAACCTTAGATAGACCTGATTAATCTAAAGTGTTGAGCTGGGCACACACTCTAACTCATCCATCCCTCCTCACCTTGCTTGGTCCAGCACCGCTTCCTGTTAGAAGGGAATTGGATGAGCAGGAAAAGAACAAAACCACCCTTCTGACCAGGCCAGACTGTAGTCTGAGTTTGGCATTAACTGTTTTTCTTACCCATGGTGTATGCCCTCAGGGTGGTGGGCAAGAATGGACAGTTGCTCCAACATCACACATTAGCAAAAAGCTCAATTCCTTGGGAAAGCAAGCAGCCCCTCCCTAAAGGAAGGGAAATGACAGTGAGTTTATTGAAGAGAGTCCTTGTCTTTTTTTTCCACAGGAATTCTCTGGGGACCTATAGTTAGTCTTAGAAAAAGAAAATCTCCACAGAAATGTCTTTGGGAAAACACCTCCCTTCTTGTTGTGTTGACAATGTGGTTAGTAGAAGTTGTTGTGTTTTCAGCTTAAGCCCAAGAGGACCTATCTGAACCTTTTGTTGGTTTTGCTTAGAACCTAGAAGGTAGGAATTAGCCATTATTATGGACCATGTCCTCTAGAACACCACTCCTGCAGGGTACCTCTGATCAAACAACAAAATTCCTTTTAGCTTAAAACTCTTGAAATCGGCTTTAAAATGAGTGGATTTCCACACCACTTATTCATACATCCTTTTTAAAAATTAGCATACTTCCAATCCCTGATATGCCATATCCTCCCCTTCCCCTCATCCCTACCTAAACCTTAAACTTGAAGTGTTCCTCCCCTCTAAGTACGTTTGAAATTGGGTTGCAAGATCTTAGGTTTCCACACAGCTTTTTCTGTTCTTTGCTTTTCTTTTTCATTTTTTTAATTTAAATTAGAAACAAGCTTGCTTCACATGTCAATCCCAGCTCCCTCTCCCTCCCCTCCTCCCCTGCTCTCCCCCACCAGGTCCCCCAGTCCCCCTCCCAACCGATCCCCAGGGAGGGTGAGACCCTCCATGGGGGATCTCCAGAGTCTGTCATTTCATCCAGGGTAGGGCCTAGGCCCTCCCTCAAGAGTCCAGGCTGAGAGAGCATCCCTCATTGTGGAATGGGCACCCAAGTCCATTTGTATGCCAGGGATAAATACTACCCAAGGCTCCATAGATTACCTAGGCCTCTTCACTGACACCCACATTCAGGGGGTCTTTATCAGTCCCATGCTGGATTCCCAGACATCAGTCTGCAGTCCAAGAGCTCCACCTTGTCAGGTCAGCTGTTTCTGTGGGTTAAACCAGCCCTGTCTTGAGCCCTTTACCCATCAGTCCTCCCTCTCTGTCACTGGATTCCAGGAGTTCAGTTCAGGGTTTAGCTCCACACAGCTTTTTTTAGATCTTTTTTATTTAAATTAGAAATAATCTTATTTTCTATATCAATCCCAGTTTCCTCTCCCTCCCCTCCTCCCTTGCCCCCCACTGTCCCCAATCCCATCCCTCTTCAGCTCCATAATAAGGGTGAGGCCTTACACGAGGGATCATCAAAGTCTGTCACATCATTTGGAGCAGGGCCTAGGTCCTCCTCCATGTGTCTAGGTTGAGAGAGTGTCCCTCCATGTGGAATGTGCTCCCATTGTCCATTCCTACACTAGGGATAAATACTATTCCACTACCAGAGTCTAAATAGACTGCCCAGGCCTCCTAACTGACACCCACATTCAGGGGGCCTGGTTTGGTCCTATGCTGGTCTCTGAGCTCTACCTTGTTCAGGTCAGCTGTTTCTGTGAGTTTCCCAGCCTGGACTTGACTCCTTTGTTCATCACTCCTCCCTCTCTACAACTGGATTCCAGGAGTTCAGCTCAGTGTTTAACTGTGGGTGTCTGCTTCTGCTTCCATCAGCTACTGGATACAGGCTCTAGATGGCATTTAAGGTAGTCATCAATCTCATTATAGGGGAAGGGCAATTAAGGTAGCCTCTCCACTATTGTTTAGGTTCTTAGGTGAGGTCATCCTTCTATATCTCTGGACATTTCCCTAGTGCCAGATTTCTCTTTAAACCTGTAATGGCTCCCTCTATTAAGGTATCTCTTTTCTTGCTCTCTTCAATTCTTCACCTGACTCAATCTTCATGGTCCAAGATTTCAATCACTATACTAGAAGGAAAATTCCAATCCAAGGAAGTTAACTATACTCACAAAAACATAGGCAATAGATAATCCCACTTTACCAAATGCCAAAAGAAAAAAAGGGGGGGTGATTCATACACAATACCACCAACAAAAAAACCAAAACAAATAAGAATTTGTAATCAATTATCATTAATATCCCTCAACATCAAAGGTCTTAACTCACCTATAGAAAGACACAGGCTAACAGAATGGATTCAAAGACAGAATCCATCCTTCTGCTGCATACAAGAAACACATCTCAACGTCAAAGACAGATGTTACCTCAGAGTACAGGGTTGGGAAAAGATTTTCCAATCAAATGGACCCAAGAAACAAGCTGGTGTAGCAATATTAATATCTAATAAATTAGACTTCAAACTAAAATAAATCAAAAGAGATGAAAAGGGTCATTTCATATTCATCACAGGAAAAGTACATCAAGATGAAATCTCAATTCTGAATATCTACGCCCCCAAATATGAAGGCACTCACGTTCATACAAGAAGCATTACTAAAGCTCAAATCACACATAAAATCTCACACTCTTATAGTGGGAGACTTTAACACCACACTCTCACCACTAGACGGAAACACCAGATAGAAACTTAACAAAGAAACAAAGGAACTTAGAGAAGTTATGACCCAATTGGGATTAAGAGACATCTATAGAACATTCCCTCAAACACAAAAAAATATACCTTCTTTTCAGCACCACATGGAACCTTCTCTAAAATGGACCACATGCTCTACAACATAGCTAACCTCAACAGGTACAAAAAAATTGGAATAACTCCATGTATCTTATCAGACCACCATGCTTTAAAGTGAGAATTCAACAACACAAATTGCAGAAAACCTACAAATTCATGGAAACTAAACAATGTGCAACTGCACCATTCCTGGGTCAAAGAAGAAATAAAAAAAGAAATTAAAGACTTCCTAGAATTCAAAGAGAAGGTAGACACAACATACCCAAACTTATTGGACACTTTGAAAGTGCATAGCACTAAGTGCCCACATGAAGAAACTGGAGAATAGCCACACTAGAGAATTAATAGCACAACTGAAAGTTCTAGAACAAAAAGAAGCAAACTCACCCCAGAGGAGTAGATGATAGGAAATAATCAAATTGAGGGCTGAAATCAATAAATTAGAAACAAAGAAAGCAATACAAAGAATCAATGAAACAAAGAGTTGGTTCTTTGAGAAAATCAACAAGATAGACAAACCTTTATCCAAAATCACCAAAAGGCATAGAGAGAGCATGCAAGTTAACAAAATCAGAAATGAAAAGGGGGATGTTAATGAAGTACATTGGGGAAATACAGAGAATCATCAGGTCATGCTTTGAAAACCCATACCCCACAAAGTTTGAAAATCTAAAGGGAAAGGGTCCACACAGCCTTTTTATAAGCCTTTAATTCAGTCAGCCTTGCCCTGCATAATCACTCCCCACCCCCACCTTCCATGTTTGAGCCTTTCTGTGCTTTCATTTTGCCTGTGTTTCTCTATTTCCTCTTAATTTAATGGATGCACCACAAAGACCCATTTCTAATTACCTGACATCTAATTACCTTTGTAGTGACTGGAAGAGAGGATCTCCACAAGAGAAAGAACAATTGGTGTTTGTTGTCCTGATCCTGGGTGATCTCATCCAATAGAACACTCAGATCAGTCGAGCTCTTGTCCAAGAAGGACCAGCCAAGATAAAATCATTTCCACCGACGATCTCAGTAAGGAGAGTCCATATACTTTTCCTTTTCTCCCAAAAAAATATTCTTTTATTCTTACATTTTTTCCCTAGAAATAACATGAAAATGATAGTATCTGCTGTGGTAGCATCTACCCATAGTCCTGGTATTTGGGAGACAGAAGCAGAAAGACTGAGTACAAAGACAGCCTGGACTACATAGGAAGACTTTGTCTCAGCTAAAACTAAAACAAAAGCTAATTGGACTCAGTGGGTATTAACTATAATATCATTATTTAAAAAAAGAGGCCATGAAGTCAAGAGGGAGGTAAGTGGTATGTCTGGGGAAAGTTGGAGAAAGGAACTGGGGTACGAGTAGTATCAAACCATGCTGTACACATACATATATGACATTGTCAAAGGATAAATAAAAATATTATTTGGCAAATGAAGGGAGCATGACTACAAACCTGATCTCATAAATTACAAATTAATTGCAATGGAAACTGATTTGTCAAAAGGAAAAGTATGAGGCAGCGGCATAGACATACAGTTGCCGGAGAATTGATAATCAAGTAGCATCAGGGTATTTAACGTACTCTGTGAGGTAAATCTTTTAACAGATTTGTCTTCTAAAACTTTTCGTGGTAAGCAACCCAGGAAGCTAAGCTCCTGCGATTAGATTGTCTCTTTTTCTGTTCTTTGCTGAAGTCCAGATCATTAAAACTGATAAGCGGAGCTGAACATCACAAAGGCTCCTGATAAACAGGGGGGGTGTGCAGAATTCACAGACCCAGTGACAGAAATCTCTATTTGCACACATGAAGCCTGGCATTTGACTACAATGGGACTCCAAAAATGATGCAGAAAGGCATTTGGTTGGTTTCTTTAGGTACATTTCCCATAAGCTAGTGCCACAAGAAAATTTTTTGAAATTCCATTTCCTGTTGGACATACTCATTCTCAGTGGTTTGCACATACAAATGATGATTTGGAGACTCTCCAAGCAGCACATAACAACAAGAAAGGGAAGGAAATGAATGAAGAAGGAGTGAGGAAAAGAGGCATGGGGGGGGGGGCTTTAGCAATACTTGAGTTTTTTATGCCCCCCCATTTGTTTCACAGACTGTAATCAAAATCACTACTCATCGGTTGTAGCTAAGTTGAGAGCAAGGCTTGTGGCATCATGAGAAAAGCTGATTTGGAGGTTAAAATACTATCTATGAATTAAGAAAAATGCTCTACAGTTCTTGGTGTGCCTTTGGTTAATGGCACACATTTCATTCTTATAGCCCATTGCATATTGTTTCATTTCCTTAAACATAGTCCTCTTTCATAAAATAGGAATAATGCAGCCACTGCCACTCTGAAAAAAAAAGGCTTGATGTCTAATACAAGCCCTTTAGAAACACTTCCAAAGAGGTCACTTAAAAGCATGGTTCATCGGCGAACAGCATCAACACCATCTACAAATGTATTAAAAATTCTCAATGGTGAGTCACACTTTAGATCTCCTGAATGAATCTGTGTTTGATTTTTAAGAAAGTATGTAAGTGACATGAATGGTAGCAAGACTAAAGTTTGAGAGTAATGCATAGAACCTCGCTACTGATCTGTGCCTGGCCGTACATATGCATTATTACACACATACAGAATTTGGGTATAAGCATTTAAAATGTGAACAGTCCTTTGACCTGTGGCACCACTGAGCAGTAGACTCACTTTCTATAGGGATGCACTAGCGGGGATTTTAGACCTTCTCTGGGAAGCTGGACTCAGCAGAAGCGGCTGCCGGGTATGGACAGCAGAACCAAGCATCACTGTGACACCTGTTAAAGCAAAGGATGAGAAGGGGTGATCTCATCACAGTGCCTGGGAAGTGTGACTTTAAGGTGGCGCTCAGCACACCTTTCCTGGGAAGGACCAGAGAGTGGTGTGGGTCACACAGTCTGCTATTCGTGACTAGTCCTACTGTCTCAGCATTAAGAGAAACTGCTCCGTATCTTTTGCTCCTACTACCAGAGTGGGGAATCCAGGAAGGCAAAAACCATCTATCTGGGCATCCCTCGTCACAGCCTAGGAAACAAGAGCATCAAAACCTGGATGGCTCACAGTGGGGAAAGGGAGGTTTCACTCCCTCTGCTTCCAGGATCTGTGAACTATAGGCCATGACCTCAACCCAGCCTGTGGTCTGTTTCTGTAAAGATAGTTCTGTTAGAGCAAAACAATGTCCATTCATGTGTGTGTTACCTATGGCTGCTTTCAAGCTGGGAGAGCAGATTCTAGTAGCAAAAACTGAGGCACTCTGCTCCACAGAGCCTAAGGTACTTGTTCTTTAGGTCATTGCGGGTAAATTGCCTCAGAAAGCTGTAAGCGAGTGATTCCAAGGGTGAGGTTCTCCTACTCTTAGCAATGCTTCTCCCAACTGTTTTCCCTGGAAAAACTGTCCTCTGCTAAAGAAGATGGCACTGACAGTCTTGCTTAGTTACCCTGGAGTTTCTTGTAGCTTTCAAGATCTTTTCAAGTAAGCCCTTTTACTATTAAAACTATAGACAGGGATACTTATTCATGAAGCAGTCCATTTGTTATGCCAAGGCAGTAGTGACTTGGTACCTTCTATATTAAATCTATACAGAGACTATTAATTGCCTTAAGAAGCAAAAGGCTTGGCTAGGAGGAAAATACCACTCGCACCCCATGCCTTTGGAACAGTCCCAAGTTGGTGAAGGAAGCAGGGAGAACAGCTGCTAAGCAAACAAGGGCTCATTTGCCAGATAATTTGGTGCTGTTTGTGTTAAAGTTTCAAAGGATAGCAAGCATCAGAAGTGCATGAAGCAAACCTCAACAAACAAAACCTTCCTGCCTTTGACTTCACAGTAAGTAACAACAGAAGGAAAAGAGGCTCTGGTGGTTAGGGTAAACACACACACACACACACACACACACACACACACACACACACACACACACACACACCACACACCACACACCACACACCACACACCACACACACACACACCTCTTTGCAACATGGTATTAACAAAACAGTTTTCCACTCTGAGACAGTTGGAAGAGAGCGAATGCATCTTATACCTCAACTTCTGTGCAGTTTAGAAATACTGCTAGTGCCACCTTCTGGTCACTGCATGTATTGCATGCCCCTGGTCATCAGACCTTATTTTTCTCTGTGAATAAAGAGTGTAGAATCACAGCCCCTTAGAGAAAGAGAAGTGGTGGTTTATCTGGAGATCGCTACACATATAGAGTCCAGATAAAGTGGCCTTTGAACTCACTTTTAAGACACCCATAATTCTTTGAGATAACTGCTTCTCCATATCAGAAAAAACAAGAATACTTCTTGGTACCAAAAGCTTGCGATTCTATGGGAACGAAAGATTCTAGGACCAGAGACCTGACTCAGTGGTGGAATACTTACCTGTCATGCACAAGACCCTAAAATCTATTGGAGATGGGGAGAGACAGCTAACCTTCACTTCCTTCCATTTCAACTCATACAAGCTCCAGAGACATAAACAAAACAGTGTGAAGTCACAATTTGGAGCTGCATTGTCCCAAGACAAAGAGGAAACCACGCCCACTCAACCACACCCACAAACGCCCAGGTTTCCTTAGCCTAGCCAGTCTGCTGTGTTCCTCTTGGGATTCCTTGGGGCGCCAAAACCTGTTAGCAAAGCAAGTTGCCGGTACATTTGCTGTAGAAATTATATTGTAAGTTAAGGCAGCGAGAACACTTGTAACCTACTAACAAAAGCCTTGCACGCAGAATAGAATCCTTCCCAGAACAATGCTGCTTTCCCAGCCTGTAGCCCAGTAACACAAAGGATAGAGAGACAGCCACCTAGGGCATGGCTGAGAGCATTCGTGGAAGTGGACCAGGGCAGAAAGGCTTAGAGCCTGACATGGAGGTGAAGTCCTTCAGGACTTCCTGTGGGGAAAGGGACGGGTTAGCTGTCCCTCCCTTGACAGAAATGTGGATCCCAACTCCCCATACTAAATCCTTCTGCTTCTGATTGCAAAAACATTTGGCTTCCTGGAAAGCACATCCTCGGGGTTGCCATCAACAAAGCACAAAGGGAGTCTCTTCTGGTCCTCCCTGGACCCGGGCATGATGGCAATGAGGCAAGGATGAAATAGGATGGCCTAGGATCCCTGAGGGAAGGAATGGAAGTATCTTCAGGAGATCCTCTGGGGTCTTTCGGAAGAGTAAGAAATTTTTCCCTCTGAGGACAAAAGAGATGTGTCTCAAAGAAAAATGGCCATTCTGTAGGAAAATGCATATTTTATGAAGACATTCAATGGTGCAGTGAGAAAATTGCTTTCTGAATGGAATGTTGGAGCAAGTATTTTTGCTTACAAGGTGCTATTATTTATGATCGTAACAGGGACTTAGTGAACATTGTTTTCTTGAGTCAAATAGACATCTTTACCCCTTGATGAGGAAACTGAAGTTCGGAGACGTTCAGTGGCTGTTGCAAGGTGAAAGGGAAGTGAGCAGACATGAGCTCAGTTCCGTCTCCAGAGCAGGGGCCTGTCCACCCTGCCCACATTTCTGTTACTCCACACGGTGGTTGACTTTCTCAGACAAAGCAGACTGCAAAATGAACGCTTCTACTGAGACATCTGCATTTTTTAAAGCAAGATGCTCAAACACAATTTGTGGTTGGTGGTTACGGTATAACTACGGCATAGCTGTGCTTAGAAGCACAGGACAAAGCACTCCTTCCCCAAACTCCTGGCTGCAATGGGCCAGGGGCATGGGAGCAGCTCTAGCAACCGCTAGTTTTTGAGGGATAGTCACAGTAGCCGACCAGCTCTTCTGGGTGACTTTGCCCTGGCTGCTACAACATAGTGACAAAGTGGAGAGTGTATAAACATTCACATCATGAGGCTCTGAGGACTGGAAATTTGAGATCAAGTTCCACCATGGTCAGGTTCTGACACGGGGGTTCTCTCAGTTGAGGTGCTCGAGCCTACAAAGCTGATGCACTGTCTACAGACTGAAGTGTGTCATTCATTCACTCCCACACAGTCATCAAATGCTTCCATTGCCCATTTCTATTTATATAGGGTCTTCTGCGGAGCCCTGGCTGTCCTGGAACTCACCATATAGGCCAGGCTGGCCTGGGAATTCAGAGATCCACCGACCTCTGCCTCCTGAATAGTGGGATTAAAGGACTGGACCACCACACCCAGCTACCACCTCCTACTTTTTACCTGGACCCTGTTAGAGTAAGGAAAAGAGTTATGGTTTATAGCAAGCAGACTTTTTTTTTTTAACCCCTGATCCACGATACAATTTATCAACCAGACTCCCAGCAGCAGATACCAACTACTCAACGGCAACACAAATAAGGAAGAAATGACCAAAGAAGACCCCCAAATGGCTCAGGGACCTCAACAAGGGATTGGCTCCTTGAACAGATCTCTTGGAAGATGCTCTTTATGGTGCCCACATGGCACCTCACAGGGCAGAGTGTGGAAGAGCAGCATCCTCCATGCCCTCTGCATCAGCTTCTGCCTCCAAGATTCTGCCCCATTTGAGTTCCTGTCCTGACCTCCTTTGACGATGAACAGTGCTATGGTACATAAAGTTATATAAACCCTTTCCTCTCCAAGTTGCTTTGGTTATGGTGTTCCACCTGAGCAATGGAGACCATAACTAAGATAGTACTCATCATGTTCTATGTCAAACAGCCTCATTTCTGGCATACCTCAGTACAGCATTTTAGTATGTCCCACAAGACACCTTTGTTGACAAGATGAAGAAGAGCAGGGCAAATGATGGGGCGCTTATGTGAACTCTTGGGTTGCCTTTGTTTTGTTTCTTTGGATACCAGATTTTCAGGGAGACATTAATAAAATGAATTTCACTGTTAAGAGAATTACCCAGGATGATAAAGAACCTGTAATCCTATCCTAGGAGGGATGGATTTTCATCTAAGAAAAATGAAGTTGCTGAGTGAGGGGGGAAAAGGCCTATGTCTATAGTGGAGTAGGATGAGTATGTCTTGAGGTAACCAAGGTCCACACCATGAATCTTCCTTTCCTGAAGATCATGTTTTTTGTATTCTAGTCTCTTGATCTGCTCTATATCCCAGTTCTGCTACCCACAGCATCTATAGATCAGTGCAGGCACTAAAGGATTTCCACTGGGAGGTGGAAAGATGGGGCCAGAGTAAAAGGGGTGTCAAACTAGAAACCCTGGCAGAAGACTCGGTGATGCTGGGAAAAGTTAATACTCACATTAGTCCATAGTCCACACATAGCATTTCTGATGCAAGTCCAAATGGAATGCAAACAGTTTTGTCCTAAACAAGCTGAGAAAATATAGCTTTAAGATGTTCAAGAAGACAGGGACCATAAGAGAACCAAATCCAAAGCAGGTCTGTGTTCCAAAGAAATCATTCCAGGAACTGGTGGCAACTGTGAATTCAGTCAAGCTCCGAATCAAACCCAGTGCGACCAGAGCTCAAAAGAAACATCCAGCTCCTCTGGCTATAAGGAGGGTTTCTCACACACTATTAAAAGAGTAAGAAAAATGTAAAGAAGAACAAGAAAAAGTAGGTCTTACTGCAGGAGAAGCATGCTGCCTCACTACTAACCCTGCCACACAACAGACTGGCCTAAAATGTCACCTTAGGATGACCACTTCTTTGCCTTAAATATAAGTGGACCTTAAGTGTTTCTTTTCAAGCTGCTTATATCTGTGGGGAAAACTAATGTAGTGGACTATTTAAACATATTGATTCATTGATTTAAAAGAAAGGGGGGGACATAGACTCCAGAGACAGCATTCATTTCCAGGAGTGGCAGCTAACTGTGATCCATGGCAGGAGATAAGAAACAACGTGGCTTCCTTTAAATGGCCGACTGATTCAAAGTCTTCATGAATTCAAGTTAAAGTTAAAAGCTCACAATTAATGCTCAGTTGCTAGGAAAATGAATGAATGATTTAGGCAAGTCCAGTTATGCCCCACAACATGTGTTATCCATCCTTCTAATAGCTGAATTCATTTAAATGTTTCCATTTAGACCTGGGCATGTCAGTTGTTAAATGTTAGACAGTGAAATCAAGTTTCACACTGATAAATGTCCATGGTTTCCTAGTAAAAATTGTGGAAAGACTTAACATGCCATGAAAATTCATATATGACTATATCTCACAGCAAATAAGAAGAAAGAATCTGTGGTGGTAATAACATGGGTTACTGTTATGGAAAGTTTTCTGTCCCAGCCAAATCCTGCCAGTGCTTCAGCCCCAAATGAACACACAGAGACTTATATTAATTATTAAACTGTTGGCCGGTGGCTTCGGTTTCTTATTGGCTAGTTCTGTCTTAATTATTCATTTACCGGAGAACACCTGGCACTTCCTCTCTTCCCAGGCTTTCCATGACAACTCCATCTGCCTACATTTCCCAGAATTCTCCTCATCTCCTAGCCCTGCCTATACTTCCTGCCTGGCCAATCAGCCAATCAGTGTTTTATTCATCAACCAATAAGAGAAACATATATACAGAAGGGCATCTCCTATCAGGTTGCTGGTATGTTGACTAAGATCCTTAATCCTAGCACTTGGGAGATAGAGGCAGAAGAACCCAGTGTTTGTGGTTACCCTCAGTTACATAGAAAATTCAGAACCACTGTGGGCTACATGAGACCCTGTCTTACAAACAAACAACAACACCAAACAAACACACACACACACACACACACACACACACACACACACACCAGGGGCCAGAGAGATGGTTTATCAGGTAATGGTGCTTACCACCAAGTCTAGCAACCCGAGTTCAACCAAGACCCACAAGTTGACCTCTGAGTCCCACGCTATGGTCACCATGGTATGAGGGCAGGCACATACACAGAGAGAAAGGGGGAGGGGAGAGACAGAGACAGAATAAATGAAGTAATAAATATTGTGGTTCAAAAACGGTGGCAAAAGATTAGAAAATCACCCACCTGACAAATGTCTATCATAGTCCCCTCAGATATAGAGCCAAGAGGTAGAGTGAGAAAGCATAGGGATCCTCCCCAAACAAATGAGGTGATAAGGGTTATTGAGCAAGGTCTTCTCATCCCATCTCACCACCCAGAACCTGACCCTGACTTAGTTATTCCTGAAGAAGTTATTGCCTGAATACTTGTTAACTCCCCAAATATTGAATGTTAACACCAAAGGCAGTGCAAAAGGTGATAGGTTCTCTCAAAGACAATTAGATAATGAGTTCTGCGCCTTCATACAAGGGACTAGTGTTCTCGTAAAATACGTCCCAGTAGGTTCCTTCATCTCTCCCACCAGTGAGGGAAGATGTCACATATGAGCAAGGAATTGTGCCCTCATCAAACAGTAAAGCTACCCTTGCCTTGATCTTGAATTTCCCAGCTTCCAGAACAATAACAGAGTATGGTGCTTGTAACCATATCAGTTTGTGGAGTGTTGCATTTTGTAACATCCTTGATGGATTCAGATAGTATAATCTGCTGCCGGTATAAAGGTCATTGCTTTACACCTAGTGTGTTCATATCAAAAGCATAGCAAACTGAGGACTGCCTGTGAGATGTCTACTGAGTCCCAGGGCTTAGGTGGGGAGGAGATAAATTTCTTAATTAATATGCTCCACCTTACATACATTTTTATAAAATGCTGTATGCAGAGGAGGATAAATATGATTACCTTCACAGAGGTCAGCATAGAAATTTGAGAATCTGTATGTATTAACAATGTAAACTTTTTGGGGGGGGGTTTCGAGACAGGGTTTCTCTGTATTGTTTTGGAGACTCTCCTGGAACTCGCTTTGTAGACCAGGATGGCCTCAAACTCACAGAGATCCGCCTGCCTCTGCCTCCTGAGTGCTGGGATTAAAGGCGTGCACCACCAATGCCCGGCTAAGAATGTTAACTTTTATTGACTCTTCTATATTGACTCAATAATAAAACATTGATTCCTTTTTGATAATGTGTTTTAAAAGACAGGGTAATTAGCAAGGCCAAAGGGATGTAAGAAGGCCTCTATTTTCAGCATTCTAAAGCTTCATAAATGAATCCTGGGCTACATAACAAGACCCTATCACACACACAAAAAAAGTTGTTTTTAAGTAAACTAACAATTAGTATATGTGGCAGACTGTGATAGACATTGTTACTCCTTTCCTCTTTCTATTATGACTCCTTATTTTCAGGGCTAGAAGCTGGGCCATTACATGTGCTCACCAATTATTGTGCCATTGAGATACAGCCCTAACTTTCTTCTTTCATTATCATTTTGGTTTTTTTTTTAGATAGACTCTTCACAAAATTATTCAGGCTAGCCTTGAACTTGCATATACCACCAAGCCCCAACACCTTCACGACTTCTTATTCCTTGGATTTTCATTTGATCTTTTCTCCCTCCTTGAATTCCGTGGGTGGTATAGATGACTCCCCTACTCTACCCCTTAGAATAGTCAATAGTCTAGGCTTAGTCCAGCCAATGCCTAGTATTTCCCGCCATCACACTTAATGTTCTAGGTTAATGTAATCCTAATAAGTTCAAGAGAAATCCCACAGATGTCACAGATGGCCTGAAAAGAGGGCAGAGAATAGTGTGGCTATGTGACAGGAACAGCACTACTGACCATGGGGACGTCAACGCAAAGGATGAGGAGACCCTGGAGCCTGACTGAACCCCTTAGTCAAACAGCCCTATTTGTACCTTTTCCTTTTGATTGTCACGACATCTTCCTACTGCTCAGCTACCTGGGGTGGGTTTCCTGTTAATAACCACTAAAATGGGGAGATGTGACCTGTACATAAGCACTAAATGTAGTAATTCGCTGGGAATACTTTTTACTTGTTTCTCAAGATCCATTTTCTCTCCATGCTAAACCTGGGGAAGTACAGATCCATCCTGCAGCTAGGACTTCTGTAGTTGCAACCTGAGGCACAGCACGTTGTTTCTTCAAGTCCTCTTTGACCCCAACACCCTCACTGAATTTGTCTTAGGTCCTTTTTTCTCACTTAAATTCTCCTTAGTTTTTTTGTTAAGAATTTCATAACTTGTTTGTTTGTTTTCATTTTACTTAAATTAGAAACTTTTTATTTTACAAGCACTCTTATTTACATATCAATCCCCCCATTCCCTAGCCCTCCCATCCTCTCATGCTCCCCATTGATTCCCCCAACCCACCCTCTCCCACTCCCCAAAAATAGTGAGGCCCTCCACAGGGGACCACCAAAGTCCATCAAATCACTTGGGGGAGGGCTAGGCCCTCTTTCTTGTATCTGGGCTGCAATAGTATTCCTCCATAGGGAGTGGGCTCCCGAAGTCCCTAGGGATAAACACCAGCTCCACTGTCAGAGGTCCCATAGACTTCCCAGGCCTCCTAACTGGTACCCACATTCATGGGGCTTGGTTCAGTCCAATGCTGGTTCCCCAGCTTTACGACTAGGGTCTCCATGCTCTCACCAGGTCAGGTCAACTGTTTCTGCGGGTTTCTCCAGCATGGTCTTGTCTCCTTTACTCATCCCTCTTCCCTATCTACAACTGGATTCCGGAAGAATGGCTCAGTATATAACTGTAGATGCCTGTTTCTGCTTCGATCAGCTACTGGATGAAGGCTGTAGGGATGGCACCAAGGTAGTCATCAATCTCATTATAGGGGAAGGGCATCAAAGGCAGCCTCTCCACCACTGCCTAGATTCTTAGTTGGGGTCATCCCTGTGGATCCCCTAACTTTTCACTTGTGCCAGACCTCTCTGCAAACCTGTACTGGCTCCCTCAATCAAGCCATCTCCTTTCTTGTCCTCCTGTTCTCTCCTGTTCTCTGGGGGGACTATGTCTGTCTCTCGTAGGGTCCTCCTTGTTTCCTAGCTTCTCTGGAGGTATGGACTGTAGGCTGGTAATCCTTTTCTCTATGTCTAATACCCGTATATGAGTGAGTGCATACCATGTTTGCCTTTCTGTGACTGGGTTACCTCATTCAGAATGGTTTCTACTAGTTCCATCTATTTACCTACAAATTCAAGGTTCCATTGTTTTTTGTTCGTAGGTGTGTGGGTCCACATCAGTGTCTTCAATTCGATTCCATTGGACTTCCTGTCAGTTTTTGTGCCAATACCAAGCTGTTTTCATTACTAAACCAATACATTTGTAGTACTTTTTCTAGAATAAGACTTTACCTGGGGGTAGAGGATAATATCTCAGTGGTAAAGAGCATTTGCTGCTCTTGTAGAAAACCAGAATTCAATTCCTAACAACTACATTGGTCAGCTCACAGCCACCATTAACTCCAGCTCCAGGAGATCTGATACTTCCCTGTGATCTCTTTGGGTATCTTCACACACATGGCATACACTCACACAGAAAAACAAACATACACATAAATCAAACTAAAACAACATCTTTTTTAGAATTCCTGAAAATTGCAGTAAATTAAAATAGTAGATAACTGACAAATTATTTTAGAGATTTTTTATGAATAAATCTAAGAGATTACTAACATTACATATTGTATATATTACATTAAGCAAACGATGTGTTAAATATATAGATGTAATTTTAAAGTGATGATGAACTCTAGCAAATAAAAGATTACTACCCATGATAAAACAATACATCTACCAATGTGAGTCTAGTACGAATGGTCACTGTGAAATGGCCGCATTTTAAGTTGCCATCCTTTAACACAAGCAGTTGAGATCATCTACAAGATCAGCCTCACTTGCCTTGGGCCTTCCAGGGCATCATCTTCTCTCTGCATACCCTTCATCACACACCCTGAGAAGGACAAACCTTTCACAATGTTTTCTTTGGAATGAGAACCAAGTACATACCACAGCCAAAAATGTCTTCTTGTTTTAGTGCTGACCTGGACAGTCACCCCATTCCCCAGAGGTAGAAACAGTAGCTGAAGCTGAGGAAATATCACTCAGCACTGTAAGAAAATGAAATTTGAGCAATGTGCACAATTCACATGGAAACCATCATTTGTATCTAAGCTGATTAGATGTTTTCCCCTTGATGGCACAGAAGAGTTGCTAGAAGGAAACCCGGGTCTATCCCATCCAAGGAAGGGAAAACCTGAGGGACCCCCAGAGGACCCTGCTGTAAGCCTCATTTCATTCCCAATGACTTCACAGATGCCAATTCAAAGCAGGTCACAGGTATTTACCTTTCTTCCCCATCTGTTTCAATCTGGTTTATGAAGGAGAGAAAATGCCAACGCCTGTGTTCCTTGGAGCCCACAACACATTCATTCTGAAGATTTTTTTTTGGTAGGGTAAACATTATCCCAGTAGGAAATGTCACTGGAATCGATGTAAGATTTATATAGATAAACCAATTCCTTCCCTCAGCAATTACGGGTTATACCCGCCTAATCCTGCTATGTCTCAGGTGTGATGTTTTGAAGGAAAAGGGCACCAAGGCATTGAAGCCTTAACACATGCACCACCACCACCACCACCCCGTGTGTGTGTGTGTGTGTGTGTGTGTGTGTGTGTGTGTGTGTGTGTGTGTGTGACTGGCCTTGAAATCCATATATAGTTGAGGATGACCTTAAACTTCAATTCTCCTGCCTCCACCTCCCAATTGTTAAGATTACAAGTATGCACCACCCATGCCCAGTGTATGTGCTTCTGGTGATGGAGCCCAGAGACTCAGGGATGTTAGGCAAGCGAGTACTCCATAAACTGAGCCCCAGCCCCAGCTTAGTACATTGTCAGACAAGATGCAGCCGTGTCTTGTTGTAACACTACTCAAGACGCAGCTTCCTAGCAATGAGAAGACTGGACTGGACTTTATAAATATATTTATTTGACTATTAGAATAACATGTACAGGGTATAAATAATCCTAAGGAGTAGATGTTCCAAAAATCTATTTATGCTTGCTCTTGTTTATATGTTGAAATGTGACTGATAGTTAGTCACATTAAGGTACATATTTGTAACAAATATCAAGTGCATACACTGTGCTGGCACTGAGCTAGGTACTAAGTATAGAAGAAAATGAAGGTGTAACTGCCTTCCAAGGTTTCACCCTTTACTGAAAAAAATGCGAAAGTGGAAAATAGTCTATAAAATCCGTATCATAGATTTCTTAGGAAAATGTAACATGCCCATACATTCAAGTGTGCATGCTACCAAAATGAGTCATACAACCAACTACCAGGAGGCTCCTCAGGCAAGCCTTCATGAACCACATGAGTAAGCTTATGCTCCTTGGAAAACAGCAATAGGACTTTGTCAGCACACAGCATGAATCCATGCCCGGAGCTTGCTTAGGTTAGCTTACCAACACTAATGCACGGCAAAGATTTCGAATGAACTAGTCTTATAGGTCATGGACAGAATGTTGAGATAATGCAGCCAACTCATTCTGAAGAGCTAGCTACCTAACCCACATGTACTCAGAAGAGTGTATAGGATAAAAACTAGAAGAATCGTTTGAATTCACATATGTCTCTGGTGATTTCAAGCTATGGTGGCCTAGGGCATTAATCTCCACATGGGAGACACCAGGTGAAGACACTTGAGTAATTAACACTATAGTTATCCTTACCCTAGACAAGACAGCAGAGCACTTTCCCTGTGACAAAACTACTTTGCCATTAATGTTCTTACTTTTTAAGGTGTCTCATTTTGTATGTGCTAGTATTTTTCTAACTTCAGGCAAATTAATAACAAAATACTCTTACAATTCTCTTATTTTAATTTTATTGTCCCCAACTTTTATACAGTTGTAAAAACTAAAGGTGTGGGGGGGTGTTTAGAGAAGGCTGTCTGCATACTTTGAGTTTCTATGAAAGAAACAGGTATTTTTTCAGGCAATGCACTCATCCACCTTAACAAGGCAAACACTTAGCTGGGCGTTGGTAGCGCACGCCTTTAATCCCAGCACTCGGGAGGCAGAGGCAGGTGGATCTCTGTGAGTTCGAGGCCAGCCTGGTCTACAGAGCCAGTTCCAGGACAGCCTCCAAAACAATACAGAGGAACGTTGTCTCAAAAACCAAAAAAAAAGCAACCACCTAGCTGTCTGATTCCCTGAACTCAGGCTCAGGCTGCTGAACCCACCTCTGAAACTTCCATGAACGTTGCCTGATTCACAATTCTCTTTGCTCAAATACATTATGCTACATTTAATTTCTTGAAAAATCACATACAGGTATATTTATGCCTGTGACAATCATGTTTTGTATCAACACCACATCAGATTCAAAGATATTTAAGATCAATATTTAAAATAATTGCAAGAAACTTCCATAGTTCTAACAGTCCTTTGTCAAGAAGAAAAAGATAGTGTGGGAACGTGTTTAGCAGAAAATTTTAAAGCCCATTAACTTTATTTGACTTATTCCCTCCACTCTCAGACCTATAATTACCCCCCAGTAAAAGCACTCCTCCTCCCACTCAGTCCACACGAGTAACAATCTTTTATGCTTGGTTTTCTTCTTAGTCCTGTTCCAAGGTAAATATCTCCATTGTCGCAGTTGGAGTCAGCACTGATCAGTGTGGCTCTTCTTCATCAGCAAAGTGAGGGAAACAACCGAGTCTTTCTTCCTTTCCACTGAGTCCCAGGACCAAACATAATTTTCCCAGTAGAATTGTTGGTAACTGAAAACACTCACACACACACACACACACACACACACACACACACACACACACACCTGCCCATACTGAAAGTTTTACAGAACTGAATTAATCTTTTCATACATTTGAGTCACTTATATTTTTCCTTATGAGCAATGTTCAAGTCATTATACTTTCACCCCATAGCGTACTGATTGATTGTATAATATTCCATTTTGGAACTACTTCATATCACTACCTATATACTTTTTCACTTTTGTCTGCGTAAACACTATCATAATAAACATTATTGTCCATGATGCTCTCTTATTATTCCTTTCAAATGATTTTCTAGAGCTGGAATTGTGGGATTTGACTCCACATGAACTTTTTGAGATTTCAATACACATCGCCAAATTACTTTACAGAGCAGTTGCAACCATCTCATTTCTCCTGCATGTAAGAATGTCCTCCCTGAACCCATCCCAGCGCACAACACTGTGGTTTTTGTTTTTATCTTTTCTGAATTGGAATTTGTAAAGCAATATACTTATTTTTGATATATTAGTGCCGTGAATAAGCACAGACCTAAGGCAGGAAGAAGCGTGTATTAAACCCTGTGTGCTGTTCAGTTAAAGGTTCCAAGGTGACCCTGTGCTCCCTATTTCCAAGTTGTGCCTTGAAATGCCTTGGAACAAGATAGAGTATAAATGAATATATTGTCCAAGTTCTTGATGAGAATAGCAAAAGCAATGGATTTCTCTAAGTATAATAAAAACTATAGAGAGAAATGAAAAACTTCTGGAGAAAAAATATTTTGAGCAAACGTTCTATAAAAGCTGAACGAGCTAGTTCATGAACTATGTCTCTAAACCCTCTACACAGTTCCTGACCACACTGAAGCTGAGTCTGGCCAATATGACCTGCTTTGGTCAAGGAAGTATCAGCAAGCTTGACATAGTAGAAACTTTATGAACAGCTTTCCACAGGTAGGTGTCCACCCCTGTGTGAAGTCCAGTTGAAAGAGTACCAGGAGAGAAAAGGTCACCTTCCCAACTGTTCTAACTGAACTGAGACTTCAGACACATGAGTAAGGCCCCATCGAGCCCCAAGTGAGCTCCTGAAGATGAAATTAGACTGGCAGAAACAGAATTGTTTCACACACACATTGTTGTGGTTGGTAATGCAGAAATCGATAACTGATCTAACAGTGTATATGGTGTTTTAAATAGAAATGGCTCCCATAGCCTCATGCATTTGAATGTTTGGTCATCAGGGAGTGGCACTAATTGAGATGGATAGGAAGTGTGGCCTTGTTGGAGTAGGTATGGACTTGTTGGGGAAAGTGTGTTGCTGGAGGTGGACATTGGGATTTCAAAAGCCTGAGTCAACTCCAGAGTCTCTTCTGTAGCTTGTGGATCTATATATAGCACTGTCAGCTACTTCTCCAACACCATGTCTGCCTGCATGTCCCTGCTAAAAGAATAGTAGACTAAAACTATGCAACTGTAAGTCAATCCCAGTTAAATACTTCCTTTTATAAGAGTTTTGTGTTCATGGTGTCTTCTTCACATCAACAGAACACTGACTAAGACAAACACAATTTAGGCTTTCCTTGAACATTTATTGGATGCTTAGTGTCCAAAATCCTGAGCAAAAGCCTTGCATGTTGGTGAAAATAACTGCATAGTGTGATGAGACACCTGATATAGCACACTATCTGACAGTGAGCCAGAGCTAGGACTTTCCAACTTTGGATATTCAGAGGATACACAGGAAAGGAAATACATGAGTTTTGTCTTGAAAGATAATCTGACAGACTAAGAAGAAAGAGTCTAGAAAGTAGAGGAAACAAAAGTATAGAGGTCAGGATATCAAACAGACTTAGTATGCACCTGTGAAGGCATTACTCAGTAAGAGAAGGTACTGAAGATAAACAAGGATCAAGCTGCTTAGGCTTGGATAAGATGAAATAAGTTCTTGGTTTCCCATCTTAGAGACGTTTTATGGAAGAGTCAGGAAGGAGTCTGTTGTGCTCTTACACACACTAACTACTCTTCCTCCTTAGTTCCATTAAACTTCCTGGTGCCCCTTTTCTCCTCAAACTGTACATTTTGTATTTGTCCTTGCTCAGCTTGCTCCTTTTCATTGTAGATATGCATAAGACGGGTCACTAATAATCACATGGCACAGTCAATGCTAGGCTCTTTTGAACTGTCCTCTATGAAAGCTGTTAATCTATAACTCTTCAATTTAGCCTCAGGCAGAATTCTTGGACAAGAGTGAAAATATCACAAAACACTCTCTAAGACACATAATAATATTATTCTCCTCTGAAACCTCTTGGGCCAGGCCCCCACAGTTTGAATCACCCTCAGCACCACTAATAGGGCCATGCTTCTACTAGTATAACCCACTAAGTCTCACTTAAAGTGTCCAGTTGCCTTTCTAGTCTCAAGTGCCAAAGTGTTCCATATTCCTCCAAACAAAAGCATGGTATGGCCTATCACAGAAATATCCCACTTCTGTATTAGTTATGGTGAAGAACCATGACCACAGCAATTCTTGTAAAGGTAAGATATAACTGGGGCTTGTTTACAGGTTCAAGGGGTTATTCCATTGTCATCATGGCAGGAAAATGGTGGTATGCAGGCAGACATGGTGCTGGAGAAGTAACTGAGAGTTCTATATCTGGATCGGCAGGCAGCAAGAAGAAAGTAAGACACTAGACCTGGCTTGAGCATCTGAGAACTCAAAGCCCCCCCCCCAGTGACACACCTTTTCTAACAAAGCCGCACCTATCCCAATAAAGCCACACTTCCTTGTAGTACCACTCTCGTTAGTATGACTTTCATTCAAATCACCACAACACTACATATTCAAATATTAAGAGTAAGCCAAGGCAGTATCATCTGATCCTTATCTTGCAAGACCAATTAATTATTCAGTTAATCTCCATTTCAACCTAGTGGCAAGATTCTACATTTGCAAGGACATGATGACAAAAGTAAAAGAATCATGGGGAGACCAAAATCAAGTTTTAATTTGTAGACATCTATGCTAGTATAGTTTCACTATCTATGCTGTGTGTAAAACGGACAAGCACAACTTGAAGTCTCAGTTTAGAAAACATACAAGCTAGCAAGCCCCAGGCATGGCCCTGCATACAAAGACGCATTATGAACTGTCCCCAGAAGAGACAGAGACCCCTTCAAAATCACCAGGTGGTGATATTAACACAGTTGTCTCCATTTTGTTTCAGATAAAGAATGACAGACCAACCCACAAAATTAGGGAGAGTCAACAAAATAAAAGTCTGCACCCTATCAGTTACAGAAGGAAAGCATCAGTAAGAGAAGACAGGCCCAGTTTTTTTTTCAAGATAGTCAAATGTCTGTCTCATATAAACTCAATAAGTTGGCTTTCCCCCTGAGCCTAACTCACTAATGCTCCTATGTTCATAAGCCTAAAGTGTCCCCAAATTAAGACCAATTATACTGCCAAAGCCAGATGTCTAAATTCTTTCATTCTACTTGAGAGAAAGCCAGTGAAATGGATTGATTTGTTCTTGCCAATTACAACTCCTTTTGCTCAAGAAATTTTTATGCAATCCTAGGTATATAAGTATAGAAAATGGACCTACAAATCAAATACTTATTGATGATAGATCATAAAGATATTAATTTTAAAACAATTCTGTGGAATACATATATTAAATACTAAAATAAATTTGCATATTAATTAGATAAATGTGCTTCCTTATTTTTATATACAAGCTAAGTCTTGGATGATTATTTAATACTGGGATGTACTGCATCTTCAACAGTTTTCAGTCTGGTATTTATATTTTATAATCATCAATTCTGAGAATATTTCTTCACATAAAGATCTGGTTCAAAACAGCAGAAGCATCCTTAGGATTCTTTCAGAACCTATGAAAATTTTTTCATAATTCCAAGGCAAAATTAATTTAATAAATTTAATGAAATTTAGATAGAATTTGCATATTTTATTTATGCTTGGAAAACTTTATACAACATATTTTGATCTTATCTGTCTACCAGTCTACCGCTACACCTCCCTTCAACTCCTCCTAGTGCCTCCACTCTAACTCACTCCCAACTTCATGCCTTTTTATTGTCATTAATAATGCCCTGGGTCCAATTACTGCTGTTCTTATGTGCACAGTGTGCAGACATCCACAAGGTGTGGGTGGCCTACCATCAGCCACAGACCTCCCTCATCAGCCACCAACTGCCAATAGTTCCTCAGATATAGGTAGGGCTTCTGGAACCCCTCTCACTTTCATGCTGGGATTTTGGTTGGCTTGATCTTGTGCAGGTAACATTCTGGTGACACAACTACTGTGAATATACTGTGTTCTGATTAAAAGCTGCACTGTGGTTACATAATGCAGCATGAGGGCACATTAGCAGAAGCACTGAAGAGTCATTACATGCTTGGTTTTGGTTTAATTTTTTGTCACTACACATCTAGGAACTTCTACTATTGCAAAATTTTTCTTGACCTAAGATTAAATTAAAAGCCCATATAAAGTTCATCCTATACTTAAGAAGCTATGTTTGACAGCAACACAGGTTGTGAGGAATCATCTATAGTAGTGTTGGTGAGAAAAAAATGTAGCTATACTCAGTAAAGATGAAGCTACCACTACAAATCCATTGCACACATAACTGCCATTCTAAGACCTAGCTTGCATATTCAAAATGACTTTTCTGTAGTATTTATACATTTAGTTCTACATCAAATGTTAGAATACAAGATTTAGGAGGGATTTCAAACTATTTACTCCAATACATTACCCTGAAGAGAAGATTCATGTACAGAATTTCTCAAAATTAAAACAGTGCAAGAAAGAGGGTAAAAACACTACTAAAGGTTTGAAAACTCAAAGCAGCACATTTTATTTTGGAATATTTCTAATCAGAAGAAATTCTCCTCCTCAAAATTGATACTAAATCTGATTCATAAAATATATATTCAGGGGTATATTTCCAGAAATTCATGTGATTAATGTGGTGTGTTTCTTTTTGTTTTATTGTGTTTTGTTCCTACAAAATTTTGATATTGCTTTTTTAAGGAAGACTCATTCCTATCTTCATATGCAAAGATTTTTTAAACCCTAACATGTCCATGAAATGAATATTTCCTAACTACACATGACTCAGTATCTCAGAGTAAATATTTTAAGAATGCCTTCAAATACATACACATTTCCATATTCATGAAATACAAAACTTCATACAGACACATTCATATTACAAGTTACATGCAAGAGTAAGTAGGAAATCTTACCTGCTGTGGGGAAGTGATAATTGAGAAATGAAACAGTCAGAGAATGAGCATGTCAATTTACCACTGAGATTCGTAAAAAGAGTGAGAAGGGGAGGTGCTATGTACAAGTTTGGTAGCTGGAAATATACAGATTTAGTTGAAGGGTATCATCTTCATTGCATGTAACTAAAAGATGTCCCTCACTCCACCAACCTGACAACAACTCTAACAGAAGACCAGGAGTTTACTTTCTAGGGCACCTCACATGGTTGAGTGAGTTAAAGACATAATAAGAGAGTAAATAGAATTCCACAGTCAGAAAGGTGAAGCCATTAGCCCTATTCTCAATTCAGCCAATACAATAACATCTGCCAAGTTTACTCTGCCCTGAATGAGAGGTGAAAATCCTCTCTGGGGACATGAAGCAGCTCATAAGAAGTCACATGATTTTGCTATCCTGGAGTGGGAGAAAAAACTGCTCATTTCCTCAAGAACTTAAAGCTCTCCAGCAGAAAGGCTGCACATACATAGACACTTCATTAAGCTTTTTGGAAGAATGTCGCTTACCCACTTGCTCTTCATGTCTTGCATAGCTTGCTTTCTTATACAATTCAGGACAACTTACCCCAAGGAGGCACCCCTCCACAATGGTGTGCACTCTTCCACACCAATCATTAATCAAGAAAATTCCTCTAGCATTATGCCCACAAGCCAGTCTGATAGAGACAATTCCCTCTTCCCAGAAAGACTCTAGTGTGTCAAAAATGAACCAGCAGTGCTGGTGAACATCCTTTGGCACATAAGCCTGGGGAAGAAGGAAGGCGTCATAGTTAGGGTTTCTATTGCTGTGAAGAGACACTGTGACCATGGAAACTCTTTTGTAAAGAAAACATTTAATTGGGGTGATTTACATTTTCAGAGGTTTAGTCCATTGTTATCATAGTGCAAGATGGAGGTGTGCAGGCAGACATGGTGCTGGAGAAGTAGCTGAGAGTCCCTACATCTTGATTCACAGGCAACTGGAAGTGGTCTACCTCAGTAGGTTGTAGCTTGAGCATAAGAGACCTCAAAGTTCAAAGGTTTAATCCTTTGTCATCATAGAAGGGAGTGTGATGGCATGCAGACAGATGTGGTGCTGGAGAGGTAGCTGAGAGGTCTACATCTGGATTGTCAGGCAGCAGGAAAAGAGAGTGTGCTACTGGGCCTGCCTTGAGCATCAGAAAACTCAAAGCCCACACACACAGTGACACACTTCCTCCAAGAAAGCCATACTTCCCATAATTGACACTCCCTTTGGGAGCCATTTTCTTTCAAACCACAAAATTCCACTCACTGGTCCCCAAAGGCTTGTAGCCATATCATAATGAAAAAATGCATTCAGTCCACTTCAAAACTCCCCATAGTCTATAATTGTCTCAAACTTATTTGAAAATCTAAAGTTCAACTTCCTTCTGCTCTCCCTCTCTAGGATCTCTGGGCCTGTGGACTGCAGCCAGCTCAACTCCCCCAGGAGGATGGGGCAACCAGGAGCCTGTTGAGAGAGCAGGTCTACTCCCAACCCCATGCAGGGCAGAGGGCAGAGGGCAGAGGGGGGGAGAGCAAAGGGCAGAGGGGAGAGCTTCCACCAACCAGGAGAGGGAGTGCCTCAGACCTGTCTGCACCCACAGTGAGACCTGTCAGTGTATTAGACCTGCTTGCACCCACCAGAAGAGAACCTTGGACCCATACCCACCAGGAAAGGAAGAGACCCCACCTGTACCCACTAAAAGAAGGGATGGGAAGACAACAATATATGAACAATTTTGACAACAAAAAAACCAATATGACATCACCAAAATCTAGGGACTGTGCACCAGCAAGACCTGAACATCACAACACAGAAGATGCAGACAGCCAACTTAAAACAACTTCATGAAGACAACAGAGACCCTAAAAGAAGAAATGAGAAAATCCTTTAAAGAAATAGAAGAAAAACAAACAAAAATCGTTCAAGAAATGGAGGAAAATACAAACCAAAAATTTCAAGAAACAGTTCAAACAGTGCAAGATTTGAAAGTTGAAATAGAAACAATAAAAAACACAGTCTGAGAGAATGCTGGAAGTAGAAAAGTTTGGTAAGCAATCAGGAACTACAGATGCAAGCATAACCAACAGAATACAACAGTTAGAAGACAGAATCTCAGGCATTGAAGATTCACTAGGAGAAATAAATTCATTGACCAAAGAAAATCTTAAATCCAATAAATCCCTAACACAAAATATCCAGGAAAAATGCCAAACCTAAGAATAATAGGGATAGAAGAAGGTGAAGGAAATCACCTCAAAGGTACAGAAAACATATTCAACAAAATCATAGAAGAAAACTTTCCTAACCTAAAGAAAGATAGGCCAATGAAAGTACAAGACGCCCAAAGAACACCAAATGGAGTGGATCACAAAAAAGTTCCCTCACCACATGATAATAAAAACCCCAAACATAGAGAATAAAGACAGAATATTAAGAGCAGCAAAGGAAAAAGGCCAAGTAGCATATAAAGGCAAACCTATCAGAATCACAACTGACTTCTCCATGGAAACTCTGAAAGCTAGAAGTTCCTGGATAGATATCCCACCAACACTAAGAGACCACCGATGACAGCCCAGACTGCTATACCCAGTAAAGCTTTCAATGATTATGCATGGAGAAAACAAGATATCCCATGACAAATATATAATAGTTTAAATAATACAGCCCTACAGAAAGTACTAAAAGGAAAATATCATTCTAAGGAAGGCAACTATGCTGACAAAAACATACCAACTTTACCAAAAGCCAAAAGAAACAGCAGAGTAAATCCACAAGCAATAACACCACCAACAACAAATCAGAAACAAACAAGAATTAACACTCAATGGTCCTTAATCTCCTTCAATATTAATGGTATTAATTTGCCTATAAAAAGACACAAGCTAACAGAATGGATATGAAGACAGAATCCATCCTTCTGCTGCATACAAGAAACATACATCAACATCAAAGACAGACATTACCTCGGAGTATAAGGTTGGGGTAAGATGTTCCAATAAAATGGTCCCAAGAAATGAGCTGGTATAGCTATCCTAGTATTGAACAAATTAGACTTCAAACTAAAACCAATCAAAAGAGATGAAGAAGGTCATTTCATACTCATCACAGGAAAAATCCATCAGGATGAAGTCTCAATTCTGAACATCTATGCTCCAAATACAAAAGGCACCCAAATTCATAAAGGAAGCCTTACTAAAACTCAAATCACACATAAGACCTCACACAGTTATAGTGGGAGACTTTAAAATCCCACTCTCACCACTAAACAGGACCACCAGACAGAAACTTAACAAAGAAACAAAGGAACTAACAAATTTTAACTCAAGTAGATTTAACAGACATCTATATAATATTCTATCCTAACACAAAAGAATGTACCATCTTCTCAGCACCACATGGGACCTTCTCTAAAATCGACCACATACTTGGCAACATAGCAAACCTCAACAGGTACAAAAAAATTGGAATAACCCCCTATATCTTATCAGACCACCATGCTTTAAAGTTAGAATTCAACAGCAGCACAAAAACCCTACAAACTCATGGAAATTGAACAACACACAAATGCATCATTCCTGGGTCAAGGAAGAAATAAAGAAAGAAGATAAAGAATTCCTAGAATTCAATGAAAAGGAAGACACAACATACCCAAACTTACAGGATACTTTGAAAGCAGTGCTAACAGGAAAGTTCATAGCACTAAGTGCTCATATGAAGAAACTGGAAAATAGTCACATTAGAGAATTAACAGGACAATTGAAAACTCTAGAACAAAAGGAAGCAAACTCACCCAGGAGGAGTAAACACCAGGAAATAATCAAATTGAGGGCTAAAATCAATAATGTAGAAACAAAGAAAACAATACAAAGAATCAATGTTAAAAAAAGGGTTGGTTCTTTGAAAAAAATCAACAAGATAGACAAACCTTTATCCAAACTCACCAAAAGGCAGAGAGAGAACATGAAACTAACAAAATCAGAAATGAAAAGGGGGACATAACAATGGACACTGAGGAAAATCAGAGAATCTTCAGGTCGTACTTTGAAAACCTGTACTCCATACAATTTAAAAATTTAAAGGAAATGGACAACTTTCTGCATAGACATCACTTGCCAAAATTAATTCAAGAACAGATAAGCAATCTAAACAGACCTATAACAACTAATGAAATAGAAGCAGTCATCAAAAATCTCCCAACCAAAAAAAGTCCAGGCCCAGATGGCTTCAGTGAAGAATTCTACCAGAAATTCAAAGAAGAGCTAATTCCAATACCCCTCAAAGTGTTCCACACAATAGAAGCAGGAGGTTCCTTGCCAAACTCTTTCTACGAGGCTACAATTACCTTGGTACCCAAGCCACACAAAGGCACAACTAAGAAAGAGAACTACAGAATATTAATGCAAAAATCCTCAATAAAATACTAGCAAATTGAATCCAAGAACACATCAGAAAAATCATACACCATGATCAGGTAGGCTTCATCCCAGGGATGCAGGGATGGTTCAACACATGAAAATCTATCAGTGGAATTCACCATATAAACAAACTACAAAAGAAAAAGCATATGATCATCTCACTTGATGCTGAAAAATCCTTTGACAAAACCCAACATTCCATCGTGATAAAGATTCTGGAGAGATCAGGGATAACAGGGACATACCTAAACATAATAAAAGCAATATACAGTAAACCAACAACTAACATCAAACTAAATAGAGAGAAACTCAACACAATTTCTCTAAAATCAGGAACAAGACAAGGCTGTCCACTCTCTTCATATCTCTTCAATATTATACCTGAAGATCTTGGTAGAGCAATAAGACAACAAAAGGCGATCAAGGGGATACAAATTGGAAAGGAAGAAGTCAAGCTTTCATTATTGCAGATGATATGATAGTCTACATACGTGACCCGAAAAACTCTACCAGGGAACTCCTCCAGCAGATAAAACACCTTCAGCAATGTAGTAGGGTACAAGATTAACTCAAAAAATCAGTAGCCCTATTATATACAGATGATAAATGGACTGAGAAAGAGATCAGAGAAACATCACTCTTTACAATAGTCCAAACAACATAAAATATCTGGGGATAACACTAACCAAACAAGTGAAAGACCTGTATAGCAAGAACTTTGAATCTTTAAAGAAAGAAATTAAAGAAGATACCAGAAAATGGAAAGACCTCCCATGCTCTTGAATAGGCAGTATCAACATAGTAAAAATGGCAGTCTTGCAAAAGCAATCTACAGATTCAACGCAATTCCCATCAAAACATCAGCACAATTCTTCACAGACCTAGAAAGAATAATAATCTACTTTATATGGAAAAACAAAAGACCCAGGATAGCCAAAACAATGCTGTACCATAAAGGAACTTCCAGAGGCATCACCATCTCTGACAAGCTCTGTTATAGAGCTACAGTCCTGAAAACAGCTTGGTATTGACACAAAAATACACAGGTAGACCAATGGAATCAAATTGAAAACCCTGATATTAACCCACTCACATAGGAATACCTGATTTTAGACAAAGAAGCTAAAATTATACAATGGATAAAAGAAAGCATCTTCAACAAATGGTGCTGGCATACCTGGATATTGATATGTAGAAGACTGCAGATAGGTCCATGTCTATCGCCATGAACAAAACTTAAGTCCAAATGGATCAAAGACCTCAATATAAATCCAGTTACACTGAACCTCTTAGAAGAGAAAGAGGTAGCCTTGAACAAACTGGTACAGGAGACTGCTTCCTGAATGTAACACCAGTAGCACAGACACTGACATCGACAATTAATAAATTGGACCTCCTGAAACTGAGAAACTTCTGTAAGGCAATGGACACATTCAACAAGACAAAAAGGCATCCCACAGAATGGTAAAAGATATTCACTAATCCCATATCTGACAGAGGGCTGATCTCCAAAATTTACAAAGAACTCATGAAGCAAGTCTCCAAAACACCAAAGGATACAATTAAAAAGTAGAGAATTCTCAATAGAGGAGTCCAATATGGCTGAGAGACACTTGAGAAAGTGCTCAACATCCTTAGCTATCAGGGAAATGCAATTCAAAACAACTCTGAGATACCATCTCACTCCTGTCAGAATGACTAAAATCAAAAACACCAATGACAGTTTATGCTGGAGAGGATATGGAGAGAGGGGAACACTCTTCCACTGCTGGTAGGAGTGTTAACTTGTACACCCGCTTTCAAAATCAGTATGGAGAATCCTCAGGAAAATAGGAATCACTCTACCACAAGATCCAGCAATTCCACTCAGGCATATACCCAAAAGATGCACATGCATACTACAAGGACATCTGTTCCACTATGTTCATAGCAACATTATTTGTAATAGCCAGAACCTATAAGCAACTTAGATGCCCCTCAACTGAAGAGTGGATAGAGAAAATGTGGCACATTTACACAATCGAGTACCACTCAGAAAAAAAAATGGAATCCTGAAATTTGAAGTCAA
The DNA here is from genome assembly GCF_017639785.1 of Mesocricetus auratus. Taxonomy (NCBI): domain Eukaryota; kingdom Metazoa; phylum Chordata; class Mammalia; order Rodentia; family Cricetidae; genus Mesocricetus; species Mesocricetus auratus. The sequence goes on along the minus strand of NW_024429184.1, from coordinate 105,784,407 downwards.
ATGGATGACACTAGAAGAAAACATCCTAAGTGAGGTAACCCAGTCATGAAAAAGCAAACACTGTATGTACTCATTCATATATGGATTTTAGAAATGAAACAGGGGAGTACCAGCCTAAATTCAGTGAGTCTGGGAAACAGGGAGGATCCGAGGAGAGATATGCATGATACTCCAGAGAAGGGGAAAGGGGCAGGATCTCCTGAGGAGAATGGGAGCATGGATGGGAGGTGAGAAGGATCTGGGAGAAAGAGAGAGGGAGAAGAGGAGGGGAGAGGAAGACATGTGGAGCAAGAAGGTTGAGTCGGGGGAAGAATAGAGGAGAGCAGGGTGAGAGATACCATAATAGAGGGAGCCACTATAGGTTTGAGGAGAGATCTAGCACTAGTGAGATTTCCAGAGATCTACAAGGATGACACCAACTGGCAATGTAACCAATAGTGGAGAGGCTACCTTAGATGCACTTCCCCGATAATGTGACTGATAATGTGATGATATGCCATCCGAGAGCCTCCATCCAGTGGCTGATAGAAGCAGGGGCAGACACCCACAGCTAAACACTGAACTGAACTCCTGGAAACCAGTTGCAGAGAGGGGGGAGCAATGAGCAAAGGGGTCAAGACCAGGCTGGTGAAACCCACAGAAACAGCTGACCTGAACAAGGGGAAACTCATGGACCCCAAACTGATAACTGAGAGACCAGTATGGGACTGATCCAGATCCCCTGAACATGGAGGTCAGGAGGAGGTCCAGAATTCTTTGGGGCCTCAAGCAATAGATCAGTATTTATCCCTGGCATCCAAATAGGCTTTGGGAACCCATACCGAATGGAGGGATGGTCTCTCAGCCTGAACACTTGGGAGAGGGCTTAGCCCCTGCCCAGGGAAGATATGACAGACTTTGGAGATCCCCCATGAAGGGCCTCACCCTCCCTGGAGAGTGGAGTTGGGATTTGGGTGGGAAGTTGGGGAGTGGGGAAGGAGGGGAGGGAGAGGGAGCTGGGATTGACATGTGAAGCAAGCTTGTCTCTAATTTAAATTTAAAAAGCAGGTTTATAAAAAAATCTAAAGTTCAAAGTCTATTCTGAGATTCATGCAATATCTTAACTGTAATACTATAAAATCAAAATCAAAAAGCAGATCATGTGCTTCCTACATATAATGATGCAGGATATGCATTGCCATTCTAAAATGTAGGGAAGGGAGCATAGTGAGGGAGTACTGGACCAAAGCAAGACCAAAAACTGAGCAAATTCTGAACTCTGCATCTCCTTGTCTGACATCAAAACGCTCCCCAAAACTCCACCTCCTTCCAGCTTCCAGCTTTGTTGACTGCAACATACTTGTTTATCTTGGGCTGGTTCCACTTCCTGTCAATAACTGTCTTTTCCAGGTATCCCAGGGCTCTGACATCTCCAATATCTTGGGGTCTCCAAGGCAATACAGGCTTCAACTTCACAGGTTCCATCCGGGACACCTCTGACACATGCCTGGTCTCAGCAGCTTATTCTATAGTCCCTTTCTTCTGTCCTTGATACCAGAATCACATGTCTGAAGCTGCCAATTCCTGCTGCTTACTACAGCTGAAACATGACCCCACATTCAACTACATCTTCCCCAGCTTTCTGCTTTCGATGGTTTCCTTCACTGCCTCAGCTTGGCTGTTCTAGAACTTGTCCTGTAGACTAGGCTGTCCTCAAACTCAAACAGCCACTGCCTTCCAAGTGCTGATACTAAAGGTGTGCACCACCACACCTGGCTCGATGCTTTCTTTTAATTCCTTTTTACAAGTTGGAAACTTACCTGGGTAGGGTCTTGCTGTAAGGTCACCACTCCCTTTATTCCATTTCTTTATCTGTTTATCTCCTTGAACACAGGACTTAGCTCCATTCCACTTCCTGGTTCCCGTTTCTCCTCAGCTTGCTTCTTTTCATTATAAATCTTTATAAGCATAAACACTAGTAACCACCCAATAGCCTATACTAGGCTATTTTTGACATTTCTGCTGTCAATGGGATTACACCAAATCTCTTCACGTTAGCCTCAGGCAGACTCTTTGGACAAGGGCAAATGGCAGCCACTTCCTTTACTAAGATATCACAAGAATGATCTCAAGTTAACATACTAAAATTCTTCTCTGAAACCTCTTTATCCAACCCCCATAGTTCAAACCATTTACAGAAACATTGTCTTCCATGCTCCTACCAGTATGGCCCATTAAGTAGTGCTTAAAGCATCCCACTACTTTCTTAACACAAAATACCAAAGTCCAAATTCCTCCAAACAAAAACATGGTCAGGCCTCTCACATCAATACCCTAGTCTCTGGTACCAACTCTGTCTTAGTTAGGGTTTCTGTTGCTGTGAAGAGAAACACTGACCACAGCAACTCTTATAAAGGAAAAACATTTAACTTGGGTGGCTTACATTTTCATTTTAGTCCATTATCATCATAGTGCATTGTGGTGCTGTGCAAACTTACATGGAGCTATAGAAAGAGCTGAGAATCCTTGCATCTTGACTCACAGGCAACAGGAAGTGGTCCATCTCACTGGGTTGTAGCTTGAGTATAGGAGTCCTCAAATCTCACACCCTCAATAACATGTTTCCTCCAGCAAGGTCATGCCAACTCCAATAATGCCACACCTCTCATTAATGCCACTCACTTTGGGGGTCATTTTCTTTCAAACCATCACAAAGGGTGTGCAATTGTGTGCAGGTAAGCAGTAAGCATTCATGTTTGTGTATATGCGTGGAGAACGGAAGTAAACCTCAGGTTTAATTCCTCAGGGTACTGCCTCGGGGTATTTTTAAAAAACAGGGTCTCTCGGTCAAGCCTGAATCTGGCTTACTTAGCTATATTGGTTGGATCCTGAAGCCTAGGTATCCTACTGCCTCTGGTCTCTTCCTCAGTGCTACGTTTTAAGTTCATGTACCACAAAGCCTCGCTTTTTACATAGGTGCTGAGGATGAAAACTAAAAACCATCTGTCCATACAGGGAAACAATAACCAAAAGAAAATGCAGTACACAGATTGAAAAACAAATGTTTTCCAAACACATACCTCACAAGGGATTAATATTCACAATTTACAAAGAGCTCATACAAGTCAACAAGAAAATATAACTCAATTAAAATGTAGGTAAAGGATCTAAATAGAAAGGCCTCCAAAGATAGATTAAAATGGCTAATAACTATATGAAAAGGTCAACATCACTAAGGAGGAAAATGTAAGTCAAAAACACTATGAGACACTAGTGCACACCTGGCAAGATAGGTATCATCAAAAAAGGCAAATAACAAGTATTGACAAGAACATGTGTCCTAGTTAGGGTTTTTATTGCTGTAAAGAAACACTGTGACCATGACAGGAAAACATTTAATTGAGGTGTCAGCTTAGAGTTTCAGAGGTTTAGCCCATTAGCAACATGGCAGCATACAGGCAGACATGATGATCAGAAGGCAACAGGAAATGGATTGAGAGTCACTCTGAGGGAAAACTTTAGCAAAAGAGACCTCAAAGCCAGCCACCACAGTGACACACTTCCTCCAACAAGGCCACACCTACTTCAACAAGGCCACACCTCCTAATAGTGCTACTACTTTTGGGGGTCATTTTCTTTCAAACCACCATAGCTTGGATGAATAAAAACCCTTGCCCAACATGGGGGAGGGCCTAGGCCCCACCCCAGACAATATGACAGACTTTGGAGATCCCCCATGAAGGGCCTCACCCTCCCTGGAGAGTCGAGTGGGGATTGGATGAGGGATTGGGGGTGGCAAGGGGTGGGGGAGGAGGGGAGGGAGAGGGAGCACGGATTGACATGTGAAGCAAGCTTGTTTCTAATTTAAATAAATAAAAAAGAAACAAAATAAAAAAACCTTGTCCAATGTTGATGAGAATTTAGATCAGTGTAGCCATTATGGGAAATAATATGCACATTCCTGAATAAATTTTTAAAATATAATTTTCTTTTAATCAAGCAATCCTCCTTGTGGGAGTATACTAAAAGAAATAAAGATCACCACATTATAAAGATATCTACATTTCTACATGGTTATTTGCCATTATTATCTCAACAGCCAATATGTTGAAATAACCTTAATGTCTCTGTCTACAGATAAATAAAGAAACTATGGTAAATGTAGGGAGAGATCTTAGGTACCTGTACCGCTGACCACACCCACTTGGTCACAGGTATATAGAAGGGACAGGGGATAAAGAGCTGAGGGAAAGGAGACATGTGCTTTCTTGGGGTTCTGGTCGGGTCTTGGAGAGCATCGAGTGCTGACCTTGGGTTCTCGGCTTCTCATATAAGTGGCTTCTCCCTAAATAAAGTATCATATGGCATCCCTATTCTGTGTAGGTTAATCTACCTCAATAGATAAACATATATGACAGAATAGTATTTGGATTTTAAAATGGGGATCTATTATTTTCTACAATATTGGTGGGTGAGGAGACTGAAATGAGCCAGACATAGGAAGAAAAGTATTACATAATTTCAAATGTACATTGAAAGAAAAAAAGTCAAAGTACAGTTTCAAGTTGTATCATAGAGTTACAGTAATAAAAATATTGACATAAAAACACACATTTATCAATGGAAGAGAATTGAAGACAGAGACATAAGTCCACACCTGATTTTTGACTTGAAGTCAAAAGTACACATTGGAGAAAACAAAGCATCTTCAACAAATAGTGCTGTTCAAACTGGATATCTGGGTATAAAAGAATAAAAACAGATTCATATCTATCACCCTGTACAAAACTCAACCCCAAATGAATCAAGGACCTCAACATAAGACCATATAATCTGAACCGGAGAGGAGATAAAATGGGGAATAGACTTGAACTCATCCGCACAGGAAAGAACTTTCTGAACAGGACACTGGTAGCACAGATACTAACACCATCCATTAATAAATAGAACCTTATGAAACTGAAAAGGTTCTTTATGGAAAATGACACCATCATTTGGGACAAGAGGCAGCCTATAGGATGGGAAAAAAACCTTACCAATTATGTACCTATTATATGGTTAATAGTTACAAAATTATACAAATAAATTTTTAAACAAAAAATACACAAAAAGTAAACATCAAGAAAACAATTCAATTTTTTAAATGGAGTACAAAACTAAGCAGAGAATTCTCAAAAGATGAAACAAGTGGCTGAGAAATACTTTTGAAAAGTGTCCAACATCTTTAGTCATCGGGGAAATACAAATTAAAACTATTTTGAGATTTCATCTAAGAGTGGCCAAGAGCAATAAAACAAGTGATGGTTCATGCTGACTAGGATATGGAGAAAAGGGAACATTTATTCATTGTTGGCAGGGGTGCAAACTTGCACAACCACCATGGAAATTAGTGTGGTGGTTCCTCAGGAAACTGGGAATCAAATATACCTATCTGAAGATCCAGTTAAACCACTCTTGGGCACACATCCAAAAGATGCTTCATCCTACTACAGAGACACTTGATCAACCATGTTTGTTGCTGCTGTATTCAAAATAACCAGAAATATTAGGTTTGAAGTCTCCATAAATAGAGTCTGGCATCTGTGAGGTTTATGTGTCTAATATAACATTTTTTCAAGAACCCATATTTTGACTAAAAATTTTAGCTAGAGATTGGCATCTAGCATTCCTAATTATTTGTTTTGTTTTTGTCCCCCAAATATTCACTTTTGTTATTTTACTTTTCTACCAATGTCTTTTTGCTACTTTAATTTATACTATGATTAACCAAATGAGCTAGTGTGGTGGTTTGAATGAAAATGGTCCCCATAAGCTCATAGGGAGTGGCACTATTTGAAAGAATTAGGATATGTGACTTTTGTTGGAATAGGTTTGGCCTTGCTGGAGGAAATGTGTCACTAAGGGTGGGTTTTGAGGTTTCAAGGGCCCAAGCAAGGCCCATTGGCTCATTCTCTTCCTGCTGCCTGTCGACCTAGATGTAAGACTCTCAACTACCTCTGCAGCACCATGTTTGCATGCTTCTTGCCATGAGATAATGTACTAAACCTCTAAACTCTAAGCCAGGCCCGATTAAAAGTTTTCTTTTATAATAGTTACCATGGTCATGGTGTTTCATAACAGCAATGGAAACACTAACTAAGACAGTTACCTAGTATATTTTCATTTATAAGTTACGCCTGAGGTTATTTTTATAAAAATTAATCATTTTAGACTATTTGAGTAGGAAATTTTATATGAATTCAAAGTAGAATAATTTCATCATAGAAGGCAACTGGTGATTCCAAAATGCAACACAATTTAATGGTCTGTTCAAAATTAGAAATTAGAAGCAAACAGTACTTCTGGGCCTGTTTGGGCACTTCAGCAGATGCTGTAATAACTGCACAGCCTAAAAGTCACTTCCCTGCAATCTATTAAAAGCTCAACCCCATTTGTCTCTTGGGCACCACTTCGCATTCAACCCATCTTTAAAAGGTCAATGAAAATGATGTGTCCAATCGTTTGGATGATCCTTACCGATGAGATCAATTACCTAACATTAACATTCCTTTAAAGACATTCAAAACTACAAGGTGGTACATGTGTCTAAATGTTGGCAGGAGGCACCTTTGGCATTTCAATTCTAAATGCAGTTGAATCTCTCAGGTACCAATTCTATCTGAATTCTTCCCCAATACACACACACACACACACACACACACACACACACACACACACTATAAACATTTAAGTACCAAGGAAAAAGTTATTTTGTTTCGTTTTTTAAATAGACTTGTAGGATAAAAAAAACTGATTGGAGGAGGCAAAGAAGTTTTGTGTTGCAGAAAGCATTAAATAATAAAGCAATTGGACAAAAATCTCCAAAACTCTGAAATATTATAATGTCCAAATGCTAGACTTGTAAGTAATATAAATAGTGACTTTTTCTTTCAAATAAGTAGAATCCTCCATGAAGAATTCATGTTCTGTGGATGAGGTCTGGTACTCAGAAACTGCCAAGTGTTTAGATTTGGAGAGACAATTGTTGCTTGAGTGCACAGGAAGAGGGCGGGCAGGCTGAACAGTTGTAGAGAGAAAACACTGCACATGGGTTTTCTTTTTAACTCAAAAGAAACAAGCTATAATTCCTTCACTGCACTTTACCAGTACAATTTAATTGCTTTCCTTTTCTTATTGTGTTGAATAAATCTAAATCAACAATCAAGAGATCACTTTCTTGCCTATATATGGGGGAAATTGTAGTCCTGACTCTGGCTGAATCTCAAAGCACTATAGGGTGTACAACAGTCATCCAGTCCCATTGCTGTAGTGGAGACGTTGCTTCCTGGGAGTCTAGAGGCAAATGCCCTTTCTAAAACCACTTTATGACTTCACTAAAATTCCATACCATGAGTATTTCGTGAAGGACTCTGACTCAGAAAAAGACTAGTTATTCTGTAGACCACTGTAGAGACAACACTCACAAGCACTAGACATTTTCCCTGTCTAAACCATCTTCATGTCACTATAACCTAGGAGTCATTTTGTAGCTCATTTCATTTTCACAATTCATGTAGTTCTGATATTTAAAAGAAAATGAAACCAGTTCTGCTAGATATTAGTGTGAGGTTTTATGTATAAGACAATTCTCTTCTGTATTATAACAGTTTGAAGCCTTTGACAACAGTTTTTCTATGTGAATCTTTATATATTTGTACCTAAACATGCTAATTCATAAATATCCCAGGGATTAAGAGCAAAGATCTAATAATAGCCTTGACAAGTACTACACTTTGGTTTGTATGTGCTCCTGTAAGTGTGTGTCCTTGCTACCAGGAAGCATATGTTTAGCTTTACCTTTGGGGGAACTCTGCATCCCTATCAACTAATGCTGGCACAACTACAAACAACAAGCACTTGAGCTCCTCCCCCATCTTTTTTTAAAAGAACTAGTTTCAACAGCTCTAATTATGGCTTAGATAAATGCCAGTCAGGTAGCTGAACTTGTGTTTCAAAGACTAACCCTTGGGATTGGGCTTATTAAATATTAAATTGGAGCGTTAAGAATATCACACATTTTACATAGAATATTTTAGCTTCTACATGACTTCCTCTCTGGAATCATTGGTCAGTCCAATCCTTTGCTAATATCTTACCTGAATTATGCACCAACCAAGAAATATTCCTGCACAGATCAGCAAGTGAACTGGAACAACCTCTCTGCAGTACGACCTTGTCAACATAAAAGCACTTTCTAAACTAAATTCTGTTGCTGTTTGGTGAAGCAGGCTAAGAACACAGAATTAATTTCCTTTATAAGGAACATCTAATGAAGCTTTGTCTCACAGCTGACAGAGATTCTCCGTGTGTGGAGAACAGTGCCCTAGGCCGAGAGAGAGAAATGACATTCTCTTCCCCGTGCAAAGAGGGTGTACATGTGGCATGGTTTCTAAAGTGGCAAGTTAAAGAAGGGAGTGCTAGACCACAAGGATGGCGATGAGCATTTTTGCCTACCAATACTGCTGTTGTCAAGGCCTTCCTTCCCATGAAGATCCAGACAGCACAAAGGGACTCTCTAAGGAGTGGTGATTCACCTGCTGTGTCCTTAGAGTGAGAGGGAGGGACAGAGCTCTGGCAAAGGAGCAGCACTGCTTACTATTTTTAGATATAAGATGAACAGCATCTAGGAACCTTTTTCTTCTTTTAGGAAAAGAAACTTGTGGTTTTCAGATAAAGTATCTGTGTGATTTTTATCCTACTATCCAGAGCCATCTCAAATGTTAGACATAATCTCACCTTCTATTTATTTTCCCTAAGACCCCTGTAGCCTCTCTAGGACTTTTTTCCTCATGACATCTCTGGAAAAAATGGAATTTTTTTTCTAACATTAAATTTGGTGGCAATATCTTTGATATATAATTCAGGTCTGAACTCTTCCTTTTGGGAGTGAGCTTGACTCAAAAGTTGTGATTTAACATTACTTTGGCTGCCTGACTTTGACAGATATAAGTTACTTTGGATATAAATCTCTTATGTAAGAAGGCTGTCTTGTTCAGAACTGTCCAGGCATGGGAAGGCAAGTTGCCTTTTTATAAGTGCTGTGTAGTTCTCAAGGAAAATATGCTCTGAGTTTCAACAGCAGGGTTACTGTTGTTCTCCTGTCTCTATTCTGTTTTTCACAGTGCTTCTTCTAATTCTAGCAAAAAGGGGGAGGAAATTCATCCAGTCACTCACACACACACACACACACACACACACACACACACACACACATATATATACACATGTACATACACACACAAAGACACACATACACACACATACTTACACACACACACACACACACGAACTCAACAGAAACACTTTATTTTATTTATTTATTTTGGTTTTTCAAGAAAGGGTTTCTCTGTGGCTTTGGAGGCTGCCCTTGAACTACCTCTTGTAGACCAGACTGGTCTCAATCTCACAGAAGCACTTTAATGACAGGAATTTCATAAAAGAAGAAAATAAAAATGGTAAGTTCTGATCAGAAAAGTGTGATAGGTTGCTTTTTTAATGATTATCATGGATTCACCTTTTCAGTGTCGTTTTTTAAAAACTTTTTCAGAACACTTGGGTATTTGGAAGAGATGTAAGGAAAATTGATCATGAGTCTCCATCAGAGTTACAGTTTTGCTTGATGATGTATGTGACTCAAAGGGGCAAACACACTTGAGAATATTGGTGAGTTTCTGCAAGCTGACTACTGCATTCCCAGTGTCTAAAAGAGTGTGTGACGTCAGATACTGCTAAGCTTATATTTGTTGAGTGAATAATGGGATGAATTATAAAAAAGTATAGATTTTGGTAAGGCAAGGTGGTGCATGAGGGCCAGTGCTTACTGAATTAGACTGATGACTTCGGTTCCATCCCTACAACACATGTAAAAATTGGAAGTAGAGGACCAGCTCCACAGAATTGTCCTTTGACCTCTGTATGCACACCGTGGCATGCATATGCCCACAGTCACCACACACTCACACATGCAAATAAATAGATAAATAAATAAATACAAACCACACCGGAATCGATCAAAGTCCCATGAGCCCCCCTCCCCACTTACCAAACGCCCCTCTCTGGTGGTGGTGGTGGCGCATGCCTTAAATCCCAGCACTCAGGAGGCAGAGGCAGGTGGATCTCTCTGAGTTCAAGGCCAGGCTGATCTACAGAGCAAGTACCAGGACAGGCTCCAAAGTTGCACAGAGAAACCCTGTCTCAAAAAAACAACAACAACAGCAACAACAAAAAACCATGTGAGGTCAAAGAACAATTATAGTTAAGTTTCTTGAACAAGACGGTAGGTAGGCAGCAAGATATTAAAATGTGATTTTCAACCTATGGCATTTAAAAATGTTAGAAAATCATGGGATGAAAGATTACATAGAAATATACGTGTATGCTCCCAACATATGAACACACACACACACACACACACACACACACACACACACACACACACAGCTCTCATCTTAAAGACAGTAAGAAATTGCTTATTCTCACACCATTTTGAGTGACCACACCCAGGTGTGTTGATTTAGGTTACCCCAAATTCCATGTTCCAAAATAGAGGCAGTTTCATGAAGTTTTTATAATTTTACAAAACAGGAATTTCATAAATCAAGGCAAATTTAAAAACATTTGGTGGGGTACATCAGAGAGGCAGCTACGGCAAGAAGGCAGAAACTTTTCTATAGGCCTAAAAAGCTATCTGATGCCGTTCTTAGTTCCTGGGTTGGTGTAAACCATTAGTCTGCTAAGTCAATAGATCTGGAAGGTTTTTATCTATTAGTCACAAGATGTTAGTTTCACTACAGACTTAGGCAAGGAATGGCTCCAGGAACTAAAGTTAGCTCAAGATAAATTAGCCTCTGGACCTGTAACACTTCAGTCTCTCCACAATACTGAAATTCTAATCATTCAACCCATCTCATGAGACACAGCTTCAGGAACTTTTGTTTACAATGCCAATTAGTTCATGAAGATAGAGTTTACTCATCTCTGGATGTTAACACTCAGATGACTTCATATCTTGCTTGAATTATTAATATATAGTAGGAATTATATTGTGTGGATTCTAGAACCAAGCCTATAAAAGTCATATGAATTTCTGCCTTCACTCTTTAGGGAACCTAAAGCATCACATCAAATAATTGTCTGGCCATTCTAGTAGAATAGCTACATGGGAAGGGGTCCAGAATGTCTTATTCAGTCATGCTAAGGTGAAAGACATACAAACAAAGCCATCTTGGATCATCTAGAAATGGCCATGCCTCTAGATTACTACAGCTGTATGAAAAATACCAGGACACTAACAGAAAGCGTCTACTCAAGGACAATTGTAGTGAGCCTAACACAGAATTAATGAGCGTCAGGTTCAAGATGATTTATTATGAAGCAGTGCATAACTGAATATGAACTTCAAGAGAAACTTCATTAAAGGATCTTAATAACTGGGTAGACAGGATGACATGATGTGTGGATAGTACTCTTCTTCCCATATCACTATGCTGACAATTGACCAACTGGCTCAAACAAAATTCAACAATAGATACCAGGATGAGATTATACATGGGCTTGTCAACATGAATTTCCATTTGCTAACCACAGCCACTGCTGACTGCCCTAAAAACCAACTACAGAAACTAAGGGAGTCCAGCACCATTTCTGGGCCCTATCAGTCATCTATGTAGTTCCAGATTGATTATAATGGACCATTTCTATCACAGAAAATGCAGTATTATAAGCATTTACTACAGACATGAACTTGTCTGTCCTGCCCACAGTACTTCCATCAACACTAAAATTGAAGGACTTAGAGAAATCCTAATCCATCATCATGATATCCCATACATCTTCATTGTTTATGACCAAAAAACTCAATTTAAGCAAATGAAGCCTGGAAGCAGGTTCTTGTACACATGGAATTAATGCGCTAGTGCTACATTTCTCATCACTCTGAAGCAGCTGGTCTGATAAAATGTTGAGCATTTAAAAACTCATTTTGGCATACTATGGGGTAACCAGAGGGCTGAGCTAATATCCTCCAGGATTGGTACACATTCTGAATGAGCAGTTAATATATGTCAACACACCTCCTGTGTCATAGTTGAGTCATAGCTTCAGGGGTCACAAAGTAGAAATGGGACTCACTTCTCATTTAAGTCTTTATCAATAAGCAAAAATTTTGTTTCCTGTCTCAGTGGTTCTAGAAACAGTGGTTACAGACATTTGTTTGTTTGTTTCCAAAACAGGAATGCATCCAACAAGGAACACAACAGTGGTTCATTAAACTGGAGGCTGAGATTTCCGCCCAGTGCTATTGGCTCCTCGTGCCAGGAAAACAACAGGCTGAGAGGAGGGCTACAGCACTAACTAACTAACCCTGATCATCAAGGGAAAGTGGATTGCCAAGCACAAAATGAGGCTGCGAGGACTGACTAGCGTGAAGGACGTCCTGTGGCGCTTCTCTTATTTCTCATGGGTCCCGTGACAAAAGATGACGGACTGCTACAAGAACTCAAGGGAAGTCAGCCTCCTGGGGTCATAGACTAAAACAGTGAGCAAGTAAATGGTGGTTGCTTTAGGGCGTCAAGTTTGAGGTGCTCTGTCATGAAAGAGTTCATGACTGAATGTGGAGCTGTTTGTGAATTGTCACCAAAAGCAACTTGAGTACAGAGGGATCTAGACGAGATGACACAATTCATGGATATTAGTCTTCTTCTCATATCACCTCCCCAAGCTGTGACCCAATTTAATAATTAAAGTTAAGATCACCCCACCATGAGGAAAAAATATGAATAGCTGAGTGCTTGCTGAAGGCACAAAACATGCTGAATGTGTAGGAAGGTGATGTGAATAAAACTGTATGTTCAGTTACACAAGAGTGCTATAATAGTTACAGAAAGAACTATAATAATTATGTTAGCTTGATGTAAGTATACAGTTTTTCTCCCGTTCCCTTTTTACTAAATGGACGATATCGTCACAGTGATTTATTATGTACTCTTATACTTAAGTGTTTAAGTTACAGAAGATTAAAGTTCACCAAGAGATCTGGCTGAAAGAGAAATAAACATCACACAATGATAGATAAATAACATGGTATGTTGTATATAGTATTGCTGGAAGAGTTCCCATATTTTCAGATATCTACGCTATAGCGAGTAGAAGCATGACTTTTACCCTTAACAAAAAGTTACATTTGGTTAAAAATCATGTGTATAGAATGCCTAGTAGGAGGGGAAGTGTACACAACTACTCTAGTGTTGACTTGATTAAATTAAAAGCTGCTTCCCAGAAATCTGTTTCCGGTTGGATCCATGTTGGGGTTGGCCTGAAGGAGGTGCTTGAGAGCTGAGAGGTGGAAGTAAAGTAGAACCCCTCACTCTGTGACGGCCAAATCATCATCCAGCAGCTGGGGCGCAGCCTAGCAACCTCTGGCTTCCAACTCACCACTCTTCTTCATCACACTAGCCTGCTTGATCAACAGCTGTTTCGGGCCCTGCAGGTGACTGATGGAGAACTCACACACAGTGCCAGCCAGAGGCAATGCTGCCTAAGAGGTTTCTATCACCTTCTTACATGGGGCCAAACATACTTGCCTTCTCAGATACTCATTTCAAGATTTTTCTTACCTACCTGGCTGGCCAGTACTTCAGGAAGAGTAAGTGGTAACTCCCTTTCTGATCTTCTCCTCCCACTTTTGAAACTTCATGCTTTCAGTTCCATTCACAAAGATGTAAGGTACAGTTATTACAGTTAATCCCCTATCTATAACACCAATACTGGCCGGATACTGTGACTAAAATCTAAAACAAAGTCAAGGCACAGATCTTGCCCTCCAGATTTTTGTATTGCTAGAGCAGAATGCCATAGGTACACTATTTTATTAAACAAATAGCTTACATACTTTCCTTTACATACATAAAAACTGGAAAATGCATAATAATGGGGTGGCATCTGGCAAGAGCCTTCTTTCTCCATCACCCTGTAGTGGAAGATGGAGAAGGCCATATGGAGGTGAACTGACCTTACTATAAGGATAACCATCCCACCCACAAGGATGGAGCTCCAATGCCTAAGAATGTGCTGAAAGATCTCATCCCACTATTACTTCAATCATGATTCAATTTTATGAAGTTTTGGAGTGTTATTCATACCAAATTATAACATTTCTCCTATACTTTCCTAAGATAAAAATTTAAAGCCACAAAGTTCCTTAAAGGCCTGCTTTAACCAAATCTCATAAATTTTCATTACAGCTTATTTGGAAATACTTAGTAATTTTCCTTGTGATTTTATTAACCCTGAAGTTATTTGAAGTGTGCTGCTTGTGAATAATGATTTCTAATTAAATTCTAATATATGCAGGAACATAGTCCATAAGCTTTCAATTCTTTATTGTTTATCAGGAATTCATCTAAGACTCAGAGATGGTCTACTTGCTTGAAGCCCTGCATGCTATGAGTTTTGCAGGAAAATACACCACAGTTAATTATGTCAAAATGGCGAACTGTGATGTTGAAAACAACTACTGCCTTGTGAATTGTTTTACAAAGTACTAAAAGAGGGATATAGAAACAAACTCCACAGATAAGTTAAAATTTCATATTTTTCCCTTGGTTCAACCAAATTTTGTTTAACTTGTTTAGAAACATACTTTAATGTAATGCTCCTCTTTAGGCCTGATAATCTTTGTTTGAAGTCTATTTTATGTGAGATTATTACAGATACACCAATTTTCTTTTGGTTTATATGATACCTTTTCCAATTCTTTTACTTTGAAGTTCTTTTTCTGTATGTCTTGTGCCTGTTCTAAATTGTACACAGTGGAAATTCACTTTTTAACCCCATCTGACAAACTCTGTCCTTCAATTAGATAACTTACATTATTTCACAAAGTAGCTGAATATGATGGCTAACCTCAGTTATCAAACTGATAGGATTAACAATCACCGAGGACAATGGTTGTCAATCTTCCCAATTCTGTGACACTTTAATACAGTCCCTCATGTTGTAGTGATCCCAACCATAAATTATTTTCATTGCTACCTCATAACTGTATTTTTTTTGTTTTTTTGAGACAAGGTTTCTCTGTATTGCTTTTGGAACCTGTCCTGGAACTCGCTCTGTAGACCAGGTTGGCCTCAAACTCACAGAGATCTACCTGCCTCTGCCTCCCAAGTGCTGGGATTAAAGGCGTGAGCCACCAACATCCAGCTTCTGTAATTTTTGTACTGTTAGGAATCACAATGTACCTGTGAAAGGGTTGTTCAACCCCAAATGGGTTGAGAAACTCTGACTTAGGAGACCAAAGAAGCACAACACTGGGGTTATCAAGAGGACATCTTCAGAAAGGATTACACCATGAGCACTGATGTCTGTTCTTTGAAACTGTGTAGTAATTTTCTCCAAGATTGGCCTTTATTATTTATATGGTTGGGTGTTTCGCCTGCTCATATGTCCGTGCACCATGCACAGGCAGTGTGCAATGCCCACAGGGGTCAGAGAGGGCATCAGATCCTCTGAGACTAGAGTTAAAAATGGTTGTGGGTTGCCATCCAGATACTGGGAACAAAACCTGGGTCCTCCGGAAGAACAGTTGGTGCTCTTAACCACTGAGCTCTCTGTCCAGTCCCACAGTCTCCTCTAAGATTAATACCTTCCATCTTGGAGGAGGCCTTTTTGAAGACACAGCATGTTTACAGAGAGGTGAAACAACATGATGTTTTACCTGAATGGTGAGACATTCCATCCTCCAGCAGAGCTCTTTAAGCTCAAGAAGCAAACAACTCAGAAGCTTTGGGAAGGCCCTGAAACTCACCAGATCCACTAATCCCACCCTCATCTCCGCCTCCAAGAATATATATAATCAGTAGGGACTCCTGAGAGATGCTCTCAGAAAAGCTGAGTTGCCCAAAAGAGGCTCAGACATGAGCTATCTGGAAAAGATATTCTCCAATCTGTTCAGCTCCCTGCAGGTGGTGCAGTGTGCTTCAGGTTCCCAGCTTTCCTGAGCTGCTATCCATGTTGGGTGGGCTTTTTGTGATGTGACTGTCTTTAGCCATTTCGGCTCCTATAAATAATTCCTTATCAATATTCTTGTCCCTCACCCTGAAAGTAACCCCAGTTAAACTTATTGGCTTATCAAGCTGGAATTTGGAAGAATCCATGCTTTGGTCTGCCACTGGTTCCCTATCTGGGGTGAGTAGATATTTATTTACATTTCCTCAAGAATAATGTCACACTACACTTACTGGGTTCATAATACTATGACATGATTGAAAGGGTGGTAAAAGTCAAGGTGCAGATCCATTGGAGGGAAAGTCACTCAGAGCACGCCACTGGGAAATGTATCTGAAAGGACTGAGCAGGCACCATAAAAGGCTGCTCAGTCTTCTCTCATAGTTCAGGTCTCCATTTCAGTTTCCTGAAACTGAGCAAGCAGTTTCTGAGGAAGAGCCATGAACAAAGGACAACCAATCTCCAACAGCCACAACAGCGAGGAGGCCTGGTACATGCAGTACTAATCCAGGCCAGGCCTGAGCCAGCCTCCACAATCAATAAGCTCAAGGTGATAACCAAATAAGAACAAAACCTGGGACTTGTCCAGGCCTGCCCCCAAATGGAAAACTATAGCACTGACCAGCCCCTGGCTAACCCTGGCCAATTAGAACACAATAATATGATTGCCACTTGCTTGAACCAATCATGACCTAACTGCCTTAGGACCTCCCCTTGACTGGGCTTAAAAGGAGCATGTGAACTCCTCTCAGGGTCTTTACCATCTTGTCTTTGTGTAGGATGGTCCTCCCCAGCATGCTGGAATAATAAATGCTCTTGATGATTGCATACATAGACAGTGGTCTTTGTGGGACTTCTCCAGGACCCTAACAGTATCTTGTCTTGGCCTCCTCTGTGTCCTTCTGTCTGGCAAGAAGTAATTTTACAACCTCCAATACATGCTTCTGTTGCCATTTAGGACCACATAACCACAGAGTCAACCCTCTGTGACCATGATCCAAAATAAATTCTTTTTTAACTTCCTTTAAGTTGCTCTTTTAACTTCCTTTAAGTTGCTCTCTCAGGTACTTGATTATGGTGACAAGAAAATGGGCTTCACTTTAATCTACTTACTTGCTTTTTTATCATCTAGTTTTTACCCTTGTCCTTTCCTTGAATCCCTAGGGTTAAATGTTTTAGTGTTTTGTTTTATTTCCTCTGTTGATTTTTACTTTATATCTCCTTGAATTATTAGCTTTTAGTGACTGCTCCAGGGAAGTTCCTCTGGCTGTAGAAATATATATATATACATATATATATATGTGTGTGTGTGTATGTGTGTGTGTGTGTTGTTCATAATGGTGGCCAGTGGCCATATATGACTGTGGAATGGATGAAATGTGTCCAGTTTCACATGAGCACTCATTTATTAAACTGGCTTTTAAATTAGTTGAAATAGCCATGTGTGGTTAATGGCAACTGTATTATGTCCAGCAAGCAGAGAAATTGCATTACACTCCCTGATATTATATTGTCTGCTGTGAGTTAATATCATACTACTTTCAAAGCCTAGCTACATTTAATACATTTTAGAAATGTTTATGCTATTATTTGCTGTATAGTTCATTTCTATACCAAGTTTTCTTTACTATTTCACTTTAAACCATTTCCTATTTCTTCCTTTTTTAAGTCCTTCTCTCAAGCATTACATCCTGACCACAGTTTCCCCTCCCTACACTCCTTCCTAGTCCCCATCAACCACATTCCCTCTCCCCCAGACCTACTCCTCCTCCATTGCCTTTCAGAAAAGAGTATGTCTCCAAGGGATATCAATGAAACATGACCTAGCAAGTTAAAATAAGACTAGGCACAAATCCTTCATATCAAGCCTGGACAAGGCAACTCAGTAGGAAGAAAGGGTCCCAATAGCAGGCAAAAGAGTCAGAGATACCCTCTTCTCCCATGGTTAGGAGTCCCACAAGAATACCAGGATCCACAACCATAAGATGCATGCAGAAAACCTAGCTCAGCTCCATAGAGGTTTCATGAAGTTGCTTCAGTATCTGTAAGCCCCTATAAGGCCTGCTTAGTTTACTCTATGGGCCATGTTCTCTTGGTGTCCTCGACCCCTTTGGTTCCTACACTCCTTCCTTCCCCTCTTCCACAAAAGGCCATGGAAGTGACTTAAAAAGTAAGGTACATGCCACCTAGCCTGGGGACTTGAGCCGGATTCCAAGGGTCCACACTGTGGAATGAGAGAACTGACTACTGCAAATTATCCAATGACCACGACATGTATGCCATGGAATGTGTGTTTCTTAAAAGAAAGAAGTCATTTGCTTTAATATCGGCCACATTAAAATAGTCCCTATTACTTATATTTTGATATCTGCATTTCAAGTGCTTTGCTATAGGAAAGTGTATTGCTGTTTCCTGCTGTAGATTCATTTTCTGTGTCCTTTCATTCTTTTCTTTATATTTTTAATTTTTTGTTCTTCTTTTTCCCTAAGAATCATTTTCTACTTTGCTCACTGATGCTCTGAAAAAATATTAAATAAAACCAAATTAGGAAATATTTATTTATGCTTATAGGTTATAGTCCATCATGACTGAGTAGGTTTGGGGGGAGTTAAGGTGAGAAGTAGGAGTGAAATGATCACAATACATCGTATGAAATTCTCAAAGGAGCAATAAAACTATTTTAAAGAACAAAAACAAAATCACTAAGTGGGTAAGAGGAAAACTAAGAAATGTAGAGAAATAAAGGGGGACCCAGTGACCTAGCTATTCAGATCCAGAGAGGGGAAGCAGAAGGCTCATCCTAAAAAGAATGCTGGCAAAAGCACCCTGAGTCCTACACATGGGATGAGTCTTCACAGGTCATGACTCAAGATAGGGGGCTCAGGAAAGACAGTGAACCCTTCTCTGGGGTGAAACAGCAGTGAAGGGGTAATTCATTTCTTTTATTCCCCAAATTTCTGAAGGCTAGGAGATGGAACCTATTATAAACTGAAATATTCTGGGCAATTGATAAGTAATAATTGCAACCCAGGAAGCCTGGAACTCACTTGCCATAGCTCAAGGGCAAGATGCAAAGCAGTTATGGAGATGGGGGGGGCTGAACAATGACATGTGAAGAGTTCACACTACGTGAGACTCAACTTGGGTAGTAAAAGGGTATAAAGAACAGTAGTCCTCCCCATACTGTCAGGAAGGCAGCATCACCTGAGTGTAACTATGAGCATAATATCCCAGGTCTATAGTCACCTACAATCACCTCTCTGCTGTGATGTTTTCATTTTTACCTATCTGGTTTTCTTATGGCTTACAAAAAAAATACATCATTAGTTTTGGTTGATCTTACCCCATCCCCTCCTCTTCCCCATCCACTGGCTTCTTGAAAACCACCATTTGGATCTTGTTTTCTTAATACAGTTTGCATCTCTGGGTTGAAGATTAAGATCATTTACATTTATCATTACTGAAAAAGATAGGGGGACTCATGAATTTTTTCTGCTTAATTTAAATACTGTGTTCCTTTCTCACTTAAGCATTTTAGGAATGGGCTGGTTTATTGGGTTGAACGTGTTTCTTTCTTATATTCCATCCACTCATCTATTCATGAAATTTCTTTCCTGACATCACGCCTGTGACCCTTCCTCCTCTGTTCGTAGAACCCCTTTCGGTATTTTCTGCAATACTTGTGTTCATGAATTGCTTTAGTATGTGCTTATCTTAGGAAGCCTTTACTTCACCATTGATTTAAAAAGATAACTTTGCTGGGTATCATTTGGGCAATTTTGCTTAGCAGGTATTTACTCTCAGGACTTAAGATGTCATTCCAGGAGCATCCAACTTTGGGGATTTCTGCTGCAAGTGACTTTCAAACCAGAGCTTCTCTTTTACAGTTTGCAGAGTTCTTTCCTAATATAGCATTTTAACTCTGTGACCTGGAGTTCCTTTTTGTCATTTTTATCTCAGTTCTAAATGCCTTCTATACCTAAATGTCCACATCTTTTCCCTGTGTTTCAGGAATTTTCTCCTATAATATCGTAAAATGGTTTTCCATGTTTTCATTTTGTATTTTACCTCCCCATTTTACCCACTGACCCTTAGGTTTCACGTCTTAATTATGTCCCAGAACCCTTGAGTGGTGTTCATGGTGGCTGTTTTTGTTTGTTGTTGTTGTTCTTTATTGCTAAATGGATGTGTTTAATACTTGGTCTAATCTATTGATAATATTTTCCACTGAAACTTTTCTATTTTTTGTTAAAATTAGAAACAAGAACTTGTTTTACATGTCAATCCCAGTTCCCTGTCCCTCCTCTTCCTCCCCTGTCCCCCACTAATTCCCTATCCCATCCCTTTCTGCTCCCCAGTGAGAGTGAGGCCTTCCATGGGGTATCTTCAAAGTCTGTCATATCATTTGGAGCAGGGCCTAGGCCCTCCCCCATGTGTCTATAGTGAAAAAGTATCCCTCTATGTGGAATGGGCTCCCAAAGTACATTACTATACTAGGGATAAATACTGAGCCACTACCAGAGGCCCCATAAATTGCTGAGGACTCCTCACTGACACCCACTTTCAAGGGGTCTGGATCAGTCCTATGCTGGTTTCTCAGCTATCAGTCAGGGGTCAATGAGCACCCAATTGTTCTGGTCAGCTGTTTCTGTGGGTTTCACCAGCCTGGTCTTGACCCTTTTGCTCTTCACTCCTCCCTCTCTGCAACTGGATTCCAGGAGTTCACTTCAGCGTTTAGCTGTGGGTGGCTGCTTCTGCATTCATTAGCTACTGGATGAAGGCTATAGGATGGCATATAAGGTAGTTATCAATCTCATTATCAGGGAAGGGCATTTAAGGTAGCCTCTGAACTATTGCTTAGATTGTTAGTTGGGGTCATCCTTGTAGATCTCTGGACATTTCCCTAGTGCCAGATTTCTCTTTAAACTTATAATGGCTCCCTCTATTATGGTATCTCTTTTCTTGCTCTCCTCTATTCTTCCCCTGACTCAACCTTACTGCTTTCTCATGTCCTCCTTTCCCCTTTTTTCCTCCTCTTCTCTTTCTCCTAACTCCCTCTCCCCTGCACCATGCTCCCAATTTGCTCAGGAGATCTTGTCCCTTTCCCCTTCTCCAGGGGACCATGTATGTCTCTCTTAGGGTCCTCCTTGTTTCATAGCTTCTCTGGTGGTATGGATTGTAGGCTTGTAATCCTTTGTTCTATGTCTAAAACCCATATATGAGTGAGTACATACCATGTTTCTCTTCTGGTGGATGAGTTACCTCTCTCAGGATGGTTTCTTCTAGTTCCATCCATTTGCCTGTGGATTTCAAGATTCCAGTTTTTTTCCCACTGAGTAGTACTTCATTGTGTAAATGTACCACATTTTCTCTATCCATTCTTCAGTTAAGGAGCATCTAGGTTGCTTCCATATTCTGGCTATTATAAATAATACTGCTATGAACATAGTGGAACAGATGTCCTTGTTTGCCATGCCTGCACAGGCCGGGACCAAGAATCTGCAGAGGGTGTCTGGATTAATGACATAGAGACCAGTTAGTGGTGAAAGAAGGCTCGCTTTATTTTTACCCCGGCTGGTTATATACCCTGACACCAGAGGCAGGGGTGAGTCAGGAAGAGGCGGTTAGTCATCTGAGGTTCAAGGAACCATCAGGGTGTTCTCGTGGGTGAGCCCTTCTGTGAACATCAGGAACTTATTGCTCCAGGAAACGTGTTTTTCTTTGTGGATACAGACACTGGACTGCTTTAGTAAACATGTTTTTCTCTGTGGTCGCAGACACTGGCTACAGCTGCTTGCTCCCGGGCTGATAGGGAAGATGGCCTCTGGCCAAGGCCTCTTGTTCCCACAATTCCCCCTTTTTTATTTTCTAATGAGGCACTCCTGTCTTAGGTCAAGTAGGGTCACCCTCCCCTACACATCATTGGGGGACCTGGCGACCCTGTCTTAGGTGGGAGGTCTCTTCCCCACAGGTTGTCCGTCATCAGAGAACCTCATCTTTGAATCATCTTTAACCAGGCTTCATGGCTACCGGGATTGCCATGGGCTACGCTGAGCAATACTTGGTGCTGGATCTGTTGCCTATGGAACAAGGCACGTTGAACTCAGCATAAAGCCAGAATGCCTACCACCACTGCCACCACTCCCAGGATCCCCATTGACATAGTGCCTCCCCCAATCTGGGCCATAGCATTCCACCAGCCTTCCTCTGTTATGAGGGTAACCTGCGTATAATTTACAGTTACAATTTGATGGGCCAAAACAGTGACAAAGTTTACAAAAATATCATTCCAAGATCCACTCAAGAAAGCAGATACATTAGATACACTCATTGAAGTTACACATGTAGCATGATAAAAATGTGAACAAGAGGCTTCACTATCCATGGAGCATCAATTTGTTCCTGTAGTGATGCAGTTTGTTGATTTAACGTCAGTAGTCCCAGCTGAATATGCGAATTGAGCGCATTCTGGATGGACAGTGCTTCACTAACTCTACCAGAAAGGATGTTAATGGTCTCTACTTTGGCAGAGGATTGGGCAACGGCAACAACAGTGGCCGTGATGCCAAAGTCTCTCTTAGGGCGATACAGGATGATCTCCTCTCCTGAGTATTGATCTTCACCACCATGGGAACTAGGGAGGGAACTGGGATGATCAGGGCATGAGACTCTCCAGATGGCCAGCAATTACTCAGAACACAGGAGCTGGGAGAACAATTGAGAGATTCCTCCCCTTCCCCCATCCCATTCCAAGAAACAAAAAGGAAAGGAACAAGCAGGCCATGCTAACAATAGGGAAATTTTTCCCACCCCCATCTCAACCTTGAGTGAGGTTTCAAAGACAGAGGACTTATTCCAGGAAGCCATAGTATTAAAGGCCAAACCTCATTGCAGAACTAAGGGGCGGGCATCTCAGCAGGCTTGGGGCCCACAGATGTACATTCCAGAAAAGGTGGGCATGATCCCCGCTAGAGTGGGTTCCTGAAATGAAATTCTTCCCCATTATCAGAGGAATTTTTGAAAGGCGGCTTATGCCCATACAACCAAAGAGAGCAACGCCCCTTTAATCTCCACAGTTCAGCTGTAAGACAATCCCCCCAGGGCAGGGGGAAATAAAGAGAAAAATCCCTCCTTGTGCTCCAGCAAGTAGGCGCAGGTTTTGGAGGTTTTCTCAAATTAGATATCTCTTGATTAATAGGATACAGGATACCCCTCAGGCCCAACACTAAACAAGAACCCTTATAGGAGGAATTAGGTAGCATGGAGATATTAAATATCTTGATAAAACAGAGATTCCCCTTTAGGGGGAAACTCAGATTAATTTCTGACTTTCCAATCTCTCATTGGCAGCAGCCACCCCCAATGTATTATTGGTGCTACAAAAGGTGGGGAACAGGGAGTTGGAATGACTAACCAGTATCGAAATAGGGGGTTTCTTACCAGCACCCATACTTCCCTTTCCTGACTGTCTAGCGATGGTTGGACCATCTTGATCATGGCGATCATCCCCA
The DNA here is from genome assembly GCF_017639785.1 of Mesocricetus auratus. NCBI lineage: Eukaryota > Metazoa > Chordata > Mammalia > Rodentia > Cricetidae > Mesocricetus > Mesocricetus auratus. Next base: position 105,760,876 of record NW_024429184.1, on the reverse strand, counting down.
GTATCGGGAGCAGTATTGGGGGTCCACATACCTGATGCACCATTAAGGGACCCAAATGGGCTTCTCACTTCCTGGAGGGAAGACACAAACAGCCCTTCAAACCCTAGCTAATAGGGGAGTGCGTGGCTGTCATTTTCCTGTAATCAAGTCCTTCCATCTGACCAATCCCAAAAACTGTGAGGGTTTGTTCCAATGTCTCTCCATAGCAGACAAATTATTACTGTCTATGGTCAAAAAATTTAAAATGTAAAGTATGATAGATAACTGAATATTGGGGGAGGTAACATACTCCCCCTTGTTTATTTTTTTAAAATACTGTTTGACAGTGGCATGGGTGTGCTCCAGAATGTCCTGTCCCATGGGGTTGTGAAGAATACCAAAAAAATGGACAAAGTGATGTTCCCTGCAAAAGACAGCAAAGCGATTGCTGGCATAGGCAGGGCCATTGTCCATTTTTAGGGCATCAGGAATGCCCATTTAGGCAAAGGCCTGCATGCAATGAGAAATAACAAACACCTTTAATCTTTTCTCCTGAGTGGAGAGAGGCAAAAATCAGTTTAGAATACATATCAACCGAGACATGCATGCATTTTAATTTCCCTGCCTGTGGCAGGTGAGCGACATCCATTTGCCAAAGATGGCTAGCCCTGAGGCCCCTGGGATTTACCCTCTCATTGGGAGAATTGTGATAAGGGGCACAATCATGGCACTGAGAGGTAATCTGTGTAGCCATGGATGGGGGCACCCAGTGTGAAATTTAATGGAGTGGGCATTTAGATGATACCGCTTATGGAGCTGGCAGGCATGCTGCTCCTGAGTGAATAAAACCCTAGTCAAGGAGTCAGCAAATTGATTGCCCTGGGTAAGGGGTCCTGGAAGGTTAGTATGTGCACAAACACTACATAAGCAGGGTAGATGCGCTGCGAAAAAAGATGTTGGAGCTGAACTAATAAAGAATGAACCTGAGAGGTTGGAAGAACATATGGAGAAGTTTCTAAAGGTCTAGCAATGTTGGCAGCATAAACACTATCAGTATATAAATTAAAGGGCTCCCCCTCAAACATTTGGAAGGTCATCAAGCAGGCAAACAACTCAGCAGCTTGTGCTGACATCCACCCTATGGGTACGCTCTTCTGCACCTGAGAAGAAACCACCACCACAAAACCCTTGGATGAGCCATCTGTAAAGACTGAGCGAGCTCCAAATAGAGGGTTCTCCTTTAAGATCTTGGGAAAAATCACGGGGTGTTGTTTAAAGGAAGACATCAAGGGGCTATTGGGATAATGGTTATCAAACTTGGCACCTGTAGGTGTAATGAACAGGGTCCACCCATCATGGAAAGTCTGTAGATGTTCCACCTCCTCTTTATCATAAGGAAGGATAATTTTATCAGGACTCTTTCCAAAGGTTTGGATGCTAAACTTGCCTGCCTTCCACAACAATTGCCAAATCAGATCATAGTAGGGGGCTACTACCTTCTTAAGGGAGGCCGACAAATGTATCCAATGAATAGGACCGGCCTGCCAAAACACAGCAGTGGGCGAAAAGCTAGATGAAAGTACAACCAGAACAAGGGGCTGCCCATAATCTATGCGCCGAAGGTGGGCTTGCTCTATACTTTTTAACAACCTCTCCCTGCTCTAGTTTACCTAGTCCCCTCCCCTGACTCCAGCCCATCCCCTTTGCATCATCTGGAGGGCCCTGTTTTTGGGCTTGGGTGCCTGGGTGGTGAGGACCACTCACATTTCTTGCAGGAGATCCTGTCCCCAGGGGTTAGTAGGGAGGCCAGACAAAATATATGGTTGAAAAAACTCTGTGTGGTCCTCAGAGTCTTGCCACTTTAGAATTCTGAGGCCTTTTTGTGGCACAGCCTGTCCTATTCCCAGGAGGGTCACCATCCCTTCCTGTTTAGGCCAGGCAGAGGGGTAGAATTTGTCTGAGAGGACAGAATCCATAATACCCTTGAAGGACTTGCCTTCTATTCTTAATGTAAGTTGGGGGTGATTCGACATGGTGGCTACCCAAAAGACTGGTAGGCCGGTACTTCCAAAACCTTGGTCACCCTTTTCTCTTTAATTTTTTGAGCCTCACCAGGAGTTGTAGGGAGGAGGAGCAACTGGGCAATCCGCTCTCCTACTGGGATGGCAACAACCCTACCGGCCACTGATGTCATTATTTTAATATCTCCCTCGCTATCCTGGTGTACCAGGATGCCTCGAAAGATAGTACTGTACTGTCCCAAGAGTAGTCTGACCATGCCTAGTGGCAGCGGTCCATGTACACCAATAGGGAGGGCCTGGATACCCATTTCAGGTGTTAGGATTGCCCAGGCAGAGGAACAGAGGTCCAATCCTACACTCCCTGAGGTGACTCTGAGAAGGTCTGAGAGACAAAGGAGTTGCTCTGGGGGAGAAAACAAATTCTGCCACTGCCCGCAGTAGGGGTCATTGCCCCATACACATTGGTTCTGGGGCCCTTGGGCAGGGCCCTCTTCCAGTTTCCCTGATTATTATTAGTAGGGAGGAAATTGCCCTCCAGGTCAGTTTTAGAGCAGCAATCATTGGCCCAATGACATCCTCTTCGGCAACAGGGGCATAAACCAGGTCTCTTGAGACCAGCAGTACTGTTTTGAGGGCACTCTCTATGGAAGTGTCCCTCCCTACCGCAGCCAAAACATGTTTTTCTCCCTCCCTGATTGGGTCTTTCTTTCCCCCTTTGGGGTCGAATAGCAGCAGCTAACACTTGGTCCTGGATGAAGTTACCATCAATGTCCCTACAGATCCAGATGTAGTCATTTCAGCTTTTTTTTTGTGATGGGGGCAAAGGGCTTCCTTACAGTACTTATTTGCATTTTCGAAAGCCATCTGCTTGATGATCGGCATCACGGGCCCAATCCCCCCAAATATTCTTTCTGCTACTTGACTGAGGCAGTCTACAAAATCCTGAAAAGGTTCAGAGGGTCCTTGAAGGACTCTGGACAAGTGATCCCCTCCTTCCTTGGAAGGCAGGCTTTCCAAGCACCTTGGACATAGACTGCGATGTCATATCGCATTTGTTGTTGAATTGTGGTGTATTGACCGCTCCCAGTAAGCATCTCCAGGTTTCTCTGGGGCTGTCCGGCCTGTGCATTAATTTGGGCTGTCTGGTTGCATCTTTCTTGAAACTCACCTCTCCAAATCAAATAATCTCTCCCAGAGAGAGCTGCTCAGCAAAGCTGTTGCCAATCACTAGGTGTCAAGTTAAAGAGGCACAAAAGATTCCATTAAGGAAAGTGTAAAGGTAGCCTGCGCTCCATAATTAAGGGTTGCCTCTTTAAGTTGTTTTATGTCTTGAAACTCAAAGGGTCATGGCGCCGAATGACCTACCCAGGATTGTTTGGGTCTGGAAATTCCATTACCGGGGCCACCACCAGGCAGCATTGGACCCCTCTTCTGGGTCTTCCTCAAGGTCCAAGAAGGATTGGGCCATATCATCGGAGGAGTTTTTTTTTTCAGAGTATGGAGGAGGGCCTTCCTCCCTGTCCTGTCTTTTCTTAATCCGAGTCTTTTTTTAGTGCTTTTTTGAGGGCCGCAATCTCAGCAAGTAACTTTTCCTCCTCAGACTCTGACAAGTCAGAGTCCGAGCTACTTTCATTTTCTAGGTCTGGCAGAGAAGGATATAACCGATTCTGACCAGAGTCCTTCTTTTTGGGTTGCGCCCCGAAATCTCTGCTTGTTTTTGCCTTTTCGCTAAGAGACTCCTTCTCATCCTTACTAACAATGGTTCCTCTAGCTTCAGACAGGGTCTTTTCAGATGATTCATCCTCACTCCCTGTAGGGAAAAGGGACCAGTCAAAGAAACACACCCTGAGCAGAGCCAAAGAAACACACTTTGGCCCTGCAACCAGAACCAAAGAAATGTACCCTGACCCTAAAACCAGTGCCAAAGGAACACACTTTGTCCCTGGAATCAGAGTCAGTGAAAGAAATGTACCCTGGCCCTAAAATTGGAGCCAAAAGGCTAAAAAGGACCAGAGAAAGAAACACACTTTGGCCCTGAAACCAGAGCCAAATCTGACCCTAATCCTGTGTAAAAAGTAACCAATCCCGGAGCAGAGCTCTAGCCAATCTGAGCTCAGCACTGAAATCGGACCAATCCCTACCCTGGAAAAACTTCCCCAACCCCAGGAACCCCTATATAAACCCTGTGTATGTTCAGCTTGGCTGGTCCAGCTGTCTTCCAATAAACACCTTTGGATGAGCTTCGGGTGAAGATCTTCTTTTGCGGCTGCGACAGAGCAAAGGCGACCCTGGGCAGAGCAGAGCAGAGCGAGCAGAGGCGACCCTGGGCAGAGCAGAGCAGAGCAGAGCGAGCAGCGCTGTAACACTTGCCCGGGAAACCTTCCTTGGCAGAGCGGAGTTGTTACACTCTGCTCCCGCCCGGCTCCCTGCTCTCCGCTCGGCTCTCCAGGAGCAGAGCTGAACTGTAGCAACTTCGCCCGAGAAACCTCCCGCGGAGCAAAACTGCTACACTAGGCGAACATCCCCAGCTGGAAGACCCTGTCCTGCCGGAGCGGAGCTGATACACCGGAGAAGCCTTTCTCTGAGGCAAGGCTGTAAGCTGCCAAGCTTACTGCAACCTGTGGTGGTCCTTGGCTCCCGAGCTCCAGGATACCTTTCTACCTGAGCTGTGTAACACTCAGTATCCTTGGCTCCCGAGCTCCAGGATACCTTTCCACCTGAGCTGTGTAACACTGGGTATTCTGTGACTCCCGAGTGCCAGAATACCTGACCCACTCCTGTTCCATCCTGTCCTGACCCATCCCGACGAAACGCTTACACTCCCTGCCTCTGAACTCAGGGAGGCTCAAGTCTCAGTCTCTTGTAACTCTGACAAAACCTCTTTTGTGGCCTGGATTACCTGGCAGAGGCAAACTATCTGTCAAAAGTGCACCCCTCACTAATCTCCATAAGGAGAATGTGGATAGGGGCAAGGACTCAGGTCCCTCTTTTTGTAAAAGTTTCTGAAGACCACTGCGAACTTCTTCCCAATCTGGGACATTTGAGCCTCCCCCAGTAATGAACCATGGACTTGCTTGTTCGATCAATTTTAGAAAGCCTTCCAGGGTTTTAGCTTTGACTGTAGTTCCCTTTTCTTCAAGTAACTTTTTTTTACTTGATACTGTAATTCAAGCTTCCCGGGACTATTCCCATCGTTTCTTTTCTTATTTTCACCAATCCATCCCAGCCAGCAAAAGGTACGATCCCGTCCACTTACCTTACTTTCAGATCTCGGTGGGACCTCCATTTGCCACGCCTATGCATCCCAGGACCGAGAATCTGTGGAGGGTGTTGGGATTAATGACACAGAAAACAGTTAGTGGTGAAAGAAGGCTCGCTTTATTTTTACCCTGGCTGGTTATATACCCTGACACCAGAGGTGGGGGTGGGGGGGTCAGGAAGAGGCGGTTAGTCATCTGAGGTTCAAGGAATGGTCAGGGTGTTCTCGTGGGTGAGCCCTTCCGAGAACATCAGGAACTTATTGCTCCAGGAAACGTGTTTTTCTTTGTGGATACAGACACTGGATTGCTTTAGTAAACATGTTTTTCTCTGTGGTCACAGACACTGGTTACAGCCACTTGCTCCCAGGCTGATGGGGAAGTGGGCCTCCAGCCAAGGTCTCTTGTTCCCACACTTGTTGTATGAATGTGCATCTTTTGGGTATATGCCTAAGAGTAGAATTGCTGGATCTTATGGTAGACTGATTCCCATTTTCCTGAAGAATCACCATACTGATTTCTAAAGTGGCTGTATGAGTTGGCACTCCAACCAGCAGTTGAGGAGTTCTCCATATCCTCTCCATTACCAACTGTCATTGGTGGTTTTGATTTTAACCATTCTGACAGGAGTAACATAGTATCTCAGAGTTGTTTTGAGTTGCATTTCCCTGATGGCTAAGGATGTTGAGTACTTTAAGTGTCTATCAGCCATTTTAGACTCCTCTATTGAGAATTCTTGTTTAGTTCTGTAACCCACATTTTAATTGGATCCTTTGGTGTTTTGGAGACTTGCTTATTGAGTTCTTTGTAAATTTTGGAGATCAGTCCTCTGTCAGCTGTGGGGTTGGTAAAGATCTTTTTCCACTCTGTGGGCTTAAGTTTTCTCTTATTGACTGTGTACTTTGCCTTACAGAAGCTTCTCGGTTTCAGGAGGTCCCATTTATTAATTGTCAATCTCAGTGTCTATGCTACTGGTGTTATGTTCAGGAAGCTGTCTCCTGTACCAATTCATTCGAGGGCACCTCCTACTTTCTCTTCTAAGAGGTTCAGTGTGGCTGGATTTATATTGAGGTCTTTGATCCATTTGGACTTAAGTTTTGTGCATTGCGATAGATATGGATCTACCTAAATGCCAGCATCCAGTTGTGCCAGTACCATTTGCTGAAGATGCTTTCTTTTATCCATTGTATAATTTTAGCTTCTTTGTCAAAAATCAGGTGTTCATAGGTGTGTGGTTTAAAATCAGCATTTTCAATTCAATTCCATTGGTTTACCTGTCTATTTTTGTGCCAGTACCAAGCTGTTTTCAGGACTATAGCTTTATAATAGAGTTTGAAATCAGGGTTGGTGATGCCTCTGGAAGTTTCTTTATTGTACAGGGTTGTTGTAGCTATCCTGGGTCCTTTGCTTTTCCATATAAAGTTGAGTATTGTTCTTTCACAGTTTGTGAAGAGTTGTTCTCGGATTTTGATGGGGATTGCATTGAATCTGTAGATTGCTTTTGGCAAGATTGCCATTTTTGCTATGTTAATCCTAGCAATCCAAGAGCATGGGAGATCTTTCCATTTTCTGGTATCTTCTTTTTATGTCTTTAAAGACTCAAAAGTTCTTGTGATACAGATCTTTCGCTTGTTTGGTTAGTGTTACCCCAAGGTATTTTATGTTGTTTGTAGTGAAAGACCCCAGGCGGGGGACTTTCACGGGAGGGAGACCCGAACCCAAGGAACAGCGAGACCACAAACTTGGATGCAACAGCAAGAGGCTTTATTGATAATACACGGGTACCCGGGGCATCTCAGTCTCGGGAACTGAGAGCCCCGAGCTGGGGACTCAGGGGTTCTTTTATAGCAAAAAGCGCAGTACAGAAGCGAGAAGCCTAGTTACAGGACCCTGATTGGGCAATGTAAATGAGGCTGGGGCTCAGAACGAGGGCAATTAAGGTTTCTCTCAGAACTCAAGTCTCGGCCTTGGCCCTATCTGAGGAACAATAGGTCTCTGTGCTTGCCCAATCTTGCTGGGCTGGCCATCTGGTCACAGAAGACACCCAAAGCCCATGTCCTTGGGCAGAGCTCCCTTCTGATAAAAAATGACTATTCGGCTGAGCTGTGGGGGAAAGGAATTTTCTATGAGCCTCAGCTTGCCTGTGTAGGCTAGGCCGGGGTCTTTCAGTAGCAATTGTAAAGGGTGATGTTTCCCTGATTTCTTTCTCATCCCATTTATCATCTCTATATAGTAGGGATAATTATTTTTTTGAGTTAATCTTCTATCCTACCACTTTGCTGAAGGTGTTCATCAACTGTAGGTGTTCCTTGGTAGAGTTTTTCGGGTCACTTATGTAAACTACCATATCATCTGTAAATAGTGAGGTTTGACTTCTTTCTTTCTAACTTGTATCCTCTTGACCTCCTGTTTTTGTCTTATTGATCTAGTTAGAACTTCAAGTACAATACTGAAGAGATACAGAGTCGACAGCCCTGTCTTTTTCCTGATTTTAAAGGAATCACGTTGAGTTTCTCTCCATTTAGCTTGATGTTGGCTGTTGGTTTACTGTATATTGCTTTTATTATGTTCAGATATGTACCTGTTATCCCTGATATCTCCAGGGCCTTTATCATAAAGGGGTGTTAGATCTTATCAAAGGCTTTTCCAGCATCTAGTGAGATGATCATGTGGTTTTCCTTTTTCAGTTTGTTTATATGGTGGATTACATTGATAGATTTCCATATGTTGAACTATCCCTGCATCCCTGCATCCCTAGGATAAAGCCTACTTGATCAAGGTGGATGATTTCTCTGATGTATTCTTGGATTCGATTTGCTGGTATTTTATTATTTTTGCATCAATGTTCATGAGGGATATTGGTCTGTAGTTCTCTTTCTTAGGTGTGTCGTCTTTGTGTACCAAGGTAATTGTAGCCTTGTAAAAGGAGTTTGGCAATCAACTTCTGTTTCTATTGCATGGAACAAGAACAATTTGAGGAGTATTGGTATTAGCTCTTCTTTAAATTTCTGAAAGAATTCTGCACTGAAGCCATATGGCCCTGGACTTCTTTTGGGAGATTTTTGATGACTGCTTCTATTTCGTTAGAGGTTATAGGTCTGCTTAAATTGCTTATCTGTTTTTGATTTAATTTTGGTAAGTAATATCTAATCAGAAAATTGTCCATTTCCCTTATATTTTCAAATTTTGTGGAGTGCAGTTTTTCAAAGTATAACCTAAAGATTCTCTGCATTTCTTCAGTGCCTGCTGTTATGCCCCATTTTCATTTCTGATTTTGTTAATTTCATGTTCTCTCTCTGCCTTTTGGTTAGTTTGGATAAAGGTTTGTCTAACTTGTTGATTTTCTCAAAGGACCACCTCTATGTTACATTAGTTTTTTGTATTGTTTTGTTTTTACATTATTGATTTCAGCCCTCAATTTGATTATTTCCTGATGTCTTCTCCTCTGGGTTTGCTTCTTTTTGTTCTAGACCTTTTAGTTGTGCTATTAATTCTCTAGTGTGACTATTCTCCAGTTTCTTCATGTGGGCACTTAGTGCTATGAACTTTCCTCTTAGTTCTGCTTTCAAAGTGTCCCATAATTTTGGGTATACTGTGTTTTCAATTTCATTGAATTCTAGGAAGTCTTTAATTTCTTTATTTCTTCCTGACCCAGGTATGGTGCAATTATACATTGTTCACTTTCCATGAGTTTGTAGGGTTTTTGCAATTTGTAGGAATTCTAACTTTAAAACATGGTGGTCTGATAAGGTAGACACAGGGGGTTTTCCAAAATTTTTTGTATCTGTTGAAGTTTGCTACGTTGCCCAGTATGTGGTCGATTTTGCAGAAGGGCCCATGTGTCCCTGAGAAGGTATATTCCTTTGTGTTTGGATGGAATGTTTTACAGATGTCTGTTAATCCCAATTGGGTCATAACTTGTTAGTTCCTTCATTTCTTTGTTAAGTTTCTGTCTGGTGGTCCTGTCTAGTGGTGAGAGTGGGGTGTTGAAGTCTCCCACTATAACTGTGTGAGGTCTTATGTGTGATTTGAGTTTTAGTAGTGTTTCTTTTGTGAACATGGGTGCCTTTGTATTTGGAGCATAGATGTTCAGAATTAAGACTTCTTCCTGATGGATTTTTCCTGTGATAAATATGAAATGACCTTCTTCATCTCTTTTGATTGATTTTAGTTTGAAGTCTAATTTGTTATGTATTAGGATAGCGACACCAGATTGCTTCTTGGGTCCATTTAATTGGAAAATCTTATCCCGACCATTTACTCTGAAGTAACATCTGTCTTCGAAGGTGAGGTGTGTTTCTTGTATGCAGCAGAAGGGTAGGTTCTGTCTTCGTATCCCTTCTGTTAGCCTATGTTTAATAGGCAAGTTAAGACTATTCATATTTAGGGAAATTAAGGACCATTGAGTGTTAATTCTTGTTTGTTTTGGATTAGTTGGTAGTGGTGATATTTTGTGTGGATTTAGCCTGCTTCTTCTTTTGGCTTTTGGTAAAGTGGGATTGTCTATTGCCTATGTTTTTGTGAGTGTAGTTAACTTCCTTAGATTGGAGTATTCCTTCCAGTACTTTCTGTAGGGCTGGATTAGTGGATTTGTATTTTTTAAATCTAGTTTTGTCGTGGAATATCATGTTTTCTCTATCTATAGTGATTGAAAGCTTTGCTGGGTATAGTTGTCTGGGATGACATCTATGGTCTCTTAGTGTTTGTAGAATATCTATCTATCCAGGACCTTCTGGCTTTCAGAGTTTCCATGGAGAAGTCAGGTGTGATTCTGATAGGTTTGCCTTTATATGCTACTTGGCCTTTTTCCTGCTGCTCTTAATGTTCTTTCTTTATTCTGTATGTTTGGTGTTTTGATTATCATGTGACAAGGGGACCTTTTTTGTGGTCCACTCTATTTGATATTCTGTAGGCTTCTTGTACTTTCATTGACATGTCTTTCTTTACATTGGGCAAGTTTTCTTTTACAATTTTGTTGAATGTTTTCTGCACCTTTGAGTTGGGTTTCTTCCCTTTCTTCTATACCTATTATTCTTAGGTTTGGCCTTTTCATGGTGTCCCAGATTTCCTGGATATTTTGTGTTAGGGATTTGTTGAACTTCAGATTTTCTTTGGTCAGTGAATCTGTTTCTCCTTTGTATCTTCAACGCCTGAGATACTCTCTTCCAACTCTTGTATTCTGTTGGTTATACTTGCATTTGTAGTTCCTGACTGTTTACACACCTTTTCTAATTCCAGCATTCCTTCAGACTTTGTTGGGGTTTTTTTACTCTATTTCAGCTTTCAAACCTTGCACTGTTTGAATTGTTTCTTGCAATTTTTGGTTTGATTTTTCTTCCATTTCTTTAAAGGATTTTCTCATTTCCTCCTTTAGGGTCTCTATCATCTTCATGAAATTGTTTTTAAAGTTATTATCTTCTGCTTGATCTGTGTTGGAATGTTCAGGTCTTGCTGGTGTACAATCCCTATACTCTGGTAGCATATATTGGTTTTCCTGTTGTTGCATGTGCTCTTATATTGTCTTCCCATCCCTTCTTTCAGTGGGTACAGATGAGGTCTCTTCCTCTCTCCTCTCTTGGTGTGTACAGGTCCAAGGTTCTCTTCTGGTGGGTGCAAGCAGGTCCAATACTCTGATGGGTCTCACAGTGAGTGCAGGTGGGTATGAGGCACTCCCTCTTATGGTGGGTGGGAGCTGGATTAGCCAAGTGCTATCAGCAGACTAGAGGTTGCTTGGTGAGCTGGGGATGAGTCGACCTGCTTGCAGTTCCAGGCCAGGAGATCCCAGAGTGGGCAAGCAGAAGTGGGGCCTGAGAACAGGAATCCAAGCTCACCTCTCTCCCGAGTCTCCACTGAAACGTTTAGGGTTTCTTTTTTCCATTTATTGGGGAGGGGGTGTTAAGTGTATACACACATGCATGCCAGAGCATAGGTGTAGAGTTCAGAGGAAAATTTGTGGGAATCAGTTCCCCCTCTACAAGGGACAAGTGCCTTTATCTGCTGAGCCATCTCACTGGCCCTCTGCTGAAAGTTTTAGTTGATTTGCAAAGAAATTCATTTTTACAAATTATGTTTGGTTATTATTGTTGCTGTTCTCTTTATTGATTTATTTAAAAATACTGTTTAGAATTTCTGTATCTTTGCTGGAATTTTTCATACATGTCTTGCATTAACTTCCTTTCTTCATTGTTAAAATCCTTTTTAGATAATGCTCATTTTTAAAAATGTTTAATTCTTTGTCTGACACTTGAATAATTAATTCCATTACCTTCTAATTAGTTATTTTAAAATAGTCATGTATTCCTTGTGTTTCAAACTTATAAACATATGGGCAGACATCTCTTGGGATCTCAATCCCCACTACAAATTAGAGGGAGAAAATACAGACAGCACGAATAGCAACAGTGTAAAAACAACATAGATATTCAAATGTAGAATAAAAAAATTGGAGCAGGGAGATTGGGGCAGAAGGATGAGGGAAGAGAAAGGGATGGGGTAACATCAACCAAAACTAATGATAGTGACAAGGAACCCACATAATAGAAAAGCTAATTAAAAATTAAACCAAAACAAAACAAGAAGTCTGTGGCTGGAGGGGTCAGAGTTCCTTTTAGAGAAGCAACAGCTGCTGTTTTCCTAAGTAGACATGCTATGACAATCATGTGACCTTCCTATGCCCACAGATTACTGGTAATGTCATCTTGGTCAGAGAAGCTTCCTTTTCAAGTAGGTGACAGCAACTGCAGCGACTCTTAACTGCTCAAAGTGCTGATGATAAGTGATGGTTTAATGCTCAGCCCCAAAGGGAACGTATATTAACAGTCACTCCAAGGCTCGGAGAGCATTGAAAACTACGGGACTAAGGAAAAAGGGGCACAGTGTGGAATGCTGAAGTCTAGGCCATACAGAGAAATCCTCACCCAACTACAAGACCAACCCAAATAATAAGGTTAAATATATTCTCTTTGATTGGCCTGAAAAGGTAGAATGCTTTTTTAATGCCCAAGGCCCATATTATCCTAAAAGAAGAGTAATCTGGTGGGGGGTGGTTAATTTGCAAATAAAGATCACAAATCAATGCTGGGTGTGTTCCTCAATCATGTTCCATGTTTACCTACTTTTTTTTCTTTTTAGAAAGAGTGTCACAGGACCCAAAGCAAGCCAATTCTGCTAGTCAGCAAGTCACAAGATCATCCTGTCTCCACTTCCCCTCACTAGTGCTGCTGGCATTACTGAGATATAGCATCATGTTTGCCTAGTCTCTTTTCCTCATGTTTTATCAGTTAAGAATTTTATACAATGTGTTTTCATCATATTAACCCCTCCCTCAACTCCTCCAATATCTACCCCTCTTCATTACTCATTTAGCAGTCTATCATTTTTTAAAGAATTCCACTGAGTCCAATTTATACTGTGCATATACTCTTGAATGCACTGGAGTGTGGTTGACCTGCAAGGGGCCACACAAAGAAAACTGAATTTCTATCTCCTAGAAACTACAAATTGCTAAGAGCTCCTCAGGTAAGGGTAAGACTTCATCTCCATCTCCCCCGACTATGCTGGGATTTGGTCTGACCTCAGCTTCTGCAAGCCTTGTGTACACTGTCACAAACACTGTTCATATGTTTGTTCAACAGCTATGTTATTTCTAGAAACACTGTCATCCACCATCTCTGGCTCTTACAATCTTTCTGATCCCTCTTCTACAATTAACCCTGAGCCTTGGGAGGAGGGTATGTGATACAGATGTGTCACTGAGGGGTGAGCATCCTATAGTCTCATATATTCTGCACCTTGTAGTTTTCTGTTGTTAATTATGGTCTACTAGGAAAAGCAGTTCTTCTGATAACATTTAAGAGCTACACTAATCTATAGGTATAATGATAAGTCTTTAGGAGTAAGTTTAATACTATGCACATTTAGTATAGTAATAGGAGTAGGTTCTCCCCTAGGACTTTTCTAGCCAAGATTCTTGGCCCCAATAATGTTGCTAGGTATGAGTTTCCTTGTATAGAATGAAGTTTAAAGCAATCAGAAAGTGATTAGTTACTACATTGATGTTCAAGCCACAATAACATCAGTTCAATAACAATAACATCTTGCCAGGCCAGTATTAACAGTAGCTCACAGTTCACAGCTGGGTGAAACTGATGATTACTTTTCTCCTCCAGCGGTAAGCATACATCTTCTGGCATTATGAAAGCTAGCCAGTAGGGATAGCTTCCAGGTAAGTACCAGCTTGATTTTTCCATCTTATTTCTTTGTTTTTTTGAGGCAGGATTTCTGAGTAACAGTCCTGACTGTCTTGGAACTCACTTTGTAGACTAGGCCTTGAACTCACCAAGATCCACTTGCCTCTGCCTCCTGAGTGCTGGGACTAAAGGAGTGTGCCACCACTGCCCAGCAATTTTTCCATCTTCTGTGATTCAAGAGTGTGGTGTCTTCAGCAATTGGGTCACATCAATTTCTGAAGTGTAACAAAGAGCACTGGCAATAGCATATAATGTTTGGAGATCTCTGAGACCTCCCTGGCCAACAACTCCAAAAGTAGTAACCCATTCCAGGCACTGGGCTTGTTATCCTCTGTGTCTAGTAGGTAGCCTTTATTATTTTGAGATATGTCCCCTGTATTCCTAGATTCTTCAGGACATGTATCATAAAGGAATTTTTGGGTTTTTGGCTTTTCTTCATGTAATGAGATGATCATGTGGCTCCTGTCACTGTGTCTATTTATGCAGTGAATTATACTTACTGATTTATGTGTGCTGAGCTATCTTTACATTTCTGGGATAAAGATGACTTCACCTTTGTGAATGTATAGAAATATAACTTCCTGTCTTTCTCCCTTTCCATTTCCCTCCTCCATCAGCTGTCAAGATCTCCAGCTAATCTGCTCTATTTTCTCTCTCTAACCCTAACAAACTGTCTCTACGTTCCCACTGAGTTAATTTTAAATTATTTTATCAAAAAAATTCAGGAATTTAGAGAGACTGTGCACCTGAAGTGACAACAGGAAACTAGATCCTGTATACCCTAGACCAGTGGTCCTCAACCTACGTAATGCTGTTATCCTTTAATATAAATCCTCGTGTTGTAATGGTCCCCAACCATAAAGCTATTTTCATTGCCACTTGATAACTGTATTTTTTCTAATTATGAATCATAACCCTGTGAAAGGATCCTTCAATGCTCCTCAAAGAAGTAATGACCTACAGGTTGACAACAGCTTCCCTAGACATACCAGTTTCCCTCCTCCCCAGTTCATACACACATGCAGTGAATCTCCTTCAAAAGGTCATGCTGCATTCTCCTAATAAAATCACCTTCCACTTTCCTCAAAACATAGCCAGAAAATGGTACTGTACTAATGGTTCATGATGTCCAAGTTACAGCCAGCTTCCTGGGGTTACAGTGATTCCCAGAGTGATCACTCACTCAGCCAGGAGGCCTTTGATGCTTGAAGATAAAAGAATGAAGAGGTTTCTTCTCTCCTTGGTCAAAAGGTTTGATCACAGACTTCTAAGATGATTCCACAGAACCAGAGTAAAAACTCCAGAGGTGGGGATCTTCTCCCGTCTGGTCATTGTGCATATGGAGACTGTACATTGCAGAGATGTCATTTTAAACTACATTTTTGAAAAATGCCACTTATGTCTGTAAGGCACTCTCCCTTGTTTTTATTTAAAGCTCTACTGGTATACTACCTTAGGGTCCAATTTCTTCTACAGATCTAAACTTCTTTATTTCTGGATCTGCCTCATCTTTGCCTACTGCTGCACTCCTGACTTTCCATGCCACTCGCCTTTCCCTGTAGCCATGCACCTGACGCTGATGTAGCAAAGTGCCAAATGTCTCAAATGTGGCATCTGCCTCTATCTAGACACATCTTCTTTAAATACACACACACACCATATTTAAAACATAAAAGTTATTCTAAATGGTAAACATAAATTGAGGGTAAACACAAATTGAAGTTTGGAAATATAAGTGATATCATTTGTTTGATTTTCTTAAAGAGGAATCGTAACACTCAAAGAACTTTGTGAAATTTAATTCCAACATAAAAAATTACTGGAAAATGATTTTAACTCATTATGAAACCATTATACATTTTATTATTTTTCATTATTATACAAATAATCGTTTGATACTAGACATTTAGAATATAAAAAGCCAACTTATTTTTAAATGCAAATATAAATCAGCAATTGAAGTCACAAATCTAAATTTTAATATTTTTAAATATTTTTACATAATTTGCCACATATTTATAGCATTTTAATTGGGATCAGCCAAGCTATTAATGAGTGTCTAATGTGGGCCAATAATAAAGAAATGAGCATGAAAAACATCAGAAACCAGTGTATGTTTGTGTCACACACAGTATTTATCAAAATCACCACTAAACTACACGCTTGATTTTTCCTTCCATTTAACACTGGATTCAGGAAACTGTAGTAATCATGAACAAAGGTCAAAATGAAAACACCCTGATCTTGTCGAAGTGTTTACTTAACTGTAAATTGTATATAAATATAAAGTTATAAATTTCTCTTACTCTATACAAAATCTCAGCAAATATTCTAATGGTGTGAGGAAATTTAATCTTCCACACTGAAAACTTTTGCTCTTAAAAAAATTTAAGTAGAGCTACTTACAGAAATATGTACTCAAAATGATAACTGTATTATACAATCATTTCCATATGGAAACTTCACCAAAAACCTCTTATCACAACCAGTAAATGAACACTGAAAACTAAAACTTAGGACTCCCAATGAGAACATAGGCTATTTCAAATGTAAAAATCCAGACAATTACAGAAGGTGTAAATCACGTTCACTGAGTCCAAGTTCAAGCCTAAACAGTAGTTTCCCTATTCCTTTACATTATTTAATAAAACAAGTAACCCTGATTTCACAGTAAGGCTGAAATAATGCAGGGTATGTCCTATCACTTATCTATATATACGTAGGTATTAGAAAACACTAATGGAAACAACAGTTCCCAGGCATAATTTTCTTCATTTTATAGACAACAACTCTTTACTCTAGACCAACAACTAATTGTATTTTGAACAGATCTAAGAAAAGTGCATTAGAAGCACATATTGAAAAACAAATATAGTTTCTGGATGATGGCAGCAGACATCTTTAATCCCAGCACTCAGCAGGCAGAGGAACGTAGATCTCTGAGTTCAAGACCAGCCCGATCTACAGACTACACAGAGAAACCCTGTCTCAGAAAAATAAAAACCCAAACAAAAGACAACACACTGTGAAACTTTGCCTTTCACGGAGTGTCTGGAAGTGTGCTGTCTGATGCTGTTTAGCGGAGCACCTTTCTCTGCACAAGTGCCTGCCAGCATTCCTTCTGCGGAGTCACAGCCCTCAAGCCTAGCCCCCGGGGAAAACTGACCAAGTCTTGTCAGTTAGCAGTTAGACAGGTGAACAAGCACACGGGGACAGCTGCGCTAAATTTTCGCACTGCTTAATAACAGCTCCATCTTCCTGAGTTTGCGTTTGTTCTTTGGCATCGGCTTGGCATATAAGCCGTTTTTCAGAAGATACTCCTTGCTGAGGCGAATCTGAGCACCATGCTGAAGCTGGAAAGAACACAGCGCTTGAAGAGGGCGAAGTAAAGCCTGTTAAGAAAAAAAAATACTACAAATATATTTGTGGCAACTTGTATTCCATCTATATTTTATTTCGAATACAGACACTTATGTGTTATTTTTTATTTGTTTTTGACTGTGAAGAGTAATGACTATTCTAACACCTCATAATTATTTCTAAATTCACAGATGCTAATAAAAGGAATTATATTCATTTTCCATATAGAAAATAAGGAGTCGGAGTTAAATTTTATACACTAATTTATTTAGATAACATGAAAATTTGTCATTACAATAATTTAACCAGTTAACAAGAAGATTAAAGGAAGCATTTAAGTAGATAAGCATATAACATTAGTTGAATTTCAATCACAGTCAGTGTACCTCATTGACACAAATTCTGTGATGACAGCCAAGTCACAGTGAAATATTATAATTTTACACCCTGACTAAAATAAATTTCTGCAGAGTCAAGCATAGAACATTAATGTATTAACTGGATTTACATGTAAGTTAATAGAGATAGTAAAGGCTGTCATATAACTGGAGTATGTGCTCTATATAAGGTTATTCAAATCAAAAGCTAAAATAAACTTAAATAGCATTTTAAATACATTTTGGGGGTCATATTCTTTATACAGAAGACTTATCAAAACAATTTAAATAACCATAGCAAAAGGTTGAAAAGGCTACTAAAGAATCAGTTTTTAAAAAGAAAAAAAAAAAACTAAGCCAGGCAGCAGTGGCACGTGCCTTAAAATCCAGCACGTGGAAGACAGAAACAGAAGGATCTCCGAGTTGGAGGCATCTACAGAGTGAGTGCCAGGACATCCAGGGCTACACAGACAACCCTGTGGTGAGGGGAATAAAAGAAAAAATTGATAGAAAAAAATCCAAAGCATTTGTGTGAAAATTTATTCCACAACAAACACAAAATACATGGTGTATTTTAATATCTAAAAATATGAAGGGACTTTACTTTACAATGAAGTATTAAACATTATGACAGTCTCTGATAATTGCTTTATCCTTACTAGTAGAACCTAAATTGTATTCGTGAAGGTACTGTACCTATCTACTAATAAAATGAGTAATGATGGGTAAATGAAAATCACATGGGATAGACTTTTAGAAGCATTCAAAGCCAACAGATTTACATAACATATGGTTTTTTGCCCACTTTTCCTATCAAGAATATAATTGTAGATGTGGTTCAACCACCAATCAACAATAAATGTGATTATTAAAGCCAAACACAGAGGATGATGGACAGACAGAAAACAAATGTGGGCTTTTTGTGTTTATGTGTATGGGTGTTTTGCCTACATGTATGTCTGTGAATTACATGCATGCAGGGCCCACAGGGCAAGAAGATGTCATTAGAGAATTATGAGCTGTCATGTTGAGAAATAAAGCTGGGTCCTCTGGAAGAGCATCCAGTGCTCTTAACTGCTGAGCCATCTCTCCAGCCCCCAAATTTGGGTTCCTGATGTCCTTTCCAAGCTACATTTATAACTCAAGACTTCCCATTTTAGAATGTTGTATTTAAGGAAGTTTTTTTTTAAAGAACTGATTTAACCAGATGGGCAGTAGGGCTCATGTCATTAGTCCCAGCACTCAGGATGAAGAGGCAGTTGAATCTCTGTGAGTTCAAGGCCAGCCTGGTCTACAAATCAAATTCCAGAACAGCCAGGGCTATTACACAGAGAAACCCTGTCTCAAAACAGCAACAACAAATAAAAACCTACTGTCTTTGTTTTTAAATGCTGTTACACATAATTTCTTATTGATACAGACCAGTAAGGGAAAAAAAAAGACAAGTATTTTGGAAAACTCTATACATAACTCTATACATTATTGTTGAAAGTCCATTATGTATGTTTTCACTATGTGGAAAGCCCATTAGGAATGTTTTCATTATTTCTTTTAATAAGAAAGACAGGAAATGAGGGCTGGAGAGATGGCTCAGCCATTAAACGCTAGGCTCACAACCAAAAATATAAGACAGGAAATGAAATAGAAAAATGTATATATGTTACTTAAAAGCCAACCCAATGGACAGACTGGATGATAAAACATCATAGGACTGTATACAGATAGAAGTAACTTAAAAGTATCTTCATGCTCTGAAATTTACTTTCATAGATAGAATAATGCTAATATCCCTTTGGCCAAATACCTCCAACTTTGACAACCCAAAGACAAAATTCTACAAATTTACTTAAATAATAGAAATACCTAAACCAGATCCCCATTTCATCTCTGTTGTGGTCACTAACAATAAAGTCATTTTTTGTCTTGGTAAATGATCAGTTTACATTTTTTATTCCTTTTGAAGTTAGGCATGGTCACTGCCCTACTTAGTTTTAATTGTCAACGTGATACAACCTAGAGTCATCTTGAGGAATTGCCGAGATCAGACTGCCCTGACAGCGTGTCTTTGGTCAACTGTCTTGACAGTTAATCGACTATGAGGGTACAGCTCACTGTGGATGACACCATTCTTTAGGCAGCAGGTACTGGCTAAGCTTAAGCCTATGTGTGAGTCAGCAAAGAAGCATTCCTTTATGATTTCTGTGGCAATTTCGTACTTGAATTTCTGTCTCAACTTCCCTCAATGATGGACTGCTTCTTTGCTTTTGGTCGGAGTAATTTATCACAGCAACACAGATCAAACAGGCTTAATGAAAAATGAGGAGTACAAGTACCATATGTCATCTTTGGGTAGAAGCATTACAGGTAATGCAGGACTTACCGCTTTTCTTGCCTCTTCTTTCTGAAAGTGGAATACTTCTGGATAGTTTTCCATAGATCTGGGTCACTAAGGACTTGCATGAACCTCGAGGCCCTCCTGGCACTCCCACTGGACAAGTAGCCTACCTTAATGTTGCTATCATATGCTAGATATGTGCTTCAACATAGTAAAGTCTACCTAACAAAGTTATTATCATAACAAACAGTAAGTGATATAATGGATCCCAAAAATTACAGTGTTGAAACCATTACCTGACATTCAATAAATGATAATGCTTCTAACATAAAGAAAAATATCAGACTTAAGTGAGAGTACATAAGAAAATCCCATTTATAAAACAAGTTTGTTTCTAAGTGTTTACTAAGGGAAAATTAGTGTTATATGAATTGATGGGGGAAGTCCTGTGTATATGTCAATAAAGCACTGTTGGCCAATAGGGAAGCAAGATAGGTGGGACTAGGACTCAAGGAGGACTCTGGGTAGGAGAAACACAGGAAGTCAAGATGTAACTGCCATAGGGATAAGAAGCCCGGAAAGTTATCCGGTAAGAGAAATACTTAGATTAACAATTATGGGATAAATACTTAAGTCAGAGCTAGCCAGTAAGAAACAAGCAAGGCCAACAGCTTCAATAATTAATATAGCCTCCTGTGTGTTTATTTGGGATTGATGTGGCTCTGGAACCAGGCTGGCGGGAAGGCTTCTCTTTACAATGAAGCCTTCTGTCTGCATGTATGTGGTCACAGTTTATAAGAGGTTATTCCTAGCAATCACTGATGCTGGACAGAGCTAAGAGCTTTTTACACTTTGAAATTCTTTAAGGTAAAACTTTCCACATAAAGGAAGACCTTGAAGCAAAACTAATCCTGAAGCTGAAGACCCCCCCCCCGTAAATACTCAGTAGACTAATAAAACCTTTATTGATCTATTGGAGAGGCACAGAAACTCCAAAGTGCTTGTGTTGATGATGGTAGCAATTAATACACCTCACTTCATTTTACAATAGTAAGGTAATGGAGACTGAAAATATTAGGAAAGTCCTTTCCCACTGAGCTACATCCCCAGCCTAGGTAAGCATTTTTACGCAAGTTAAAAAGGAAAAACCAGAACAAAGAAAGATTATGCAACTGGCCCGGCAAGCCATGCTAACAGTAGATGGTACAGCTACAATTCAAGCGGATGTCAAAGCCTGCACTGTGCTCTTCCAGGAGCCACTCTCAGCCTCTCACATCCTCCGGCTTCCGGTGCTTCAAACTTGCTCCAGCAAGTTTGGGGGTGAACCAAAAGACTGAAAATCACTGTTCCATTAAACTTGTTTACTCTTACAGTCTCATGTCTATAGAGTGAAGCCATACAGTATTTTGCTATTTTCCAAGGTCTCACAGTTTTTAAAAGGTTTTCTATGAGAAATACATTATATAGCTTCCTGCCAAGGAAGAAATAATACACCCATTGTCACAGAAGACAGTAACTGTGTTCCATAAAGAAGTATGCTATTCATTTTATGTAACTAATTTTTAACAACTTGGCCTTAGGGTTCACTTCTAATAAAACAACTTATACTATAAACTGGGAGCAAATGTGTTTGCTTTGGAGCCTGTCCTGGCACTCACTCTGTAGACCAGGCTGGCCTTGAACTCACAGAGATCTACCTGCCTCTGCCTTAGAGTCACCCAAGTCATAGATATAATTGTCAGACACTGTTTCCCTACTGGCCACTGTGATCTGATCCTTCCTGAAAGTTGAAGTAGGCAGAACAAGGGTTCCAGGCCCTTGTTACTATGGAAGTTTATGTTCAATCCATTCATAAGGAATAACAAAATCTGAGGACAAGGGGGTCCCATCACAAGTCTACACTTTAGTCATTGCTTATTCTCAGATATTATACATAGGACATACATTATCCAAGTCTTGTGTGGTCATGATAAAGACTCCTCTTATTTTAAGATACCATATCATAAACCATCACATATAATCTAGTAGAAATCAATGTCAGCTATTATCTTTTTGTCATCCATGAATGTTTCTGGTTTCTTGAAGAAGGAAAGGTGGTGAACAGATGGAAATAAAGTTACACAGATGGAGAAAGGTGACAGGTAAAGAAGTGTCTGCGACACCCTAGTCATTCAAGGCACAAAACTAGGATTGCTGGGAAGCGTTTTTCTCAAAGACAACGCAGGGGAGTGAAACTGTTTGGCTGCAACAGTCCACACGCACATCCAAAGGAACCATCATCATGACACACAACTTCCATCAAAAGAAGAAAGGCTCCAAGTCTCACTCTTATAGCCCAAGGCCCTGGGAGGGGCAAAGCACTCAATCCTGGCTCCCAGCCCTCGGCGACTCTTCTGTAAACTCTGACGACCTTTTCAGTTCTCTTCAGGACTAACATCTTTATAATTTCTGGCTAGATTTTATTCACTGCTGAGATTTCCTTCATGATACTGCACAATGAGACAAAGAGGAAGCAGGAAAGAGTGCTCTACATGAACATGCATGTGTGAGTGCCTGTGTGGTGGTGGAGTTACCAACTCCATTTTTTAACTGTCATCCTCTGACTTTTTTTTTCAAGTAAGAAATAATAGCTTATTTATTTTTCACAATTCATCTTAAAATTATTTATTTACTATACTTTATGCTATAAATGTTAAGCTTCTAACATGTCCCCAAAAGTTGGGATATTACTAAGCTCATTGAAATGTTATTATCTGTTGATAATTTTTAGTTATATATGTAACCATTAGAATTTTATGGGAATTAAATATAATGTTGATTATAAGTTAAATCCTTTTCTTAGTATAAGGGCATTTCTTTGCATTTAAGTACCTATTTTACACTGTATGCAAGCTTAATAAAGTAAACAGAATGTTAACATAGCCCCTCAAATAAAGGCACCAATGCAAACAATGTTGCTGGAAAATGTTCTTTTAATTAAAAAGAAAAAAGTTACTCACCAGAGAATGCAAACTACTTAAAAAAGAAGAAGAGAACACTAAAGGAAAAATCTAGCCAAAAAAAAAAAACTCTATTGAATGCTGTGCTACTTACATGCAATTTAGAATATTAAAACTGCTATTTGCACAGCTTAGAGGGAATATTTAAATAATGCAATCTGGAAAGATACACCAATACAGTAAATACCAGAGAGGAAGATTATGAAAGTCCATAAATATCTACTGCAGATATACTCCTCTTGTCATTTATTTTATACAATTTACAAGTTATGCATGTCTAAATTTTCTAAATAAAATCCAACCTGACTTTAAAAATACTATGACTCCCACGTACCTCTTGTATGTAGTTATTTTTCTCCAAAATGGAAAGTGCAGCAGCAGCACATTCTAAGGTAGAAAGGCACCTGCTAGTTGGTTGCATCCGAATTACATATTGACTACAAATGTTAGTTTTTAACTGCACCTGAAACCAAAAACAAAGTAATAAATTGTAATTTTCATCTTAAATTTAAAATTATGAAATATATATTTTAAATACTACTCGCCTTTCTCCTAAAATTGCAAGTTTAGAAATATTACATACATCAGTATCTTTGCACATATCCTTTAGTTGTTATTATTGTGTAGCAGAAACAAGAGTCAAGTTACAAAAAGATAGCTGGCAAAGAAAAGATACCTAGAATACATTCAGATTTCTATATACCCCAAATGACACCAGTAACACCCTCCAATGAGGACAAGAGTGAATACATACTTCACAGAAGACAAAAGAATAGCAAATAGGTACTTGGCAAAGTGCTCAAATGACCCAACTGAGTAGCTTATATTAAAAAAAAAATTAACATGAGGCCGGGGATATAGTGCAGTGATAGGTTCCTTGCTGGGCATGCAGGAAGTTCCCAACCCAATCCTGAATGTTGCCTTCCCCTTATCTTGACCCAAAAAACCTAACACCATTATATCCAAATATGGAGGCCCAGAGCCCTCAGAGCACACAGCCCTAAACAAGACGTCTCAATTGAATCCCTAAGAGCTCAGGGAACCCTGTGGAAGAGGAAGCAGAAAGAGTGTTAAGAGCCAAAGGGAATGGAGAACACCACGGAAACAAAGTCCTCTAATCACAGGATCCACGCACATATGAACTTAGAAACTGAGGCAGCATGCACAGGGCGTGCATCAGTCTGCACGAGTTAGAGTCCTAGGGCTGAAAGAAGTGGACATATGCCCCCACAATGCTAACCCAGAGGCTATCTCCATGTGATAACTATTTTCAAATGAAAATTTAATATTCTCCAAGGGAATCTCACTGGGGAAAAAAACTTCTCGTAAGTGGAGGCCATATGCCCAGTGGTAGATGGCCAATAAAAGATGAATTTGTTAGCATCTTTGGAGGCTACTTGTCTAATAATATCATGGCAGAGCTTTTTGTTCTATTTTAAAATATAATTTTATTTATATTTTTCTCTCTTTATATCCCAAAGGTCCTCTGTGTACATATTATGGTTTTCATTTAAGTGTTTTCACAGATTATTGAGTGTGTGAATGAGTGGATCTCTGTGTCTGTATGTTTTCTTGTGCCTTTTTTGGGCTCTTTTCCTTCTGTTTGTTTTGTCCTATCCAAATGGGTTTTTGTTTTAGCTTATTTTATTATTATCCCTTAGAAGCCTGTCTGTTTTCTAATGAGACAGAAAGGGGGATAAAATTGAATGGGAGAGGAAATTGAAAGAGTAGAGGGAAGGGAAACCATAGTCAGGATGTAAGAAAAAACCTGTGACTTTCAATGTAAAATAAAGGACTAGCTGTACACTTAAAATGTGGCACATATATACAATGAAATTTTACCTAGTTCTAAAGAAAAATGGAAATATGACATTTGCAGGAAAAACAGATGCAAATGAAAATCATTATGCTAAGCAAAAAAAAGGGGGGCTTAGAAAGAAAAATACATCATGTTTTCTCCCATATGCAGAACAAAGATTCAAACTGTGTGTGTGTGTGTGTGTGTGTGTGTGTGTGTGTGTGTGTGTGTGTGTGTGTGTGTCAGGAGTACTGGAAAAACAGTAATAAATAAATAAAAATATGTTACTTCTTTGACTAAATTAAAATTTAACACTAGCAAAACCCAGTGCAGAAAAAAATAAGTTAAATATGAACCTGTTCAGGCATTTAAATAGGAAAATTCTGTTTTGCAATATTTTTAACTATATGGCATCATTTAGAAAATCATAAAAAAAATGCAGGGGATTGAGTTTTTCATTTATATGTTTCAGAATTTCTTTCCTAAGAGAAGATGTGACAGTATTTACATTAACTGTATGAAGAATGTATTTGAGGACTTCCATATATAAATTTTTAACCTCTGAGTTCAGAGGAAAATTCTGCATTGTGAATGTTTGTGTAAATATTCTGTATTTACAAATGTTATTCAAAATAAGTTGCATTCATTTGTGAACCGTTATCATTTGGGGTTAGCAATGGGGGCTTAAGACTGCTTCTCTTAGGGGTGGACCCCTACTTGGTGCAGACCTCTCTAGGTCCTGTATATTTTGTTTCAGGATACTGTAATCTATGAGTATAGTAGAATGTCATTAGGAGTCATTTTACTGTTATATTCCCTTAGCAGAACAGTGGTATTTGGTTTTCCTTTCAATCTCTGACCTATCTAGTCTTATTTTCTTGGCCACCTGAGTACTGCAGGGAAGGGTTCCATCTCCTGAGACAGACCCTCAATCCAACAAGATACTATTATGCCCATAAGCTTTATGCCACGATTGTACCAATATATCTTGTGGCAGATCATTCTTGTAGGTGACAGGTTTTGTAGCTAGGTTGGTATTTACCTTTTTCCACTGGTAGTATGCAGAGTACCTCTCAGTATGATGAACACTATTCTGTAGGTGTGAAGGCTCTAGGTAGGAACCAGCTTGACTTCCTCGTGTCCAATGAGTTGTGTAGGTGTTGTCTTCAGCAATAGGGCCCTATCGCCAGTTTTTTGGAGAGCAACCAATGCCTTGGCAATATACTAGGTTGTTTGGGCCCCTTTGGCCAAAAACTCAATTAGATATTCTGGTACTGGGAGCTTCATTTGGTGATGAGATCTATCCAGTTGGCATCCTCTCTCCACTGCTATTTGGCCATTTTTTTTTTTTAGATCACCTTCATACATGTGTATATTTTCCAGGAAGCATCTACTATATAGGGTTTTCATATAACCTCCCTGATGGTCCTTAGTTTTAGCTGTCTCTCCCTCTTAGCTCTTCCTTCCTGTCTGATTCTCTGATTCTGGGACCTCCCTCCACATCCACCATAACAAACTATTCTGTTTTTTTATGGGGAAGTCCTGTGTATATGTCAATAAAGCACTGTTGGCCAATAGGGAAGCAAGATAGGTGGGACTGGGAGTTGAGGAGGATTCTGGGAATGAGAGACACAGGCAGAGTCATGATGTAGCTGCCATAGGAATAAGAGGGTCAGACCCCTTTCTCCGGTAAGAGAAATACTTAAGATTAACAATTATGTGATAAATATTTAAGTCAGAGATAGCCAGTATTGGTATGGTTTTTCATTTATTGATACAAATTCAAGGTCAATTTTGTGATGTACATATTTCTCCTCTTGATAAGTATTGTGTTTATACTAATCTTTTAAAACATAATACATAATTAAGTACAGATTATAGATAGTTACTTATAATAGTCAGAACTTATAGTTAGGTTAGTTAGGTTTTCTAGATATACAAAAATATATTTGAGATAGATAGTCTTCAAACCTTTCAAAGACCTTCAAAAAATGACATTTAAAATAGTTTAAGGTTTTTCTTGACAATAAAAAATGTCTGCTCCTGACAGCACCAGTTACATCTGAGAGGAAGATGGGCATCAAAGAAACCTGTTATGGAGTTTACTTTCAACATGGCAAGATTAGCCATTTGGGCAAGAAATGCTCTTGCCTAGACTGTTTGACTGTTGCTATATAAACTGGACATACAGGACCCACAAAAAAGTGACTACTAAACTCAAACAGTCCTTCAGGGTTACTGCTTCATGGAAGAGTCTACCAGACTTTCTACAGACACAAAAAAATGACTGACACACTGCCAATGCAGATGGACAGTTCAAAATTTCCTACTTTGCTGAGAAGACTTCCAGACACATTGAGGCCTATGGGCTAAAGATGGATGCCCCAACATTACAGAGGAACTTCAGGTGACTGTCTAGGTAGCAAGATGTCTCTGTCAATTCTAGTGTTTATATATTATCCTTCTGTGGTCTTTAATGGAGTTAAAGACAAATAGCTATACATATAGTTTTCCTTAGTTATAATAAAAGATAAACTACATATAAAACTTTAGACTCACAAAGATAGGATAGACAATATTTCTTTAAATCTTACTAAATGTTAATAAACAAAATATTATAACTATGTTTTCACTTGATAACTGTTCTGTTATATATAATTTGACTATGTTAAAGTTAAAACCTTTCTTTTTAGATAGAAAAGAGGAGATGATGGGAAAGTCCTGTGTATATGTCAACAAAGTACTGTTGGCCAACAAGGAAGCAAGATAGGTGGGATTAGGAGTTGAGGAGGATTCTGGGAAAGAGAGACACAGGCAGAGTTATGATATAGCTGCCATAGGAATAAGAGGGTCAGACCCCTTTCTCCAGTAAGAGAAATACTTAGATTAACAAATATGGGTTCAATACTTAAGTCAGAGCTAGCCAGTAAGAAACCAAGCAAACGGCCAACAGCTTCGTAATTAATAGTGTCTTGCGTGTTATTTGAGGGTTCAGACAGTGCAGCAGAGCCCAAGCAGCTGGCGGGGAAAACTATACTGTACATGTTTTCTCTTTGTAGGGAGATCCATCCCTCCCTAATCCCTTGCTCTATACCTAACTTCTGTGGTTCTATAGATTATAGTTTGCTTTTTGAACACTTAAGAGCTAACATCCACATATAAGTAAAAAAATAACACATTTGTGTTTCTGAGTCTGAGTTACCTCACTCAGGATGAATTTTTCTAGCTCTATCCATTTGTCTGTGAGTTTCATCTTTTTAAAAGCTGAGTAATACTCCATTGTGTAAATACACATTTCCTCTACAGACATCTAGGCTGTTTCCAATTTCTGGCTATTATGAATAGAGCACAAATGAATAAGATTGAGCGAGTTAGAGAGATCTTTTGGGTATATGACCAAAAGTGGAATAGCAGATCTTGGGGTAGATCAATTTCCATAATTGCTATACACATTTGTATTCCCACCAGCAATAAATGAGTGTTCCATTTACTCTGCATTTTCACCAGCATGTGCTGTCATTTTTTTAATTGCTTTTGGCCATTATGAAAGATGTTAAGTTAAAAATCTCAGAGTAGTTTTGATTTACATTTCCCTGATGACTCAGGATGTTGAACACTTCTTTAAGTGTTTCAGAACCATTTGTATTTCCTGTTTTGAGAATTGTGTTTACATCTGCACCCCATTTTTTAGTTGTGTTGTTTGTTTTCTTGATGTGCAGTCTTTTGAGTTCTCTATAAACTTTGGGTATTAGCCCTCTGTCAGATGTGTAATTGGTAAAAATCTTTACCTATTATGCAGCCTGCTGCTATGTCTGAAACATTGATGTAGTCTTTTGCTGTGCAGAAACTTCTCAGTTTCATGATGTCCCATTTATTACTTGTTGTTCTTAGTACATGTGCCATCAGTGTTCTGTTCAGAAGTCTGTTTCTTACATTATTAAAGAATCAAAGGCTACACTTAAATTTTTATCTATCAAGCATTTTTATTTTGTTTTCTGGACAATCAATCTAAAAGTCCATGTCAACTGCTTATGTAATATAATACCATAAAGCATAGGAAAAAAGTTATACTACAGTGAACTTACATTTCTGTTGAATGTAAACACATATGTAAAATAAGGAAATGACCAAGTATTCACTAGTACTAATATATATGGCTATAATACAAGAGGAACTGGAAATCTAGAAAGATAAGAAGATACAAGGACATATCAACTTGAGGAATAATTCTAAGATCTAGGAAACAGATCAAGTCTTAAGTGTATTTTTAAACACATATTCTATTAACCAACTTATCCCTAAGATGACTGAGATTTACTAGGGCTCATTATTTACTTCATTTTATTTTCTGTTCTTTGGGGTGACAAAAGCTTAAGCTAGTATCTGCAAGTTTAAACACACCTCAAATCCAAAATCCAAAAATAGCATTCAAAACTTACTAGAAAATATTTTTTAATCTAGCCCTTTTACCCAAACTGAGAAAGATTATCAAAATAGATAATGGTATAACTAAACAAATTCCTTTTAAACTCAAACTACAGTTTTAAAAGACCACAGAGAATACTGGTGGCAAAGAGGAAGTATATACTCTTCTAAAAAACAAAGATAAAGATGGTTTTCATACCTAATTCTCCATTTCTAGCAGATGCATTATAGAAAAATTGAACAATGCTGTGTCCCTAGTGGTTATAAGACTCACTAATAAAAGTGTCTCCATTGCTGGGCAGTGGTGGCACATGCCTTTAATCCCAGTACTTGAGATGCAGAAGCAGGTGGATTTTTGTGAATTCTAGTCTATAGAGTGAGTTCCAGGCCAGCCAAAGACACACAGTCAAACCCTGTCAAAAATAATAATAAACAATAAAATAAAAAATTAAAACATCCCTATTAGTTGCTAGGTTCCAAAAATGTGTTGTTTCCTTTGCTAATCTCACAAACACAGAGATCCCTCTTTTTGGGTATCAAGTAGATTCCTTTTTACTTTTGTAAATTTTTATTCTACATAGATGGTATTTGGAAACAGTCATTCAGTGACAACTGATTACTACGTTGCTCATGAAAATTTAATAATTTTCTTTTATTTCTTGAAATAACAATATCACTTTCCCCTTCTCTTTCCTCCCTCCAAACTTCCATTGTGTGTTGTACCTTCCTTGCTCTCTTTCAAATTCATGGCCTCTATTTCTTTTGTTGTTGGGGTGCGTGCATGCATGCATGTGTTCCTAAACACATAAATATAACCTTCTCAGTTCATATAAAGTTACACACACACTTTTCAGGGCTGACAATTTGGGCTCGGATAACCAATTGGTGCTCTTCCCTGGGGAAAACTTTCTTTCCCAGTCTCCCACTCTCAGCATTCCTTAGATGCCTATAGTTTTTGTGTAGGTTTGAAGCCTCATGATACTGCCTCCCTATATACCTCCTGCCCACTTTGGAATGTCCATTGATGTCATCCTTTTCCTATTCCTTTGGTTCCTACTATCTTTCCACTCCCATTTCCGCAATGATCCCTGAATCTTAGTTATAGGAATTACATTACAGACACATCAGTTGAGACCAGGCTCCATAACTCTGCATTTTGATTGGCTGTGGTTTTCTATAATGGTCTCCATCTGTTACAATGAGAAGTTTCCTTAATGAAGAGTGAAAACTACACTCAATCTATTAGTTTAAGGAATGTAGATTATTCAGAATGTAGATAGGGACTGTGCTGATTTAGTAAGGTGATGGTTATAGGTTCTCCTCGAAGATCCATGACTTCCCACAGTGCTAATGGAAATTTAAATATATTCCCTTCAATCCTCAAACTATTCATCTCAAAATTTTAACACACACCTGTTCTTGACCAAATGTATTTCTCAAATACATTTGGATCTGAATCTGAAGTTAAGAACAAACAGTCCTCCACTGCCTTCAACCTAGGCTGGAAATACTGATCACTTTAAAACAGATGCTACAATATTGATGAGACATAAAGGGTTCAATTTTATCTCACAGATTCAGACTAAACCTTTAGAAAATGGAAATGGTAAATTTTCTATTTTTCCCATAAATTATAGAATATGACCTACCTGCTTTTGGTTCAATAAATGTGAAAAACAAGAGTTGCTTTTAAGTTGATTTGGGATATACATACTTAGCAAGAACATTTAATAACCTCGAAACACACTAAAAAGTAGCTAAGAACCAGTAAAATGTACATGTAATGTCATGGCTTATACAGGCTGCATTTGTGCGTGTGCATAATATGGATGTGTGTGTGTGTGTGTGTGTGTGTGTGTGTGTGTTCTGAGAGAAAAACTTATGGGCCACAAAAGCAAAATGTTTTAAAGTGTTGTATTTTACAATAAACAGCATGAAAATTATGAAATATAAAGACTGCTAGCATGTTTATATAACAACTATAACCAACAATGAAATTATTAGTAATTTCTAAAAGCAATGAAATGCATTTTAATGTCATTTTTCTTAATCAGTTTATCTAGATTTCTTCCATTTGTATTCAGTACATTTCTCAAATTACACAAGAAAAACCAATTCTTTTTTTAAATTACTACTAATATGGCAAGGTATTCTTAGAAAGTCAAGTATTCCTAGCCATCTGTTCATACTCGTACTCCTCATCTTTTCATAAACAGTTTTATTCACCATGCCCATAATTGAAGGTACATAATCATACCAGCTGCCTAACTATGCCAACCATGCCTGTCATGCAATAGCTCCTTTTTCTGAATTAATTGTGTCCACTGGACCAATTTAATACAGACTTCTCTAGGATGGCTTTGCCAACTGTGACAGCTGTTGCATGGAAGTCTACAGTGCATACACTGCTGTGCACAGCTTATTTTCATTGTGGATATGCAAAACATTTCTGAATAATGTATTCCTCTAAAAAATGTGAGTACACAGAGGCTTATGCATCATCAGAAAATAGTCTGGCTCTCTAAAAGTTACAGTTGATTAAAATCAAGTATCAAGCTGGGTGTTGGTGGAACACACCTTTAATCCCAGCACTCTGGAGGAAGAGGGAGGCAGATCTCTTTGAGTTCGAGGCCAGCCTGGTCTAAAGAGCGAGTTCCAGGACAGCCTCCAAAGCCACAGAGAAGCCCTGTCTGGAAAAAACAAAAACAAAAACAAAAAACAAAAAAATAACAATCATCAAGTCAGCCACAATATTAGATGCTTTCAGATATGACTGCAATTCATAAGATACATGGGATGAAGGCATTAATATTTAATAAATACACAAAATGGAGCTGACAAGATGGCCTACTAAGTAACAAATGACACTTGTTGTCAAGATTGCTGACCTGAGTCAGATCCACAGAACGCCAGGACATGGAATAGAGAAAAAACCAACTCCCACAAGTTGTCTTCTTATGTCTACATACACACAGTGACACACCATGCATACACACACACACACACACACACACACCATTTACAAATTTTATATAAACAACACAAAACAAATCTAGCTCAGTGTTAATAAAAATGCATTGTTATAAGTCTTAATAATGGAGCAAACTGGCCTTCATTAAAATTAAAATCTTGCTCTTCAAAATTAATTAAAGAAATTCAAATAGCAAAACAAAATTCACTTTTAGGTATTTATTTACCCAGGAAAAAAATGAAAGCATGTGACCCAAAAAATTTGTTAAAAAAAATCATAACATCCTCATTCATGCGTTCTACCCTGAGAAACATATGATCATGCTACTGAACATTACTTTCTTTACTTTGATGTCTTTTAACTAAATCCTTCATGCTAACTTCAAAGCAAGCTTAAGCCTCACCTACTTGGAGAAAAAAAGTTACACACAACCCCACTCCACTGGTCTCACAATTCTATCAGATCTTACTTCCTCCCTTTTCTTTCCAAACTGTTCTTATGAGAGTTCTATGTTAGCTCCTGTCCAACTGTCCCTTAAGCCAAATTGTCTGGGTTCCATCTCTGCACTCCATTAAAACTGCTCTTATCACTATAGCAACTGTCATGTCACTAAACTGAGCACACTTCTGTCCTTATTTTAACTGATCTGATAGCAGTGTTCAACTGTAAGAAAACGCTATTACTCTGCTGTCAAGATACCAGATTCCCCCGGTTTTCCTTCTAGCCATCAGGCTGCACACTCATAGTGCCCTGTATGGGGCATGAAGAACTTCAGTTTCTCAAAGCCCAATCTGAAACACTTTTTCTTTCTTTTCTTTTTTTTTAGAGGTGAGGGCCAAACACAGGGCCTTGTGCTTGATAGGCACTTAACACTGAGCTAAATCCCCAACCACCTCTTTCTTTATTTCAATCTATGTTCTAATTTTGGATAATAATAGGCATAGCCTAACGTAACTTGCCATCTATCTGGAAATAACTGGCAGATCTTAGCCACTCCCACTAACTCAAGAAATTCTAAATTATCAGTATCATTTTAAAAAGAATGGTGCAGAAAATATGAATGAAAACAGTATGCGCAAACAACTTTGTATCTAATTAATAGTGTATAATTATCATAATGAAATAGCATATATAAATGAAAAGAGACTGAAGAATCTCAATGTAAATACACACTAATACAGAAAAGGAAGGGGGAAAATATGACTATACGATTGCACCCAAAGCAGGTGACCAAAACTTCTTATTCCAAGGTGTCTTCAGTGACACTAAAAGAATAGTCAGCCAAAAACCACTCTGGCTAGTGACAAGGACAGGTAAGAAGAGTTAGAGGGAGTCAATCCATTGTGCTACTTCTGGAACAAGTGGTTGGAGTACTGTGACCTAAAACACTAGGCGGAGTCTAGGTCCCAGTGACATAAGCAGACTGTGAACTCAGAATTCAGGGCTAAAATTATTCATCCAGACAGTGTATTACAAATGATGGCACAAAGACTCGACCATGAGTGTTCTGGTTCACCCCAGGTATCTAAATACAAAACTAAGACTATCCAAACTGCAATGCAAGTCAAGTGTAGAGTATCTTGCTGCCTCAAATAACATAAAGTAAAAGAAGGAAAGAAACAAACAAATGAAACAAATTTAATGTCAGAACAGAGATGGACACATAGCTGTTCCTAAAAACCAAACAGGCACCTAGGAAAGATTAGGAACAGCAGAGAAACCTGAAGTCAGAAGACCCTTCTTCTCATTTCAGTTTATTTCTTTCTCAAGCTTAAGTATCCAGACTTTCAATTTATAATGCTATGAAATTATTAGAACCTCCTCAAAATTTATATAAAGAATGAAATAAAATTTATGCAAACTTATTTTCTAACATAGAAACATTTCCATAAAGTCATTTCATTATAAATACTAAGATACAAACACAAGTATTAAATATAAACAAATCAACAATCACATAGGAGCACTGAATTTATACATGGAAAGATCAAATTATACCTCTAATGTATATAAGACTTGAAGATCCTCCACATTATTCAGAGAGAAGGCTATAAGCACACTCAGAAGCTACAAATGAGTGAGGAAAAAAAAATACTGCTCATCGCATGTTGGAAATGTTTCCATTTCAGTAAAGCTACTTTTTAGTAATAAGAACCTATATATTTTCTAGAAATGACTTTCTTCATAGTCATTTTTGAAAACAAAACTTATGGTTCATGTTAGCCCTTAATTCTACATGCTGGACAGATTTTTATTCCCAAATAAAAATGAATCTGAAAGGCTGAGATTTTAAAAAATAAAATATACTCTATCATGAGTATATAATCAAACATTGCTTATCTTAGAAACACCAGAGCCAGGGTAGAATATTATATATTAATAAGATATAAATAACATGAACACAGAATCATTCAGAGAATGAAAAGATGTTCCTAAAAATTTGAAAAAGATAGTTGGGGAAGAAATGAAAGGAATTACTATTAGATTCAAATAGGACCACAGCCCCCACCCCACGGCCACCCCACCCTACCCACACCCCACCCACACCCACACCCCAAAAGGCAGTGTTCTAAACAGAGACATCTCTGACCAGGTAAACAAGATTGCTATTGAGGAAACAGAAGCCAAGGGTTGGGTTCCCATTTATCAGGAAAACCACTACCTCCCTTACCATCTCCAAAGGTCAACTGCCTCAGGCAAGGGCATCGAGTTCCCAGTTAATCTCAACAGCCTCTATTAGCTCAAAGATCACAACCCTGCTGAAGGCTAGCTTTTCCACCATTTTACTGTTCTCTCTGGCCCCACCTCCCCCCTGAGCAGTCTCAGTCCTGCTGTGTCATGTGCTCTCAGCACAGGCAGCAACAGGCAAACAGGAACTAACACACAGGCACGGGAAAGAGCAACATAGGAGGCACAAAACAGCCTTTCCAACACTCCATAGAAAATTAAAAGCATGTCACAGAAACCAGCATCAAATTAAAAAGTAGTGAGTCGTATTCTTTTTAAAATATGCACGACTACAGAAAACCTCAGAGTAAAATTAATGTTTGAAAATTAATTCTCAATTGTAGTCTCCTAGGTAAACCTTGATACAAGCTATTTTCATGCTACTAATAAAATATTACACAATTAATTTCTTAACAGCCAGCCTTTTCCACAAACCTGCCATCATGATGCTCAGTCTACCAGGCCCCAGTGATGAAGCCAGGTCACTAAGGACCTAGAATAAATCTTTTTGCCCTTGTTTAGGACAGGTGTTTTGTGACTGAAACACAAAAGCAACACAAGAGTGAACAATACATTAAGTATAAATTAAATGACTGAAGAAAACACCATTATGAAACAAAATATAATTATAATTACCCAAATGATGCTATATAATAAAAAATAATTTAATGATTACAAATTTAATGAAATTAAAATAGCATGACCAACATAAACTGCCAACTAGACTACTAATACGGATTTTTTTTCTTATTTTCTTAAAGAACATTTTAAAGGGAGAAGTCGAGCACAGATTAAATGTCTTCAGGTCGTACTTCTATTATCCCAACCCCATTCCCTTTGGGGCCATTTTCTGTCAAAGGACCACATTCCACTCTCTGGCCACATAAGCTTGTAACAATACCATAATACAAAATGCATTTTGGCCAATATCAAAAGTCCCCATAGTCTATCACAGTCTCTACAGTGTTTTAAAGTCCAAGTTCAAAGTCTCTTCTGGGATTCATGAAATCTCTTAATTGTAATCCTCTATAAAATCAAAGTCAAAAAGTAGATCACATACTTCCAACATATAATGGCACATTATCATTCCAAAACTTAGGGAAGGGAGTGCAGTGACCAGTTCCCTATAGTAGCAGCCATTACAGGCTAACATGTGCTTGCATGACTTTGCGGGCCCTGTCCTGGTCACTAAGGTCAGATGCCCTCCTCGTGGCAAGGAACCAATCAGAAGTTAGCTGGCAGGGCTGTGCTTTACAGCTCTGGGTGTGCTTTATGGACAGTGCACAACAGTGATGTGCAGAACATAGCAACCGCCCTGAGAGGGCCTATGGGCCATAACAACCAGTTGACCAATGAACATAGGGAAGGTCGTCCAAACCCGGAAGCGCACCAATCCTGAGACTGTTTCATATCCCTAGATACTCCCCTTATGCTGCCCTTTAAGATCCCTGCCTCGAGGTTGCTTGGGGTCTTTCTCCAGCCATTCACCATGGTAGCCGGGTGAAGGGCCCGAGCTAATGGGATTAGCTCGTTAAACATCTACAATAAAAGACTCTTTGCTTTTGCATCAAAACGGGCCTCTTGGTGATTTGGGGGTTTAGAATTTGGGCACAACAGGAGTATAGTAAGGAAATACTGGACCAAAGCAAGACTAAAAAACCAACTGAGAAAACTCCAAACTCTGATGTCAAAATACTCTCCAGACCTCCAGCTCCTTTTAGCTTTGTTGATTGCAACACACTTCTTTCTCTTGGGCTGATTTCACTTCCTGTTAGCAGCTTTCCTCAGCAGATATCCCATACCTCTGGCATCTCCAACATCTTGGGGTCTCCAAGGCAATCCAGGCTTCAACTTCACAGCTTCTTACAATGGCCTCTCTAGGTCTCTATTCAGAGACACCCTGAAATAGCCCTGGTCTCAGCAGCTTTCCTTAGTGTGAAGGCAAATTCTACAACCCCTTTCTTCTATCCTTAACTCTAAACCCAAAGCCACATGGCCAAAGCTGCCAAGTTCTTCTGTTTGCTGGGGCTGAAACATGGCCCCATGTTCAATTACATCTTCACCAGCTTCCAGCTTTCTGTTTTCAATGGTTTCCTTCACTGACTATGCTTGGCTGTCCTTGAATTTGCTCTGCAGACCAGGGTGACCGTCAGCCTCTGCCTCTCAAGTGCTGGTAAAAAGACATGTACCACCACACCAGGTTTTAATCGTTTCTTTAATTCCTTTTTACAAATTGGAAACTTGTGGGATCTTGCCCTGAGGTCACTAGCTTCATTCCATTTCTTAATCTGTTTATCTCCTTGAACACAGGTAGCTCCATTCCACTTCCTGGTGCTCAGCTTGCTCCTTTTCATTATAAATCTTCATTAGAGTCACCACTAGTAAGCTCACTCAGTCTATACTAGGCTGGTGATATGAGTGAGGAGACCTGAGGACCCAAGAGCAGGAGGACTGGCCCTCCTTGTTGAATGCTACACTGGGTGAGCTAGCCCAGGAAGTGCTAGAGAGTTCATCTGGGTAGTGAAGATGAGGAAATGCTAGTGAGCTGACCAACTCAGTTACCATCCAGGTCCAAAACCAGGGCTATGAGTTGGCCCACCCCAACATCCACTGAGTCTATGAACTGTTGGAGCATGTGAAGGGGACAAACCTAAAAATCCAAAACAACATGACACAGGGCAACTACAGGATAACTAAGAGGAGCCTACAGTGAGAGCCCCTTATCAGTGGTATAGCATTCTTGGAGGCAGAGGCAGGCCAATCTCTACGAGTATGAGGCCAGTCTGATCTACAGAGCCAAGGCTACACAAAGAAACCCTGTCTCAAATAAATAAATAAATAACAAAAAAAGACAAAAAACAAACAAACAAAAAGAATCCAGAAGTAATTAAAAGATGTCACAGGATAACTGAGGAAGGTTCCTCCTAGGAAGTCAGCCATAGCCCCATGTTAGCAAATATTCATGTAATTAATACCCCCAAGCAGCATTCAGACCCACAATATAAATGATCAAAAGGTAGTGTGCAGAAATGTCAATTTTAGACATGACTATCACTTTCCATTATTTATACTCATATTTTCTTTAAAATCAGAAACAAAATGGACATGACTTCAGTTCATGATTATCATATTGATGTTAAGTGGCAGACAGTAAAAAGTTCCACACTTTAATTGCCGTATACTACTATTTTAGGAAAAGAAAGTAAATCCAGCTATATGGGAAAAATTACTTCTATTATTCTGCTGAATGGATGTAACATTAGAATGATTCCTAATGACTTACTCCTATACCTATACATAGGTACATCTTTCAATACTCACCACAGAAGCTTCTTACAGTAGAAGATAATCAAACCAAGACCCAAACAGCTCAACATGCAAGGAATAAGAGTAAGGGACACTAGTGTACGCAGCCACGCCACAAACAGCTGCAGGAAGCAAACTTGAAGTGACTACAGCCCTTTAGAAGGGCCCATAGAAAACAAACCAAAGAGAGGTGAAGAAAGAGAAAGGTAAAACAGATAAATTCATTCCACAGACACGCAAAACACCACAAATAGAATACGACACAACTACCCACACAGCCTATCTCCAACCTCCCAACCACTTCATACTGGAGCCAAAAGCTGCTGGGATAGCTGGAATATATAAGAAGGAATTCATAGTCCTACTCAAAAACAAAACAAACAAAACACAGTAATGATCATATTGAAGATTCAAACAAAAAGATTCACCAACTAAAAAAATCTACCCAAAACCTTGATGAGACAACCTTCAAAGTGAATGAAATAGCTAGCAAATTCGAATGAAAAGATCAAAATGTGGAAGAAAAAATTCAACTGAGAAAACTGAAAAAATGAAAAAGAACCCAAGAGATACTGGCAACGAAAGAAATGGTTAATCAAATAAAAACTACATCAGAAAGCATCAACAGAAAAGACTATGTAGAATGAACTTTAAGGGTGGGAAACAAAGCTGAGAAAATAATACAATCATGTGGGGGGGGTATATACTCTTG
This sequence comes from Mesocricetus auratus, assembly GCF_017639785.1. Taxonomy (NCBI): domain Eukaryota; kingdom Metazoa; phylum Chordata; class Mammalia; order Rodentia; family Cricetidae; genus Mesocricetus; species Mesocricetus auratus. The sequence goes on along the minus strand of NW_024429184.1, from coordinate 105,722,360 downwards.
AACGTATTCCAGACTTCTTGAAAATACTGGCTGTTTTAAGAAATTTTGCTCATGTACGTATTGCATGTACAGATGAACAAAATTATTTGACACAACCAATATTTCCAGAAGTCTGGGATACACATACATACATACATACATACATACATACATACATGAGCAAAATTACTTACAACAACCAATATATCCAGGAAGTCTAGGATATATTCAAGAGTCCAGACCTAAGAATTTGTGGGATACAAGAAGGAACAGAGGTAAAGCTGAAAGAAATACAAAGCCTATTTAATGAAATTATAGTAGAAAATTTCCAAATCTAGAGAAAAAAAGTACACATCTGTTGGGGAAGTCCTGTGTATATGTCAATAAAGCACTGTTGGCCAATAGGGAAGCAAGATAGGTAGGACTAGGAGTCGAGGAGGACTCTGGGTAGGAGAAACACAGAGAGTCAAGATGTAACCGCCATAGGGATAAGAAGCCCAGAAACTTCTCTGGTAAGAGACATACTTAGATTAACAATTATGGGATAAATACTTAAGTCAGAGCTAGCCAGTAAGAAACGAGCAAGGCCAACAGCTTCATAATTAATACAGTGTCTTGTGTGTTATTTGGGACTGATGCAGCTCTGAAACCAGGCTGGCGGGAAGGCTTCTCTTTACACACATCAAAACATAGGAGAACTACAAATAGACATGACCAGAGAACTTTCCATGATATATCATAGTCATGATGTCAAAAATACAATGAAACAATGCTAAACATAGTATGAGAAAATTGTCAAGTCACATACAAAGGCTGGAACACCACAATAACCAAACCTTACATGAGCAACTCTAAAAAGCCAGAAAACATAAAGTGAAATATTTCAACCTTGGAAAGCAAATAACTATGAACCAAAAAGACTAAATCAGTGTTGTTTTGTTTAAAAGTTGAGCAAGATACACACAAACCAAGGAACTTTGTGGCAACCAAGCCACAACTGAGAAAATTCTCCAATGAATACTATACAGGGAAGAAGAAAGACAGTTTTCTCCATGTATGTACAGTGAAATATGAGTCAGTCAGGAAGAAGAATGAAGCCCTGTCATCTGAGGGAGCATGATGACTCTTGACCATCCTGGGTAAAACAGTCAGTCATACATCATACCACATGACGACACTCCTGTGAAGCCTGAAAGAGTTTATAATGGGCAAAGACTTGGGGGATAGCAAAGGAAGGAAGGGAAGGAGGCCAGCAACGTTAGTGAGAAGGAAGGAGTAAGCTCTCACACTGTGTCACACAGCACAGTGAATCCAGTCAACAACTGCCAATCTTCAAAATGGCTGGAAAATAAATCTGAATGATCTTCTCACCATGAAGAAACAACAGCTGCTTAAGGAAACGTTCTTAATACCAACAGATAATGAATACTTGAAGTACTGACACCCAACACACTAATTTGACCATTAAGCAATGGACACATGCCCCAGAGAATCGTAGGTACACCATGAATATGTGCAAATGTTATGTTAATTAAAAATACAACTGAAAAACTCATCAAGATAAAATTACTAAAGAGAAAACTAAATATAACATCAATTATAAACAATATAAAAGCTTATAAAGCAGAGAAACTTTGTGAGAAAATGTATGTGTGTGTATGTGTCCCTGTGTATCTGTGTGTGGATCTGAGTGTGTATTATTAGAAACAAGAAAGAACACACTGAGGACAAGTTAATTGTTAACTATAAACTGCTTGCTTGGGAGGAGAGAATCCCCTGGAGAAATAGAAAGAAAGGCCAAATGTAAATAGAAAGCTTGAAGTCTCCACAGAAGAGTTTGAAGGGATTTAAAAGCTACCTTTTCTTTAAGTGACCAGAGCAGACAGCTTTAGCAATGCATTCCATGTAATTTTTATGGAGGATCTAATTCTATAGGTAACTATTCTAGGCCACAGAGAAATATTTCTTTAATTTGCCCTGTGAAATTGGAATAACCTTAGTCTCCAAACTTGCCTGGAAAAATACGGAAACTATGTGCTTTACAGTTCAATACATTATACAAAATCCAAGGTCCAGCTGAATAAAAAATGTTAACAGTCAGAACAGTTCACTGTGAAACAAACACGGTTCAATACTTCAAAACCTATGATGAAAACAAAGTATATCAAATTTGAAGACAGAGCTAGGGAGATGGCAAGCCTGACAACCTGAGTTCGATTCCCAGGACCCACAAGCTGTATACACACACACACACACACACACACACACACACACACACACTATTAAAAAAAAAGCTTTCACGTGAAAAATAAAGGATGAACCATATGATAATAATGACTACCCCAAAGGTACCTTGCAAAAAGCTTAACCATTAGTAGTAAGAAGTAACTAAGCAATTATAACATTTCTTAATAAATCATTTGTACACATAAAAAGAGATGACATATTTGAAATTTTCTCTATATACAAATATATGTACTCACTTACAACATAGGTATATATAAGTGCATACATATAAATACCACTTAATTCATATTATTAGTGTATATGGTGAATATATATATTAGAGTATATTAGCATATAGAATATATATACTTACTTATTTGTTTAATCACCAAAAGCCTAAATAGCATGTAATTATACAATTGTACTTATTCTTCATTAAAGTATTAGTTACCTGTTTGGGAAGTCGGAACAAGGAATTCTTATAGAAAATGTCCTTAGCCTGGCTCCATGTACCATCAATGAGGATGATTGTGGAAGGATAAACAGGAGAATCTAATATAAATTCTTCCAAATTAGTAGCTTCAGCCCCTGGATATAATATTAATGTACCAGGGTCCCGGCAAACAGTTGAAAGTTCATTATCTCTAAAACAATAATTTTTAAGATATCTTTATTAGGTGTGGGGAATACAAAAATTTCACTACACTTAGTGACTGCCTAAGCAAAGCTACCCACTCAAGGAATCGGCCTAATCAAATGGAAATGGCAGTTCAAAGGTCAGCCAGAAATTTGGCGACTGGCATGCTGTCTCCTCAGTCACAGTTCTTCCTATTAAGGCTTTCCTAGCCAATGACCAATGACATCATTTTTAACCCTCCCAAAGCAACCTCTATGTAGGAAGGAACTACTGCCAACTGCCTGTCAGTCAGCTCACTTACCGCTCTTCACTGAAGCGGCGGCCGATCCTTACTGTGCACTTGTCAGGAGGCAGGCACGCTGCTAGCAGAGGGACCGTGCGCAAGACTTTGCTTTCCTTTAACGAAAAATTAAAATGTGGAGTTATTACACAGGTAAACTCTTAAACCTTTTCTGGAACTGACTGATAAAGTCCTTGCTCATCAAGTACGGAAACTGAGTGTCAACATCAGCATTACAGAAATAAAAACTTCTGAGAAACATTTGGTTTCTTTTTTTTTTTTCCCAGACAGGGTTTCTCTGTGGCTTTGGAGGCTGTCCTGGAACTAGCTCTTGTAGACCAGGCTGGTCTTGAACTCACAGAGATCTACCTGCCTCTGCCTCCCGAGTGCTGGGATTAAAGGCGTGCGCCACCAATGCCTGGTGAAACATATGGTTTCTAAATTTATATATTTTTACAAGTTTTTTACTCAAAACAGAGGTTAAGAAGCAATAACATTTCTCTAATTTATCAGTATTAAGCATAATTTTTAAACTTATTTAGGTATATTTCCAGATTAGAATTAGAAATTTATAGTTGGAAAATAGTTAATAGATTATATGCAAATGCTATAATGAAACCCATTGTTATATATAATATCAGTAATAAGCTAAATGAATTATAATTACATGTAAATTTGTGCTAAACTGAATAATTTACTCTGATAAGCTTTTTATTTCAACAATAATTATATTTGAACATTCCAGCTTATTGATGATAGCCCATATCTCTATACCAAAAAAGCAGCAACATATGCCAAAAATAAAACAAGGGACATGTCAAAATGACAGAGCCACAAACTTAGAGACTTACTAATGGCCAAATGGAACAATTCAAGCAGCAAAATTAATACTAGACTCTAATACAAAATACATAAGTCTCCACAGTGGTACCTGAAAACTATGAAATAACTAATGAGAGAAAGGGAAGTAGCTTTCTTACACAATGCTATGTCCCCAGTGAAAACACTGCCTGCTCCAGAAAACTTACATTCTCCTCCCTTGGAAGTGGCTGCACTTCCAGGATTCAAAACATCCAAGCACAAAGCTGACCTCCATCAGTGGTTTTCTTCAGCATCCTACCTTGCACTGCTAAATACAAGCTTTCTTGTTACCACGGCTCTATCCTTTGTCCTATGGAGGCAAGCAGTTAGCCAACAAGCCTTAGGGATATTTTTTCAGTGTTTCATACAATGTTCCTCCCTCCTTATCACCATGAAGACCTTTGTTTCCAAACGTTTTTAAAGTAATAATTTATATATATGAAATTACACAGTCACAAAGATTTAAAGTGCCATAACTTTCGCAGGTGTACATCCCAGTACAAATTCCAAGAAGCAATCACTTTAACTCTAACCTTTTCTCTTAAAAATTATTTCCATATTTCCTATAATGTGTGTTACAATTTTATTTTTTAGTTTTCAATGAGGAGACTGAAGCGCAGAGATGCATTAAGTTGCACAGGGTTACAGACTATACACAGCTAGTAACTATCTGAGACTCTTCTCTGGAACCCTGACTTTGCAAGCACAGCCTCTCATAACAAGTTAACCTTCTGAACTCTCATCTTGCAGCTTACTCTCATATTTGATAATGGTTCTAGAATATCAATAAACAGTGTATATAACATTATGGCTAAAAATACATTGTTCAGAAGGCCATGCAATTAAGCATAATGCTTCTTGCTTTTAAGCTTCTTTCTAAGTTTCTGAGATCACTTCTTATTTTTAAGCAACTTTCTACATTCTTGAACCGACTCTTTGGAATGCCCAGCACGTCACTTCCATGCAATCCTCTCTGCCATATCTTTCTCCACATCTCCCAAGTGGAACCCATCTAGATGGATTTCTGTCTCATGTTGGGATAACCATGGACATTTATGCAAAGTAGTGTGCTAAAGTTACACTCAAGCAGCCTAATATTAGTGAACTAGATAAAGACCACAACGTTCCTTTACTGATAGAGAAAATCAATTTGGATGTACTTGTCTACTCACAAAATACATCCATAGTGGACACAGTTTTAAATGGGTCTTCTAAATTGAAGATTAATTGTGTTTAAAAAAAACTAAGAGATTTCAAATTATAAAAATCACCACAAATCAATTTTTAAAACTACATTTTGAAAACTATCTAATACCCTAGGACAACGTAACAGTGGAAAAGTACCATATTTGCACCATAATATGGAAACAATATTCACCAAAATGCAGGTTTTAATCCTCTATGACCATAGCACTATTGTTTTCTGTAAATGTAAGTTGTATAGCATTATGATTTTAACTGCAGCAAAATAATTCAGTGACAAAGTTGCCAGAATCCTAAGAGCCTGCTGTCCAGTCTGGAAAAGGAACTGTCAAATAACTTGCAACCAAGAAATAGTATTCAGAAAACAGAAAAGACAATTTATTTTACCTCTTTGTTGTATCTTTGAAGAGACTGTACAAAGAGTTCTCACTTGGGATACCATTAAATCCATTTACATCATGCACTGACTATTTTGAATATAATTTCCTATCATTTCCTTACATCCCCTCATCACAAACCAAAACTCACAAACATTCAAATACGCTGGCACACGTCTAATCCTAAACAGAAAAGTGTTAGCTAAAAAGTCTTACAAATGGCACAGCACAAAGTAAGTGTTTGTTCTAGCCACCTAAAAGAAAGAAACTTTTACTTGTATACCTATCTTTTAAGAGTAAAAGTAAAAGGGTCAGTATCTACTCTAGGAAGAAAATCCATCAAGGAGTCAAGACTATGACCAAGGCTTTAAAAGCAATCATTTTTCTCAGTTCTTTATTCACAAAATTGCATCTTTTTATCATACAAATCTATATCTCTACCTTACAATAGCAGAATTGTATGAAAAATTATCTCAAGCATATGACTCTCTACTACAATCTAACAGTGCTTTCTTCCTTAAAAAGCAAATATTTATCAGGAATAATAGTTTTTCTGAAACACGACACAGCTGTGGGATGTGAGCATGTTACATGTGTGTTTTCTCTGTGCACTCAGACCCCACCTGAAGGCATATCATTCACAAGCTTGCAACTCACCTCTGCCGGATGCTGAATTATGTACAAATGGGTGGAGATTTGGAGTGGGTGCACTGGTAGATATGGACACAAGCACACTTTCTGGGGCCGGCTAAACAGTAAGAAAAGCAAACATAAGCAGTGAATTTTTAAAATGTGATATAACATCATCCAAATACATCAGTATCATGCCATTTTTATATCTTAAAGAGGTTTGGAAAAGGTACATACTTTAAAAATGAAACACCATTAATGAATTTAATGAGACAATTTAGACATGAAAATTATGAAAGAGATTTAAGTTTCCCCATCCCTAGAAATTCTGGGCTTGGCAGTACACTACAGTTCAGTGCTGCAGCTCTTGTTAGCACTTACAAGGCCACATGTTTGATCTACCACAAAACAAACTGGCTAACATTAAAGAACTTCAATAAATATTATGGTCACTAGCAAAAGATCAAAATGAGGTAAATAAACAATTTTTAAAGAAGAAATACAAAACACCAATAAACTCTTGAAGTGTGTTTATGGCTATAATGGCATGTGACATCTGTCATGTTCCAGCAGTAAACAAGTGAAAAACCATCAGTATACTTATAGGACTGATCACTGTCAGATCTTAACCTCTACTCAAGTGTAATGGAGGACAAGGTAAGAAATGCTAATGCTAAACTACAGAGTGTGGGTAAATGCCTTTAAATAGCTATAATACCAACCAGCTCCTTCTATTACAAGCTTCTCAAATTATGGGTCTCAAACTAATATGAGGACAAGCATCTCATGGAGTGAGTCACAAAAAAAAAATCTGACAATAGCAAAGGTTTCTGATGGAGCAATAACCAAAAACAAACATTTAGTAGATCTGAGGTATGTATGGCAGTACCTGCCCATATAGCATTGCATGTGTTTTCCCTGCAACCTTGGTTCTGAACATACACTATGCATACTTTGCATGCACATGCTATTACATCATGTAACACCAACAAACCTTTGCTCCTTAAAACACCCTGGCTCAACCTCAGACTACCTACCATATGTTAGGAAATACAGTGCTTTTGATACATAGGGAGTTTGTTGTTCTTACAGAAACTTAATGATTTAATTAATGAAAACAAGACCTTATCATCGTCCCTCATCACTTGTAGAGTACTAAATTCATATTGTATTATAATGCTAGATTTTTGTAAAAAGTGCTATCTTAGCTGTTGGTTTGTGTCTCACACAAACAGCACTAGATGAATTTCAGGATGCAACACAGTGGCACGTGCCTTTAATTCTAGCACTGGGGAAGGGAAAGTAGAAAAATCCGAGTTCAAGGTCAACCTCAGCTACACAGAAAGTTAATTAGAGACTAGCCTAGGTCATAAGAGACCCTGTCTCAAATCTAGAAAAATACTAATCTTGTCTGGAGATGAGAACAGAATTTCCAAATGATTCTGAAATAGTGCCAACGTACTTTTGCCATTTTATACTATATATTCATGCATATTTCACACTGATAATTACAAAACTAAAAGTATCTATCCACTGAAAATGCTGAAATACTCATGCAGAAATGCAGCATGATCTACAGTATCAAATATTCAGCTAAGATTTAATTCTTTATGTAAAAACAAACACTTCTATCTCATTAGAATGTAAATTTGCTTTCATTTTTAAGAAATGACAAATCTGTATCTATTCCAAAGAATTATTTTAAAATAAGGATCTCAGCCGGGCGGTGGTGGCGCACGCCTTTAATCCCAGCACTCGGGAGGCAGAGGCAGGCGGATCTCTGTGAGTTCGAGGCCAGGCTGGACCGACAGCCTCCAAAACAATACAGAGAAACCCTGTCTTGTAAAACCGAAAAATAAATAAATAAAATAAAATAAAGATCTCAATGATTTATCAGTAAATGTTTGATTTATATAATATAGCTGCATATAATATAGGTGCATAAAATTGTTTTTCAGTAAAAAAGAGGAGTAACAAAGAAGGGTTTTAAAAGATTTATTTAGTTTTATTTTATGTATTTTTTACTATATATATATATATATACACATAATGTGTGTGCAGTACGCCTGGAAAGCAGAGGGGCCATTGGATTCCCTGAAGCTGGAATTACAAAGGTTGCAATCTATCATGTGGGTTCTGAGAACTAAAACTGGAGAGATAGCAGGTGTTCTTAACCACCAACCTATGTCTTCAACCCCAACAATGGGAAAGGTCTGGTCTAGATGGTACCTTGTTCAGGGAAAAAAATATGCAATCCTGTAGAATTGGCTCAATGGTTAAGAGCACTTGTTGCTCTTGTAGAGGACCCAAGTTCAACTCCCAACACCCACATGGTAGCTCACAACCATTTGAAACTATAGTACCAAGGGATATGATGACCTCTTCCAGGCATGCAGAGGTGGTACACAGACACACAAGCAGCCAAAACAGTCAAATACATAAAATATAAAATACATAACTCTTTTAGTTTTGGTTTGGGGGCTTTGAGGGGGGTTGTTTGTTTTGATTTTGTTTTTCAAGACAGGGTTTCTGTATGGAACTCACTCTGTAGAACATTCTGGACTCAAACTCACATGCCTCTGCCTCCCCAGTGCTGAGATTAAAGGCATGTGCCACCACTGTCCAGCAAAATGCATAAATCTTAACACACACACAATCCCAGCCTATTTCCCTCAATGACCCTTAAGGAGACCTAAGGGGAAAAAAAGCCAGTGACCCTACTTTCTAGCTCCCTTTGAGATGATCTGGTACGACTGTCTTAACTTATGCTGAATGTCCTGTCGGGACTATAAACAGATTTACATGGGTAACAAGTGTTGTAATTTTTTAAAATCAGCTCGAGAAAGACACCATGCAACAGAGTTCAAATGGAGGGGCTTTTTATGAAAGGAAAAGGATCACAAAAGGGAGGAAGGGGAGGAGGAGACCCGCCTCTGGGGACAAGAGCAGTGGGAAAGAGGAAAGTGAGGCAGAGAGAGAGAATGGGGGAGGGTAGGGAAGTGGGCAAGAGACCAGGGCCCTTTTAAAGGGAACATGTTGAATATGCACAGGTGGTGCTCTTAGTAGCAGCAACTGAGGGTGTACCTTGTCAGAACTCCAAAGGCAGGCCAGTAAAATGCCTAAATACTGACAAATCCTTTTGTGATCACTAGAGTAAAGCACAGAAAGGGGCAAACAGACTATGAATCTGAGTATACCAGCAAATGCAGATCAAGGTCTGCTATAAGAAAGAACTCTTTCTGTAAACGGAACTAGGGTAACATCCAAATTCTAAAAAGCTTAAGATTTAATTCTTCACATGAAATTTATCAAAAACATAAACTCAGATAATCAAAGAACAAATTCAAATAGAAATTTGTTTCTCTAGCATAATACTATCAGGCAATTTAAAGTCAGATCCTAACTATACTCCAATAAGTAAGGTAAAATTTGGAAAACTTTAATACACATATACAAATTTTGGCCAAAGAACAACTATGGTTCTACAAACATTAACTTTAAAATTTTCTAGGTAAAAGTCCTATAACAGTAGTAAACATTCATTTCAAACCTTTAGTAGATGAATCACCAATTACACTACGTTTTTATAATTATCATTTATCAGTTGTGTTGTGAGCATTTATTAGTAGGTTTTATTTCAATTCTTACATATATTTTTAGATCTTGAAAAACTTCAGCATCACTAAAATTCATTAGTGACATTGTAAAATCAATTTACTCCAACTGCCCTTTATAAACACTCCTTCAAAGAACTCAGTGAAAATGTAACATGAGACTAATTTTATTAAAAGTAAATTGAACAAAAATATTGTAGCCTGTAAGATTTAGCTTTGAAATTTTGTATATTAAATACAACTAAGTACAAAAAAAGTCATCTTTCCATGGAAACATTAAGAACATTTACCAAGTACACTCCAAAAGTCTACTAATAAAATTAGTTCCCAATTTAAGCCATCAATCTGTACACTACTTAATTCATTATTTTAAGGATGGTGTCCAGCCAGAACTATGCTTATGCTCTAGAACACTCCTTGTCTGCAACTATTTTCTTCTTCACAGGACTGGATTCACTCATTAGTTATAGTCAGTTATACTTCCTCAAATTCTTACTTGTACTTCTGAACTTTTAGATAATTGAGACTGATTTAGCTACAAGACTGTGGGGCCAGGAAGTGACGTGAAGGTTTGAATGAGGTGTCCCCCCGTAAGTCTTGGACATTTGAATACTTGGTCCCCAGCTAATGGCTGTTCAGATGATTAGGAGATGTGGTCTTGCTGGAGGAAGTATGTCATTGGGGGTGGGCTTTAGGCTCCCTACTTCCTGTTTGGTGTTTGAGATACCACAACTGTTAGCTTGCATCACCATCACCCAAGAGGCCCAGTTAGCTAGATTGCTGAGCCTGAATATCACCTCACCAAACACCTCACCGAGCTTCTGACAGAATAGCCCTGGGAATTATTTCTGACAAGTTGATGGTTGGTGGGTGATACTGATGCTCCAGGTGGGGATGGTCAGTAAAAGTCAGTTCTTGTTGCTGTAATGATAAACGGCACACTTGTTGAGGGTATAGGTAACTGTTTATTGTAGAAATTACTTACAAGAGAATACGGGCCACCAAGGTTGAGTCTGTAGCTTTCTGTCACAAAACTGGAAACCGAGAAGAGAGCGTGTGGCTCTCCTGTATGGTCTTTTACTCCCACCTCTGTACACGCCTCTAGCAACGCCCCAAAGTGTGCATGGCTAACTGGGCAGTCCTAAAGTTTCCTCCTACAAGTTCTCAGATGCACTTTCCTATAAGCATGCACCCCCACAGCATTTTCTTTCCCACTGAGTGACTTGAATTCATTCCTATCTAAATGCTATCTACTTATCCATTTTGCATCTGAAGACTGTGAAAGGCTTTTGAATTTTTAAAGAAGCAGTTACCAAAGAACAAACAAAAGAACAGTGAACGAACAAGTCAATGAAACCATTTTCTCATCATGAAAATGACCTTTCCTAGCCAACCAATTCAGTTGCCCTGACAACTCTATCACTAGGCAACCCTGCATATGATTAAAACAACCCACAACTGACAGAATGCATATTGCCTGATCAGGACACCATACTCTGGGCTTCCCTAAATGGCACCTTAGAAACTTGCTAAAGTTATGAGCTGATAGTTCCTGTGGGTATGGAGCTGTCATCGATGTGAAACACATCATCTTGCACCTGAGTTGAACTGCTATGCTAGACTGTCACAAAGATTATGGCAGCAGAGAAGCACCTTGACCTGCTCTGATGCAAGCTGTTGATCTTGTCCTGTATGTTTCTGCTACCAAGAGTGGCCTATAGCCAGGTGGTGGTAGTACACACTTGGGAAGCAGAGACAGGCGAATTTCCGAGTTTAAGGCCAGCCTGGTCTGTAGAGTAAGTTCCAGGACAGCCAGGGCTACACAGAGAAATCAAGAAAAACTAAAGCGGGGGGGGGACGGACTATAGTTGTCTATTTTCCAGAATGTGGCACTAACCCCATCTATCTCCAGGACTTGATTCTTTATCCTCTCTGCTCCAATACAGCACTCTAAAATAATCCATTTATTCTCCTACTATTGCTTTCCAGCCCCTTATTCTGATTTCCTGTCATATATTTGACCCCTATTGGAGAGCATATTAACATAATGCAGGGGTTGTTTGTTACTGTTGTTTTGCTTTGTTTTGCTCTTTTGTTTGTTTGGATTTTTTTGTTTTTTGGTTTTGTTTTGATATTTTTGTTTTGTTTTGTTTTGTTTTTTGCTACAGTGTCAGCTACAGGACAGCAAGGTCTAGCCTCCTCTTTTTGTTGGTGTTTCTAACACTTGTACAGCAGGATCTCAAACAACACTCTGTATGAAGGAGTATCTCCACATTCCCTTTTACCTCCTCACTGGGACACTTTTCTCCTCCTACACAATTTCCTATTCCATCCCTTCATTTTCTTACACATCATATTTCATACTTCCTTCATGTTCTCTATAGTACCTAAATAATTCATGTCTACCATAAAAGAAACCCTTATTTCCAGTCTGCATTTGAATATTCTGTGACTAACTTAATAAATGGTAGGATGTAAGAGGCAAAACTGTTACTGAAGAAAACAGTAAGCATTTTGAATAAACACTGAGTGATGTACGTTAAAATTAACTGCTTCAGTCTTACACTTTGATAACCTTACAAAACATTACCTACGTATTTAACTTTAGTCCATAGTAACCTAATTCTAACTACTAACTATAGTTCTTTTGTGTGAATGTGTGTGAGCACTTATGTGGGCAGGTGCACATGGAAGTGTATACATGTGCATACCGAGGCAAGCTAACAACTTAAGGCACCATTCCTCAGGAGCTATCCACTTTGTGGTTGGCCAGAAAGTCCTCCTATCTCCATTACCCCACAGCTTGAAACTAGCACATGCCAACACACCCAGCTTTGTTGTTTTTTTGTTTGTTTGTTTGTTTTTTTGCTTTTTTGTTTTTTTGTTTTTTTGGTTTTGGTTTATTTGGGGGAGTTTTTGTTTGTTTTGCTTGCCTGCTTGCTTGGTTGGTTTTGTTTTGACAAAGGGTCTCTCTATGTAGTCCTGGCTATCCCAGAATGTAGACCAAGCTGGCCTCAAATTCACAGAGATCCACCCACCTGTGCATCAACAAGTGCTGGGATTAAAGCTGTGCGCCAATACTCCCAGTCACAGTGAGCCTTCCTAGAAGCTCTAGGAATCAAACTCAGGTTCTCACACTTGCATGACAAGTACTTTAGTAACTGAGCCTTCTCTCCAGCCCCAAACTATAGATCTTTAAAACATCTCATCAGCCAGGCAGTGGCGGCGCGCTTTAATCCCGCCACTTGGGAGGCAGAGGCAGGGGATCTCTGTGAGTTCGAGGCCAGCCTGGTCTACAAGAGCTAGTAGTTCCAGGACAGTCTCCAAAGCCACAAAGAAACCCTGCCTCAACCCCCCTCCCAAAAAAACCCTCATCATTTCAACTACTTTCTCTCTCTGCAGTGCATGCTGTAATGATGACTTACTGCTTAGCTGTTAAACTATCTCTTAATAGTAAGTGCATAGGAACCATCTTCATCCTAGATACCCGAAAAAGAATACAAACTCTATAGATCTAAGTCTGAAGGTCTTTTTATATTTTGGATGTATAATACATCAAGCAAAACTCCATAACTGTATAAATACATTAAATAGTAAGTTCAATCAATTCCTATTTTAATATACACTGTACATCTAACTGTAACAGAAAGACCAAAGAACTGAATTTTTCCCATTCACTACTTTTATTTGTAAACACATTGTTGTTTTCCACTCATTGGGGTTTATCTTCTTTAAAAGTCTAAGTAACCTAATAAATTTTAATTATATTCTTAAAATATGAATGGAAACTACAAGGAATTTCCCTAAGGGAACTCAGTGAAATAAATGTTTTCTTTGTTTCTCCCTAGAGATGTAGGAATGAATGTGTAGACCACCTGTCATACATGAACTGATAGGCTTCCTCAGTGAGTGAGGGGTACCAGGGTAACCTTTCACTCCAGGCACATGCCCTCTGACAGCCATGAGCTAATGCAGTTAAGTCTGACATGGATCTGAGATGCTAGGACCTAAAAATAATCTTTCAAAACCCAATAAGTCTCTTACATAATATTTACTGAAAGCTTTTTCCTATTATAGTACTGATTTTAACCAAGATAATCTCATGTGAGTAAAGTAAAATTTAAAAATGCATGAATAGATTTAGAATAATTATTATTTTAAAGGATTTTTACTCACTAAAGAAACACAAATGTTAACCCACCTAAAAATAGTTTAACTCAAATTTTCCAAAACACAACAATTTCTTCAATACTCTCAAAGTGGGAGAAAGTTAAGAATTCCAGTTCTTTACCACACTGACTGAAGTCTACAACACAGCACAAACAAAAATGGCAATAACTTTCTCATTTTAAAAAAGACTTTAGAAAACTAAATCCCACAGTGCCCTCTGCTGTTTTTTGTTTGGTTGGGTTTTTTTAGATTTATTTACTTTTATTCATGTGTATGCACATCCTTGCATGTGATCTGAATGTGATCTGCATGCAGGTGCCAAAGAGGCCAGACGAGGGCATCAGGATCTCTTGGAACTGGAGTTATAGGCAGTTGTGAGCACTGTGGTGGTACTGCGGGTACTGGAACCAAATCCACTTCCCCTGGAAGAGCAACATGCACACTTAACCACTAAGCCATCTCTCCAGCTCCCTACTATTCTTGCTGTCTTTCAAAGAAACTAAAATAATCTGAAAGATGAAGGCTAGTAATTGGACTTTTTATAACTACACAAGATAAACACCTATATAAATGTTTAACATAATGTAATTTTCATCTCATACACAGATAATCTCTTCCATGTATGACTATTTCATATTTAAGTAACTCTAATATTCTCATATAGTCCCCCTGCAGCTGTTTTTCTTCCTGAATTCTTTTATAGCTGACTTTAGGAATTGAAGAAAAACAGAAGAGAAAAACTACTATCGCAAGCTGTCTAATTAGACTTAAGGCCCATTTGACGGGGGAGAAATCAAGCCTAGAACTGGAAGCCTAGTCAACTTCCTGGGGCTAGTGAGGTCATGGATGTTGTAACTTAAAAAAGCAGCACTCTCGAGAGAAAGACACCATGTGTGGGGAGGATTTTTATTGGGGGAAAGTGATTGGGAAAAGGGCGAGGGCAGAGGGGAGACCAGCCTCTGGGGACAGGAGTGGTCCCCAGAAAAAGAGGCCATGACCCTGGGAGCGGGAGGGCAGTGAGAAGGGTTGGAGGGGGGTACCTGAGAGGGGCTAGAGGGAGGAAAGGGGGTGATGTAGAAACACTCTCGATTAAAAGACATATTTTGAGAAAAAAAATACGGTTGTAAGAGAAATAAAAACTGTACAAGGAGAGTAAGTATCTTGAGATTTTCAAACACCTGCCCTAGAAGGCACGCCTAAAGCAGCAGAGAAATAAGTAAAAGTGTATGTACTGTGGACTCACATCTTACTCTTGGTTACAGTAGACCTCACCTAATTGTAAAATAATAAATGATAACATTTTACTACCATTATTGGGAAGTATTTTCAACAGATTATTTCCTCATTATTTCTTCCTTTCAATATCAATTTTATGTATGTCTATGAGACACAAATAGTATTAGTAAATAAAATGCATGCAATTATAGATAAATATATGTATTATAAATACATACTAATTTTTTAATCATCTATGGAATGTGATCCAAAAAGACTTCCATGAGAGCCCTGGAGATAAGTTTGTTCTTACTATTGGATTCATAATTTTTAAATTTTAGTGAGTGGTGTTCTAATAGGTCTTTGGGGACCAGATGCCTGGTAAACCAAAAGTCCTTCAGCCAGAGATGGCATATATAAAAACTGCCTTCGTTACTTTTCTATTGCTGTGAAGAGATACCATGACCAAGGCAAGTCATAAAAGAAAGTATTTACTTTTGAGCTTGTAGTTTCAGAGGGTTAGAGTCCATGACCTTCACTGTAGGGAGCATGGCAGCAGGCATGACACTAGAACAGTGATGGGAGATGCCATTCTGTAAATCTGTCTCTTACTGGTTGTTGAATAAAGCACTGTTGGCCAATAGGGAAGCAAGATAGGTGGGACTAGGAGTTGAGGAGGATTCTGGGAAAGAGAGACATGGAATCACGATGTAGCCTCCAGAGGAGTAAGAGGTCCAGACCCTTTCTCCGGTATGAGAAATACTTAGATTTACAATTATGGCTTAAATACTTAGTCAGAGACAGCCAGTAAGAAACCAAGCAAACGGCCAACAGCTTCATAAATAATATAGTGCCCTGTGAGTTATTGGGGGTTCAGACAACGTGGCAGGGCCCAGGCGGATGGCGGGGAAGGCTACACTCTACAGAACAGTACCTGGAAGTCCACATGTGGAGACAAACATGAGGCAGAGAGACAATGGAAATGGTAAGTTCTGCCCTCAGTGATACACCTCCTCTAACAAGGCCATACCTCCTGATCCTTTCAAACTGCTCTATCAACTGGGGACCAATTATTTAAACATATGAACCTATGGGAGTCATTTTCATTCAAACTACCACAACAACTGTACAAAGTCCCTTTCTCACTAAAATGCCAAAAAAAAACCAAAAAAGGACTGAGAACCTTATTATCATCCAAATTCAGTGAACTATGACTCACTTTGTTCTTTTAAGAAAATCAGATGGATGGATGGATGGATGGATGGATGGATGGATGGATGGATGGAAGGAAGGAAGGATAGATGGACAGTCTGAAGGATGTATGCAAATAAGAAAGAGCTCTCACCTAGTAAGAGTCCACAACACTCTGGTTTTGATGCCTAAGACAGGAAAGAACAAATGGAAAAGTAGCTATCTTAGCAGCAAATTAATCAGTGTCCCCATTACAAATGCTTCTATGCTTACATAATTTTTAATATTACTTACACATGTTTTCTTCCATATTTAAGTTTCTAAAGGAAGCAATTTTAATCACTATATATGCCATGAGGCATTCATTATTTATCAGATACTGGATACTGAATAAATAATGACTGAATAGTTTTTTTTTTTTAATCTACATGCCCTCTCCCCTTCACCCAAAAAACTATTCTTCATCTTCTGCTGGTACTGAAGGCCCTGTGCATGCTAAAGGATGCCCCTGGGCCACATCCCAGCTGATACATGACAAGAAGCAAGTCTCCCTCAGTGTACACATACAGCAGAAGCCCATGTTCCCTCCCATAGCCTAATTAAAGGGAAAAACATCCATCTTCCCCATCATGGAGTCAAAGGTTAAAAGTAAAGCTTTTTTCCAGAGGCCAGCACAGAGTGAGAGGGCCATGTTACTAGAAAACACTTTCATTTGTTTGTTCTTTCATCTTCTCTTTTCTAAAAACTGCCTATATTTTGAAATACGAGTTTTTTATTTTCCTAATTTTATTTTCATGCCCGTTTCCTCAAAAATATATAAAGGGAGTGGTGATGGCGTACACCTTTAATCTCAGTACTTGGGATTATATACATATATTATATTATATAAATAAATAACAAATAATATATATTATGTATATAAAGGGAATTGAGAACTTTTTTAAATAAAGAGAATATATTGAGACTTAGTTTAGTGTTTGTTTATTGCATGAGAATCCAATGTTATGAATAACCTATGGATTTGAAGTCATCTCACCCAAAAGTGCTTTTGCTTGTTTGTTTGTTTAAGTAGTTTTGACCAACTCAACAGCTGTATTAAATGAAGAACTACTGAAAGCCCTAGGGTGACCAACCTCCAAGAAGGGGTTGTTGACTTACAATGATCTGCAGATTAACACAAACACACATAATGTCACTTAGCCTCTGGCTTGGGGGCGGGGGGGAGAAACCCTAGCAATAAAGAGGTTGGATACCAACAAAACCACTAATTCATCGATGATAATAAGAGTGATATTTCATAGAAGAAAAGGGAAGGGGGTACGGAATAAAAGAAGAGGGGAGGAAGGGGCGGTAAAGGGAATATCTGTTTTTAATGTTACAGGTACATTGCAAATGTTGTACCTGTCAAAGGAGGTAGTATCACTATCACTGTCCTAGTTTGCAGGTAGAAATTGGAGGCTCACATGGGTTAATAACTTTCTCAGAAGAAAATACAGCAGGAGCCACAACAGCTCTCACTCCAAAACAGATGCCTTTAATTAGTACATTGCATTGAGTCCATAAGTCTAACGCTCATGAAGTTTGAAGGTACAACTTTATATAAGCTGTTTTAAACCCTGTATGGATATCACTAGAACTAAAACAGCTGGAAATAAATCTTGGACATTGCAAGAGAGCTAGAAGAAAGGTCAATGCCCAAGCATCGGAAAACTGATATAAAATGGCTAAAAGTAACTGAGAATATGAGGGTGGATATCAGAACAGATATAAGGAAGTAATCAGGCACAGCAGAGAGAACAGAGTTAAAGAAACAGTACAAGGGCTGGCTGAGGAGATGGCTCAGGGTGTAAAAGCTCTTGCTATGCAAAAACAAAGACCTGTGATTAGAATTATAGAGCCCACGTAAAGCTAGGCACAGTACCACACCTCTGTAATCCCAGTACTCCTAAGAGGAGACGGGAGGAAGAGAGGAGAATCCCTGGAAGCGTGCAGGTCAGCTAGCCTTGACTACATGCAGCAAACAATGAGACCCTGTCTCAAAATAGCAGAAGGTGAGAACATGCACCCAAGGTTGACCTCTGACCTCTGACCTGACATATGCTCATGCATACCCACACTCACTAACATGCACACACATACACACATCACACACACACACACACACACATTATTCACATATATGCAAAGAAAGAACAGAGAGGGAGAAGTGAGAGGAGGAGGGGATGAGGGGGAGTTAGTTCAAATTTAGGGAAAAAAAGACAGAAACTGCCTTGATGGCAATTAAAAGGAACCCTGAGATAGAGTAGGATTTCATACGAAGAAAGAAAAAAAATAACAGAACAAAGGTAAAAAGTGAAGCATAAAAATAACTATTTAAGAGGAGCAGTCCCAGATAACAAGGAAGGGATATGTACAGAGTTGCAGAAAAACACACAGATCAGTAGGCTGGGGATTAAGCTTTGGGCAGTACATTCAGGAGTTTGAACCCCTGTCCTTCACCTAAAATGCAAGCACAGATCTCCAGGAAAAGAATAAAAGGACTATCCCCCGATACTAGGAGTTGGACTGGTATGAAATGCAAGCTGGGAAACAACTACCATTAGTACAGAGCTGTGAAAATTCATGACAGAAACATCAGTGAGAAAAAACAGGTAGCAGAGTAGCTGAAGTAGCTTGTTTCCTGTGAAGCTTGAAGAAGTCAGTCCCTCCACCAGGGTCTGTGCTCCTCACCCTCATCACTCTTGCTCACTGCCTTGTGTGGTCTCCTCTGGCTCCTGGTGATACACAACAACCAGGTTCCGTTCATCTTCACACTGCCAGGGTCCAGCTTAGTGAAAGGCGACATATGACAATCGTGTAGAGCATCTGGGCTGTGTTTGCTTAGAGACAGGACTGAAGAACGAGGTGAAGTCTAAACCCTGCTTCACAGGGAGGCTAGCACTTTGAACTGTACTACTGAACTCCATCATGCCACCTGCTCTTCCTCAAGAAAAGTCATCTACTTAGATTCTAAGACACGGACAAAACTATATTTCTTGGAAACTGAATCACTAAGTAACACTGGTTCCAATAATCAGAGAGGCTGTCTCTGCCTTCTGTTTATTCCCCCAGCTGGTTAGTTGTCCCTAGAGACAAGCTTGGGCGTTCTCATTCTCAGGTGCTATCCTTTTGATCCTCCCATGGTAACAATTGAGTCAGACGAGAGGTAAATTCCTTTCTCAGTCCAAGTTACATGTACTGGACCAAATTCCAAAAATGTTCTGCCAAGGAATTATAGCAACCAAGAATCTAGCAACACAGTAGCCTCCTGGCCAAGTTTGAGAGTATTTTACCACCTTTGAGGCCAGTAAGTCTAACAGAAGAGGTGTAGGTTCTAACATAAAGGCAAAGTATCTTACTGCATCCCAAATGTTCACAACAGTCCCTCTCTTCCCCAAGTCTCACAAGAATAAACTGGATGATCACTGGGTTACATCGCAGAGGAGAAAAAAAAGAGACTGGGGAATCGCTGATTTTAAGTGGTATATAAACCTCCCCTTTACTGGAACAAAGATCTCACCTCTCATGGTTACTTAGTATAAATATGTAGCAGTTTGAAATAAAATGGCACTATTTGGAGGTGTGGCCTTGTTGGAGGAAGTGTGTCACTGTGGTGACAGACACTGAGGTCTCTTTTGCTCAAACTTTCCTCAGTGTGACTATCAGTCAATTTCCTGTTGCCCACAAGATATAGCAAGCACTCTCAGCTCCAGTACGACTGCCATTTATTCCCCAGCTGTTCCCCATCAGAATGATAAAGACCTGAACCTCTGAAACTGTGAGTCACCCCAATTAAATGTTTTCTTTATACTAGTTGTCACAATTATGGTCTCTCTTAACAGCAATTAAACACGAACTAAGACAAAATATTACACTTAAAAAAAAGGTAAAAATGTTGATGTTCTTAAAATATTACTACAATATCCAGGGAGATAAATAGACTGTAAGAACTAAACAATATCACTTAAAAAGGCATGTAAAAGTCCTAAACCCCTAACGTCTGTGAATGGGGCTGTACCTAAATATCAGACCTTTGTAAATGTAATTAAGAATCTTAAAATGAGATCAGTCTAGGGTGACTTAGAACGGCTGCTATAAGGAAAGGGCAGATGTGATGAAAGAGGAGAGGGTCACTATCCAACAACATCAATAACTGCTCACAGACAGAAGACAGAACAACAACTCAAGACAGACCCAGCACCAGGATAACTCTTAACCCAACTCTGAACCCCCAAAATATGAGAACAAATTTCTATTGTTTTCAGTTTCCAAGTTGTGGTGGCTTGCAATAGTAGCCCGGGGAAGCCATCATTCCTGGGACAGGTGTCTCTTAATACTTCATCCTTCATTTGTAATGTGCTTTATACACATACTGACAATTCCTCTGCCAAAACTCACAATGATGTTAACCACAGATTAAAGAAGTCACCAGGATTCCTGCCAAAAAAACTAACTTAAAAGTATCAAATTCTACAATGCCACATAAAATCCTAGACATACAGTAGGATTTATCTGTCTTTAACACTGGCAAATGTACAAGAGCAATTACAAGTTTAAGGGAAAAGAAGCTGTAGGAGTAGCAAGTGGAGGGCACCTGACTATCTTGCATGAAGCCCTGGGTTCAATCTTTAGAATTAAAGTCTACTTGGCAGGGAAGCCAAGACAGATGGCTGGACATATGGCAGCTGCTCTTCAAGAGGAATGGGTTCAATTCCTAGATCTCACCTAGTAAGCTCACAATGTATGCCACTCCAATTCCACGGGACCTGACACACTCTTCTGGCCTTCACAGGCAACAGTGACACACCTCCACCAACAAGGCCATACCTCCTAGACCCAAACAGGCCACCAACTGGGAACCACACAGTAATATATAGACTATGGGGACCATTCTCATTCAACCCACCACAGAATGCAAACTTATTAACACAGTTAAAATGATGAATATAGCCCGGCAGTGGTGGCACACGCCTTTAATCCCAGCACTCGGGAGGCAGAGGCAGGCGGATCTCTGTGAGTTTGAGGCTGGGCTGGACCCACAGCCTCCAAAACAATACAGAGAAACCCTGTCTCGTAAAACCAAAAAAAAAAAAAATGAATATATTCTTACATATGTTATCCCAACTCAAAAACAAAGATAAGTCTGCCAAGAAACTTACCCATATAAACAAACCAGTTATATTTCTATTGAGCTGATTTTTCTAGTCCTTTTTGCAAGGCCAGTGGGCTTATTACATACCTATCCTTTTTATTTTGTTTGTGGGAATAGCTTTTTCTGAAAATATTTCTTGCTTTCAGAACTAAATTTTTGCCAAGCCTTGCAACCAAGTTAATAATGTGCCCTGAGATCATTTAAAACTATACACTTAACCCATTTCCCTACTATATATTCACTCGTTTAACTTGCCTTTCAAAAACAATATAACCCAACCTAACTCTGTCTTAGACTTCACATGCAGTTTTACTACATATGCTAAACTCTGATTCTTAGTCTTAATCTATGCATTCTTCCATGCCTCAAACTCAAAATAGTTGTTTGTGTGTGCATGCATGTGTATGCGTGTGTGTGTGTGTGTGTGTGTGTGTGTGTGTGTGTTGTGTGGGGAGAGAAAGAGAGAAATAGAGACAGAGATACAGAGAGAGATAGGAACAGAGATGGGGAGGAGGTGGCAATCATTTGCTGAAAGCAGTCAACAGGTTGAAAGTAATTTTAATAAAAACAAGTATCTACCATATGGAAGCAACATGTGGATATCATTTAACAACATCTCTGTGGTTTTAAGTACTACTCTGGGTCATTTGGGGTTAGTAAAATAACTCCTTTCCTTTTAAGATTCTGCTAAAAATTTTCTGTAAAGAAGCATTCCTCGTTTCTTTCCCATTCCATGTCTTCTGTGCTATTCAATAAATATTGAGCAAAGCCCTTTGTTAGTGACAGACTTCAGACAAAGACAACAGACGTAAAACAGATGGGCAAATGGATCAGTAGCAGGGCAGAGGGAAGACAAAAGGGAAAAAATGGAGATTTCACATTTGGGCTCACTCTTTGAACATTCAAGAGGAAGAACCCTTTTTCATCCTTTAATGCTGTACTGATGTGTTTTGTTTTTTCTGGATTGTTTTTCTTGAATGGTCCTGAAACTTCTACTCACTTTATTTCAATGCTCCCTTCTTCCCCATATTTTCATTAGGCTTCCAACAGAACTAAAAAAAGAAAGATAGATAGATAGGAAGAAAGGAAGGAAGGAAGGAAAAGAAAAGAGAAGAAAGACAGAAAGAAAAAACCTTCAGCTGAGGAAAAAAGTAACTAAACGCAAGTACTACCTTCAAATCTGCCTTCCTAACTGAAAAGGGAAGAGCCAGCAAGAGAAATGAGAATCTAGTCATAGGCAGGAAAACGATTCAGCAGATAAGAGCTTGACCTTAAAGTGGACAATAATGAGCTGGGTATGTTGGGATAAAACCATACAAAAAGAACTTTGGGGCCAGTGAGGGCTCAGCAGTTAAACACTCTTTCTGCAAAAGCCTAAAGACCTGAGTTTGATCCCAGGAACAAACTTAAAGATGGAAAGAGAGAATCAAAGTTGTCCTAGATCCTCCATACCCATACCTGACAGGTGTGCATATGTATACACACATACACACTTTCTCAATTACTTTGTAACCTAACAACTTTAAAATACCAAATTTTAAACTAGAGTATTACTTGATTACTAATTCCATAAACATTACTAATACTTTAAATTATTAATTTGGGGCAAATTAACTTAAGGAATTAATGTGATTCAATGTTCTTTGAAAAAACATCTGAGCATAATATTGTAATTCATATTTTTCATGGAGAAAGTAAATCAAACATTTGGTGAGTTCTAATGTGTTTCATTTTTAACTGGTCAGTCTTTAAAGATTTAATTAAGATAAAGAGGGAAAATACCTCTTGGCACATTATCATCTCTGCTCAACTTTGAACACATGATTAGCTTGCATAACAATTTACAAATCAGCTCTGCTCATTCATTATGAACAAACCACTTTCAAGAATAAATACACTTTCTATGCAAACAGGAAAGAATAAATTAATGATTTTCCTTGGAAATATGATTTTTATATGTACAAAAATTTAACTTTTCGGAATACCTAAATTTTTACCTTAAACACTGTTATCAATCGTCTCTTAGATTTTCTACTTAGAAAAGATAATGGAAATGTATCTCAGATGTTGCATTCCTGAAGCTCTTGGTTAATCCCCAGCAACCCAATGTGGGGTGCCGGTAAGATAGAAGGACCAGGGTTCAAGGATACTCTAGGCTACACAGCATGTTGGGAACTGGCTTTGCTACTGAAACCATGCTGAAAAGAAGGGAGGGAGGGGATGGAAGTGGAAAACTCATTAAGCTGAAGCGCACTGGATACAAGGAACAGGTGACAAAATTTAGCATCAGAACAATGAGGAGTACTAGCGGGGATGGCAGGATTTACAGAACGGCAGCTCACAGCTGCTGATCAGCCTCCCAAGAGAGCACCGAGCCAAACACTGTAAAGCCACACAATGGTGGGTGCATCTAGGAAATAAGATATCCTACAATCGAGATCCAGCCTGAGTTCGTACAACCCAGCCTGTACAGAAGAAGGTCAAAATGTGCAAGAGAAAGCATCCCGAGTGCTCAAGCAGTGAATGCGCCTACCCTGTCACCTCACCCAAGGGAGCTGTCCTGACACCATTTCAACTCGCTTTTCAGCCCACCATCCCAAGTTCTTTCCATCACTGTCCACCCCCAGTCTGTAGTTCACTTGCTGTTGGTTCATTATCTCTATCTGTATGTCACCGTATTGTCTCTGATTAGCAGAGCGCTCAGTAAGTAATAAGCAAGTCGTGGGTCTGGTGCTCAAGAGAAAGGCCCAAGGTAGAGAACATATGGCAATCTACCAGGAAAGTGGGTAAGATCAACCGTGGGAAGTGTGTTAGAGTTCGACGGAGAAGAGAACTTGGAATCAGTTCTCTTGGAATCAGTGAAGGGGTCTCTGCAGTATCAGGCAGGCAGGAAAGCAAACTGCAAAGAGGTGAAGATGACAACTGCTTTAGATTGACTTCAGCAACCTAATGCCAGGTGGTTTATTCCCAACAAATTTAAACATAGTATAATTCGGAAAAGGGTTGAGCAAGCAATGGCTTTGGTGGCTGGTGACTCGGTTCAGATTCCTCATTTTGTGTTGTGATATTTGTGCATGGATTTTGCTTGATAGTAAATGATAAAGTAATCTTTTATCATCCTTTACCACTGGCTGAGCAAGCAGAGGCTCACTTGCCTATCTGTGATTAACGCATGAAACAAAAAGTTTGATTTATTCTTGTCACAAGGACATTTCCATTACACATTGTGTGATTTTTTTGAAAACCTCACAGTCTATGCTTCCAATGGCTTTTTACAACTGTGCTTAAAATTCTTTACCTCCCCCCCACACACACACACAGAACAATCCTGCATGCTTAGCATTCCTGGTTGTGTTTGAGAAGGATAAGGAAAGGAAAGGAAACTGGGCCAAAAAAGTCATCTACATCCAAAGGGAACTACAGAGTGTGTGGAAGAGTGTATTCAGAATGCTGCCCACTGATCTACTACAGTTAACATGACTAAGACCCACTGGGTTTTATCTCATGAAGGTTATTGTTTGCTACAGTGAAAGCCATCTCAGGCAAACTGTATGATCTGAGGGTTAACTGCAGAGTGGTTATAAGGCAGGGGACTAGAAGCAAGCTTTAGTTGGGATCTGAAATATGTTCACACACACACACCTTCCAAGTGTCCATATGTCACCTTATGGCAATTCTGGAAGAGGTGGGGCCGAGTGGAAGGAAGTTAGGTCACTGGTAAGGGACACTGGGCATTTGGTCCTTTTCTGCAGGCCCCCTCTATTCTGTGCACAATGACCTATGCAGCACTGCAGACCCAATACAACCAACCCAGCTACGGGCTGCAAACTCTTGAAACCCTGAGCCAAAATAAATGTTCCCCTTCTAAGCTGAAGACCTCCTGTACCAAAATAAGAGAAGGCTGATCAGTATCTGCTAATTAAAAAGAAGGGCACCACAGCTGAAAACCTCCAGTAACCCAGGACATCAGCCCAAGAGGCAAGGAGTAGTGTTTCTAAAATTCTGAGATTAAATAAGACACAGCTGAAGCACACCGGTGTCCCCCAAAAAGAATAACCAAGTACATTGTGAACAGTCAACACTGGTTATCATGGTCCATCCAAGAAACTCTGCATGCGCCTGTAAGTACCCAGCTAGCATGAGACCACGACTTATTTTTTCAACCCTGTATTATTTCTAGTTCCTAGAACTGCCAACAGATAGCAGAAACACAGAAATCGAGTTAACAAAAAGAATTCAGACAGTTTCATACAGCCCAGGCTAATCTCCAACTTGTTAGACAGCTGAGAATGATCTTGAACTTCGAACCTTTCTGCCTCTACTTCCCAAGTGCTCGGATAACAACTGCTAAAATAAATTCAAAATTCTCAACGCAGGCAGCCGCTTTGTTCCTCTCCTCTGATTCATTTTCTGACGGTGAGCCCACTTAAGCATCGCTAAGTATTAATGTCATTACGCCTCGACAGCCCCTAGTATTAAGGACTCTTAAATTTCTTGAGTAAACAACTAACTCTTGCGGTGCTTAGTGGTGCATGGCTTTAAACCCAGCACTCGGGAGGCAGAGGCAGGCAGATCTCCGTGACTTCGAGGCCACCCTGGTCTACAAGGCGAGTTCAAGTACAGTCAGGGTTCTGTTACAAAGAGGAACCTGTCTTGAAAAACCAAACCAAACAAACCAAAAAAACCCAAGACAACAAAAAACCTAAATCTTACAGAAAGTCAAACTAAATAATAATGGCCCGGACAAAAGGCTTCTTGCTGCGGCAGGCACGGCAGAGTCCGCCTGGCCGGCAGAGGGCGCCGCAGCTCCGCCGCCGGCCCCGCGCTCACCTGCAGCGGCTGCACTCGGGCCTGCGCTCGGCGTGCTCCACCGGCAGTCCCCACAGCCCGTCCGCGCCGGCGCTGTCCCCGTCGGCGCCCGCGGGAGCCGCCACCAGCGCTGCGCTGCCCTCCGGCCGCTCCCCTTCGTCCGGCGTCGGCGACCCCGAGGCCCCAGGAGGCCGAGGCAGGGACTCCGCGAGCGTTGGCGCCTCTTCCTGCGGCGGCTCCATGGCTGGAGTTAACCAGGCCGTCGCATTGAGGGAGCGCCGCCGCCGGGGGGCGCCACGCGCTGAAGAAAGCCGTCCTCGCCACGCACGCGCGGCACGTAAGGGAGGGGCGGGCCTCAGCCGCGCCGTAAGGTCCCGCCCCGTTACTGAAAGAAAGGAGCCCATTGGTCAGTGCGGGAATGGCTCGCCTATAGGCAGGGAGGAAAGCGTGGCAGTGTGATAGGTTTCCTGGGACCCGAGGGGAGTCACGTGGTGAAGGCGCCCAGATGCGTGAAATTCTAGGGCCGCCCCAGTGCGTCGGAACGCCTGTGTCCCGGGCCTTAACGCTCTTCTGGCCTTCGGGCTTACCGTTTCACACTTGACGCCAAGTGACTGTTTGACTCCCCAGGGCAAACGGTGGCTACCATACACATTGTGTGGTTGAGAAAACACTGCGAACAAG
This sequence comes from Mesocricetus auratus, assembly GCF_017639785.1. NCBI lineage: Eukaryota > Metazoa > Chordata > Mammalia > Rodentia > Cricetidae > Mesocricetus > Mesocricetus auratus. The sequence goes on along the minus strand of NW_024429184.1, from coordinate 105,695,296 downwards.
CACTGCCTTGAGGAAGTCCTCACATCTAGGTAGCAGAAGAAAGCCTGGTAGCTCAGCCTTTAAAAGCCATAACGGAAGTAGAAATGTTGCTTGCAGAACATGAGTGATTGGATTTGCCGATGCTTATTAATGTTCGTTCTAACAATATACATTTAAACAAAAAAAAAATAGGTTTCCATCAGCCCTCTGAGCTGTTTTGAAGTAATAACTGCCTTGATGCCCTACTTCTGACTTAATAGACTAGACTTAACCAGAAACAGTAAACACAAATAAGTTTTGTGTCTCTTGTCAATTATTTTGGCGTTAGATTTTTTTCCATTTCCAGTCACCTAAAAAGCTAATTGATGAGTAGTAGACAGGACTGTATTTTAATGTACTCTTAATTCTTTCCCCCTGAAAACAGTATCCTTTTATTTGGGAATAGCTTTAAAAGAGGGCAAAGTGCAGGACAGTCCACCTAGTGAATGAATGGTAGGGTAAGAAACAATCTTGCACATGTGTGTGTTAAAATTAGGATGAGTGAAACCCAGAAACAGTAGGAAGGAGGATGAATCAGAAAGTCAAGAAATCCTGGCCATAAGTATGGATTGAAGGACCAGCTATTTTTAACTGCCAAATTAAACTCTCTATTGACTACGTTTAAACCAAAGGACGTACCTGCTGTCTCATTTCAAACAAGAAGCATTGGGGGGCGGGTTGGGGGCGGTAGTTCTACACTGACAAATCTGCGGAGAGAACAGATGAAAGCTAGCAGCCATTGGCCTTCTCAATAAACCCACACCAGATCACTGGCTCTGACCTTCAAAGGCATTCATCTGTATCGCATTGCCCGTTCAGGTTTCTGTGTTCCTTGTAGGTTATTTCCATTGTCACAAACAAGTTCTGCTTCATCTCTGTTTTTGAAAGAAAAATCTCTACAAGTCCACTTTCCCAGAGGTTTACTAGAATAAAAAATTAAATAGTTAATAAACAGATACATAAACCTCTGAGAGGCTGACATAGTGTCCTTTGCATGGGCTAGACCTGGCATTCAATCAGCAACACTTTGAAACAAAACGGACTAATTAACCAATTTTTTCTGTGTGGGGTAGACAATCCAAAACAGGTGTCTGTTGCCCTCATGGAAGTGGAATATGCACCCTTAGGTCCAGGCTTTCAAATTCAGACCCAGAACAGCCTGAGGAAACCCATGTGTAGTTACCACCTTGGAGCACACAAAGGTAGCACAAGACTAGCAGTAACCAGCCTGGAAAAGACTGGGCAAAGGAAGGAAAGTGAGGGTTTGAATAAGAATGGCCCCCATAGGCTCATATATTTGAATGCTTAGTCACCAGGGAGTGGCACTGTTTGAGAAGGATTAGGAGGCGTGGCCTTGCTGGAGTAGGTGTGGCATTGCTGGGGGAGGTATATCACTGAGGGTGGTCTTTGAGGTTTCAAAGGTCTCTGTCTTCCTGAGGCCTGTGGATCAGGACCAGCGCTCTGAGCTACTGCTCCAGTGCCAGGGAAGCAGCAGCCAGGCTTCCTGCCATGCTGACAATGGACTAAACCTCTGAAACCGTAAGCAACCTTTCCTCTTTAAGAGTTGCCTTAGTCGTGGTCTCTTCACAGCAACAGAACAGTAACTAAGACAGGAAGCAAAATGTCTTTTGAAGAGAAACAATTATTTGTGCCGATAATAAGAAATTTTATATTTCTTAAACTCTTGTTTAATTTGTTTAAAGAGCCTTAATATCATACCACTGCTGTGAGAGGAAGAGGGGACCATGTCAAGCAAGGGCCTCAATAATGCCAAAAATGAGATACCCTGTCAATCCAGCAGAAGAAACAGCCAACAGCGGATAAGCTTTGATTAAAAAAATAAAGGTGGTACATTTTTTGCCAATTTGTTTTCCATTGCTGCTGCAACAAATTGCTACAAATGTAGTGGTTTAATAAAACACATATTTATTCTCTTAGACTTTCCTAGGTCAGAGCTTTCCTTCACACAGAATGTGGGTTGTCAGCAGGATCCCGTTCCTCGTGAGGATCCCGTTCCTCGTGGTTGTTTTCTTGCAGTGTTATCAGCTGTGCCTAGCTGCTGGAAGTTACTCCCGTGCTCTGCCTAGCTGCTAGAAGTTACTCCTGTGCTTTGGCTCAGAGCCCTTCCTCCATCTTCAAAGCCAGTAACTGTGGGCTGATTCTTACTCATAATCCTAACTTTCCTGCCTCTTCTGGAACTTCCCACTCTGAACAATCCTCTGCCTTTCTTCGACACTTCTCCTTCCACTCAGATAACCCAGGAAAATTTTGCTGTGTTGAAATCAATTGGCAACTTTGATTCCATTTGGTTACGTAGTGTTACGTGCATAGACATTATGGTGTTACATGCATAGACATCATGGCAGAGTGTAAATGTTATGGGAGCAACAATTCCGTTCACCTTATGTATGCTCACCAAATTTAGTGGTTTCATAGTCACTAAAACTGCATGTGAAAAATGAAATATAGGGACTAGAGAGACTGCTCAGTGGTTAAGAGCACAGGCTGCTCTTCCAGAGGTTCAATTTCCAACATCTACATGACGGCTCACAACTGTCTGTAACTCCAGCTCCGTGGGATCCAACACCCTCATCAGGACAGACAGACAGACAAAACACCAATGCATGTAAAATAAAAGTAAATAAATCATTCTTTTAAGAAATTTTAAAAATGAAATATAGTCACCCAATGTCAAGATATACTGCTTTTCCCATAGCGTACAAGCACTGTGCAAAAGAACTATGTAAACAGTAATTTGAGAAGAGCATGAAACATGTATAAATACACCAGATCTGATAATCCTCTCAGCAATACTAGTATTATACCAGGAGCATGATTCCTGTGGATTCCATCCCGATGCCCTGGTGGCCTTTCCATATTATATATGTGGAAGACAGTGCCTGTGGATTCCATCCTGGTGCCCTGGTGGCCTTTCCATGTTATATATGTGGAAGACAGTGCCTTTCTATTCCATCCTGATGCCCTGTCCATTGATTTCACAGTCCGTGGTCCCCTAATGCTCAGTTCTGATCTTTCCTATGTGAATTAATAATGAGTATAATAATGCTTACATGTCATGAAACTTCCTTAAGTCTAAGACTACGCTGACAACTGTTCTTAAGCATCCTGGGGAAGATAGAGATGGTCCTCTATTTCTTAAACCCCAAGTTCCTCGACACTTTGCTGTCTCATGTAGTCCGTGACTGTTTTTGTTTTCTGAGTAAGGCCTTCCTTCACAGCTTCATGCCGTTCACCCCACTTGTCACCAAGGTCTAATACTCCACGTCCTCCTGAGTTAGACCACTGCTATCAGGGCTTTCTCTTGCCCATGTTTCTGATACTGCCTCTCTGGCGGTAGATACTGTCAACAGATGTACAGTTAGAAGACACATGTGTAGGCACCTGTGTCTGGGTATTATAGATTGGCTTCCCCGAGGTGTAAAGACCTGCCCGAAATATGGATGGCACCATGTCTTGGTCTGAGATCATGAGCTGAAAGAAAAGGAGAAAGAGAGCTCAGCACCACCACTCGCCTCTCTGTGTCCTGTGTCCCAAATGTGTCCACTTGCCACCCTGTCTTCCCCACGATGAGCTGTGCCTTCACTTTGTGAGCCACAACCAGCTCGTCCTTAGGTTGCTTTTGTTAGCTATTTTATCACAGCAATGAGAAAGATAGCCCAAATGAGCTCTATACAGAAAGGCCTGTCCTCTGCTTGACTTTCCTTGTAGGTCTGCTCCAATTTCCTGCCTGTGTGAATCTGCTTTAAAGCTTGTTTGAAATTCTGTATTATAATCACTTGGAGATTTATTGTCTTTTACTCCCAGATATAATGTTCAACATTTGCCTACAGGATTTCGTGTATCTTATATGACTTATATGATTTATGGGGGAGGGGTGTTAATGTGCTTGAAGAGTTTTTGTTTTGTTTGCTTGATTGTTTAACAATTGTATAACAATAGAAACTTGTTTTTCTATCTTGAAGTAACTTCCCTGGGTGAATAACTTAATAGTTAAGTAAACAACTGTGTACATGAAATAAAAGTAGATTGTGTCACTGCAAGTGGCTACTCTTAGGCCACAGTGGGAAATGAAATACAGGACTTTTCCAGTCTTGTTGCCCTTGGGGTCACCTGAGAAACCTCAGAGCCTGTAGACACTGCTCTAGCTCGAAGTGAGAACCACTGATCTGAGCTGAGACTGCATTTGCAGAAAGTTCGGCACCAAGCAGGGAGTTTACACTGCCCGGCTTCAAAACCGCAAGGTTTTCACCATACCAGCCTCTGTCTGAGGTGATTCTAAACCTCTGTGGGGCATTCATAATTGTTCAGTATAGCTTAAGTCCAACCCGGTTAAACAGATTCTACTGCTCCTCACATGATCTGGGAGAGCAAAGTCTGTGAACTGTTGTAATTTACTTAAAGTAACCAGGCTTTTCTTGCCACAAAGGTAGAACTGAGATTTCATTCCATTTTTTAAATAAGTGTATTATTCTTGGGTTTCTAGATTATAAGGCAATAGCTGTTGCTTGGGAGTTAGTGAATGAAGGCCATTTCCTTGCTATCTTGCTTGCTTGCCTCTGGAGCCCAGGCTATCCAGGAGCTGAGATCCTACCTAATTTTTCACTCCACTCCTGACCTATATGTTAGTTTTTGCTTTTGTTTTAAAACACCCTTTTCCAAATGTAGGGAATTTTACCACAGTAGAAATCAATTACCAAAATCGCTTCTTTCTCTCATATTCAAAGCACAAAAAGAGTAATGCATTTTGGTTCAACTGAATAGGACAAGTTCACTGATATGATGCTAAAACTTTGATACAACATTCAAAAAGAATATCTATAATCATCTGAAAAAACTATAAAAGAGACATGCTGTTTCTATAATCTGTTTATATATATGCCAAATTGTTTATATATACATGAGTGGAAATAACATAGCATGTAAGATTGAATGCAAAAATAGGTACCACGATGCAAGAAGACATTACAGAGATGTATAAAACAAATCAATACCACTCTTTTTATGAACTTTCCATTGAAAATATATTTCATTATCATATATGCATTTCATACTGCTGTCTTAAAATTAATGAGCTTAGAAGTTTTCATTTTAATTTCTGATACTGTAAATATCAGTAGATAACAACCCACACAAAGGTTCCTTTTGGTTCTGAGAGCAAAGGGAAAGTCCTGGTACAGAGGCATCCACAATGAGGAGTAAGACGACTATGTGTCCAGTACTATGGAAAAGGTGCAGGACAAATATCCACCCCTGAGCAGGCATGGGGAAAACTGCAGCCCTGTGTACAGCCGGCTTCGGAGAAGCTAGCTGTAAATGATTCTCCTCTCTTTTCTAAAGCACAGGTTTTCCTTAGCAGATCACAGTCCTCAAACCAAGTAGTTTATCAGTACTTGACACTAGAAAGAAAGCGGGCCAACTCTTGCCAACAGTCCAAGTGAGATTTCACATTCAGAGTCTATTTCTACTGTGCTGGCTACTTTCATGTTAACCTGACACAATCTAGAGTCATTTTGGGAAAGGGAGCCTCAATGGAGACAATGCCTCCATAAGACAGGCCTATATGCAAGTCTATAGAGCATCTTCTTGATTGATGATTGATGTGGGAGGGCCTATCCAGCCCATTATGGGTGGTGCCATCCCTGGGGAGTTGGGCCTGACATGTATAAGAAAACAAGCCAGGGGTAATAATTTAGTAAGCAATGTTAGTCCATGATCTCTACTTTAGTTCCTGCCCTGACTTCCTTCAGTGATGGACTGTACTGGAAGTATATGATGAAATAAACTGTCTCCTCCCCAAGCTGCTTTTGGTTGGGGTGTTTTATCACAATACTAGAAACCTAAGACATTTCCTAAACCAGCAAGTGGAAGAGATCTATCAAATCCAATAAATCCATAAATACCACCATGGAAGCACAAACAAGAAAAAACAAAGTAACATGACCTCTCCAAAAGTTCTTAACTTTCCTGTAACTGTCAGAAGCTATTAAAGCAGATGAAAAGCCAGATCAAGAATTGAGGAACTAATTGTTTTAATGGTCAGCAACTTCAAAGAGAATACAAATAGCTCGATGTTTCACAGTAATTCAAGCAAGAGAGGGGTGTATGAAAAGGAACAAACAGATGCTGGAAATGAGATTTCAATACATCCAAGAAGCAAACACTTAGTTGAGGGGTTAGAGAGTGGCTTAGTAACAAAGAACACAGGCCGCACTGGACCTGGCTCGGATCAGTCTCAGCCATCATCAGAGAAGATTCTTCGTGAAGAAGATGGGAACAAACACAGAAACCCACAACAGGACAGTGTGCAGACACTGAGAAACTTTGGAACTCTCAGTCCTAAATGGGGGCGTCTCCATCCCTCAGGGAGCAGGGAGCTGTGCAAAGAAGGAGGCAGAAAGATTGTGAGCCACAGGGGATGGATGACTCCAAGAAAAACAGCTTATCCCAGACACAGCAGGACTAGCACACATGTGAACTCACAGAGCCTATGGCAGCATGCACCAGACCTGCACAAGTTCAGGCCAGGTTGGGCCCTAGTGCTGAGAGGGGGAAGTGGATATGCTCTATCTAAGAAGCTATCTCCACAGACATGGATTGCAGGAAAGATAGGTTTTCTCCAATATACAGAAATAAATCACTGAAACTCTCACTGGGCATATAAACCACACTTAAGGCCAGGCCTCATGCCCAGCGGGAGATGGCCAACATAAAATGGACTCACTAATGTTTTTGTGTGTGTGTTGTTTTATCTTATATTGCTTGCTTGGTTCAGGCTTTTTAAAATCTTGTTGGTCTTTTGCTTGTGTATCATAGTTTCTGATTGTGTGTTTTTATGAGTTTTGTGTGTATGGTTTCTTGTGCTTTTTCTGGTGTTTTGTTTACTTATTCTGGTTCATTTGGGTTCATTTTTTAGTTGCCTCTTTGTATTCTAAAAGAGAGAGAAAGAAGATGTGGAGTTGAATGGGCAGGTGGAGAGGAGGAGACGTGGAAAGGGAAAGCATGGCCAGAATATGTTGTATAGATTTTCAATTAAAAGAAAAAAAGAACACTTGCCCCTCCTCCTGAGGAGCCAGGTTCTGCCTTCACTCCCGCTACGGGAGATCTAATGCCCTCTTGTGGCTTCTGTGGGAACCTGCATATAAGTGATGCACATGCTTAGTAAGACTCAGTGTGCACACAAAAACAGTAAATAAAATACATAAACCTTCTTAAAATTTAGTTGAAAGCCTTACCAACAGCGTTGATCATGTGGAAGGAAATAGAAGATCAGGAGGTTGAGTCTGGCCTTATTAGGAAACAAGAGAATCGTTCATGAGACTTATCTAAATTACATGGGAAAGCATGCCTCTTTTCAGAAAGTTTTTTGTAAAACACACATTCTTGGAGGATTTAGTTTTGTCTCTTTTCCAGAAATTCAGGGCTTGGGTAAAGTTCAATCCATGGATCCCTTCTGGATAAGACTGCCTGTTGAATAATTCCTGGGGTCTTTTTATTCTGTTCCTAGACAGGAATGCATGTGGCATTATTATAATTAAGATCAATCAGTGAAACAAAATGAAGACTCTTGCAGAGGACTCATTGCAGTACACAGGACTAAAACGTGATAAAGAATGTAAACCCACAAGTGAATCTTGCAGCAACTTCAGAAAAGCTGCAGGCCCAGCATGGAATCAGGATTCCATTCCAGGTAAGTTCCACAAACCCTTGGGAAGTTACTCTCTCCCAGGAGTGTTGGCTGAAATAGAAGATATAAACAATCCTGAGGCAGGATAAGAATTACTGGTGCTTGGAGAGCTCCACATCCCCCAGCAGCTTCAGGAGAAGCAGCAGACTCCAGAATTGGCTCTGGGTTAGGCCCTTGAGGAGAGGGGAAGTTCCTATCTTAAGGCTATTTTAGAACAGAAACTGCGTGAATATTTCATTAGATGCAGAAAAGTTCTTTGACAAAGTCCATTTTCTCTTCATGTTAAAAGCCCTATAGAATCAAGGGATAAGTGGGAGTGATCTCAACATAACAAAGGCAATATACAACACGCCCACAGCCAACATCTTGCTAAGTAGAGAAAAAACACAAAGCATTTCCACTAAACCTCAAAGCAAGTAAAGGATGTCCATTCTCTCCACTCCTATTCAGTACAGTCCTTGAAGTCTCACTTTAATGAGACAAGGGAAAGAGATAAAGAGGATACAAAAAAAAGAAAGAAATTACCCGGACATAGTGGCTGACACCTTCAATCACAGTATTTGGGCAGTCTCTGTGGATGTCTGTAAAAGAGTGAGTTACAAGGCCATCCTTAGCTACCTAGTGAGATCCAGATCGTCCAGGGTTTCATAGTGAGATGCTGCCTGAAGAACAAAGAAGGAAGATTTTCAGATGATTCTCACATAAAATAGTTCACCAGAAAACTTCTGTATATATATTTTTCTTATTGGTTGATGAATAAAATACTGTTTGGCCAATAGCCAATAGGTGGGGCTAGGAGAAGATTGGGAGAGAAGCACCACGATGGGATGCATTGTAGCCAACCAGGAAGATAGGATGTTCCAGGCGTTGTCCAGTAAGATAAGACCATGCGAAAATACGTAGATAATAAAAATGGGTCAGTAATTAAGACAGCTAGCCAGTAAGAAGCCCTAGCCATTACCTAACAGTTTAATAAGTAATGTAAAGTCTGTGTGTTTATTTGGGGCTGGAGGGGAAGCAGGACCTGGCGGCAACAGAATTCCATTCGTGAGAGCCTCAAAAATTGTATTGAGTCTAACGAAGGACTGGAAAAACGTGTGTAGTGAAAACCTTTATACCAGAAGAATTTGAGAAAACACCAGAAGACAGAAAGATGTCCCATGCTCATAGGTTCATAAAATTAATCTACGGATTCAGTGCAGTCCTCATTAAAACTCCAATGCAATTTTTCAAGGAAATTCAAAAACTAATCTTAAGACATATATGAAGACACAAAAGACCACTGGATAACCAAAGGAATCCTGAAAAATAAATGCTGCTGAAGGTATCACCATCCCATATTTCAAGTAGTACTACAGAACTAAGGAAAACAACCTGGTACTGTCATAAACATAGACAAAGTAGATAACCGAATAGAATTGAGGGTCCAGATAAAAGTTCACCATTCTATGGCCACCTGATTCTTGATGTGTGATGCCGTTTCATTCTGATGCTTCTTCTCTGCTTATTTTTTGTCCAGATGTCTATTGGAGAGAATGAGGCACTGGTGATATTATTCCTGATTGATATTAGTCTGTGCCTTTAATTCCAACAGTAGTAGACTTTTTATGAAATTAGGTGCACCAAAGTTTGTTGCATATATATGAAGAATAGGAATGTCTGCTTGGTTAACTGTTCCCTTGAATAGAATGAAGTATCTTCTTTATGTCTTTCGATAAACAGAGTTTGATTTTGTCGGATATTAAGATAGTGACAGCTGCTTGCTTCCTTGACTCCATTTGATTGGAGTACTTTTGTACATCCCGTCACTCTAAGGCAGCACCTATTTTTAAAGCCTAAATGTGTCTCTTGTAGACAGAAGATAGGTGGATTTTTTGTTTGGTTTGGTTGGGTTTTTTTTTGTTTTGTTTTGTTTTGTGTTAGTCTCTCTTTATAGCCCTGGCTGTCCTAGAACTCACTATGTAGACCAGGCTTGCCTCAAACTCACAGATATCTACCTGCCTCTATCTCCTGAGTTCTAAGATTGGGGGAATATATCACCATGCCCAGCTTGGGTTTTGTTTCTTGATCCATTCATCCATCCTGTATCTTTCAGTTGGAGAACTGAGGCCATTAGTACAGATTATTTGAAAGCTATGTGTTGATTGGAGTGATTGTGTTGTTGATTTTTGGTGCTGGAGTTTATGTTCTCAGTGGTACTTTATGTTTCGGCAGTTACAGCTTTGTTTGTTTCCTTTCTACATCCTCTTGGCTATGCCCATTCCCCTTTTCAGCCTGAAATATTGCTTCCTGTGTTTTCTTCAGGTTTTTTTCCTTTGAATATATGTTTTTAAGCTGTTTACTTCATGGAAAAGTTTTTCTTCCTCCTTCAACTATAGCAGATGGTTTTCCTGAGTACAGTCATCTAGATTGGTTGTTCTGGTTTTTTAGGACTTGAGAATGTATACCTCTAGGCTCTTTTGGCTTTCTGTTTTCATTGAGAAACCAGCTGTTATTCTGATGGGGTTGTGATTTTTCTCTTGCAGCTTTCAATACACTTTATTTATTCATATACTTAGTGTTTTAACTGTGATATGCTGGGTGTGGGGGGGGCTTTGTTTCCTGGTCTTATCTTGTTGATGTTCCATGTGCTTCTTGTATCTGTATGGCTATATCTTTCCTTAGTTTAGGGGAGGTTTTCTTCTACAACCTTGTTTATGATCTGGTCTGTGCCATTGACCTGGGATTCTTTTCCCTCATCTGTGCCTGGAATTCAAAGCTTTTGGCTTTTAATGGTGTCCAGCATTTCTGAATGTTCCTTCTTTGTGTTCTGGTTTTACACTTTCCATACTCTTTCCTTATTTCAATAAATCCTCTATCTCTGAGTCTCATATTCTGTCTTCTGCTTGATCCGTTCTCCTTGTAAGGCTTTTCCTTGAGTTTTCTAGTTGAATTCTTGGATTTTTCAATTCTGTCTTAACTTCAGCTTGAGCTCCCTTCAATTTCTATCTTTTTTTTAATTCTGTTTTCAGATTCTGGATTGTCTTTGTCATTTTTGTCAGCCTTGCTTGTGTTTTCTTGAGCATCACTCTGGCATGTATTTTTTTAAGCCCATTCATTGTCATTCAGTTCATTGAGCTGTTGTTATCTTCTTTAAATTCCTTGAATTATTTGACAAAGTTATGATTTTTTAAAAGTTTATGTCTTGGGGTTTGTCTAGGTAGCTCTTTTTTTTCCTTTTTTATTTAATTTGGAAACAATCTTATTTTACATATCAATCCCAGTTCCCTCTCTCTCCCATCCGCCTATGCCCCCCCACTCACCCCAACATCCCAATTCTTTTTTTTCCCCTCAGTATGTTTTTATTTAAATTAGAAACGTGAATGTTTCACATGTCAGTCCTAGCTCCCTCTCCCACCCCTCCTTCCCTGTCCCTCCACCAGGCCCCCACCCAATCCCCACATCATTCCCCAGGGAGGGTGAGGCCCTCCTTGGGGGGAGCATCCCAATTCTTAATGGCAAACATTTCTATAGGACTGGTAGATCTGTGTGTGGGGAGTATTGTGGGTTGGGATGGGGCAGGGTGGATACTACTTGATCTCTCATGTTGTTTTAATTTTTGCAATGACACCTGGTCATGTGGACTTCTTTTTTTTCATTCTGTGTCTGATATGAATAGAGAAGGTTGTTGAAGAACACAGGATCTGTATGCTGGGTTGGACCTAAAGGTTGGATATGACTTAGGTGGAATGAAATCAGGCAAACACAGGAGGCTGGGTTAATGTGAAAAATGTCTATCCTGGTCCAGTCCTGGAGTTTAGCAATAGGACTGGGGATTAGGGAGGAGATGATAAGTCAAGCTTACCTGGTTAGACCCTGGCTCAAGTTGTACAGAATCTCACTGGGCAGAGAAGTTGAGTATGGTGTAAGAGGGTCCTGTAGGGGGACAGACAAGGTATGTCCTGGCTGGAGTCTGAAGGTTGAGCCCCCAAAAAATGGATGGCCAGGATAGGCTGGGGAGCTAGATATGGAACTTAGGCTAGAGCTGCAGGGTTGAGAAAGGTGTATGGCAGGGAAGGTCAGGTGTATTCACAGGGCTCAACCCTGGTAAAGAATGTGCAGTGTCTGGCTGGGCAGAGAGCTTGGAACATCACTTGGAGGAGGCATAATTTGGGAGCTACATTCTACAGTAGATATAGCCCCAAGTCTTCTCATCTGCTTCCTCCAAGGCAGGAAACCTTGTCAGATCAAGAGCCATCATCAAAAAACAAAAATTAAAAAAAAGAGCCATCATCATCCTATGCTTGCTATAGTTAACCTGACTGTTAGCAAGACTGCAGAATGGTATTGTAATTCAGAGAGTATAAACTATCCTCGAGGAATTCTAAAACCTTGGGACTTCGACGAGTTACCCGTCTACTGGCAAGTAGCTAAGGAAACTGAGGTCTAGACATGTGAGGTTACTTATGAAGTGTCTGACAGCAGGTGGTAGAGCCAAGTGCCCTCTTCTTTTCCTGTATCTACACAAAGTTGTCATGTAAATAATAAAGAGACAGCTCCTAGATCCCTGCTGAAGCAGGAAGGTGCCACAAGTTCAAGGCCAAACTGGGCTACCACAAAAAAAAACTTAAAAGTAGATAGATAGATAGATAGATAGATAGATAGATAGATAGATAGATAGATAGATAGGTTTAAGTTAGTAGTGGCACTCTCTGAGGAACAATTGTACTTAACATTTATGTTATAAGTTTGGGGAAGTTAAAAGTAAACATCTTTTATCTAGAAAACTCAGGAGACCTGAATAAAGTCTGTAGATTAGGTAATATTAGTATGTCAGTGTTAATGTTCCTATTCTTAGAATTGTGATTGTTAGAGAATTAGAGAACTAAAGTAATGAAACATTGTATCTGCAACTTACTATTAAATGACTTTTAAAACATGTGGGGTGGGGTGTGATTCTATGCATACAGGAAAGGAGGAAAGGAAAGAAGGATAAAAGAAAATGACAATAGATGTAATTTATAGTAAAGTGAGACATGAAAAAATAGCCTCAGAGATTCAAGACAGCATTACAACTGAAGTCAAAAGACTGCTGAATGGTTAACTCTGTAGACTAAAGAAGAAAATAATCTTTCTTTTTTTGTTCTTGGAATAACAGTGATGGTGTCTTCTCTTGATACAGAGATCTGATGATTAGTTAAGGAGGAAAATAATCTGGTAATCAATCAAGAATTCTATTTTGTCCATACCGCTTAGGGCACCGTGGTTGAGTCATGCATGGTGTACACACCAGTAATCCCAGCACATAGCAAGCAGAGACAAGAGGATGAAGGACAAGGTCAACTTCAGTTCATAGAAACATTCTGAAAGAAGAAAAGAAAGATGGAGGAAGGAAAGGAATATGGAAGAGAGCAGAAATCTTGAAATGGTGGAAATATATCCCATTGATATAAAGCCTGGAATATTAGAGAACGGCCATATTTGAAATGAATACTTATATGATTAAACATACTTTTGATTTTTAAAAATGTGAGTTCAGGCCAGGCATTGGTGGCATACATCTTTAATCCCAGCACTTTGGAGGCAGAGGCAGGCAGATCTCTATGAGTTCAAGACCAGCCTGGTCTACAGAGCAAGTTCCAGGACAGCCTCCAAAACAATACAAAGAAACCCTGTCTCGGAAAAAAAAAATGAGTTCAGGGGCTGGAGTGACGGCTCAGTGGTTAAGAGCTCTGACTGCTCTTCCAGAGGACCCGAGTTCGATTCCCAGCATCCACATGGCAGCTCACAGCTGTCTGTAACTCCAGTTCCAGCATATATGACATCCTCACACAGACATATGTTCAGGCAAAGAAAACATCAGTGCACATAAAATAAAAATAAACTATTTGTTAAAAATGTGAGTTCAGAGCTGGAGATATAGCTCAATGGTTAAGAGAACTTGGTCTTCTTGCAGAATACTTGGGTTCACTTCCCAACACCCTTATAATGGTACATAACCGTCAATAATTCTGGTTCCAGGGGATCTGACACCATCTTCTAACTTCTGTAGTGCACATGCATGCAAGAATAAAAAATCATATACATAAAGTAAAATGAAATCTAGAAATAAAATACAAGTTCTCCTAAATAGGATATTTATATCACCACAACCACCCCAAAGTCAGTGTGGTTAAGAAAGTGCCCTCCAGTTGGAGATACTTGGGGAGAGGTAAGGAAGTGTGGCCTATCATTAACTTGGGCATGTCTTGCGTGTGTGTGTATGTGTGTGTGAGTGTATGTGTGCGTGTGTGTGTACCTGCAAGTCCACCATCCCTGTGGGCTGGTAAAGGGTGTAGATCAGATATAAACTATTCCAGAGATGGTATCAGGGAACAGCATATCTCAGATCCCTTTGCTGTACTGCAAGTTCCAAGGAATCAGGAACACAGGCATGACCTCTGATTCCTCTATAAACATGCTCTTCAAGAGGAAGGACACGCATAGTAAATGGATCACGTGACAAGTGGATAATGGAAAGGTCTGTTCTGTCTGAAGACAAATGCAAACCAGTGAAGCCGTGTGCAAGTGGTTTGACAGAAATAGAATCCGACTTCTCAAATAAACATGCTGTGAATTTCATGGCAGTGCTAGCCTAGAAATTCTCACAAAGCTGAACACGATGTCGTCTTGCCACTCACACAGGTTTTGAGCCATCTGACACAGGGCAGCATCACAACGCATTTCATGCTGCAGCAGATGGTGCTGCAGCAGAGCCCTGCTGTCCTCGCTGGAATTATTACACACTTAGGGGGCACGTTGTGATTTATAAACTCCATTCCCAGCATCTTTGCATTGTGTGCTACCATACAGCCCTGCAAGCTCAAGAAGAGATATTTCTTCACCTGCATATGACAGATGAGGCAAAATGACAGCCTCTGCAAAGCCAAGTTGCTCGTCTAAATTAACATGGCTTCTTGACCTGACACTGCTGTCCTTAGAAAGCCTATCTCCTGGCCTGTGTTTTCTTCATCTCCTGCAGAAGCTTCTTTCATTCTTCCCACCACTGGGAAGGGGTTATTTATTAATAGTTCTTCCATACTTGTAAGGTCTAAGATAAAAATACCTTAGAGTAAAATGAAAGGTTTGACATCATCAAATTATGTCAGAAGGAGCCAAGATTAGAATTACTGTTTCCTGAGTTGCTATTTCTTCACTAATCCATTAAACATTCACAGATGATTCAGGATGTTTTGGCCATTATTTCTTCTAGTAGTAACTACATAAATACATTGAACTGAAATCCATAAAGAAAGTATGCTTGGTATAAAATCTCTTCAAGAGGGGCTGGAATGTAGCTCAGCTGGTAACATGCTTGCCAAGCATGCACAAAGCCCGTGTCCTAGGTAGATTTGTACTGCTGTGATAAAACACCATGACCAAAAGCAACTTGGGGAGGCTTACAAATCTCCATTAAAGTCTGTCATTTAGGGAGGTCAAAGCAAGAACATGATGCTGGAGGCAAGAGCTGGAGCCGGACCATGGAGGAGTGCAGCTTACAGGCTTGCCTCCCCCAGGCTTCCTCAGCCTGGTCTATGATAGACCCCAGGACCACCTGCCCAGGAGTAGTAGGGCATACAGTGAGCTGGACTCTCCTGTATCACCCATTAATCAAGAAAATGACCTGTAGTCAATCTGATGGAGGCATTTTCTAAATTGAGGTTTCCTCTTTCGAAATAACTTGTCCAAAATAACAACAACAACAACAACCAAGGCACCCCAATACCACATAAACTGGGTTTGTTGGTACATATCTACATCCCAGCACTTGAGACATGAATGCAGTAGGCTCAACAGCTTAAAGTTATCCTCCACAACATAGCAAGTTCAATGCCAGACTAGGATACTTGAGACCCTGTCTCCAAAAAGTAACAATGAAAATATTCTCTTACAATTGTTTATACTTCAATTTATTATAATTGTTATAATTATAATGATATTATATCACTTTTACTATTGTTTTCAAGTGTCCAAAAAGATAAAGGTAATACTGTACAAGCAACAAAAATGTTTTAAAAGCTCTTTTGCAGAGGAAGTTTAAGAATCACAAAATTGCAAAAGCAGATGTGGCTATTTCAAAGAAAGAGGAAGTTTAAAGGAAAACTATTCAAATCACACTAGAATGTCAGGTGTGGGGACATGTGAGTGCACTCATTGTAACAGTTGCACGGGGGTGAGGGGGAGAGTTTTAGAGTTTTCACTAGGCACAAAGCCCCCATTCATGAAAATGTCATTACATGAGCATATGTTAGATGATTTATTTATTTTAGAAGAGGTGCGAGTGCCACTTAAGGAAAGTCCAACAAATAGGAGGCTGAAATGTTTCTCCACTTTTCTAAGATATCTTAGCTCAAAAATGATTTGTTCTTAAGTAACTTTTGAGTAAAAGTTCGAGGACTGGATTTAATTATAGCTATAGATCAAAAGACAGAATTAATTGTGCCTTAAGTGTATAAGTATGGTTTCAATCAAGAGGTTTACTTACCCTTTGAAATCCGTCCAATACTTTTCTTTTTACGTATTTTTATTGATATTTTAAAGGGTAATCTCTCTATTTAGACCAGTATAGCCTTAAACACACTGTGTAGTTCAGATTGGCCTTGAAGCAATAATCCTTCTCTTACTCCTTAAACCATGTAATTACAGATATAAGCTACCATCTCTACCAAGATTACATGTTTATTGTTTCTTGCTTGATATGTGTATGTGTAGGGGTGTGTGTGTAAGGGTGTGTGTGTGTGTGTGTGCGTGTGTTTCTAAGAACCTAACTGGATTCTTTGCATACTAGGCAAGATCTATATACCACTGAAGTATAAACCTAGCTCTTCAAAACTCATTTCTATTCTCAAATCATATATGGTGGTCAATAGTTAATACACAAAACAAGCCAGTAGTTAAAGATTAAAAAGATCCATACACTTTTACACATGTAATTAGCCAAAGCAAAAATATTCCAAGACAATAGAATACATGACACAGATGGTTATTAGTATATGTAATCCGAAGTAATTCATAGTTCTCCTCCCAAATTTGAAATCAATTTTAGTTAGATGCACTATTTGACTTGTAAAAGTCCATAACATCAAAGACTAAGATTAAGGTATATTATAAATACTTTAACTAGACAAGATCTAAGTTCTGTATTTTGACTCACAAATACATTTCCAACTAAAAATTAAGATATTAATAGCCATTTGTAGTCCCCATCCTACTCAAGTCCTCTGTGAGTGCAGCAAGATCACACACAAAGCTAGGCTTTGAGCAAGTGAGGGACCCACACCCTCATCTTCACTACTCTATAGGGCAAAGTAAGAATGGACTAGAAGGGTAAATGGTTGGAGTTGGACGCCAATCACATATTTGTTCGTGCCTGTGTGGCTAGTTTATGGATCAGTCCTTCCCACTGGAGAAAATGCAACCATAGGTGCATTAGCAATCACAGTTGTTTAAGAGACTATTCTCCACAGGTGAGAAAACAGAGTTCCCAGTCCCATTTAGTTCATTCACAGAACCCAGAGAGAATTAGTCATTTATTAGACATTGTAACTTGGTTTTGGGTTTTTTTTAAATGTTTAACTCACTGTTTCTTTTTCAGTTTTCTTCATTTTGAGAATTTCACACGTGTACACAACAAAATGTGACCATATGCACTCTCTTTCCTCATCCGAATCCTCCCATATACTACCATCTGTGTCCCTTTCAATGTCATGTACTTTTTCAATGTAACCCACTAAGTTCAGTTAATGCTGCCCTTATGTGCATGTGTGTGTAGCAAACCACCAGAGCATGAGAATCCTAGAGGTTGCCATATCACCAAAAAAGAATGAGTCTCCCTTCCCCAGCAACTATCCCTGCCAATAACATCTTGTCTTTAATTATTCACCAAAGCAAGTGGCAAAGCCTTTACTTTAATCCATGTCTTTCTAAATCTTACAATCCAGGTAGCGATTAGAGAGCTAACCCTTGAAGGGTGAAGCAGCCCATGCAAGCAGAAATGCAGGGGTTGTTTCCTGTGACTTATCTGGAAGTTCTGTTGTTCAAAAACATTCCAGACTCTGCTAGAGGCTTAATGAAGGTGTCTCCATCTGGTTGGAAAAGAGTACCTTAGAGACCATTTGATCTATTTGATCAAATCCATTGTGTGAATTAAGGAACAACTCCATAAGTAATTCTATACATAATAATGCTTGCTATTCTTCACCCAAAAAGGTACTTTATGAAGATTTCTATATAGACAAATACAAGAGATCAAAGAACATTTCCATTCTAAAAGTTGCATCTTTTAACAATTTGTGATGTTTATGTTCATAAAATAAAGTTGTTAGTAGGAAGCACACTGTTAATGCTTTGGGAATAACTGCCCCATGTATTTTAAACTTTCCAATTAATTTTAAAAATATAATTCGTGTTTACTTTTGTTTTATTTTGTCTTATTATAGATCTCATTAATTTGTCCAAGCTCATCTCAAACTCATGGGCTCAAGTGATCTCAATGTCTCTGCCTCTTGAGTGTAGTTAATGTTGTTAAAAAGCTTCCTTATATCCAGTATAGAGACTTTTTCCCTATCGTTTTGTCTCTTATAGTAGGTTTAGGACAAAGACTTACATTTTTCCTCAGTCTTTAAAACTTCTAAGAGATGTTTTGTTATATTTTAGGATATTAAATTCATCCACCTGAGAATACTATTTTTATTCTTACTAGTTTTTTCCTATGCAACTAAATTAAAAGAAGCATTCCTTCTTTTTACCTCATATCAAAATCAAGGTTTTGTGTTCATTTGTTCCTACATTTGATCCTGTGGTGAACATGTGGATCAAGTGACACATTGCTAATGAGCATGAGTCATAAAAGCCACTTCATGACAAAGCATTCACGCTGGACGTATGTTTGTCTTTCCTTCACTCCCTTCTCCCTTCCTTGCTTCCTTCCTTTTTCCTTTTTTCATTCAACTTACAATTTAAGTCACAAATAAAGCTATTGTCAATAATATAGTTCTACTTTTATAAAAGAACAGACATTGGCTGTTAAAATAGCAGTATGAGGAAGTAAATTTTTCTGGCTGAATATGTATTGTGTTTCACTTTCCATATATAGCTTATGATTCTGATACTATACCATTATGCTTTTAACTTGCTGCACTGGCTGATTTTGTGTCAACTTGACACAAAGTAGAGTCATCAGAGAGGAAGGAGCCTCAGTTGAGGAAATGCCTCCATGAGACCCAGCTGTAAGGTATTTTCTCTGTTAGTAATCAGTGGGGGAGGGCCCAGCTAATTGTGGGCATTGCCATCCTGGGCTGTTGATTCTGGGTTATATAAAAAAAAAAAAGCAGGATGAACAAGCCCTAAGAAGCAGGTCAGTAAGCAACACCCCTCCATGGCCTCTGCATCAGCATCTGCCTCCAGGATCCTACCTTGTTTTGAGTTCCTGTCCTGACTTCCTCCAATATGAACAGCAATATGGAAGTATAATCCAAATAAACTGTTTCCTCCCCAACTTGCTTTTTGGTCATGGTGTTTAGTTGCAGCAATAGAAATGCTAACTCAGACACTTGAATATCAGTGACTGTTACAAGAGCATTTATATTGTTGGGATCTGTGGGGAGGTGAGTAGCAGTGTGACTAACCCTGGGTTTCCCCAGAAACTTCATGAGACAAGCATCTAAAGTATCGGCAAAGAAGATTAAGTTGTGTGGGACTGAGACTCCATCCTGTTATATAACTCTGGAAAGTGGCTAGAATTTGTCAATAAGTAATTCTCTTTGGAGACAGAGCTATACTTGAGGGAGAAGAGACAAATGTGTCATGAAAGAGGACATAATAAGGACCTTTGTTTTTTATTGAAATTATTATTGTTTTTGTTTTATTTTGTTTTTTGAGACAGGGTTTCTCTGTGTAGTTCTGGCTGTCCCAGAACTCACTTCTAGACCAGGCTGACCTCAAACTCACAGAGATCCACCTGCCTCTGCCTCCTGAGGGCTGGATTAGAGGCATGCACCACCACCACCACCTGACCTGATTGAAATTATTATTATTCACACAAACTCATAATTTTAAGTGTTTATATATACTGAAGTATTCACACCAATAGTTGGCTCTATCTAGTGGGAGTATATGTAGTGGGAGATTGAGGTTTTTCTTTGTGATATACAATTCTAAAGGACAGTGTAATATATGTCTAGTATCCTTTTTTAACTAGTATAAAGAGTTATATACATTGTTTGTAAAGTGGAAATATGTATAATAGAATAATAATTCTCTTGAAAATAGAAGGAAGTCCTGCTGTTTGTAACCATGTGGTTGAACAAGGATACTATGCCAAGTGAAAAAAACCAGATAGAAAAACAACTCACATTCTCATCTATATGTGGATTCTAAAAACATTAAATGAATGTTGTTTACCAAGGACATATTGGAGAGGAAATGGGAAGAGATGGTATCTTAGGGTTTCAATTGCTGTGAAGAGACACCATGATGGCAACTCTTAAAAAGGAAACCATTGTGTCCCTGGGTAAATAACCAAAGACTCTATACTGTACTCCAGCAATACCTGCACATCCATGTTCACTGTGGCTCTATTCACAATAGAAAGGAAATGGAATCAGCCTAGATGCCCATCAACAGATGAGCAGATAATGAAAATATACAAATCCACAATGAAATTACATTTACCAGGGAGAATTAAATTGGTCAATTTTCAGAAAAAAATGATGGAACTTATTTCCATCATTATTAAGTGAAATAAGCCAGACTCAGACAAGCACCACAAGTCATGTCTCATTTGTGGATCTTTGCATGTACTTTTTATTGCACATATCTAGTGAGAGTGAGTTTGTGTAGAGCCCAGGAAACTAGAAACGGCCCCACATGGGCAGGGTAGAAACTTTAAGAGAGGTGAGGAGAGTAACAGAAAATGTGATTTGAGAATAAAAGGGAGATCATTGAGAATTTAGGTGATATGGGGCCAGGAAGATGATGGAGAGGAGGGGTGCAGGTGGTTCAACCACCACCTGGTAGTAAGTACTATAATTTCCTATGGAAATCCACTACTCTGCATGCTAATTTTTAAAAAGGCACCAGTTTTTGAAGTGCAAGTTTTATAATGATTTCCCCACTTTCTTCTCAGGTCTTTAAAGGTTAAAAGTTGTTCTGTTTTCTTATTTAGCAGTAAAGAGTAACATGGTAAATAATGTTTTAATTTAAAGAACACTATGCCTCACCCATCACCTCCACTGTGCTTCCGTGGAAGCCTCTTCTAGGTGATGCAGATACCCTGGATCTCTCAGGATGCATATGGTACACAGCCTCCACCAACTCTCTATGGATGTGTAACAAGGATGAGGACGGGTACGAGCACAGCAAACCTTTATCACTAACCCTCTTAAAGTTCACTATTAACACATCACATCATAGCCGTCCTATCGTGATAAGCGCATAAATGTTAATTACAAGGCTTTT
The DNA here is from genome assembly GCF_017639785.1 of Mesocricetus auratus. Lineage (NCBI taxonomy): Eukaryota > Metazoa > Chordata > Mammalia > Rodentia > Cricetidae > Mesocricetus > Mesocricetus auratus. The sequence goes on along the minus strand of NW_024429184.1, from coordinate 105,674,097 downwards.
CATATGAAGCCATTTTAGAACTCAGTTTTTGCATGAGAAAAAAGGAATGATAACACATATGGCTGGATTCATATTAATAAGAGGGTGGATAAGTTGACTTGTTTCCAACTACATGCGTTTCTGTAGCATAAATTATGTCACACACAATAAAATGATGACCAATGAATAATAAAGAAGTTGAGTTGACAAAAAAATAGGTGGATGTCATCTGAAGAATGACAACTGAGGTTGTCCTCTGGCATCCACATGCATGTGCACACGTATACATAATTACTCCCACACAGGATTGCCCACAAACAAATACATAAAACTATATAGAATAATAAAAACAATGCAATGCTGGACCATAGCATTTGTACATAGATACAATATGTTTAATAATGCTCCCCAAAGAGAGAGGGAATTGGTCTACATAAAAGTCTGAAGCTAATGCTGACAAATTAAGATGTGTATGGTAATGTCTAAAGTAAGCACTAAGGAAATAAAAGTAAAAGAAAAGAAAGAAAAAGAACACTAGCAAAATGAAAATCTATAAAATGTTGCTATTTCAATGTAGTCTCTTTGTCATTGCTGGCTTCAGCCATGACACATAAGTCACCTAAGAAGAGGAAATCTCCCCTGAAGAGCTGGGCCTGTGGCCCTGTGTGTGAGGCATTTTCTTAATTTCTAATTAATGCAGAAGGGCCCAGGCACTGTGTAAGTACTATCCCTAGACAGGTGGGCCAGAATTGTACAAGAAAGACAGCTCAATGTGAACCGTGGGGCAAGCCAGTAAGCAGAGTTCTCCCATGGTCTATGCTTCAGTTCCTGCCTCCAGTTTCCTGCTTCAGTTTTCCTCAATGATAAGACTGTCACTTGGAAATGTAAATGAAGTAAGCCCTTTCCTCCTGGAATGGTTTTGGGGCAGAGTGTTTTATCACAGCAACATAAAAGCAAACTAGAACACCTTCAAAGTTGATGTTGGTATTTCAGTCCTACTATGTTGATCTTAAAAGGTAGGGTGTGCAGAGTGAAATGACAGACTCTAGATATCCCCTATGTGGAAGGATTTGGCAATAGGGTGGGAGGCTGGGGGGAAGGGGAGTGCGGGAGGAGGGGAGGGAGAGGGAACTGGGATTGACATGTAAAACAAGCTATTTAAAATTAAAATAAAAAATGATAAAAGAAAAAAAGGTGGGGTGTGTTTTTTAAAAACAAATTAGTGTCTTATTAAAGGGCTAGAAGAAACTAATATAGGCCTTTTCACCTCTCTGCTAATATACCCTCTACAAGCAGCAGCAGGAAATTACTGGAAACAAAGTGGCTTGATTTACAGGCAGTTAACAGTTGCTGTGGGACAGAAATTTTCTTCAGTGTTATAGTTACTGATGACTGCCTGTGCTCCTCTAAGCAGTCTTAATTAAACTCATTGATTCATACGCACACACACACACACACTCATACATACACACACATATATACATACACATATATACATACATATATACACATACACACACATATATACATACACACATACACACACTCATGATTCACACACACACACTCATACATACACACACATATACACACATACACACACATATATACATACACACATACACACACATATACACACATATATACATACATATACACACATACACACACACACACACCACAGACAAAGTAGAAGGAGGACTTTCTGGGAAGAGGGAGGAGTGCAGTGGGAGTGGGACCAGAGAGCAATGAGGGATGAATCAGATGTTAAATGAGTATATATCATGCATGGGTCAATATGTCATAATGAGCTCCATTATTTACAATTAATATATGTTAACAAATCACTTTTAAAAGGAGGCAAAAGAATCTATTTCGGCAGACAGTGAAGAAATGTGTGTCACTCATATGGCCACTGAAATACTAGTATGTCAGTGTTGAGTCTGCTGAGAGTACTGCACTTCTGCAATAATAACTAACGCTGAATCCATTTGACACAGGAAAGTGGAAGCTGAACAGGTGTAGGAAACCTTCCCCCAACAGTGAAACCACGTGTGGCTGCAGTGGAGCATCACAGAAGGTTTAGGAGAGGACCGGAGGACCATGCATTTAAATAATCTAGAAACGCCAGTGAGATGGCTGAGCTACACATTATAGTTCAGAAGGACAGTGCTCTGGGGCAGTGATTGAGATGAGTCGCAAACATGGAGGCTGTCCACGTAGACTACAATGTCAGCATTTCCATTCCAGGCAGCAGTGGCCTTGAGCATACATCAAGGATCAGTGATGATAGTGAAGGAAACTCTGATTAGAGCAGGGACTGAAGCCAGCATTACCCACTGCCTCAGCCAGCTCTCCCCTGAGGCTGTGTAATGCCTAGATCAGCAACTCTGCAAACAAAGTGACTCTGATTGGCAGTTGGGACTTGATCAGCCTGAGAGGAGGAATTATTGGGGTCACAGCAGCTAACAGCTAAAGAACTACAAGAGAAGACTCAAGTAGCAATCAAGCTTTTCTGGGAATGTTGTCCTCAATCCACTGACAGCATTGTTCTGATCAGCAGAACACCTGATACTACTAGTGGCTGTATAACCATCATCCTTATCTTCTATCTGAGCCATTTCAGAAGGCAACCATAGCCTTGGAAATTCAGCTTTTAGGATAAAACTATTATGGCATGGTGCTTTGCAATGATGCTCGATGACTCCCATGGGTGTCCATGTAGAGATGAGGTATCTTTGACAGGAGTTTTTCTAGTTGAAAGAGGCATCCCATGCTTCCTTCTAGCAGAGACTAAGCCCACATCAAAGACCACCACCTCCTCCTCCTGGTCAAGGTGGTCAGAATGGTGACAGAGCTCATACTCTTTTCCCACAACCACTACAATGAGGAGATCATATGATGGCTTAAGAGGAAGACATGGAGGTCACCATGGTGGCATGGTTGGTGTCCTTGGTGATCAGCCTGAGACTGCAATGGTCACATGGAGGCCATGAGCATGACAGGTGGCTTATGAGCCACACATGGCTTCAGATGTGATTATTCCAATGTAGAAAAGTGTGTTTTACCTGATGACCTTGATGGACATATTATTAGTTACTCACAATTATTCTTAAAGATTTGGCAAGAGTACTGGTTGTCAAGTTTAACAAATTCATCATGAGTTGGGAGATTCCATCAAAATCAATGATCATGTAGGGAGAGCCAAAGGTAGAATCATTATCAATAAAGGAACATAGGACTAGGGCCAGATACAGAACATAGAACACATAGCATTGCTGTGTGTTGGTGTGAATCTGTATTCTAAATATGAAGGAGTCCTGCCTCCCCCACCCCTCTTACTGTCTAAAAAGTCAACATTTGGGCTAGCACGGTGTCTCAGCAGGTAAAGTTGCCTGCTGCTGATTCCAATGCCCTGAACTGGACCCAGGGCTCACACTGTAGGAGAGAACCAACTCCACAAGTTGTTTTCTGACCTCCATATGCACATTGTGCCTGTATTCATGAGTTTCTCTATCTCTGTCTCTTTCTGTGTTTCTGTCTCTCTTCTGTTCCCTCTCTCTGTGTCTCTCTCTCTCTGTGTGTCTCTCTGTGTCTCTGTGTCTGTCTCTCTGTCTCTCTGTCTCTCTCTCCCTCTCTCTCTCTCTCTCACACACACACACACACACACACACACACACACTCTTTTAAAAATAAGATAAAATTCACCATTCCTCTGCTTCATGGCTGTTAGGCATGTGAGGTATAGTGAAATCCTTCCTGATCATCAGACAAGATGCTGTAGTTCTTTACCAGCAGGGTTAGGGTAGAAGAGGGAATGAAAAAGCTAGTGTTCAAATTCTGAAGCAACAGTAGAAGTGAATTTTCTTTTCTTTTCATTGTTGGTGGGTTTTTAAAATATTCTCACATAGAATCTCACTGGGCAAAGAACTATTGGCAACTAAGGAAGGCTGAGAGCAGGAAAACTAGTCATTCCTAAAGATGATACCCCTAATTGGTTATCCAATACCAACTGATCGGTCCTGAAATCATATACATACAAGTAATGCTAAATGACATGAATAAGTTGTGAGTACCTGTGTGTGCACACGGGCGTGTGTGTGTGTGTGTGTGTGTGTGTGTGTGTGTGTGTGTGTGTGTAGCAATAATAACAAAGAAAAAGAAGCTATGAATTGACAGGTAAAGCAGTACATGGTGGGGTTGAAGGGAGGAAAAGGAAGGGGGAAATCATGAAATTATATTTTAATTTCAAAACTGTTTTTAGTAATCAAAACATTCTCTTCACAGACTGGACAGTGGTGGCAAATGCCTTTAATCCTAGTATTTGGGAGGTAGAGGCAAGTGGATCTCTGTGAGGTTGAGGCCAGCCTGGGCTACAGAGTGAGTTCCAGGACAGCCAAAGCTGTTACATATAGAAACCCTGTCTTGAAAAACAAAACAAAACAAAAAATCCCCTCACATGATTATTGCAAACAACATACTCTATGATCATTATAATCATCTGGACTAGGAAAGATGAAACAATAGTTCACATACTCCTGGCATTTGTCAGAAGCACTATTCAGAATTATTCTGTCCACTTAAGATAAACAAATACTTACATTGAATAAAGACAAGTTCAAAATGCCTCATCAAACTTGAATATCTGAAAATGCCTTATTTCCACATAAAATCATATTCAGGTGGACACAATTCAGTCTACAATAGCATGTTAGGATTAATTTACAAGGGCCAAGAATATTGCTCAAAGGAGGAGTGCTTGCCTGACATGAACAAGCCCTGGGTTTAATGCCTAAAATGAAGGGGGTGGAAAAGGTTATGCACACACACATATGAGTCAATTATAGAAAATACTATATTGAGTTTCTGATGAAAATGACATTGGATTGGACTCGGGGATGTAGTTCAATGGTAGAGAACTTACCTAGTATGTGCAAGGCCCTGAATTTATTCCCCAGTGCTGCAATAATAATAAAAGTTAATTTAGGCAGGGAGTATAACTTAGTGGTAGCACGCTTACGGCCCTACATTTGGTTATCAGCACATAATTGAGTCTATTTTCTTTTTCAGTCATTGAATATTCACTAATTTAGAGATCATGAGATAATGAAGCTCACAATAAAATTAAAATGCTTAAACCACATGGGCAATAAATTCTTTGAAATTATCCATTGAGAAATGTGAGGAGAGGGGTGAGTTACAGGTCGTAGGATTGGGTCCAAACTGTCCACCATTCTTTATATAGCATATGAGCTTTCCCCAAATAGCATAGTTAAAAAAGCCAAAGTTGGGGCCTGAGCAAGGAGGTTCAGTCCATAAAGTGCCTAGTGCCAGTAATGCATACTCTAGTTGAGAGATTCGGGGACAAGAACACCTGGCCACAGTGATAACTATCCAATTTGCCTGTTGAACAGGTAAGAGAACTCATGAAATCAGAATGGGCACCCCATAGGATAAAGTAATGAGGGGTGCATATGAGCTAAGTAAAGTGATATATGTTTATGTAGTAATGTGTTTTTTCTATTTTGGGGGGTCACCAAACAGTTCCCAAATGAATCACATGTGGATTCATAATCTTAGTTATGAATGCCTGGCCTTAGCTTGGCTTGTATCTTGCCTTTACTTACCTTTAATGAACCCGTCTATCTACCTTTTCCCTTTTATCTTTCTTACTTCTGTATATCTTACTTTCCTTCTTACTCCACTGAATAAGATATTCAAGTGACAAGCAGATGAAAAAATCCTTAATGCCATTGATCACCAAGAAAATGCTAGTTTGAACCACAATGAAATACCATATCATACTTACAAGAATGACTATAATTTTAAAAATAATATTTTTTAATTTTAATAATAACAAGTGGTGGATGATGGGTGTGTACAAAAGTCACAACTCTCATTCACTACTATTGAGGAAGTTAAGTGTTTAATGCCTTTGGAAAACTTTGGCAGCTCCCTAAAATGTTAAACACAGAACTGACATATGACCCAACAAATCCATTCATATTTACTCAAGAGATTTTCCAAGAGATAAAATACATTCACACAAAAACTTGCTCAACAATGTTCACTGCAGGATTATTTAACACCCAGAATGTTGGAAACAAACCAATGTACAGCTGATAAATAGACAAGCAAGCCACAGTATATAGTCATACAATAGGGTATATTATTCATCAACACAAAAAATATAGTACTTACACAAGTTACAACATGAATGAACCTTGAAAACACTATGCTAAATAAAAGAAGCCAGTAAAAAAGGTCACATATTGTTTGATTCAATTTACATGAAATATCAAGAAAGTACAAGACAGAAAGTGGATTAACTAAATTACTATTGACAAGTAATTCTAGGCATCTTTATTACTGAGGGTTTTTTTTATATTTTATTGTCTTAATCAGAAGTAACAAAAAATCTAATGTATCGCAAGCATCTGCTTCTAAACAAAATTGTTTTAATTAGAATTTTGTGAATATCTTAGAATTATCATTATGAATTATTACATCTCAATAAGAGAGCAGAGAAATATATATTCATAGAAGGCCTATAGGATTCTAGAAAATCATTATGGTCATAGAATTTAGACTCTACCACAGATATACACTGTTCCCTATCTAATAAGGGGGCAAGCAGAATTAAAAAAAACTTAATCTCTCTAAGGTAAACTCACTCCTAAAACCAGGTCTGTCTCAGCCGGGCGGTGGTGACGCACGCCTTTAATCCCAGCACTCGTGAGGCAGAGGCAGGCGGATCTCTGTGAGTTCGAGGCCGGGCTGGACCGACAGCCTCCAAAACAATACAGAGAAACCCTGTCTCGTAAAAAAACAAAAAACAAAAAAAAAAAACCCAGCTCTGTCTCATTCCCATGTCCTATTTGTCACCCTACACAGCTACAAAATTAATCTTTTAGAATGAATAGTATATGTGGTTCTATTTGTCTCCAAATTAAATGACCCAGAACAGTATGCTTTTGTGTTTAGGTATCTGGTTTTGCTCTGTTGAAGACTTATGTGTCAGAACCATTTCCCATCCCAGACAATAGGACTATATCCCACATCCCAACTTTGTACTTTGCCAACAGAACCTGTTGCTCAGGTCCTGGTTAGCTATGTACTTTAAGAGAGTCAGAACCTCTCCCTTAGGATCACTTCATTGCCCCTGCCAATAATTGGTCTAGCTAAGAGCGTGTAAATTGGGTGTAGTCAATGAAACGTGTCAGGAAGCATATACAGGCTTCTCTTGTCTGATAAAAAATATAGGAGGATGACTACTTTTGTTTTTCACCTGATGACAATTATCCTGTGATCATAGGGAAACAAGATTTAGACCAAGAAACAACAACAAAAGATGAAAGAGAGAAAAAATAGAGAAGAGGCTGGGAGAGTACCAGTGTTACAATGGGAAACCCTGGGTTTGATACTTAGCATTGCAAAAAGAAGAAAAAGAAAATCTTGAGGCATTTTTGAAACATGGAGATGAATTCATTATACCTTTCCTAGGAGGTACAGCCTAGATCACTCAGGTGGTATTTTTGGGGTTTTTTTGGTCTCATATATTTTATATAATTCACTGAATATCATGTAATGCCTTACATGCCTTCTTGCAGGTAAAAAATACTTGAAAAACAAAATCATTGTTCAACAAGTTATACTTTTTCTTTGTTTATACCCTCTAAAGTTTATTTGGGAAACAATCCTAATCTCTAATCAAATCCTTAAAAATACATTGGGTTTAACTGCTTCATGGCAATAGCAAAGTGGCAACTAGCATTTCCAGTTATACTGGAGTCTACATTCCATTGCGGCAAACTGGTCCATGTTTGGTGGCAACTGGGAAGGGTGGTTAGCTGGGGAAGAACAGCCGCATAGCAATGAGCAAGACGCAGAATCCATCCTGAACTCTTAGGGTTGTATATAGGTCTTTGTTTTTAAAAAAGTATAAAAATTAGTTTTATGTTTAAAAAACTAGGAGAAAAGAGCCTACTTTATGAGTTTAAAAACTAGATAAAAGTCAAGAGAGAGGGGGGGAGGAGGGGGGAGGGAGGGAGGGAGGCAGGGAGGAAGGAAGGAAGGAAGGAAGGAAGGAAGGAAGGAGTGAGGAGAAGAGATGGAGAGAAGGAAAGGAGGAAGGAAAGGCAGCTATGAATGAGGTGATGGGTCAGATGTTTGTTACTGGGTCCATTTTTTTTAGAACACTGACAAAAAAATTCTTTTGTCCTCTAAATGTATGTCCCATAGAGACAAGTGGCTTAAATGTTCACTGTGATTTTGAACTTCCGCTAAGTTCTGCCAATATGGCATCACCTGAGAGATAAGACTGTACTCAAGCCTAGCAGCCAGACACTGAAGTAATTTAGACAGGACTGACCTTCAGCACCACTGGGATCACTACTTTTGCTTTTTACTTTTTTTCCTCATTTCTTTGAAGACATGAAAGTTTATTTTTCTTCAAGTACATTAATTTGAGACATTGTCAGAGTTTGTTTTTCCTACAGGGCTTCAGGATCTTCCTATGGCCATGTCTCCTCAATAACTTAGAATATACTCAAAGTATTATGTATCATTGAATGCTATGTAAACAAATTTTAACACACTCAGTCATTCATTCCTGATATTGGAAAACTAGTTGTACAGTAATAGAAAAGTAAACACACATTTATAGAAGACATTACACATGTTGCTTTAGATGTGCATGCCATGGCGGTGCACACATCTTTAATCCTAACACTCGGGAGGCAGAGGCAGGTGGATCTCTGTGAGTTCAAGGTCAACCTGGTCTACAGAGTGAGTTCCAGGACAGGCTCCAAAGCTACACAGAGAAACCATGTCTCAAAAAATAAGATAAAATAAAAAGTATATCCCAGATCCCAGATACTATGGATGAAAGAAGGCTGTCACAAAATATTTGTTTACACTGTGAAGATGTATTTTTGGTTTCTGATTGGTTTAATACAGAGCTGAATGTCTGATACTGTGGAGGAATGCAGTTCATGTCCTGCCATGACCAGTGCCATTCTGGAGGAAGCTATGGAGGTAAGGCTTCAAGTATTTACTGAGAAAAACAATTGGCTGCCCAGACTCACACCAGATGAGGTCATCACACTAGCAGATCGTGCCCAAGAGATATAGGACACTAGATACATAATAGCAGTACCATTGAAATTATTGGGTAATACTTTTCCTGCCCTGCAGTTTTTTACATTACTGTTAAACAGTAAATGACTTCCTGTTGTGTCTGGTTGTCTCCAGGTTCCAGGGAGACTGCAGGACTCTACCCTCTCCAATAACAACCCAGGGGCCCCTAGGGACCCCAATATGATACCCAGGCAGTAAGAGGTTAGGCAGGACTTCTGGAAACAGAGAGGACTTGGGGAAATAAAAAGACAGAGTTGCCCGTCAGATATGGCGAGGAGACAGGAGGTGCAAGATGGAAGACAGGTGACGCCACGTGGCAGAGCATAGATTAATAAAAGCATGCTAATTTAAAGTATAAACTAGTTAAGCCTAAGCTAAAGGCCAGGCTTTTTCAATTAATAAGAAGTCTCTGTGTCATTATTTGGGAACTGACTAGTGGGACAAAGACTCATTACAGAGCTGACCTCTAAGAGCTATACTTCGAGATGAGGAAACAGCATTTTCAAAGTGACAGGAGCTGTGTGATACCTCTTGTGCTGGAGTGAAAATCTCAACCTTGTTTTCCTTCCAACACTATTTCCAGGCTCTGTTATCCTGGTATTTGTTGGAAATTAGAAAGAAATCAACTAGACAATCCTCTACTAAAAGAAAGTTGCAGAAGCCAAGAGTGGTGGTCATTCAGAAGGCAGAGGCTGGTGAATCTCTGAGCTTGAGAATAGCCTGATTTACAAAGTGAGTTCCAGGACAGCCAGAGCTGTTACACAGAGAAACCCTTTTTTGTTTTGTTTTGTTTGTTGTTGTTGTTTGGTTTTTTGAAACAGGTTTTCTCTGAGTTGTTTTGATTGTTTTGGAGGCTATCCTTGAACTCGCTCTGTAGACCAGGCTGGCCTCAAACTCACAGAAATTCACCTGCCTCTGCCTCCCAAGTGCTGGGATTAAAGGCATGTGCCACCGACGCCCAGTTTGAGAAACCCTGTCTTAAAGACAAGAAAGGATGGAAGAAAGGAAGGAAGGGAGGGAGGGAGGGAGGGAGGGAGGGAAGGAGAGAGGGAGGGAGAGAGAGAGAGACAGAAGGAGGGAGGAAGGAACGAAAAGGACTATGACAGCTCCAGACTCTTGATTCTAGCTAGAACCAATGTTTCTCCTATTGTTTATCTTAGTATCATTGACCTCCATGCATTTCTGCTTTTCAGAACTCAAAGGGTCCAGGGACATGAACCCCCAATGTGCATCCTCTCTGTCCCTGTCTCTTCATTTTCCCTCAGACATGTTGTTTTCATTTCTTCCTCGGCTTTCTTTGTTATTTCCTCTGAATGAAGCTCCTTTCTTTGCTCCAGTCATTAGGCTGACATTTTGAGCCTGAATTAAAGGGTCAGGTATTCTGCTAAATTCTGGGAACAAAGAGATGACTCACACTCTGCTCTGGACTTCAACATTGGAAATGACCTACTGTCTAACAGTGGAGACGTGGTTAAATTAGTTGTGAGATGGACAGGAAACAGACCCTTTATAGAACTGGAAGTCATTTTGTAAAAGCCAGAAGAGCATGGGAGAAATTCACACAATCTCTGAGCAGATGAGAAGCTTGGATCAGGATAAAAATAGAGGAATCAGGCAGGCTTTATCCTTGCAGTGAGAACAGACAAAACTCCAAAGTTGACTCACACTAGTTCTAAATGTGTGAGCTTGAGCAAGCTGTTACATCTTTCTGAACTTTGGTTTCCCTATTTATAAAATGGGTGTATTAAGAGTAACAGTTCTCACAGTTCTCATAGTAAATGGTCAAAAATTGCTACCCATTACTACTGTCATAATAATCTAACAGTTAATCTAACAGTGGTACTATATCTGAGCAATATGACTAAAGGAGATTTGTATTATAATCCTTATACTTTGTGTATTTTATATAGCCTTTTATCTCTATAATAAGGACAAAAGTGTTTGGTGTGATGGCTCATGACTGTAATCCCAGCATTTAGAAAATTGAGGCAGGAGGATTGGCATGAATTCAAAGACAGCCTGGAATACACAGTGAGTTACTATGTATTCTATAGTTGAATACATAGACTGGTCTGGGTTATTATATGAGAGCCTGTCTTTTAAAACATTTGCTTAAAACAACTATGAAATTTCTTTAAAACAACTTTGATGAGGGAAGTCCTATGTATATGTCAATAAAGCACTGTTGGGCCAATAGGGAACCAAGATAGGTGGGACTAGGAGTCCAGGAGAACTCTGGGAAGGAGAAACACGGAGAGTCGAGATGTAACCACCATGGGGTAGGAAGCCCGGAACTATTCTCCGGTAAGAGAAATACTTAGATTAACAATTATGGGGTAATTACTTAAGTCAGAGCTAGCCAGTAAGAAACAAGCAAGGCCAACAGCTTCATAATTAATATAACCTCCTGTGTGTTTATTTGGGACTGATGCGGCTCTAGAAACAGGCTGGTGGGAAGGTTTCTCAACAGTATGCTCAAATATTTTATTTCACAGATCAATAACTATTAAAACATCATGCACACTGAACAAGAATTAGAAAATAAAAATATACCAAATTTGCTCAGCTGCAAAAACCTTTAAATTAATACCTTCTTTTACTGAGACTGTCAGATGTGTGTTTGTGTGTGCCTACAGTGTGAAATAACTAGCAGACCTTGACTTAGTATACAGAAAAATGGTGTTGTGAACACTGGACAGAAACTTGGGAGAGAAGCATTGCTGTTGGTTTTCATTAAATTCAGTAGCTACCCTTTAAAGCAACTGCTGTCCTAATTGGCAATTGCAGCTTCACAGCTACTAGTAGCAAGTAAGGCACAGGCTGTAACCATGCAGGAATTCTGTTCCCTCAGGCACTGCCTCTATCACAGCAGATAAGGGGAAGTTTATCTAGATCTCTGCTCTCTCTTCAGAACTCAGGATTCAAAGGCTGAGGTGAAATTCTGCTCATTCAGAGAGGCTGAATAGCAAGTAGCTAACCTTCTCCCCTAACTTGCTTCTCCCCAAAAACAGGGTGTCCTTCAACTCAGCCCCCACGTAAGAACCATAGTTACACATGGTTCCTCCCTACCATTTCCTGTCAGCTACTTGCTGACCCAACCTCCTAACCCCAGGTTAATTTTATTTAAATCAAACAAATGTAACACGTCTGCATCGTTGAACAAATATTCCACAGCATAAATGAATGTAGCACATCTTTTTTTTTTAAAGAATGGAGCACATTTTAAATTAATATTCCATGACTCATTGCCAGTCCCTTGGGCAGATGACATCACCCACACCAGGACTTACATAGAAAAACCATAGGATCCTCTATAAAGATAGTGCAATCTTGTTTGTTCAATACGATATAAGTCCTTCCCCATTCACTACGAATCAAAACAAAAAGTGCTATTGTGACTTATCAGGCCTTACATAAGTTGGTCTCACCAGCTGGTTCTCTTTCCTCATCACCTGTCAATCATCCCCCTTCTCTTTCCTTCAATCATCCTGGTCTTGTTTTTCTTCAAACAAGCAGGCTATACTCAGGGCTAGAATGTTTATTCACCAAATATCCATATTGCTCACCCCCTGAAATCTCAGAGATTTTTAACCAAAAGGTTTGTGGACATGGAAGTCTTTCTTAGCTAAAATTTAACTATCTTAACCTTTTATGCATTCCTGGCTTCATTTTGTTATGTAAATTAGCTAGCATTGTGGGAAGCATATTTTACTAGAATTTAGATGTGTATCTCTCTATTTACTGAAAACATAAGCTAAAATAGAGGTTCACCAAAGAAGGACAATTATTCCTGTCTTTATTTTCTGTTGTTTCTTTTGTTTGAAAAAAATAAATCTGGTCTTAAGCCTCTAGACTGATTTCATGAACCACCACTATAGATTCCACTTAAGGCATACTGCCTTAATGGGTACTTTTATTGTAGCTTATGTATTTTTCATGGCAAATCACAATTGAAGGGTGTGTGTGCGTGTGTGTGTGTGTGTGTGTGTGTGTGTGTGTGTGTGTGTGTTATTTCCTGTCACACACTGACTCCCATAGGGAGATGAAGAGTCAGGGCTGTCTTAGTCACTGCTCTTTCCAGCCCACCACAGTTCTCTAACAGCCTGAGTCATATGAAAACACATTTGGGGAGTTTGTAGAACAAATCTGTGAGCCTCAGTTCTCTCCTACCCTGGGGGCCTCCAGGGATGGAACTTAGATCTTCAGTGTTGAAGGTAAGCCCCTTCATCTCCTGAACCACCTCTCCAGCCTAAATCTTATGTTTTTAAATCTTCAACGTCTAACATAATATATTTGCCATTAAAATGTCTACAATGTAGTGTATACAACTTGACTAGCGAGATGAATGAGTCCTTTGAATCTCTCAAAAATGTCAACCGACTTTTTATTTATTCCATTTTATTGCTTTTAATTATTGATATTATTGTCTTCCTGCTTGATTTCCTTTAGGAATGACCCCACTTCTTCTTCTTTTTTTTTTTCTTTTTTTTTTTTTTTTTTTTTTTTTTTAGTGAGGAAAGGGTTTATTTCCTGTCACACTTTCAGGTCACAATCTATCATTGAGGGAAGTCAGGGCAGGAACTCAAGGAGGAAACCTTGAGGCAGGAAGTGAGACAGAGGCCAAAGAGGAATGCTAGTTACTGACTTTCTGGAGAGCTTCTGCTTAGCCTGCATTCTAATACAGCCAGGACTGTCTGCCTAGTGATAGTAGCATGCACAGTGAGCTGGTCCCTCCTACATTAATTAGCAATCAGAAAATGCCCTATAAACATACCCCAGCCCAATCTGATGGAGGCAATTCCTCAGTTGAGGCTCCTTCTTCTTAGGACAGTCAAGTTGACAACCAAGTTTAGCCTACAGAGGGAGGACAGGGCAAAACACTGAAACCCTCTTTCTTCCACACCCCCCCCACACACCCTGTTTCCTCTGACCCCACTTCTTTCAAGATCAAAGGCATGATATTTGCTTCAAGACTTCCTAAACACTACAGTTTCTTCCATACCATCAATTTCAGTATTTGATCAACATTATTTTTATTGATTGTCTCAGTTTCATCCAGAATCTCTATCTTACTCAAATCCTAAGCTGACATGTGTTAACTATGTGTGTTCTTACTACCCCTGCAAACTACTCAACATCCTTGCCTTAGTTTTACTTTGGGAAACAGGGAGAAAACAGTGTTTGGAACAAAATTCAGAGCTTCACAATTTAGTCTTTCCCTCTTCCTCTGTGAGTTTTTGCTCTCTGAGCCAGTCTCCCATTCTTCTCTTGAGTTATTGTGAAACTGAAATTGCACAAGAGTCTTAATACTATTATCCATGAACCATGAAAAGGAAAACAGCATATTACAAAGCACAACATAATATTAAAATATAAAACGTATTAGAGAAACCAACTCTTTTTTGTTGACCATATTTAAAATGCCATTTAGCCTACTAGATTCTGTCTCTCTTATGAAAGCAAAACTCTGATATAGTGATGCACTTTATCCCACTGCTAAGAAACTGTGAGCAACAAGTTGTCAGCCATGCTCAAATAAACCTGAAAAATTGTATAGTATTATAAAGCAAGAAAACACTAAAACAAACAAATTAATACATAAAAAACAATAATTCTGGTGTTTCAAAGAAACATTGGAACCAAGTGATAAAAACTCCAATGGCCAAAGCTGGAACTATTTCAGGCTTTAAAATGAAGCAACATTGGGTTTAAATAAATATATAAAATAAAAATCAGGCTAGAGAGATATCTCAATAATTAAGAGCACTTGTACTCATTCACAAGAACCATGTTGAGTTCCCAGCATCCACATGGAAGCTTACAAACATCTGTAACTGCAGATCCTATGCCCTCTTCTGACATATGCAGACAACATAATACACATACACATAACACTCATACACATAAATAAATCTTAAAAATAAAAATCGATGAATGAGTACTGACATAGCAAATTATTCAATAAATAAATGAAGGCAAAAAGGAAAATCTTCCATACAAGAAAATTTAAAATAACTTATGTAAACATTTTATCCCCATGAAGGGTATTTACCTTTGTACTCTGTAGCTCCAAATGACGCTGTAACAATAAGCGACACTTACTGAAAGTAAAACTAAGTATTTATTGTAGAAATTACTCACAAGATACCAAACAAGTAACCCAGATGAGCCAAGTAGTTTTCTGCTGCCGAACCGGAAGCCGAACTCCGGGGAAAAAAAGACCGAGACTTCCTGTGTGCTGTCTTTTATGCCTTCCCCCGTAACGCCCCTAGCCATGCCCAAAAGTGGGCCTGGCTAGTGACGTAGTTCACCGCCTACGTACGTATACGTCTTTATGTCCAGCCATATACGTCTTTAGTCATGCCTAAAGTGGGTGTGGTTAGCGGTGTGGTAAACCGCCCTTTTATTACCTCATCTGTATGCGCCTCTAGTAAGTCACATGTTTAATGGTGGCATACAGACTTCCTCCTACAGTACTCCATATGGCCCATACATGGTGACTTCTATATAAAGAGTAAAGAATAGGAAGGAAGAGAAAAATGATACCTTTTTGGTAGAGAAACCCAACAAGCACTGTGTCAAAGTAGACACTGAGGTCAATGTGAGTAGCGATAAATCAATGGACAGGAGGAGCCTGGTGATGATGTGAGGAAATGACATTCTACCTCTGCCTTCCTTTCCCACATCTGTATTTTGGTTTAACTATGTGGTGTGGGACCTGGGCTTGCAACCCAGACAAATCTCAGTAGAGGGGCATTTTATAAACTATTTGACCAGTATTCCTCAAAACCAATACTTGAAATACCAATGGGCAGTGGTGGAGTCCTAATACTTGGGAGGCAGAGCCAGGCAGATCTCTGTGAGTTCGAGGCTAGCTTGGTCCACAAAGTGAGTTCCAGGACAGACTCCAAAGGTACACAGAGAAAACAAAACAAAACAAAAAATCAGAACCCAAAAAGTCACAATAACTAAATGTATTAGAGTATGGTTAGTAAAATCTTGGGATAAAAGACAGGACATTGGGGAAAACTAAGGTATCTTAGTAAGCTATAGACATATTTAATAATGTATCAATATGGTTCAATAATTTTAACAAGTAAATCTTGGTAACATGATACAAGAAATGGGATACGAGATATATGGAAACTTTATATGGTCAGCTCAATTTTTTAATCTAAAACTGTTTTATGAAAATAATTTTCTGTATTTTTTTTAGTTATTCAAACAAAAGACTGCTATTTACACATTGTGTCAGACTTTACATTTACTCAAAATAGTTTTAGGACACTAATATGAACAAATCTTAGAAAATCAATGGTACAGACAGGTTTAAATCCACTTCACCAAAGCAGAATGAAACTTATTTACTTAATTTAATTTGTAGTAGTTTCTGGATGTTGTGCTAATTTTTTATTTAACTGGGGAAAAACTGGTAAACTAAATCCAATATTGAATATTTCTTCTTATTTATTTTATTTAGCATTGTGACCAGACACATACAGCAGCTTCAAAACTTTAATAAGTTATTTCATTTAAAGAAAAACGAGCAGCTGGTGGTGTTCTCAGTGGTTAGGTGCATGCCTTGCCTGTGGAAGCCCTGGAGCAGGTTCAATCACCAGCAGCACCAGAGACACAGGGATAAAAAGCCCTATGAGAGGTATGTGATTTGTAAAGTAAGGGGAGTTTCTATGGTATGAAATGAAATTGATATGTTGGAAGTTGTATAAAACTACATGTTAAATGAGATTTAACCTTGTAGCTGTGACCTTTTCTCTGTGGATCCCATCATTTCATAAGCACTTTATGGTACATGTATAGTGACATTTCCTAAATGAGAGAAACTGATGAGTCAAATGACTTGTACCAGATACTCCATGAGTCAGAGGTAATGAGTTCTCTTGACTCATTACCTGTCAATCTAAAAGTGACTGTCAGAATTATTTAAGCATAAGCTTGCAGAACCACAGTAAGGAAATAAAATGGACTATATTACTACTAGTTTTCAACCTAGTAGGTTGCTTAATTTGTAAGGATTCCAAATACCTAAGGACAATTATAAGATTCAAAGGTATAGTTGTTATCTTCAAAAAATGCTAACCTTTGCTGTATAATTGATTGTGGTGATTTGAAAGAGAATGACCCATAATAAAGGGAGTGGCATGATTAGGTGGTATGGTCTTGTTGAAGTAGATGTGCCTTTGTTGGAGGAAGTAGGTCACCGTGGGGACAGGCTTTGAGGTCTCTTTTGTTCCAGCTTCCCTCAGTGTGACACTCAGACCACTTCCTGTTACCTGCAAGATGTAGAACTCTCAGCTACTGTTCTAGTACCATGTCTGCCTGCACACTACAATGTCCCACAATGCTGATAATGGATTGAACTTATGAAACTGAAATTGGGTAAGCCAACAATTAAATGTTTTCCTTTATAAGAATGGCTATGGTCATTGTGTCCCTTCACAGGAATAGAAACTCTATATAAAACAATGATCATCTTAGAGACAGAGTACAAGTACAAGCCAGGTACAAGCTGAACTCTGCACCACATCCTTTCCTTTTTAGTTTTTGTTTGCACTCTCTCTCTCTCTCTCTCTCTCTCTCTCTCTCTCTCTCCTCTCTCTCTCTCTCTGTGTGTGTGTGTGTGGGTGGGTGGTTATAAGTAGGTCCATGTTGGGGTACGTGTGCACATTTGAGTGTGGATACATGTGCATGTGCATATGCTGTGCATGTGGAGGTCAGAGGTCAACCTTGACTATTATATCTAGCAGCCATCCACCTTGCTTTTTAACCACAGGATCTTTCACGGGGATGTGTCACTCGATAATTAGACTAGGCTGTCTGGCCAGCAAGCCCTAATGATCTACTTTTTTTTTTACTCAACAGTTGAGATTATAAATCCTCTATCATTGGACATGCTGGTGCACTCCTTAAATACTAGCATTCACTCAGAAGGCAGAGGCAGGCAGGTCTCTGAGTTCAAGGCCAGCCTGATCTACAAATCCAGTGCCAGGACAGCCACAACACTTACACAGAGAAATGTGTCTCAAAAACAACTAAATTAGGGGCTGGAGAGATAGCTCAGTAGTTAAAGGTACTGGCTGCTCTTCTAAAGGTCCTGAGTTCAATTCCCAGCAACCACATGATGGCCCACAACCATCTATAATAAGATTTGGTGCTTTCCTCTGGCCTGCAGGCATACATGCAGACAGAACACTATATATATAATAAATAAATAAAACAATTAAATTATTCAATGAATTAATCCATAATTATCCTGAAATTTTTAGGTGGATGCTGGGGATGAAACTCAGGTCCTCATGCTTGTGTGACAAGCACTTTGCTGGTGAAGAGCTCTCATCAGCCCTTCTTTCTGTTTTTGTTTATTATAGGAAGGATATTAAACAAATGCATAGTTTTCTATCAGTTATCATCACTATCTCAGAGCCCTTGTTTCTGACATAACCACGTTATAACTAACCTAACAAATGATATCATGGCAGAAAGCAGAAATCATGAAATTATTGTGTGCCCTAAACCAGGAATGACTGACCACGGAGTTTTCATTGCTTTCTTTTGTGATAAAGTTTATTATGTGAACACATACCAGAAATAAAACATCAATCTTTTGTATACAATTCTAATTTCAAGAAAAACATTATTTCTCATGTATATTTGAAAATCTCTTGGTCCTAGAAAATCCTGTATATATGAAGTACAAGACTATGTTGGTAAAAGACTACATTTGTAAGCATTTGAAGTGTCTGGGTGTTTTGTTTGTTTGTTTGTTTGTTTGTTTTGTTTTTTGTTTTTTGTTTTTCAAGACATGATTTCTCTGTACAGCCCTGACTGTCCTGGAACTCCCTCTATAAACCAGGCTGGCCTCAAACTCACAGAGATCCACCTGCCTCTGTCTCTCTAGTTGAGGGATTAAAGGTGTGCACCACCACACTCAGCCTTATTTTGTTGTTGTTGTTGTTTTAATAAGTAGTAAGTAGGAAAATTCTTGATCTGAAGCTAGGGGTGGGAGCATTAGTTAAACACAGGAGATACAATAGTTCTGGAAATGTTTACTATTTGTCCTTGTTTATGGAGCCCCTGAGAACAGTGAGAATTGTGTGTCAAGTAAACAACTGATCCTAATAAGATTTCTGATTGCCTCGTCACAGTATCTAAAACTGAAAACACTGTCCCTATTAGTTAACTCGTGTTCTATTAATAAAACTTTATAGTAACACAACCAGTAAAACCCTGAGACCTTTGATAAGGTGGTATATAGTTTAGTGTAAATTAGAACCTCAGTGAATCCAACAAGTAGAATCAACTCAAAGACACACCAAAGGCCCTCACTAGAAAGGGATCGTATTGTGAACCCATAACATGCATGGAGAATACCTTACCTCATAATTTTCATCATCAAATTTTTATATAGTCTCAATAAGGAACTTATTACAAGAAGGATGGCATTCAGAAATATTTTCCTCTAGGATTGTATAAGAATGGCCTGCATAATTAAGGATATCCTCCATTTCACCTAATAACCATTTGGATTTCTGTTTAATGGGCAGGCTATTCACAAATGTTCCCCAACATCATTGTATCCAGCATTCCCCCCATACTGAACATTGAACCGAGGGTCCCTGCCTGGAGCTGAAGTTAGTTTCTCTTTTTTAAGTTTTTGTTTTTGTCTCGCTAAGCTGCTTCAGTTTGCCTTGAATGTGGCCTTCTTGCCTTGTCTTCCCAAATAGCTGGAATTACAAAAAATAATCTCCAAGCTGTGACTGTATTTGCATGCTGCAACCTTAATGGGCTGCAGAACAAAAGCTGAGAGGTCAAACGTAGATAGAGACACTGGGTAACTTCAAACCTTAAGGACAGAGACCCATCCTGAAGGAAAGGAAATTGATTGGGTGTTGGGAGGCAAGAGCTGGACATCATGCACAGAGCCACAGTCCCAGCACTCAGGTGTCTGAGGCAGGAGGACCATACGAGGAGAGACGTATTACATAGTGAAACCCTGATCCCGGCTTTAAAAAAAAGGCAAGATTCAGAGATAAAAGGCTCTATTGAGATTGGATTTGAAACAATTTGAAGCAGAGTTTGACATCTCCCACATGAGAAGATTAAAACAACAACAGCGTTTCATACACAAATCATCCTCTTCGCTGCCCAGCCCAAGAAGATTTTTTTAAATCTGTCTAAATCTACTTAAGCACTAAAGCCAAAGTAAAGTCTATCAAATTTGTTCAAATGAGTTTCATTATGCTCAAGTTTTCCTTTTTTGGAATCAGTTTATTGAAAAAGCCCACTGGAAAAATAACTCTTCTAGCAATAACTGGATCTAATATGTAGGAAATAAGCCAAATGTCTGACTGGATTAAATGAGATGTGCCAGAAATGGAAAGGATGGCTACCACTTGGGAGGCAAAGTCAGGAGGATCTTGAGTTCTAAGCCAGCATGAAATACAGAACAAAACCATATTCCCCAGTCCACCCTCCAAAAACAAATATAATTCAAGGGCCTGGGGGAAATGGCTTAGTGGTAAGGGGACTTGTGTAAACATTAAGACCTCCTGAGCACCCATGTTTAAAGCAAGGCATAGCATCAAGTACTTGTAACCCGAGCAATGGAGAGCAGAGACAGGAAGATCTCAAGAGCTCTTTGATCAGCCAGCCTAGACAAAATGCAAGCTTCCAGTTCAGTGAGAGATCCTGTTTAAAGGCAATAAGGTGAAGAGGGATAGAGGGAAAAAAGGAAAAAGAGAAATGTACTGCCCTGCCTGCCACCTGTGCATTCACGTACATACTTAGATATTACATACTTAAAATACACATATACCACAAGTGCACACACACACACACACACACACACACACACACACACACACACACAGCAGGGAGGAGAGAAAGAAGGAGGGAGGGAGAGAGAACAAAATTCATTGTGATTTCTTTCTGAACAAGAGTGGCCAGACAACAGAGAAAGATATCTCACTATATCATTTAAAATGTATTTATATTTCACATACATTGGTGTTTTGCCTACATGTATGTCTGTGTGAGGATGTCAGATCCCCTGAACTGGAGTCACAGTTGTGAGCTGCTGCCATGTGGCTGCTGGGATTTGAACCCAGGTCACATAGGAGAGCAGCCAGTGTTCTTACCCTCTGAGCCATCCTCAGTCCCACTATTTCATTTTAGCTATGGTATTTTGTTTACTTATTTCTTCTTCCTGCATATGTGTGTCTATAGGTACCTTTGTATGAAGGGTGTGAAGTGTATAAGCATGTCCACAGATGGTAGAGGTCACATGTGGGTGTCATTTGTAAAGCCCCCTCTACTTTGTTTTGATGAAGGGTGCTTCACTGTCTGGGATCAGCAAGTAGGCTAGGCTGACTGGTCAGCAAACCCCAAGAATGTGCCTCCTCTCTTCTGGCATCATAAGTGTGCACCTCCATTCCCATTTCTTTAATGTGGATTCTGGGGAGCCAACTGGGGTCCTCATGCTTACATGGCAACCACTTTACCAAGTGAGCTATCTCTTCAGCTCCTCTTTTGTTGTGGTTCTGAGAAAGGGTCTCACTCTGTTTCTCTAGTTAGTCTTACATTTGGACTTAAGCAATCCTCCTACCTCACTTTCTCAAGTATCAAGGCCCGAATATGTGTACCCCTATCTTACATATTTTATATCATAAATATCACTGTATTATCTACTTAAAGTCAGAAATGCAATGTGTAGGGATTGTTAAAAATAGAGCCCAGGGTTTTACACATTTTAAGCACATACTGTGCAGGTGCTATGTACTCAGACAAGAAATATAATAATAATAATAATAATAATAATAACTAACACATTTCTCTTAAAATATGTTAAGCTCAACAATATAACCTATTGAGAAAAATCTATTTAAATAGTTAATTAGCAGAGTTTGATTATATATAATAGTGGGTTTCGTTGTGACACTTTCATTCATGTATTTAGTGCATTTAGATCATATTCACACCCTCCCACTCTTGCTAACACCCTTCCCATCCACCCTCCCCTTACTTCCATGTCTTGTTTTGCTTTTAGACCCAAATGGACCCCATTAGGGTTCCTTACAGGAACATACATAAGGCTTATTTACAGGACCATAGGTACATTACTAGAGGCTAGCCCACTGAAGAAAGTATCTCTCTCTTCTTCACCAACCATTAACTGCCCATAGATCTTCTAAAAGGTATAAGACCTTATGAGCCTCTCCTCCTTCATGGACAGACTTGACAAACGCAGTATTGTATAGGTTTTGTTCTGGTAATCACAGTTGCTCTGAGTTCAAGAATTCAATGGCCATGTTGTACCTAAAAGATAAAATTCCTAGACATTCCCAACACTCAACCTCTTTGTCTGGCTCCTACATTCTTTCCACCATTTTTACATCATATTCCTGGGTCTTAGAAGGAATGATATGCATGTCCCAGTTAGTGCTGAGCATTCAACAGTCCATTATTCTTAGTACTCTGACCAAGCTAAAGTCTCTACAATAACCTCTGCCCACTACAAAAGAAAGCTTCCCTGACCAACACTGACAAAAATCTATGGGTATAAATATACTTATTTCAAGGGCAGTCTGACAGGTACATTATGTCCATTTAGCAAAATAGCAGTGGCTTCTTGACTAGAGCCAAGATTTCCCCATCCTGAAGCTTTTGACCAGATTTATAGTACCATATCTGAATTCTCTCCCATGGAGGAAGCTCCAAATTCATACTCAACATGTTTGATTACCCCTATAAGATATTTAACACTATTGCACCAGTGGACTCATCTTACCTGGTAGGTCAAGAGTATGCACCCATGATCCATGCTAAGACAATTGGTGACAGTTCCTCAGAGGCCTGTGTAACACCTTGTGATGTTATGATAACTAACCAGTAGGGAGAAGGCTTCTGCTAAAATTGGAGCTTGATTTTTCTGTGACCTTTCCCCAGAACACATGATATCCCCATCAATAGGTTCTTACCATCTAGGTCTCATGGGAAACCAACCACAGTGGCAATTGCCTGTATTGTTTTGGGGCCTCCTGAGCCTCTCTGATCAAGAAATCATAGGAAATCAGCAAACATCTGGTTCTGAAATTTTCTTTTAATAAACTTTGGCTTCTAAGAGAAGGTTTATCTACCCTCAGAGGGTATCTCCATCCAAATGTTTATTTTATCTTATATTTCACTAATTTACCAAGCAACAGCATTCCTTCTGGCTTTTCCATACACCCTTAGTTTTGGCTGATTCAACCCTCCTTCTCTTTCCAATCTCCCTACTCCTGGGCTTAAATCTTTCTATCCCTACTAGTCCCCTGTTTCAATTTTATATCATATATATTCTATTAACCTTGCACCACTATCTTTCAAACCTCTCATGATGCCTTTTCTAGTTTCCTGGGCCCAGTATAAACTCACTCTCACATACGAGCACATATATAAAAATTAGAAGCTGGTGGCCGCATGTGAGAGAAAATATGCAGTGTTTGTCTTTCAGAGAGATTAGCTTACTAAACATATTTTCCAGTTCCAGTCACTGTCCTATGTGCCCACGCACGTGCGCTCACGTGTGTGTGTGTGTGTGTGTGTGTGTTTGTGTGGCAATTCATTCATTAGTTGATACACATTTAGGCTGAGTCCATTTTCATGTGTTTGTGAATAGAACAGCAGTAAACATGGATATATAAATGTCTCTTTGGTAGGATATGGAGTCCTGGATATATATGCCCAAGAGAGATATAGCTGGGTCATATTGTAGCTCCATACTGATTTCTATAGTGGCTGCCAGTTCACACTCCCATCAACAGTAGATCAGGGTGGCTCTTTCCCAACATTTTTTGCCAGCATGGGCTGTCATTTGTTTTCTTGATGATAGTCATTTTATTATGGTTGAGACGTCTCTTAACAGTTGAAAATCGAATTTCCCTGATGGCTAAGAATGTTAAACACTTTAAAATTTTTATTTACCATTTGTATTTCTTCTTTTAAGAGCACATTATTCCAGTGCCTTGGCACTGCCTAGGACTGCCACTGAGCCTCCCCTCCCCTCCCCTCAAGCACCTATGCACCCCACATTCCTCATCTTCTTCTCCACCCATGGGAACAGGTAAACCAGGGCCTGTATCTGGGTCTGCATTTCAGTTCATGGGGATTACCTGGGGACTGCCACTGGACCTCCCCTCCTGGTGGGAGCCTATGCACCCCAGCATCCTAGTCTCCTTCTCCACCCACGAAGCGAGGACTAGGACCAGGAAGAAGAGAACTACCAGAGTATTGGACTTGCTTTCACCCACCAAAAGGGAATTCTGGTCCCCTAACCACCAGGCCAGGAAGAGGCTCTTTCTGAACCCACTAGAAGAAGGGATGGGAAGGAGACAATACAAAAACACACTCAGCAACAGGGAAACAAGTATGACACCACCAGATTCTAGAGACTCTACACCAGCAAGACTAGAACATTCCAATGCAAATGAAGCAGAACAAAATGACCTTAAAAACAACTTCATGAAAACAATAGAGGCCCTCAAAGAGGATATGGGAAAATCCCTTACAGAAATTGAAGAAAAAGCAAACCAAAAAAAAAATGCAAGAAATGAAAAAAATGAACCAAAATGGAAGCAAAAAATGGAGGAAAAGACAAGAAAAAATTGAAAGAAACAATTCAAACAGTACAAGAATTGAAAAGTGAAATAGACACAATAAAAAAACACAGTCTGAAGGAAGGCTGAAAGGAGAAAAGCTGGGCAAACTGTCAGGAACTACAGATGCAAGGATAACCAACAGAATACAAGAGATGGAAGAGAGAATCTCAGGTATTGAAGATAAACTAGGAGAAATAGAGTCATCGACCAAAGAAAATCTCAAGTCCAACAAATCCCTAACACAAAATAACCAGGAAATATGGGACACCGTGAAAAGACCAAACCTAAAAATAATAGGTATAGAAGAAGGTGAAGAAAACCACCTCAACAGAGCAGAAAACATATTCAACAAAAATCATAGAAGAAAAGTTTCCCAACTTAAAGAAAGATATGCCAATGAAGGTACAAGAAGCTAACAGAACACCAAATACAGTGGACCACAAAAAAATCCCATCACCGCATCAAAATCAAGACCCCAAACATACAGAATAAAGAAAGAATATTAACAGCAGCAAAGGAAAAAGGTCAAGTAGCATATAAAGGCAAACCTATGAGAATTAGACCTGACTTCTCCATGGAAACTCTGAAAGTCTGGATTGATATTCTACCAACACTAAGAGACCAAGGATGGCAGCCCGGACTACTATATCTAGCAAAGCTTTCAATCACTATAGACGGAGAAAACAAGGTATTCCATGACAAAACCAGATTCAAAGAATACATATCTCCTAACCCAGCCCTACAGAAAGTTCTGGAAGGAAAACTCCAACCCAAGGAAGTCAACTACAACCAGAAAAACATAGGCAGTAGATAATCCCATGTTACCAACAGCCAAAAGAAAAAAAGGGTGGAAATCCACATATAATTCCAACAACAACAACCACTCCAAAATAAACAAAAATGAGCTATCAATGGTTACTAACATCCCTCAATATTAATGTTCTTAACTCACCCATAAAAAGGCACAGGCTAACAAAATGGATTTGAAGACAGAACCTATCCTTCTGCTGCATACAAGAAACACACCTCAGCCTCAAAGACAGACTTTACCTCAGAGTTAAGGGTTGGGAAAAGATTTTCCAATCAAATGGACCAAAGAAACAAGCAGGGGTAGCAAACCTCATATATAACAAACTAGACTATAAGTGAAATCAATCACAGGAGAAATCCACCAAGATGAAGTCTCGATTCTGAACATCTATTCTCAAATAGAAAGGCATCCACGTTCGTAAAAGAAACATTACTAAAACTCAAATCACATATAAAGCCCCACACACTTATAGTGTGAGAATTCAACACCCCACTCTCACCACTGGACAGGACTACCAGACAGAAACTTAACAAAGAAGCAAAGGAAATAATAGAAGTTATGACCCAGTTGGGATTAACAGACATCTATACACCATTCCATTCAAATAAAAAAGAATATACCTTCCTCTCAGCACCACATGGAACCTTCTCAAAAATGGAACATTTACTTGGCAACATGTAATACCTCAACAGGTACAAGACATTTGGAATAACTCCATGCATCTTATCAGACCATGATGCATTAAAATTAGAATTCAACAACACAAGTTACAGAAAAGCTACAAGCTCAAGAAAATTGAATAATGCACAATTGCGCCATTCCTGGGTCAAAGAAGAAATTAAAGACTTCCTAGAATTCAATGAGAATGAAGACACAACATACCCAAAACTATGGGACACTTTGAAAGTAGTGCTACGGGGAAGTGCATAGCACTAATTGCCCACATGAAGAAATGGGAGAAGAGTTACTCTAGAGAATTAACAGCACAACTGAAAGCTCTAGAACACAAAGAAGCAAAATCACCCAGGAGGAGTAGATGCCAGGAAATAATCAAATTGAGGGCTGAAATCAATAAAACTATGAAACTAGGAAACCAATACAAAGAATCAATGTAACATCAAGTTGGTCCTTTGAGAAAATCAACAAGATAGACAAACCTTTATTCAAACTTACAAAACAGCAGAGTGTGAACATGCAAATTAACAAAATCAGAAATGAAAAGGGGGACATAACAACGGACACTAAGGAAATCCAGAGAATCATCAGGTCATACTTTGAAAACCTGTACTCCACAAAATTTGAAAATTTAAAGGAAATGGACAATTTTCTGGATTGATAGTATTGGCAAAATTAAATCAAGAAGAGATAAGCAATTTAAATAGACCTATAACACCTAAGGAAATAGAAACAGTCATCAAAAGTCTCCCAACCAAAAAAAGCCCAAGTCCAGATGGCCTCAGTGCAGAATTCTACCAGAAATTCAAAGAACAGCTTATACCAATTCCTCTCAGAGTATTCCATGCAAAAGAAGCAGAATGGTTTTTGCCAAACTCTTTTTACAAGGCTTCAATAACCCTGATACACAAGCCCCACAATGACACAACTAAGAAACAGAACTTCAGACCAATATCCCTCATGAACATCGATGCAAAAATACTCAATAAAATACTGGCAAATCAGATCCAAAAACACATCAAAACAATCATCCACCATTATTAAGTAGGTTTTATCCCAAGGATGCAGGGATGGCTCCACATACAAAAATCCATCAATGTAATCCACCATATAAACAAGCTGAGAAACAAAAATCATATGATCATCTCACTAGATGCTGAAAAAGCCTTTGACAAAATCCAACACCCCTTCATGATAAAGGTCTTGGAGAGATCCGGGATAACAGGAACATACCTAAACATAATAAAAGCTATATACAGCAAACCAACAGCCAACATCAAACTAAATGGACAGAAACTCAAGGCAATTCCTCTAACATCAGGCTGTCCACTCTCTCCATATCTGTTCAGCATTGTACTTGAAGTTCTTGCTAGAGCAAAACGACAACAAAAGGAGATCAAGGGGATACAAATTGGAAAGGAAGAGGTCAAACTTACACTATTTGCAGATGATATGATAGTTTATATAAGTGACCCAAAAATCTCTACCAGGGAACTCCTGAAGCTGATAAATACTTTCATCAAAGTGGCAGGATACAAGATCAACTCAAGAAAATCAGCCCTACTATATACAAATAATAAAAGGATTGAGAAAGAAATCATAGAAACATCACCCTTTACAATAGCCACAAACAACATAAAACACCTTGGGGGTAATGCTAACCAAACAAATGAAAGACCTGTATCGCAAGAATTTTGAGTCTTTCAAAAAGGAAATTAAAGAAGACACCAAAAAATAGAAAGATCTCCCATGCACTTGGATAGGTAGAAACAGCATAGTAAAAATAGCAATTTTGCCAAAAACAATCTACAGATTCAATGAAATCCCCATTAAAATCATAGCACAATACTTCACAGACCTTGAAAGAATGATAATCAACTTCATATGGAAAAACAAAAGACCCAGGATAGCCAAAACAACCCTATTCAACAGAGCAACGTCTGGAGGCATCACCATCCCTTATTTCAAGCTGTATTATAGAGGTATTGTCCTGAAAACAGCTTGGTGTTGGTACAAAAATAGACAGGTAGACTAATGGAATCAAATTGAACACACCGATATTAACCCATACACATATGAACATCTGATCTTTGACAAAGAAGCTAAAAATATATAATGGAAAAAAGAAGCATCTTCAACAAATGGTGCTGGCAGAACTGGATGCTGGCATGTAAAAGACTGTAGAAAGATCCACGTCTATCACCATGCACAAAACTTAATTCCAAATGAATCAAAGACTTCAACATAAATCCAGCCACACTGAACCTCTTCGAAGAGAAAGTGGGAGGTACCCTTGAACAAATGGTACAGGAGACTGCTTCCTGAACATAACACCAGTAGTACAGACACTGAGCTCAACAATTAATACATGGGAACTCCTGAAACTGAGAAGCTTCTGTACAGCAAAGGACACAGTCAAAAAGACGAAAAGGCAGCCCACAGAATGGGAATAGATATTCACTAACCACACATCTGTCAGAGGGCTGATCTCTAAAATTTACAAAGAACTCAAGAAGCAAGTCTCCAGAACACCAAAGGATCCAATTAAAAAGTGGGCCTCAGAACTAAATAGAGAATTCTCAATAGAGGAATCCAAAATGGTGGAAAGACACTTAAGAAAGTGCTCAACATATCTAGCCATCTAGAAAATGCAAGTCAAAACAACTCTGATACCATCTTACTCCAGTCAAAAAGGCTAAAATCAAAAACTCCAATGACAGTTTATGCTGGAGAGGATGTGGAGAAAGGGGAACACTACTCCCCTGCTGGTGGGAGTGCCAACTTGTATAGCCACTTTGGAAATCAGTATGGAGATTCCTCAGGAAAATGGGAATCAGCCTCCTGCAAGACCCAGCAATTCCACTCTTAGGCATATACCCAAATAATGCACATTCATACAATAAGGACATCTGTTCCACTATGTTCATAGCAGCATTATTTGTTGTTGGGGAAGTCTTATGTCAATAAAGTACTGTTGAGCCTATAGGGAACCAAGATAGGAGGGATTAGGAGTCCAGGAGAACTCTGGGAAGGAGAAACACAAGAGAGTCGAGATGTAACGCCATTGGGGTAGGAAGCCCGGAAACCTCTCTGGTAAGAAACATACTTAGATTAACAATTATGGGGTAATTGCTTAAAGCAGAGCTAGCCAGGAAGAAACAAGCAAGGCCAACAGCTTCATAATTAATATAGCCTCCTGTGTGTTTATTTGGGACTGATGCGGATCTGGAACCAGGAGGGCGGGAAGGCTCCTCTCAAGGAAAGCTTCTCGTAACAATTTGTAATAGCCAGAACCTGAAAGCAGACAAGATGCCCTTCAAATGAACAGTGGATAGAGAAAATGTGGTACATTTACAAAATGGAGTACTATTCAGCGGAAAAAAAAAAACAATGGAATCTTGAAATTTGCAGGCAAATGGACGGCACTAGAAGAAACCATCCTGAGTGAGGTAACCCAGTCACAAAAAGACAAACATGGTATGTACTCACTCATATATGGATTTTAGACATGGGCCAGGGGAGTGCCAGCCTACAATCCCACTGCCAGAGAGTCTGGGAAACAGAACTTTCAACCAATGACTGATGGAAGCAGAGGCAGACACCCACAGCTGAACATTGAGTTGAACTCAAGGAACCCAGTGACAGAGAAGGAGGACTGAATAGCATAAGGGTCAAGACTGGGCCTGTTTAACCCACAGAAACAGCTGACGTGAACAAGGGGGAACTCTTGAACCCCAGACTGGATAGCATGGGACTAATTCAGACCCCCTAAATGTGGGTGTCAGTGAGGAGGCATAGGCAATCTATGGGGCCTGCGATAGTAGATCAGTATTTATCCCTGGCATACAAATGGACTTTGGGTGCCCATCCCACAATGAGAGATGCTCTCTCAGCCTGGACTCTTGGGGGAGGGCCTAGGCCCTCCCTAGATGAAATCACAGACTATGGACACAGCCCATGTAGGGCCTCGCCCTCCCTGAGGAAAGGAGTGGGGATTGGGGGAGTGGGGTTTATGGAAGGGTGTGGGAGGAGGGGAGAGATAAGGAGAGGGAGCTGACATTGGCATGTGAAGCAACCTTGTTTCTAATTTAAATTAAAAAAAATTAAAAAGCCAAGAAAAGAAAAAAGAATTTATTCATTGAGATTAACAAATATCTAAGTTTCCACTAAAAATGATTGTATCATAACTTGCTTTCATCTTACGACAACAAAATTTCTTAGATTTTGCATTTGAAAAAAAAGTTAAGTTAGAGAACAGTGGGAAAGTAATAATGTTGTCTTCTATCTTTCCTTCTCTTTCTTTCTTTCCTTCCTTCTTTTTTTCTTTCCTTCCTCCTTCCTTCTTTCTTTTGTTTTAAGTCTCAGAAGCTTTTATTAATCTCAACAATAACAGACACAAAAATCAACTTTGAAAAGGAGGATTAAGCAAAAGCATGAATGAACAAGTGCTATCCTTCTATGGCTTCTGCTTCAGTTCCTGCCTTGAGTTGCTGCCCTGAAGTCCTTTAGTGATGCATATAACCTGAGAGTTGTAAACTGAAACAAACCCGTTCCTTCCCATGTTGCTTGGTCATGATGTTTTATCACAGCATTATTAACCTAAGAAGACAAAGACTTAAAACATAATGACAGTTGTGTTACTGTAAGTCCATTTCCCTGAAGCTGTAGCCCTTCCCTTCCTTCCCTTCCTCCCTCCCTAGCTCCCTTCCTCCCTCCATTCTTCCCTTCCTTCTTACTTCTTTCCAAGATATTTAGACAGTGGACATTCTAGAAACATATGCAATAACAACAACACATAGCACACAGTCTCTAAACAGTAAATACCATAGACAAGACTTTACAAACACACATAAACGTGTGAATGACCACATTCTAAAGTTCTGAGTCCTAATGTTGCCATAGCAACATTCCCAGCCATTGCAAATGGAGATAAAGTTTGGATTAAGAACTAGGCAAAAGAAAATTCAGTAAACAGAATATTGTAAGTATATTAATGGATAAGCACAGCTAGCCCTAATTCCCCTTGTAAATTAATAACAAAATTTTTGTTAAAACATTTTGTTATGTTATGAATATAATTTTATGAACACTTATTCTTTAAATGATGGGTGGAAACAGTTAGAATTCTTGAGAGCAATTTATAATATAAAACTCTTTTACTTTAGAATGCCTTTGAGGAAGACAGAAACAAAACATTTGACTTATTACATTTTGCTTGAGCTAATACCATAATTAATTTTCATCTATTAAGACAATAATGAGCTTTAAAGCAGAATAAACTGGATAAAGAAAAATGCTACTAGCATTTTTCCAGAGTTAATTCTTAAAGAAGGTCAATCAAACTCCAACATATATGCAAGACCCTGAAATTCAAGATCCTATTTCTATTCTTTTCCTATAACTTTTAAAAACATCTTACCCCAACTCTCCATACTTTCTCAATGTCCATCTCTAATGCCAACTGGTTATGGCTTCTTCAAGCTGCTTCTAACAGAATCAAATAAAAACTCAGACACTGCCTACCTTGTGCATACTTTCTCAATGTCCAGCTCTAATGCCAACTGGTTATGGCTTCTTTCAGCTGCTTCTAACAGAATCGAATAAAAACTCAGACACTGCCTACCTTGTGATGGCATAAACAATCTTCGTTGGCCTAGTGAATTTGAAGCATGTAATGAAGGTGAAACAATACAGAGCTTCTCAGACAAGAGTAGTGAGGGTCACAAAGGAGAGGAAAGCATTCAGTGCCCTTTATATGAATTGAAGCTATACCAGATGCAGTTTTGTTTTAGGTTCGTTTATTACTTTAATGTTGTGATAATGATAGTTAAACTCAGAAGTATTTGAAGGTATTTACATGTCTTTCACTAACGTTAACACCACTAAAATTTTACTCTGTCAGAAAATGGACTGATAATATTTTATTTGTATTATCTAAACAGCTCTCCTTTAACAACTTCATAGAGAGGGTACCATTTTTAACCATTTCACAAACAGGGAAACAAAGGTAAGTGTCCATAGTTGTTCAAAGGCTGACTTATCACCTGTGTGCTGTACTGTTTTCAGGCTTTAATGATGAGAAGGAAAGAATAGATATGGTTTATGAAATAGTGTGCACCGGTATCTTAAGACTTACCATTATGGGCCATTGAACCCTGCAGAGAGACCTGGAGGCAGATGAAAACAGCCACCATCATCAGCTGTGATTCTGGTCTTGCCCCTCCACTTTCCTGTGGGGGGTGAGGAGAGGATAGAACCTTGAACCCATACCCACCAGAAAAGAAACCCATTGGAAGAAGAGATGGGAAGAAGACAGTATAAGAGCACATTCAAAATCAGAAAAACTTATATGACACTATCAGTCTCAGGACTCTACACCAGCAAGACCTGATGATCCCAGCGCAGATGAAACAGGAGAGAATGATCTTAAAAGCAATAATAGAGGCCCTAAAAGAGGATATGAGAAAATTCCTTAAAGAAATGGAAGAAAAAACAAACCAAAAAATTCAAGAAATCAACAAATCTCTTAAAGAAAGCAAGGAAAGCCAAGAAAAAAACAATCAAGCAGATGAAGGAAACAATTCAAACAGTTCAAGACCTGAAAACTGAAATGGAGACAATAAAAAAAACACAAACTGAGGTAATTCTGGAAATAGAAAAGCTGAATAAACAATCAGGAACTACAGATGCAAGCATAACTAACAGAATACAAGAAATGGAAGACAGATCTCAGGCACTGAAGATAAACTAGATGAAACAGACTCATCGACAAAAGAAAGTCTTAAATCCAACAAATAATTAACACAAAATACCCAGGAAATATGGGACACTGAAAAGACCAAACCTAAGAATAATAGGTATAGAGGAAGGCAAAGAAGCCCAGATCAACGGTACAGAAAACATATTCAACAAAAATCATAGAAAAAGGCTTGGAGAGATGGCTCAGCATTCAAGAGCACTGGCTGTTCTTCCAGAAGTTCTGAGTTCAATTCCCAGCAACCACATGGTGACTCAAAATCATAGGAAAAACTCACCCAAGCTGAAGAAGGAGATGTCTGTGAAAGTCCAAGAAGATTACCGAACACCAAAAAGACTACACCAAAAAAAGTCTCCTCCCTACATAATAATCAAAACACCAAACATACAGAATAAAGAAAGAATATTAAGAGCAGCAAAGGAAAAAGTCAAGTAAAATATAAAGGCAAACCTATCAGAATTACACCTGACTTTTCCATGGAAACTCTGAAAGCCAGAAGGTCCTGGATAGATGTTTTACAAACATTCAGAGACTACAAATTCTAGCCCAGACTATTATTCCCAGCAAAACTCTCAATCACTATAGATGGAGAATACAAGATATTCCATGACAAAATCAGATTTAGACAATACATATACACAAATCCAGCCCTACAGAAAGTTCTAGAAGGAAAACTTCAACCCAAGGAAGTTAACTACACTCACAATAACATGGGCAATAGATAATCTTACTTTACCAGAAACCAGAAATAGGGGTAAAACTCACACACAATACAAACACCAAAAACAAATTCAAAACAATCAACAATCAACGGTCATTAATATCACAAAATATCAATGGCCTTAACTCACATATAAAAAGACACAGGCTAACAGAATGGATACGAAGACAGAATCCATCCTTCTGCTGCATACAAGAAACACACCTCAGCTTCAAAGACAGACAATACCTCAGAGTTAAGGGTTGAGAAAAGATTTTCCAATCAAATGGACATAAGAAGCAAGCTGGTGTAGCTATCCTAATATCTAGCAGAATAGACTTCAAACTAAAATTAACTAAAAGAGATGAAGAAGTACATTTCATATTCATCACAGGAAAAATCCACCAGGATGAAGTGTCAATTCTGAACATCTATGCCCCAAATACAAAGGCACCCACATTCCTAAAAGAAACATTAGTAAAACTCAAATCACACATTAATCCCCACACAGTTATAGTGGGAAACTTCAACACTCCACTCTCACCACTGGACAGGTCCACCAGAAAGAAACTTAACAAAGAAACAAAGGAACTACAGAAGTTATAACCCAATTTGGTTTAACAGACAACTATAGACCATTCCATCCAAACACAAGTGAATATACTTTTTTGTCAGCACCATTGGAACTTTCTCTAAAATCAACCACATACTTGGCAATAAAGCAAACCTCAACAGATACAAAAAAATTGGAATAACCCTCTGTATATTATCGGACCACCATGGCTTAAAATTAGAATTCAACACCAACACAAATTGTAGAAATGCCACAAACTCATGGAAATTGAACAATGCTCAACTGCATCACTCCTGGGTAAAGGAAGAAATAAAGAAATCAAAGACTTCTTAGAATTCAATGAAAATGAAGGTACTACATACCCAAACCTATGGGACACTCTGAAAGCACTCTATAAACTAAGAGGAAAGTTCATAGCATTAAGTGTCCTCATGAAGAAACTGGAGAATAGTCACACAAGAGAATTAACAGAACACCTGCAAGCTCTAGAACAAAAAAGAAGCAAACTCACCCAGGAGGTGTAGATGCCAGGAAATAATCAAATTGAGGGCTGAAATCAATAAAGTAGAAATAAAGAAAACAATACAAAGAATCAATGAAACAAAGAATTGGTTCTTTGAGAAAATCAATAAGATAGACAAACCTTTTCCAACCTAACCAAAAGACAGAGAGAGAAATGTTAATTAACAAAATCAGAAATGAAAAGAGGGACATAACAATAGACACTAGGGAAATCCAGAGAATCATCAGGTCATACTTTGAAAACCTGTACTCCACAAATTTGGAAAATTTAAAGGGAATGGACAATTTTCTGGATAGATATCACCAAAATTAAATCAAGAACAGATAAACAATTTAAGTAGATCAATAACCCCTAAAGAAATAGAAGCAGTCATAAAGTCTTCCAACCAAAAAAAATCCACGACCAGATGGTTTCAGTGCAGAATTCTACCAGAAATTCAAGGAAGAGCTAATACCAATACTCTTCAAATTGTTCCACAAAATAGAATCAGAAGGATCACTGCCAAACTCTTTTCACGAACCTTCAATTACCTTGATACCCAAACCACAGAAAGACACAACTAAGATAGAAAACTACAGACCAATTTCCCTCATGACCATTGATGCAAAAATACTCAATAAAGTATTGGCAAATCACATCGAAGAACACATCAGAAAAATCATACACCAAGATCAAGTAGGCTTCATCCCAGGGATGCAGGGATGGTTCAACATACGGAAATCCATCAATGTAATTCACTATATAAACAAGCTGAGAAACAAAAATCACATGATCATCACTAGATGCTGAAGAAGCCTTTGACAAAATCCAACAGCCTTTCATGATAAGGTCTTGGAGAGATACAGGATAACAGGAACATACCTAAAAATAATAAAAACAATATACAACAAACCTACAGTCAACATCAAACTAAATGGACAGAAACTCAAAGCGATTCCTCTAAAATTAGGAACAAGACAAGGCTGCCCACTCTCTCCGTATCTGTTCAGTATTGTACTTGAAGTTCTTGCTAGAGCAATAAGACAACAAAAGGAGATCAAGGAGATACAAATTGGAAAGGAAGAGGTCAAACTTACACTATTTGCATATGATATGATAGGCTACATAAGTGACCCCAAGAATTCTACCAGGGAACTCCTACAGCTGATAAAACACCTTCAGCAGAGTGACAGAATACAAAATTAACTAAAAATAAATCAGTAGCTCTACTATATATAGACAATAAAGGGGCCAAGAAAGAAATCAGAGAAACATTACCCTTTACAATAGCCACAAAAAACATAAAATATCTTGGAGTAACTCTAACCAAACAGGTGAAAGACATGTACAGCAAGAACTTTGAGTCTTTAAAGAAAGAAATTCGAGAAGATACCAGAAAATGGAAAGATCGCCCATGCTCTTGGATAGGTAGGATCAACATAGTAAAAATGGCAGTCTTACCAAAAGCAATCTACATAGTCAATGAAATCCCTATCAAAATCCCAGCACAATTTTTCACAGACCTTAAAAGGACAATCCTCAACTTTATATGGAAAAACAAGAGACCCAGGATAACCAAAACAACACTGTACAATAAAGGAACTTCAGGAGGCATCACATCCCTGACTTTAAGCTCTACTATAGAGCTATAGTCCTGAAAACAGCTTGATATTGGCACAAAAATAGACAAGTAGACCAATGTAATCGAATTAAAGACCCTGATATTAACCCACACACCTTTCAACACATGATCTTCAACAAAGAAGCTAAAAATATGCAATGGAAAAGAGAAAGCATCTTCAATAAATGGTGCTGGAATAACTACAGATAGATCCATATCTGGGCACCATGTACAAAACTTAAGTCCATATGGATCAAAGACTTCAACATAAATTCAGCCACACTGAACCTCTTAGAAGAGAAAGTGGGAAGTACACTTGAACGAATTGGTACAGCTGACTGCTTCCTGAACATAACACCAGTAGCACAAACACTGAGTTCAACAATTAATACATGGGACCTCCTGAAACTGAAAAGCTTTTGTAAGGCAAAGGACACATTCAACAAGACAAAACAACAGCCCACAGAATGGGAAAAGATATTCACCAACCCCAAATCTGACAGAGGGCTGATCTCTAAAATTTACGAAAAACTCAAGGCAATCGTTTCCAAAACACCAAATAATTCAATTAAAAAGTGGGGTACAGAACTAAATAGAGAATTCTCAATAGAGATGTCTAAAATGGCTGAGAGACACCATCAGGGAAATGCAAATCAAAACAACTCTGAGATACCATCTCACTCCTGTCAAAATGACTAAAATAAAAAACATTAATGACAGTTTATGCTGGAGAGGATGTGGAGAAAGGGGAACACTCCTACACTGCTGGTGGGAATGCCAATTTGTTCAGCCACTTTGGAGGTTGGTATGTAGATTCCTCATGAAAATGGGAATCAGCCTCCTGCAAGACCCAGCAATTCCACTCTTAGGCATATACCGAAAAGATGTACATTCATACAATAAGGACATCTGCTTGACTATCTTCAAAGCAGCATTATTTGTAATAATCAGAACCTGGAAGCAACCCAGATGCCCCTCAGCTGAAGAGTGGATAGAGAAAATGTGGTACATTTACACCATGGAGTACTACTCAGCAGAAAAAAACAATGGAATCTTGAAATTTGCAAGCAAATGGATGGCACTAGAAGAAACCATCCTGAGTGAGGTAACCCAGTCACAAAAAGACAAACATGGTATGTACTCACTCATATATGGATTTTAGACATGGATCAGGGGAGTACCAGCCTATAATCCCACCGCTAGAGAGTCTGGGAAACAGGGAGGTCCCTAAGAGAGATATGCATGGTAACCCAGAGAAAAGGAATGGGAGGAGATCTCCTGAAGGGATTGGGAACATTGGGGGAGGGGAGGAGAGTGAGAGATGGGAGAAAGAGAGGGGGAGAAGAGGAGGGGAGAGGAGGACATGTGGGAGCAGGAAGGTTGAGTCAGGGTACAAATAGAAGAGAGAAGGA
Organism: Mesocricetus auratus; assembly: GCF_017639785.1. Lineage (NCBI taxonomy): Eukaryota > Metazoa > Chordata > Mammalia > Rodentia > Cricetidae > Mesocricetus > Mesocricetus auratus. Next base: position 105,636,275 of record NW_024429184.1, on the reverse strand, counting down.
TGAGAGATACCATAATAGAGAGAGCCATTATAGGTTCAAGGAGGGAACTGGCACTAGTGAGATTATCAGAGATCTACAATAATGATACCAACTGGCATTAAGGCTACCTTAAATGCCCTCCCCTGATAATGAGATTGGTGACTACCTTATATGCCATCCTAGAACCCTCATCCAGTGGCTGATGGAAGCAGTAGCAGATACCCACAGCTAATCATGGAACTGCACTCCTGGAACCCAGTTACAAAGAGGAGTGACAAGCAAAGGAATCAAGACCCAGCTGGTGAAACCCACAGAGGCAGCTGACATAAACAAGGGGAACACATGGACCCCAGACTGATGACTGAGAGGCCAGCATGGGACTCATCCAGACCCCCTGAACCTGGGTGTCAGCTAGGAGCCCTCAGCAATCTATGGGACCTCGGATAGTAGATCAGTATTTATCCCTGGCATACACATGGACTTTGGGAGCCCATTGCACATGGAGGGATGCTCTCTCAGTCTGGACACATGGGGAGAGCCTAGGCCCTGCCCGGGATGATATGACAGATTTTGCAAATCCCCCATAGGAAGCAGAGGGGGGATAGGGTGGGGGGTTGGGGAGGGCAGGGGAGGAGAGGAGGGAGAGGGAGCTGAGAGTAACGTGTGTAAAAAGTTAAATAATTTAAGAATAAAAAAACATAAAAAGGAAATAAAGATAGGTGGATATCAAAGGCAGCTTTCTCAATAAAAGAAAAAAAGAGAGTTGCCATTATGTTTTTGCAGTTAAAGCTAGTTTCATTTATACACTTTACCACCCAGCTAGGGAGGCATTAACTGGCTCTTTCATAGTGGTTAAGGTGTTGGTCTAATTAACAAGGTAGATACTGTTTTTATCATCTTTTCTCAGAACCTGGGGTATTAAATTTATATTGCTAGGAAACTCCAAACTCAGAATTTATATCTAGGAGTATGGCTCAAGGGTCTAACCACTGCTTTATATAACTCTTAAATTAACATTTCAATGTTAATGTTAATTAAACCAGTTATAATGATCAATCTCATGTTTTAAGATGTGAGTCAAAGCAAGGCATCTTAACACAGCCACACTCTTGCAGTATAACTTTCTTCTTTTGTTGCTAACTCTACAGAAAACTGAATCATGGTGTAGCCAGGCATTAAAAAGGAAAGGAGAGGCTGTAGATTTTCAAGTAGCCTAGAGACCTTCCTTATCTGCCCACCCTAGACATCTGGTCTACCCACTTCTTATTGCAACAGCTGGCAAGGGTCATTAAAAACTTATATAACTGCTATTTATGCTTTGGGACAGTGATTGCCCATGGATTTTTAGAATATCAGTCCCTCCTGTCACTGTCTTCCATGTCCATAACCCTGGTGACATTCAGGGTGGCATGCTTGCTCACCTTGGAAATTTCTTGTTGATGCCTAACTGGAAGGAACACTGTAAATACAAAACATTAACTATTCTTATCTTCAGGACCATAAACATAGCTAGAGGTTTCAATATGATACATAAATTTGCATTTACTTAATTTCAAGTTCTGTACTCATATTTACAAATATTTGAAATATTATTTTCATTTTATGGATGCAGAAACAGAATCACAGTGTCACAAAAAGAGTTGTTTAAAGCTACATAGCATATTAGGAATAGAGATTCCTATCTTGGATTACTTTCTGTTCAGGTTCAAAACTGTTGTGCCATTGACCAGATAAAAACATAAGCAAAAGTTCACTGAGTACTTACCATGTACTAGACGGTGCTCATCACCAAGAAATGGACGTTGGTCAGCACAACAACCTCTGAAGAGCTTGTTATTATTCCCATTAACAGTTGTAGAAATGAATACTCATAGAGGTTAACACATTTGGTCAAGATTGAATGATTATTATCTTTCACTATATATGTATTAAGTGATCCAGAACTGGGATCTAAGCCCTGCCTTTTCTCACTCAAAAACACTTGTAAGAGTTCAGTTCCCTCTAAACTCTAGGGGATGGGAGTACACTTATAAGATGATTTCCTTCCCTAAATCATAATATAAATGGTGGCAATGAGGCATGATTTCACTTAACTCACGAAGCCTGAAGTCCAGAAAAAAGAAAAGAATAGAACCTATTCTTATTTCTGTCAATGAGTTCTTTTTTGCTTATATTCTGAAAATGTATATTTACACTAATATATTATATAATTATATTCCATGTCCAGGCATTAAAACCTGCACTGAAAAGAAGATACACACATTTGTGCATGCAGACACATGCACAGATATTATGCTAGTATTCAAGCATAAGATATCAGGCAATTTCTGCAAATATTTTAATTATCAGAGCATAACTGCTGTTACTTGAATAATATCTGTTTAGTATAAATTCAAGCTTATCCAACAAGTTTTTAAATTTTTCAGGAATCAGATTATAGTAGGTGAAAGCATTTCAATATAAATGAATATATGCCTTATTCTATTCTTAAGAGTATTAGGGTCATCAATAAAAAGTAACATTATCAGGATTCAGACAAATTTATAATAATACAAGAAGTTTATCAGATAAAACACTCTATTTAGACATCGAGAATTATGCTTTTAGCAGAGGCAGGTGAGTTTGAAACCAGGCTGGTCCACATAGCAAGTTCCAGGGTACCCAGGCCTATGTAGAGAGACCCTGGCCCAAAAGAAGAGGTAAAAGGAAGAAGAAAGAGCAATAGAGACAGGGAGGGGAAGCCAGCAGAGAGAGAGAGAGAGAGAGAGAGAGAGGAAGAGGAGAGGAGAGGAGAGGAGAGGAGAGAAGAGGGGAGATGAGAGGAGAGGACAGGAGAAGGGAGGGGAGGGGACAGGAGAGAAGAGAAGAGAAGAGAAGAGAAGAGAAGAGAAGAGAAGAGAAGAGAAGAGAAGAGAAGAGAAGAGAAGAGAAATGCTTTCAGCAAATTCCTTCGTGAGGCTAGGAACAAGGTACATGCACCTTCCACAACAAACACTTCGTTTCTTACTGTTCCCTGACTGCTCCAGCCACAGGTAATGTTTGCAGTTCTCCGGACTGGTGCTTGTTTAATAAACTTTCCTTGGACTGTCTTTGCTTATGCTGCTTGCTTCGCTTGGAAAGTTTTCCCCTTTCCCGTCTCACCCTCTTCTTCTGAAGCTTTATTTCAAGGGCACCCTTGCCTTAGAAATAATCCCAGAACTATCAATATTCCAGTTCCCCACTGCATCAGTTCCTAGGATCCACATGATAGAAGTAAATAACCAACTACCACAAGTTGTCCTATGAATTATACAAACATACTTACACACACACCACAAATAAATGTAATAGAAAATAAAAATGTGGAGAATTCAGATGTATTTGAATTTTAAATAATACTTAGAAGAAACATAACAATGTAACATTTGAAATATCTTATGCAAAATTTATTATGTAACAATATGAAATACAAATTTAAGTTGGCTTCCTGAATTTATCTAGCAACCCTGCTTACTAATAGGATACCTATGGGAATTTTTTGATTGATACAGAGTGAAATTGGAATGAGTAGGAGAGTGGGATGGATGAGGGTTTTTGACAAGGCCTAGGCTGTTTAGTGTCCTGAAATTATGGCATAGTACCATGCAATGAAGAACTGCTCTGCCATAAATACAGATAGCACCACTTCTCAAAACTAACAGGCTTCCTAGGGAGGAAAAACATGTTTTCTCTGTCTTTAGGTACAGTGATGGGTTCTTTAAATTGATGACAACAACAACAGAAACAGATTAAGATGAGCAAAAATATAACCCACATGCATAAGGAAGCTAAGAAAAGAAGCTATGAGCTCATTAAGTGATTAGACACACATAGAGGTAATTTAGTAAGGTCAGAGAGAAAACTTCCATGGGAGAACAGGCTTCCTTAAGACACACGCCTTTAATCCCAGCACTGAGTATGCAGAGGCAGGAGGATCTCTTGAGTTCAAGGCCAGCCTGGTTTACAGAGTGAGTTCCAGGACAACCAAGTCCACACAGAGAAAAGGTGACTCAAAAACCAAAGAGAGAGTGGGGGTGGGGATCTTTGGGAGACAGAAAGGGACATAAAACATTTTGTCGTGATGTCTTTCCAAGATTAGCAGGGTTCTATTGTTATTTATTGGTTTGTTTCGAGATTTAAGGTATTTCTCTGTAGCTTAGACTGGCTTTGAACTCCCAGTCACCCAGTGTCAGCCTCCAAATGTGCAGGTGCCAACCACTCTATTCAGCTCCACTGTTGATGCCATGAGGGTAATGCCACTGCCACTGCAGCCCAAAGACTGGGCAATCCCCAAGATTTCTTTAATGGTCTCAGAAAGGTTTTTGGCTACAAGTCAGCCTTGATTCTGTTTGGCAGTGTTGACAGCCTCATTGAAAGTGGAATTTCCACTGTGTCGTCATTTCTGTGTTCCTTTCACTTTGGGTGGCTTCCTGAAAGTTTTGCTGACAAGGGGCGAAGGCAGAAGATTCCACCTCAGCCTGATTCTAAGTGTAATTCCTCAGTCTAACCAAAGTGGTGTTCCACTTCAATCTTCAAGACATTTCAGTCACTGGTTGCTTTGGTACTATCATCACCAAACTTTTGGAAAGAGACAGGTACAGGGTAGACACTCTTTGGGGTAGGCTTGGTGGGAACATTACAATGGGTACATATATAATTTGATACTATTAAAATCAGATAGAATAGGGGAGGTAGCTGCTGTCAGATAACCTAAGTTTTGAGGTGACAAAAGAAAACTGTACCTTTGCCTTATATCAGCTAAAAGCCAGAAAGCAAGACTATTCTTAATATCCTTAATTATAATCATTCTTTGGTAACATTTTTCTCAATTAATTGAGGGAAGGAGAACTTATGGAATAACCTAATCTTTTAATGGAAAATGAAGAGAGGAATAGGTAGAGACTGGTACAAAAACCTACATAGAAACGTTAAAGTTTCCATAAGTAGACATTTGCAATCTGCTGGGAATGTGAATTTTAAGCTGAATACTTTACTATTGTTTTTTGTTTTTCTGTTAGGGTTTCTCTGTATTGTTTTGGAGGCTGTCCTGGAACTCACTCTGTAGATCTGCCTGCCTCTACCTCCCAAGTTCTGGGATTAAAGGCATATGCCACCAACACCCTGCTAATACTTCACATTTTTAAAATTACATTTTGTTTATTTTTTCTGTTTGTTTGGAGGGCACATGTTACAGTATGTGTGTGAACAGAGGGCAGCCTAGTGAAATTCAATGACCCCTTCCACCACCCCTGGGAATCACTCAACTCAGGTCATCAGGCTCGGAAGGCAGTACCCTTACCTGCTGAGGTACCTAAACTCAACATTTCTATGATTCTGTTTCTTACACTTACTGCTATAAAAGAAAAAAAAGGTTTACTGATACCTAATTCTGGTTATATATAATTCACACTATCTGAAAAAGTTTGTATGCTACTTTGTAGAAAGGGTGAAGACCACCATATTTAACCTGTTTAAGCCTACGTGTACCCTCTAATTAAATCAGTGGTTCTCAACCTATGGGTCTCTAGTCCTTTGGCAAACCTCTATCTCCAAAAATATTACATTACAATTCATAACAGCAGTAAAATTGCAGTTATGATACAGCAATGAAAATAGTTTTATGGGTGGGGTCACCACAACATGAGGAACCACAACCGTATTAAAGAGTCGAAGCATTAGGAAGGTTGAGAACCACTGATACACTCTCAATTCTGTGTTTACTCTCTCTGAGTCCAATTCTTCCAGCCACATTATCTTTTGTATCTTATGTATCCCAGGTTAGTCTCAAATTTGCTAAGTACTCAAGGCTGACCTTGAACTCATTCCTCCTGTCTCTACCTCCTGAATGGTATAATTGCAGTCTGCAACACCATGCCCAGCTTTCAGTTTTCATTCCTTTTCTTCTTGGTATTTATTACACCAAGTACCTTTGGTTGTTTGGTGTAGTCCTTAGGATAGAACCCAGAGACTCATGCATTCTGGCCAAGGACTCTACCACTAAACTACAGAGGGGCTATATCTTAAATGAGCCTTTCCAAAAGAGGCACAGACAGCAAGAATGACATAATCGGGCTTAGCTAAGCATGTGGTCAGACAGCTGGAGATTTGGGCAAGACCATTGACCAGACAGGCAGCAGACTTGGCAGGTTCAAGAAGCTGGCAGGCTTTAAAGCCTCTGTTAAAGGTAGCAATCAAGGTCAAGGAAGCAAGCTAATTAAACCCTGTAGGACAGCGGTCCACAGCCACTGCTAGAAGGAACTTGTTCTCTGACACCCAAGAAACTGTAGCCTTTTTAATCTAGTGTAGTCTAAATACTCTCCTGTTTATACCCTATCTACAGATAGCAAAGCAATTTTTAAAACTCCCTAATTCGTAAAAGCTAACAGTACTGGCTGGTTTTGTGTGACAACTTAATACAAGCTAGAGTCATTAGAGAGGAAGGGGCCTCCACTGAGGAAATGCCTCCCTGAGATCCAGCTGTAAGGCTTTTTCACATTTACTGATCAATGGCGAAGGGCCCAGTCCACGGTAGGTGGTGCCATTCCTGGGCTCTGTAAGAAAGCAGGTTGAGCAAACCAGGGACACAGCCAGTGAGCAGCACCCTCCATGGCCTCTGCGTCAGCTCCTGCTTCCATGTTCCTACACTGTTTGAGTTCCACCTGACTTCCTTTGGTGATGAACAGCAGCACAGAAATGTAAGCTGAATAAACCCTTTCCTTCCCAGCTTGTTTTCTGATCATGTTGTTTCATTACAGCAATAGAAACCCTAACTAAGACACTAAACAAAACATATTTTTTTTAAGAAAGGAATTCACTTTGTAGCTAGGCTTAAAATCACAGTCTTACTTTTGCCTCAGCCTTAAACATGCAGGGAAACAGGCATGGGACACTTCTCTAGGCTCAAGCAATACATTTTTGTTTTTGTTGTTATTGTTGTTATTTAAAGAGAGAAGGGGGAAGCCGGGCGTTGGTGGCGCACACCTTTAATCCCAGCACTCGGGAGGCAGAGGCAGGCGGATCTCTGTGAGTTCGAGGCCAGCCTGGTCTACAAGAGCTAGTTCCAGGACAGCCTCCAAAGCTACAGAGACACCCTGTCTCGAAAATCCAAAAAGAAAGAAAGAAAGAAAGAAAGAAAGAAAGAAAGAAAGAAAGAAAGAAAGAAAGAAAGAAGCAGGGAAAAAAACACCCTGTCTCCATATATTCCCGTGCTTTCGGTGTGCAGGTTATAGCATACATAGGCTTGTCTCCCTTATTGCAGGTAAATTCTTCAGAACTGTCCTAGTTTGCTTTCTATTGCTATGGTAAACACCATGACCAAAAGCACCCTTTGGCTTACACAAATATCAGATTCCATCATTGAGAGAGGTCAAGGCAAGAGTTAAAGCAGGACAGGAATCTGGGGGCAGGAACTGAAGTACAAGCTATGGAAGAATGCTGCTTTTACTGGCTTGCTCCCCACGGTTTGCTCAGTCTTAACAGCACCCAGGACCACTAACCCAGGGCTGATACTACCCACAGTGCTCTGGGACCTCTCCCATCAGTCATTAATTTAGAAATGCTCTCCAGAGTGGACTATAAGCAATCTGATGGAGGCATTTTCTCAGTTGTGGTTCCTCTTCTGAGACAACTCTAGGATTTTGACAAGTTGACAAAACAAAATAAAATCAGCACAAGTGTCTTGCAATTTTTCCCATAGGTTTCTGTTTTTCAGAACTCTGCTTACAGAATATGTGTGCGTGCGTGCGTGCGTGCGTGTGTGCGTGCGTGTGTGTGTGTGTGTGTGTGTGTGTGTGTGTGTGTGTGTGTGTGTGGTCTCAAGCACTTGGAAGTCAGAGGCAGGAAGATCTTTTGGGACCAAGGAAGGCCTCATCTCTCTAAAAGAAAAATAAACAAGCTTTAGAAAAGACAATTAATAAATTTAAGGGCAAAAGCAACCTGTAGCTATTGTTGCCAAACAATACTATCTCTTCATGTCTGTTGAATGTGAAATGTTCCCACAGGCATATATATTTAGACACTTGGTTCCTAGTTGGGGACAATGTTTTGGAATGCTACATAATCTTTGGGACATGTTTTGGAATGTTACAGAATCTTTGGGACAGGCATAGACTGTCAGGAGCTGAGTGTTATAGCCAGGCCAAGCTTCTGTTCCCACTCTCCACTACCTGGCTATCAAGAAGTGAAGAATGCAACTTCCTGCTCCTGTTGCTATGGAGGAAGCTAGTCCAGCTGTCAAGCTTTCAACTCTAGACACTTTGAACCTTGAGCCCAAATAAACCCCCCTGCTTTACTTTTCTTCTGTTGGGTTATGAGACTGAGAGAGGTAACACAATGTCCTTATCCTCTAGTAACATCCAAGCCCTTAATTAAAAACAAAAAAACACGCATTCCCAGAAGTCACTAAATCCTAAATCCAATGCTCTCCTCTTAGACTTTAATTCTTTTTACTATCTGAGTACCATACTGATTTTTTTTAATCAATGTACAAGCAAAATATTTCTTACAACCTCATCCTGTCCCCCACATTCACCCAGTGGCATTACATCAGGGTATTCACATCTCCTCACTAATTAACACCACAGGGGCATGACTCCATTTAGTTCTTGGTTCTCCATGGCTTCCTTTCTTCACCCTCTCCCCTCGGAAACCGACTTCCCTTCCTGTGGCTGAGCTCTTGGCACAGTGACTGTCTGCTGGGCTTGTATAGGTAGTACTGATATCACTCATGAGCTTCGGTCCATCCCTTCAAACATCATCTATAATTACTTCAGACTCACAAACTGAAATTATCCTTAGCCTCCCTCACCAAAATGGTTCATGAGGTTGTTTGCTCCTTATTTTTATTACATTTGTGAAATAGCACTTCCTTAGACATCTAACCCTCTAATCAGTGGCTTATCTCAAGTTCCACTCTTCTAAGAGAGGCCTTCAAAACATGCTCCCTCACTTTGTCCAGAAAGAATATTAGGCAAACACGTGTACCATCGAAGGCATCAAATTGTGTTATCTATACCAGAAAATAGGTATATGTAAAAATACCATTTTATTTTTGAAAATTATAAGCTGTAGGACAAGATTGTTTTTCTCAGAGAAAATGTATGTAGCAGACCTGATAGTTTTGTATATGAAGAAAGGGTATTTCAAAGGAGGCCCGCGCAAGCTCTAGCCTGTCCGAGGCTAGAGACTGCTGTCTCATATGACTCTTAGCAGTGGATCACTGGGCTCGTGCGTAGATGAAGAACAAAACTAGCTGTGAGAATTAATGTGAATAGCAGGACACACTGATCATGGACACTTCAAAAGCACTTGCTGTCCCCGGTTCCTCCTAAACCTATGTTTGCCTGAGTTGGGGGGGGGTGGTAATTTCTTTATCTACTGCTAGTTTTTTGTTTGTTTTGTTTTGGTTTGGTTTTGGTTTTTTGAGACAGGGTTTCTCTGTATTGTTTTGGAGGCTGTCCTGGAACTCGCTCTGTAGACCAGGCTGGCCTCGAACTCACAGAGATCCGCTTGCCTCAGCCTCCTGAGTGCTGGGATTAAAGGCATGCGCCACCAACACCCGGCTATCTACTGCTAGTTTTTAGATTCAGGAAGCACAGACCCTACTACAAAAACTCTGGTTGCCAGCCAGGCAGTAGTAGCCCAGGACTTTAATCTCAGCACATGGGAGGCAGAGGCAGGTGGATCTCAGAGACCGGGGCCAGCCAGACATGTAAGAGTGAGTTTCAGGACAGCTAGGGCTACAAAGAGAAGCCTTGTCTCAAAAAAAAAAAAATGCAGATTGCTTACAATGTGCCTTAATTGAAGTGCCAAGACTTTTAGCAAGCTACTAACTGGATTTCTGCTTTACAAAGACTGTCTTTTCTATACTTTGGGAAACAGAGAAGATGCTTGATCAAAGACAAGTGGTTTATCTATTCAACTCTGCTTTCTTTTCTCTGTTTAGAACTCCATTAGGATGCTTTCCTGTGAAAATCTCGCAACTCCATACCTTTATTAAAAAATGAAAAGCCAGCTGTAGTTGAACTTTACTGATGTTATAGGTGTGAAGTGTCTTAACAAGAGGCATTCTCTCTACCTAGAATCTTGGGTACCCTCCTCAGGGCTAATTCACATGCTAGTATTTTCCAAAGGTGCGAATAACTGGAACTCTCATGTAAAAAGAACTGAATTCAAACCAACTTCAAGGGGTGAAGACATCATGGGGAGTCAAGTCTCACCTATTTGGGTGGGATGGCCATTGAGTAGGCTTTGACCAAGAGTTCAGATGAGCCGGGGCGTTGGTGGCACACGCCTTTAATCCCAGCACTCGGGAGGCAGAGGCAGGCGGATCTCTGTGAGTTCGAGGCCAGGCTGGTCTACAGAGCGAGTTCCAGGACAGCCTCCAAAACAATACAGAGAAACCATGTCTAGTAAAAACCAAAAAAAAAAAAAAAAAAAGACAACATGCAAAGCGGCATAGCTAGGAAGAAATCATAAAGGTCGAGCAGAGTTCAGTGAAACAAAGACGACAGTGTAAAGACTGAAACAGGGAGGAGGTTATACACATGCACACATATGTAATCATGCACAATTATATGCACACAGTGAAGCCATCTTATTGTACACTAGCTACAAATTTAATTAAAAATAAAATATTCTATATTTTTTGGTTAAAAATGTGTGTAGCATACTAGAAAACATACTAATAATGGTTCCCTCTGAGTAAGATTTTTCTGGTGGTGAGATTTTCATTGCTTGTAATTCTTAACTCATGCATTTTTTATTTTTAATGATTAACATACTTACACCTTTAAAAAATAAAAATAGCTAGATATGGTGGTACTCCCTACCACCCTTTAATTCCCGAATTTGGGAGGCAGAAGCAGGTAGAAAACCGGTAGAAATCCAGCATGGTCTACATAGTGAGCTCCAGGACAGTCAGAGCAATGCAGTGAAATCCTGTTAAAACAATAACAATAACAATAATAAAAATAAAAATAAACATAAACATATCCTGCTATTTTCAAGTAATTTTCTTATTTTTTGAGAATGACTCACTTTCTATTTGTGAAACATGTAATAGCCCTGTTGTAAGATTCTCAACTTACACCTTTTTATTACTCTTTGTATCATTTATTTATTTATTTATTTATTTTTGAAACAGGGATATATATATACATATATATATATATATATATATATATATATATATATATATATAAAACCAAAGCCTCATATTCATGATGTTTCTGCCTGCTCTAGTTTGCTTTCCTGTTGCTGAGATAAAATACTGGCCAAAACCAACTTGGGGAGGAAATGGCTTTCCAGTTATAATAGTCCATCATAGATGGACCGCAAGGCAGGAATTCAAGGCAGAAACCTGGAGGCAGGAATGTACACAGGGACCATGGAGGATGCTGCTTACTGGCTTGTTTTCCCTATCCTGCTCAGCCATCTTTCCTCCAAAAGCAGGCACCATCCAGAGGGCTGGGTCTTCCCATGTCAGTCATTCATCAAGGAGATGCTCCACAGACTTGCATTGTCTCAACTGAGGTTCCTTCTTCCGAAGAGAATCTGAGTTGTGGCAAGTTGACAAAAGCTAACCAGCATCCTGACTCTGCCTCCCCAGCCTGCTAATGTTTGTATTACAATCATGAACTACTTTACAAGATTTCTGAGTTATCTGAAGTTTTATAGTAAGCATAGTTTCTCTTTCGAAAATTGTTCCAAAGTTTGATTTCTTTTCATGCTTATTCTAACATTGTGCTTTGGGGCCTGTGAGTGTGTGTGTGTGTGTGTGTAAGTGCAGGTACATGTGTGCCTTAGCACAGGAGTTGAAGGCAGTAGGCAACTTTCTGGAGTCTGTTCCTCTCACTTTGTTGAGAATTTGTTGTTAATTCTGTTCTACACACTCTAGGCTAGCTAGCCTGTTAGCTTCCTCTGTCTCTGCCTCCTGTTCCTCAGCTCATGGTAGCTGGATTGGAATTTGCAGATGCACACTACCCCATCAGCTCTGTGTGTGGGTAGGGATAGCAAACTCAGTCAGGCTTGCATGCCCAGTGCTTTTTCCCACTGAGCCAAAGCTCCCTGGCTCAGGATTTAATTCACTGTTTCGTTAAAAAAAATTAGTTCTTTAACATTTGTATAATTTAATGCAGATTAGTGAAACTCAAAATGTTTCTTTATGGTAAGGAACCCACCCCCAAGGGTTCTTTACCGTTTCCTAGAAATCCCTTTGAGAATTCTACTTGCTTTGTTTCCACATATGAGAGGGAACATGCAGTACTTGACTTTCTTTCTTCTTTGAGTTCTTTCTTTTTTTAATTTTAATTAGAAACAATTTACATTGTTTTACATGTCAATCCCAGTTCTCTCTCCCTCCCCTGTCCCAGACCAACCCCCTATCCTATCCCTTTTCTGCTCCCCAGGGAGGGTGAGGCCTTCCATGGGGGATCTTCAAAGTCTGTCACATCATTTGGAGCTGGGCCTAGGCCCTCCCCCATGTGTCTAGGCTGAGAGAGTATCCCTCTATGTGGAGTGGGCTCCCAAAGTCCATTCATACACTAAGGATAAATACTGGTCCACTACCCCATAGACTGCCCAGGCCTCCTAACTGATACCCACGTTCACGGGGTCTGGAACAGTCCTATGCTGGTTTCCCAGCTATCAGTCTGGGGTCCATGAGCTCCCCCTTGTTCAGGTTAGCTGTATCTATGGGTTTCACCAGCCTTGTCTTGATCCATTTGCTCATCACTCCTCCATCTCTGCAACTGGATTCCAGGAGTTGAGCTCAGTGTTTAGCTGTGGGTGCCTGCTTCTGCTTCCATCAGCTACTGGATGAAGGCTACAGGATGGCATATAAGGTAGTCATCATTCTCATTATAGGGGAAGGGCATGTAAGGTAGCCTCTCCACTATTGCTTAGATTGTTAGTTGGGGTCATCATTGTAGATCTCTAGACATTTACCTAGTGCCAGATCTCTCTTTAAACCTATAATGACTCCCTCTATTATGGTATCCCTTTTCTTGCTCTCCTCTATTTTACCCCTGACTCAATCTTCCTGCTCCTTCATGTCCTTCTTTCCCCTCCTTTTCTCCCCTCTTTCTCCTAACTCTCTCTCCCCTCCCCACATGCTCCCAATTAGCTCAGGAGATCTTGTCCCTTTCCTCCTTCTCCAGGGGACCATGTAGGAAGTATTCGGCTTTCTGAGTCTCACTTACTTCTCTTAACGCGAGACCCTGGAGTTCCATTCATTTTGCTGAAAGTGACACTATTTCATTCTGCTTTATGACGGAATGATATCCCATTGTACATACAAACAGTTTTTGTCTATTCATCTATTGGCAGGCACAAAGATTATTAGTTACTTTAATTATGGTGATTACTACAGCAATAATAGTGTTCTCCCCTCCCCTGCAGTTATATAAGCAAAAGCAACTTCTGGTTAGAGGAGACTCTTCAGCCAGCCAAACTGCCTGCAAATCATGCAATGAGTTCCAGGGATGCAGCTGCCTAAGTTTTCATGAATGCTGGGTGAGTCTTTTGCTGATGCAGCTGCTTTTGATTTGTCCTTGATCCTTTCTGGATATGAAAGTGAGAACAAAAATTCCTGGACAGAAATTGTGTCTGCAAAGGCCAACTGAGGCTGTTTCTAAGGGCTGATTGTTTAGAACTTCAGTGCTGTGGAGAGGGTGAAATGTTAGGTTCTCAGCCTAATTGCAATTTACCTTGAGTTATATTTAGCTCTCCAATTACCCATTCCTTGGCTACCTCTATGCCAGATCAAACATCCTGTGACTAATAGATTAAAAAACCTTTTGGAATGTATTAACTAAAAAGTTGTAGTGTCTATTAACAAAAATACCAAGCACACATCATCTGACAGTTGGGGCTGAGATTTCCCACTTTGCTGTAACCTACTTCTTTCCACCAATATATTAAAAATGTCTGGCCCCACCTTTAATCCCAGCACTCAGGAGGCAGAGACAAACAGATCTCTGTGAGTTTGAGGCCAGCCTGGTTTACAGAGCAAGTTCCAGGACAGCCAGGGCTACACAGAGAAACCCTACCTCAAAAAACAAAACAAACAAAAAAGTGTCTTGACTTTGACTTTCTTTCATTACTATAAAAACTTCCTGAAACCACTTCCACATTGGCACATGGAATTCTGGGTTCCCAGTCCATTCTTCCTTTGAGTTGAGAATTGTGGTTTTGTATAGAGAATACCTACCTCTAATAGCTATCAGAATTTGGTAAAAGCCACACCTGATTCTTGTGACTTAATAATGTCTAATAAACTTTCCTAGAATTAACAGATTTTTTTAATCAAGTGAATATCTAATTGACTGAGAGCATTAGGTGTCACTAGAAGGCTTGGAGTCTCCACTAGCCACCTAGAGAGTTTTAAAACAGTCAAGATTGTTTAGATGGACATTGGAGGAAGCAGACTTTGATTGACAGCTTTTGCCTCCTCAGGGAAATAGGGAGGCAGGAGAGAACCGATTGAGAATGCCATCCCTGAAGGTCCTTCGGAAGCAACAGCAATAGCATTCAGTCTTGGAGATCCAGAAGCACGGAGCACACAGCAGTGGCTCTTGATCTATCCCCTATCTTTGTGCATTCTGTGGGAGTCATTTGGTGTTGCTTCCAGGCCACTTGTGGGGGTTGGGTACGGGGATTGGCAGATGTCAATCAAGCTGTGAGCCTCTGTCTGACAGCTTCTGGGTTTTTAACAGGCACTGGCATTTCCTAATAATGCTTAAACTCTAGTCAAATAACTTGAGGAAGAGTTGGGGCCTGTTGACTTGTCCCATTTGCAGCCTAAGAATCCTGAGTTCAGAGCTACCATGCTGGGTGGTAATATGACCCAGATCTAAAGTGATCTTGGGGAAATTAATCTCTTTGAGTTTAGGTTTCTCCATTTGTATAAAAAACAAAGGCAGTATTCTTAAATACTGAGATTAAATGCCTATTAAAATGTATTGTAGCGCCTGGAGTGGTGGGACACTCCTTTAATCTCAGGAAGTTACAGGACTGCCAGAACTACATAGTGAGACTCAATGTTGTGCTCCCCTAACCACCCCCCGAGAAAAAATAGTGAGTGGATGTTGGTTTACCACAAATTTTATGAATAACTCTCTTTTAAATGCTTATGGATGAAGAAATCTCCCAAATGAGCTTTAGAGTGTGAGCTAAGTATATTATGCAACAGCCTTCATATTTTAGAGATGTTTGAATTATTTTACAAATGTTTGAATTATATTACAAAATGTTGGCCAAGATCCCAACTCATTGTTCAAATGTCTATTTAAACTATAGTATTCTTGGTGGTATGTCTCTGTAGAAGGTTGTTGTTAGTGTAAGGTTTCTATAGTACCTAATGTCTTAGTTGCAAGGAGATCTTTACATTATTTTCACTAGCTATGTGTTCAGAATGCTTATAAGAAGTTCAGCAAATATTCCACCCATTTGAACAGTAGTTACAGCATTAGGAACTTGTCTTAGTCCTAACTTCCTTGGCCTATTGGGTGTTAACTGAAGTTCCTATTTATAGCTCCCATGCCAGAGGATCCAGGAGGATAGGGACTTGGATGGTGAAGTTAGCGTAGGAGGTCATAAGGAACATTTTTTTTTTGTAATCAGAGAGTGAAGAGATGCACAATTACTTCTCTATCTGACCTTATTTCTATATAGTCTTTTTCATTCCCAGGATCTCAGGGTTTGCATGTTCGTTCTTCACACTAGCACAAGCCATGTGCTCTCATAAAAACCCCTCTTGTTGAAGAGAAACGCTGAAGACCACGTAACAGCTCAGTGGCATTCTGGTGCCAGAAACCGCTGCTTAACAGTTTTCTCTTTCTGCTCTGTGTGTGTGTGTGTGTGTGTGTGTGTGTACGCGCGCTCACACGCGCACACGTGGATGCCAGATGTGCCTTTGTGTATCTCCCTCAGTCACTCTGGGTTTTTGTTGTTTATTTTTTGCCTTGTTTTGTTTGAGACAGGGTATCTCTCTGAACCTGGAGTTAGTTGATTCTCTTAGGCTGCACGGCCACAGCTTCAGGGACCTAGCTGTCCGTCCCCCTCCCCCTCCAGTGCTAAGATTCCAGACATGTGCCAGTATGTCCATGTTTTACATGAGTGTTGGGATTTGAATGCAGTTCCTCATGCTTGCCCAGTTGCAGTAGGCACTTTACCAACAAAACCATCTTCCCACACTAACAGTTTGGTTTTTTAGAGATTTTGCTGGCAGAAGCAATGAGAAACATACAGAATATGTTTTTTTTTAAAGACTTCCCTTTTAGGAGCTATCTTCCTCTTTTATTTCTTGGAAAATAAAGAGGAAAACAATACAAGGCCATGCAGCATATGAGAAAAGGGCAGAATTACACAGAGGATAAATGGATTAACACTTATCTTAGACTATTTGCGTTAGAAGGTGGATCTGTGACCTTTGGGCAGAAGGAAGGCACAGATTGTGAGAAAGCAAGCTGCAGGCAGTGCTGTCTCCTAAGTCTGCAATAAAGAGACCAGGAAGGGAGGACAAGGGGCAAGCAGAACAGTTTGCCTTTACCCCCTTCCTCATGCTACGATAGGAGGCAGGAATAGATTTGTGATTGAATACAGCTATGTTAAATGTATGCTGGACATAGTCTATGAGAATTAGCATCTTGTAGGCATTAAAGAAAAACTACAAAGGAGGGAGAACAAGATGGCTTAGCAGGTAAGGAGCTTGCCACTAAGCATGAAGACTTGAGTTCAACCCCCTGGAACCACATGAAAGAAGGAAAGAATCAACTCTTGCAAGTTTTCCTCTGACCTCCACAGATGTGCTGTCACCCCCACCTCCCATGCAATAAATAAATAAATGATAAAAAAATCACAGAGTGGTTGTTTTAGACTATGTTCCTATACAGACCTGTCTAAAAAAATAAAGCCAGTCATGTTAACATTCCACCAAGCTGAGACTAAGCTATTTATCTGACCTGAGAAATCAAGATTAGGCAGAGAGCCAGTTTTTCCAAAAAGGGCAATTACACTTGGTATGGTAAGGGAGCTTCCTCTGCTTCAATATAAATGAAATATCCTGATGTTACTTAATAGGTTAATTTTAACTATTGCTCTGTCTCTCTATCCTTGTCTATAAGAAAAGAAGCTTTGAAATAAAGTTTTGTTTTTATATTTTTGTGACTATTTTCTAAAATTAAGTTCACTTTTTGGTATCATAGAAATATATATTTTTTTCATTTTTTGGTGTTTTTTTAAAACAGGTCTCTCTGTTTTGCCTTGACTGTCCTAGAACTCACTCTGTAGACCAGGCTGGTCTCAGACTCACAGAGATCCACCTACCTCTACCTCTGGAGTGCTGCGATTAAAGGTATGTACCACCACGGTTTGACAGTATATATATTTCTTATTAACAAATATTAATCGTATATATTAATGAGTTTCATTGTGATATTTCAACAATGTCAGTTATCATTTCTTACTCTTTATCATTTATTTATGTTTGAAGCCTTCAATATCCTCTGTTGTAGATCTTTATAAATATATACATTAGATTACTCTGCCAGACATGTCCAGACTGTAATCAGAGGTCTACATGCAGCCAAACACCAAAACAAATACCAACCAACATAAAATTGTAAACTTACTTACAACAGTATGAGATGCTTTGTGTGTGTGTGTGTGTTGACTGCATAGTTCTCAAGCATAGCCCTGGCTTTTGTAGATGACAAAATCCTATTACAGTGTTAAAGGCCATATGCTCTTAAAGCTGTAGTCTTCCAATTGTTCTACAGTACACCAGAACATTTTCCTATTCATGTTTGGCACTCATTATCAACATTGCCCTCGTCCCTTCTCTTCACCATTCCCAAGCCTAGTAATTATGTTTCTACACTAAGCTAATCTTTAAATATACATATCTCTTACTGGAAAAAAGTCATGCTAACAATTGACTGTTGGCAGCATGCCATATTTAGTATGATATATACCTTATAGGAGTTATGGCTGACAGTGGAGAATGATAAAGGAGAGAAGGAATGGATATGATCACTTTTATATTCTGTGTCATAAGAACACATTTGTACTTCATATTGTAGAAAGGAATCTGTGTACATTTGTTATAGACACTGCAACATGAACATGCTGCCACTAGTTTGGTAATCTAAATCAACCCTTAGCCTAGAGGATTCTGTGCAAAGGATGGAACGCTCAGAGGCCTTGGAAGTATGCAACCCAGATGCACTGAGAACTGTAGTATGTTGTGAGATATTTGGTCTCACTGTGAACCCCGAGTTTGCATTTTCATTAATTAAATAAAATCAGCCTTGGGTGAGGAGACTGAATTAGCAACTAGTTTTCAGAATGTAATCCTGGAGGGTCATATGGTGTCTGTTAGATGATAATGGGATGCTCAGGAAATAGTAGAGAGGGTTCTTTTGTTTTGGTGGACAGGAAGGACACCCTCTTTTAGAGATGCCAGCAAAGAGAGATCAGCAAGTCACTACTCAGCCTCTCTGAGCTAGTAGGTTTTCACCCCAGCCTTTGACTCCTGAGTCTTATTGATAAACAACAACGGAGATTTTAATGAAAAGCTATAATGTAGCTGATGCCTGCAGGTACAGAATTTCCATCAGGCTGTTGCCTGAGTGGCCAGACCACTGCCAGAGAATCAGGCCAGTAACTGCGCAGATGCATTTGCTGCCTAAAACAGCAGCAGATTGAAGTGCAGCCTCTGTGCTAATGGAAAAAACAATAGTAACAAGGTAGAGGTGCCGGAGATGAGAGAGAAGCACCGGCACCACAAATCTCAGAGATGAGACTAGATCAAAAACCAGAAGCAGTGGTTCTCAACCTACCTATGCTGAGATACTTTAATATAGTTCCTCATGTTATGGTGACCCCCAATCATACAATTATTTCATTGCTACTCCACAACTGTAAGTCTGCTACTGTTGTGAATCATGATGCAAACAACTAATATGCAGCCTATTTGATATGCAACCCCAAAGGGTCGCTGCTTTAGAGAGAATGATTGTCTTTGTTTACACCCTGTGTAACCTGCTGGGTGATGTGATGAAAGGCAGGTGTTAATCCATTGTCTTCTCAGATGACTGGCTTCTGATAAACATAGTTTACAAATTCAATTCCCACCTTTACTCAGTAGCATTTTGTTGTCTGGCAGGCCAACCTCTGGGATTCTGGTCACAGCCTTGCTGGCCATACAGTCCCTCTGTTGAAACTGCCCTCTTTTGCCTTGCAGGATATACAAGAAAGAAATGACTATATATAGCTACGTTCTACTAATGATAATTTATGTAACTTACATAATTTTTTCTTTCTCCTTCCTTCTTTGCTTCCCTCCTTCTCTGCCAAATGTTCTTTTCCTTTCTCTCTCGTCCGGTGTGTGTGAGTGTGTGTGTGTGTGTGTGTGTGTGTGTGTGTGTGTGTGATTGTGATGATCACCCTGCCTCAGCCTTCTGGGCAGAGATGATTACAGGTTTATACCACCAGTCTTGCCTAAGTTTCATAAATATCCATGTGTCACGAGATATTATTATCTTATTGATTTTTTTGAGCTACTTAAAAACTGTAAAAACCATTCTTAGGTCAAGGACTGTATAAAATAGAAGCAAACTGCATTTGGCCCATGGGCCACAGACTTAGTTCAAATGCCACTCTATAAAGCTAGAAAATAGCTGTTAATAGTGGCCCATGTCTTTAATTCCTCGGGAGGCAGGCGCAGCCTGATCTCTTCAGATTTGAGGCTATACTAGTACCTAAAGAGTTAAAAATGTCTTTTTCAGTGGTCACTTGATGTTCTCTGGCCACCTTACATAATTCACCCCCTCAGCTTACAATTCTAAGTGTAGCTTGATCAGAACACTGTTGATAAAGATCACATGAGATAAGCCTTTGTAGGTGATTTATACAGTAAAGATTTTTGTTTTAATCTTTTTCCCAATAGAAAAGAGATCATGGTTAAAGAATTTTTCCTCCATTGAGGTAGATAAAACCAAATAACTAGCATTAAACAGTTTGAGTAACTTCTGTAATTCAGATGGCTCATTTAGTGGGTGATTTAATATTAAAGGGAAATCTTTATGAAATGAAACTTAAGAGTTAATTGAAGAAAGAATGATTCTCAGATTGGCAGCCCTCAGAAACAGAAAAGTTTCAGGGAGTGCTTCTCTACAATGTTGGTAGAAAACAGAAATAAGTTGCATATAATTGCCTTGACTGGTTATAGGTCAGGGTTTGCCTATTTGAACAAGGTCTTATCAGTTGGTGGCCTGGGATCACCTAAATCTTATGTGGTTGTGAAGCACTCAAACTCTTCTAGTCCCTAGCAAAATATACACTGTAGGCTTACAGTTTGTATATGAAATTAGGTTACAGTTACCTTGGAAATTGTGGTATGAAGGCATCTTCAGGCTAAATTAATTTAAGACAAGGTTGTACTTAAGAAGTCCATTGTGTTGTTACCCATTCATCCTCATAGTCTTTAATTTCGTCTTTTAGACTGGACCTGGATATATATGTAGCCTGGACTATTCTTGAACTCCTGATCCTTCTGCCAACTGCAGGATTTTAGGTGTGTGCCACCATGCTGGTTTGTGTCCTTGTATACTTTTGAATACTGATTGGGATAACCTCAGAACCTTTTCGGAAGCCTCAAATGTCACTGAGATATTTGATTAAGATAGAAATTTGACACTCTCCAGACTACAGGTCAGGATGATTTAGGAATAATAACAACACAGAACATTTATAGGCTGCTTTGTTTATGCCACAGATTGTTCTCATTTAAATCCCATGACAATTAGGTGAAAAATGCCCATTGTTATAGCCACATTATAGTTAAAGCAAAAGAAGATTAAATTATCTGTCCAATTCTGTCAATGGTGGCACACACCTTTACTCCCAGCACTCTGGAGGCAGAGGCAGGATGATCTCTGTGAGTTCCAGGTCAGCCTGGTCTACAGAGTGTGTTCTAGGACAGACAGGCCTGTTTCACAGAGAAGCCCTGTCTCAAAAAACAAAAAACAAATCATTTGTCCAAGAGAGTAGTTAGAGCAGCATTAAATTTAGGCAGTTGCCCACAAGAACTACATACATGCTTAGAGAATTTAAACAAAAACCTACAAGAACACAGAATTGGATAAATGTCAAAACAAAGCAAAAGGCTCCTGATAATCAAATTAAACTTTCCATTTTTATAGATGAGGAAATGACTCTTCAAAGTTAATAAGCATATATAGTCATATAGCTAGTTACTATGTGAATCAAGACTTTGTTTACAGTTTCATAGGCGTCAACTCATTTAGGATGAGATGTTCTTGAGAGTCTCCAAAATGGTTTGTATGACTAAAACAATTCTAGCCAGATGGGGACTATTATTTTAAAGTGTGTTACTTTTGTTTATGCTGCATTTGTTTAACTCTGTGAAGCTGTGTTACTGTGCCTGTCTAAAACACATGGTGGTCTAATAAAGAGCTGAACAGCCAATTAAGAAGCAGGAAAGAGAAATAGGCAGGGCTGGCAGGCAGAGGATAAATATGAGGTGAAATCTGAAAGAAAAGGTTCTGGAAAAGAGAGGAAGGAGGAGAACTGCAGGGACTAGCCATCCAGCCACCCAGCTACACAGCCAGACACAGCGTAAGAAGGAAAGAAAACTTATATAGGAATAAAGAAAGATAAAAGCCCCGAAGCCAAAAATAGATGGGATAATTTAAGAAAAGCTGGCAAAAAAAAAAAAAACAAGCTAAGCTAAGGCCAGGCATTTATAAGTAATAGTAAGACTCCGTGTGCATTAATTTGGGAGCTTGGTGGTGGGCCCCCGAAATGCCAGAAGAGTAAAACATCGCACAACTCTAGCCCCTCAACACATCCCTCGAGGAGCCCGTACCAACACTTGGGTCTGTGCTTCTTTTTGAATGCTGCTCTATTAGCACTCACACTTAGGCCTATATTAAAAACATTTTTATTAAACCTCACCTCTTCTTCATAAACTGGATAGTCCTGAAAATCTTTTTTTGCACCCAAGGTCCAAATCCCGGTTTGGCCTGACATTTCTAATCTAGGCAAACTCCTTGGGCTGCTGAGGGTGTCAGCGCTGAGCTGTGTCTCTGACCTCTCACCTCTGTCAATATTATTGCAACAAAGTGCATGCTCATCGGTTTGAAACTTTCTTGAACACTTTGGATTAAGCTTGTGCCAAACATTTGAGATACAGAGGAACAGAACAGTCTGTCCCCATGAGGGGAAGCCATTCGAGAAGATTTTTGCTAATATTAACACGAAACTGGTGTCAAAACATAATGATAACTGGATCTCACCCCTGGTGCCTGACGATTCATTTTGAGATTCCTGGGTTCTTTTTCCAAAACTAAGCAAGACTGGTGGGTCAATATTATTGGCAATATTTTAATATCTGTGTTTACATTAAAACATACATCAGTTAGTATTACTGAAGAGCTCAGACCTTTCTAAATTATCTTGTTTAGTGACTTGGAAATGCGCAAGAATAACCTCGACAAAGCTAAAAGGTTTCGATGGTCACTTTTAGAATCTCACACGGTGCCTGTGGGGAGGAGCGGTGCATCTCGGGACTTGTAGTCGTACCAGGATCAAGGAAACCGCAACTCCTCCCGGTTGAACTTTCTGTCCCAGCATTTAGGTTGAACCCTAACCCAAAAAGCACAACTCGATAACTTTTAGGTAACTCTCGGCTCCAGCTGTTGGCGCTAGGCTCGGGACGCGAAAGGCTCGAAGCGACTGTGGGCTTCGCCTCGGGATGGGGCGGGGCTCTAGGTACTTCCGCGTCTCGGGATTGGCTAACTCTCGGCTAGAAAAGGCGTTGAGGCGGCGCGTCCTCCCGGGCACTCGGGATCTCGGGAGGAGGTCTCGCGATACTTGGGCGCGCACAGGCTGGAGCAGCGTCGCGAGCGGTGGCGGCTGCCGAGGGCGGCGGGAGACGCAGTCGGGAAGGGGCCGGTCTGGTGGGCGCCGCGCGTGCCGCGGGGCCTCTTGGGCTGTGTCCGTCCGTCTGTCCGGCCCGGCTCGGGCGTGACGTGCGGACGGCGCGACCCACCCCCACCCCCGGGGAGCTGCGTCCGGGTGGGATCGGTGAGCGGTCGCCGTGCTTCACCTGGGCATCCGTGACAGGTGCAGAGCGGCGCGGCGCCGCACTCGCTCTCAGGCCCGCCCCCCTCAGGCCTCGGCCGTCCGGCTCGGGATGAGCCGCGGGCCCCGACCGCGCGTCTGCGGCTTCGGGCGCCTGGCACCGCCGCTCTTCCGCGGCCGCCGCCCCTAGGGGAAGGCGCAGGGAGGTGGCTGAGCGCGGGCATGAGCTGGCTGCTGCGGCGTCTGCTGCGGGACTAGGACGCCGCCATGAACCTGCACCAGGTGCTGACCGGCGCCGTGAACCCCGGCGACCACTGCTTCGCGGTGGGCAGCGTCGGCGAGCAGCGCTTCACGGTGAGTGCGGCTGCGGCGGCGGCGGCAGCGAGCGGGAGGGAGGGAGGCCCGGGGCGGCCTGAGGCTTCGCTCGCACGGCCGGCCTCCGCTCCGGTTAGAGTGCTTTCGGGCTTTCTGAAATGTTAGTCTGACCCCCTGGGGCCAGAGTAGTCCCCCTCCCCCCCACGATAGTCGAATTACGAGTTGGGGTGGGGTTGGGGGGCTTTTGATTTTTCTCACAGCAAACGTCTGAATTGTCAAAATAATTACATCCAGTAGTTGGGATATGTTTCTCTTCTTTTCAGTTCTAAGGTCAACTCTTTGTAGTCTCAAAACAGTTGCTGATTATTAAACCAGCGCAAATAATATATTGAAAACAGCGCCCATTTATTTTTCTTAAAGTGCTCCGACGAATAACTTTGCAAAGAGAATATTCTTCATTCATTCCTGTCACCCTTTGAGTTACAGAGGCAACGGCCTTGTAGCCCTTGAAAAGTCTTGAGGGTGTGCGAGGTAATTTTTGACAGTTTCACCATTGTATTTAAAGTGTTTCTCTTGTTTGCTAAGGACAGGTTAAGTTTTAGCCAAAGTGACTTGCTTTTCTTCACTTTTTCCAGTTAGTAGAACCAAGATGGTCTCACATTTCTGGCTTTATCAGTATAGTGACATTTCTATCTTAGTTTAGCTTTTCTAGTCATTTTCAAGTCATGTCAGTAGTGGACTTGAGATCTTCAGTCTGAGCATATTTGTAGAGCTATGAGTTTTGCTGCAACTTTTTGATTAAATGTAAAATTCATTTTTGTACAGCTAAGACAAGTGGCTTTGTTGGACATACTGAGCCTTTAAAGAGATCCGGGCATTTAACTCTTAAACTGTACTTTTAGAGTTGTGTCAACTAAGCTCATTTTTTCCAGGATAGAGACGGTGACTTCCCAGTGGAGTTGCACGTGACACTAGTAGTAGTTGTCAAGATTCTACTTGATGTTTGCCTAGCCTAAAGTCCTCAGGGGAAGTGAAGGGAAGGAGAGAGGCCTTAGCACTTGCCACCCCACAGCTGGACATTGCTATCTGTTCTTCTTTAAGGGAAGGAAGGAGACACAGCCTCCTTCGAGGTCTTCAGATGAGAGATTATAGCGGAGAGGTGTATTACGTCTTCTGCCATCCCTTAGGCTTTGTGAGGCTATGCTCTGAACTTGTAGAAGGTGTTCCAAATGCACATAAGGCGGTGTGGGAGCTTCAAAGCATGGGCCATGCAGTTGTCCCTTTGTATACCTACATGCATTCATCTGTAAAACCTCGGGCAATTGCTTCCATGTTGATTTTCAGGAGTCAAGGGTTGTATAGTCATCTTATGCTATCATGTAACTTGTTGCCCAGTTCTGTTTTTAAAGTCAGTTTTTCCTAAAGCAAGCATTGATGACCTTCCTCAAGCTGTTTGCTGATTGCTTCCAGAGAAGTGTACAATCAAATAAGTAGCCCACACGTTTGTTCACACACGTTTGTTCACACACGTTTATTCACACTTTAGAGACCGAAACACGTATACTATCAGTACATTAGTTTGGTGAAAAGATCCCAGCCCCCTTTTATTTTGGTGTCAGTTTAAAGATTACAGTTCTTCAGCCAGCAGCCAGCTGTAGCTTCATTCTGAAAGTTTCTTGCCCTTAGTTTCCTTAATAAGTGGGTATATTTTTTTCTTGAAATTACCCTTTTTCTCTGACATGAACAGTCTGTTGTTTCTTCCCTTGAGATTTGTTTTTAACCTCTTTTGTTTGAGCAGGATTGAAGGCTCTGAGGATCAAATCCTACTAGGCCTTTGGCATCCTACTCAAGCATTCCAGTAAGCTCACCCTCCCCTATCTTTTGAGTTCTTATTTTTTTTCAGCAAGAAGAGCAAAAATTAATGATAGATTGTGTATGAAGACTAAAAATCCCTCTCAGCTGTAATTGTACTTGAGGCAGGGACTTGAGATACTGCAGTCTCCCCTTGAAGGGTTCCTTCATCCTTTGTGAATTTCTCTGAAGATGAGCCTGTGTTTACAATTCTCCTTTTACACATTTGCAAATAGTTCAACTATTGTGTTGGGGGACTACAAAGAACAAGACTGGTTTCTATGGTAAAAACTTGACATACTTCATATTGAATTTGAATGTTACTAATATAGGGGTTAGCATATCAAAACCTTTTTTTTCTTACTACATCAACTGCCATCAAACTAGTCTGGATTTGCCCTTAGAAAGCTACTAGTAGGCACTGACTATCTCACTCATGCTTGCATAGTGCTTTTGTTTCATTATTAAGCAGTCTTGCCTTGAGTATGCATCCTCAGTGGCTTCTTCGTGAGGGCCTAGACTGTGACTGAGGTAGTAGTGATACTTAGTAGTTGAGTCATAATTGGTTTGGTTTCAAGCATGGTTCTTTATAATTAGGTTGGTTTTTTTGTTTGTTGGCTCGATTTTGTTTTAATTTTTCAAAATTTTGTTTTTATTCCAAGGATCAAACCAATGGGTCTTGCACATGCTAAGGAATCCTCAACACTGCTTTTACCTTTTCTTTTGAGGTAGAGCTTTGTCGCACTGCCCAGGACTTGTGACCTTCTTGTCTGCTGACTAGCTGGGGCCACAGGTCTTTGTCATTAGTTGTTTTTTAACCTTTAAACTTCATTTTTCTATAATCTTTTAATGGGATATTGGTATTTGTTACAAGTAATGTTAACTCTTATTAAATTAAGGTTATAATTCATTGTATCTAATTCATGGTACTCTGTAGTAGAAGTACTTTACAAATACTGGTTCTTGATGAGTGAATAAAGCAGCATTATTTCAGTGCAATTAATAATTGACAGTCTTTTAAAATTGCCTTAATCATTTAGATTTGAATTCGTGCAGTGGTCAGTGGTGGCTCTCGCCTTTAATCCCAGCATTCGGGAGTCAGAGGCAGGCAGATCTCTGTGAGTTCGAGACCAGCCTGGTCTGCAGAGGGAGTTCCAGGACTGACTTCATACCTACTGAGAAACACTGTCTCGAAAAACAAAACAAAATTTAGATTTGAGTCTAAATATAATATTTTTACTAAAGTTTCTTGAAATTTTTTTCATAGTCCTTTTGTTACACGTCTCATCATCAATATAAAGAGAGGAACTAGAGGAGATAATGGGTACACTGAGCCAAAATTATCTTCCCTTTGGTTACAGTAATGCATCCCTCATTCTTTTATCCATCTTAATTTCCTTGAGAGGTGGTGTTGAGGAAGTGCTCTGCTTACAAGACTAATTTAAAAAGAGACAGTATTAGTTAGAATCTAGATGTCCTAATATTTTGTGTGGAATGCTGATATGGATGTAATTCATCCATACTTAGTGCTGACAATGTGTTTTAGAAGAAACAGAGAGTTAATTTATTTTTAAATTTTGTTACATTTTATTTATGTTTGTGTCACATGTATGGTAGTCAGAAGACAGCTCAAAGAAGATTGTTCTCTGCTGATGATCGAGCTCAGGCTTCTTTGGATTGAATTGAGGTCATCAGGTTAGGTAGCAGGTACCTTGATGCTGAGCTGTCTTACTGATTCAAGGAGGTTAATTTTTTATGTGACAGAAAGATTGTGCTATTATTTAGGATTTTCTTTCTCTGTAGTTTCAGGCTTTCTATAATATTAGGCAAATCAGTGCCTGGCTTGGTTTAGAGACCTGACAGAAGTAGTTAATGTACCAATTGTGACATACAAATATTTTGTGAGAGTGTATTTGACAATCCAGCACAGTGTTGTTGCCATTGTTTGTTTGCAGTGCTGGGAATTGAACCCAGGACCAGAAGCATGCTAAATACCCACTTTGTCACTGAGCTCCATTTGGTAACCCTCCATATTATTGTCAGAGCACCATAAGTGAGTTTCTGTGAATAATTTATTTCTAACAAGTCTATAAAACTAATGTTCAAATTTTGTTGACTTTTTTATTTTTGAGACATAACACTGGCTGTCCTGGAACTCATTGTGTAGACCAGCCTGGCCTTGAACTCACAAAGATTGCCTGCCTCTGATAAGATTGTGAAGGTATGCACCACCGTGTTGGCTTTTGTTATTTTGAAATAACGTCTTATTATGTAGCCCAGGCTATCATCTCATTTACTAGGTAGCCAGGGCTGACACTGGATTTAGATTCCTTCCCAGCCTCACTAGTGCTGGGATTAATAAGGGAATGTACTAGCAGGCCTGGCTCATAGCCCGTTTTAAGGCTCTTTTCTTATTGGTTTACTTTCATGTTTATCACCCTGACATGAAATATAAGTTCTAGAGGTTTAATTAATTTTAAATATTGATAAAACTACTTTAGGTGACTTTCAGATGATTCTTATATATCATATGAATTTTGTTAGCATAGACTTTATATGCATTTATAGACTCAAAAAATGCAAAACACCTGGGTGTTGGTGGCACACCCCTTTACTCCTAGCACTCAGGAGGCAGAGGCAGGCGGATCTTTGTGAGTTTGAGGCCAACCTGGTCTACAGAGTGAGTTCCAGGACAGCCTCCAACAAAACAGAGAAACCCTATCATGAAAAACAAAACAAAAAAACAAAACCTCTCCAAATTAAAAATATATGGCAGTGTTTCCACTTTGCACAAACTTTGTAAAATATCGTAGCAAGAAAGTTAATGTCCTCTTTCTTTTAGAAATGACATCTACTTATTTTTAGCATAGAACTAGAAGTACATATATATGTGTGAGAGAGAAATTAATGCAGGGTGAAAGCCAGGACTTCTTGCATGCAAGGGCATGCTCTACCTCTGGTTACTCTCTTTGCGTTTGTATTTTCTAGCAGTTGACTTCTGATAGTGGAATTCATATCACTTCTGTGTTAAAGAATGTGGAACCAGACCTTGAGCCTTGTCCTTATTATTGAGCGTGGTTATTTTTAGACATCTACATCTTATCATTTAGATAATTTTGCATGAGTTAATTTAATAATAGTCTCTGTTGTCAACCATTTTTAACTTTCTTGAACCTTCTTGTATTCTTGATTCTAATCAAATCCAACACACTCTGTCTTTTCTTTGGTCCTTTTTGTATCTCTGTTCCTGGTTCTTGATCACTGGAAAATTTTTACCAACTTTCGATGGGCCCTCAAAACTTCCCAGACACCTGCCCACCCATCTGTTCATTTTTGTTTTACATCATGAAACCTCCCAGTCCAACATTCTGTTACTCATAGAAACATCCACCTGGAGTCTGTCAGGTGATCACTCCCTCATTGTCAACTATAAGCCAAATAAGTCACTGAATCAGCATCCTTTTCTTTTGTCCTAGGTTAGTCCTTTTCCCCATGCTTGGGTTTTCTCTTCTCAAGTTATATTGGGCTTGCTCCTTTATTGTCTACATTCTTTTTCTATGGGATTTCCAAGACATGATTAAAATATTCATCTTAAAAAAGCCTGTGTCTCCTCAGTTGTCACAAGTGTCTTCTATATGTTGCCTTTTCTTTGGTGTTGTCAATTGACCATTCTCTTGTTTTTCCTTGAGTCTAGTTATAACTGAATTCTTACTTCCTCCTCTTTTGTTCTCCTCTTTCTTTTCTTTCTTCCTTCTACTTATGCTCAGGATGATAATTTGTCCTTGGTCTTCTGTAGGGTGTATATTGCCTCTAGTGGTGAGATCTCAGTCTTAGAATTTCAAACTATAAATGATTTTTGGATTTTTCACTTGAAGGTGCCACAAATATGCAAATTCGTTGTTTAGACGAAGTTTCCCCTATTGGTGTTATCTTACAACTTTTCTTTTCCACCTTGTTTGTTTTTTTTTTCCAGTATCATTATCTTTGAGAATAGTTCCATCATCCAGTTGTTTCTCTCTTTCTGTCCTCCAGAGTACTGGGATTGAGGGTATGTACTACCACCACTACACCCCCATCTGTTTTTCTAAGCTAGAAGCTTCGTAGAATACTTAGCACCCCCTCCTCCAACACTTTTCTCAACTCTATAGAATCTACCTCATAAATAATTTTCAGACCTCTTCACTTATCTTTGGCCTTATTATCTCAGTGAAATAACCTTTTATGCAGTCATGCTTATCTCTAGTTTAATACTGCCAGAGCAGAAGGCATATTAAGATAAGTGTGATCTCTTTAGGTATTAAAAACAACAACAACAAAAATTCTAGTCTACTGCATGTAGAAGCTGTCATCTTAAACTTGAGCTGTATTTATGTTATTCCCAAAACTTCTCATTCCTAAAGCTTTTAAGTGGAAGTCTCTAGTCAGATTAGCTTCCTCCTTTTGTTTATTTTGAATCAAGGTCTCTCTATATAAATTAGGCTGGCATCAAACTCACAGAGATTCACCTGTCTTTGCTTCCCAAGTGCTGGGATTAAAGGCGTACCCCACTACGACCCAGTGATGTTTTTTTTTATTTTTAAGCTGTAGCCTAGTTCTTTATTTCTAGGAGCCATGATATCCTGTTTCACTATATCCCAAGCAGCTAGAGAAGTAGGGAGTAGTAAGTACTGTGAGAACAAGTGAGACAGAGAGAGCATGGAATAGTCAACGGCTCTAAAGACTAAGCACATTATGGGCAGCACCACACCTAGGCTGGTGGTCCTAAGAGATCTAAGAAAGAATTCAGATTAGTCTATTTTTAGATTATATAGTGTTAAATAATGTATGATTTTACATTTTGTGTTTGCGATGCTGAGTTTCACCAAAAATCAGTCATTCATTCATTCAATGCAGTTTGATTTATTCTTAGGACAGAATATCTATCCATTTCTAAAATTTCTCTAAGAATGCTTCTGCTGTTTTATACTATGTATTTTATGCAAAATGGTGTTGTCAAAACTCAGGATTCTAAAATGAAGGTATCAGTAGACTGAAAAATATTAGATAACATACTGTATATCTTTTTTCATCAAATATCCAGTCAAGATTTTTCAGATAAAAAACTAAGCGCATCCATCTCACTAATACAAATTTGTTTTTACCTTTTATAAATGTTAAGATTCTGTGTGTGTCAAATAATTGTTTTAAAATACTTACCATTAAATGCTTGATTTTTGTACCTATTTTACATATCTGTGTACCTTGGACCATGTAATAATTTCTCAGTTGGAAAAAGTTTTAAGAAGCCCTGAGGTAGACAGAGACCAAGCAAATAAAAGTCAGAGAAGTTACCTTGAGATGGAAAACAGAACAGAAGGAAGAGCAGTGTAAGGACAACCAGGTGTGGGAAGGAAACAGGCAGAGTGCCTGAGATGGATTTGTAGAAGGATAATCACTTAGGGTACTGTCCTGGTAAGGAGTTGGGGCTTTTATTCAAAGTGTAGTGGGAAACTTTAAAATTTAAGCAGAGGTTACAGCTTGATGCCATAAACATCTTTAGAAGTCAGTTTGGTTTTGTTTTGGATTTTTTGGCTTGTTTTTTTCTTTTTTGGTTTGAAAACAGACAAGGTGGTAAGCAATTGGATTGTTAACAGTAGGGCAGGAGACAGATGATTAAGTTACAGACAGGGAAGATAACATCCAGTGAAAATGCTAGAAATGCATGTGATTGCTTTCAATTGTGGCTGATTTGGAGTAGATGTATATATAGGCAGGAAAGAAAGTATAATTCTAATAAAGACTGTCTCAGAGGCAGTTAAAATTTATGTTTTTAAAAAATATGTAATGATATTTTACTATATTTTCTTGAAATGTCTATCATTTTTGTTTTACTTTTTTAGGCCTATGCATCTGGATGTGACATTGTAATACTGGGAAGTAATTTTGAAAGATTACAGATCATCCCAGGCGCTAAGCATGGAAATATTCAAGTGGGATGTGTGGACTGTTCAATGCAACAAGGCAAGGTTTGTAATCTTGTGGTAACATGTAGATTTGTTTTAAGTTTTTTTTTTTTTCAGAATAATCTCTGAAATACGTATTTCCGATTCAATTAAGACCTCCTTTCCAAGGATTAAGCTGTACATTCCTTTGGCTCTCTAAGATGCATTTTGGAGACTGTCAGAAATTCTGATGATGATCTTTTGTTGTTTTAAAATATCTAACAATTGATGCCCAAAGAACATTTTGTTTACCTGCACCTGGACTTAACAGTAGGTTGTGAGCTGCTTAACATGGGTTCTGGGAGTAATGCTTGGGTCCTTTGCAAGAGTAGCAAGTACTCTCTATCAGTGAGCCATTTCTTCAGTCAATTCTTGATTTTTGAGACAAGGTCACATTGTAATCCAGCCTGTCTTGGAACTCACAAATGCAGCCCAGACTGGCCTTGAACTCACAGCAATCCCACTATCTGTTTCTTGAATGTTGAAATTTCAGGCATGAACTATCCACTCAGTTAGTAATTCTGTTTTTGTATAATTTTAAGATTGTAACACAATCTTCTCTACTCATTGAGATAAAAGTATAGTGCTTTTTACCTATAAACATGTCTAAAGCTTAGTTTATTGGTATTAGAAAACAAATTCAAGGCTGGGTTGTACTGGCACATGCCTTTAATCCCAGTACTTCAGAGGTGGAGGCAGGTGGATCTCTGAGATCAAGGCCAGCCTGGTCTACAAAGTTGAGTTCCAGGACAGCCAATGATATACAGAGAAATCCTGCCTCAAAAAACATCAATATAAAACAAAAATCTTCTGAGAGGTTAGCATTCTTAAAAAGGAAAACAATAGCATTAATTTTAAAACACAAATCATTTGGTAGACATTCTTTGTATGCAGGTGTTCTAGTAACTTCTGGAAAACATTGAAAGAATATACACCAAAGTCTTGAATGTTTTGTTAATTTTTAGACCTAAGAAAAAAACTTCTAGGATTTCTATTTGTATATGAAAAGTAAAAATAATAAATTGAAGGTAAATAATTACAACAAATACAAAAGAAACAACATATAGTTCTTGTTGACCAATTTAACTATAGTTGTGTGACGTGTCCTGCTAGGAGTCATACCAGGCAACATACGTACCCTGAAATAGCATCAAGAAAGTATAGAAGATTGGGCTTGTTTGTTTGTTTATTTATTTATTGCGTTTTGAGACAGGATCTGGCTAGCTTAGAACTTGCTATATAGAACATGTAGGCCTTGAGCTCACAGATCTGCATGCCTTTTCGTGCTGGGATTAAAGGTATGCACTAGCATGTTAGGGACCTACCTAATAATAAGTTTAATAAAAGGTGTTTCTATTTCAGTCCTTTACCTGTTTGTTGGACTGCCTTTGTCTTTTATCACTGTATAGCCTTTTTTTCCCAGTCTAGTTACAAATGTCTCTCATGTATCTGACACTTGTATAGATAGACCTTAACAGAGTTGCATACATGGCTGCTCTTTAAAATTCTAAAATTCAGAGAGGTGGTTTTGTTGTTGTTTTATTTTGTATTTTTTCCTTTCATGTTTTTAGTGCTTGCTTTCCTAGCTCTATAGTTCTCTAATCTCTTGTTACTATTAAAAACTTATTTACAAATCATTCAGATTCATAGAGCTAATTAATGTTGGAAATATGGTAGCTTCCAGCAAGAGCTTTTTAAAATGAAGATTCATTAAGTCATACGATTGTCTAGGTTAGAATGAAGTCATTTGGTTTTATGATCAAACTAAAGGTAAATTTCCTTATTAACAGGTAGCAAAAGCCTTTCTTAAAGTGTCAAGAAACCAATCAGGATGGCACATACCTGTATTCCCAGTTATTCTGGAGGCTGAAACAGGAAGATTTCTTGAGTCCAGGAGTTCTGGGCTGTAGCATGCTGAGCCCATTTTGTATCTGTACTAGGTTTGACATCATATAGTGGCCTCCTGGGAGTAGGGAACCACACAGTTGCCTAAGGAAAGGTGAACAGGTCCTTAAAGTGTCAGGAAGAAAATGTTTAGGGTCTGGTGCTAAGGTACTTCTGTCTTTAAGGAAGAGAACACTACTTGACATCAACGCCAGTATTTGACCACGTTTTCTTTGTATTCACCAAATTATTCTGAGGAACTCTGTGTGTGTGCGTGTGTGTGTGTGTGTGTGTGCGTGCATATCTTGTTTATCAACTTCAAATATTCATAACTTCTCATTACTTTGCAAAGGTTCAAGTTGTTCACATTGGCAGGAATCATTGTGTAATATGGTTCAAACCCATCTTTTAGTCTTGTGTTCTTTATTCAGTTATAAAGAGTGCTTCTAGCTAGTTTGGTCATGAGTCATCTGCAAATATGTGTTGCTTCTTTTAATCTTTATAACTGTGTTCATAATATGCTCTCATTTAAAATTAAATGAATACTTATTTGCTCTTTCAAAACCAACTCATGCTTAGAGCCCAGGATTTCCTTGCTCATCATGGTATTGCTGATTTGTATATTCTACAAACTCAATTCATTTAAAATATTTGTTTTAAAATTTTGTATATGTATTATCTTCAACTCTTAGTCCCCCTCCATTAGACCATATTGTTCCTTTATGTATTTCTATTCTTTATGATGTAGCTGGTTTGGAGCTCTATGTAGAGCAGACTGACCTTGAACTCACAGAGATCAGCCCACCTCTGCCTCTGGAATGCTTCTCGGCCTTTTGGCTAAGATCAAGTGTAGTATCTGTTCTTATCAGATTAAAAGTCATTTTAAAATGTCAGATTTCATATTTGGCAAAGGTTATACTTACATGCTTTCTTCTGTAAGGAAAGTAATTGTCGTAGTGTATATTATTGTTTACTACATACTAAATGATGTGTGAATGTTCTTTTCATTTTCAGCATAGGACTGTTAGATAGTTTTATATATTGTAAATACAGATAGAGAAATCTCTGAAAAATATATGCAGAAGGTAGCAGTGCTGGGATTCTAATCCCATATAATGGTCTTCAAAATGAATATGCTCAAATACTGATGGTTGGAATCATGTATTTGCATATTTAAAATGTAATTAGAATTGTTATTTCATTTGCTTTTTTGATCTATAAGTATGTTAATCTATTTCTATTTGTTTTTCTTTTTAAAAGATTGCAGCGTCCTATGGAAACGTTATCTCTGTTTTTGAACCAGTCAGTCTTCAGAAAAAAAGGAAAAATTTGGTCAGTAGTTTATTTTCTTTTCAGAACTGAAATCTGTGTAGTATAAAAAAGTCAAAGTGCCCATTTGATAAAGTAGTATAAGTTATGGACTATAATTGAAGATAAATGTCAAGTCCAGTGTTCATATTAAAATATAATTAATTTTTTGGAATTGAATTTATTATTGTGTCAGCCAGCTGTCATAAAAAGTCTTATTTTCCTTCTGATGGTTTTATTTCATAATAGGCAAAGAATTGATAATTTAAAGTTTGGGAGTTACCTTATTGCTACTCTCAGACACTGTTGTTTAACCATAAGTGGCACTTTGTTCTTGGTTTATAGAGTACATGTAAGCAGTTTTGTGCCTTTTCATGTCTATTATTCTTACAATTACATGATTTGCTTTCAGTATTAAGACATTTCTAGGACTTAGTTTTTTTGCTGTTATTATGTTGCTTTTAGATCAGTAAATGTTCTTTATAAGGAAAATATATAAGAAACTAGAAAGTTTGTTAACTAATAGTTTATAAATGTAACAGCTGACCCACATTCTTTTGCATGTCTTTGTAGTCATCATAAATATTAACCCAGTGATTTCTAAGCCATGTGAAAACATCAGCATAGTGAAGTGAACGAAAAAGGCTAGAAGTTATAGGATTGATCTCTTTCTGTTGGTTTTACCTATGAGGTCTTACTAGGGGCCTCCTGACTTTCTTTGCTTGAATTGTTAATAGGATGATATCATAAAGATCAGAAGTGTAGCGAATTAAATAATGTTTTAATGGTTAGAAATACCCTATATATCTTCTGATGATTTTGGGGTCATTTTTGCTTGAATCAGTAGTATCTTACAAATTACTGTTCCCCCACCCCCATTATTTCCCCCTCTTTTTGAGACAGAATCTTGCCCTGTAGCCCAAGACAAGCCTGGAGCTCACCACGAGTTCAGATTAGCCTTGCACTCTCAATTATCCATCCTCAGCCTCCAAAGTGCTGGGTTTATAGGCATATGCCATTATGACCAGCATTCTCCAGCATTCAGTTTCATGAAGAGTTTTCAAAATTCTCTGGTAATGTCTGTAGATTATCTACTTAATCCAGTACTAGAGGGCCTCACCTCTGTATTAAGTAATTGGCAGTACTAAATTTAAAGTTTCATTACATTTATTTAACTGGGGAGAGGTCACCTGTGGAGGACAGAGGACAATTTGCAGGCCTTCTCTCCTCCCGTCATATAGGTGCAGTAGGTCTATTGTAAGTTGTCAGGCTTGGTGACAGCAACCTTTCTTTACCCTGAGTCATCTTGCCAAACCTTGAAAGTGTATTTTAAAGGCAGCTACCTTCCCAAGAACTGTAGTAGTACTTTCTCGTTGGGACTGCTAGCTCCAAATAATGACACAGAGACTTATTAATTATGAAAGCTTGAACTTTAGCTTACGCTTGTCTCCAACTAGCTCCTTTTTTTTTAATATATTGTTTTTTTAATTAATTTTAAATAGCTTACTTCACATGTCAATCCCAGTTCCCTCTCCCTCCCCTCCTCTCACACCCCACCCCACCACTCCCCCCCAGCCTCCTACCCTCTCCCCACTTCCTTCCACATAGGGGATATCCAGAGTCTGTCATTTCACTCAGGGCAGGGTCCAGGCTGAGAGAGCATCCCTCTTGGTGTTATGGACACACGAAGTCCATTTGTATGCCAGGGATAAACACTAATCTACTGCCCAGGGCCCCATATGTTGCCCAGGCCTCCTCCCTGACTCTCACATTCAGTGGGTCTGGATCAGTCCCATGCTGGCCTCCCAGCTGTTGGTCTGGGGTCCAAGAGCTCTCCCTTGTTCAGATCAGCTGTCTCTGCTGGTTTTGCCAGCCCTTTCTTTGCTAATTTGTTCATCACTCCTGTCTCTCTGTCACTGGGTTCCTTGGGTTCAGTTCAGTGTTTAGCTGTGGGTGTTTGCCTCTGCTTCCATCAGTCACTGGATGAAGGTTCTAGGATGGCATGGTAGATGTCAAGTTCATTATCAGGAATGGGCATTTGAGGTGGTTGCTCCACTATTGCTTAGGTTGCTAGTTGGTGTCATCCCTTTAGATCACTAGAGGTGTCACTGGTGCCTGATCTGTCTTCTAACCTATGACTCCCTCTATTATGGTATTTCTCATCCTGTTCTCCCCCTATTCTACCCCCCACTCAACCTTCCTGTTCCCCCATGACCTACTCTTTCTTCCTCTTCTCCCCCTCTCTTCTTCCCAGCTCCCAATCCCCCCCCCGCCCCCCGCCATGTTCCCAATCTGCTCAGGAGATCTTGCCTCATTCCTCTTCTCTGGGATACCATGCATATCTCTCTTAGATTCTTTCCTGTTTCCCAGACTCTCTGTCAGTGAAAGTGCAGACTAGCACTATCCTAATCCATGTCTAAAATCCATATGTGAGTGAGTGCATACCATGTTTGTCTTTTTGTGACTGGGTTACCCCTAAAGATTTACTTATTTATTGTGAATACAGTGTTCTGTCTGCATGTATCCCCACAAGCCACAAAGGGGCACCAGATCTCATTACAGGTGGTTGTGAGCCATAATGTGGTTGCTGGGAATTGAACTCAAGACCTCTGGAAGAGCAGGTTCTGCTGAGCCATCTCTTCAGCCCCCCCAACTAGTTCTTATATAACTTAAGTAACCCATATTTCTTAGTCTACATTCTGCCACATGGCTTGGTTACCTCTACTCTTTAACATATGTCCTAACTGGGTCCACATCTCACTGGCGTCTCCACCTTTCTTCTTCCCAGAGTCCTCTCTGCCAGGAAGTCCCACCTATTTTCTGCCTAGCTATTGGCCATTCAGCCCATAGTTACTCCAATCACAAGGCTCCTTAAGTAGAGATACATCTTTACAGTGTACACAAATTATTTTGCAATGTTTTCCCCTTTTTGTTTAAATAAATAGGAAAGTAAAACTATATATAGTAAGACGTAAGACCAATTATCAGGTAAGAATTATATTCAAAATGACAAGTCCATTTTCATTTGGAAAATTCAGAGAAATACTCCATTATCTATCCTATCTGGTCAGTCCAAAGTTTTGTACGTAATTTACTTGTATTACCAACCCAAAAGTATGATTTTAGACCTCAAAACATTTTCTTACATAAACAGAGTTTTTAAGTCTTTCAACTTTATATACTTTCTCTCTCTCCCCTTTCCCTCTCCATCCATCTCCCTCTCTGTCCCTCTCTCCCTCTCTCATTTTTCAAGACAGGGTTTCTCTGTGTAACAGCCCTGGCTGTCCTGGAACTCACTTTGTAGACAGGGCTGTCCTGGAACTCACAGAGATCCACCTGCCTCTGCCTTCCAATTGTTGGGATTAAAGATGTACACTGGCTACTTTGTATCTCTTAATGTAATTTTCTTTTCTGAATTTGGTAACTAGAAAAAGTATAACTATCTATTGTTCAACTCCATCAGGGACCCAAGAAGGATATGATATTAACTGAGTAAACAGGAAGTCCACAACAAGCAACTTCTAAAACTCTAGAAGTGACAGGAACAGCTGACAACCTTTATGGTCATCCAAAGGTTCCCCTGCAATGTTGGGGTATTCATCTTCATGCTAGATGTCTAGAATATCTGACAGACATTTTTGGGAAGCAGAAATTTTGAAGAACTATCTTACTTGTCTTTGCAAAGTTTGACAGTTGCTTTATTTTGTGTCCTGCTTGTCCAATTTGGACAGCATACTATCAGCAGTTGAGGCAAGGGCAGTTTCTTGTTGAGTGGGTAACTTTGCCACAATGAAAACAAACGCCCTATGGAAATTCTTTGATGCCCATCATCCTTTTTTGAAGTAAATTGGTGCTGCCAGTAGCAGACATATCTCACTGTCATGAAAAGCTGTATGTTATTAAAACATCTTAAATGCCATATTCCATAGGTCTCTGAAGTGTTTGAAGACCATCTGTCTGTCTAAAACAATACATCTCTATTTGACCTTCAAAACATACCTAACATGGCTATAAATTTGATTGTTACAGATAACTAAATTCTAACCTATATTTCTTAATTATTTTAAACAGTTTGTAATAATGGCCTTTAAGGGCTAGAATTTTACATTTTAAAATGAGCTGCATAGGTACAATATCTTAAACAAGAGTAGAAACAAACATACAGAATGTTAAAACAAAAGTAATCTTAAATTTGTATCAATATGCAAAAAATCCATACTAATGTAAAATGTAAATGTAAAGTAGTTGCTTTCTTTTAGTTTAAAAGTAGATTCGGTAATCTATCCTTTTATCCTGTCATTCCTATATCTGCCTTTTTCTTTTCAGAACAAGGTCCTTGAATCTGATCTCTTTTTTTATTTTTCTCCCTGATTATGACCAATAACAACTTGCAATCACACCCCCCTAAATGATGATAAACATCCATAACCCATGGATAACTAAAAAACACACCCCACCTCTTGGGAATGTAGGAGTTGTGTTCTTAAAATTACTTACTGCTGTCTGGGGGTGACAGTATCTTTAGGAGGACCCTGAGGATATTGAGATAATGGAAAGTATTGAGCTTATCTGTAGTCCCACCCAGAGTAGTCTGTGAGGCTGGACCATCTCAACCAGCAGCTTTGAAGTTGTTCTGAGTGCAGAATTGAAGAAAACTACAGCAAACATTCTGAGAAGCTGAATCACTTAGGCTACTTGTCTTTATTGCTGTCTGGTCCTTTTTTTGTGTTGTTTTTGAAAACATACAAAGTTTTAAAAACATCTGCATTAACACAAGTATAGAATGTGCAGCATACATGAGTCAGCTGAAGATTTTTTGCTTTTTGTTTGAGCAGGTAAAAGGCATCTATCAACTTTATAAGTCCATTTGGACTGTATAAACAAACTGTAATATCAATCTCTACTCATGCCATATGAAAAGATGGCATGTAATAATAAGTCATTTGGACTCTGTAGCCAACAAGATTTATCGTGTCTCATCCAGTCTCCGAGCTCTTCCAATATCAAGTAATCAATATATACGGCACCTGTCCTATCATCTTTCTTCATATTTGTAGCCAAGATTTTCAGGAGATCTTCCCCAATTAAATCTAACTTTATGTTTCCTGTGGAAACAAAGGCATAGCCTCTTCGCCAGCACAACGTTTTTTCTGACTTCCATTTTGAAGCTAAGGAATTCTGAAAATACATAGGTTGGTTTAATTTAACAGTTTCCATAATGAAATGTCTCACAGAAGCTATTGCTTTTTATATAGTAGCATTTAAAAAAATTCAAAGTCAACAGAACAACATACTGTATCCAGACACCCTTGCCTATTTCCCATCTTTACATGGCTATTTTTTTTTTACTTTCTTTTCTCTTTAGACTTTTCTATTATTTTTAAACAATTTGTTGTTGTTTTTTTAATGATGGTATATACCCATTTCCTTTTCTTTTGTCAGCACTTAAGCACATTTTTAAGCATCCTGTACCTATTTAGAGTTTTTTTTTAAGGTCTGGACCTGGCTTTACTAAGTGCCTCCGACATTCTCTGACCTAGTGAGCCAAATCTTTAAACAGCTATACAACAGCGGCTAGACCCTCCTTGTAGTGGCTCTGATGACTTGCTCTGCCTTCTTTGGTTCCCTGAGAGCCTCGCCTCATGTGGGGAGGAGGGGTATTGGTGGGAACTGTGTTCACCACTCCAGTTCGGGGAAGTTGCTGAGCCCACTTTCTAGAGTCCCCATGAATGGCACTCAACTGTTGTACCTGCTGCAGAGAGACCCAGGCAGCCACTGTGGTGTCACTGGCCTGCATTACTTCTCCATCAATGTAGTCATGCCACACATTGAATGCCAATTTAGTAGTACTTTCTCATCAGCTTGCCGGCCCCAAATAGTGACACAGACTTATCATTAATTATGAAATCTTGGCTTTTAGCTTAGTCTTGTTCACAACTAACTCTCAGACTGTAATTAACCCATATTTTTAAATCTACATTCTGCCACATAGCTCAGTTACCTTTATTCTGCAACATATGTCTGACTTGCTCCACATCTTGTTTAGGTCTCCACCTTTCTTCTTCCCTCTGCCCAGAAGTCCTACCTCTTCTTTCCTGCGTAACTATTGGCCATTCAGATCTTTATTACACTAATCACAAGGTGCCTTAGGCAGAGACACATCTTTTTCAGTGTATACAAATATTCTGCAACATAGAAGCACTCTTTCTGTATGCAGCAGCTATCTGTTGAATGAAGAAATTAGTTTTGTTAAAATGTCTTTATTTATAAGACTAGATTAACTTAAAACTCTTCTTTTTAATGAAATTGAGTATTTTCCTTTTTTGGTTTTTGAGACAGAATTTCTCTGTGTAACTTTGGAGCCTGTTCTTGAACTTGCTCTTGTAGACTGGACTAGCCTCAAACTCACTGAGAATCTGCCTACCTCTGCCTCCCAGGTGCTGGCATTAAAGGGGTGTACCAGAACTGCCTGCCTTGAGTATTCTTTTTTTTTTTTTTTTTTGGTTTTTCCAGACAGGGTTTCTCTGTGTTGTTTTGGAGGCTGTCCTGGAACTTGCTTTGTAGACCAGGCTGGCCTCAAACTCACAGAGATCCACCTGGCTCTGCCTCCCGAGTGCTGGGATTAAAGGCGTGTGCCACCAACTATTATTCTTGATGAATGTAATAGTGTAAGATACTCAGTAAGATCAGGCTAGTTGTTTGTTACACAATATTTCCCCCTTGAAGGGGAAAACTGGAAAGAACAGAGTTGAACAGAATCTGTTAATACTGAAATATAGTTTTAAACATTTCTTAGATTCTTATACAAAAGATATTGTCATTTTTCTTATACACTCTGGAATATTCTTTTGAGATGGTGTTTCTTTATGAGAGGTGTACTTTGGATTATTGTTGGTTCTGGGAATGTAACTCAGGGATAGAGGGATAGAGTGCATGCCTAGTGTGTGCAAAGATGTAAGCTCAATCCTCAGCACTACAAATAGCAGTAATATAATTATTCATATTCTTTATAAATAATTGGTAAGTTCTTATGTTCAGGTCCTACCTTAGGACTGTCCAAAACTGTGGGTATGTGATTGTATTCATCTGTGTGTCTAGTTCTATGAAAGGCTCTGATATTCATTGTGATTTAGAGCTGTTCTGGCAGTGTCAATGTTTCCTAAAAAGGTATTCAGTAGTCCACATGTGGTTTCAGATCACCTTAGGTATTTGTTTAAAGTCAATATTCCTGTGCTTCAAAGTGTACCTTTTGAACCTGATAGATTTGGAAACTTGAACTTTTAATAAATATCATAGGCTATTCTTTGTTGTATGGAAATG
This sequence comes from Mesocricetus auratus, assembly GCF_017639785.1. NCBI lineage: Eukaryota > Metazoa > Chordata > Mammalia > Rodentia > Cricetidae > Mesocricetus > Mesocricetus auratus. Next base: position 105,594,513 of record NW_024429184.1, on the reverse strand, counting down.
TGAGGAACATTGCAGTAAGACAGTATTTATAGATTAATTTTTTATGATTATTTTTTATTTACAAACTTTTTATAGTAATGTGTAACACATACACACTAGTTAAAGTGGACATTCCCTGTATCGCTACAACAATACCCCTACTAGACATAAGGGGGTGACTAATAAAAGCCCAGTGCCAGGAGTAGGTCAGTTCTATTGGTGGTGTTTTCCAGTGAGCTTCCATAGACAGCCTTATAGGTTAGTTTAATAGGCCACAGTTTAAACTTAAAGTGAACCAAATGGAAAATGTTGGGTTACATACTAGTGACAAGGTTTTAAATCATATATATAGTGCCACATGTACTTTTTTTTTTACTGATTACTAATTTGTAGGTTCAAATAAAATATATTTGAAAGAGTGGGAAAGTCTTACAGTAAGGAAGTAATTTATCTCAGAAAGAGATGAAATATTAAAAGAAGAATTTTAAAATTATTTGACCCATGGACACATTTAAAATTGTACTTTGGACTTTACTATAATAAAATGCACATACTGTAAAGAATGTTTAAGGTCAAGCTAGGTAAGATATATGTTTATTGGTTATTTATAGTAAGGATAGACTTTCAGATCCCAGCAATGGGTAGTCTGTCACGAGTCTTTTATATCATTTATTTCAGTGGTTCTCAACCTTCCTAATATTGCACCCCTTTAATACAGTTTCTCATGTTGTGGTAACCCCCAACCATAAATTTATTTTTGTTGCTACTTCGTAACTGTAACTTTCCTACGGTTATGCATCATAATGTAAATATCTGATATGTAGGTTGAGAATCACTGGTGTATATTTCTCTTGACTGAGTTGTTTTGTTCATGTTTATATAAAAGATGCTAATCACAACTAACTGACTGGCTTTTTCTCATTTTAGGAACTTTATAGTCAGTGGCAGAAAAGTGGCCAATTTTTTCTGGACTCAATAGCAATTAATATAACTTGGGATCCCACAGGTAAGGAGTATAACAAGATTAATTGGAACAAATGTCATTGAGCTAGATTGTATTTATTACTCTTATATATTTCATCTGTCTGACTATGGTGAATACAAAAGTAAATAAAGCAAATTGTGCACTTCTATAATTTATACTGAAGTGAAGTCAGATACGAGTGATAGTAGATGGTATGACAAATATTAAACAGAATAACTTACTTTTGGAAAACAGATTTTAAAAATCTCTCTGGAAAATAAGATTTCATTGTCAAGACTTCTTTTGACTTGAATTTTTGAAAAATTTTAACAAATTAGAGCAAAGTAGATGAAATAGGAATAAGAAGTTACTTCTAAAACAAGATCCTATATTATCTTATGTATTTACTTTAAAAATTACATAACTTGAGGCTGGAGAGATGGCTAACAGTCAAGAACACTTGTTGTTCCAGAGGAACCTAGTTCTATCCCCAGCAACCACATGGTGTCTCATAACTGTAAGTCCAATTGGGAAGGATGTGGTACACAGACAAATATGCAGGCAAAAACACATACAAAATAAAAGTAAATATTTGATAGCTGAAAGCAACTATCATTTTCCTGCTTTTGTTTTATGGGTTGGAATTGATACAGGGTTTTGTCTCTTATCCGTGCATTATTGCCTGAAGTAATTTACTTGTAAAGGATCCAAAAAAGACTTTGTTCCCATATATGGACCTTGGCTAGTTCTCTAGTGGGATACCTTTGTTCTCCATGTGACCTGTCTTTCTCATGGGGCCTCTACACCAGGGAAGTGTAAGGTTTACATGGTGGTAAAGTTTAAGATTGAAAGTTTAAGCTACAAATACTCTTAAAGCCTGGCCTTCATTATCCATAGGATTTTCCTGTTTCATTCTGTGTTGAAAACAAGGTAGGAGTTCAGGTATTCAAGAAATAAGAGAAACAGATTCCATTCTTGGTGTAAATTGTGAGAAAGTCATATTACATGGGGGCCTAAGTACAGACTTTGTTCAAGTTACAGTTAATCTTTATAACTCTAAAAGCTCTAAATTTACAGGTAAGAAAATTGAAGTTCAAAGATTGCCTAACTAGATCCTGTTGGGAAATATTATTTTAAGGTGTGTGACTTTTGTTTATGCTGCATTTCTTTAACTCTGTGAAGCTGTGTTACTGTGCCTGTCTGAAACACCTGATGGTCGTACTAAAGAGCTGAATGGCCAATAGCGAGGCAGGAGCAAGGATATGCAAAACTGGCAGGCAGAGAGAATAAATAGGAGAAACAAAGAAGGAAAAAGAGCAGCAAGAGATCAAGGAGTATGAAGGATGTCAGGGGCCAGCCTCCCAGCCAGCTACAGAGTAAGAAGGAAAGTAATATATACCGAAGTAAAAAAGGTAAAAGGTCCAGAGGGAAAAGGTTAGACAAGTTAATTTAGATTAGGAAAAGCTGGCTAGCAACAAGTCAAGCTAAGTCTGGGCATTCATAACTAAAAATAAGCCTCTGTGTATTTATTTGGGAGCTGGGTGGTGGGCTCTGCAAAAAGACCAAAAAACCAAGAGTAAAAAGCAAGTACAATAAGATCACAATTTGCATGGCTAATTAAATGATGAAAACACATGGGTTTATGAATTTCTGACCTAAAGTTGAGCTTTTTCTGGACTTTTCTTTGTTTGCTTCCTCCCTCCCTCCCTTCCTCCCTCCCTCCCTCCCTCCCTCCCTCTTTCCATCCCTTCTTACTGCATCTTATTAGAATTTCTTACAGGATCTGTAGTGAGGGATTATTTCCAAGAGTATGGGCTTCCTACCAGTGGCTATAACACAAAATAAAATGTTTGTTCTCTCTTGGAACTGATAACCTGTAGATAATCAGAGTGGGTGCTCATTAGTCCACCACCCCAGTTTCCATTATCTGTTAATAATCCTTAAGGGAAGGGAAGGCATTCATAGGATCGTTTCCTTCCATCAAAGAATATAAACAGGTCCCATCTTTTCAAAAATTTATTCTTTTGTTTTTAATACATATATGCTTATTAAAATTACATTACTTATGTATATGTATATATGGGTGTCAACATACTGTGTGTGGTTAATATATGGGGTTCAGAGAACAATTTGCAGGAGTTGGTTCTATCCTTCCATCGTGAGTGTTTTGGGAATAGAAATCAGGTCATCGAGCTTAGAAGTAAATGCCTTTACCTACTGAGCCAAATTACTCTTTTACAGTTTCTTTTTAGAAACTGTATTATATTCTGTAGTTTTATAAGATTCTCGAATATGTATCCTAACTCAGTGTTAACTACCTACACAATAAGTGGTTAATAATATATTTGTATATTTCTTTAGGCAATCGCCTTTTAACTGGTTCCAGCTGTCTGCAGCTCTGGTGTAACAATAACTCAAGGAAGCAAACGGAAGATGAAACTCCAGATGGAACAAATCTTAACTTTGGAGATTGGGTGTGCATTTGGCATTGCAAGTAAGCAATTTCCTAGAGAGTTTAAATGGTAAACCTGTCCTGTGGTTTTTTATTGTATAAGTTGGTTGTATATATGATATTTTAGTCTATTCATTGTGTGAACAGACATTAGCATCTAGGGTTAGACTGAATTATACATGGGTTGGCAGTGAGATGACTCATTCCATAGATGCAGGCTACACAGCCCTGCAACTGAAGTTCAGAACACATGTGGTGGAAGGAGAGGACTGATTCCTCCAAATTGTTTTGTAACTTCCACATGTTCATTTGTAATTTATTTTCTGTTGCCGTATAAAAATGGTGTTTGGAAGTGTGGTAATACATTGCCATTAAATCTAGAAATGACATCTAAGCTAGAAATTGAAAGAGAAGGAAAAATTATGTTTGATTATACAAATAAAGCATTTCTCTAAGGAAATAAAAGGTTGAGGGAAAATAGTTAATGCTTTCTTTTAAAAAATAAAATGGATTCTAGGTCCTAAGTCCCAGGGCGCATCCTGTGCCCCTAATCCTCTCATCTCAGCCCCAGCAGCCAGCCAGCAGGTGGCTCCACCACCACCAAAACCCATTGGACAGTGTAACCTACAAGACCAACTCTGCCACCCAAACCCACCGAACCCATCATCTTCCCCCTGGCCAACCATCCCCTGCAAAACAGCCCTTATAGGCACAAGTGTTACCTGCATCAGTTGGAAGAAAAGCAGCATCCCTGTGAACAGCCCTCTCCAGCAACATCAGCCGACCCTCTAGGCACAAGTACCACCCACATCTGTTGGAAGAACAGGCACAGGCAAAACCTATATCAGTTGGAAGAAAAGACTCCATAGACACAGGCACAACCCACACCAGTTGGAAAAACAGAACCCATAGGCACAAGTAAAGCCCACACCAGCCAGAAGAACTGGATAATGTGCTGCATCTAGTTACCCAAACCTCACAAACCTCAGCTGAGGAAACCAGACTCCACCTAACAACCAGTCAATTACCAGAACCCTTGGCCATTCATGCTAAAAGACAATAAAGGAAACAGACAAGAAAGGAACAAAAGACCCATCCAACAAAGACTTCACCCTTAACTATAATTATCCCAAACCCAGATGGGTGAATGCCAGTGTAAGAATGCATTCAACAACGTAAAGAGTAATATGACACCACCAGAACCTAGTAGTTCTACAACAGTAAGACCTGAATATCTCAACTCAGGTGAAGCATAAACACTGATGACAGCTTGTATTGGAGAGAATGTGGAATAAGGGGAACACTCCTTCATTGCTGGTGGGAGTGCAAACTTGCACAGCTACTTTGGAAATCAGTATGGCAGTGTCTCAGAAGACAGGGATTCCTTCTACTTCAAAGCCCAGATATACCACCACTCTTGGGCATATACCTAAAGGCTGGTCAGTCATACAATAAGGTCACTTACTCAGCTATGTTCACAGCACATGTATTCGTAATAGCCAGAACCTGGAAACAACCTAGATGCCCCTCAACCGAAGAATAGATAAAGAAAATGTACATTTATACAATAGAGTATTGCTCAGCAGTAAAAAAAAACAATAACATAAAAATCATCTTGAGTGAGGTAACTCAAAGTCAAAGTGACAAACATGGTATGTACTCAGTCATAAGTGGATATTAGATGTAAAGTAAAAGCTAACCATGCTACAATCCACAGCCCCTGAGAAGCTACATAAAAAGGAGGACCCTAAGAGGGATACATGGATCACCCTGGGAAGGGGAAATAGATGAGATCTCCTGGGTAAGCTGGGGGAGTAGAGTCCAGTTAGAGGGACAGAGAGGGAGAGCAATGAAAAATATCTTGATAGAGAGGGCCAATATTGGGTTAGGGAGAAACCTGGTGCCAGGGAAACCCAGGAATCCACAGGGATGATCCAGCTAAGACTCCTAGCAATAGTGGAGGGGGTGCCTGAACTGGCTATCTCCTGTAAACAGATTAGTGACTACCCTAATTGTTTATAGAGCCTTCGCCCAGTAACTGATAGAAGCAGATGCAGAGATCCACAGCCAAACACTGGACCGAGTCCTGGGAATCCAGTGCAAAAGAGGGAGGAGGAATTATATTGAGCAAGAGGGATCAAGGGTCTCTGTAGACAGCTGACCTGAGCTGGTGGGAGCTCAGGCATTCTAGATTGACAGCTAGGCAGCTTGCTGTACCACCCTAGGCCTCCTGCATGTGGGTGACAGTTGTGTATCTTGGTCTGTTTGTGGTGGCCCATAGCAGTGGGACCAGGATTGTTCCCTGGTGCATAAACTGGCTTTTTGGCATCTGTTCCTTTTGATAGAATGTCTCACTCAGCCTTGATGCAGGGCCTGCCTCAACTTGATATGCCATGCTTATTGTTGATTCCCATGGGAGGCCTTACCCTTTCTGAGGAGTGGATGGGGGAGGGGTAGAAAGGAGTTAGGGGGAGGGAACAGGAGGAGAGGAAGTAGGAGCAAGTGTCATTGCTATGTAAAATGAAGACATTTTAATAAAAAAGTAAGATTAATTAGAAAAGAATGGACCAAATGGAACAAAGTGTGCTATGAAGATGTGAAGAGTGAATTTCCAAAGTCACAGTATGTATAACAGACATTTTAAGAGTTCATGAATTTGGATGAAGAAAAGGAAAATGATGATAATGCTGGGAATTTCCAGTGTATATGAGTGTTAAGAATGGAAGACAATATGGAATAATGAGCCAAATTTCTTTGAGAAGAAAAGGCAGGTATGCACTAAGTAGGGAGACAAAGCTGGGTAGCTGAATTCATGGTTATTTAATTTCTTTTAACACACATAAATCTTTTATTAAGTAAAAAATGTTATACCGGATGAAGGCAAAAATTCATTTAAAAATATTATTGTCTAAAAAAAAATGTGAATTGTAGTATTAGAGATCCATGGCTCTGGAAATTAGATATCCAGATTGAAAATGGAAACTTTCTTTCACCTTTAAAGGGAAATTGCCATTTCTTTGGTGTTAGGCTTATAAAGCTTTTTAACAATTATTACTTGAATGATTCTTAGGGAATGGTTTGGGTTTTTGTTTGTGTGTTTTTAATTGTTGTTATATATATTACATTGACCTCAGTTTCTCCTCCCTTCACTCCTCCCAGGCCCTCCATAATCTCTCCTCTCCATCAGACTCAGATCGACTCCTCTCTTTCCCTTAAAAAAAAAAAAAAAGAAAAAAGAAAAAGAAAAAAGAGTAGGTCTCTAGGAATAACCCCTGAACATGGCCTAACAAGATGCAATAAACCTTCATACCGTGTCTGGACTTGGCAACCCAGTAGGAGGAAAAGGGTCCCAAATGCAGACAAAAGTGTCAGACTTCCTCCACTCCCATTGTTAGGAGACCTACAAGAGTACCAAGCTACATAACTGTGAGGTATATGCAGAGGACCTAGTTTAGATCCATACAGAGTCTGTGATTGTTGCTTCAGTTTCTGTGAGTCTCTGAGCTTTGCTTAGTTGATTCCGTGGCCCATATTCTCATGGTGTCCCTCATCTCCAGTCCTTCTTCTCTTCCTTGGGGGAGGGGAGCCTGGTTCCATCTAGTGTTAGGCAGTGAGTTTCTGTATCTGCTCACATTGGTTACTACTCTGATGACAGTTGGCTAGGCACCAATTTATGAGTATAGCAGAATATTGTTAAGAATCATTTAATTGTTTTTTGTTTGTTTTGTTTCATTTTTTTGCCAGCCATATTTAGTTTTGTCCTGTGTCTCTGGCTGTCCTGCTTCTGGTTCTTGGCCATCCAAGTAGTCTCAGGCATGGGCTCCCACTCGTGGCATAGGTTTACAGTTGGACCAGTCATGGGTTGTCCACTCAGGCAAGTTCTATGTCACCATTGCCCCAGCATGTCTTAGAGGCTGAACAGATTGTATGACAGAGGTTTTGTAGTTGGGTTGATGTCTCAGTCCTGCTGCTAGGAGCCTTGCTTAGTTATAGAAAAGGGGCAGTTTGGTCTCCGTATCCCCCATTATTAGGAGACTTCTTTGAAAGGATTAGGAGGATTAGGAGGTGTGGCCTTGGAGTAGGTGTGACTTTGTCCGAGGAAGTGTGTCACTGAGAGTGGGTTTTGAGATGTCAAAAGCCCATGCCAGATCTAGGCTCTCTCTTGGCCGGTGGATCAGGTTGTAGCTCTGATCTACTGCCCTAGCACCATGTGTGCTACCATGGTTTCTGTCATGATGATAATGGACTAAACCTCTGAAACTGTAAGCAAGACCATAACTAAATGGGTTTCTTTTACGAGTTGTTCATGGTGTCTCTTCACAGCAATAGAACGGTGACTAAGAATGGATCCATCCACTAAGACTGGAATGCCATCTTTAATTATGCACCAAATAGTGACTTTCTAGAAAATGACAGACATCGTGTATGACAAATATCCTATAAAATGATGAAAAATTTCATACCAGTTACTGACATGGAAGTGACCATATGATCATAGTGGAATGCATTGATTAGAAAAGGCCTGAAGGCATGTAATAAAAGTCTGATTCAAATACTATTTATAACTGCTATAAGAGGAGTTGGCATGCATAAGCAAGCATCTTCATTCCTGAGATTCCAGGGTTCATCAGTAGCATCACGATATGTAGTAATCACTTACTACTATTTACAGAGCTATAAGATGTATGTTCATAAAGCAAACCCTGCCCTTCCCTGAGACTCCAGTGCTCATTAACAGTGTTGAGATAGTTGGCGATTACTTACAGTTTCCTCCTCCAGTTCTGGGTCAGCACCTTCCAACTGTCCCTGGAGAAAAAGAGCCTTTTGCTTCTCTGCTATTTCATATGTTGGAAGCATCTCATTTTCATTGTGGAGTGTATCTAATTTTTTATTAAAATTTGCCATTTTCACAAAAACAAACAAAAAAAAAGTTAGGAGTCTGGAGGAGGTTCGTAGTAAAGCGTGTACTTAGCATATGCAGGCCCTTGAGTTCAACAACAAAAAACAAAACAAAAATAAATACAAAAATTTCTCAACAACAGCAGCAACAAACAACTTGAGTCAACATTTAGAGTCAGATATGATACTCTGTAGTTCTAGGTATGTGTTGCAGAGGCAGGAGGACTCTTTAACCTGGTGTTAAGATCTAATCTGAACCACATTGCAAGACCTCATCTTATAAAGGGAAAAAAGTGAGTGGGAAACTCTTACCAGAAAAATTCTGTAAGAATAAGAAATTGCTGGAGTTTTAATTTGAAGCTTGATGATTATGTTGAACCTAGTTTCTTTGCCAATTATCCCATCTCTGTTTAATTTACAGAACCGCTTCCCAAGTCCATTTAATGAAATTTTCACCAGATGGAGAATTTTTTGCCACTGCTGGAAAGGTAAATTTTGAAAATACTGTTGTAGAATTGTATGTCTGTACTACATTATATTTTAAGCCTATGTGTACACCTGCCTCTGTGTGCACATGTATGTGTGGTGCATGTGCAGGCTTGTACGTACAGAATAAAGGGCAGAAATGAAGTACTGTCTTTAATTATCAGTATCCCCCTTATTTTTTATTGAACCTGGATCTCAGTGTGGGCTACATTGGCTGGCCAGAAAGCCTCCAGGGTCTTGCCATCCCAACCAGGATTACAGGCAAGCACTGTGGCACCTGACTGTTTTATATGGGCTCTGGAGGGTCAGACTCAGGTCCTCCTGCTTATGGAGCACACATTCTTTTTTTTTTTTTGGTTTTTACGAGACAGGGTTTCTCTGTATTGTTTCGGAGGCTGTCGGTCCAGCCCGGCCTCAAACTCACAGAGATCCGCCTGCCTCTGCCTTCCTAGTGCTGGGATTAAAGGTCTGCGCCACCACCTCCCGGCTTGGAGCATATATTCTAACCATTGAGCTATTCCCAGTTTCCTGTAGTTTACTTTTGAACTTATAAAACATTAACTGACTTACTCTTTTTAATATTGCACTCTTACTTAATTTTTGACTTAAGGAAAAAGAAGCCCTTAATTTCACTTTTCCTGAATAATGTAGGAGGTTATATGGTCACTGGATACTTTTTTTCTTCTTAGGATGACTGTCTTCTAAAGGTATGGTATAATGTAGAAAACTGGCGACCAGCTGTTACCTCTCCAGATCAAAATTCAGAAAAACAATCCCAAGGAGAAATTGACTTTTCTTTTGTGTATCTGGCCCATCCACGAGCTGTAAATGGATTTTCCTGGCGTAAAACGAGCAAATATATGCCGAGGTCAGTTTATTGGTTGTCATTTCACTGTGTGTTAAGAGAACATCACCAATTTGACTGGTTTTCTTTCTTGGAGTCTTTGAAGATTAGGATAATAGTTGATTTTTCCAGGCTGTATATGTCTGGCCAAGTATGATTAATGATAGTACAAGAATCTTAAAGGGAATTTAAGACCAAGATAATTTATTTCCATATCCACATATTTTTCTTTTCTTTATGTTTTCTATTTTACTGTATTTCCTTACACAGATGTTGTTTGTGTGGACTTTTTTGACAGTTATCTTCATTTTGTTCTTTCTGTTTTATCTTCTGGCATGCTTTTCTAAAACAAACAAAATATCTTTTATTGAAAGGACATCATTGAACTAAATAGAATTAATTCTTTACATTGTCGTGCTCTGAGTTAGATATCAGTTTAGTCCATACAAGCTCAAAAATATGTGCTAGTTAGTACTTTCCTATGATCCTTGAAAAACTATCACATAGAAATTTGTGTTCTTGTGGTAATTTATGTAGATCTGGTAAGTACATCTAAAAATCCATCTTGTACTACATTGCAATGTTAATTTGGTTATGTATCTCTTACCTTTGTAGTACTGTTGAATTTTAGCACCTGAGATGTTCAAGTAGAATTGTAGTGATGTACCTAAATCATTTGTTGACTTTTATATACCTAGATTTTTTTGCCTATAGTGTAGTAGTTACTGTCCTTATTCTAGCCCTCTAGTCAAAGTTTAGGTGTAGAAGAGAAATGCTAGGAAAACTAATGGTTCTGTTCTTAATTTGTGTCAGAGTCTTTAAGCTAAGAGACAATGGTCTGGGTAATCAGTATTGTCAGCTGAAGGAACCTCACCTCGGATTCACTTATGTTCTAGTACACTCTATTGCCTGCATACATAAAGATATGCTTTGAATAAAATGATCTTATTGTGTATGTTAACTCTGACCTTGAAAGTTTTGAGTGACTCCAGCTTGGTCATCACATATTTGTCTTTTAAACATATCTGAAAAGTACTGTTTTACAGAAACTAATTTATTCTAATACATAATAAATGAAAATTCTCATTTATTGATGCTACAACTATCAAAGTAATAAACAGGCGTATGAATTACTGAATTTTTGGGGGACTGACTTAGCTTACTTCAGTTTTGTCAGAACTCATCACAGTGAAGGCTGAAGTAGATGCCTAAAACCGGGACATTTGGGGTACCTGCAAATAACAATGAAGCGCTTTTAGTACTCTCCCACCTCTTTGCCTTTGGGCCATGTTATTATGTTATAGTCTCTCTTTCTCTTTTCCTTTTCAGTGTGGCAAAGTTGAATGCAGAGAGAAAGAACAGTAGATATGTTTGTGTAGTGAGCATATGCTTTACTGTTTAAAAAGTGATGGATATAGATGGGGAGGTTGGTGATACCCTGCAGGAAGCTCCAAAAGGTGCCTGGAGATAGCAAGTTTAAAACCATCAGTATAGGACAGATGTTGGAGACAAGTAACCCTTCACAGGGTTGCTTTCTGAGGTTAAACATATTGTTAGTTGTGGGTTTTATGTGCTATATGGACTTTGTATCAATATGATAGACCAGTGGTTCTCAGACTGTGGGTCAGAGTTGAATGACACTTTCACAGAAGTCATCTAAGACCATAGGAAGATACAGATATTTGCATTATGGTTTATAATAGCAAAATTACAGTTATAAAGTAGCAACGAAAATAATTTTATGGTTGGGAGTCACCACAACATGAAAAACTGTAGTAAAGGGTCACAACATTAGGAAGATTGAGAACCACTGTGATAGTCCATCAAGGTTATAGTAACTGTAAAAGACATGAGGAAGGGGAGCTCCTGTCTATTAGCATCAGGTACTTAGAGGTCAGTGCAACTAAGAAGGGAGCAAGGGAGACACTGCCAAAGAAATCCATAGTCTATACCCTTTGTGTATTACATGCCAGTTGTTGATACTGACTAAATATCTTGAGGAGTCAGTTGAAGGTGAATGCACATTACGATCATTGCTGTTACCTGCTTTTGATCTGTGTCTTTTATATATATGAGACACGGAGAGGAAATATAGGCAAGGGATAGAAGAAAGTAAGGGGAAAATGGAAAGGAATGGATGAGTGTTATGATGAAGAATGAGAAGCAAGAGGTTCAGGAAGAAATCAAAAGAGTGAGGGAGGGACAGACAGGCCTGATGAAAAGAAAACATGCTTTAGAGAGGCTGAGAATGATGTCAGAGGACAGAAAGGGAAGAATGGAGAAGTCATGGTAAGAGGAATGCAAAGAAGTAGACAGAGAAAGGTAGTGACAGGGTCAGACAGGGAAAGAGGTTAGAAAGTGGACTAAGGAAGTTGAAGTTGACAGAGTAATCTAGATAAACCTGATTTTTGCTGCATTTTTCTTATGTGCTACTTGTTCATTTTAATCATATAGAGGTGAATGGTAAGGTGATTGCTTTAGAATATTTGATTTCTTTCCTCTTAGCTTTTTCTCTTCCATTCTTGGCTTTATTGCCCATCCTCTCTCCCTCCCTTCCTTTCATTTGCTAAATTATTTAATAAAAATTTCTTTGTTGGTAATGGCTATATATACTTTTATTTGAGGATATCATGAAAAGGAAATAACAGAAAGTTGAGAATTAGTAAGGTTGGATTTGGCTTATGCAGATCTGTCATGAGTTCTCTTGCACAGCACTGCCTTGGGCCTAGGCAGGCAAGAAGAGGATAAATACACTATATGGTTGCATCAGGAAGTAAAACTTGAGCATTATGAAATAGTTAAAATGATGGCCATTCACTAAACGGGGAAGTTTTACTAGGCACATTGCTTTGTGCTTGTCAACTGATGTAATAAAAAATCGTAGAGTATTATAACAAGAACTGTTTTCTAGACAGAGAAGAAATTGGTTGGTAAACATTTTCTGTTTTGAAATAAATACACATTCTCTTCATTTTTTTTTTTTTTTTTTTTTTTTTTTGGTTTTACGAGACAGGGTTTCTCTGTTTTGGAGGCTGTCGGTCCAGCCTGGCCTCGAACTCACAGAGATCCGCCTGCCTCTGCCTCCCGAGTGCTGGGATTAAAGGCGTGCGCCACCAACGCCCGGCTCATTCTCTTCATTTTTAAAAAAGATTCTGTACATAGGGATGATTTGCTTGCATATATGTCTGTGCAGTACCCTTGGAGATTAGAAAGAGGATGTTGGATGCTCTGGAACTGGAGTTCATTGGACTTAGTACTGGGAATCAAACCCTGGTTCTCTAGAGGAGCAGCTACCTAACGGTTGAACATCTCTCCAGCTCTCTTTTTAATATTATTTATGTTTTTAAATATATATAGAAACACTACAGAATGTTTTTGATGCAGTGCTATATAATTAGTATTGTCTCTAAAACATTTTTATTCTTCAGGGCTTCTGTATGTAATGTACTGTTGACTTGCTGTAAGGATAATGTATGTCGTCTTTGGGTAGAAACATTTTTACCAAATGACTGCTTGCTATATGAAGGTGACTACAACCACTGGTGTGAACCAATTAATTTAACAAATAACTTCAAGAGAAATGCTTCCAGTAAAGACCGAGTTCAAAGTGCTCTAGAAGTAAGTGTTATGTGTTTCCTACAGATTTTTAAAATCCTTTATACATTTTTTGTTTTTGCTTATTTAGGTTATACAGTAATGTAAGAAGTACTGTATCTTAGGAAAAGTTCCTTAAATGCACTTAAGTATTTTTGTAATGCATAAGCAGTCTTTATGAGATTAATCTTAACCAGTAGCAAAATGATGGTAACAATTGTTTTGTTTTTGTTGTTGTTGCTTTCGAGACAGGATTTCTCCGTATTGCTTTGGAGGCTGTCCTGGAACTCACTTTATAAACCAGGCTGGCTTCAAACTCACAGAGATTTTCCTGCCTCTGCCTCCTGAGTGCTGGGATTAAAGGTGTGCACTACCAACTCCTGGCTGACTGTTTTCTTAATATTAAAACATGAAGTGTCTGGAAAATGATTTGTCTTTAAATTTGTGTAGGTGTAGAACATGATTTAGTTAGGGTTTCTATTGCTGTGCAGAAACAACATGACTATGGCAACTCATATAAAAGAAAACACTTAATTGGACTGGCTTATAGTTTTGAGAGGTTTAGTTCATTATCATCATGGTGGTAAATGGCTGTGTGTAGGCAGACATGGGACTAGAGAAGGAGCTGAGAGACCTACATCTTGATTGTTATGTAGGCCACAGGCAGTGGATTGACACTGGACATAGCTTGACAGTGACACACTTCCTCCAACAAGGCCGTACCTAAATTCCAACAAAGCCACAACTCCCATGAGCTTATGGGGGCCATTTACATTCTAACTACCATAGAGCAACCCCCCCCCAAAAAAAAAGGGTCTCACTAGGTAGCTCTGACTGACCTGGAACTCACTCTGTAGACCAGGCTGGCCTTGAACTCACAGAGATACACCTGCTTTTGCCTTCTGAGTGCCACCATGCCCAGCTGAACAACTATTTTTCTAATGGTTGAGTCTAATTAAACTGTATTAAACAGAATGTCTTTGTGTAATAATTACATTACAAAGTGTTGGACTAAGAATTGTATTCTACTTTGCCTCTTACTAGCTAGAAAATCTTAGGTTCTATGTGGACTATTTTATGTTATGAAATACTAGCAGTGTTTAAGCTGGATACCACAAGAGATCAGATAAAAATCAGATAACCTGGCACATGATGGTAATATCATTCACTACTTCATAGTTACAGACAGTAAGCCTTGGACAAAGACAGTGCACAGACCAGGTCTCACTTTATAGCACTGGCAGGCTCACTGTAAAAACTAGGCTAGCCTAGAACTCAGTCAGAGGTCTTCCTGCCTCTCTTCCAGCTGCTGAGATTCAAGTGTTTACCATTATGCCTATCCTATTGGTTTTCTTTAGGGAGGGAGGTGTTTTGTTGATGTCTTGGTTTTTATTTTTTTACTTTTAAGTTCTGGAGGTTGATTTTAGATGTTGAAAAATGTGAACAAGGCAAGCTGGATACTTATCCTTCGAGATCCAAATTTGCTATACAAAGAGGTGTTTTTTTTTTTTTTTTACAAATAAAGTTGCTTAAAATAGCGTATATATCCACTCTGACACTCATAATGTAGCAGTCATTTTACTTTGATTTCCTTTATACAGGTAAATCTGAGACCTTTCCGTAAAGGTCGGAGGAGATCGCTTGCTCTTGTAGCACACACTGGCTATCTACCCCATCAGCAGGACCCTCACCACGTCCACAGGAGCACGCCACTGCACGCCAATGCTCTTTGTCACTTTCATATTGCAGCCAGCATCAACCCAGCCACAGGTAAGGACTTCTGTAGTGAAATACACATTATTAGACAGAATAGCAGAGTCACACAATCTAGATCTACCTGTGAATTTGGAGATGTAAGTATTTATCACTTTAGTAAATATTTTCTGTGAATGTAAACATCAGGCCACAGCTGAGGAACTAAAGTAGTATCTCAAATTATTTCTTAAACAAACAAAAAAAAAGAAATGTAATGCTTGCACATAATTAATACCACCTCTATAGACGGTAGGAAGTAAATAACTTATTTCACCTGTATACTTCAGTCCTTTTCCCTAGAACAAAACTATAATTGGTTATTTTTTATGTCTTACAGAACATAGTCCCTTCTCTTCCCCTTTCTTCTTTCTTTCCTCTCTTCCCTCTTTTTGGAGTCTCATTATATAACCAAGGGTGCCCTTGGTAGTATAGTGTATAAAATATTCTTAAGCATCAATTAAGCATAACCAATTTCCATGGAGCTGGAAATTGCAGTATGGTACTTTTAAAGGAAATATAGCAGTAGAATTATCAGTTAATTACTCGAAAGAATTCTGTCCACCAGAATGAGCTCTGCGAGATCAAAGCATATTTTTGGTAGGAATTAAAAATTACTTTTGATCTTAGCATTTATTGGGTTGACTGTAATTCTAGTTATAAAAGTATCCATGAACCAAGAAAATATCAATGCCAGTATATTTATCTTCATTAAAAAGTTACTTAGGTTTGAAAATTATCACCTTTATCAAATACATTTATTATAATAGTTACCTTTGAGGTCTGGCATAATTTTGAAGGCCCCTGTTGAGTAAAGGGCAGTATTAGATACATCAGTGGTATGTATGAGGCCTTTGTTTTGATTTGCAGTACCTCAGAAAAGTGAAATAAATTTAAAAATCAACAATATTGCATAAATAAAGCTTGAATTCCCCCATTGCTGAAAAAAAGCCTAAGAGATTATTGAGAAAAGAATCCTAAGTTTGAGTATGGCATCTCTTTGACATGCATTCAATAAAGACAATTAAAACTTTGTTTAGATTGTAGATCACCAAGGAAAACTATGATGGGTTTGAATAAGAATGGCCTCACAGGGTCATATTTGAATGTTTAGTCACACTATTTGAAAAGATGGAAGGATTAGGTGTGTCACTGTTGGAGGAAGTGTGTCACTGGGGGTGGGCTTTTGAGGTTTGAAAAGCCTTTGGAGCCTACACTGTCTGCCTACAGAGCAGGATGTACAACTCTCAGTTACTTCTCCAGCACCAGTCTGCCTGTCTGCATGTTACAATGCCCCCTGTCATGATGATAATGTACTAAACTCTGAAACTGTAAGCAAATCCCCAGTTAAATCCTTTCTATCATAAACTTTGCCTTGATTATGTTGTCTATTCATAGCAATAGAACAGTGACTAAGGCAAAAACAGAGCATGTCAAAGCATAGTATTCTTCCAGTTAGTTGGGACTATATGGAGAATTCTGTTGGATTAATCTTTCTAGGTGCTATATTTCTGAAAACACAGCTCTAGGTTGGGGGTTGCACTCTCTCAATCTCTTGCCCTCACTTTCCTGGAATGCCCTTTTAGACTAGACTGGCCTCGAACTCACAGATATTGCCTGCCTCTTCCTCCCAAGTGCTGAGATTAAAGACATGCGCCAGCCCTGCACTGCTTGGGGATTTCTTATTTATTTGTTACCTATAGCTATAGGAGAGGAGTTTGTAAAATGTTCTCTCATATTTCTAGTTCTAATATCTTCGTGAAAGTTTGTTCAAAAATAACATGTTCTTTGCATGTGATGACATTTTCCAGTTGATGGATCTCTTTGCTAATTACTATCTACTGCAAGAAGCTTCTCTGATAAGGGGTTGAGCTAGGCACTGATCTATGGCATAGTAATATGTCATTAGGAATAATTTTATTGCAGAATAGTAGTAGTGCGGTTTCTCCTAGGTCTATGGCCAATGAAGTTTCAGATTCTTGACCACTTTAACAGTGTTAGATGTGGTTTGTGCCACCTTGCAGGCAGGTGCTATTGTAGGTCACAGTGTTCATAGCTGGGTGAGATTGACAAAAAATGTTCTCTTACGATAATATGCACCATAAACACTAGTCTATGGGAGTAAAGCTTGTAGTTGGGTACCAGTTTAGTTTCTCCATTGTCGATAATGCAAGTCTTGTCTTCAGCAACAGGGACTCACTGTCAGGTTGTAGAGAGCAATCAACAACCATGATAATTGCCTATGGTATTTTAGGGAGGAAGCGTTCCTGCAACCGCTTGGCTAACAGTAAGGTGTAACTCATTTCTGGCAATGGAGGTTTTGCTTGGTGGTATAAGATGTTTAGTTGGGGCATTGTCTTTTTCCTGTATATCTTTTCATATATGGATATGTTTTAAGAAGCTTCCATAATAGGCAATTTCCATATGGTTTTTCAAATGGCCTTTAGTGTTAGTTGTTTCTCCTCATATTTCTGACTTTACCCTGTCTTCTTATCTCCCTTGATATTTAATCCTCCTATTGTAGTTAAATTCCCTTTATCTCTTCATAATACTATATTCTGTTTCCTCTTCCTTGTGAGAGTCTCTCCTCCCCCCTGGTCCCTTAATAGTTCCTAACATTTCTGGTTATTTGGGTTTAACACACATATCAAAAACTGAAAGCTAACATCCACATATTAGAGAAACACAATATTTGCCCTTTGTAGTCTGGGTTACATCACTCAGGGTAATTTTTACAGCTTCATCCATGTATCTGCAAATTTCATAATTTGACTAAACAGTCGAATAATATTTCATTGTGTAAATGTACCACAGTTTCCATTTTCTATTTATCAGTTGAGGAACATCTACGGTGTTTTCAATTTCTGGCTACAAAAAAAAATAACTCTCTTGTGCCTGGTGGTGGTTGTGGCGGCAGCACATGCCTATAATCCCAGCACTCAGGAGGCAGAGGCAGGCAGATCTCTGTGAGTTTGAGGCCATCCTGGTGTACAAAGCAAGTTTCAGGACAGACTCCAAAGCTACACAGAGAAATCTTGTCTCAAACAAACAAAAAGAAATTAACTCTTAAGTTATATTTAAAAATAGTCA
Organism: Mesocricetus auratus; assembly: GCF_017639785.1. Lineage (NCBI taxonomy): Eukaryota > Metazoa > Chordata > Mammalia > Rodentia > Cricetidae > Mesocricetus > Mesocricetus auratus. The sequence goes on along the minus strand of NW_024429184.1, from coordinate 105,576,453 downwards.
AGTTTTTCCCTAATAAAAGGTAAGTATAATGTCAGCAATGAAAATAGAAAGTATAAATGTGCATTCTATGTTAATTGTTGAAAATTTGAATTTTGTGATTTGTTTTTCTTTATAGACATCCCACTTCTTCCATCTATTACATCTTTAAGTTTAAGTGAAAATGAAGAGAAATGTGGACCTTTTGTAGTACACTGGTTAAACAATAAGGAGCTGCATTTTACATTGTCCATGGAAGTCTTCTTACAACAACTTAGAAAAAGTCTTGAACAGCCCTCATCTGAGGCCAGTGTAGAAGACTCTATTCAGGCAGATATAAAATCTGATGAAGGTAAAGATTTAAGCTATAAATAAATAGTTTTCATATGAGGGTAAAACTATATATTGTCAGAGATAATCTCCAAGCTTGTTGTGGCACAATGTGATTATGGATTGGCTCATTTAGTAATTTGGTGTAGATGTTGTTGCTCATGTCACTTTTTTCAGAGTTTTCTGTTCTTTTGGATTTGTCAGCCTGTAACTCTGTTGCTTTATGAACTATATATGGATTAATGTCATCAAATATATGATACATAACTACTCGCCTGAATCTGCAATTTAATAACTAGTTGATCTATAAGTACATTAGAGTTAGAAACACTGTATGTAGGAAGATGGCAACTTTGCTTAACATTGTACCACCAACACCAGACTGTACCACTGTATATAAGGTCTTAGACTTCTCTGTATTTATCCTGCTTTTGGATATGGAGAAGGAAGAGAGGCCCAGGAGAGGATACAACTTTCTCTGCATTGGCTCAGAATTGACACAGAATTGACACATACCACATCCACTGATTGCATTAGCAAAAAAACAACCACAGAGTTCCAAGTAGTCTCATTTTCTAACTGATTTGTAAATCTTTGCTTAATTTTCATTTAAATCTGGTAAAAAAAAATGTTTTAATTACGTCTTTAAAAAAATTCCCCATATTCTGGATCCAGGAGTTGAAAAAAGGGCATAGAGTCTGGGCTTTCTTTTTTTTTCTTTTCTTTTTATTTTATTTTTTTTTAGTTTATTTTTCAGTTTAAATTTAGATAAGAAACAAGGTTGCTTCACAAGACAGTTCCAGGTCCCTCTCCCTTTCCCTCCCCTCCTCCCGTGCCCTCCCCCTAACCCCCCCCCCCATTATCCCCTCATTTCCCCAGGGAGGGTGAGGTCCTCCATGGGGGTGTCCATAGTCTGTCATTTCATATAGGGCAGGGCCTAGACCCTTCCCCAAGAGTTTTTTTTTGAAGGAAGTAAGGCTATACATGTTTGTGTATGTTGATAGTCCTGGTAGCTGTCTGATTACTAAGTTAACTATTGACTTTATTCCTTGTTGATACAAAAGAGTATGGTTTTTCACATTGAATTCATTTAGAAAACTCTGTCTAAAAATTTGTAGTGATAGCTTTATTATATTCACTTGGTTCATGAACTTTTTTGCTTATAGAAATGGATGATGGTGTTGATGATTTAAAAATAAATCATGAGAAGAAGGAATTAGGTGAAGATAAAATGTTACCAAACTCAAATTTTACACCGTTATCGTCAGCTGCCATTGACCATCAGATTGAAGTGCTTCTGTCTGAATGGAGTAAAAATGCAGACATGCTTTTCAGTATTCATCCCATGGATGGTTCTTTACTAGTTTGGCATGTAGATTGGCTGGATGAATACCAGCCTGGTATGTTTCGTCAAGTACAGGTACTGTTAAATCATCTATGATGAGTTACTTCTTTTTTATGTGAAATTTTTTTGTAATATATTTTTGTATAATTATATGCTCTAATGCCTACTTTCTTAATTCTAGGTGTCCTTTGTTTCCAGAATACCTGTAGCTTTCCCTACAGGTGATGCAAACTCTCTCTGTAAAAGCATAGTTATGTATGCCTGTACCAAGAATGTTGACTTGGCTATTCAGCAAGGAAAACAAAAACCTACTGGCCTCGCTCGTTCCACATCAATGCTTATCTCCTCTGGTCACAGTAAATCATCAAACAATTTAAAATTAAGTATTTTTACTCCTAATGTTATGATGATTTCAAAGCATGCTGATGGTTCTTTGAATCAGTGGCTGGTTAGTTTTGCTGAGGAATCTGCTTTTTCAACAGTTCTTAGTATTTCTCACAAATCCAGATACTGTGGTCATCGTTTTCATCTTAATGATTTAGCTTGCCACTCAGTATTACCATTGCTGTTGACAACTTCACACCATAATGCATTAAGGACACCAAATGTTGGTAACCAAAAGCAAGCTCATGACACTGTAAATACTGAAGAATGCTCTTTGACACAGCAAAATAAAAACAATGTTGATATGGCATTTCAAGATCCCAATGCGATTTATAGTGAACTTATTCTTTGGAGGGTTGATCCAGTTGGGCCTTTATCTTTTTCTGGAGGCGTATCTGAGCTAGCCCGGATTAATTCTCTTCATGCTTCTGCCTTTTCCAATGTGGCATGGCTCCCTACTCTTATACCCAGTTACTGTCTAGGTAAGCATACTATGATTTTATTTAAGGAATTTGATTTTCAGACACTGTTGCTAAAAGGTTAAATTTTAAATGTTTATAAATACTTTCTAGGTGCATACTGCAACTCTCCTAGTGCATGCTTTGTAGCTAGTGATGGACAATATCTGAGGTTATATGAAGCAGTAATTGATGCCAAGAAACTTTTATATGAGCTTTCCAACCCTGAAATTTCTGTAAGTACTAGCTTTATCATGTTTTTAGATACTTAACCTATACTTGCTTGGCCTGTTCTAGAATTGTGACCTATAGTTTATGACAGATAAATGTATTTATTTACTTTATATTTTTTCACATTAGTTTTGTACTTGTGATTTTAAGGTAAGTTCTTTCATTATTTTTAGGTTGAGTGTGTAGCTCAGTGGTTGAGCATGTATGTAAACAAGCTGTGGTCCATGAGTTCAACTCCCAGGCCCTCCCTCTGACAAAAAAAAAAAAAAAAGAAAGGTCTAGTTATGTGTTTCTTTTTCTTAGAGATAAATGGGAACTACCTATTGTAACTTGGTTGCACCTGAGGCAAGTTTTTGGATGTTCATGTAACACAGTTACTATGGAATAGACCCCACTTCTTCCTAAGCCTGATTAGTGGAAGCCTGACTCTATTTACTGAGCACCTCCACTAAGAAAGAAAGCATTTCTATAGTTTTTAGTTCTAGTGTTTAGTCAGGTTTTTTTGTTTTGGGTTGATTGATTTTACCAAAAAAATTTTTTTAAAAGACAGACTAGCCTTGAACACATAGTTCTTTTGCTTCGGTCTCCTGTTTGTGCCAGTTGACAGCATGTCAGGCTTGTTTGGGGTTTTAAACATTTTTTGAGGCAGCCTTCAGGCTGTGTTCAAGCTTCCTGCTTAGGAGATTCTAGCCTAAGTTACTAACACTTACTAGTTGTTTTAACATTCAGATTGTAAAATAGTAGAGTCCTTGGTTTATTCTAGTTTGTTTGATGGTAAATTCTTTAATTTTAAAGTATAATTTTATAAAACACAATATTTTGCCAAGTATATATGTATATGTGTGTATGTGTGTGTGTGTGTATACATATATATTGCTTTAGTAGAAAGAGACATTTATCGAGAACATTTATTTATAGGTAATGTTTTAACAGCTGCAAATTTGACTGTAAAAATTAAATTGATATGACAAAACTCATTCTAGTGAAGCAAGATAGCTCTGGCTGAAGAGAACAAAATTAAAATGCATTGATAGTACTGTGGAGAGAAACAGTGTTGCAAAAGATGTAGGGACTATCATTTAAGTTGCTGTCTGTCATAAAGGAATGGAGTGAGCTAGACATGTGGCTACAGCAAGAGTGATCCAAAAAGAAGGTTGACCTGTTCATGGACTTTACAGCCAAAAAATGTTGGTTATGTAATAGGACCATTGGGAGATCATTGTGGAATAAAATAAGGTGGAATAGTCAGGAATTAAAGCAGAAGGGCTGCCTACTCAGATCCTATGAAGGCCTTTTACTTCATTCTAATAACTTGGACTCCTGCCTAAAACAGCATAGAAACTGTAGCAAAGTCTTTCTCTGTGCTATTAGCCCTTAGCCCGCTCCCAAATAACCACACAGACACTTCTCATTAATTACGAAAGCTCAGCCAATAGTTTAGGCTTGTTTCTAACTAGCTCTTATAACTTAGATTAACACATATTTTATGTTTTTATTTAAATTAAAAACAATCTTATTTCATATACCAATCCCAGTTGCCTTTCTCTCCCATCCTCCCATGCCTCCCACCAAGCTCCCATCCTACGCCCCACCCACTCCCCAGAGAGGGTGAGGCCTTCCATGGGGTGTCATCAAAGTCTGTCACATCATTTGGGGCAGGGCCTAGGTACGTAGACTGAGAGAGTATCCCTCCATGGGAAATGGGCTCCCAAAGTCCATTCATACACTAGGGATAAATACTGGTTCCAACACCAGAGTCCCCATAGACTGCTCAGGCCTCCCAACTGACACCCACATTCAGGGGACCTGGTTCAGTCCTATGCTGGCTCCCCAGCTGTCAGACTGGTATCTGTGAGCTCTCACTTGCTCAGGTCAGCTTTTTCAGTGGGTTTCCCAGCATGGTCTTGACCCCTTTGCTCATCCTTCCTCCCTCTCTACAACTGGATTCTAGGAGTTCAGTTCAGTATTTAGCTGTGGATCTCTGCTTCTGCTTCCATCAGCAATGGGTGAAGGCTCTAGGATGGCATTTAAGGTAGTCATCATTCTCATTATAAGGGAAAGGCATTTAAAGTAGCTTCTCTACTATTGCTTAGATTCTTAGTTGGGGTCCTCCTTGTAGATTCTTGGAGAATTTCCTTAGTGCTAGGTTTTTCATTATGCCCATAACCACTCCAACTCCCTCTATTAAGTTATCTCTTTACTTGTTCTCCTTCTCTATTCTCCCCTCAACTTGATCTTCCTGATCCCTCATGTTCTCTTCCCACTCCCCTTCCCCCTCCTCTTTCTCTTAACCCCCCCCCCCATGCTTCCAATTTGCTCAGGAGATCTTGTCCCTTTTGTCTCTCTTAGGGTCTTCCTTGTTTCTTAGCTTCTCTGTAACCCATTTTTTTTTAAACCTGCATTCTTTTTTGTGGCTGCATTACCTTTACTTTGTAATGTCCATGTTGCTTCCTCTGCATCTTCCTGGCAACTCCGCCTTCTTCCCATCATTCTCTCTGCCCTGAAAATCCTGCCTAGCTATTGGCCATTAAACTAGTCACAGTGACATATCTTCATAGTATAAAGAAATATTCCACAAGAAACCATTGAAAGTTGTGCTCATGTGATAATAATTTGATTTAGGTTTTTTAATAGGTCATTATGACAACTGTAGTGCCACTACATGCCTAAAAGTAGAATGAGACAGACCGATTTAAAAAACTATAACGCTAGTCCAGGAGAAAGATAAAGAGCCACAAATGGTAATGAAGGTTAATGTTAGAAATGCTGAAAAGTGGCCAAATTTTAAATGTATTTTGCATATAAGTAGTTACAATTGGGCAGGATTTGAGATGAGAAAAAAGATGACTGCCATAATTTGTGTGAGCCTCATCATTGCTATGGTTGAAATAAGGAAGAATGTACAACTAGCAGGTTTGGAAGAATAGGGGAATTTAAGATCCCTGCTTTGCACATACTCATTTTGAGATGTCTGTTTGACATCTGAGAGTTCCAATAAAGTTACCTTTGGGTTTTAGAAGAAGGTGTTAACTGAAGATGTAAAATAAGTAGCTGAGGTCAGGCATGATGGCAAATGCCTTTCTTGGAGGGAGAGACAGGCAGATCTCTGTGAATTCCAAGCCATTTTGGTCTACATAGTGAGTTGCAGAATAGCCAGGGCTGTGTAGAGAGACCCCTATCTGAAAACAAAACAGCAACAATAATAATAATGAGTACTGACAAATTTAAAGTTGCAGAGGTAGCTGTGATTGTAAAAGGAGGGACTATAGTTAGAAAAAAATAAGTGATAGAAGTATTGAATAGTACAGTATTATATTATAAAATACATTTTATATGGTATTTTATAGAAGCTCAATGAAGTATTCCTAGGAGAGAGTGATGGCTAGGATTGAAAAGTCAAGTATGTGAAGACTGAGAAATGAGCACTGAATTTCATAGTATACGAGGACATAAGTGACTCAGTACCTTAGCATATTTGGGTTAAGGAGGTGGCTCAGTGGGCATAGTGCTTGCTGCACAAGCCTGACCAAGAAACCACATAAAAGCTGGGCTCTGCGGTGCATGTGTATTAGAAACCTGCTAGCCAGTTAGTGTGGCATACAAGTAAGGTGAACGACAAGGGCTAATACCCAAGGTTGCCCTCCTACCTCCATAAGCATTCTGTAGCACAGGAGTGTTGGCTCTTGCTGGCTGTCTCTGTCACTTTGTGTGTGTCTCCCCTTGCCTCCCCCTACCTTTTACATAGGTACACACACATGCTCACAATTACCCCCCAAAAAAAAAAATTGGAGTGGTGGGGAAGGGAACTGGAGAGATCAGTCAGCAGTTAAGAACACTTGCTGCTCTTGTAAGGGCCCTAGTTTAGTTCCCAGTACTTGGATCACAACCACTTGTAGATATAGCTCCAGGGTATTTAACACCTACAGTCTGCAGGTAGCTGCATTCACATGCAAATACCCATATATACATACACATAAATTTTAAAACTTTAAATTCAGTCCTTTTAAAAAATAGGCCTATAGAAACAAGATGTCAACTTTAAACCATTAGCTCAATCTTCTCCACCTCAAAATTAATGTTTTAACTACATTGAGTTAAACACACACACACACACACAGAGAGAGAGAGAGAGAGAGAGAGAGAGAGAGAGAGAGAGAGAGAGAGAGAGAGAGAGAGAGAGAGAGACTTGAAATTCAAGTAGAGTGTTTGTCAAGGTAAAGAAACTATCCTTATAATGGCTCATAAGGAGACTCTTAGACAGGGGGTGAGGTGATGTAGCTCAGTGAAAGATCATATATTTAGCATCCACAGGGCCTTGGGTTTCATTCTTAGCATAACAACAAAATAAATACAATACTCTGAAATATTGATATTTTAAAATCGTTGCTTAGAGTATATCCAGAAAATTGAAGGCAGTCTTTGACTTTGGTTGGTATAAAATGTTTTCTCCCTAAATTACCAAGCATCACCTTTTTTTTTTTTTTTTAAATACCTTTGTACCTACTGAGCTGTGTTTCTGTGTAATTTCTATTAAGGTAAAATCCTATAATATTTGTAAGTTGAAAGAAACTATATTTAGACTTAATTGAATTTGTTATTTATCTTAATTATGGTTGAAATATTTTATATTTGGTTTAAGTTACTTTTGAATTTGTTTACTAACGGAATCCCCCCCCCAGAAATATGTTGGTGAAGTGTTTAACATCGTCAGTCAGCAATCAACAGCCAGGCCAGGTTGCATTATTGCATTAGATCCCATTACCAAACTTGTAAGTATTATTTTTCTGCTGTTTAGCATTTGGTAAATGACATATATGTCAATTTATGTTGGTATTTATTTATCTCAGCATGGCAGAAAAACCCAGTTGCTTCATGTTTTTCAAGAAGATTTCATTTTGAATAACCTTGAGAAGAAAAGTCTGGGAAAAAATAACATTTTGTTGGATCCAGGTAAGGAAAAATTTGATGTGATGAGAAACACTATGCTGCTTATGTATGTCACATAGTTTATAAAGATAAATTAATGCATCTCAAGTTGTACTTTAGATTGATTGTTTTAAACATTAATACTGTTATCTCTTCTGTTTATGGATGAAATTCCCTGCTCATGGTATCCTGTTGCCTTCTGATTTACTTGAATATAGAAATATGCCCTTCTTGTAGCATATCTTTTTATTCTTAAACAGGAAATAGACAAAAACAACACAAATTAAAGCAAATTCACTGTTTCTTCAGTTGTATGTTACTTTGCTCTTAGTTCCTCCCTGCTGCCTGGTCTCCTTCTAAGACTTTTTTTTAACTGACATGGCATTTGAGCACGCTAAGCCAGAGTTCTACAATTGAGCCATACCCTCATGTTGCATGTTACTTTAAATATACAATAGGTGGAATTTGTTATTACCATGTGAGTGAATGAGTGTTCTTTTTTTGTTCTTTTTTATTTTTATGTACATTGTCTTTTTTTATCCTGCATGTGTGTCTCTGTGAGGGTGTCAGATTACCTGGAACTGGAGTTACTGACAGCCGAGATTTGCTGTGTGGGTGCTGGGATTTGAACCAGGGTCCTCTGGAAGAGCAGTCAGTGCTCTTAATCACTGAGCCATCTCTCCAGCCCGAGTGAGTGCTCTTTACATGAATGTATTGATTTGAAAAATGTGGACACTTGTATAACATGAAAAATATAAACCCAGAGACAGATATTGGGGTTCAGGCTTCAAGCTGAAGATCAGAGAAGAAAAGCAGCCAAGCCAGTAGATCTTAATCTCTACTAAGCTGAAATGGCAATCCTGTCTTCACAAATCCGCAGAGGCAAAAAGCTCTCAGTTCCTGTGTCCTCCTCCTTATATTCTTTTCTCTGCCCAGCCATATCACTTCTGTCTTCATCTCCCTGGGATCAAGTTCTGGGATCAAAGGCATGAGCTCTGTTACTCTTCACTCTTGTGTAGTTCAGGGTGGCCTTGAACTCAGAGAGATCCATCTGCCTGTCTCCTGAGTCCTGGGATTAAAGGTGTATGCCACCACTCCCTAGTTTCTATAGCTAGCTTTGCTTTCTGATACTTCAGGCAATTTTTAGTAAATAATAAATATCACCACACTTGATTTTCTGTAAGAATTAAATATTTAAAATGGTAATGTAATAACCATTTAAAATGTCTTAATTAATATAAATATGTGCATAATAAAATATTTGTAATACAGGTTTATTTTAATTAAGTTCTACCACCTAACTTTATTGTTAACTTGCATGAAAGAAAGCTGAAAAAAAAAAACAGAGCTAAAAATAATTGGTTATCAGTTTTAATTACCGGGGCAAACCAAATGGGGTAATTTCTGTTCTGAGGATTAAAATTCAGGCTGGAGAGATGGCTAGGTGGTTAAGAGCATTAGTTGTCCTTCCAGAGGACCTCAGTTCAATTCCCAGCAACCACATGGCAGCTAACAACTGTCTGTACTTCCAAGATCTGACACCCTCACACAGACATACCTGTAGGCAAAATGCCAGTATATATAATATAAGAATAAATAAATTATAAAAAAAAAACTAAAATCCAGTAAGCAGTTACAATATGTCAGTCAAGTCAGTTACTAAGTCTCAGCATTAGTTACATTATTTATTTGTTCAAGATTTTTTCTTACAAGCATATTCTTCTGCATTTCCTACTTCTCTTCTGAGAAGTAGTCCTTAGAGTTCTGCACTTTAATATTGGTAGTTTTTTACTGTGGTTTCAGTTAACTTTTCATCATTTTCCTTGAGATTTCATGAACTATGAAAATACACTTTTCTTCATGTGCTTTTGTAATTCTAGACATCCTAGCCATATGCTAAAAATGAGAAGAATAAAGGGGTGGCAAGATGGTTTAGGCAGTAAAATGCTTGTAATATAGCATGAAGGATCGATCTGAGGTTGATCTTTAGAATCCATGTTAAAAAAGTTGGACACAGCACATTTGTGGTCCCAATGTTTCAGAGACAGACACAGACTGAAGTGAGACACCCTGTGTCAAATACAAAGTCGAGAGTGATTATGGAAGAGGTGCAGCATCAACCTCTGACCTCAACACACTTCACATGCTTTGAGCGCACAAAGATGACAAGTTTAAGATAAGGATTACAGAAATGAAACATTTTTCTGTATGATATTAAGGATGTTAATATTGTTAATTTTTTGGAGCATGAAGATTTTACTATAGATTGAGAGAAAATCAACAGAGCAGGCAAGCTGTAAGTAAGTCTTGGTGTCTGCTAGGAGGAGGGAGAAGAAAAAGAGGGGAGAAATGCGTGCCTTTTAAAGTTAGTATCTGAGAAAGCTAGCAGGGTCAGCCATGGAGAACAAGTACCACATGGCAGTCGTGGGAGCAGCTTCAGGAAAAGTCAAAAGTAGTCCACAGTGTCAAGGACGTATGTCCCTACTTTGACCATTATTTGAAGAAAAGAATAGAAAGCTTCTCATTATTGTCTGCACTAGTTTGGGTATTGATTTGTTATTTTTTCCAGTGTCTTAAGGTTCATTATCAAGTTGTTTATTAAAATCTCTGGTTATTTTTTAATGTAGTAGGCCTTTACAGTTGTAATGTCCAACTTAGAACTGATTTCATCTTCTTAGATTCAGCTTTTAATTTTTCATTTTCATTTCATCTTAGAAGACTTTTATTTTCTTCTTGAGCTTTGTAATGATCCATTCATCATTCAGTAGCTTACTATTTAATATTCATGAGTTTATATGTTTTCTCTTAGCGATTTCCAGCTTTATCTCATGTGGCAGAATACAGGGTGTTGTTTGAATTATCCTCCATTTGTAAAGACTTATTTTGTGTCTTAAAATGTGAACCAATTTAGAGCAGTTCCAATGGTGTATTGAGAAGAATCTGTATTGATGTTTGAGTAGAATGTTCTGTATATTAGGACAGGTTTACAATTGTGGTATTTCAGGCTTTTAAACAAATCAGTCCAAGCTCTTCCTGATTTTCTGGTTGGGGTTGAAGAGTCACCAGTTACTCTGATCAGCCTGCTTTTGCATGTCATTTTTGGCCCTTCCTTTTCATAACTGTGTATATCATTAGGAGGAATGGATGCTGAAAAGAGAAAGGAAGAAAAATAAATAATGAGAGTAAAATAGTCATGTACAAAGCCATACTATATTGTCTTTTGTTGTTTTGAGACCAGGTGTCCTGAAACTTGTTGTGTAGATGAGGCTGGCCTTGAACTTAGATCCACCTGCCTAGGACTCCTGAATGCTGGAATTAAAGATGTTGCACCATCATGCCAGACTCCCTATTATATTTATAAAGATAAGAAATAGTTGTAGGGAAGATATGGAGCTATAAGAAAATGCTTTCTCTCCCTGGCCCTTGTCTGCATTATACTCTGTGGATTTTAGGGTCCTGATTGCTTATGGTTTCCCCCTCACCTTGCGTGTGTATGGAGTTTTCTGTTCAGTGGGCTGTGGCTCTCCTAGATTGTCTCTCCCTTTTGCCATTGTTGCCTTCCCACAGAGTTGTAGAGGTGATAACTTGCAGGGCCTACGGCACTGTTTCTAGCTTGTGTTTAGCTCTGATAGCTTTGCCTTTTCTGACTTGGGGCACTGAGAGCAGTTTCTGAGAACACCTTTTATGAAATCTCTATTAACACCACTTTTGTGTATTTCCTGTTGGATTCCTTTCGCCAGGTTTGCCTGTAATAAAATGTTGCTATGGTGGCAACAGTTGCTTGGCTTCAGTTGCAGCATCAAGTTCAGTCTCATGGTAGAGGAAGTTCATGATCTAATGGTTGAAGATGTGTGTTGGCTCTAGATCAGATCAGTTCAGAGTCTGGAGAAGTAGGTGGTAGAGTAGTCAAATATTCCTGTTCTTGCTTCTGATACAATTGTCAGGCACTGGTTCTGCCACTGGAGCTGCAGCTTGTGAGTGGCACGGGCAGCTCTCCTGCTTATGACCTCAAGGTTCTTCCACCCTTCTCAGGCATAGAGGGATTGGTGGGAAGGCATCTCTTCCCTGCCCATAACAGATGAGGCGTGGGGCCAGATCTCTCATGCTCACATTCTTGAGCATCTTACCTGTGCCCATCAACAGGGTCAGCTCTGCTGTGCTGCCCGGATGAGGTCCAGGGCCCACTTTCCCCAGTGTTGCAGCTGATGAAGGGGAAAGTCAGCTTCCTTTATAGTTGGAGGCAGTAGGTGGGGGAGGGCATCTTTCCCTCACTCCCACCACCACTCTGCAGGTGAGGTTAGACATTACCAGCAGTCCTCTCTCACACCCTCAGGGCTGGTGTCTACCGGGTCAACTTTACTGTGCTGCCCAGGCAAGTCATATGGTCTGTTCTCCCAAGTGGTACAAGCTGGTAAGGGATTGGCGTTCAACTTTTTGAATATGTGCTTTTCTGTGATTTTATATTATTCCGTGTGTGTGTGTGTGTGTGTGTGTGTGTGTGTGTGTGTGTGTGTGTGTGTGTGTGTGTGTTGTTGTTATTGTTTCTAGGTGACCACCAGGGAGACAGACCCACTAAACTATAAAAGCAAGGTTTTATTGGTCATGCAACCATGACAGGGACCCCGTCTGACTAGCCTACACAGCAATCTCCAGAGGGAGTGAGGTTCTCTATCTACTGCTAGGTTTTAAAGACAAAAGTTGCAGGATTACATCAGTAGGTATGGGTTGGTTTCTGACTGGTTGGAAACAATTAGGAGAATTTCTCAAAGTCATATTTTGGTATGAAATACCTGTATACCATTATTTTCTTTGGTCAGTGCTGAGAGGGAACATTCTGTGGTTTCTGTGGCTTTGTCTTGTTACTTGCAGGTGACCTATTGTACATAGATGCCAGTAGTTTTTAGAGCTGTATCCTGGAGACTACAGGGGAGATTTTGGTCCCCCCTGGAGTTTCTTTTGTGGCCAAATAGTTCCCAGGAACCAAGCATCTAGGAGGCTGGGGTGGGGAGTGGAGTGTCTGGAGTTTCTTTGTGTTCAGTTTTAACCCTAGGCTCCAGAAGTCCAGAGGATCTGGAGTTTGCTTCTGTCAGTGGCCTACGTGTCTTTTCTGCAGCCTGTCATGGCTGCTAAAGCAGGAGCTAAGTGAGGGTCTGGTCCCTTTATCCCTAGAAGTGAAGCCTTTGAGTTTAGTTTACTCCTTTCGTATGTGTATGTGTGAGAGAGAGGGGGAAAGGGAAAGAGACAGAGAGAGAGAGAGACAGAAAGAAAGACAGAGAGTGGGAAGGAGATTGAAGACTGATCCAGGATGTAATGTTAAGCAAGATTTTTATCAATGAACTTTACCTGCAGCTTCTTTTATTTTGAGGAAGGGTCTTGCCCAGGCTGCCCTTGATTTTGGGATCAGTCTGCATCAGCTGCCCAAGTAGCTAAGGTTACTAATACTGGCACCCATTTCTGACTGTGTTAATTTTTGTTTAGGTAATTTTGTATATATGAAGAAATCTTGGACTAAAATCAAAAGAGGCAATAATGATCTACTGGTCTAATTTTAGATCTAATGATCTAAATTAGATCTAATTTAGATCTAATGATCTAAAATTATGATAATTTTAGAAAGATGCATTTAGTTACTTATTTCATCATATTTTATGCTATTTACACTATGCAATATGAACTAAGAGGGATTTTGTTCTTCCTTTTTTTTGTTATTGTTGTTCATCTATATTTGTGTTCTTGTGTAAATGCAGGTGTGCGTATGCCAGGGATTATGCATGTGGAGGTCAAATACAACGTTTGGGGTTTAGGTCTTGCCTCCTCTTTTGGACAGAGTCTCATTTGTTTTTTCTGCTGTTGCTAGTTGGAATGTGAGCATCCAGGCAAGTCTCTTATTTCTGTGCAGAACTCTTATCATCAGGCTTGTGAGGCAAGCAGTTCTAGGTCAGCTAGGACCAATGAGGTTGATAGGTCAGACTGCCCTCCCTCCCTCCCTCCGTCCCTCCCTCCGTCCCTTCCCTGCAAGCATGTGTATGTGTGGCAGACACACATTTTATGTGTGTTAAACATAAAAGAAATATTTCCTTGACTGTGTTTTATTATAAAGACTTAACATTTTTGTACGGAACCTTGGAAGGTACGCATGACATTGTTCTTCCTCCCCACCCCAGACAGAGTTTGTCTGTGTAGCCCTGGCCATTCTGGAACTGTCCTCGAACTTGGAGATCTCCTGTCTCTGCCTCTCAAGTGCTGGGATCAAAGGCTTGTGCTACCACCCAGCTACCTTGGAAGTTTGTTTTTTTGGTTTTGGTTTTTCGAGACAGGGTTTCTCTATATTGTTTTAGAGGCTGTCCTGGAATTAGCTCTATAGACCAGGCTGACCTCGAACTCACGGAGATCCGCCTGCCTCTGCCTCCTGAGTGCTGGGATTAAAGGCGTGCACCACCAACACCCGGCCTCCTTGGAAGGTTTTAATAACACAATTTTCAATGTGATATATTGGCCTAAAGTACCATGTTATATAGTTCATCTCTTTAGCAGTGTCCTGCTTACTAGGATTTCACTGTGAACAGTTAATGGTTAAGGTTAAAATATTTCAAATTCAACACTTAAAATTTAGACATTGAAAATGAAATTTACACACAGCATGTATATAATTAAAATGTCAAGATATTGCAAAGTCATGTACTATCACCACGGAATACAGCTCCTTGCACTTTTTAAGTGTTTTTCTCTAAAAAAAATGAAAATCTACTTTAATTAACTTGGTATATTTAGTATACTATCTCATTCATGCTAACGAAAAATATCCCTGATATCAACAGGCAATTCACCTCATGGATTTTCTGAAAAGTTCTACCTGGTTGTAATAGAGTGCACTCAAGACAACCGTTCATTGTTACAAATGTGGGATTTACACTTAAAGTCCATTCCTGTCTCTCTGGGTAAGTCTACTTACATATTAGCTATACAAAATATGGTTTTATTCGCTTTATAAATATGTATATAGTTACTTGATCATATCATCCTTTTCCCCTCTAACACTTCTTTGTGCTATTATCCTTTCTTAAACCTATGTCTCCTTTTCCATTTTTTAGAATTAGATTTTGAAACCACTCTTTTGTAGTGGTGATAGTTATAGTTTATTTAGAATGCCAAAAACAAAATTACTTTCTCACTTTCTTCTTGTACATAATGTCTACAATCTTATATTTCAGCTGTGTATTTAAAAGTAATAATTACAAAACTTACTTCTATAAGCTTCTCTCCCAGTCTTTGGTTCTGGTTTTTTCCTTTACAGATGAAAGAACAGACACAAAACTATCAGAAGCTGTTTGGCTACCAGAAGAGCATTATTCCTCTTCTCCAGAGAGGATCCTATCTCCGTTTTCACAGAGATTCCAGGCTTGCAGAGCAAACCTTCAGAGCACCAGCAAGCTGTCCCTGTTCTCTGAAATGGTGTACAGTAAAGAGATGGATCTGCCAGAAGGTGTGGAGATAATCAGTGTTAAGCCTTCAGCAGGTATGTAAGATATACAGTAGACCAAGCCAACTTTGTAAGGCTTGAGTGTTTCTAAAAGTAAATACTGCAACTCACTCTGAAATACACGTAAAGTAGAAATTGAAATATACTGAGAACCTGAAATTGAAGGTTTAAATTTCTTACTGTTTTCAAGTTATGTGACATTTTTCAGTGAACTCTTATTGTAAATATTGATTTTTTTAATGCTATTTTTGGATAGACATGTTATCTACTCACTGCTTGAGCTCAATACCCAAAAAGCAACCTAAGAAAGGTTTATTTTGGCTCCCCTTTCCAAAGTAGAGTAGCATGACAGGAGCTTGAACTAGCTGCTCACATTGTGCTTGCAAAAAAAATCAGAAAGCCATACATGGAAACTCGTGCTCAACTCACTTTATTCTCTGTCTTTTCTCTTGCCATTATAAAACACCGTTGACCAAGGCAACTTATAAAAGAAAGCATTTAATCGGGCTTACAGTTGTAGAGAGTTAAAAGTCCATCATGGCAGGGTGGCAAGGCAGTAAGGCAGCAAGCAGCAGGCTGGCTGGAACAGCAACTAAGAGTTTGTAGTTCAAAAGTCAGAAAATACTATACTGGGAATGGTGCACGTTGAGAAAACCTCACAGCCTTGCCCTCTGTGACATACCTCCTCCAACAAGGCCATTCCTCCTAAACAGTCATACCCACTGGGAACCAAACATTCAAATGCGGATCATTCTTACTAAAACCACCACACTCTTTCATTCAGTCCTAGACTCTAACCCTTGGAATTATGTTGCCATGTTTAGAATGGGTCCTCCCCCCACCATTAACTCAACCTAGAAAATCCCTCAAAGATTTGCCCAGAGCTTTGTTTCCATGGTAATTCTAAATCCCTCAAGTTGAAAAAATCCAACTATCGCATTAAGCAATGTGAAAGTTTATAGAATACAGGCAATAACAAGTTTTACCTTATTTGCCAACTGTTTTAGTATTTACAGTAGTTTCCTGGAGCCATTTACTAAGGCAGACAGGACAGAGTTCCTGTGTTATATTATCACACTTATTTCGAGGTAGTGGTTTTGAGAGTGCAATTTCCAGACCAGGAGCAGCAGCGTACTGTTTACTTGTAGAAGTGAAGTTACTGATTTGTGTACAGTGACTTAGTGTCCAATGATCTGATCTAATAAGCCTTCCCAGTATTTCACATACACGTATCAAGAACACAGGACAAAGTACAAAGCCTCTTTATTTTTGGACTTTTAAAAAAAATTGGAGTTTCTTTAATTGATCTCAAACTTCCTAACTCAGTCCTCTTATTCAGCCTCCAAGTGCAGGGGCTGTAATCACTTCAAACTCTACTCTCAAACTCCTGTCTATTAAACCTCCAGATTCTTACGAAAGTGTGACTCTTGATTACAAACTCTAGGTTAGAGGCCATCAAGTACAGTGTAGCCAGCACTCCAGTGCTTCTTGACATAGAATCGATGTGCTAAGGTTCTAAGAATACAACATCCATGGTTTTAGTCACTTTCTTTCATATTCATACTCAGAATATGTTTTTGTTCTATGCTGCTTCTCATTCTCTTGACTGTTTGCTTAAAATACAAATACTGTTATGAGGTACTTAATCATTTTTGAAAGGTGAAAGTTTTAGGAGTTGGGGTTATTAACAATATTTTGACTAATTTTTATATTCTGTTTCCATATATGAAAGCATTAGTGTAAGGAAAGTTAAAAGTGGAATAAGTGTAATTTTAGTGTTGATAGAATTCTGTTACTGGCCACAACAAATAGGTCTTCATTGTCAAAGTCCAATTACAGTAAAATAGAAAAATGGAGACAGCAAAAGTACTTATTAGGACAACTTTTAGGCCCAATTTAGAAGTCATATGGAAAAACAGGATTTGTTTTATTTCATAAAAATAGTAGCATGCAGTCAAATGTGGTGGCTTGTTCCTATAATCCCATATTTAGAAGGCAAAAGCTGAATTTCTGCAACTTCAGTGCCATTCTGGTCTACATTAGCAAATTCCAGGCCCTTGAGTTTTATAATGAGACTTTATTAAAAATAAAAAGGTGTTTGGGAGCCATATAATGAAAACTTTTTTTGTAGTGTGATTTTTATTTATCCATTTAGTTAGTTCTCTTGGAAAGGATTAAAAATTATTTTATTCAGCTCAAAGAAATTTATAGCCCTAATGTAACATTACATTTTTTTAAGGCTTTACAATACCATGACTGTTAAGAGGCCTGTTGATGGTTCAGTGGGTAAAGGCGTTTGCTGGTAGGCCTGCCAGTCAAGAGTTAATCTGAGTTAGATTCCCAGGACCCACATCCAGCATCTTCCCTCAGTCACTTTCTATCTTTTTTTTTTGTTTGTTTTTTGTTTTACGAGACAGGGTTTCTCTGTATTGTTTTGGAGGCTGTCGGTCCAGCCTGGCCTCGAACTCACAGAGATCCGCCTGCCTCTGCCTCCCGAGCGCTGGGATTAAAGGAGTGCACCACCACCGCTCTGCTCTATCTTTTTTTAAAGATGTATTTTTAATTATGTGTATATTTGTGGGGTATGCGCATGTGAATGTAGGTGTCTATGAAGACCAGCCCGATCCTCTGAAGCTAGTGTTTCAAGTGGTTGTAAGCTCCTTAACTTGGGTGCTGAGAATCAAACTTAGGTCCTCTGTAAGAGTAGTATGAGGTCTTAACTGCTGAACTATCTCTCTAGCCTTCCATCTTTATTTTTTGAGGCAAAGTCTCTCACTCTACCTGAAGCTCATTACTTTAGCCATGCTGACCAGCTGGTGAGTTTCAGGAATCTACCTCTTCCTGCCCAGTCTACCTCTTCTACCTCATTAAGCTCAGGAGCTTCTAGTCCTAGTATTTTTCTTTTTATCCCAATTTTATTCTTGATAATTTCATTTGTATACAATGAGATATGATCAAATACAATCCCTGTTTTCCTCCTTCAACTCCATCTATCTCCACACCAACATTTCCCCTTCCTATTACATGTCCCTTTTTTCAATGTTTTTTAAATAATCACTTAGTCCAGTTAGTGATCCCCATATGTGCATACATATGGGGTATTGGAATCCTGTCAAGGGCCGCATCCTCAAAAAAGAATGTTTCTCTGTCCTTCAGAAACTTACTACTTACAGCTCCTCAGTAATGAGTGGTACCTGGGTACCATCTACCCATTTATGCCAGAATTTTGGCTGATTTGATTTTGTGCAAGTAACCACAGCTGCTTGAGTCCATGAGTGTAATAACCTTGTCATATTCAGAAGGTACTATTGTACAGAACTCCCCATCCTCCCGCTAACTCTTAGATTCTGTCTGTCTTCTCTTCAGTGGTATTACCTGAGCTGGGAAGAGGGGAGTTGGTAACATGTATCTCATTTAGGGCTTAGTACTCAGTTTCTTACCAGCTCTTGAACCATCGACTGCCATCCACTGCAAAAAGAGGTGTCTCTGATCAAGGGGTACAGCAGCTTAGCTCATAGATATAAACATAAAGACTGAGAGGGAAATTTGATAGCATGAACATTTAGCAAAATAGTAGTAATAGATACTACTCATGGTCTTCTGACTAGGACTATAGTACATGGCATGAAATTTCCTCTTGTAGAGCAGGGTTCAAATCCAATCAGTAAGCATTTAGTTACCCTCCAACAGTAATGCCACTATTGCACAAACTGGCATATTTTGTTTGATAGGTCTGTATCATCACATGTATGATTCAGAACTGGGTAAGACCATTAATGTCTTTTCTCACCCAGCCTCCTGCATAGCTTGTTCCCATTGTGCAAGCTCACTACCATGGAGGAAATTTCCTGAACAGTTTGAATTTCATTTCTCTGTATCCTGCAGCCAGTGTGTATAGTCTTCAACAATAGAGTGACACAATTTAGTTGTGGGTAATCAAAGGCAATGGCAGTATCCTGTATTGTTTGTAGATCTCTAGGACTTCTCTGATCAATAACCCATAGGATGGTATACCATACCTGGCTCTGTCATTTATTCTGGGAGTGATACTGTCTAAATATGTAGGATAATTCCATTTAAACTCTTTTAAATTTGTTTTTTTTTCTGTTAACTTCCCAATTGAAGGTTGTGTTTCATGCCAAGCTTTTTACATGGGTTCTGAATATCCAACCTCAGATCCTTGTACTTGTGCATTGGGCTCTGAATCAACTGAGCTATCTCTCCCAGTCTCGTTACCTATGTTTCACGAATTTTCACAGCACATAGTCATACCCTTTTGTCTGCTGTTGGATGTATTTGATTTTATCCTACAGTAGCACAGTTGAGTAGTTGTAATAGAGATCCTATATCTGCCAAAGCCTGAATTATTTATCAATATCCCCTTAAATTTGACAACCTGTTTTGGGGAACTAATAGTATATATTATTAGCATAAATATTAAGAAGACAGTTTAATGCTATGTCAGTTTAAATAATATCCAGTTTTCCACTAGGGAGAAAACCACCATGGGTTTTTGATGTGGTTTACAGTATTAGTAAGAGAAGCCTCTGTTTCTGGTGATTAGTGGTCATTGTAGACACATGTCTGCACAAAGTGCTGATAGAAGATACTTATCTTCTTCCCTCTAAAGCTCAGAGAAAATTACAGAAAAGGGGTAATAAGATATAAAAACTAGCAAATAGGCCAGGAAATGCCATTTTTCTGGGCAAGAGAAATTCATAGCAACTGCAGGTGCCTGCAAGGATTTTGTATATGAGTGAGCCTGCCATCATTCAAGCATGGATGGAGGAGGGACTCAGGTTTCCCAGCCTCTCACTGCTGAACTATTTGCTGTTGATAGATTCAGAAAGAGGAAATGCTATTTATTGCCTTCAGCAGGTTTCAATGAGTAGTTACAATCAACTAGTGACACAAATGACCTTGTTTAAGCTATATAGTCCGAAAACAAAACAGAAAATCATGAACTCTAGTGGAGGTGGGTGGGTGATGGGAGGGAGAAAAGGGAAGGTGAGGAGGGAGAATTAATTTTAAAAAATCTATAAGGGGACCTAAGCTTGGGCTGTCATACTTGTATTGAAAAATATGAAGAAAATGGACCTAGAGAATCTTGACAGATTTTTAAAAATATTGTTATTTTAAAATGAGATACATAGTTATAAAACTAGCAAATGATGGGTGCAGAATCAGGATACTAACTGTCATTAATCCTTTATACTACAATTGTTCAATTTAGTTAGAGCGCATTTAATGCGGACTGTTAGGACTTTAACCTATAAAATGTAAACTAGCAAATGATGGGTGCAGAATCAGGATACTAACTGTCATTAATCCTTTATACTGCAATTGTTCAATTTAGTTAGAGCGCATTTAATGCGGACTGTTAGGACTTTAACCTACAAAATGTAAGAATTGAAATACTTTTTTAATTCTAGTATTCCTCTTTATATTTAACTCTCTCTCTCTCTCTCTCTCTCTCTCTCTCTCTCTCTCTCTCTCTCTCTCTCTCTCTCTCTCTCTGTGTGTGTGTGTGTGTGTGTGTGTGTGTGTGTGTGTGTGTGTGTGTGTGTGTGTGTGTGTTTGGGTATGTGCATGAACACATATATGGAACCTGAGACAACTGAGTTAGTCTATTCTTTTCTTCCAGCCCTGTAGTATGTAGCTTATTGGGGTCATTAAAAGCCTGATCATGAGGCTTAAACTAAATACAGGTTTTCATGTTCTTAACAGTAGTTTTCAGCAAAACAGCTAAAACTTTTAACACATAGAAAATATAAGTAATCATTAAAAAATGTTAATGGCTTATTTTCTTTTTAGGACACCTGAGTTCATCTTCCATATATCCTGCATGCAGTGCCCCTTATTTATTGGCAACTTCATGCTCAGATGATAAAGTAAGATTTTGGCGATGCAGAGTAACAGATGGAGAATCGGCTACATCAAAGAATGGAAAAATAGATCTTGTGTATGTTTGGGAAGAATGGCCATTACTCATTGAAGATGGACTTCAGAGCAATAGTAGTATAACTGTACCTGGTAGGCCTGTAGAAGTGAGCTGTGCACATACTAATCGTTTAGCAGTAGCTTATAAGCAGCCTGCATCTAATAGTAAATCTCAGGAATTTGTGATGCATGTAAGTATTTTTGAATGTGAGTCTACAGGAGGTTCATGTTGGGTCCTTGAACAGACAATTCATTTAGACGAGTTAAGTACAGTGTTGGATTCTGGCATTAGTATTGATAGCAATTTAGTGGCCTATAATAAACAAGAGACATATTTATTCAGTAAAGGAAGTATTACATCAAATACAAAACATTTGGTTCACTTAGATTGGATGTCTAGAGAAGATGGTTCTCATATCTTGACTGTAGGAATTGGCTCAAAACTTTTTATGTATGGACCCCTGGCTGGCAAGGTACAAGAACAAACTGGTAAGGAGAACCAGGCATTTCCTCTCTGGGAGAGTACTAAAATTGTGCCTCTTTCTAAATTTGTACTATTACGAAGTGTGGACTTGGTTTCTTCTGTAGAAGGTGCCCCACCTTTTCCTGTTTCTTTATCATGGGTTCGGGATGGCATCCTTGTGGTAGGAATGGATTGTGAAATGCATGTATATTCCCAATGGCAGCCATCTTATAAACAAGAACCTGTTACAACAGATTCATACAATGGAAGCACTCCATCTATAGTAAATTTAATAAAACAAAGTAACTCATCAAGTTCTGGACTACATCCTCCAAAGAAAACCCTTACTCGATCCATGACCAGTCTTGCACAGAAAATCTGTGGAAAGAAAACTATGTTTGACCCGTCAGTGGATATGGAAGATTCTGGTCTTTTTGAAGCAGCTCATGTACTTTCTCCAACTTTACCTCAGTACCATCCCTTGCAACTTTTGGAACTCATGGATCTTGGCAAAGTCCGGAGAGCCAAGGCTATCTTATCACATCTTGTCAAATGCATTGCTGGGGAAGTTGTGGCTCTGAATGAAACTGAATCCAATCATGAGCGCCGCCTTAGGTCTCTCACCATCAGTGCTAGCGGGAGCACCACCAGAGACCCTCAGGCCTTCAACAAAACTGAAAACACAGATTACACAGAGATAGACTCTGTCCCTCCACTTCCTTTATATGCCTTACTTGCAGCGGATGATGATAGCTATTGCTCATCTTTGGAAAAGTTTAGTAATGAAAGTTCCTCAAGTAAAAAAAACCATGTATCAAAAGAAAGTTATGATGAGCTTTTCCAGACTTCAGTCCTGATGTCTGATAGTCACATGTTAGAGACAGATGAAGAAAATACGAAGCCTAGAGTTATTGACCTTTCTCAATACAGTCCAACTTACTTTGGTCCTGAGCATGCGCAAGTTCTTTCTGGCCATTTACTGCATTCTAGTTTACCAGGGCTCACCCGGATGGAACAAATGTTTTTGATGGCCTTAGCAGATACAATTGCAACTACAAGCACTGATATTGGAGAAAGCAGGGACAGAAGTCAAGGTAAAAGTAAATTCTGTACAAGGTGGGAGGAAATAAAGATAATTTTACTTATTTTTATAGAAAATGATCCTATGTATTTTTTAATAAAAATGATATGAGGGCCTTTTAAAAAAGTTACTACAAAAATTCATGTTTTACAATCATACCAGTCATCATTAATAATTGTCTACACAGTACAAAAGATCCAACTGAACCCCTATGAGCTTAGCAAAAGTACATATTTTAAATAGCTGAGATTGTTTCCGTTTTTTCCTTTTGTGGGAATATTATTCACTGTAAAATATTACAGTATAATTCAGGATTTTTCAAAACTTAGCATTATTGTGTACTCCTGCCTATAATAACAGATACAAAGACAAAAGAATTAGGTCTTTTCATTCCTGAGAGAACTTTTTTTAAAAAAAATTCTAAGCTATGAACACAAAGTCTGAAATTAGCAAGTCCATTATTTTAAGCCAGATATATTGCTTAGTAGGATTCACCGTTCAAGTAAGCTTTGGAAGAAAATAAGGATTAAATTTGGCAGAAAAGGTTTTAAATTAACAAAAATTAGTTTATACTTTGAGGGGGTTATTAGTAGATACTAATTTTTATATATGTTATGTTTATTTTAATATGTTTATTATGAGTATGTTACTGTTACTTTTAGTCATATAAAGGAAAAATCAGGAATAATTACCATACTATTAGGATAAAACTGTATCTTCCAGTATTATAGCTTATTATTGGGATGTAGATATGATTTGAATCCATTATAGGAAACATTACTGTAACATACCACAGAAAACATTAAACCCTTTAAAAATAAAAGATTCATATCAAAGGAGGTCAGATTATAAAGAATGTTAATAGATTTTAAGTCTATTCATTCTCATCTTTAGTTTTCAGTTAGAGATGCTGTCTTCCCTGTAGTATAAAAATTGTATGGAAAAATACTAGAAAATATCATAAAGTAGTAAACGTTTTACCAGTTTAAGAGTATTTTATTCTTACATATGGTATTGTGACATAGCATATTTTAAACATTTTCAGTATTTTATGCTTATAAAGTAGCTTTTAGTATTTCATTTGCTTGCAGATGTTTTAATTTTGTTTTTTTTTTTTCACACACAAACACCTTTTCTGGTTATAGGTGGAGAAACACTAGATGAATGTGGATTAAAGTTTCTTTTGGCTG
Source organism: Mesocricetus auratus (assembly GCF_017639785.1). Lineage (NCBI taxonomy): Eukaryota > Metazoa > Chordata > Mammalia > Rodentia > Cricetidae > Mesocricetus > Mesocricetus auratus. The sequence continues at coordinate 105,552,649 of NW_024429184.1, read as the reverse complement.
TTCGACTCCATACCTTTCTTACAACTTCGCTTTCAGCCTATCGAGCTCAGCTCCTTCATCAAGGTGATTTTGATATCTATTGCAAGGAGATACCAGGAAAGAAAAAGACAGACATGTTAGGACAAAAGGAGGGAAGTAAAGGATAAGACTTATCTGTCCACAAAACTGGTAAAATTAGTGTGTATTCCTGACATAAGTAACATGAGAGTATTGCAGATATTATATTTTTATTATAATATATTATATATTTATCATATATATATATATGATAAAAGTAACAAACCTCAATGATGTTAACTTAAACCCAAATGTACATGGTCTCAGTACTCAGGAATTTGAAGGTAGGGCAAGTTAATCCATTAACTAGTCAATGCAAACAGTCACTCAGATACTTAATTTTTATAGTGAAAACATTTGAAATTTACTCTTTGTTTTATTTTTTTATTATTTTTACATTCCAACCCCAGTTCCCCCTCCCTCCCCTTGAAATTTACTCCTGATGAGTGTAAAGTTCACAGTCGTCTCTTTTAAGAAGGTAATAACCATGCTGTGCATTAGATTTCATAAGCACACCTCCTTAACCGGTATCTTCCCCACTGGCCTACTCCCATTCTGTCTTTCATTTAGCACAATGTTCTCTAGGTTCATTCATGTTTTTGAAAGTAGCAGAATTTTTTAAAGATGCTAGGGTTACATTCCATTGTGAATATATACATTTTCCTTACCTATTTACCCATTACTATATATTTTAGCTGCATTTTTAACACAGCTATTTTGAATAATGTTGCAGTAAACATTGGAAGCATTTAACTCTTCTACATACTAATTTCAAATTCTTATTGTCTGTATCTGGAAGTAGGAGTACTGAACCATATGGCAATTTTATTTTTAGTTTTATAAAGCAATACTACATAGTTTTCCATAATGCCTATGACAACTTTTATTTTTCACAAGTCAGTATCATATAATGTTTCCCTTTTCTTCAAATCCTTGGAAAGAAGAATTTTTTGATATAGTATTAAATTTTTTTTCAGATATTAACTAGTAATTCATTTCCTTCCCCTCCCTCCCTCCCTCCCTCCCTCCCTCCCCCACTCACTCCCTCCCTCCCTCCCTCCCCCACTCACTCCCTCCCTCCCTCCCTCCCCCACTCACTCCCTCCCCTTCTCCCAGGGTTTCTCTGTGTAACTACCATGGTTGTCCTAGCTTTGAGCTCACAGAGATCCACCTGCCTCTGCCTCCTGAGTACTGGCATTAGAGGCATGCACCACCACTGCCTGGCAGTGGTTTGCATTTCTTTTCTTGCCTCTGTTGCTATTATTCTTAGAGTTGGTCTTTTTATAGTGTCTCACATTTCATTGATTTTTCTTTCCTTTTTTTTTTTTTTTTTTTTTTTTGACTGGGGTAGCCATTTTTTCTATTGTGTCTTCAGTGTCTTACATTTTCTGTCCCATCTCTTGTATTCTGTTGGTCAGGTTTGCCTCTGAGATTCCTGTTTGAATTCCTAAATACTTTTATTTCCAGACTTTCCTCAGTTTGGGTTTTCTTTATTGATCCTCTTTTCACTTTTAGGTCTTGAAGTGTTTCCTCCATTTCCTCCCATTGTGTGTTTGTGTTTTCATAGAATTCTTCTAGGGTTTTAGCCATTTCTTCGAAAAAGAACCTTTATCGTAGTCAAATATTTTCAGTTATTTGTCTTGTGCTTTAGCTATGTTGCAGTTCTTAGTGTCTGCCATGGTAGGGTTGCTGTACTCTTGTGGAAATCTATTTTACCGTTTTTTTACACTGGAATCTAAGCACCTGTGTTTGGGGTAATGGAAATTCTAGATCTTGTTTTTGGTGGGTATATGTTTTGTTCCTAGAGCTCTCTATGGTTCTTAGGAGTATGTTGTATGTGGCCCTGCATTGCCTGGTAGGGAATTCTGGGATTCTGCTAGGTGTTGCCACTGGGGGGTTAAAGGTAAATTTTGTTTGTAGGTATTGACAACTGTCCCTTAAAAATGGGAATGGGTTGAGAGGAACCTAAGGGAGTCCACAGGAGGGAATAATCCATGGTGTTCCACCAGGGTATTCTTAGTCCCCTAAAAATGGGGCAGAGAGTGAGGAGAAGCCACAGCACTTAGTTTGTTTCAGAACTGGGCATGAGATAGGGGTGTTAGATTTGGAGGAGAGGAGGGAGAGTGAAGGCCTACTTCCCTGGCCTACTAGCTTCTCTGGCAAAGTTGTTTGGAGGATTTCCAGGGATTTGAAGACTGGGATAAAACAGTGAGTGGGGAAGAAAGGTTGGAGGGGAAGTTGTGTGTTCCACTGGAGATAGGAGCAGAGGTAGGGGAGACCATAGCAGGTAGTCTGCTACAGATCTGGGATGAGACTGGGGAGTTGTTTTTTGAGGAGAGCAGGGAGAGGTGAAGATCTACAGTTAGCCTACCTGCTTCCATGGCTGGTTTTTAAATCAGGTTTTTTTTTTCTTCTTCTTCTTGCTGTTGAGTTCTTTCCATGTTTTGGACTTGCAGGGAGGGTGACAATCACTATGTAACCCTGAGCTAGCCTGGGGCTCACTATGTAGACCAGGATGTCTTTGGACTCACAGAGATCCATTTGCTTCAGAATGCTGGGATTCAAGTTGTGTGCCACCACACCCTGCCTTGATATTAAATTTATTATCAGATGTACAGACTGCTACTTTCTTTTAGTCTATGGACTGTTTCTATTCTTGGTGCCTTTCATCCTTTGCTGTTGGCAGCATTTTAGTTTTATGTCCCATTTGCCTATTTTTGTTGTCTGTACTGCAATCATATCTTTGTCGAAGTCATGGACTTCAAGTTGTTTTACAGTTTCAAGTCCTATGTTTTATTTTAATTTAATTATTCTTCAGTGATTTTTTTCTTTATGGAAAGTTTCTTACCTGTCTAATTTTACTTCTTGAAGAACATCTCAATATTTTTTGAAGAGCTGATTTCCTTTCCTTTTCCTGAGGAAGTATTTCTTTAAGCCTTTAAGAATAATTAGCTGAATGTATTATTCTAGACTGGTAGATTTCCCTCCTAACCCTAAATATTTCATTTTGTTCTGTTGATAGTTTCATTTTCAAGGAGCAATAAATCTTCTTGCTCTTCCTGTGAGTAAGACTGTTTAGTGTGTGTGAGTCTGCTTTTCTCTGCATGTTTGGTGGTGGTGGTGGTAGTTACATGCAGAGTTACAGGTTGTTTCTGCCTACTTCGTGCTTTCTGAGCACCCTTGATTTTGATTAATTTCAGAATGGCCCTAGCGACTATTGTTTGAAAAATTTATTTTCCTTTTTTTCTCTATTCTCCTACTGGTAGCTCAATTATACTTAAAAAACAAAAACCACAGTTCCTGATACTCTATTTTAATTGTTTTCTTATAGTTCCAGAATTTGATTGTTTTGAGCCTACTGATGACCTCATAATGGCATTCTTTTTTCTTCAAGATTCACTTATTTATTTAGTTATTTAGTTATTTAGTTATTTATTTGTGCATGCATACAGGTGCTCTATCTACATGTACATCTTTATGCCTGAAGAGGGCATCAGATCCCACTACAGATGGTTGTGAGCCACCATGTGGTTGCTGGGAATTGAACTCCATTTCTCTGGAAGAGCAGCCAGTGCTGTTAACCTCTGAGCCATCTCTCCAGCACCATTGATGGCATTCTTAATTTACATTTTGATTTCTCCTATTTCCTTTTAGACATTTATGCCTTTCTGTCTGCTTATACTTAATCTTTTCAGTGTTTTTTTCTAACAAATATATTCTTTATACTACATGCAGTCTATCTTTAAAATAATCTTGAAAGTCAAAAGTACATTATTGTTGAGTGTTGCTATAATTTTTATAACAGATTTCTAGAGTTTATTCATTTTATTTGATAAAACTTGATGCCTGATGATTCCCCTCCTCTCAGTGCTTGCATCCACCATTTTACCCTTTTGATTCTGTGACTTTGGTTCTTTGAGATAAATCTTGTCTTGTAAACAGTCATTTATTTCATCAGTAATATTAAATAAAATGTAGAGTGAAGACAGAATAGAAGCTGAACATTATTATAATTTTAAGTGGCCACAGAGAGGATAATTTAAGAAAGTTCTTAAATTATAAATACAGATGGGTACCTAGTGACAGATGTCTCCTTAAAATCCTTTACACTTTCACTTACGTTATTTCTAAGATTTTACTCTTTCATCAGTTATGGTAAAAGGACTCTGCAAAGTTAAAGAATGTCATTTTACTCTGTATTTTAAGCACCCGGATTGTCTTTATTGATGTATACAGTTCATTGACATTAACTGAGGTTATTTGGAGCTAATTTATGTAAATAATTAAAAACCTAAAACCATTTTTATGTTTATTGGACAAAATAGATACATTTTTGATAATCATTGTTCATAAGTGTCATTTTCAACATTTCTTCAGGCCTCTCTACTGGTCATTTTGCATGGGCATTTCACTCGGTAGCAGAAGAGGAATTGCTGAACATGTTGCCAGCCATGCAGAAAGATGATCCTACTTGGGCTGAACTGAGAGCAATGGGTGTGGGCTGGTGGGTTCGAAATTCTCGCATCTTGCGCAAATGCATAGAAAAAGTAAGTTTTTATTGGGGTATAAAAATAAAATAGTATATTTTGAATATTTGTTTAATGGCATCCTGTCTCCTCTGATACTAGGTACTCCATTTTGTTTTAGTAACAGCATCATAATTTATATTTAATGATCTCAGTACATTGCTCATTCTGGCCTTGAGTATGCAGTTCTTCTGTCTCAAACTCTTGAGTTATTGTGATTCGAGACCTTTGCCACTAGGCCTATATATGTTTAGTTTTAGCTAACAAATTTATTTACTAGTATACATCTGAATTTCTGAAGTATTTGTTGAGAAAAGTACAGCAGTTTAGGATGGTTTCTACAGCCCTGTCACCTCGTCTGTGTACACTCTGCTGCACCGAATAAATGCTTCTCTTACTAGTTATGTATATATGCATGTGCTTACTTATGTGTTTATGCTTATTTAAATTTTCACATAGAAATAGCATGTACTGATCTTGTATATAAGAGAAATTATTTGTTCACTCACAAGCTATTTCTGTAAAAGATTGACTACTATTTTCCAATTGTAGGTAGCCAAAGCAGCCTTTCATAGGAATAATGATCCCTTAGATGCTGCAATTTTCTACCTTGCAATGAAAAAAAAGGCTGTGATTTGGGGATTATATCGGTAAGTAAAAGACTGCTTCAGAGCTAAAAGTCATTTTTAATTAAGATTAAATGCATGAAGTAAAACATGTTTTTATTGAATATGTTCTTAGTTGCTTTTTTGTGCTAAAGGAGATTCTTGATAGGGAAAAAGATTACTTCTGTTCCATGTTAGAAGAAACCAGATGATGTCGCTTCAGTTTGTTTCAGCATTTATCAGTCTAAAATCGTTTGGTTGGTTGTTTGTTTTCTTATTCTAAGAACATGACCAAGAAGCAGGGAGAAAGGAAGTGGAGTAGAAAACAGAACTGTCAAGATGAATTTGCATCGGCATTGGGGAGGAGGATAAGATAGTGGAGTCTGGTCCTCTGTTATTGAAGGGCATGGGCCAGGGTGTCCCTGAAACTTACTCTTCTAGATGCTCTCATTAGTTTTCACTTGTCAACAGCACTTAGTCTTCATGATTACCATTTGTTGGAGGTTCTGTTTCAGAATGGCAACTACTGGGGAAATTTTTAGTATAAATATATGAGTTTTCTAAAAATCTAAGGTTTTTCAGGATTGTTTTCTATCAGATTCCATTGATTTTTGACTACCAAAGTCATTTCTGTGGACCATAGTTTATGTCCCACCTGGTTCTGCAGCCATTTAGTCCCAAACAAACACACTGAGGCTTATGTTAATTATAAACTGTTTGGCCAGTGGCTCAGGCTTATTGACTAGCTGTCTCTTAATTATCAACACATAACTATTAATCCATGTATTTTCCCATGGCCTTATCTTGCCAGAGAATGCCCAGGTGTCTTACCTTACCTGGTAGCTACATGGTGTCTCTCTCTGGCAACTGCTTCCTGCCTTTCCTCTTCCCATAATTCTCCTAGACTGGTAGTCCTACCTATACTTCCTGCCTGGCTATTGGCCAGTCAGCATTTATTCATCAAGCAATAAGAGAAACATGCATTCACAACATACAGAAGGACATCTTCCATCACATTTCTAAATGGGTAAAACAAAATTATTGATGGGGTTTTAATTTTATACTAGCATAAATGTTAATTTTTACATTATCTTAATGTAACTGTGTATTAGTAAAATTATTTTGAATGAATTTAAAGGTGAGATTTTTTTTAGTGATGCTAATGCAGTATGCACTTTGCAGTTTGTAAGAGAATTTTTTAAGTAACTTATGAGATTTATGTATAAAAGCAAATGCTTACCTAATCTTATTTTACTGGTAAAGATGCAGATTTATAATGGTTTATGAACTGGCAAATGTTTTGTTTTCATTGTTATAACTTTTTTTTGTAACTGAATCTTGTTCTGTAGTGCAGACTGCATTCAAATTATCCATCTTAGTCCTTGAAAATTCTAATTTTGAAGTCCCAACTGTAAAAGGGTGATTCCAAAGTAATATTTTAAAATTTTCATAAATTTTGTTCCTATATAGAGCTCAAAAAGACACCAAAATGACACAGTTTTTTGGACACAATTTTGAGGAAGAGAGGTGGCGTAAAGCAGCTTTGAAAAATGCCTTTTCTTTATTAGGCAAGCAACGGTTTGAACATTCTGCAGCTTTTTTTCTTCTAGGTGGTTGCCTCAGAGATGCAATTGAGGTAAATAATTGAACTTTCTTTCTTTGATTTTGATTTTTTGAGACAGGGTTTTTGTGTGTAGCTTTGGATCCTGTCCTTCAACTTGATCAGTAGACCAACCTGGCCTCGAACTCACAGGGATCGACCTCTGTCTGCCTGCCGAGTACTGGGATTAAAGGCATGCACCACCACTGCCCGACTGAGCTTTCTTTTTAATTAGCGTTATCGTTTCTTTAAGCAATTCATTTAAATCTTATTTTTTTTATTTTAATTTGACTAGTAGAAATAATACAAGGCAAGGTACCTAAATTAACTGATATTTCATGGTAGCTTTTACACTTTTACAAGTTAGCTGGAGTGATATTTTGCAGAAGATAAAGCAAGTTTTGTAAAATGAGTAATTCATGACTCTGCACACTAAAGTATATCTGACTCCTTTACTTAATTGATTTAAAAAATTATCTTTTTTTTTTTTTTTTTGGTTTTTCGAGACAGGGTTTCTCTGGCTTTGGAGGCTGTCCTGGAACTAGCTCTTGTAGACCTTTTTAATTTTAAAATTCTAGTCTGCTCAGGTGAATTTAGAAGAGTTGAGATATAAGAGTAAAAAAGTATAGGTTATACTGGCTAGTGTTCTCCATTTCCTGAGGTCAAATAATTTTGTAATGGAGAATAGATTTGCAGATGTTACAAATGTTAATTTACTGAAATAAGCAATATGCATGCCATAATTGCATTTATTGCTTGTAAACTTTAGAGATTAATAAATCCCTATACATTTATGGTTAAATAGGTTGAGTTTCTGTTAAAATCTGACTTTATTTATAAACGATATTTTTAAGGTATGTCTTGAGAAACTGAATGACATTCAGTTGGCTCTTGTAATAGCAAGACTCTTTGAGTCTGAATTTGATAAGTCTGCAACATACAAGTCTATTTTACGCAAAAAAGTTTTGGGAATTGGTTCTTCAATCAATGAACTCAGTTCATCGAACATAAATGCACATCGTGATCCCTTTCTTCGGAGTATAGCACATTGGATTTTAGAAGATTATAGTGCTGCTTTGGAAACATTAATAAAGCAACCATTTACAGAAGATGAAGGTAAGTTTATGCTTTCTAGATTCTAATAAAATGTTGCTAGTGTTTTCTCAGGATGTAGTCCACTGTCTGGTCTAATGTAATAATGAATAAAATTTTTGTGACTACATGGGGTTTATTCAGAAAGATATTTAATGTAGAGAACTTTAGATTTTCTATTTTTATGAAATAAATATATTAAACATAAATATTGCTAAGAGTTAATTTTAAAAACTTTGGAGAAATGGTAATAATATAAACCCAATTTTTTTTTTTTTTTTTTTTTTTTTTTTTTGGTTTTTTGAGATAGGGTTTCTCTGTGGCTTTGGAGGCTGTCCTGGAACTAGCTCTTATAGACCAGGCTGGTCTTGAACTCACAAAGATCTGCCTGTCTCTGCCTCCCGAGTGCTGGGATTAAAGATGTGTGCCACCAACGCCCAGCTTAAACCCAATTTTTAATGTTGAGTTATTACACTTAACAGTTTTATAATACTTACAGGAAAAAATATATTCAGTGTAAAGAAAGCTGACTTAAGGGATATTATAGGAGAACTTAAACTAACCATTGTTGTTTTCTTGGGATCAGCAGCATATAGATTATTTTAAATGTATCCTTTAGAACTCTTATTTCTTTCTATATTTGTGTGCGTGCGTGCATGCATGTGTGTGTGAACATGCATGTGTGCGTGCGCGTGTGTGTGTGTGTGTGTGAGTAAATTTTATATGGAGTGTCAAAGATTAAGAAATTAAGGGTAACTCCTGGATTTTTAGCTTGACCAATAGTGAATGATTTGACAGAGCATCGATTAGATCAAGAATACTTATGTAAGTAAATGACCTTTGGGCAAAGAACTGGTTGAAAAAAGCAAGTTAATCATAAGAGGTATGGTAAATAAAGGGTGGTATGCCCCAAGGGCACATCAAATAAGAAACCCCCAGGTTAAAAGTATGTGTCTTTAAATAGAAATGAAATGGGGAATTTAGGAAAGAGAAGATAGAGATGTGCAAATTAACTGCATGTAAGTGGCGTTTAAGATTGTGGGACTTGTATGAGTTTAACTCCTCAGTGGGTATGGATAGTGTTTGTGGTCAGAGAAGACATCTTACTGAAGAAGTGTATACAGGGAATGGAGAGAAAAGAGTCTATCATTATTTCCGTTTAAAATACAGTTGTAAAGTGTGTTCTTGTCTATTCAGTTACATGGATTAGTGTGGTCTATTATACTTCATCCAAAGACCTGGTCAAGTTTCCTCAAAGAGAAAGGGGATTTTCATACAGTCATAAATTCTTAGTTCACATATTGAGCTTCTCTTGACTTATAAAGTGAATTTTCTTTTAGATCAAGTCATGATGTCAGCCTGTAATCCTATAGTTTTTAATTTCTACAATTATCTAAGGACACATCCACTTTTGCTAAGACGTCATTTTGGATCATCTGACACATTTTCAACGCACATGGCTTTAACCGGAAAAAGTGGACTGGCAGGAACAATTAATCTAAGTGAAAGAAGATTATTTTTTACTACTGCGAGTGCTCACCTAAAATCTGGCTGCCCCATGTTGGCATTGGAAGTATTGTCAAAGATGCCCAAAGTTGTCAAGAAAACGAAACACTTTTGTAGAGCATCTAGTTTTTTTACTAGTAAAGATTCTTCTCCATTACAATCGGGTACAAGAGAAGATAAGTCTTCTGCTGTTGACTGGTCACAGTCAGTGATGAATGGTTTTGAATCTTCTTCAGAGGGTTCCTCAGAGAGACAGTCAAACTCCACCTTTTCTTTTGACTGGAGCCAACCAAGTATGGTATTTCAGGATGACTCTTTGGAGTTGAAATGGGATAGTGACAATGATGAAGACAATGAAGATCCTCCTATTTCAATGAAAGAAATAAAACCTTTGCCAAGAAAAACAGATAAAAAATTAGACGACTTAAGCAGTTACACAGACTCTTTAAGCACGCTAGATGAAAGTGATATTTTAAATCCATCAGAAGATATAATTGCTGTTCAACTAAAATTTAGAGCTTGTTTAAAGATTCTTACAGTGGAACTTCGTACTTTATCTACTGGCTATGAAATAGATGGTGGGAAATTGCGTTACCAACTCTACCACTGGCTTGAAAAAGAGGTAGTAGCTCTTCAGAGGACTTGTGACTTTTGCTCAGATGCAGAACAGCTGCAGACCACATTTAGTCAAAATGCAGGGGAATCTGGATTAAGTGACGATATTGATCATTTACATCACCAAACAAACGTGAAACAACACAGAGAAAGTTTCCAGGAAAAAAGACAGTGGCTCTTGAAGTATCAGTCACTCTTGAGAATGTTTCTTAGTTACTGCATACTTCATGGCTCTCATGGTGGGGGTCTTGCATCTGTGAGAATGGAATTAATTTTGCTTTTACAAGAATCTCAGCAGGTATGTAACATTTTTCTTTTGTTTTCAAGGCAAGGTGTCTTCGTGTAACTCTAGCTAGTCTATAACTCCCTATGTAGACCAGACTGACCTTGACCTCACAGAGATCCTCCTGCCTCTGCCTGTATCTCCCAAGTGCTGCACTTAAAGGCATGTGCCCTCACACTGGCAGGTACATAGCTTTAATCAGTCAAACATAGAGCTTATGCAGGAAAGGAGAGGAAGTAATATAATTATGTTAAAATTTTAAAGCTTTATTTAAAGAAAAAGATATTGTATGTCTGAAGTAGCTTTTGGGGTTGTGTTTTTGGTTTTAAATGCTAATACGTGATCTTCTTTGTTACAGTTGCCTCAAGGAATGAATCTTTATGTGTAGTCATAATAGGAATTGGAGGAGCTATGTACATTGCAATTGCTGAACAGATCTTGTCAGATGTTATGATTTGCTTAATTTGTGTGAACACAGTCTTATTAATGCCTTCTGAGATGATGAGCTTTACTTTATGGAGGAGTGTTAAGTGTATTACCATTTTAGATAAAGCTGTAGAAACATTTACCTCCTCAGGTCATAATGACTTCAGGTGTATGTACTCTGAATGCTTTTTTATTTTTAATTTTGAAGCTACTTGAAAGATTCCCTGAATTACTAAGGAGTAGATTATAACTAAAAATAGTTGTTTAACTTGTTTTCCTCTTTATTTTTAAGGAAACAACAGAACCAATATTTCCTAGCCCTCTGTCAGAACAAACTTCAGTGCCTCTTCTCTTTGCTTGTACAGCCAGTGCCAAAACAGTAGTTGCCAATCCATTATTGCACCTTAGTAATCTTACACATGATATTCTACATGCCATAATAAATTTTGATTCACCACCTCATCCTGACAGCCAAAGCAATAAAGTAAGTATGCTTCATTTCCAGCTTTTCTGTTGCCAGTGTGTATTTCTTAGATAAAATGATGGATTTGATGTCATTTTTGCACATGTATAAATGTTCAATTGTAATTTCCACATACACTCTCTGTTAGACCTCTCCTCTCCTTATGTCCTCATTTCTTCTCTCCCTGATTTCCTCTTTCCCCAAATAGGCTTCCTTCTACATTCAAGCATTTGTTTTCCTGAATCTGGTTTATTTTGCTTCTTATGAGTATTTTCAGTTTGATTTTTAAGCTTTTAATTTACTTACACAGAATGATAAGATGAAGATATATTAATCTTTTCTAATAAAACAAATTAAAACACCAGACTAGACACAGTATCTATTGTATTAACAGTTGCCACTTAAGGAATCTGGTTATAGGCCAGACTTACTGTGTTACATCTTATAGGATACTTGAGCTCTTTGTCAGTTCAGTGTGTCAATTGTTTAATCTTCATCACCTTCATTAAGATTAATGGAGAGATGACTTAGTTGTTAAAGACACTTAGTACCTGAAAACCTGCATTGGATGCTTTGTGTACATGGCTGAAGAAGAAAACAGATTACTGCAAGTTGTCGAAGTTGTTCTTGGCCTCTATATCCACACCAAGAAACACACAAAACACAATTAATAACACACACATATATTTAGAAGCAATAAGTATATATATATATATATATACATATTAGTGATTCCTTAACCTTTTTACTGAGTTAAAAATTGTGTGTATGTGTATGAGTTCGCACGTGCCACTGCACACATGGAGGTCAGTCAGTTCTTTCTACCATATGAGTTCTGCAAATCTAACTCATGTCATCAGGTTTAGTGACGGGTGCAACTCATGGAGCCATCTCTCTGACCCTTCTTAAGTTTATAAAGGATAGAATGTTCTCAATGGGTGGAATACTATATTTTTTAAAGGATAGAAGCTTAATATTTTGGTGTAAAAGCACTAACAGTTAACTGAATTATTCCCTTGACAATACTAAGGTAGACAATTTAAAAATAATGTCGAGTATATTGTTACCTTTCCTCTGAAGGGGAGCAGAATTATCTGCTTAAAAGTTTGAATTCCTAAGTTTGTTCCAGATTTATTGAATCATCTGTGAGAGAGGCTCAGGAATAGATTTGTTACTAAAAAACTTGGAACTTCTTTAAAATATTCTAATCATACGATAGTTAATTTAATTGATCACACAATCTTATCCATCTCACTGTACGTTATCTCCCATTGAAACTACAATTCATCTTTCTTGAGATTCTTTTAATGACGTGTAATTGGCAGTTTTAGTATATCCCTCGGGATGTTTTTCTGACATCGTCTTAAGATTCCTGCTACCTCCCAGGTTACAGTACAATACTAGTTTGATTTTCTACTTTCCTGATAGTAGACTCTCCTTCCACAATTTTACCCTCTTTTGTATGCTTAACTTTTACAGTTTATTAAGTTTCCCCCTCACTTCTTTTCCTGTATTACTTTATAGTAGAAACCCCTAAAGCACATACTATGTAATTTGAAAATTGATTTCCTGAAAACTGCTCATTTTCAACAAACCACATTCCTTATTTAATTCTGTTACTTTATTTTATTACACTTATATATTTTATTGTATTGCATGCGTGCGTGCATACTTGAATGCTAACTTACGTGTTAGAGGACAACTCTTGGGAATCACTTCTCTTCTATGTGGGCCCCAGGGAGCAAACTCTGGTTTGTTGGAAAATCCTTTTTCTTTCTGGCCTGTTAGCATTAATTATAGGAATCTATGCAGTATCATATTAGCTTTGCCTTCTTAAATACCTGTTGCTGCTTAAGAACTGTCCTGAAATATGACTGGTTTTAATTTCATTCCATCAGTTGATTTGTCATTTCTTTTTTTGAGCCAACTTGACTATTCTCTGAACTCATTCATTCATTCTTGATCCTTCTGGTGTATAACTAGATTCTAGGTGATACAGCCCCATTTATTTTCTTGTGACTGACAGATTTGACTTTATGTGTCTTATATCCTCCAGCAGGCAAGCCAAATGCATTAAACTGGTCTCTTCAGAGAAGTAGAACCAATAGGATATATGAAGAGTGTAATGGAATAGGAAAGGAGAAAGAGGAAAGAAATTGTTTATAAGTAACTGGCATATTTGACTATCTTAGTTACTAGTCATTGTAGTGATAGCTTATAAAAGAAAAGCATTAGATCGGGGGCTTGATTACCGTTTCAGAGTGTTAGTCTATGATCATTGTGATGTGAACTGTGGTGGAAGGCAGGCATGGGGCTGGAGCAGTAGCTGAGAGTTTATATCCTGATCTATAAGCAGGAAGCAGAGAAAGACAGGGGTTGGCATGGGTCTTTGAAACCTCAAAGCACACCCCAGTAACAAACTTCCTCCAACAAGACCTCCTAATCCTTCTGTAACAGTCCACCAACTGCGAAACAAAATTCCAAATATATTAGCCTGCAGGAGTCATTCTCACCTAAGCCACCACAGTCAGTGACTGTTATGACTAACCCTGCTCAAGCATTTCCACTTAGTAAACTGGTGAATAGAAGAACTGACCTTACAGTTCCAGTCCAGGTTCAAGGCTTAGGGAGTAAGTTCTATTCTAAAGGTAAACAGCTTGATATCCAGTGAAGAGCTCATATTTCAGTTAGACCCTGAAGATGGAGAAGGGAGGGCGATGACAAAACAGTAAGTGTTGCTTCTTACCCTTTCTTCCTGTTAGATCTCCCAGTCAATTGGCAAATGAGAGGTCAATCTGTTTTAATCAGACTACTTATTTCAGATATTCTTGTCTTTTAGAAATACCCTTGAGAATCACACAGAGTAATGTTTATCCAAGTGTTTGTATACCTCATAGCCCAGTAACACTTGGTTTCTCTTTGTTACACATAAAGTTCAGGGATTTAACAGTAACAAGAGTAGAATTGCCTTTTAAGTTGTAAGCTCAGGGTTCACATATTTCTTCTGTTCATGGGTCAAATCACAGACCAGTGAATAGAGAAATAGATGGAAATCCTATATTGGAGAGATATTACCAGTTATTGTTGTCATATTTGCATTCTGCTAGCTTCATTATATGATATTTTTAACCACACGTCTTATTGACAGTTGAAACCCAAAAAGCAAGTAGACTTTTATCTTCATTATTCATTTTATCTACATGAAAGACTTAACCCTTCATAATCAGATAATCTTTTATATTCTAACCTGCTTTCTTCTGCCTTAATCTTCTTCATCCTGGCTTCTATTATTATAGCTTTTGTCATAGCAGGTTAGAATCCTTTGTTCCTTCAAATAGTTATTTGCCTTCACTGCCAAATGCAAATAGACTAGACATTGTTGATGTTTTTATTCCCTTTATATATTGTATATAGTTACTGTACTTTTTATATATAGTTTTTCTTATATTAGTTATAGTCTTCCTTTTTGTATTAGACAAAAAAAGGGGAAATGTGATATTTTGTTTATGATCTAACAAATAAAGCTTGCTTGAAGATCAGAGTGCAAAGCTAGCCACACTAGTCAGCCATAGAGGCCAGGAGGTGGTCGAGGTGCACACCTTTAATCCCAGCACTAGACAGGAATATAAGACAGGAGGAGACAGGAGTCAGTCAGTCTGCAGTCACTAAGGACAGGATAGCCCTTTTAATCTGAGCCTAGGTAAGAACTCTCTAGTGGTTGGCTGCTTTGCTTTTCGGGTCTTCAATTTGAACCCCAATATCTGTCTTTGGGTTCTTATTATTCATACTACAACTGCCTTTCTTATTTTTCCTTTCTCTAAAGTTTCATTCTCGGACGACTATATTGAATGCTAGCATTTTCTTCAGTGACCTGTCATAAGTGAACTGTCATTCATTACAACTACTTATTCATATTTTGTTTAAGAAAAGGCAAACTGTGTTTTGAGGGGTTTGATATTGTTCTGAGTAGTTCATACTTCTCCCCTTTGTTATGGAGAAATTTGGTAATAGTGTGGTTTGTAATATCTGCTTGAGAATTCTGTCCTTTAACATTTCTATACAGTGACTTCTGTGAGTATAAACTGTTCTTAGGGGGACAAAAAGAAGAAATTAACCTACAGAAGCAAAGGACTTTTCATTTCCTTTCTGGCCAAATTACAACTAAAAAATTCTACTTAAAGTAATTGTGTATTTTTTTTTTCAGGTATATGTAATGCATACTTTAGCAGCTTCACTTTCTGCTTGTATTTATCAGTGCCTTTGTGGTAGTCATAACTACAGGTAAATACCTTCTTGTAGAATTTAAGATCACTTTCAGTAAACAGTGAGACTTCCTATCTATACATTATTAATTCAAAACCATGCATAACACTGCCTTCAGTAATGCACAAAGCACATGACTGAGATGTTGAATATTTTTTCATCTATGAAATTTCAGTTTATACCTTTATGACAAAGGACACTTGTCACTTACTTAGCTGCTTATAATTGATCACTACCATCATGTTAAGTACTGTATAGATACTGAGAAACTAAAAATAAGTAAAATTATCTTTGCTTAAGATCACTTTGGTTAAAAACAGGTAGATGAATGGATGATAATATAACATACTTGAATGATAAGTTCTATAATTGGTATATAACCAAGATCTTGAGGCACATAGGCAAAGGAGTGACTAAAATGGAATTGAGAAATTTTTACAGATTTCCTATTTAGGAATTTTCTCTTCAAATCCTATATTCAGTATAATTTGTTAAAATTCTAAACAGTGACATTCTAGTATGTAGCTTTAGTTCTTTGAAATACTCTGAAATTATTTCTCTAAGCATTACCTGTCTTCTATTTCTTACTCTTTGAGACAGATACTGAAACTCTACGTCCATTTTTTTTTAACTTCATGCATTCTTTTATCTGTTGGTTTCATTTCCAGGCAAATCCCCATTTTATTTTCTATATCTTGGTGCATTCTTCTGCAATATATACTATTTTCTCTCTAGCTGGAGTTTACATTTTAGAAATTTTTTGCCCTTTTCTTTTTATTGAAGATATATTCTTTTTCATAAAATATATACTGATTATAGTTTCCTCACTCTCCTTTCAGTTCCACCCCACCTCACCTCCATCCAGATCAACTTCCTTTCTGTCTCATTAGAAAAGTACAGGCTTCTAAAAGATAAAACAAAACATCGCAAAATAAAATACAAGAAAGTCTTTTTTCATTTTAAGACTGCAAATTGGTTTTTAAATTCATACATGTTGGTTGTTCATATTTATGCATTACAGTTTGTATCACAATGTATACAATGTCTGGTGATCAAAACTGGATAGTGAGGTGTTTATTATTCTTTGTGATAAGATTCAAGACCCTGTCATAGGTATTGTGAAATAGCATAGTATTAACAGTAGCCATTGTGCTGTACTATAGAACATGAGACACTATTCTATCTAACTGAAGTTCTGATTTTGTTACACAGTTTCTCTGCTTTGCCCTCCTTTCCTTAGTTTCTGGGAAGCATTATTCTACTCAACTGCTTCCATGAGATAACTTTTATAGAATCTGTATGTGTGAGATAAATGGCAGTATTTTTTCCCCCTGTGCTTATCTTGTTTCATTTAATATGATGTCCTTAAGATCCATCCATTTTGCCACAAATGAAGGGTTAATGATTGTGTCTTTAATTTTTAATTCAAGTTGATTAAAAGCCAGGTCATAGATAGCTCTTGCCTGGAGTGTTTTGTCAACACCAGGTCTGTGGGTGATAAGAGCAGAGGGAACTCTCTGTTGTTTTTTGTTTAAGTCCTGTCCCTACTTCCAGGTAGTAGCACTTCCTGGTACCTGTTAACTGAGCATGAGGTGTCTAATCCCCCCACTGCCCTCCACACACAAAATAACATAAACCCTATACCTAAGGCTCAGGGAAATCATGAAAGAGGAGGGAGGAAGATTTTAGAGTAGAGAACCAGGATTCCTGCTTCAAGGTAATGGCTTCTAGACATGGAAAATAAACAAGAGCCATGAACTCTCTGCAGTGTGGTTGCCTAAACATCATAGAGAGGGGAAATTTCTTATGACCCCACCAGTAGATTTAGAGCTAATAAGCAGTCAATGGCTGCTGAGATAGGGAGAATGAATGAGTTTTCTCCAGGGAACAGATCTCTTGATGGGTTACCAGTACCAACTGATCAGCCACATGAACAGTTAGGCATTTCTAAATGGACTCAGTAGGTTGTATGTGTGTACTTTCTCTCTCTGTGCCTCTCCCTCCCTCCCTTTCTCACTCCCTCTCTCTTTCCCTCCCTCTCTTCCTCTCCCCCCTCTCTCACATACACACACACACATACACATAGCAATAGTAAGTCAAGAATTTGAAAAAGAACAAGAGGGACACAAGAAGAGTTGAGTGAGAAGAGGAATGAATAATGATGTAAGCAATATTCATGAAAGAAGTCTCAAAACACTAGTTTAAAAAAAAGAGTGTAGTTGTGAAGAACTTTAAGAGTTACAGACTACCCATTTCCTTATATTCACAAGAAGATAGATACCTACCCAAGTTTGTAATGAAGTGACTCCATAGCTGAATGTGTCATAGCTTTTCCTACCTACTTGATACACATATTTTTCAATTATCTAGTGGCTGGGAGTTCTCAACTAGTTTCTGTCTTTCTTTCAGAGGGAATCAATCCATTGATAGATGTTTATGTTACATCTATGAGTGGAGGGAAACTGAGCCTATACCCACTTCATTTTCAATCAAATAGCTTTGTTTTAAAGTCATACATATAAGATTGCTTCTTGTGGCCCTAAATAGTGTGTTTTTAAATGTATTCTTCATATTTCATTACATAAATTTACTAGACACTTGTAAAATTTGTTTTAGCTTAGAATATTTATATTTACACTTTAAAGGATATTGTATTAATATAATAGAGCACCATAGAACATGTAACTTACAAGTAACAAAACAAAAACTTCTATTTAAGGTAATTTAGAAATTGTGTAAGAATGAGAATATTACATATGGGATTTACCTTAGGTTTAAATATTGTTTCCTTTCTTAGTTCATTTCAAACAAATCAGTTCACTGGAATGGTGTATCAGACAGTACTGCTTGCCCATCGGCATTCTTTGAGAACAGGAAGTTTAGATGAATCAGTAACTCCCAACACATCACCAGCTCAATGGCCAGGTATAAATAATTTACATATATGAGTTATTTTTTTTAACCTTGTTTGAAATGTTAAATGATAAAAAGTAGATTTGGCTTAGTTTACTATTTGATGATCATTGCTAAATATTGCTAGATTCAATGCAAATTCTTTGGTTACATTTTAATTTAGTCACAAAACTCTCTTGTTACACAAGACATTAGCAAATAAATATTTCCTTGATCACTGTATTAAAGTAGCTCATTATGTTAAATTGTTTCTTAAACAATTTAAAATATTTTATCAAAATATTTGGTATTAACATTTTAACTGTGAGATTTGACACAAGATTTAATATTCAGTTTATCTAAATTGCACAAGTATTTTAACAATTGCTCGTAAACTATAGTAACCTATTGGTTATGAATCCATGTGGAGGGGAGAGAATATTTAATGCTGATTAAATTTTTTAAAAAGTAGAAAATGTGTTTAATTTTTAACTTTAAAAGATTTTTTTATTGTTGTTGTTAATGGCAGGCTTTATTTGTTTGTTTGTTTGGTCCTAGGGATAAGTTGTCTAATTCAGCTTTTGAATTCTTCTGGTGAAGAAGCCCAGTCAGGACTTACAGTCTTGCTTTGTGAAATCCTCACTGCAGTGTATCTTAGCCTGTTCATTCATGGACTGGCAACACATTCTAGTAATGAACTATTTCGGATTGTAGCCCACCCCCTAAATGAAAATATGTGGTCTGCAGTATTTGGTGGAGGAGTGCAGACACACTCAAAGGCCTCATCTGGTGAGTCTTTACTGCCTTTTCCCTCCTCCCCCTTCTTTCTTCTTCCTCTCATTTCTTATAAAGCTGAAGATTTATTCATCTGGATAACTATTGACTGTAATTGTGTTTGATTTTGTGTCAGAAAACTCTTGTAATACAAGACCATCAACAAAGAATACTGTGGTAGAAAATGAAGTGCTTAAGCTTCTGGTGCGGTTTTCAGTCTAAGCATCTCCTGCACCAACGATTAGACTATTTAATGAACTTGAATTTGTCTCAGTATTAAAATCTTCGTTTCTTTTGAAATACACTGTCACTTTGGGTTTTGTTCTATTCCAAATACAGATTTTTCTCTTCTTTCTTTGGCAGGAAGGCACTTTGCTATGCCTAGCCCTCACCAGGTAGTGGTATTCTCCATGGAATGTGTGGGCTTTTCCAAAGCTCTTTCAGCCATCAGTTCTCATAGCCCTCCCACTCTTGCAGGCAAGATCTTAGCTTTAGAAATAGGCTTTTACAATTTAGCTTGCTTTGTGTTGTTGTTGAAGCATTGCATAGAATGGGATAGTTTGTTTTGTTTGGCATTTAAGAAAAAATGACAAATTTCTTTTACTCAAGCCATAGTTTTGATTTAAAACAATGATTAGCATTTTACAAAACTCTATCTGCTATTCCATTGTAGTTTCAAATACTTGGCTTTGGATATTTTCTGTTCCTAAATTTTAACATTTCTGAGTGCACAAAACCAAAAGAAAAAGGTTGCTAGTGCTGATCATAGAAAATCACGGTATGGCTTGAAATGACTGAGAAAGCATTTCCCAGGAGGCTGCTTTATTATTTGCATATTATGATTGGCTATTAGAGTTTTTGGATTTCTAAGTGTTTTTAATACTATGGAAAATAAATAGCTTTAAGTAATTGTATCCTTTCATTACTGATGTTAAAACTACATTTATTATATTTAAATAGAATTAAAACAACCCACCTTTTCAACTTGAAAATAATTTTCATGATGCTTTCTAAACTTTCTCTTTTTCTGATTTATTAACATACATTATAATATTGGTTTTCTAGTTTTGTGGATTACCTGGATAAGATTTAGGGCTTAATTTATACTGGAAAGCTGACTATCACTGCCCGGCATCACAATGGTTTTTAAAGTTACTTCCCATGATATATTTTCTATCAATTAAAAAAAATGACTATGAAATTCACCTTGACTGTATTTTTCATATATCTGAATTCAAGAAAAAATTTTCGACCTTAACATACATTAGATTCAAAGGTCATGGAGTTTGTGATTAAATTAATAATTGGTAAATTAATTTTTGCTCAATTTTTAATACTTTTAAAATATTATTTAAGACGTAATTTTTTAAATTTATTATTTAAATTTAAATATTATGGGATAAGTTTTGCTAAGCAATGTTCATATATGGTTCAAGATACAAGGTATAGTATTAGCCTGATCTTAGCTTCAACTTTCTTTTGCTTTGATGCAAAAATTGAGCGCAGAACCATGTGCATGTTAGGCAAGCTTCTGCCGCTGAGCCAAATCGCTAGCCCCAGTTCCACGTGTTTGTGCTGAGCACAGATAAATCTGAAGAGCCTTACTCAAAGGTCAGGTTGATTCTTATTTAAACACTACAATCTATTGCTGGTATAGTTGTAAGGATCTTAATAAATGATAATCCTAAACATTTTCTCCAATAATAAAACATAATCAAATAGCCAGAAATTATCTCTATGTTTACCCATTTGGATTGGGGACAGGTTAGCCAAATAAAATAATGAAAACACCGTTATCTTGTGGTAAGGCTAAATGTAAACACATCCAACTTAGGCTCATCTGTCTTTGAGAACTCAGAAACTGTTCTGGATATAGTCACGGAAGACATACCAAGTGCACTTACAGGAACTATGAGCGATGTGATTTACAGGGACTATAAATTGCATCATTTATCAGTTGATGAAGAGGAAAGGCTTTTGGTTCCAACACTAATGTAGTTTGAAAGGGAACAGGAAGAAAAAGAGAAGTCAAGGGAAAGAGAGGAGTGAGAGACTGAATGAAGAGCGGCAAGTAGTGAGTAACAGAGTATTGGTGGTCAGAAGCAGCAAGTCCTGTGAAGCAAATAATCTGAAAGGCAGGAGAAGAGTCTGAGGACCAGAAAACAGTCAGGGTAAAATACCAGAATGATGGCTGGTAGTGTGAAATGAAACTGAAGACTTGGTTTTTTAGACACATTATTGTATTCTTAAAGCACACCAATACAGCACGGAAGTCATGCAATTTTAGGTGTAGATAAGGAATTTCTTTTCCTGTTGCTATGATAAAATACCCTGATACAAGCAACTTAAGAAAATGTTTATTTTAGGTAGTAGTTCAAGGTATAGTTGTCATGGCATAAAGTCATGGCAAGAGGAACTTGGAGCTGCTGGTCTTTTCATATCTGCACTTAGGAGACAAAAAACTTACATAATCCAGTATCCCAGCCAGGAGGTGACACTACCCATAATAGCAACTCAGTCAATGCGAGGTTATCCTCACAAGTGTGCCCAAAGACCCATCTTTGGGTGATTCCAGATGCTGTCAAGTTGACAGCATTAACATCACAGGGATAAAAGAAGGTGTTTCAGAAAGTTGATGTAAATTAAGTCCGCATTAAAATATGTGTATTTTAAGTTTTTAAATTTAGCCAAATGAAAATTGAGTAGTCTAGAGTATTTTGTTTTCCTAACAAATCAGTATCCAAGTACTGTGTACTGAAAATGAAGTACTTATTTGGAACCCCTAAATACATGTTCTCTAAGAAGTGTTTTCAGATTTAGTGCTAGGAAAGACATTTGAAAGTTGGTAATTGTGTTTCTTACTCTGGTATAAATTCATGTCTTAAGTGTTTTGAAATAATTTTCTTATGAACTAAAGTTTTTTTCTGCATGTCTCATATACTTTGTTGTAATCATTTTCCTGATTATTACTCTTTGTTTTTTGTCACTGTGCTAAAACACTCTGACCAAAAGAAACTTGGGGCAGGAAGGGTTTGTTTGGCATGCCCATCAGGAACCTGGAGGCAATATCCATGGAGGAACTCTGCTTCCTAGATGTTCCCTGGCTCATGTTCGGCTAGCTAGCTTTCCTATGTAGCCCCCTGTGGCCACCTGACTAAGAGTGATAGCTGAGAATTCTAGCCAAAAAGTTAATAATAGAAATAAATGTTAATGAAATTTCTTTGTGAATTCTGCATCACATGAAAATTTTAATATTTATAATTGTAGTAATTATATATGTTCATGGTGTTTTTATTTTGTAATAATTGTTAAAGTTGAAAATTAGCAAGAACAATTTTTAAAAATTATTCTTTCTGCAAACAGTTAGAAATCCATACTTTTGCTTCTTGCATTGTAATTTTTAGAATTTTGCGTCTTGTGAGAAAATTTGCTATAAAACTTTTGAATTCAGTCTTCTCTTAATAAGCTTACAGAAAATTTTATCTTCTAATTGTAGAATCAAATATAAAATGACTATTTTACTTGTGGTAAGCATGTCATTTTTTATGAAACTGCTAGTGATAGATATTTCAAAGACATTTAAAATTATCTCTGGTCTTTTGTTATTTATGCTAACTATAGATCAGAAAGTCAAAATTGGTATATGTAGAACTTGTAAGAAAGTTCAGTGCTTCATTAGTGACTGTTACATGCTGTTACAATCATCACTTTAGCAGAGTAACACTTTTTACCAGAAGAGGCAAGTACATGTAACATAAACGTCAGTGACTAAACATGATTGAGCACAGCAAACACTCATCGATAGTAACCGATTGCTAAGAACTTCTAAAAGATGGCCAACCATGAAAACACTCACTTTAGAGGGAAATGAATTCATGTTTGTTAGTCTTAGGTTTTTAGTGAGGGCCCTGTCATATCAGGTTTCCCTTTATGTTTAAGTACCACTTACTTTTGTGAGAATAGGCCATGATAAGAAGCCTTCCAGGACAGCTTGAAAGAAATGTAAAAGTATATTTTTACAGATAATCTTTTATTTCATTATGAAGGCTGGTTGATATACAAAGCTAGAAGCCATAAAAAAAAGTAGTGCATCATTGTCTGACCTAGATAACCTCATTCAGTGGGTAATGATGTTTAATAAGGCTATTAAATCTAATCATATTGCCTTTCTGTAGACTTTTTTCCGGACATTTTTGGCTGTTTCAAGTCCTGCAACAAAACTGGTTGTATATATTTCCAAACTGTGGCATGTGTAATAATTTAGAGTTACTGTTGCAGTACACTGGTCGTAGATCTTGTGTCTATAAAATGCTGCCTACAGAACATGCATGAGTCACCAGCCCTAGCCCTGTGTGCTCATGTGCGCATAGCACTAAGGCTTCTTTTTGTCCTCCTCCAGCCACTTTCCCTCCACCTCTCCTCTTTCTTTTCCTCTCTTCCTACCCGTGTCTCAGTGCCCCCCTTCTTATTTTCTGTCTCTTTTCCCTGCTTTTTCTTCTCTTCAGTTCTTCCCTTTTCTTCTCTCCCCTTATCTTACTGAAAAAGTCTAAATAGCAGCTTTGGTATTTTCTTGCTATACTTCAACTAATTTGGAATCTTCTTTGGTATAGAATTTGGAGAAAAAAATAGCTACTTCCATTCAAATATTTATAATTTTTTAAAAGACAGTGTCTTGCTATATAGTCCTGACAGGCATGGAATTCATTTGTAGATCATGCTGGCCTTAAACTCAGAGATCTGCTTGCCTCTGCCTCTAAAGATCTGGAACTAAAGCTGTATGTCACTATATCTAGTTCGTGAATTTATTTTTATGAATACTTAAAGAAAAAATACACAGTGTATGAGGTAATGATTCTCAGAGGAACTTGAGAGTTAAGCGTTGTTATATCAGCATAGGATCATGTCCGTTTTTGAAAATTATCAATCTTATTTAAGAAAAAACTTAACTCATTGCTTCCTTATTATTTTCAATTTTGGACTCTGAAGTTTTATTTGTAGATTTCAGGTAGGTTTATACCTAAAGTACTCTTCATGGTATGCATTCCTCTAAGAGACTTAGCCTGAATTTTCTTGCTAAAACCAGAAATGGATTTGGAGTTTATTTTTTATTAAAGTGAAATCCCTTTTCTTTTCCATTCAGCATAAACTTTTTTAACTCATTAGTTAAGTAATTTGCCCTTTCCCCTGCATTTTGGAGCTAAGTTTTAACATCCCCCATTATTAATTTTATGTACTCTCTGACATTCTCTGTAGAAACCCCAAAGATAAGTGGACTTTCAGTAGGAGAGTTGAAAATGAAAGTGTTCTGCTGATTGTATTAAGATCTTAAAGAAGTAGTGTTTAAAGCTAGTTACAAAATACTAGTTTTGTGATTTCTGCTTTAAAATGGTAAGCTAGGGATGGAGAGTTAGCACAGTCAATAAAGTGCTTGCTGTACAAATGGAAAGACTTGGTTCAGTCTCTAGAACCCACATAAAAAGCCAAGCATATTGGCACATGCCTGTTACCCAGCACTGGGGAAGGGGAGGTGAGGACTGGTAGATCCTGGGGGCTTACAAGCCAGTTAGCTAAACTGTTGGTGATTCCAGGCTGGTGGCAGACACTGATTCACATAACAAGGTAGGTGACATTATTGAGAAATGACACTTGAAACTGGCTTCCACATGCATGTGCAAATATGTGCATACATCCCATGCATAACTGCCACACAAGTACATACATACACACACAAAAACGGAAAATGGTTTAATAAATGTTAAGCAAACTTCTTAACTTTTGATATATTATTTTTATTACTATATTATACCTGTTACCTAAGTCCATTTTCATGCATGTATACAATGCACTTGGAGCGTATTCAGTCCCCCTCATACGTATTATCCTTCCCCCTCTCACTTCTGCCCCTTGGTTGGTTTGTTATCATAATATCTTCATAGTAGACAATCTGGTAATACAGGAAAACTTAGAGAAAGCAGTGTTTCCTTTCTTATTTCTCTAATTTCTCATTCCCATGACTTAGGAGTAACCTCATACACGTTTCTTCATTTCTGTTTGATTTCTTTTGAGAATGACTTTGACATTTCTAAATGTCCATAGTACAGAATGTCAGAATGTGCTTCAAGATTTTCAAGGAAATGAAGGGATATTTTTCTGTATAATCTGTTTTGACATGCATACCTCAAAGCAAATAAGAGTTATGTTTTTAAAATTTATGGTATTTTTGATTGTATCAGGCTTTTCCTCCATGCATACCTTTGCTGGTTTTTGTTTGTTTTTGTGTTTTGTTTTTGTTTTTTTTTTTGTTTTTCTTTTTTGAGACAGGGTTTCTCTGTATTTCTCTGTAACTCGCTCTGTAGACCACGCTGGCCTCGAACTCACAGAGATCTGCCTACTTCTGCCTCCTGAGTAGTGGGATTAAAGGTGTGTGCCACCAACGAACTCCCGGCTTTTTTTTTCTTATAAATTAAATTTATTCATTTATTTTACATCCTAACTGCAGTTTCCCTTCTCTCCTCTCCTCTTCTATTCTCCTCTGCCCATCCCCCTACTGACTCCTCTGTTTCTGTTCAGAAAGGGGCAGGCCTCCCGTGGGTATGAGCATAGCATGGCATATCAAGTTGAGGTAGGACTGAGCTCCTCACCTTACATTAAGACTGGTCAAGGCGCCTGGAGGTGGTGGCACACGCCTTTAATCCCAGCAGGTGGATCTCTGTGAGTTCGAGGCCAGGCTGGACCGACAGCCTCCAAAACAATACAGAGAAACCCTGTCTTGTAAAGCCAAAAAAAAAAAAAAAAAAAAAAAAAAAAGACTGGTCAAGGCAAGGCAGTATAAAGAATAGGTTCCCAAAAGCCAGCCAAAGCATTAGGGACAGCCTCTGCTCCCATTGTTAGTAATCCCAAGTAGACCATGCTACACAACTGTCACTCATATGTAGAGGGCCTACTTTGGTTCCATGTAGGATCCTTAGCTATTGGTTCAGAATCAGTGATCTTCTGTGAGCCCAGGTTAGTTGTTTCTGTGGGTTCCCTTGTAACATCCTTGAACCCCCTGGCTTGTACAATCAATCCTTCCTCCTTCTCTTCAGCAGAGTTTACCAAGCTTTGCCCAAAGCTTGGCAGTAGGTCTCTGCATCTGTTTCCATCACTTACTGGATAAAACATGCCTTTGTTTTTTATTCATGTATATTGGAAATTTCACTGCTGATAATCAGATGTGAATAAAAGCAAAAGTTCATACAGATTGTGTTCATTTAGTCATTTAGTAGATGAATTAACTGTTGAACCACTATTATATATAACAATATCTTAGAAAATGAATATTTCATTCATCTTTCTTTTCCATAATCACATAATTACTATATTATACTTAAGTTATTGTTGATTGATACATTGCATGTGCATGTTGTATTTTAAAGTTGAATAGTTCTAAATGATAAGCCAATATTGTAATTAAGTCACAAATATCTACATCATTTTGGAAGGTAAGTAAATCTCATTTGGAACCATTGGAGGCAAATATTGTTGTGTTATAATCTGAAATGTTTGCCTTTTAGGCCATGCTTATGTCTACAAGAACCTTGTTTGTCTATAATTGATAATGTGTCTTCTGACGTAATATTGATTGAACATTTTTATAGCCTGTGGATATGTAGCTCAGTGATGCATTAATTGCATGGCATGTGCAAGGCATTGGCTTTAATCACTGTTTCATAAAAATCTTTTAAATCAAGCCCCCATATAATTTTTTGCTTCTCAAACTACTGTTTTTAATTTTCAAGGGGAAATGCTAAGCAAATACTGTAATTTTAGAGTTTGTAGAAAGTAAAATAAAGACTGGGTTTTCTCTTTTGTGTAATTCTAATAATTAGAGAGATCATCTCTAACCCATTTTTCAAGTTTTAATAATTATAATTTATTATGGAAGTCAAAATATTAAAAATATTTTCTAATAAAATATTTTAAATGTGTAATGAGACTAGTTTGTTACTGAATGAACGATTGAAGTGTGGCATTATTTTTAATTCATATTGATATTGTGTCATCTGTTTTTTTCAAGTGCTTATTGGGGTAGCTTACTGGTAAAATCTGTGCTCAACATGCATAAATCCCTAGGTTTAATAACAAGCAAACCTCTTCCCCTTAAAAAACACAATGTAGAGGGATATGGGAAATTTCTATCATAATCCTAAGTAAACTGTAGAGTGTTTTTTTTGTATGCGTATACAACATCTGTTCTACACCACATACAAAATATAAATTAACATTTAGATAATTATGGACAATATAAAGTGAAAGCAGAAGTTGTTATGCAAAGCAATATTTATATGTGTTACTTGTAGTTATGTTTAGCTTTTATGTACAGATGGCAATTGAACATAGTATTTTAATAATAATTTGTTTTCTTCTTTGTTTCTTTACTAGTTGAAGGAGTAAAACAAAATAAACCCTTTAGTCCATCAAAAGTATCTTGCAGAGAATCTGCCCCCATAACCTCTTCAGTAAATCAGGAATCACTGACAGTCAAAGAGAAGTTCATCCCACCCGAGCTAAGTATCTGGGACTACTTCATAGCCAAGGTAATAAAACATCGATGCACAGACAATATTTATGTAGTCAAATGGGAATAAGTGATCTTAAAATAACTGATTAACTTTGGTACGTCTGAATATTTCCTTTTATTATTTTTTAATTTAAAATTTTTTATTCATTTTACATACCAACCACAGTTCCTATTCCCTCCCCTCCTTCTACCTCCCTTCATCTACCCCCAGCTTCCCTCCCCATCCTCAGAAAGGATAAGGCCTCCCATGGGGAGTCAACAAAGCCTGGCAGGTCATGTTGAAGCAGAACCAAGCCCCTCCCCTCTGCATCAAAACTGAGCATAGGGAATGAGCTCCAAAAATCCAGTTTATGCACCAGGGACAGATCCTGGTCCCACTGCCAGGTACTCCCCCAACCCCCCAGCAGACCAAGCCACACAAGTGTCACCCACATGCAGAGGGCCTAGTTTGGTCCCATGCAGGCTCCCCAGCTTGGTCCATAGTCCATGAGCTCCAATCAGTTTTCTCTATGGGTTTCCCTATCATGATCTTGACTCCCCCTTGCTCACATAATCCCTCGTCCCTCTCTACAACTGGACTTCTGGAGCTTAACCTAGTACATAGCTGTGGATCTCGGCATCTGCTTTCATCAGTTACTGGTTGAAGGCTCTATGATGATAGTTAGGATATTCACCAATCAGATTACCGAGGTAGGCCAGTTCAAGCACCTTCTCCACTATTGCTAGGAGTCTTAGCTGGGCTCATTGTGGATTCCTAGGAATTTCCTTAGCACCAGGTTTCTCCTAACCCCATAATGACTCCCTCTATCGAGATAACTCTTTTGTCTCTCAGCTGGACAGCCCCATCTCTAGGCCCTAAATCTTTTCCTACTCTGGTTTTGAAAATGTTAACTTCTGTCAAGATCTTCTACATATATAAAAGAAACTGAATTATTTTGATCATACATCTAACCATGTATATATAGATACACACACATGCGCGCGCACGCACACATGCACTCATTAGGACTCTCCATTTCAAACTAAAGTTGTTAAGTAAGATAAAAAGAGAAGTTGGTTAATATCTTAAATGTTATGTACTTAATAGTAGCCAAGAATCAAGACCCAAGAGTCAAGGTGTTCTGATCATCTCTTATCCACACTCAGTTTCATTTTCTTCTTTTCAATCTTACTTTTTTTCTTCAGTCTTAGCAATCAAACTTAGAACCTTGTATAGACTTTGTACCACTGAGCTAAGTCAACATTCATTTTTAATACTGTAGCCATCCTGAGTTATTTTGACTGGTGTTAATTTTATTTACCAGTATTCATTTAAATAACATTATTCTCGCAAACTGAATTTACTACACTATATTACATATTGGTAATTGCATAAAATGCAAACTTCCCTACTAGCTCTTCACACATCGTTGTTTGAAAACAGATGCATGCTGTGAAAAGTGAATAGTCACATTTCTTTCAAAGTTCATCAGTGATGGATCAGTTAGTGCACAGGTAGCATAGCCTATAATTATTCTGATTTCTTGTCTCCCATATGATAGTCTACAGTCAGAAGAGTGAATTGGTAACAAAGATGAAAGTCATTAAAAAAACCTGAAAAGTAATAGTACTAAGATAGAAACTCAAACTGAATATAGGTGGAGTTATAGAAGAAAGAGCTAATTGTGAATAACATTGTTGATATTTGAAAAATTATGAATCTGCAAATAGAAATTTAGTGAAGCTAAACACAGCATACATATAGAAGGTATTTTTGAAAAAAGGGTGAAGTTATTTCACATGTCAAAAACTTTATATTAAAGATACAGCATTCAAAGTGCAAAAGAGTAAAAATCAAGTTTGTCAGTTGGTCAGTGTACAGGAAAAGTGTATATTTCATGCCATGAATCCTATAGGTATAATGCAAGTGCTTTTAGACCTGCAGGTAGTAAGTTTAAATGAGCAAAATATTTAATCACAATGTCTAATATTTTAATTATACTATGTCAACATTAGTTTTATTACTTTTTACATTTCCCCTATACATACATAGCCAAAAGTAAGGTGGTTTTTCCTTTCTTTCTTTTTTATGTTCTTTCCTTTATTATAAATTTAACAATTTAAACTGTAGGTTTCAGTATTTTAAAAACTACCTTTGTTAAACAATAATATCCATGAACTTGTAAGTTCGACCTTTTAGTAGGACGTGTTTTTTGTATGTGTGTGTACATGTATGTATGTGCATGTCTGTATGCATGTGTGAGGGATAAACATGCACATACAGAGACCAACATCAGGTGTCATTTTTCAAGTGTAACCTGCCTTTCATTTTTTTAAGACACATATCTTTCCCGGAAGTGGCAATATAGGCTATTAGCTGGCCAGTAAGCATCAGGGATCTACCGAGATTACAAGTACATAACACAGTGCCTCTCCTTTTTTATATTACTTCTGAACTTAGTTTCTTGTGCTTATTTAATAACTAACTTAATAACTGAGCTGTCTTCCTGTCTCTAACATATGTTTAGAAACTGTATTTCTTTCTTTCTTTCTTCTTCTTTTTTTTTTTTTTAAGGATTTTCAAGACAGGGTTTCTCTGTGGATTTGGAGGCAGCCCTGGAACTAGCCCTTTCAGACCAGGTTGGTCTCGAACTCACAGATATCTGCCTGCCTCTGCCTCCCAAATGCTGGGATTAAAGGCATGTACCACCACTGCCTGAGAGAAATGTATTTCTTTTTAACACATTGAACTCCACATAAAATTGTTTTATAATTAATTTTTTATTTAAATAAAAAACAATTTTATTTTACATACCAATCCCAGTTCTCTCTGTCTCCTTTCCTCTCTCTCCCCACCATCTCCCATCCCATCCCCCATCCACTCCTCAGAGAGGGTGAGGCCTTCCATGGGGGAATCATCATTCACTAGGAATAAATACTAGTTCCACAGGTCTCCATATAATGTAAAGTCAGTTACAGCAGAGTAAGTGAGAAACAACTGAAGAAATTTGTAGTGGCTCCATTAAAACATGTGAGAGACTAGAGAGATGCTTCAGTAGATAAGCATGCTTTACTGCTTCTGTTGGCTGGAATGAAAATGGTCCGGAGGTCCATAGAGAGTGGCACTATTTGAAAGGATAGGTTCATGTGGCCTTGTAGGAAATATGTCACTGGGGGTGGACTTTGAGGTTTCAGAATCTCAAATCAGGCCCAGTGTTACTCTTCTTGCTGCCTGTAAATCCAGATGTAGAACTCTTAGCTACTGTTCTGCAGCACGCCTGCCTGCAAGCTACAGTACTTCTGGGCATGACAGTAATGACTTCTGTACCTGTAAACCAGACCCAATTAAGTGTTTTCCTTTGTAAGAGTTGCCATGGTCATGGTGTCTGTTCACAGCAATGCAACACTAAGATAGTGCTGTTCCAGAGGACCTAAGTTTGATTCCCAGCATCCATGTCAGTGAGGTTACTACCTGTAATTCCAGCTTCAAGGAATCTGCCACTCTTTTCTGGCCTCTGGTGGTACCTGCATGCATGCAGCATATCCACATATAGATATACACACATATACATTGTCTTAGTGTTCTGTTGCTGTGAAGAGACACCATGAACACAGCAACTCTCAGAAAAGAAAGTGTTTAACTGGGCCTTGCTTACAGTTTCAGAGGTTTAGTTCATTATCATCATGGCAGGGAGGAAGGCTGCATGAAGGCAGACATGGTGCTGTAGAAGCCATTGCGAGTTCTAAACCCGTATCTGCAGGCTCTGATGTGGGCCTTTAAAACTACAAAGCCCATCCCCAGTGGTACACTTCTTCCAACAAGGCCACACCTCCTAATCCCGATGAAACATTCAAATGTATGAGCCTGCAGGGCCATTCATATTCTAACCACCACACACATTAAAAAATTTTTTTAATCCTCCTTTTGAAAGAGTTTTTTTTTTTTTATGAATGAGTGAGTGAATCAATAAAAAAAAATTCTCTTATTCTTCAGGGCTGTGTAATCCCAAGGACCAGAATTTGTATTCTCTTCATCTACCAAAGAACCAGGCATATGGTGATGCACATCTGTAACTGCATAACCTGGGACAGCTGGTTCTAGGATCTTATTGGCCAGCCAGTCTAGCTGAAATCA
The DNA here is from genome assembly GCF_017639785.1 of Mesocricetus auratus. Lineage (NCBI taxonomy): Eukaryota > Metazoa > Chordata > Mammalia > Rodentia > Cricetidae > Mesocricetus > Mesocricetus auratus. The sequence continues at coordinate 105,520,873 of NW_024429184.1, read as the reverse complement.
TGAGCTCCAGATTCAGTGAGAGCCCCTGTCGCAAAAACTAAGGTGGAAAGCGATGAGCAAGACACGAAACAGTGACCTTGTCTCCACACATGTATATCCACGTAGATAGACACACAAAATGTGTTTTTAAGCCGCAAGAAAACAGTTTCATGTTTAATATTTCAGTCATGGATCCTAATGAGTGACTACGGTTACACATTTTACTTTTAGAAACACTGATGTTTAGAATGCATTAATGTAGCATAGCACATTTTTCTCAGCTGATTTATATCATTTGTTTTGACAGTTACCTTTAAAAGTCATATAGCGCCGGGCGTTGGTGGTGCACGCCTTTAATACCAGCACTCGAGAGGCAGAGGCAGGTGGATATCTGTGAATTCGAGGCAAGCCTGGTCTACAGAGCCGATTCCAGGACAGCCTCCAAAACAATACAGAGAAACCCTGTCTCGAAAAACCAAAACCAAACCAAAAAGTCATATAGCCTTTCTGTTTTTCTTCCTAGTTATTAACATTTTTTTTCAGAATTTCTGTTCAAATGACAAGTTATTCAGTACTGCAGTATTCTACAGAGCAAGGGATGTCTGTTTCTTCTGCTTTTTTATGTTAATTGCCAGATCCTTCACATTTTCAACTTTTGGATGTTTTCCATACTGCTTTATAGTAATTAACTTCTAAAATAATCTCTGGTTCCACTCCTGCTGGCCTATTAAGCTGTATGCTTCAGGTAATACAGGGAATTTGTCTCTTTCTATCTTTATTTGATCTTCATTTTTGGAGAGTTGTTTTCTCTATATATGGGATTATTGTTTAGTCAGACTTTATTCACCCAGATAATTATTTCTAGGCTGGTTACATCTTCTCCTTTAGGTTTCACTTAAATGCCACTTTTCAATGAGGCTTTCTGTGTCATCTTTTACTTTTCTCCATCTTAACTACTTTTTTGTAACACTTAATATATTACTTAAGTTTTTACTTGCTTACTTAACTTTACCACCAAAAATGTAAAACTCTTAGAGGTATTGGCTTGTAGTTCTTTTAAACATTCTTGTATTAAGCCGATTATGCTGTCAGATGCCTTTGATCCTAGCATGTGGGAGGTTAGAGTAGGAAGATCACAAGGCAAAGACTAGCAACCTTGTTAGCGGGATGGGGAGAATTGTGTAGCTGTCAGAAGTAGACTTTTTGGGGGCACTTTCTTTTTTTTAAAGACAGGGTTTCTTTTATATTTTTGGTTGTGGGCCTGGCTGAGCCATCTCTCCAGCCCGAGACAGGGTTTCTCTTTGTAGCTTTGGAGCCTATCCTGGACTTGCTCTGTAAACCAAGGTGGCCTCACTCACAGAGATCCGCCTGCCTCTGCCTCCCGAGTGCTGGGATTAAAGGCGTGCGCCACCAATGCCCAGCTTTGGGAACATTCTTAAGAAATTTTTGTTGACTGGATGAATAGATGAAATTATATCTAAGACAGCAGTGTGGTAAATAATAGTTATTTTACTCACAGTGAAATATTCACAAATGGGATGAATTCTGTTTACATGCATCAAATCAGATATTTGGATGATAAGTTATAATTTTTGTTTCAGCCTTTTCTACCCCCTTCCCAGAGTAGAGTAGAGTATGATTCTGAGGAGAGTCTAGAAAGTGATGATGAGGATGATGAGGATGACGATAATTTCCCTTCTGATCTCCATCTCCAGGAACATTCTAATTCAAATTCATTCAGGTATGGAATCTTGTGTCTTAAGCACTTTAAAAAAATCATGTTGGCATATATATATTTTTAAGTAACATGAAATTAATAATTTACTGAATTATATAGTTGATATATATATATCAACTTTATCTAGTTGATATTGTAAAATTCCTTTCTTTAACAATAAATTTTCAATTAATGTTTGATTATCCCTTGGTAAACTATAATAATTTGTAGCATGTCACACAAATCTTTTCGTATTATGCTCTGATTTTTGGCCCATAAGATAAATCTTATAACTTCAACCGAAAACATCAAATGACTGTTTAGTAGACCTCTAGTTCTATAAAATATCTTTTAAAAACTTTTGGAAGCATAAAAAAAAAACCCTCAAGTGTACACTATACTCACAACAGTTTGAATGGTTCACTGCTTTTATATTCATGAATTGTCTTATTCATATGTTGTTTTCATTAGAGCAGCAATATATTAAAGACATGGCATGTTAGTGATGGGTTAATTAAAGTTTGAAAAAGAAGTAGATTTCTGGACAGTAACTTTTTATTGAAAAATTAAGAGATTTTGCTTAATTTCCCCCCTCCCCATTAAATTTAGTTTACTTTTTAACTGTACAGACATAAGTATGACTCAGAAGCCAAATTGTATAATCTTAACAATTAAAAACAAACCTGTTTAAAAACTGGCCAGACCGGAGATGTAGAGCATTTGTCTTACATGTATGAAGACATGTATTAGAAAAAAAAGGAAGCGTCAGGGGAAAGTGGTCAAAGGACTTTAGTAGGTATTTCTCTAAAGAAGACTAATAAACACTGTAAAAATACTCTGATTATTAGGGAAATGTTAATAAAAACCACAGTGGGATACTGTCTCACTCCCAATAGAGTGGCTACTACAAAAATAACATAATGATAGTATTGGCCAAGATGGAGAGAAATTAGAACCTTTGTGTTCTTTTAGTTGAACTGTATAAATGGTACAGCCACTTCGGAAAAATGATACTTTCTTTAAAACTTAAAAATATAACTATTGTATAGTATGGTAGTTCTACTTTGAGTAAATACGAAAAGAATTGAATATAGGAGTGCAAACGTGTTTGTACATCCAATTGACAGCAGCATAATGACCAGTGGATAAAAGAAATCCAATTGTCTTATATGGTGACTGAATAAACAAACTGTGTTATGTACACAATCAGAAAAATACTCTATTTTACAGAGGAAAGGAATTTGATTCATTATACAAAATGGATGAATCTTGAAGACATTATACCAAGAAAAACAATTCAGTCAGAAAAAATAGTGTGTATTCTACTTTATGAAGTGCATTAGATAGTCAAATTGATAGACACTAGAAGAGAGAAAAGTACAGTTTTTTTTTTAGCAGTTTTGTTCCGTGAAAAGTAGATAATGATTGTGGTGATGGTTCCAAAACAGTGTGAGCTTGCTGTTGAAAATGCTAAAATGCTAAGCTTTGCACAGCTAATGATTTAAAACTAGTACCACAAGACATAAATGTGATATATTTAAAATTAAAGAGAAGCTGAAATAATTTTAAATTGAACTATATAAAAATGTAAAGTCAGAACCCTCATAGTTCTCATTTCTGCTATTTTCCCTAGCACTTGCAAAGATAACAATTTTTATTAGTTTCCTTCTGATTACAAAAATAAATACATCTGTATTATTTCCCCTGGTTTCTTACATAAATAACAACACACATGTATACATATGATAGCCCTAAGCTTGCTTTTTAATTACTATTGCATACTACAGTTTTAGCAATATTATTACCTCATTTTTACAGCTACTTTAAAATTTCATCTTTCAAAACTATTGTCATTTACTCTCCTGACAGGCATTTACGTTATTTTGACTGTTGTTTTAAGGTAATGTTGATGTGAACAACTAGTTATATGTATATATTATTTTGGTCTTACAAATGTATATCTTAGGGGTAATTTCTTATAGGGAACTTGTTTTAAAGGGTGGCATCATTTCTACATCCCTGTGTAAATGTTTAACAGAGAAACTTCTATTTTTAGTTGGTCATTGATGAGATTGGCTATGGTCCAGTTGGTGCTCAGCAATTTGAAGACTTTCTATCCCTTTGCAGGTCATGATCTTTCAGGTAATAATCATCTTAATATTAACCAATTGCAATTTGTTATTCTATATGTATATTCTAAATAAAAGTTTAATGAATTTCTGTAGTAAAGGATACATTTCTTTCAGGTATAAATCATTTTTAAATTTTCCTATCATACTGTTAACTGCTGAAGAGGGAAATGTTTGAGAAATCAAAGGCCTCGAACTTGCCTTACATTGAGACTATATCAATTATTACATTGAGACTATATCAATACCCGGGACTTAGTACTAGAACTATAAACGTTCAAACACAGTGACAAGTTTCATAGTAGTAGAGGGCTGTATATGAAATAAAAGAGTGTGTCCTTTGTGTTCTTGTGTTAGATACTTCAGCTGTGAATTGTGTTTACTCATACACTAAATACTGAAATACCAACTTAATGGAAAAAGTGTTGTCTGTTGAATAATAGAAAGTTTATATTCATTCTATGATAGTTAATCAGTAAATAATTTTCAGAATTAAAAGTCAAGACTGTTACTAGATATGGATAGATAGACAAAAATAGTTCAAATTTGAAGATAGGATTGCTTGCCACCCAAGACTGTGAAGGAGTATGTATGAAGTAGTGCTTCCTCTCATGGTTAAGATCATTGAACGTTTTAAACTTTGTTCATTATTTTCATTTCTAAACAAAAATGTCAAATGACTTTCAGCTTTTTACAAAGATTAAAGCAATTAATTTTTCTTCCATAAACATTTTCATAATCTTCAAGCATATTTTTCAAGTGAAATTAGATTCCAAAGCAGTAATGTTGAAGTGGTTGTAAAGGTTTTATGTTATTTTATCTTCAAAATACCAGATTCAGTGCCCATACATCACTACTAAATTTTGTTAATGTCCCCTACTTTCTCACAAACATTTTACTGTAGAGTATAACTATGGACCTGTTGTATTTTCTCACAGACATTTTACTGTAGAGTATAACCATGGACCTGTTGTGTTTTCCTGTTTTAGAGCTACCTGTTAGTTCACCTCTTTGTCATGCAGTTCTTAAAACTCTTCAGTGTTGGGAACAAGTTCTTCTCCGACGACTTGAAATCCATGGTGGACCACCTCACAACTATATCTCCAGTCATACTTCTGAAGAGAATGTGTCTGCAGGTCCTGCCATACTCCGTCACAAAGCTTTACTAGAACCTACAAACACTCCTTTCAAGTAAGTTTTACTATAGACAGTGTTCTTCATTGATGGTGGTGTTTTGGGGTTTTTTTGTTCTTTGTTTTTTTATTTTGTTGCAGAATCAGGTTGTCCTTGAGTAGCATTTAGAGAAGGAAATACTTATGGTCCAGGCTTAACGTTCTGTTCTAGAAACATAACTATGTCTTTGGTGTAAGACAGATATGCTTTTGGTTTTCAAAGGTTATCAAGCATTTCTGTTGATGGCCCTTATAGTAACTTTTGTAGGCTTTTTAGGATGCACTGTCAGGACAGTGCAGAGTGAAAGTATCCATAGAGAATATGTAACAAAGAAGTCTTGACTATGAGGGAGTAAGCTTGAGTTTTTGAAAATACGGGACAGACCAGCTAGGTACAGCTTGTGCAGTAGATATGGCTTGAGGAGTAGCTATAGCTTGAGGGGTGTACTTTTATTAATTCCTACTCTGCAAATAATAATAATAATAATAATGATGATGATGATGATGATGATGATGATAGCTATTCTGCAACTGTTTTACTATCCATGAAGAGGAAACAATTGACCTATAGGTAAGTTTATATAATACTTGCTCTGTCTAAATGCTTACTTAACTAAAGAGTGTGCTTAATTCTTTAGTGTCATCATTTATGTTCTTGTAGAAACTCTTAATACACTTTTGACCAGTAACAAGGTTATAGACTTACTGTGTCCACAGAAAACACATTAAGAAATTCTGCTTCTAGTTATCTTGTAAGAAATACAATTTGTTTTTGCTAAAGCTCACGTCCCTTAAGGGAAATCCATTTCTATTCCTGCTTTTGTCAATAACATTTTAACTCAGCCGTAAATATCATTTACAGATGAAGATACGACTTTACTGGTTGAGTAAGTATCTCTAGTACAGAATCTAAAATGCTCTAAAACGTAAAACATTTTGAGTGTCCTATCATCACTTTAAAAGTATTAAATTTTAGCCAGGCATGTGGTACATGCCTTTAATCTCAACACCAGGGAAGCAGAGACAAAAGTAGATATGTTTTTGTGAGTTTGAGATCAGCCTGATCTACTAAGTGAGTTCGAGTCCAACCATAGTTATATGATGAGATCCTGTCTCAAAAAATACAAAACAAAACAAAACAGAAAAACGTTTCAGATTTTGTAGTATTCAAATTAGGGATGTTCAACTTTCTGTTTTCCCACTACAATGACAAAGTCCTAGGAATCATATTGTCCACTAATCCTAAAATATCAGTTAATGATCCTTTATGAAAAAGCTCTTTTGGCTGCTCTCCTAGGTCATGGGGTGCAATGCTAGCTAATTTATTGTAAGGAAATGTCAAGTTAATCAGAAATACCTGAAGTAAATAATTAAATCTATCATACCTATAGATCCAAAAATCATCTGGCACTGGCTGTGAAGAGGCTTTGGCAATACTTGGTGAAACAGGAAGAAATTCAAGAAACTTTCATAAGAAATATATTCACAAAGAAACGATGTCTAAATGAGGTTTGTAGATGTTAAAACTCTACTATTTTATTACTAAAGTTTCATATTATCCTGTAAAAAATAATTGAAGTTTATATTTTTTTTGAAAATCCATTTTGTATGTTAAGAGGCATGCTAAAAGGCAAGGGACAGTATTTTCGCACATCAGTTTAATGTTCTTGAAACTTTTTTCTGAAGAAGATATTGAAGTAAAGATTCTGATTTTTGCATATTGGTTTGCACTATAATGACCAGTTTGTTAAGAGACATTTCCTATGATTTTCATATGATAGCTCAGAGAAGTCTATTTTAGAATTAGTTGAAACTGTGTTTGCCTACTAGAAACATTCTGAATATTCATATTTTCTTCTTCTGAGAATTATATATAAATAAAGGAAAATGTACAAATCCAATCTAATGTATAATTAAATTGTAATAACTTGATTATACCTTGATATCATTACAGTGAATTTTTGTTTTGCTTTTTTGTTTGTTTGAGAGGGATCATTAGTTCATTACTAAAAAATTTATTTGATAACGTGAAGATCTTTCCATCTGAATATAAATGAATGTCTATTTTCCTTTCTTCATTGAAAATGCTTTGCAACTAAAAATTATGAGGTGAAACTAAGCAGGAGGGGTCATTAACAGAGTCTATAAATGACAGAGCATGGTCTCTGGGCCAAGTTCTGATAAACAGGTAATTAGTCTGAAAATAAACTGTATACTGGTTTTGAAGTAGGGGAAAGAAAAATGTATATGGTTGGAAAAATAACAAAATAGAAAGACTTCACAATAGAAAAATAAAAATAAAGATACCATAAAAGGAAATTTTCATACATAACTCTGTCTTTCAATTTAAATCACTAAATTGTTTGGATTTTTTTTTACTTTTTGAAATTAATTACATCGTGTCTCCCTCCCTTAGTTCCAAATTGTAGGAAACAACTGGATGTGTTGTTATTTACTATTTGCTGTGATCATACCACAAAAAAATAGCAATTTTGATAATTAAGAATTTAAAGGTGTATACTTTTATAGTAGATGAAATCTAGGCAGACCCAAATGCCATTTACTTATTAACATAACTCAAAAATACTATATATTTAATATGTGACTTATCACTAAACAGTTCAAGAAAATGGATAACTATACTTAACAATGAATGTGTTAGACAAGAATATATGACTAGTTAAACTGTGTTTAATAGAAAGGTATATTTATCTTAAACGTCTTTTCCTAAAATAAATCATAATTTATAGCTTTCTTATGTAGTATATAAGAATAGTGTTACATTGTCCTAGATTATAATAGCTCACTCTGCTTGCTCCTTTTCCTATAGTGTGCCTTTTAGCATGCATATGAACATCTGATTGTCTCAGTGATTCAGCATAGAGAAAGAGTGGTATAACCATGCCATATCATGTAAGAATAGCAGTTAATAAATAACATTACACATTTTTATTTTATCTATCTTATTGGTGTGGAGTTACAGTTGGTTTAATGTTTGTCTAATACAATATTGACATTTAAAAATTTTTAACAAATGTCCTGTAATTTCATTTCTTACCAAGGCCACAAGTAAGTAGTCAGTGGTATATTCCATGCGTACTCAAAAGGAGGAATGTGGAACAGAGTTTTAGTCTTAGCTTTGTTTGGAGCTTCATGACACCGTAATGACAAACTGAAACTACTTTTATTGCAGTTTTAAATCAAAAGCATGAAGATAAGTATTAACTAAGTTTTCATAGCATCACTTTGCTACATATTTTTCTAATTTTTTAAATCTGCAAAATGACTGTTTAACCTCTTTGCAGTGTTTTTATAATGAACACTGGCACAATCATTGAAAATTCTGAGAACTTTATTGTGTTGGGTTTTTGTTTTATAAAGGATAATGAATTTATTTACACTTTGGGTAAGTGGATGCAGAGGTGGCTAATGGCCCCCCATGCCACCTGTGGCCATATTATAATTTATAGAAAACCATAGTACAAAAGTTAGCACAGGTGTAAATTTAGATAGGTTAACTAGAACTTTTCTGGGGTGATGATGGGGAGGAAGGATAGGAGGAAAGATAAATGTGAAGAACTCTGACTTAGGATGTCTCCATTTTCTCATTCTCTGCTACAGACAGAGATTTTTATTAAGTTTGGGCTAAGAAGAAATGAGGCCTTAAACTGATTCCCTTTTTTGAAAGAAAAAGATCTCAGGTTTTATGGGATACAAGATCCCTACTCACTTCCCATTTTGGACCAAACACTAAGAATTTGTTATTGCCTTGTAGTTTTATTACTGATCATGATACTCTTAATGAGATTTTAATAGAGGAATATAAAAAATAGGTTGGATAGTGTTAAGTCTTAAATTTATAGAGTTGGTTGAAAATTATTTACTAGGAATTGAATAGCCTGTTTTGGGTATTCATAAAAATGCCTCTTATATATTACTTCTAATAAAATGATCATTAAAGTCATTGTGAATTTAGTTAAAGATTGGTATATGACATGTTGGGTATTTTGATGCTGCCATTGTTTATTCTTTAATATGTTTGAAAATGAAAGCTTACCATTTTTTCATCTGACTTTATCATATCTTAAAACTCTCATGTATCTCAGGGCTTTTCTTTTCCCTTTTAGTGTAGTTTGTCATTTTTTAATCTAATTTTTCCCCAAAATTGTATTTATTTGGAAATTAATTACACATGATTGTAGGTAGACTATTAAAGTCAATCTCAACAAAAGTTGGATTTAACAGTTAGCATCTTTGCATTTTATTAGTTGTATTTAATTTCTGAGAACTTAAAAGTCCTAAATCAGCTTTTCTCTTTGACACCTTTGAGTAAGTCTATATGCCTCCATGCAGGTTGTTGACTATTTCTGGCAACATCAGTAGGAGAGATTTTGAAAGGTAGAAATTGGAATTTTCTAATAAAGAGGTTTACTTCATGGAAGTAAGACAGTAGTGCTTAAGACAATAGTTTGATTTTTAGTGACTCCAGAAGCTCTGAATTTACACATATAAGGTACCTTAGATTAAAATTTTTCTTTTAATGTCAGCATTATAAAACAAATAATTAAATTAACTATATATGCTGTGGGAATAAAATTTATAGTGGTAGATAAGGAATTTCAAGGTTTCAAAGTTTCCTACTCCCTAATCATGCACGTTCTAACATACATTCCTTTTTAAATATATGAAAGTTTAAGAAGATATCATTTCCGCCAGGCAGTGATGGTGTCCGCCTTTAATCCCAGTACTTGGGAGGCAGACACAGGCAGATCTCTGAGTTCAAGGCCAGCCTGGTCTACAAAGCTACACAGAGAAACCCTGTCTCGAAAAAACGGCAAACAAACAAACTAAAAATACCATTTTCATATTCTATTTTAGTAACTTGTTTACAAATATAATTTAATAAAATACTTCAGTGTTGTGCATGTTACATCTCATCTTTATTCTTTGACATGTGATTATTCTTTCTTAATGAAGTCAGTAGAGGACAACAATGAAACCATCAAAAATTCTATGATGGAGGAGCCAAACATCAATAAGGTACATAATGTCATTCAACTGAAATTTAAAATTGCATTCTTAACCGGAACAAAAAGAAATTTACATTTCAGTTTTCAACTGGACTTGGCTTCATTGGAATGAAACTTTTTCCCTCAACTTATTGTTTCATCATAACAACTTAAGTGTTGCAATCATAAAAGCTGGTTCTCTTTTAGTATTTAAAAGAATGCAGTTTTAAAGGGAGTTGAATGCTTCCTGTGTTGGCTACAGATTTTTCTGAGTAAATACCTCTGAAGTTTTTAGGGAATGTAATTGCATCAAGAGGTATAAAGTATAGTATCATTGTTCTGTGTTGCAAGTATCACCTTTGAAAGTCAATAGTAATTACAGCAATTACTATTACATAGTATTTATTTTTCTCTGAAGAGTAGCATATTAACATATATCCTAATGCATAGTAAGTGCCTGAGGAGTTAAAGCAGAACAGATAAGAATTTGTATAAGCATAAATAACTCCTAGATTTTTCTGTGGTTACAACATTTAGCTATGACTCTTACATTGGTATTAAATTCATCCATCCTAGTCTGTATAACTAAGAAATTATAAGACCGTCTCATGTCAGTAAGTTTCAGGGACAAATTTTTCTAAAAAGTTTTTTTAAGGACACTAATTCTTACTGTTTCCCAAAGGAATCAGTGAAATAGACTACTTCTTTGCAATTAATTTTAAAAACCTGATTTGATATTAAGTGTATATTATATCTTAAACTGATAAAATGAATGCTTGCATACTTTGAATTTTCTGATGTTTTTTTGAGAGAATACAATTCAAATTTTTTGTTAGGTAACAATTTTCTTTGCTTTGGTATTTATACTAAATAACATCTCTCTATCATTGGGAATTCTTTTTCAAATATTTGTCTTTTGATATCTTAAATAAAATAATTGTTTTCTTTACTTATGTTTAAGGACTTGTCCGTGCTTTCTGAAAATAGTTATTGTTTGATTACCCTCATAGCTATTTCAGCCAGTATTTTCAAGTGAGATTCTGCTATACAATTTAGAAAACATCTTTATGGGAAAAATATATATGGGCAAAAATATTTGAAAGCATATTCTATATCCTAATTGACTGAATACAAATTAAAGCTACTTTGAGATTCCATCTTACCCCAGTTAGAATGGCCATCATCAAGAATATAAAACATAAAAAATTCTAGCAAGGATATGGGCAGAGAGGATCCCTACACTCCGTTATGGGAATATAACCTGGTACAGCCTCTGTGGAAATCAATATGGAGATTCCTCAGAAAACTTAAAATAGAAGTCCCCTTGACCCAGGCAGCCCACTTCTGGGCATTCCCCAAAGTACTCTTACGTCAACACACCGTGGAGATACTAGTACATCCTTGGTTGTTGTTGCACTGGTCACAGTAGCTAGGAATGGAGCCAGCCTAGGTACCTGTCAGAAGATGAATTGATAATGTGGTACATGTGCACAATGAAATCTTATTCATGCAGGAAGAAAAAATTAAATCATAATACTTGCAGGAAAATGGATGAAACTGGAAAGCATTATTTTAAGCAAAGACAGTCAGACTCAGATAAAATCATGTTTCTTTATATGAACGTCTGTGTGTGTATATTGCATAGGTCATGAAACCAGAAAGGGATTATGAGAGGAGAGGCAGGCATCTTAAACTAGAAGGAAGAGAGGTAAAAGAGGTTATTTATGTGACTAGAAAAAACTTCTATTCACCCCAGAGAGGGTACCATGACAGACCAGAGAAACAGCCCCACTCAAGTCTGCCCTAGTGAATCTATGAGTTTATTGGGGTTATTTGCATGAGCACGTGTGACTCAAAAGCAGCTACATTACTGAAAAGTGCACTTCACATGGGTGATTAACAAAACCTGCATCCCTGGAGCTGGCTTACTCAGTTTATAAACGTCCCCACAAACAGCTGTCTTTGACCCAGCAATCTTTACTGCTTTTAAAACCTTAAGGGAGGGATCTTGTGAATCTACTTGTAACTCTTTAGTTTCTTGAACCTTGTAAATTTCATTAGCTTCCTGAGACTTCTAAGTTTTTTAGTTTCTTAAAAGTCTCAAGAGGCTCCCTCCTATTTTCTAGGATGGTTTGCTTCTGTTTGAGGAAATAACTATATAATAAAGGGTAATGGAGTATCTGTGGCATGCAGAAAGGAAAGAAACTAACAAAGGTCGGCTGGTGGGTCGTAGCAAAGGGAAACAAAGTATAATACCATACATTTATAATATGTTATAAGGAAACTTTGCATAGTGCCTTTAAACACTACAGAAACTGCTTTGTGAACTTAAATAACTTGCACATTTAACCTATCTAGCTTGCTTAGTTTAACTGTCACTGCCTTCAAGATGGTGGTTATACACATCAACTTTCACATTTTAATCTTTCCCTTTTCCTTTCTTCTCATCTCTCCCCTTTTCTTCTCCAAGTAGTGACAGATGTGTAGATTCATTTTCTTTTTCAGCAGTTATGTGTAGATGAAGTCATATGCCATTTTACTCTTTTATTTTTGCTGCTGTTTTTAAGACAGAATCTCATTCTGAAGCCTAGGCCAGCCAGGAGCTCACTCTGTGGCCCTTCTGACCTCCTACCCCAAGCCTTAGCCTCTCAGGAGCTGGAGATTGCAGGCATAAGCCACCATGCCTTCCTTTGGTTTTTATTTTGACCTGTGTCTTTTACTTACCATAATTGTTTTGAGATTCCTCCATCTTGTTTGTTTTGATAGTTCTTTACTTATTATTGTTGATACTCATTATATTGTGTGACTGTGTCATAATCTGTTTATATTGTTACCTAATGATTCGAGCTGATTGCATTTTGGAGCAGTTTCAAATAAGGCTGCCTTGAAAATTCATGCATAAGGGTCTTTGTATATAGACTTTTATTTCTCTTGAGAAATGCCTAGGAATAAATAACAAGATAGGGTTTCTCTGTGTTGCAATCCTGGCTGTCCTGGAACAGGCTGTCCTCAGATTTACTATTCGCTTACCTCTGCCTCTCAAGTGCTGGGATTAAAGGCATTAGACACCACTGCCTGGCACCAGCAGTGTTTAGAATCTCAGTTACCTTTCATTCTGACATATGACATCAAAGGCTTTTTTTTTTTTTTTGAGATTTATTTATTTATTACTTACACAGTGTTCTGTCTACATGTTTGCCTGCAGGCCAGAAGAGGGCATCAGATCTCATTATAGACGGTTGTGAGCCATCATGTGGTTACTGGGAATTGAATTCAGGACCTCTGGAAGTCAGTGCTCTTATCTTAACCCCTGAGCCTTCTCCAGCCCGAGAGGCCATTTTTAGAATACTTTTTTTAATCAATAAGCAGGCATTGGTGATATTTTTATCTAAATTTTGTGTAAAGTAAATTTGTTTTATGCTAATTTCAAAATAATGATTTCTGCATTTCATAATGAGATTTGAAACATTTCTTAGTAATTTAGAAGGTTAAAGGTAAGAAAGATAAAATAAATGAGGTAATGTTTTAAGCAATGTTTCTTTTAATTGCCTGAGCTTTTGAACTTACTGATTTTGGTAAATATTGTAAGTATTCTCTTCAGAATTCAAGCGTACATGTGTACCTTAGGGTAAACACATTGTCAAGTATTTGTCCCTCCTGTAAACTCACTTGAATCCATTCAACTACTCAAGTGAATTACTGGCTTAAGTGCGTTACTATCCCTTCCGGGACTCCAGTTTCTCCTTAGTAAATGGAAGGTTATTTTGGATTAGAAGTCAGTAAACTACAACTGGCTGGTGAGATCCCAGCCGTTATTAGTGTAACTTTTTAGTGAGTGGTTAGGAGGGGGAAACAAAATACCAAAACTATTCAGCAATCGACCTTTGTGGTCCATAAACCTGAACTAATTACCACTTGACTTTCCTTTTAACACTTATAGGTATTATTAATAATTATACTACTCAGAAACTTGGAAAAGCTTTACTGTAGTAGTTAAAATGTCAACTGAGTGATGAGTGGTAGTGCCCACTTTTAATCCCAGCAGACAAAGGAAGATCTTCAAGTTCAAGGCAAGCCTGGTCTACAGCTCGAGTACCAGGACAATCACGGTGACAGAGAATTCCTGTCTTGAAAAAAAACCAAAACAACAACAAGATAATTTAAATGTTTTGATCCTTTAAAGTTAGTTCCGTGATGCTTTAGGAGATAAACAGCTCAAGAAATTACCCATTTTATCAACTACCCTTTTATATATGAAAGCAAGATTGAAACATTGATCTCATCAAATTCTTTTGGGAACAATTAACATATACCATACTGCCTTTGGGATTGATGTATTTTAAAACTTGATTTATTAATTTGCATATGTTCATTTGTTTTATGAATAAAGTAGCAATTTTAATATTATACTTTCTTTTATTTAGATAGAGGCAGATTTGGGATATCCAGGCGGTAAAGCAAGAATTATTCATAAGGAATCTGATATCATTACTGCCTTTGCTGTTAATAAAGTAAGTATGTAGATAGATGTTTTTTCTTTGACTTCTAACTATTCCTTGTTGGAGAATTACTTAGTTTACTCAGTGAAAGTACTCTTCTTCCAAATTTACTTTCCATTCCTTAAATTATAATCTCAGTAAGAATTTTCTTTCTTAAAACCATTATGTATGCTCATCTAGTTTTTTATTATATAATTTTGGAGATATGACTAATAAATTAGTTTGTTGCTATGCAGAGAACAGTATTTGTATTCCAAGCAGTAACTTTAAATATGTACAATATAATACATTAGTTAATCCAGAGAGGCTTTCTAAGGTCTTATATGAATTAATTAGGCATACTTCTATTTGCTAGAACTTAAACTTATATATTAGAAATAGTTTACTTTATTCTTCTGCTTAACATCCTCCTTAGAGGTAACTAAGCTCCAGCTAAAGAGATAGTCTTCAGTATAATAGTCCAATGGTGATGTTTGTCTGAATCATATCCCACTTTAATTATCCCATATTGCCATACAGCATAGTTTCTGCTATCTTTTTTTTTTTTTGGTTTTACAAGACAGGGTTTCTCTGTATTGTTTTGGAGGCTGTTGGTCCAGCCTGGCCTCGAACTCACAGAGATCCGCCTGCCTCTGCCTCCCGAGTGCTGGGATTAAAGGCGTGCGCCACCACCGCCCGGCTTTACATTTCCATGTTTTTAAAATGATCTTAATATTGAGGTTTTCCCCTTTTTCATTGGATGTTGTCTGTATCAAGAATTGTGAATGGCCTGAGGTTGTATCTTATATTCAAGTTAACAAGTGAATTTTTAGTTTATTGGATGCTGTTTGTTAACACAAGAATTCAGTTTCACATCTAGCAGCACAAGCAGTCACTGTCAAATGAATCTTTTCATACTAGTTCTTTGTGCTGCCAATGAGTAGTTTTCTTCCAACTCCTGCAGAGTGACAAAAGCAAGACAAGTAGTACCTCCATGTGCAGTGGGTTAAGATCACCGAATTCAAAGACCCCAGCTATTTTCTTAAGTAGCTGCAACAGATGTGAGCTGGTGCACCCAGCTCCTATTCATTTTTTGCTGTTGTTGTGTACAAATGTTAGGATAATCAAAGTCATCTGGAAGAATAGAGAAGCTGTTTGGAAAGAGGAAATGAAGTGGCACGTGCATTTTCATTTCTACTTGGCTTTTTGTTAGGTATACTAGAATACCTAGAGCATAAACATAGCAATTCAACTCAGGCTTAAGATTATTTTACTAAAAATTTAACTATTAAGAGAGCTAGCTCAGTGCTTAAGAATACTGGCTGCCCTTCCAGATGACCACGGTTCAATTTCCAGCACCCACATGGTGGTTCACAACTATCGGTAACTGTAGTTCCAGAGGATCCAGCACCCTCACACCATAAAAGTAAAAATTAAAACATTTTTCAAATGTCCATTTAAAATATTAATTGGTAGAAATGCTTTTGTGTGTGTTATTAGAGATTTTCTTCAGAAGTAGTCCATATACCCCTTGGACTTTTTAAAAAGTTAATATGATTTATTTTTCAGGCAAATAGAAATTGCATAGCAATTGCCTCCAGCCATGATGTACAAGAACTGGATGTTTCTGGAATTCTGGCCACACAGATCTATACATGGGTGGATGATGATGCAGAAACAGAAACCAAAGGGTATTATGCTTTGTTTTTAATTCAGTCATATGACATGAGCAACTGTATCCACTGAACTATAACTGTGAAAAGCTTCCTTCAGAGACTAACTGCCTTCTTGATGCAGGAGGCAGCTTGATCTCAAAAGCAGTGCTGGTAATTGTAGGCTGAGCACAGTGCTGCTGAGACTAGGGGTAAGTAAGCAAGGGATGACACTGCCTTCTTACAGGGAATTAGAATTAAGAAAATGGAAGTCTTCCAGATGGGAAAGTTGTTAGTTAAAGCTGAAGAAAATTAACTTAAAAGGGAATATAAAGTGTTTAAACTTTCACATATAAAAAAGTAACAAAGAGCTGGTGATGGTTGTGCACGTCTTTAATCCTAGCACTCAGGAAACAGAGACAGGTGGATCTCTGTGAATTCAACCTGGCCTACAGAGTGAGTTCCAGGATAGGCTCCAGAAAAACAACAAGGAAAAAGAAAAAAAAATGAAGAACTGATGCTCAGTTCTCATTCTAGTTGATGTTGCTTTGTAGATCAGAAGACTTCTTGGTGATACATGCTCGTGATGATTTAACGGCTGTCCAAGGTTCAACCCCATACACACACAGCAACCCTGGCACTCCAATCAATATGCCATGGCTTGGAAGTACACAGACGGGAAGAGGAGCGTCTGTGGTATGTAAACTTAAAGATACTTAGGTTTATGGTTTGCTGTAGTATTTTTTTCCACTTTAGGTTAATACATAAAAGGTGATTCTTTAAATTTTAGTTGCCTTATGTGTTAGAATTGTATGTTTTAATAATTAAGAATAATGTTTTTATTTGGAAAGG
Source organism: Mesocricetus auratus (assembly GCF_017639785.1). Taxonomy (NCBI): domain Eukaryota; kingdom Metazoa; phylum Chordata; class Mammalia; order Rodentia; family Cricetidae; genus Mesocricetus; species Mesocricetus auratus. The sequence continues at coordinate 105,503,885 of NW_024429184.1, read as the reverse complement.
TTACTATTTTTTTTTAAATATATTTTGGCCCAGCATGGTATGACACACCTTCTAATCCCAGCACTCTAGAGGAAAGGCTGACAGGTCTCTGTGAAGCAAGCCTAATCTACATAGCAGGTTCTTGGACAGCCATGGCTAAACAGGGAGACCTATCTCAAAATTAAATAAAACATACTTTGTTTTAGAAATGAAAGAGCTACATTTTAATTAGCAATTATTTGAAGCTACAGATCATATGTAAACAATGCACTACGAAGCTAATATAGTAAGAATGAGGTTAAGTTCTTCTTTTTTTATTACTGGTTTTTTGTTTTTCCAATGTTTGAAGTTTAAAATCAGGGCCTCATGTTTGTCAGTCAAACACTTTTTTTTTTTTTAAGTTCTAGCCCCAGTCCTACATTTCCTCTGTGTAGAAAAAAAAAAATGACAATGTGTTGTAGCACATAAAAATTGTATAAAGTTAAATTTTTATATCTGTTAGTAAAGTTTCGTAGTAACTCACCTGTAAACAGTTTCTTTATATTTTTGTGGGTCCTGCTTTCACTCTGCAGTATCAGAACTTATTATCTGCAAAAGATATCACGCTCTGCTCATAAAACCCAAGATATTTAAACACAATCCTTTTTTTCCTTTGTTTTTTTGTTTGTTTGTTTTTTGGTTTTGGTTTTTCGAGACAAGGTTTCTCTGTATTGTTTTGGAGGCTGTCCTGGAACTCGCTCGGTAGACCAGGCTTGGTCTCGAAATCACAGAGATCCCCCTGCCTCTGCCTCCCAAGTCCCGGGATTAAAGGCATGCGTCACCACCGCCCAGCTAAACACAATCCATTTTGAGTATGATATTTTGTAAAGCTGAGACAAAATATTCATTCTTTTAAGAAAAAAATACAAATATTCAAAATTGAGCAAAATAAGTTTGTAGTGGTACAACATGTATTTGAGCACTGATTGTGTAAGAAGTTATCTATAGTTATTCCTCTGTGATTTCCCATTATTGATTAGAGTAAAAAGTGATTCACAGAAGCAAAGAAACCCCTATATTCCGTCCATTAATTTCTAGTTACTAGGGATTTTTTTCTTTTGTTTCATTATCTTGGTTTTTAATACCCTAAGTCCTATCGAACATTGTGTTTCCTTTGCGAACCTATTTTTTTAAAGGAATTGATAGAGGTAATTGTTCAAGTAAAGACTCAGATATCATTAATAAGCATTTTTAATCTTTTAATGTGCCGTTCCTTTATAGCTAATACAGCTATATAATTCAGAAGATCAAGTGATTCGAATCATTTAGTTCACTGTTTTCAAGTACTTGATTTTTAAGGATTAAACTGAGTTTGAAAGTAGAAATTAATAATTTAAAATGAACTAACTGGATCAGTCTAAGATTACAAATCTTAAATTTTGTGAGCTTTAGTGACATTGTATTTTAAAGAGAAACTTAAGGGAAATATAGATAAATAATAAATTTTATTTTCAGTATAAGCCTTAGAGAAAACAGTACAGTTTCTCTTATAAACAGTTTCTCTTATATTTTACCACGAGGCTCGTGGCTTTTTACCTCACACCTTGCTTCCACAAGTGGCTGATGGTGACTCCCCAACTTTGCCTTCTTTTTCCCTGTCTTTGCTTGAATTTCCTGCCTGTCTCAATCCTGCCTGACTATTGACTAAATTAGCTTCCTTATTAACCAATGGTAATAAAAACATATTCACAGCATACAGAAAGGCATCCCACATCACTCTCTCTGCTCTGTTTATCCTGGCTTCCTATCCCTCAGATTCATCCATTACTGTCACGCTAAAGACTCTGCCCTGCCTTCTGCTTAAAATACTCCTACCTTTGTGTAAGCATTCAGATCCCAACTTGAGATCTCAGGAGATTTCTCTGTAGTTCTTACAGAAGACATCTACCCCATTCACTGTACCTCTGATTTTATTATCTCACCATACTATCTTTGTAAGATACATTAGTTGTTGAAATTATTAGTGCATTATTTATTTGTCCCTGTCTTGTAAATAGAAGCGTTTGGAGGATTTGCCTGCCTCATAGGTGGATGTGCACTATAGAGAATAGTGCTGGACACATGTAATGTTCAAAATAGTTCTTTATACACCAAAGCATTATAATTTAGAAATCTAACTGTGGAATTCCTTTTGCAGTTGAATATTCTTCCTGTACAATTTTAGGGCTGTTTTTTTGGAATAATTTTATTTCATTGTATTTTTAGCATAGTATTTCCACTTCTTCAGCTCATTCTTGATCATTCCTATTTCCCTACCCAGCCAATTTCATGCGCTCTCTCTCTCTCTCTCTCTCTCTCTCTCTCTCTCTCTCTCTCTCTCTCTCTCTCTCTCTCTCTCTCTTAAAAGAAAGAAAAAAAGAGAATCAAAACAAAAAATAACCAAAACAAAGCAAAAAGTCCACAAAATATATGGAATCTGTTGTATGTTGACCCAACTACACCTGGGTATGGGGCCTGCCCTAGAGTGTGGTTGATAGATCCAATGGCAGTCCAGTAGTGAAAACTAGTTTTCTCATTGCTAGTAGATACTAATTGCAAATAGCTTCTTGGCTAGAGGTAGGACTTTGTGTCCACTTCTCTTTCTCCTTGCTGTCTTTTTGTCTGGTTTGAATTTGTGCAGGTCTTATGCTTGCTGTAGGAGTCTTTTTGAGTTCATATATGCATCTGAGCTATTGTATCTAGAAAACACAGTTTCCTTGGAATTATCCACTACCTATGGCTCTCAAAGTCTTTCTGTCTCCTTTTAACATAAATCTTTGAGCTTTGAATGGGTAGAAGTTTGATAAAGATGTCCCATTCAGAACTGAGTGCTCCAAAGTGTCTCAGTCTCTACACATTGTGTGCAATTGTGGGTTTCTGTGTTAATTCCCATCCTCAGAATCCATCCTGGCTAAGGATATTGAGCACTTTTAAGTGTCTCTCAGCCATTTTAGACTCCTCTATTGAGAATTCTCTATTTAGATCAAAAGAGATGAAGATGTTCAGAATTGAGACTTCTTGGTGGATTTCTCCTGTGATAAGTATGAAGTGACCTCCTTCATCTCTTTTGATTGATTTTAGTTTAAAGTCTAATTTGGTAGATATTAGGATTCCTACCCCTGCTTGTTTCTTGGGCCTATTTGATTGGAAAATCTTTTCCCAACACTTACCTCTGAGATAACGTCTGTCTTTGAAGCTGAGGTGTATGTCTTGTATGCAGCAGAAGGATGGATTCTGTCTTCGAATCCAGTGTATTAGCCTGTGTCTTTTTATGGGGGAGTTAAGACCATTAATAAATACTGAGGGAAATTAATAACCATTGATAGTTCATTCTCATTTGATTTGGAATGGTTGTTGTTGGTGGAATTGTATGTGAATTTCCACCACTTTTCCTTTTGCCTGTTGGTATAGTGGGATTATCTATTGCCTATGTTTTTTTGGTTATAGTTAACTTCCTTGGTTTGGAGTTTTCCTTCCAGAATTTTCTGTAGGGCTGGGTTAGTGGATATGTATTGTTTAAATCTGGTTTTGTCATGAAATATCTTGTTTTATCCATCTATATTGATTGAAAGCTTTGCTGGGTTTAGTAGTCTTGGCTGGCATCCGTGGTCTCTTAGTGTTGGTAGAATATCTATCCAGGGGCACGGAGATGGCTCAGAGGTTAAGAGCACTGGATATTCTTCCAGAGGTCCTGAGTTCAATTCCCAGCAACCACATGATGGTTCACAACCATCTGTAATGAGATCTGGTGCCCTCTTCTGGCCTGAAGGCATACATATGGGCAGAACACTGTATACATCATAAATAAATAAATCTTTAAAAAAAAAAAAAGAATATCCAGGACCTTCTAGCTTTCATAGTTTCCATGGAGAAGTCAGGTGTAATTCTGATAGGTTTGCCTTTATATGCTACTTAGCCTTTTTCCCTAGCTGCTCTTAATATTATTTCTTTATTCTGTATGTTTGGCGTCTTATGTGTCGAGGGGATTTTTTTTTTTTTTTGGTCCACTCTATTTGGTGTTCTGTAAGCTTCTTGCACCTTCATTGGCACATCTTTCTTTAGATTGGGAAAGTTTTATTCTATGATTTTGTTGAATATGTTTTCTGCCCCTTTGAGGTGGGTTTCTTCACCTTCTTCTATACCTTTTATTCTTAAGTTTGGTCTTTTCATGGTGTCCCATATTTCCTGGATATTTTGTGTTAGGGATTGTTGGATTTAAATTTTTCTTCCGTCTATGAATCTAATTCTCCTAGTATATCTTCAACACCTGAGATTCTCTCTTCCATCTCTTGTATTCTTGAAAGACCTGAGGTTGTCAGGCTTCAGGCTGAATACCCCGGTGACATCCCGAGCTCAATAACCAGACAGTTGGATGCAAACTGCAAGAGGTTTATTGTTTACACAGGCGTCTGTGGGCGATTCAGCAGCCTTAGCTAACTGAACGCGCTGGGCTTTAGGACAGTTTTATTTTTATATACATACTTTTGGCAAGCAAAGTAATAGGGGTATTGTAAGGAGTAGAGCTACTGCAGGTGCAGATCTGGGCAAGCAATAGGGGTATTGTTAGAACGCGGGCATAACTGATCCTTCCTGGAGAAATCACGAGGTCAGAATTACACTTATCTCTACAGCCTGCAGGTTTCCATCGTCAGCACTCTGGACCAGATGTTCTTTTTAATTCGACCTTGTTCCATGTCTAGGGAAAGGGACCTTGAGGAATTTTCCACTGAGGTGACCTTTGAGTCTCAAAGGGGGGAAGGGGGCGGTGTATTGAGGTTTTTCATTCTGTTGGTTATACTTGCATTTGTAGTACCTGACCGTTTTCCCAGACTTTCTATTTCCAGCATTTCCTCAGACTGGTTTTTTTGTTTGTTTGGTTGGTTGGTTTTATTTCATATTTCAGCCCTTGCACTGTTCGAATTGTTATTTGCAATTTTTGCTTTGTCTTTTCTTCCATTTCTTGCATTTTTTGGATTGTTTTTTCTTCCATCTCTTTAAGGGATTTTCTCATATCCTCTTTGAAGGCCTCATGAAGTTGTTTTTAATGTCATTCTCTTCTGCTTCATTTGTGTTGGGGTGTTCCATGTTCCAGTCTTGCTGGTGTAGGGTCTCTGGACTCTGACAGTGTCACATTGATTTTTCTGTTGCTCCTTGTGTTTTTATATTGTCTCCTTCCCATCCGTTCTTGCAGTGGGTTCCAGAAGGTTTCTCTTCCTCTCCTGGTGGGTATGGGACCAGGGTTCCCTTCTGGTGGGTGTAGGCAAGTCCACTGTTCTGGTAACTCTCCACTTCCAGGTCTCGTGGGTAGAGAAATGGACTAGGATATTGGGGTGCTTTGGATCCTACTGGGGTGGATGGGAGCCCGAGTGGTAGCCCCCAGGCACAGGAGTGTGGCCTGGAGACAGGCCTTGATAGTCTTAGTCATGTGGGTGGAGCAGGAGACTATGGTGCTGGGGTGCCTTGGCTCCTGCTGCTAGGATGGAAGCACCATGGCAGTACCCAAGCACAAGCCAGTGCCCGGAAATGGGCCCTGGGTTACCTGGTCCCGTGGGTGGAGCAGGAGACTAGGGTGTCTTGGTTCCCGCTGCTGGAATGGAAGACTCAGTTGTAGACCCCCAAGCACAGGGAGCTGGCCTAGACCTAGTCCTGTGGGTGGAGCAGGAGAGACTAGGGTGCCTTGGCTCCCGCCACTGGGATGGAAGCCTCAGTGGCAGAGCCCAGGCACAAGCAGCCAGCCTAGTCTGAGGGTGGAGCAGGAGACTAGGCTGTTGCGGTGTCTTGGCTCATGCTGCCGCTTGAGCATTTTTTTAAGTGTTTGTGTTTTATCTTTTGAGAACTCTGTTTAGTTCTATACTCCACTTTTAAATAGATTAGTTTTCTTGATTTTTTTCATTTTTAATTGAAAATAGGTTTTTTTTCAATACAGAAAATATAATATATTCTGATTATATTTTCCCTCCCCCAGGTCCTCCCCACCTCCCCACACACCCAACCAAGTTCACAGCCTTTCTTTGTCTCTCTCATTAGAAAACAAGCATCAAAATAATAATAATAATAATGAAATAAAAGTAAACAGATCAGAATTGGGCAAAATGAATAAACAGGGAAAAAGAGTCAAGGGAAAAAGTACAAAGAACACAGACATTGAGACACACGTTTGCACATATAGAAAACCTATAGAAATAAAATTAAAAAACCACAGTATATAAGGTCTGTGAGGTTAAAAAAATGTCCCGACAAAGCATTATGAGACAAAAAACCTCCAAAAACATGAATGAGTTAGGTTTGTGTTGACAATCTACTACTAGACATAGAAACTCCCCTTAAGTTCGGTTTTGTATACCCACTGAGACTCCATTGGAGAAAGCTGAGTTTTCTTTTGCATGTGGTCATCAACTAGAGATACCTTCTGGGTGGGGGTTGGGGGCTTGTATCTACTTCCTCTCTGAGCACTGTGATACTATCTGGCTTAGACTTATGCAGGCCTCATGCATGCTACCACAGTCTCTGTGATTTCATATTTGTGTCAGTCCTGTTGTATCTGCAAAGCCTTGTTTCTATGCTGTATTCCATCCTTCCTGGCTATTAACAATCTTTTCTGCCTCCTCTTCTGCAGAGTTCCCTAAGCCATAAAGGGAGGAAAAAATGTAATGAGAATATATTGCATGAAAGAAATCATTATTTGATGGAGACATCTCCATTTAAGATTGAGTGTTCTATGATCTTTGACCCTGTGCACATTGTCCAGTTGTGGGTCTCTGTGTTTGTTCCCATTTGCTGCTTCTGATGATGACTGAGCAAGGAACAAGGAACTGATCTATGTTTAAAGCAGAATGTCATTAGGAGTCATTTTCTTGCTATGTTCCTTTGACAATAGTATTTACTTTTCCCTAGGTTTGCGGCCTGTGTAGTCTCAGGTTCTTTACCATCTTGCAGGCAGGTCACCATTGTAAACAACAGGGTTTGTAGCTGGGTTGATGTTTACCTTTCTCTTCCGGTAGTGTGCAGAGTACTTTCCAGTGCATGAACACTAGTCAGTAGGGGTGAAGCTCTATGTGGGCACCAGCTGTCAACTAATCTTATGTTCAGTGAGTTGTGTAGGTATTGTCTTCCACAATAGGGAATTGCTATCTTGATGAATTTTTAATTGGAAGTCATTCTGATTCATGATTTGCCCCCATTCCTCTCAAGAAAAAGATACTAATATAACAAGGTGGTTCTTTTTGTATTAAGCTTTTCAAATAGCTAATGGTTTCTTTATTTTCTGTTACGTGCTTTCAGAAAAACTTTTAATCTGTGTTTTATTATTTTCCTGTGACATTTTGGTCACAAACAAAAAGGTAAAAAGAAAGAATAAGAATCTTTAGACATATATTTAATTAAAAACATTTGGTAGACATAGTAGACCTGCCTGTTAATATCGCAGCACTCAGGAGGCTGAAGCAGGAGGGTTGCAAGTTATAGGTGAGCCTGGGCTATACAACAAAATTCTGTCTCTGGGGCTGTTGAAAAAGCTCGGTGGTTAAGGATACTGACTGCTCTTCCAGAGGACCTGAGTTCAATTTCCAGTACCCACACGGCGGCTCACAGCTGTCTATAACTACAGTTCCAGGGTATCCAGCATCTTCACTCAGACATGAATGCAGACAAAACATGTAAAATTAAATTAAATCTTTTTTTTTTTTTTAAAGTTCTGTCTCTGTCCTGATCCTACTCCCAAACAAATAAAGGGACTTGGATGTGAAGCTTGAAGTACATTCATCAGTTTTTGTTGTCTGGAGATTTAATGAAACATTTTGTTAATCCTATCTTGTTACTGAATGATCAGTACTACTACTTGTTAACAGCGACTTCTTTTGTTCTGGAATCGAATGAATCTACCAGGATCTTTTCCATTCCTGTCACTTACCAGCTCTGATTGCCTACTTTCTTGCTGCCTGCCCTTGCCAACTCCACACATCTCCACAACTTTAGGCTAGTTCAACAATTTAAAATCCAAAGGAACAACTAAAAAGTTTACTTCAAAATTGATTCACAACTGTTTTACATAGTTGTTTTACTCTTATTTGACAGACTAGTTAAGTCATTCAGAAAAAGATTTAAAATGAATCAACTGGCAAGAAAGGAGAAAAGACTAAATTCTTGAGAAAACTGATTCTTAAGTTTCTCTTATTTTAGCCAAAAAGGGAGAGGAGTTATTTACTGAAGGTATTGATTAACTGGTAGGTTGGAACTGTGCGTGTGTGTGTGTGTGTGTGTGTGTGTGTGTGTGTGTGTGTGTGTGTGTGTGTGTGTGTGTGTCTCTGTGTGTCTCTGTGTGTGTGTGTGTGTATGTGTGTAAAGTTCTAGTCCTTTTCTTTATTGTTACTATAAAATATTTCTTCTTTTACCAGATGACTAAGAAAGCCATTAATAATGTCCGAAGAATGACATCACATCCAACTCTTCCTTACTGTAAGTTGACAATGATGAACAATGATTCTCTTATTTTTATATTTTTTTATATACATTCTTTAAGGATTTCATGGGAAGCTTTTAGGTTCAACTGAAAGATAGTTTTTATCCTATTTACCTTATTTTTCATAGATGAGTTTATGTTATACTAATTTTATCAGGTACATTAATAGAAGTCATAAAAGGGGTTATTAGTAAATTCTTAGTTTACAGTAGGAGACAAATTTTTTAGTTGTTTCTAGAAATCTCATTTCTTGTGCTATAGCTAAAATAAAATAAAATTGAAAATTAAAAACAAGATTTTATTGGAAGTATTGGTTAACTGGTGGTTGAAATATAGGTTTTAAAAAATATTTTATGTCATTAACAATTATATGTATATTGAGATATTCATGTCTTTCCAAAGTAGTAATGTATAGAAATTTTTATTTTCTTTTCTCATAGACAGTTGTCCAATAGAATAAAATTAACCAAGCTCTGTCTTCATTTCTGCTGTATTACAGTGTGTGCCATAAACATCTATTACCTGAATTGCATGCTTTGTAAAACGGAAAGGGTCACAATTTTTAATGAAGAGAATGGCTTCTTATCCTAAATACAAACTGATATAAAATATTATATAGACTTTCCTTAACATTAGTTCATACAACTCTAGAGGTATCTGGAACTGAAGAAATGGCTCAGTAATTAAGAATTCCTGCTACTCTTAGGCTTAATCAAATTTGGTTTCCAGACTCATGTCAGGGGCTCACAAACTCCTATGACTCTGGCTTTAAGGACCTGACTCACCCTCTTCTGGCCTTTGTGTGTACTCCACACAAGTCATACACTTGGTACACAGATACACACATAGAAATAAAAATTAGAGCCTAATTAGAATAGTATTCAAGGCCTGTATAATAAGATGTCAGTATGTTTTAGCACAGCATGGAGGTGGCACATACCTGAGATTTAAGTGCTTGGGAGACTGAAGGACAGTCAGTGAGTTTAAGATCATCCAGGGCTACAGAATGAGGCCCTTTCTCAAAAAAAAATTTTTATTTTATGTGCAAGGTTTAAGTAATATTATTGGCAAGCAATATATTTGGCATTGCTTAAAAATGTTTTTACCCTCTATCGTAAAGTTTATAACTTTTCTGAAATGTTGAAGGGACCTGATGTACTATCAGCTCTGTTGCATATATTCTACCAGATTAATAGTTGGCCGTGAATATTATTAGCCTCAGGCTCATAAAGATATCCCCAATTTCCAAAGCTATCAGTAGACTTTTGATTTTTCGAGACAGAGTTTCTCTGTATTGCTTCGGAGCCTGTCCTGGAACTCGCTCAGTGGACCAGGCTGGCCTTGAACTCACAGAGATCTGCCTGCTTCTGCCTCCTGAGTGCTGGGATTAAAGGCGTGCGCCACCAACACCCAGCCAGAAGACTTATTTTTATAGGTTTCAGGTAAGAAAAAAAACTACCACTGTCTTAGGAGATATTTTCTCTATGGAGAGAATTTCCGTAACTGACAAGAAAAAGACTTGGAAAACTAAAGCTAATTAATCATTTGATTTTTCCCCCCCCCGGTATATCTTGTCATGAACATATTCTCCAGAAAGTAATCTAATTCAAGAATAAGTGCATATTATATAAGTCGATATAACAAATAAAACCATACTTTGAAACTCAGGTAATTCAGTAGGCTTTTTTCTTCCCTTCAGACCTTTTGAAAAATCTTACAAGCCACTGCTAGGACTGAAAGCCCGGCCCATGGTTGGCCTAGCCAGGCAAAGTACCACTGTGCCAGTACCCTAACCCACTAATTTTTGGATTTTACTATACACATTAGATATTGAGATAATACTTTTATAATTTCCTAAATGACAGTTGTGTGATTTTGGGATCTTTTTTTTTTCTTTTTTTTTTTTTTCCCTAGCCCAGGCAGGTATGATAAACTTAATGTCCTCTTAATTCAGTTCAATTCATGACACTCTCTACCTGCAGTTACAACCAGAAACCACAAGTCAAGAGCTCAGTTCAACAGACTTGTTTTCTGCCTCAGATGCCAATCACACTTAGTTTACTTCCCCTATTCATCTGGCTATAAAGGGGGTTCTCCCAACTCCCACCTTTGGTCTGACTAATCTGCTAGCATAATTCACAAAATTCAATTTTACTTATGTCTGATACTTTATTGTAAGGGTTATTATAAAGTAACATAGATGAAGAGATGCATAGGTAAGGTCAGAAGAGCACTGAGAACAGCTTTGTCTCCCTAGAGTTGGGCTCCTTTCTTCCCAAGATCCCCAAATATATTGGGGGTCCAGAAGTGATAGGCAGTCCTTATTCAGCTGTAAGGCAGCCATGTAAGAGAACTATGTAAACTTTGTACACGGTGCTAGTCAGTTTTATTCAAGTTGGGTTTTTTTGTTTGGTTGGTTTTTTTGTTTGGTTGTTTGTTTGTTTGGTCACATAAAATCACATTAATACTTTAAAGCTGTATTGTTGTTTCTAGTTATATGAATTCTAAAGTATGACATTCTAGTCAAAATCTTGGTAATATAACCAGACTTTCTAATTATGTTTTACTATACCGAGAGAATATTCTACCTTTTCAGTGCTGATAATCAAACCCAGCAAGTATGTTGTACATTTCCTTCATAAAGTCAAAGATTAGGTATTTTCATACTGTCCCAAAGCTATCCCATGTTCTTTTTTTCTCTTCTTTGTCTTCTTCTCTACCTCCTTCTCCTCCTCTTCTTTCCTATGCTAAGTGACCCAATTCCTTGACTGTGTCTTCCAGCCCTGACATGCTTTTCCATAAGATCCATTGATGAGGCTTTCCATGGAGGTTTTGTCTTGTTTAGTGAGTTTATCATTTCTAGCATCTTTTCATTAATTCTGTTTATTGAATTCTATTTTCATATCTTGGGTTGACTTCATTTCATTTGGCTATTTATTTTTGTTATTTTATTGTATATACATATCTTTTTGAGTTGTTTGAAAATAATTATAATAGTTGAATTATTTTTCTGGGATTTCTTCCAAGTCATTTTCATTGGAATCCATTACTTTAGAATTAGTGGGGGTAGTTTGCCATTTGTGTGTGTGTGTGTTGCTTTTGCTTCTTTATTGAGACTTGTTTACCTGGAATAGTTTGTTAGTTGCGTCTTCCCTTAAGTTCAGATCACCTATCTTCTTCCAGTGGAGGTGTGTTAATGTACCGGAGAGGTTTAAGTTTAATGAGGACTTCAGGTTATATAATCATCTGTTGTCTTAGTTAAGAGTCATCATCCAAGGATCAGAATGTCCCTATGCTGTCTGTCATCTCCGGTCAAGCAGAGGTCAGGTGTGTAAGATTTAAGGGCTATGGAGTTGAGAGACCTATGGAATACAGATGTGTGGGGATCTACCTGGTTATGCAGGGAAGTAAAGTAAAATCTTGATGGGGACACTGTAGGATCCTGCAGGAGATGGGTAACCTGGCAGCACAGAAGTGAGATTCCAGAGGAAGCACACATGAAGTCAGATAACCTGGCAACACGGTTGGGTGAACTCTTGGAGGCACCGGGAGAGAGGCCTATGAGCTGGGGAAAGATCAGATCCCACCTGGAAGCACAGAGGAAAAGGCCTGGACAAATTAGCTTTTATATACCAAAGATTTTCTGAGTTCTTGTGAGCTTGAAGAATACTCGGGCTAGCTTCTTTCTGAGAGTTTAGGGAATATTTAATTTATTTATGAGCCTATTTCTCTTCAAGCCAGTTATTTAGAGCTCTTATGAATTAATTTTGGCAAAAACAGTCATACAAATAATGCATTTCTAGGTTTGATTTTAATGTGTTAGCCATGTGCCAGATAGGAAAAGCACTAAAATCTTCATTAAAAATTATTTTATAAGTAGACTGTAGTCCTAGAGTGATTATCTTACACTGTAAATGAGTGGGGGTAGTTTGCAGGTTTCTTACTTGCCTTTTGGGAACAGTCATTTAACAGGGTATGTCTGGTGCCAAGGAGATGGTTTGGTCAATAAGGTGCATGCCAAACCAGCATGATGATCTGAATTCAGATCCCTGACATTCACAGAAAAATACAGGCTTGCTGTATTTTCTGAACTCTGGGTTCATTGAGAGACCTTGTCTATAATGATACCACAGTTGACCTCTCATGTATTTACACGCACAGAGGTGGGGGAAGGAGGGATGAACAACATATATATATGCACACAGAGACAGACTGACTGACTGACTGACTGACTGACTGACTGACTGACTGACAGACAGACAGACACAGACAGGGAGTGAGGAAGAAAGGGAGGGAATAACCTAGGGAAAAAAGAAATCAAGAGTATTATTACTGGTACATCTAGTTCTTCAGTAACTTCTGTTTGTCAGTCAGAAGATGCATTCCACTGTTTCTGAGGCATTGAGAATCCCTTTGTATCCACTGTGTCCTAGAGATAGGTCATTTGTCTAAAAGTTGAACTGTCCCCATTTTGGCTACCATAATTTTAAATGATCTAGACTTGGGTTTAGGAGAACACACAATCCTGTGTCTCTCTCAAACTTTATTTACTCAAGGCCCCCACTCGACACAATCAGGTGGCAGAGCTGAAATCTGAGTGTGATGTTTTTGTGATAATCTGTAAACGTGCAGCAGGAAGCTGTGAAAACAAGGCTCTCTCTTACCTGTTCATGACTAATCACTTGTTGTTCTTGAGGGCCTTGATAAAGTAGTCTCTTCTGTGTCCTTTTTCTGACACAGAACCTTCAGAAGGCTATTTGATCAATCACCGTTAAGTTTAGGAAATGAGCCTACGTGGGGCTTAAGGCTTTACCAAGATATTAATTAGCTTCTCAATGCTGTCACCAAGTAGTTGATAGAACCAGATGAGAAGAGAGGAATAATTTATTTTGCCTCATGATTTCAGAGTACTGAGCAGAAATCTGGGTAGTGGGAGCCAGCCAAGAACCATAGAAATAGGATATGCTGTCACTTTGAGCTAGTTTGCTCTTCAGTTCCATCTGGTTCTCTAACCCATGAAATGTCACCTCCGATATTTGTGGTACATCTTTCCTCCCTCAGTTAATCCTCTCTACAAATATTCTCACAAGCATACCCAAAGATGTGCCTTACTGATCTCCTGGGTGAATCTAAACCCAGGCAGTACAGATTAACCATCACACTAAGGTAGCAAGAGAAAAATACAAATGTGTTTACGGAAGCAAGACAGAAAGAAATTTGATTCATTGAAGTAATAAGTTACTAATTACAGCTGAAACTTTCATTTTGTCTTACTGGTTATAATGAGTTGTTTTTAGGTTTGTTCATACATCAGAGCCATTGAGGCTTCCAAATTAGTGTTTTTATCTCTATAGATAATAGTGGGGAAATATAAACAGTTTTTAAACAGCTGTCTTGTTTCTAATTAAGGCAATCGAGAAAAGAGTTAACATCCCCTCAACCAGTCTCAAGACATTGTGCTGCTGCCCTCTCACACCTACCCAGTACATGGCAAAACATTTTAAAGCAGCCTGAATTCATTTATATTACACATTTGATAAAGAAAGTAAAACACAACTAATAACATAATTAGCAGCTTGCTGGGTATTTTATACATACTGATTTTCATTATCCGTGTTCTACACTAATTTTGACAGTTATCATTAACTTGAGTGCCATTTGTTTTATTTGAGTGCTTTATGTAAGTGATCTCATTTATTCTCAAAACCAATGATTTATGTATTATTATTCCATATTATAATAAGTAGTGTTATCAGACATTAGCATATATTGAGATAAGCAGTCTATCAAAATAACTTAGAAATAAAATTTTCTCCCTTCATATGGTATTGAAAACCATTGATAATATGACTGTTTCAAGACATTAAGATAATTTTGAGAAGAATTATAATTTATAGCAATCTAATATTAATGTGTCTACATTTTGTTTGAAGACATATTCTCAGTCAAATGAAAGTACATCATATCACTTTTCTTGTATGAAATGAAACTTAAAAGGTAAATTTATATAAGTGGACTGATATATCTCCTAAGTAGTTCTTTGACAAATAATTCTAGATTGGGTTAAGAAGCAAGTTTTCTCAAAGCTTTTTTAAAATGTTTATGAAATTTATGTCATCTTATAATGCAGATCTGACAGGTGCTCAAGATGGGAGTGTCAGAATGTTTGAATGGGGCCATTCTCAGCAAATAACCTGTTTTCGAACTGGTGGCAATTCAAGGATTACAAGAATGAGATTTAACTATCAGGGAAATAAGGTACTATTGAGAATTAAATTACTTTTTTAAAACATGGTTGATGGTGTATAAATTCACTAGTTTGAGGTTTTGAAGTGAACATCAATAGTTTAAAAATGAAGTGTGTATGTATGTTTAGGAAGTACTAATTAAAGTATTTCCAAGAAAGTACCTCAGATAATACTTTAGAAAAAGTGAAACAGTAGAGACAAGCAGTATTTGAAGGGTTGATAAATATTTCTTCAAAGCAAAGAATATAATTTCATAAGAAAAAGAAACTGCCTAAGATGTGCATAAATGTACATGCATGTATTGTGATTATTTTGTTTTGTTTTTGTGTTAAGTATAAAGAAAGAATCCTATAAATGTGAAAGGAAGGGGTTATAATTGTTTATTTGCCCATCTTCCTTTTAAATTATTAGCATCAGCCTACTCAACAATTCCAATTAAAAGGGAAAAACTAAATTTAGTAGAACTGTATCCATATAGTCCTTCAAGATAGGGAATGAGAGGTAAGTTGATGTTCAGCCAGATTATATTTCAAATTTAGTGACTTGTTAACACTACTTGAGTATATATTCCATGTCTATTTCTGCTGAAGAACAAATCTAGTTCTACTCCAGAAAACATAAACTAGAAAGGAGGGTTAAATAGTTGGGAAAGTATCTATAACAAATATAAAAGCAGTAGACTAATATACTTACTGCTCCATCAGAATTCTGAGAAAATACTGGAGAAGCAAATAAGTTCACCAAAATCTCTATATGTTCAGTAATCATCACTGAAAATTGAAAAAATATGAATTAAAACTTGGTAAATATTTTCATTTTGATGGTATCTAGTATTTACTAATGTGTAAGAATAAATGAGTAGTTGAGTCAAAATTATTTTGCTTAAAATTTGATTTTTCCTTCATCTTTCAACTTTTTTATACTTTTTGAAATTTATTTTGTGGGATGAAGCCAAGCACATACCATGTCTCGTATGTGGGGGTCTAAGGATAACTTACTGGGGCCAGTTCCCTCCTAGCACTATGTGAGTCCCAGACAGCTAACTGAATCATTCACTTTGCCAGCCTTCATCCTTCCATTTTGATTTATGCAAAGTATTCTTAATTTTAAACTTCTAGTCTATATAGTTATGTAGAGGTGTATATTTATGATTGTTCAAAACAGCAACTTTTTGATAGAATAAGTTAAAAACTGTCTATTAAAAGAAAGTTGCTGGGCAGTGATGGCATATGCTTTTAATCCCAGCACTTGGGAGACAGGCAAGTGGGTCTCTGTCAGTTTGAGACCAGCCTGTTCTACAAAGTAAGTCTCTGGATAGCCCTACATAGAGAAACTCTGTTTAGAAAAATCAAACAAACAAACAAACAAAAGACAACTATACACTGTAATACACACAGCACAAGAATAATGATGTATATGTCTTGATAATAGGTAGTTAAACTCAAAATATAAATTTGGATTTGTGTATTATCCAATTTACTGTAAAAATTCTATATGAGTATTTGTTATTCATAGAAAATCTTACAGCAAGTAATGTCAGATCGTTGCAATAGGTGATTGATCTAGAGGTAGGAAAATGCAGGGTTCTAAAATAGACATGATTTTTATATACTTTATAAATAAGCAGGTACTTTTTGGTTTTGTTTTGAGTTAGGGTCTCACTCTGTGAATCATGTTGGCCTTAAATTCATGGCAGTCCTTCCTTCTGCTTGGGATTACAGGTGTGAGCTTCAATGGCAAGCTGGCATATAATATTTTTGTAATGTTAAAAAAAAGTTCACTGTTTTAACCTGTGAGATACATACCACACACTCCTATAATTAATTCAGTGTCTTCCCAATTAAAATTACCTTGAGATTCAGCAAAAGTATTCTTTGACTTTGATCATTAATTCTTATTTTACTTTCTGTTATTTGTGTATTTTTGCTTTGTGCTGGAGGAGTTTGTTTTGCTTTGTTTTGTTTTGGGGGGGGGATTTGACTGAGAATCAGTATAGCATGGTTACTTCCTATACAGATCAGGCTGTCCCAGAACTCAGTGCAATTCTCCTTCCTCAGCCTCCTAAATGCTTGAATCACAGATGAGTAGGACCATGTCAAGTCATCTTATTTATGTATATTCCATATTGCATGTTTTTAAAAGACTTTATTTTGTGTTTTTAATGAACACTTATTTACATAAAAGTTTTGTATGGCTTAATAATTCGGTGTTCATTTTTGTAGTAGTTATAAGGACTATACAGACAATGGTGCAAGTTACTTTAATTAACCAAGTATCTGATGTTTGCTTCTTTTCTATACTGGAAGTTTTCTTAAAATGATATCTAAATATAGTTCAAAACTAGATTGAAGCTTATGTGAAATTAAAAGGTTATATTTGTCAGTCACATATTAAATATTGAGATAATGTGTCACAGTGGGTATAAGGATAAATGTGTGCTTTTTTACATTCATCATTTAAAATTTTTTTTTAAGTTTGGAATTGTTGATGCTGATGGATATTTAAGTTTGTACCAAACAAACTGGAAATGTTGTCCAGTTACTGGGAGCATGCCTAAGCCATATCTGGTAAGTTAAAAATTCCTACATGTATATAAAACATTAATTTTATGTTTAAAAATCAAAGCTATGTTTGAGCAAGTAATATTAAAATTAATAAATAAGATTTGTCTAGTCTTGTCTACTCAATCACGACTATAGTCTCTTATGTGAAAATTACTGAGTAAAGTTTAGAAACTTAACATGCACAACCCGTATCTTCAGAGACCCATGTAAAGTACTGGAACTTATCCAACCACACCAAGCTGCAGATGAGTCTTATACCTAATTAAGATGACTAGTAGACCAATAGCATATAAAATTGTTTTCCTCTTATTAATGAGCAAATTAGAAAAGGGCATCCTGTTGCTGACCTATTGTTTTCATCTCTGTTTAAGACTGTGCACACTTCATAAATATTTGCCTTCAGAGAATAAAATGCTTTATTTATTCTGTTCTTCATTGAATCCCTTTACAGAATTAAACATACATAGTAAAAATTAAGATTATAGATTATGATTCTGGTAATTCACCTGAGGTAAAATGTTAGAGTTCGGTATTGATCTAAACAAATTCAAGGGAGCATTGTCAGGACCCCTTGAAAAGGACATAGTCTGTTCTTTTCCTCAGTTTTATGAGGCTACAGTGTGTAAGTTGACGTTCTGTAGAGACAACTTTTTTTAATTGGCGAAATAATCATAGTAAGTTTAATAATATTCAGAAGTACTGTGAGCTTTCTAATTTTGTGACAGTAACTTTATTATTTTGAACAATTATTTAAAAGTTTGGTTCTGAAAAACTCATAATGTCAATTTAACAAAGATATTTATATCAAAGATAGTCTTAAATCATGGTTTCTGTCTTCTTGTAAGACAGTTTTGTTGTTTTTTTTTTCCCACTGGCTAGACCTACATAACTATTTGAAGATTAACCTCTGTATGTTTTCTTCTTAAGTTGTTGGTTGAAAAAAGTAAAACAGACGGTTCAGGAACTGTTTGTATTTTTTATAGAAGGGGGGCATGAATCATCATGAACGTTCTTGTATTCTCCAACCTTTTTAAAGTTCAGAAGACTGAAAAAAATAGAAATATCACAAAGTACATGATCACGTTTTAGGTATACATCTACTTGGTCATGAAAATTTTACTAGCAACAGTAACATTTATTGTTTATAACCATTCTAGGCTTGGCAGTGTCATAACAAGACAGCCAATGATTTTGTCTTCGTTAGTTCCTCCTCTCTGATAGCTACAGCTGGTCTTTCAACTGACAATAGGTAAGAGATGTACCTGAACAGAATAGATGAGAGATATAGCTGAAATAGAAGTGTTGTATATGGATAACTAAATTGTTTTGTTGTGTAATTCTTTGTCAGTAATTATGCTTTAGGATTCCTTTTTATCATAAGGATTTGAGCTTTTTATTTTATTTTTTAATTTTACATATCAATCCCAGTTCTCCCTCCCCTCATTCTGCTCCTTCCACCTTCCCTTCACCCCACCCCCCATCTGCTCCTCCTCATAAAGGGAGTCAAGAAGCTCCTCCGTGAGGAGTCAGGAATGAGGGAGGCCTGACTAAGGCCCTCCCCTATGTGTCTAGGCTGAGCAAGGTATCTCTCCATAGGAAATAGGTTCCAAAAAGCCAGTTCATGTAGTAGGGATGGATAGATAGCTTCTGGACCCACTGTCACTGGCCTCATATCTGCCCTACCCACCCACTGTCACCTGCATTCAGGGGGTCTAGTTCGGTCCTATGCAGGTTCCTCAGCTGTCAGTTTGGAGTCACTGAGCTCTCTCACTAGCTCAGGTCAGTTCTTTCTGTGGGTGTCCCCATCGTGGTTTTGACCCCTTTGCTTATAAAACTTGAAGGTGAAAAAGTTCCTGTTATTTATTGGCCATATTATTTAATTAACTTGCTTATTAGTCTTTGCCATGGCCTTACCGGGTCGTTATTATCATTTTACAACAAGAAAATAGAAGACTCAGAAAAACTTTCTAGTTTACAAGAACATCTCTGTCTTCCTCCTCCATGTACTCATGCAGAATATCCAGACTCACAGTACTGACACACTGAGCTTCCTGAGTTTGTGAAAGTCATCTGGAAGCTTCACATTGCCCTGAGAACTAGCTTTCAGGGCTGTAGACCCTGGCCCCTGTTCAGTAGATTTCATGCGTGTATATGCTCACACCTCTGAATAATAACTGGCATTTTCTATGACTTGTGTATGTTGGTTAGCAGATAGATCAGAAGATTAGTAAACTCATAAGTAATTTCTTTAGTCAGCCTTCAGGCTAGTATTATTTGTAAGTACATGTTAATCAAAACGTAACTTTGTGTAAGTTAATAGCTTTTAAATTGTGTGTGAGAATTAGTTATATATAATTTTTATATATTTAAAATTAAAACCTTTTGAGCAAAGTTCAAATGTTATGTTTAATATTTGGCTTTTTTCTATTAATTTTTGATTCAGTTAAAATCCTTTTTTTTTTCCCCAGAAACATATGTCTTTGGGATACTCTAGTAGCACCTACCAATAGTTTAGTCCACGGTAAGTTTTTTTGATATTTTGTTTTGTGTTTTAGTTTTGGTTTTTCAAGACAGTTTCTCTGTAGTTTTGGAGGCCGTCTTGGAACTCACTCAGTAGACCAGACTGGCCTCGAACTGTCTCTGCCTCCCTTGTGCTGGAATTAAAGGTGTACACCACCACCACCTGACTCCATGGTAAGTTTTTAAGACATTTTATCGACTGTAGAAGTAAAAAAATTCACATCTTAGACTGTTCTATCTAGCATACACACACTCCTAGGTGTGAACCTCAGCACCTAGCACTGCTATGGTCAACACAACAAGGTGTCAGGTCAGTACACTAAAACCAGTTGCTTTCCTCTGCAACAGCAATGAATATCTATAATTTGAAATTTAAAAGAAGTCAAAGAAGATCTAAATTAATGTAGAAAAGACCCAAGTTTTGAGCTTTGAAAAGTGAATTTTGTTCAAAATGTCAGTTCCTCGGTTCTAATGAAATACAAGCAAACTCTTTTTGTTTTTGTTTTTTAAAATAGGGCTTCTCTATGAAACAGTCCTGGCTCTCCTGGAACTTGCTCTGTAGACCAGGCTGGCCTTGAACTCACAGAGATGCACCTGCCTTCCAAGTACTTTAATCCATTGTCAGGATCGAGCAGACTGTTTTATACATGTCAATAAACAGATCCTAGAGTTGATATGAAAATAGCAAATAACCAACAAAATACTGAAAGAAAAAAAAAAACAAATTTAGAGGATTCACACTGCCTAATCAAAAAGTAATGTAAAGCTGCAATAATCAAACATCACAACAGTGGCTTCTTAAAAGTTACATAGGACATTTATTTTTAGTAAAGTGCTAAAACAGTTAAATACTGACAGAACAACAGCTGAAAATTTCTTCGACACAGATATTTAACTCAGAATGGCTTGTAAGCTTCATGTAAAGTGTAATCTTCTAGAGGAAAATCTAGGTGGCTTGAGTCTGGTTTTAAATTGTGTTTAAAAATTATTTAAGTATAAAGTGATGATGTTTCCAAGGACTTTCAAACAATCTACCTCTCACTATTTGAATGGCAAGTAGGCGTATAAAAAGATGATCAAGATAAAGTAATTAAGAAAATGCGCAGTGTGCTACAAAATATCATGTATACCCACATGGCCCAAATTAAAGACTCATCGTGTTGGTTAGGGTGTACAGAAACTGCAACTGCTAACAAAAGCATAAAATGCTACACAACCACTTGGGAAAAACTTAACTTGGACCTAGCGTGATCCATCTGTGTGTACTTTTTTCTATATATGAAAACTACAAAAAGACTTGCACAGAAATGTTCTTAGCACCTTTATTTATTTATAAATGTTTATTTATAGATTGCTATACTGGGGTAATAGATACTATTCAACTGTTTGCTGGTATTGAGTTCAGTTCAACTTGAGTTCCCTTTCCTTATGTTCTGACCACAAAACTGTAGGCAGTTTGCTGGAACAATACTATGGCTACCCATATTTCCTCTCCACAGGGTCATTCTTCATTGTCTTATGCCCAGTATCTCAAATCATTACTTATATTGCATTTGGTTTTTAAATTGGCTTAGTCAGGAAAGCAAGTCTATTTATTCTATCTTGACCACCTTATACAAGATGATCTTTTATTACTAAGTGGTTTTAACCTTTTTTTTTTTTTAAACCTTCAGCTTTTACCTGCCATGATAGTGGAGCCACAGTTTTAGCATATGCTCCCAAACATCAGCTACTAATATCAGGTGGCAGAAAAGGTTTCACCTGTATATTTGACCTTCGACAACGGCAACAGAGGCAGCTTTTTCAGAGCCATGATTCCCCTGTTAAAGCCATTGCTATTGATCCAACTGAAGAGTACTTTGTTACAGGATCTGCAGAAGGCAATATAAAGGTAAACAGTTGATGCCATTGTATCAGTAATATGAAAAAATTTAGAAATTTGAGCCTTTAATCATATTTATAGTACTAACCTACTTAAATAATAGTCTTATTCATTCTGTTGTAATTAACAATGGTAATTACTATTTAATAAATCCTTTGATAGATGAAATTATTTTTAACTTGAAATTTTACTTTTTCACTGGTTTTAAAATATGCTTAATGCTAAAGAACCAGATTTCCTTTGAATCTAAGTATATTTCAGGTATTAGAATTAGTCTTGACTCTCTTGGTCTTAGTTATGTATTTATTAAATTAAATTTCTGGCTTAGTTGAGTAAACCCACATTGCTCCTCTTTTTCATATATAATAATAATGTTCAACAACTCAGATTCTATAATTCTGGTTTAAGAATGTACCTAATTAAGCCTTGTTCATAGATTATCAAACTCTATTGTGCTTAAAATTTAAAGTTGTTTAAAGCATTAAGCTTATTAAAAATATTAAACAACTTATTAATGTATATTGTAAGATTCCACCTCAAAAATACTCAGCTGTAAAGTTCTGTGTTAAGAGGAATGCCTGTTGATTTTGAGGGAAGATTCTGTGGGCCCATTGCAAATGGATAAGCTAGTTTCAGTTGGTCTTCAGGATGTTTAATGGCCAAGAATTCTAGATTTGAAGGACATGAGTGTGAGCATATTTAGTGATGAACTCTCTCAGAACTGATAGATTGTCTCCCTCCCCTTACCTTCCCCCCCACAAAAAAGCAAACAGAGCTATAGAATTTAGAAATGTTGTTGTTGTTATTTGTGTTCAATAGATGTTTTGTCAGCACGCATTTCAGTGCACCACATACTTGCTTGTTGCTGACAGAGTTCATAAGAGTTTTGAGTCCCCTGGAACTAGTTACAACTGATTGTGAACCATCAAGTGGGTGCTAGAAATGAAACCATGTTCTCTGAAGGAGCAGCAGTGCTTTTAACCAGTGAGTCATCTCTCAGCCCTTAAGTACTCTTCTTTAAAAATAATATATCCAGCAGAATTTGAAGCCACTCTTTTAGTTCAGCTCGTGGCTGCTGGTAAAGGCTGTGAGGATTTGAGAAAGCACAAATTTGGACCTCCACCTGTTGCTTCCAGAGTCTTAGAACCCTCAGAAAGAATTAGAGACAAGACAAAACACAGAACTGAGAAGAAGTTTATGACAAAGTAGAAGTACACACTCAAGAAACAGTGTCACGTGGCTAGGATTTTGGATAATTCATATAATGAGGTGAAGGTCTACAGGGAAATCCAGAATGGGTCTGTATTTTCCCAGAATAGCGTTTTCTCTCCTTTTCTGTGCTTCATGAGCTTTTTTGGATGTGTTGTAACATCAGATACATGATGGAAGCAGGCCATTTTGCCCATTGTTAATCTGGAAATCTCATTGTAGCAAAGTGGAGGGACAATTAGCTGTCATCTGGGTTGGCCATGTTGATCCCAGCTATTGTAGTGGTCTTGCTGTAACACAGCTAGGTGATTGCATTATCTTCTTTTTTTTCCCCTGTGCCTGCGTAGTGTACCTGAAACAGACTTATAGTTTGGAGTAGGACAAACTTGATTTAGGTC
The DNA here is from genome assembly GCF_017639785.1 of Mesocricetus auratus. Taxonomy (NCBI): domain Eukaryota; kingdom Metazoa; phylum Chordata; class Mammalia; order Rodentia; family Cricetidae; genus Mesocricetus; species Mesocricetus auratus. The sequence continues at coordinate 105,480,609 of NW_024429184.1, read as the reverse complement.
AGCTATTTAGATTCTACACTGGTTCTGGAGTTTAGATTTTAAAATATTTGAAGTTATATAGTCTGGGCTGGAGAGATTGCGCAATAGTTAAAAGTCCAGGCTGCTCTGACAGGGTTCAGGTTTGATTCTCAGCACCCACTGTAGCTCTCAACCACTTGTAAGTTCTGGCCTCCTCAGGCATCAAGCACACATGGGGTTCACATACATGTGTGTAATAAGTCGCCTATACACGTAACATAAAAATAAGATATTAAAGGGGTAATATGTTTAAAAGGCATAATTTTAAAAAATTCATGTAAAACTAGTGTGGATTAATGAGGTTTTTTTGTTTTGTTTTTTGAGAAAAAGCTGTTTCCCCTAAGTAGTATCAAAAATTAGAAAGTAAATTGATTTCTCCAAACTGGGGGTTGGGGGGTATATCCTGAAGGCCTTTCCACACAGGTTTTTTGTTTTGTTTTGTTTTTCTTTTTTTTTTTTTCTTTAAATTAGAAACAAGCTTGCTTCACATGTCAGTCCCAGCTCACTCTCCCCCTCCAGTCCCCCACCCAATCCCCACTCTATTCCCCAGAAAGGGTGAGACCCTCCATGGGGGATCTCCAGAGTCTGTCATTTCATCAGGGCAGGGCCTAGGCCCTCCCCCATGTGTCCAGGCTGAGAAAGCATCCCTCCATGTGGAATGGGCTCCCAAAGTCCATTTGTATACCAGGGATAAATACTGATCTACTACCCAAGGCCCCATCGATTTCCAAGGCTTACTAGCTGACACCCAAATTTAGAGGATCTGGATCAGCCCCATGCTGGCCTCTCAGCCATCAGTCTGGGGTCCAAGAGCTCCCCTTGTTCAGGTTAGGTGTTTCTGTGGGTTTCACCTGTCCAGTCTTGACCCCTTTGCTCATCACTCCTTCCTCTCTGCAACTGGATTCCAGGAGTTCAGTTCAGTGTTTAGCTGTGGGTGTCTGCCTCTGCTTCCATAGCCACTGGTTGAAGGCTCTAGGATGGCATACAGAGTAGTCGTCAATCTCATTATCGGGGAAGGGCATTTAAGGTAGCCTCTTCTCTATTCCACACAGGTTTTTAATGAGAGACGACATTTGGGATTTAATTTAAAATGAACACATTTGTCTTGATGAGGGCTTATAATAGAAACTTTTTGAAATTAATATTGTAGAATTTTAGTAATCGACTTTGTCTAAGCTTTACCAGGGTAGAGAGCCTCTAGAGGTCAGTTAACTTTCATCCTTGCATGTTTTCTGAGCTCTGAGTATTCAGTATTATAAAGAAGTAATACCCCGCCTCCAAAACAATACAGAGAAACCCTGTCTCATAAAACCAAAAAAAAAAAAAAAAGTAATACCCCATGGTAACTACACAGCAAAACCTTTATTGTAGTCACTGATGCAAGTTTTTGTTCTTTGTACCCAGATTGTCTCATCTTCAATGCATTGTTAATAATTTGTGCTCTCACTGGATGGACTTTGAGTAATAATAAAGCAGTTGATAAATGGCTACAGTCTATAGAGAATCAGGAGGCTGTGACTATGGCTTATATAGATACTCTCCATCCATGTAGAAATGTCTTACCTGCACAGGAAGGCAGGTTTATATTTTCTTTTGGATTCTTAAGTTAATCACCAGCCCCAGGTTTCATTTTGTCCTTCATATCTTTCAGATTTGGAGTCTTTCTACCTTTAGTCTTCTCCACACTTTTATCAGTGAACATGCTCGACAGTCTATTTTTAGAAATATTGGAACTGGAGTCATGCAAATTGAGACAGGACCAGCAAATCACATTTTCTCTTGTGGAGCTGATGGAACAATGAAAATGAGGATACTGCCGGATCAGTTTAGCCCTTTAAATGAGGTGTTAAAAAATGATGTAAAATTGATGCTGTAACATTTTCACAAGAAGGTGTATGATTTATTACCTGTTTTGTGGAAGTGGCCAACAGATAGAGTACGCAGTAATCCCCTGTACTAAGGGTAAGCTAATGCTTTATACCCTGTATCAAGGGTAAGCTAGTGCTTTTTTGTTGTCATATTTATTTTATTGAGCTTTGCCCTTAATGCACTGATGCCTTAAAAGTTAACAGGTCATTCAGAGTTAGATCCTATTGCCTAACATAGGATGTTAGAATGTGTATGTAATGCTGTATTCATACTTATTTATAGTATATTTTAGTAAATATGTCATCGTGTTAAAGGAACTTTGTTTTCTCATTGTTACAAACTCTTCTGCAGACCCCACTGCATGAATGCAATTGACAGTAAAACCCTTTAGGACAGGTGCAGAGATAATACTCATCACTTACTGACCACACTCACTGCTTTGTCACATAGACATAATTTTTTTTCTGTTAATAATGAGAAGTTTATATATAGGTAAAATAAGACATCTCCATTAAAACTACTGTTGGGACTTCCATGTAAAAGAACCAAGGAGTTCATTAGAATTTTCCTCTTTCCCTTCTATAGCCCAGATGTGTGTATGTAAATGTATTTATGTGTATGTATATATATGTGTGTGCATATGTATATATTACACATCTTATTTGATATTGTGTATATACAAAAAGAAACTACAAGTCTTTTCATGTGTTTTGTGCCATAACACCTACTGCCACAAGTATAAAACTTTACTTGCAACTGTTTTTTTATATAATTTTTTTAATTATCACTTTAATTTTCAAGTGACTTTTAGGAAGAATTCCAAGATTACTATTTTAAAGATATTAAATCAAATAAGTCTCAGTAGGCAATAAAGATGTTATATGGCACATAAGCATTTACATTTATGAATTTGTCACCAGTTTGATGATCAGTCATTTTCCTTAGATTTTGTTTTAGGTGTATGTCTTTTTAGATGAATTTAGTCTCAAATTCTGAAAATGTTATAGCAGTGTTTTTAGAAACATTGTGAAAAGAGTCAAATTAAATAGGTAGTATTTACAAATGTACAGTGCCCTCCATATCTACCATTGATAGAAAATAAACCTTATATTTTATTATTTTTGCCAAAATATATTATTTTATTACAAATTTTGACCAAAATATTTAAAATTTACAATGCTTCTAACTCAAATATGCTAGCCCTATTTCTGTTTGTTTCATGCTATATCTTTTCTGATTCAGAATTATAAAAAGCTTGACAAATATTTGATTTTTAGCCAATGAGACTGGCAGTAGATGGAGATAAGTGTTTAAGGGACACTTATATATTACTTAGCTTAAATTTATTTTTAATTAGAGCTGTAAATGACCATTTTTATGTAAGGAAATATGGAAAACTGTTAGGAGTTAAAGAGTCAAAGCAAAGAAATGAAGGGCTGGTAAATGAATTTTGTAATATCCTCAGGATACTTTTATTATAAAAGTATATTGTTAAAGGTTTTGTAAATTGTATTACATAATTTTAAATATAGTGAGCAAGTTACAGTGAAAACACTGTTATTATAGAGAGTTTATATGCACATAGTAACCTGTACCTATAAATTGTGCAATAACAATATATAACTATTTTGCCATGGAGAAATCTGTGACAACATTACAAATAATATTATTCTTTGATGTAGCTAAGTTATTTTTTAGTAATCTCTTCACAAATCAAGATTCAAAAGTCTTTAAACACTTTCCTTAAGAAAGAAAATTTATCGTGTTTATTAAAAACAAAAGGCTTTGGGTATGAACTATTGAGCATTCTAATTGAGGGTTTATATGAATAACCACATATTATGTAAGCCCATATGTATTTATATCCAGAGTCATATTTTAAATAAACAATCATGTAGTAATTTTTTCCGCACGCTTTTGTTTTAAGTATTTCTCCCAGTTTAGTTGATTCTAAGTATGTAACATTTTTAAACTCAGAATGTCTACATGTGTGACAGTTGTAAAATTTAACTTCCTCATACCTTCTCATTCTTTTCTACAATCTTTTTTCTTAATGGATAATCATTAAAGATGGTGTCTTAGGGTTTCTGTTGCTGCGAAGAGACACCATGACCATGGCAACTCTTATAAAGAAAACATTTAATTGTGGTGACTGACTCTACTGTTCAGAGGTTCAGATCATTATCCTTGTGGTGAGACATGGCGGCATCAGGCAGACATAGTGATGGAGAGGTAACTGCTACATGTTGATGTTGGCAACAAAGAATAGACTGAGACTCAAACTGAGCAAAGGTTGAGCAAAAGAAACCTCAAAGTCTGTCCCCATAGTGACACACTTTCTCTAACAAGGCTATACCTCCTAATAATGCCAATCCCTTTGGGGGCCATTTTACTTAAAACAACCACAGACAAGAATAAAAGTAATTGAAATGTGTAAAGATAAATGCACATACACTTACATTCTCATTATTCAATCAAATGGAGTGAACACATCAAAATACATTTAAATGCTGTTTTCTGAGAATGACTTTGTTACAGAGATTTTTTAACATAATTTTTTATTGGTTCTTTAGGAATTTCATATCATGTACCCCAGTCCCACTCATTTTCCAGACCCTCTATGTCTGCCCCTCACCCCCATATTGTCTCCCCTAAAAGAAAATCTAAAAACTATTAAAAACAAACAAAAAAACCCATTCGTTCCTTCATCTTTACCTCCTCTCCAACACCTCTTCATTTGGCTTAGTGGCATCGGGAGCTGTGGTGTCTTGTAGTACACCTGTCTGTCTGCTCCACTTTGCTTGCAAATGTTCTTTGTAATAAGTTTTTGGTCTGGTTCAAGGCCTCTGGCTTCTGGTACATCATCAGCACTAGACCCTCATCAAAACTCCTCCTGAATATCCCACCATTGTCCTGAGTCATGGAGATCCTGGGGTCATGGTTCCCACATGACCGGTCCCTTCACACACTCTCCTCCATCAGGTCATGGCTTGGGGAGTTTATGGGGTGGGCCATTCCAAAGCTCTGGATGTGTTTTGGGGCAGCACCTGATTGGGTCAGTTCTGCTAGGGCTGCCTCCCTCAGCTGGAGCCAGTTCTTCTACAGTCATGCCACCAGGAACATGACAGATGGCTCTGGGGAGGTGAGGAGTGGGGCCTGCTCTCCTGTGACGGCAGAGTCCAGCTCCTCTCTTGAAGTGGCCACTGAAGGGCAGGGCTGTACCTTGGATTTCAACACTTTGGTCCCCTGTGGTATCCTGGGCCACAAAGGTCAGCAGAGATCCCAGCTACATTAGAACTATAAACCCAGACATGACCCTTGGGTTCAGCTTGGGCCTGGACATCACCATGGCCCCAGTGGCAGCATGGCCCAAGGACATCAACGTGACTTCAGGTGACCGACCAGATCCCTGGTATCCGCACAGTCCTCAGTGGTAACAGAAGCTATGGATGTCAAATCAGACCCTGGCTGCTATAAGATACAGACCCAGACATGGCCCTCGGCAGCATCTCCAGCCCACTCATCACCATGACACCAGGTGGCCACTCAGATCAGCATGGCCCTGGTGGTAGCACAGCCCTCAGACACCAGTATGGCCACAGGTGGCCTCTCAGACCCTAAGCATCCATGTGGCCTTTGGTGGTAACCCAGGCCACAGACATCAGCACATACCCTGGTTGCAGGAGGACCCAGACATGGTCCTTGGCAGCAGCTTACATCTGGATGTCACCATTGCCCCAGCAGTAGCGTGGCCCTCGATACCAACACTGTTAGAAATGCTTTGACCTGGCAGGTCTCAAGCTCTACAGGATTTCTCATTATGAAACACTCATTGCCCCCACACACCTTTGCTTCCACTGTTTGCTTTTAGATAAGGTAGAAAATTTGCTGTTGTGCTTACCGGAACTGTACAAAGGCATTGGGCATAAACTAATTAAGCATTTAACCCTTATCTACTCTTCTTTAGTTAAGAATGGGTGTTATTTTGTTTTTAACAGCAAAAATGTTTAAATGGATCTCATTAACTGAAACAAACATTTCAGGAAATAATTTGTATAGCTTTAAAGTGGAAATGGTATTAACAGGATTAGAAAGCACACATATTTTACAAAACAAGAAATTTAGCCAGGTGGTTGTGGTGCGCGTCTTTAATCCCAGAACTTGGGAGGCAGAGGCAGGCAGATCTCCAAGTTTGAGGCCGGCTGGTCTACAAAGTAAGTTACAGAGAAACCAGGGAGGGAGGGAGGGATGGAGATCTGAATGTCTTGTGACAGAGGACCACAGCCAGTTAAAAAGTAGGAAGCAAATTTAGAAGAAACTATTTGTGGAGAAGTATGTCAGTGCACCTGTGTATAGTACGACTTTAATCATTTCCCAGAGCAGTACATTAGAAGTATGAAATGTCCTTAATAGTAGTTAATGGAATGTTACAAGAAAAAAATATTGTGAAGGCATATATCACTTTATTGTGCTCTGGGGATAATTTTAATTTTGGATGTTTTACAAACTGAAGGTTTGTGGCAACTGTGGTCAGGCATGACTATCAATACTGTTTTTTCAATGGTGCCTGGTTACTTCATAGCTGTCACACTTTAGTATTTCTTATTGTATTTCAAACTGTACTCATAGCTATCATTTTAATCACATAATGGTTGTTTTGGGACTTCCTACTATACCCATAGAACACTGCAAACTTAATCTATAAATGTATTTTTGACTGCGCCCTGACTGTTGCCCAGTCTTTCTCCCTCTCTTTAGACCTTCCTATCCTGACATGCCATATTGAAATTAAACTAGTTAACAAGCATACAGTGGCCTCTTAAGTACTGAAGTGAAAGGAAGAGCCTTTTGCCTCACCCTTTAAATCAAAAGCAAGGATATATTATCCTCAGTGAAGAAAGTATGTCAAAAGAACTAAGCCAGGACTATGGAGATAACTCAGTGAGTAAAGGTACTTCCTGCTGAAACTGATAACCTACTTGAATCTGATCCCCAGAATCCACCAAAGAGAAAGATCAACTACACAAGTGCACTTACACACACATGAAAGCACACACATATTTTGTATTTTAAGGGGTTGGAGAAAGAAGAACTAAGCCAATAGTGAGGCCAGTTTGTAAATGCAAAGGAAAATTCTTGAAAGAGTAAAAGTACAACTCTTCAGTCAGCACATGCATGGCCAATAAATAAAAAGCTTTATTGCTGAAATGGGACAAGTTTTAATTGTCCAGCTTGAAGATCAAAGCAGATATAATATTCCCTTAATCCAATGTATAATCCGGTTTAAGAACATGACTATTCTGATTTCATGAAGGCTGAGAGCAGAGAGAAAGCTACAGAACAAGGGTTAGAGATTGGAGAGCACCCATCTCTACAACATGAAAGTGCAAGGTGACAACAATACTGCCACAGAAGCTGCAGCAAGTTTTCAGACTCTTTCTGCCTAGGGAACCCCCTTTCTGGCCTTGTGATGTCTATCATGCCATTGGGCACAGCTTTTTCAAATGTGGGCTTTAGGAGATGGAACTGAGAACCTCATGATCGCTAAGCTAGCCCTTTACTGACTGAGCTAGCCCAGTCTTGTGTATATGGTGGGTAGTAGTAATCCACAAATATTGAATAATTGTTTTTCAATTATATTCTACACAAGGGGACACTGGGCCATTAACTGAGGGAACTGGGGAGCCCTAGAAGTGAGGTCTTAATAGGGTCACTATATAAGGGGTAATCGGCATGAGCCTGTGGCCACACCTAGAAACCATTTTCAGAGTGGATAGATGATCTGTGTCATTCTAATTCCTTAGTAATTGATAATGTAAAGGCTTATTTCTGAACTTCCAGATAAAATTGTGGGTTAGAGGCTACTTCTGTGAGAGCCAGGAAGGAAAAATATAGAATACTGTGCCCCAAAGGTTTGTTTCATCCTCTGCTTGGTGCTGGAAAAAGCTGCCCAGCAAGAAAATCCCCACAAAAATTCAGAGGAGAGACATAAAACAGATGGAAAATTACAACACAGAAACAGGAAAAAGACAAGGCAATATGACTACATAAGTGCTGAAGACATGGGTAAAATGCCAGGTGACAATGTCAGCTCTTCTGGGAAAAAGTATCAGGGAGGGACCTGATAGAGGAGGCAAGCAGATTAATTGAATACAGAGGAAAAACCCCAACACAGGGAAATGAATGGATGAAAAAAATGAGCAACTTGGAAGAAAAATTCAAGGGAATTGAGGTTTTTTTTGGATTTTTTAAAGAAAAATGTTGAAAATGAAAAACTCAAAGAGTCAAATAACAGTGAAGGGATGAAGAAATGATTGATCATATGAGACCAAATACTACTCTTGAAAAAAAATCTGAGTTGCTTTCTCAGTACCCATGTCAGCTCACAACTTCCTCTAACTCCCAAGTCCTAGGGACCTGATATCTTTGGACCTTGTGCACAAACACATATACTATACTATTAGGGTTCTCTTGAGGAACAGAACTTACATATTTGATAAATAGACATACTGAATGAACATATATATGGTTTATTAGAGTGGCTTACAGATTGTGTTTCAGCTAGTCCAACAATGTCTGTCTACCAATGGAAGGTCCAAGAATTCAGTAGCTGCCCAGCTCACAAGACTGGATGTCTCTGTTGGTCTTCAGTACATGCCAGAATCTTGAAGAAATAGGCTCTAAAGTCAGTGAAGGAATGAACTTGCCAGCAAGAACAAGGACAAACAGGCAAAGAGAAAGCCCTTCTTTCTTCCATGTCTTTTGTATAGGCTGCCACCACAAAGTGTGACCCAGATTAAAGTGTTATATCTTTTCACCTCAAGAGACTTAGATTAAAAGTGGGTCCTTCCCCCCATCCCAGCCCCCAACTAGTGGGAGCTCATGGATTCTGGACTGACAACTTCAATTGCAGGTGAGGTCACACCTTTGACAGTGGTCTCTTCTGGCCTGTCACAGTGCCAAGCCCCACCTGCTTTCCATTACCCATTCATGCCTTCAAAACTATTACTAAATGGGTGGGTGATTCTTACACTACCAAGTTCAGCTGCCAGAGTGAGGTACAACCTTGGCTGCTTCTGGAACACAGCTTCTGTGTTCTCTCAGGAACACTTCCCAGAGGACTTCCCCTCACTGCTAACCTTTCAGCTCCCGCTGATCAGTATCCAGTATCCCAGCAAAACAAAGGTTCCACTTTAGTCGTTTTGATTATCTTGTTAATTACAGCTGATTTTTCAGCTGCAGCTAACAGGACCATAGAATCGTAATTCAAAATACCAAATGACCCCAATAAAGACTTTAAACTTCCCTTTGAGATGTCACAAGCCATGCTTCCACTGTCTGCATCATCCTCCACATTCTTATTTCCCAAGCTCCTCCAGAACATCTCACCAAGCATTGACTACTCAATGGCTTTTGTTGCACAAGTTCCAAAGTCCTTCCACTATCCTCCCCAGAACAACACGGTCAGGTCTGTCACAGGGATACCCCACTGCTAGTACCACTTGTCTTAGGGTATTTACTGCTTTGATGAAACACCAGGACCAAAGAGCAAGTTAGGGAGGAAAAGGTTTATTTGGTTTATGCTTTCATATCATTATTCATCATCAAAGGAAGACAGGGCAGGAATCTGGAGTCAGGAGTTAATGCAGGGGCTATGGAGAGGTGCTGCTTCCTGGCTTGCTTCCCATGACTTGCTCAGCCTGATTTCTTATAGAACCCAGGACCACAAGTCCAGGGGTGGTCCTTTTGGACTGGGCCCTCCCACATCAATCACTAATTAAGAAAATGCCCTACACACCCTTGGCTGCACCCTGATCTTAAGGAGGAATTTTCTCAATTGAGGCTCTGTTCTCTTTTTTATGTCAAGTTGACATAAAAAGTAGCCAACATACCTACAAAGGCAGAAATAATCAGAACAACAGGCCTCTTGTCACCAACCCTCAAAGCCATAGAGGAAAGTTTGTAGTAATGAATGCTGACATTGAAAAAGTTTTAAGTTCTCCAATAAGGCACCTCAGGTTCTTAAAAACAAAGAAACAAGCAAGAACAATCCTAAAGGCAGCAGATGTCAAGACGTAGTAAAGATAAACAGAAATTAATGAAATAAAGACTAAAAGAACAATATGCAGAATAGATCAATGAGTTGGTTCTTTGAAAATGCCCTACCCAAATTACTGAGAGAGAGAGAGAGAGAGAGAGAGAGAAGACCCAACTTAATTAATTAGAGATGAAATAGGTGTGGTTACTACAGATTCCAATGAAATGTAGAGTCAGCAGGGAGTACTGTGACACTCACATTAAAAAAAACTGAAATCTATAGAAGAAATTGATAAATTTCTATACAAATATAACCCTTTATGATTAAATCAAGATCCTATAAACAGGTCCATGGAAATAAATAAGATTGGAGCAGCAATAAAAAGTCACCCAATGCACAAACAGATGCAGATGAACTCACTGATAATTTCTAACAAGCATCAAAGAAAAGCTAACTCCAAATGGCTCCATAAAACAGAAAGGGAAAAACTGACAAACTTATTTTGTGAAGCCAGCATTACACTGATACCAAAACTGAGTAAGACATAACAAACAATGAAAACTAGAGAACCATCTCCACAGTTGAACATAGGTGCAAAAATACTCAATAAAATTCTTGCAATTTAAATTCAAGAATGCACTAAGCAGACTGTATAGCATGATCAGGCTGGTTTCAGGCAGAGTTGATGAAGCATACTCAAATCAATAAGTGTAAAGAGATTTAAAGACATAAAAGGTCCTTGTCCTCAACAAAGTTCAACATCACTTAATAATAAAATACCTGAAGAAATTAGGAATAGAAAGGACATACTCCATCATAATAAATGTTATATATGAGAAACCTACAGCAAATGTTATATTAAACGGGGGTGGGGAAACAACATTCCCTATAAAATTTAGAATGAGACAAGTGTACTCACTCTACTCGTATTCCACATAGGCTTGAGTCTTCGCTTCAGGATTAAGACAAGAAAAAAGTGGGGGGTAAATGGGAAAAAAGAGAAGTCAAATCATCCCTACATGCAAATGACATTATTCTCCACTCAAAACACCTGAAAGATTCCATCAGAAAACTCTTGCCCATATAAACACTTTGAACACAGAAGCAAGATACAAAATCAACATACAACATTCAATAGCTTTTCTATATATCGATAATGAACTCACTGTCAAAGAAATGAGGATGGGAGGAATCCCATTTACAATTGTTTTAAAATACGTCGGGATTAAACAAAATCAAGAAAGTGAAAAAGCCCTAAAAATGAACTTTAAGACAATGAAGGAAGAAATTGAAGACATGAGAAAACAGCTTTTCTGTGTAGGAGGATCAGCAGAATTAATAATAAGAAAGTAGTTACATTCCCGAAAGCAATCCACTCACTTAATGCGCTCTCCGTCAAAAGCAGGTCTATAATGAAAAGAAGCAGTTTGAACAAAGAAAAATTCACAATATACAGTTTGAAAAGGAGAACCCAGGAACGTAATGTTACAGCCAAGTCCAGTACTCAAGGAGATAAAAAAAAAAAAGCTTAAATAAAAGCCTGATGTTAGGCCGGGCGGTGGTGGTGCACACCTTTAATCCCAGCACTCGGGAGGCAGAATCAGGCAGATCTCTGTGAGTTCCAGGCTGGGCTGGACAGACAGACTCCAAAACGATACAGAGAAACCCTGTCTCTTAAAACCAAAAAAAAAAAGAAAAAAAAAGGCCTGATGTTAAATGGAATAAAGGGAGTGAGTGGTGACCTCAAGGCAAGACTCCTGCCCAGCCAAGCTTCCAACTTCCAAAAACGAATTAAAGACAAGCTCAAGCAGAGAAAGGAAACAGTGAAAGCAGAAAGCTGATACAAATGTATTTGAAAGAAGTGTCCATGTTCCAGCCCCAGCAAGAAGCAGGACCTGGCAGCTTCAGCCCCATGGTTCTGAGTTTGGAGCCAGGGATACAAGAAAGGGGTTGTGGACTCTCCCTCTTTGCCTAAGGAAAGCCACTGAAGCAGGCATATGTCAGGTGTGTCGCTGCATTGGCCCCAATGCCTTTATCTGCTAATCCATCTCACCAGCCCTGTAACACAGTATTCTTTAAAACTTCATGAATTTGTCTAGTATGAGGTCTTTCAACTTCAACAGAATGCATTGTCAGGTGATCGCAAGCTACATCATTTTGACTTCATAAGAAGGAGCACAAGCAACTTGTAAACAGTGACAGCCTAGAAGAGTCCCACTTGCAGACATTTTTGAAACCCTCTTGTATACTTTAGTATATCTAAGATTATGGCTGAGCTGGGTGGTGGTGGCTCACATGTTTAATCCCAGCACTCCGGAGGAAAGAGGCAGGTGAAGCTATGTGAGTTTGAGGCCAGCCTGTTCTATACAGTGAGTGTCAGTTCTGGTACTGTTACATGGAGAAACCTGGTCTCAAAAAAGGGAAAAAAATAGGTTATGGCTGAGGCAGGAGTGAGTGGAGGTTGGGATATCAGAGAAGGGTGTTAGGGAGCTTTGTGATTCCATCTCCTCCCTTTGAGAGGGGATGCTAATAGGCCCTTTCCCAGGGGCCTTGCTACTTGCTACACAGGTTTGTTGGTGGACTTGTCTTTCCCACCCGCCAGTTCCCAGATAACCAACATGGAGACTTAATACTAATTGCAAATGCTCAGCCAATATCTCAGGCTCCATGCTAGCTAACTCTTGTACTTAAATTAACCCATCTTTCTTACCTATTCTTTGCCACATAGCTTGGTACCTTTTCTCTGTCAGGAATGCCCCTCTTGCTTCTCTCTGTGTCAGCTGGCATCTCTTCTGACTCCACCCTCCTTCTTCCCGGAGTTCTCTGTGTCTGGCTGTCCTGCCTATGCTTTCTGTCTAGCTTCCGGCCAGTCAACGTTTTATTAAACCAATCCAAGTGACAAATCTTCTCAGGGTACAAAAGCATCACTCCACAGCACAGGCCTGTTGGTTTCACTGCCATGACGGTATGGTCACCTCATCCACTCTGCTTCCTGATGGCATTCATCATGTTAAACCCGAGGAAACAGCTAACACACCGAAGTTCAGCAACAGCGAAAGTTAATGGGGTTGAATTCTCAGATAACAGGGCATCCTGGTGACTCACAGCAGCCATACAAAGAAGCCAAGTCTTATTTGTTCAAAGGCATCCAGCAGATGCGTGCCAGATCTAGTATTAGAACTCTCAAATGGTGGTGACAAACACCACTTGGTGGCTGTAGATGCTTCATGACTTGAATCTGAAATTTCCCCACCCAAACTCACATTCCAAATGCTTAGCCTCTAACCTGCTGGGCTGTTTTCAATACCATGGGAGGTGGGCCCTGGCAGGCAGAAGTGGCTTGGATGGGCCTTGGAAGGCTATGCACACTCCCGGTTTCAGTCTGCTTGGCTGCTCCCTGGTCCATTTCATGTAAAAATCCCAGCATGCTCTTCATGCTCCTGGCCGATAGACAGAACCACTATGCCCGGCTTCCTCACCACTATAGACTGCACAGTATGAAACCAAACCCAAATGAACCTTTATCCCCTTACGCTGTTTTGCAGGATTTTGTCACAACGATAAGGAAAGTAGCCAGTGCAGGCAGGTATGCAGTGAGACAGTATGTCTAGTTACTTGGCAGAAAAGCACTTGGAAGTATACAAACCCTTGCCCCCTAATTTAGTTTCATCACGGCAGACTGGAGAGTATTAGAACACATCTGCTTGCTTTTCCCCTTAACTCCACGGGAAACACTATCCATGGTGGCTACTGCATTTAGAAACCTTGGGAAACAATCCCAACACCCTCTCCATCTCTAGGCCTTTTCTAAATCCTGGGGTCACCTTTCCTCTTCCATCCACCTCGGCTCTCGGTATCTGTACTGGTTTCCAGTTGCTGCCATGATAAATTACCACAAGGTTAGGCATTTGACTCAACCTTGTATTTGTAGCTCCACAGGTCATAAATCCAGTATGTTGTCTCACCAGAATCAAACTAAGGCATCTAAAGGGCTGAGTTACTTTCTGGAGGCCCTAAAGACAGACACATTTGCTTATTTTGTTTAATAGCTCTTCTCAGGGATATAAGGCTTATTTATGTCCCTTTTAAAGCAGTTACCTTAGCTCCATTCAAGCTTCTAGAGGCAAGCCAGGGTCTTTGGCTCATGGCCCAGGCTGAATGTCTTGTCACATTTTGACTCTGCCTCAGTGTGCTTCCATTTTAGAGGACCCATATAATTAGACTAGGCTCAGCCAATAATCCAGTGTGATGTCCCCATTCCAGTGTTGGTAGCTTTACTCCTGACCACAAAATTCCTTCTGCCAGTTAAGGTGACACAGTCACAGTTTCTGTGGGTCAGAGACTGCACATCTTTCTGTGAGGCATTGTTTTGTCTACCACAGCATCTCAACTGCCATGAACATGTTACCTAGCTCTGGGGTCCTCTATGTTTCCATATGTGAAAGCCTTTTCTATTAATAGAACATTTGACACATCTCCCATGCTTAAAATCATTCTGCCTCCTCCACCCCCAGGGTCCTGGAGGATGAGAGGGTGTAGTTTTGGCTCTGGTCTATTGTTTTAGCACTTCTCTTCCAATCCTTGTGTATCATTATTATTTTAATGCTAGTAATAATTACATTTTGTAGAGGGGGGACAGGGCCTCACTACATAGCCTTTGCTGTCCTGGAGCCCACCATGTAGATCAGGCTGGCCTCAAACCCGCAGAGATCTACACACCTGATTCCGCTTCTGAGTGCTGAGGCTAAAGGCAAACACCACCATGCCTGGTCTCCAGTCCTTTGCAATGTGAGAAAATGCTTGTCACTTGTTGTGTGACATTTTCCTTGGGGGATGAAACACACATGGCTACTCACCCCAGGTTGGGATCCCAAAGTATGGATACCACCGAAGTCCAACTTGGTCAACCAAGTTTTATTGGGGTTTCTTACAGGAATGTGTGTGAGGGGTTAGTTAAAGAAGCAGAAATGACTCAAAGATAGCTGCATGGTGAAAGCCCACCCCAGCCTGGGTGACAGCTCCAAAAAGCTGGGAACCTGGAGTGCATGGCACAGCCTGCAGGCAGCTTCCCAGGTTGGAGAGTGTCCTTCCCAGGTGACTCTGTTCTAAACTTCTAGGTCACTCAGACGGTTTCTGCTTCATCCAGGCAGCTGGTCTGGCCTCATTGTCTCCTTTGCAGCTCAGCTTCCTTCTGAGGGGAACTGTCAGCTTTTATTGTTTACGGCGGGGGGGGGCAAGAGTGGAGGTCCTAGTGAATCTGGTTAGTTTCAGGGACTTCCTGAAGTTATTTTGAGCTGTTTACCTTACCGTTTAAGGAGCTTCCTATAGGACAGAATGTTTTAATCTCGGAGGAAAAACTCACACAGCACCAGGGCGCCTTCCTTGGAAAGGAATGTGGAGTTCCCGCTTGTTATCCAAACCCAGCTCTGAGGACCCCTTCCAGAGAAATCATCCTGGTACCTCTCATGCCTAGTTACAGCCAGGGTCAGTGGCGTTTTTCATCAAACCCACACCGTTGTGACTTTCTCTATTTCATCAAGCAAGTCTTCACTTTCCTCTGCTCCAGTCAATCTGCCATTTGCTGAGTGTGCAGCTTTCTTGGAGCAGTGTCTTACACCTTCCTTTCTTTTCATTAGATTCAGGTAACTGGTAAGAGCTACATGGTAGTCTGTTGAGAAGATTAGAATGGTCACGTTTACATATTATATTTGTCAATACTATTTCCTACCCTCTGCACAGAGTTAGCGAATGTTTATGGGATGGGTGGGCTTCTCCTACTCCCATGTAGATAGATGGTCCTTGCCAGCTGTATAACCACCCAAGAATGGCTCTTAAACAGAAGGAAGCCCCAGAGTAGGCTTCGTCCCGATGGTTCCTCTGGAGTCTCTTGTTCCTCAGATAAAACCAGTCAGTCACACTAGAGTGGTGTGAGTTTGAGTGTGAGTGTTCAAGACCACAGGGTTCTCGCCAGAAAGTAATGAGATTAACCCAGAGATGAATGGAGTCCCACAACCGCTGACAATAGAAGACAAAGATCTGCAAGCGCCTAGAATGTCACCGGGTAATCTTAAAACGAGGAGTGGAGAGCGAGAAAGATGGAAGAGAAGCAGGATCCAGAGACTTCCACAGATCATTAGTCACATAAGTGTCAGGCATGACGCAAATGAGCGCGGCACTAATTGACAATATCGACTACGAAGGTGATCTCATTTATGCAAAGAAACGTGTCCCAAGCAGGTCTTGTTCCGCCAGCGCCCAGAGGTCTGGGCCTCGCTGCCCTGAGGGCTTCCATTCTGCCCACCGTGGGCAGCACCGTACAGAACCCTCCCGCAGAGGTGCGATTCCATCTGCTCTGCCACCAGCTCCCCAGCCATACTGCTCTGTCCCTGCCTCCAGACCCCGCCCTAGTTGGTGGCCTTGGCTTCGCCTCCCGCCCAGCAACTCAGCCCCTCCCCATCTGTCCCTTCCGCACAGCCCCGGCCCCGCCCTCTTCCCACCATGCCACACCCCTGACCTCCTCCCTGCTTCTCCACGGCGGCCTGGCCCACCCCCTTTAGTCCACCTCCCAGCTCCGCCCCAAGCGCCAGGCTCCGCCCCTGCCTCCCTCTGGCCCCGCCCCAGGGGCACTTCTCCCGCGCTGGGGCCCGCCTGGGGTTGTTAGGGGTCCGGGAGCCGCGAGCGGTCCAGCCTCCGAAGAACGACGTTGCGGGACCGCCCCGCTCTTCTCTCGTCCCGGCGCCACCGCGCCCTTCCTCCGAGTAAGTGCTGCCTCCTTTCTAGGAGTGAGGCTCCGGGTCTGGGGGGGGGGGATCAAAAGAATAGTAATGATAACACGGCACGCTGTTTGGGGACTTTAAAAGTGCTCCTGGGGGGCTCACTTGCAGTTCGCCCCGAGTTTCGGCCGTGAAGGTGGGCGTGAGTGGGCGCGTGTGGGGAAGTGAGCGTGTGGGAGCGTGCCGCTCGGAAAGTCCCCTGGTTTCATCGTAACCGCGCCGCACCGTGGGTCCCGATTCCGCTGCTGGGAGTCTGCCTCCTGGGCGACCTCCTCCAGATCCTGCGTTGAGCCCCTCTCCCTCTCCCCCGCTTTCTTCTCCGGCTGAGTGTCCTGTCCTCCCCGTAACCAAATGCTGAAGCAAGGGTTGCTGTGTTGTTCAGGATGCCCCAGATTGCAGACTGAGATGCTGGCCTCAGATGGTTATCCAATCCCGAGTTGTAAAACCGTCCGCCACCAGAGCTTTGCCTTAAGATCGTTCAGTGAAGAAAGTTGTATGCCTGCGTGCGTTTCTGAATGTCCCACGTGCTTTCCCGTGGCGCCCAGCTTCCAGCACCTGCTGGGAGAACACCTGATGTGTTCCCAGGGCCTGATGATGATCCAGGGCTGCTGACAGGCGTCTTCAAGATCAGTCAGCTCAAACGACTTGGACACCTGAAAGATGTTCATTGACTCAGTAACACCATGTTTCTAAAGTGATTGATTTCCTAACTCACAGCACTGGCAACTGTAGTTTACTGCCCAGTGTTGAAACAGTACCGTCTTTGGGTTGCTTAAGTCTGAAAATTTTCATCCCACTGTAAGTTATTTTTGTTGAGGAGGGGGGCATCAGAACTCTCACTGCAGAAGCATATTTCTACACAGAAAGTTTCCTTGATCAGTTTGCTGCATCCTAACAGCCTTACTGAGCTTGAGTTGCTGAGTTCCTGTCAAGTATCATTTCTGATTCTCCTACCGCTCCGGTTAGTCTTGCTGTGTGCTTGCGGTGGAAGAAAAAATCCCATGAAACTTCTCCCACATCTTTGTTGAAAATCCCCTTGGATGCTGGTAGGGAAAACGACACTATGAATACAAATTATTTCCCGAGGTGCATGGGCTAACAAAACTTTGTAGCTAAAGAAAAGAAAGAACCCTAGCAGGGTGGCCTTTAAGAAGCCGGTGTGCTTTGGTGGTTGCAAGTTAAGAGCTGACAAATCACTTTAAGCGCTGCTTATCACAGTGGATATTTTTATCGTGCATCAACTCCTGTATTTCACAAAGGTGTTTCCACGCTGTTTTAACTAAGGAAACATTATACTTTGCAATGTAAACATATGACTCCATTTCTGTTTAAGGACAGAAATAATTATCACATTTAATTAAACACCTGGAAACATTTATAGCCACCTTCTAATTAAATCTGTCATAGGGAGTTAAGTCAACAACTTATTGCTAATAATTTAGGTAGTAATATAGTTATCTTTTCTTTGCTCTTTTGGGATGCTGTTTTCCTCACTATAGATTAAGGTCCTCCTCCACTGTCGGCCTTTGGAGGTTCTTGCCTGTAAACCAAGTAAATAACGTTTAGCAAAGTAGCCTAGCTCTCTGCTCCCTGTAAAATGTGAATAGTTTAGATAATGGATGTTTGTGTTTACCGCTCACATGACAGGAGTAGATTTTTATAAGCCCTTACGTCTTTTCAGGTTTCCTGATTTAAGAATCATTAATAAATCATCAAATGGAGGAATGTGCCACCAAAAGCCTAGGGGTCTTGCACCAATTGTAGACGCTATCTTCATGGGAGATTGACTCAGCTCTGCCCTTTGTTCTCAGGAGTTTGTGCTTACCGAGAAACGGGGCTGTTGGAGTTGTCAATCTCATTTTTGTTGTCCCTTAACTGTCTTAGTTTGCTCTCGTTTGCAGTGACACCATGACCAAAAGTAAGTAGAAGGAGGGAAAGTTTACAGGTAACAGTCCAGCACTGAGGGAAGTCAAGTCAGGAACTGAAGCCGATGCCGTGGAGAAACAATGCTTAGTGGCTTGGTCCCTGTGACTTCCTCAGCCTGATTTCTTATAGAACCCAGGGCTACCTGCCCAGGGGTGGCACTACCCACAGCAGTCTGGGTTCCCCCTCCACAATAATCATTAATAAAAATGACCACACAGACTTGCCTATAGGCCCGTCTCATGGAGACCCTTCCTCAGCTGAGGTCCCCTCCTGTCAGGGGAATCACATTAACCAGCACACTCCACATTTGTGACTGCATTGTCTCTGCCTGGGTTTGGGCTTCCGTAAGGGACAGACTGTGCTGGGAACCCAAACAGAATGGCAGAAACCAGGGATTGAGCACTCTGCACTGGCCAGGCACAGAGTGTTTCATGGGGTCAGCTCTTTTTGCAGTTTTCATTCTGTTGAAATCAGAGGAAAGGGTACGTGGGGAGAAGTGATTGCATCTAAACAGTGCTCATTAGGAAATGCTGTGTGTGTGTGGGGGGGGGTGGATTTCTAAGGGAGACTTCCAATAGTAAAGCCTTGAGGTTGAGTGGGCCATCACATCAGCTCAGCATAGTTAGTTAATCCTCTGTTAGCCCCACTTTGAGACAGCGCGGCACTTTCTTGGAGATTTCGCTGGCACTCCAGTTTGAGTCCCACACTTAGCAGAGTCGTGCGTCACCACCCTCTCAGTTTCGCTTGGTAGGGGTTGAAAGGACGAGAAACAAGGTAACTTCCAGGAGTCAGGGGAGAGATAGTAAGGGCGAACACAAGCCCCCTGTGTCCCCCGGTACAGAAAGAAGGGTAGAGAGGCTTGGGGAAGCTCTGGGAATCTTAACTCCAGTGCTGAGGGCACGGACAGGGCAATGAGGACATGCACAGGGCTGACCCAATGGCAGAGTTGACAGTTTGCTCCAGTGGGTATTTTTAGGGCTCGATGGCTGATACGGAAACTAAGAATGGAGATGCAGGTGGTGCCTGCCAAGGGTAGCTTTTTTCACCTTCCTGCTCCATTCCTTGCACTGCCCACATCCTGCATCATTGTGTGATGTTTTAGTCTTTTGCCTTTTTGCTATTTGCTCTTTGGTCTTTGCGTTTTTGGGGGGGGGTGCTGCCACTCAGCTCCCAAATAAATCACACACGGGGGCTCATTATTACTTACAAATGCCCAGCCTTAGGTTGGCTTGTTTCTTACCAGCTTCTCTTAATTATCCCATCCATCTTTGGCCCTGGGGTTTTATCTTTCTCTATTCATGTAATCCTTTTCTTCCCTTCTTACTCCGGGTCCGGTTGTGTAGCTGGGTGACTGACTCCTGAAGTCCTCCTTCCTCTCTTGTTCCCTCATCCTCAGATCCTTTTTTTCGCCCAGATTCTTCTCATATTTATCCTCTCTGGCTGCCAGCCCTGCCTATTTTCCTCTCCTGCCTAGCTATTGGCCATTCAGCTCTTTATTAGACCTTCAGGTGTTTTAGACTAGCACAGTAACACAGCTTCACAGAATTACACAAATGCAATACAAACAAAATAACACCTTAAACTAATATTCCCCAACCCTGCATTTAATACTAACGCATACAGTAAAAACTTAACACCTCAAAGACACTCTTAACAACTCAGCATTAAGACTTCTTTGTAGCTAAGAGTTCATTTCATTTCCTGATATCCCGTGTCTGTGGACTGCAGTTTCTAGACTTTTCTTCTTGGATGTCACTGTCCAACAGCTGGAAATGAATGTTTCATGAAGGGGAGGAAGGAGAAAGGAGAGAGGAAGGGAATATCTTGTCACGAAATGTAAATGAAAAAAAAATTCCCAGTGGAAGTCTGTTGGTTTTTATTTTTTCTGTTTTGGCCTGAACATAAAGATATGAGTTAAAAATAGAGGGTGGATGATTCCAGAATGTCAGTCAGTAGGTACCTTAGAAACCACTTCTCAGTGGTCTTAGACCACAAAGTCTAGGGGTACTCAAATTTGGAGCTATCCAGTTCCTTATTCTAGCATGTAGGAGGTGAGTAAGCATCATTCATTCATTCTTGCGGCAGCATTAATTCAGCTTTTAGTATAGGCCTGGTAGTTCATAGCTAGCTGTCTCTTATGTATCTGATGGCCTGGATGGCTAGTATCTTAGCACAGAGAAGGACATTGGTGAAAAGAGGTCCGTGCGGGTGACTGGATAGAAGCAAGGAGAACTAAAATTTTCTTACATCTTACAAAGGAAAGGTACTTACTGAGGATAGTAAAACCATTCTCAAAACATTGCACACATTTTGCCTGATGTCTGTTTCAAATAATCACCGACGGAACAGCAATAAGCCCAATTCCATTCTACATTTCCTTTCCTTAAACATTTGTGTCAAACATGGACGTTACTTGAGGAAAGTGTTTGGAAATATCCCTGTCTTAGCAGTAATCAGGTGATACCTTTCAGGGGACAGTTGCTTTTTCTGTAGAAGCAAGTATTTATGGTACAGGACTAAAATAGCTGAGGTTCATAACCAGCTGTGAAGCTGCTGCAGACCACCATGGTTGGATTTGTCACATCGCCCTTTTTATGCAGAACAGGGGGCTGTAGAAACACCTGATGTTTCCATCAAGGTGGCTAAGGATAGGCCAGACAAATGGCTACTCTCCACGAAATTGGGAAACACAAGGGTGAGGAGGTCATTGGAATGTGCCAATGTGGGAGCTCCTTTGACTAGGTTGTTAACAAATCGTAGGATTAATTCTTTGATAACGGAAGAATGCTAGGTTCAGTTTTCTTCCATGCATATTTATTGCTGGTGGGAATAACAACGGCTTGTTTAGTCAGGCAGAGCTTGGTTAGGATGACTGTATTGGAGTCAGCTGCCACCACGGGCTATGTGACATTGGGCAGTTGACATCAGCTCCTTGAGCCTGCTTCCTCAAAGTTGGTGACAGTATTTGCTTTATATGATTACTGTATGGACTAAACCCAAAATCTTCTAAGGCACTCAGTTAATGGTGAACTTACTTCAGTTAGCCAAGTTGATCTCTTTTTCAGGAGGGTGGTGATGGCTCTGGGCTGTCCTACAGTAGAGAGGCATAGTGGTAAATTGTGCTGGAGGTAGGTGTTGTTTTGTTTCCCCTAACAAAGCCGGAGGAGCCCAGAGAGCAGAGTGAATATAGCACAGTTTCAGTGAGTTCCTGCTACGGGATTACATGATGCTGTGAGGGTAATGCTACTGCTGAGCCAGCCCAGGGCAGCCGAGTTTATGTGTGCTCAGCACAAAGTTCCGGTGCCCATCAAGCTTCCCCACACACGAGGGATGCTTTTATAACCTGTGACTAGTGAGCTGGCCTTTCACCTCTCCCATGTTTCAAATAGGTATCAAAGACAGAGTATCCAACACAGACAGCTGCCCGTGGCTTTGCAAGGGACTTGGACTGATGTGTCCCCAGTCTAAGTTATGAGTTCCAGGATTCCAGGAGGCAAAAAGGCAGGGAAATTGTGCTCTTCTGGGAACACAGCATTGGGCAAAGCATACTGTGTGTGACTGGATATTTGAAAGGTGCCAAAAAAAAAGATGGCAACCAGGCGTGGTGGCACACGCCTTTAATCCCAGCTCTTGGGAGGCAGAGTCAGGTGGATCTCTGTGAGTTCTAGGCCAGGCTGGTCTACAAATCTACACAGAGAAACCCTGACTCAAAAAAAATCCAAAAAAAAAAAAAAGAATAGATGGCAGCCCAGACAGCTACAGCTGGCATTTACTCCTTCAAACTGAGTTCACTTAGGACAAGCCTTCCCCACTCAAATCTGATCTATCTGTCTGTCTGTCAGTCTGTCTATCTACTTAACCTGCCTACCTACATAGGATCTCTACATAGTTCTGTCTGTTCTGGAGCTCAATGTGTAGACCAGGTTGACCTTGACTCACAAAGATTCTCTTGCCTCTGCCTTCTGAGTGCTAACGATTAAACTTGCGTGCTACCAGCTGATTTATTTGTTTATTTAAAAATGAGAGATTGCTGAGAGGTTTGCTCAGTTCCCAGCACCCACTTTGGGTAGCTCACTGCATCCTAGAACTTGAGCTCCAGGGGGATCTAACTCCTCTTTCCTGTTGTTCCACCAGTACTTACATTCCTGTGTGCACACGCACACATGTACATGCACATAAATTAAAAAAAAGAAAGTCTTGAAAAAATTTTGCAACATGGCCTCCAATGGAAATGGCAGACGCAGAGGTTGTGGTGTATGCCATGGCAGCCTTGTTACCAATGCTTTCTTGTCGTGGGCTGTCCATCTGACTGTGATCAGAGTCACACACACAGACACAACACCAAACGCCATGGCCTTATGGGGAAAGGTGCAGGCACAATGTTGGCAACAGATCTCAAAGTTCAAGACATGCTTTGATGACTCAGCCCTTCGAGAAACAAGCCTGACATCTGACTCTATCAAGAAGTGACCAGGAACAACTTCTTTATTTCCCCTTCTCTCTCTACAACAATGAGGTGGTTTTTCTGGGAAATGGCTGATGTTTGACTAAATAACCCTGTCACCACCTTAGTGTAGACAGGCCCCCAGTGACTCACAGGGTGTACCTGGGAGGTGACTGAGCCCAGACATCCTCAGCTTCCAGAGATGACCTCTGTTTACATGCTCAGTCTCTCTGCGCCTTTGCCTTTATGACCTGAAACAACCCAAAGGCACGGCTGCTGTTACTTCCCCATTCAGGACACCATCGCTAGAGATTGCAGGTGGCAGCGAGGAGTCCCTGCCTGGTGTACTGAGACTCACTGTCTTCCCAGCAGGAAGCCTCTGCCCAGGTGGCACAGTCTGGAATTTTCTGGGAAGCCAGAAAGGTGAATTCGTCCACTGTACATCCGAGGCTGTGTCTTCTGGCCCTGACAACATGTCAGTCACTTGGAAACTTGATGTTGAAGGTGAATGTTCTTGGGCTCCCTTACCAGGGTAAACCTGGGAATCTGTATCTAACCCCTGCGCTACCCTCCCCCCACCCAGGGAGCAAAATGCACAGCAAAATCAGAACCTCTAGCTGGGGAGAGCTGTTTTCATGTCTTGTTTGAGAAAACTTATTTGGACAGTGGATTTCTACGGAGATTTGTGTGCATGTGCTCGTTCGTGTGTGTGTGTGTGTGTGTGTGTGTGTGTGTGTCTGTATATGCATGTGGGGTGGACACACACACACACACACACACACACACACACACACACACACACACATATATATATATATATATATATATATATATATATATATATATATATTCCTGTATGTGGATCTGGGGTGGCAGCAGGGACTCATGAGCATGTGAGCATGTTCATGTAGAGACTGGATACTGATGTCAGGTGTCCTTTTCTGTTACTCTCAAGTTTCGGGACCAGTTGTTTCAGAGAACCCAAAGCTTACAAATTTGGCTAGACTGACTTGTGAGGCCCAGGGATCTAATGTCTCCTCCACCACCACTGGAATACCCACCTGCCCCCCAGAACTGGGATTACAGATGCATGCTGCCAAGCTCAGGTCTTCCTGCCTGCACAACAAGTGTGTTCATCACCACACGGTCCCCAGTCCAGGATTATTGTTTTCTTTGTACAGAGTGGCTTTAAAGGTGAATGAACATTGAAATAAATTATACACAGAGAATGTATACGTAATGAATGTTATTTTATGTGCATTGGCATCAGATCTCCTGGAACTGGAGTTACAGGCAGCTGTGATTGGCCATGTGGGTGCTGGAAACTGAACCCAGGTCCTCTGGAAGAGCAGCCAGTGCTCTCAACTGCCGAGCCAACTCTCCAGCTCCGGTATACTCTTCTTAAGAAATAACCAAGACTTTGTTGTTGTTGTTGTTGTTTTGTTTTTGTTTGTTGAAGTGGGCCCCCACTGGCTTGGAAAATGTTGACAATCAAAACTTGTAGTGGTGCTTGACGTCCACGGAAGGTCACGTAGGAGGATCTGTTCAGTATTCAGTAGCTGAAAGTCTAGCTGTCAGTCATGCATGATGCTGACCTTGTGCGTTTGCTGTGTGGCTGGCTTGCTCACATTAAAAGTGCTTTGTAGATGGCTGGTCTAGGATGACATCCTTCCTTCAAGCATGACCTGAGACTCTGAGCTGCCAAGTGACCCATTTTCCCCAGCCCAGGACTGTTGTACCACCCTGAGGTCCTAGAACCTCCAGGAATAACCTGTCTTGTTCTCACATTTCCTCTTTGATTGTGCAATTGTAGGCAACCAGAAATAGGCTGTTTTTTTGTTTGTTTTTTGTTTTTGTTTCTGGGTTGTGTTAGTACCCAAGACCTCCTTTCCTTGTCCTGAATTCTGGTTACTTTTAAAGTTACCATTCTAATAGGGGTCATGGGAAGTATGAATAATGAAGGCCTCATCCTGATGGCAGTACTAATTTTAGTTGATCCACTCCTTTGCTCTCTAGGGTTAAATGCCCAATCAGTTACTAACAAGGATGAAGATGGATGAATTTGAGTCTAGCCACTGTCCGGTAGGTTTGATGGCCCAGCTCCAGTGTACCAGGCCTTCCAGCCTCACTATTTGAGGAGTGAACAGATGGGAGAATGGGCAGTGACTTCACAGACAGATGGCAGGAGGAGAGAATTAACCGCCTTCTGCCTGATGCACAGTGCCAGCCCATCCTCACCCAAATTGTCCATTTAATCAGCCTCAAGTTTCTTTTCCCGTTTGTGGCTCCCATTCGTATGTGTGCAGTCGTGATAGGAGTGTACCTGTCTGAGACTGCCAGAAAACCTAGCTCTTAGTCTAAGGTCAAGATACCAGAGGCTTGGCTCCTCCTGGGATCTCCCTCCATGTTTAGCAGATGGCCACCTTCCCTCTGTATCCTGCTGTGAGTATCTCTGGTGTCTGTTCCTCTTATTAGGCTCCAGTCATGTTGGATTAGGGCTTCAGCCTTATGACTTCATTTAACCTTAATTATCTCTCTATTAAAGGATCATCTCCATATATGGTCACACTGGGAATTAGAATCTTGTTATAAAAAGCTTAGAGGGGACACACTTCTGTCCATAATAACCAGGTTTTATAGAAATTAAAAGGGGAGAAAATTCCTTTTATAATTATTGATTTATTCTGTGTATATTTGAGTGTATGATGCACTCATGCTTGCGTGTCGTAGCACATGTGTGGAGGTCAGAGGGCACCTTATGGGAGTTGGTCTGCCATCCACCATGGGGGTTCCAGGGATCAAACTCTGGTTGTCAGGCTTGGTGACAAATGCTCTTATCTGATGAACCGTCTTACTGATCCCAGGAAGAAGCTAGACTTTTGGTTTTGTTTTTATTTTTAATTTATCTACTCACTTGATGCGTCTGGGCACTGTCATTTTTACTGCGGACCCCAGTGTACATCTGGTATATTTTTGTTCTTCAGATTTGGAAAATTCCCCTTTTAATTTTATTTTCTTTCTGTGAGAGAGAGAGAGAGAGAGAGAGTACCACAGGTTGTTAGGGTCTCCCAGTGAACCTGGAACATGGTGATTCAGCTGAACTGCTGGCAAGCAAGCCCAGGAATTGTCCTGTCTCTGTCTCTCCAGTGTTGGAGTACATCCGACTTCTTTATTTTTCGGTCTGGGTTCTAGGGATATGAACTGAAGTCCTCATGCTTGCCAGCAAGTTCTTTACCTACTGAGCTATCTCTTCAGACCCATAAGGAACTTCCTTTAGAAAGTTCTGGTAGTTGAGGTCTGCCAGCAATGGATTCTCTTAGTGTACCTACATGGTGCCTCTCTGTATCATTTCCTCTGTTTATAAGGACACCAGTCAGGTTGGAAAAGGGACTATCCTAACAAAGCTTTGTTTTAGCTGACTCAGTTCTGTAACGGTTCTGTGTTTGGATCCAGTCACACTCTGAAAGACAAGACTTCAACATTTGTTTTTTGGGGGGATGTCTTTTTATGATCACACTGCTATGACAAAATGGCCAGCACTGTGTAATTTGTAAAGAAAATAATTTAGCCAGGAGGTGATGGCGCATGCCCTTAATCCTAGCATTCTAGAGAAAAGGCAAGGCAAATCTCTGAGTTCGAGGCCAGCCTGGTCTACAAAATGAATTCCAAGACAGCCAGTACTACACAGAGAAACCCTATCTCAAAAAACAAAACAAAAAAACTTTATTTTTCACAACTCTGATGGCTGAGGAGCCAAATGTCAAGGTATAAATCTCTTCTAAGACTTCTCATTTATTCACCCAAGTTCACAGACACCTTTTATAATATTAATCTATGAGGCAGAGCTGCCTGCCTCAAATCACTGCTCCAAAGACCTCAGTACCATCTCCTTAGGGTTCAGTGGTGTTCAGTGGTGGCAGGATCATACTGATTAGGGTATGCAGGTAAGGGGATGCCCCATCATAGGGATTTTAACAGTAAGAATGTTAGATAATTCATATGAAGGGTAATCTGGTGGTTATCGGTGGCTTAAGCAATGTTGCTTGTCTCCTTTCTCTCTCTTCTCTCCATAGCATGTATGCTACCTTTCATTCACATGTTTGCAAATGAGCAAAGATGCAAACGAAAGGTATCACAAGCAGACCATGGTTTCCCCGGAAGTAGTCATGGCGCACCAATCTCATCCAGAGACAGGATGTGGGGAAGAGTGTGTGTGGGTGCAGGGCATGCTGGAGGTAGCCATGATACACAGTATCTTTTGTAGAGTCCTACACTTGTAGATAAGTAACTTTCCTGATGTTTCCATGGTCTCATCGTCTAGACCCAGTCACACTTCAAAGGCAACGGTGTAACTGGACAGTGGACATTGAGTGAGAAATACTGCACTACTCTGTAGTAGCTGTGTCAACAGGAAGAAGCAGGAGGGCTAGACACTTGAGCTGGCAAATAGCATCTGCATTAGCCCCCAGGTTACTCATATGCCTACAAGGCTGCTGAGTTAAGGCTGCTGTTCTCCACAAGAATTCTATGTATTATTGGAATTAAAACTCTACTGATGATGGTAATTGGGAGGATTTTTTTAATGTAATGTTTTAAGTATATTAGAAATCACAAGTGTGTAAGGACTGTCAGTGGCAACTTTATCTTCTAAACCAGGGCCTTATGAAAATGGTATTACTTACTTTGGAGAAATCATCCAGCATTTAAACCCAGAAAAACTAGCATTTCCAGAAATGTTTGTTTGCTACCTCGATAACCGTGGCAAACATTGCCGAGTGCTTATGATGGGGCAGGCCTGTGTACTGAGTACTTTATACAGTTATTCAATTTCACCTCAGAATGGAACCGTGAGGAAGGAACTACTGTTAATCCTCTCGTCCAGGTGAGGAAGGTTAGCAACCCCTGCAGCTTGTCCAGCTGACCTGGGGCCACGCCCTGGCTCAGCTGCCTCCCTTACTGCTGCTCTAACTACCCTAGGGGATTTGCTCCTCAGAATAGCTGCTAGGAACGCTCTCATTTCCTGTGACTTCTTGACAGCCGTCAGGTCTCCAGCCAGATGGTTCTACGTTGTAGCTGGCCTCCATGCTTCACTCTTTCACACACTGGGGTGCTTTTAGTTGTAGAAAGATGCATCAAGGGTTGTGTAGAGGTGTCCAGTCCACATTTCCTGCGTGGGCGGACACGTGTAGTCTCTGCACTGGGAACAGAAAACACTTAACTGCCTTTTGCACTTCTAGCAAGGTCTTTTTCCAACGACCACCACCCAAGACTCATGTACCCCAAGCTAGCTCTGAACCCCTTATGTAGCTGAGGATGACCTTGAATCCTTAATCCTTCTGCTTCTAGAGTAGTGGGGTACCAACCAGTGCTAGATTAGTGGTCTGCCAAATGAGCTCTGCCACCAGCCCAAGCCAAGTCATTTTAAAGTTGTCCTTGAGATATCCTGGAGCACTTCATTTGCCACAAGCTTCTAAGAATATTTTGAAGTGTTCTGTAAGGTTTTTTGTTTTTTTTCTGATAGCTCTCATTTTAATACAGCATTTTAGCATTTCAGCATTTGTTTGGACACTTAGTAAAAATCAGAGCCAGGCACTCAGGAGGCAGAGGCAGATGGATCTCTGAGAGTTCGAGGCTAGCCTGGTCTACAAGAGTTAGTTTCAGGACAGCCTCCAAAGCCATAGAGAAACCCTGTCTTAAAAACAAACAAACAAAAGTAGTAAAAATAAAATAAAATCAGAAAGTATTGGACAGACAAGTTTAAATATTCACTTGCTATATTATGTTACCTGTTGTTTATTTCTAAGCACACTCCATCTTTACTGAAGATGGCAATCCCTTTATTATTATATACGCATTCAGGGGGTAATGCATGAAATGGTGCAGTGTAAGAGTTCTGTCAGATTTTAATTGAGCCTGTAAATGAAAATTATCTTTTTTTTTTAATTTATGTATACAGTATTCTGCCTGCGTGTATGCCTACAGGCCAGAAGAGGGCACCAGATCTCATTACAGATGGTTGCGAGCCACCATGTGGTTGCTGGGAATTGAACTCAGGACCCATGGAAGAGCAGCCAGTGCTCTTAACCTCTGAGCCACCTCACCAGCCTGAGCATTATTATCTTAAACAGCAGGTTCACTGAAATACTGACCCTGGTTCCCAGCTCCTCCATCCGACATCCTGTGGTCCTTTCCATCAGATGCACATCGCACTGACATGTCTAGATTTTCTTAAACATTTCAATCTTTTTTTTTTCTTGTAGAATAAAACACAAGCACCAAAAATCCACACAAAAGAAACACATGACTCACTGAGGTATTGCACGGCAGGCACATGTCCAGTGTTAGGGGAGCCTCTGGGAGTCCCAATCACACATGCCTGGGTCCCTCCTGAACAGAGTGCTGACCTGTTAGGAGGAGGTGTTTCCTGGCTCCTCTCTTTGGTTGCATCACGGGAGTGAGCATTGTGATGCACAGGGGCTCAGTCTGGCTCACTTGACTAAGTATGTCTTCTGAGTATCTTTACTGGACGGGTCCCCGGGCCACCTTCCTCTCCTCAAAACTACCGTTTGTGGAGGGGCGAGGTCTGACTGCTCTGCAGTTTCCCTCACTGTGTCAAGATGCCACTCCACCTTTGCCTCCTGTCTCCTACATCTGCTTCCAGTGTGATCGACCCAGGCGGGACCCCTCTGGCAAGACCCCTCTGGCAAGATTCCTAGAGGTGGACTGTGCTGTCACCAGGAGGTCCCTGGGTCTGGTTTTTCCACTCTCTGAAGGATGCAGCTGCTGACCACAGATGTATCGAGTCACTGGGACTAGCAGAGTGGGGGGTTTTCAATTCTGCTTTTTATCAGTTATAGACAGGCAGAATAATTGTATAAAGTCAGACTCTTCCTTGATCATTATTTGATTACCCAGAGGTACAGTTCAAGGAACAGTCAGATAGATGCGTATATCCTCTGTTTTACCCAAGCTTTCTAGAAGTAGTTTCCTATCATTCTTGGAAGGTGACAGTTAGGCTTTTACTAAGCCCTTGTTAACTTATAGAATTAAATATACTTGATGAGTTTCCATCTGCTGACATTTTAATTTTCAGGAAGACTCAGCCAGGCCTGGTGGAACAGGGGGGTCTTACTCTGTTGGTTCTGGGGTCCTTCTGTGGCATGCTTGCTGCCATGCTAAAGTGATCCAACCTTGTTCTTCATATTTCTTACCTCGATCTGCCATGAGCCCCAGAATCTGTTTTTTATTTGTTTGCTTTTTTGTTTTTTAGTGAAGAATGATATTTACAAACCATAAAACATGCAGGAGATGGCTCCTTCACTGGAACAGTCATTCTTTCTAGGCATTTCCACTGGTTCCAACAGGAAAGATTACACACATCCACCCAGAAACATAGACTTTTGTGGAGATAAGAAACTTTTAATTCATATTGATGGTCCCAGTTCATACACTATGACCAATTGTGTTTGTTATTTTCTTTTTCCCCCTTTGGTAGGAATCTGTGAGGGCTAAATTATGTTTTAAGTTTTAATTACTGTGCTTAAGGGATCAATAAAGCAAAAAAAAAAAAAGCCTCTAACTTGTAAGCCCCACTTGCCCAAGGACAGATAACTTCCTGGAATTCTAGGGGCTGTTCATGTAAGATAACAACCCACATGTTTTCGTTTCTATAAACAAGGTGGGTTGCTCCAACTGCATAGGATGTGCTTGATCACTTGTAGGAGGGAGGTATGTAGACAGGAAGTACATCAGGATGTATGCTTGCACACGAGCGGATGAAGGTGGGAAGCATGTAGACTTGTGGGTTTTGCCTTTATAAGCACCTGACTAAAGTAATACATGGCCATTGTCTGGGAATCTTGGGTATGGACCTGACCAGTGTCCATTTTCCTGGGAAGTCTTGAATAAAGCTTGCTACAAATTTGGCTCAAAAATTTTGTTAGTGGTCTTATTCTTGCCTAATGGGATCAACAAATCCTGTTTTTTTTTGTCAAGAAGAGAATATTATTTGGCATATGTCATGCTCTTTCTACTCACTGCCAGATAATATAGCCATCATATCAAACAATCTGCCCTATAATCTCCATTTAGTGTTACTTCTCTGGGTATTTTCACAAGTTTCCACACCAGAGCCTCTGGACATTCAAAATCATAGAAGATTCTCTAGTGGACTTAACAGAAAGGACTCATAGGAATGATATTCTCTAATTTATTGCTAACTTTTTTTGTGACCTTTGGTAATTAGAGTCAAGTTTTGCTGGGTATAAAATCTATAGCTCACATTTTCTTTCCTTGAGAATCTAAAGTGTGTCACGCTTGTCAGAATTCCAGTGATGAAATTATAATTTTATTTTGCTCTTTGTGGTCCACTCTTGTTATACTTTTGAGGGCACCAATCATGCTATGTATCTAATCCAGTCAATCTGCAGTGTATCCAGCATTCCAGCCTAAGATTGGTGATCTGTTAGATTACTAAGTGCCAGCTTTATGATTTGATCAGTCCTTATACCAGTTAATCTCTTCCTTTCATTCCACAATAAACTGTGTGCTCTTGGCAACTACAGCACTTTTGTCTTTGAAAGCTCAGCTGACCCTTATGAAAGTGCACAGCTAGCACTAAATACATGTTTGTTTGTCAAGTGACGTGGAAGGGTGAGGGTGGTTTTCCTTTCCTTATTAGCCTGTGAGGAACCACCCATCCTTTTGAACTCTTTTCCTCTTATGATGTGGGGTTTAGCCTCAGGTAGAGCTGTGCTTACCAAGGCATCTCTTCCTTGGGCAGGTGTGTGGGTACAGTAACCTGTGAGTGACAGGTGGTCCTCTGTATTCAGCGTCAGGTTATCAGACTGTGTTCTCCTTGTATTGCATGTGGGGAACCCCCATGCTTTCAACAATATGACTCCATGGTCCCCATGCCTTACTCTTCTGTCCATACATTCCTTTCTCATTTCCTTTGTCTTACGGCCAGATTCCCACTTCTCCAATATTGCATTTGTGACCACTGCTGCCTTACTGGGTGCTGGGGCTGCTACCTTCTAACGACAGGCACCCTTTCCTCTTTCCTGCCTGCTCTTCTTTCGTGTGTGTGTGTGTGTGTGTGTGTGTGTGTGTGTGTGTGTGTGTGTGTGAGAGAGAGAGAGAGAGAGAGAGAGAGAATATGTGTGCTCAAGTGCTCAAGGGAGGATGTATATGTGTGTGTGTGTGTGTGTGAGTGTAGAGAAAGAGTATCATGTGTGTGAGAGATGTAGGTGTGTGCATGTGTGTAAGAGTGTGTAACTAATGTGTCAATTTCAAAACTTGTTAAGCATTTTAATTTGGGGAAGAAAAAGTCTCAAAGCCTTTAAAAAGGTGATAAAAAAAAACTGAGTGTTTCCACATATCCTTAAAATCCTTTTTAAAATGTGTGCCCGGGCCCAGTGAGATGATTCAGCAGGTAAGGTGCTTGCCCTGAAACTGCTGACCTGAGTTAATAAGACAACTGAATCCTGAAAGTTGTGCCCTGACATCAGCACACACTCCATCCTCCACCAAGTAATTAAGTATAATTTTAAAAGTTAAAAAAATACTCACCTGGTCCTGCATGCTGGGAAAATCATGGACAGGCATGCAGGTGGTGTTTGTGCAGTAACTGGCTGTGTGGTCTTCCTGAGCTACATAGCCGAAATCAGCCTGAAAGTCCACACCTAAGAATGTGAAACAGACTAAATTTCCTGCAGGCAGGCCCTCCTGGCTCTGGAATCCTAAGGCCCTGTTGAGGACATACACTTCTTATTATCACCGAAAGCACAGGTGCCAGGGGAGACCAAAACTTTTGGCAGAACAAGAATGACACTGCCTGCCCCAGGATAGAATAGGGAATTTTACTCAAGAAGCTTGGGGTGGGAGCCAGAATCCTGGCTCAGAGTCTTCCCAGGAGGCTCCGGGGCTGTACAGTGTTGTCCTGAGATACTCTAGTGAGTAAATTTATTTTTAGATACTGTCATGCTTTCTCTCCTCAATCAGTGACTATTCAGTGTTGCATATGCTAAATAGAGAACCCATCTGTGTGACA
The DNA here is from genome assembly GCF_017639785.1 of Mesocricetus auratus. Lineage (NCBI taxonomy): Eukaryota > Metazoa > Chordata > Mammalia > Rodentia > Cricetidae > Mesocricetus > Mesocricetus auratus. Next base: position 105,447,490 of record NW_024429184.1, on the reverse strand, counting down.
GTGTCAGGGAACTGTTACGAGTGGCCCATAAGTGGACGAAGTGTTGTACAAAAGAAAAGGTTCATTACAGGTTTTGTTTTTAAGAATGAGAGGCGACCTAGAGAATGTCTCAGGAGTAGCCCACTCATGTAGCTGCAGGAGGCCCCATTTTCAATCCCCAGCATTGCAAAATAAACAAAATAACATGAAAACTCTTCAATGGCTTCAATATGCTTCACTGCTTATGTCGGTAAAGTGCTGTTTCCTGGAGTTGAAACCCTATGCAGCTTGAGAACAAGGTTGGCCTCTGTGCTCTGATATGGAAAGATCCTCAAGACAGATTGAATTAAAACACCAAATAATGATCTCATTATGTTTTTTAAAAAGGCATATTATATGTTTATGAGTGCATAGACATTCTTGAAAAGAATGAACACTGTACCATTAATAGTAGAACCGCAGCTTGGAAGGGAAGGGGGTTTATATTTTCGTTTTAGTCTGTAGTGCTCCAATTTCATAATAAAAATATATTTGACAAAGGAGAGAATTTCAATTTCAGTTGAGGTTTTGAGCCCTTCTAACACTCTCTTTGAAAAAAATCTGAATAAAAATAACCTACTGGGGGAAAGCGAAGTGACTAGAAACACTTTTGCCTCTTGGCACTAGGTGAGTCTCCGTTTCCACCTCCCCAGCTCTGTTCTCTCCTCTAAAGGCGGGTGCCACCACCACCCGACTATCCTGTTCTCTTTGCAAAACACAACTCTCTGGTGATTGTGTTTCTGTAGCTCAGAATAATCCATGAGTTTCCAGGAGCACTTGACGTCCTGAAGGGTGGTGTGTAGAGCGTAGGCCTGGCCTGTTGGCTTGACATCCGTTGTTGATGGCTGTTCCATGTACCAAGCATAGTGCTCATGCAAGATACACTGGTGTGCCTTTTGTCGCCCAGAAACTGTTGGCTTCCAGGTCTCAGTCTTCTCTCTTGTAGCAGCAAGGGAGGAATGAACAGACTAGCAGGTTCCAAGCTCCTTGTACAGCCCTCAGGGCTCTGACTGCAACCTCTTCTTCCTCTGTGTGGTTACTTCCCATCCCATTCCCAAATCCCTAGCAGGCTATCAGGCCACACCCTCTCTTCCCTGAGTGTGCAAGGGTGTACCCAAGGTTTCTCTGTCCTGGACCCAGGCCAGGTGATGTGTCACAAATCTTCTCTGAGTTCAGATGTGCTTTTGGTGTCTTCAAAGGTCCTGTAACTCCTTCCAAGCCTCTACTTTCACAACGTTTCCTTGCAATGCAGCCTCCCTCTGTCCTCCTCAGATGGCTTCCTGCTCACAGTAAAGACCCATTTAGTTTTAACTTTTCTGGCATTATTGAGGTATATAATTAGTGGATAACGATTGTAATCTGTTCAAGATGTAAACTCTGCTGATTCGATAGGCACCTCCATCTGGATAACCATGACCAACAATGGGCACCTTCACAGTACAGTTACCACGTACATGTATGGTCAGAACACATAAGATCAGGTCTCTCAGGAGGGTACAGTGTTACTAGTTCCTGACACTGCGCTGTACAGTAATAAATCTCAGGATTCTTCATGTTAGAACTCAAGGCTTGCACCATTTGACCAATCCTTCTCCATACGTCCCCCCTAGGCAACCACTGTCTACTTCTGCTTCAATGGAAGTCTCGTTATCAGTGTGTATTAATGAGTGACTTCATTTTTATGGTTTGTTCAAGTATTTTTACTTTCATTCAACAAATCGTTTTGGAAAGTCTGATGTTAGGGCTGAAGAGATGGCTCAGTGGTTAGGAGTGCTTGTTCTTGCAGAGGACCCAGGGTCTAGTCCCCGCATCGGCAGGGCAGGTGCTGGGACACAAACACAAACTGGAGTTATGATACCAGTTCCAGGGGATCCAATGCCCTCCTCTGACCTCTGGGGCATCGGCATCCACATGATCAACAGCCATACATGTAGGCAAATCACTTTTATACACAGAATAAAAACAAAGCAAAAAAAAAAAAGCCTTTTGCTAAAGTGAGACCATTCCCTCAGAATGCAGTCTGATTAATAAATAGGTTAGACCATCTCCTTCCTCTTACAGAGTTTAATCTTGAACCTTATTGAGGAATTTTTAGGCAACCAGGATCTTGGGGTGGTTCCCATGTCACCACCCTGTACTTGAATATTGTAAGGTCTTATCTAATGAGCTGAGATCTTATCTTGATAGTTGAAAAGGTAAACATATTACACCCACTATTAAGACAACTCCCAGGAAAGTAAATGTGGAAAGAAAGCACAGTGAGTCTGTAGACATTGCATGGAAACATATTTCATTTCCCAGTTCCCTTCCGTCTTTGCCCATTCTTAAGTGTGGCTGACTGGGGAGCACAAGTTTACCATTGTGACTCCATTCCACACTGTTTCCTACCCAGTCCCCACGCTTTCATGGTGTTTGGCACCGAGTCAAGATGAAACTCTTAGTAAGTTCATTTGATTGCTGCCTGTCCTGAGAAAGACGTGGAGGCTGTAGAACAGATGCTGCCGGAAGGAATGCCATGATGTACTTTAAACAGTGACCTTCCAATGATGTTATGAGAGGGACGGGAATAAAAACATCGGACGATCTGCTGATATCTGTAGCACAATCAGCGACATTAAGATCTTGAGGGACTTGCGTTTTCTTTAATTAAACACACATCCCTGTGAGGTTGGACAGGTTTTTTCCCTGAGCAGTGGCTTTTTATTTACGAAGGTGTGTTGGCAACAGCTGGTCAGCAGTGTGTCCTTATCTGCAGGTTTGTATAATTAGCCCCAAGTTGTTCAGTAATAAAAATTCGTGTTCCTTAACTGAGAGGATGGGATAATTTACACTGAAGAATCAATCTCTAAGGACCCTTTTCAGAAGAAACTAAGTCTGCCTGGTGCCTGTAGTTTAACATAAGGAAAGAATTAGGCTAAGTGCCGGAATCTCTTTGAGGTCTGTGGATGTAGTCTCCAAAGAGAAAGAGGGGCATTAGGCTGCACAGAATTTAACAGGCACTAAATACTTCTTGGCCCCAGTCTTGCATTGGCCTCAGGGCAAGCTGACATGGTTTGCACTGCATTTCTCGACTTAGAGCCACAATGACTCCCTTTTACCTTGAGAACCAGCTAACTTCGTACCATTGCTCTTCGCTTTCCTTTACAGAGCAGTTCTAAAGGCTGTTCTTTTCATCTCCCATAGTCATCGAAACAGATGCCATTTCAACTTAAATTTACCTTACGTTCAAGAATTAGTGTATGTTACAATGATCACCCCTTACTACTTATAACTTTATTTTTAGAATTTCGTATATAACTATATTTATACTATTTCAAGTCCTTCCTTTCCCCCTGCCAATTCCTCCCATGTTCTACCTCTAAAACCCCTTCTTGAACTCATGACTTCTTCTATAGTTATTATTGTTTGATACACACACACACACACACACACACACACACACACACACACACCATGTACACCCTATCAAGTCCAATTAGTGTTTCCTGTATATACATGAATTTAAGCTGACCATTTAGGCTTGGGCAACCTATCACCTCTGGACAAAACCTATTTTCCCTCTCTCAGAACACTGACACCCTGTGGCTCTTCAGCTAGGTGTGGATTCCTGTGTACCCTTCCTTCGTCCATCCTGGAATGCTGACTGCTGTGGTTTTGCTTTGGTCTTATACAGGTAACCACATTGTTAACAGTTCACTGCTGCACCACTGCTGTTGAGTCTAAAAGACTTCTTCGGTCATCATACCAGTCCTCTGGCTCTTACAGTCTTCCAACCCCTCTTCCTCAGTGTTCGCCAAGCCCTAGGAATAGGGGTCATGTTTCAGATGTCCCATTTAGGTCTGGGAGCTCCCTTGGCCTCTTATTCTCTGCACTTGACGAGTTGTGGTTCTTCGTAATATATGACCTCCCGAAACGAAGAGTCTCTGATGAGGGGTGGGAGCTGCCATAGCCTGTGGGTATACAGATAAGTGTTTAGAAGGCAGCTGGACAGTACATTCATTTAGCAAAATGGTAGTTGTGGCTTCTCCCCAGTATCAATCACCTCTCCAGCCATGGGTTTTTGGCTACCCCCAAGATACAAGCACCATTGTTGCACCATTGGGGTTCTCTTGCTGGGCTGGTTACTCTTGTGACTCACAGGATTAATAGCTAAGTAGGACTACTGATTGCCCACCCCACCCCCCTTATCTTATGGTGCACCTTCTGAAGCTCCGAAAGCCAGGTCTCAGGGAGGAGACTTGCAGGTCAGTACCAGATGATGTTTTCCCCAATGCCATTACTGAAGTGTGTGGTGTCTGCAGAAATGGGATCTTACCTCAACCAAGATCAGTGGAGTAAGCCGGGCGTTGGTGGCGCACACCTTTAATCCCAGCACTAGGGAGGCAGAGGCAGGCAGATCTCTGTGAGTTTGAGGCCAGGCTGGACAGACAGCCTCCAAAACAAAGAAACCCTGTCTCGTAAAAACCAAAAAAAAAAAAAAAAAAAAAAAAAAAAAAATCAGTGGAGTAGCCTGTATTGCCTGGTACTGGGGTTACGATTAGATAATCTATGGTTCCTGGTGGAAACTTTACCCTTCTGTGGGGGTAACTACAACACACACACAGGCACACAAGCTTATGAAATAATATTTCCCTATGGTCTTTTAAAGCATTCTTATTACTTATCCCTCCCATTTCACTCTACTGGTTTTTAAGGTTACTCCAAGTTACACTCAAACCTAAAGTTTCAGAATTGAGATCCACATGTAAGAGAGCATGTGTTTTTCTGGGTCTGGGTTACCTCATTCAGAATAACATTTTCCAGTTCCATCCATTTACCCGCTAAGTTCATGATTTTTCACCTTACTCTATTAGAGTCTGTAATTTCACAAAGAGAGCTATGCAGTTTTTGGTGTGGGTGACAAGGTCTTTGTGTTTGGTTATGGTTTGATTTATGAAAGGGCCCATAAATGATTGGTTCTCTCCGCTCCCCATTTTGTCTGTGTGTGTGTGTGTGTGTGTGTGTGTGTGTGTGTGTGTTAAGAGATATTCAGTCTTCCTTTCTTTCACAGCAGCCTCTGTGGGCCCTACAAAGGCCTTCATGGAGGATATAATTAGACTAGAGCTTAGCCCCAGGTTTGAGAGAACACTAGCCCTGACCTGGAATATGGGAGGAGCAGTGAAAATACATGAAAGGGTTCCAGTCTCGGGATGGGGGCTGAGTGAGGGGTGACATGTGAGTGCTGCTTTGTTTTTGGTGAGTTAGAAAAGCAAGGCTGGAGAGGAGTCCTGGGCTAGAGGTGTTGTGGAGCCTTTTTTCCTGGATGATTCCCTAAAACCTAGACTGAGGATCAGAGGCCACGCTGCTGGCAGTAGTTATTTCTACACAACCAAGTGTTTCCTTCTCTACTGTGATTTCTATACATGCTAGGCTGTCACTGATGTATATCTTCAGACTAGACCAAGTCCTTAAAAATCTCTCTCTCTCTCTCTCTCTCTCTCTCTCTCTCTCTCTGTCTCTCCCTCCTCCCCAAAGTCAATAAAATGTCAACCCAAGGCACTATTTTACCAAATTTGTCATTTAGTATTTCAATTCTTTTATTTCGACCTGATCAACAAGTGATGAGTACATAATTTTGCATATAGAGGTCATGCATTTGGGAGCAGCCTAACTGTCTGGCATTGACTGGAGGTGTCATATAGCTTGAAGTCACAGAGCTAACCAGGTGTGCAAAATCCAGAGATTCTGGAGCAATTTCAAGAAGGCTTCCATATACACTGGTCCCAAGTGGGAGGTCTCATTTCTTACATTCAGTTTCTGACATCCTCATATGGTGGATGAGTCTCCCAGTGACTTAACATAGGACATGTAGAAGACTCAAGTATCTGTTATAACGAGCCCTGGAATTCACACAGCCCTTTCCACAATTTGCTACACAGGTCATGGGGAGAAGGGATAGCACAGGGAAGTGAGAATCATTGGGGATACCTTGGGGATAAGCTGGTTCAGGAGGCAAAGATCAGCATAGTGTTGAAGAAAATATTGTTGAATGCCTCGGTAGAGGAGGCGAAATGTGAAATTGATGGACAGTGGGTGGCTTGGGGAAGGAAAGGATGTCCTGGAATAAGGACCAGAAGGAAAGGCTTGGGCAGTACCTGGTGTCTGCATTCAGTGCCTTTAATGTAGTTTGGCTGGAACTAAAGCCAGCAAGATAAGAAGGGGTCAAAACCTGCAGGTCCTAAGGTGGGGAATGAGGCTGGCTCAGAAGTGTTGGAGCTGGCCAGGAACTTCATCGCTGGCATACTGTAGCTGTAGTTTGGATGTGAGCTGCTGGGTTCGGTGCCCTCCTCCTTCTCACTATTATCTAGGTGCTCAGCTCTCTCGTTTCTAAGTTCTGTAAGACTCTTGCCCCTGCGTTGGCCACAAACTGCCTTGTACTGTTTAACTTTCATGTGTTTGTGCTACTATCACACAGAGATTATGAGAGCCACAGGGCCTAGCCTTATCTGTTTGTATTTCCTCTGCTGTGCTCTTAGTACACTGGTGTGCAGTAAGTACTTGCTAACTGGTGGACAGTATCAGCCAGTCAGTTACTCTGTGTGGATAGCCACCATTTCCAGCTTATGGTGCACAATGCAGTTAAAAGATTTTTGTAAGTAGAAAACATCCTGATTTGCCAAAATATTTAGAGGAAACTACTAAAAAAATTTTTTTATTTAACAAAAATCCCATGGGTTGTTTTTATCTTCAAAAAGATTTATTTTGCTTAATTCTGCTGATGCAGTTACAGCCGTGTGGAATAAGGGTGGGGTTCGTGTTTGAGTAAGGACCGCCTTGCTCATGCACACACAACAAAGGTAGCATGTGCACACAGTAAGGTAGCACGGTTTGTGCTTTCATTCAGGACAGAGGCGGGGCTGTGAAAAGCTCACTGTCCGCCTACCTAACTACTGAAGTGCTTCACCAAAGTGATTGTTTCACAAAAGCTAAAGTTCTACGTTTTTTTTTTTGTTTTTTGTTTTTGTTTTTTTTTTGGTTTTTCGAGACAGGGTTTCTCTGTGGCTTTGGAGGTTGTCCTGGAACTCGCTCTGTAGACCAGGCTGGCCTCGAACTCACAGAGATCCGCCTGCCTCCGCCTCCCGAGTGCTGGGATTAAAGGCATGCGCCACCAACGCCCGGCTAAGTTCTACGTTTTAAGTTAGCAGGGACACTTGTGTTTTCATCTTTGCAAAATTGCCATGAAACTAAGAATGAAATCTGGAGGTAGAGATCAGACCTCGTGGGTGCTGGAGATATGTGTAACCCCAAATGACACAGGACTCAAAGACACAGTATAGACTAGACAAGGATGGCGGTTGAGGTTGTAGAGAAAGGGGCAGGGTTGTAAAGGGGAATGGGCAGCAACAGAGGATCCTCAGAGTCTCAGATTCCAGAGGCCCATAGCTTCCTGGCGGAGTGGAGGAGGGATTAACAAGGATTTGTCCCTAGAGGCTGTGCCCCCAGGAGGGCAGTCAGGCCAGAGTCAGTGAGCCTAGAGCTCCAGGAAGAAGGCTTCTGGGTGGGAAAGCAAGACACTTAAGAATGGGAGCCCTAGGGTTTAAATCCTGACAGCAACTAGGAAGCTGTGAAGTTGGGAGAATTACCTAAGATGTTTTGGTTTTAGTTCCTTATTTATAAATGTAAAACTGGGTCATATGATGCTGAGACCTGTTCTGATTCTACAATTATGATTTTGTTTGTTGGGCAATAGTTCCACCCCCCAGCAATTCTACTTCTGGATATCTAATGCAGAAAAAAGTGCATATTTATATAAATACTTACGAGTGTGCTCATACATTCTCTATACTTAAGGGTCCCTGGCTGGAAAAGCCCTGTTAGTGAATGGAAACACAATGGGATGCATTTATACAGTGCAACAGTATTTATCAATAAGCTATAACAACTTACTTCATTTATTATATTATGGATTTCAAAGCATTTGAAAGATTAGGTTAACTAAGGGACTCAAGCATCAAAGACTACATATATTGTTTTAGTTGACATGGAAGTCTTAAATATATCAGCGATGTACATCATGATGTAGTGGTAATGTTTTCATTCTTGGAATGCTGAATCAGGCTACTTCACGTGAGTATTGCTACTTACTTTTCCCCTTCCCTTATGATGAAGGAAGCTGAGGCAAAGAAAGGCTGAGTAACTTGCCTGCGATCACCCATGTGTGAGAATGGGCACACACAACTCTCCCAGCACTTTTCAAGTTAGCTGCTGCCATCAGAACGCGCGCCTCCGTGGTGTGCCATAGATCTTTTGAACTTAGTTCTCCTGTCTAGCTGAAATGCTGTGTCTGTGATTACCATCTCTTCAGAACCTCACCACAAGCACCAGTCTCTGGGAACTTTGATGTCTTTCTGTCCAACATCCAGATGAGTCATTCAGTGTTTGTCTTTCTGGGGCTGGATTTTTTTTCTCTTAATGTGAGATCCTTGTTTATTCGTCCTCCATTGCTGTGATCAAACACCAAAAGCAACTTGTGTTTATCCCATCTTACAATGCTCAGGTCACAGACCTTTCCCTGAGAGGACTCAGGGCAAGAACTGGAGGAGCCTGGCAGCAGGAACTGAAGCAAAGACCATGAGGAGGCAGCTTACTGACTTGCTCCTCCAGGCTGATGGTCAGCCCAGGACCACCTGTTTTGGACCCCATAGTGGGATGGTTCTTCCTGCATTAACTAGCAATAAAAATACATGCCACACAAACATGCCTACAGTCCAGACTGATCAAGGTAGTCCCCCAGTTGAGAGCCCCTCAGATAATGTGAACAGTGTGCTCCAGGTTTTTTCATGTTGTTGCCAATGAAATTTCTTTTTAAATAGTATGCCATTATATATACACACCACACTTCTTTATTAGGGAAATATTTCAGAGTTTGGATATTGGTGACAGTTGCACAGCTCTCTATGGCCATCAGTATTATTGAAATGTGTACTTAAAGTGATAAATTGCTTCACTGGAACAGGGAAGGGTGGCAGGGGCTTGAGGTTGCTCAGCAGTGAGTAACACTTGTATGCTCTTGCAGAGGACCATGGTTCGGTTCCCAGCACAAATACGGTGACTCAACCATTCATTAGCTCTAGTTCTTGAGATCTGATGCTTTCTTGTAACCACCCCAGGCACCAGGCATGCACATGTGCGGGCCAAACACTCCTACACAAAATATTAAATAAATTAATCTAAATTTTTTTTAATTGGTACTAAGAAAAATACAAGGAGTAATCAGAGAGAGATCAGTAAAACAATATACTGGTTACTGAAGTGGGTGGTGGGTATTGATAGCTCATTATCCTCTTCTTTCACCTTCTGTGTGTGTTTGAACTTACACATGCCAAAAAAATGGCGAGCGGTTAATATTTCAAAACAATAACAAAATAATAGATTTCCTCGTGGCATTTTAGTATATGTATATTATTATAACTTACTCATATTCACATCCTTACTACTCTTTGTCTTACCACCAGTAGCTGACCCACCCCTCCCTTCCAGATAGTCCCACTTTCGCTTTTATACATAAATCTAGATTTTTTGCATATGAGAGAAAACATGCTATATTTGTCTTTCTGAGTCTGATTTATCTTATGTAACACAATGGTCTCCAGTTCATCCTGTTTCTCATAAATGGCAAAGTTGTGTTCTTTATGGCTGAGTAAAACTTCAGTGTGTGTGTGTGTGTGTGTGTGTGTGTGTGTGTGTGTGTGCACGCGCATACTCATTTGTGTGTGCATATATGTGGCGGTCAGAGGTTAGATGTCAACATAGGTTGTCTGCCTCAAATTCTGCTCACTTTATTTTTTGAGATAGGGCCTGGAGTTTACCTAGTTAGCTGGACCCACTGACCAACACGCCTCAGGAATCCTTGTCTCTGTGTCCAGTACTGGGATCACTGACAGGCACTACCATACTTTCCTTCAGTTGGTTTCTGGGAATCCAAACTCAGGTTTTCATGTTTCATGATAGGCATCTTACCCATTAGGCCATCTTCCCTTCTGCCCAAGGTAGATTTTTGTCCTCATCTTAGGATGAGAAAACTTGAAGCACAGAACTGAGTAACTTGTCTGAGATCAGCCACCTAATGGGCATTAGCCCTGTGGTCAGCTGACCACAGGCAGTGTTTGATATCTCCTGTATTCTTGGTTTCTGGGAACAACATAATTTCCACCAAAGGCCCATCTTCCACAGACTTCAGTCCAGCACGTATGTTGTGGACCACATATGAGGTCGGCAAGAAAGAGGAGGCAATGTTTCCCTGGGGGAACTGCAGGCACAGGTACTAGTTAAAGGCAGTGATAGTCTTTGAGGCACAGTGCTGGTACTGAAAACATTACAAGTGAGCCCCAAGCTTTGATCTGAAGGTAGTGCAGACAGTTGTTGCAAATGAAGAAACCAGATTATTGGCAACATTATTTTCAGCACCTGCTGGTGGTAGTTAAAATATATATACAGTGATAAAATCTAGTATATTTATCCTCCCTCCCCACCCGCCACAACCTTTAGTCATCACTGTTCTATATTCAGGTCAGCGTTTTCTTTTTGGTTTCTATCCTTGAGACACACAGTACTTGTTTTTCCTTTCTCTATCAGGCTTCTTTCACTTGACACACGTCTTCCCTGTCCTTTGTTTTTGCACAAAAGCTAGAGTTTCAGCCATCTTTGTTGTTGAATAAATTTCCTTTCTGCAGAGACTCCACATTTTCTTTATCTATCCATCTATCCATTGATAGTCACCTCTGTTAATTCCCCATTCTGTCTATTATGAATGGTGCCACAGTTAATATGAGCATGGTATGTATTTCTTTGATATGTTGATTTCACTTCTTTTGGACATATAACCAGGAATGGGGTGACTGAATCATACGATAGATATGGCTTTAGTCTTTGAAGAAATTTGATGTCTTCTCCATGGTGGTTCTAGTGGTTTACATTGCCATTGACAGCATTTGAGAGTAACTTTCCTCTCCAAATCTTTGTCAGCATTTCTCATTTTTGTTTTAAACAGTAGTCATTCTGATTAGGGTTGCTTTTTTCTCAGGCATTTCCTAGAGCTTTCTGTACATCTTGACTAACCCTAGTTTTACTGGTTATTTGTGCATTTCAGAAACTTCTAGCTAGAGATCTCAGCATCTCCTTTACATACATCTGACTCCTCAGTTCTGTGTCAACCTTGTGGTGGGCTTTCACAGAATGTAGCTGGATGAACTCTTTGGAATCCTGGTTTATGACTTCTGTAGAGAAAATTCTAAAGACAAAATAAAAACACTTGACAAATCATCATCGTGTGAAAAGAATAGAGCTGACCTAAAAGTATTAGCCTGTACTCATGATACACAAGAAATGCCATCTTATTTCCAGTGCCCCCTCACCCACTGCAAGGTCTCATTGAACTTTTTGTATTGAGGAAGGCATGGGAGAAACGGTTGTCTAGGAACTACAGAAAGGCGAGACAGGTGCTCCTAAGAATCTTCTAGTTTGTCTTCAAGAAAGATGGTGTCTCTTAGACTCTATGGCTTTTGAGCATCTACCAACCAGTCTCAAAAAAAATAGATTAGTTTCAATTTTCATCTTCTATCAAAGGAAAGAATAGATTATCTGAAGGCAGGATTTAAATGAGTCCACCAGACCCAAGATAAATGATAAATAGGTATTTATTAGGGAAACACTTACACAGATAAGAGTAAATAACTGCTACAATCTTTCTGCTCCAGAAGATGCAGTCTCTGCTCTTCCAATGCAATCCAAAACCCAAGAGAGCTTGAGCCAGTCCCTTCTCTACCTTATAATGGGTCACATCTGAACCTGAACCACGCCCAAAGGGTGTGGCCACCACAAGTTCACTGGCAAGGCAAGATGCCACTATAATATCCACTCACTGTATATTCAGAATAATACAACCATTTTCTCCCTTGACTTACTGGTGCACACTGGCCAGGGCACTAAGCTTGACTGGTGATGTCCCCGCTGTGGGACGGTTGTTTGGTTCCCAGACGCAGCTCTCCTGCAGCTGCTTACTGGTGTTTTGTAAACTAGAGAGAGAGTCCCTGTGCTCTTGGAAGCAACAGTCTCTACCTAGAAATATGTGTATGCTCTTATGAGGAAAGAAGATTTCTTCAGAGCACTGGATGCATTTTTTGTTTTTGTTTTCTTCCCTGATTCCTTGTGTTCTCTGCTAGTTACTAAGTAAAAAGAAAAAGCAACAGTTATCCACTTAGGGAGCAAGGGTAGGGTGAAAAGAACATATTTTTCTTTTGAGAATGGTTTCTTCAGCTGGGTCACCCACTTCTAATGTGTGGGAAAGCATGTGGCCTTCCTTAGTCCTTTCCAATCCCTTGTCCCATAGTCTTTTAGAGAGAGAGAGAGAGAGAGAGAGAGAGAGAGAGAGAGAGAGAGAGAGAGAGAGAGAGAGAGAGAGAGAGAGAGAGAGAGAGCTCACATCAAGGTCAGCCTGGAGATATTCTCTTGTGTCATCTTGTAGGATCTAAGGACTGGGCTCAGGTTGGCAGACCAGTACTCAGAGGTCTCTATCAGCTATGCCATTGAGACTGGGGTGCTGATGGTATGAGCGTGCATGCGTGTGTGTGTGTGTGTGTGTGTGAGAGAGAGTGTGTGTGAGTGTGAGTGTGTGTGCGTGTGTGAGAGAGTGAGTGTGTGTGTGAGTGTGTGTGAGTGTGTGTGTGAGAGTGAGTGTGAGTGTGAGTGTGTGTGTGTGAGAGAGTGAGTGTGTGAGTGTGTGAGTGTGAGTGTGTGTGAGTGTGAGTGTGTGTGAGTGTGAGTGTGTGTGAGTGTGAGTGAGTGTGAGTGTGTGTGAGTGTGTGTGAGTGTGTGTGAGTGTGTGAGTGAGTGTGAGTGTGTGTGTGAGTGTGTGTGAGTGTGAGTGTGTGTGTGTGTGATAGCTTTTTAATGGGCTTCTTATGAGCTCATCCGGAGCCTCTGGCTCACTTGATCATCTTTTCATCGGGGTCGGCTGGATCAGCGCATTTGCTCCCATTTGTAATTAACACTTACAGCCTCTGCTGTAAGATGACTCACCTGCGAAAGCAAACAGAATCCCAAACAGCAGAGCAAAGAAAAGCAAAAGGCAGAAAGGCTTGAAAATGCCCCTGGCCTTTTCCCCACTTCTAATTTCGCATCAGTATTTGTACTTGTCACTTTTTGCCACCGTGACCAAATAAAAACCCAAGAAAAACAACTGAAGGAAGGCAGGATTTATTTTGGCCCGGGTGCATGGAGCCTCAGCCCTGTTGGTCCTGGGCTATGGTCAGGCCTGGAACATGTGGTTGAACTGAGCTGATAACCTTTTGATGGGTGGGAGGCAGAGAGACTGAGAGGCAGGATCTGGGGACAAGATAGTTTCTTCAAAAACACACCTCGGTGGCCTACTTCCGCTATCTGGGCCTCAGCATCTCAGAGCCCTTTGAGCCATGACCTCATGGATGACGAAGTTAGAGTTCTCAAAAGCCTATAAGCTAGCCATGAAGTCCTTCACATGAGCTTTCAGGAGACAGTTTTAGATTAGGTATTGAAGGATGCTTCCCATTTGAATATCCCAGTCTTGGGTGGACATGTAATATTTTCTTCTATTTTGTGGCTTCTTTCTTTATTCATGTTTGTGTTTTGAACTTTGGCACCACTGACCTATCCACCGTGCTGTTCTCTTCTTGGTTCTGCGTTAGAATGACTCCTGTCCTGTGTACTAGCCCCATTCAGAGCAAAACCATACACTGGGAAATGAGGAGAGCCGGGCTTCCTGGCTTCCCGGCTCTCCGGCCTGGCTCCTTTAGGGGAGCAGCTGTACAGCCAGTGTAAACATTCCAATTCAGTTAGAGATAACTTCTTGGTTTCCCATTACCCAGGCCAGTGAGGTCATGGAGAATGTGCTCACGTTAATGAGCGTTGTGTTTTATTTCAAGTGCAAGTTGTCTGGTAGAATGTGTGTAGTGTCAAAGTCCCAGGCTTAGAGAGCAGCTAGTGCTTTGCTGCTGGTAGCAAGTGTTGCAGGGGACGCTCATGCTCCCCCCTCCACACCCTCTCTATCCCTAACTCCACACCAGCATTCAGTGTAAGCAGTGCTGTGTGCTCTGGGATGGGCTGAGTCAGATGGACTGTTGCCTCTGTAGAAAAGTAAAACTATTTTAACTCATATCTCAGAGGCTTCCAAGGCTGACTTCGGACCAGCCTAGTAGAGTAAATCCAAAGAGATGGATAATGGCATAGAGCCAAAAGATGAAAGCTTGCTTCAAACCAGTAGAACAGAGAAGAAAAGGAAGTTGAACTCAATGGGAGAGTTTCTTGACATAATGATGGGCAGCAGCACATCCTCCTCCTCCAGGTTTTCTCCCTAGGGCTCGTGTGGTCTAAGAGGCAAACACTATTATGCCCAGCTTGATCATCACAAAATGGCTTCCCTGGCTTTCACCATCAATTTCAGACTCTCACCTTGCATGTTAAGGCCGGTTTGTATCCACCCTTCCAGCCTACCTTCCTCCTCTTTGAGAGGACTCTGTCTTTGATGCCTGGAACTGTTTCTTCTGGAACTCCACAGACTTTCTAGTGATCCTCCTGTGTGCGGCTCCTTTCCTGCTCGACATGACTGCTTCCTTTAGAGCTATGCTTTGAGATGTCCCCAAACATATCTGTTGTCCTATGTACACTACCTGCTCCCTTCTGGATTTCTCTAGAGATTTAGTGTACTGTCTGATAAGAATTGGTCTGTTGGCCTGCCTCCCTCAGACGTGCTGAGACGTTAGCTAGCATGTGCTAGCCAGCATGCATTTTAATAAGGGCTTAATATGTATCAATTCATTTAATCCTTATAGCAAGGCGTTACGTGGCATACTGTTCATTTCTCTGATTTCTTTATTTTAAAGGCTAATAAGTTAAGTCCTGGCTTACTGTACGGGTTTGGTCCTGCTAATTGGTAGAAACAGGGTCTGTTCCCAGGTATATTGGTGGGTACAGTTACATACCATGAGACTGTCATAAAACCTAGCTTGGTGTATCAGAGTGGCACTTAGTGGCCCTTTGTGTAGCTTGGCTGCTTCCTTGTTCCTGCAATCATAACTAATCTCTCCTACACTAATAAGAAAACTTGTTTTTAAATTTTGACAATTTCATAGATGTGCACAAGTTACTGTGCTCTTATTCCTTCATTCTATGGCTCTCTTATCCTCTCCACCCCCCCCCAACTTCACTACTTCAAGGAGAAGAATTCTTATTGTCTTGTCTCAGCACAAACCAAGTGGCCTAGATCCCGAGCTTACAAAAGAGTGCGAGGCAGGTGGACATTTCTCAGTGGCCCATGGGGATTCTGAAACCTTCTACTGGCTGCCCGTCCTTAAACAGGATCTTAATCAGAGTTTGCAGTGCAGTACTCACAGCTTCTATCCATTGTGATTTTTTTGTGTGCAGTGAATAAAGGTTGCGTGGACTCATTTCCATCAGCTAAGGGAGCCATAACCATCCTGTTTTCCTTCCATGGGGCAACTTTCCTGTCAATAAGATTGTATCCTCCTACAATTCTTCTCAGCTGTCTTCTTGTCGTTCTTGGAGCACGAGTTTGTGACACACAGAAGCTGGGTGGGTGTGGTGACCCATCTGACAGAGGATCCCAGGACACGCTGTCAAGCTAGGCTGGCTGGAGCAGTGAGTTCAGGTCCATGAGAGACCTGTCTTAATCAAGTAGAGCAATAGAAACAAACCTGCTGTCAACTTCCGGCCTCTGTGGAAATGTGTCTGTCCTTTGTGTACTTGCAGACTACACACACACACACACACACACACACACACACACACACACACACACACAGTAAATAAGAGAGAAATTGTCACAAAGGACTGGCTCTGTAAGATTGCTTTAAAAAAACTGACATATAATTACATCCTTATCAGTGGGTCAATATAATCTACCTCTGCCGTGATACAAAGATGAAAAGGGACCACATCGTGAGACAAAGTTAAATCTGTAAAGTCCAGACTGCAAGCATAGAGGAAGAACCATTTGAAGGGAAAGTTCCTGTGCTGGGAGTGCCCTGTGATCCTAAATAAGCTGATTTACAACTGGAAAATAGGTTGCAGAAATAAAGTACTTTGATAGACACTTTAGCAGTTTCCTTGCCTCAAAAAATGATTTTTCCCCCTCCACAACTGTTTTCTTAGTTGAATTTGTTGCTAAAGGAGTTCATTTCCTTCAGGTGATAACCATTTTAAATTTGGGCTTTAGTGTCCAAATACTTTTAAACAGAAAGGTTTTAATCCCGGAAGATCCAAACCTTTCCTGCCTGGGTCATGGATTTCATTTGTATTTTAAAAGTCATTTCGAATAGAGTTTGCTAACCCTGTCTCAAATCCTCTTCTTTCGTTGTTGTTCATGTGTTTGAGGATTTCATTCATGACACACATGAGCACACTGTATTTTCATCATCGCCACCCCTCACCCCTTCTACTCTTCCTGTGTTCTCCTCCCCCTTTTAAAATTCATGACCTCTTCTATGGTTATTGTTATATTTGTGTGATATATGCACGGATGTGTGCATGTATTTATGATGTGTCCTACTGAGTCAAGTTAGCGCTGCCTTTATTTGCATGTTTGGGGCTGACCACTTAGGACTGGAGTCTCATCCCTGCAAGGCAACAACAACAAAAGCAAAAGCAAAAGCTAGGTTCTCCTTCCCTTAGCTGTTGCCTGCCTGTAGCTCTTCATCTAGGTGTGGGCCCTTGTGAAATTTCCCCCGACAGGCAGACACACATATTGTTGAGAGTTCGTGGGAGCAGCACCCAGTCGTGTCCAGAAGAAATTATTACACAGCAGTCATCCAGTTCCTCATGTTCTCTGAGCTTTAGGTGTAGGCGTTGTGTTTTATTGTCCTGTTTTAGGCTGGGTGCTCCATAGTCATGTACTTTCTGCATTTGACTAGTGGTGGTTCTCTATAATAGTGTCTGTAGTCTGCTGCAAAGGAAGCAGCCTTGATGAATTCTGAGAGTTGAACTTACCGATGACGTAGGATGAGTAATTAAAAGGCATTTGCAAACTGTATTACTTTAGTGATATGATCGAGGAGGTAGGTTCTCCTACTCTATGACCTCGCTAGCCATAGATTCTTGGCTAGATTTACAATATCAGGCACAAGTTCCCTCCAGTTGAGCAGGATTTAAATCCAATTATACAGGTACTGATTGCCTCAATGATGTAAATGCCACTATTACACTGTTGCAAATAAATGTCTTTCATGAGCCATCATTGTTGTAGCTCTCAGGCTTTCCAGCTGTTGATAACTTTTATGCTGTGACAGTCACATAGCATCTTCCAGCACCGTAAGAGCTATGCCCCAGGAGGAATGCTTCTGTCTACTTTTTATGTGTTTTAAAGGTTTCTCATTGTTGCATTAAGCTTATGAGTTAAAAATTACAAACACTCAAACTCTCTAGCAGATGCAACTTTTGGAATGCTTATAGAAGTTCCTTAGGTGCCACCTGGAAAGGCTAGAGCTAGCTGTGCTTAGCAGGACCTTTTTGTGGCTCTGGTTTAGAGTGCCAAAGGGCTGCAGAGAACATTGTCCCGACGTCTCTGCTGTCTCAGGCATCTCTTCGTGAATGCACCCTTCCCCTGACCTCCACTGTTCATTTTCAGTGTAACAAGTTTTTATACAAATAAAAGCCTTTTCCTCCGAACATCAGGTTACCCAAATCATTCTGTTTAGGAACCTGGGACAAAGTTACACTTTGTTCTGGAAGTAATATATGTTCAAGGCAGCACTTCGGACTTCAAGAAAGAATGTAGAGCAAGGTAAATTAAAACAAAGAAAACAACATTCTCTACAGTTAGAAGTGGCGTTCCAGAAATGCTCTTTGCATATTCAGATATGTGGATTTTACACATTCTTTTACAGATACTACACATCCCACTGAATTTTGTGGCCTTTGAGACACTATTAATTGTATAATGAGCCTTAATTTCAGATGTTATATGAGAAAATTAGTCTTCTGTAATTTACTTTTCTTTTCCACATCAAATGCTGTAGATGGGGTTTCTGTTCCACGTGGTCCCACAGCCGTTTAGCCCCCCCAAAAAACACACAGAGACTTATATTAATTATTAAACTGTTTGGCCAATGATTTAGACCTCTTACTGGCTAGCTCTCTCTTAATTATTAACCCATCTCTATTAAACAAGGCTGTGGCTTACCTGTAATCCAGAATGTTACTCCTTTGGCAGCATGGCGTCTCCCTGGCGGCTTCTCTCTGCCTCCTCTCCCCATCATTCTCCTTGTCTGCTCCTATACTTTCTGCTTGGTTACTGGCCAATCAGTGTTTTACTCATCAACCAAGAAGAGAAACATATATACAGAAGGACATCCCCCATCAAAATGCCTTGGATATCATTCCATATTTGGAGAGAGACGTAAGAGGGAGAGAGAGATACAATTCTTTTTACTTCATAGTGTTTCATGTTAGAATTCCCCATTTAAATATGTAGCCTATATTTCAAGTCCATGGATTATTTAAGAATTTCCCTATTGTTCGGCCGGGCGGTAATCCCAGCACTCAGGAGGCAGAGGCAGGCGGATCTCTGTGAGTTCGAGGCCAGGCTGGACAACAGCCTCCAAAACAATACAGAGAAACCCTGTCTCGTAACCCCCCCCAAAAAAAACAAAAAACAAAAACAAAAAAATTTCCCTATTGTTCAACGTTCTTGCTAATTACAGTTTTTATGTAACAATGCTGCAATAAACACTCAGGTTTCTATCCTTGTGTATGGGTAAATTATAGTCATAAGGTAAGTTTCTGGAAAAGTTTCTAGGTAAAGGGTGGGCAGACAATCTTGTTTTGTAAACATCTTTTTCTGAGTTCTATGGTTTTTCAATGTTAGAAATCAAGCACAAACAAGTACCTTCTATTTGAGTCCTTTATAGGGAAAATTTCCTAGGAAAGCAGATAGATAGGTCTAAATTATTCATATATGTCATAATCATCTAGTCATATAATCATGTTTCAGTTCTAATATGCATATTTTCATTAAAACATTTTAATATTTGAAATGTAGAATGGATGTGGACAGATAACATCCTAATCCTCCCCCCCAAAAAATATGCTATGAAATTGTATATCTTTCAATATCTTTCAATAGAGTGTATTTTAATGAGAATGGGTGTGTATACATGCCCCGTAAGATTTATTTGTAGATTACTGTAAGAATGAAGATACAGTTTTAATTGTTTCCCCATTGAAGCAAGTTAGACCTCTATAGACAACCCTTGTTTGTTAGCAGCTGCTACTCTCTTTTGGGGTCTGCACATGTGATTTGCATTTAGTTTATTTATGTGTGTGCACATGTGTGCAGGTGCACATGCCTGAGTGTGTTTGCATGGCAGCCTGAGGTAAATGTTGGGTGTCTTTTCTATCACTCCCCCCACATTCTCTTTCTTAAACCCCATTTATTATGTATTTATACATTTCATTTATTTGGGCACATGAGTGCCACCGTGCTCACGTGGAGGTCAGAAGACAACCTTCAGGGCTCAGTTCTTCCCTTCCATCTGATTGAGTCAAGGCCTCTCTAGTTTCTGTTGCTGCACTGTGTGCTCGAGGAAAGCTGTCAAGAGATCTTTTAAGAGGTCCTGTCCTGAGTGCCCATCTCACCACAGGAGTGGGGGGATGACAGACGGGCATTGCCACATTGGGCTCTTTTTTAAAAGCTGGGTTCTGGGATTGACCTCCTTGTGAGGCCTGTGTCACTGCCTTTACTTGCTGAGTTGTCTCTCTGGCCTCACATTGTTTTCTCGGTCACAGAGTCTTTTAGGGAACCTGGTGCTCACCGATTCCGCTAGAATGACTGACCAGCTAGTGTGTGGATCCTGCCGTCACTGCCTCCCAGTGATGGGATTGTGGGCCTGCAGCCAACACCTGACCTCTTAGATGCTTGAGATCTAAACTCTCGTTCCCATGCTGGTGTAGCGAGCACTTTAACAACATGGAGCCACTTCCCCAGGCCTGTACTCATCACTGAAAGCAAACTCCCATGCTTGGAGCTGTGGGATAGTGGTGGAGTTTGCACATAGCACATAAGACCCTGGAACTGATCCCCAGCACTGGAAAAATAAACAACTAACACCCTTTAATTCCCAAAGGAGCCACATTGAGAGAGAGAGAGAGAAAGAGAGAGAGAGAGATCAAGACACAAACAATACCTTAAAAATAGTAAGTCTTGTTACTCAGAGTTGTAGAATTTCAAGGTTGATTCCACCCCCTGTAATTTAGAAGTGATCCAGCTTCTTATGGCTCAGCACTCCGGCATTTCACACTTCTTGCCCAACTGTTGATTAGCATTAAAGTGTTGCAGTCATGCAATGATAGCTTTAGTGCAAATAACTGCATTTCCCGCTGACATTGCCAGTCTCCCACCTGTGAACGGTCCTCTGGGTCTCTAGTATTGGCATGTGTTGCCTCCCAAGTCAGTTTTTCCCTTTCTGTTTGATTAAGTTGGAGGTTGGAACTTTCCTGTGTGCTTTCCCTCACCGTTACTTTTTGGCTTCCCTACTGTATGGATGGCACAGGGTACAGCTGTGCTTTCTTGACTCTATGAAAGACTGTCCATACAGAGAGTGGCCTTGTAGATGCTCTTAAGCATCCAGGAATGATAAGTATTTTGGCCTATATACAGTTACAATCTCTGCTAAGACTGTTGTTTAGATATAGCATGGGGAAGGCTTCAGGGCCATTGCTGCTTAGTGCTCCAGGTAACTGATTCTTTCCAATTATTTATGGTACCCAGTAAAAAAGCAAATGTGGTTGTGTGTGGTAAAGTCGTTATACTGTTTCTTGCTAACTGCAACTGGTATTAAAGAAGACAGTTACTTATGGTTTTGGTTACATTTTGTGAAATGCAAAGATCAGAACCCTTTTTGCAATTTCCTTCTCTGCTCAGACCGCAGCTTCCTTCCTTTGCATTAAATTCTCTGTTGCATGCTTAGTATTCTACTTTCTCACCCTGTATGACAACTAGCAAGCTCACCCAACCAAGATGACATGTGGCTACTCAGGGCTTCTCTGGGTATCTCTGTCTATCTGAACGGACACCTTTGTCAGACCTGAGTGGGGTTTTCAAAACAAATATTTTTCTCCAAAATTTTTAAATGAGGAAAAACTTTGTGGAGGTGTTTCTTACTAGACTAAAATTTTGATGTGGGGGGGACAAGGATAGGATGAAATCATGATGAGGGTGAGGATCAGTAGCCAGAGGTAGTGTGGTTCACATGCTAACATATTGTCTGAAAGAAATTCCTTATTAGCTGGTTTTTAAAGTTTAATTGTGTGTGTGTGTGTGTGTGTGTGTGTGTGTGTGTATGTGTGTGTGTGGTAGGGATGGGGGGGCACACACTCTCCCACAGGAGTTGGTTCTTTCTCTCTACCACATAGGCTTCAGAAATGGAACTCAAGCTGTTAAGCTTTTACAGCAAGTGATTTTCTTGTTGAGCCATCTGGTCTACCTTCAGCACTGTTTAAAACGTGTTTATCAGATGGTTCTGGGGCTATAATGAAAAGGTAACACTAAAGGAAACAGCATAAGGGCTAAGGTGGGCAGTTCATCCTGTGGTTGAGACTCCAGGCCCAGTCTCTGAGAGGATAGAGGCATGAGGATGAAAGTGAGGTTTTTGTATATATCAACATATCGAGCACTGGAATAAGTGCTTGGCATAGTTGTATTTTATATAGCATGTGTTTGTTTTTCACAGAAGAAAGGAAAATAAAGCTGTTTCAGTGGGAATCTGTAGTGCAGATTAAGATTAATGTGGTTCGCAGGAACCAGCATGCTGCTGCCAAGGGAGGGTGTGTTTATTTACTGGGAAGAGTATGGACTTGTAAAGTTAGGGAAATGTGAAGGAGAAGATGGCAAGTGAAAGGAGATTGCAGGGCAGGGCAACCTGTTTGTTCATGCAGAGAAAGCAAATGTGGTCGTTAAAACCCTGGGGACACTCTATGGGATGTAAGAGTTTAGAGGAGAAGGTAAAGACAGTAAGCCCTACTTGGAAAACAGCTGTATGCTAAAAACCAGAAAAAAAATACCTGTTTCAAATATTACTCTCTTTAGCTTCCGTATTAAGAGTGGCTACGTATATTAAAGAACCTCAGTGAAGACAGGGAAAGTAACTTTGAATAGTCAGAGAATAATGGGGCCAACTCTCAACTTTCCCTTGGATGACTTTCTTAAACTGCCTGAGCCTCAATTGCTTTGGCTCCAAAGTGTGTGATTACTAAAAAGTGTTTTACAACTACTCTACAGTTCATGAGACATACAATTATGAGATACTGGTGCGTGTTTGGCACTTATGTGGGTACTTAACGTATTATAAGTATGCAGTACGAGTTAGCAATCAATATTGATAGGAAAGGAGCTCCCATCACGCGTGCATCTGCTTGCCCTTTCATAAAGAGATGTCAGCCTGCCTTAGCACAACCCGTAAGCTGGCATACATCTGATGAGAAGCCCATAGCCTGAGACTGGCTCCCGGGGGAACAGTGCCACCGGGGCAGCACCGTGTCGTTCTCCATGAAAACTGGAAGCAAGCCCAGTGTTGCTGAATACTGAGGAAGCTGGCAGGAGTTGCTGAGTGTGGAGGAAGGAGAGGGGCGTTTGGGCTGTTTGTGGCTGTGAAACGTTTGTACGGGTGGTAAACTTTGTTGTTGGCTCCAAGGAAGTCTCTGGCAGTGCCATCTACTAGACCATGAGTCCCACCAGAGAGGGAATTGCAATTCTTATGGAGGTCTTCCCAGCCTACAGGCTTTTTCATTTGTCACAAGCTTGACATTCCTCTAAGCTGTTTTAGGAGTGTCTATTGTCATTGTGGAGCTTTGGGGTCTCCTCCCTCTAAGGCTATTTGTAAGTTTCCCAAA